>NC_090921.1:1279686238-1282186238 GCF_040938575.1 Ambystoma mexicanum | reverse complement strand
CATTGGTGAACAGTGCACTACAAGTGGGAGGCCCAGCCCAAAAGTAGACAAGGTGATATTGGGGGCAGTCACAGCTATGGATCCTATTAAATGGTGGTCATTTGCAGGTGAGTAAGGCTCCCAGACACGAAGTAAGCCACTTAAGTGGCTAGCAAGTGCTTTTCAAATAAGACCCAAAGTCGCGAGGCGCGCGTTACTCTTCTTCTGGTCTTTTCTAAGGAGGGGTGTGATTACTTTATGGTGCTGGAGAGAAGCCTGCAGCTCACAGTTTCTGCAGTACTTTACCAATGGATTGTAGAGTGCAGGTTCAAGGCCTTATGTTTCCTTTTCGGAGTCCTACAGCTGTTTTGGGATGAAGCCTGGTGTTTTTCAAAAGTATAGTGCAGACCCCCGCTCCCCTCCAGCGCGTTCTTAATTTGCAGGGGGAAGGGGGAAGATGCTCATCCAGCCTACAACTGGCCACACTGCACCATTCAAATATTTGGCTGACACCCAAATGGGGATAGTCACAACATTCAGATCTTCTCGGGCCAACCAGTCAGTAGGTGGATTCAGTGAACCCCAGCCACACACTATTTCATATGGCCTGTCTTGAACGCCTTAGTCCTATATGGCACAGGCTTGTTTCCATGCTTACCAGAGGAACGCAGCCTCCACTTGCTGCACTCAGGGACACACCAGCTGACAAGCCTTTGTTACCTGATCGCAAAGTTGCAACTGGCATGCAGCCTTCTAAAAACAAAAAGGAGCTGTCACCAGCCAGTGAGCGAACGTAAAGAGCTGAGCAGGATGACCTGCTATAGGTGGTTCCCTGTCCAGGAATCATATGAACTATTGTTACATTGTCCTGAGTAGAGGGACACTGAGAAAGTTTGAGCCCTGAGGGCAAATGCAAGAATGACCGGCGACTCGCAGTGTCAGTTTAGTAATTCTATCTTAACAAGCTCACGCTTAATAGTTGAATTGTATTATAACAAGCCCACATATGAAAGGTGGCCGATGTTAATTGTTGCCTGCTAATGAGGGTTGGAAGGCCAGCAGCTGTAGCCCTAGTTTGCTAATGCCAAGACATTTTCCTGATCTAGTTTTACAGTGGGAGCATGAATTCTCCAGGTGACTACTTTGTCTGAGGGGTTTCCCATTCTGAAAATGTTACTTGCAGGGGCTTTGCCTTGTTTAAACAAAAGATGTGGACTGCCTGCAACCATCTGTGCATTTGTGGTTACTTGGTCTTCTGCAGTGAGGCTGTTCTGGAGCACACTCTTGTGTGTTCCTTTTCAAAGTAGTTTCATTTGCAGGTGCTTTAGTGCAATTTATGTGAGACAAGGGTGTGTAGCATCCCGTGCTCTCGTGCTAGAGTTCTCAGATAGAACCCATGGTTAGAACGAGAGCACAGTACTGTTGAGGAAAGGAGAAGGAAGGCGAATGTGTGCAGTCCCAGAATAAGAGACGTTTTTAAATATCCCTGAAAGCTCCTGATCGTATACCACATTGGCGATGAGCCGCTCCTCTTCATTCATTCCAGGATCGTCGGCAGACATCCGCATGTAAGCGCTGTGAAATCCATCTGCTTGAAACCCCAGTGGCTACCTGTGAGTAGAGTGCTGGCCATCCCTCCTGCCCGAATTGAATTATTGGGGAGAAAGACGGGTAACACGACCGCAACGGGAGTGTGAGCACTGCTGAGCGCACGCTAGAGGAAAGCACCGCCTCACGTGCAGCGCACATCAACCAAAAAAGTGTTGCCTGGCAAAGCACTCCACCGCCGAATGTCTGCATCTCAGTTGCTGAAATCACAGGCGATTGAGTGAAGGAAAATTATCAACTCATGCTGACCAAGTAACAAAGACATACGTATTTATATATTCTGCACACTGAGGAGTCGGGAATAAAACTCAGAGCAGGGTAAACGTGGCTGACCTGAATCAAAGAGGAGCTTCCCAACCAAAACTAAGGATCTGTCCGTGTCAAGATGTCAAATCAAAACCATCCTTGTGTTCAAAAGTTCAATTGTGACCCTCTCGCTATAAACAAAATAGTGAAAAGGGAAATGTCTTTAACCTTTGATGCATTTTGAAAAAGTGTTCATAAAGAATGGATAAGTAATTACAACTCAAACGTTCTTCATGGATAAAGAGTCCTTGTTCCAGCGGGTGACTTCCTTCCCCTGAATTCCTCTTTACCACAACCAGTTCTTTATACAACAGTTCCTTGTGTCTTGTTGGGCCCACAGTGGCACTGTCTATGGTTCTGTTCATTTCAGAGTTCTGTAGCCAGGACTTTGCTCCTGCTTGTCTGGCCAACACAGTCCTAATATCCTTCCTTGCTTAGGACCTCCTGGTGCCACACATTTGCAAATGTCCCGGTATACTCTCCTGACATTACATGTTCGCCCTTGTGTTTACCTGGTGTTCTTTCCTGCCAGGGCTTCTTGTAATTCACACTGTAGTAAATGCCTAGTATACTTTACTTTCACCAACTTCCACTATTGTACATTCACTTGGTTGGGTAATATATCCTCTTGATATATTATTCACTTCTGTGTTTCCATATATTTGCATGCTATCCGTTCACATATTGGTAAGGGCTTTGGTTTCAATTCCCTCTTTCACAATTAGTCTTTGTTTGCTCTTGTTGTTCAGTCTGCTTTACTATTTGCATTTTGCACACCTGCTGATACGCCCCAGGCTCCCTACTATCCTTGGGTTAACTCAACGGCTCTTGTTGGCATTCTCATGCTCCTTCCCCATCACTCTCTGAAGGTACTCTTCCTGTTTTCCCTTCATGACTGCTTTCTCTGCATCTTTTTGTCTCTTGTGGCTTTCCTTCAGCACTCTGGTTTTGGTTTGGGCTCTCGCAGGTAAGGGTCTGATTTCTGTGGTCGCTGCACACCCAGGAGTTTCTTCATGTCTCCCGGCAGTGCATCCCTTTGTCGCAGTGTTTGCCTTGTTCTTCTGCTCTGAGTCGTGTGGCCCTGCTACACCTGTTCAGGACCTTGAACCTTGCGGACAGGCAGGCCGTTCTCTCGCCATCAACATTAGCCCTTAACATTGGACTGCCGGTCTTTAAATTTCCCAAGCACATGTGTTTTCGGCCAAGAGCTACAGTGCTTGCTGAGCTTGAAGCTTCTTCCGCTCTGCACTGTTGTTCTCCTCTTCCTCGTCCCAGTATTCTGGGATTCTGGGAGGAGTCGTCCATTTTTGATGTTTGATGAGTTTGGATAATCACTTTCAACATGCCTGGATGGTAAAGCAGTGCTGGATAATGAATGCATGCGGCTAAAGAAGGTGCTCTTGTTACTTCCACATGGTAAACCAAAGTTGTGAGTTTGATTTGATGAAGAATCTTTTCTATTCTTTCAAGGGGGAAGTGTGGTGGGATGGCAATAGGACATGGGGGTATTGGGTATGAGAGGATTATCTTCAAGGGTAAAATGGGGATACCATATCGCATCCAATAAAGTCATGAAATCACCCCAGAGGCTGTTTCCATAGATGTGATCCTCCCTCATCTAGTGGCCTCCAGGGTCAGGATCAGGTAGCGGCTGCTGTCCCCTGAACACATGGGAAGAAATCACTGCTGGGTTATCAGTGTTGACTACATGGGATTCATCACAACATGCTCCCCTAACAGCATAATGGACCACGCACCACCATGACCACACCACGAACAGAGCAAAGGGACACATCAACTCAAGGAGGGGTAGCAGCAGACGCCTGCACTGTGAATAATGCCTGGTCAGATGATGCCCTTCTGGCAAATTGAGCCCTGCCTACATTTCTGCCATTCCCCGGAACGCCTCTCATTCCCTGGGTAAGGTGGAAACAAGACTTCATAATCTACCTAGAGGCATCTAATTGCCAACTGTTTTCTGCTGCAAAGAAGAAAGTGATACTCATGATCTGCTTAGGCTCAGAAGTGCTGGAATTTAGCAGACACCTACCTGTAATAGCAATAATAGACAGTGACTCTCCCATGTGTCCTTTTCAAGAACTCCTTTGGAAATTAGTGTTGCATTATTTACCCAGATTAAATACAGCGAGGGAAAGACATCAATTTTACACGAGGGAACAGCAGCTAGGTGAAACTATAGAACAATACATAGCGACATTGAGAACATTACCGTCAACCTGTATGTTTGGGGCCTTTCAAAAAGAAGTGAAGACCAGCTCATGGTTCACACCAACACGTGTGAGATAGTCTATGTCTTGCTGTTGAACCTGCACTAGATGAAGCTTTGTTTTGGCCAAGAGAGTCGAACAATCCATGCTTTGGAGTGACACCTTAGGCAAAGAAGAAATGCAGGTGCAAGCTGCCATCTCATCTTGGATGCTCACCCCATCTGTACACTCAACACAGCAAGAAGACCAAAAAGGCTGAGTGCAGGAAAGAAGACTGGTATCAGCAGAGGATTGGGGAATCGTTGCTTGAGATGCAGCAGTGCAAATCACAACTCTGGAAGTCGAAATTGCCCAGCATGGGGGAAAGAAATGTATGGCATCTGCTCAGGCATGTTTACAACACAGGGTCCACAAACAGCTGGGGAGACGGGAACTCATGGGACCAACATCGCCACTATTGGAGAGTTGGATCAAGAACCATTGGATGAAGATGAAATCTCGAACCATCTGTCAAATACAGTACTTGTGAATGATGGATGGAAGACGAACAAGAACCTCCTACACCTGTCCAAGTGTATGAATCTCTGGTCTGGAGTAACAGTATCACTTATTGCTGACTCTGTCACTATTGACCGTACTATCAAAGGAACTTTATACAGAAATGTTACAACGTAGCGTAGGAAACCTGGCACCAATCGTTCTTGCAACAACAGCATATTCTGGCTACCACATACAAATGGTGGGATACTTTCAAGATAGGTGCTACACATTGACCAATAGGGATTGTCTATGTCAGAAAAAGGACCCCCTGTCTACAGTTGGAAACATCAAGCTGCTTTTAATCTTGTGTTAAGGGGGCTGCTATCTGGTTGAGCTAGTTACCTGTTTATTCTAGGTTCATTGGTTTAATTTAGCTGAAATGTTCTTCAGCTCGGAGGGTGAATGCAAGGTTTTCAGCAAATGGCCCATGGCCATACACATCAAAATCCCATGGATAGCTGTAACCCACGTGTTCCTTATCTCCCATTAACTATGATTTGGAATTGTTGCCCAAAGAATGCATATGGTTTTTCCCCTTTTGTAATGGCTTGGCAGACAAAGAACGATGGTCTGGAGGGTTGCCCAGTGCAATGCCGGAGGTTAAGATTCATTCTAAACCTTCCAGCCATCACCTCTTTTGTTTTGCGTAAGTCACCCTGAGTGGGACGGGTATGCCTAGACGTGGTGGGTCCCTCTGCCTGCTGGACCTAAAGACCCAAACTACTCCTCACCGATGTGGCCCAACAAGGCTGAAACGTGTTTGGGGATGCTTGTGGTCTCATGCAGAAGGGATGTGACCAAGCAGTTCGGGCTGCACTGCCCCTTCTGGAGTGGGACCAAGCCTGATTTGCATATTATCTTTCCCCTTTTGTAATGGCTTGGCAGGCAAAGAAACGATGGTCTGGAGGGTTGCCCAGAGCAATGCCAGAGGTTAAGATTCATTCTAGAACTTCCACCCATCACCTTCTTTTGCCTGGAAAATCATAGCCTTTGTTCCAGTGTTTTTCTATTAATGTATATGGTTTTTAAAACACAATGAATAAAAAATCAATCCACAGCGAAAAATACAAAGACCTCAGAATTGATCAAACTTTCATCCTTAAAACATACGATTAAAACTTTATGCAAGAATAATGCACTTGCCTATAAAATCCATAAAAGCAATGTTTACATATTTCAAATAGTTACACATAGCACTCCATCAGGATCATATCTTTAAAAAAACATCTAAAAGTTTTTCATATACATGATCACTTCTCATCAAGATACTGAATTCATAATTTTCACAAATGCAGCTACTGCTAATCCATCAGTGGTATTCTGAAAATTTAAACATCGCCTTCATTGGTATTGTTCATTTAGCCAGTTTATCGAACATAGTAACTTCTCCTTAAAAAAGCATTCTCTGGGCATCCAATGCCTCACAGTACAATATTAAATGTTTCAATGTTTCAATTTTGTCCTGCTCCTGACAGAATCTACACCTAGCATCTGCCACATTTATTACCCTTCTCCTCAATAGAACTGCCTTCGTCGGTAATAGATTCAAACACAGTTTCAATAATACAGACCGATACCATCGGTTTGGAAACTGCAGCAAAATACTTCAGATAACACCTTGTTTTTTTGTTGTGTACACGAGATAAATGGTTCATGGAGGACTAGGCGTGAAATCTATCCATAGTGTCGATCCAATCCCTGTCAAATGGGACCTTTTTCTCTTTATCTAGATTCTCGATTAATGTCTTTATCCAAGGATAGACCAGACAATATCTTCACATTTCCCTCACATTGCCACCAAGAAAGAATTGGTCCTGTAATAACGTTATGTTATAATACTTACATAGCGCCAAAGGCATCCAGGCACTAACTTACAGTCAAGAAGGAGACACTTTTGTAGCAGATGTTTTACATGAACAGTGTCCTACCCAGCACTCCATCACAGTTCAAAGGTTTGCCCATTTCTTCATACAATGAATTTGTAATTGGACCGATCGTCTTCCGAAACAAGGCTCGTAATCTCCAACGTATTCGGGTGCCCAAAGAGAGAATTTGCAGCTATCATCTTATAGCTGAGACTGGAATCGCATTAGGCACTTTCAATATGCACCTCTAAAGCACAGCTTCAATGGACTCTAACCGTTTAGGCACTACATCAAAGTACAGTTCTCCAGCATGGGGTTTGGCATGGATTCACATGCTCGTAAATAGTCCCGTCAGGCCGGGAATCCTCTCTAAGAAAAGCAGTATTGCTTTAAAAGCTTGAATACTGTCATTCACCTATTATCCAATCACTGAAGACTGTGTCATACTGTACCCGTCTAATGACGGTCTTCTACCTGACTCCCTTTCCCGGTGGCCATCTTCAGATTTTTACCGCATGTTTCGGTGCAGCAGGGAGTCCTCGGGTTTTGCTCTCTGAACTGTTTTTGATAGAATTCTGTTTTTACAATGGAAAATTCAGTTTTTGTTTGGTGAAATTTCAAAGACTGCTGACTAGTCGGCTCTGGTAATGGAGCGCCATTGCTGGTTAAGTTTCGAAGTCTACATGACTTGTCAAGTGGAAAGGCCTACTTCGCACCTCGCCATGTCGGAGGAAGGCAGGAGAAGTCTCTTCAGGCTCGGCTCCTAGTGTGGCTTGCGAAATATCTATGTGGAGGACAAGCACACTAGCTGTCTCTACTGTGTGCATCCTAACCATGAAGAGGAACGATGCAACATCTGCCTACGTTTTTAGACCAAAAACGAATAGGGACTGCCACTGATGGTTGGTGGCGTGTTTGAAAGAGGATGGAGCCCTGGAATGGCCTATTGGCACGCTCAGGCAAAGCCCAGATTGGGCCGCTCTACAGAGCGCTCTCCACCTGGTAAGATATCCAGATTGGCCGAGGAGGGCTCCAGTAAAGCCAAGCGCCTGGCAGTTGGTCCGGCTAGAGATGCTACTAATGCGGTTCTAGTACAGGGCACATGTGCTCTCCGTTGCCTTGCCTGTCTGCAATGAGCTTGCCAGTCTGCAATGAGCTTGCCGATGGCCGACACAAAATCATTGAAGCATAGTGGTTCATCATGGGAGAAACCGAAGAAGCGCTCCCAAAAGGAACCCTCTTCTAAGCCCTTGGCGATGCCCACGCCTACTGTTTCGTCAACGACTACAAGACCGTCTACGGCCATGACTAAGTTGACCAGACCATTTTTGCTGGTTATTTCGTAATCTGCTGGAGTGGGCTCATCTTCATCAAAAGCATCAACGGCCACCTCGTTGGCCGCTGCTTTGTCGATGGCCACCTCATCGACGAGTAAGGAAAAGATGCTGGCAAAATCTGCAGCAAGGGTTTTGCTGCTGCCAAGACCCACGACTACTGCTTCATTGAGTGCCTCTACCCAGTCAGTAAAGGTGCCGTTTAGGTCTATAGTCCCGAGGGAAGTGGCTAAGCCAGGAGACCACTACGCAGAGAGCGCAGTTGGTCCTTTGGCCATTAATAGTAGCTCTGACGACACACGGCATGAGTGCTTGGATGCAGGTAGCTACAGCCCTGTAGGCGTGGATTCACCAAGGCATACAAGCCCGTTGAGGCACACCAGCATTCCTCCAGCAGGCCCAGGGGCCCCATCGCTAGTTCCAAGAGATGTGTCCCAGGACATCCTCACAGTGCTCAGTTCTCTAGTCGCAGAGATGCAGCAGCAGCTACCACCAATAGCGGGCCCTTCAGGGAACAACCCTAAGTACAGCCCTACAAGGCCTCCGCACAGGCATTACTCGGCTACCCCAAAGCTACCACCATCACCACTGCCTGCAACCAACACCACCATGCAATGAACCACACCCTGATAAAGCAGCAAACACGGACGCTGGCACAACAGACACTGATGAATTTGATGACTTTGTCTCAGCTGATGGGGAGCCAGCAGGTGCAGATGATACCCCCAGAGCGTCACCTCCAGATGAAGTCGGGTCATTCCATGATGGCAAGAGCATCTGCCCTATTTAATCTGGTACCAGAGGAGAAGAGGAAGGAAGGTTTCCTCTACCAGAGACGTACCTCAACCAGGAAGACTTATCAGTCACATTGCTGGACGAGGTATGGGAAGAGGGCCTGGCCTTAAAGAAGTCCCTGAGCTCTGCATCAGGGAAGCGGGAATGGCTAGAGAAAAAAATACAAGGTGCCGTACTCGGACCCCAAATGTCTCCACTCTTAGCCATCCCCGGATTCAAAACTGTCAGCAAATCCATCCTCCAAATCCATGGTTCCGCCGGACCAAGAGAGGAAGAAGCTGGATGCATCAGGAAAGTGCATCATATATACTGCAGCATTGACCATCAAGGCTGCCAACGCTCAAGCCATTCTGGCCCAGTATTATGGGGAGTTGTGGTTTAAACTAGGCCCACTTCTGGAATTCTTGCCGGACGACAAGAGGACGGAAGTGTTGGCACTATTTCAGGGGGGAGGTGGCCTCGGATCATGCCATCACTGGTCATGGATGTCTTGAAGTCCGGCTTCCGCCAAACGGGAAATGGCGTAGCAATCAGGCGTCAAGGTTGGCTGAACGCTACCAAATTTAGGCCGGAGGTTTAGGGCAAGGTAGTGGATATGCCTTTCGACTGATAATCACGTCGGAAAGGCAGTAAATGAAACATTGCAGGCCATCAAAACGGACACAGAGACAGCAAGGTCCCTAGAAACACTGCAGCAGCGCCGTTCCTCCAGGAGTATGTTTGGAAGATCCTCAAAGGGATATGCCTCCACTTCCTACTGTCAGCCTCCCCGCTCCACAGTGCTGGAATCGTACACAGGTCGGTTCCAGGCTTTCGGCAGAGGCTTGCAGCTTTGTCGGCGCCCCCAGGGAAAGCAGCTAGCAACCAAGCAGGCTGACTTGGCCGAGGGCCTGGGCCCCACTTCCACACCCCAGTGTGAGGATGTCTGTCAAATTTCATCAATGCCTGGAGAAACATCACCACAGATGAATGGGTGCTGGGCATTCTGTAGAACGGTCACATGCTGGAATTCAAACGCAAATGCCTTCGTATTCCACCTGTAACGAGCAAGGAACAAAACACTGCCAAGCTGCTGCGGGAAATACGATCCATGATAGCAAAGGGTGCAATAGAACCTGTCCAATCCTGGACATTCGACGCCTCAACAAATACCTAAGCTCCCAAAAGTTCAGGATGGTCACGTTGCAACAAGTGCTCGGCCAACTGAAGGAAGGGGACTACATGACAACTCTCGGTCTGGAAGATGCCTACTTTCATGCCCCATTCATCCAAAACATCGAAAGTTCCTTCGCTTCATGGTTCTGGGGAACCACTACCAGGTCAAGGTGCTGCCCTTCATCCTGAAGTCAGCACCAAGGGTGTTCACAAAGTGTTTTGCCCCAGTGGCAGCACATCTACGTCTCAAGGGCATACAAGTCTACCTGTACCTAGATGACTGGCTCATCCACATCCAGTCACGTTCTCGGAGCCAGGCAGTGCAACACACACAGGAGACCATACACCTGCTAGCAGAGCTCAGATTCTCTATCAATTATCCAAAATCCTGCATAACGCCACCGGAGGATGTTCCGTTTCTGGGGGCATGTCTCAACACAGTGGCGTCTCTAGCTTTCCCCCTTGGAAGAGCGGGTGGTGGCCATCCTTGGGAAGGTGCATCTTCTGTCCACCATCAAATCCGCAACCATCCTGCTCATCAAGTCGCTACTCGGCATGATGTCCTCATGCATTCATCTGATCCATTCTGCAGGCTGCAGATGAGGCCACTCCAGGAGTTTCTGGACTGCAGGTGGCACAGGCAGACAAGTTGGAGCTCAACCTGTAATTTGGGCAAGCCATCCAATAGTGAGGGGTGCGCTCTCACCTTACGCAGGGTACCCCATTCTGGACCCCTCCATTTCAGGCAACTTTCTCCACGTATGCTTCGCTGGAGGGATGGGGGGCCCACACCGGGCAGTCCCACGCCAGAAGTCTTTGGTTGGTGGAGGAAAAGGATCTGCACATCAATGTGCTGCAGCTTCAGGCCATGTTCTGGGCCCTCAAATCTTTCTTGCTGTTTCTGAACGGTCAATTGGTGAGGATTTTCACAGACAACACCACCACGATGTTCTACATCAGGAAGCAGGGCGGGACCTGATCCCCTGCTCAGTCGATGGAGGCGCAAACCCTATGGCACTGGGCGATCCTTCAGAATGTTCCTCGTATCTTTCACCTAGTAGGTATAAAGAACACCTTCTCCAGCATGGGGTCTGGCATGGATTCACATGCTCATGAATATTCCCCGTCATCAGGCCGGGAATCATCAGTATAGAAAAAAAATCAGTATCAGTTTCGTTTCTGATCTGTCTTTCTTAGTAGTAACCAATCACTGGTCTCTGGGTCATACTGCCCCCAGCCAATGACTGCCCTCTCCCTAAGCCCCACCTCTGGCAGCCATCCTCAGATTTTTACTGCACGTTCAAGTGTTGGGAGTCCTCGTGCTGTAGCTCTCGAGCTTTTGCTGTGTTTACGCGCTTTTTCAGGAGATTTTTCTCATTTTTCGGTTAAATAGAGCCTCAAGCTCCACCGTTTCTACATCCAATCAACGGGGATCCGTTTCGGAGTTTTCTACGCCCCTCAAGGGTGAAGATTTTGACGAGTTACGCTTTTGGAGGATTCCAGAAGTTCCGAGGCCTACCCCGGACATGGCCCTGCAGAAAGGAAGCTCAACGCCCGGGAAGCTGTTCCGGACCTGCCCTGGATGCCAGCTTCAGAATGTTTTCAAGGAGGACGAGCATTTGTTATGCCTCTACTGTCTCCATGAGGACAAGACGCACACGGAGCAGGACTGTGCGTTTTGTGGGAACATGTCGGAGCAGACCATGAAGGATCGTCACCTCCGTCTCGCCAACTGGCTGGAAGGGAAGAGCCCGACAGACGAGAAGAAGAAAAAGAAGTCCGAGCGGTCTTCTAAATCCTGTGAGGGCGCCCCGGCGACAGGGGCCCAACAAAAGGCCAAGCACCGCGAGTCCGTGGGCACCGGGAGCCCCGAACAGTCGGGCTCTTTGGCTGCCAGGCAGGGCGCATCCTCCCCGGCGCCATCAACCACGAGCCAACGCTCTGGCTTGGGTAAGAGGAAGTCCGAGAACCCGGCGAAGCGTAAGGAGAGACCCTGGTCGATCTCGAAGATTCCGGCAGAGGGGGAGCGAGGCTCGGACCCCCCCCCCCCAAGGTGAAGGCCCCAGGCGTACAGAAGGTGACGATGGCCTTAATTCACCCTGCTAAGACCTCGATTGAGGATATCGCAGCGGCCCTGGCTCAGACTGTGGAGGCTACGCCAGTGGAGGCGAACTCAGGACCCAGAGTCTCCCTGCCACCGCGGAGGGAGTCGTCTTTCAGGCCCATTGAGAAGACCCCCACAAAGTCCTCGTTGGAAAAGGTGGGGGAGGGGCAGGTGCCCATCGTGGATACGGACACGACCTCTGAAGAAGAGCTCTTCGAAGTTGTGGAAGAGGCCCAGCCCATCGGGAGGGATCCCGACAAGGGCGACGACGAGAGCGACGGTGTCGCCGACGAGGTTCCTCAAGAGCCCTCGCGCCCGTCGTTTCCGGCGCCGCAGGACACTTCAGGGGCCATTTTGTCAGCGATTCAGTCCTTATGCTCGGAGATAAGGACAAGGTTGCCCCTCCCCCTGACGGAGGGACCTGAGCCAGACCCGACGGGGGAACCGGCGCCAGGAACTTTGGAAAGTCCACCGCATAAGAGGAGGACGACACATCCTACACCACCTCTCCCACCTCTGTGGCCTGCTCTGCCTTCCCCCCGGTCTACTACCCACGGGGATGATACAGGCACGGACACGGCTACGACAGGTACAAATGATGACAGAGGCGACGACGGGACGTGTCCCCCGTCGCCCCCTGCTCGGGCGTTCCCGCCCGACGAGATTGGATCCTTTCATGCCATGATTTCCAGGGCATCTGAGCTCTTCCAGCCCTGCCCAGAAGAGAAGAAGGAAGGGTTCCTTTACCAACGGCGCAAGGCTAAAAGGAAGACGGTCCTCGCCGTATCACTTCTTGATGACATCTGGGATGAGGGGCTCGCCCTCCTCAAGAACCCTGCCACGGCGCTGGCAAAGAGGGACCGGTACGAGAAGAAGTACCGGGTCCCCAACGCCGCCCCCTTGTGCCTTCGGGCGCAACCTACCCCGGAATCGGTCGTCTCGGCGGCGGCAAAGAAGAAAGCTGGGGGGGCATCGGCCTCGACATCAACTTCCCCGCCGGACGGCGAGGGCAGGAAGCTGGACACGATGGGACGACGGGTCATCTCATCCGCAGCGACGACTATCAAGGCGGCCAACGCCCTGGCTATCGTAGCCTGCTACGACAGGGAGTTATGGTTCAAAATCGCCCCTCTGTTGGACTTCCTTCCGGACGCCAAAAGGGCTGAGGCCCTTGAAATCCTACAGTGAGGTGAGATTGCTTTGGACCACGCCATCACGGTGGCAACGGACATCGCCGACATCGGTTTCTGTCATTTGGGCAACAGCGTTTGCCTGAGATGACGAGGATGGCTCAAGGCTACGGATTTCCGCCAGGACATACAAACCAAGGTTTTGGACATGCCCTTCGACGGGAAAAACCTGTTTGGGAAGGCGGTTGATGAGTCCCTTCAGGCCATCAAGACAGACACGGAGACTGCCCGGACACTGGGAGTGCTCCAACAACGACGGCTGTCCTTTCGGAGCTCCGGAGGCAGACAAGGTGCCTCCAAGGGATCTGGCAGTGGCTCCTCCACGTACCGCCAAGCGGCAAGATCTTCGTCCCAGGAAGCCTACAGGGGACGCGGCAAGTCAGGTGGTGCCCGTCGTCGTCGACAGGGAGGTCAAGGAGGCAAGGCGGCCTCCAAACCAGATTGAACCGACCGTGGGGTCGGGCCCCCACCGAAGCACCCCAGTGGGAGGCCGGCTGGCGAGGTTCGTCAGCGTGTGGGAGTCCATCTCCACCGACCGTTGGGTGCTGGACGTCCTGGCCCAAGGGCACGCCCTCGAGTTTCAGAAGAAGTGCCCTCGTGTGCCACCCGTGGCCAGGAAAGAAAATCACGTCTCTCAACTACTGTTGGAAGTAAGGGCGATGCTCAAGAAGGGTGCCATCGAGCTCGTCCCAAAGAGGCTTCGGGGCTCCGGAGTTTACTCAAGGTACTTCCTCGTAAAAAAGAAGACAGGAGGATGGCGCCCCATCCTGGACAAGTACATCAAGGCACAGAAGTTCCGGATGGTCACCCTCCAGCATGTGCTGGGACAGCTGGAGGAGGGCGATTTCCTGTCGTCGTTGGACTTGGAGGATGCGTACTTCCACATCCCCATTCTAAAAAGACACCGAAAGTTCCTAAGGTTCGTGGTCCAAGGGCGGCACTACCAGTTCAAGGCCCTCCCGTTCGGATTGAAGTCGGCACCCAGTGTGTTCACCAAGTGCCTTACACGGGTGGTGGCGCGGCTGCGCCTACAGGGGATCCACGTCTACCCTTACCTGGACGACTGGCTCATCCGGGCAAGGACAAGGGAGCTCGCCGTGGAGCACATTGCGAAGACCGTCCAGCTGCTCACAGACCTGGGATTCTCCATCAACTTTCCAAAATCCCACCTGGTTCCGTCGCAAGTCGCCCTGTTTCTGGGAGCCAAGCTCGACACAGTGGCGCAGCTGGCCTCGCCGTCGGAGGAAAGGACCAGGACCATTCTGGGCAAGGTGCAGCGTCTGCTGGCCACGGACATGGCCAGGGTAAGATCTATCAAGTCCCTCCTCGGGATGATGTCCTCCTGCATTTATCTGGTGCGCCTTTGCAGGCTTTGGATGCGCCCCCTACAAGAGTTCCTCGACGCCCGCTGGGTCCAGTCGACGGGCAGCTTCGAGGACAGGATCCCTCTCAAAGAGACGTTCCGTCAGGCGATCCGGTGGTGGGGTACCCGCTCTCATCTGTCGGCGGGCACAGACTTTCAGACCCCAGCTCACCAGGCGACGGTGACAACGGACGCCTCCATGGAAGGTTGGGGAGCGCACTCCAGAGATCTTCACGCGAGAGGCCTTTGGCACCCGGAGGAGAAGTCACTCCACATCAACATCTCGGAGCACCGCGCAGTGTTCTGGGCCCTCCGGTCTTTTCTTCCGTCCCTCAAGGGCAAGGTGGTGAGGATCTTCACCGACAACACCACCACGATGTTCTACATCCAGAAGCAGGGCGGAACCAGATCCCCTGCCCTATCCAAGGAAGCCCAGGATCTGTGGCATAGGGCCGCCGCCCAAGTGATTTTTCTGGTGCCTCTTCATCTGGCAGGAATAAAAAACACGATCGCCGACTCACTCAGCAGAGAGCTGCGCTCGTGCCACGAGTGGGAACTACGCCAGGATCAAGTGGATCGACTCTTCTGACGATGGGGCGAACCCCAAATCGATCTCTTCGCGACGGCGACGAATTTCAAGTGCCAGAGGTTTGCCAGCAGGTTCCCCCAGCCGAGGAGCAGGGTGATGCTTTCTCGTTCCCCTGGGACGCCCTATTTCTTTATGCGTTCCCTCCGCTGCCGTTGCTGCTCCGGCTCAAGAGGTCCCGGTGCAGGATGATCCTCGTCGCACCAGCATGGCCGAGACAGATCTGGTTCCTGGACCTTCTGGACTTGTCAACGTCCACACCAGTCAAACTGCCGACGGACGCAGATCTTCTCTCCAGAGAAGGAGGCGCCATTCTTCACCACAACCCGGAGTCGCTGAACTAGCAGGCCTGGCTCCTGCAGCACTAGAGTTTGGAGGGTGCGACATCCCGGCCGACTGCAGAGAGGTTCTTGCAAAGGCCAGGGCGTCCTCAACTCTCGTGCTACGGACATAAATGGAAGAGGTTCTCTGTCTGGTGCCGTGCACAGAAGATTAACCATCTGCGCATTACGGCCCCTCAAGTATTGCCATACCTACTGTCATTGGCCAAGGCTGGACTAGCTCACGCTTCCATCAAGATACATCTGGCGGCCATCTCACGATACACCAGAACTACGGGATGGGCGTCCTTGTGGTCTCATCGACTGGTGAAGGAATTTATGAAAGGATTGTTCTGATCATTCCCGCCGGTGAAGGCTCCTGCCCCGGCGTGGGAGCTCGACGTGGTGCTGACCAGGCTCATGGGGCCCCCATTTGAGCCTATGCATTTGGCACCGTTGAAGATTCTGTCGTGGAAGACAGCGTTTCTCGTGGCCATCACCTCCGCACGACGAGTGGGAGAGATCCAGGCCCTATCTTGCAAGCCGCCATACTTGACGTTTCACAACACGAGGGTGGTGCTGAGGACGCACACCTCCTTCATGCCCAAGGTGCCGTCGGACTTCCACCTCAACGAACCCTTGGTGTTGCCAGTTTTCTTCCCGTCTCCTTCGTCGCCGGCTGAAAGGACTCTGCACTCGCTGGACGTAGCTAGAGCGCTGAAGTTCTACGTGGACCGCACAAAGAGTTTTTGGAAGACATCACAGCTGTTTGTGAACTTTGGGACTGTGAATCAAGGGAAGGCTCTCTCGAAGACTTCCATTGCCAGATGGCTCTCTGGCTGCATCATGCACTGTCACCGGTTGGCAAACCGACCGCTGCCTGGCTGTCCGAGAGCCCATTCGACCAGAGCGATCACTGCTACCACGGCGTTCCTGTCTGGTGTGCCCCTGCTGGACATCTGCAGGGCTGCGACGTGGAGGTCGACGCACACCTTCACTAGATTCTACTGCATCGATCGGGACTCCAGGGAGGAGTCCAAGGTGGGCCAAGCAGTGCTACGCAACCTTTTTGCTTAAGGTGAGCCTGGTGAGGAGGTAAGAGATGCTTAATGTTGAGTTGTTGTATTGCTTAATGTTGAGCCTGTTGCCACCTCCCGTGGTTGTGCATGTGTGTACTGCTATGTATTCTCTTATTCATGAGCATGTGAATCCATGCCAGACCCCATGCTGGAGAAGGAACAAGTTACTTGTAACTGTTGTTCTCCAGCATGGGTCTGGCATGGATTCACATGCGAACCCTTCCGCCTACCCCTCTGCAGCTCTTCACTTGGTCATACTGCCACTTTACGTGCTACCAAATCTGAGGATGGCTGCCAGAGGCGGGGCTTAGGGAGAGGGCAGTCATTGGCTGGGGGCAGTATGACCCAGAGACCATTGATTTGTTTGATCTGTCTTTCTTAGTAGTAACCAAACTGATACTGATTTTTTTCTATACCGAGGATTCCCGGCCTGACGACGGGGGAATATTCATGAGCATGTGAATCCATGCCAGACCCATGCTGGAGAACAACAGTTACAAGTAAGTAACTTGTTCCATATCAGATGTCCTCAGCAGGGAACTTTGGGCCGATCACGAATGGGCGTTGCAGCAGGGCCAAGTAAGCTGTCGGATCCGCCAATGAGGTTGTCTGGAGATCGATCTATTTGCCATTGCAGCAAACTCCAAATGCAAGCAGTCACCAGCAGGTTCCCTCACCGCGGATATCGGGGACGCCTTCTCACTCAGATGGGAGGGTTAATTCCCATACGCTTTTCCTCCAATTTCCCCCTCCTGCTACGCATCAACACTTTGAAGAGATACCGATACTCATCGCCCCAGCGTGGCCCTGCCAGATATGGTACCCGGACCTACTTCTCCAATCAGCGACGTGGGACAGCAGGTTTCCTCCTCTTACTGACCTGCTCTCCAGAGAAAACGGAACCATCCTACATCACAATCCAGCGTCCATGAACCTCACAACCTGGCTGCTGCAGCCTTCTGGCCACTACGACCTTCCGGTGGAATGTAAAGCTGTTCGTGACAAGGCCAGAGTGCCCTTTACTCTATTGTGCTACGGTCACAAATGGAAACGCTTCACTGTGGTGCAGGATGCAGGGCATCACACCGCTGCGTGTCTCTGCTCCTCCGCTCTTGCCGTATCTGCTCTGCTGGTCGTCTGGTTTGGCCCACGGCTCTGTCAAGGTACATCTGGTGCCATTTCACGATACACCCAGCCATCGTTATGGTCTCACAGACTGGTCAAGGAATTCATGAAAGGTCTCTTTAGTTCTTTCCCTCCAGTGAAAGAACCCGGCCCCAGCGTGGTAGCTCACTGTTGTCCTCACGAAGCTCATGGGACCTCCATTTGAGCGTTTACATCGTGCTCCTCTCAAGTTTCTTTCATGGAAGGCTGTGGTACTGGTAGCGATCACTTCGGCCAGGCGGATTGGGGAAGTTCAGGCTCTTTTCTGCAAAACTACCTACTTATCGTTACAACCTACTAAGGTGGTGCTCCGCACCCGCCCCTCCTTCATGCCAAAGTCCCACTGCGTTACTACTCAACGAACCTTTGGTGCATCCAGTCTTCTTCCCGAATCTATTTCGACTTCTGGATGGTCACTGCATATGCTGGATGTTGCTCGTTTCTTGAAGTTCTATGTGACCCGTTTTGAAAGATTTCCAAAAGACCTCTCAGCTCTTTGTGAACTTTGGTCTTGTGAACTGGGGGAAGGCCCCATCCAATGCCTCCCTATCCAGGTGTCTCTGCGGCTGCATCATGCACTGTCATCGTCTGGCCGTCAGACCCCTTTCAGGCCTGCCGAGAGCCCACTCCACCAGAGCCATCGCTGCTTCAACAGCGGTTCTCTCTGGGGTTCCCCTACTGGACATTTGCAGGGCTGCTACATGGAGGTCGGCACACACCTTCATGAAAATTCTACTGTCTCGACAGGGATTTCAAGGAGTCGTCCAGAGTCCGCCAAGTAGTACTGCGCAACCTGTTTGCTTGGGGTGAGTCGATTCCAGGGGTAAGTGTTGTACTTCTGTTCAGCCTTGCCACCTCCTGTGGTTGTGTATATGTTATTGCTGTACAATCGTATTAATGAGCATGTGAATCCATGCCAGACCCCATGCCGGAGAAGGAACAAGTTACTTATCTGTAACTGTTGTTCTCCAGCATGGGTCTGACATGGATTCACATGCCAACCCTACCTCTGTCCCTGCTGTGACTCTTCTGGGTTCATACTGGCACCTCACATGCTTCTAATCCGAAGATGGCCGCCTGGGCCTGGACTCAGGGAGATGATCGTCATTGGATGGGTGCATTATGACCTGGTCTTCAGTGACTGGATAATAGGTGAAAGGCAGCATTCAAGCTTTTAAAACAATATTGCTTTTCTTTTCTTACTGCGAATTCCTGGCCTGACGACGGGGAATATTCATGAGCATGTGAATCCATGCTAGACTCATGTTGGAGAACAGGTACAGGTACAGGTAAGTACCTTCTAGTTCATAAATACGTTTTGGGACAACCTTGCCCTCATAATAATTAAGAGCCGATTTGTTGGAAAACCACCCAAATTTCGGATCCATCTTTCTCAGTTGATTTGATAAGACTAGCCTTTTGTGTCAGGGCTGCAAGAATACTCCTTAAAGCTGGTTGGGCCATAAAGTGAAAGCCCAAATAACCAATACTTTAACTGATATGTACTCTTCAGTATCGGAGACATATAAGTTAAAGAGGCAGGGGGCCAAAACGCACCCCTTCCTCAAACCTACCTGGGTGACAATTCTCTGGGACATAACCCCTTCCTAATTTAATCTTATTCGGACTCTTGAATTCTCATAAAGACCCATAATTGGCGTCCAGACCCCTGGCAACCCCCAATTAGCAAATTTAGACCATAGTATATTGCGGTTAACCCTATTGAAGCCACATGTGCGGGCTGAGAAATCTCCCCACGCTGATTCCTGAGTAGCGCTCAGGACTAGGCCATTAATGTTTGCTGAATAACCTCTGCGGAAACCAGTTTGAAATTTCTTCAGTCTTTGTGTTGTTTCAACCTACTGGTCCAGATGGATAAGTAAGTGGGATGCAAAAATTGGACAATCTGCATCGATCAGTGAGATTGAAATGTAATTTTTTGGCTGATTTCCCGCCCCTCTTAAATAGGTACAACGTAGGCAGTTTGTCACGATGCTGGAAATACTCCAAGATGGACTATAATTTTAAACCGCGTTGACAAGGCATTAGACCAATTAATCGGGTCTGCTTTTAAAGTGTTATTCGTTTATCTGTTGGGTCCGGGCCGCTCCTGAATTTTTAAATTTTGTTATCATTTCGAACACTTTCGTTTCCAATATTTATGGATCACTCAGTATCAAAACGACCTCTCACTGCATCATTAAACCCACCCCCTCCCGCCTCGGCCAGTTAATAGAATCTGAGCCATATACGTCTGGAAAGAACATTACCCATTGTGGTTCCGAGACTGCGTTCAGTTGAGATGTTGTAAATGGTGCCTCTTGAGCATTTGCCAAAGCCCCAATGTCCCTTTTAAGTAAAATACACAGCATATACTCTGCATCATTTTGTAGCAGTAGCGCCTGCCGTAACGTACAAAAAATGTGTATTTTTGTTTTATTCTTCGTTTGATTCGTTTTGGTACTTTGTTCCAGAGATGCTAATTTGAGTCTTCTAATATTTCTATGCATCAAACGCTTTACAGTTACAAGTTGTTCATTGTAAACATGTTGATGGTTCTTTGTCTCCTTAGTAACTCTTAACCTAGAGTTCCATTGCACTTTTTCCTTCAAATTTCCCATAAACGAATCAGAGTTGAGCATTCAACACTTCCATTCAAGATTACTAGGTTTCATCATTTCTCGCACTTAGCACGTGGACATTCTTTTGCCTGCACTTTCTGCATCCCCTGGCACTGTCCACCTGCCTACCCCTACCCTTACCCCTAGCCCTTGCTTAAACCATTGGCCCTTTCGCCCTGACTGACACTCGCCCCCAGCGCCCCCCCGACTCTCCTCCTACGCACTTCTTGTTACTACACTTGCACAATCCGAATGTCACAAGGCCTAGTAGGACCGTTTGTTTTGTCATCCCTGTGGCCCCCCTCTTGTCTTCTTGCGCCTTGAAACGCATTGTGTATAGGCGCATTATAAATACACAATAGATAAATGTCAAATTCTGAATTCAGCAACCCATTACTATATGCACACAAGTGAATAGCCTTTCTACCTGCGTTCGTTCTCAAATTTGTAGTTTGTATTTTATTAGGTTTTATATAACGCTTTACATCAAAGCGCTTTACATAAGAACAAAAAGAATACCTACAAAGCATTAACAACATGTGAATCAAGTATCAGTATATGGGACAATTTACATGAACAATATGGCATTACATGAGTGGTATTGGATCGTGGTGGGAGAGATAGTAAAGATATAAGATGTGATGTAGGACCGTCGTGAAAGAGACAGCACAGGCATTAGGATGGTAATTAGAGGAGGTAACATTTGAGAGAAGTGCGGAAGGAGGAGATGGAACAGATAGGGAGAGGTAGACGGTTGCAGTTGAAAGGGGCAAGAAGTTGAAAAGATCGGAAGCGGGATGGGGCGCAGGGGAGGAGGAGTGAGAAGGAAGAGATCAGCAGAGCGAAGTGGGCGAGGGGGAGTATAGAAAGTGAGGAGAGAGGAAAGGTAAGGTGGGGTAAGACCATAGAGGGATTTAAAGACGAGGCAGAGGAAGTTGAATTTGAGATGGGAGTGAAAGGAGAGATAGCTTAGAGAGGCGCGAGAAGAGGAGATGTGATCGTGGGGAGAGAGAAGCAGAGCGAGCGGATAGCAGAGTGGTAGATGGATTTAAGAGGGGTTAGATGAGTGGAGGGGAGACTGAAGAATAGAGTGGAGCAGTAGAAGAGTCTAGAGAAAATGAGGGAGGAAATAAGGAGTTTAGTAGCATCGAAGGTTAGGAAGAGACCGACTTTACAGATGTTATAGAGGTGGAAGCAGCAAGAGTGGGCAGTGAGATCTGGTGGGAGAGGGAGAGGTTGGAGTCTGAAGGCCAAGATTTCGGACGTGGGGAGAAATGGGGAGTTGGGAAGAGGAAAAGAGAATGTAAGGAGGAGGGGAGGGGGCGGGGAGTGTTAGCTAGGAGGAAAAGGACTTCCGTTTTGTCGGCATTTAGGGTAAGAAAGTGGGAGAACATCCAAGATTTGACGGTGGAAAGGCAGGAAGAAAGCTTGAGATGGGTGAAGGAAAGGAAGAGTTGGGTATCTACTGCGTAGAAATGGTAAGATATACCAAAGGAGGAGATGATGGGAGCTAGGAAAGAAGTGTAGAGTGAGAAGAGAAAGGGGCAGAGGGCAGATGCTTGGGGGATGCTGTGGTTAAGAGGATGGGTAGGGGTGGTGCTACCACCGCAGGAGACTGCAAAGGTGCGGTTGGAAAGATGGGAGGAGAGCCAATTGAGGACAGAGTCTTTGAGGCCAAACGATGAGAGATTGTTAAGGAGTAGAGGATGATCGACAGTATCAAAGGCAGCTAAGAGGTCGAGAAGAATGAGAATGGAGGAGTGTTTCAGAGGAGAGAGTTGAGGACAGAGGTGAGAGCAGTTTATGTAGAGTGGTGATGGCGGAAGCCAGATTGAGTAGGAGGAGAAGAGTGGGTAGAAACAAAGGAGGAGTGTTGAGAATAGACAATCGGTTCAAGGAGTTTAGATAGGAAGGGCAAGAGCGAAATGGGGGAAGTTGGAGACAAGGTGGGGGTTGGCAGGTGGCTTTTTCAGGATAGGGATGATAGTAGCATGCTTGAAGGAAGAAGGAAAGGTAGATGTGGCTAGGCGAGTGTTGAAAAAGGAGGTAAGGTAGGGAATGAGGAGGGGGTAGATTTTAGGAATGAGGGAGGTGGGAATGGGGTCAGAGGGAGAGGCAGTAGGGTGAGTTTTAGATAAGAGGAGGGACACTTCTGATTGAGTGACAGGAGTGAAGGAGGACATGGTAGAGGGTGGGGGAGAGGGAGGAGATGGAGGGGGAAGAGTAAGAAGGGGAGCCGAGAATGTCTTGGCGAAGATTGAGGACTTGGTTAGAAAAGAAGGTGGCAAAATCGGTGGCAGAGAGAGGAGAGGCAATGGAATGATCAGTGGTAGGGGGAGAGAGAAGAGTTAAGGTTTGGAAAATTCGGCGGGGGTCAGAGGATTGGGAGTGGAGTAAGTTAACAGCCCTTCCTCGCAATCTAGTGTTCATTATTATATTAAAATCTGCTTTTAGAATACAATGGTTGCTCCAACTATTTCAAGACCCAAACAGCAATCGTACAAATGGCTGTCCACAAAAATGTAGTCTAGTGTTGGTTTATAATCTTCTCTATACCAAGTTGGTTTAATTAATATGTCCGCTATCTTTTCCCCCGTTCAAGCTACAGAGGCCAATACAGGACAGACCCAAATTCCACTTTCTACCAGCTAGATTTTAAAATTCAAAGGGACCAGATGTCCCCATCTCTGGCACACAGTGGCTGATGAGACCAGCCCGCACGCGTTACTCCATGGAGAGCTGCTTGGGCTCCGTTTCATGCCTGTTTGCATGCGATTGCCTGCATCTGGGCATTGTTTCGTCTCCTCTGCCCATCATGGCCTTCAGATGTTGCTTCTTGCCATGGCTACATGGCTTTGTGATCTTGCAGTTGCATGCCATGTGATTTGTGTGTGCTCTGGGCCTTCAGGGTGGCCATTTGTGATTGGTGAATGTTCTCATCTTGTGTTGATGGGAGCTTCAGTTTGGCAAGATGCCTTTTGTATGAATTGTCCATCCCTTTTGATTGCAGAATGTATCTCTGAAATTGAAAACAATTCTCTACAGGGTTGTTCTGTGTGCCCGTAGGAATTCTTGGTACACTTGGTTGTGTCTAGGGCAGCGATATGAAATGCTCATCTTTTACGATTTGCAGCTGTTCGTATTTATTGATCAAATCTGCGCAATCTTTCTAATAGCTGCAAATGTGACTCACATGGTTTTAGCAAGAAGTCTGTCTGTCGCGGGATAGGTCAAAAAGAAGCTGGACCCACCACAGTGATGGTGACCCAGAGGCTCTCGCGTGTTTATGGATCTTAGGAATTGTCCATTTTACTTGTAGGGCCACAGAAGGCCTTTCCTTTGAGGCCACCTCTGGTTTCGTCTTCAGTTATGGCATTCTGACTGCTATATGCATTCCTGTCTGGTAAGATATTTCAACATCAAGCCATGTTCCTTATGCTGCATACCATTTGTGTGCACCCTGCTTTCTTGAACGGAAAGGTGGCTTTGGGAGTTAGCCATTTCTTTTTCTTGAAGGTAATCTCATTGCATTACGGCTCTCAGAAGATCTATTTTCTGGAGTGAGCCCTCTGGGCTGCTGGCACAGTTCCATTGTCTTGAACAGAAGTAAGCACTCGGCCGCTGCGTCTCCTGCTCAAAGGAGTGCTGAATTGGCAATCAACTTTGTGTTGGCTTTGCTGGCCCCTGCAAAGGAATGCCACAAGCAACCATGTAAATCAATTCACAGACTGGAAATTAACATATATAGACATATTTATGTGGTTATATGTGATTACAGCGGCCGACCACACTTACTTCGACCACGTTTTAGTTGACTCTTGTAGGTCTTTTTTTTTAATGGTGTGGGGGGGGCATACCTACTCTGCCCCCTTCCGGCGCCCCTCAGTGCATCCTCCCCAGGAGTGGATTGGGAACCAAAAAAAACCCTGGAAATCATTTTCAAAGTGGCCCCATAATACACATTTTCAGCAAGCCCAACCCTTTTCCTTTGAGCACATTTGGAAATAAAATGGGTTATCCCACGTGGCCCAGGGTGCAAAGGCCTACCGGGAAATCTCCAGAGTTCCCTATAGGCCAGTCCACCCCTGACCCTCCCCCATGCATCCCGCACGCTTGGCACTCATTCAGGGCTGGCACTGACTGAGCGCCAGCCCTGATATTTAAAAAAAATAAATACAAAAAGAGTCCCTGCTTCATGAAATTATTTGCGTGTAAAAAGTGGATTTGCGTGCCAGTCTGCCGGCAAACCCCCATTCATCAAACAGGGATTTGCGGGCAGAATGGCACGCAAATCCACTTTTTACACGCAAATAATTCCTTAAATCAGGCCCTAAAACTCTTGTGAGTTCTCACAGGGATGCTTGGTAAAGACTTTGGCATTGCTGCTGGGGCACCTTGCGGCTTGAAGTCTTGTCCGGCGTGCGCTGGTGCTGCGCACCTTTATTTGTCCACTGAGTGTGCTGACTGACAGTGCCCCTGCCTTCTCAAGAGAAGTCCTTAAGTTAAGTGTGTGTGTTTTGTGACTGTATGTATTCATGCTTGACCCTGAGGTGCGTTTTAATGTAATGCATTGTGTGTGCGCGTGTGTCTCTTTATGCGTTTGTATCATCTCTGCAAAAGATTTACAGTGACCTACCATACAATCTGTATGTTTCCTATGGTGGGTCCCTTTAAATCCCCTGCAGAGACTGCTGGCATAGATAGGCTGTGTCAGCAGCTTCATGCGTGTTAATTAAAGTGACGATTATTGGCATATTGTGCCATCAGCATTATGCTAGCAATTTACCCTGACCATTACTGGCATAGATTGGGACGTGGCTCGTAGGAAGTGCTCCTGCGCAGTGTACTGTTGGTGGCATGTCATATACTGGATTTTTTCATGTTACCCTAAAGAACTAACTATGAATTGTATTGCTTTTTGGCTGAAATTATGATGCAAAATGCATAATTTCAGCATATTATTTTAGCAAAAAAAATGTCCCCACTTACCTATTCTGGCCCCCCTCGCAACACTCGATGTAATTTGAGGAAATAGGCCCCTCCAATCAAAATATTCACCAGGCGTGTGTGACCCATCACAGACCCCGTTTTTTTCATAAGTACATGACCAAGGGACATTTGGCGAGTGGATGAGCGAATGAAAATTATCACCGTGTCGCATGGATACATGAAAAAAATGCCCGTTACCGGCAGTGTAACAAGGATTCTAGTAACGTACATGTAAGTACTCAGGGGAGATTATCATGCCGCCATGCCAAGGCACAGAAGTGATATGTTACGTGAGCAGTTTATTTCCTGTGGGTTTTTTTTAGGTATGTTTAACAGAGATTGTTCCCTTACTCCGAAATATATATATATAATGTTGAACTCTGAAAATCATCAGGCAGGGTGAGCAGCACTCTCCATAGTTAAAGGACGGAAAAACATCCGGATGCCGTGTCTTAGTTGCAAAAGAAGACAGTCTTTATTTTAATTAATGAAAAACAACACAGCTAAAAACTTACCAAATATAAGCAATTAAAATGAGGCTCTACCAAAATGTGAAACCATATAGTACAATACAGTATTTACATATAGTCAGCCTCTCTGGCACCCATGATCATTTTTTGGGAAGCTCTTTTAAACTGCATATAGCACAATAAAGCTGATATTTTCTACGATTGATTGGCAGTTTATGAGTTGGTTTTCTCTATCTTCTACTTTGCTGCATTATGCTGTGAACAACTGGGAATCCGAATTGAAGGGAGTGCAGCTCAAGAGAAATGGAGGTTTTACCGCCTTTCGATTTGCATATATATATATATATATATATTATAGTGTGTGTGTAAACCGGGCCTGTGGTAGTGTCCATGTAGTTATGGTTAAGTTGCTAAACTCATAGGAAGAACACTTTTTTGGCAGCTTATAACTTCGCTCCCCCTGGAAAAATCCTCACCAAACTTTGCAAAAAAAAGTACATGGGCGGCTTTGAATTTTTCCACCAAGTTGGGCGAGGTTTCATGCGGGGGGCGGGAGTTATAGGGAGGGTCCCCACATTTATTTTTTTCCCCCATAGACTGAATGGGGGAAAAACTTTGCGCACGGCTACAGGTTGAACGGCTGGACAGATTCTCACCAAATTGACGCCAGGAGCGGGGGCTTGGGCCAGAAAGCATGCTTTTGTGTGTTCAGTGGAAATCGGACCAGTACATTTGTTAAAAAACACTGAAATGTACATCCCAAAAAATTAGTGATATCAGGTTCTGCTCCGCGGACCGATTTCCCTGTTCGCTCAACTGACGGAAGTGGCATTGGATCGCGGTACGGCATGGTGTCGAAGAAGTTTGGACGCGGCCGGTGGTTGTCTGGAGGGAAGCGTGCTGTGCGTCAACATTTTTGCAATGCCGCCATGGTGTACCGGAGGACAGTGCGGTGGCGGTGGAAGGGTCTGCAAAATGTACCGTACGCATTGTGTTGGCAGCCACAAAGGAAGGAATGGCTGGGGGAGTGACAAGTGGTTCATGTGACATACGTCGGCTACTATTTTCTGTGTTGATTGGAGGCAGCTGTATTAACAGTCCTTTAGTTTCTGCTATGACCTGTTGGTGGGAAACTGCTTTTGTGGTGATTGGTGGAAGCTCATTTGCAGATGAGGAGTGAATTGCACATGAGATAGGTTGGGTGGGAGCGCGGGTGGCGGTGCGCTGCGGATGGAAAGCCGTAGTTGGGCACATGGAGGCATGCATGGGTGAATGAAGGTGCAGTGGGTCTGTAGAAGGATTGCACTATTGGGTGCATGGTCGAAGGCCACAGCCCGTAGGCTGTAGGGCATACACTGAAGAGCGTAGGGTGGCATGTTTTAGTCTGCATCTGGTACAGGGTGGTGCTTGCAAAGGGTGGTGTGTGCCAATTGTTTGCAGTAGCGTTAGTGCTGCAAACTGATTGTGGGTAGGTTGGCAGTTAAACAGTACTTTGTGCATGGCTGTGGGTAGAGGTGTGGTGGAGGATGTGGATGTGGTATGTTTGTCCATTCTGGTAAGTGCGACCTATGTTTGTGATTGTGTGTTTATAGTGTGGGGGAGTTGGGGTGAAGTGCTGCTACCTACGTGTGGTACGTTTGTGCAAAATGGTAGCTGCCCATGTGGCCATCATGTTAACTGTTGGCATTTGCTGCTGCGTAGCCCCATGGCGGTGTACAGGTTGGGTAGGAGTGTTAGTGGCAGTGGTGTCTATGTGCATTGTGCAGAAGCTAACATGGAGACATGCATGGTGGCACTATGTTGGCGTGAGTGTGTTCAAGGCCTAGACTATCGGATGCATGGCCGAAGGCCGTAGGCCATGCATTCGAGAGCCTAGGCCCTGAGGACACGCACGCCAGTAATGCATTTTTCAATGTGCATGAGTTAGAGGGTGGTGCCATGTAAGGAATGGGTGTGGAGCCCATTTCAGCCGTTATAGGCCCCTGTTGCAAATAGATTGTGGGTAGGTTGGCAGTGGCACAATAGTTTGTGAATGGTAGTGGGTACGCCCATGGTATGTGATTGAAAGCGTACAGGGATGCAATAGAGTGTCTTGTTTGTACATGATGGTAACTGTTGCAATTTGTTACTGCATACATCCATGGCGGTGCTCTGTGGTTGGAGTTGCTGCAGAGAAAAGTCACGCTGTGTGGGCACTGGTTACAATGCTTGTGCCAGTGGTGCATATGTGCATAGTGGTAGTTGGCGATATGCTGACATGTATTCAATTATGGTGGGGGGAATGTGTGCAAGGAGCAGACCCACTGGAGCAATACAGGTTTGGCAGTGCATGCAGCACAGTGTTGTGATGTTTGGGAAATGCGTGTGAAGCACATTGTGGACATGCTACAGCAGACACAGTGAGTTGCAAAGCATGAATTGTGCATTCTATGGATGTGGTGATAGTTGGAACATGCCACAGTATTTGGTGTGTGGCAGGAGATGGTGCAGTGAGAAGTTGGGTAGTGTGGCCACATGGTGCAGTGCATACGTACTGTGACTATGGAAGTGGGTATGGTTGAAGGGCAGCTTATGTGGTTGGTTACTCTGCTGTGTGCACATTTATTGAAGTAGGCCCAATGTTGTGAAGGTGGTGTGCATAGGTTGGCAGTGACACAATAGCTTGTGATCAGTAGTGCGTAGGAGTGGTGCAGGCTATACTACGGTTGTGGCTTCTGCTAAGTGTGACACGTTTTTGTGCATGGGTGTTTTATGGCTTGAGGGAGATGGGTGGAACTGGTGCTACGTATGTAACGTTTGTGCATAATGTTGGGTGCCCACATGGTCGCTTGCTTGGATGTGCAGTGTTGCGGAGGGTGTGGAAAGGGTTGCAATGTTGCCTGCATACCTAAAGGTGTGCTGGGGGCATGTTAGGATGATTGTGGATGCTGCAATAGTGGCTTCTTTAGCAGACCTTTCTGGTGGAGGGGCTTTGCAAACAAACGGAACGTGTACTGAGAGTGTGGAACAGTAAAAAAGGAGAGTACAGAAATGACAGTATGCAATGCAAAGGTTTTGTATGCGACTGGTGCATGCATGTTATGAAATGTGACGGCACCCAATTTGGGGAGTACTGCAAAAAGTGACAGTGCAAAGGGAAGAAGTATTGGCACAGCTTTATTGGGCCGTGGCCCTCACTGTAGATGGGAAAGTGCACATGCACATCCTCCCATTATGAGCAGGGTGGAAACGGAAATGGAATTGTGGGAAATAGACAATTAGGAGTTTAGGGTGTGATTCATAGGAAGGGGCGTTACCATTTCGTCACAATACTGTGTCGCTAGGGTGGTCGACATGAAGAGACGGACCGTGCTTATCGTCAGTGATATCTTTGTGCACCATGTGCACAGATGTTGTGTGCAAAGAGGTGTTGCTGCTAATTTTGGATTGGAAGGAGTGGACGCTTTCTGGGTCTGTCAGGGTGACACCAGTTTTCGGCGGGATGGTTTGCCTTTGCAGATATGTGGCGTCCGTCACGAACGTTGACCGTGACGTGGTGCACTATGGAAGTGCACATTTGGGTTACATGTCGTGTGGACGATTAATCCGTCTACTGATGAGGTTGCTGACCGCAGTGATGCATATTTTCCCTACTGCCAAGATGGTTTTCTCATGCATCACACCAAGCGAAGTGTGGGTCCATGAGGGTGCAATTTGTCCCCAGCCAGCGGTTGGAAGGTGTGTTATAAACAGATTTATGCGTCGGTTTATGCAGACTGCTGGCATGTTCTCCACCCACTATGAGATCAGGTGGTCGCAAAATATGCAGTGGTTCCGTAGAAATGGCATTTATTTGAGCGCCATTGGCAATGCCATTTTATTCCGCACTGTGCAAGAAGCATTGACCAGAATGTTGTATAAATGTGAGGGCAGGCAAACAGAAACGCATACAAAGAGAAAATACAGAAGTAATTTGCTTGCATGCACGTAAAAAAAAATCATTCATACACACATACACTGGAAGACTAAATCCCCTGCCTAGTTTCATAATATTGTTTACCACTCACCTCTCCCCCATCTTCAATAACACGAAAAGGTAGTGGATTTCACTGTACTTTTGAGGATGGCAAGTGCCACATCCTGGGTGGCCATGTGGATGTATGCGGATGGAGAAATCATGCATACTTTCATTGAACTTTGTAGTGGACCGGCTTTGGAATGGCACGTCATTTGTACTGTGATATATAACGGTACATTTCAAGTGTTGCACAGCAGTGCCAAGTGTTCGATGATGGCGCCTTTAATGCAATTGGTGGATGCGTGTGTGCCTGTTTACCAGTAACCTAATGAGGTACAGCTGCAGAGAAGATAGTGCAAAGGGAAGTCGGACTATACCAGTTTTACAGGGGTGCGGCCCACACGCTACTTTGGGAGGTCCACATGGCAAGATCTGCCCTTTACACCACCTTGCCCAATTGCCATGACAGTGTGGGGATTAGCCAATCAAGTAGAGTGGGTGTGGTTAACAGCAAGTGGAGGTGAAACGCTTGCACATTATACTCTGCGTACTGAGGGTGGCTGACATGGCGAAACGCATTGTGTTGCCTGTAGGTGCTCCCTTCGTAGTAAATGTGCACACTAGTGCTCTGCAAAGAAACTTTGACTGCAATTTTGGTTTGGAAGGAGTGGACGCATTGTGGAACGGTATGTATGAGTGCCATTTCGTTGACATGCATGCACTTTGCAAAGACCTCGCCACGTTTCCAGTAGTAGATATTACCGTAATTTCTTACGCCGGCATGCATATGGGTTTGTCCCGTAGACTCAGGAGGTTGCTGGGTGTCGTGAGGACACTTTTTCCCACCGCCAAGGTGCTTCTCTCATCTACAGTACCGCAAAGAGCATGGCCTATTGCTCATGGATGTTGTGCCGAGCCAGACGAAGGAAGGTGTCACATCAACAGAAGCATGTACACTTTTTTGTCCGCTCATGCAGTGTTCTTCGGCAACAGTGACCTTTGTACTTATGGACATGCAGAGTGTTTCCAAGAAAATGGCATTTTGTTGTCCTCCATTGGCAAAGCAGTTTAGTTTGCTCATCTACAGGATGCGGTGAGGAGTTTACTGAACTAATGTGCGTAGAGGAAAACTTAAAAGCTACTGAAAACGGGCAAAATAGGTGTTTTTGTGGAAGGATCTAAAACAAAAAAACAAGACTTTTAAAAGTCACCCCTTACTACGAACTCCCCCTGCCCTGGATGCAAGTTATTCCCCCACGGCCACATGAATGTCACATGTGGGGATTTTGCGGGTGGCGGCCACGAAAATGCAACTATGGGGATTGTCCAAAGAGTTGCTTAGGATGTGCAGCAGTAGGAAGAGGGACTCCTGCTGCGCTAGGGACTGGCCCTCGATGTACTTGGGGGCTCGCACGTGCTACATTTGATGCTCCTCACCATGTTGGACTATGGAAATGGGACTGTAGCGATTGCCCTATCTGTGCTGCTCATGGTGTGTCAGAGGAACGCGCACTACTAGGAAGAAGGACTCCTCCAGCTTTACTGGGGTGTGGCCCTGGCGGTACTTGGAGAAAGGTATGTGCCACATTCTGCGTTTGTGAGCATGCTAGCCAATAGAAATGGGACTATGCCCTTTGGTCAATGAGGTGCTCAGGGTGTATGTTACAGAAAAAAGCACCAATAGGGCGAATAAGTCCTCCTGCTTCACCGGCGCACCTCCCTCACGGTGTTTGGGGAAAGGCACATGCCACATTTTGCCCTTCTCACCATGTTGCCCATTGGAAATGGCACTATGGCCTTTGGCCAATCAGGTGCTCCGGGTGTGCGTCACAGGAAAGGGAGGCATTCACTTTTCCAGAACTTTGTGTACTGCGGCTGGGAAACATGGCAAGGTGCACAGTTTTCGTCGTGGGTGATTACTTTGTGGAAGATCTGTGCGTTTATGCCCTCCAAGAAGACTTTTCCAGTAATTTAGGTTTGGTGGGAGTGGACGTTTTGTGGAGTGGTATTGACTCGTACTGTGTTGGCAGACTGCTTCTAGAATGTCGGCGCGTGGCCTCTTCGGCAAATGTACACGTTGTGATCGTGCATTTTGGAGGCTTCTTTTTGGGTTCCATGCCTTGTTCTCGTGTGTTCAGTCAACTGAAGATTTTGATGAAAGCAGTGCAGCGCATTTTTCCTTCTGCCAAGGTACTTTTCTCATGTATACTGCCGAGAATCGCCTGCCATTATTCCAATGCTTCCTGTCCGCAGCCAGAGGTCGGACGGGGACTCATCAACAGAAGCATGTGTGGCTTCTTGAGTGCTGCTGGGTTGTTCCCCTGTGAGAATGAAAACATTGCTTCCCGATGCATACACATTTTCAAGGGAAATGGCATGTCTTTGTCAGGCCAGTTTGTTTGTTTGTGGCAATGAAATGTTCATGCACAATCTGCAGACTGCACTGAAGACCCTACTGTAAGATTGTGAGCTGCAGTTCAAAACACACATTCACGTATGAAAACCGCAAAGAAAGTGTTTCTAGGGAAGCACCTTTAAAAACAACCACAAAAATACAAAGGTTCTTTTAAGAGCCACCACACCCATTGACGTGCGCTCTCCTGGTACAAAGTTATTCCCCCGCTCCCGCCATGTGCAGCACCAAACGTCTGCAAATATTGCGATAGTTGCAGGGTGGCACAAGGTACATACACCCCTTTTTCAGATGCCGCCCATAGAAATGGGCCTGCAGAGGTTACAGGATTGGGCAATGAATTTTGTGGGAGTGGTGTGTATGGCCCGACGGAGCTACGCTGTGTATTTGTTCACAGAAATTCAGAGGGTGCCATTATGGGTGTGTGTTTTACAAGGCACAGCGTGCGGATTTCAGGGTATGCCGACATACATTCAGTGAAAGTGAATGCAAAACACTGTGCACTTGGGGTACTCATTTACCAATGTATGATGTACATGTGCACTGCTATGGACTAGGTACAATGAAGTTCCTGTTTTTTTTGCAAACATGCGCCTTTATTGTTGTTCATTTTGCAGGGGACATTGCACAGCATGTTACAGGAGTTCCAGTGCCATTTGCGATGAAGGAGGCACTGCCCAGTTCATGCTTTACTTCCGATTTCTTGCATACATTTCTATCGGAGTATGCAGCTACCGATGTGGCAGCGTCATTTTCTATTTGGTCCATCAATGGAAACAGCGTGGTACATTGCAAGGAAGTGTATTTGTGCAGTTCTTTGTCATGTGCCAATGGCATACTTCACCCATGCAATTATGACGTTTCACAGCACAAGTACTTTTCCCTACCTACAACATTCAACTTGCTGTGCCAGCTATCTCGATTTCTGCGCACCCCATCTAAATTGGCTTGGTGCCTTGCTTGAAAGTAGTGATATTTTCTTGCAGTAAGTGTTGTGTTGCAACTGTCTTTAAAACGCTCTGCAACATGTAAAGAAACCTCTTTGTACAACAAACTCCTTTCCAACCGACTGCACTACAGTGCTCTTCACAATGCCACGCCTCCCACCCTGCATACTTGCATTGGCAATTCCGTGGTTCATCTGTGAAAGGTTTGTGTTCTCATACACGCCACAGAAGGAAAGCCAGGAAAAGTCAGGTACAGAAGGGGCAGCACCTGCCTAGATATTATAGGGGGCGTGCCAGGAGACTGAATTATTGGGTGGCCATCACCTACATAGGCGGTACTCGTTGTAATGCTCCTGTAATGACTGTTGCAATGCACTTCCAAGTACCTTCCCTGTGCACAGTAGCGCATTGCACTACATGTACAATACAATGCCCTTTGCCAGGTAAGGGTCTGTAGCGCAGCATTTGTTTTGGAAAGGTTGTTTTAAAGCTCCGCTGCTGTACAGGAGTGCGCCTCTTCTTGCCCGCAGCAGATGTGGCAAATGCTGTACATGAAAGTACCCAACGTCATACTTTGAAAGGCGGTAGCCAGCACACTGCTTCTTTGTCCTTCAATTTGAGTTGTCATCACATGCAGTACAAACACTTTATGCTATGCCATTACTGTTAGCGATACCATTCACTGACATACACACATTGTGGAATACAAGAATGTTTACAACAACTCCAACCACAGCCTTTTTACCTATGCCATGAAGCCATTTATTCTGTGCAACCCATGCACATATAGCGCTTTTCCAACCACCAGTAAGCTTGTTTGAGTTCTGCATATTTCCTTACTTGCCTTTACATGCACTGGTACGTGCGTGCGGAAGGTGCACCAGCTTTGCAATTTTGCAGCCTTATTACAAACTGTACCACTTGCATCTTTTCTTCAACTGTCTAACCGCCAGGTGACCTGTTCGTACTTTCCGTCTCACTGCTCAGTGCACACACAATGCATCAGTTTCACGGGTCATGGAAAGGTAAGCAGCAGATAAATTCGAAGTAATTCCACATTTAACACGCCCACGTCACAGTGCAGGTTGCTGTTCTTTGTTTAGCAGTGGCCATCATACAGTTAGGAGTACTTAAGTCACACATTGCTAAGTTTGCAGGGCCTCCCACAAAGTGGACTCAATACTTTAAATGCGGTAGCCTACTGCATGAATACGTAGGGCTGGCGACAGGGGCGGTGTTATTAGCATACACTGCATGACCTATGCATGGGTCTAGGTATGGAAAGTAAACCCGTGTGCTTCCAAAACTACTTAAAAGTGCATTTCAAGATGCAGACATGCGGACACTAATGGAGTCCTACGGATACTTGCCGTGTAACTGCACATACGCCAACCTGTTGCATGTTACTAAAAATCCTTTCTCTTTACTGAGCAAACTACCGTAAAGCAACATTATGCTTAAAGTGCCCTGCTTAAAACCTATGAAATTCACTAACCCAAAACCTTGTTAAAAGGACGTTCTGGTTAAGTTGCACTAGCAAAAACCTATGAAATTATGGTTACAGGTAAAACCGGAACCCCCCTGAAATTTGACAGTTATGGTAAGCTAAGCAACCATAACTCGTGCCACCAGTGTTCACTGCAAGGACTAACACCCATGACATCAAAGATGCCATCACAAATCTCATTCATGACATCATTGATGACATCACATGTGTGGCTGCCTCTGTTTTGTTCACTACCATAAGTAGGGCAGGTACTTTTCTTCACTAACAGTCAGGAACAAAAATTCAAAAGGTTCTATATTTGTGTACGGCACCCTTCTCATATGTTCTTAAACTACTTTCCTTACGGTTCACTCACATCATGTGATACATATACATATAGGGGAAGAGGAAATCATAAAACACATCACTGGTTTCTGTGCATAAAGAAAATGAGTTATGTTATGAACAGTTTCTGTTAATACTCTTCCTTTTTTAGCTTACTTTAATTCCCTTGTATATAGTCATGTTTGTATGTATTGTGGTGTCTTTATGGTTTCTGTGCAGTAGTGCAATTATGTAGTTATAAAGGCAATGGTAACTACTTCTTACATGTTTCACAGTACCCGACACTCTAAAACGAATGCATTCATGATTTCACTATGGAACATGTAAAGATTTTGAAGGTTACACTTCCATGAGGTATGGTGCAGACAATGGCGACATTTGCACATGAGTTCCTTCATGTACAGTGAAGAAGTGTGTAATACAATGGTGTGTGTAGCAATGCATTCCTCCATTATCTACTTATCTCACGATAGTTCTTCCAATACTCTTTGATAGTTTTCTGCCACCATTACAATAACAATCCCCTGTGGAGGATTCCTATTAAAAGTAAATGCACATGTGATGTCATCAGTGATATCATGAATGAGATTTGTGATGGCATCTTTGATGTCATGGGTGTTAGTCCTTGCAGTGCACACTGGTGGCACGAGTTATGGTTGCGTATCTTACCATAACTGCCGAATTTCGTTTTTGTTTTTGTTTTACCTGTAACCATAATGTCCCTGTAACAATGTTTTTCGATTGATATATACACAGCACGAAGAAAGTTATGGTTGGTTCAAAAAAGTGTGGAAAAAAACCTTTTACCTGAAATGTGAAAATCGGAAAGTCCATGCAAGCCAAGTCATAAGTTAGATCGCTCTTATTTTAAATCTGCCCTGATTTCAGCTGCTAGTATTGCTGCTATATTAAATGTGTTTTAAATGAACTTTTAAAAGGAAAGGAAACTATTAGGTTTTAGACTGTTGACTTTTACGCTATTTAGGCATATTACAATATTGTGTGAGGGACTGTTGCCTTGCCGTATTTCTTTCTGTTGTGTAAGTGGAGTCAGGACTGTGAGTCTTCTTTCCTTTTCCATTACCAAGTTGCGTTCCAGCTTTCAAGCCATTAGTTAAACATCAGCCTGGAGCGGACGTGGGGTGGTCGTGAGTTAGATCGTTCTTATTTTTAATCTGCCCTGATTTCAGCTACTAGTATTGCTGCTATATTAAATGTGTTTTAAATTAACTTTTAAAAGGAAAGGAAACTATTTAGTTTTAGACTGTTGAATTTACACTATCTAGGCATATTCAAATTTTTTGTGAGGGACTGTTGGTTTGCTGTATTTCTTTCTGTTGTCTAAGTGGAGTCTGGGACCACGAGTCTTCACTCCCTTTCCATTACCGCGTCACGTTCCTGCTTCCAAGTCATTAGATAAACATCAGCCTGGAGCACACGAAAGGCAAGTGTGTCTGGGCACGTCCAGGTGCTGGATGGGCCATGGACCCCTACATTATGTAAAAATCATGGTGATGCCATAAAATTAACTAATACTGTGGTGACTAATAAGGTAAGGTACATGCATAGCGAATTTATTGATTTGGCTCCAAGGGGGACAAAGATCTACAAGAGAACCTACTATAGTAGTCGTATACGGGTGCTCAAAATGTGAGCACACCCCGTTGGAAGACCCAAGGGATGGAGAGAGGACCCGACCTCTCATGGGCCCTCTTAGATGCCTGCTGATCAATGCAAGATCCGCAGGGGCTCATCAGTATGACCTATATAACATTTTGGTAGACATGGCCACAGATTTTCTGTGTGTCCCAGAGACTTGGTTTTCGCCTAGCTCTGATACTAATCTCTGTCAGATGCTGTTAGAAGTCTATGTGGTGCTGCGCCTACATAGGCCCCACCCAGCCCAGGGTGGTGGCCTAGCAATAATTAATCTTGCTTCCTTTAAATGCCATCTTATTGCAATAGAACCCTTGCTGCTCTTTTGATCAGAGTGCAGGTGAATTGCAGTATGACTGTGCATTTATTACTGGTATATTGACCACCTTCGCAAGGGTGAGTGTTGCTGTTAATTTTGCGCTGCGCAGTTGGTTGATAATTTAGTTCTGATTCATCTAAACTTAGTTGTGCTGGGGGATTTTAAATTTCATCGGAATTACTCTACTGACCAGTGTGCCAATAATTTGGTGACTAGTCTGCTAGACTTTTCTTTAGGCCTGCGTAACCATCTTTCCACTCATATGAATGGAAATTAGCTTGACCTCATTTTCTCGTAAGAGAGTTTGACAGATAGTTTTATTCCTGTCCCAGTCACTTGGTCTGATCATTTTCTGGTACCCTGTATCGTTAAAGTGCCATATTGTGCTCTTGAGGTCTCACATGGCCTGCAAACTCGCAGGATATGGCACAAAGTAGACCTCCCCCTCTTGGCCGATCAGCTGTTAGAGGCTAACATGGACTTTATGGGTGAAGGAGACTATCCATGTACCTCTCTCCTTAAATCTCTTTCCTGGTGGCAGATGCTTTGGCCCCCATTAAGTCTCATTTTGGGACAACAGAGCCTATGGTGGCCTGGCTTACTCCTGATCTTGGGTCCCAAAAGCAGGCTTGCCGATGTTCTGAGTGGAAATAGCGACTTAGTTATGGCCTGCAAGCTCGTAATGCCTATAAACAAGCTGTATTACGTTACCACAAGATGAGTGTACAGGAAAAATCAAAATGCTATGCAAACCGCATATCGGCAGCATCTTGTTCCTCTAGGGAACTGTTTATATTGGCTAAAGAGCTGGCGGCTCGTCCTAAGAGGCAGGCCAATTTTCCAGATGCGCAATTGCAATGAAATGCGATTAGCACTTTCTTCTCTGATAAGGGATATCCGCTAAGCTATTTTGAATGATCAGACAGCAGCTGAGGAGACAGAGTCCTCCTTTAAAGAGATCCATCGTACCTGCTCCGGTGGACACTTTTTCGCCTAGAGCCCATAAATGATGAGGTCAAATTGAGGGTTCTGAATGGTCTGAAGTCAGCTTCACCATTTGATGCAGTACCTTTTACATATTCCAAAAGTCCTTCCTTGGAGGACTATTGGCATGTTTACAGCAGCCCTACAATACTCATTTACTGCTGGGGATATTCTAGCTGCTCTGAAACATGCAGTGGTGACTCCTCTTCTTAATAAAAACAAATTTGGACCCTCGGGCAGTGGCAAATTACAGGCCCATCTCTCTTCTTACAGCCATAATGAAACTTATGGAGGCAGTGATTATAACGCAGTTCTCCCAATTCTTGGCAAATAACTGCTTACACCCATACCAATCTGAATTTCGTCCAGCAACGGGTACGGAATCCGTTATTATTGCATTGCTGGATGACTTGGCTCTTCTCCAGGAACGCAGCGAAGTCGGAGTGTTAATTCTCCTGGACCTCTCCGCAGAATTCTATAATGTAGATCACAGCGTTTTACTGACCCGTCTTGAGCAAGGGGGTGTTGCAGGGCTCCTACTGGCATGGTTTGAGTCATTTATAAAGGGACTGACTCTTTTCAGGCCTGACAATCACTGATGTCGGGTCTGACCTGCGGGGTTATTCAAGGGTCAGCCTTGTCCCCTCTTTTCAATTTGTTTGTATGCTTATTGGCAGACTTGATCACCAAGTCTGGAGTCCTATTCTATACCTAGGCCAGCGACACACAGTTGGGGTTTCGGCTGGACGCCACACAAACTAAACCCTTAAGCAAACATCAGGACTGCCTGGACAACTTGGGCAAGTGGATTTCTGCCAATTGGCTTAAACCTAATGGAAATAAAACAGATGTTTTGGTGCTTGGTCCCCAAACGGCCTGCAGTCTATGGTAGTATCAATTCTGGCCCGACTCGCTGGGTCCTTGCCCAACAGTATGTGTGTCTGTGAAAAACCTGTGGGTGAGGCTCCTTGCCAGTGGGTCGCGAGAAACTCAGATATCGGCAGTCTGCAATGCTGGATTTGGGAAACTTAAAACCTTGAGAAAGCTACTGCCTTTGCTTCCCCCAGACAGTTGAACCACGATGGTCACGTCTACTATAATGGGGTCACTGAACAACTGCAACGGGATATATCTGGGACAACTTCAATATCAGACACAGCGTATGCAGGTACTGCACAATTCAGGAGCAAGAATGGTACTTAATGCGCCCCATTTGACCCCCTCTGCAGCTCTTCTGCACCGCCTCCATTGGCTCCCGGGGGTGACACGTATTGAGTTTAAGGTGCGCTGTGTCACTCATCGGGCGTTACACAATACAGGCCCAGAGAGCTTGAAAAATAAGTTTGAGCGCTATTATCCAACTAAGCAGCTGTGCTCTGCTTCTCGGTCACTTCTTAAAATACTGAGGTACCAGCAGGCACGGTTGGGAGGGCGCTTCTTTTCAGTTATGGCTCCTACGCTATGGAATTTGTTTCCTTTGTCACTGAGAGTCATGGAGGAGTACCTTCCCTTCCACAGGGCGCTCAAAACCCATTTGTTCTAACCTTCTCAGTGTGTAGTTTTTGGTAAAGAGCTTTAGGGCCTTAGTTTGCGCTTTATACATTTTAAATAAATAAATAAGGCACACATTCCACAACGCCACCTAGTAGCCATTGCTGAAAGTTCACCTCCAGTTCTGTGCCAAAACAGCAAGGCATTGTGGGTATGCAAATTAGCCCAAATGCAAACCTTTCTCTCTCTCTCTATATATATATATATATATATATATATGTGTGTATATATATATATATATATATATATATATATATATATATATAAAATGTAATCCTCCATTTTGATTATTGTAACACACTCCCATTGCTTCATGGGTCTTAGGTAGAGTGTATTGGCGTAGCCTAAAGCAGGGGTAAAGTTAGTGGGCATGTGGAGAATTGGAACGTAATTACGACGGTTTCCCCCTCTAAGGAAAAGAATAATGGTGGGGTACTTTAAGGATGGGAAGCACATGATTTTGGCTTGGAAAGGAGAGAAAGCTAGAAGAACGGGAGAACGGATAAAGCCTTCCAATCTGGGCCTGTCTTAGGTCTATTACTGACCGCGTATTTGTATCCCCTCACCTGTTCGCGGATTGGAGTAAAAGATATTCCCAAGAAGTGGGAATACGGTAAAAGAAAGAGAACACACATTTTTTTACACAGTCACCTGAATGTTTAGGACCCCCACAGTAGGAGATTTCAACTCGGCAGTGTCAATCACAACAATGAATGCGCTAGCTATAAAGGAAGTGGATTAAGCCAGCCCCACACTTCTCCTTGGACTAAGGGACGTTTAGTGGAGCGTGGAGGGACTATCAACCAGAGCATGCAGGTTTAGGTAGGAATAGCACGTTATGGAGCAGCAGGAGTTCTAGTTCTCCTCAACAGAGTGACTTATTGCGTAAAGTGGAGGAAGTGGGCACAATTCATGCCCAATAGGCAGTTATGTTTCCAATCAAGTAGGCTTGAGCTCATTCCATGGACATTGTTAGCATGGACTTCATGTTGCATACGTTCAATGATTGTGAGTCATATTTATTACCCTTACTGACATGAGGTATCCTTAAGCATATAAACGTCATTTATTTTTTTAATTTTTATAGATCCAAGTGTTCACAGATATTAGCACATATATTACGTACAAAACATGTGCAATACCAAACTTGAAACATTCAAATAAATGAGGCAACTTTGCACAGCATATTCATATGTTAATATCTGTGGTACCACGTCTGTAGGCATACCTCTATGCCACAGTGTATATATATATATATATGTATATATTTTCCCCCTTGTTAGGGGGTGTTTTAAACAACATTACTGCTGCTCTCTGAATGATATTAGTTTACTGGACCTTTTTCTTTCCAGGTGGACCTATTTTACAGCCATCTCAGTGGAGGCATTTCCTTTCATACCAATTGGGCAGCAGTGGAATCCATTCCCTTATGGAGATGATTGATTTGCAGCCTTGTGGAAAGGCGCGTGCTCATTCTTCTGTGCACCAACAAGTTGCTTTTCAATCGCTTAGCCAGCGATACCGCTATCAGCCATTGCAAGCACAGGTCTGAGACACACCTTACACATGACTGCCTATGAATCATGACATTCACCGGACAGTTTTCATGTTTCCCTTGCAAGGGGGGGGGCACAACCCCCCCTTTAATTTCGTTGCACTCCTTCTCTATGCTCAGTCATATTCGGATGCAAAGCTCTTAAATTGTGCTGGCTATATATTTTCTTACAGACACAAATAATTACATAGTGTATTTTATTCTACAATTCATGTAGTGTTTGATATCAAGTGTATATATAAGCATGCATAATAACTATGATGACAATCGTATTATAATAACACCCAGAGCCCAGATAATCGAATTACTGTTCCCAATTACATGTTTATCAATGTGTAACTTTTTGGCTCTCAAATATGTACATAGAGGATATTACAATTGATTGTTATATACTAGGGACATACCGGGGACTTACATATTTAGGACTAAGTGTGACATTTAACATTGGATTGCGGCTTGTACAATTGAATTATACATGCTATAGTCAATATTTTGAATCATTGATGTTGGAATATGGACACTGGTATAAGATAACCTCTAACATAGATGCACAAACTCTAAAGATAAACCACTAGAGAACACTTCTACAACTTCAAAATCAAAGGTGTCTTGATATTAACAATGTATTATTGACATATGACGTCACACACCGAATATGATGGTACCATATATTCATAAAAATTTCAAAAATTGTGCTGCAAGACTCACGTGGTACATTTGATGTTGACGATCATCGCGGCCGGATGCACTGCCATCAACTAAATTGAAGTAAGTCTGCTATCTGAGCTGTCCTCAATCACACAGCTACACAGCTTTAAAACGAAATCCCCTAACTTAGACCTTTTGTGAATTAGAAGTATGGAAGCTTAACTGACACCCTTAAGAGTCGCAAATGGCGATTTTGATGGGATTGGATCTACATCGAAACAATTCTGTGAGTCTAGAAGAAAATATTTCTAAACATTACAACACAACACACTGGCCCTCATTCCGAGGTTGGTGCTAAGCATGGCGCTGTTAGCGCCATGACTAGCACCAATACCAGTACCGCCACCGACTTGGTGGTATGGGGACTTACCGGTCTATTCCGACCATTGCGGGACCGGTAAGTCCCCATTTGAAAAGCCATTCCCCATTCGAGCCCCCATAGCGCTCAATGGGAAGGCGGCAATAACGGTACCGTAAATTACGGTACCGTTATTGACCCCGGTATCCCTTTGTGGGTCCCGTCCTTAACGCCTGCTAAAACCAGGCGTTAAGGAAGGACCCGCAAAGGGATCTCGGAATAGGGCACAAAGGGATTACCAGCACCGGTGTCATTATCTGTGCCCGGTATCCCTTTGCGCCCACCTTGTAATGAGGGCCACTGGCTCAGTCATTGACTAGTTAAATATCTTCCCGTTATGCATATCCATATTACATTTCTTTCCAATATAATAGGCATTTCTGCAATATTTTTGGGAAATCAATAATTTACATTAGTTATCTAATACGTGAAACATGTCTATTTGAAGGTATTGGGCTGCCCTTCGGCAGGACAAAGACTGATATGCAGGGAAATCTCTTCTCTGTGAAAGGGACAGTGAGCTAAAGACTTGGTAGAGTCTCTCCCAGGGGTTATTCACCCAAGAGCAGGTCATTGGGCTGTGTTCGTGCTGGTAGAGAGATTCCGAGACCCCCACCGCCCCTTGCTTTGCATAAATTAACTTTGGGTCTCACCCTAAGTTACCAGGGCAATCCAGACGTGGACCCCTTGCTCACTGTTCTTAGAGAGGCACAGCTTCACCTCACTGATGATGCCCAACAAGGCTGAAACATGTGTATGGGGTTGCTGTCGGTACTCTTGTTCAGAGGAGAATTGCCTAGTATTACAGTGCTGGACTGCCCTTGGGCAGGACAAAGACTGATATGCAGGGAGCTAAAGACTTGGTAGTCTCTCTCCCAGGGGTTATTCACACAGAGGCTGCTGAGCACAATCCGAATAGCATTTGCGTGTATTGGTAGGTGCCAAAAGGCCGCAAAATTGGTGTCAATTTCTTTGATTTGGAGTGTAATTTCACTTGATATGCACTTATGATGTCAAGTTTGGAGAATCATTTTGCGCCTTGGAGGGACTGCACTATTTCTGTTATTTTCGGTAGTGGAATGTTATCACTTATTACCTCTTGGTAAGTGCTCTGAGATCAGTACACATCCTTAGCTTATCTGACCCAGTCCTTGTGATCGCCACCCAGCTTAGCCATTCTGTCTCTTCAACTTTTTCTATTACTTTTTCCTTGAATAGGTTTTTGATCAGCTTTTGAAGTTCTTCCCTCGGCATCACCTGGACAAGTCTTCCCTCTGTTTTATGGGTATTGCTCCGTCTCGCAATTTCATTTCACGCATGTCGTTTTTTAGTGTTCCCTATGGAGCTTTTAAATATTTCTGCATTTTCCCCCAGCATATGTGTGGCTCTACTCTTGCTCACTGCCATGTCTTGTTCTTTCACGTTTTGGATCAAGTTTTATTTCTAGGTTTGCTTGGTGTTGCCATTAAAACAGTGGGTCTCCTACGTCGGTGCTGTACACTCCTCCCTCATTTTCTGATCCTTGAAGTGTAGGTCTGCTTTCTAGTACCCCTTTAGCATTATTCTGTTTCCTCCATAGGCACCTGATTAGATTTTTGGTCTTATTCAGGTTTCTTTCTTCTCCTTGTGTTCTTTTGTGCTGTTCCTCCAAAATCGGTGTGAGTTCTGACCACGAGGCAGCGATAGTTCTCATCTGTCTTTTGTCTATTAGCAGTTCATAGTCCATTTTCTTTTCTCTCTTCTGTTTTCCTCTCCGGTTCCTTACGCTTAGTATACCTACTGGTCTGTTCTGTTTCGGACTCATCACTATTTATTTGTATTTATTTTAATTTTTGTAACGCGTCAACATGCCCGCAGGCCTCGGTGCACACAGAACAAGGGACAAGACATACTAAACATGAACCAAGCTGAAAGAGGTGAAGATAGAAGTTCTTAGTCGAGGTTGAAGAGATGGATTTTTACAGCCTTTTTAAAAAGAGTAATTCTGAATTTGGCATATGGCCGCCAGAAGTTAGTTCTAAAGCATAGGGGCCTGAGAGTCAAAACTGGTGCCTCCAAACCTGGCAAGTTTGGATCTTGGCTGGACAAGTACCGTAGCTAAAGTAGAGCGAAGGTTTCTATTATTCTGCTTGATCTTAATGCGCTCTGATTGGTATGTGGGACTTGATAGAGACACACATTTGTGCGCTAATGTGAGCACAAATCCTCCTAAAGGAGGATATGTGGGTGCGACGCTATTGTTTGAAGATAGTGTGCACAGCATTATTTTGTGTGACTTGGAGAGCTTGTATTTTTGTGGAGGTGGTGCCGTTCAACACAGGCTGCTACAATAGTCCGGCCTGGAATTTATCAGTGCTGCTGACAGAAGAGCGCAGTTATCAGTTGTTATGAAATGTCGGATATATGGTATTCATTTATTGATGAGTCCACAGCATGAACAGAGTATTGGAAACATGAGGCTTCATGGAAAGTTCATCATCCATAACACCCAGTGTTTTCACTTTCCTTAGGACCGTTATGACATTGTCTGCAATCAGGAAATGGGAGTAGTCTGAAGTTAGCTTGCTCCGAGTGTTATTGGTGGAGACAATGATCATCTCAGTTTTATTGTTGTTCAGAGCGAGAGAGTTACATGCCATCCAATTCTGGATGGCTCTGTAAATGTTATTGAGGGTTTTGGCGTCATTCTTGTATTGGCCACAGAGCTGATTGACAACCTGAGTATCATCTGCGTAGTTCGTATACTGGACACCCAGGCTGTTCAGAAGATCTAGTAGTGGTCGAATATACAAATTAAATAGTAATGGCGACAGGCAAGAGCCTTGCGGCACACCACAAGTTTGAGAGATAGGAGGGGAGTGGTTGTTGCCAACACAGACCCTTACCATGCATGGTCCCAAGGAGGCAATCCATTTGGATGCCAGCGTGGAGCAGTATCATTGACAGACTTCATTGTCCACTCGTTTCACTATCGCATTTCTACATGCTTTAGCAATATGTCCTATCTTTTAACATTTGGCGCATTTTCTTCCTCTATCTGGGCACTCCCGTCATTTGCCAATCCTCATGTGAAGCACTGTCTCTGGCACTCGGGTTCACTTTCCTCTGCCATGGTTTCTCTTGCTGTACTTTGTCTTTGTTCCTTTTGCCGGTCTAATGTGTTTTCATCCACACTGTGTGCTATCGTTGGCACTTTGTCTAACGCCTTGCCACATTATTCTTGCATTTTCACATTTCTGCACCCTACTACTCGGGAGTCTTTCAACAGTACCTTGTGGTTTCGCAGTGGCTGTCTTTTTCGAGTTCTCTCAGTGCTGTGAAATAGTCATATCCATCAGTTCATTTGTCTGTTTTCTTTCGTAGCGGTGCAGTCTGGCTCAATACCTTGCCACATCTTTTAGTTAACCTATTTAAATTCTTCTTCGCAAGGGCCTTCTGTGTCCAAGCCATCCCTGTCTTTTACAACTGGCAAAATTTGAAATATGCACTGACCCACTATTTGGGCACGGCTGTCTTTCTTTTGTTCCTGGTCTCTTGGGGGCCTGATGCTTGAAAGCTTTGCTGCCACTGTATATTGGGTCTACCACGGCCCTGTAGGAAGTTTGGTTGTGCTGCTAACATCTGCGCCATTATCTTGTTGCTAGATTTTCTTTTTTTCCCTTCTTTCGCTTTGTTGTCTTCATTTTCTGGTTTAGTCTTCCTGGATCCCTTCTTTCGTCGTCATTGTGAGAGTGATGCTTCTTTAAATTAACAGTATCAAACACCGAGTGTTATCTTGACAGTTGGTTATTTCTTTTACAAATTCTTATTTACATGCACAGCCACATAGATGCGATCTACCTATGCTTCTCTCTCGCTCTCTCGAACCTTCCCCTGTCTGCATGGGCTCAGCCTAGGCACCTCCCTTTGTGTTCCTTCCTCTGTGGCAACATATGTATATGCTGTGCGCGCATCGCTACTCCAACCCAGCACTGAGGGGGACTATTTATTTATTTAACTTTTATAAAGTGCTCACACAGCACGCAGGCATCGAGGCGCTGTTACAGGAATTGTTTGTTTTTCTTAGTCTTAGTTACATATGTATAACGCGCTTAAACACCCAGAGGCGGACCCGGGGATCGAACCTGTTGTTACTTCGTGTCGTCTTGCTTCCAAGACGCGCACGCTGCCGCTGAGCTATCCTCCCGGGATGTCTCGCAATTCCTGAGGGGTGCAGGTGGGCACGCTTGATCCATGACGGTGCCCGCTAGGCATATTATTGTGACGAGCGGTGTGCCTGACCCTGGGTGCAGCAGCGCAAAGCAATGCAGGCTGCATTGGTCGGTCGGTCTATTTGTGGGATTGCAGCTGTGGGGTGTAGCACCGCAGCGTGGTGCCTGTTGTGTCTCCCGGGCCTGTGCCTGGGAGCTCGCAATAATGATTGGACACCCAAGTGTGTGTAAGTGAGATTCCCTGGCCATGGTCTCCTTTTATTCACCTTTATGCATGGTTCGTCACAACATCTCCAGCGAAGCTCTGGTGGCAACAACAGAGGGGCAAAGACATTAACTGCCCACTGGAGCAGCCACAGTACATTGTGTGCGCGTGCTTTTCTAGGATCGGTGAAAGGCTGCATCCCAAGTGTGAGGTAGGTGCCATTGGGGCTCCACTAGGTCCTGTTATATTAATCAACACTGCCACAGACATTCACTGTGGTACTCACACTGCCCCCCGTTTATTGGGCTTTTGCCTTTATCTTTATTCCTGCTGCTCCTCCATACATGTGCGTCATGATGCCCATGTCATGACACGCGCTGTCTCCCTCTGCAACACCACATCCCTCCCCAAAATTGGATTACACACAAAATACAAAAAGTTCAGTATTGTACTCCACACAGAGTTCATTGGTACACTCCATGCAGGATGAACCCTCTTGGCTTTGTGGAGGTTTGAGGATGTTCTCGTAAAGAGTAGTTAGACTTACTCTCTGTGTTGGCTGATGGGACTTCTTTTGAGGATGGAACTTCTGTCTCGCTGGGACTTATCTGGTGGGATTCTTGCCTCAGACTCCTGGCTGCAGCGGCTGCTTCACCCTCTTTGTTCAGCTTCCTTCGAGGGGCTCTTCTGGGGTCACTCTTGTGGTTCCTTTCCAAATCATTGGTGGTACGTTCCGGAAGTAGGATGCGTTTCATTTCACCGTTTTCCGTCTCGCGTTGCCATAATCATTTAATCGTTCCATGTGCATTCTCCACTATTGTCCATGGTTGAGATTCATAGGATTGGGACATCATCTTCCCAGGCGAGCCTTCTTGACTACAGTGTCAACAATGTTGTGAGGTCACTACAATGAGCTTTTTCGTGCAATGCTTTCTTTCTCATTGTGCGGTTGCTGTTTTCTTTCTACATGATCCTGGTTAACTTCAGGAACAGTTTTGGTGTAGGGGGGGGGGAGTCTCACTTGTATTGGTACCCCAAACACCAGGGCAGCTGGGCTCGAGGAATGTGGGGTCTGCCGTTATGACCAGAGAAACCGGTAAACCTCTGGTAGCCAGTGATCTGTTGATCTTTGGCGATCCTAACAACCTTGTTTAGTGATGCCATAAATTGTTCTGCGTCAGCATTTGCCTGTGGCGAGTACAGCGTGATCCGGTGGAACGTACATTCCGATGATCAAAAAAGCCTTCTAGTTTTCTTCCTTTGAAAGGCTGTCCATTGTTGCTCTTTGTTTTGTTTGGTACTCATGAACCGTGAACATTTCCTCGAGTGCTGTTATGACCGAACTTCTGGGTATCGACTAAATTCATTGGCAATGGTACAAAAGTCTATGCTGATTGCATCCCATCTCGGCTGGCTGCGGGGTGGATTGGTGATTGGTTTGTGTAGTCCTTGGCGTTGGGAGGCCTGACACACCACACAGGACCCCACTAGTGTTATCACTGACTGTATGTTTGGTACCGACACCCTGGATTTTAGAAAGGCTTGTGTTTGTACTATTCTTTGGTGTCCTTCATGAGCTAAACAGAGTGCCCACTCTTCTAGGCTCGCCAGTCCTTTCAGTATTATCCCCTCTGGGGATGTCGACATTTCGTGTCGTATGCTGAAAAAGCCTAGTAGCATCTCTTGGACTGCCGTTTTGGGACGGGTTATAGCCGTCAGAAGTTTCTCGAGTCTCCCGATGCTATGGATCATTCGTGAGCTGTAAACCGATGTACTTTTCGGTCTTGTCTACTATTTCCTGTACCTTCATTGCTTTAGGATGAGCACATGCCACTACATAACACACATGTTCATCAGTCTCGTGAGCGGCCTTGCAATCTGACAGCGTTGCTTGCCGGGGATGGTGAACATATAGGCTGCCGAGTTGTCACTTCCCGCCCTGTATATGATCTCTATGTTGAATGGCTGCAGCTGTAGCATCCACCTTTCCAGTCAGGCAGGGGGTGAGGGGGTGGGTGGTGGGGAATCAATCATTTGAATATTGGTGCTAGTGGTTTATGGTCTGTATAGGCTTTAACAGGCTGTCCAGTGAGGTATATGTGAAAGTGTCTGCAACGCCATAGGATGGTTAATGCATCTTTTTCGATATGGGCATGGTTTTGTTCAGTTTTTGTCAGAGCTCTGCTGGCAAGCGCTATGGGATGTGTTACTCCTTCTTGGTCTACCTGCATGAGGACTGCCCCTAGACCTACAGGGCTAGCGCTGACGAGCAGTTCGGTGTGTCTCGCTGTGTTAAAGAACGCCATGGTCGTGAGGGAGTCTTTGATTTTTTGAAAACTCTCCTTCATGTTCGCTTCCCCGTTTCTACGGTGCATCCTTCCATGTCCGGTATCTTAGGGGCACTGCTACCTTTGCATGGTCTGGGATGTAGCAGCCACAGTATGTGGCTATCCCTAGGAAGCTCCTTATTAGAGGCAGTTGCTGGGGTGAGGGGGTAATGCACCTTTCATGTCCATCTCTTTTGCTGGGTCTGGTGACACCCTGTTGGTGTTAAAGGCGTATCCAAAACATTCTAGTTCGCTTTTCCCAAACTCGTATGACTCCAAATGGTGAGTTAAGTATTTATTTACTTATTTTATTGTTTTTTTATAATGCACTTAATAACTGAGTTTGTTTTCTAAGCGTGGACCCGGGATTCAAACTTCTGTTTTTGCCTCTGTTTGGTCTTGCTTCCAAAACCAGCATGTTACCCCTGTGCTATCCTCCACGCTATGATTTTTCCAAACATTGGAGTACTGCGGCTAGACGTGACATATGTTCTTTCGAGGATTTTCCGTAGACCAGGATGTCATCACTGACATTGGTGGCTCCCAGCAGGTCTTGGAGCACTTTTCTTATTTCAATCTGGAACCCTTCTGCCGCTGAGCATATTCCGAAGTGCAATCAACAATATCTTCTGAGCCTTAGATGTGAAGAGAACATGGTGATATAACAGGACTCTTTTGCTAGCTTAATCTGGTGATATCCTGATTGTAGATCCGGTTATCTGGACGTATTTGCTACTGTCAGATCCACAATCAGCTTGTCGATTGTAGGGGCAATGTGCCGTTTTCAACCTATCGCCACATTCGACAGCCTCATGTCTATGTATATTTGTACTGTATTGGGCTGTTTAGGTTTTTCTCGTAACTGCCATTGGGGATACCAGGGGAGTAGGAACAGACAATTTCTCAATGATTTTGAGGTCCTCCAGTTTCTTCAGTTCAGCTTCCATGGCTTCTCTTGTATGCAATAGTACTCTCCAACAGTGCACTGTTTGGTTCCACTGTGGGGTCTATATGTAGGATCATCGTTTTTTTCTGTCTTTTTTCAGGCACCCAATACTTTGAAATAATTTGCCATGTTTCTCTAGCAGTTTGTTATTTCTGGGGTCTGGATGCTGAATGCAAAATGGATACATTTCAGTTGCTCGACTGCCTTACAGCTGAGTAGCATCTCTATACGTGCATCAAATTACATAGATGTGAGTTCGGCACATTTCTCGATTGTGCATTAGGTTTGACTTGATTGATCCTTTCAGTGGTAATTGTTTCTTGCATCCATACATGAAAATCTGTACGGCCTTGCTTTGTAGATGGGGGCAAGTGGAAAGCTTCTAAAATTTTGATATGGGCATAACATGTACCATGGTCCCAGTATCTATTACCATGCGTGTCGGTATTCCATCCGCCAAGATCATGCATGTTGGTTGTGATCTGCGTTTTGTGGTTTTCTTCCCATTTGCGGGTTTGATCGCTGAGGTCATGTACCACTCTTTCGCTCCTTTTTTTTTGCGATGACGTTCCCGCACTCTTTCTGGCTATGACTTGTCCTCACTCGATGTCGATTTGTTTTCATTCAGGGGCTACAGCCCTCACTTTTCTCTAGTCTTTCTTCTTGTAGATTTACATGCCCTTCTTGTCTTCGCCTGTTTAAGCTCCATGCCCAAGAAAGACTGAGACAAAATGAGTAAACCGGCCGCACTTTTGGCATATCACGCCTAGCGCTGGGAAGGGTTCTCCTGTGCACCATGTTCCTCTGCAGCATTTGCACGATTCTTGCCATTTTTCTTGTCACCTTGGCATGCTGGAGGGTCTATCCCCCAGCTCTTGTACCTTGTCCATGGCATCTATGGTTGCCTTGCGATTCTCTGCGTCCACCAGTAGATGGCTCATTGCTGCTTCCATGGCTGCCACTTGGGAATCTATCTGTTCTTTGTCGCCCCATCACTAGGATTCAGTCTAATGCCAAGTTCCTTTCTGACAAGATGGCCCTGCAGAGCTTCTCAGACGATAACCCATGTAGGACTTGTTGCCTTATCGTGAAGTCTTCCTCCAGAAAATCACATTCCACTGCCACTTCTCGGATCCTGGCGTGAAAATGATCTATTTTTTCATTTGGCCTTTTCTGTGCTAGACTCATTTGAAATAATTCGTAATCTGGATTAAGTTGTTGAGTGCTGTCTTTGCTACCTTGTAATCGTTGTCTTGACCTCGGTTCGGTAAAGCATTAAATAGCTGCAACGCCATCGTGCCTAGATTCAGCATGAGGGATATTCGTTTCTCCTCCTCAGCTGTGATGTGTAGCTCGAACTGCTGTAGCCACAGTTCCCTCTGGATGGCTGCACCTGCAGCATAGGTTTCAGACGACCTCATAAACATACCTTGTGCTGAGTCTTGCCACGTGGCTGCTTTCAGGGGTGGTTTCTGACCCATTAGTGTTCCTCCTGCTGTTCATTTGGCTCTTGCCCTTGCTGGTGACGCCCGCTATTCATCTGTCATTTTTCTGATGGGCCTGCTTGTTCCAGTGTAATGGTTCTTCTTAATTGGCTATCTATGTAGGTTAAGCAAGTCCTTCTTTCCTGTGCAGTGTTACCGCCATGTTAATTCATTAACTGCACTGAGCTTGTTTCATCTGTTCAATGGTTTACGCTCCGTCGCCTGGTGATGTATTGTGGCTGCTGGTAGCTGGGCTTTCTTGCTACAGTCACTTTGTATAGCTGCACTGTTCATCGTTATTATAGTGATGCTGTACTAATTAACAATGTTGTTCTTATCCAGGATGCGACACTTCTCGTTATTCTCTGCCGCACCAGCGCCTGCTAGTAATGGCACGGCTCGGCAGCGGCTGATCAGGCGTGTTGTCATTCCCGGTGCCCATCTACTCTAGTGCCCATGGATGAATGCGCTGTACAGCTCCTGAGATTAGCTGGTGGACCGTACAATCAGGGTGTGGCTCTGCTAGGTCCCCTAACTTTAACAAAAACTGCCACACTCATTCACTGTGGTACTCACACTGCCCAGTTTCCGGGGCTCATGCCTTATCTTTATTCCTGCTCTGCCTCCATACATTTGCGACATTACGCCCACGTCATGGCATGCTCTATCTCCCTCTGCAACACCACACCCAGCACACCAGGGCAAAGTGGGTTGATGTGTTGTATTTGGTAGTAAACCATGGTTGTTACATAAGCGCGCTGTAGCTCGCACCCTGCAGCGTTTCCCCATACGCTCACGAGTTGGGGGTTCAGGGAGGGCCTAGATGACCGTAATGGAAAGTTCATGAAGGGTCCTGGTATCCAATCCGCGAGTGTGATGAGTGTCTGTGGGGGTGACAGTCTCTCTCTTGTAATCACAAGAAATGCAGTGGCAATGGGCTATTGTGTCTGGTAGTTGGTGAATATTCTATGCTTAATGTGTATGTCATTACAAGCCACACGGATCCCCATTGGGGCAAAAATACTGTGACCGTGTTAAGTGCAGGATTCTTACTATGCCTTTTTCTCCATTGCTGGTCTGGCAGGGATTGGTGCATAGTGGTCCTCCTTTGACCTGGTGGCAAGAGTCAAGGTTGCATATATGAATTAACAACAATTCCAAAATGTGATACATTGGAGAGTAAACTTGTTAGATATTCATTTCAAACGTTCAAATCCCAATAGAAACAATATGGTCCTATTCTGTAGAGCTAATTTCAAGTCACATGCACACATTTTAAGGAGTAAAAACAGATTGGCTAAAGTGGGTTTTCCAACTCCAGGCCTGGAATCCTGGCAGGTTTTCAGGATTTCGCTCATTAATATTAATTAATATTCACAGGATAAATTTGCACGCATAAAAACAGCAAAGTTAGCATTTTCCATCTGTCCATACTAACCAAAACCTTCCTCTTGCATATTATTCAATAGTGCCAAGAGACCAATCAAATGGTGGTGGAGCTTAGTATAAACATAACATAAAATGGCATAGCCAGGAGTCTGCAACATTTGGCTCTCCAGATGTTTTGAACTTCAACTCCCATAACCCCTATGCAGCATAGTTGATGGTGATGGGTCATGGGAGTTGTAGTCCAAAACAGCTGAAGAGGCTCAGGTTGCACACCCATATTCAAATCCGGAGATTTCATGTAATATCCTACCATGCTTCACTTTTCTTAATTTATTAGTGGGTTATTAACTGCCATGTGCGGTAGGTCAGAAGACGGAGTCCCTGGTGGGATTTTAGAGATTAGTTTTATTTAATTATTAAGACAAATGCCTGTCTGTCCCCACTAATAAAGTGTTTGCCCTAGCTAACGCAAATCTAACTAGGGTGCTTGTCGTCAGTGAGAGCGTCCAAAGTAATAAACTGTCCTATGTCCCAAACTACCCTATTCTGTCCCTACCGAAAAAGACTCAAAGAAAAAGAGGGGTTCAGAAAATCGACTTTTCCTGGGCAGGCTCTTATAGCCTCATGAAGTCTATCTTGGGATGGCTTTTGGTGATTCTGCAAATAAGTTCCTTGAATTCTTCAAAGGGGCTCTTATCCCTCCAGGGTTTCCTCTTTCATACTATTGGTGCAGTTCCTTGTTCAAGTCCAAGCTCTTGCAACCGCTGATCCTGGTCTTCGCTATCCTCCAAGCCAGCAAGTATCTATCTGTTCCTTGTTAACTTATGAAATACTGGGGATCTTCCCCTGTACTGTGGGTTTAGTTTCACACACAATTCTTCCAGTCTCTGTGGATAATTGCTCCCGTCCACTTCTCTTTCTTTATCAGTGTGTCATGTATTTTATGCCTTGCAACACAGTCCTCTTGGTAGTTTCCTTTCTCTTCCCAACATTGACTGGCACTGGGATGAGTATGGTTACTGAGTGGTCCCTTGGTAATCTCGGCTAGGTTCACACCATTCACTGGCACTGGGTGGAGTACGATTGGTCCCCTGGTAATCTTCATTAATCTTCCAACATTCACTGGTACTGGGACGAGTAAGATTGGTCCCTTGGTAATCTTCATTGAAGTCATGCCACTTCCCCCACCCAGACCTCCTGCCATTCCTGTTACCTGTCATATCGGATAGGCGTCACTGGTTCTTCCCACTGGATCAGGCTTGCCTGTCTGGAACAACCTGCATGGACTTCCTCTTCTTCCTTACGCGGCTGCACAGAGTTGTTCCTTGTACGGTCACAGCATTGTTCACGGACTGCTCGGTCCACCCTAACTGGGTCATGCCCCTGGCTCCTGGCCTTCCTTGGATGTTACTGAATGCTTCTCTCTTCTCTCGTCCTGGGTGCCTGCTCCACAACATGCAGCTTTGCGTTTGCCGATTGGTCAGCTTGGATTTGAATCTCCCGGGCTCCAAGACCAAGACTGAGATTAACTTCCATCTGTCCTCCCTTGGTTTTTATGAGGAAGTGTTGGTCCCTCCCCAGCATAACCCCTCAGTCCTTTGTCTCTTTCCATGGTGCATTCATTATGCTTTGCCCTGTCATCTTTGTCTGTGTAGTCGGCTACCAGCCTAGGATTATTCTTCATGGTTCTCCCGTTCTTGAGTGATTGATGAAGGTTGATTACTGATAACATTACAATGTTAGTGCGCGGTACAAATGTCTTTTAACATTATCACCACCGGAGTGGTCCCCTGGCACTCTGGTGGCTCTGAAAGAGGAGGAGGGAGGTTGAGTTAGTGGGAGGAGGCAGGAAAGTGCAAGAGAGCAGTGATGTGCTGTTGGCGGCCTCAGCCCGGTGGGTCCGCTGGCTGGGCCTCGAGTGTTTGCGGCCAGTAGTTGTCGTGTAATGTTGTGCAAGACACTGTGTGTTTTTGTTTTGTTGTTGCAATGTAGTGAAGTTTGTGCAGTTTGTTGTGCTGTAGATTTTGGTTGTGTTTGGAGTTTGAGAGGTGTGTGCAGAAAGGGAAATTGTTAGTAGGGTTGGTTAGTTTGCGTCTCTATCCTGAATTCAGGCGCTCGGCTTGCGCAGTCTCCCCTGGTGCGGCCGATCTGGGTCCGACTGGCATACAAGGTTCCTTACTCCTCTGGCCCCCACCTCTAACATGCTCTCTCATATCTCCCCTTATCCTCCCTTCAAACTCCTGTGGCCAGTGCACCTGGCAATGTCAACCTCTCAGGTAGAGTGGTGATTGCCAATATCTCGACAATTTCACACCACTGTGGTACCTGGCGGTAACTAAGAGACGGGCAAAAGTGTTGGTGGGATTGTCTGGGGGAGTTGGCTCAGTCTTCGTGCGTGCCGCCTGTGTTCCAGTCTATCCGGTGTCACCCGTCCAGGCGCCGTGGTAGCTACCCTCTCGGGTCGGGGATGTCTGTGTCCTTTCCGGATTAGTCATCCTTTTTCCAGTTTCGGTTTCCAGATTTAGTATGTGGTGTTGAAGAGCCAGGTTTTTAGTGATTTCCTGAATTTTAGGTGATCTTCAGTGTTTATTTCTGTTGGGATGTTGTTCCAGGTTTTTGCGGCTAAGTGGTAGAAGGAGGTGCCTCCAAGTTTTTTCTTAAGGTATGGTTTGAGTTCCAGGCGGAATTCGTTGCTTGATCGGAGGGGTCTTGTTGGTTTGTAGACTGTTATTTTATTTTGTAGGAATTCTGCTCCTTGTCCGCTGATTGCCCTGTGCGTTATGCACATTGTTTTGAAGGTGATGCAATGTTTTACTGGGAGCCAGTGTAGTGTTTTTAGGGCTGGAGTGATGTGGTCTCTTCTGGATAGTTTGAGGAGTAGAATGAATGGAATGTTTAAAGGTAACACATAAATGGGTCTTAAAGGGTTGGGTTGAAAGGAAAAATATTGACGATAGAGACACTTATTTTTCAAAGGAAACTCATTCAGTTTTATATTACAGGCGGGGGGAAAGAGAACCCTATTTATACCCGGAGAAATTGCGGCACTTGAACCTATGAGCAGAGAGAAGGGTCAAGGGACCCAACCAGATGCCCATACACAAATGCGTCTGCTGTGCAGTTTTGACAGTGGACAAACTCCTGTGAAAACTCCCATATCGTTGAATGGACTAAGTGGCCTATGCAGTGAACGTCCCAGGAACTTGCTGCAAAGCATGCCTAAAAAGAGGACAAATACGACCGGACAGACGATCTATGGAGTCCAAACCAAGATGATTCAGGTGGAAGAAATACACAAATAGTGACTGGTTTGGAGGGAAGGTTTTGATTCTTTGATGTTATAGTTCACTCCCAAGGAGAGGTTATAGGGAGTTACTGGACAGAACGGGAGTCCCTGTGCCCAAGAAAGGAGTCTCTCCCTGTGAGGTCCCACTGACTGCTCTTTTGGGGATTTTGGGTAGCGGGCTCACCCCCCTAGCCTCACAGGGAAGGGCTCCCCTCTACCTGCCTTTCACTTGTTCATCGATGGGAAACCTAGTAAGGAAATCAACATTCCCTTGTTCCTTTCCTGTGTGCTACAGTAAAGCAATAGGGCTGAAGGTCAAAGAACCATCATATTATCCTAGGGGTTGGTGTCCTTTTTGAAGCTTAGCCACATCAGAAGGAAAATTATCAATCACTAATACGATCCTTTGTCCTGTCAAATAATATTTTAGATACATCAGTGCCCACTTGATAGCAAGAACCTCTAGGTCAATGGTATAATAGTTTTATTCTCGAGGGAAGAATTTCCTGCTAATGTACAGGACAGGATGTTTCAATCCCTCATATTCCTGTGAAAGCATGACCCCAATAGCAACTTTGGACGCATCTGTTTGGAGGATAAACTCCTTGATGAAGTTTGGGACTTTGAAGACGGATTTGCTGCATAGACTATGCTTCAAGGTGTCAAAACTATCTTGGTCTCGCTTCCCCCACTTCAGATTTTGTGGCTCAGCATTTTGATACCCAGTTAGGTTTAAGAAGGCTTGAGGGTCCCTTTTTGTTTTTGAGGCTGGCATCCGGTTTACAACTTTTAGTTTCTCTAGTTGCATCCCAAACTACCCTATTCTGTCCCTATTACTACTCAAAAAGACTCAAAGAAAAAGAGTGATCGAGGAAAATGACTCCCTTTTCGTCGACGGGCTTTTATAGCCCCAGCAAGTCTTGGGATGCCTTTTGGTGAGTCTGCGAACAAGTTCCTTTAGTTAGTCAAAAGGGGCTATTATCCTTCCGGGCTTCCCCTTTCCTTCTACTGGCACAGTTCCTTGTTCAGGTTCAAGCTCTCGTGACCACTGCTCCTGTTCTTCACTATCCTCCAAACCAGCAAGCATCTCTCTGTTCCTTGTCAACTTATGAAATACTGGGGATCTTCCCCTGAACTGATGGTTTTAAGTTTCACAGACAATTCTTCCAGTATCTGTGGATAATTGCTCCCCGTCCACTTCTTGCTCTCTGTGTTACATGTCTTTTGTGTCTTGCAACACTGTCCTCTTGATAGTTTCCTTTCTCTTCTCAACATTGACTGGCACTGGGATGAGTTTGGTTACTCCCTTGGTAGCCTTTGTTATCTTTACACCATTCATTTGTACTGGGGCGAGTATGAGTGGTGCCTTGGTAATCCCGGTTCAGTTCATACCTTTCACTGACACTGGGATGAGTATGATTGGTCCCCTGGTAATCTTCACTCAGTTCAAGCCCCCCCCCCCCCCTGGGGGTCTCCTGCTGCTCCCGCTACCTGTGTTATGCAGGATAGGCATTGCAGGTTGTTCCCGCATGGTCAGGTTTGCCTGTCTGACACAACCCGCATGGACTTCCTCTTCTTCTTTACGTGGCTCTGCAGAGTCGCTCCTGGTATGGTCTCTGTGTTGTTCACGGACTGCACGTCCACCCTGACTGGTTCATGCCACACCTCTAGGCCTTCCTCGGATGCTGGCTTGTGCTTACCGAATGCTTCTCTCTTCTCTTCTCTTGGTCTGGGCTGGCCACTCCACAACAGGCAGTTTTGCCTTTTCTGACTGCTTCCTCAGCTTGGATTCAAATCTCCTGGGCTCCGGGAGTGAGATTATCTTCCATTGGTCCTTCCCTGTTTTTATGAGGAAGTGTTGGGCCCTCCCCAGCAAAGGCCCACAGTCCTTTGTCTCTTTTCATGGTGCATTCATCATGCATTGCCGTATCTTCTTTTTCTCAGTGTGGTTGGCTGTCAACCACTGATTATTTTCATGGTGCTCCCATTCTTCAAAACAGAATCTAGAAGAATTACTTACTAAGGCAGAAGAACTTGGTTGGATCAACCATCATACCAAAAAGTTTTTGACAAATAATTTTCCAAAAATTCCCCATTTTTACACACTACCCAAAGTTCATAAAGACCTTACGAACCCTCCAGGCAGACCCATCGTCGCAGGCACAAACAGCATCTTGCAGCCCTTGGGAGTTTACATTGACTATTTTTTACAACCGGTAATACAGAAAACCAGCACGTACTTTAGACACCACACATTTTTTTAAATATTTGAAGGAGACAACTCATACTGGATCAGATATATTGTTTACAATAGATGTAAAAAGCTTTTACACTTCAATTCCACATGACCAGGGAAGAGCAGCGGTTGAATGGCTATTACTACTAGAAGGGGATATCCCTGCCCAGAAATAATTTATCATGAGTCTATTAGAATTTATCAGTGAAACTCATATTTTCAATTCAAGGAACATTTTTTCTTACAGACAGCAGGCACTTCCATGGGTGCCACCATGGCACCGTCATATGCCAATGCATTTATGCACACATTTGAAGTAGACTATGTGTTGGAAATTGAAAGATGGAAAAGTAAGATCGGTCTATGGATCCGATACATAGATGACATTTTTGGGATTTGGCATAGCACTGAAGACGAACTGAGGAAATTCTTCGAGTATCTCAACAATATTGATCAACGCATACAGTTTACATCCGAATGCTCCACCAAAACCATACATTTCCTGGATGTCAAGATTACAAAAGAAATCACAGGCTACAAAACCAACATATACCAAAAACCAACTGACAGGAATAACATCTTACACAAGCTGAGTTTCCACCAGCCAAGTTTAATAAAGAATCTCCCATACAGTCAATTGCTGAGAGTTAAAAGAATAGTCAGTGATCCAGAGGACTATGAAGAAGCAATCAACAAGATGGGAACCAAATTCCTCAATCGAGGTTATGGCAGATCCGAAATTGCAGAAGCAGAAGGGAGACTCAAGGACAAAGGAAGGGAAGAACTGCTGAAACCCAAACAGAAGGCCGACGAAGCACCCTCGATTGTGTTTGTGTACAAATATTCAAAACGGAGTCAACGGATCAAAAATATAATTTAAAAAAACTGGAACATACTTGCATTGGATGAACGATTAGAACCTTTGTTTAAAGAACTTCCCACCTTTGCCTACAAGAGGAGTCAGAATTTGAAAGACAAGTTGTTTAAAACAAGGAATCTGAGGAAGAAAAAGGACACAAACAAAACCGGAACATTCCCGTGTTTGAACTGTTCTAATTGTGGATATATTCTGAAAGGGAACATAGTGAATCATCCACATACTGGAGAAAAAATAAAACTAAGACAGTTTGGGACATGTGACTCAGTGAATATAATTTACTCCAAAATATGCCCATGTAGGCTTTATTATGTGGGTCAGTCGACACAAGCAGCTAAAACAAGATGGAATGACACCGTTCGTGTATACCAACACACAACAAAACCTCGGCAGTGGCACGACACTGGGACGCCAAGAAACACAATTTGTCCCAGATAAAATTCCAAATCTTGGAAGTGGTGCAAAAAAGAGAGCCACACATGAATCTCCAACAAAGACTTGATCAGAGAGAATCGTTTTGGATTGATAAATTGGGAACTCTAACCCCAAAGGGGCTGAACGAAGAGATCAACTTTGCCTGTTTCCTTTAATGAATATACAGTGTTAATTAATTTTTTGAAAATAAGAATGCTTTTCTGGGAATTGTGGTTACTTTATCACTTAGGGATGATACGCTTTGTGAACTTAGAGGCTACACATTAGCAAGCATTTACGTATACGGCTATTCCAATATAATGTGATAATGACAAATGTAAGGCCCTAACAGTATGGGTTAAACACAATCTGTGATTAATATGTATTACAATGTGACCCTTTTGCGATGTACGATAAACACAGACAGGCTTACATGCCGTGTGACATTCTCTCACAGCAAGCTGTGACGTATAGTAAGCACACAGTAGGTCTCCGCCCCTCTCATGTAAAAGGGTGAGACTTGAGACACGCTTTGTCCGTCCAGTTGAGGACGGCGGATTAGTCGCTGTAACCATGGAGGCTGCCCTATATAACTTCATACCCATGAGGATTGAAGACACCAATGAAAAATATACTGTAATGCATATTTATGGAATCTTACAATCATGCCAACACAGGCGGTTGCCATGGAGGTCCCTTGGCCCGCCCCTCCGCTCACACGTAGGGGTGGGACAGGAGGCACGTCCACTTCGTCCAATCCTGGATGACGGGCGGTGCCACGAACTCCATGGTAACGCTGATGGGAAGCCTCGCACTGGGACGCGCGCACGCAACCCATTTTGCGAGCAGATCGTAAAGAAGCAGAATGGAGGTAAGACGTGCTACAATGACAGGGCATTCTGTTCGAACAGAGGAAGATTAGAAGGGAATTGTAGAAAGCTGATTATCCCTCTCTCCCGACAGGGACACTCTACTTACGTGTACTTATACAGGAGGCGTTTAGGATTGCGAAAGAGCGGCTCAGGTAAAAATGCAGGATTACCAGCACATTATGTACATTGCAATGAAGCATTGCTTACGTTACCATAGTCACTAATGAATACATTGGAATTTGCCCTTCCTTTTTTCATTTCACCCAACTACACAATGGGACTGAATTACCTGTGGGCATGTAAACTTACATTTTTGTGATATGAATTGTGTTAAAATGTAGCCCTGAAGATGGTGCTAGGCACCGAAATGCATTGGCAAGAGCCGTATTGATTTGTAGAGGAATTGTGAATCCACTGATTAATTGTGTGATCTAAACACAAACACAGCAGTAAAGATTTGAAAAACAAGTGACTACAATTGCTTTTTTGAGCTGCTTTTTTGAAACTGCTTTTCTGAACGGATAATTAAGCTAAACAAACCAATCAATAACGGATCTAAAGGAATGAATTTAGCTTCCTGGCAGGAAGCAATAGTGAGCACTGGGTACTACGGGGTGGTCTCCACTCTGTTTTTCTAACTGTTGCTCCCATTCTTCTTCCCAATATGAGTTATTGGTGAAGGTTGATTACTGATAACATTACACTAGCAAATAGTGACTGATTTGGAGGGAAGGTTTTGATTCTTTTGATGTTATGGTTACCTCCCCAGGCGAGGTTATAGGCAGTTCCTGGACGGAACAGGAGTCCCTGTCCCTAAGAGGGGAGTCTCTCCCCAGGGGGATTGTTGCATAGTGGGCTCACCTCCCTAGCCCCCCAAGGAAGGGCTCCCCTCTGAAGAGAAGTGGCGAGATCACGAGAATCTTCATACAAAACACACAGTAGAAATTGCATGCATTGTCATCATCCTCTTGGTAAGAGAGCACTACAGATAATTGAGTTCATCACTATGAGAAAAGGGCACTATTGTCTACTGTGGGGCTCCTGGACAATGTTTTCGTAGTTGAGGAGGAATATTGATACGCTGTAAATATGCTTGATTATTACCACATTACAAGTATTGGTGAGAATGACCCAACCACAGCATCTTTGACCTGATTCTGCTGTGTCTTCAACTCATGCCAATCCAAACAATTTGCAAATGCAAGGGGCCTGTAGGGCAACCTGTAGATACAAAGCAAGGAGCTCAACCTGCAATTATAGAGCCAAGCGTGAAAGGTCTTCTAATTTTGGACCTTGCTCTTCATCCCAGATCCGGTTCTTCCCAGCTTTCTGTGAAGACTTCTTTTCTTGAGGTGGACATCACTGACCCGAGAACTAGGACCATTTCTCTTAATCTGGAGTGCTGGAACATTTACAAGTTTGAATTAATACATTTTTATGGGATTGGTTTAGAGGCAGAGTGAGGGTCTAGCTTAGAAGTTTTCCCTAGAATGGAATGGCATAGCTGCTGACAACTCAGTCTTGGGCTATTTCAGGTGCCAAAGACCCATTTGGATCAGTGATGGATCAAATAACCTGTAAGTGCCCTTTAGAAGATGCCTGTGGTTGCCTTTATATATCCTTTTTTAATATGTGTATTTTCCATTTGCATATGAATACAAGCAATTACATAAAGATCAAATATAAATGCAAAAAGAAAAAATATATAAACTAAACAAACCACATTAGAATCCAGGTCCCCCTGCCCCCAAATACAATACACAATACAGACAAACACCAACACACATCCACACAATCGCTATCAGCTAAACACATAACATCACTTCCCAAATCATGAATCCACAAATCTGAAGATTCGGATTATCCATTTAAATCATTGAAGGACGTCCATTTCCCACAATAATCCTCAATCATACATTTTCTTGTTAATGAAATCTTCTCATAGTTCCACAAGATCTGTAATTCACAAATCCAATCAGCTGCCTGTGTGTTTTTTCCTGTGTTTCTGTGATAGCCGCCATCAATACCCCACCTATCTATTGGCTATTTGTCTGGGCAACAGAACATCTTCTGGATTGCTAGCACTCCCTCAGAGCTCTTGGCCATTGGCTTCTGACAGTGTCTTCCCAATACAGCTACAGAATGCACGCAGGACTACTGAGGAGTTCGCCCTGCCAGGTGTGAGTAGTTCTATATGTCCTTGCCTTTATGGCATCCTTGTCCTAATTCTTGGTCAATTAGACCCCCTTCTTACGTGCATGGGCAGAATCACAGACTTCCCTGAAAGTGGGGGAAACTCAATTGCTTTCATTGCTGTTGCTACCTTTAGTCTGTAGATGCTAGCTATTCCAGTTGGTAGTCTGGGCCTGCTGCACTATAACACACTGTATGTCTCAGCTTACGTTTTACAAGGCTCCTCAGATTTCTTGATAAACACCCCATGCTAGACCTCTGGCTGCTCCAAGCACACAATATACTCAAAATTCTGCCCTCTCTTTTCTGTATATGCCTTGTTAAAATGTTGAATGCAGAACAGCTATTGCAAAATAACATTATCTAGATCACTGGTCAATTCATCCTCTTACACTGCACTTCCTGACCTAAATAAGATCACACAATAAGCTTGGTCACGCTCTCTTATGGTCTGAAACCTACAGAGCCTCTGCTGCTGAATTGGATGGTTCCATACTAGAAGATGTGCACACTCGAAAATACTTTGTTTCCATTTAATAGGTACAGAGGGTAAACTCTGGTGTTTAGTCATCTTCCTTTTCAGTTTATTGTATTTTGATTATATATTTGATTGCAGTAGTAAGTAAATGGTTATGATTGTTTCATTGATGCAGTAACTCAACAGTATGATATTGTTACCTCCTGACCACTCCACACAACTCTTCACTGTTAGCTGCATAGATCCAGGCAAAGAGGCAGGCATAGTCTGACCGGGCTACTTTGTAGAGTCTGTGTAATCAGGTCCTGGACCAGCATAAGGGGGACTATCCTGTGTTCTTTAAAGTTTACTGTGCCCCTGTACATCCATGCCAATGATCTGGGTGACGACTAGTTATTCCACGTTTTCCCCCGATCCGCCTTTTGCATACATAGTGCACTTATCCGGCTAACTAACGACACAGTGAAGCAGTTCCTCCTCTTTGACTAGCATCTGATGTCGAAATAGTGGAGAAATTCCTCAGGACCTACCTCACTGTCCAAGCAACTAGTAATTTAGGAAGCTAAACTGAAGGTTTCCCCCTTGCCTGGAGTGAGATTGCGATTTGAGGTGGAGCGGATGAACATAGTTGGCCACTTTTTCTTAATGGCGATAAAGCAGCAACCATTACCCAGTGACCAATAATTCATGTGTTTTTGCTTTTGCTACTTTCCTTTGAGCACTTCCTAAATGTGATTGCCATTCATCCACTTTGTCACGTGTACTCTAATGACTTATGGGAGGAGGGGGGGGGGGTCATTCATTTCATAACACTTTGTGATAGGGAATGAAAGTCGACACAACTCCAGTTGTAAAAATAATTTAATGATACAGGCCAACATCCATTCTCCTTGGGCGCAGGAGCCTCACCCCTGCAATGCTAACCTAGTGTGTGCTTGTCAAACAGGTATTCTCCCAGGCCCATCTGCGGCACGCCCACGCGCTTCAGGTTGGTCACATAGTCTCCCAGCTTCTTAATGGTCTTCACCTGTTCCTGCAGATATACCGTCTCCAGAAAATCACACAGCTGCAAAACAGAAAGGAGGGTTATTTTTTTCATGGGTATGAATCGCGCCCAAATGGCAGCGTGTGCCAGTATTCTACTTCAGGGTGCATTGTCGGGTCAGGAGGGGGATGTGCTATGGGCGGGTGGCTTGCTTAATGTACAAATCATAGATTTAGAAATGGAAGCGTAATTGCCTTCAGGTTCCCTAGTTCTGAACAGTGACTGGAAATCGCCAGCCCCCTGTGGTGTGTTTGTTGGGATGCTGTGTTGTCATCATTGACAGAGTAGATGAGCAAGGATTTGGGGTGGGTGCGTTATGTTACATTGGCTAACAGATCGTATATGATTGTGGAGACTTTTTTGTATGGTGATTGCGGTTTTATAAGCAGTTTGATTTGCAGAGGATACCATTCTGAATTTGGTTCTTCAATTGACCCTGAGCCAATGTGGTTTCATAAGCAGTAGGAAGAATTTGGTGCCCCCCCAACCCTTCTGTAGTACATGCTACAGCATTCACATTCCACACCATCCTGCATCCTTTTCTCCCTCAAGGTCTTCTTTGTCACCGCCTATCATGCCGCATCCTGACAAGATGGCTGTCGCACAGCAACCACGTTCCTAATGCAGAGCTCCCTCTGTGTCCATACGACTAACAATTGCTTGAGTTTTGCAGCATAGCCTCCCGAGCTCTGAACAAACATGAATTCTTCTAAAATTCAGAAAATGCTATGACTATTATTCCTTTCATACCAAAAAGAAGATTGGGGGGTCCTGAAACACATAGTTGCTCATTTCGCTTCTGATCATTTTCAATGATGTTCCTTGGCACGATCCCTGGGCCCGATTGCTCATCTTCCTATGAATCTTATCAAGGTTGGTGTACTCATCAGTAGCCATGTTTCTGATGATAACAATGTTGCTTTATGTGCTATACATATGGGTAGCATTTAAAGTTCTCCAGCATGGGGTCTGGCATGGATTCACATGCTCATGAATATTCCCCGTCGTCAGGCTGGGAATCCTCGGTAAAGAAAAAACCAGTATCAGTTTCGTTTCTGATCTGTCTTTCGTAGCAATAACCAATCACTGGTCTCTGCGTCATACTGACCACAGCCAATGACTGCCCTCTACCTAAGCACCGCCTCTGGCAGCCATCTTCAGATTTTTACCGCACGTTCATGTGTTGGGATCCTCGTGCTATTGCTCTCGAGCGTTAGTGCTATTTTTTCGCGCTTTTTTCACAAAAACTTCGATTCTTCGGTCAAAAGAGCCTCAAGCTCCACCGATCCTACATCCGATCTACGGGGACCCGTGTCGGATTCGTCTGTGCCCCTCAAGGGTGAAGATTTCGTCGAGCTACGCTTCGGAGGACTCCAGAAGCTTCTCAGGCCCGGTCTCGGAGATGGCCCAGGAGAAGGGAAGCTCGACGCCCGGAAAGCTGTTCAGGGTCTGCCCTGGATGCCAGCTGCAGAACGTCTTTAAGGAGGACGAACACTCTTTCTGCCTTTACTGCCTTCATGAGGACAAAACGCACGTGGAGAAGGACTGTGCGTTTTGCGGCAACATGTCGGAACGGACCATGAAGGACCGTCATCAACGTCTCGCCAACTGGCTGCAGGGTAAGAGCCCGTCTGGCGAGAAGAAGAAGAAATCCGAGCGGTCTTCTAAGACCTTTGAGGGCGCCCCGGCGACGGGGGCCCAACATAAGGCCAAGCACCGCGAGTCCGCTGGCACCGGGAGCGCCGAACGGTCGGGCTCTACGGGCGCCAGGCAGGGCGCACCCTCCCCGGCACCATCAACCACGAGCCAACGCTCTGGGTCGGGTAAGAGGAAGGCCGAGCACCCGGCGAAGCTCCTGGAGAGGCCCCGGTCGAGCTCGAAGGCAGAGGAGGAGCGTGGCAGTGCCCCCTCCCTCAAGGACAAGGCGGTGAGCGCACCTAGGGTGGTGAAGGCCTTGATCCATCCGACCAAGCCCTCTATCGAAACGGTCGCGGCAGCCCTGGCCCAGCCTGTGGAGGCTACTCCAGTGGTGGCGACCTCAGGGCCCAGAATCTCCCTGCCTCCTCGGAGGGAGTCTTCTTTTATGCCCATCGATAGGACCCCCGTGAAACCCTCCGTGGAGAAGAAGGGGGGGCAGGGCGTCGTCGTAGATTCGGCCTCAACCTCAGAAGAAGAGCTGGTCGAGGTCTTAAGCCACGGCCTAGGCGTGGAACAAGACCAGCCCGTCGGAATGGGTCCCGACGCAGGCGACGACGACGACATCGTCGAGGATGCCGACGGGGCCCCTGCTCGCCCGTCGGATTCCCCTCTGCCAGCGCCGCGAGACAACTCGGCGGCCATTTTGTTGGCCATACAGTCCTTATGCACTGAGATAAGGACGAGGCTACCGTTACCGACGGAGGAACCTCTCCCGTCGGGGGATCCAGAACCGGGACCTTCTGGTGTTCCCCCTGCCAAGAAAAGAAGGATCCATCCTCCACCTCCTTTTCAACCGTCGCGCCCCGTCCAGCCCTCCTCCCCGTCCACCCGAGGGGATGATACGGGGACTGACACGGCAGCGACGGGTACGGACGACGAGGCATACGACGAGGATTTTCCGTCGTCGCCCCCCACCAGGGCTTCTCCGCCCGACGAGATCGGATCTTTCCATTCCATGATCTCCAGGGCTTCCGAGCTTTTTCAACTCTGCCCCGAGGAGAAGAAAAAGGAAGGCTTCCTTTATCAGCGGCGCGAGGCCAAGAGGAAGACGGTCCTCGCAGTGCCTCTGTTGGACGACATTTGGGATGAGGGCCTTTCCCTCCTCAAGAACCCTTCCACGACGCCAGCTAGAAGAGACCGGTACGAGAAGAAGTACCGGGTCCCGGACACGGCCCCCCTATGCCTCCGGGCGCAGCCTACCCCGGACTCCGTCGTCTCCGCGGCGGCCAGGAAGAAAGCGGGGGGGGGTGCGGCCTCCACATCGACTTCCCCGCCGGACGGCGAGGGAAAGAAATTGGATGCTATGGGACGTAGAGTCATCTCGTCGGCAGCGACGACGATTAAAGCGGCCAACGCCTTGGCTATCGTGGCCCGCTACGACAGGGAGCTCTGGTACAAGATGGCTCCCCTGCTGGATTTTCTGCCGGACGACAAGAGGGCTGAGGCCCTTGAGATCCTCCAGGAAGGTGAAGTGGCTTCGGACCACGCCATCACCGTGGCGACGGACATCGCCGACGCTGGGTTCCGCCAGCTAGGCAACGGCGTTTGCCTTCGACGTCGTGGATGGCTCAAAGCTACGGATTTTCGGCAGGACGTCCAGACCAGAGTCCTGGACATGCCCTTCGACGGGAACAACCTGTTTGGGAAGACGGTGGACGATTCCCTCCAGGCCATCAAGGCGGATACTGAGACGGCCCGGGCCCTGGGAGTCCTGCAGCAACGACGGACGCCCTTTCGGAGCGGCGGAGGCAAGGGCGCCTCCAAAGGTTCCGGTGGCGGTTTCGCTTCCTACCGTCAAGCGGCCCGCTCGTCGTCGCAAGAGGCCTACAGAGGACGAGGCAAGTCTAGCGGACCCCGCCGTCGTCGCCAAGGAGGTCAAGGCGGCAAGGCCGCGTCCAAGCAGGATTGAACCGGCCGTGGGGTCGGGCCCCCACCGAAGCACCCCGGTGGGAGGCCGGCTGGCGAGCTTCGTCAGCGTGTGGGAGTCCATCTCCACCGACCGTTGGGTGCTGGACGCCCTGGCCCGGGGCCACGCGCTCGAGTTTCAAAGAAGGTGCCCGCGCGTCCCCCCCGTGGCCAGGAGAGAACTTCACGTCCCTCAACTTCTCCTGGAGGTAAAGGCGATGCTCAGAAAGGGCGCCATCGAACTCGTCCCAAAGAAGCTTCGGGGCTCCGGAGTCTACTCGCGATACTTCCTCGTGAAGAAGAAGACGGGAGGATGGCGCCCCATCCTAGACCTGCGACGGCTGAACAAGTTCATCAAGGCGCAGAAGTTCCGGATGGTCACCTTACAGCACGTCCTGGGTCAACTGGAGGAAGGAGACTTCCTGTCGTCGTTGGATTTGGAGGATGCCTACTTCCACATTCCAATCCTAAAGGGGCACCGAAAATTCCTCAGGTTCGTGGTCCAAGGGCGTCATTACCAGTTCAAAGCCCTTCCCTTCGGACTGCGGTCGGCACCCAGGGTATTCACCAAGTGCCTCGCACCGGTGGCGGCGCAGCTGCGCCGCGAGGGGATTCACGTCTACCCCTACCTGGACGACTGGCTTATCCGCGCCAAGACGAAGGAGCTCGCCGTGGTCCACACGGCAAGGACCGTCCAACTCCTCACGGACCTGGGATTCTCCGTGAACTACACCAAATCCCACCTGGTGCCCGCGCAAGTCGCACTGTTTCTGGGAGCGAGGCTCGACACAGTGTCCCTTCTGGCCTCCCCGTCGGAGGAGAGGACCAGGACCATCTTGGGCAAGGTGCAACGGATGATGGTGGCCGACGCGGCCAAAGTGAGATCCATCAAGTCCCTCCTCGGGATGATGTCTTCCTGCATCTACCTCATTCCCATGTGCAGGCTCCGGATGCGCCCGTTGCAAGAATTCCTGGATGCGCGCTGGATCCAGACGACGGGCAGCTTCGAAGAAAGGATCAAGCTCGACGAGAGTTTCCGGCGAGCGATACGGTGGTGGGGCACCCGCGCGCATCTGACGGCGGGCATGGACTTCCAGACCCCAGCCCACCAGGAGACTGTGACCACGGATGCCTCCCTGGAAGGGTGGGGAGCGCACACCGAAAATCTGCACGCGAGGGGACTCTGGCTCCCGACGGAGAAGTCCCTGCATATCAACGTCCTGGAGCTCCGTGCAGTGTTTTGGGCCCTCAGGTCCTTCCTTCCGTCCCTGAAGGGCAAGGTGGTGAGGATCTTCACCGACAACACCACCACCATGTTTTACATCAGGAAACAGGGCGGAACCAGGTCCCCAGCGCTGTCCAAGGAGGCGCAGGACCTGTGGCATTGGGCCGTCGCCCAAGGGATTTTTCTGGTGCCGTTTCATCTGGCAGGGATAAAAAACACCATCGCCGACTCACTCAGCAGGGAGCTGCGCTCGTGCCACGAGTGGGAACTACGGCAGGATCTGGTGGATCGCCTCTTCCGACGGTGGGGCACACCCCAGATCGACCTGTTCGCGACGGCGACGAACACCAAGTGCCGGAGGTTCGCCAGCAGGTTTCCCCAGACGAGGAGCATGGGCGATGCTTTCTCGTTCCCCTGGGAGGGCCTGTTCCTCTACGCGTTCCCTCCCTTGCCTCTGCTAATCCGGCTCGTCAACCAGCTCAAGAGGTCACGGTGCAGGATGATCCTCGTCGCACCTGCGTGGCCGAGGCAGATATGGTTCCCGGACCTTCTGGACTTGTCAGCGTCCCCGCCGATCAAGCTGCCGGCGGACGCAGACCTACTCTCCAGGGAAGGAGGCGCCATCCTCCACCACGACCCGAAGTCGCTGAACTTGCAGGCCTGGCTCCTGCAGCGCTAGAGTTTGGAGGATACGACATACCGGCCGATTGCAGAGAGGTTCTTGCAAAGGCCAGGGCGTCCTCGACTCTTAAATGCTACGGACACAAATGGAAGAGGTTCTCTGTCTGGTGCCACGCACAGAAGATTAACCCTCTACGGATTACGGCTCCCCAAGTACTGCCGTACCTGCTGACGCTGGCCAAAGCTGGACTGGCACACGCGTCCATCAAGATTCATCTTGCTGCGATCTCCCGATACACCAGAACCACGGGGCGGACGTCCTTGTGGTCTCATCGTCTGGTGAAAGAGTTCATGAAGGGACTATTCAGATCGTTCCCGCCGGTGAAGGCTCCGGCCCCGGCGTGGGAGCTCAACGTGGTGCTGACCAAGCTCATGGGACCTCCGTTCGAGCCTCTGCACTCGGCCCCGTTGAAGTTTCTATCGTGGAAAACAGCTTTTCTTGTGGCCATCACCTCCGCACGACGAGTGGGAGAGATCCAGGCCCTTTCCTGCAAGGCCCCGTACTTGACTTTCCACGACACGAGGGTAGTGCTCAGGACGCACCCCTCCTTCATGCCCAAGGTACCGTCGGACTTCCATCTCAACGAACCCTTGGTGTTACCTGTGTTCTTCCCGTCGCCTTCGTCGCCGGCTGAGAGGACTTTGCACTCGCTGGATGTAGCTAGAGCGCTGAAGTTCTACGTGGATCGCACGAAGGGTTTTCGGAAGACGTCACAACTCTTTGTGAACTTTGGACCTGTCAATCAGGGGAAGGCTCTCTCGAAGGCTTCCATCTCCAGATGGCTCTCCGGCTGTATCATGTACTGTCACCGGTTGGCAAACCGACCGCTGCCTGGCCGTCCGAGAGCCCATTCCACCAGAGCGATCGCAGCTACCACGGCGTTCCTATCTGGTGTGCCCCTGCTGGACATATGCAGGGCTGCTACGTGGAGGTCGACGCACACCTTCACGAAATTCTACTGCGTCGACCGGGATTCCAGGGAGGAGTCCAGGGTCGGCCAAGCAGTGCTGCGCAACCTGTTCGCCTGAGGTGAGCCTGGTGAGGAGGTAAGATGCTTAATGTTGAGTTGATGTGATGCTTAATGTTGAGCCTTTGCCACCTCCCGTGGTTGTGCATGTGTGTACTGCTATGTATTCTTTATTCATGAGCATGTGAATCCATGCCAGACCCCATGCTGGAGAAGGAACAAGTTACTTACCTGTAACTGTTGTTCTCCAGCATGGGTCTGGCATGGATTCACATGCGAACCCTCCCGCCTACCCCTCTGCGGCTCTTCACTTGGTCATACTGCCACTTCACGTGCTTCCAAATCTGAAGATGGCTGCCAGAGGCGGTGCTTAGGTAGAGGGCAGTCATTGGCTGTGGTCAGTATGACGCAGAGACCAGTGATTGGTTATTGCTACGAAAGACAGATCAGAAACGAAACTGATACTGGTTTTTTCTTTACCGAGGATTCCCAGCCTGACGACGGGGAATATTCATGAGCATGTGAATCCATGCCAGACCCATGCTGGAGAACAACAGTTACAGGTAAGTAACTTGTTCCTTCTATCAATTAAAGTTTTTATCCTGTAAAAGCTTCCTTCATCTCAGAGCCTCTTCCTACGTGAAAAAGTCCTATTGGTGTCCACTTAAATTTTATTCAAAGAAGCTTCACAAAGAAACCTATTTCGAAGTGTTCTAGTTTATCTCTGTGAAAGTCTTGGAAAATCGTTTGTGTGCATTTCCAAACCACGCAATATTATTACTTTTTTGTATATAGATTTTCTAAGCACTGGCATGGTAGGTGATGCTATTACCCAAGTGAATGCTTCGAAATGATGTCCCTACCAGGAGTCAAAACTGTGACTTTTTGTGATTCCTTTTAAGCTGTTTCACGACCCAATAACCTGTTAACAAGTAACGTGATTGCTGGACAATGATGGGTGTAATGTCAGTAAGGAACGTGTGATCTGCGTACGATAGATACACCTGACAGACGTATAGCCCAACTCTGTGGAAAGTGACCTGGAGACTGCAAGCTTTTTTGGTAGGTCAAGCTTGCAATTGCTGATCATTTCATTAGCGTCGGGCTAACTTAACTCTGCGATCTTAAATCAATAGTGGTAATGGAATCCCACTGCCCACTCAATATTAAATTCTGGGTCGTAGAAACACATAAACTACTTGTCGTACGTGATGCTAAAGTCTGTAGAAATAATCTTTTTGATTTTTGATTTTTGTATCACGTATTTTATTTTGTTAACTCCTATGCCAAATTAACTTCTTCTTCTTCAGGTGTCTGCTCCTGTAAGTTCTCTAATGCAGGATCTGTGTTTCCAGAATGGGAAGTCCACTTGGACATAGCAACTGCTATTTATTTTATTTATTTGTTTTACGCCCAGACCCGGAGGTATCATGGCGTAGGTTACGGAATGCTTACTTAGCTGGTTGCAGTACAAAATCGATGCAAAACAGTACACTATTTGCAGGATGCTTACTAATCTAGTTACATGATACAGTACATATGTATTAGATAAGAGTATGGTTAAAGATTGCTCTCAATAGTTATGTTGTAATAGAGCATGGGAGAAATCAACAATTATGCTTCAGTCATACAGGTTAAAGAGCCAGGTTTTTAACATTTTTTTAAATGTCTGATCGGATGGTTGAGATCTGATACACGGTGGAAGGGTGTTCCATAATTTTGTGGCCAAAGCCGCAAAGCTGTTTCCCCCTGCCCTAGATCTTTGGTAGCGGGGGACTAGGAGAAGTGAATTGTTACTAAACCTGAGGATTCTGGTGGTCTTTATGTGGACTATGGCAGTATTCAGGTAAGTGGGGGCTGTGTTGTTGAGGCACTTATGCGTGATCCAGAGTGTTTTGAAGGATATTCTGTCTTTGATAGGGAGCCAATGGGCCTCACTTCTGATTTTTGAAATATGGTCACATTTATTTATGCATAAGGCTGCTCATAAGGCTTAATTTTGTAGGAGCTGGAGTTTGGCAATATTGGATCTGGAGGCACCTAGCATTAATATATTGCAGTAGTCTAGCTTCAACAGTATAAGAGCCCTAGCTAGAGTAATGCAGTTTTGGGGAGTCAGGCATTTCAGACTCGGAGCAATGAGCTTTGAGGTATAGGAGGTGGCAGAGGAGGCAGAGGAAAGAGCATTGACATGGTTGGTCAGTGTTAGATTAGTATCAAGGTGAACCCCTAGTGTTTTGGCATGGTGGAGAATGGGGATGGGTGTTCCGTCAATGGTTATGGAGTTGTAAACGCTGTGGAGAGCTTTGATTTTTTGCTGGTGAACCCACAATGAGGATCTCTGTTTTTTCGTCATTAAGACATAGACTATTATTTGCTATCCAGTTTTGGATAATGGCATAGATTTTGTTAATGGTGATCGTGTCTTGCTTATGATTGCCTGAGATCGGGATGAGGATCTGCGTATAATCAGCGACATTTGTGTAGATGACTCCCATATTATCTAGTGCTGCGAAGAGTAGCTTGGTGTAGGCATTATAAAGGTTTGGGTATAGCCAAGAACCTTCTGGGACTCCTATTGGGGACTGGGATGGGGTCAGTTGATTATTTTTCTATGCTTATACCTGGAGGTGCGATCTGATAAGAATGATTTAACCCATAGCATGGCTTCTTGGGAGAAGTTGAAGTTGGTATGCAGGGTTTTGCAAAGTTTGTCATAGTCAACCAGATCGAATGCGGACGATATATCTAGTAGTAATAGTATACTAAGGTTTCCACAGTCTCTGATAAAGTCCATTTGGAAGTCTAAGAGTGCATTTCCTGTGCTATGGTTAGGCCCAAAGCCTGATTGTCTGGCACCTAAGAGATGGTTCTCTTCTAGGTAATTTTGAATTTGGGAGTAGGCTATTTTATCGATTATTTTGAGCAGAAATGGGATGGTGGTTATTGGGCGATAGTTTGTGGGTATTACCGGATCAAGAGAAGGTTTTTGGAGTAATAGGGTAACCCAGGCTTCTTTACATCTGGCACGGACCTCCATAGAGGGAAATTAAGCATTAACAAATGTAGTGATGATAGGTGCTAGGGTAGGACCACATAGTTTCACGAGATTAGCTGGGAAACAATCCCCTTTGCAATTGGAGGCTTTGAGTTTAGATATGGTCTCGAGGGCTTGCTTTTGACTAACCTGTGTGAATTTAAAATCTTCTGTTGGATTTATCAGTTCTAGGACTGGCAAAATGGGGGTGGGGGGTTTTGCTGTCCAATGAGGTATTTTTTGCTAAGATTTTGTTTTGTAGCGTGTCGATTTTTGATGCCAGAGCATTTTGTATGGTTGTGCACCATGCTTTACTTGCGTTAGTGATGGAGGTGATAGGTAGGTATTCCTGTAATAACTAGGAAGTCAAGATGGTGATCTAAAATAAGATCATGTATTTCAATAGCATGGGCACCTAGTGAGCGCACATTGATGAGTGCTCCTTTGAGGAGGTACTGGGGTGGGGGTAGTAGAGGGGAGGCGAATATAGGACTGAGCGGTGAGTGGGTTGATGTTGTTCTTAATTGGGGTGGATGTGGCAGTAGTTTGAATCACAACTGTGGGCAGGTGTGACTCTTTGATAGGCGGTTTGGGTGACTGAGAATTACTTCTATTAAGGGGCATGTTGAGGCCAGTACGTGTGTAGTGGTAGTGCCAGCGCTGGTCAATGGACTGGCTCTTTCTGGGTCCGAGATCCAGCATCAGATGTCTCCCCAGGTGTTGGACCTGGCCTACCTCAGCCCTGACCAGGCTTTACCGAGCTCCCAGCTTCGCCGAGGGAATCTGGGGCCTCAGTGATCTAATCTGCTCTGTGCCCCTTTCACCTGACATTCATCGAGCGTTTGCAGGTTCGACTTGCTCAGCCCGTTTTATTTCCTCTGGCCTGAAAGGGACACCACAGGAATTAATGGGCCATGGCTATCACTGAGTTAGGGGCCATCACTGTTAAAAGCAGGCTTTCTACATACTGGGCACACTTTTGTTTTTCAAATGTGCATCTTACACTTTCAGAGCAAAAAAAAAAAAGGCCTTTCCAAACAAAAAAATGCTCTTAAACTTGCATTCACTAGTTTTCTTTGAAATGTATTTCTTTTTTTTTGTCAGACTACCACATGAATACCCTGTAATTGATGTGCCCTCTCCTTTGTTTTGAATTACAGTTTATATTTATAAAGATGTTATAGGATTGTCAAACTGCTTAATCACAAATAAATTCTTCTGTTGCGCTGACAGCAGTTATTGGGAAATTAAACTCTGGGTTCATGTGTGCCAACATTTGATTTTCCCTACAGGGGCAGAAATACCCCCACCTCCGCCCTGAATATAAGCAAGCGACCAGCCCAACCATCCCCTGTCCAAACACATTTTTTTTTGTAAGGAATTGCAATCAGTCATACGTTTAACAACGAGTTTTAAATATATAACGTCTCATCAACGACCTCTGAACCTGCTAGCCTTCTACACTAGAGCGTATCTATGGATCCCTTAATGTACTAAACATCACTGCATTACCAACAGTATTTTGGGTGCACCACTGCCATGGAAGTGACTTAAAGTGGAATTGATGTACAGTGTGGAGTTTGGAAAGAAGCAGCATAAAAGAAATTGCATCATTTTTAAACTATGATTTTGAAAACGTCCTTTGAGTAGAGTTCGACTGCAAGCTCTGCCCCCTCAAAACTTCACCGTGCCTCCAAACCCTGCTCTCATCTCAGCCCTTTGGGATCAGCCTTATTTCCATTTCCACCACTGGGTGGGTAGTGCTGATAATGGACTGTGGTGCCCTCTCCCCAGCACCCAATCATAAGCAACACTGAAACGAATGGGTTTCAGCCCTCATTTCTTGCTATGCTTCAATGGTCTTCGAGCGAGAACTGCTTACCTAATTCCGGCGTCTGCGGCAGAGCTCATGCCCGGAGGCAGTGGACGCAACGAGGAGGGATTTAAGAGCACTTGAAGACCGTTTGGGAAGTGGCAAACTAAGACCCACTGTTGTCAAGAGCAAAGCCATGTGTTTGATAGTCTACGCTTTCATACAGAAATAGGGTTTATTGCCAAGGATAACGTCAGGGCCCGTCCACTTTTTCAAATTCAAGGGGCCTCGAGTCTCGGGAATTTGGGGGGGGGGCAGAAACTGCCCCCATGTTGCCGGACAGCAGTCTTGTAACACAGCAATATATTGATTTCTCTATGTGCGTTTTGCAGCTCTCACATTACAAGCTGTGTTTTCTCTTCCAATGGGATATACAGAAGTGTTATCACCTCATTGCCTTCTAACACTCATTCCTCCACATCAGCCACTTGCTGTTAAAGAAGGGTTCAGAGAACTTCAGTGGCATTTAGTGTTTAAGCTCCTGGCTCGCTGGCCGTCTCGTGATAATTGGCTGCTATTAACCTTAGCTTTGTCACCATTGTAATGTATGCACCCCACAGGTCCCTCAGACTGTTTTCGCTCTAAGCAGGCGGCTCCCAACCATCATTCTGAAATCGGCCCTTACACATCTTCAGCCGGGCCTGACTCCTCTAACACTAAATCCTCTCACTCCTATTGATGAGCGTTGCCGGGTTATGGGTTTTTGCTGCGAATGTTCGAGGTGCTCCTGGATCCTGTCATTGTTTTAGTCGATTACCTCACAGTCTCCCATTGGTCAGGCAGCATGGAGAACTATGGCAATGTTGGCATTTAACACAAACAAATGAACACATATAGTGCCATTTTGTAAACCAGTTTGGGGCCCACTTGTTAAGTTACTACGATTAACTGTGACCTACTCCTGATGAAAAGGGTTCCATGTGTTAAAATCGTGGCAAAAATGGCTGTGAACACAAAATATCGCGGCAGAAATGCTGTGGTTTTGACGCCGCAATCCATGTAAAGGATGCGGGGGACACCCCTGGACCCATTATACCATTTAAGGGGAGCGGGGGACACCCCCGCAACCCCTGCTCCCCTTAAATGGTGTAATGGGGTACACTTTTAACTGGTCAAACCAGAGCATTTTTGCCGTGATTTTTTTTACAGGCGATATTTTTGCAATGATTTTATCACTGCATACCATAAAAAGGGTAAGGCAGAATTACACGTATTTTTTATTTCATTTATAAAGCGCGCAAACAACCCTAGTGCATCGAGGCGCTGTTACAGATACAAGTTATTTGCATTCAAGTGGTATATTCTGCGTGGAGAGCGGTTACAAGTTATTGCTCTGTTAATTACCCATAAAGGTGGCATATTGTGCATGGTGAGCAGATAAAGGAACAGGGGGAGGAGGACATAAAAAAGAATAGCACTAGTATTACATGCAGGCCCAGTCAAACAGCTGGGTTTTGAAGGCTTTGCAGAACACCCAGTATGACTGTTGCGCTATTAGTGTGGGAGGGTGAGAGTTGTACTGTTTCACTGCGATGTAGGGGAAGCTTGAGCCTCTAGCTTTAGCTCTTCGGACATTGGGTAAGAGGAGGCGGTGGGTAACCTTAACGCTCTCTCTCAGTGCACTTTTTCATTTAAATATCTCCATGAGAGTAGTAATGGTACAGGTAGTCAGCGGAGGGTTAGGATTAGGTTATGAGTATTGCAGAGGTGGTGGGCATATTCTAGTGGAAAAGTTGTTCTAAAACAAGTGGCCATAAGAGGTGATTGGTCCAGTGATGCTCAGGAGTAACTCACAGCTGTTCTTGGTGGGATAAGTGGTTCATGCATTGGTCGTCTTGCAGCCCGGGTGATGCAGAAGCAATCATTACAAGAATTCAACAATCTCCCTGATCTACAAAGCAGGACGGGTGATTATGGTTTGATAATATACACAGAGCTGTGAATGAAGGCTCTCTTTATACACAGAGCTGTGAATGAAGGCTCTCTTTATACACAGAGCTGTGAATGAAGGCTCTCTTTATACACAGAGCTGTGAATGAAGGCTCTCTTTATACACAGAGCTGTGAATGAAGGCTCTCTTTATACACAGAGCTGTGAATGAAGGCTCTCTTTATACACAGAGCTGTGAATGAAGGCTCTCTTTATACACAGAGCTGTGAACGAAGGCTCTCTTTATTCACAGGGCTCTGAACTAAGGCTATCTTTATACACAGAGCTGTGAACTAAGGCCCTCGGTATACACAGAGCTGTGAACTAAGGCCCCCTTTATACATAGGGCTGTGAACTAAGGCTCTCTTTATACACAGAGCTTTGAACTAAGGCCCTCTGTGTACCAAGGCCCTCTTTATACACAGGGCTGTTAACCAAGGCCCTCTTTGTACACAGGACTGTGAACCAACGCCCTCTGTATACACAGGGCTGTGAACTAAGGCCCTCTGTATACACAGGGCTGTGAACTAAGGCCCTCTGTATACACAGGGCTGTGAACTAAGGCTCTCTTTATACACAGATCTGTGAACGAAGGCCCTCTGTTCACAGGGCTGTGAACTAAGGCTCTCTTTATACACAGAGCTGTGAACTAAGGCCCTCTGTATACACAGGGCTGTGAACTAAGGCCCTCTGTATACACAGGGCTGTGAACAAAGGCCCTCGGTATACAGAGAGCTGTGAACTAAGGCCCTCTTTATACACAGGGCTGTGAACTAAGGCCCTCCTTATACACAGAGCTGTGAACCAAGACCCTCTGTATACCCAGAGCTGTGTACCAAGGCCCTCTTTATACACAGGGCTGTGAACCAAGGCCCTCTTTCTACACAGAGCTGTGAACTAATGCCCTATTTATACACACAACTGTGAACTAAGGCCCTCTTTATACACAGATCTTTGAACTATGGCCCTATTTATACACACAACTGTGAACTGAGGCCTTCTTTATACACAGAGCTGTGAACCAAGGCCCTCTTTATACACAGGGGTGTGAACCAATGTCCTCTTTATACAGCGGGCTGTGAACTAAGGCCCTCTTTATACACAGAACTGTGAACTAAGGCCCTCTTTATACACAGAACTGTGAACTAAGGCCCTTTGTATACACAGGGCTGTGAACCAAGGCCCTCTTTATACACAGAGGGCTGTGAACTAAGGGCCTCTCTATAGGTTTCATGTTTTTTTTGCTGAAAGCTTTCGAAGGAGCTCGGGCATGGAGCAGTAACTAGTAGTGGCTGCAGAGACTGCAAATTTGAGCTGTTGGTATAGCTGGATTGCCCATTCTATCGCCCCCACCACAGCACCCTCTCGTTCTCTGCGTGTTTATCTTTCAACTTCCTGCGGCCATGGAATCCCCTTCAGGCCAGGGGATAGTGCACCCACCTTTGTGGGGCACTTTGCACAATCCTTTTATCTCTCCTGATCCCCCATATCATTATGAAGACCCCCCCCCCCTGCAGGGTTTCAGCATCATTCTGAAACCTAGGTTATGGAGCTGCCGCTAAACCTGATGAGGGGTAGGAAGTAGGGGGTTTAGGGATGGGGGGGCTCATTTTGGCCTGAGACAGAATATAGGAAAGTGAAATGGAACCTGTCTTCAAGTAGCCAGTGGTGGGAAAGGTGGAGGAGACCAGGGTGATTTGTTGTTTAAGGGCTTTTCATGTGTTGCTATGACTTTATATATATACTTTGTGATGAATGTTCATCCCTTGCTATTCCATGTTATGATTTGCTATATATTGTTATAGGTTTGTCTGCCCATCGACGTCTCTACTAACACATTAAAATTCAATGTTGTAACACACAATGCACGTATCCACTCAGACACCCACACATGGCAATTGAACAACCCTCCCAACAGACATCAAACATCAGAAGGCTACAGCACTACAACCAACATACATACTGCAGCCTGAGCCAGTGCATCCTAGTACCGGGTACACGGAAGGGTCTCTAATCTCCTGACACAAAACACCTAGAAACTGACCTGCATGCAGAGCTCAGGGTATTTCTGGCCCGCACCCTCATCATAACAGCAAAGCTATATTGCATTTTCACCACTGACCTCCCTCACCACCTCGCTTTCAGATCGGCCAAAGTGCCCGGAGACCATTAACATGCCAGCAGAGTGCTGTATAAATCCCAATAACATATAATTGGCGCCCTTATGCCTGCCGGTTCCAGCGCGGTAGATATAAATAAATAAAACATGCACGTTTTACTGCCAGTACCGCCTGTAATAGATACCCTACAGTACTATTAAGTCTCTGCCTCGTTAGGAAAATTGTACCGCCACTGTGGTAGGGATGGATGCAGATTTTAAGATATACGGCATGTGAAATTTCTGAAAATCCACAAGAATTTTTAAAAATCAACTTGCACCCATGCTTTGATGGTGGACATGGATTCTGCACAGTAACATATCACGCTGCTGCTGTACAATCTTTAATAATGCTCAGAAGGGTCAGCACTGAGCTTTACCCTTCTGGGGGTTCCCGTCAGGATATTTTCAGTGAAGTCCACTCAGGAAAAAAAATGTAAACATTATTTTTGCGCTTTTTTTTAGCAATTTGTAACTCTGCATCTCAGTTGGGGATACACATTTTAGTTATTTATATGAGGCAGTTGACTTCATAGTCAAACACAATTTACAACACGTGGTATTCGTAGGAATAGCCTATGCTGAACATATTGTGCTCTGGGTACAAACATGTGGTATTCCCAAATACTGCTCTTTTTAGCATTATCTACAACCTCAGAGAAGGTTTCACCACAACCTCCTTCTGAAAACCAAGATTTCTCAAGAAAGCAGGAGCCCCAACATTCAACAGTAACAGTGGCTGGTTTGAGAATCCCCCAGTATACAGAAATGTTTTGCAGACCAGAATCCTAAGTGCGGCTCCCACATCGCCCATATGCCTTCCATATTAAACTCATTCCATTGGACACAGTCCCTTATGGGAAAGCCTATCCCTTACCAGAAAAATAAAATTGGATTCTCAGACAAATCTTGAAAAGGCGTTATACAGCTTTCCACATGCCCACCTCAAGCCCTGCTCTTTTTTCTACCGATAGGTTTGAAGAAGGACTTCAGCCATGTATCGACTACCACAAGCTTAACCATATCATAGTCGAGAACCAGTACCCATTCACCTGGATGACCGCACTCCACGACCAGTTACGGAGGGGATGGATCCACATTGAGCTCAATCTCAGAGGAACATACAATCTGGATCGGATCAACCTCTTTGATAACAGGGAAACTACCTTTCAGACCAGACTCCCCCACTGTGAATGCTGCAGAATTTGGTTCAGATTGTGTAATGTACCTTCAGGAATCCAACACTTCTTGAGTTCAGTCTTCAAGGAAATACTGACCTCTTCATCATTATTTATCTAGATGTAATTCTAGTGTACTCGGATTCTCTGGCTCTTCATATATGTCAAGGAAGTCCTTTCACCGGTGAGGCAACTCTGTTTACTAAAGCCACGAAACGTAAATTTCACAAAAAACAGATTTGCGATGCATCTTGTCTCAGATGGGTGTACAGATATACCCGGCCAAGAAGTATGCAAGCATTAAATGACCCACTACTTGAAAGATAAAGAGGCTACAGAGATTCCTGGTGTGCGCTGGTTTGTTTCGGCACCTTTATTGCAAACTACTTTTGTATTCTGCTTTCTTTAACCAGCCTCCTCAAGAAAGGAAAGCAATATGCTTCCATTGACCCCACGCAGGTAGCGTTTGAGACTCCCAAGAGTACTTCAAAATGCTTGACATTAAATACCCTACACAATGGCTGCGGAAGCTTCCAAGTATGCTATTGGGGCATAATTGCTACGACCAAATGAGGAAACCCATAAGATGTACATGGTAGCCTATCTACCCCAGAACCGAAACCAAGCAGAGCAAAACTCTATGGTTCTATAAAGAGCTATTGGCCATACTCAAGGCCTTCCACATATGGAGCAATCGCCTTGAGGGAGCCCTCCCTCAAAGCACCATTCTTTTGAATCTTCAGAACCTGAGTTTTCTCCGTGACACCGACAGGATGAACCAGTGACCTATGTGGAGCCCCCACTTCTTTTTAGTTTTCAACTTTTTTGTCACTTGTGAACTGCGTTCTCTCGACAGCAAAGCTTATGCTTGTTCAAGGGCATACACAGAGCAATGCAAAGCATGCTGGGGCATACCCTAAGTACCACCCACAAGATATTCTGCCTAGTAACGAAAGAGATCCAAGTGTTTGGAAAACAAGCTATGTGAGGTCCAATCCCTGGAGATCACCAATACCTTCCTCAAGCAGAAGCTTTGTCACCACAACAGTCCATGGACCAGACATTTTGGTATTAAAAACCCACAACCTGATGACTCAATATGAATGCTGAATATCCATACATATGGATGTTTGAAGCTATGTCCTCAACTGCTTCACATTAGTTCGCACCAAACCAACGCAAGACCCCAAGTACCTCTGTTCCCATGCCCTGTTTTTAGCAAATGATATCTGTTGATTTTGTAAAGGGTTTAACTTTGGTGGCCTGACAAATGGCAACAATGTCCATCATCAACGCCTAGTTCAAGGTGGCATACTTTGTACCACTCCAGGTGATATGAATTTCCATTTGACTCATTTCTCTAGGTATGCATTGAGTCTTCCATTTGCAAGTGTTACCAGGGTGCGTGGTGTCTAATAGAGGGGACAAAATATAAATTTGAGACAGAGCTAAAGGTACAGGTTATGCCCACTAGAATTTGTAGGAAGCAGGGGGACCAGTCACATCTAAAATAAATACAGTATTTTATTTGAATATTAAATCAATATAGTTAAAAAACGTAATTAAATCATATAGTCCACAATAGAAAACACAATACTTCACAGAAAACATAGGAATGCGTATTAAGCAGTTGATGCTAAGTAATACAGATCCAGAAAATACATTGTACACCTTGGGAAACCTACTGTGTACCAAAAACCATTAAGGTCAGTGTAACATATTGTGGATGCGGTATACCATTCATTTGAGGAGCGGCGGTCATAAACTTTGCAGAACTGCCATCTTGGGCTGTATCCATTTGTCAGCAGACCTGTTTGCCACTCTCTTAGGCTACAGCTCCTCTAGCCCCATTTTTCTGGGCTACAGCTCATCTCAAATACGAGTTCTACTCTTCATCTAAGGGGCACCCCCCCTCTTTTTAAGGATTAACGACCTCTCGTGATGAGTGATGCCAGGCTAGTCTAATATCTCCACTCTAAAACGACGGACCGTGGTTCATCACTGGATTCTATCCTAGACCGCTGACGACCTGCCACTTATCTTATCTTTATTGGCAGGAATGATTCTTTAACCTACTCCAACTGATTTATAGAAGTTGCGATCCCCCACAAGCACCAATAAAGGTTACATGAAACTGGCCCAGACTCATTCAGTGAATCTATAGGAACTAGGTTGTTATTATTTAATTCTCCTGATGAATGTTGGTTAATTGTGTTTTGTGAACAGAAACATGTCGAGACAACTCTCTGGATTATTAACAGAGTTATAACAATATGTTACACTGACCTTAATGGTTTTTGGTACACAGTAGGTTTCCCAAGGTGTACGATGTATATTCTGAACCTGTATTACTTAGCATCAACTGCTTAATACGCATTCCTATGTTTTCTGTGAAGTATTGTGTTTTCTATTGTGGACTATATGATTTAATTAGGTTGTTTAACTATATTGATTTAATATTCAAATAAAGTACTGTATTTTGTAGATATGACTGGTCCCCCTGCATCCCACAAATTCTTGTGGGCATAACCTGTACCTTTAGCTCTGTCTCAACTTTATATTTTGTCATATATCCACCAGGATCTAGACAGAGTAGACACTGCCAACCTCATGTTGAACAGTGGTCTACCGGGTTTCCTCCTTGATACCAAAGTCCAATAGAGGGGGCCATGTCCAGTTAGATTTTTAGGGAGAATTCAGACAAATCACCAGATCGGCCCTGTACCACTTATCAGCCTGTTATCCGCTGGGTGATGTCCAGATGGAGCCAATCAGACCATGCAACCGTACCTCTGGTTCTATATTGCAGCACAATAGAAAAACTACATTTCCTTAATGTCACTAGCTGAGTTTGCTTATAATAGCTCTGTGCACTCCACAATCAGGAGTGCCTATTTCTTCAGTTCATATGCATTTTAACACGGCAAAAATCCAGCTATACTACAAGGCCCCTCCCAAATACCTAAAGAATGAGAAGTGACATCTGTATTCCCAGAAACAAGTGAAAAATCCAGCCCCAACTCATTGGATCTGATACAGGAAATCAACCGAGCCATCCTACAGTTACATCTTCCAGGCCATTTTAACATAAAATAAAGTCTTTCATGTGTCCCTTCTGAAACCTTGGCTACCGTCAATTGAAGACTGCAATCCCGCTTATCGTTCTAGATAATGAAAAAAAGTATGAAATATCTTGGAACCACTACTGACACTATCAAGAACTTGAATTGCCCCCTGACCTGCCTCTTTTTCTGATCTTTCAATCCCTTCTTTCATCCCATACCCCATTTTGTGCCTTTTCCCGAGATGGGCAATATTTATTTAGTCATCTTGCATATTGTTCATGCCTTTCTTGCCTAACAATCTAAAAAGAAATCACAAACGTTATTTAAAAAGAATGTTAATAGCAGTATCCAATGTGATCTGGCCCTGAGCATAGGATATGAATCTCCGTTCTAGAGGTACTCGCTACCGCCTGGTGAAGAAATACCATAGAGAGAGGCTCGACAACCTTGGCTCCAGTGTCTAGATCCTAGGAGTGCGTCTTCTTATTACGAACCACCACCAATGTGCTTCCCAGCATATCCTGCAACCCCCCCTGCGCGCATTGGGGGTAGACACCACATATTATCCTGGCTAGGAACAGGCATTCCCGCAAAGCCATCCCGACCGGAACCCACCCCGCCCCCTCGTCCATACTGTGAGAAATCCCTCAGATTGGCCACGGATCCTACTCAACTGGTGTTTGTGAGATCGGGGTGGAGGACATGGGGGATCCAAACACCAGATAGAATCACATAGTTGAGCCAGAACATGCCTGCACAGGAAGCAGGCAGCATCTGCAAGGATGACCCGTAAGTGCTCCGAGACACCACATAAAAGATGCTGGGCACCATTGACCGCCTCATGGTGAATTATTCTGCCTGCAATCAGGTGGGATGAGTGGGGGAAGGGAGGGTACATTTGTGTGTTTTGAAAAAGATATTGGTTGTAAAAATGTGATGTACCTTGGTTAGGAGGGGTGGGGGGGAGCCTGAAAAATAAAGAATTAAAAAAACAATATTGGGAACTTTTATGCCACGCCGCTTCAATATTGTGAAATGAAATTCTTGTTAGCTCATTACTATAAAAAATATATATTTAGGATTGTTTATTAATATTATTTTAACTTTGCTAATTTTGTACATACTTCCTTATTTGGGTATCTACGGATTCCGTGAGCAGGGGAAAAGTCCTCCTTCCAGCCAAACGTACCGTGCCCCTGGTGTGCAGCAAACGCATGAAGGGTGATCTGATAAGGATTTCTAAATGTGCTGAGACCTACTACACCGTCCTTAAAAAGTGTGTTTTATGTATTTGAGACTCCTGGCTTGCTGACCCCTTACTGCAGGATAGTCTATCAAGTGCCATTTTTACCTCTGGCACACTTGGCCCTTAGCATCACGTTTACTTGTCTTGTCCTGTGCTCAGTGTTTTGGTGTTGGCGCAGCCTTCCCTCCCAAGATGATGTCTGTGGATCCCATAGGTAACCAATCCTAACAATCGTTTTTGGAAGGTTTGTACCCAGCAATATAAATATACTCAGTCACCATATTACTTTATGGAAGTTTTAGAGATGTGAACAAATTATCAAACATTATACATGATGCAATACATAGAATTTTAAAAGTTGCTTGGCATACAAATGTAAATTGTTTGCAATGAAGATTTAGAAAGGAAGCTTTGTGTCGTTAATATATTCAATCATGAGTTAATGTTTCTCATTATTTCTATTCTCTTTGTACTGCTGGAAAACCTGCAAGTCCTTCTTAAGCCTACCTCTTCCTTCCAAGCCTCCATAGTCCTTGGACATTTTTCAATTTGCTTTTTTGATCAAAATGATTTGTTGATAAGCTAATAAGTTGGGCCATCAAACCCTACAAGAGGTCCTATGCTCCAATGTCTGCAATAAATGAAACTAAATTGAGATGGATTACTGCCAAGTAAATCATATTACCATCAAGGAATGTGCTACGCCTTTTACTAGTTCTTAGAGACCAAGGAAGGGGAGTCTGCATTACACTAAGTAGGATTTAAGGGGTGCTTTCAACTTAGCGTGTAGAATGGAAAACCAGGTGGATGAAGTGCCCTGGCAGGCAAAGCTTTCGGTGATCTAAAAGAAGGTTTCAGTTTTGCCCCATCTCACAACCATATGTAGTGAAGGCAGACTACTCTAATTCAAAATTTGAAATAGAACAGTCACAATTTAACCACAGGAACTAAGAAATATACTTAGTAGCCTTTATTCGCAGATGTTAACAGGGATCGAAATTAAGATTGGATAAGCAGGACCTAAAAGCAGCTCCTGGGTATCCAGCATTAGCAAGTGGCTAGGAGCTACTACTGGAGAACGAAGAGCTAGTACATAGCATTCTGCAAACCTCACTCTACCCTCATGCTTTAAATATCATGTAGATGTGTCCTAATGATTATTTCTAGATTGTTCCAAACCCACAGTTAAATTCAAATGGGTGGGTTTTTCTGCCATCAGCTGGCCAGAGGAGCCAAACGAAGCCCCTGGTAGCTGTTGGTGTCAAGCTAACCAGGCTCTTCTAGGCTACAAGCAGAAGCTTAACAGCTCCAAGCTCCCCTCAATTTCCAACCTTGCGTTCAAACCCTCTGATGAATGTTTAGTAAATAAAACTACTGGTCATAAAAGATGCCTTCATAGAATGCCACCCTTACTTGAAGGGTGCCCATCATATCCTAACTGTCCTCACTAATCATCGAAATCTGGGGTTCCTCAGAACTGTGTGCAGAACTAACAAATAACTCCACCCGCACGTTGAGCACACTTCTTTTGGAGGTTTGCCTTTGTAACATCTTTAAACCTGGTAACATCTTTAAACCTGGTAAAAAAATCACCAAAACAGATCCAGTCACAGTCATACAGGCCAATATGGTATACAGGAGAGACGATTGGCCTTCATACTTCCCAAAAGTATATTTTTTTTTGTTGAAAAGTTTTTATTAAATTTTGAACAAAAACAATAAAACCAAACAAACAGTGCATGTTCAACAGTTTCATTACACTTTTCAAATTTCCTAACCACTACTCCCCCACCCCCCTTGCGAGTCTATCATCTCGAGTCATCAGATTCCACACCCTGTGGTTCGGTCTCCTCCTCAACAGGCTCAGTCGGGTCATCTAATGACCCAAACAGTCCGGCTATCTGTGATTTCCAGGCCATCAGAGACTCATTCCCCCCCCCCTTTGCTGCACGCCTCTTGCCATGCTATGGTTTCTGCTTCTGCCAATTTTTGCAAGTCTTTCCACCACACCTCTATCCTCGGCACATGGCATGACTTCCATCCCATGGCAATCATTCTCTTCGCAAGCACATAAGCCAGGTCCCTTAGTTTGCTTACATGCCTGAATTTCTGTGGTCTGGGGAACCCCCCCAGCACGCAGGCCCATACCGTGTCCACTACTATCTTGACCCCTCTTCCTTCTAGTTTCTCCTTTACCCCCCTCCAGATCCTATCTATGATCGGGCATTACCAAAACATATGCACCATGCCTGCGTTCTCTTTGTCGCATTTGGGGCATGCTTGCCGACCTGCCTTCTCGAACCTCGATATCCTCCACGGCGTCATATAAGCCCTGTGTGTTATGTAAAGCTTTATCTGTTTCCGTCTCGCGTTTCTAGACACCTTCTTATGATACCTTTGCACCGGTTCCCACATCCCATCACCCATTTGGGCCCCAACCTCCGTTTCCCAGTCCAATCTCAGCTGCGTGACCTCCTTCCCTAGTTTAGACATCAACATCTCGTACAATCTGGAGACCTCATGGCCCCCCTCAGCTATATCATATATAACGTCGATGGTGGCGTCCAGTTCTTCCTCCAACACAGTTTCGGGCCACATTCTCTTAATCCTCTGTACCATTGTGTGGTACGTAATGTACTGACCTTCGTGCAACCCGGCCTCCTCCCGCAGCCCCTCAATGGTAACACAAGAGCCCCCCTGCCAAATATCCCCCATCGTTGCAACCCCAGCCGGCTCCCAGTGGGTCCGGAGTATTAGTCGCGGCTGAGTGTCTGCCCCTGTCAATACCACCAATGGCATCTGCGGCAAGCATGGGAACGGGTTCCCCATCAATTGGCATGCCCTACGCCACACCTTCCACCCCAGCAGCATCATTTTAGGGTGCCCCACCATCTCTGCCCTAGGTACCCACATAACTTCTTTCAAATAAAAGGGTGCACAATCCCACCCAAACAGCCTAAATTCTGAGGTCTCTTCATCAGATAGCCATTTGGCCACATATTGCAACTGGCTCGCCACATAGTACGCCTCGTAATTGGGCAGCTTTATACCCCCTTTGTCATGGAAGTTCTGGAGCTTCCATAACGCCACTCTGTTTCGCGTGCCATGCCACAGAAAGTCCCTGCACATGCTATTCAATTTGGCAAAAAACCTTTTAGGAATCAGATACGGAATATTCACGAAATAATGTAGGAGCCTTGGCAGGACCCCCATCTTTAGCATCGCTCCCCGCCCCATCATCGCCAAAGGCAGCTTCGCCCAACACCGCATGCATTTTTCAATTTTTTGGATTGCCACCTCTGTATTACACCTATGCTCGTCCCCCACGGTGTGATATATATCTATCCCCAGGTACCGAAAAGTACTAACCGCCCACGGTACCTGTAAGACCGGTAACCTCTCCGCTGGAACCCCTGTGTACCCCCCCAAAGGGAACAGACTAGACTTCTGGGGGTTCACCGCTATGCCTGATAGCACAGCGTATCTCCCAAGCACTTCCAAAATGTACTGGAGGTTCTCCTCCGGATACCGCACATACAGCAACATGTCCGCATATAGGGAGACCAAATGCCGCTCCCCGTTCACCTCGATGCCTATGGTGTCATATTGCTGCCTCAAATAGATCGCGAGAGGCTCCAGGGCCAAAATGTAGAGCATAGGGGACCACGGGCATCCTTGTCGAGTACCCCTAATAAACTGCCACCTCTCTGATATCACAGATCCCGTCTTTACTCTGGCCAGCAGTTCCCTATACAAAATCTCCGCCCACCTTACATAGCCAGGCCCTAACCCATAGTGTTTCAGGGCCGCCAGCAGCCACGCAACCACCTGACGGAGTCGAAGGCCTTGATCGCATCCAAGGACACGATTGCCATTTCCTCCTCACTTCCGCTGCCAAACTCAATGATCCTCTGAAGTCGCCTATGATTGTTGGTGATGTTTCTATGGGGGACATAGCCCGTTTGATCCGGATGTATTAACTTACCAATGACCTTTTTCAGTCTATTCGCCAAGACCGCAGTTAATATCTTGCCATCTTGGTTCAACATTGACACAGGTCTGAAGGAACCACAGCTGCGCCCTGGTTTATTTGGTTTCAGGAGAGGTACTATAACAGCCTCTCTCAGTGACTCCGGCAGGCGGCCCGTCTCGAACGCCTCATTTATCATCTCTAGCAGCGGGGGGAGGACCTCTTCTATATATACCTTGTAAAATTTGCTTGGGAGCCCGTCTGTCCCCGGGGTCTTACTAGTAGGCAACTGCCTCACCACCTCCCCCAGTTCTACCATGGTAATCGGGAGTCCAATCCACAAACGCTTGATTAACCCCCTCCTGGGTGTCCTCTATGCTACCATCTTCCCTCTCTATAGTTCTGATTGTGGCTCTGGGGGTCTCGCTCTTATATAACCACGCCAAAAGTCTCCCCGGTTTGTCACCTCCCGCATGCTGTCTCTCTATGTACCTTTTATAGTTAAGGTTGCACAACCTCTCCCAGTAATCCGCGCATTTTTGCTGCAGCTTAAGTATCAAATCTAGTTTCTCCGCTCCATCGTCGCTGGCTTTTAAGGCCTCTTCCAATTTTGCTTCCGTCTCCCTCAGTTCTGTTGAAACCCCACCCTGTAGGCCCTTGGATTTTGCCATGGCCGCCCCCTCATAACAACTTTAAAGGCCACCCATAGTGTCCCCGCCGAGTCCATACTCCCAGTATTGGTTTAAAAATAATTTACTATCTCCTCCCGTAAATCTTCTCTAAAGAAGGGGTCTCTCAACGCCTCCGCTCGTAGGCGCCATGTCGGGATCCTCGCACTCGGGGGGCAATATTGCCACGCGAGAATCAGGGGCGAGTGGTGCGAGAGGACCCTGGCCCTGTACTCTATGTGCGCAATCTCCGTTATCATTTCTGGTGATGCGAAGACATAGTCCAGCCTTGTTGATAACTGCTGTGGGGCAGAATAATGCGAATATTGCCTTTCCCCAAGGTGCCACACTCTCCATGCATCTTCCAACCCAAAGTCATCAAGCAGTGTCTGTAGCGCCCTGGCTGCAGGGGCCGGTCTATCCAATTTACCGTCCGATCTATCCACCCTCGGGTTCAACATACAGGTGAAGTCCCCTCCCCAGATCACCGTGCTTCCCACACACACACACACGCTCAGGTTCGCACTCAATGTCCTAATATACACCCGCTGTGTTCTGGTTCGGGGCGTACGTGTTAACAATACTTATCTCCCTATTCTCTACCAATCCCCTCAGCATAACCATCCTCCCGTCTGTCTCAGCCACCACTTGCAACCGCTGAAACGGGACATGTGGCGCCACCCATATAAGTACTCCTCTTGCGTAGGCCGAGTATGAGAAGCCCACGAACACCCCCTTCCACTTTCCCGCAATCGTGTCCATCTTCTCACGTGTAAGGTGGGTTTCCTGTAGCAATGCAATATCTATTTTTTGCCTGCGCAGATACAGCATAACCTTGTTCCTTTTTAAATAGCTATTAAGCCCCCGCACATTCCATGTGAGTATTTTAAGGTCCCCCATGGCCTGGTATGATCCCATTCCCTCCCACCCCAGGTGCAGTGTAACCTTGAGTTCCATTCCAATCTATATAGGCTTGCATCCCCTTCTAAAACCCTGTTAAACAAAAACACACCAAACTTCCCACTCCCTCTCCCCCCCGCCTCCCAACCCTTCCCCAACACTCTCCCCCCAACTGTTGCCCAGCTCCATCCCTGGATCTCAGGCTCCCCCGCATCTAGCTCTTTCCGGCTTTCGCCTGTACTCGAAGCTCCGCAGGGTGAGGCCCCCCTAGTGGCCAACCTACTATAACTACAACTACAATTCGGGGGGGTAGGGTGCTACCGCCCTGCCGCTTCAATAGTACATCAAAGAACTACACATTGCTATACAGTTTAAATATATGTACCGCCACTATATTCAAGTCCATCAAGTCTCTCACAATCCGCAATATGTTATCGAATATCAGCCTCCTACAGCCAGGCACATCGTTCTCAGCCTTCGCCTAGGATGTTCGCTCGCCGCCCTAGCAAAATGCATATCGTCTCTGAGTCACTTTTCACGTCCATTTTGTGTCTCCTCCGTGTCTTGATCCGGGCAGCCCTGCAGACCCAACCACGTTGTCGCTTCTTCCGGAGTGTCAAAAAAGTGCATTTTGCCCTTATACACGACCTTTAATTTCGCAGGGTACAGCAGCATATATTTTATCCCAGCCACCCGCATCCTCCTTTTGATGGTTACATAGCTGTACCGCTGCCTCTGGACCAACATAGTGTAATCCGGGTATGCCGTGATAGTACTCGAGGCCCTCTCGATTGTACCGCCTTTCCGAAAATACTCCAATATTTTCTCCCAGTCTTTATAGTTCAGTATTTTGGCAATTATCGCTCGTGGAGGGGCCCCCGGTCTTGGCTTCCGCATGAGGGCTCTATGTGCACGCTCGACCACAAATCCTTGCGAGAGTGTACCGGCCCCGATTCCTTGTAGGAGTAAGTTCTCGATATAATCAGTCGGGTCCTGGCCCTCGCCGCCTTCCGGCAGACCGACCACACAAATGTTGTTTCTCCTCGCTCTCCCTTCTGCTTCTTCTGCTCGAGACTCCAAGTTGGCCACCTGTTGCTTGAGGACATGGATCTCTTTTGTATTGTCGGCACTGGTGTCCATATTAGATTTCACCGCGCCCTCCAGGCTGCTTGTGCGTTCCGCCAGTCCTCTGACATCCTGTCTCAGCAGGGAGATTTCGATGCCCACTGCTTCAATTTTGGCCTCCAGGGAAGTGCATAGATCCATCATCGCAACCCCCCAAGATTCCTTCAGCTCCATAATGGCCTCCAAAAACTGACGATTATCAGCCGCTGTCGTGCCCTCAGCCTGTGCCATTGGGCCTTTGGTTGAGGTGGCCGCAGGAGACAGTTGTGCTTTCGCAAAAATGTCCATCGTGGGTTGTTTGGTCTTATTCTTGCCCACGGCCCCTCGCGCTGCCATTTTCTGGTTCAGCGACCGAGTGTCCCCCCAGCCGCAGTTTCCGCTCTTTACCGACTGTCGCGGTGGTCTCCAGGCAGTCGCAACCTCCACCTTCTCTCGCCGCTGCTAGTTCAATGCTTCTCGTGCTGGTTGTGGTGCGGCCTGCATTTTCACACCTCTGCTGCCCTCGGGCCCCTGCCGTCCGGGCCAGCGCCCAAGCTTTCACGACTCAGGACCTACGGCCCCCGGGGGTTTTTGTATTCCGCCTTCACCTTGCCATTGTCGTTCTTTCCCCGTGGCCGCCGCCTCTATTCGTCCTCTTCGGGTACCCTGATTTCATTTCTTTTGTTGTCGGCCATCTTGTGTGACAATGGACCGAGCCGACGCCGTCGTTCGTCGTGCAATTCCTCCAGACTCCCGCTTCCGATTTTTCCCGATCTTTATTCAATGAGCGAAGCATCCATTCCCATGCGTATGTGATCGATTCTGGAACCAGTGGCGCACTTTTAAAGGTAGTTTGTACGGATCATCTGTCGGATCCACCGGAGCTCCACGGGAAGCACGTCCTACTCCATTGCTGCTCAAGCCACGCCCCCTTCCCAAAAGTATAGTTATTGTGCTACCTGCAGAAGCACAGGAGTTTCTGTCTTAAGTCAGAACCCACTACACCCAAAACCAAGTCTATTGTTTCTCTAAGACGAACAAAAAGAAAGAACCAGGTGGTTTACTCAGAAAAGTTCCACAATTATGGATACCCAAAAAAAGGTAATGGAAAGTTATCTTGATAGTCCACTTGCTGGACACTATGGCCAAAGGAAAACACAAGAGTTAGTCACCCACCATGCTTGATGGAAGTACCCATCTATTATTACCTGATGCATTGACATATATGCAAGAGAGACACATTAATATGCTATTCCCCTAGTTGCCTTCTGTGCCTCCACGACACTTGTGTTGTGGAACGATGGATCTTGTCACAAACCTGCCGGTGTCACTAGGATGAGAGACTATCTGGAGCATGGTGGGCTCGTTCATCAAGATGGGTCCTTCTGAAGTCATAAAAAAGAGCAGCAGGGGCAGTAACAATGGTTTAATTCTTTCCTTTCTGTCGCGTTTAAACTCCATGTCTTATCAGAAAGTATAGCCTCCAGCAGTGGCCGACAGTTCATTACCCATTTCTGGACAGACTTAGTGCTTGTATTAGGTATTTCATCTTATTTATGCTGCTTTATTTTTAACACCACCCCCACAGCAATGGACAAACTGAATGAATGTACCTAAACATTAAAGAATACTTCTGCTTTTAGTACACTAAGCAAGAAGACCAATGGGCACTCTCTCTTACCCAGGTGGAGTTTTCCTATAATGACTAATAACATACTCAGGCACCATCCTGTTCTATGTGTCCAAAGCTCAACAAGCATGGGTGTGACCACTATCTACTTTGACCTCCTCCAATGTTCCCACCGCTTATAGGTGGATAAAGACCATCCAAAAGTGATACAAACAGCCTCATTACACGGACGGCGGTAAGGGTTTACCGGTACCGGTAGACCCTTACCGCCTTACTACGAGGTCCCTTTGCGGGTTGGAGAATTTAATGCCTGCTTTTTGCAGGCGTTAAAAACCAACCCGCAAAGGGACCAGGGAGCTAATTACGGCACCGCAATTTGCGGTGCCGTAATTAGCACCGTCCCCATTCCCATTATGCCCTATGGGGCAAAAATGGGAATGGGGAAGGGCAATGGGGGAAGGGGGAATTACCGCCCCACCAACCTTGGAATAGGGCGGTAATTCCCCTTTCCACCAAGGCGGTGCCGGTATTTTACCGCCATGGACCAAGGTGCTAATAGCACCTTGGTCCACCGCCGTCCGTGTAATGAGGCCCAAAGACTTCCATCAACACCATCTGAAATGTAAGGAGCACTCCGTTATGCCTATGAGACTAGGGAGCAGGAACCTCCCCAACATGAAGGAGACTGGGTGTGGCTATCCATTAAGGATATAACAGAAGGATCCAACCATTAAGGTCCATAATGCCCATACAGTATTCTAAATATGATCAACCCTTTAGCAGCCCAGCTTCTTTTACCCAAGAATCTCAAGATCCAGCACATATTCTTTTTGTGCTACAGATTTGGGCTTCATTCATTGTCTGCTGATCTGACTCATCACATGGAACCCAGTGGGGAATGCAAGGTGTCAGAGGGATTGGTTTACAGGTTGGAGGGGTACACATTGTTTCTATTTTTGCTCAAGTCAGTAGATTACAAATCGAAGACCACACATAGGAACCAGCGACCCAGGGAAATGCTCCACAACTGCAAAGGCATTCTATGAGAAACCTATTATCAACCATCAGTTGACAGGGATGAATGCACCCAATCAAAACACCAGCTCCATCCCTACTCGCACTTCCTGCATGTACCACCTCCAGGACCCTCTTACCTGCAGTGGGTTCCTCTATGGAGACCTTGCTGGCCCTCTCAAACTCTGTGAAAGACAACTGGCACCTGAATCCAAGATGGCGGCTGCTGTCCCCAAGGACAGGCAATATCACATCCACTTGATGAAACATAACAGGCCAACTGTAAGTTCTGGTGTAACACCTGGTGTACTCTGCTTCAATTCTACAGGAGCGAAGATGACACTACCAGCATCTTCCCGTGATTTTCAAGCACCGCTGGGCTACTGTTCCCACCTTTCAGACCATGCCACTTACTAATAGTCTTTCTCCATGATGGAAGTATGCCATGTAATGTCAATCCTTAGTGAGGGAATGTTATTGGGAGCATGGCTCCTCAGAGAGAGTGGACCTTAGGCTGCTCTTTCAAGGGATTCTTGTAAACCGAGTATTGCCTTTAATATGATGCCGCGTATCCCACTTGGCCACACTTCTTTTTGTTTGTTGGTAGAAGGAGTTTTGCTTTAATTTCAAAGAAGCCTCCTGCTACCTCAGCTGTTCTCAATAGCTAAATTGACCGACCTCCTTTCTGTTGCTTTACAGTGAAACTTGAAGGGGCACTGAATCATGGTCATTTCCTGCAAACCACACTACTGGCAATCATTCAGTGAAGAAGTCTTGTAGGGGTAGATTTACAGGTGATAACCAGTCTCATGTCTGTCCTTTGCCGCTCCTAATTCTCATATCCTCACTGTGTTGCCATGTCTTTTCAGCCCTGTCTCTGAACGCACGTCTTTAGATCAGGGGGTCTTGTTGGGAATGGGGCCCCAATTGGCTGGATGTCCGGCTTCTCCCCTCATAGCCGTTTTCCGGTGTCCCTCCTCAGGGTTGGGTGACATATGGGGCTTAGTGAAATTATGGCATCACCCCATGCTCGGATGGGTATTTATAAGGTCAGCAACACACTGCCTAGAGCCTGTTGCAGTCTCCACGAGCAAGAAAGTGGACTTAAAGGGGCCATGAATTATCTGGAATAATTTCATTTTGTGGGGCGATTCGGGGAGCATAAATGCGCCAGGCTAGTGAATGCTTTCAGAAATGATGGCCAAAAAGCTTGGGGCACCATTAGTACATTACAAATGCAAACATCCTGCTACGTGATTTCCTTTGTACTTGAACAAAGTTACTCATGATGCATTTCTGACAGTGGCAAAGATAACCCTTTAAAGTTGGTGAGAGTATGCTTAGAGACCAAAAAGGTAAAGCTATGGCAGTAACAGACCCTGATTGGGCTGCTCACCTTTGCCACCAGAGAGATGCCACTGGCCAGGCTATTTCCAAGAAGGTTGGCAAAGGGCATAAGGGAGTTAAAGCATAGGCATTCTTTTTGAGATGGAGGAAAGATGTAAAGGTCATCCATAGGGCATTGGACGAGTTCTTGGTCAACTTCAATGGGGTATCACTTTGGAGGGGGATCTGAACAAACGATGAACGCCTCGAACGTCTTACTGATGCATCCGGCAGTGTTGGCTTTGGGTCCAGTCTTGCAAAAGGCTGATGGTCCATGGGTTGACTGGATGGTTGGAGGAGGAGTGAGTTGGCCACTAACATTTTCAAGAGCTGTCCCCCCTCCTGGCAGCTGTTTCCATTTGGGGGAAGTGAGAGGATCAGCTAGCTAAGAAAGGCAGTAGCTTGGTCCGACAGCTGGTCCACTCTGCATGTTCTAAATAAACGCTCATCACGGTGCCTGCATACTCTATGGCTGATTATGGCATTATGTTTACTCTGCCCAAAAAATAACATGAACTGGTCTAAGAGGTTTGTTGAAGGATGAAATAATGGTTTTTGCTGATACTTGATCCCATTGCCAGGCGGAAAGGTTGCAGGGATTGCACCAGAGGCCGAATAAGTGATGACACAGCTCGTACACAATCTTTGGGTCCCTCAGATGAATATTTTAGGAGTTAATGCCCATCCCTCAGATGAATATTTTAGGAGTTAATGCCCAGTTGAAAGCCACAAAAGCTAAATACAAAGATGGCATGTAGGATTTCAGGTAATGGTAAAATTCGAGGTACTGCAGGACATTACATTTAATAGATGTGGGCACATTAGTGGAATTCATCTTGTGGGCATGACAGAAGGGGACATGTAAGTGCTGGTTGGCAGTGTGAGCATCAGCAGTGACCTTCATAGCAAATGTCTGGGACCCGAAGCAGCTTCGCAATGGTTTGCTGCTGTAAAGGATGATGGCTGGATGTGATAACATTGTGGAGAAAATGGAGGACACCAGGGGAGGAAAATCATTGGCACCTTCTAATCAGACTTTAACAGGGCCACTATTTAACAAAGACAACAGCGCCAAGGAGTGAAGTGGACAGGAGACGCGTGCCTCAATGGGAGGGCTATTGAAGAGAGGCAGAGAAGATGAGTTCTAAAATCCCCGTATGAAGGACTGACCATAGTGGTAAGGGACCTGTAAGTGATCATCAAAGAGGAGTCTTTTTCCAGTGGTGGGGACAAGAGGCTGTTTGCAGGAGAGGATGTACGGCTGTGGTGGTACGAATTGAGACCTAATTCTCAAGAGTGGTATGAACTCTTTTTTTGTTACCGACTAGGGAAAGGCACATTCAGCTAACTGGAAAAGAAACCTCAAATAATACTACCGATGTCAGTAAGATCCTATTTGGCAACCTGCTTTGGTGTGCGCTGCCGAGGAAATCCAAACCGAGAGATTAAATAATGAATGCAGAAGCAGAGGTAGTCCAGTGGGTAGGACACCAGGTTCATTCTTGACCAGGAACAGGGGACTGTCCCCAGACATTTCCAAAGCCCCTGGCCATCCCTTTAGGCGGCTACCATCTTGGCTTAAGTTGAAGCTCACTGCTTTCTTCTAGGAAGGATTTTCCCACCTGTTCATTAGACTCTCTAACCTTAATAATATTAGTCTAATTATTTCCATGTCTGTGTATGCTATGTGGTGTCTGGTGCTGCAGATGAATGCATAGCCTCCCTGACTCCCTCCACAGTGACTGGGAGGAGTAAGTGACTAGCCCAAATGTGCTTACTGGATATTGAGCGCCCTCTTATGGGTAGGGTTGGTAAGTGCCACCTCCAGGAACTTCTCGGATCTTGATGGACATCTGAGCCTGACACATACTCACATGGGGGTCACTCTTCTCTGTTGCCAACTTGTGCAAGTCAAGTAGCACCTGGTTAAGCGTCTTCTCCAGGTGGAGAGCCGCTTGCATAGCCTCCAATGAATTGCCCCAATCCTCACGCTCCGGCTTCTGTAGAAGAGGAGATGCACATGAAAATGAATATGCATGGAAACAACCTTTTCTCAAATACACCTTCTACATATACACCATGAAAACTCCTATAGGTACCACCTTACTTCTCCTGCACTCATATGCACAGGGACTCTTACCACAGATGTACCTGATATCGCCTTCAATCACATATCCGTTGAAATTTAATACAGTTAGACTCCAACAACTTTCTTTAATAGAACCCGCAAACTCCTAGAAATTACACACATGCAGAAACCTTTTACAATAAGACATATCGTCACATCCAAACCAAATACCATATCACCTATTATTGATATTCTCGGACACCTTCCACAACAATATTACACTGCCTCTGCATTCCAATGGGCTCAGTGTACCTGTCTGCAGAGCCATCCGTTTAACTAGTGGAGAAGAAGTCCTCAATGGGACAGTTAAGGTTGGTACAGATGGCGGGTTGATGGGGTAGGGTTGGTTTGCGTATGTGTTTTTGTCTGTTAGTGGCTTTTTAAACTGGAGTAAACCCCTTATTTATTTTTTCTACAATTATTTATATAGCGCCTTCATCCAAAGCGCCGGAAAAAGGTCAACAGCGATACAATGATGTGTGAATAGAAAAAGCAAGCATAACAACAACACTGGCAAGCAACAATTATGCAAACAAAATTCTGCAAGCTGCAAAAATTAGGAAAAGGCAGTATCCAGCAGATGTTGCTTTAAACGCACTCGGTGTAGGACATAATAGGATATCTGAAGGAAGAGTGTTTCAAAATTTAGGGGTCAAACATTGAAAGGATCAAAAGTGAGAAGGAGCACAATGGAGGATGAGCGGAAGCAAGAAGAAGTTGAGGAGAAGAACAAAGACACTTTCAAGGGTTTTGTGCACAATGAGCAAAATGTGCAGATCGAATGAACTGGTGAGCAACATCCATTATTCAACAGAATATATTGATGCTCAGTTGGTGGACAAATTAGAAATGTAATAAACCTAAGACTGCTTATATACATTTTAATTTGCAGTACTTAATAGTTATCTTGACCACGTGCAATTCTAGTAAAGTAAATTTTCAAGGCCTTTAACTTCATTTGACATTAAGTGGTTGTTTACAGGAAATGTTGAGGAAATTGAGTGGTCAGTAGTGCATTTTTAGACAAATTGGACCAGTCAAGTTGTTCAGAAATATAGTAGGACTAAATAAACATTACCAGAGGTTTCAGGTTCTCGATCAAAATGTTTTTAAGAAATGTAGTTCAAATGCTTGGACAGTAAAATTGGTCATAAATGGGGCACTGATTTTCAGGAGTACTTTAGGATTCTGCCTGGGGAATTTTTGTGCTCTTTAGTGACAAATGGTGCACTCCTAAGCATACAAGACCAGCAATATTGTTCCACAGTCATTGATTACTGTATTGTGGATTGTTTTTTCTTCAGGAATGTTAGGAAGTGTTGCATTTCTTATTGAACAAAGAGTGCACACTATGCTCTTGAGTTAATTTTCCAATGGCGAGGGTAGGCACCACAAAGAAGATGTCTGACAGACAGAGGTGCTGGTTGGCATTGCCTATGCTCGACAAGGGGGCATTGGAAAGAATTACTAAATCATAAGAAATTAGGATATTCTCTTAAAACTGTTAAACAGTTCAAAGGCCACGAAGGAAAGTGTTAGTTTGTTTCAGTCTTCGGTTGAAACTATCTGAGACGGAGCTCTTGGCAAACAGCATCCCAGGTTTTATGTTTATTGTATGTTTTTTTATTGTTTGGTTGTTAGGCACTTAAACAGCAAGTAAATTCTGTTTCAAAGCGCCCACAGGACAACAGGGAGAGGACATGGGAATGAGAGATATTAATAAACATAAAGATATTAAATACAGTGGAGGGGAAAAAGAAATGAATAACCGACTATGTCTTGTGAGTATTTAGAACGTGCACGTGCAGAAGGGAGGGGCAGTGGGAGTATGCGCTGGGGTGCCCACGCTCATGGGTGAGCAACAGATGAAGTGCATGGTAAGATAAGTGCGAGCCTCCAGGACAGGGGATGTGCTGAGGCAACTGCTGAGGGTAGACAGAAGCTGGGGGCGATTGAGTGTGGGAGGTCAGGGCCCTGAGGATGCATAATGGCCCTGGTACCCAATCAAAGCAACTGTGAGTTTAGCAGAGGAGAGAAGGGGGAAGGAGCAGGTTAAGAGGAAAGTCTTGAGGAGCTTGTGGAATTTAAGGAAGTCCTGCTCAAGAGGGAGGGGGGACTGTTCCCTGAAAGGGAGCCAGCTGAGGAAAGCGATCGCCCTACTGCCCTCTGTTTAGTGAAACACTTTACACGCAGAGAGTTGGTGCCAGAGGAGCAGTTGTTGAGACAGGCATTATTCCATCTCCTTGGACAAGTATTCCTTGGACCACCAACCCCTCACAGTTATAGGCCAGTTTATTTCCTCACTGAACATTGACAGCAAGATATTCTCCAAATGTTTATTGTTCAGAATGGAGGATGGGACTCAAGTAACAATATTTTAAAGCCCTCCCAAACAGGTTTTATGGGTGGGCTAAGTACAGTGAACCACTGCTTCAGTCTGAGCACCATCATGGAGAAATACAGTAAGGTTTCTAAGCAATGCTTATTTTAGTCTATCGTTTGGCAAGTATGGTACACCAGTATGGTAGGAAACCAAATAACTAGATGTGGAATCTGGGGTTCTCTCGAGGCAAAGCAAGCTCAAGTCATAGGGTTGATAGGTAAGAAAGAAAAACATTGGGTACACTGCAAAACTGCCACTGTCTCAAGAGCAAGGGGTTTCAAAAACAGTGAATGTGCAAGAAAACCCTGCAGTCCAGCAAACTGGAAATTCAGGAAAATCAGGAACTAGAAACAGTCACAAGAGAGAGTGCGCATCAACAGCCAATGCTGCACTGACGCAGACTAATGACCACCTGCCTCGGGTGTGATCAGGGCTAGCACCTGCTAGCCACGGGTGTCCTGCACCCACCACCCACCCTTGGCTTGAAATGCTGGCGGCTAAAGAGTATGCAGAACATTCTGGGAAATGTGGTTTTTAGCATGCAAATGAAGGTAGGCAGCTACAATGTTCTAGTTCTTTTTTAAAAATGTGGTCTTCTGGTGCCACATGCATACCGGTTCCTTGTTTGTATTTATTAAATGTATAGAGCGCTTTAATCCAAAGCACTTTACATAGCAACAACAAGATTACATAGAAAAATTGGAAGCATAATTATAAACATGAGAAAAACCTTCAAATAACAATAAGTAGAACAATTTACCTAGGTCTATAACAGAGAAGCAGAACAGAGAAAAAGAGTAAGAGGGGAGTAATGAGGTTAACAGGATGGGGAATGAAGACGATGAGATTTCAAGGAAGAACGGAAGGAGGGGTATGAGGAAATGGAGCAGATAGAGAGAGGTAGAGAATTCCAGTGTAGGGGGGCAAGAAGCTGAAATTATCGGAAACGAGAAGAGGCACAGAGAGGCGGGGGAACACTGAGTAGGAAAAGATCAGCAGATCGGAGGGGGCGAGAGGGAGAGTAGAATGAGAGGAGAGAGGAAAGGTAGGGAGGGGCGAGATCGTAAAGAGATATAAAGACAAGACAAAGGAAGTTAAATTGAAGTTGTGAGTGGAAGGGAAGCTAGCCAAGAACAGAGAGTGGGGAAGAAATGGAATCATGAGGAGAGAGAAGACAAAGGGTGCGGTTAGCAGAGTGATAGAGGGATTTGAGAGGAGCAAGATGAGAGGCAGGAAAGCCAAAGAGGAGAAAAGAGCAATAGAAAAGGCGTGAGAAGATGACGGAAGAGATTAAGAGTTTGGTGGCATGAAAGGTGAGGGAGGAACGGATTTTACGAAGTTTGAAAAGGTGGTAGCGACAGGCGTGGGAGGTGAGAGAAATATGGTGGTTAAAGGTGAGGGAGGAGTTGAGGTGAAGGCCAAGATTGCGAGCATGGTTAGAGATGGGGAGATTAGAGGGGGGAAAGCGAATAAAAAGAGGGGGAGACGGCGGGATGGGAGGTAGAGGGAAATAATGTGATCTCAGTCTTGTCAGAGTTGAGGGAGAGAAAGTGGGAGGACTTCCAGTTTTTGATAGCAGTAAGACAGGAAGAAAGATTAAGGTGGATGTCAGGGGTGAAAGAAGAAAAAGTGAGAAAGAGCTGGGTGTCATCAGCATAGAAATTATGAGAGATACCAAAAGAAGAGATGATGGGAGCAAGAAGAGAAGTGTAGAGAGAGAAAAGAGCCAAGTACAGAGCCTTGGGGGACACCGAAGTCCAAGGGGAGAGAAGGAGAGGTATGGCCGCCCCAGGAAACAGTGAAAGAACGGTTGGAGAGGTAAGAGGAAAGCCAGTTGAGAACAAGGCCTTTGAAATCAAAGGAAGAAAGAGTATTGAGGAGCAAGGGGTGGTCAACAGTATCAAAGGCAGCAGAGAGATCAAGGAGGACGAGGATAGAGGATTGCTTAGAGTAGCGAGCAGAGAGGAGGGAGTTGAGAACAGATGTGAGAGCAGTTTCAGTGGAGTGTTTGGGGCGGAATCCAGATTGAGAAGGGGTAGAAGAAAGAGATTGGATACAAAAGCAGAGAGTTGAGAGTAGGCTAGGCATTTGAGAAGCTTAGAAAGGAATGGGAGAAGAGAGATTGGCTGAAAGTTGGAGGTAAGGAGAGGGTCAGCAGAGGGTTTTTTCAGTATAGGAATGATTGTGGCGTGTTTGAAATCAGAAGGGAAGGTGGCAGAGGAGAGACAGATGTTGAAGAAGGAGGTGCCATAAGAGATGACAAGAGGATAGATTTTAGGAATTAGAGGGGCGGGGAGGGGAATCAGAGGGGGCAACAGTGGGGTTAGTGTTGGACAGTAGGAGTGAGACTTCGGAAGGAGTAACAGGAGAGAAGTTAGACATGTAAGAGGAAGGGGTGGGAGTAAGAAGGGGAGTGAAGAATGTTTTGGCGTAAAGTAAGGATCTTGGATGAGAACAACTTAGCAAGTCGGCAGGAGAGAGATGAGAGGTAGAAGAATGATCTTGGGTAGGTGGGGAGAGAAGACGAGGTAAAGTCTAAAAGATACAACGTTTGTGGGAGGAGTGAGAGAGGAGGAGGTTAGAATAGTAGGAGCACTTAGCGGAGCTAAGGCAAGAGTCATAGAGAAAATTATATAAGAAGTAGGAGGTTTGATTAGAGGGAGAGCGTAGCTTGAGCCAGCGTCTCTCGAGGCGCCACATAGACAGTAGTTGAGAGGAGAGCCATTGTTGAGAGGGTTTGCAGTAGGACGGAAGGTGGATAGAGGTTGAAGCTGGTCAAGCCTGGAGGAGATAGAAGAGGTCAGAGTGGATAATGCTTCATTAGCTGAGAGAGAGGAGAAATCAGAGAGAGGGGGTAGGGAGGAAGAGCATGTGTCGAGGAAAACAGGGGGGCTAAAGTTACAGAGATCCCGACGAGAGAAGGAAACAGGGGAGGAGGATGGAGTGAAGGGAGAGGGGGGGAGTGATAGAGAAAGAGAGTAAAGCATGGTCAGAAAGATAGTTGGGAAGAGTAGAGACTGGGGAGGAGGAGTAGGGAGAGATGAAGATAAGGTCAAGAGTGGAGCCTGAGGAGTGAGTAGGAGAGGCCAGGAGAGGAGTTAGAAGGTAGGAGTCAAGAATAGAAAGAAGAGGGGAAGGTTGATGAGAAGAGGGAAGATGGGCATTTAGGAAGAATCAGGGACCTGCGCGCCTATTGGCCCTGTAGCCAGTGAGGAGTCATCTCCTGTGTCAGGGGACTGTTCAGGGAAGGCATTCCCAAAGCTGAAAATGTTGGAGAGCTTTTCTTCACCTCTGATAGTATATTTACATATTTATAAAGTGTCAAAGCTCGCAAGCATCTGGGCGCTACATATACACACAGCGAGGACTTGCAAAACGGGACTGGATATATAGAATCGATAGCTAGTCAACTAGTAGCCAGAAAAGATCAGTCGACTAGATATGTTTTTACATTTTTCCAGAACACTAAGTAGTGTGCGTCCAAGCGTAATGCTAATGGTCCAGTATTCCAGGCTTGTGTGGCAATGACAGGGAAAGATAGCCGAGGCCTCTGATTTTTCTGGTCCTAGGAATGGTCAGCAGACCACTTGAGCTTGAGCAAAGACACCTAGATGGCACATACGGTTTCATTTGTTCCTTTAAATAGGCTGGAACCTTGCCATATATACATCTATGAGTCAGGGATAAGGCCGCAAAGCGTATTCTTGCTGATACGGGTGACCAGTGAAGTTGCTTCCTGGCATGAGAGATATGCTCTCTTTTAGGGATGTTGTAGATGATGCGCACTCCTTCATTTTGAAGTACCTGCAATCTCTTAAAGTTGTTATTACTTGCCCCAACCAAGAGGGCATTGCAATAGTCTTGGCGGGGCATAATGATTGCCCTTACCAAAGTTATCCGGTTATGAAAGGATAAGAGTGTTCAACACCGTAAGATGATAATGTGCATTACCCACTACGCCGTCAACATGTGCATCTGAGCTCACGGAGGCATTCATATGTACCCCTAATGTTTGCACTTTTTCCTTAATCTGGATACAACTTTTTTTGATGGTCACGTGGGAGTCTTCAGAGCCTAGTTTGGCTCCAGCTTGTGTTGAGCTGAAAATCATAAGTTCTGCCTTGTCTGGATTCAGGCACATCCAGTTCTGGCAGATCCAACCTTTCACAATGCCATAGATGTGATTAAGCCTGGCAGAATCAATCTTGTAATCTCCACTCAGTTCCATGAGGAGCTCAGTGTCGTCTGCCTAATTAGCAAAGTGAACGTCTAAGGTGGTAAGGAGATCACAGAGTAACCGCCGCCAGGTTGTGTTGTATTCCGAGTCCTTGTCACTCTCCCACGCTTCGTACACTTGGCGTTCCCAAGTCTGAAGGGAGGAGTGTACATTTGGCTCGAATACACACGGCCGCTCCATTGTCCTGCTGCGGCAACAAACTGTGCTGGTTTCGTCGATTGGGACGTCTTTTTGCTCTACACGACTACGAGGCGTTCCCTGCTCTTCTGAACCTGCCAGCTGCTGAAACTAACGTGGAGAAGCCTGGGTCTGCTTGCTTCGGGGACCGGTGAGTAGTTTAGCTAGGATCTGGTCGCCCTCCTGCAGTAGCCCATTGCTTTTCCCTGCTGTGTAAAAACAGCACCCTTTTGGCCGTACTCGCGCTCTGCTTCTGCCCGCTGTGGAGGCTGCGCTTGAGTTGCGGAACCTGTTCTCCTTCTGCTGTGCACTAACCCGAACTGCCTGACTTCCTCCGAAGAGCTTCTCCTTTTGCCCGTGGGCACCGGCGTGGCAGGTACTTTGAGCACAAGGCTCCACTCTTCGCAGGGCTCGGACTTCCATCTAGTTAGGTGCCTCTGAAGGCGAACTGAGTCTAAAGCGTTATCGCACTGCCTGTTTTCCTTTCCTTTCAGGTGGACTACATATTTCGTGCTTTAAACGCTTGCGACTGTGCATTTGTATATATATTGTGTTGATATGGTATGTGTTGGTTTAATATGGTGATATTGTGATTTTCTCGCTACGGTCATTGTTTTAAAGGCCTTAAAATAAATGTGTATCTATTTTTGATATAACAACTGTTTGGAGTAGTTTGTCAGCGCTCTTGCTTTGTGTGCTCACTGCGGGCTTTCAGTCACCCTCACCCCTCTTGAGACCTAGTCTTGACCGCCGCGATCGCTACCTTGATTGGTCTGGCTCCTCCAGAGGTTACCCTGTTCCAAGTAATTAGGTTGGCCTTCTGAACTTCTGCGCCACCAGGACAGAGTTCAGAAATCCGTCTTAGTGTTAGGAAAGATTTCGTAATTGTAGGTAATTTTCCTTCCATGTGGCAACCCCTAAACTTTTTGCTGTTGTTTTGCACCTTGTTCTTGACTTTGCCAGAGTAGTGCAGCCTTCTGCTGCACTCCTCTGGGCTTTCGCTCCTTCTTACGGGGAAACTGACATGCCCTTAAGACAGTCAGTACCGGGGAACGCTGTTTCCCGTAGTTTCTTTCATCGTGTTGCGGCTATCGCGCAACATGACACAAGAGGGCACTGTAAGCTAAGTTACAGCTCTCTTGGGTCTCTAGCCTTCTACAGGCCCTAGATACTCTTTTAGGATGGTATTTGATCGGTGCAAGTCATTCAGGGACTCGAATGGTGGCAGCGATCGTTTTGTTTATTTTGAGCTCCTTTTGGCGTTCTGAGCACGTTTTTCGCACTGAACCCAAAATGGTGGCCTGGCTCCCAAAATGGCCAGACCACGAGGCTCCTTTGTCTTGTCCACTGACCGTCTTGCGCCCTTCACCTTCCCCAGGTCGAGCGACCCGGGGCCTTCCTTATTTGGGCATGTACTTTCCCGCGAAACGTGGTTGCTTTCGCGGGCTTCTACATGTCGTTTGTGTGCCTCCAGGGTGTGGGCTGGGATGTCTGGTTCCAATACACATCCTGGGTGCCAGAGAGTCTAGGGTGGTGTGAATGCCTGGGACCACCGTGGTCCGTGATTGGTCCACGTATGGTATGTGTGTTGATGAGCGGATCTCCCATTGGCTCCCCTCCGTTTTGGCGCGAAGGGAACCGTGGATAAGAGGGAGCTGGAAACACCACTACCATGTCGATCTCCTGAGTTCTCACGAACGAAGGAATACAGGAGCCAAGTATCCTGCAACCACGAGGCTGGACCGAGGAATCGCTGGTGACCCGCTGAAGGAATCCTCCTTTGCACTGCTGTCGTCCTGTGAAACCCTTTCCTCCTTTGATCGAACCAGAAGGCCTGTACTGGTGCTTCGACCTTTGGAATAGCAGGAACAGCTATTCCCGGCGACTTCATCAACTCCTGCCAAGTAAGCCTTCGGAAGTGTCTCTGGGCCATCCAGTTGACTGACCAGCTTACAAGGGAGTCCTGCTTTGTAACCGCCGCCAGGTTGTGTTGTATTCCGAGTCCTTGTCACTCTCCCACGCTTCGTACACTTGGCGTTCCCAAGTCTGAAGGGAGGAGTGTACATTTGGCTCGAATACACACGGCCGCTCGGTTGTCCTGCTGCGGCAACAAACTGTGTTGGTTTCGTCGATTGGGACGTCTTTTTGCTCTACACGACTACGAGGCGTTCCCTGCTCTTCTGAACCTGCCAGCTGCTGAAACTAACGTGGAGAAGCCTGGGTCTGCTTGCTTCAGGGACCGGTGAGTAGTTTAGCTAGGATCTGGTCGCCCTCCAGCAGTATCCCATTGCTTTTCCCTGCTGTGTAAAAACAGCACCCTTTTGGCTGTACTCGCGCTCTGCTTCTGCCCGCTGTGGAGGCTGCGCTTGAGTTGCGGAACCTGTTCTCCTTCTGCTGTGCACTAACCCGAACTGCCTGACTTCCTCCGAAGAGCTTCCCCTTTTGCCCGTTGGCACCGGCGTGGCAGGTACTTTGAGCACAAGGCTCCACTCTTCGCAGGGCTCGGACTTCCATCTAGTTAGGTGCCTCTGAAGGCGAACTGAGTCTAAAGCGTTATCGCACTGCCTGTGTTCCTTTCCTTTCAGGTGGACTACATATTTCGTGCTTTAAACGCTTGCGACTGTGTATTTGTATATAAATTGTGTTGATATGGTATGTGTTGGTTTAGTATTGTGATTTTCTCGCTACGGTCATTGTTTTAAAGGCCTTAAAATAAATGTGTATCTATTTTTGATATAACAACTGTTTGGAGTAGTTTGTAAGCGCTCTTGCTTTGTGTGCTCATTGCGGGCTTTCAGTCACCCTCACCCCTCTTGAGACCTAGTCTTGACCGCCGCGATCGCTACCTTGATTGGTCTGGCTTGTCCAGAGGTTACCCTGTTCCAAGTAATTAGGTTGGCCTTCTGAACTTCTGCGCCACCAGGACAGAGTTCAGAAATCCGTCTTAACAAATTGGTGTACAGCGGTGGGATACGACTGAAGGTATCCAGTGTTGCGCTCGAACTAGGGCATTTCAGGTTATTCCAACCAGTACACGTAGTGAATTGTTGTAGTATAACTTTAAAAAGGACATAGTCCTATCAAACAGTATGGAAACAAATACCTTGTTAACTTTAAATGCTTCCAAATCAGAAACATTGAAGAAGATGTGTGCGGAGAGAGGTGTTTCCTCTCAAGGCACGAAATTGGAAATGATCCAAAGAATCGTGGCGTGGCAAGAAGTGCAGCTTGACGCTATAACTTCTGAGGACAGTGCAGAAGGTGGTGGGGCTGCTCTCACTGGTAGAACCGACGGTTCTGCCGCTGCACTGATCCATCGCGACCACGAGGACAGGGAGGATGTGATGTCTGTTTCCTCTGCCAGTGTTGATGGGGAGGCTATGCTTGAATTCAAGAAGCAAGAGCTGCGGTTTAGGCAGCAGGAGCTTGAATTCAGCATAGCCAAACTAAAAATCGAACAGGCAGAAAAACAGAAAGACAGGGATCACCAGTTGGAACTGGCCAAGCTTCAGGTTGAAAATGGGTCCAAGGGTCCTACACATGGGTCTGGGGCTTCCTCTCATCCACGGTTTCCGAAAGATCTGCTCAGTGTGTATGAAGAAAGGAATGACATTATGGACTGGCTGAATGCGTTTGAGTATGCATGCGAGGTTCAAGAAGTTGACAATGCTGATAAGATTGCGTGGTTGCTCAGTAGACTGCCCCATTCTGGCTGTAGTGCCATTATGGAAATGTCGAAGGCTGAGCGGGCTGATTTCGCAATGTTAAAGCAAACTCTCATTTTAAAGTTTGGGAAGACTCCGGCCCAATATTTAAAGCGTTTTCGAGAGTATAAGAAAAAGGAAGGTGGTACTTGGGTATCTTATGTCGCTGAATCTTTGAAAAACTTAACTGGCTGGGTCGAAGGTTATAAGGTTTCTACCTTCGAAGGCATGATAAATCTTGTCATGCTGGAACATATTTTTGCTTCTTCTTCCCCGGAGCTTAAGCAGCATTTGGCCGATTCGAAGGAGATAGATCCTAAGAAGCTGGCCATTGCAGCAGACTTATGGGTGTCACATCGAGTGTCCCATAAGGACAAAACTCATCCTGGTAAGCAGGAGGAAGGGAAAAAGTCCAAAGATATGGAGGGTGGGGAATCTGCTAAATCTTCTTCCCATAAGGGCCACAAAAAGAAAAACAAGGGTAAGACACAAGAGAACTCACAGGGCAGTGGAGGTCAGCCTCCGAAACAGAACTCTGGTTACAATAAGCCTCCCTACGTAAACAGACCCAATGGGGCTTGTTTTTCTTGTGGAGCAACTGACCATGTGAAGGGGGATCCCCGGTGTAAGGTTAGACCTTTGGGGGTCCACTCCGCTAATCTGGCCTTCTCCTCCTACGAGGAAGAAGAGATTACAGGAGCATCCTTCTCCTCAGACTCATTTCCCAGCGGAATAGAGGCTGAGGTAGTTTTAGTGTCCCTGGGTTCCTGGGAGCCTAAAGTCGCAGAGGCTTATGCTAGGATTCCGGATAATACCAAGCACTACTTTAAAGACAGTGTGCTGATCAATGGAGTGGATACTCCAGCTCTTAGGGATAGTGGGTGCAGTCGCACTGTAGTGGATTCTACCTTGGTAGACTCAGAGGAAGTTGCCAGAGCTACTCTGATGCCCACTAAGTTGGCTGACGGCCCCCTCCGTATGTTTCCCGTGATCCCTGTAAATCTTACTTTAAATGGTACAGCAGTCAGGATTCCAGTGAGCATTCAGAGAAACGTCCCGGGAAAGGTCTTGTTGGGTAATGATCTCAGAGCTTTAGGGCTCGTAGGAGACACTGCCGAAAGACCCTACACACGGTCTCAAGCACGGGCAGCATTGGCCAAGTCCAATACGCCGCCCCAGCCGAAGGGGAAACCCAAGGCGAAAGGAGTCTACAAGTCAAAACGAGGGAAAGAGAATATTCCCCCGAGCTCGCCTACCACTGCGGTGGAGGAAGTTGGTCAATCGCCCGGGCCTGACGAGGAGGTGGCGATGCCTGAAGTCTTCGACCCCAACGATCATCCTGAACTAAAAGACTTGTTAGTTGAAGGAGGTCCTGATAGGGACGAATTCAGTAAAGGCCAACGGGAGTGCCCATCTCTGGAAGGCCTAAGGAGACAGGCCTGCTCCCAGCTTGAGGGTGAACCTCCTGGGAAGCATAGGATTTATTGGGAAGGTGGACTCCTGTATAGTGAGCCCACAGAGTCTACAGAAGGAGACCATAGGAGGTTGGTGGTTCCCCTTGCTGTTAGGCCCTTCCTCCTGCAGTTGGCGCATGAAGTTCCCCTTGCTGGTCACCTTGGTATGAAGAGGACCAAGCAAAGGTTATCCATGCACTTCTACTGGCCCAAGATGGGGGTGCAAGTAGAAAGTCACTGCAGGAGTTGTGCCTCCTGCCAGTTATCTGGTAAGGTTGGCGCGACAATCCAAGCTCCGTTGGTACCGCTCCCAGTTGTGGGGGTACCATTTGAAAGGGTAGGGATCGACATGGTTGGTCCCCTTGACCCGCAAACATCCTCAGGCAATAGGTTTATCCTGGTGCTGGTCGACCATGCAACCAGATATCCTGAGGCCATCCCATTGACAACTGTAACTGCCAAGTCAGTTGCAGAAGCTTTACTCGGCATATTTACTAGGGTTGGCTTCCCTAAAGAAGTTGTGTCGGATCATGGCAGCAACTTTATGTCGAAGTATAGGCAGGCTATGTGGAAAGAATGTGGGGTCACCTACAGGTTCTCTTCTGCATACCACCCCCAGACCAATGGTCTGGGGGGGCGTTTCAACAGGACGTTAAAGAGCATGATTGGGGCTCTGGAGGAGCCTCAGAGAAGAAAATGGGATCTTCTTGTTTCATGCTTACTGTTTGCCTACCGAGAGGTACCACAGGAGGGTGTTGGCTACAGCCCCTTCGAACTTCTGTTCGGTCATCCCGTACGGGGACCCTTAGCCATCGTCAAGGAGGGATGGGAGATGCCCACTCCCCCTGTTACTACCAACGTAGTTGATTATGTGCTAGGGCTCAGAAAACGGATGGTACTTCTGATGGGCTTGGCTAGTGATAAATTGAAGGCAGGGCAAGCGCGGGTGAAACATTGGTACGACCAGAAAGCTTCCCTCATCAACTTTACACTTGGTCAGCAAGTCCTGATCATGAATCCCATAAGGCCTCGAGCTTTACAGGACAAATGGTCAGGCCCTTACCCAGTGGTGGAGCCCCTGGGTGAGGTTAACTATTCAGTGGACCTTGGAAGGCCTGGACAGGCTCCAAAAGTGTTTCACGTGAATAGGCTGAAGGCTTTCGTCCCAAGCGGCGAAATCGCAGCACTGCTATTGGCTTCAGACGTTGAGGAAGAGGAGTCTGAACTTCTCCCCGACCTGTTCCCAAGCAGTCCTTCAGATAGCTCTTTTGAGGGTGTCCGAGTGGCCCCTCACCAAAATGGACAAGGCTCAGTGGTTTACCTTGGACATGAAGTAGGTGGAGGGAGGAGACAGCCTCTACTCAGTCAGGTACAAGCAGTACAAGACTGGCCTACCCCCACTACGCAAACCCAAGTGAGAGCCTTTTTAGGACTCACGGGGTATTACCGCACTTTTGTGGCAGACTATGGCACCATAGCTGCTCCTCTGACTGCCCTCACTACTCCGAAGAAACCCAAGAAGGTAACTTGGACCGACGAGTGTGAGAAGGCCTTCAATGGCTTAAAAGACTCCTTGTGCCAGGCCCCTGTCCTCAGGGCCCCTGATTATCAAAGACCTTTTATCGTGCAGACGGATGCCTCTGACACTGGGATAGGAGCTGTACTATCACAAGTAGATGAGAAGGGTAAGGAACACCCTATCGGTTTTATTAGTCGCCAGCTTAAGGACAGAGAGCTCAGATGGTCCACGGTAGAGAAAGAATGTTTCTCTGTTGTGTGGGCCCTAAGGAAGCTGAGGCCCTACCTCTATGGGACCCACTTCACTGTGCAGACTGACCATAAGCCGTTAAAGTGGCTAATGAACATGAAGGGGGAGAATCCAAAGTTGCTTAGGTGGTCCATAAGTCTACAAGGCTTCGACTTCACTATTGAGCATAGGCCAGGTGTCCAACATAGCAATGCTGATGGGTTGTCCAGAATGTTTAACCGACCTGAACAAGAGACTCATCCAGGGGTGGATTAGTTCCCCCTGTCCATAGTCTGGGAGGGGCGAGTGTTAGGAAAGATTTCGTAATTGTAGGTAATTTTCCTTCCATGTGGCAACCCCTAAACTTTTTGCTGTTGTTTTGCACCTTGTTCTTGACTTTGCCAGAGAAGTGCAGCCTTCTGCTGCACTCCTCTGGGCTTTCGCTCCTTCTTATGGGGAAACTGACATGCCCTTAAGACAGTCAGTACCGGGGAACGCTGTTTCCCGTAGTTTCTTTCATCGTGTTGCGGCTTTCGCGCAACATGACACAAGAGGGCACTGTAAGCTAAGTTACAGCTCTCTTGGGTCTCTAGCCTTCTACAGGCCCTAGATACTCTTTTAGGATGGTATTTGATCGGTGCAAGTCATTCAGGGACTCGAATGGTGGCAGCGATCGTTTTGTTTATTTTGAGCTCCTTTTGGCGTTCTGAGCACGTTTTTCGCACTGAACCCAACATGGTGGCCTGGCTCCCAAAATGGCCAGACCACGAGGCTCCTTTGTCTTGTCCACTGACCGTCTTGCGCCCTTCACCTTCCCCAGGTCGAGCGACCCGGGGCCTTCCTTATTTGGGCATGTACTTTCCCGCGAAACGTGGTTGCTTTCGCGGGCTTCTACATGTCGTTTGTGTGCCTCCAGGGTGTGGGCTGGGATGTCTGGTTCCAATACACATCCTGGGTGCCAGAGAGTCTAGGGTGGTGTGAATGCCTGGGACCACCGTGGTCCGTGATTGGTCCACGTATGGTATGTGTGTTGATGAGCGGATCTCCCATTGGCTCCCCTCCGTTTTGGCGCGAAGGGAACCGTGGATAAGAGGGAGCTGGAAACACCACTACCATGTCGATCTCCTGAGTTCTCACGAATGAAGGAATACAGGAGCCAAGTATCCTGCAACCACGAGGCTGGACCGAGGAATCGCTGGTGACCCGCTGAAGGAATCCTCCTTTGCACTGCTGTCGTCCTGTGAAACCCTTTCCTCCTTTGATCGAACCAGAAGGCCTGTACTGGTGCTTTGACCTTTGGAATAGCAGGAACAGCTATTCCCGGCGACTTCATCAACTCCTGCCAAGTAAGCCTTCGGAAGTGTCTCTGGGCCATCCAGTTGACTGACCAGCTTACAAGGGAGTCCTGCTCTGTAACCGCCGCCAGGTTGTGTTGTATTCCGAGTCCTTGTCACTCTCCCACGCTTCGTACACTTGGCGTTCCCAAGTCTGAAGGGAGGAGTGTACATTTGGCTCGAATACACACGGCCGCTCGGTTGTCCTGCTGCGGCAACAAACTGTGCTGGTTTCGTCGATTGGGACGTCTTTTTGCTCTACACGACTACGAGGCGTTCCCTGCTCTTCTGAACCTGCCAGCTGCTGAAACTAACGTGGAGAAGCCTGGGTCTGCTTGCTTCGGGGACCGGTGAGTAGTTTAGCTAGGATCTGGTCGCCCTCCTGCAGTATCCCATTGCTTTTCCCTGCTGTGTAAAAACAGCACCCTTTTGGCTGTACTCGCGCTCTGCTTCTGCCCGCTGTGGAGGCTGCGCTTGAGTTGCGGAACCTGTTCTCCTTCTGCTGTGCACTAACCCGAACTGCCTGACTTCCTCCGAAGAGCTTCCCCTTTTGCCCGTTGGCACCGGCGTGGCAGGTACTTTGAGCACAAGGCTCCACTCTTCGCAGGGCTCGGACTTCCATCTAGTTAGGTGCCTCTGAAGGCGAACTGAGTCTAAAGCGTTATCGCAACGCCTGTGTTCCTTTCCTTTCAGGTGGACTACATATTTCGTGCTTTAAACGCTTGCGACTGTGTATTTGTATATATATTGTGTTGATATGGTATGTGTTGGTTTAGTATTGTGATATTGTGATTTTCTCGCTACGGTCATTGTTTTAAAGGCCTTAAAATAAATGTGTATCTATTTTTGATATAACAACTGTTTGGAGTAGTTTGTAAGCGCTCTTGCTTTGTGTGCTCATTGCGGGCTTTCAGTCACCCTCACCCCTCTTGAGACCTAGTCTTGACCGCCGCGATCGCTACCTTGATTGGTCTGGCTTGTCCAGAGGTTACCCTGTTCCAAGTAATTAGGTTGGCCTTCTGAACTTCTGCGCCACCAGGACAGAGTTCAGAAATCCGTCTTTACACCGTGGAGTGCGCGGAAGCCAGATTGATTTGGATAAAGAATATTTGCATTTTCCAGATGGTGCTGGAGCTGTATTGTATCAATTTTATCGATGATTTTCAATAGGAAAAGCGTTTGTGATGGGGCGCAGGTTGCTGCGGTCGTTTGGGCTAGGGCGTTTTTTTTTGGCAAGGGAGTGGCCACTATGTATTTAATAATATCTGGGATCAAGGATTAGCAAAGCGTGCTAAGAAGGGGGAAAATATATAAGAATTTTGTAGTATAAATTTAGGTGGAAATATTTCACCCAAACACGATATCGGACACATTGTTTTAAGCATCTTTGGTTCGTGGCCTGCAGAACGTGTCCCATTAAGTGGACCATGCAATGTCCAGGCTTCTTTTTCCAAATGTCTTCAGTTCATAGGATACCACCCCCTAGGTTGTTGGACGTCTGGGAGCACAGGAGCCCACAGGGAGTATATAAGGTGACTCGCTTGGCAAAATATTTGCGCCCTGCACCCCAGAGCACCTTTCTGATGACACAAGTAAGCTTGAATTTGATGCAGCATGTGTTGAAAAGCCAGTGTCATTAGGGAAGAAGACCTTAGCATGCTTCAAGCGATGGAGAAGGATTTGGATATGAAGTTCCCACATTTCACCCTGGCAGAGCTGTCCTTCAGGAGGCCCATTTCATTGGTGCCTTGATGTTTCAGCCTTTGTAGCAGGGTGAGGTAATTAACCATGTCATAGACAACTGAAAGATCCAGAGGGCTGACTGCTACTAAGTGGTTAGAGTCCAGAGTCCAGGTCATGGGGGATGTCTTCTGTTGTATGCAGGGGAGCATTTTCAGTCTTCCTCCATGGACGGAAACCTGACCATGTGTCATGGAAGAGCTGCTGTATTTTTCTTGATGTTTTTTCTTACTATCTCCTGAATGAGCTTGGCTTCCAGTCGTAGGAAGGAGATGGGTCGGTGGTTGGAGAGAATTGCTGTATCCCCCTCCCGTATCTGCAATAGAGTCATGATTGTAACTGCCTTCAGGCTGTCTGCGTGTCTACTAGAGACCATGGAGGAGTTCTTTAGGGTTCTCAATGGAATTGCCAGAGTGTCTCCCAGCTCAGTGTTCATATATATTGACTTTAATGAATATGAAATGTATCCCGATCTTAAGTGAATCCAAATCGGAAGCCCTCAAAGCATGTCCCTAGTGCTGGAACAAGAGGAACGGAAGAGAATCACACATCCTTGCAGAATTCTACCCACAAGAAGATTCAGGTCATATAACTAAAATCTGCTCCTCATCCACCCATCCAGATATCATGGCTTCACCTTATGGAATGTTCCAACAGCCCATGCATGATTTCTCTAAGTTCAGGAGCCGCTTCAAAACCCTCCTCTACCGTGCTTTCCATGAAACCACCTTCAGACACACCCATCTCCCCAACCTGTCAGAGGCCGAGACCTGATTGATGGACATGCAGACCACCTCTCACAAAGGGGGACTTTATAAGTTGGGTGGAAACAGTTAATCCAGCGGTGTTTGCTAAATATCTCTAACTGTACAGTCGTCCTAATTCAGAGTTGGAGGAAGGACGATCGGCTGTATCCCCATGGATTTTCAGGTGAACGGCGGCCATCTATGTTTGCCCCCACCCAGGTGGTGAAGGTAAAAATTGTAAAATGCCAGAAAATCATGTTGTTGTTTTTTTAACTGTATACAATAGAAGTGCTTTCACTTCCCTTCAACACCGCGGGAACAATGATACATGGGGACATTGGAAGGATAATAGAAAGAGGGCATCTCTGAGCCTCATCCTCTCACCACCTTTCCCATGTTATGCGGAAACAAGTCAGAAATGACCCCTTAGTGCATTTGAAACATATGCAGCCGGGGCATGAACTACTTCTGTGTACATTATCCGTTTCCACCATCGGTATGATGGTGGGCAAGGATAAAAAGAATCTGAACAAATCTTCCAGTGTTTACCATTGGCATTAGCAGGATTGCTGGAGGTAGTCCACAACTACCACCATGCTCAATGGTAAACTCTGAATTGGCGAGATTTGCAGAAATACCTCTGGTGAAGGTGATATTTTTCGCTGGTGGTACTCCTTACAGAAATTCCACCCAACTCCTAATGACCCCCAAGCCTTTCCCATCACACACAGACGACGTGCACTAGGACCTCGTCAAGCCAGACAACTGTGTACAGTGTTCTTTTGTCATCTTCTCGCCGTTCCTTTTTCAATAGACAGCCCTTTTTACTTTCGAGTGGGATGTGGCCGAGATAAAGCATCATATTGCCTATAACTACAATGTAACAACTGTAAATGAAATAAATAAAAATAAATTAATAATGTTAAAATAAACAAATGCATTCTAATTTAACTACATAATTATTATATTAATATTCTAGAGTTCTGAAATGGGACGCGTGAGCGAAACATGCATTTATTCATTTAAACTGTTAACTTTAGTGTGCATCTGTGGGTCTTATTAATGAAATTAGATTTTTGAATAAATGATTGCCGGGCCAGAGTGGATTAAATCGGACTTTAATGGAACGAATATTCAATTTACAGACCGTGTAGTTACAACACATGTTCAGTGGCACCTATCTCATCACTAACTTAGGCGAGACAGCTGTGATGCAGTGCGTCAACCGTATTGACAACCTGAATTGGGCTTCAAATACAATTACTCTAGAGAATGGAAACATCAAATAAATTAGGCGCACAGTGAGACTCGAGGGGAGACACAGGCTAAATTGGGCTCTTGCACAGAAGAGGTCAACAGACACATCCTGGATTGGGCATCCTTTGGATGGACAGCAAGCAGGGCATGTGCATGGTGGATTGCCTCCCCCATGGGCTGTGAGGGAAGGAAAAGTGAGTTGCACGCCATCTTAGATTGGGGCATCGCTTACCAGGACCTGTGCAAAAGCAGACACGGTATGGAGATGGTGTTATCCGGTGGAACTCAAAGATTACAGGCAATGAATGGATTGGGGCCCTTTCAAAGCAGAATCTGAGGCAGTGCAGATAATGCCTGACCTGGGCCCTTGAACACTTGTGGTCAGACAGTGAAGAGGTCAAGTAGTCATTAGTCTGGACCCCTGCAGGCACGACTATAGGGAGTGCATTCATTGACCATATCAGTTTTGGAAGCAGATATAGCCTTTGTTGGACAATTGAGCAGTGGGAGTCAAAGCCATGAAGTCAAGTCTTGGTTGGAACTTTACATGGGTAGATTTGAAGGGAATTCAGGTATAAGCTAGAATGGACCCGAGAGGATGCAAGAGATGGCATATTCAGCCTGGGTTGGCCCCCTGGCACTGTGAGATTCGACGAGGGGCAAGCATGGTCTACATTGGGTTCTTGCACGCTGGGGCTCGAGGGGCTGCATGCACAGTCTGGATGGCGCACTCACCCTGATATCCTGCAGGGCCACACGGCCCCCGCGCTTGTTTTGGTATCTCAGCAGCTTCTGGGCGTGTTCGTGCTCCTCTTGGCTCTGCTCCTGGAAGAAGTCGCACACGCGGGCCAGAGCTACATCATCCCGATCAAAATGGCAAGACTAGGGAAAAAGGCAAGAACAGCAGAGAGGGGGGGTCAATAGGTCAACTATATCTCTCAATCCGGTGATGAGTGAGGAGACACTTGAGAACAGGAAGCAGCAAACAGAGGGAGTTGGTGGAGCGCATCTTCAATAATAACCCACATGGCATCCAAGACACAATCACATGTCAAGAACAGAGGGTATTTCCTAAGATTCCTGGCCACACACTACACACATTTGAAGTAGACACCAAGCAACCAACCTTCCTATGCAGAAGTGTCAGATCAACCCCATCACAAATATGGTCGCCCTAATTTGCCACAAGACACCAGTTCATTTTGTGGCAGCAGTGCTATGAAATTGTCACTTTAGTTACGACCGTGTGACTGGCTCCATTGAAAATGTGTGCATCCAATCCTGTTTGGATTTAATAAAAGGCCTACCTCAGATACGAGACACCTGTCCGATTTTAGAATAATATACAATTAAATACGATTTCTGAGTACATTTTCATGGAAAGCAAACCCTCTCCACTTCCCCAGGGTTCTCTCGCTGTTTCAAGATTCACTCATGGCTTTGTGAAGAGATGTTTTGTGCGAAAATTGTTTTTTCAAAAAAAATACTTTTCCAAGCACAATCTTTCATCCTAGGCATTACTAGAAGGCAATTTTCACATATTATGGTATTGTATTTATTTATTGAGGGTACAAGTGTTTTCAACCAGAAACGGGGCAGTCCTGAAACAGGTGCCGTACATTAGTGGGAAGATCATCATCAAATGCACGGAAGATGATGGTGGGAGAACATGGAAGAGAGGCCAGGGAAAAGGTAGACATAGTCAACACTAGCCTCGAGGAGAGGCTCAGTGCTGGGCAGAGTGAGCAGTGGAAGTAGCTGTAAGGTGGCAGGTTGGCAAAATGTGGGATTGGGTCCAGGCAGAACTTAATACATTAAGGACATGGCTCTCGAGCAAGGATCTAAATGAGTGGATAGTGTTGTAATGTTTCATGTGGGGAGGAAGAAAGTCCAGTGATATGGGAAGCGCAAAGAATGAGCAGACACCGGAGTAGCACAGGGTGGTCGGCGGAAAGAGAGATAGAGGAGAATTGAAGATCAAAGGATGTGCAGTGTTGAGCAGCCAGATAGGTGGGCACAAGCCCATCCAAGGATTTGAACGGCGGCAAAAGGAATTTAAAGACGGAGTGGTGTGCCATGGATTGCCAAACAGCATGGAGATGATTTAGCAAGGTGGAAGCCGAGTGAGGAAGATGATAGAGACTTCAGGTGGCACAGTTGAGTACTTTGTCAAGTGGGTAGAATCAGTAGAAAGGCAGGCTAAGCAGGAGGCTGACACAGTAGTCAAGGTGATTGGTTGACTGGGTGATAATTCATCTTTTAGTGGAGGTACAAGTGAAGAGGGGGTGATTTTCCTGTGTTGATTTGGCTAATCTGGACTGCAGTCGATGAAGACGTAATGAAGTGTTGATGGTTAGGGTTGCTATAAGAAGGACTTCAAGGTTGCGTGGTTTGGGGCAGGGGGAGAGTAAGTCGGTTGCAAATGAGATGGAAGAAGTAAGAAGGGTTGATAGCCTTTAGAGGCTGGTAGATAGTGAACTTCAGTCTTGGATGTGTTCAACGTAAGAGATTCAGTGGTGAGTAGCCGACTGACAGTTGGATATACAAGAAGAGAGGTCAGGAGTAAATGAAGGGAAGGCAAAGAAAATGTGTACCTCAACAGCAAAGAGGCTGTAGGAGAAACCAAAAGAGGAGATGAAGCAACAAATCAGAAGTAGTAGAGGGTGAAGAAAAGAGGACTAGGGATGGAGCCTTGGGGAAGACCAACAGGGAGACCTGGGGAGAGGAGGGGGGGCTGATTCCAACAGATGGAGAAGGATCGCTGCAAGAGGTACAAGGCAACCCAGTCAAGAGCATGTTCCATGTATTCCAAGGTCAGCAAGGGTTCGAAGGAGGGAGAAGTGGCCCACCATGTTCAAGGCAGTGGAGAGATCAAGAAGGATTGGTATGTAGAATGGTTTCTGATGATGAGCAGCGGTTAGGAATTTTGAGATCTAGCAAAGGGCAGTTTCAGTGGGATGGCTGCTATTAAATCCAGATTGGTGAGAATCACTTGAGTCCAGAGTGGAGGAAATCCAATTGAAGATGAGATGTTAAAGATTTTAGAGTAGTGAGATAATAGATACATAGTGATGGTTGACTAGATTGTCAAGGTCAGCTGAGGACTACTTAAGGATAGGTAGTAGTATGGCAGTTTTGAAGCAGCTTGGAAATACTCCAAGAAAAAAAGAGATAAGTTGAATGGGGAGCAGAGATGGGAGAAGGTGAGAGGAGCCAGTTCCTTGACCGTCTGCAGAGCAAACTGATCAGTAGGAGAGGTTTTGGGGTATGAGCAGAGAGAGAGTGGAAGAAGTGAATTAGATATGGGCAGTGAGGGGAAGAAGTAGTTTCCAAAGTTCACAGAAAGGTAAGAAGAGATCACCTTGGGGTGGGGAGGAGACAGCAAGGCCTGAAGTGTGAAGGAGAGTTTGCATGGATAGGAAGGGAGAGTAGAAATAAGGTTGACGTAGGAAGCGTCAGCGGAGTCCATGGCTGTGGTGAAAGAGAGCAGGGCATCTTGGAGGGGAGGATAAGAGGAGGGGCGCATTTATTTCTCCATTTCCAGAGGTGGCATAGCACATCTGTTTTGGTGAGGGGGGTTGGAGTTGTGATGCAGAGCCGGGGGCAAGAGGTAGAAGAGACAAAGATGCAAGAGGGATGGTGTAGGTCAATGGGCGCATGAAGAGCCATGTTAAAGCCAGAGGAGATCTGCTCAATGGAAGAGGTCTGCAGAGGACAGAGCAAAAGAGAGAAAGGAGGACTTGACTACTACAAGGTACATGGCCAGCGTTTCAGCCTTAAATATGCATTCGAAAATAGACAGAATGAGTGTGAGGTGCAGGCACACAGGGCCCAGCGATGTCGAAGTGGAGGATAGAGTGGTCAGAAGGGGAGGGGGTCAAGGGTGAGATTGGAAGTGGGAAGAGCAGAGAAGAGGAAGACAAGGTCAAGAGAGTTACCTTGAGAATGGGTGGGTAGATTATGCACTGAGATCAGTGTTTGGAAAGGAGAGAGTCACGTTTGAGTTCAATGGAGGAGACACTGTAGAGAGGGTGAAGTCGCCCATGGGTGGGGCCTCAGTGCGGAAGGAGTGAAGGAGAAAAGGTCCAGATCAGAGAAGGAGTAGTGAAGGGATCTGGGGGTCGATGGATCAGGATGATTCTGTTAGAGGTGGGTGGGAAGAGTAGGCTGGCCGCTCATTCAAAGGAGAGCGGTTAAAAGTTGGACGGTGGAAGGGGGATGACTACTAGTCCGACTCCACCCCCTCTCCCGGAGGAGTAAGAAAAGGTTCAGGAATCAGTGTGAAGGGCAGCTGAGGTAGGACAGTGAAGAGGGCAGTGATCCAGGTTTCAGTGATCACCATGAATATTAGAGATGAGTTGTGAGAATCAACGTGCGCCATGATGAAAGAGGTTTTATTACCGATTGATTTGGAATTCCAGCGGCCTAGCGTAATAGTAGCAGGGGAGGTGGGATGGCAGATGGGATGTTGGAGGGGATGCAAGGGAAATAGATGTGATTTGAGAACTTAGGTTGTCAATTAGGCCTTTTGTGGGAGCGGCAGAGGGCAGCCGTTAAAAAGGAAGAGTTCAGGAACGCAGAGAGGGGGGGGAGAGAGAGCGAGAGAGAGAGAGAGAGAGAGAATCGTGCAGCTTGAGCAGGAGGAGTATGTGTGGAAAAATGAAAAGAGGCTAATGTAAGGATGCAGCTATATAACTTAGAGGGTAGAGCAGGGGTAGTAGAGAGCTGCATGAAGCAGTAAACAATCAGGGAAGTATACTCAATCTAGATGCAGCTTCAACAAAAGACAGCCAATGAGACGGAGCAGTACAGTCCATCTCGAAGCATTGGGCAGGTGATTGTAGTAACGGGATAATGGCGTGGGAGAAAAGGGACCAGGAGAGCAGAGAAATAGAAGACGGGAGGGATAGCGAGGGTGAGATTCATCTAGTGTAGCAGCTGACAGTCAAAGCCAAAATGATTACGTGAGGTAGGCAGAGGCGTTGCTAGAGGGGCAGGGGGGCTAAAGGGGCTATAGCCCCTGATCTTTTTTGGTTGTAGCCCTGGATAGAATCTCAGGAGCTACAAACAAAAGGCTAGCTAGCCCCCAGTCCTGAAAGCTCTGACATCAGCGTAGCCGGATCTTTTCCAGACCTAGCAACACCCCTGGAGGTAGGCCAGATGGGGCATCAGGCGCATGAAAGGGTTAAGGATTCTCCCCTTTTTAAGAAAGGAGTTTGGGCTATTCCTTGTTGTTATTTCAATAGTACTGTTATGGAGGTGAGCAAAGCTGTATGGAAGAGCTATCCGTACTTGATTGCTAGAATCACTTTGTACAAGCAGTTGGGTTTTCGCAAAGGTTTGGCGACCACATTGTAGAGTCCGTGTCGTTCATCTTTCAACAGCTGAGTATATTCACGAAAAGGTGAGACATTGCACCTTGCATTCTGCTTCTGGTTTTGCATATTGGAAATGTAACTTTGCACGTAATTTCCCTTCCAAGTGCTTCACGGAAACACATGCTGTTCCCGCCTAGATCTGCAATTTCTCTCTCCACGTGGAACTTCACCTATCCCAAAATTCCAGCAGTCATTTTGCTCGCTTCATGGCCCAGGCTTAATTTCGCAAACATTCCAATTACGTGGGCCTTTTCCCGCCTGTTTTGTACGCGTTGAGGTCCTTCACATAGCATGGTATTTTGATTTCCCTTATTTTGTCCTAAATGGACCAAAACATGCACATTGACAACACGTGTTTTTTTAATTCTCTGTCATTAATGGTTCTTAATAACAGCCATATCAGCCTCTTGTGGAATTGCCAATCCTTGGGAGTTTCATTTGAGCTGTTAACTTTGGCCCAATCAGGTCCTTTCAACCTTTTCAGTTGAAAGTGGCCTGAGCCTCAGTGGGGCCCATGCAGGCACGTCATTTGGGGGTTGCCGGGGATCACAGCAACAACCCCTAATATCTCCCTTGGTAACCCAGTGATCTCCCTTGTTACCCCTAAAAATAAATGCAAAATAAAATATTTTATTTCAATAAGAGCTCCTGGGCTGTGGCCAGAGCCATGGGGTTCTTTGTTTCTAGAGTGGCTGGCTTTCTTGTTCAGGCCTCTTAAAAAAACAGGGGGTTCCACAAGTGTGACACTTTGAGCAGTGGCCCTAAATAAGAAAGAATAGGAATAACAAATAATGTGTCTTTCTGGAATTCTATACAAGAATTGTTAGACTCATTACAGGTTTATTTCAGGCACACTTCAGGGGGTGAGTCATTGATTTAGTCTGTTTAAAACACCTCAACTCAGCCTTTCATCCTTCTGAGGTCGATAAATGAGTATCAACACAGGTTGGGTGATATTGTATGTATATTTGTTATAAAGTGCTTAATCGCAAGTGCTATATAATCACACATCCTTATCATTTGGCCTTGGGCGTCTGCTTGCATTCACAGTCATTTGGTTTATGGGCTGACACACACTGACATTAACGATACATGTGGTGGGCGATCCATTCTTGTATGAAATGTATATCACATTATAGTGATACTGTAACCATATTTTTCGTACTGTACTTAGGAACAGTCCTATGTGATGCCACTTCCTGCTTTGTCAAGGGGTGAAAGGTTGTGTTACGTCGCTTCCCGGGATATTACTTTGGGGTGGGGTCAAATTATGTCACTTCCGGTGGTGTCATCAGAGGTCAAGGGTCGTTAGATGTTACTTCCGCTACCCCTGGCATTTTGGTGAAATGATGTCCCTGGGAACCCCTATGCCTTTCCCTGCCCTAAGAGGGCCAAACAGATCTTACCCATAGCAATTACACCCTATGCACATATGCCAAGCATAGGAGGCCAAAAGGCGGACAGAAAATACGCATGTTTTGAGCAGAGCAGCCAGTGAGGTGGCTGCCTGATCTGACAATGGCTGGGTAAGAGCAAAGGACAGGCGAATGCCTCTGAATGTTGGGTTTGTGGAGCCTGTGACAGAGGTCGGATCGCGAGGGTAGGAGGAGCGTGGTCCGTGAGAACTCAACTGTTCTGCTGGTAGTTTTATTCCATGTGGGCTGCAAGGAACCTAGCAGGGACTTGGAGGAGCACGTCACATGGTCACCTGATCAGATCCGCCAACGGGCAGGCTGCCTGATCTCTGTGGTAGATGATCCAGTGGATCAGAGACATAGAGAGTTATGTTTTATAGATGGTGAGTTTTTCAATAATACCTGACAACGCTGTGGCAATCTAGCTGCAGCCTCACTTTGAGATCCAGCGTGCTGTGGCGTTGGAAATGGAGATCCTACGCAGGGAGGGTCACAAGACCTCACTACTGAATGTCCGAAAGAACAACTACTAATTGCTAACAATAGGGTGTATGAACTCTTGACTCATCGAGATCTATTAGTCTATCCATCTCGGTACCTCTCCAGGTCATTCGGACGGGACCCTCTAGATGTACAGGACATGTTCTATGCCTTTTTGCAACTTATTGGCCCTCATTACGACCCTGGCGGAAAGGGGAAAACGATGGCGGAAATGCAATACCGCCATCGAAAAGCGCTCGGTGCGACTATGACCCGTCACCGCAAAGTACGAAGCCATTAGCGACACCGTAGTGAACGCCAACGCTAACTGCACTAAGCACGCGCGCGCGCACCATGCCAAACCGCAAACACCACCATGGTGCAACGGTACGGCAATTCCGACCCTAGCGGACATGTACCTAACGCCATCAGGCATGGCGGAATGGACCATTCCGCCATGGCTAGAAATACGGCATCGTGAACCAACCGTAAATGGCCCACTGAGTGCCTGTACTCCACTCCCTGGCCACATTGCACAACTCCTGGCAGGCGCAATGTACTCACACCATGCAACCAGTGAAATCTACAATTCACCCATGCATGCCAACGTAGAAATGCATGCAGGTGTTCGAAGCGCCCCGTGAGTGGGCATCCATGTACGGCATTTCACCATAGCCGTACTGATGCAGCACAGGCATGTGAAGGTACAAGACATCAAAATGGAAATCAAGAACACATGACACAAAACAACAGTAGTCCCCCATCGCTTGCCACCAGCGCAAGGCAACATCCAAAACAGCATCCTGAGGGGGATTGCACCAGACCTGTACTCTTGCCAGTAAACAAACCAACCATCAGCAGAAGCATGTACCACACAAGTTGGCAGAGTGACTGAGCAGCCAGGCACATCCCAAGAGGGGCCGATGGGAGCTGCAGGGCACAGATGGCATGAATACAGAAGCTATTCCAATGGACATGACCCCAGTCCCCCTCCAACAAACGCACGCAAACACAGGCACCTGTGACCAGCCACATTCTGAACATCCCATCATACCATCAATCGACCTGGCTGACAGGCACCAGTCGGCCAAAAGCCAATCCCCCGCCCCTGAACAGCACATCATGTAAACAGTCACAATGGCAGCCCCTATCCGTGACCACACTGTGCTACGTAGGCAAAAGCGGCCAGTACTGTACCACACAACTCAACTCAGAAGGCGGAACACAATGCAGATCATCTCGCAATACATACCGCCACAAATCGAAAATCGCCACATCACCTGCAAAGAATAACGCAACACGCCAAATATCGGAATACAATTTAAATGCACATCCAAATGACAAAGGCCTCACAGCAATTTGTAAAATAACACCAAAACATCCATCATCACCGAGGGCTGCATCTGCAATAATTGACCAGCTTCCACTTGTGTGACGCCCTGTACCATCATGGCACACAGGGCCAACATCAACGTTCCAAAAGGCAACATGGAAGCGGCAAGAACCGCAGGTCCGTCCCATGAGGCAGGCACTAGTCCAGCTGAAAGGCCGAAATGTTGCACCTAGCCACCAGAACAGCGTAAGGGCATGTGGCCCATTGGCGATCGTCCCATAAGATCGTAATGCTGCTCCACTGATTCACCCGAAGCTGCAGGTGTCGAGAGTAAAAACCATCTGGAGGAGTGGCGTACAGATGGCATCTGCAATAGGGCAGGAGATACCTGTCACCAAAATGAAACACAAATTAACCGATTGCACTACATGACACATGATGCATCACTATCTTCATTCAACACACCAAATCCACACCCATATGCATGCTAGGCCACTCCAAAGGAATATACACACCCCTAAATCAGTATCGATACATAACGAAACCAATCGAGGTTAATACACCATTGGCAACGTCGGTTACTGTGCATGCGTCCGTCAAGATAGAACCCATGACATGGGATTAGTAACGTGCCTAGACACAAGTGTATGAAGGCGCGTCGAGACAGGGAGGATCCGACAAGGGCAGATAGACGTAAGTCCCACTATGGCAGCCTTGCATCACATAGCGCAGGGGAAGGGGATTGAATCAAAAAACACATGTACATGGCAGACCCTAAATGGAATCATCTGTCCATGCATCCATTCATCATTCCCTCATCCCGCAATGAAAACGCATGAACATTCACTCACATAATATGTGAAACTTCCATCGCGTCTGTGCGTAATGCAGTCTGCAAAAACCACTGTGCTCCTGGCCGGATCTGTAGTGTCGTGAAGCTAGATGGACTTGGGAACGTCCTGCCTTATCGTCCACTACGCTATTGCGCATCCCATTCAATTCATGTCATTCATTGCTTGCTCGTTATGGGCCCTGTCCCAAGGACATTCAACAATAGAACGTTACATTTCCAGGCAGACCTGTGGGCGTCTCCTCACCGCTACTTCGCAACCAAAAATCCTGGCCTTCGAATTCCACACTTGCAACATTACGTCGAAAAGGCTTCTGTGAACGCTTGCATTCACAATTACATCAATGTAGTGCGGCTGTGTGTCATAATGCTAACTGGCTGCAATCACAAATGGGACGCCACGCCCGTCGGTGAAGTACGATACTGTGCTGCATGAGGGTCGGCCATCGATCGAGCCCTACATACCACTGACTCTTCACAGGTATGTAAGCGGCTGCAATCATAGCATGTGTAACAATGGGAGCATAGCATGAAAATCAGTCAAAGTACATCACACTGCCATCGGGATTTGATACATGATTCCAACCCCAAGATGCCATGCGGCCAAATGCAGCCTTACGTGCGGGACGTGCTCGGCCAGAAGGGATTGCATCTGCCACAGATTCATTCAATCAGCACAGGTGGAGGCCATACAGGCCGACAGCACATATATAGCAGACCCAAACCCCTCCCACAACCACTCCCACTCCAAAATGCTACCGGCAGGACTAGCGATGTTGGGCCTGGGGCACCAGATAGCACTGCAAGTGCTACAACTACAAGAAGACGACGAACAACAACAGGTACAACAACCGGGCGCACAGGGGAGACGGAGGAGAAGGAGGAGGAGGAGGGCAAGGCAGGGTCAGCAAGGCCCACAAGCACTGCCACTACCACCACGCAGGCGGCCCGCAATCCCACGCCTCCGAGCTGATCCGTTCAACCTCACTGCTGAGCAGATCCACACCCTCTACCGTTTGGACCGGGACACCATAATCGCCATTGTGGACATGACACATGCTGACCTCGTGAGCATGATAGATAGCCCAACCGCCATCCCACCCCTACTGAAGGTGGTGTCTGTACTCCACTTCCTGGCCACAGGCACCTACCAGCACACAGTGGGACAGTTGCATGGCATTTCACAGCCACTGTTCTCACGGACACTCTCCCAAGTGCACGATGCCCTCCTGAAGCACGCCGACGACCACATCACACTACCACGCACGTACCAGGAGATTACCAACGCAAAGGTGGGATTCCATGCACTTGGCGGCATCCCGGGTTGCATTGGTGCCATCGACTGCACCCATGTTGAATTGGTTGTCCCACATGCCATGGAGGTCCAGTACCGCAACCGGAAACAATTTCATTCAATCAATGTGCAAATGGTGTGTGACTCCAACAAGATCTTTACGCATTGTTGTGCCAGATTTCCAGGATCTACCCATGATTCTATGGTCCTGAGGAACACAAGAATACCACGCTACATGGAGCGACACGCAGGGCACAGATCCTGGCTACTCGGTGAGTCTCATTCCATGCATGACATCGTGGCCCATTTGATGCGTCAATGACCTTGCAGGAGGGGGGGGGGCTACTTAGCACTATCATTCCACTGACACCCTTTATTCGTCCCATACAGGTGATGCCGGGTATCCACTGAAGAGATGGCTCCTTACACCAATCCGGAACCCACAGAACCAGCATGAGGAGGACTACAACCATGCCCACTCACGTAGCCGTGTGGTCATTGAACAGGCATTCGGCCTACTGAAGGCTCGTTTCCGCAGCCTCAGCAGGTCTGGCGGGGCACTCATGTACAGCCATGAGAGGGTTTCTAAGATGGTCATGGCATGTGTCATGCTGCACAACATGTGCATACGTAGGAATGTGCCCATGCCCCCTGACGCTGTACTGCATGCACCTGAAGATGATGATGATGAGGGTGGGGATGTGGAGGGACGCCAGGGAGTCCATGAGGCACAGGATGCACGTGCAATCCGACAGAGCATCATAGATGCATGCTTCTAGCAACCACGCATGGTGCCTATTACACGGAAAGGGGACCTGTGGCACTGTGTGTGTGTAGTACACGCACATAGTGGACTGTACGCCTATGAAGGCCTCGTACGCAAATATCAATGTCCACACATGTCATTGGATGATAATGAAGTGCTGTATTGTTAATGTGATTTGATTCATACACCCTATGGACCCGCCACCCAGTGAAGCCCAACACACCCCCTCCACCCTACTTCCTCCCCCCCCAACACCAGTGTCCAGATATGCATGCTGCCCGTGGGTAGACGCTATTGCAAGCCCCCTCTACGGGTATCAGGGGCACCCCTGCCCGTGGAGCGCAGGTTCCTGCCAGATCTGCGTTGGGGGCTGCCCTGGACGGAACTTGCCACGGATGACGTCTCTGCCTGCTCGCGTCCATGCATGTCTCTGAGGGTTTGTGAGAGCTCCGAGAGCACACGGCGCACAGCAGCAAGTTCAGCACAAACGTCTTTGGACGTCGCATGCAGTTCCCCCCTCAGGCTCTCGGTGCTTTTCTCCATTTGTGCTCTCAGGCTCTCGGTGCTTCTCTCCATTTCTCCCCTGAGGCTCTCACTACTTTTCTCTATTTGTGCCCTGAGTGTCTCGGTGGATGTTTCCATGGCTGCCCTGGAACCCCCGCATTCATTTGCATGGTCCTTGAGTAGCGTGGACGCTTCCTGCTGTTGCTCGATCAGCAGGTCGAGGGACTGTTGCCTCTGCTGGGCCATGGACATTTGCGGTGGTGTGACAGGGGGGCTGCTCAACACATGTTGCCTTGGCACAGGACTTGTGGGGGTTGGCCAGTCGTCGTCTTCAGGGTGCCCCTGCGTGGTTTCGTCATGGTGTAGGGGATGGAACATGCAGGGGGATTGGGAAAGGTCATGGATGGTACCTACGTCGCCAGCACTGTTTTCCGTGTCGGAGCATGCTGGCATGACAGCTGTGTCACCTATGGTGCTGCTACCACCAGAGGCAGTGCCATCAGATACGTTCTTTGGGGGGACCTGTGGTGCTGGGGTTGTGGACTTGCTGGCTGCTGGGGTGCCTGTTGCAGTCCCCTCCAGTGTGCTGGCACTTGATTCCTGCTGCTGCCGTGTCTTGATCCTTGCACCTGAGGTGGAGGCTCTTGGGACGTTGGTCCTGGCCCTCTTTGCAGGCGTGCTGGTAGGGGTGTCCTGCAGCTCGTCGTTGGTATCGGACCCTGTGGTGGAGTAAAGAGGGGCGAGCGTTAGTTATGGGTCTGTCGGATTTGGAATGGCAACGTGTCAAATGCATTGGGGTGGTACATGAGGCTGATATGGGACTGGGCCTTGGAGGTGGTCTCATTTTCGTGTGGATTGAGGATGCATTCATTTGGCTGCCTGCAGTTAGGGGGTGCATGCTGCACATGTAGGGGTTGTTTATGGCATCTTGATTAATTTGTTTATTCATTCTGACTTTTGGAGGGCGCTGTCAGGGCAAAGTATGTATTGCACTATGGGGTCACATGGTACTGCACATGTTCGTGGTTTGTGGATTTCGCATTGTTTCTCTTGGCAAACCTACCTGATTCTCCGGATGTCGGCACTCCTTTCTCCATCCCTCCGACTCCCTCTATGCTCTCCACTCCTATGGTGGAGGCGCAGATCTCCTCCCAGGGGGTCAACTTGATGGGCGACTCTGATCCCCCCCCGGTAGCTGTGGCGATGTTCCTGTTCGCAGAAAGTATGCTGCGTACGCGGATCCGCAGGTCGTCCCACCGCTTGCGACATTGCTGTGGCGTGCGGGGTGTTGTCCCCACCGCACTTACGCGCTGTGCCACAAGGGCCCATATGGCCTTCTTGTTGGCAAGGGCCGTCCTGGTCATTTGACTGGAGAAGACGACGGCGCCATTTTCCTGCAGGGTCTCGGTCAGCACGGTCAGTTCCTCTCGGGAGAAGTGGACCTGCCGCTTGCGATCACACGCTTTCTTGGCTACCTTTCCCATATTTATTTTTTGAACTGGGGTTGCTAACGGGTTGGGATGTGTGTCAGGGTCGGATTTTTAATGGTTGTGTTGGGATTCGGATTTTATAGTTGTGCGGCGTGCTGTTTCCCGTTCCGGCCACATGCTTTTACTTCCGTTTCCGTATATTTACGGTGCCCGTAATTTGCGGTGCCCGCTCATTACGGTGCCCGCTCATTACGGTGACCGCTAAGATGGGTGGCGGTATTGCACCTGGTGCAGCGTACGGCGGCGGTAAGGGCCGTTTTGGGGTCATTTCCGCCATCGCAGCCTTTCGGATTCCGCCATGGCGTAATGCTCGTGCCCGATGGGTCGTAATTAGCCGCACTTTGCTCCTTCGTGCAATGGCGGAAACGCTATTTACGCTGTTGCGGTCCGGTCAGTCAATTTCCGCAAGGGTCGTAATGAGGGCCATTGTCTGTCAGGTGGGTTTATGTATTCCAGGCATCAGTCGATGTGCTGGACTCATTCCATTCTCTCCTTGCATCTGGAGCTCTGCTAGACAGGTTCTGCACACTCCTCACACCTATAGATCGACTTCTATTGTGCAGTGATGTGGTCCTTCCAACCCTACTAGTCAAGCATAACCTGTGGTGTGCATCTCTGTGTGTGACTCAGGTACAAGTCCTTCAAAAGGACGGATCTGTTGTTGTGAAAAACAACAGAAACCCCGAACAACGCTTGAGACAATAATAGTCTTGGCAGAAGATTGTACAAAATTAGTAAAAAACGAACTTGAGTGTAAAATAAGTTATGGAAATAATACTTCCGAAGCGCCTAATCAACGCATTTACAAAAGTCAATATATTGGTCTGCCGGTGGGGGTGGAAGAAGTTGCTCTGTAGAATGCTGGTCACTAAAATGGGGATAGAGTTACCTTGGGCTTCCTTGTGCCGCAAGCAGTGTAATCAAAGACTTGCCATGGCTAGAGCGAAACATGAGTCAGCATTTTCTAGTCAATTATTAAAAGAACTCACTTCACACCCAGTAATGTGCATTTAGTAATTTTGCATATTCTTAGGTCAAGATTACGAGTTCGGCGCCAACCCCGAAACACCGTTTCCGGCACCTGACTTCCCAGTGCCACTGGGACATCACAAGTGGGATTTAGTAAGTCCCCATTCCCATGGAGTCCCACACGACTCCAGGGGATGGGGACTCAGAAGCACCAGCACTGTTGCTAATGGTGCCGGTGCTTCCGTGACCAGTCTGCCTATCAGGGCCGTTGCGCCCGCTAGGGTCTGACCTTGCCGGACGCATCGGCCCCTGCAGGCAGACTCGTAATGTGGCAGCCCGGAAACAAGGGCGCCGTTAAGCTTACTGGCACCCTTGTTTCCAGACCGCCACACTCGTAATGAGGAGCGTGAGTGTGTTTCTTTTCCTTTTCACATATACCTGTCACAGGTCTTGGCTGAACACCACTACCCTTCTAAGCACAACTCGCTGGCAACTGGACACACACAAATGAGTAAGTGTGCAAGAGTCAGCTTTCTCCCATTTTCAGATTTTTTGGTTGCATTCAAAACTCCTTCGGTTGCAAATCACTTATTTCTTCGAAATTGGTTAATAATCCCTTACATTGATTTTGAAGCATCCATATTTCTCCTTCATGCTCCAAGTGTCACACTTACTTTGCGACAAAACCAAGGAGCCAACATGAGTTTTGCACTTACTGGTGCTCTTATTGATGCTGAGATCATTTCAATTGCCAGTGTGATAACAACATGCAGATTAGTGAACAAAAATGAGCATATAAGCAGACAATCTGTAATAACAGATCAATATGAACTTCCAAATCCAGAAAATTAAAGAAGCTTTGAAGCATAAAATACAGAAATGTAGTAACATTACTCAAAATAGCTGCCAGGGGCGTAGGAGACCCATAAAAACTGTGGGGGGCAGTGGACACCTTGGGAACTTTGTTTTTTTAATTTATTTGTTGTGTTCTTAGTCAAATAACTCGACTTTTCACAAAAGTAAAACAGCAGTACGTATTAAATTACATATATCATCACTGTATAAAACAAGAGTAAAGAAGGGAAGAAAATTAATAAAAAGAAAAGCAGTTCAGTGTATAAAACCCTCCCAGCGATGGACTTTTAGAGAGATCTTTTATAATTCTCTCACCTGCGCTTTAGGTGCAGATGCTTTATGGAGTTTCGCCAACCCTTCCTATCCTAGTCCACTTGAACCCTCAATGATGGAACATGTGTGCCCCTTTGCAGCAGTGTATGGGCTGCAATCATACCTTGGCACCAGGGTATTCCCTGGATTTACATGGATAGTGGAACAAGTGCTGTTTTGAATCTCGAGGCTCTGCTTTATTTTTTTTCTGGGTCACCCAGATGGCTTATGGTGGCCTCTATTAAAACTTGTCTACAACTCATTATTCAGCTGGTGGTGGGTCCCAAAAATGCATTTGCATCCCTATTTTAAAACCAGCGTTGGCAACGCCAACCATTTGAGCTTTAATGTAGGTACGGAAAAGGCCCTTACCAAGCACTGCCATAGTGGTATTAGGTACCCACTGATGGTAGCCGTTGCAAAATGGCGCAAGTACCTGAACATTTAATTGCAGTGCCTGGCAAATGCCTAATAGGTATAGACAAGCAAACACTTGCCATTGCTGGTTTTTAGCAGGACTTCAGTGAAGGAAATACATAGTGCTAATAGGGTGATTGATTGATTTTTGATTGATTGATTGTTTATTTGTATAGCGCCAATGCACAATGTGTTTCAAAGCGCTGCAACGGGGGAGGGAGCATGTGAGAAATACAGTTACATTCCTACAGGTCCTTGAAACAATTAAGAATGTGAAGACTAACTATCATAATCAGCCTGACGATATTTCAGATAGTGCAAGTGCAATGAACAATTAAGGAGAAAAGGAGTGGATGAAGGCATCCCTGGATAAGACATTTGTATTACACCAGTAGTATGTTCCCAGCTCCAAATAAGTTATTAACTACACAGGTCTTTGTAGTAAACATCCCTAAGTGAGTAGCTTTATCTAAACGAGAACTGGCACTTTATGTGCCCTTTATAGATCATTGTAGTGTTCTTTTAAAGGAATAGATTATGGCGTAAAATGAGTCTGCGGCCCACATGGTATCCATCCACCGAAACCCCATGAAAGTTGCTAAAATAGCCAAAATAACATGATGCTGTGTCGCAAAGCAAGATGCCACGCACCCTGGCACCAGCTCCCACTACAAGACAGGTCAGAGGTGAATATATACCTCATTTAAGGTTAGGCCTGACTTCAGACCTAGGCTGGAGGTAGGATTGAGTGAAAAGGGAGTTGCTGGAGGAACAGCCTGCTGTGACTGTCTCTTCCTGGAGAGGAACCAAACAGCAGCGCAGATGACACTGGGGCAGTGGGAGAGCACCAAGCCCGAGCTCCCATGTGCCCTCTAATAAATCCTCCCCATGCAGGCCTGCACCTGGCAGAAGGGGGCCACTTTGTGTATTATCAGGCCCAATCAATAGGCAGACAGATATGGTGCAATGTATATATCTGCAATTATTTCAACAAACGACTTCTAATCGTCCTCATGCAGGCCTCGTGAGTATGGATCAAGCGTTAGAAGAAGACGTATTCGTGACTGCACCCTTTATCTGGGAACATGAGGCAAGGCACCATTCTTCCTTGTGTAAATCTCCCCTCTGTACCCTTCTCTACCCCACATTCTCGTCTTCTGTACATTTTTTTCTCCCAAGTCCCTTCCCTGCACCCGACACCAAGTCACTCCTCTGACACACTGCCCTCTGCACTTTCTCACTTGTCTGTACTTCTTTCTGCCCTACATCACTCTACCTGTGTTCTGGTCTTTCCTGCACCACTCTCTCCCCCGCACACACTGGTCACCCTGTGCTACAAACCATCCCTATCTTTCATCTGCACCCCGTTCTTGTTCCCATCTCTCCCCTCCCTTGCTCCTCTCTTTTTCTGTTCTCTGCACCCTTTCTACCCTTTTTCACTTTGGAGTCCAACGTTCTACTGCACCCCAGTTCCTCGCTTCCCATTCCCCATGGTCACAACCCCACAACTCTCATCTACACTTACTCAGCACTTTCTCCTCAGTCTTCAGAGCACCCTCAATATCCTGGCTTACATTTCACAGATTTTCTCTTGCACGCCTTGCATGACCAACCACTCCAAATAGCTTCTCAGAATAAGCTGAAACAGGCCTGCCAGATCCATGACCTCAAAAGAGCCCATTCATACCTGAAAGCATTAACTCTTAAGAAATAGTCAGGAGCATGGATATTTGGAAGGGGGGACAGACACAGAATTCACTAAATCCATGTACTGCCGAGGCTCTACCCCCAAAATCTGATCGCACTGCGACCATTCAAGTACGCTGACAGAAACAGCCAGGCTGAATAAAACAGGGTGAAGCTTAGCCAAGACCTAGAGAAGATTAGCGCTTGATTTCTTTTAAGAGATGTGCAGGATAGGCTCCAACAAATGGTTTATTTTGGGCAGGGACTGAGTTCAGGTCTGTGCTGGGAATAGTTTGCTTTATGGAATATAATAACACTTTGGTCATAGCGCTTCATGCTAGATGCTTTCAGCTTCTAGGCAATGTAATAACAGGTATTATTACCCTCTTTTGAACAACACTGAATTTATGAAAGGTTAAGTGGACCCTGCTGCTGGGTTTGAACTACCGAAATGCAGGTAGCCCTCATGCCAGAGACCAAGCTTTAGGTGTGTTAACATCCAAACTTCAAGCAGGTTTGAGTTGTTGGGAAGATGTGGAGGGGTGTGCCTTACGTGAGGCCTACTAATATTAGAGTATACATCAAGTGTTTTCCCTTGCCTACCTTAGACATTACTATGGAAAAGAGCACACATCCCACATAGTGGCCCTTCTTGAGATTGGCTCATCCTCATTTTACTTTATATGGTTTCATGAGGATTTCGTATACAATGTCAGGCTGATATCTCAGGCAGTGTCTGCACTTTGCAAGCCAGGCATGGGGTACAGGGACATCTGGGAGAAAATTCAGTCTTTGCCAGATTGTGTGATCATGGGCGAATCGTGTGACCTCCCCACTGTGCATTATTTTCTATACATGTTTACATGGGATCACCTAGAAGTGACTCAGTTGGCAGTGTACACTATAACGAAATGCCTCAGTCGTAAATGTTCTAACAGAGTTACTTGTTGTTCCATGTATGCTAAGCATGTTGAATGAGTGTGAAGAAGGACAAAGTGTCACAGCAATAGGTAACACCTCCAGCGGGGGACCGGGTCTCATTTTGGGAAGCAGTTATAGATACATAGAATTTGTAATGTTTTTTTTGCAGAGAAACTTATCAGGTGCAGGTAGCGTGATCCAACTATAACAAAATAAACTAGAAACAATCTCAAAGTAACCTGCCGGTTTAGGGGCACTAGTATAGTGTAAGCAGCAAAAATCATCATCACGTCCTTCTCCTTAAAAAAGGCAATACATAATATATTAAGCAGTGTTGTGGAATTTTATAGAAACTGCATGTACATGTCACTATATACCGGCTCCTATTGTGCACCCTTGGTCCTCTGCTGTATAGGTGAATGGCCTCTGTATCTTTTGTGAGGACTTGCAAGAGCGTGTTGGCCAACCAATGCTTGGAGCTTAAATGTGAGCCCTGGCTGCCCATCAGTACGGAACGAACAAAGAGCCGTTCTGAAATGTGATGTTCCTCTTTGGCTGGGGCTTTGGCACACTTTCATGAATTGAAAAACATGAAGGCGGCACTGGCAGGGCCACAGGTTTTTCAATTCATGAAAGTGTGCCACTGCCAACATTAGATGTACAGTTTATAAACATGCGCGTAACCTTGCAAACTGATCAGGGAATCCTGGCCTTTTAATGTTTCATTGAAACATGTTTCATTGAAACATTAAGAGGCCAGGATTCCCTGATGAGTTTTGCAATGCACCTCACGTGTTTCAAAACTGTATATCTGACATTGGCACATTGAATTCACCCCAAATAAATCCACTGCCAACGTCAGATATACAGTTTATAAACACACGTGGCACGTTACAAACTGATCAGAGAATCCTGGCCTCTTAATGTATCATTGAGAGGCCAGGATTCCCTTATCAGTTTTGCAATGCACTGCACGTGTTGAGAAACTATGGGCCTCATTACACGGAAGGCGGTAATGGTTAACGGTCACCATTAATGGTAACGGTGACCGTTAACCATTAACGCCTTACTATGAGGTCCCTTAGCGGGTTGGTGCTTTAACGCCTGCTTTTTGCAGGCGTTAAAAACGAACCCGCTAAGGGACCTTGGTGCTAATTACGGCACCGCAAAATTGCGGTGCCGTAATTAGCACCTTCCCCATTCCCATTATGCCCTATGGGGCAAAAATGGGAATGGGGAAGGGCAGTGGTGGAAGGGGGAATTACCGCCCCACCAACCTTGGAATGGGGCGGTAATTCCCCTTTCCACCAAGGGGGTGCCGATATTTTACCGGCATGGACCAAGGTGCTAATAGCACCTTGGTCCTCCGCCTTCCGTGTAATGAGGCCCTATATCTGACATTGGCACAACCGCACATTCCCTCCAATAAATCCTCCCCATGCCGCCCTGCACCTCGGAGAGGAGGGGGGGCACTTGACTGACTTACCTTACGGTAGCTGCTGTGTGCTCAGCCTGTTCTCACTCTGTCTCCCTCGATAACACACACGCTGTCATGAGCACAGAGTCACTGCAGCACGCGCCGCTGCCTGGCTTCTCCTTCGTTCTGAAAAACGAAGGCTGAGGCTACGCAGCAGTGCACTGAGCAGGCAGGGAACGTGCAGTTTGTTTGTTCCCCGGCCTGGGCACGTTCATTATGTGCAGGCACGGGGCAGCAGTAGAAGTTGCAGACAGTCAGTCTACTGAAAGCTTGCAAAAGTAAAAGTAGAATCTACTTTAACTTTTGCAAGCTTACATGCAGTGGCATAACACTACGTTTGGGGGGCCCCTACAAGCCATGCTGAGGGGGCCCCCTCCAGTTCGGCAACAAATCATGGGTCGTCCCACACTCTGGGCTGGCCTAGATTACTGCACTTGTGCAATACGCCCAAGCGTGATACTTCAAGGGGACGCTGTGCTTGGAGCAGCATACACACATGTGTGTTTTAATGCATTAAACAGCACACTTTCTGAGAAAAATTGGCTAAAAATCCAGAGCGTTTGCAATTGTTTTGTAGGGTAACACCAGTCCAATAATCCAATACATGCATGTTACCAACAGTGCACAGGAACATTAATGCTTTCATTAATGGAATGCTTTGCTATTAAAAATGACATGCCACAATGAAAACATGTCCAACTGGCTGTGCAATGCAGACCAGTCTAGACACGTAATAACATATTACAGTAAAGCATGGCAGGGAACATTTAGACATACCTAGACTGGTTGCACCAAAATGACAGTCAAAGCAATAACACTTATCATGGTTATTTTATCACAGATGCCCAGAAAAATATATAATGCCACAGTAAGAAACAGCTAGACTGGCAGCAACCAAAAGCCAGTCTAGCCAGCTAATTACACTTAGCAGAACTGCTTAATCAGCAATACCCAGTTAAAGAAAGTCAAGCCAAACTAAGAAATGACTAGACTGGCTGCACCAAAATGCCTCTCTAGCCACTAATACCACATATCATGCCTGCTTAGCCTGGAGATGGATTGCCATTACGATTTATCCCACAATCCCTGTCCCCCACACATCCCTGCTCCCTCCAACCACCTGCTCCAACCCCCATAATCAGCACATCAGCCCAGAATTCCCTCTGCGTCCCTCTTCCTTGTCCCAGTGCTGACGTATGAGGCACCTTCCCTCATAGAGAAGTACAAGGACGAGGAAGAGTGGGGCTAGGAGTAATGAAACTACAGGTAACTAAGCCAGGCATTATCTCCACGCCCGGCTACCTCATCCCAGTATTTGTGTATGAGGCACATTGCCTCATACACAAGTACTGGAATGAGGAAGAATGGGGATACGAGTAATCAATAAGTAATCATGGCATTAAACACAAACAGTGGCACAACACCATTGATCTGACCGGGCTTTATTCCTCTTCCCCCAGCCCCTGAAACTTTGGGCTATGTTGACTCGACCTGGCTGACCTACAAATCCGTTGCCAGACAGAACAGGACACAGATGTTAAACGGCACCAGTGTTTGTTCCTAAAGGCCCAGCAAATACTAACGTAAAGCATTTCACTGTTCGTTTTTAGGCAGTTGAAATCATGATATGGGTTTAGTACTTGCATGCCAGGGGAGTGATTGAAAGGGTAGAGAGGGGACATGCGACCGCTCATTCTCACAGCAGTCCATAAGTGGGTGCTTTCAGACTTAAAGGAGAGAGGTAACTGCTTGTAACATTGAAGCTGCACTAAAATAGTCTCATTAGAATGTGCAAAGAAGTTAGATGCCCCCACCCAAATAAATGTGCCACTCCCCCACCGCTTGTGATTTTTAGTGCCTCTCCCAACATTTGAAGGGTTAGCGCTCTCTCGAAATGTAGGTTTTGTTGAGCCCCTGAACACAAATACACACACCATTCAACATACACACACAAGCACACCCAGCCACCCATACATTTAAGTGTGCACCCTTTCACCATACAGGCACTCCCAGGCAGCCACCCATATATTTAAGTGTGTACCTTTTTATCGTACACTCACAGAGGCATATCCAGGCCGCATCATGCACTCACTCATTAATGCACATTACATTATATACATACATATACACACACTTACCACACATTTAAAGAAAATACATTTTCTTACCTTTAACCCGTTGGTCCAGGGAACAAGACCTTCAGCTTCCTGCAGTAGCCAGGAATGTTTGTTCCCGTCATCTGCAGAGGATCGGAAGGCCCCCGTGTCGTGGAGGGGAGTCCCATTACTTCAAAAAGAAATGGTTTCTTTTTGAAATCACTCTGACTTCATGAAGAAATTATTTCCATTAAAGGACTAAACCGGAACAGAAATAATTTTGTTATGAAGGCAGAGTTACTACAACCATAAACTATGGACCTCATTATAAGTGTGGCAGTCCGGAATTAAGGGTGCTGTTAAGCTTTTTGACACCCTTAATTCCGGACCACCACACTCAGAGTATGCCTGTTGGGACCGCTGCACCCGACACGTCTGAACCTGGCGGGCGCAGCGGCCCCGGTCAGCAAATTCATCACACAGCACAGGCACCATTAGTGGCAGTGCCGGTGCTTCCGTGAACCCATGGGGACTAACATTTTCTGGCACCTACCTTCCCAGTCCGCTAGGACTTGTAATGTCCCGGTAGCACCGGGAAGCTAGGTGTCAGACTTTATATTACGAGGTCAGCGGCAACCCGCCGGTCACACTGGTGTTTTACCGCCGACCTCATAATGAGGCCCTATTTCTTTTTGAAGTCTTAGGGCTCCCCGCACCATGCCTTGGAGGCCACTAGCCTTTAGGCTTCCACGTCATGAGGTGGGGGAGCCCTCGGACTTCATAAAGAAATAGAATCTTTTTTTTAGTCACCCTGCCTTCATAAAGAAATTATTTCGGTAAATAAAGATCTTTATGAAGGCAGAGTGACTTTAAAAAGAAACGTTATTTTTTTGTTTCACATTTCTTTTTTTTAAAAATATTTTTTTTGTCTGAGGGGCCCCTACCAGGACATGGATTGGGCACACACCCCACATCCCAGTTACACCAGTAGTTACATGACAACTGCAGCCTGCTGCGCAGGCTGCAGTCGTATTTTACGGCAGTGACACAAATAATCTGCTATTATATCCCCACCACTTAAAATGATGGGGGGGATTTGTCCCCCCAGCCCCCTCCCATGTTTTACGCCCATGATAGCTGCAACAGGTGTTGAAATCATCAGGCGTCAACAAAACACTCGAGTCCTCTCAGGTTTCTGTGAGTCGTCATTACAACTTTAAGTGACGAAATACTCTTCATACTATGACTGTTAAGCTCTAAAAAGGCATGCTTCCAGAACACCGTGTTGGGAGTCTAGTGAGGGATGACTCCCTAGTGTAATCATCTATAAGTGCATCTTGGTCACTGGCTGGTTTCTGAAGAAAGGACAGCCTCGAAAGCGCCATCTAAGAGGGTTACGCCAAACTGCAGGTATAAGTGATGAATTACTCCCTTGTGGTATTGCCTATCCCTCTACACTAGTCTGCAAATAGGATATTTTGTATTTATTTGGATTTAATAGACCGAGGGGGAGCAGCTTTGAGCTGGAACTCTGCACAATAGGTCATGCTGGCACCATTAGCAATCCCATTGCAGGGTGCTTTGCAATAGTCTAATGGACGATGCCAAGACGAAGGGGCAAGCAATATAGTGAGGGAGCAATAGAGACTGACAGCCTAAGAGTTCATTAACTATAATGAGAGATGTTCTAATATTTACAATAATACCTTTTTTTACATTTGATGGCATTCCATTATGGGGGCAGGGGCGATGGAATGCTACACGAGGGAGTGCGTGCAGCCCGCTACTGCGAAGCTGTTCTTTGTCTCTGTGAGTGGAAACTTTCCACACTGGGGTGCTGTAGTGCAGATAATAGAATGTAGTTATGTCATCCAGAACCTGATGAGACATCAAGGTTCCAATTGTTACAGTTGGGAGCTTCAGGATGGGAGAGCTTACTGACAAGATGTGTTTTACCTAGCCACTGTCTCATTCAACTAAGCTTACCCTGTAACTTATAATAAAGCTTACTACTTTTATATAAACCAGCTTCCAGCATCTTACCTGCTTCTCCAGTGCTGTGAATACTACAAGTGCCAGGAGGAAAACGGAGCAAAAGCTGCAGGGAATGCATGGGGCTGGGGGGTGGGGCGGAGTGAAAGGGTTTATTCCAGGCAGCTGGGCTCTGGCAAGTACTTTTGAAGGTTATAGAGTAGCTGCTGCTGTGGATGAGGATAGAGGGAGTTTGAACTGGGCGCATGCGCACAAATTAGAACTTTATTGGGCCTCATTACGAGGTGGGCGCAAAGGGATACCGGGCACCGTTAAGGACATCAGTGCCAGTAATCCCTTTGCGCCCTATTTCGAGGTCCCTTAGCGGGTCGATTCCTTAATGCCTGGTTTTACCAGGCGTTATGGACGCGGCCCGTTAAGGGACTTCAGAGCTAATAACGGTACCGCAATTTGTGGTACCGTTATTAGCGCCTTCCCCCTTCCCATTGAGCCCTATGGGGCCTGAAATGGGAATGGGGAATGGCTTTTTCAATGGGGACTTACCGGTCCCGCAAAGGTCGGAATAGACCGGTAAGTCCCCATTGAACGAGGGTGGACTCGGTACCGGTATTGGAGGTAGTCATGGCGCTAATAGCGCCATGACTACCTCCAACCTCGTAATGAGGCCCATTGAGCGTTTCAAAGGAACAGCGAGTGAAGCCTATTAGGCTGCAGCAGCAGTCCACCTTGCCGTGGGCTAAGATAAAGGTTAGAGTTTTAGATGAGTGGAAGTTGAGGAGTGCACCGGTTTGACAGCTGTTGAGAAGGTTGAGCTTGGCTGTTGCTATGGATACGATGACTTGATGATGTTTTAGACTGCTGTCAAATGGGCCACTAAGATGCGTGCCATGGAGAATAGGTTCAGTAGATCTGGGGGAAAGATCAGGTACTGAGAGGGCGCTTGCAAAATGTCACAATGAGGTGGCACGAAAGGTAAGGAAAAGCATCCCTACTGTGGCCCTCAATGAACACAGGACACTTGTGTAAGAGTAAGGTGTTTGTACAAACAGGGTAGGGTGGATCTCTCCAGGACGGAGGGGCAGTACTCAAAGTTCAGTTCCTTGACCCCAATGCAGTTGGCTTCACTGCATAGAATAAGTACTGGGGTATTAACATGCCTTGCCAGCTGGAGCTCCCACGAGGCTGCCCTGAACCATGGTATTATGCTCAGCTGCTGCAAGGATCTGCTTGTGGAGCAGACTTCCATGAGAGGGCTGATTTCCCTCAATTAGGAGGGGCGTCAAGGCCCAACTGTCTTCCGGGTGCCTCACTCCAACTCTGCCGGGTTATCTCTGTGTTGCGCGCTTCCCGCTCAAAATTCTCACACGATCTCGCTGTTCCGAGATCTCGCCTGATGGGTCCCACAATCTCATGAAGGATCTCCAAGGTAATGTATCAGAATGTCCCCACATTTTAAAAATACACGTCCGTTGGACATAACTCAAATGATGCATTTGAGGATTTTGTTTTCATAACTGCAATTTACGGATGGAGTCAAAGTTTGGGGACCAAACGTTACCTATAGGAAAGCCAGTTTTGAATGAGGAATCGAGAACAACAATTATGTGTAATTTCAATCAAGCTTGAGCTGGCATGTGGATCTTTGACCATTGTTATCAAAAGGCCATTCTACAAAATACAGATTTTCCTTTGTCCATAGCAAGTCCTGTTGTGACTGGTTACAGATGTTTTTACCCAGGTTCTTCCTATCTTCTTACATGCAAGTCTCATTTGCAACCTACCAGATGTCACCCAGATATTCAATTCCAATAACTGTTCTATTCCTGATGTCATCCTGCTGGCGGTCCTTTTTCTAGAGTGTGCAGAGTGTGTTTTTATCTTCAATACCAATACTGTGTATGTGTGCTTGGCTATAGTCTGTAAGATGCCCTATTGCGCTTCCCAGACATCTGATATTGCACCCATATGTGTGCATCCACACACCCTAATGATTTGTTATTTATTTGGCTCGTTCGCCAAAACCCGGTGCATAGAACATTTGCATACCATTTTCAGCCAGCCACAGTTGGAATTCGTTTATCAACCACGGGAGGGTGAAAAGCAGAGTTGGCCTTGCTGGGATTCAAACTTGTGACCTGCAGATCACCCACACATCGCAGCAGCAAGCGTACAACACGCTGAGCTATCCTAAAAGAAAAGACAAGGATCACATATTTTACTTTTATTTTCTGCAATTAATGGATTGTTGATTGTGTATTTGGTGCATTGAATTTGAATATGTATTTTGCTTTGTTGAGGACATAGCTGCAAAGTTAACAGTTTCCATATTTAAACTGGCACTCAGCTTTCCTGTGTCGCTCCGGTTTGTGAGAAATGGCTGCAACATAGCATATTTTTAGCATCTGTCGGTTTTCTCCTACAGAGTCGTGTGACTACTGGTCTAATTTGAGGCTATTCTTTTGCCTCTGCCTGAATAAAGGTGTTCATTGAGGCGCAATCAGGCAGCAGTGGTGTGAATGGGGGCCTCATTACAAGTCTGATAGTAACCTGCCGGTGCTACCGGCGAGTTACCGGCAGACTTGCCTTACCGTTACCAGCTCCTGATATTCTGGTGTTACCGGGATATTAGGGGTGCCGGCAACAGCGTTAAGTTCCCATCCCATGGAGTCCTTCGACTCCATGGGATGGGAACTACTGAATCACCAGAACCATTGCTAACGGTGCCGGTGATTGAGTGATTTCTCTGCTGGTAGGGGCCTGAACTCCCAGCAGGTCGGGCCTGCCGGTAATTCACTGCCCCTAGCGGCAGACTCGGAGTATACTGGTCCAGAAAAAATGCCGGAGCCGGGAGTGCCGGCTGTTTTACCAGCATCTTTCCCGCCCCGGCATACTCATAATGAGGGGCCTTGCGTTTTAAGGGGCTATCTTGCTAAATGGAATATTCAGCTTCTACTTCCTTGAGGACTTTCTTTGAGTCAAGAGATACATTGCATTATAGTATTTTCTTGATTTTTTTGTCCAAAAATGATTTTCCTGTTGTAACTTTTGCTCCCCATATTTAAGTCAGTTTAGTGAAAGTTATAATGAACTAAGCAATGATTTGAAAATGTTAAGACATTGTAATATATTCAATTGGGTATCTGCAATGGGAATTGTAAGAAAGGATTTTCTTTTCTTGACCTTTCTTTCCATCTCAATATGGTGTTTTATCAGTCATCTCCCCAAGCGCTTTGATGACTAGATGCACAGGTAAACGATAACCCAAGGGAGTAGCCCTTCACACATATCTTCAATAGGGATTTGGTTCATGTAGCCCTTTTAAGTCCACCATTTGTCCCATAGCCCAGTCAATATCCAAAATGCACAGATAGATGTTATGTGAAGTTGATTTATACCGCGCACAGCTACCATTTACATGATCGACAGGAGCTCGGGTGACTCTGTAAGAAAGTGGGTGGGGTTGGTTAGTGAGGGAAGAGGGAAGGGATACATATTGTGCTCTTCTGTTGGTGCTTGTCGAACCAGGAGAAACTGGCGTCTGTGCTCGTCGACTTTCTGAGTGTGTTTGGCTTGTGCGCTCTGGGGTTATCGTGTACGGAGGAGCAACATCCAGTGTCTGGATTGTTTGTTTGCAGAAGTGTTTTTTATGGTGGTTGTGAGAGTTCTGGGTGTTTTGTGTGTTAGGGCTGGCCCGCTAGTTCGTATGAGGTATGTGTGGGATATGCAGGAGAGGAGCGAGTAGCAGGGGTAGTTAGTATAGTGTTGTTGTTTTATTGTTGGTTCTAGGGTACGTACTAATATTGTGGGAGGTGCCCATCTTTATGCTAATCTTGCTGAGTTACATAGCCAGGTTTTCAGTTGTTTTCTGAAGGTAAGGTGATCTTCTGTTGTTTTTATTTCCTCCGGGATTGAGTTCCATAGATTGGCTATTAGATGGGAGAATGCAGCTCTCCGGATTTCCTTTTTTTGTAGTGTTTAGTTTAAATTTGGAGGTAGTTGCTTGATCTTAGGTTTATTGCTGGTTGGTACTGGTTGATTTTGGCCTGAAGGAATTCAGCTGCTTGTCCGTGTAGTGATTAGTGAGTGATGCTGAGGGCTTTGAGGTCAATGCGTTTTTTACTGTGAGCCATTGTAGGCTTCTCGGGGCTGGTGTGATGTGGTATCTTCTGTTTAGTCTCAGCAGTATCCTTGCTGCAGTATTTTAGATGTGTTAGAGTTTAGTAAGCCGTTCTAGCATTCCAAGGTCGAGGCTGTTTGCATATTCAATTCTTGATAATACTAATTAGATGATTTCCAGGATTTTGTGTGGGAAGGAGAATAGTTGCAGGAGGTAGCAGCATTTATTTGCTATTACATTCACTTGTGGTTCTAGTGAGAGTCTATTGTCCATGAGTATTTGCACGTTTATTATCATGGTAGATGATTCAGCTTGGGTTCCCATGCCTGGTGGCCAGTTCAGTTGGATCTCTTTTGTGTTATCCTCTGGGAGGAGGTCATTATTTCTGTTTTGGTTGGGTTTAGTTTGAGATTGTTGATTGTTATCCAGGTGTATATGTCCGTAAGGCATTCGTTGAGGGTGTTGTTTGGGTCTAAGGTTGAAAATATCTTGAAGATGATTTGGGTATCATCTCCATAGTTGTAGGCGGTCAGTCCATGGGTTCAAATGAGCTTCATTAGGAGGGACATTATATATGTTGAACAGGAGTGGAGAGAGGCTAGAACCTTGTTGTATGCCACAGGAGATGTTTTTTGTTTTAGAAGTAAGTGGCAGTAGGTAAGTTCTTTCAGTTCAGTTATTGAGGAACAATTTTAGCCATTGTAGAGTGGAGTCTTTTATACCGCATTCGTCCTGTCTCTAGATTAGTGTTGTGTGTCCGATTGTGTTGAAGGCGGCTGATATGTCTAGTAGTATGTGGGCTGATTGTCTGCTGTTGTCTGCATTTATTTTTAGGTGATCCCATATGGATAGAACTGCTGATTCAGTTCCTCTCATGGGTTTGAAGCTGACTTGCGTGTGATCAAGTGTTCCGTTGGTTTCTATGTGCTTGAGTAGGATTTTGTAGATGTGGTTCTCCAATAGTTTTGCCAGGTAGGGTAGATTCGATATAGGTCTGTAGTTGGGGGATCTTATGCACTGCTTGTTTTGTTTTTTAGGAAGGATTTGATGTCTTTTGATATGAAGGTTTTAGGTACTATTCCTGTGTTTAGGGATAGGTTCATCAGGTTCATCAGTAGCCGGAAGTAAGATGCAGGTGTTCTGTGGTTGAGGATTTCTTTGAAGGTGCCTGGTAGGCATAGTTCACTGGGTGATCTGGCAAGGTTGGCGTCTTGTATTAGTGTAGTGAAAGCTTCCTCATCTGTGGGTTCGAATCAGTTGAGTGTTACTGCAGTTGGTGGTATACTGGTTATTGGTGGTTCTGTATTTGTGTTTATTCTTGTATGGCTTCAATGGTCTGTTGAATGGTTTCTATTTTTGCTCTTAGGTGGTCAGAGATGATGTCACATAGGGATTGTGATGGCATGACGCCTTTGTTGCAGGACATTGGGTTTTTGATTTTGTTTGATGATTTTGAATAGTTCATTTTGTGGGTTTGTTGCAGATTGGATTCTTGTGGCATAGTATGCTTTTTTGGCTTTAATAACTGCTGATTTGTACATTCTGAGTTGTTGTTGGTATTTTATTTTGGCCGATCGATTGTAATGGTTTCTCCATAGTTTTTCCAATTTGTGGTTTGTTTTTCTGAGTTCCCTTAGCTCTTCTGTCAACCACCTTGCTGACATTGTTTTCGCAGTGGCTTTGAAGGGTTTTGCTGGTGATGGGGCCTCTGTGATCCAGGCAATACTTTTTTTTCCCACTGAGTCAGTAGTCATTCTGTTTAGCTTGGAGATGTTTGGTTTGGTTGATTCCTTCAGTTCTGTTTGGGATTCCAGGTCAACACTCTTCCAGTTTCTTTTGTTAGTAGTGTGCAGGATTGTGTTTCTGGGAAATATGCGATTTGGGAGTTTGACATTGAATGGCAGTGATTGGTGACCACTCCATCTGACTGGTAGCGGTGGGGCATTGGTCGAGAGTTTGTCTCTGCAGAAAACTGCATCCAAGGTGTGTCTAGCACCGTGGGTGGGTCTTTTTTCTATCTGCTTGAAGTGGAGTGTTTCCAGAAGGGTGCTGAGTGAGTTTGCTGTGCTTTCGTTTTCTCTTTCGAACCATTTGTTGAAATCCCCCATAACAGTTATCTTATCATGATAAGTGGAAAGATTGGCAATGGAGTCAGTGAGCTTTGTTGCAAAATATGGGCTGTAGGATGGCAGTCTGTAAATCAGGGGGAACAGTAATTTGGCTTGGTTGTTGAGCTTGATGTTGATTAGGAGGGATTTGCAATCTTCTATATCAGTTGTGGGAGTGGTGAGGTGCAGATGTGGTCTTTGTGCGCTATTGCGATTTCACCTCCTCTTTGGTTTTCTCTGTTGGCATGTATTAGTTTGAAGTTGTATGGTATTGTTTGTGGCCGATTGTTTTGTAATTGTCCAACAGCCACTTTTCAGTAAAAAAGTGTACGTCGGGGCCGCCCTCGCTTAGGAGGTCATACATTTCTGTTTTGTGCTTTACCATGGATCTTACGTTGAGTAGGCTGCAGTGTATTGTGTGTGTTTTTCCTTGTTTATTGTTTCCCATTCTTTCTTGTGTCTCGGTCGGGGTGGTGTTTCCTTTTTGTTTTTCTGAGGTTTTCTCTTGGATGAGGCTGTTGTTCACCGATATTGTGGTTGGGGCCTATGTCTCTTCGTTGAGGAGCTCAATAAAATTGAAGGAAGGGTTTCTTTGTTCTGGATCGTAATGGTGAATTGTTTGTGTGTGTGGTCTTTTTACAGTCTTTAGTTATGTAAGGCGTGTGGAAGGTGAGGGATTCAAGTTTGGCTTTTATTCTTGTTGGGGACTTTCTTTAAATGTCTTTCGAGTTGCTGTGTTCTGTGTGTTGCGATGTGAGGTTTGGCATCCTGTTGGGGTCCAGGTTTGCTTGGGCCCTGGCTTGTGTGCTGTTTTTCGGTTGTATGTTTTCTGTAGAGGTTCTGTGGTCTGGGTTTGAGTTTGCAGTATGTTCCAGGGGCAGTTGCCCTCCTGGGCTCGTTCCATGGGCACAGTGGATTTATTTAGTTGGAGTTAGTGGTGGGGCCGTCTGCTGTAGAGTACCGTGGTGAATGCCTCGCTGTGGCTGTAAGTTGTTCCCTCCATTTCAGGGACAGTTTTGGATTTTGATATATTGTAGTTTAATAGTATATTCCAGCGACGGATGCCCTCCTGTGTCTGTTATTTCCTGGTCTTCCTGTTAGAACAGTGTGTTTCAGCGCTTTCCCGGTTTCCGTTTAAATCGGTGTGCCCCGACATACCATAGAGTCTGCCTCGCTGTGATTGTTGTGTTATGCCTCTGTTTTGGGTTTGTGGTATGGATATATCGTATGTGGTGGTTATATCTCAGTCTCAGAGTCTTGTGGCCTTGGGGGCCTCTGGTCGCCAGGGTTTTTGTGACTGTATGGGGTTTGCATTGGCAAAAGCCTCTCTGATGTGCAGAGACGTCTTAATGGGAGGGCAAAATGGGCACTTGCCCCGGGCCCCACCTTGGAATGGGGCCCCACAAGTTTGCCTGAGCTAAAGATGTCAGTTCCCATTGTTCACCAAACTTACAAATTTAATTAGCACACGTCCGTTTTTTTTAATGACATCCAGCTGAGGCTCTAAACCTATTGTCCGTCTGTTGTTTGCAAGTACATTCTGCTCTGATCAATTAATCCAGTATAGCTTTCTCTGTTCACTGTGGAATACATAGTTTGTGCGTTCACTACTGTACAACTTCTGTAGCATTCTCACCTTTCTGTAGTGATTTATATTGATCATGTGCAACAGTCAAGGTTGAAATGTATATTGATAAATTTCAGTGCTGGTTTCTTATATAGCTCATTGTGTTAAGTACTCATTGCAGAGATCTATGTTCATATGCAAGGTTACAATACCAAAATATAGCAAGGCCGACTCAGACTTTCTTATGGTTTGCCTTCTCACATCTCGGTGGCATTGTTTAGCCCATTACCTTATATTTCTTTCTTTTTGTTTAGGATATTTAAGTGAAAGGCGTTCAAGACGGAAGAAAGTGGGCCTGATATTGCAGGTCTCTGGCAAGCATATTTTAGGTCTGCCCATTTGACACAAAAACTAGTTTTTTTTGTACAATTCAGATTATTTTCTGCACATTTACAAATAACAATTTCACAAGCCTGTGTTTTGGGTATATTTAAAGCTTTAAAATGCAAAAGGGAAATTCAGATAAAGGCCCTCATTACGAGTAAGCCGGTCTGGGAAAAATGCTGGTACAACCGGCTCCGGCATTGTTCCCAGACCGGCTTACTCCGAGTCTGCCAGTAGGGGCAGTGTACTACCGGCAGGTCATGCCTGCCGGTAGTTCAAGCCCCTATCAGAAGACTTTTCACTGAAGCACCGGCACTGTTAGTAATCGGACTATCGTACTCCGTGGGAATGGGAATTTAGCGTCCCGCCGCAACCCATAATATCCCGCAATCACCGGAATATCGGGCGGCGGAAACGGTAAGGCGAGTTTGCCAGTGAGCCCCAGGCTTTAATACCAGCAGCCAGTGGTCGAAGTGTATGAAAAGAAGTAGTGGAACTATGTTCCCTACTGGCTTGCACTGCTCCCCACAAACCCAATTGATGCACCCCATCCCATGCACAATACAAACCCAAAAAAACACATGCGCCTGATGTTTAAGGGAACATCCAGTGCAGTGCACTGAAAGTGCAAGTTTCAACTTCTTCCTACACCTTTATTTCAAAACGAAACCGTTACGGAATGGTTTCTTTTTAAAATAAAAGTATAGGAATGGTAAAACATAATTAAAAGAAGTAGAGGAGCACCGCTCCCGACCTCTCCTTCCCACTTCGACCACTGCCAGCAGCTTACCGAGAAACTTGTGAGGTCCAAATTCTTTTAATTAGCATGGTGATACTTAAATTCTTCTCTAGAATGTAGACAATGGGCCTCATTACGAGTATGGAGCTAGCCATGCCGCTTTTAGCGGCACGGCTACCCCCATACCGGGTACCGGGTACCGGGTTCCTGGAATGGGGAATTACCGGGCCATTCCGACCTTGGAGGGCCCATTAATTCCCTTTTATGGAACCCGGACCTGGTACATCCACATTCCAATTTGAGCCCCCTTAGGAATGGGGAGGATGCTAACAACGGGCCCGTTAATGACGGGCCCGTTGTTAACATCCTGGTCTGCTAGTGGGTCCCGCTAAGGACGTCTGGTTTTACCAGACGTCTTTAGCGGGACCCGTGAGCAGACCTCATAATGAGGCGGTAGAGGGTTAACGGCGCCGGGAGCTTTACCAGCGCTGTTAACCCTCTACCGCCTGGGTCGTAATGAGGCCCAATGAATCTAGATTCATTCAATTTTGCATAGTCAGCTTCTATAACATTTTTAAAATGGTAATGTTGTGTTCTGTTCTTTGTTTTCTTTAAAATTGGATTCTTTCAGGTCATGGTAAGAACTGGAAAATAAAGTGGTAAAGTACAGAAATTGCAGAGTGGGTTTAAATCCCAATGCATCTATGTGATTACTTCGAAAATAGAATTTCGAAGTTCAAAATACCAAATAAATGTTTTGTTTTGCTGCATATATATATATATATACTGGGGAGACCCCCCACAGCCCCTCCTATACCCCTCCACCTTTTGTATTAACTTAACCCACCCCCCCACACACATTATATATATAATATATATATATATATATATATATATATATATATATATATATATATATATACACACACACACACACACACACACACACACACACACACACACACACACACACACACACACACACAGTAAATGGGGCTCTCGAAATTCGGTATTTTGGCCTTTGAAATGTTTACCTCCTTCATTTTGATATGATCCAAATCCCAACAGCACCTCTTAACCAATGTGTGGTCCTGGGCATTTCATTTAATCTCGTATTGCCTAACTTGTCAAAATTGGCAGCCCTAGACCTTTCACAATTGTGGCCCTTTAGAGTGATATCGTTCTCAGTGTATGGTCTTCAAAAAAGCCACACTCATGTTTTCACTGGCTGCAGTGTTGCTTCCTCGATAATAATAGTGTGCATTGATATATTACACACCACAGACACTTGTTCCTTTGCTCTCTAATGGCAACACTACTCTCAGCCCATCTTGATATGGACACCTTCCGGCTAGCTTCTAATCTTCACCCACTATATATGCTATTGCATGTGTAATGTTCTCCTTTCATCCAGTTGGTCTCCTGTATCCATGACTGGGCACGTTTGCATTCTGTGAGGCAGCCAATCTGAGCCATCAGTCTATTCTGGATTATGTGGACCTTTTTCATACGATCTGTGCCCTGCATTTATACCATGGTCGGTGTACCTTCCTCATGAAGAGGGTAAGGGGGCTGAATACTAATATCAGTTCTTATTTTGATCGCTGCAAGGCAGCATATCAAAAACGATGGGTTGTGATCTTGATGAGGGTGGCGCAACCACATATTCTGGATCCCTTTATTCAGGGTGGAGGGGGGCCCCAAAGAGGTCTGTGCCTCGGGCCCCAAAATAGTTTAAGATGGCCCTGCTGATGTGGTTGTATTTCCTTTTCAGAGTTTCTTTTTGTTATGGCTCCTGATGCCTTGTGCTGCACTTTTTTGAGATTGCAGAAGGTCTCTTGGTCGAACACAATGACAATAGTGACCATGCCTTCCTGAAGTTAATTCTAAAAGTTCAAGATCCCAAAGAGATGGATGTATCAAATCTGGGAGACAGTGAATGTACATAAGAACTTACATACGTTGACCTAGACAGACAAAAACATTGACCGTTGTGCAGTAACATACAAAAGCGGGACAGTAAGGAAGAGTGTGGTGTCCCATGGCTGGATCTGAAAAACATTTCTGAGCACATGGTCACGTTAACCAACAATATCAGAACTAAGAAACTGAGGATCATGCTCTAATGGGGGAATTCAGAGCCTAAACTCATTGGTACGGCTATTCGGAAAAAAAAGTGAGAGATGCGTAGCAAGATCATATAGTTAAATAGCTCCAAAGGCATATCATGGGACTAATGTTTGGTCACTAAAACAAAAATATATATAAATAATTGATAATAAAGAGAACAAGATGGCCGCTGGCAGTTAGTAGGCACGCTTGCAAGATTTCTGCATGTCCTCAAATGAAATGACAAGCTTTCCACCACCCAAGTAAAGCAGTAAGGTCCCAGTGCATATACCACCCTCCCCAATACCTGCAGGTACACCTTCTGGGAGACACGGGGGCCATGATCCGGAGTGTCCTGCGTGGTGACGACGCAAACACATTCTTGGCCTGACGAGGCACCAACCCGACAGAGGCCAATGGATGTGGTGTGAAGGTCGGAACGAGCAACGCCCTTGTGGAGGGGTACTGCAGAGGCTCGGTGACCAGGGCCCCAAAGCGCAGAGGGCGCATAGTTGCAAGGAATCAGACGCAACATCCCGGGACTGCCCAGAGAGGAGCAGTGACTGCAGCAATAGAAAGCCCCTCCCCAATGCGGGAGTGAACCCAGAACGGCCTGTACTGTGAGTGCAGGCTTGGCGGCAGGGGGACCAGACCACCCAGGCAGCCATGCGGTCTCCCAGTGGGCTGAAGAGGGCTGCAGAGACTGGCCAGAGGAGAGGTGGGGCCTGAGCGGCAGCAGAGAGGGCATAGCAGGGCTCCAATCTGGGAAGGCCCTCAGAATTGCAGGAGGGCGGGAGCCCAGGCCAGAGGCTGGCTCTCTACAGAAGATGATCCCTGAAGAACAAAGAGACACAGGGGGATGCCGAGAAGGTGCAACGTGCGAGAGAAGCGCTAGAGACAGAGCAACCCATGGGCCCAGTGAGGAGCAGGTGTGTGCCAGAGCAGTAGAGCAGTATCCATCAGGGGGCCAGAGCAGGAGCAAGTGTAGGCAGGCCCGGCAGAAGAAGGGCCAAGTTACTGGTGTTGGCACTGAGCACCTTAACAGCCAGGCAGGGCTCAGAAGGGGGCCTCAACAAAGCGAAGGACTCCTGAAGGCCAAAAGGCAGGCTCCCAGAGCAGGATGTAGGAGGGAGGCAGCCTCAAAACAGCAATACTGGTGACTGGAGCATCCCTCCAAGCAGCAACACGCAGCAGAGAAGGTCATGCTAATTTGGAAGGTCAGGCCCACGCCCCCAAGAGAACAGATCACAGAAGGCCCCAGGATGGGGCACCAGAAGGGGTGACAGAACGCCCTAGAGGCCAGGAGCAGAGCAGATCGCATGAGGGATGGGTGCCTCCAAAGCCAGAAAACTGGATTCATCCATGGAGGCAGAAGACAAGAAGCCCCCTGGTAGCCTCCTAAACAGGCAAGTCCCACTATGGGGAGCATCCCCCCCCCCAGTCGTATGAGAAGGGTATCCTTCTGTGGGGTGAAGCGGACGCCGGCAGGATGCATAAAGCCATCAAGGACAGACAAGCCGTATGGATTGGGTCCACTCAGACGCCCTTGATACCAGCCAAAGCGGAAAACCAGTGGGGGAGATTGCAGGGACGCTGGGACAGAGCCGGTACCCAGCAACTGCGGGTTTGACCAGGCAAGACCTTCCACAAAGTTTCAAGGACTTCTAAGTGTCCCTCATGATGTGATTTGAAGAACAGTTCCAACTCTTAAGATCTGACCTGAACGCGGCAGTATCTGACTTGAAGAAGGAAGTCGACCAGCTGGGGGAACACACTGACCCTCTGGAATGGGGCCTTTAGGAGTCGAGCGAGAAAATCAAAGGAAACAGCGAACTCCAGGAACACTTGAGCGATCCAAGAATTTCGATTTGCAAGCTGAGGAACCTGAAAACAGATCCAGAAGGTCCAAAATTAGGATTAAGAATCTACCAGAGGAAATAGGGGATACAACACTGAAGGCCCAGGTGCAGGCCCTGTTGGCAGAGATCCTAGAGATACCCAACAAGAAGACATCTTAATTGACAGAGTGCATAGAACAGGCCGGATGGAGGTGGGGCGTGATGTACTGGTAGCCCTCTCATGTTACCCACAGAAAGAGGGGATACTGTAGGCTGCAAGAGCAAAGGAACCGTTGACTGTCATGGGCACGCAAATCCATCTCTGCTGGGTCTTAGCCTGGACCACCCTGACAAATGGTCCAGTGGTGAGGATGTTGACAAGAAAGAACATCCGCTACAAATGGACCTTACCTTTTGGCCTCCTGCTTAATTGGGACGGCGCAGAGCACAGGATAACATCAGCAGTCGAAGGCTGTGCCTTGCTGCATACTGAACCACAAGGTGGTCAAGGGGAAAAGCCCCCCACCCAGGTACTCAGAGGAGAGACAGACCATGGGAGTGGTCCACTTTGGAGGGACAACGACAAAATAGTGTCCTATGGGGTCCCCACCGGGAAGAAGAGGTGGAGAACCAGAAAGGAAGCCCACGGGTTCAAAGTGGCACCAAAGGGCGGCAGGAAAGAGAGGACTGTACTATTTAAGGGTGGTGGTAAAACAAAGGGAAAACCTAGAAGGAGGGATGGCAGAGGGAGCGATCCTATCCTATCTTGTTAACCATGAGGACGGTATTGGCCAGGGGAGGGGATGGAGAGGGAGGGTTGAGTGGGGAGGGAGGGGTACAGAAGGAGATGGGGGGAACGAGGATATTTTGGGGGTTCAGGAGAGAGTCTTTGAAGAAGGGGGTGGGGAGGGGCGAGAGGGTGGGGAGCTACAAAGGGATTGGGAAAGGATTGGTGGGTCTTAGCACCCCGAACGGGTCAAAGAGGTTATAGGGTAGCCCAAGGAAAGCTGGGCAAGGCAGGTATGATCCCAAACATTCAAGTGGCTGACACAAAATGTTAGGGGATTGAATTCTCCCCTAAAAAGGAACACACTTGAACTCTTAAGTCCCAAAGGCCTGATGTGATAGCCTTACCGGAAACTCACTTGCTGCGACAAGACCAAGGCAGGATAAAACTCAAACATTTTCCACTGACATTCCACGCACCGGCATCCACAAAAAACAGGGGGATCCTGTTGGCCATCAGAGAAGGGAATGACATCCAGGTGGAGGAAAGCAGGACCAAAAGAGCGGGAAGATATATCCCAGTGACGGAAACGATCCAGGGTGCAAGTGCACAGTTGCTTCAGTGTATGCTCAAATACAGGACAGGAGGTCTTTATAAAAGATTTCCTCGGGTTTAACGCACATAATGTTTTTTTAATGAAATTTTAGTATAATTGTTTGAGATAAATATGATTAAAATATGTTAATTTTGATACATTGACCGTGGTGGTATATATAATTTGATGACACCTTCATTTTTGAAAAACTGAGTAGCTTCCATGGTGTGGTAGAGGTGGGTAGCTGGTGGTGAATGTGCTCTGGTTTCTCAGGTTTAAGGAGACTGCCTTACCTGAGACTTCACAGCTTTGCGGGAGCTGAAGACAAAGGGCCTGCCATCTCTAGCAGCCAGGGCTCTCCAGCTTAACGGACTGCGAGGGCTGCCAGAAAGGCCAAATCCAAGGAACCCACACTCCCTGGGAATGGGGGTAGAAAACCTTGTAGATGCAACAGGCGGCTCCAGGCCTTCAGAACGGTGCAGACGGAGGTCAAAGGAGCTGCTAGCCAGGGAATTTCCGGCAGGAGCACAAGGTAGCAAAGGTGGAAACAGGGAGAGCGAATGAAGGAGGTTCAAGGTAGGCAACAGAAGGAGAACAAGGCACAACAAGAAAGAAGGTAACAGAGCGAATTAGCAATAAGGAAAGTAATGATGCATGGCTTACCCCGAAAGTACAGCCTTTGTTGTGGACGGTGTCTGGGCACGCCTTCAATGACGTGTCAATGCGTCAGCACCATATTGCTGTTGGCGGCAACACTGACAAATGGTTCTCTTGTTGGTTGGCAGTGCTGCAGTAACCCATCTCATCGGTCCCAGGGGGACTAGGGCCATAGGCTTAAGCTGACATCTATGTCATGAACCGTCAAGCACGTCCCTTTTGGACTTCCTGGTCCTTGACACATCGGGGCTTACACTCTGCAGTACTTCCAACATGGCCGTTAAACACAGAACGCTGTCTACCAGCTTCCACGTCAGACGTAGCACGTTCTATAAAGAAGCCACGCATCCGCGGCCCTGCGTGTCTCAACGCTACCGCTTGCAGTGGCTAAACGTGTGCTCCGTAGTTCGCCTTCGCTGAACTCTTTGATTCCTGGCTCCCGGACCCTCGCTTCCTCCCTCTATCTTCCCTTCCTCCTTATCCTGTCTTGATTTCAGGATCCCGTGTACCCGCCTCCGAGTACACCTCCTTCGTTTCCTGGACTTCCCGGAGATTCCAAGTGTTCCTGGACGTAGAACGCTGAATGTACGCTGGAACCCGAAGACGCTTGTACGGGGTTGTACAAAACACGAACCGTACGCAAGAAGACTCCTCCCAAGAATTCCAGCAAACATCGAACTCAGGTGGGAAAGGGGTAAACCTGTGACAGATTGAGACGCCAACTAACTGAAGTCAATACGGACATGGAGGCGGCTGTTCAGGATCTCATGCGCGGCATGCAAGAATTAACGACCGAAGTACAAAATTTGAAAGCGGAGAATGCTGCATTAAAACAATTAGTCTTGTCCCGTGATTCCGCTACGAAGGAAAGCGTACTGTTGGGTGGCATTGTTGACAAATAAGATGGGTCTGCTAAAAACCTTTGTGGATTCCTTGACTCCTGTTTAGTCCACTTTACTTTTAAGCCCTACTACTTTTCTACCCCCAGGGCTAAGGTGGGCTTTATAATTTCACACCTTTCCGGGAATGCATTAACCTGGACCACACCTTTAGTTAATTCCGGAGATGCCCTCCTGGATGACTACGACAGATTCATACAGGCTCTTAAAACTATGTTTGACTGCCCAGAGCAGGTCTATAGTGCCCAGGAACGTCTACTTGATTTCCAACAAGGCTCCCAGGACATGCTAACGTATGTTCACTCTTTTTCGAAGAGGGCTAAATGAAGACATCAAGGATGAACTAGCCAGAGTGGCTCGCCCAGGTTCGTTCCAAGCCCTTATGGATCTCGCTCTGCAGATAGGCTTCCGTATCCAGGAAAGAAAGGCAGAGAAGAAGAAAACCAAGATGCCCTTCCAGAAAATTCCTATAGAGACCTCCTCGAAGTCTGACCATACTCCTGCCCCTATTAATGAACCAGAACCCATGCAACTAGGGGCTTTCCGTGGACCCAAATCCCCCCAAGAAATGATGCGAAGGATCCACACGGGGTTATGTATGTATTGTGCCTCAGACAAACATCTAGTGAGAGAGTGTCCTTTAGCCCCTCCACGGCGTTCGGGAAACGCCTGCTCCCGATCCTAGATGGAGCACGGCTTCGGGAGAGAGATGTTTGCTCCACATCTATTCCATCCTTGAACTCTCCTGGACAAAACAATCTAGTGATTTTACAGGCCTTTCTATCGCCATCCAAGAAGGAAACCTACCCCATTTTGGCATTGGTGGATTGTGGAGCCATGGGGATATTCATAGATCAAGATTGGGTATTTAACCACCATATTCCATATGAAACCCGAGATATCATGCAACCTGTAGAAGCAATTGATGGAAGACCCCTTTCTTCAGGACCCATAACTCTTCAAACCAAGGAAATAGAGCTCTCAATAAACCACCATTGAGAGAAGATTACATTTGACACATAAAGTCTGCCCATTACCCAATGGTGTTGGGTATGCCCTGGCTACAAAGACACAACCCATACATCAATTGGGCAGCAGGTTCCTTGTTCCTGGGTTCCGAACATTGCATGTCTCATTGCCTACTCCTGGATTCTGCGCCGACACCTTCGGAAGGTACATCTGCAGACCAGCAAGGCCCGCTCACAGTCTCAAATATCATCCAGGTTCCTAGGCCCTATCAGGAATACGCTGATGTGTTCTCTTCAGCCATAGTTCAAGCCCTACCTCCTCATAGACCTGAAGACTGTGCAATTGATACTGACCCTTCAGCTGTGATTCCCTTTGGAAGGATGTTCATCTTGTCCGATCCCAACCTTGAAAATGGCACCATACGACCATCCAAATCTCCAGCTGGAGCCTCACTGTTTTTTTTCCAAAAAAGGATCCTAATGAGCTCAGACCTTCTCTTGATTATTGTGGTCTAAATCAGTGCACTCTGAAGGATCGTTATCCATTGCCCTTGATCTCAGATATCCTGGAAGCACTAAGAGGAGCCGTAATCTTCACTAAATAGGATCTCAGAGGAGCCTACCATCTGATCCGTATTAGGGAAGGGGACGAATGGAAAACCGCCTTTGGTCACTTTGAGTACTTGGTCATGCCCTTCGGACTTGCAAATGCCCCAGCGGTCTTCCAACGCTTCATGGATCGGGTGTTTTCAGATATGTTGTTCCTCTTCGTCATAGTGTACCTGGACGATATCTTAATATTCTCTAAGGACCTTCTTAAGCATGAGGAGCATGTTAAGGCAGTGTTACAGCAGCTACGTGAACACAAGCTCCTGGCTAAACCCGAGAAGTGCCTTTTCCTTGTCTCTACTGTTCACTATCTAGGATTTGTCCTTAGCCCAGAAGGAATCGGAATGGACCACTCAAAGGTAAAAGCCATACTATCCTGGCCCGTTCCGACTACCGTGAAACAAATTCAAAATTTCCTGGGACTTGCTAACTTTTACCGGAAATTCATACCTTCCTTTTCTGAGATAGTTCAATCGATCATTGCATTGTTGAAAAAAGATACTCCCTTTCTTTGGACCACAGCCCAAGACGAAGCATTCCAAGGGTTAAAGACAGAGTTTACACAAGCTCCCATCCTGGCTCAACCTGACATCAATCGACCTTTCCTAGTGGAAACAAACGCTTCTAACTAAGCCATTGGAGCAGTTCTAAAACAGGAATTTGAGGACAATCTGGAACATCCCATTGCTTATCTTTCACGGACACTAACTCCCAGCGAAACCCATTATTCCGTTTTGGAAAAGGAACTGTTAGCCATCCGTCAAGCCTTCACAGAGTGGCGTCATCTACTTCTAGGAGCAAAATATCCTGTCCAGGTCCGCACGGACCATCAGAATCTTCAGGTTTTACAGGCTCTGGAATGTAGAAATAACCGTCAAGGCCGTTGGGCCTTCTTCTTTGCCCAGTACCAGTTCCAGATCCATCATGTCCCTGGAACACAGAATATAATTGCTGACGCCTTATCCCGACGTCCCGACTACGATACTCTTGAAGACCGATCATTCCTTAAGATGTTTCCCCATATGATATTTGTAGCTCAAGCAATCAGCCTCCTGGAAGATGTTCGGATGCAAACCCAGTCCTCTGAACTCTGGAAGGAATTTTCAGGGAAGAATCGCTGGAATCTGAGAACAAAGGACGGATATCTGTTTAAGGATAATGGTCTAGTCATCCCCACACAGAAACTACAGCAAAGAATAATAAACGGCTGTCACGATACCCTTCACTCCGGACATCGTGGCATCACCAACACCCTCCGTCTAATACAAAGAGAATTTTGGTGGCCAAGAATGAAAACTGACGTACAACTGTACATCCAAGCCTGTGCAGTCTGCAGTCAAAACAAACATGATAACAAAAGACCGGCGGGTCTCCTACTTCAGCCCACACTACCAACAAGGCCCTGGGAAATTATCGCTAGGGACTTCATTGTAGAATTGCCACCTTCCAGGGGGTACACAACTATCATGGTCACCATTGATTTATTCACTCATATGGCTCATTTTACACCCTTATATAAACTACCATCTTCCTCAGAACTTGCTGGAATCTTCCTGGAACACATGTTCCGACTTCATGGACTCCCTTCCAAGATCATATCAGACAGAGGGCCTCAGTACATTTCTCAGTTTTGGAAACACCTTTGTCAGATACTAGGGATCCAACGCGCCCTCTCCTCAGGGTGTCATCCACAGACTAATGGGGCTACTGAACATGTGAATCAAACCCTAGAACAATATCTTTGTTGCTTCTCTACCAAGGTCCAGGACGAATGGTCACTCTTAATACATGTGGCTGAGTTCGCCTACAACAATTCGGATCACTCGGCTGTCAAGACCAGCCCCTTTTTCTGTAACCAGAGATTTCACCCTTCGGTGTTACCTTCCGTCCTTCCACATCCTACACCTGTTCCTACAGTTGATTCCTGGATCGAGACCCTCATCAATGTACAGAAGGAAGCCAAAGAGCACTTAGAAAGGGCCCGAATTCATAAGCATTATGCGGACTCCAAAAGAAGACCAGGACCCTCCTACGCAGTAGGTGATAAGGTCTGGCTATCCTCAAAACTACTACCCCGACATCTACGACCGAATAAGTTGGCTACCCGGTATTATGGCCCCTTTTCCATAAAAGAAATCATAAACCTAGTGGCCTTCCGACTCAAACTACCAGACTCCTGGAAGAGGATTCACCCAGTTTTTCAAGCGTCCCTAATGAAACCATATATCCAGTCCTCCCAGACTGCCCTCAGGCCTAACCCCGTAATTGTCAATGACCAATTGGAATATGAAGTGTCCAGAATATGTGACTCCAGGTACAAACGTGGTCAGCTTCAATACCTGGTTGAATGGAAGGGATTACTTCCTAGTGAACGCACTTGGGAACCAATCTCAAACCTAAACGCCCCCAGGTTACTCAGAAGGTATCATCTCATACACCCAGGCAAACCCGGTGGGACAGGTTTTCGGAGGAGGCATGCTGTCATGAACCATCAAGCACGTCCCTTTTGGACTTCCTGGTCCTTGACACATCGGGGCTTGCACTTTGCAGTACTTCCAACATGGCCGTTAAACACAGAAGGCTGTCTACCAGCTTCCACGTCAGACGTAGCATGTTCTACAAAGAAGCCACGGCCCTGCGGCCCCATGCGTCTCAACGCTACCGCATGCAGTGGCTAGACGTGTGCTCCGTAGTTCGCCTTCGCTGAACTCTTTGATTCCTGGTTCCCAGACCTTCGCTTCCTCCCTTTATCTTCCCTTCCTCCTTTTCATGTCTTGATTCCCAGATCCCGTGTACCTGCCTCCAAGTACAACTCCTTCGTTTCCTGGACTTCCCGGAGATTACAAGTGTTCCTGGACGTAGAACTCTGAACGCATGCTGGAACCCAAAGACGCTCGTACGGGGTTGTACAAAACCCGAACCATACGCAAGACGACTCCTCCCAAGAATTCCAGCAAACATCGAACTCAGGTGAGAAAGGGGGAAACCTGTGACAATCTAGGTACTTGAGGGCTTTGCAGTAGGGGATATCATAGTCATGGGGGATTTGAATTTAGCATTGTCCAGGGAACTGGACAGAAGTGGAGGTAGAATCCAGCAGGGATGGGCGTTCAGCTCTTTGAAAAGCATATTTGTGGCTCTGGGGCTTAAAGACGTGTGAAGAGAATAGAAAGGGGCCGGAGCACAGATTCAACTTTTTCTCATCTTTTCACAAATTGCAGTATGGAATAGATTATATCTGGGTATCTGCATCTCTGTGGGACAGAGTAGAGGCTGTCAAAGTTGGGCCTGTGACACTAGCCAACCGCGTGTCGGTGGCCATGATATGATATGATATGGCATTTATAACGTGCCTATACACAGTGTTTCATGGATCTCCTTGTGCCACGAGCGCCGCAACCAATGTGTGGATGGAAAGCGCCTGTGGAAGTATTCCGGGACCTCGTTCTCAGGGGTGAAACTGAGGACTAGATAGCTAATTTTTTCAAGGAAAACAATGTAGAGTCCAAGACCGGAGGAGTGAGATGCATGCATTTAAAGCAACAATAAGCAGGGACTTGATTTCACTAAAAGCGGTAAGGGCAGGGCAACTGAGATACTTGGAAGAGCAGCTGGAAAAAGAAGTGGAGGAACAGAGGAGGAAGGTAATAGAATCCCTGACAAGGAAGGTACATAAAGCATACAGGGAAGCTACATCTGCTCCACACCAAAAGAGCTGAGAAGGCATTGCTCAAGGTGAGACAGCGCTACTACGTGAGCGCCAATAAAGCTGACAAACTGTTAGCCAAGAATCTAAGCGAACAATCAGGTGCCAAAACAATCAGTACCATAGAGAATGCGTAGGGGATTAGAGCAATGTGAACAGAAGAGATACAGATTGAGTTTGTGCAGTTTTATAGAGCCCTGTATGCATTGCAGGAACATCAGGAGGACTGCAGCAGGCAAACCTGGATAGGGTGTCCCTCCCGAGGATGGCTGTTGAGAAATTGGGCTGCGAAACCACAGAGGATGAGATACAGAAGGTAATTTGGGCACTCCCCGTCTACAAGTCTCGAGGTCCAGATGGGTTCACAGTGGATTTTTATGAAACTTTTAGCAGAGTGTTGATTCCACATCTCTTCAATTACTTCTGCTCAGTAGGGCGGATCACGCAGTCGATGGAGGAGGCAAAGGTGTTTCTCCTCCCGAAGCCCTCCAAGGACCAGCCTACAGTGGCGTCGCCAGGAATCAAATTTAGGAGGGGCACAGAGGGGGCCAAAGACAAAAGTAGGGGGGCACAGACAAAAGCAGGGGGAGAACATGGTCACTGCTCGTCTTAGATAGGGAGAGCACAAGGGGGGCACAGGGTTTCACAGGGGGGGCCCAGGCCCCCCCAGGTTTCCCCCTAGCGACGCCACTGCCAGCCTATAGCCCTAATAAACATCAATGCCAGGATATACATGAAGATATTGGCAAATTGACTGGACCCGAGGCTGCCCATCTTAATTTACTCCAACCAATCAGGTTTTATCTCGGGCCGACAAACCTTAGATAATATCAGACGGGTAGCTCATCTGCTGGAGACAGTACAGAAAAGGGCTAACCCCACCATCCTCCTCTAGCTTGATACTGAGAAGGTGTTCGACCGAGTGGAATGGTCCTTCCTCTTTCATACCATGACCAGGATGGGTCTGTGGGGTGACTTCATCCGAATGGTGAAGGTGAATTATTAGGATCCCTCAGCCAGGCTGTTGATTAACGGCTTGCTCTCAGACAGGATAGAACTGCAAAGGGGGATGAAACAAGGTTGCCCCCTATCTCCGTCAGTGTACGCTATGTACGTAGAACCCTTGCTACAGGTGATTCGCACCTCGACGGAAATACAGGGCATACCATTAGGGGTTGACTCATCACAAGGTGGCAGCATTTGAGGATGACATGTCGCATGACCCTGACACAACCAAGGCGGTTTCTTCAAGGAGTTCTCGCGGAATTGGGGGTATTCAGGAGAGTAGCCGGGCTGAAGAATAATGTAGGGAAATCAGAAATGCTGAATCTGTCGGTTTGTGGGGCAGAGAAAGCTGAGTTCCCAGGAAACAACACCCTTCCTATGGAACCCAAAAAGTAATTAAATACTTGGGGGTGACCATAACTCCCATGATTGGAAAACTGTACCAGCCAAAAATGTCTGACCCGCTTTACCTCGATCAGAAAAGTTCTCCAGAGTTGGAACCCATTAACAATTTCTTCGATGGGGCATATTGCCGCCCTTAAGATGGTAACCCTTCGCAGATTATTGTAAGTGTTCTAAGCTCTGCCAGTGTGGATACCGAGGTCTTTTTTGTAGACCTACAAAAAATTACCGAAGCTTGTGTAGAAGGGAAAAAGACCACAAATTTCATGTAAGCTCCTGCTTGCACATAAGGGGAAAGGAGGTATGGAGTTTCCAATTTTTCAGACTTACTATGAGGCATCCCGGATCCGTATCATCCGGGAGTGATATGGTGAAGACAATTCAAAAATATGGGTGAGTATTTTGAGAAACCAGAAGGTGTCTCACCCTCTAGTCCCAGAGGATCGGTCATCAAGGTGGCCATGACATGGCCATCGCTTTTGGATCCAGTTCCTGGGGTAGACCAGTGTGGGAGGATCAGCTGGGTCAGGGGTCTTTGGGGAGTAGCAGTGGGACACCAGATGGTGAGACGCGGTATCCCCTTTCCTGTAACATCTTTACCCCACCCTACCAGGTAGGATACTTAGGAACTCTAACCCCCACACTTTACAACATAAACACTTTCACACGGACAGCCCAGATGGGAGAAAACAGACAAACACCCGAGCTGTGTACCTGACATGTCCCAATGCATTGGTCAGGCGAGGTCAGGCAATTACTGACAATTACTCACACCTGACTTTTATTAAACTTCCCTACAAGTATAAAAGTCGGAACACGAGAGCACATACTGAGTGAGGCAAAGACTCAAGGAAACATTAATTTCGAGACGGCAGCTTAACGAGAGAAGAAAGATGGCAAAACAGAAGGTGATCACAAGGAGGGAAATTCTCTTGACCTTTTCGACAAGGAACCGTTACTTCTCAGAAACCTCAGGAATAGAAAGCGTTAGATCAGGAAACCAGGCTGAAGAATCATGCATTGTGTGTCGGAGATACCCAGGGCCCTCACGCGTCATTAATCAAGGCGGGGGGAAGCACCAGCAGCAGGGGTACCATGCTTGGCTCCAAGAACAAAGCAGCATTAGTGAAATCAACACAGCCGGTGAGTTGGCGAGACCGATACAAGACCAGTCTGTGTTAAAGCCAAGGTTGCAAGCAACAACATTTTATGGCGAGCACTGTAACGAACATTGTTAAAACATGTGTGATAAGAGACGCAAGAGCTGAACTGCTGATGAGTGATTGCACTTTAAAAGCAAGATACAATACCTTTGACAGAATTGTTTGGCACCACATGGGTGCTCAATCGAAAGTCTCTGTAAGGTATCCAGCTGAGAAGTGGCAAAAGTGAAGGTAAGAAAAAGGTTATATCAAGTAGAGAAGGAGTAATTGGGAATCGAAGTGGTCCTGCGACGGGTCGAGCAAAATCCTGCGCAAAGTTGAAAGTCTTCGATTTTGATGAAGTAAAGAAAGTTTGGGAAAGTAGACAAATTTGGTCCGAGCCCGCAGAGGGAGACCAATTGAACATTTTGTGTTAAAGTGGGTCAGAGCCCGGCGCAGGGCGACCCGGGAGAGTAGAAAATCAACCGAGAAGTTGTATATGTGAACTTCTAAGAAGAAAGGAACTTTAATGTTTGTTGTGTTGCATCAGGCCCTCTGAAATAAGAGACTTTGAAGGCCCTGATGTTTAGGTTTGGAACTGCATCCTTGTGCTAGAGAAATGTTATATTGTAGTCTTGTCTTGTCACTGACCTGGAGTGCTTGCTAGCAGAATGTTGATGTATGACTGAGCAGCTCAGTGGAATGTGGTGTGGATCTGTGAGTGAATGTTCTATGAGTGTCAGTTGGCCGGTGGGTCTACTCCACTGTATTTACTGTTATTACCCATCAATTTTCCTGTCCTGTTCCATACATGACTGTATATACTCAAAGAGTAACTGGATTGTGTACATACTGTACACACTGTATAATAAAGCTCTACCTGGACCAATCAGAGACTCCACAGCAGGTCTGTGTATGAGTGCTGAGCTGAGTGACTACATAGAGGCTTTACAACAATTGGCGATGAGGATACTGGAAATACAGAAAAATGAAACCTAAAGGACGGAACAGAGTGAAGCTGCAGTGACAGTGAAGTACAGTAAGGAGAGCTGTTGGGGGGGGGGCTGCGCAGCAGCTATTTATGACCCATCGCTCCCCCGAGCTTTAAAAACCAACCTGCCCAGTTTAAGGGTTTAAAGAATGAATAAGTGTCACTGGACTCTGGGAGGGAGGTCCCCAACAACCAAGTTTTCCCCAGAGATCCTCTGTAGGGGAAAGGGTTCTGCCGTTTGAGCGACAAAATGATAATTTATGAAGACATGATTTTTAAAGTGGTCGTTGTAATGAGCGCACATGTATCATTAAAGTACATTGCAAGTAATGCTTGTGATGTACTGGCAGTTGGTGTGTATAAGAAGAGCGCCACTAGAGGAGGAGGAACATCAATGCTTCTTTTTTTTTTATGCCGTTCAACTGCGGGAGTGTGGGGGGGGGGGGTTGCGGGTGTGTGTGTGTGTGTGCGTGTGTGTGTATCACATTGTTTTGCTTTTTTCATAAAATTAAATGCTTTAAAAAAGATCCCGCCCTGTTTACATTAATGATTTTGATTTTCATAAGCTTTTAAAACTCTGTGATACAACTACATTTCCACATTTTCTGAGTGTTTTCACTGCTTCTTCCTGCAGCTCTACATCGCTACCCAGCTTGGTGAACACTTAAGAAATCACTTTTGATCCAGAATCATGCCCTAAATTGCTTGAAAGTTCCATCTTTATATATTTTTTGGCAGGGAATACCTACCAAACCCTTATAGTACTTGTCTATAAGTAAAAGGCCGCCAAAAAACATCAAAAGTTATAACTACATGATTTGACCACACTCCTTGGCACGCCTCCTGCAACAGCACCCTTTTTTTCCCTCCAGGTCCACAACTCCACTACTTTTTACACCTCTTCGACCACTGCCTAACACCTTCTCTCACATTCGCTCACACTGCATTCTCCACACAGGCACCCACCCACCCAGAACATTCACGCACACAATCACATTCATAGCCATTCATCCACCAGTCACTCACCCATACACCATATACATGCATCTGAGACGCATGCATAATACACATATTGCACATACACAAACAAAAAGCGTTCTGTTGTATAAAGATCAGACCTTCATCAGTGTTGTAACCTTTGATTTATTTTCGATAAAAAGTGGCAGCATAAGTAAAGTTATTTACAGGACACATTTAACTTCACTGCATTATAATGTTCAAATCTCTGGGCTTTCTCATAGTCTCTGGGCTTTCTTATAGTCTCTGGCTCCACGTGCAGGAGGAGCGCCGGGAGCTGCTTCTGCTCAGTGGCTCTCTAGCTCTCTGAATGCTTATGCCGCTTCCTACAGCCTTCCGTGCCTCTTGCATGAAATCTGGCATGATCTCGTCATTGCCGGGTATTGCGAGTGGTCCTACATACCTCCCTTTGATAACACAAACAAAAAAAGTTTGAACTCATAATATAGTCATTATACTTCACCGGTCTTCTGTGCTCTCTTCTTGGCCGGTCCTCCTTCTCGACCTCACCGACCAGCATGTGGATTGCTTCGTATGTCAGCTCGTTCTCGGTTTCACTCTCCCTGTGGGGTGCCCTCTGTGCCTCCAGCTCCGTCTCCCCTGCTGCCTCCCGGTCATGGTGCTCTTGACTGACTGCTTGACTCTTCACATGCTCTCTCTGCTGACTGATGCCTCTCAAAGAATGCCACCTGTTCCATGTTCCACATGAGGCCATCTTGGGTGCGGACATGGTTGGTGCCTCTGTGTACTACCTTAATTGGCCGACTGAACTTGAATCCTGCCACTTGATCTTTAAGCGGTAGGCGAATTTTGATCCGGTCCCCTTCTCTGACTTCTCGACTTTGGGCCGCTCTCTGCTGATCATTCCATTTCTTCATTTGGGTCTGGTTGTTCTTTATCCTCCATACCACATCTTCCATATTCACATCTTCGTCTTCCCTCGTGCTAGCCAGCCATGGTGGTACCAACGTGGACGCTGCACTCCTTCCCCTCAGCATGCAGAAGGGTGACACTTGGGTGATGCCGTTGAGGGCCAGGCGGTGAGCTGCTACGGCTTCTTTGACCGTTTTCAGGGGATCCATTCCGACTGCCATGGCCGGCTGTATAGCTCCCTTAATGAACCAATTCTCTCTTTCCACCAGCCAACTGGCATGGGGGTGGTACAGCTTTGCTTTTATTTGTCATATGTTGTGCTTTTTCAAGAAAGTCTCAATTTCTTGTGAGACTAATTGGACCCTGTTGTCGGTGACAATGTCCTTGGGTAGCCCCTCTCTCTGGAACACGTTTGTCAGTAGTTCTATGACAGTTGATGTGGTGATATTTGGTACAAATTCGGCTTCCACCAACTTTGACAAATAGTCGACTATGACAACTCTGTAATGGTGCCCGGAAGACATCGCTTCCAGGGGGCCAATAAAGTCTAGTTTTACCTTTTGCCACACTCCTTCCAGGACTTCTGTGAGTATGAGTGGCACCTGCCTCGTCTTTATACACTCATGACATCTGTCTATCATCATGCAGATGTCTTGGTCCATGGCCATGCACGAGTAGGCCTCTCTCACTCAACGTCATGTTATGGTGTTTCCTAAATTTCCTAAGTGGGCGCTACACATGATGACTTTCCTCATGCCCACTGGCAGAATCACCTGATCGCCCTTGATGATCAGTCCTTCTGCTTCTAATATTTCTTCTGCTGCTTTCCAGAAGGCCTCATGCCTTCTGGGACGGCTCTTTCCTCGGGCCACCCTCTCCTGACCCATTCCCTGAGTCTCACCATTGTGAGGTCTTTGCAGGCTTCCTCGTTCCAATGGCCCACGCTAATTTCCAGAAATTCTGCACTTCTCAGATCCTGAATGGACGCTACCACACATTCATCTTCTAAGAACGTGGTTGCCTTCTCACTGTTTCCTGGTAGCTTGGACAGGCAGTCCACTTGGGCATTCTTCCACCCTGCTATGTGCGCTATGACAAATGTGTACTCCCGGAGTTTTGCTGCAATGGGCGCTAGTCACGACATGGATGTTTTTGTGCCACCAGGGCTTAACATGTGGATCAAGGGTTTATGATCTGTGACCAACTTCAATTTTGTGCCCCAGATGTAGGTCCTGTAGTACTCCACTGCTCATGCGGAGGCTAACATCTCCTTTTTCACTGTCGAGTAATTTCTTTCGGCTTTGGAGAATGCCTTGGATGCAGACACCACTACTTGTTCTGTGTCTCCGCTCTTATGAGTCAGCACAGCTCCCAACCCATACGCACCAGTATCTGTGATGATGATGGTGTCCCACTGAGGATTAAATGGCTGTAAGCACGGGACTTTCACAATCCTTTCATTTATGGCTCTGACCGCTTCCTTCTGCGCCTGGCACCATGTAAACTCATCTCCTTTTTTGAACAGATCTCTTAACAGTGAGGTGACCTCTGAGAAGTTGTGAATAAACTTTGCGTAATATTCTGCAAGACCCAAAAGGATCTTAACTCTTCCTTATTGGTGGGTTCCAGGGCTTTGACGATGGCCTGCACCAGGTTTTGCTTGGGACTGATCCCCTGACTGGAATATTGTAACCTAGATATTCGACTTCCTTGGCTCTCAGCACTCACTTGTTGTACCTCAGCTTGATCCGTGCTTCTTGTAACTTGTTGAGGGCGTCTCTTAGTATTCTGTCATGCGTGTGCTCATCTTCAGCGTAGACTAATATATTATCTTGAAAATACGAGACGGATCCCAAATCCCACAGCAACAAATCCATCATCCGCTGGAAGGTGGAGGATGCTGATGATAGGCCAAACGACATCTTGGTGAAGTAATAGGTGCTGAACGGGGTGATGAATGCGGTTAGGGGCATTGATTCCTTATGCAAATGTATCTGGTGATAGGCATCCATCATGTCCAGCTTGGAAAATGCCTCGGCCTCCTTCAGCTTTAGTATTGAATTGAATTGATATTTTATTTATATCAATATATTAGTATGAGTTCATTTATACTGGGGAGGGGATAGCTGTCCGTGATGACCTCTAAATTTAGGCTGCACAGGTATATACATAATCTCAAATCCTCTGAGTTCTGTTTTTTTCATTAGCACTGCCCGACTTAGTCACTCTGATTCTTCCACTTCTTTGATGGTACCTTTTTTCACCATTTTTTTCAAGTTTCAACTTTAGTATGTTTCTAGCCGTCGCTGGCACGGAACTTACTTTGTGCTTCACTGGGACTGCATTGGTTTTGAGCATTATCCTATGCACGTACTTCTTCCCGGCCCTTCAGAAAACAGCTTGGGGAAGTCTTCTTTCAACACCAGCCCTCCTCCTGCATTGACTCCTAATACTTGATCCTCCGTGCTGGAATCCAGCTTAATCTTTAGTTTGGCTTCATCGTCCCACCCCAGGACTGCTGGACCTTCCCTGGCCAAATACATTCTGGTCCTGGTCTCCCTTCCTCGGAACTCAACAAAGCTGTTGATGTAGCCTAACAATCTTACTGAGGTGCCTCCAAATACTGTGGGCTTGTGTTTGGTGATGTGTACTTCTACTTTATCACTTCCCACCATCTCTTTATACTTGTGTATGGGCAGTAATGTTAAATCGGAGCCTGAGTTGGCCATCACTTTTGTTTCCATCCAGTCCACTCTGATGATGCAATGGGGCTTTTCTCTCTTGGCCCTCGAGCTGTTGACCATTATGACAGTGAGTCTTCCTTCCTCTTCGGATGACGTGTCTCCTTCCTCCCCTTCCTCCGCCTGTACAGTGTTGACTTTTTTGTTGCACCACCTGCATGCGATCGCAAAGTGTCCAATCCTTTTGCAGTCAGAGCATTCTTTGTCCCTCGCGGGACATTCCCTGTCATTTGCCAACTGCTTTGTGCTGGTGCATCTATGACATTTGAGGGGTTCCTTCCTCCCCCTCGTTCCTTAACTGGGTTCGGCTGGTTACGTCTCTTTCCTCCCACTAAACGTTAGGGCCTGGACTTCTGCAGTAACCGAGCTACCTGCAAACTCTTTGCGTCTGCCCGCTGTTTCTTCGATGGCTCTCGCGATTTCAGCAACTTTGTCCAGCTGTAGTTCTTTCTCCATGATGAACTTGTCCTGCACCTTCCTGCTATGTTTGTGTATTGTCAACATATTGCAAATCATGCTTTCTGCAGTATTCCCAAAGTAGCACAGGGCCGCCAACTCACGTAGCTTTGTGACGTAGTCATCCACGAGTTCAGATGCCTCTTGTTTACGACCATAAAACCTAATCCTATGCAATACTGTGTTTTCTTTGCTGGTGAACCATCTTACAATCCTCTTTACAGCTTCCTTGTACACGTCATCATTCTCCCCCGCCACCGCGTCTGTTGTGAGACTGGCAAACACTCTTTGTCCTTCTACTCCTAATGCATTTGGAAGCATTGCCCTGCGCCTCGCAGCAGTGTATTCCGCACCTCACAGCACATCCACATATGTTGTAAATAAAGGTTCCCATTGAGGCCATAGAATGTTGGGCCTACCTGGAGTTGCAGGGAAGACGGGGGTGGCATCGCCCCTTGCATGGTGGGTCGCAGGGTTTCCGTCGCCCCTCGTCACCAATTATGTTGTGTACAGATCAGATCTTCAGTAGTGTAGTGATCTTTGATTTATTGTTGAGAACCAATGGCAGCATAAGTAAAGGTATTTACAGGACACAGTTAACTTCACTGCATTATAATGTTCAAGTCTCTGGGCTTTCTCATAGTCTCTGGGCTTTCTTATAGTCCCTGGGCTTTCTTATAGTCTCTAGCTCCATGTGCAGGAGGAGCTCCGGGAGCTGCTTCTGCCGTGGCTCTCTAGCCCTCCAAATGAGGATGCTGCTTCCTGCAGCCTTCTGTGCCTCTCGCATGAAATCTCGCGAGAACTCGACGTTGCTGTGTCTCGCGAGTGATCCTACACTTTCTTACCTATTTTCCGCTGCCGCTTCGGTCCGCCAGTCCCCAGCGCCACTTCAGGGCTCTGGCTCCTGCACTGCATGCAGACAGGAACCAGAAAGAAAGAAGAGCTCTCTGGTTCCTGTATGACGTGGTGCTCAGGGCAGCCGGAGGTGGAGCGCCTCCTTTCCGCGCCGACAGTGGCAGTCGACCCTGGCACAACCCTCATCCTTGGATGCTATGTGCAAAATAAAAACGTTTTTTTCAAAATCTTTTTCAAGTACCAACTTCTTTTCATAAAGACTGGAGCGCAAATGAGGCAATGAATTCTGTTAAAAGTATTAATATTTTTTTTAAGAAGCGATGCATTGTGGACCTGGTAGTCCCCAATTACCCTCACAAGAATGATTGAAGCTGAATTTTCAAAATAATCAAAAATTGCAAGAACCAATTATAGCACAGTGCAAGTGAAACAGCAATGTATGGTACACAGGAAAATACCTTCAGCAGGACACTACCACTATATGGCTCGGGTGGGCATCACCCTCGCCGTCGTGTCTCTTCGACAGGGGCCTCCCTCTGGAACAGCCGTCCTGCCTCCCTTAAACTTGAGGAGAACCATCTCCGGTTCCGGAAGCACCTCAAAACCTTCCTCTTTGCTTCTGCTTTCTCTCCCTCTCTCCACTGCTGAATTCCTGGCTGAAACTGCACTGGTTACCTGGCCACCCTGTCTGATCTCGGGTGCAGGCACCGCCAGTTGCACGCCTGCACTGCCTCCCTGGCAACCCCTGCACCTGGGGACTGTTTTCTGTCTCCCTACAGTCCCCCTACCAGCACTTATGTCTGCACTTACCTTGCACTTGCCACCACCTGGCTGTTTTTATTTATCTTATTTATTCTACTATCCCATGTACTGCACTTTCCACTCTCCCTTCCCCCTCGCACTTTTCCCCTTTCTCCCTTCCCCCCTTCCCCCTTTCCCATGCACTTGCGCGATCTGAATGTCACCTGGCCTAGTAAGATCGTTGTCTGTCGTCCCTTTTGTTCCCCCTCCCTTGCCTCATCGTGCCTTGAAACATGTGTCTAGGCGCATTATAAATGCCATATCATATCATATCATATCATGGGCAGAGCAATTGTCCATCTCGTGTGTGCTCAAGCATGGTCCCTTATTTGAAATTCAATGGATGATGTAATTTGCTAATCGGTTTTTCAGGTGCCACGCTGTTTACAAAGGTGTGCATTGTTCTTCCCCAATTTGTAGCAGGCAGTTCAGGGCTCAAGATGGACTCCCAGGAGGGAAGCGTGAATTCTAAGTAGATGTTTCCAAACTAAACCTGACAGGTGAGTGCGGGTCGGCGGGCAGACTCTGCTTTTTGAATTTCCGTTTTTGCTGCACTGGGCCAATTGATGCCCACAGCCGTCTCACGGTTCTGTGACTTTATCACACAGGCTCTTCTGGGGCGGGTCTGCGTGTTGTAAGTAGTGCGTCTCATTAGGCAGGATCCCAAGTTATCCCACGCCAGGTGTGAAAATATCACTGAGTCTTCATCTTTAGGCTCACAAAATATAGCATTCTGGCACTTGTGGTCCTATATTTACAGGCAGAGTAACGGGCATTGCTAACAAAGCCAGGGCGCCCATAGCATGATGTCAGCGCTCTGTGTCAGCATCTCGCGAGGACACAGGAGTGTCAATGACGCAGTTTGGTGGGAGAGGTGGTCGGTGGGTGGTCTGCGTTACTATCTTTAGAATTCTCACACTCTCCAGTAATTTTGCATGCAGAGTACTGTTTCTATTCAGCAGAGAAAACAAGTATCTTTGTATGTTGGTATCTGATATATATAGTGCAAACCTAGCCATCAAACAACAGAGTGCTATGCAAGCAAGCATTGCCAAAGCCAACACTTTGGGCTTTTGTGCAGGTATGGGATGGGCATTTTAGGCACTGATATAATGGCACCACCTGGTCTTAAGATCGCAACAGATGGACAATATAGTGATTCCTGGGTATATGATGGCAGTACTTGGAAAATACCTTTCTAATACCTCAAGCCAAAACAGCTGACTTGGTCGTTGCTTGTTTTTAACAGTACTGCAGTGCATGGAAGAGATATGAATCAAGTGGATGATGGCACACTTGGTTAAGACCTTTTTATTACTCCAGCAATCATTTACAGCTGTAATTAAGCCAGTAGCTCTCAGCAGACAGTTTAGCAATAACAGGCTACATGTTGATGTTCTCTCTTGATAGAGGGATTTCAGAGAGATCCCAGGAGGGTGTGTTTTGGGTGGGGAGGGGCAGATGGTGGGTGGCTGGGAGTGGCCATAGAGATTACCTTTGCTCGGGGGAATGGGGTAACTGGTAAGTCAATGGGTGGGTAAATAACCAAACAACCCCCCGAGCTGTGTGTTCCTCCTCACACGGCCTCTCCCTCCTACCTGTACTCCAGTGCAATCGTTTCGGCTTGTAGGTGGTGCTTCAGCTCCACCCAATAGCCCAAACTAAAAAGGGGGACAGTGGCAGAGCCTATTACAAGGGTGCTTCCCTTGGGGCAGGTTCACACATACCTCTCAGCGTCCCCCCCTTTTTTTTTTACAGGAAGTCACCTGCTTGGACGCATTAATACCCTCCCATCACACCACTTGTCTTCCATAGACTTGAATGCATGCAGTCACGAAGGAAAACCTGCCCATTCATAACTGCATCGGCTTCAATGGGATCAGCCGCCAAGTAAACCTGGGCCCAGCCGTGACTGAAAGTCAATTGAGGGGTGTCTGTGTGTGGAGAAGGTCAGCGAGCCCCAGGGAACCAGCCTGCAAATGCTCAAAAGCCACCACAGGCACGGCTTTCCCTTGAGGTCCAAGAAATGAGTACCATTTAGTTAGGTAATATTACATCGGTTATTTACAAGGCAATGAAGATAGCCTAGATAAGCGAAAAACTTTGTTGCACTCAAAAATAAACATTGCAATGAAGCGAACACCTCCTCTAGGCCCATAGGTGTGAGTGCAGGCCCGCCCTGTAGTGTCATTCTGGCAGCACCAGTGCAGGTTCCAACAGAACCTAACACAGATTTCAACACAGCCTCGCATAGCTCCCAGAAGACCCCCGCAAAGCGCCCACTCGTCACATAGCAGCAAGAGCCCCCGTGTACCTCCCCATACATCGTGGACCACGGAACTGCTACAACACGCCGTGCATTGGCTCTGGCTCTTGGAGGGGTGCACTCACCATGGACAGGAGGGTGTACGAGGCGTACAGCTTCATGTTCACGAGGCCGTTGATGGCAGCCTCGCAGTCCGCGTGCAGGTTCTGACGCACCTGAGACTCCATCGCGCTCGCTGCTTCAATAATGGACCGGTGCCGTGGGGAAGCGCAGACCGGACAAAGAGCACACCTTACCACAGGAAGACGACTACAGTGATAGGTGCGACCCTGGAGACATTTATAGCCTCCAGCAAAACCCGACAGAGAGCATCGGGTGACAGGCAGCAGTGAGCCAGCCTATAACCTGGAGCTGCATCCCCCACGACCAATCAGGTGCGCCGGAAGCTGATCTCTGGTGTGACATGTACACCGCCGCAGGTAACGCAGCACCGGTACAGCGGCACCTGACGTGGGCGCCTCTCCAGAAATAGACGGAGATCTGGGGGCAACCTGCAGGCCAGGGTTCGGGGCCCTGTCGAACCGACGTGCGCTCCCAGTCCGTCAGGAGCCACACTCGAGTAGCATTGTGTCGGTGAAAAGCAACATCATCAGCTGTTTACAGGACCGAAAGTCTGTGGCTGGGCAAGATGGATCTACACATGCGTATTATTGCAGGCCTCTAATCCACGAGAAGCTCAATACACAGGTATATATATATATCTTACAACCATAGGAGAAGTCAGCCGCCATGCTTGGAGAGGAGGCGGGCAGGTCCATGGGCCGCCCACAAACAAGAACGTTGAAAGGTACAATCAAGGGGCAAACCGAAGACGCGGCCCTGTCAAACCAACCGATTTACTAAGCAATTCCCCCCTTTCCTGCTCCTCCAACATAACCAACGCCACTATACACGACTAGGGGCTAGCCACACTACACACAGACACACCCAGAACAAATCTAATGCTTGCACCCAACCAAATCTCGGAGATTCTGGAATTAACCGTAGCGGGAACATACACTGGCACATAATACATAAATCCTTTTACACAAATGCACAACACCTAACAGTCATCCCCGACTCTGGTCCCCCTTCTGGATACAACTAACCAGTGCGTACAACCGCTACCTCACCCTAACATCATACGGCCCACACGCCCAACACAAACACTAGCACACATCCGAGGCACTGAGTCCTACCCGTACGGTTACAACAAGCAGGCCTCTTGAACAGCGCCGGCTTGAGGAGGGCTCAGAGGGTGTGGTTGCACAAAGGCGCACCCCACGGTGCTGCAAATAGAGGGCGCATTGCCTCCAGTTCAGTGTCATGTAAACAGCACCTATTAAAGAATCACGCCGTGATTCTTGATTTTTTAATAATCACTGTTTATATGATACTGGGCTTGGAGGCAAGGCCCCTTTAAACACACTTTACAAGAACAACAGGTGGTTCAGTTCTGTTGTTCGACTGATATCAGCCAAACAACAGAACTGAGCCCCTTGCTGTTCGGTATTTGTGGTGGACGGGGTGGAGGCTGGGAGTGCACAAATCTCACACAGGTCACTGGCAGACCTGGGGTCGGCACTACTCCCACACGCAAGACAACACTCACACACGCCAGTTCCTCCTGCTTCTGAACCTACCCTATCATCCTATCCACAATAACACACTCTGCCCTCTTCTCTTGCAGAGCCATGTAAGCACCTTGATACTGCCCTCAGGTGGTAGCCAGGGCCAGCCTTAGGGCAGGGTGCTGGGTACTACCTGGGGTGCCTTTAGCCCCCCAGGGCGACAGCTCGGGGGAGCCTTTCAAGAGCTACCCTGAGCTGGCGTGGTGGGTGAAGCATCCTTTTGAAATGAAATGCGCTTGCGGAAGCGGGTGCATTTAACAACAATAGGGTGCTGGCACCCTATTGAGATAATTACCTGCCCGCTGTGACGCGGGAACCGGCGGTTTTCATTAGAATAGGGCGCTGATGCAAGCATCAGCGCCATATTCCAGTGATTAACTCCCTGCTCCTGTGCGGGAGTAGGGAGATAATCATCTTAATAGGGTGCTGCAGGACCCTATTGTTGTTAAATGCGCCCACCCCCGTGAGCATATTTCATTTCAAAAGGATGCCTTCTCCCACCACCGAAAATAATAATTTGGCGCCTCCAACTCCCCTCAATTGACCAGGGCGTGGGGAGGAAGGGCACCAAATTGTTCTTTTTCAGGCCCGGGCACTGCCGCCACTAAGGCTAGAACTGTTGGTAGCGGTGCACAATATACATCAACATAACATAACATGGAGATGTCATGCCATTGGTGCACAGGACAATCAGGTCCTCAATGTGCAAGCAATACCAATAATAACGTGTTATTTATATTGCATAGAAGATATATTATTAGCACCAGGGGCGGAGGAACAGCCACTCAGGTTCCTTGGATCGCGGGCTGAAACTACTGATCTCAGTCCGCGTTCCATGGAACCTGACGGCTGATTCCCCCGCCCGCAGCGCCATCTTCTTCCCACCCTCCCATTCCCTTAATTATTTCAGAAACCCCAATCCCCTTACCCCCACATACCCTGGGATTTGCCGGTATTACTGGCTATTTTTGCTGTTGGGGTGGTAGAATTACCACCAGCACCACCAGCAAACGTGGACTTTGCTGGTTCAGTAACGTGATGGTAAATGGTAATGAGACCCAGGCTCATATCCTGACTTTGCCGCCAGATGACATGGGGGTCCTGGACAGATGAACCTATCTCACTGTACTGCATAGTACTCCGCTGTGTTCACTGACAATGTTTGCCTTCTCACATTATGGTGGCATTGTGTAGCCTATTACCTAATCTTCTTTTTATGAATGTGTTGTGATGTGCTTGTTAGTGTGCGCAGGAGCTGGTGATGTAATGTGGAATGTTATGGTGTGGATGAGAGAATGTTTGTGGTGAGGGTTCCAAGCCCAGGCAGTTGGAGAGCCTCTGCCTGGGTGATGGGTGCCAGTGTCTGTTGTATCTGTCCTATGTATCTGTTCCTAAGAAGCTAAGCTAATGTAACTTAAGAAGATGCTAATAAAGCTGGAAAGAACTTACCATGAAGACTAAGGAGGTCACGTTGTTTCAGAAATCTATATCAAGTGCCACTGGTGAGCTTATGTTCACTTATACTCCTTTTACCTAAAACTTGTTTTAGCTTTTTTTTAAAAAATGTCAAATGTTCCTCTCATAATGAATAGTAATCGGTTAGTCAGTGTCAAACATTCAAAAGAAGCAGGTGACATTATTTTGCAGTTTATTTTCCTCAGTGTATTTAAATATTTTAAGTTCAGTAGTAAAACCCATATGTGATTTATTTAGGTTGACATCAATTAGGGTTCTGGTAGTTAAAGACTTCCATTTATGATGGAGAAAATAAAACTACAATCATGCTCCTCTTGCACAGCATGTTTTTATACTTTTTAAAATGTATTGTCATATTGGTTTATCATGTGACTTGTGTACAGATCTACAAACCAGTTTTATTTCTTGAAATTAAAACTTTCACATATAAAAGTTATTTTCTGTATGACAAGAACTGTAAAAGAACGTGGTCAAGTGCCAAAATTGTAGACTGCGATCAAATCCCAGCATTACCATTTAACGATAGGGTGTGATCTTAGATAACTCACTTACTTTATTTATTTTATTTTATTTATTTATTTGTTGCACGCCCAGACCCTGGGGTATCATGGCGTGGTTACAGATATCTTTGGCATTGGTCAAACATCAATACAGCGTACAGAGGTTATTGACAGACAACAAATCATACAATACATTCATGAACATAATTTACAAGATCAGCCGGTGAGCTAATGTTAACATAGGTTAGCAGATCAATATGCTAATATTGGTTAAATAACCATGTTTTTAGCTGTTTCTTAAAGCCATGGAGAGAAGTCTCTTTTTTGATATTGAGGGGGAGGGTGTTCCAGTGTTTAGGGGCTAGAACAAGAAAGCTGCTACCCCCTGCTCTGGTAGTTTTGTAGCAAGGGGACACTACTAGTAGATTGTCATTGGACCTCAGTGTTGTGTTGGATTCTTTTTTCTGTAGCGCGTTGTTGAGGTAGATTGGGGCTTTTTTGGCAAGACATTTGTGAGCGATGCAGAGTGTTTTAAAGATAATTCTAGCTTTGATGGGTAGCCAGTGGGCATCCTTCCTTGTCTTAGAGATGTGATCAAACTTTTTTTATCCCTAATGCTGCCCTTAAAACTATATTTTGCAAGAGCTGTAATTTAGTGAGGTTGGAATTGGAGGTCCCTAGCAATAACACATTGCAGTACTCCAACTTAGATAATACCAGGGCCCTGGCCAAAGTGAGGCAATTGGTGGGGGTCAGAAATTGTCGACTTAGAGCGCTAAGTTTGGATTTATAAGCTGTGGATGATGAAAGCGTGCTAATATGTTTGGTCATAGTGAGATTGGCGTCTAGGTATATACCTAATGTTTTCACTTGCTTCAGTACTGGGATCAGAGTCCCGTCGATATTGATCGAAGAGTAGTCTGCATGGAGGGAAGCTATTTTAGATGGGGATCCCACGATGAGAACTTCTGTCTTCTCATCGTTAAGACAGAGACTATTCAGTGGCATCCAGTTTTGGATGATGGCATATATTTTCTTAATTGTCACAGTGTCCTGTTCATAGTTACCTGAGATGGGTATAAGAATGGAATGCATGGAGCGGACTGAGTGCATGGAGCGGACTGAGTGCATTGAGCGGACTGGAGTGCATGGAGCGGACTGGAGTGCATGCATGGAGTGGACTGGAGTGCAAGCATGGAGTGGACTGGAATGCAAGCATGGGGTGGACTGGAGTGGATGGAGCGGACTGGAGTGCATGGAGTGGACTGGAGTGCATGGAGCGGACTGGAGTGCATGGAGCGGACCGGAGTGCATGGAATAGATTGGAGCGCATAGAATTGCGCGACTTACATGGAATGGTTTGGAGTGCATGGAACGTTTGAAAGAGCATGTAACCCATCATATCACATGATATGATATGATATGATATGATAGGTTATTTATAACGCGCTTAATACCCAGAGGTTTCTAAGCGCGGACCCAGGGATCGAACTTGTGTTGCTCCGTGTCATTTTGTTTCCAAGTCGAGCACACTGCCGCTGAGCTATCCTCCTGGGACAACACCACACTTACTCTCTTCTTTACACCACCACTCAACTAGAACACAGAGATACTATGACACCATTCGGTATAGCTGTTCTCATATCAACATCTGCCTCATGCTCCCCATCACTCTAACTAATCACTGCTGGTTACACCCCCCCAAGCCAGGCGTTTTCCTCAGGCCTAACGCAGCCACAATCGGTCTGGATAAATCCTGCCAGAACGAACACATACTCTTGATCTCTCAACTACCACACCTACCGCTAAGAAGCAGCTATTACACGAATGCCATACCAGCTGCACACATATCCGGTGCTCACACGCACCTTTGACTCTCTCTACTCTCTCTACTGACTTGAACTTCGGTTCCCAAGGGCGTTCAACCTACCAGCGCCTTCAGACCATACCAATGGCTATATAAATGCAAAATAACATAACATAACATATAAATAGTGATAACTGTAATGGCCGATGGGATCAATAAACAGCTAAAAAAACATTAAAAGTTTCTTGGCGCTTTATTCTTATTAGCAAAGAGGCCAGGGTTGGATGAACAAACTGCTAAGGTTAGATCACACGTGGTAGACTGTCCGGTATCCTACCAGGTCTTTCACTTCCTTGATTCAAGGTTGCATCTCTTGACAAGTGACACAGTCGCTCTCACTCTCTTGGGTTTTAGTCTCCTGAACACTTATTTTTGGGTTCTGGATCTTTTTGGGCTGGTATAGGGGTCATCACAGTTATGTGTCTGTCCTACTGGACTCTAATACCTGTTACCACAACCTGGTACCTTAGGCAATCTGATGGGGGTCAGCCATCAGACTCTGCTCAGGCAATTGGGCAGTAGGGTAAGCTTCCCCTCCTGTTTGTTCTTGAAAGCTCTCTAGCTAGACACAGGACTGGCCAACAGGTCACCTCTCAAGGCCCTTATGTCCAATGTATCTCTGGCCTGTGGCCTGGCCCTTCTCCACCAGCTTGGCATCACCTTCCTGGCCCAGATCTTGATAAGTTCCAGACCGCCCTTCTTCCTCCCTGTACTGCTCTCCTTTTCTTCTCCTCCGTTTTCTCTCTTAGATGTTCCTCCACCTACTTATTTCCTTTCACTCTATGTTTGTGTTTCTCTTCTGCCTCCTCTCCTTCCTCTATGTGCTCCTCCTCCTTCCCTCCTTTTCCCCTCTCAGGTTAATCTTTTCAGACTCCTTTCTTTCCTCGATCTCTGAGTTTGTCCACCTTCTCACCTTAATTTTGTCCTTAGCTGTTTCTCCTCCACTTCTTTCCATCCTCTCTTCAGTCACTTCTGCTCCACCTCCACGTCTTTTTCTATCCCCCACTCCACTTCAGCCTCGCCCTCCTTTCTCCTCTCTCTGTGTTTACCAACTAACTATTCATTCCAAACTTACCTCTTGTTTGTTCTTCCCTTTGTACTGTCAGTCGGGCTCATGAACAGGATACTCACAGCAGCTGTGCACTTAATGGGATCAGACTTTCTGAATGTAAGGGACTGGAACAAACTAAAATGCCCCGAGGTATGGCTGTTTGAGCATGTGGAGCATGTCATAGCTCAACGTAGCAAAGAAACGTAAGGGTAGTCTGCCATCATAGAGTCGGGTAGTCCGTTCTCCATGGTTGCCTGACTTCATCATAGTGCCACAGGCCCCCTGTCTCTATATGGGGCTGACTTAGATACCTATTAGTGTTATCAGGCTGTTCGTAGAGTCATGTGCCCACAGGCTTGCAAGTAGAACATTTTGTGCTTCCAACGGTCTCGGGAGGATAGCTCATGGGTAACGTGCTCGCCTTGGAAGCAAGACGACATGCAGCTCCACAGGTTCGATCCCTGGGTCCGCGCTTAGAAACCTCTGGGTATTAAGCGTGTTATAAATAACCTAACCTATCATATCATAACATCTCTTCAAACTGCTGGAATACTTCAGGTTGTCTGGGCCTGTCAGGTCGAATATTATACAAGGCTAGGGATAGCACAGATGCCATGGGGGCACCCCCGTATGACACCACCGGGACCGGCATCACAGAGCAGGTAATGGTTATCAGCCTCTAGGATCTGCCAAGACGTATCCTCTAGGTTCGGGACATTGACTCTGTTACACAATCCCTATATAGCTGTGAGGAATTCCACCATCTGCACAGTGGGTGTGCGCTCGCCTGGGTTTTTTTGAAATTGTAAATGAAATTGAATGATGGTAGATCAACCTCCGGAAAATGTGTGGGCCTACTGCGCACACATTTTCCTATGCTCACCGCACAAAATACACATAGACCCATGTCCTCTGGGTGGACGCAGCCTAGAGTCGCCGTTGCCCCTGTCATATTTAGTTGAAATATGATAGCCAAGAGTACATCAAGGCATCTCAGAAGGGGGAAGGCAAAACCTAGCTCCTGCCATTGCCAGCCTAATTAACTATCAAAGGCTCTATGGATCTGCTGTTTCCTTTGTTAGCTGCTGGTGATAGCTTTGCATACTAATCAGAGTTAATTCAAATAGGCTCATGGAAGGCCTGGTCGCAGGACTAACAAAGGACAGGAACTCCCTAACAACCTTTGATATGCACTGTGTCAACCTGAAGCCAGCTCCGGTCTCTCAGCATCAAGGGCAATGAACAGTCATGTCTGGGACAGCTGTTTACAGTAGTCATCCTGCAAGGGAACCCCATTCAGAAGGTATGAGTGTGTGGTTTGACGGTGCCCAAATATCTGATCTCGCCACAGCTTCAAGGGAGACCTGCCGCTTTAATCAGGAAACACAAAGCGCTCAATTAACCAGAAAGACCCTTTGATCCACAACAGACAGGAAGATGGGTGGGACTTAGTATTACATGTTTACCCCTTTACCTTATCTGTTGTAAAGCACTCTGGTTATGACCTCACGCATACGGGAGATTGTTGGTGGGGACCCAGGATTGGTTCATTAAGGTAGGCTTAGCCTACAACAATCACTGGGGCCTGTTTGGCTTTAAAAGAGGGTCGAGCCCCTCTTTAGGAAGATCATCTGAAGACTTTGCAAGGAGTAACAAGAAGAACTCATTGGACCCTGGCTGAAGGTCCAGTCTGCCTTACATCTTCCCCCAGTGAAGGAAGGCCAGGAACTCCAAAGAGGGAATCAACATCCCTCCCTTAAACATCTCCCAGAGAACAGAGGGAGATACTGAATCCAGAAAACCCTACAGCTCCAGAGCTGGTACCCAACCAGCACACAGCGTGCCCTGCTAGGGTCTGCAGCAAGCTTCCTAGGTGTGAAGTGCCAGAGAGTCTCTGAACCAAACCAAGGACGTTGCCTGCAACACTCCCCTCAGCTTTTGGCCATCCGCCTTAAAGGAGGACACAAGTCCAGTGAAGAAGCTAGGTGGAGTGCATCGACAAGCATCAACCAGCATCTGCCTTAAAGGACATTTTCGAGCCAGTTGAGCCCTTTGAGCTGCAACCGATTGCATCGCTGACTGATGTTACACTGCAGTCGCTCACACCGTTGGAGATGCCTTGACCAGGGCTTCAGACCCACCAACTAGCACTGAGACCACGATTCCTGACCCCGATCCGTCGTGTAGGCCAGTCTGCAGCCATCCATCCAGCCTTGCTTGCCGAATTTCCTGCCACCTGATAGCTGTCTCCCGTCTTGAACTCTGTTGCCGATGCTGAAAAGCACCTTGAAACCGACTTGACCCTGTCGAGCACCAAGAACTTCTACAAGCACAAGGTACATTGTGGTTCTGTCCCCCTGGTCCTACTCCGAAGGCTCCTAGGGACATTTTACGACCCATTTCTCCCTTTGTGCTGGAACCAAGTATCCTTGAACTACTGCGATTAATCACTTTACCGACTACCCTCCTGTCAGTATCCAGAGTGCAACCCTTTTCCGTCTTGAAACTGGCTGTCCTCGGCATTCCTTTAGGGGGTGGATTGTATTTTGTAGTGGGGTAGAACTGTCTTTGTTATAATAATAAAGTAGATATTTTTTAAACAACTTTGACTTGACAGTTCCTTTTATCATTGGGTAATAATTGTATTCCCGCTCTGTTGCAACTAACCAACAATCCACGACCTTGCGGGGAAAAACCTATTGTTCCGTCCACACTACCAAAATTGGACAAGGAGGTTTATAATTTGCTTGTGTTTCCAATCTGTTCGGATACCTTCTGGTGTACTAGAGGTGTGGGGCTGATTGATAGTTTAGAATCCAATATTCATCCCTGCACCACTGGGCCCTGGAAGTTGATTCGTCACAAAGTATTTGTTTTATGGCTCAGTCAAAGCAGCACTACTTCAAAACCAAGGCCCTTTTCTAATCTCACTCCATGGTTGGATGTGTGCACCTTTCTGATCGTGTCTGATAAATGTTCCCTACCTTTGCTGTGCTACGTGTCCCTTCCTGCTTGCTTCCCATCAGTCTCCTTGATCCATGCTCGAGCACTTAGTCATTCCTTGAGGCTTCCAATCTAAGTTCTGCATCTATGTTGGAAAAGTGGAGCAGTACCTTTTTCATACGGCTACTGATCTGTGACCACAATTTTATGCCACTGACTGTATACCCTACTCTTGCCTGCTGTTGTTAAATTGTGTCCTGGACCTATGGTAAAACACAGGTAGCCACATTGTGAACTGACAATGTCGCCCTCAAAATGACACTCGTTTATTACACTGAATCCGTCACAGATGACGGAAATCAGAATACTTCAAGGAGTTCCCCGGCTTTCCCCAATCGCTACCATAGCAGCCTAACAAGGTAGGGGTTTTGTCTAGAAAAAGGTAGTGGGGCCATAGAAACATTCTTGGATCCCTCAATTTCTTTGGTTTGGGGGTGCAAATTTGCTGTGCTCCAGTCCCCAAAACCCTTAAAACACCCTGGGCCTCATTACGACTCAGGCGTTAAGGGGTTAACGGCGCCGTAAAAGGTTGCGGCGCCGTTAACCCCTTAACGCCTTACTACGAGGTCCCTTTGCGGCTCCCGACCTTAACGGCTGGTCTGTACCAGCCGTCAAAGTAGGGACACGCAAAGGGACCTTGAAGGTAATTACGGTACCGCAATTTGCGGTACCGTAATTACCGCCTTCCCCATTCCCATTGAGCCCTATGGGGCAAAAATGGGAATGGGGAAGGGCCATTGGTAAATGGGGAATTACCACCCCGCCAACCTTGGAATGGGGTGGTAATTCCCCATTTCACCATGGCGGATTCAGTAAGTTACCGGCGTCAACCATGGCGCTAACAGTGCCATTGTTTAACGCCAGGGTCGTAATGAGGCCCCCTGTCTGAGCTGCATCCGCTCTGGAGAAATACAGGGAATTTCTGTCTTTTCATTGGAAATGTTCCGTGCAGCCTCGAACGCTATTCATTCCGATGAGCTCGGACTGGCTTGCGTGAAGCCTACTGTCCTGCCGTGGCAACTGCAATAGCAAATGCTGCCAAATGAAACTAAAATGGCAAACTTTGAAGTTGCAATCCCTGCCTGCAGCAAATATGTGTAATGAGAAGAAATGGAGCTAAGCATTGCCGCAGCCTGCTTTGTCTGCTCAAGATGATCTGATCCTGCATATGCATTTTTCAATCATATTTTCCCTAAGCCACACAGAGCCCTTCACCTTGTGTCACTGACCGTTGCTGCACCACATGGACACAGCTCTCGATCAAGTTACACTCGCACACACTAAGCACACTCCTGGATGGGTACCTTGCTGATTTAAATCGGAGACCCTAGACCAGAAGAGAGAGTGTGTGTGTGTGTGTACACATCTCCAGCATATGTGCCACATTGGTCACTCTTTTGCCCTCCGGTCGGCCTTTTTTGCTGCAATCATCGTTGATCTCACCACTTAGTCCTGGCATTTTCAATATGACTCCTCCGGATCAGCGAGCTGTCCAGGGTTATGCCTGGGTAGAGGCTGTTGTTCTCCTACTGGATGTTCTCTCCGTTGAGGCTGATGTGCGGATGCTCCTTGATGTGCTTTTGTGTTGTCATGCTGGTGTTCAGTGCAATCTGCCAGTCGCTGTACAATGTCGACAGCCTGTCCAAAGATGCTTGAAGGTTCTTAGCCAACTCCTTTTCCCTGAAAGACTGTGTGATGACTGCAACCTCGTCTACATACACTGCAGGTCTGTTTTCTGACAGAATGTCGTTTGTGAAGATGTTGAACAGGAATGGTCCAAGGTTTGCTCCGCTTTGGCACGCCCGCTTTGATAGGGCGCACTGTTCAGAGCTCTGCCTGCATGGCCATGAGGAAGGAGCGATCGTCCAATTAGCTTGCAATCAAGATGACCAAACAGCTCGGAAATCCAAGTTTAATCGTCTTGTGCTTCAGTCATTTATGCCATACCCGATCAAAGGCTTTGGTCACTTCCAAGAAAACAGTTCCCTTACATTGGCTGATGTTGAATCTAGGGGTAATTTTCTCCACCACTCTCAGTAGCTGATGATTCGTTGCCTGCTTGTTAAGAAATCCAACTCCAATGTTGCTGAGGCGGTGAGATTGACTTTTTTCCAGTAGCTTTCACAGTCGGAAGAGCAGGGCGATGAGGCATTCGTTTGTAGGGTCTCTAAGTGCTTTCCAGCCCTTGTGGGAACACATCAATTTCTTTCCAGGATTTAGAGACGTGCTAACGTCGCATGCATGTGTTGAAGATTACTGCAAGGCATTCCATTGCTGCAGACAGGAGCCTCTTGACGACCAGGTTGGTGATCTCATGGCTGCCTGGTGCTTTGCCATTTCCTAGCTTGTCTGCGGGTCCTGTTACCTCAGAGCATGTGCATTCCTCAGTGTTCTCAGCTCCAATCTCGGCTGGGCATTCTGGTCCGTTATCCCAACGCCTTTGACATCAAAGACGCCACAGGTGCATCCGCAAGTGCCTCCACCTTGTCTTTGCCGCATGCAAGGCACATCACACCTTACTACCGTATGCAGAGCTGTAGCATTGCAGGTCTTAGAGTTCATGTGGCCCTGTTTGGGGCCAGCAAGGGCAAAGGTGCTCGGTTAGACAAAAGAAGGCAGAAGGTGCCAGAAATAGAGCACAAAAAGAGAACTAAAGAGGTACACCAGGGGCAGTGATCGAAGTGTGCGGGAACAGTCGGGAGCGGTGTTCCACTACTTTTATTTTTTTCTGTTTACCGTTCCTCTACGTTTTAAGACCATATTCACCATTCTATATAGAGAACGTGTCCATTCATGTCCCTGTGCAAGTGTAAAGTTGGAATAGGAGCTTTAGTTAGTAGTTATTTAGACTATTGCAATGCACCGGCCGCAACACCTTGCCACATGTTGCACTATGCTACCGCCTACCCTCTCCCTGACCGAGACCACAGTTCCACTACTTATTTCGTTACACTTATACCAATGACCAGGGGTAGAGAAAAGAGAAGGAAAGAAAATGAATGAAAAAGGAAATGTAAATGTGTAAAAGATATAAGGATAGTAAAGGGTCATAAGAGGCGCAGTGAAAAGAGGAACATGAAGGCAAAAGGATTAAATGGAGACAGAAGACTGTGGCGACAGAAACAAGGCGGAAGAAACAAAGAAGTGCTAAGAGATAAAAGTAATGTAAAGATCATTTGTAATGTAAAGCGCTTTGGCGTAAAGCGCTATATAAACTTAATAAATACAAATACAAATACAAGGAATGAAAGGAAGCATAACAAAACATGTGCATGTTATACAAAGAGGCAGAGGAGAGGAAAACAAATTGAAAGAGAAAGAAAGCTGTACAAAAGAAACACATCCTGGCGAAAATGGCCCCAGGTTATTGTGGGTCGGATGGTTTACCGACATCCTTTTAATCTAGGGGTAAACATTTGAAGTTACAAGCTACTAGACAGACATAAAAGGTCAGTTGCTCCCTCGGTTCTCAGCATAAACACAGCAAACCATGACTTACTCGCCATGGGGTCAATTATCACTAGCCAATAGCTAGTGGTTAGTGCCAATTTGAAGGACTCCTTTCATCCATACGTTATATTGGTTGCTTTTCTTTGGCTCACGGTGCCCAGGCCTGGAGCTGCTTCAAAGTGAAAAGATACTGGGCCTCATTACACGGTAGGCAGTAAGGGTTTACCGGTACTGGTAAGGGCACCGGTACTGGTAAACCCTTACCGCCTTACTACGATGTCCCTTTGCGGGTCCTCCCTTAACGCCTGGTTTTTCCAGGCGTTAAGGACGGGACCCGCAAAGGGACCTCAGAGCTAATTACGGTACCGCAATTTGCGGTACCGTAATTAGCACCTTCCCCATTCCCATTATGCCCTATGGGGCAAAAATGGGAATGGGGAAGGGCCTTGGTGAATGGGGAATTACCGCCCCCGCTCACCTTGGAGTAGGGCGGTAATTCCGCCATCCACCAAGGCGGACTCGGTACGGTACCGGCGGCAACCATGGCGCTAATAGCACCATGGTTACCGCCTACCGTGTAATGAGGCCCAATGCCTTACTATGGGCCTCATTACACGGACGGCGGTAAGGGTTAACGGTCACCGTTAATGGCAACGGTGACCGTTAACCCTTACCGCCGTACTACGAGGTCCCTTAGCGGGTTGGTGCTTTAACGCCTGCTTTTTGCAGGCGTTAAAAACCAACCCGCTAAGGGACCTCGGAGCTAATTACGGCACCGCAAAATTGCGGTGCCGTAATTAGCGCCTTCCCCATTCCCATAGAGCCCTATGGGGCAGAAATGGGAATGGGGAACGGCAATGGCGGAAGGGGGATTTACCGCCCCAACGACCTTGGAATGGGGTGGTAAATCCCCTTACCGCCAAGGCGGTGCTGGTAATTTACCGGCATGGTCCAGGGTGCTAATAGCACCCTGGATCACCGCCTTCCGTGTAATGAGGCCCTATAAGTTGGGATGTGCGGTAAAATGTGGTGGTAATACTATTTACTGCTCCATCCAACGACGAGTTTGGGAGTAAGGTGGAGGAAAACCCTCCGGCAAGATGCTGGAGGTATTCCCGCTACCTTACTGCCCAAAATCAGCCAATTCAGCAGTATTACCACTGGCAGAATCACCTCGAGTGGTAACCCTGCTGAAATACCCCATGGGGACTAAGACCACCTACCGCCCCTTGTAACCTGGCGGTAATATTGCTGGACCAAGTGGCAGCAACGGTAATACAGTTTGTTGGTATCTCTGCAGATTTACCACTGACATACCACCAAACTCGTAAAGAGACCCTCTGGTGGCCAAGTTGTAGAGAACCAGAATATGTCCAAGTCGCCCCTGAGTTCCTAGACTTTGCAAAGGCACCGCTCGGTGACCGATGGGGTACTTTGCCCTGTACATTGACGGGTATTGCACTGGCCTTTTTGGCACTGAGAAATAACCTCAAATAATACAATGACAGATATGCCACCTGATGCCACCTGTAATAATGCACCCTACTGGAAAAGTCTGGCTCACAATGCCACTGCTCAGCCATTTACACCCAGCAAAGAAAGGTGCATCTACATTTGAAAATACAATAACATTACCCGTATTGTGAAGAAATGTGAGTGACCCCAAGAAGACCGACCCAGCACTCAAATAAGGGCGACCATTCCTCCCCTCTGTCCTGCAGAAAAGGCTCGCCTGTGCTGCACCCCAGCTGCTGTCCTGAATAAATGATGGGCAGGGGTAGGAGGACAATGGCTGCCTGCCCCGGAAGGAGCCCCTCCCACCCAGGTCTCATGACTGATTCATGGCCATTGTTGGCAGCCTGATTAAAAGCAGCTTGCTCAGCTGAGCAGATATTAATATTTAAACCCCACCCAGTCAAATCATCTCTCTTTTGTGGATTGACCCCAAAGCTCAAGGAAAAGGCAGGGCTTTGAGCTCGACTAGTTCCTCTCACGAGGCCTTGGTTAGTAGTTAGCCTTGTCTCAGTGACATGGACTCTAGTTAAGCCCGCGGCCTCCTTACTCACTGGAGGCCTACCCTACTCACGGGACATATGCGAATGCCTGAATCCGTCGACACAGACAGTAGCTCGCCCTGAGCAGAATGATGTGGTTTTTAGTTAGCTCTGTGCCCCAGCATTAAAACCCCAGCCACATAGCTTTGGTTCGACTTGTGCTTGAAAACCCTTGTGCTTAGTTTTGCAAGGGGTCAGAGTCACGTGGGATTTAGTGGAACCATGGACGACATCGGGGACTTTGAACATGTTCAGTTGAAATGGGCCCGAGCCTCAGGGGGGCCCGAGCAGCTGTCCCCATGTTGAAGTCGGCAGTCTTATGAAACAGCATTATACTCCTTTCATTCGGGACGTTGAATGAGTGCTTTACAGCATGAATGTTACAGGCTACCTTTGCTGACGCCATCAGGGAGTCACCTCTCCTGGGCCTCTACGGTTTCCAGTATCGTTCTTATTACCTTGTTGCCTGTTTACGCCAGTTCTGTGTACACTAGCCCCTTCCAAAGAGTGATTAATAGTTTTTTATTGGATATTTAGGTTGCGCACTGAAAAGTGACTTTGCGCACTTATCAGCGTGAAAAACTCAATACAGCAATTCATGAACAGACTTTGCGTGAGCCCGTCACGTCTTTGCATGCAATCAAGTGCTGTCCGCGACACTCCACACAAAGTGTGAGACGAGCGTATGCAACGAAATAAATAGTGGGCAGAACATGCATATTCCACATTCTCCTGGAAAATGAGGAAGAATAAGGAAAAACAAGGTTGTGTTGAGGAATGTGCCACACAAAGAAACCACACGCCCATTCAAGCGCAAACATAATCAAATGTATGGATTTCACAGCGCAACGTCACGTTGGGAAAAGTCATGTGCAAACTTCGTGTCTCACCCCACATGACACCATTCTAACGTCGGCCAGCGATGATGAACGTATGAATACTGGGAGCCTTCGTACATGGAAACAAAAGGAGGAGGAGGAGGATGCAGAGACCCCAGATTGTCACAACGCACACCACGCTGTTTGCGATGCCAAATGACCAGGTGTATGCAAGGTACCGGTTCCCACCCCATGTCATACTACACCTGGTCATGAAGGGGGAACAAGACCTTGCATCCCCCACCATCAGCTCACATGCTGGCAGCACTCCATTTCATAGCCACAGGCTCCTTTCAGTGCACCACAGTCAATGTTGATGGCATATCTCAGGCCACACAATCCAGCTGTCTCCACCAGGTGTTGGCCTGCATAACATCAAGTGCATCTGTGCATAGGCACATATACATGCTGCGCACACTGCAGGCAAGGCAGAGAGTGTGCCAGGAGTTCTATGCGGTTGCCCACTTCCCACATGTACTTGGACCCATTGATTGTGCCAGGAGTTCTATGCGGTTGCACACTTCCCACATGTACTTGGAGCCATTATTTGTACACATGATGCGCTACGCCCCCCACCTGATTGACGGAGCACATTTACCGCAACCAGAAGCATTGGCATTCTATCAATGTGCAGGTCATCTGTGATGCAAACGGAGTCATCATGCAAGTCAATGCCAATGTTCCTGGAAGCACAAAACACTGTGCCAGTCACCATTCTACGGGGTCCTGGCATCGGGAACCTTTGTCAAAACCTGGCTCATTGGTGAGTATTAACTGTCGCGCACATATATGCATTCACATGGCACACTGAATAATGGGATTTGTCTAAACCATTCAACAATATACACCATTTCAACATCATGTGCTGGTGTTTTTTCATAAAAATGTGCCATCCAGCATAGACAATGGGGCTGTGTACACAATGAGTGAGAGCTGGCACAGATGCCAGCTCGTTCACCATTCCAAAATGGCCAACACTTTGGACAGCCCTGTAATACAGACAACAAATATGTTGCCATGGCAATGGACGCCAAAGGCGTTTCTCCTTATGGCACAGACACAGCAGTTCCCGCACTGACACCGACGGGAGCGCATCCACGCCGGCTGCCCGGTTCACTCGTAGCAATTTTCCTGATTGCGGTAAGCAATATCAATATAGTTATGCACGCATGATTCCTGGGTTAATCAAAGGTGCACAAGCTGATTGCCGAGCATATATCTGGCGAAATAGAGATACTTCAAGCCAGTTTTTTCTCGCAAGTGTATTACTGTATGCACGTGAAAAACCGCTACTGTACCACACTTATACTGCCTATGTGCAACGGGCCGAGCATGTATCCAGCGGAACAGAGACACATCTTGCATGCTAGAGTGACACACCCACCACGTTTGTGCACCGCCCCTATCTGCTTCTTCAGGCTTTATCTTCTTCCCAAGTGCTGAACCTTTACTTTGGGTCTGAACACCACGCGTATGCATGCACTTTAGTCAATGCATCATGGAACATGCTAACTATGTAGGAGGTAATCATTTATTTGGTCCCCATGACTACTCTCACTAACCACCACGGGACACCATGAATAGACTGAGCGACACACATCACAGCTCACCCACGAGGCGCAGTTGTGATTCACCCATGACAGCATTGACATAACACTACCAGTTTTTTTTTACACCGTGTAATCACTTTTTTACGCAATTCCTGTCTAGACTAAGATGACTCTCCTTTTGCCCCAACAGACTGTCATCCACAAGGCTTTGTTGAAAGTTTATTCTCAGCCTTACCTGGACCATATACAGCCACCACTAGTGGAGTCCTTTCTGTGCCACGTCTAACAGTTGTTCTCATGGTAAGCCCCACTGGGGTCTCTTCATTAATTAGAAGCAATAATAGCTCACTAAATAACCAATGCATAAACCGAATGGCAACCAAGTGACTCGAGCACCACCCTTTGTTTAATACTTCACAGATACACAGAGGATCCATCATTCATTGCTGCTTCATTTCTTCTTCTTCCGTCCTGATGAAGGCCACCCAAACTTAAGCACCTTAGATCTGCTAAAAGTGGCCGAAACACACTTGTGTCGACAATTCTTTCTACAGTGTCAAATGTTAACACTGTCATTTTGAAGCTGTTTGAATCAGCAAATGTTATAGGAATTTGGCTCCTAATAGATGAAATTGGTCCCACCTGCTCTACACTGCATGTTTTTGTGAAAATAAATGCAGTTCTTTTCCCATACGTGCATTGATTTCTTTGCTGTTTTGATCAAATCATATATATATATATATATATATATATATATATATATATATATATATATATATATATATATGTTTTGTCCTGTGTAACTAGGATTATTGTGTAATAGGCAACTAATTCTAAATTCTTCTAAAAATCACCATGAGTAAAGCATTTGACTAAATGTCTTTGAGTCACAAGAGTTTTTCCTCCATTCGGAACACCCTGATCATTTTTGTACCTTATTTCATGCACCTAGGAATCGCCAGGAGCCCTATCATTTATACTACACTGAACAGCAGACCATGACAATAAATGCCAATAACAACCATTTACACATTTGCAGGGGACAATCCTTACCCGCTCTCACGATTCCTGCTTGTGCCATTCAGGAATCTTGCCACTCCATCCGAGGTAAGGTATAATGCAGCACATATGAGGCATATTCGAGGTTCTCAAGTCAGGTTTCCGCTTCCATGACCACTCTGGTGGGGTATTGCTATATGCCCCACCAGTAGTATGTAAAATCATCGTGGCAAAATGTGTCCTGCACAATGTTGCCACACAGCATGGCATACCAGTCGATATGCAGGAGGGTCATTACCCTCAACCACATGCACGACCCTTGGAGAGGCTGCACACAGGCTGTGCAAACATACTTCTCATGAAAATGTACATATAGTGTACCCACATCCATGGTGCCATTCAATGATGACTTGGGGCCAATCCTGCATGCCCCTAACAACACCCTGAGAATGTGTGTCTGGGAGAGGCAAACTCTGCATAGCCATAGCCATAAAATTAACTGCAACCAAAACTGACACAGTCATAGCAACTGTAAACAACAGCGTCAATATTGCAGACACCAAAGCACACAACACAAGCAACAAAATCCCCTAACACATTCACATGGCCACCACCAACAGTAGTGCATGCAGACCCCCAACAACACACAGAAGAACACAAGTGTGAAGGCAAAGCACAAAATGAAAACAGCAACCAACACTTGTGTGCACTGCCCTGGCCACCCTATGCGTGATTCATCACAATATACAGCTTGAGTGGCGACCCCATTCCCTCACAGCAATTATGCCCACAATACAAACGTACATAAAAATAGTCATACAGAATGAGAAAATTACATGTTAATTCCAAGAAAGTTGCACATCTCACCTCACACCTTTCCCCTTGTGAGCCTGCTGCAGCTTTACCCTGCAATGTATCCTTCCTCCCCTCCGAAGGCTTACAAACCAGCCTACTCTGCTGACGTGTTGCTTGCAGGCATCCAACAGCTCTGTTCTCCAGAATATCAACAACCACCTTCCCACACAGAATGACTCAGTATACAAAAACAACACAAGGTAGGAGCAGGTAACTCATCCATGCACCCAATGACACTGCAACATGTGTCCCCCTTAGTGCCATGCAACAAATGCAAGCAATAACTCTCCAGCCACCCATCACCATGTGTCCCTGCACCCTTGCAGCCAGACTCGCTCACCTCAGGCCAATGCAATTAAAACACCCCACACAGAGTAACACCTTCCCCACCCACAACACCTACACTGCCTGCCCCCCTGAGTGCCATGCAGTGAAGGGCCAGGTCCCACTTACCCCTTGTTCTGGTGAGGGATCATTGTGAACACTCACATCTGGCTGGAGTCAGAATGACACTGAGAGGACTCTCAAATAGTGATCACTGAGAGGTTGGAAACCCAGGATCTCCTTAGAAGCACTCCAAATGCCACAATATGGCATCCCCTGATTAACGTGGCATCGGAACAGTGCAGTAAACACTAGAAGGGGAGCAGATAATGAAATGTTCAAGATGACAGAATGCAAACTTCTCAACAATTGCAGTGAGGACAGGATCCGGCAGAGGGCAGTAGGGCAAACAAGTATCAGTCATAGAGGAAGTCGGGGCGCAGAGGCAACTGGCATAAAAGAGACAAGCAGAAAAGAGAAAGGAATGTGAAACGAAGGTCAAGGAGACTGGCACACAAAAGGGAGCAGGGACCAGGCAAGAGGAAGGGAAGGCAGTGTTCAGAGAGACTGGAGAGGGACCAATGAGCCAGGAACTGAAGGGAGTGTTGTGATCTGAGCAGCTGTCAACAGGTAGCAAAATATCTGCTGCTCTACCATGCATGGTACATGTCCCCATGGCAAACAACAACACCAGGCAAATCAGATGTGCCTGGTGTCTGGGGTGAACATGGCATCCCCCAAATGGCATGCAATGCTGTGCTGTGTGTGGATTTTACTTGGGACAGCACCACCACAAGGGGCAGAAGTGGCAGGAGTGGACTTCCAGTGTAGGTAGAGATGCCATGAAAAGCTGAGTGAAGGCGAGACACATGCAAAAACTGCCAGCAATTACTCACCAGACTCCCATCACCATGTGTCCCTGCACCCATGCAGCCAGACCTCCTCACCTAAGGATAACTCAGCAATAAACACCCCATAGTGACAGCCTCCCTCACAACAATCACGATGCAAACCGTATCCTGCTGTCATGATTACAGGCCATACTAGAGGCCATGCTAGGATGGGGACCTCATTTACCCTGCAGGAAAGGGGAGGCTGGTCTACACTAATGCGCCGTTGGCGCTGTCACCTAACATGCATCCGTTGACTTAAGGCATGCTTACTATCAACAAGCTCTTCCAAGATGGCTATGCCCTGGGAGATTTTCTCTGCTTCGCGTTTGACTGTAGTCAAAGCAAGAACGTTTACCACAAGCTCCGTTTCCTTTATTATTCACCCCGAAGCCAATGCCCAGCACCAAGCGCACACAGACACATACCTTACCTGCAGAATCCGGACGCTCCAGACTCTAGATCCTCGATTTTTCGGCCACGTGAGCTCTACACTGCAATAAGAGAGAGAAAAAAGAGCACACAAATCCACGCAGGCAACACAGCTTGTGGCCAAGCGAACCAGCAAAAGAAACACATTGAGAGTTACAAACAAGGCTGAAGAAACCCCTGCAAAGCAACCCGCAGTGGCAAGGGAAAGGGACAGAAGCAGTAGCAAAGCAGAAAGGCAAAAGAAGCAAAGGAACATCTGCAAGACAAGCTACAGTGGCAAGCAGGGAAAAAGGAAAGCAGTCACAGAGCAAGTAAAAGAACAGAGAACAGTTTTAAAACGCCAAGGGTGCTTAAGGCACCTCTTGGTGTAAACATTTGCAATTGACCACACCTGGCAGTCACAGCTGGCATGGACTTGCAACTACCAGTGAGTTACAGTTACAGAACGCAAAGCTCACGTTACCAATCTCTGCCTGAGCGTCATGGAGACCTCCGAGGTAGATCAGTTAGCCCACACCTTAGGAGACCCAAGAGCGGAAGTTCAGACTGTCTGTTCCGAAGCAAATGCTATAAGGCAAGAACTAGTGGTTAACAGGGATTGCATAGACGAGTTGGCTATGCAATTTCTCCAGGGACAGGCAGGACAGGTACCGTTACCAGCAGGGCCAGTACCACATGCAGCTCCACCTGTCCCAGTTGAGGTCGATGCCACAGCCACGGTTCCTTTGGCGCCATCAGAACGTTTCTTAGGTGAACCACTGACATTTGCAGCTTTCATGAATCAGTGTAGGCTTAATTTCCTCTGCAAACCAGGAGCCTTGCCGGATGACCAAACCAAAGTGGCCTTTGTACTGTTATATCTAGGGGGCCACATGGCCAACTGGTCAATTCCGTTAGCGAACCGGGACGATCCCATCTTACGTAACTACCCTGGGTTCCAATGGGAACTATAAAGACTGTTTGCGGGCAAAACCCAAGGGCAGTCACTCGACAATTAGTTGTTATCGCTACGACAAGGGTCACAAGACCTCCTCGCCTATATCGCCACTTTCAATAGACTGGTAGCAGAGACTAACTGGCCCAAAGAAAAGTGGACCACGCTCTTCTACAAGGGACTCGGGGGAGAGATGAAGGATGTTCTGCTGCAAGTTGTAAACCCGCCTGATGGGTGTTTGGAGTTCATAGACCTGGTTCTCCAGCTGGACCACCGGCTGCAGGATCGAAAGGCTGACCATTCCCACACTGAGATACGACCGCTGTATATCCGCCCGAAGGAAGGCCGACTCGTCACGCTGAGGGATCCCAGAGCGCATGAAGTTGGGGAGTGTCCGAGACCGTTAACCAAAGAGGAGCGAGAGAGACACAGACAACAGCAGTTATGCCTTTATTGTGGCAAACCAAGCCACTTCCTTCGGGATTGCCTAGTAAAATCTGTGAAGAAAATGGTGGAATTTGTAGACTCAAGAAGCCCCAATGACCAGTCTCTGGAAAACTACTCGGCCTGGCAAGAATAGAGGCTCACTTGTCGAGCAAAGGAAAGGTTATGTCAGATTTGAATCTAGCTATCCCAGTTGTACTCACTTGCCCTCAGCAACCCCAGAGAATGCACGCCTTTGACCCGTACATAGACTGTGGTGCGGTAGGCAATTACATGGACTATGCAATGGCTTTGGCGAATTGGGATTCCGCTCCGGCAAAGACCAACAACTGACAACGTGGTTGCTGTGGATGGGAAGCCATTATCGTCAGGTCCTGTTACCCAGTGCACAGAGGAAATGGTGTTATACCAGCAAAACATTGCATTTGACCTCATCTGTGCTCCGCAGTTCCTTGTCATCCTAGGAATCCCCTGGTTGGAGTTTCATAACCCAAGTATTGACTGGCGAGCAAGAACCATAACCTTTTCGAAAACTTGTAGCAGCACATGTTATTACCAAACCCCACTGTCTTCTTCCATGTCCACCAATTCTAGTCTGCTTCTGGGAATCATGGGAAGCTTACCCGCTGAGTACAGTGATTACCAATTCGTCTTTCAGAAAGAAGAAGCAAACACACTACCTCCACACCGGCCCTATGATTGGCAGATTGACCTTATCCCAGGTCTTAAACACCATGTAGCCATATCTATGCCCTTACTGAGGCGGAAAATATCCATCTACGCACCTACCTCGATCAATACCTCGCCAACGGCTTTATACACCACTCCAAGTCACCTGTGGCCTTGTCTCTCTTCTTCATCCCAAAGAAAGAAAGGGACCTGCAGACCTGCATTTACGCCAGGGCCCTGAACCAAATCACTATTAAGAACAGGTACACGCTGCCCTTGATTCCAGTGCTCCTAGACCAAGTGTGCAACGCAAACATCTAGACTAAACTGGATCTCCGGGGGGCCTACCACTTGGTGCGAGCCAAAAGTGGTGATGAATGGAAAACTGCTTTTCCCACAAAAATTGGATTATACAAGTATCAAGTAATGCCCTTTTGTTTATGCAACGCACAGGCAGCATTCCGATTCTTTATGAATGATGTACTACGTGAACTCCTAGATGTCTGTGCAATTGTTTAGATTGATGACATCCTGATCTACTCCACCACGCCTACCGAGCATGTCAACCATGTATGTGCAGTCCTGGAAAAGCTCAGCCAGAACCACTAATGTGCAAAACTGGAAAAATGTGCCTTCCACGTTACAGAGGTACAATTCATAGGGTTCATCTTGACACCCTAGGGGGTTTGCATAGACAGCTGTAAGGTCGAAGCTATCCCCCAGTGGCCTTCCCCACATCTGTTAAGACCATCCGGTGTTTCCTAGGCTTTGCCAATTTCTATTGGGGTTTTTACCAGAATTTTCCCGTGTGATGCACCCCATTACATCACTGCTCTGCAAGAAAGAGCAAATCATATGGTCTCCAGAAGCAGAGCAGCATTCCTCAATTTGGAGCAACGTTTTACAACCGCGCCCACCCTACAACATCCAAACCTGGCCCACCCTTATGTAGTGGAGACGGACGCCTCGTACATGGCAATGGGGGCGGTGCTGTCTCAACGTAACCCTGATCCAGAACAACTCCATCCAGTGGCATTCCGGTCACGAAAACCTTCCTTTGCAGGACAAAATTATGCCATCATGGACAAAGAACTACTGGCGATAAAAACCGCTTTTAAGGAGTGGAGACACCATCTCTCTGGAGCCAAGCATCCCATCACAGTGATTACGGATCATCGGAACCTACAATACCTTTGAAATGCGAAGGGCCAATCATCAAGACAACTCGTGTGGGCCTTGTTCTTTGCTGAATTCAACTTCGTTATCACCTTTCGACTCGGAGTGTGAAACGGAAAGGCGGACGAGTTATCCGAAATTGAGTGCAGTGGAGAAGGAGATGGAGCATATGTGCCTCCTGAGCCTGTAGCAATCTTCCCCGAGGATAAGATACTGGGTGTCTTTAACAACACAACCCCAGCACTGGAACAGCTGCAGAAAGCGGTCAAACACTCACACCTGCGGAATTGGGAGCATGGATTGCCCAAGACCCACAATGTGGAAAACTCAATGGACTCCCTTACCACCAGAACTGTCTGTACCTGCCTAACAAGAACCAACAAAAGTTAGTCTTAACAATTACCACAATACTCTGTTGGAGGGGCATCCAGGTATCACGAAGACACTAGCAAAGGTGCAACAACACTACTGGTGGCTCACATGGCGCAAAGACACTATTCGCTATGTCCAGACTTGTGATGTATGTGCCCAACACAAGACCCAAAAGAAAAAGACCCCAGGGGCTTCTATATCCACTTTCAGTGCCTCCAGCCCCTTGGCACACTGTCATGGTCATGAAGTGAGGGGCACAGGCATGCAGGGGTCGAATGCACAGGAGACCTGGGTGGACACTGACCTGGAGCCTTTGGCACCAGGCGCATGAACAAAAGTAAACAAGAAAATCCATTTAACACCAAAAAGCTTTTATTATGGACATAGCACTTCAGATGCATTAACCTTGAACATTCCATCCATTAAGCAGGATGCATTAACCTTGAACATTACATCCATTAAGCAGCCCCAAGTCTTGGGTGTGGCTGCTAATGGATTGCCTTCGCCCTTGCTCACTCTCTAGGAGTGGCAGGGTGGGGCTGGTAAGCCGGCCCTAATGGGTGTGCCCACGATCTCAGCTATATAAGCTGCCCCGATCCTCAAGACAGTCGCTTCGCGTTATTCTGCACTTGCAAGCAGTTGCCTGAGGCTTGTCAGGCTTACCTTTGAAGACCCTGCTTCCTGGACATCCTGCTTCCTGCCAGCATACTTACCCACTGGGGAAGCTGTGCTTACCTGTACATCTCTTTAGCGAACCAAGTATTCATCTTTACACTTTCCAGAACGCCGAGATCTTCATCTTGGCACCGCAGCATGACACACTCCATCGTCGACAGCAGCGCCTACAAGGAAAAACAGAAGACAAGGTTAGACATTGAAAAAACAGTCAGTTTAAGGTTGCGCTTCGCCATACTTTGCGCTTTTCTTAAACCATCACTTACCTGCTGTCGAACATTGGGGTAGCATCCATCTTCCATCCGGCCGCGTCTCGCGTCTCACAGCTGCATTGAGGCTGCATTTCCATCTAAGGGAAGAAAACAGAAGAGAGACATTATTGCGGGCATAATTAAGAGCAACATATAAAGACATTAAACAGAACAAACAGCATCACAAGAGCTCAAGAAAGACTTACCAATCATAAGGAGAAGCATAGTCACAGCTTCACTAGACTAATCCTTATCAGGGATCAGTGAAGGAACCAGACCCCACTCGACGCGCCCCTGCCAGAAGTAGCAGGACAATGAGCTTATCTTCCATAATTCACAGGTGAGCTTTATGGGCCGGCGTATGCTCACAGAAGCCGTACTTTAGGGTGAAGGGTTCGAGAGGTACAACAATCACAGATTGGCGCACTCACACACTCTTATCCCAACGCCGGAGCAGTATCACCACGTATTTGTATTTGTTTATTTGTAGAGAGCGCCTTACCCTGCGGCATCTGGGCGCATGTACCACCGTTCACAGCTTTTCTACTGAGGGAGAGGCCTAAAGGGGGTGATTCAAGTTCAGGGAGGGCTGCAACCGTGCCCCAACGCCTCAGCAGAGACCAAGTGAGCGTAACAGAACGCAAAGCCTCTAATACTCTCTGCCTGGGCGTTATGGAAACTTCAGAAACAGATCAGTTAGCCCTCTTACTAGGGGAATTACGGGCTGAAGTCCATGCTTCAAGACAGGAAACCAATGCATTACAGAGGGATCTTATTGTAACTCGAGAAAGAACTGACAAATTGACAAGACAAATGCTACAAGCACAAGCAGGACAGGTTCCACTGCCTGGAGTGACCCATTCATCTCATTCTTCCACACCACAACAATCAACACCGGTTCAGATGGTTCTTTCAGGAGCAGTGGCTTCATCAGCGACCCAAACAAGTTTGCTGTATTTATGAACCACTGTCGCCTTCATTTCTTGTGCAGACCAGGAGCCTTTCCTAATGACCAAGCCAAAGTTGTGTTTGTGCTCTTGTAGTACAGCGGACTGGTCTACACCTTACGTAAATCAAGATGACCCTTTACTCCAGAACTTTGGGAATTTCCAACATGAGATGGAGAAATTGTTTTCCCGTCATACTCAAGGAGAAGCTCTGGACAACGAGTTATTGTCACTCAGACAAGGGAGTCAAGATCTATTAACCTATATTGCAACCTTCAATCGTCTCATAGCCCAGACCAACTGGCCAGAAGAGAAGAGGACTACACTCTTTTACCGAGGGTTACGTGGAGAACTTAAGGATGTGTTGGCGCAAGTGGTGAATCCCCCTGAGAGGTGTGCAGACTACATAGACCTGACGGTGGAACTCGATCATAGGTTGTAGAATCGGAAAATGAATCGAGCTAGATCAGAGGGATGGTCAGTTTACGTACGACCTTGTGAGAATCAGACTAAACCACATGAAGAGCCTGAGTCAATGCAAATCGGTGGATTACAAAGTCTCCTTACCAAGGCAGAAAGGGAAAAAAGAAGACAACAACAGCTTTGCTTATATTGTGGACAAGCAGGTCACTTCCTCCGTGACTGCCCGGTAAAACAACCCAAGAAAACGGTTGGGGCAACAGACAAAACTGATGAAGAAGAAGAACAGAACTTGGGAAACGCCAATGCCACGCAAGTGTAGGGGTCCGCTTGACGAGCATGAAAAAGGAATCCGTGCAGACCTCATATCTAGTCCTTCCAGTACTTTTGGTGAATCACAAGCAACCATCAAAAATACATGCCTTGGAGCTGTGGGTAACTACATTGACCAAGATTTGGCTCTCCGAATAGGCCTTCCTCTCTGACAGAAGCAGAAATCAGAAAACGTCACTGCTGTGGATGGTTCTCAGCTATCATCCGGCCCGGTGACACAATACACCGAGAAAGTCAAGCTTCTGTGTCAGGACGGGCATCAAGAGGACATTACTTTCGATCTCATTGGTGCTCCTCAGTTCCAGATGATATTGGGATTGCCCTGGCTGGAGACCCACAATCCTAGGATCGACTGACAAAACGAGTTCTGACATTTCCTCATGATTGTGCCGACCCATGTTACAAAAAAGAGGACACCAATCTGAAACCGAAGAAAGGAATCGTTTTGGCCCTCCTCAGCTCCTTACGGCTTGAATACCAAGATTACCGGGATGTCTTCAAAAAAGAGCAAGCCAACGTTCTGCCCCCGCACAGACCCTACGATTGTCAAATAGATCTTGTACCCGGAGCCCAGATCCCTTGCAGCCGAATTTACGCTCTGACAGAAAAGGAAAATCAGCATCTTAGAACTTACCTGGATCAGTACCTGGCGAACGGTTTCATTCGCCCGTCCAAGTCACCTGCCTCCTCGCCCTTATTCTTCGTGCTTAAAAAGGAGGGGGACTTAAGAACTTGCATCGACTATACAGCCATCAATCAGATCACAGTAAAAAATCAATATCCTTTACCACTTATACCAGAGCCTGTGGACCAAGTGAAACATGCTCAAATCTACACAAAACTGGATTTAAGAGGAGCATACCATCTTGTAAGAGTAAAAGAGGGAGACAAGTGGTAAATGGCCTTCCGCACGAAGTACGGCCTCTTTGAATACCAGGTCATGCCCTTCGGGCTATGCAATGCCCCTGCGGTGTTCCAATTCTTTATGAATTATGTACTCTGTGAACTACTGGACGTTGGTGCTCTTGTTTACATTGACGACATTCTTACCTACTCAAATTCCATGGAACAACATGTAGGCCATGTCCGGGCAGTCTTAGAGAAGCTTCGACAACACCAATTGTATGCCAAGTTGGAAAAAAAATGTTTCCATGTAACTGAGGTCGAGTTTCTTGGTTTCATGCTCACACCACAAGGCGTACATATGGATACACGAAAGGAGTGCAAACCATGCTCGGATTTGCCAACTTTTACTGTAGGTTTATACCTGTGTTTTCACAAATTGTACATCCAATTACCTCCTTGTAAAAGAAAAATCAAAAGTTCCATTGGTCGACAGAAGCTGAAGAAGTCTTCCAGAAGTTGAAATTAGAATTCACTACAGCACCAGTCCTTCGACACCCACGACCAGACCTACCTTACATAGTTGAGACAGATGCTTCAAAAATAGCCATGGGAGCAGTATTGTCACAACAAGACTCTGAAACAGGACAACTACAGCCCGTTGCATTCTGGTGCCGCAAATTTTCAGCCCCCGAGTTGTACTACGCAAACACAGATAAGGAATTACTGGCGATTAAAGCAGCATTCAAGGCCTGGAGACATTACCTTCTGGGGGCGAGACATACAGTCATTGTCATCATGGACCACCGTAACTTGCAATACTTGAAAACCGCCAAAGCACAATCCTCGCGTCAATTTCGTTGGGCTCACTTTTTCACAGAATACGATTTTATTATTACTTATAGACCTGAAGTACGCAATGGGAAAGCAGACACTCTATCACGCATGAGTGAAGAAAAAGAGGCTTTTACAGCATCCGACCCCGTGGCCATAATTCCTGAGGAAAGGATTCTAACCAGAATAGCTGCCACCAGGTGTGAGGATGACCAAAGAACCAGTTTGCAATCCCCGATGGATCAATCAACACAACAGGAATGGCTGTTAAAAGGTGACCAGTACACCATAGAAGACAATCTACCGTATTTCCAAGGACGATTATATGTCCAAGACCAAGAACTGCAAAAGCAAATCTTCACAAATTACCACGATTCATTAGTGGAAGGACACCGAGGAATAGCCAAAACTCAGGCTAAGGTAAAACAAAACTACTGGTGGCCAACCTGGCGAAAAGACATTGCCCAATTTATTGAAACCTGTGGTGTCTGCACAACACAAGTCTCAGAAACAGAACCCAGCTGGCTTACTACATCCCCTAACAGTACTGCCAGCACCTTGGCATACCCTGTCGATGGACTTCATCACGGATCTTCCACCCTGCAATGGATACAACACCATTATAGTCGTCGTGGATTTATTCTCCAAAATGGCCCATTTCATCCCTCTGAAGGGACTCCCAACTGCGTCAACTCTAGCTTTTCTGTTCCTAGAGCAAATTGTTCGATTGCATGGATTTCCATCAATATTAGTATCTGATCGCGGAACGCAATTTGTTTCTGCCTTTTGGAGAAAGTGTACGATTGCCAAAATCGATCTCCCGTTGTCCACAAGCCATCACCCTCAAACTAATGGACAAACTGAATGAACCAACCAAACTTTAGAGCAATATCTCAGGTGTATGTTGCAACAGTCTGAGGATTCATGGGAAAATATACTATGGATGGCTGAGTATGCATACAACAACTCAGTTCACACAAGCACAGGGCACACTCCATTCTACACTGTGCATGGAAGACATCTGAAGACATCAGTATTTGATCCACCCGATACCCTGGAAATGCCAGCCATAAAAATCTTGTGTAAAACCATCACTCAGGTTCTTAAGGAGGTGACAGAGCATCTGACCAAGGCTAAGGAAAGACAAAAACTGTTTGCTGATAGACATCGGAAGGAAGCTCCCGCCTACCGGATTGGAGAAAAGGTGTGGTTAGCATCCAAATATATTCCCCTATAGGGGCCAAGAGCTTTCCGCCCAAGATACCTTGGCCCCTATACTATAAAGTCCATAATCAGTCCTGTTGCCATGAAATTGGAGTCACCATCTCACATGAAAATTCACCCTGCATGTCATGTCTCTCTCCTGAAACCAATGAAGTCCAATACACGGCTTAGTTCTCCGCCAGAGCCCGAAGTGATAGATGGAGAACCAGAATATGATGTCAAATCCATCCTGGACTCCAAGGTGGTTCGATCAAAATTGTATTACCTAATTGACTGGAAAGGTTACGGACCTCAAGACCGAACTTGGGAACCTAGTGAACACATCCATGCTCCGCGTTTAATCAGACAGTTCCATCACAATAATTCCACCAAACCAGGACCGGGAGGAGAACCACCCTTGAGAGGGAGAGTGCTGTCATGGTCATGAAGTCAGGGGCACAGGCATGCAGGGGTTGCATGCACAGGAGACCTGGGTGGACAATGTACTGGCTCCTCTTGTCACCAGGCTCATGAACAAAAGTAAACAAGAACATCCATTTAACATCAAAAAGCTTTTATTATGGACATAGCAATTCAAATGCATTAACATTGAACATTCCATCAATTAAGCAGGATGCATTAACATTCCATCCTTTAAGCAGCCTCAAGTGTATTCTTCGGTGTGGCTGATAATGGATTGCCTTTGCACGTGCTCACTCTCTAGGAGTGGCAGGGTGTGGCTGGTATGCCGGCCCTAATGGCCGTGCCCACGATCTCAGCTAAATAAGTTACCCCAATCTTCAAGACAGACTCTTCACATTATTCTGCACTTGCAAGCAGTGTAACACTCACCGTCGGCTGAGCTCAGACTTACCTTTGAAGATCTTGCTTCCTGGACATCCTGCTTCCTGCCAGCATACTTACCAACAGAGGGAAGCTGTTCTTACCTGTACATCTCCTCGTTATTTTGTCATTTTCTGTGATTCCCTGCGCTCTCAGCACCGATTGCCCTGCCACCCTCCCTCACTTACATTTCCTTATTCCCCTTTCCCTCCCACCTCCCTGTGATTGGTTGTTGTACTGTGTCTCTCAGGCCTAACCGCCCGCAGTGTTCCTCGCTTGCCAATTGGTTCTAGCTGCAGGCGAGGGGAGTGTGGCTTCAGACCCTCCTGGGCCTCGTTATTTTGTAATTTTCTGTGATTCCATGCTCTCTCAGTGCCGATTGTCTTCCCTCCCTTGCTTCCGTTTCCTTATTCCCCTCTACCTCCCGCCCCACAATGCGCCCACCTTCCCGACATTGGTCCTATTGCTGGTCTTACAGACCCTTCCAGGGCAGCCCACTGCCCGGCAGCCCCTGCAGCAAAGGTCACCCAAAGCAAAGGGCGGCTCCCACAGAGGCGGCTCCAGTTAGTGTCCGCAGGTGTCAGCAGGGGAAGCCAGTGGCCAGCCATCAACCAGCAGCATCTAAGCAAGGTAGGAATGGTCCAGATTTGGAATTGAGCCTGTACTCTACCCTGACAACTCTGCCACATAGCATACTCCCAGACGTAGGTGGGTTTTTCTCCATGATTTAAAAATTGCATTGTGAAAGTATTTAAAATTGCACTGTGAAACCCAGGTCTTTTTCCCCTTATACAGGATTCTCAGACTTAGGTGTTTTATTCTCCAGTATTTAAAAATTGCATTGTGAAAGTATTTTAAATTGCACTGTGAAACCTAGGCCTGTTCCCCCTTATACAGGATTCTCTGACTTAGGTGTTTTTTCTCCAGTTTCTAAACTACATTGTGAAAGTAGTGCCATTCAGCGGTTCTGACCTCTTAGCAAAGCATTCATCTAGCAAACCTGTCCAATTTTCTACTATTGTCTCGTCTCTCTCTGTCTAGTCTGCTTGTGCCCATCCCTTCGTCCTTCCCTATGGTTCTCCCAGCCCCCTTCCTCTCTCTCCTCTCCCCACCTACTCTATGGTGCTCTCTGTCTCTCCTATCTTTTCCAACTGCTTCTCAATCGACTATCCTGCTCTCCTCACTAAATCTGGAAGGAAGAAGTTTAAAAAGGACATCCTGGTCTCCAACCCAGGCCTCCCTATCGCTGACACCTATACCAGTGCCTTCTCTAAGCAAACCCTCACTAACATACTCTTTGTCGTTCCATCGCCAGACCTATGAACTCTTCATATGGTTGCTGTGCTTTCTCCTCTCTCTTCTTCTCCCATTAATGGTGGCACCCGGTGGGAGGTCCTCTTGCCCTCCTTTGACTCCTCTAAGGTCATCATAAATGTTTTCCTGAATGGTACCGTCTTGATCCAAGGCCCTCAGGCCAATCTTCTCCTCTTTGATAGACGCATCCCGCGCCGCATCAACTTCCTTCCTTCTCCTGCTGTGCCCTCTCTTCCCTCCACGGTTTCCTTGGCTCACCCTGCTGTCTCCTCCTTGGCTACCTTGCCCTCTTCTCCTTCCTCTTCTGCCCCCCCTTTGGCTTCTTCTACACCTCTGCAGGGCATACCTCTGATTTGTACTACTCCACGGAAGTCTTTCAAGGACGGCAACCTTTTCCATATTGCCACTCTTAACACTCTCTCAGCTGTCAAACACTCCTCTGACATCTGCCACCTCCTGGAGGAACTTGACCTCAGTGTCCTCAGTCTCACCGAGATATGGTTCATAGCCAGCTCTGTCACGAGCTTTGTCACTCTCCTCCCTGATGGCTAAAAGATCCTCTCCACGCCCAGGTCCAACCGTTCTGGAGGGGGCATAGCGCTGATCTTCCCCGAGTGGATTCCTGTCTCTGTCATTCCTACACAGGCCTACTCCTCTTTTGAATGCCTCGTTTGCAGGCTCTCTCTCTCTCTCATAGCCATTCATTTACTGTGGCTAACATCTATCGCCCACCTAGTCAGATCTCCTCCTTCCTCTCTGAGTGGGCGGACCTCTCCTCTTCCCTTCTGGTCTCGACCACTCAATTCCTCCTTCTTGGAAACTTTAAAATCCACCTGGATGCTTCTTGTCCTTCCTCTGTACTCTTTCACAACCTCTGTGACTCTCTCTCACTCTATTCTCCCCTCTGACCGACTCACTCTGCAGGGCACACTCTGGATGTTCTGATCCCTTCAGACATTCCCCTTTCTATCCCTCTCACCACTCCTCTCTTTTGAAGCGATCACTTCCTCCTTTCCTCCCAGCTCACCCTCTCTACCCCTCAGGCCAAGCCACCTTCAGCATGCCACCCACCTTCTCAGTTATCCGACCCATGAAGCGTGTGTCAGTTGAGGCTTTTGCGGCCACTTTCTCATCCCTCCTCCCCCTTTGGCTGACTCACACCCTGACACCGGCCTTTCTATGCTACACTCTGCTATATCTGATACTCTTGATGTTCTTGCCCCTGTCATGAGGATTCGCTTGAAGCCCAAAGCCAAGTGCAACTCCTGGTACGATTCAGACCTCGTCACCCTCAAACGCGAGTGCAGAGTGGCTGAGAGGAAATGGCATGCTTCCGGTACATCCTCCGACAACCTGGCCTGCAGCCTGCTCCAAAGGTGATACCGACTCTCTGTCCGCACGAAGAAGAGAGCTCGCATCCAAGCCTATATCTCCGCGGCATCTAACAACTCGGCCGAACTCTTTCAAATCTGCAAGGAACTGGCCAGTCCTGCTGCAGTCTCTACCACTCCTGTCTCCTCCCAGGCCCTCTGCACGGCTCTGGCTTCTCATTTCATCTCTAAAACTCAGGACATCCTGTCCTCTCCCTCTTCCTCTCCCCCTCCTCCCTCTACTCCTTGCTCTTCCTCTGGCCTTTCCTCAGCCACCACTCCTCCCTCCTTCTCTGCTTTTCCCTTGTTCTCCCCAGACAAGGTTTCTAGACAAGTCTGATCTATGAATGTCTCGTCAAAACAGGTTCACCCTGTTACTCCAAAACCATCAAGGACCACATTGACACCCTGGCTCCTGCTCTGGCTGACTTCTGCAACCACTCCTTCACAACTGGAGTCTTCCCCCCCCCCTGAAGCACTCCCTTGTGCACCCTCTTCTTAAGAAACCCTCTGCCAACCCTTCCTGCCCGGCTAACTACCGCCCAATCTCCATCCCTTCTTTCCTGGCAAACTCCTGGAAAGCTGGCCATCTCCCAGCTTAATCTTCACACTCAATCTGTTGGTTGTCTCCATGACCATCAGTCTGGCTTCAGAGCTTCCAGAAGCACAGAAACTGCTCTCCTGAACACCCGTGAAGACCTGCTCTCCAACCTTGATTCCAACACCCCCTGTGTTCTCATCTTACTCTCTCTTCTGCCTTTGACACGGTCAACAATGCCATCCTACTCAACCATCTCCGTGATAACCTGGGTATCGCCGATCAGGCCCTGGCTTGGCTGACTTCTTTCCTCTCTGATTGACCCTCCCAGGTCCAACTTGGGTCCTTCCTCTCCTCCATCTCTATCTCTACATATGTTGTTCCCCAGGGGTCTAACCTCTCTCCCTGGCTGTTCAACCAATATCTGGCACTTCTGGCCCACTGCATTGCCACTCTCTTCCCCAAATTTCAGTGCTATGCGGATGACACTCAGCTAATTTTCAGTCTCCCTTCAGCCACCTCTTCTTCTCTCATCTCCGACTGTCTGTCTGCTATCCAGGAGTGGTGTGCTGCCAATGAGCTCTGCCTTAACGCCAGTAAGACTGAGATTCTCCTCATTGGCACACCCGCTCCCTCCTTTCCTGTCTCTCTCAGGCCGGCCACTCTTGGCCCTCTTCCTGCTCCCACCGTAGAGGCTAAAAACCTCAGGGTCATCTTCGACCCCACACTCTCCTTCTCTTCTCACATCTCTGACGTCTCTAAGAAGTCACACTACCAGCTGCACCTCCTATTCTTCCTTTCCTCTCCTTCCCCCAGAAGCTCACTGTCTCCAGAGCTCTGGGTCTCTCTAGGTTGGACTACTGCAACAGCCTCTTTCTAAATCTTCCTGCCTCTACTCTCTGCCCTCTGCAACTCATCCAGAACAGCACTGCGAGACTTGTCCTTGGCCTCAAGACCAGGGATCGTATCCCTCCAGGACTGACATCTCTGCACTGGCTCTCTGTGGCTGCGAGGATTAAGTTCAAAACCCTCTGCATTGTCCACAAGACCTTCTGAGGCCTGGGGCCTCAATACCTTCAACTCTCTCTTCCTAAATATCTTCCTTCTCGAGCTCTTCGCTCATCCGCCTCCACTCCCTAAGGGTCAGTCGCTTCTCCAAGCAACGAGTTGGTGGTAGATCTCTTTCTTTGGCTGGGAGCTCCCTCTGGAACAGCCTCCCTGCCTCTCTGAAAATTGAGGAAACCATCACTGGTTCCAGAAGCACCTCAAGACCTTCCTCTTTGCTTCTGCTTTCTCTCCTCCTCTGCTGAACTCCTGGCTGAAACTGAAACTGTACTGGTCACCTGGCTACCCTCTGTTGTCGAGCCCAGGTCCTCTTCCCGCCAGTTGCACACCCGCACTGTCCTCCTGGCAACCCTTGCACTCTGGGCACACCCGCACTGCCCTCCTGGCAACCCTTGCACTCTGGGGCTGTTCTCTATCCCTACAGCCCCCTACCAGCACTTGACACCTGATGTCTGCACTTAACTCTGCATCTGCCACCAGCTGGCCGCCCTTCTTATTTATTGTTCCTATTTATCATTTCTTTTTATTTACTGTTTATCCTACGTACTGCACTTTCCCCCTTCCGCCTTGCACTTTTCCCCTTTCCCACCTCCCCTTCACTTGCGCGATCTCAATGTCATCTGGCCTAGTGAGATTGATATCTCTTGTCTTCCCTCTGTTCCCCTCCCTTGCCTCGTCTCTCCTTGAAACACTTGTGTATAGGCACGTTATAAATGCCATGTCATATCATGCCATCACTGCCCTAATCAATCCTGTGGCCATGAGATTGGCGCTCCCATCATCCTTACACATCCATCCTGTATTTCATGTTTCACTATTAAAGCCTGTGAAACCAGATACTCTTAACTCCACAACACTAACACCTCCAATACAGATAGAAGACCATGCCCTTTAAAACGAGGTCCGAGCCATTCTGGATTCAAAGTATGTATGGCAAAAGCGCCACTACCTTATCGATTGGAAAGGATACAGGGTATTAGACAGATCTTGGGAACCAGCAACGAACGTGCATGCACACACACTAGTAGCCGGGTACCACAAAAACAACCCAATGAAACTGGGGCCCGGCAACAACACCATGGGGGGGGGTCTTTGAGGGGGGATGCCGTCATGACTGCAGGCCATGCTAGGATGAGGACCTCATTTACCCTGCAGGAAAGGGGAAGCTGGACTACACTAATGCGCCATTGGCACTGTCACCTAACATGCATCCGGTGACTTAAGGCATGCTTACTATCAACAAGCCCTTCCAAGATGGCAGCGCTATTCGCAACCGCCTGCTTCCCTAAAATGGCCACAGAAAGCACCATTGTCCTTGAACAGGTGTCTTGCGCTAGTCTCCCGGGAAGCCTTCCTATTAAACCACACCCCGGGAGCTTTTTCCGCTTCGCGTTTGACTGTATTCACAGAAGGAACGCTTACCGCAAGCTACGTTCCCTTGATCATTCACCCCGAAGCCATCGCCCAGCACCAAGTGCACACAGACACATACCTTACCTGCAGTATCTGGACCGATCCAGACTCCGGATCCTCGGGTTTTTGGCTACGTGAGTTCTTCACTGCAAAAGGAGAGAGAAAAGAGAGCGTCATGAATCCACGCAGGCAAACCAGCTTGCGGCTTAGCGAGCCGGCAGAGGAAAGACATTAGCAACCGCACGCAAGCTGCTCCTGCAGCACGACATTGGGTGTTACAAACAAGGCTGAATAAACTTCTGCAGAGCAACCCGTAGTGGCAAGGGAAAGGGACAGAAGCATTAGCAAAGCAGAAACGCCAAAGAAGCCAAGGAACATCTATCTGCAAGGCAAGCTACAGCAGCAAGCAAGGAAAAAGGAAAGCAGCCACAGAGCATGTAAAAGAACAGAGAACAGTTTTAAAATGTCATGGGCGCTTAATGCACCTCTTGGTGTAGACTTTTCGAATCAACTGCACCCGACAGTCACAGCTGGCCTGGACTTGCAACTACCAGTGTGGCAACTGGCAACAAGGTGCTATCGGCTCCAGTCACTTCCTCACTGCTCCCCACCATTTACACCCTCTGGTAAGTTCAGCCGTCCCTGGGACGGGATTATCAGGGATTGAAGGGGCAGAGGGGATGGTTTAATTGACACTTGGTATCTCTTTTAGGTGCAGAACCCAGTCGACCCCAACCCTGCACACGTCACGTCAGCCAAGACTGTGCACGCAACCTTGAGGGTACAAAGCAGTCTCAACCCCATCTCTTCCTCCCTACGCTCGGTGAGGTGTTCCTACTCCTTCTCACTGGCGCCTGGGGTGGTAAGTGGTGTGGGCATTTAGTTGGAGGGTCCAGGCACTCCCGCAGAGTCCAGGTAAGCTTTACACCCACTGATTGCCATGCAAAAACAGCAAGCATAGACTCACCAGCCTACCATCACCATGTGTCCCCGCACCCATGAAGCTAGACCTGCTGACCTCAGTACAAGGCAATAAAAAAAAACAACACATGGCCAGGCTCCATGCCACCAACGACACCACAACATGTGCCCCCCTGAGTGCCTTGAGCTTACCTGCACAAAGTACCCACCTGTCTCGCATGCCCAGCATTCCACCTGAAACAACATTCTAATCTTGTGAAGACATGCATTGCATTGAAGTAAAGAAACTGGACAACATTGACAACTCCTTCATGGAACGAGGTAACATGACCACCATGGACCACCCAGTTTCAGCACCCGGAAGTCCAAATAACAGGCCATGAGCAACTATCAATCTTACAACATTAAAACCCATTGACAGAGAAGTCACTGGCAGTGAATCAAACAGATTTCAAGCACATCAGGACAGGCACTCTGGAAACAGGTGTCAGTCAGCCCCGGGAGACGGGCACAAGTCGGGCCATTGATTGCAGGCATACATGTTCTGCACAACCATTGTCAGGTGTCACATGTGCCTTTGGGTCACCCATGGATGCAGGGGAGAAAAAGTACACCAAGTGAGGAGGTGAATGTCTGGGGAGTGGAAGTACAAGTGTGGGAGCTCATGTGAAGGATGACAGAGGGAAAGAGGCAGACAGGACACAGAGTCATGAATGTGTAGCTGCTTGAGTGGAAAGACAGAGGGATAGGGGAATTGTGTTGCAAGGAGGATTCTAGCTGGTGGGGAGATGAGGAGATAGATGGTGGCCGTTCAGTGGCTGAGCGCAAAGTGAAGCGGGTGAAGAGAGGAAGTTCAAGACAGAAAGACAGGGGAAACAAGCTGCATGGTCTGAGAGACTGGAAGGCATATTGATGGAAAACTATCACATGGTGGGGCCAAAGAAGGACAATGGGGGGGTAAGGGAGAAGGGCACAGTGGGAAACAAAGGCCTCTTGGGAAAGGGCAATCGTCAGCTTCTCATCACAAAAACAATATGCTCAACCCGCCATGGCATGTGAACCAGAAAGAGACCCGTGCCTGCAACATACACGCAAATAAGCCCCTTCAACCACAACTCCAGACTATGCACCAACCACCAACCCCCGTTGGACACAACAATAACTGGACATGACAACAATCCCCAGCTGCTGTCTCACCCTCCAGCAGATCACACACCCTGGACGAGATATTCCCAGGAAGGGGGCAAGGATCATAGCCTGCACTGGAAACACCTACAGGGACAACAGATTAAAAGAAGCTGGGGGGAGGGAATGACGTACCACATGCATGTGCCCACAATGTACAAACACATACCATGCAGTCACTCTCAGTGCTAGATTAGAACAAGTGATGGAAAAAAAGCCATGCAATTCATTCAGGAGGAGAGAACATACTGAAAACATCAATGAACAATAAGTGACTTGAATGGGGAACACAGTTAAAGTCCAGCAGGGGGCCCACATATGAAAACCAGTACAAACCTAGATGCACCAAGTGTTCCAAACCTGTCCTGTGGAGTCAATGGAGACAAATGACCAGATCTGTGTTTCCAGGGCAAGGCCATGAAGGGGAGCAGCCGAGGACCTGTAGACCTGTGAATCGACGTGTGTGTAAGATGTGGACTTGTAGCGGGGCGGCCATGTGAGCGGATAAGGGTGTGGAGAGGGCTCTGGCACTCTCAAAGAGTAGTGTGGACTGGGAGTGCACCTGTAGGGCCCCATAGGACACATGGGGTGGGGGAGGAAAAGGGTGGCAGTAAGAAGACATCATAAAGGTCAGTGAGGCAAGAGGTGAACAATCAAAAAGCAGAGTCCAGATGTAGAGATTTCAGGACGTGAATGAGGATGTGGGTGTAGAATGTGACAAATACTGCCAATGGCTCAAGTGTGATAAGTGCTGCACATTCTCATTATTTGGCTGTCCATTGGGGAAGTGCGACCTGAAAAACAATGCACACGGATGGATGACCAAGGGTACATATACACACATGCATGTGGACAAACCCACATCTGCACTGACATTCACCGTGACAAAATGATTACATCTGCAGAAAATCAAATGTGTGAGTATGCATGCAAAGAATGCGGTCACCACTAATATAGACATTACACGATTGACGGTGTTCAACCTCACTTGCTGACAGAGCGGCCCTGATGTGATTCCCTCCTCACCTCCACCAGAAACTGTACCTCCACATTTGTGAATGGAAGGCCAGTGCCTGGAAGAGGGCATGGGGTGCAGGGTGGACCGCTCATGGAGTGCAGTCACTGGATGAATCAGGATCACTGCAACAACATAGGGCATTGTATGTCACCAGCCATAGTAGAAAATTATACATACTGCACATATGTTCAAAAAGCCTATTAACCTATTGAAACATGCACATGTGATCCTATTGTAATCAAGTCAACCATGGCAGTTCACACTACTATGCATGGCTGCGTGTCCAGTACTTCACTCATTAATCTCTTGAGAGGGCAACAGTACATCTCTCAAGGTCAAAAGAAATATCAGAATAGTCTATCCCGGACAGAGGAAAAAAAACATATGCCTCCATCCTGGACAGGGTTATACAAAATCAGAACCATGTGTCCATCCCAAACAACAAGTTACAACAACAACAATTCAGACAAAAAAAAGTCCATCTTGGAGTGGGGAAGCGGAGGGTGCATGTCCATATCAACATGAGTGGACCACAAAAATCAACACCAAAACAAAATAATACCCTCCATGGGCTCATGGACATCACAGCAGAGGTGGTTGAGGTGGTGTGGGTGTGCTGGGACAGCCATCCTGCGGTGGATCATCAGGTGGATGTGGATGTGGGAGTGGCGGTGGGAGTGGCGGTGGATCCTATCCACACAGTGCCAAAGCCTGGTTTTCATTGGCTAAAGCCAGCCGTGACACGGATGCATGCACCGGCACCCCAAAGGTGGTGAGGTCATGATATGCTTCTTCCTGGATAGCCACTGAGCCATGTGTGTGCTCACTCGTGACAACTCAAGTTGCTGTGACAGCATCTGCCTCAAGGCGTCCATCTCTTTGTGGAGCTGGGTCTTTATGGTTGAGAGTTAATCGTGCAGTGAAGCCCTCAAGCTCTCCATCTCAAAGCGATTGGAGTTACGAGATACCAACATCTCCTGCTTCATAGCGTCTCTATGTGCCTTATCATCTGCATACAGGGAGTCCTGCAGACACTTCAGATCAGCCCGTCTGCCTTTGATGTTGGCTTCCACGCCCAGTCTGTGGGAGAGCCGGAGGACTGCATGTTTCACTGCTGTTGTGCATCCCGGGCTACTGGTGTGGACATGTTCTCAGCCAGCTGATCCATGCCCTCTGCAATATGACGTAACATATCGCCATGCCGGATGGCGGCACACAACATATGCTGCTCCAACACTGTCTCTCCAGCATGCACACGTCCACCACATGGGCAGGGCCCACAGCGGTGTGATGCAAGGGACTAAGCCCATTGCTGCAGGGCTCCTGTTGTTGGCTGCAGGTCTGCAACCCACCGTTGGACATCAGCCTCAGATTCTGACACCAACTCATGGGAGAGAGATCTGGCAGCCATTACTACCGCAGACGTCGAGCTCACCACTGACTGGCCTTGTGAAGCCTGATGTACTGCCGCAAACTCAACGGCCCCATCCGACCTGCGCATTGGGGCAGCCTCCTGGTCCCTCAATGAGTCATCCACAGCTGGTTCTGCAATGTTACTTGCAGAGTCAGAAGAGTCAGGAGCACACCTGATGATTGTCAGTAGCGCCTGTTGATGTTCATGGCATAGGACACCTCATCCTCTACTGGTGGACTGATGTACAACCTCCTCCTCTCCTCCTCTACTGCATCCAACACATCATCACCTGCACATGGACAGACAGCAACATAATCAGTCATGAGTACCTTGACAAACATTCACATGCGCATTACGATGCAAAAAACACAAAATGGCTGGACACACATGCATCACACATCGTGAATTTGCACACTGAACCATGCATCACAGATTAATGGTATTAGCGGACATGTGCAGTCATGTCTTCACTGATCCCCACAAACGTGCCTTTCATGTCAGACTGATGATTTGAATGTAGAGCACAAAGTGTCCATTGCAACATGCACATTCATGACATGCAAAGCAGACAGGTACACACATTATTGTCATTTATTCCCAAACCTTTCTCATGAGTTGTCTTCAGATAGTTCAACAGGAGAGTACATGACTGTCCACTTTCGAATGATGACACACCATCAGATCATTCAACCTATGTTTTGACTAGTGTCGCCCCATGCAATATAAAAGTTAAGTGCCTTCAACATAACGCCTACAACACAGAGCAGTGGTTTGTGGGCACTCCGACACCGGATACCTGGTTGTAAGACAGTGTTTCAGTACAGGCACCTTGGAAATTCATCCCAACAAGGCGTTCCGTAGGAGCAGGTGACAGAACAAACATGCTCCTCAGCAGCAAATGCTGTGTATCAATATCATGTATCGCATGTTCCTGATGTACAATGGAAATTACCCAGGCCCTTTAGTGTGGCAATGGTACATTGATGTTGAGGAGGTATGTTTTTGCGTGACACAGAGGTGTGGCTTCAGGGTGATATGTGTCTGTTAGGGGGGCACATCATGGGGTCTTGCACTTGCATCAAAGAAAAATGAGAAAGGGAAGGGTCTATGTGATGTACTACATAGATGCGTGGTCCAGCAAGCCCAAAGGCACCCCAAGACATAAAAAAAGCAGTACGCGATACGCAGAGGTACCCCAAAATCAAAAAATACATATGCGATACCCAGAAAGCGTCTGAAAGGTGTAATAAAGAGGTACGTGATACGCAGTGGCACCCCAAGAGACAAACATTGCGTATGTGATACCCAGAAAGCTTCCGGAAGGTGAAAAAGCAGTACATGATACAAAGTGGCAACCCGAGACAAAGATATTGCTTATGCGATACACAGTATGCCTCATAAAGGACACAAATACATGTGCGTATGCGCAGAGGTAAGCCCCAAACTGGAAAATACGGTACGCGTTACTTGAAGGAAACGGCTTGCATAGCACCCCCAAATACGTGTATTTTGAAACTTGTACATCTTCGTACCTTCACATGCACAACCAGTGGTGCGTGTCACACCCCTTAAATATCACCATCATTCTTGTTAGCCACGTAGGTGCGCTGCATGCAGCGCGTGGAATGTCACTTATGCGCTAAGGGCCTTTACTCTTTTGTTGGCTGCCTCAGATGAGAGACGGGCACCAGTTTTCCTCCGGCCTGCGTGCCATTGCTTTTGCCTCCTCAGTCCCTGCATTGCCTCAAACACTCAATATCTGCTGCTACCTGATTGAGTGTGAGTGCCTGCTTGCTATCAGCACTGTCTTGGAGTGCCAGCCGTCCTGCAATTGCCTGTACTGCTTTGTTGGGCCTGGGACCACCTCATCTGTGATTTGGGACATCCACCTCTCCCTACCACATCTGGAAGCTGCTGGTGGGTACCCATGTGGAGAACTGCTCTACAGTGTATGTGTGGCATGCGTGATTGCAGGTGCCCTATTCTGTATATAGCATGTGTGTAGGTATGAGACACAGCAACAAGCACCCTCATGCCAATGCTGGGCATGTGTGGTGGCAGACATTTGTTTCTGTTGGTATTTGCACTATTTGTCCTAGGTGACTTGTTGAATTTGAAATGCCAAAAGGGAGTTATGTCAAACGGAACTCCTCAGTGCATAAATTGAACTAAGCTTCAAATGAACGGCTATACACAATTATAATAGAGGCATAGTTGAAAACACATGTTTACAATATAAAACTTTTTATTGATATCAAATAGATAAAAAAAACATTTAATATATAAATTCATTTCATAAAAACATCTTGAACTTTCATGATAGAGCACTAATGGCTAAAGTGCTGAATAAAGTGCTATTAGATACTGCGTATAGACCCAAAATATGGTCAACACCAGAATGTGGGAACCAAGAGAACAGAACTTGCACCAGGTGAAGGGGATCACGTGGCGAAAGGCTGGCACTCCTAGTCCCACCCAACACTAGACTTCATAAATAAACATGAAAAGTGTGCAGTATAATGTTCATAATTTCACACATAGAATGTGTATGGTGCATGCCCTTTTGGCTATCAAAAAATAGCATCAATGGTGCTCCAATGTTGCAAGAGAAAAAAGAACCAAAGAAAGAACACGTGGCAAACAACCATTCTGTCAAACAGTAGGGTTCAAATAGACAACTACAAATTACCAGGGACATTTAGACATGAATATACAGTGTCAACCCAGAAAAAGCTTGTTAGGCAATAAGTAGTTTCAACGGCATAATGCATCTAGCTGGACTATAGCTGATGCCCGTCTTCGTCAGGACGACGCACTCCAATATCGTCAAGGCCCATCACTTAATGGAAAGGTGGCCATTTTTACTCATTTGTGACTCCAAGATTATAGCAAACTTGCTTCTTTATATTGAGCACATTAAGAAATACATATTTATAAATTTCTGTGGAAAAAAAAGAAAACGAAAGGTAAAGAAAAAACAGCAGTACAATTAAAAACCGCAAGAAAAATCAGCTTGCCTCCAAGCACGTTCACAGAAGAAGTTCAATATAATGCTCTCTGGTGGGGAGAACAATATATACCATGTTCTCAACCTAAACATGGAGTATAGCATGCAGTGACATGCAGTAACAATTTAAACCCACATGACCAGACCCACATCAATTTGTCTGTAGAGACTAAAGAAGGGCAAAAATTAGAACTGGGGTAAAGCGCCCCTAAATTCGAAGTTTGTGAGACCCACCAGCCACCAACCGGGGGGCGCAGTGTCCTACATGACCTATGTCGAAAATAATAACAATAAACCTGCAATAGTGCAGCAAGAGGCTCACATGTCTCAGCTTGCCCTGTCACTCTCGGTTTGCTAAGAGAATGGCATCATGCAAACCGCACCTAAAGTTCCCAAACCAGACAATTCACTAGTGCGCGCAGCACATTAGATGTCTCCATGCTGTGCTGTATCTAGTCTGTAGGAAAGCGAAATGGTCCCAAACATTACAAAACAATATAAGAACAGTGACTTGTTGAACTTTGGCACATGCTATGTGAGATCATGCACCAAGTGCAGGGACAGTGTATATGCCTGCATGCTATGTTGTGGCCATGTGACGGACATGCATTAAGGATACCTCTATGTGTGGCACAACTGCAAGTGAGTCCATCCACACACATCCGCTGAGAGTGACACATGTGCATGGATGTCTGTGAATGTCAGGTTGGTGCATTGACGTCTCAGGGACGGCGATGTGATGTGTCATCCCACTGCATTTGAAGAACGTTAACATGTGTTCATGCAATATGTATGTGCTGGGCCACACAACATAAGCGATTGATGTTGCTTGCTTATAGGTCAAGCTGTCACAGATGCATGTTGCTGACTGTAATTGGGTGTACTGGTGCCCAGGTGCAGTTCCTATGTCCCAGGCTGCAAGTCATTCTTGTGGCAATTTAGCATTGGTATGGTGGCATTGCATGTTTTGGTAATGTGTTTCTGGCCACACGACAATGTGCTGCGTTGACATCTGCATACATCACGACTGTAATTCATCGTTGTCACTGTACTTTTGTGGCAGTAGTCATGCAGATTGCATGGGTGTGCCTGTGTGTTTGTGCATAGTGTGTGTGTGTCAGTTGCTGGTTGATACGTGATACATGATTACTACTGTTAATGTTGTGTATGCCGCACATGCATTGACACTGATAACTGATGTCAATGTCCTTTGTCCCATTTTCCACAGTTGCTGCAGTTTGTGAAGAGGGCAGAGGCCCTGCTGTGGAGCAGAAGGTCAGAGACCATGCCTCAAGACCTAAGGGTACACCCCAGCGAGCCGCCATTGACACCACCTCTTCTGAGGGAGAGTTGGCTAGGGAGAGCCAATTCCATTAGGCGGAGCTGCTGGGAATAAGTCGCAGGAGGTGGTTGTGGTGGGGGACTCCTGAGCGGCTGTGGGCCAGGGTGTGGGGTGAGAGGGGCCAATCGAGGGTGGAAGACTCTCTGGAGTCATCCAGGGTGATGGAGATGGAGGTGGAGGTGGAGGAGAAGGCAACTGAAGGCCAGTGCACATGGTCTGGTGGGGTCATTCAGGAGGGTGTTCAGGCTGCACCCCTGGCCCACGGACATGAGGATTTGCAGTGTACTATGGAGGTTGCTGCACAACCTCCTGCAGCTGGGCCATCTGCTGCAGCAGTGACCGCCTCTGTGGATGCCTCCACCAAGACCGAGCCCCCACTTTGTGCCCAAGAAAGTCTCCCCAGAAGTGGCACAGACCCTGCTAGTTGGTCTGGTGAGGTGGATGGGAGCGATTGCTTTGTCAGCTCCTCGTGAGGACTTGGCTCAGCTTCATGAGTCAATGTGCCAATACCTGGGCCAATTGGCAAGAGCACAGCTCTCCGGTCGTCTTTGTCCGCTGGCATTTTAAATTGCCCCCCACACCACTTTTTCCTCTGTGCCCCAGTTGTCCTCCAGGGAGTCTTCTGCGCTGCATTCCATCATTGCCCCCTGTGCATCAATCACACCCACATCGCCCGGTCTGGTGGTGCCTACGTCCCTGCCTCTGGTGGAAGTCCCAAGTAATGCCACATGAGGTGGTCACTGTTCCTGCCCAGGCACCAACACCAGGACAGGCAGTTGGCACTTCAGGGCAGTGCTGGTGCTGTGCCGTCCCCCCCCCACTGTTAGGCAGAAACCTGTGCAGTTCCCTCTGGGACCACTGCAAAAGAATTAAGACTACATGTGTTTGGCAGTAAACCCACTTGGTAGCAGTCTGTGCCACACAGATTCACTTGGTAGCTGTGGCTGAGCAGTCAGACTTCCCTCAAGAAGAGTTAGGCAGTATACAGAGTATTCACAATAGGTCAAAAGGACACAGTAGAACAAGCAAACACTGACCAGAGCTTGGTGTAAAAGAGATATCATTATTTATTTAAAACCACATCTAGAAAAACACACAGGCACTAATAGTAAGCAATTCAAAAACACAGTAACTAAAAGATATACACTCCCTTCAAAGAATATTAGACAATTCTTTAGTAAAGCCCCACTTATTTTCAGACAGCAGTGAGCGCTTGACGCAGATGGCACTCTAATAATTCGTTATAAAAGGGAGAGAAAAGCAGAGTATAAATTGAAACAGATCCCAACACTTTTTTAAGAACACAACAAGAGAGGAAGGCAAAGTAAAACCGTGAAGTTAGAGTTCAGAAGGCCGGATCCACTGTAAGAGAATCAAAACGAAATGTGTCCAAGGTCACACGGTTGCAGTGCACAAGAGTCTTGCAAAGGTTCAAAAAGAAAGGGACCAGTTAGAAGGTCGAGGCGGCCAGCCCAGTCCAGAAGGTTAAGGGGTTATTATTACCTTGTAGCAATCTTTAGAAAGGGAGGCCTGGCGGACACGGTACCTTAAAGTGGTGAGAATACTCCAGCGGGGGCAGTTGGTCCTGGCAGCGGATGCAAGTCGGTGCTTCGTCCGGGGGAAGAGAGGATCTCGTCGGGGAGGAAGACAGGAATCCATTGCACTGCCAGGGAAGAAACCAGCCGCGGAGTTCTCAGGTAAAAGGAGCGGTCCTTTTATTCGCGGTCCAGTGGTAAGTGGCTATCCGGTTGCCGGGGTGCTTGGCACGGGCAATTCGACCACAAGACGGCCTGGGATGCGAAGAGAAGAAGGTAAACTGGTTGTGCCCACAAGTCAGGGGAAGAAGCCTCTCCAGCCGGGAGATCTTCTCTGTCGTCGGGAAGTGGTGAGTCGGTTCCGCAGGGCTCCACCGGTGGTGTCATTGTGGTAGGTCGGCTCAGCTTCTCCTTCGTCAGATTCTCAGGTCCTGTGGCGACTTCTGAAGTTCCAGTCCCCAAAGCCCTGCTTTTATGCAGCCCACCCCCATTCACTCAGCCTAGCTGTCAATCAAACATGCTAAGTGGTGAGCCGGCCGGCACACCACTTGGGCCAATCACACAAGAGTGCGACTTGAGTTACCAAGGTAATTCAGTCCAGGGTGCCTAAACCCCCTCCCACACCCCCTGTGGTACCCAGACAGAGTGGCACCACTTTTGGAGGCTTCTGTGGAGAAGCCCGCCAAAAGGTGGAACAAAGGGCTGGACTTGGGTTGGAGTCACAGAAGAGAACACAAACGCCATTTTAGAATTGAGTCCTGGCAAGAAATACCAACCAGCGAATTAATATTAAATAAATAAACCGGCGGTATGTTCGAGGCTATGAGAATTAAATAATTAAAGTTGGTAGCCTCGAACAATGGGAAAATCCCATAGGGATATATTCGCGGTCGAATATAAAAAGTAGTTTCCAATGCCACCAGCCAAAACTCGATCAGGGGGACGGAGACGTGCCCCCTCGACTAACAGACCCCGGGGGAATCGAAACCCCCGACCAGTACGTCCACAATATGATGGTTTGTACTGGTTTCTGTTCATAATTTGGGACTAGTAAAGCCAATGGTGACTTTACATGCCCTGGGAGACAGTAGTCAGTCCCAGGGTATGGAGTCTATGGTGGGGTGTCACTATGACACCCCTGTGTTACTGCAGGGAGGGTGCTGTGTAACACACATAGTAAAAACACATGAGACCCTATGGAGTAAAGGACCCCATAGCCCATAAAACACATAAACAGTGAAAGGAACACCATAAATCATGTCCAAGAGTGGGAGAAAAAGAGTCTCACTCTTGGCGGGAGAAAAAAACAAACTCCAGAAATCCAGCAAAGCTGCTGGGGGACTCACTAGGTTAGGAAATTCAGCCTAAAGAGAGAATTCTCCCTAACACTCGCCCCCTCCAGACTAAGGGACAGGAGGATTTAATCCACTCCTGGATGAATCTCATACCTCTAGTCGATGACATCCATCCTAGAGAGACCATCAGCATTTTGGTGGTGATACCCTGACCTATGTTCTATGGTTAAATCAAAGGTTTTCCTTTGTAAGCTATATGACCTACAAACCCTTTGAGGAACATCAGTCTTTTTAAAGTTATAGGGGATCTGGTTGACCAGTCCCTCAGAAGTTGTTACAACTTCTGAACCTGTGTTAGGCTTTTTCAAGGGGTCCTTATAAAGGATTCCCTTAGATCTAGAGGGGCCTCCAGAGGTCCTCACCACCTCTCTGTTGGGAGAAGGTTGGGTTTTAGGCCACTTGGTTGGAGGGGATGGAGATAAGCAAGGTACATACTTCTCCTTCCTCTTAGATCTACCTTTACCTACTTTAGGAGTTTCCCCCTTAAGTCTAGGAATTGGGTTGGAGTCTTCTGTGGAAGGTCCAACAGTCTGAAGGTTTTTGGCCTTAGATTTTCCTTTTCTGGTTTTCCACCAGCACTGAGAATTACCAGTTCTCTTTGGCCTAGTTAGGGTTCCAGTAGGTCTATCCACCTCTTCCTCAGAAGCAGGGGGAGTCACAGACTCTATGACTGGGGGAACAATGATGGAGCTTGGTTGGGGCTCCTATTTCCCTGACATTTTAGCCTGAAATTTGCCTGGGTCAGAGGTCAACTTACCAACACCAGGGCTTGTAGTGGGGTTCTCAGTAGAGGTTCCCACGGGCCTAGAGTGGCTCCTTAAGGTGGCCTCTCTAGCCAATTTGGTTTGGTTCTGGGTCTCCATACTGGGAGGCCTGGGGGTACTGGATACTACTCCTAGAGTTCTTAGATAATTCCCCAACAGGACTCTCCCAGGCACCTCAGTCTGAACACTGACAGGAATCAACACTGTCATGTCATTACACTGAATGAGGGCTGGTAGAATTGGAACCATTTGGACAGGGCCTCCAGACATCTTAGTGGGACCTTTGGGTGCCTTAGCAACATCCTCAGGCCTGAAAAGGCTTTCATCCACTACTGTTCTGCTGGCCCCAGAGTCTCGCCTGGCAGGAGTATCCTGGCCATTGACAAGAACACTGTCCATATAATAAACTTTAGAGTTTTCTGGTATGGAGTTGTACACACTCCTATTCTGATCACTAACCAGACCCATGGACTCTACCGTTACACTTGCTTGAAGACCCAAAGGTTCTTCAGCAAAGACTTCAAAGTGAGCACTAGCCATTTGGACGTCCTCCTCAGGAGTGAAGGCTAAGGAGACTGTGTTGATCCCTGTAGGTTTACCCTTACATCTGGGATCTCCTTTGATGTGGTAAGTTGCCCCACAGAGATAGCATGTTCCAAATGCTCTCTGGAAGGGTGGCTTGGCCTGACCTCCTTCTGGTTTGGCACCAGGAGGTACACTAGCCTGATTTGGTTTCCCTTGTGGCTTACCCTTTTGGTTTTGTTTGGGGCCCTCTTTGGAATTGGAATTATTAGAATTCTCTTTGGAGTCCTTTTTTGGCTGTTTTCCCTCATCCTTTTTCTGAGTAGCCCCAGAATCCTTGTGAGTGGCCCTGTTGGCAACCCACAAGTCAGCAGCCTTAGCTAACTTCCTGGAATCTAATTCCTTTGAATCAGCCAAGTGCTGTCTGAGCTCAGGAGAGCAGGCATCATAAATTGACTCCAACATTACAAGATTCTTCATTCCTTCATAAGTGTTAACTCTGTAACCCTTAATCCATCTCTCTAAGTTTTTCAAACGTTCACTCACCCAGGTAGCCCAAGGGGTACCATCATGCTTTTTGAGGGTCCTAAACTTCTTAAGGTACTGGGAAGGGGTCTTCCCAAATCTAGCTATCAAAGCTAGTTTCACACATTCATAATCCTTCTTATCCACCTCCCCCAACTCCATTACCACATCAGTTGCAACAGGGGGAATCCTAGAGAACAACCAGGGAAGTAACTCATTCCCTGTGATGTCCTGGAGCCCATGATTATACTCAAACATTTTTAACTAATCCAACACATCCAACTTAGGTTCATACATATCCACTAATTCCTTAGGCATCTGGGGTCTTTTGGGACTGGAACTCCTAGAGGAACCAGAGGAGAGAGAAGCATTTTCCACATACAACTTCTTCATTTCTAGTGCATGATTAAGCTCTATTTCTCTGAGTCTTAACTCAGCTTGCTTCTGCTCAGCCTGGGCATTCATTCTTCTGAACTCTAGCTCTTGGTTTCTTTCAGATTGAGCAATAAAACGTTTGTACTCTAATTCAAGCTTCATTTTTTCAAGTTCAAAATAAACAGGGTTACATGTAGGACCTGGTATAGGCCCAGTAGGTACAGTAGGTAAGGCAGACAGAGGCTCAGAGTGGCTAACTTCATTAGGTTCACTTTCCTCTTCTGACTCATTATCAAGACTTCGATTCAGATCAATACCATCACTGTTTTCTACATTTGCTGGGGGGGTAGATTCCTCTGTACCACCCAGACTTTGGTTTTCTAACAACCTTTCTATAAGTTTCATTTTCTTGCCTTTCTCAGAGAGATTCTTATGTCTACACAATACTTTTAAGCAATCAGCAGTTTTGGCAGGCAATGATTCTAGGGTATAACTCTCCATAGCAGACATAGGGCCTCATTACGACCCTGGCGGAGTGGGTTTACGCCAGCGGTATTCGCGGCGGACCCGTCCGCCCTACTACGAGTTCCCGTAGCGCCATGGAGCGCTTTCCGCCTGGTTTTTCCGGGCGGAGAAATCCATGGCGCTACGGGACCTTGTTGTTAATTACGCCACCGTATTTTACGGTGGCGTAATTAACGCCTTCCCCACTCCCATTATACCCTATGGGGCAAAAATGGGAATGGGGAAGGGTAAAATGGGGAATGGGGATTTACCGCCCCGCCAAGGTCGGAATGGGGCGGTAAATCCGCCAACCCCCATGGCGCTATCGGCAGCTTTCCGCCGTGCTCCATGGTGCATTTTGCACCACGATTTCCGCCAGGGTCGTAATGAGGCCCATAGTTAGAAAATCAGCTTTTTTAGTGCTAAGCTCTGTGGTTAATTGTCCTAAAGTGTTCAAAAAGCACTCTAAAGTGTATACTCAATACTAGTCCAACCGCTGTACACAAGTGTTTGTTAGGCAGAAACCTGTGCAGTGCCCTCTGGGACCACTGAAAAAGATTTAAGACTACAGGTGTTTGGCAGTAAACCCACTTGATAGCAGTCTGTACCACACAGATTCACTTGGTAGCTGTGGCTGAGCAGTCAGACTTCCCTCAAGAAGAGTTAGGCAGTATACAGAGTATTCACAATAGGTCAAAAGGACACAGTAGAACAAGTAAACACTGACCAGAGCTTGGTGTAAAAGAGATATAATTATTTATTTAAAACCACATCTAGAAAAACACACAGGCACTAATAGTAAGCAATTCAAAAACACGGTCACTAAAAGATATACACTCCCTTAAAAGAATATTAGACAATTCTTTAGTAAAGCCCCACTTATTTTCAGACAGCGGTGAGCACTTGACGCAGATGGCACTCTAATAATTTGTTTTAAAAGGGAGAGAAAAGCAGAGTATAAATTGAAACAGGTCCCAACACTTTTTTAAGAACACAACAAGAGAGGAAGGCAAAGTAAAACCGTGAAGTTAGAGTTCAGAAGGCCGGATCCACTTTAAGAGGATCAAAACGAAATGTGTCCAAGGTCACACGGTTGCAGTGCACAAGAGTCTTGCAAAGGTTCAAAAAGAAAGGGACCAGTTAGAAGGTCAAGGCGGCCAGCCCAGTCCAGAAGGTTAAGGGGTTATTATTACCTTGTAGCAATCTTTGGAAAGGGAGGCCTGGCGGACACGCTACCTTAAAGTGGTGAGAATACTCCAGCGGGGGCAGTTGTTCCTCGTATCGGATGCAAATCGGTGCTTTGTCCGGGGTAAGAGAGGATCTCGTCGGGGAGGAAGACAGGAGTCCGTTGCACTGCCATGGAAGAAACCAGCCGCGGAGTTCTCAGGTAAAAGGAGCGGTCTGTTTATTTGCGGTCCAGTGGTAAGTGGCTATCCGGTTGCCGGGGTGCTTGGCACGAGCAATTCGACCACAAGACGGCCTGGGATGCGAAGGGAAGAAGGTAAACTGGTTGTGCCCACCAGTCAGGGGAAGAAGCCTCTCCAGCCGGGAGATCTACTCTGTCGTCGGGAAGTGGTGAGTCGGTTCCGCAGGGCTCCACCGGTGGTGTCGTCATGGTAGGTCGGCTCAGCTTCTCCCTCCTTGGATTCTCAGGTCCTGTGGCGACTTCTGAAGTTCCAGTCCCCAAAGCCCTGCTTTTATGCAGCCCACCCCCATTCACTCAGCCTAGCTGTCAATCAAACATGCTAAGTGGTGAGCTGGCCCGCTCACCACTTGGGCCAATCACACAAGAGTGCGACTTGAGTTACCAAGGTAACTCAGTCCAGGGTGCCTAAACCCCCTCCCACACCCCCTGTGGTTCCCAGACAGAGTGGCACCACTTTTGGAGGCTTCTGTGGAGAAGCCCGCCAAAAAGTGGAACAAAGGGCTCGACTTGGGTTGGAGTCACAGAAGAGAACACAAACGTCATTTTAGAATCGAGTCCTGGCAAGACATACCAACCAGCGAATTAATATTAAATAAATAAACCGGCGGTATGTTCGAGGTTATGAGAATTAAATAATTAAAGTTGTTAGCCTCGAACAATGGGAAAATTCCATAGGGATATATTCGCGGTCGAATATAAAAAGTAGTTTCCAATGCCACCAGCCAAAACTCGATCAGGGGGACGGAGACGTGCCCCCTCGACTAACAGACCCCGGGGGAATCGAATTGCCCCGACCAGTACGTCCACAATATGATGGTTTGTACTGGTTTCTGTTCATAATTTGGGACTAGTAAAGCCAATGGTGACTTTACATGCCCTGGGAGACAGTAGTCAGTCCCAGGGTATGGAGTCTATGGTGGGGTGTCACTATGACACCCCTGTGTTACTGCACGGAGGGTGCTGTGTAACACACATAGTAAAAACACATGAGACCCTATGGAGTAAAGGACCCCATAGCCCATAAAACACATAAACAGTGAAAGGAACACCATAAATCATGTCCAAGAGTGGGAGAAAAAGAGTCTCACTCTTGGCGGGAGAAAAAAACAAACTCCAGAAATCCAGCAAAGCTGCTGGGGGACTCACTAGGTTAGGAAATTCAGCCTAAAGAGAGAATTCTCCCTCATACCCACCAACATGTAACACCTTATTTGCAGGAACATCCGCAAGCAAAATCAAGAAACTTCAAATTATCCAAAACTCCCTCAGAGCTGCTTTGAACATACCTAAGCAGGAGCACATATCTGTAGCCGGAAGAAGTGCGCACTGGCAACCCATCCATGGGCACATCCTCTTCAAGCCATCTCACACAAATGCATCCATAACTCTGCACCTAGATATCTCTTGCAAAAATTCACTGAAGCGCATGCATCCAGACCCACCCGCTCCCTCAACTTCCACCACCTGTCCATCCCAAGATTCAGGAGAAAGAGATTGGGAAGTATCTGCTTCTCAGTCATTGCCGTTAAGAACTGGAACTTCTTGCCTGTTTCATTAAGATCTGAACAAAACTACCGGTCCTTCAGGAAACACTTTAAGACCTTACTCTGCACTCCCAAGCCTCACACTGTTTGAACTTTACAATTCCTGTCATGTGCCACTTGAAACTATTGTCTGTAACCAACGCCTTGATGCCCTTCGGTTTAGTGTGCTTAACAAATGCTTAAATAAATAAATATGTAGATGGTGCCAGAAAGGGGTCGGAAATCACACCAGCCATTCGTGTATACAGTTGCCAGTTATCATAAAGGTTAACTCCCATATAACCAATAAAGCTGTTTGTTTCTTGGGACAACGGGGATCATATAAATTCCTATGTAGGGATTGCCTGTCCTCTAAGGGGAGTCTCCCCCAGTGGGAGCCTGCTTGCCCTGTCCCCTAGGGTGTGTTAAACTTAGCAGGTTCACCTCCTAATCCCTAGTTTCCTTGATTTGTCACATTACATGAATACATAGCATGCATACATACAAACACACACACAAACACACACTTACACACTTACCTTGAGTCTTCTATTCAGGGGGCCTGGGGCACGGTGAGGCAAAAGCAGGCGTGCGGCGCCAGCGCACCCTGGAAGGACTGGAATCCCCAGGACAAACCGGCACCACGCGTACAGCAATGTGGTTACCAAGACAACCCTGTGTGTGGTGCGGTGTGCTGCGCTGTACACAATTTCTTTTCAATCAGGACTGGCGCTCAGTTAGTGCTAGTCCTGAATGAGCGCCAGCCCTGCAGGCCACATGAAGGGGATGTACCGGGCCCCAGGGGAGAGCCAGGACGTGCGGCCACTCCCTGCGTACCTCCTGGCTCCCCCCCTCTGCCCGATTCTGCACTGGGTATTTACATGGGGTGTCACTCCAGGCAAGTCAAGTCTTGACAACGGTTCCATCTTCAGGTGGTGTAAAAGCTGCAGGTAAAATGGCTCATACATTATGGTAACCTGAGAGCGGCTGTCAAGTCATGCCTTTGTTTTCCTTCTACGAAAATTCCTTCAGCGATACCCCAGGTTATTTGTATGTTGCGCATTTTGGGCATAGCAGTGTTTTACTGTAACTGACTGAGGGTTGGCCTGTGACTGGGGTCTTACAGATGGGACAATTTAGTAGGTGTAATCCATTTTTGCTAGCACCTCGGTCTCTGGGTTTTTGTTATTATTGACCTTTTTCAGCGTGGGGGAGCTCACGTTTGGTGAGAATCTGGCAGAACCTTGCTGGCATTTCTCAGCATTGCTCAGGCCTGCTGTTTGAGGGCATAAAAACTTGAAGCCACTCTGGCTTAACTCATGTTCTGAATATCTGACCACCCCTGTTGATAGGGTGACCAGACGTCTCCGTCCCGGGGTCCCGGGAGTTTTTTCATTTTAGAAACCCCGCCCGGTGTTTGCATGGTTGGGTGGCTATTGTAATTAAAATCGTAATTATATTTCGCAGCGCTTATTTGAAGTTGGAGGTTTGGCTCGAACCCCCAACCTTTCAGGTGTAAGTGATGTGACTTATACCTGAAAGAAAAATATCAATCAGAGCTAACGGCAGTGCTTTAAGTGGGCCAGGGCCTGCCCCCGGCAGTCTCCAGAAAGTGGGGCTGAGCCGGTGCCCCCAGTCCCACACAACATTGGCGGGACGCATTATCCCGCTGCAGCCGCGACGGGAGATGCGCCCGTCATTATGTCGGGCAAGCTGACAGAAGTGCCAGCCAGCCACAGCGGCTGAGGCTGGTGGCACTTCTGTCAGTCAGTGTAACTTCCTCTGATGACCCGTCATCAGGGTCATCAGAGGAAGTTACTGTCCCTTTGTTTGCCCTCCCCAGGTCACTGACTCTCTCGAACCCACAGGCTCCATGATCTAATATGCAGATTAAATCACGGAGCCCGCAGGTTTGCAGAGGGTGAAAGACGCCTCGGGCTCTGTGATCTATGTGCTCTGAGTAGAGATCACAGAGCCCGAGGCGTCTATCTACGTTGGCAAAGCTTTATAAAAGATGCCTTGAATTGTGTACGTTTCAAGCCATCTTTTATAAACGTAGAAAACTTTCTATGTTTATAAAAGACGGCTTGAAACGTGCACATTTCAAGGCATCTTTTATAAAGCTTTGTCGACGGATTGTCGGTCATCAACGCTTTAACGGATTGTCGGTCATCAACGCTTTATAAAAGATGCCTTGAATTGTTTACGTGTCAAGCCATCTTTTATAAACATAGAAATATGTAACATTGCTACGTTTATAAAAGATGGCTTGAAAAGTACACAAGCCATAGTAGTAAGCATACAATCATATAAATGCTCACATACATTTATATATTTGTTTGCGCACCTTACTAAGATTTGTGCACTTTTATGCCACGCCCACAATGAAAGCCACGCCCCCAAACGGGGCCCCCCTCAATTTCTTACCCCACTTAAAGCACTGGCTAACGCTTGTTTTGAATTAACATGCCAAGATTAACAGACAAAACTGCACAACTGAGATGTGTACAGTTTATATAAAGGAGAAGTGCTAGAAATATGGTTGGGGCGTGTTGGGGTGGGGCGATAATTGGTGGCCTGCGATGGGATAGTCCCTCTTTTATGTTGTTGGTCGTCCCGGTTTTTCATTTTGGAAACCTGGTCACCCTACCTGTCGACAATGGTAGCAGAATCCCCATGCTCTTCAAGGGCCTGCACTTCGCTGAAACTCTCGCGGTTCTTGAGCAGTCCAATCACGTGCATTTGAAGATGCTATGGCTCAAGACATCTGCAGTTGCATGCCGGGTGTTGGGGGTTCCTTGCGACCCCCAGCGCTGTCCGTAAGCCCCGGACCCCAAAGGACTCACTCACACACGTCCTTTCAGTTCGGGCTTCCCGGTCGCTCTGACGCGGCCGGGAAAAGCCCCGTTTATTTAGGCTGCATGCGACGGCGTGCAACGTCACGCAGCTGCGTGCGCGCCCCGTCATCGGGCAGCGCCATACTCCTCCTTTTTCGGGAGGACAAACAACAAACACTCAAAAGCTACACACTGCAAACCAAAACATACTACACCTATAAAATTTCAAATGCCCCGTTCTGAAATACCCCTTTAATAACATCCACCCGGGTCCCCTTATTTAACAGTTCTCATCGTCAGGATGATCAGACAAATGTCCCAAGACGTAGTCGCTGAGGTGAGCAGGTTTCCCTTGCCCAGCCCTCTGGGGGTACCTCCTACTCACCTCCGGCATGGGTGATCTGTCCATAGGCATTCCCCGGCCCGGGGACTCATGCAGACATAGTGTTTCTCCTTCGTCCTCAGGGACCACCTCTAAGTCCGGATCAGGGGGCGGATCAGTCCTTGGATCCCATAGCTTCTTAAAGAAGCTCACGTTGCGAGTTACCGCAGAGCGGCCGTCCGATGCAGTCACCATGGATCCCTTGACTGCAACGACGTCCAGCGGCTCCGGCTCGTATGGTAGGGAGAGCTTTCCATGGGGGTGTCTATTCCGAATGAGGACCTCATCACCCAGCTCCAGCCGCTGCGGGCAAAGCCCCCTCTGGATGTTCTCCTGCTCAATCCTTGTTCGCCGGTCTATCTCAACTTGTTGGTTGTCGATCACCCCTGGTTCTTTCTCTCCCACCTCCGGTAACAGCCCTCGAGGGCACCGTTTGAATAACGCTTCTGCCGGGGCCACTCCGGTGAATGCATGCGGCGTGGTACGGTACACCCTCAGGAACTGATAAAGGGCTCTCTGGAGGGACTGCCACTGGCCCTTGGCGATCCTAAAGGTCTTATTTAGAGTCCTCATCAGTCTTTCAGCTTCGCCGTTTGCCCTTGGCCAGAGAGGCGTGATCTTCCTGTGCACCACCCCGTAGCTCTCCATCAGTTCCGAGAACCGTTCACTCTGGAACGGCACTCCGTTGTCCGAGCACAGCGTGTATGGGAAACCATGGGCCGGAAACACCTTTTCCACGGCCACCACGACATGCTCAAACGCCACTGACTCCACAAACTCCACTTCGGGGTACCTTGAGTATTCGTCAACCAGCACAAGGAATTGGGTGCCCATCCAAAGTCCCCATGAACGACTTCCCACGGACGCGTCCCCCGAGGCATCGCTTCTATGACGGGCTCACGCTGCAGGGGAGACGCCGCCTGACACCAAACACAGGCCGCCACGAAGTCGTCCACCTTCCGCTCCAGTTCCGGGAACCACACTTTCAGCCTTAAGCGGGCCTTGGTCTTGGCGGCGCCCTGGTGACCACGGTGGGCAAGGGCAATCACGTCCCCTACCTTCGACTGGGGCACAACAATTCGATCTCCCCAGAGCAGAAGGCCGGATGTTGAAAATGATAGTTCCTCCCAGACCTTCCATAGCTGCTCAAGTCCAGTTCTGGCCTCCTGAGTACGCCTCGCCAGGGCCTCCAGCACCGACTTCCAGGATCCCTGTTGCTTGGAGTGCCTTAAGATTTCGAAGCACTCATTGTCCGCTGCAGCTATCTCAAGCTCCCCTAAGGGCATGGCATTCGGCGTGGCCGCCTCCACCGCCACCCGGACATGCTCTTCGGCCTCCTCCGCACAGGTATCATGGTCTTCCACTCCTGGCGCTCCAGGGTGTCCGGAGAGATAGTCTGCCGCGTTATTCGTCCCCGGCCGGTACACCAAGGTGACTCCGTATTCCAGGAGGGCGAGCATCCACCTCTCGATTCTTGCTGGCGGCTTGGATGACGACCCCGCCAGGATGGGAAGCAGCAGCTTGTGGTCCGTCACCACCGTCACCGGGCATCCAAGGACGTAGAGCCGGAAGTGCGTGCAGCCCCAGAGCATGACCAACGCCTCGCGCTCAATCTGCGAGTACCGTTGCTCCGCCTCCGACAGCGCCTTGCTGGCATCGGCCACCGGGCGGACACCGCCATCACGGCCAATCTGTGTCAGCACGGCGCCCAGGCCAAACGGGCTGGCGTCGACAATGATCTCTGATGGTAAGGCAGGATCAAAAAATGCCATGGTGTCCTCTGCTACCAGGGCGCCCCTGATGTCGTCAAAAGCCGCTTGTTCAAGCGGGCCCCATTTCCAGGTGGTATCTTTCCTGGTCAGTGCTCTGAGCGGTTCCGACCTGGAGGCAAGATTCTGGATGAACCGTCCACAGTACGTAACCATACCCAGAAAGCTCTGCACATCAGACACAGATTCTGGAGGCCGCGCCCTTTTAATGTCCTGGACCTTCTTGGGGTCAGTTGACACCCCCCTTCTTTGAATACAAAGCCAAAGAACTCTATCGATGGTCGCAGAAATTTGCATTTCTCCTTGTGGAGGGTGAGGCCCATGGACTGCAGCCTCTGAAACGTTTTCGCCAGCCGTCTCAGGTGGTCTACCTTCGTTCTGGCAAACACCAGGATATCATCACTGATGTTTAGGATGCCCTCCAGATCTGGTAGGGCGCCCAGGATGATGTTTTGGAACACCTCTGCCGCCGAGGACACACCGAAACTCAGTCTCTTGTAACGGTACAGCCCTCGGTGGTAGTAAAGGTGGTGATATACCTCGTCTCGGGGTGGAGGACAACTTGGTGATATCCCGCTCGGAGGTCCAGCTTTCAATAGAAGCGAGCGCCCTGTACCTCGGCAATGATATCGTCTATCGTCGGGGTGAGGTGTCTCTCTCTTTTAATTGCTTTGTTCGGCAACCTCATGTCAACACAGATTCTGACAGCATCCGGTTGTTTAGGCTTCCGTGCCACCACAATTGGGGACACCCAGGGGGTCGGACCTTCCACCTTCTCTATGATGTCGAGATCGACCAAGTTGTCCAGCTCCTTGTCAACATGTTCACGAAGGTGAAAAGGTACCCTGCGATGCTTCAGGGTGATGGGCTGCATAGATTTGTCAATATGTAACCTCACTGGGTCACCAGCCATCTGTCCGATCCCCTTGAATAGTGCGGCATACTTCTCAAGCAAATCATTGATGTCTTCAAGATAGACAGAGTATGCAAAACTGACGATGCCGAGGGCCTCCGCCGCTGCACAGCTCAGCAATGTATTGGTGCTCACCGGTGTCACATAGAAACGTGCAGTGATTTGGGATCTATCATGCTCCACCTTTGCCACAAAAACACCGTCCAATGGGATAGGGTCCAGACTACCAAATGCGAAAATGCGGGCTTTGCGTGCGACCAGCTTGGGAGGCCGGTCCATAGGATCATAGTGTCCACGGGCCATTACATTGATGGACGTCCCCGTGTCCACCAGGACCGGGACTGGAGATTGGTTTATCTCCACCACACACCTTGGCTGTCTCCTGTTCTTTCCTCTCAGGACCTCCACACTCGAGACAAAGAAAATGTTCTCCTCCTCCTCTTCCTCTACTTCTTCCACCTGGGCATCCTCCTCAGTTGAGCGATGTTGGGCGGTCGACCCTGGTGAATGAAAACCGGCCGGGCTGGGCCTCGTGGCACCAACACATGCATCGCCGCCTTGCACACTCTCGAGAAGTGGTCTGGCAGCTCACACCGTCCACAAGTCGTTCCGGCCGCGGGGCATTCCGTTGGGTGGGGCAGGTCATACCCACACTTTTGGCATGCCTCCCCTGCCCTCCCAGCTCTATCCCGGGGACCGCCGCCAGGTCTTCTGGTGCCCCTGCCACCGCGCCACATCGCACATACCTTCTCGGTCTTGATGGAGCACGACCCAGCCTCCATTCTAGCTGCCCTCGCCTCGGACACCTCAATGGAACCTCCCCAGTTCAAGGATGCGTGGGAGTGGGAGTGTGATTCCGGGCTCCCTTAATACTTGGCGCCTAAGCTTGCCTGAGAAACACGCCTGGATGAGCACAGTCCTGATCATATCTTCTGCATCACCCCAAGCACAGGCCAGCGACAGGCGCCTCAAGCGCCCCAAGCGCCCATAGAAAGTGTCCAAAGTCTCATCCTCTTTCTGTTTGGCGGACAGCATCACGAAGCGTTCATAGTCCGCGTTGGCAAGAGGCAGGAAATGAGCTTGAATGGCGGCCTTCGCCTGACCGTAGGATCCATCCCCCGGCGGAAGTGATTCAAAAATCTCCTGAACAGAGGACCCTGCCGAGTATAACATGGTTGCCAGCCTGGTGTCATCATCAACCACCTGGGCGGCACGAAAGTACATGTCCACGCGGTCGACCCACCTCTTCCATCTGGGCCCCAAGCTGGAAGATGGGCCTGAGATATCAAACTCCGGGACGGGCTCTGGGGCCGCAAGTGCACGTGCCTGGGCCATCGCAGGAGGAATTGACTGGACAGCCGGTACTACCGCCGGCTGCACGGGAGGCAGAGTACCTGGAGGACCTGCTTGAACAGCTGGAGGCTGCTGCACGGGCTGCACTGGAGGCAATGGGCCTGGAAGCACCACTTCAGCACGTGGAGGCTGCTGCACCGCTGCTGGTTGAGCACCGTCTTCATCCTCAGTATCACTCATGAGCTCGAGCGCACAGGCACCCCCAGTGTGGAAAATGGGGGCCGCAACTCAAACTCTGAGCCACCTCCAGGCAGAAGAACAGTCACTGCAACACACCTCTTTGATGATGAAGAGGATGAAAAACAGTAGGGCCACCAGCCTGCAAACTGAAGAAGAACACTGCAACACACCTCTGTGATGATGAAGACGATGAAGAACAGTAGGTCCACCAGTCTGATGATGAAGAGGATGAAGAAGGCCCCAGCCTTCCACTGTTCCAAAAATTGAGACAAGAAAGAATAATGGGCTATGCAGGCCCAGCCATTGTAGCCCTCCTCCTTGCTTTCACTCGACGTAGGAGACCCAAGAAAATGAAAAAAATCACAAATTGGGCACATGTGTATGCAGGTATAGCTGCCTGCTGACAGGATTTCCAAAAATTAGGTCTGGATGCACTTCAGAGCCTGAACCGGAGCTCCGAGAAGTTCCATGGCCTGATAGGTAAAATGGCCGCCAGCCGCGTGGGTGACGTACGGCCTGCAGCCTGAAACAAAGTCTTAGCAGGACTTTCAGTGAAAGAAATTGCAGAAATGTTCACCGCCGGGCCCAGGCATCGTCTCCCCCACTCGTCGCCACTGTTGGGGGTTCCTTGTGACCCCCGGCGATGTCCGTAAGCCCCGGACCCCAAAGGACTCACTCACACACGTCCTCTCGGTTCGGGCTTCCCGGTCGCTCTGACGTGGCCGGGAAACGCCCCGTTTATTTATGCTGCACGCGGCGGCGTGCAACATCACGCCGCCGCGTGCGCGCCCCGTCATCGGGCAGCGCCACACCGGGAATCACCTCTCGCTGCTCCTTCGCCTTCTTTTGCAATCCTGTTGATGGCTCGGCAGTTGGCTTTGACATCTGTGAGGACTGATAGTCCGGGATAGCCGCTTTAAATTCACTTTCCATGCTATGCACTTCACGCATTAGCTCTTGAGACGCGGATGCCAACAGCCAGAGTTCTTTCAATCACAGATGGAGCAGCGTTAGTTGTGCAAACCTTGCACGATGCAGAACTCGTTGGATGCTGGTGTGGTTAGATTGAGCGTTTCAATCACCTTCTACTGGCAGGGGAGTTGTAACAGATTCTCATTCTTGGTCAGGTATCCTGCACTGTTTTCCACAGGCCCAACGTGTGTTGCATAAAACGTCAACATCAATTTGGCACTGCTCATTGCGGTTCTGAATGTGCCTTTATCTTTGGCGAGGCATTGAATCACCTTAAACACCAGCTCTCTGCGGCTCTCAATTACTTAGCATCAATTTTCTTGATCTAAGATCGAGAAAGAACGATATCGGAATTCATCCTCACCTTTGGGGTAGGTTTTTCCCCAGAGAATGGTCACTGGTGGAGATATGGGCCATATTCTGATGGCATGAATATAGCTTCTCATTTCACCACTGTAAAGGCATCAGCAACTACTGTGGCAATCATCAGCCTGATATCCCTATCCCTGCGCCAGTCGGACTGGAGGTTCAGGGTAACTTTGGCTTGGACTTTGGTGGGAGCTGATAGGGGTGTAACATTGGTCAAGGATAGCACAAACATGGTAACTCACTGTAGATGTTCCCCCTCCGGTGGTACAGTCCTTGGAATTCTCTCTGACCAAACCATAACATAGGAAACCTTCATCATTACAGGGTGTCTTTTCCAAGCTCCTAATCCTGCCAGTGACAGGTTCCAAAGATCCTGTCTACCATGAGATACCATCTGTTGTCATGTTCCCTGGTACCCACAAATGACGAAACAGATTTCTGTTTTATTTCCTCAGCCTGAGCCCAACATTTGGCTTGTGCACTACCCATGGTGTGGGTATGAGGTAAAATCATCAAGGCTGGTGATACTAATCAAATAATGTACAGTTATCAATAATATGCAGTATACATGCACAGTTTACTGAAAGGAATCTTAACTACTGTGTGGCACTGTGACCTAGCTGTTCTGCGTGATAGAGGTCTACAAGAATTTGGCTTAAGTACACTATCCATGCAGAAGTCGGGGCATATGCTGCCTTGTGCCCTTCACATTTGCACGCGCAGTGCAAAGTGAGTAAACACTGTCTGCCATGCTCGCATGCCAGGAAGCCTTTACTTTTCATTGTGAGCACCGCTTGCCATGCGTGCATGTCAGGCACATTTTGATTTAAATTGTTTACACTGCTTGTTAGCATGTCAGGCAGGGTTTAATTGTAATTTCGAAGGGATTGTGTCCTCCGACGTATTCCTTATCTTAGATATCTCTTTCCAGCTTTGCTGGCCTCGGAAATTTTTTTCTCTATAGGGCGCTGCGTGTCGACGTCCGCCGAGTTGATGTCCCTCGACAGCCGCCGTATCGACGTCGACGTCATCCTGCCTATAAAGGCCGCACGCAGCGTCCGTTGCTCAGTTCCGTTTTTCCGCGCTTACTCAGTGCCTCGGAATATCGTTGCTCAGTTTTCGTAGAGAATTAATCCAATTTCCTCAAGATATTCGATCCATACTCGATGGCTTCCTTGTCGGAACCGACGACCCCTCGGTCCGGCTTTAAAAAATGCAGAGACTGTGGAAAAAAGATGTCGCTGACTGACCCTCACAGGGTTTGTCTGTGGTGTTTGGGAGCTGAACACCATTGTTCGGAGTGCGAGGACTGTATGTCCATGACAGCTAAGGCCCTGAAGGAGCGTAGGGGGAAGCTGGAAAAAGCTAAGACTTCTAAAGCTTCTTCTTCCTCGACGAAGTCGAGACATTCGTCTCCTCGTCACCATTCGCGCTCCAGGTCTCGAAGCGGTCCCATCACTCCTCGAGATCGAAGCACTCGAAAAGGAGACGCCGAAGATCCCCTTCTTCGTCCTCCTCTTCCTCTGTTTCACCTAAGAGAATCCCTTGCCCCACGAAACATAGTTCCCGGGCTGAATGGGAGGAATTCCGAAAAATATGATGAGCGTCTTCGAGAAAAGCGGCCTCGACCCCCTCGAAGACTGCCGAGAGCGATGCTCTGGTCGAAGGACCCGAAGGTATAAAACGCTGCGAGTCGCAGTACCCGGCAAAGGAAGCTTCTCGAGCGCGTCACGAACCCTCAAGTAAAGCAAAGACCTCGAATCCTTCTTCGAAGGTTCCGTCAAGGCCGTCGACGAAGGTTCCGTCGACATCGAGGTCGGTGTCTTCGACGCCGTTGTCGAAGGGACCTTCGACACACGGGTCTGTCGACTCAACGCCATCCTCGACACCGGTGTCGACGCCAAGGAAAGTCACGGTTGCGGCGCACCCAGTGGCTATTCCCAGGTCTTCGATAACGATGTCGTCGATATTGTCGACATCCTCGAGCAGAATTCCAATTCTATCGAGGACCTCGAGGCCTCCACCTTTGTTTTCGACGCCACGTTCGAAGCCTTCGACGCCGGCGTCGACGACATCGACGTTTTCGAGGCCTATTACAACAATTTTGGCACCCTCTGCCTTGGAGATGGGTTTCACACCCTTTGTGAGTTCAGACCAATTGAGAACAATGTCCTCAATTATGGAAGAGGGAGAACTATCTGACCAAGAAGAGACATTTGAGTTGCAGGGATCTGCAACCCCAGTTCAAGAGGAGTTATCCTCAGAGGAACGCAGATTAAAGGAACTCCATGATTCCTTACATGAGGCAAGTGGTTTAGACACTTCCCCTGAGGTGGAGTTCGCTAGGCCAGACCCGGGGGAGCATGCTGAAACCCCCTATAGAGCCTTAATGGCCAGGATCACAGAATTTATGGGGTGGTCAACACCTTCACAGGCTTTCCAACAAGATGACCTCACGGATATTCTTGATAAAGGTCCACAGGAGGATCCTGTAGTACCTTTTCATAAAGCTCTTCAAAGAAAAATCATGACGAACTGGGAAACCCCAGATGTCGTCCCGGCAGTAAATAAAAAACTGTCTACTAAATACAGGGTATCTTCTGCAGACCCGGAGTTTTTGTCCAAACACCCATCCCCAGAAACTCTGGTGGTACAGGCAGCATCTTCTACTGACATCAAGACTGCTTACCCTACCGTCCCACAGGACAGGGACGATAAAAAATACGATGCTATGGCTAAGAAAGTCTTTTCGGCATGTAGCATGGCGTTAAAATCTATTAATGCTACTTGCACCCTTGCTAGATTTAGCCATACACTTTGGGAGTGTGCTTCTACAGCGGCTGACTGCATCCCGGAGGGAGAAGAAAGGGAGGCGTTCCTAAATATCATACAGGACGGTAAAGACGCTATGTGCAAATCCCTCCAGACGGGCATTGATTCGGCTGACAGTATCAGCAGAGCAATGGCGGCAAGTACAACAACCAGGAGATTTGCTTGGTTGAGAAAGTCTGGTTTTGCCCCAGATGTGCAAGCCAGGCTCTTGAACATGCCATTTGATGGCTCTTCTTTGTTTGGGAAAAAGGCGGATGACAGTTTAGAAAAACTGCAAACATCAAAGGCAGCAGCAAAATCCCTAGGCGCTGCAATCCGTCAGACACCTTTTCGTCCCACAGGAACCTCTGCGAGAGGCAAGTCCTTTCGCTTCTACTCTGCATTCGGAAGAGGTAGAGGACGACCGGCTCAAAGGGGACAAAGAAAAACTACCCGAGGTGGACGGGGTAGATATTCAAAAGCCGCAGCAACAGCAGGTGCCTCTTTACCATCGGCATCTGCATCAGCCGCCCCAAAACCACTCTGAGGACTTCCCTCACAAGACACCGGTAGGAGGCAGGTTAACTCAACATCTGGCGGAATGGCAGGCTATCACGTCAGATGCTTGGGCATTGGAGACAGTTGCACAAGGTTACTGCCTGCCTCTCCTACGCATACCTCAGAGTCATCCACCGGGGATCAGCTCTCAAAAAGCTCCAGATCCGCTCCTCTTGCAGGAAATTTTAGACCTGCTAGAGAAAGGTGCCATAGAACCGGTACCTGTAGTGGAGAGGAACAGGGGCTGGTACTCCCCTTACTTTCTCATTCCAAAGAAAGACGGAGGACTGAGACCCATCTTGGATTTGCGAGAATTGAACAAATTCCTCAGGAAAGACAAATTCAAGATGGTAACTCTTTCTCAGATCCTTCAGGCCCTTCAGTTCCAGGACTGGTTGGTATCTCTGGACCTTCAGGACGCTTATTTCCATGTGCCAATCCATCTCAAACACAGGAAGTACCAGAGGTTCGCAATTGGCAACTCTCATTATCAATTTCGAGTGCTGCCATTTGGGCTGACCTCCGCCCTGAGGGTCTTCACCAAGTTAATGTCGGTAGTGGCTGCAAGTCTAAGGAGGGAAGGGATTCACGTCTACCCCTACCTGGACGATTGGTTGATCAGAGCTGTACAAGCTCAGATCCAGCTAGATCATGTTTGCCACTCCCTTCACAGACTGGGCTTCTCCCTCAATTTAAAGAAGTCACAAATGATACCATCGCAGAGACTCCAGTTCATCGGAGCGATCCTGGACACTTCCCTGGGAAAAGCCTCGCCACCAGAGGTGAGGGCTCAAGATATTCTACAGATGGTTACCAAGTTTCAAAATGCCCAACGTCTCCCAGCCTTCGACTTTTTGAGGTTGCTAGGCCTCATGGCATCCTGCATTTTCCTAGTGCCAGAGGCACGCCTGAGAATGAGAACCCTCCAGTGGGCACTGAGAACTCAGTGGTTACAATTCTCAGGGAGAATGACAGATCTTCTTCAGGTTCCCGACAGGGTGGCTCGAGACCTTCAGTGGTGGGCCTGTCAGGAGAACATTCTGAAAGGAGAGCAGTTTTGGCAACCCTGGCCGGAGATAACAGTAGTCACGGATGCCTCACTCACGGGTTGGGGAGCCCACGCCAACGACTTGACCATCAGCGGTCGTTGGTCTCCAACGGAGTCCAGACTACATATCAACCTGTTAGAGCTGAGGGCCATCAGACTTGCGCTGAAGGCTTTTCTGCCATCTGTACAAGGAAAGACTGTCCTGATAATGACGGACAACACAGTGGCCATGCATTACCTCAACAAAAGAGGAGGCGTAGGATCACTACCTCTGTGCAGAGAGGCGATGCAGCTCTGGTTTTGGGTAATCCAAGAAGGAATCTCTCTATCGGCAGTTCACCTAGCCGGAGAGAAGAACTTGACAGCGGACGCTCTGAGCAGGCAGAGCACAGTCTCCCACGAGTGGGAACTAGCTCAGGAAGTCCTTCAAGAGATCTTCGCCCTTTGGGGAACCCCTCAGGTGGATCTGTTCGCCACCAGTGTCAACAGGAAGTGCGATCTGTTCTGTTCAAGGGAATTTCCCCCGAGAGGAGCTCTGGGAGACGCGTTCATAGTGGACTGGGAGTTTCCGCTTCTGTACGCGTTTCCACCGGTCCCTGTCATTCCTCAAATGATCAGGAGGTTGAGCAGATTCTGGAAAACCATGATCATAATTGCCCCGGATTGGGCCAGGAGAACGTGGTACCCGGACCTTCTAGACTTGTCCATCTGCCCTCCAATTCAACTTCCACTCAGAGAGAATCTGCTCTCACAGAAGGGAGGTCAGGTTCTCCATCCAGACATCAAAACCCTCAACCTTCATGCTTGGCTTCTGAAAGGCTGAGGTACAAGGATTGGGACCTCTCTGATGATGTTATGGAGGTGTTGCTTTCGGCAAGAAGGCCAGCGACAAAATCTTTATACCGCTGCCGTTGGAACAGATTTTGCAGCTGGTGTAGAGAAAAGAATATCGATCCCTTTTCATGTGGTACACCAATGGTTTTGTCCTTCCTACTTTATTTAGCAAATTCAGGCCTTCAAGTTGGCACCATCAAGGGCTATCTCGCAGCGCTATCCATCTTTAAGCGCACTGCGGAAGAACCATCCTATTTCAAGTTACCCTTGGTAATACAGTTTCTAAAGGGGTTAACTAACGTTTATCCCCCAAGACCATTCCAGGTTCCCCCATGGGATTTAAACTTAGTCCTAACTTTCCTGATGGGCACACCTTTCGAACCACTCCACTCTTGTTCGTTAAGATTTCTTACCCTTAAGACTGTTTTATTAATAGCACTTACATCTGCTAGAAGGGTAAGCGAGTTACAAGCTCTTTCTTGTAAACCCCCTCATACAATCTTTCACAAAGACAAAGTTGTTCTGCAAGTGAAGCCTAATTTCCTCCCAAAGGTGGTTTCTGAATTTCATATCACTCAGAAGATTACCCTTCCATCTTTCTATCCTCCTCCTCATCCGGGGAAAGAGGAAAAGAGGTTACACAGGCTGGACCCAAGAAGGGCTTTAAGTTTTTACATTAGTAGACTGGCTAGGATAGGAACAAGCAGACCAGCTGTTTGTAGGCTACGCAGGTCACAAGCTGGGGTTACCGATAACTAAGCAGACCATTTCCAGATGGATCATTTTAGCCATTTTGGAATGTTATAAACTGGCTGGAAAAGAGCCCCCTCAAAATCTTAGGGCTCATTCGACCAGAGGTATTACAGCTTCATCGGCCCTCAAAAGAGAAGTGCCGGTTAGAGATGACATATGTGCGGCTGCCACATGGTCGTCCGTCCATACCTTTACTCGGTTTTACAACTTGGATTCCTCCTCCAGTCAAGAGACTAGGTTTGGAAGGGCACTATTGCACTCTATTCATCAATAAGAGGAAGCATGAAGTCGGTACTCCCACCTCCAATAACAGAATACTGTTATGGGAGCCTATCTAAGATAAGGAATACGTCGGAGGACACAATCCCTTCGAAGAACAAGTTACTTCTTACCTTGTAACGTTCTTTCGATGGGATGTTCCTCTGACGTATTCCTTATCGACCCTCCCATCCATCCCCGCAGTACTACTTCCCTTGTTGTTACAGCTTACGCTCCTTCAGGGTGATTAGTCTAGTCCAGAAAGAATTATTGTGGGCTACAAAACGGAACTGAGCAACGGACGCTGCGCGCGGCCTTTATAGGCAGGATGACGTCGACGTCGATACGGCGGCTGTCGAGGGACATCGACTCGGCGGACGTCGACGCGCAGCGCCCTCTAGAGAAAAAAGTTTCCGAGGCCAGCAAAGCTGGAAAGAGATATCTAAGATAAGGAATACGTCGGAGGAACATCCCATCGAAAGAACGTTACAAGGTAAGAAGTAACTTGTTCTTTACACACGTGTCCAAATGATCCCTGTGGAGTCTGCCTGATTTATTGTATTGTACTTGTCATTTATACAGCGCCTTTTACCATTATTACAGTCTCAATGCGCTGTTAGTGGGAATGCCCTCGGAAGACCGAAGTCCGGAGTGTTGGAGCTCAATGGGTAAAATTAGGATGCATGTGCACTTTTTCCAAGTAAGGCTTAGCAGGGCTGGCCAGGCTCCGGTACAGAGCAACCCATTTGGAACAGGCATTTGAGTGGGTGCTCAGAGGAGTCAGAAGATGGCGTGAGTGCTATGGACTCGCCATGTGTCAAACGTGCCCGAATGTGTCATAGTTCTGTGCTGCATTCTGATGTCAGATGTGTTGAGGCGTAGTCTGGTGTGAGTAGGCAGAGTTATGTGAACAGCACAACCACATTTTGTCATAATCCTTGCTGTATTCTGATGTGTGCGGGTGGCCATTACTGCGTTTAGTGTCCACCAGAGTGGTACGTTATATGTACTTGTCAGAATTCGGTGATTTGTTGTTTGTGCACCAGCTCAGGTAAATGGCTTCTTCTGTCGATTCTTGCGGCTGCGGTAAAATGGCTAGCGCCAGTCTTTGCTCCAACTATTTGCAACAAGAGGAGCACAGTTTGTACATACAGGTTCTTCTAGGAGGATAATGTGGCGAGTCTACCCAGATATCGAGCACTTACTGAACCTTTTCAGTTGTTACCTTTACCATGAGTGGTCAGCCTATAGTTCAAACATGCTCAAAACCTGCCCAAACCCAGTGATTACGGGGCTGGTTCTTGATTGCCACCCTGGAAGTATTGCACGCGGGAGCCCTGCCTGGCCTACTTGTGCGGGACATGCCCATGTCACACGTCCTCCCCTGACAATTCCCTGCAGTGCATCCCAATCTGCCCGATTGCGATGGCAGTGATTCTATTACAACCACTGTAAGTGAAATTTGCCTGTTTTACCGTACATGCCAGGTGCAGTGATTCATCAATCCTGTGACATTTCATATATGAAGGGCTATGATTCAGCTCGTGGTGCTTGGGGGAAGCCAGGGTCAAGGTTGGTGTAAGATGGTGTGTGTGGTCCGGTCTGCTTTGAAAGCGGCCGGCTCCACCAGGTGCTGAGTGTTTCTAAGTTTGAATTGGGAATTGAACGTTTGAAGGGAGGGGTTTCAGGATAATGCAGCAAATAGCTAGGTTTTTAGGACTTTTTTGAAGGAAAGGTAGTTTTCGGTACGGCGGTGCAGGGGTTGTGCAGAGGAAGAGTGTTCCAGATGGTGGGAGCTAGGATAGAGAAAGCCAAGCCACCAATTCTGGTGGAATGGTAAGGGGGAATAACGAGGAAGAGATCTGAGCCCAATCAGAGGGCTCTGTGGGGTTGGTAGTGGATGATTTTGTTCTGAAGGAAATCAGGTCCTGTATTATGGAGGCCTCAGTTTGTGATGCGCATGGCTTTGGAGATAGTTCTTAGGCTACCAGGGTGCCAGTGCAAATTTCTAAGTGCGGGGTGATGTGTTGCATGGGAAAGAGGCAAGGAGCAGTCTGGCTGCTGTGTTTTGGATTCGTTGAAATTTCCTAGCCTAGGCAGCAGATGGTGATCTTTGGCGATAGGAGAGGTAGGGAAAGATTAGTTTTAGGATGCAAAGGTGGAAGTGGTAGGCTCTGGGTACATAGTTGATGCGTTTGAAGAGAGATAGGTCTGCGTTCCTGGTGCATCCAAGATTTTTAAGTGAGGTGGAGGCCCCAGTTGGGGTTCCCATGGCAATTGGCCATGGTAAAGTTTGGGGGATTAGCGCATGTTTTGCCGCATATCATGATTTTGGATTTGCCCCGGTTAAGGATTAGGTGGTTGGTTGTCATCCAGAGGTCGATATCCGAGAGGCAAGTGGCGAGGCCGGGAAGTGGGGAGGCTGGAATCTTGGTGATTTTGAAATGATCTGGGTGTCATCTGCATACTTGTAGCAGCTAAGGTTGTGGGAGTGGATGAGAGTTGACAGCAGACTTGGGTAGAGGTTGAAGAGGAAAGGAGAAAGGGAGGCTTCTTGTGGCACCCCTTTTGTGACCGGGCAAGGGGCGGAGGAGAATGATTTACGAGCATTTGGAAATAAAATAGGTGATCCAATTAAGGGGGGTGTCTTTGATGCCGAGGGTGAGGAGCCTGTTCCTGATTATTGAGTGGTCGATGGTATCAAAGGCTGCTGATAGATCCGGGAGGATGAGAGCAGCACACCCTTCTGAAGTGGAAGTTCTTTTTAGGTCATCCCTGTTAGGGAGAATTATCATTTGTTTGCTTCGTCCCCTCTCCTAGTGAGACCCTGAGCACTTTTTGCTGGACTTCTGGACCTTTTTTCTAAAATCCTGAATGGGTAGAGCCTTTTTCAACTAATTCATTCTATGGGCTTTGTCTTTTGGAACTCTATTCTTTGCATTTTTACCCTTCCAATGGAGTCTATTTTACTCCATAACACTTAAAGGCATCTGTAATTTACTATTGCAGCACACAACTGCTTACGGGCAATGTTGCTGGGGGTCCTTAGGGTCCTCCTTTGAGATTCTTGTCTTTATCCTTGAGCAACTACATTTCTTCAGGCTAGATACTTAGTATCTCTCCTAAAACATTATATTCTGAGAGCCTGGCACACACCACCCTATGTGTAGTGCCAAGGGGATACTTAGTATCGCCCCTTCTCTCTGCTCCTGTGACTTTTTAGACGATCTCCTAGTTATGGCTGGTGGCAGTGGATGTGTTCTACCAACTATTGTGTGATTTTTAAAATGCAGGCCATGCCCATAGTCTCGGTAATGCACACCAGGGGCACCCAAGTGCCAATTTGGGGTCTCTCTTCTTTTTTTGCCATTACTAGTGTGGAAATGAGTGAAAGAGGAGCTGGTGACGTCACGAGAGACGAGAGTGATGCACTGAGAATACTGGTTGAAGAGAATGCATGTACCTTATAGAAACTGATGACGAAGGTAAGAATCAAGGAAACTTTCATATGTGAAGAGACGATAGCACGTGTATGAAGCAATGTAAAAAATGCAAGCCGTTAAAAAACTGTACAGATCCAGCAACGCAAGTAGATTAAGTAATCTTAGAAAGATGAGACTAGGAAAAGTGTGGAAATCAAGTTAGTTCAGAAAAAAGGGTCTACATTTGCCATAGAAGGGGCGGTATTGACAAGTGGTGAAGGATTGGGAATGCAGGAAGCAATGGGTGTATCGCAGGCGAGTAATCAGCGGCCGATAGACCAAGGTGGATACGGGTTTGTCCCACGAGGCAGAGGCATGGACTATATAGGAAGAGGAGTAGGATTCCAAAATAATCAAGGTGGGTTTCAGAATTCACAGAATGAGAATCAGGGTTTCCAGGGAGGATTTAACCAAGGGCGACTTGTCAGATGGGCGCCCCCAGTATGTTGGACGTGTGGGATGACAGGGCACATTGCACGCATATGTGGGAGCCTAGGGAATGTACAGAATGGTCAATTTACAATAGGGGGACAGCTTATCCTCCATCATATAGCACACAAACTAGGGAAGGGTTCGCCCAAGATTGCCCAAGATCACACAAGTACAGCAGGTACAGCAACCAGAGCGAGTGCAAATGAATCCACCACAAGGGCAGTCGCAACAAGCCCCCATGCAGACACAGCAGTATGCAAACACAGGACAAGTGCTGACACCCAGAATAGGAGGTGTCGCTGTGGTAGGAGGAACTCCTTTCACAGAGACGGGGATGAGCCTGTAACCACAATAGGACAGCTCACAGTGTGACTTGATGTGTTCAGTAATATCTGTGACACCAGACCCCCAAGAGAAACCAAGGGTCGATGTGACAATAGGAGGCAAATCCTTTGCTTTTCCAGTAGATACTGACTGGGGCGACTCGTTCATGTATACAAGAGGGAAAATATCCAATGTCGGGAATTGCCATGAATGCTCAAGGGTTCTCTGGAGCTACGAGTCGAGTTCCTTTTACTGACAAATTACCAGTCTCTATAGGAGAGTGTGACATGTCTGTCCCTTTGTCATATTTATGACAGACACTGGTTAATATTTTGGGAAGAGATTTGATGACAAAACTAAACATGATGATTTCATTCACTGATCAGGGAATAGAGTGCTCCACTCCAGGAATACACGTTTAAACGTGGGTTAATTTATACTGGCGTTCACAGGGCAAGTGGCTCTGCGAGGCGTTCCAGTAGAGATTTTTCTGTATGCAATGAGCATTCTATTGACATGGCTACCTGGCTTAGTGGGAAAAATTGTGAGGATACCTGATGAGTTTTTGTTTAAACCGCGAATACCTATGGACGAAGAGGGGGGGACAGACTATCCCTAAAGAATTAGAAGCAGCCATAGTATGACGGAAATGGCAATGCTCAAAGGAGTAAATGAGGAGGGTAGACCATGGAGAACAGTAATAGCGCTCCAGTAAGGGTACAGATTGACTGACATCACTGATGACGACATGTTTAGGGAAGACCAAACAGATGATGAAGTGGTGTTCTTTATGAGCATCACATACTGGATAAGTATAGAAAAGAGGGAAGTCCCACGGCGAATGGCGATAATGCAGCTGCATCCAGCATATTTTCAGGAAGACTTGAAGAAGGTGCTGAGCGTCCTTTGGACCACAGGCCCTTATGACGTAGGTTTATTAAAGGGAATAGGGGAAGTTAAAATAAAGCTGAAGCCAGGAGCGATTTTACCTCAAGCAAGACAGTACCCCATCGAGAAGCTGATCGGGGTATATTCCAGACTATTTCAGCACTGATGAAACAAGGGATTCTGGTGCCATCGGAATAGTCGTGTAATACCACAGTGTATCCAATCAAAAATTCTAAAGTAGGGTTGTGGCAATTTATACAAGATATGAGACCGATTAAACAGATTGTAGAAGCAGAGTTTCCTTTAGTTCCTAACCAGGCAATGATACTATGTAGTATCCCAGTTGAAGCTTCATATTTCATGTTCATCGATTTGAAAAAAAAAAAATCTCGATCCCGTTGCACGAAGACTCACAAGGCTTGACTTCCTTTACGTTCTGCCAAACTCGACTGAAACACACTTGTTTTCCTCAGGGGTACTGTGAGTCCCCATCGATCTTTAACAGAGTTCTACAGATGGATTTAGGCAATATTGATCTTAAGAGTGTGGTGATACAATACATTGATGACATTTTACCTTGCAGCACCACGGAAGAGGAGTGCAGGCAAGATTCTATTCAGTTAATGACTGTTCTAGTAGACAAGGTATATAAGGTAGACAAGGGGAAGTTACAATACTATCAAGAAAAGGTGTTATACTTAGGGCAGTTGATTGAAGGAAAGAAGGTGATACCTGAAAGAGCTGAGGCGATTATGAAAACCTCAAAGCCAAATTCAGTGAAACAGATACAACCATTTTTGGGGTTATGCAACTATGTTAGAGCCTGGGTGTTTGATTACAGTACATACACAAGACCCCTTTTTGCAAGCTTTAAACAAGGCCCAAGTGGCTTAAGTAAAAATAGAATGGACTGAAGAAATGGAGGAAGGGTTTGAGGAGTTGAAAAAAGCAATTTGATGATGAGACCTACTGCATTTGAGACCTGGGCTTGCTGCACACTATACAGGATCCTCAAGACTGGGTTTAGCCTCCATCTCAGCTTAATATATGCGGACACCCGCTACAATATGAAAAGCTAGGCCCATTGCTATAGTACTCTGAATTCAAGACATGGACACCTTTGGCCCCAGCCGAGCAATCTCGCTGCCTATGGTACGTATGTCTTCACATCACTAGTGAGGACACAGGCTGCAGGCACGGCCAAGCATCCATACACGATAGAACACAGCAATTCCTAAGCACATCTGGCCTAGTACACACATAGCCGTCCAAACTGAAACACCTGATGTAACTCAACACCTCTGCCACTAGCATTCAGCGACCACTGCCCGAAAGGAACCGGTATAGCTGGCCTCACATAGACTCTCTCAACAATAGAAATCTATCTCTAAACCCCAACAGCACCCACCCACATGTCTGACCTCTCTTGGGCTGCTTAGTCGAGCTTTGCCAGCCACCTAAATCCTACAAGGGCAAACATGCACACATGCATCTCCTATTCTAAACTCCCTAGAATGTTCCAACCACATCGACTACGGTTACCAAGGGCGTTCAACCAAGGAAAAAGCACATTGAGGCCACACAAGTGGGGAAAGAGCACTATATAAATGACAAAATACAATACAATACAATACAATATGTACAGCCCTTGTTTTGGGAATTTCCAATTATGCTGAGGAATTGTATTTATTTTCACACACAATTGGGACAGTCATGACAGCAATGCTTACACAGAGAACCACACTGGGTTACAAGCCTTTAGCGTATTACAGTGGGATTTTAGACCCAGTTATGAGAGGACACTTTCCTTACGAACAATCATTGGCAGCCGCTGCATTCGCAATTGAGAAGTCTACAAGTATTGTCATGGGCTGCTCTATGACTCTCTTTGCGGAGCATGCTCTGTTTGCCATTTTAGAGAAACCCAAAGGCACATTGACATCCCAAAGAGCTTCAGCTTATTGGGTAATGATTTCTAATCTGACGATTAAGATTGTAAAATGTAAAATAGTAAATTCTGCCATGTTTGTAGCTGAGCCAGTAGAAGAAGGTGATCATGTGCATGACTGTGCTAATTATGTTGAATTTTCTGATGATATACCCAGAGTAAAGGAGAATTCTTCGGCGGGAGGGGAAATACTCTTTATTGTTGGTTCTTCGAAAATTGATTAGACTAGTGGGGAAAGGCATTCAGTCAAAGCAGTAGTGAGACAAAGATTAAATGGCGAATTTGACATTGTAGCAAGTGCAAGATTACCGTCTCACTTTTGAGCGCAAGAAGCAGAATTAGATACGCTTATTGTCATGCTCGAGAAACACGAAGGGCAGGAAGTGACGAGTACAGTGACTCCGCCTATGCGACATCAAACATAGACGCAGGGCTAGCACATTGGAAAAGGAGGGGCTACCTTCATGTGGACGGCAATCCAGTGCAGCACGCATCCTTATTGGACATGCTTATTAAGGTACTACAACTCCCAGTAGCCATAGCGGTAGTTAAATGCACAGCACACACTAAGCAAACAGATTTTATTTCTTGCGGGAACAAAGCTGCAGTCGAAGAAGCCAAAAGAGTAGCAAATTCCCCAGATATTTCGAGTTTTGATATTGAGAATGTTAAAGAAAATGTAGTCACAACTATGTTAATATAAGAAGGGTTTAATAAATTATCGATAACACAACTAATGGAGAGTCAAGGGAGTGCACCACAGGAAGAGCAGGAATTATGGAAATAAAGGGGGTGTTCTTTATCCCCCACAGAAGCATTATGGTGACAAGATAGCACTGGAATAGCACTGGAAAGCCGGTGATGCCGGTAGGATTATTAAAGGTCCCGCTTGAACAGCTGTATTATCCCACGCATGTAACTAGGGAGAGTCTTGCTGCTACAATTGCAGAAGACTGGTTCATTCTAAATGTGTTGCAGCATGTTGCACTATTTATGGTAAACTGCATTGTATGTCAAAAGTTTACTTCTGAGCATACACTGAGAACAATTAGAGGGGTAATACCTTGACCGAATGGTCCGTTTTAGCATTTAGCATTTACATATCGACTATGCTGCAAGTATGTAATGGATATAGGTATCTATTAGTGGTGGTGTGTCCCTTCTCCATGTTGATTGAGGAAGGTCTGTGGGCACACCCTGATGCCACTTGCACAGCTGCGTTTTTAGTACGCAAAGTCTTCCCGAGATGGGAGTGTTTAAAGTGTGGAGATCCGACAATGGGACATATTTTGTTAATGAGCTATTTGAACAAATAGGGCTTCTGTTGAACATTAAACACACGTTTTCTTCTGCTTATCACTGCAAGCTAACAGAATATGTGAGAGACTCAACGGCCTTCTTAAAGAAAGGATTGCCAAGATTAAATTGACTTTGAACAAGGGATAACTATATTGCCTACCGCTAGCGTTATATGCCCTTCAGAATCAGCCAGAATCAGACAATCACGTCACCCCTCTCGAACTAGTGACAGGGCGGCGAATGAGAATGCCTCTTAAACCTCCATCTAGGAGTAGAAGTGATACCCAGAGTGCAGCTAAAACTTTAGGTGATGAATTGCATGACTATTTGACATGTATGACCTCTAGCATTTCTCTCATTTCAGACCAAATCAGGCATCAGGGGGGGTCGGTCTCAGAACACAGATGAAGACAATTCAACAACCGACAATACTATCAGCACCCAAGCTATATGTTGGCAACTTAACCCTGAACAAGAATTTTACTAGAGAGTGGCATGAGCCACATTTTAATGGCCCCTTTTGCGTTGAAAATATAACCCCTTCACCTGTAAAGGTCTGAGGAAGACAAGCTTGGCTTCACTTGGGCGATGTAGAGGCCTATAAAGGTGAGACCCTGCATCCCACCATTACCGATCCAGAAGCAAGGCAAGAAGAAGAATTTCAGCATTTGCAGACTCGATTGATGACGAAGAAGAAGGATGATAATGCAACAACCAGTGGATGAGACAGATTTAGCTTGGACTAAAATTCGGAGGAAACTCCTTATAGATACTTTAGCAGGAGTGCAAAGACTTGCTGAGAATTTTACTATGCCAAAAATTTACTTTAGAAACATATTGCAGATCAATGTTATGCCTAAACGTCAGTCCTTAATCAGAAATTTGAAACATGCGCTGTTGTGCTCGAAGAAGATGGCCGCCTGATGTCGTGCTCTGCTCCATGAGGCACCTTCCTTCCATAATCCTACCTTGGTGCCTGCTTAAACCTGAGCCCGAACGCCCGTTCTGATGCTGGGGGTCTCGGGCGTGTGCTGTCTGAGTGCTGTCCTTCGGATCGCCCCCGCTGCGGAGCTACAACCCACTGAAATCGGGCCGGGAGCTGGCGCTGCTCCGGCCCGTCTCTCAGTTCCAGGGGAGCGTGCCTGAGACCAATGGCTTTGGGGCCTGCTGTGGGGGAGGGGCGCTGTGCCGCGCTGTGCTGCCCTCCCCTGCCTGACGCGGGACCGCAGCGACTCGCGCTGCAACCTCAGCCCCCTGATTGGGACCCAGGAGCCATCACCGGAGTCGAGAGCTGCCTGCTCCGCCGCCCCCTCTGGGTGGTGTGCTGTCTCTTGCAACCTCCGAGGACTTCGCCTGGAGACCTGCCCCTTGGACGTCTCCGCTTTGGGCTGCCGTGGTGAGTCAGTCAGGGCCCCCCGGGCACTTCCCCACCCGCCTTGCAGTGACATTGCTCTGGGCTTGCACCGCCTCTCTCCCGGAGGACTCAAGCGACTCTGGGCCCCCTCACACCAGAGTTCACAGCGGAGGCCTTCAGACTCTGCCAGTTATACTGGGCCCCTGTCCCCAACGTGGTCTACAGACACTGCTGGGTCGACCGGATCTTTTTGGGTGTTGGGCCCCCTCCTTTCTCGCACCCCCTGGGTGCCGGTGTGCCATACCCAGTGCTTGCCCCCAGCCACGGATCTTGCTACCTTCTATACAATACTAGCGGGAGGCCTCCACTGCAGCGTTGCGCCCACTGTCCCCAGTACCTTCATCCACCAGCGGATCCTGCATTGCTCGACACAGGGAGTGTACCTTCAACCCATTTAACTGCATTAGTGCCTGTAGCCTCTACTTCTTCCATCTCGGCTGCGGAACACTGATCCCTGGGGCCTCCGCCCAGGATTATTGGCGCCGGCTGCACTGGCAGGCTCATTCACTGACCACTTGCTCCCACATGCTCTGGCTGGCCGAGGTGTCCCCCCCGGTCCTTGATCTGTTGGTCGTCAGCGTCCGGACCCCCTCTAACCTGCGACACTGCATTCTACCTGATATCGAGGCCTCCTGTGCGTGCACAGCACCCCGGACAGCCCTGATCGACCTTCCGCTGTGGTCTGGCCTCTCCCCTGCCGGCCCCGGCCGCCTCCTGGGCCTTAAGCCCACCCTACATTGGCATCATGACAAAGGGAACGAGAAAGAAACAATCCTCGATCAACATGTTTACAAAGACCCCTGTTGGACCGGCGGTGGAGACATCAGGACAGGAACCATCCAATCCATCAACGTCAGAACCGCCCAGTTCCCAAAAAATTATGGAATACATCCGGGAGGGGTTCACCACACTCCATAGCAAACTGGACGACATGAATGGCACGATATCCTCCATCAAGGCGCATATGGAAAGGACCGACGGTCTGGTTGCCGAAATCGAGACACGAGTGAGCACCACCGAGGATGACTTGGGGTCCCTCCGAGCAGAGGTCTCTACACTCTCTGCCCGAGTCACCGAAGTCAAAAAGAAAAATGAGGACCTCGAATCTCGCTCGAGGCGCAACAACCTCCGCATTATCGGGGTACCGGAGGATGGCATACGGGAACCCATGGAGGATTATGTAGAGGGCATGCTACTACAATTGCTGGATTCCCCAAAACTCTCCCCACAATTTGCAATTGAGAGAGCCCACCGTGCGCTCACGCCAAAGCCCAGACCGGGTGCACCACCACGACCTATTATAGCCAGAGTCCTAAATTTCCGCAACCGTGATACCCTCCTTAGGGCGGCGAGAGCCAATGGAGACTTCTGTTGGGCGCGGCCAGGATCCACCTATACCCGGACTTCTTGGTGGCGGTCCAGCGGGAGCGCAAAACCTTACTGGCGGTGAAGAGGAGGCTGTGAGATCTGCAGGTTAAATATGTCATGCTATATCCATCCAAATTGAGAATTGAACATGCAAACCGGGTGTACTTTTTCGCTATTCCTGAGGAGGGCTCCAGGTTCATGGATGAACACTTCCCTGGCTGAATCACATTCACAACATACATTGCTAATGTTTTGTTCCCTGTTATTTTTGTTCACAAATTGAGACATTGATTTATTACAACATAGACCGACTGTCGAGTGGATGTTGCTGGGGACCCTCCTAGTGCTCATCCACTACTATAATATCCCTTTAATATGTGTTGTTGAACCCACACACTGGTATGATCCCATTGAGAAACCATTCATCCCGAGTTTGTGCAAACTGTTTCTCTATTATGCGACCGTGCCTTGCCTACCCGGAAAGCTTCCCTCCTGGGTGGCACCTGATAACTCCACTAGGCACCATATTTACCCTCACATTGCCTCCTGGATCGGAGCATCGCCGCCAGGCCAGTTCACAGGCCCCCCAGGTGTTGATGCCATTGGTTTGGATTTGGTTGTTTGGTTATGGGGTTATCATCCCTCTGGTTGGGGGAGGGATTGGGAGGAATTGGGTTCTATGTTAAAAAAGGCTGGGTATCCACGGACTAGGTAGAGTATGAGGCATCATGGAGCAGACGGTATTGCAGACCTAACTATGCTGTGCACCGACCATGGGGGGCACCGCTCCATTTATTCGCAACTTCCAATGACTACGCCATGTCCGGTGAGTGAGGACACCTTGACATTCATGAGTTGGAATGTGCGGGCGCTGGGAAACTATAAGAAAATGAGGCTACTACAACTCCAAGCCGAGCGCCACGGGGTTAAAGTCCTGCTACTACAAGAGACACATGCTCGAACTGAGTATTGTGAAAAGTTTGCCAAAACATGGGGTTCTCAAAGGCATTATACCGACTATTCTACCCAAAGCTGTGGGGTGTTGACCCTAATTCACAGGAGCCTTAAGTTTAAACCCATAGCTGCACAGATCGACCCCCAGGGTAGATATGTCTACTCCATGGTATCCTGCAAAATAAGGAGGTGGTCTTGTTAAACTTTTACGGTCCCAACATCGACGATCCCGAATTCTACTCACACCTCACGTCTCTCGTTGATAGTTTCCCGCTGTTACCAATCCTCTGGGGAGGTGATTTCAACACAATATTCGATGTAGACCTGGACAGATCGGGCTCCAGACCCCGTCAGCTTTCCAAAGCTGCTTACACTACACTCTCGTCTCTCCCCCGCCTGGCCCTTGTTGATGCATGGAGGCTTCTCTATCCTCACTCTCGTGCTTACTCCTTCTACTCCTCGGTACACGATTCCTACTCCCGAATCGACAGATGGCTGGTATCTGATATACTCATAGGCAGTGTATCTGGCCTAGTGATCCTACCTACAACTCTCTCTGACCATTCACCAGTGACTATCACCCTGTGTTGGGGCCCAGACCATGATCGAACCAGGCACTGGAGAATGAAGCCACACTCTCTCCTCGACCCTGTTTTCAGCTCCGAGTTGGAGTCAGCGATTGAGGAGTTCTTTGAGATCAACACCGACACGTTGTCCTCGCAGGCCACCCTTTGGGAGTCCTTCAAAGCCTATATCAGAGGTATTGCCCTTTCTAAGGAAAACAGCATCCTTAAAACTATTTGAAGGGAAATTGCCATAAGCGAGGCTACGCTGGCTGCACTGGAAGCCCAATGCACGTTACACCAAACCCCTGAAATCCTGGCGTCAATCGGTACAGAACTAGATACCTTCCGCTCCCTTGCGGACCGCGAACTGAGATTTTTGGACAGCCCGGGCCTTGCAAGGAAATACAGCGAGGGCGAACGCCCAAGCTGCCTCCTGGCTAGACTTCTCCGCCGAGAGTTTGGCACCCCACCCATCCCCGGAATAGAAAGACCTGATGGAACCCTGGCCACTTCACCCCAAGATATTAATTCTGAATTTCTCTCCTTCTACGAATCCCTATATGCCCAAGCGGACAGCGCTACGACATCGGAAATTGATGCTTACTTAGATAACGTCCCCCTCTCGATCCTTTCCCCCTGAGACCATCGGCTCTCGCGAGAATCCATTCACCCCAGAGGAGTTCTCGGAGGCTGTGGATTCGCTCTCTCCGGGTAAATCCCCAGGATCAGACGTAATTCCTGTTGAATTTTACAAACATTTTAAATCACTCCTTCTCCCTCGCCTGATGGCCCTTTGCGAAAAGTCAGCGGAAGTGGGCCAATTGCCACCTCGCTTCGTAAAGCCATAATAACCGTGTTACTAAAACGCGGTAAACCCCCCACTCAATGTGGCTCCTACCGTCCACTTTCACTCATCAACTGCGATGTCAAGATCTATGTCAAATTACTTGCCTTACGTCTCGCGCCCTACATGCCTCACATCATTCACCCTGATCAAGCGGGATTTATTCCGGGATGCTCCACCTCCTTGAATCTGAGGTGCCGCTTCAACATTATAAGCAGGGTGAGCCCACATGTCCACGCGGTAGCAGCGACACTCGACATGCAAAAAGCTTTCGACTCCGTCTCATGGAAGTATCTTTGGCGGGTGCTTGACAAATGTAAATTCGGCCCCACCTTCCTCTCCTGGGTCAGGTTGCTCTACTCCAACACTGTAGCCAGAGTTCGCACTGAAGACCGATGCTCCCCCCTCTTTCAAATAGCTAGGGGCACGAGACAGGGCTGTCCCTTTTCCCCCCTAATCTCTGCTGTAGCGATGGAGCCATTTGCGGACATGCTTCACCAATGCCATGCACACATGGGCCTGCGCACCGCCGGTTCCTCGGATATAGTTTCCCTATATGTCGATGACGCCCTTCTCTTCATCCGTTCCCCCGATACTAATCTGGCCCTGATTTTGGAAGATGTCAACCTCTTTGGTCAGATCTCCGGTCTCAAAGTGAATTGTTCTAAATCCACTCTGTTTCCCCTCACTGCCAGCACCCCCCCCCTGCTGATACCCTAGGATTCACATGGGCCCAATCAGTCTTTACCTACCTAGACATTGTAGTGTCACGTCAAACTGAACGGATCTTTGAAGAAAATTACCAAACATATCTCACAAATCTTACAGTAAAGTCACTGGGCTGGAGCAAACATCCGCTCTCACTAGTGGGCAGGATAGGGATACTGAAGATGGTAGTACTACCCCAGCTTCTGTACAGGTTCGCCAACATTCCACAGTGGCCGAGTAGCGGGTTCTTTCAGGCGTTGACCCATACCCTCAACACCTTCCTCTGGCACTCGGGCGCAGTCCGGCTTAAACTCAAGACCCTAGCTGCCCCGATGGAGGTTGGTGGCTTCGGGGCTCCCGACTTCCTTAAGTACTGGCTGGTGGCGCAACTCCAATACACCGCATATTGGTTCAATACATCAGACCCCCCACCCCATTACAGGCTCGAGAAGCTATCAGTAAACGACCGTGACATCTGTTCCCTGGTGATTACACCTATGCCGATGGTATTTGACTCACTTGACCCGGCGACCTGCACGTCACTGGCCCAATCCAAAACGTGGCAACTATTGGGAATCACCGATCCCTTTCATGGTAATCTACCACTTTGGAATTCCCTTCCAGAGGTTCCACAAGTACCTCCCTTTATTGTTCGCCGATGGGCTGAGGCGGGATATGAACTGCTCCGGGACATTTTCGAACAGGGCAATTTCATAGAGTGGCCTGACCTCCCGCTGTCCCTTAGGCGGAGACCTTCCGTTTGGCTTCAATATTCATCCCTCCGGAAAATCCTTAAACACAAATACCCGAGCTTCCTGGCAATACCACCTGATGAGTCTGCAATCACGGAACTCTCCTCACCCTCCCCCATGAGAGGCAAAGTCTCCAGACTTTACACCTTGGTGCAGACCAGTTCGCCCCCCACACTTTCCAAACTAAGACATACTTGGGAAGCTGACCTCGGACTGGAAATGAGCGACGAACGGTGGGCCCATATGTGCGCATGCATTCATGGGTTCTTCTTCAACTCCCGCTTCAAACTGATCCAATTTAAGTTGCTCCACAGGTACCACTACACCCCGACCAGACTGCACCGTATTTCGAATGACCTCTCTCTGAGTTGCCCCAGGTGTGGCTGCGACGATGCTGGCTATATCCAAATGCTCTGGTCCTGTCCCCGCCTTACTCAATTCTGGGGTGCAGTATCCTCTACGATGTCAGATATCCTTGATCACCCTATCACCCCATCCCTGATGAAGTGTCTTTTTCATGACTTCCCAGAACTCCACCGAGACTCCAGTAAGCTGGCTAGCCTCTGTATGCTACTAGCAGCATGCTCTATCCTACTTTGTTGGCTCCGGCCTACCGCACCTACTCATGCACAGTGGCTCAGGGCGGTCACATGGGCTTCGGACAACGAGGAATCCTGGGCGATACAACAGCCCGCCCACTCCAGATCTAGAGATATCTGGTTAAAGTTCTGCTCGTTCAAGTCTCCCGCTGATGCAGACTCAGACCCTGCATCTCCAGCCCTCTCCTCTCACCTCTCCCCTTCTACTTCCTGAATAGCCTCCCCTTCAACCCAGCTCTCACCTTGTATGTGTCCCCCGTGTGTATAAACTGACCTTTGTACTTGCTCTATGTATCTGTAATGCCTGTTTTGCTTTGATTATACATGCCCTGTTTGTTACCTGCCTGTACCTGTGCTGCCAAGCTAAATAAAAAGAAGTTTAAAAAAAAAAGAAAAAATAGAAATTTGGAAGCTGGCACAGTTCTAGAGACTGAATAAGTGTAACGAGTACCAAGATGGCGTAAAAGGGGAATGCCAATGCTTTGGTGCATACTATATGCCTGCATGATTAGACTCTGTGGGCCTCATCACTAATTGGGCGGCCCAACTGTATTTGCGCTACCGCACAACCGTCCGGTGGTATTACCGCTGGATCATAGGTTGGGTGGTAACTATAAATCCCCATTCCCCATTGGACCCAATGGGGAATGTTCAGCGCAATTACTGCCGGTGATATTACTGTGCAGTAATTGCGACAAAAATTGGCATTTTCCCAGTGCATTTACCCCCAGCTTAGAGTTATGTTTGGGCAGACCCTTAAATGTGGCGGTAATAGCATTACCACTGCATTTAAGGGCTACCGCCCAACTCGTGATGAGGCCCTTTGTCTTTCTATTCCTTATTTTTCACGGTGTCTATCATACTAGTGCTCCCACTGAGGCAGAGGCCTCTATGGTTCTCCCCACTACGAAAACTGATTTTGATCTGCTTACTTCCACTGAGGTAGAGGCTCCTATGGTCCCCCCTTCCCCCTCCACTGAGAGAACTGTTTTTGACTTGCTTCATGAGTATTACACAACCTTTACATTTGGAAAACAGAAGAGAAGTGCAGAGGAAGATAATGAGGGGATAAATAGCTATCTAGACAATGCAGCACACTTGGGTAATAACATGTGGTATCAACACATGAGGGAAGTAGGGGAAAAGACATCTAAGGAGAGTTGCTACGTCTACGCTCTCATACCCTATGTCTTGAATACAGTGCAAACTTTCATCTCCAGAGAAGTCCCAGAACACAATGCCAGGTTCCTCGTTCATCTTGCAGCATGTATGACCAGAGGAAAATTCCAGGGAAGTTGGGCCACTTTACGATGGAGATCAAAATGGTTGTTTCCATTCCAGCATGATTATATCAAGACTTCACAAATGGAAAAGGAACCTGGATGGGAGAGCAAGGTGCTTGTGTATCCTGCAGAAGGAGAGGAAGAGGTAGTTATGAAATATATGAAGATAATGTAATGTCCTGCAAAAACAGAGATAGCTGGATCACCTGGATGTTGGAAACAAACTCAAGTCTTAGTGTATGGGCGAGTGAAGTCCAAGAAAGAATGGCAAGGAGGACTGATGTCCTGTGCATCTCATCTACTAAAGTCAGAATATGTGCAAAAGGTACAGAGAGTAAACAATTGGCGTTTGAAGTCATGGGCTACGCATGCCAAGCTACTGACATGGGTAGAAGATGAATCGGGTCCAATGGTTGTGATCCCATTGGCGAATGCAACATTGTGTTTCCTAAGAGAAGGAAGGAAGCATGTGCGAGAAAAAATAGGCTTCAAAACTACAGTTGATATTTCCAGAATGGGAGCAGGGACAGCCGTCCTGATGGATCGATATTGGGATTGTGGGCCTAGGGCCTACATGAAGCTACCCAAGGATTGGGGAGTGACATGCTCCTTGGCGCTCATCCATGTTCCAACATTAGTGATTCATGAGAGTGACCTGAACATTGGAGAATTTCCAAAAGTAGATGCCCATTTTAGAAGACCGCTTGAATTTCTCAATTGAACTAGAAGAGAGAATTACTTCTCAGCTAAATCAATAGAAGCATATCATTCCATTCCTTATGAGCATAGGTTGTTCAGCAAGACTGCTTCAATATTTACGACTATATTCATTCCTAGGATCCAGACGATGGCCAATGCCAACGGGTTGAAAATTACTAGATGGGAGCTTCTGCAGACAATCAACACCATCATAAAGGGATTCAATGCTATCAAGGAAGAGCTGAGGGCATTACGACTAATGACCCTACAGAATAGATATGTCCTTGACATGATGAGAGCAATGGAAGGAGTTTGCGCCAAAATCAGGCCATCATGTTGCACATTCATACCTTCTCACGATGACGAGAATGGGACCTTTACAGAGGCCATAACGTTGCTAACAAGCCTGCATAACCAGATGGAAGACGAGACACAAGCCATCATAGATGACAGTTGGTTTGCTTCCATATTCTCATGGATTCCGCAATGGATGGCAAATTGGTGAAGGTGATGTTTGGATTCTGTGTGATCAAGAAAATAATTACACAGTGTAAGAAGACAGCAAAGAAATCAGTAGGAGTGAAGATCATGATTCATGTCGAATCAGGGTTTGGACCCAAAAAATTGACTGATGAAGAAGAAAATATATAGAGGCCAGCATTGTAGCATCTGACAGAACAAAGTTCCTGTATCCGAAGAATCATAAGAAGTATGTGGGACGATGGGTCTATTGTAATCCGAATGGACAGTACAGCTACGTCACCTGGAGTCTAGATGAACATGTCAAATCAGCTTGCACCCTGAAGGGGGTGATGAAGATCTGGACTTCAAAGAAGCACTTCTTCAAGAGAAAATACCAAGATGTGGAGACCATTGGAGAGGTGGTTGATGACTCGAACAGAGGTGGGAATGAAGAGGAGCAGTTATATGCCTCTGTAGGAAAACCCGCCCCCGTACCTCCTGTATGTTGGAAACCTGAGATTGTGCCATGCTTGACACCAGCAGTTGTGACCATACCACGGCGAAGATACACACTGCTAAAACCCTATCAAATGTATTCCTGAAGAGACGATAATCTGAGGGAGGAACTCCCTGAAGGAATATGAAAACGAGTGAAAGAGGAGCTGGTGATGTCACAAGAGACAAGCGTGATTCACTGAGAATACTGACTGAAGAGAATGCATGGACCTTATAGAAACTGATGAGGAAGTTAAGAATCGAGTAATATTGCATATGCAAAGAGAAGATAGCACATGTGCGAAACACTGTATAAAATGCAATCCGTTCAATAACTGTACAGATGCAGCAACGCAAGTAGATTAAGTAATCTTATAAACTGGCTATATGTAGTGAATAGACTGCAGGCGAAGCCGCCATTGTATAGAAGCTGGACGTCGGTGTCATGAATTTTAGAAAGCCCGGACTCGTGGAGAGGAAAGGCTGAGAACTGTGTCACAGCACGAATAAGCTGAGATCCTGGAAATGAATGGCAAAGCTGTTTGGCCTGGTATCAAAGTCAAAGCAGCCAAGGCTGGTTATCTATTCTCAAATGCAATGAATGTGAGAAGCTGAATCATCCCTTGTTAAGGTGTGAAGAAAGAACACAAAGCGTGCCAGGGTTTATAAATTTAAGACATTTAAATGCTGCAAAATTGACCAAATCGTGGTCTCCTGTCAAGTGAGCCAAGGATGGAAATAGAGTTGAGCTTAGAGTCCTAGAACAACGACAGTGCGTGCTCGCACTCCCTTATATTCCTAGAGACAAGAATACTCTGCAAGGTCAAGTTCAAAGACAATCTTCATGGCAGAAGGCATGGGTGATGAGAGACATTGGGCTAATTGGGTGGGGAGTAAAGTCAAGTCCACCTCCTGCCACCTGGGTTTGAGCTTACTTGCTGCTAAGTGACCGGATGTTCCAGACATGACACAAGCGTGCCAACCAATTGTAGAGGGCCGTATAACGGAGGGCCTTATAGTTTGAAGACCAATGATATACCGTGTACTTAATAGTGTTGAAGATGATATGTTTTAGAGGTAGGCATAAGTCGTCCGCCTGACAGTAGATGTCCACTCACAATCCCACACCTTATAGAAAGTATACTTAGATGTTCCCCTTGAGCCTATCACAACCCCTCATAGGTTTTTCTCATTTGCCACGTAGTATGATGTCACGTCTGATGTATTTTTTGTAGAAAAGGTTGTTTTTATGTGAAATGCATTGAGAGCTTGAGAGAACATCCTTTGATGTCCGTTGTAGCTCCCTGTTTTAGATAATTGATATTAAAACAGCAACTTTTGCCATTTTCCTGAGTCGGTTTGATTATTTGGTGTCAGAGTTATTCTGCATCCTCATCCATTGCATGCACGATATCCAAAGGGCCATATGCTCACTAGCGTGGTTGTTCTTTGGCAGCCCTTCTTCTACCATTTTGGGAGGGGGAGGCCTGTGTGTGTGTGTTTTGCCTTTGGCAGGAACCCTTGGGAGTCTCTGCCTAGGCTCCAGAGTGTCTTGGCAGGCAGGAAGTGGGGGAAGAGTATTCTACCCTTCCTGTCCTTTGTCTGCCAGAGTTCCTGAATGGGACCAGCTCCCACTGGGGGTCTGGCTGTACTGATTGGACAGCCAAAAGCCCCTTTCTGTAAACTGCTGAGGAAGATTACAGAGGAGTGAGTGCTGGAACTGTATAAACGCTGAGGCTCCTGGAGTGAAAAGCAAGTTGGCCACTGGAAGCTGAAGTAACTGAAGAAGGAGACGGCCAGAGACGCCTGCAGACCACGAAGCAACCACTGTTGTCCTGACCCCATTTTCTGTGCAACAGAGGAACTCCGAAGAGGACGACCAGAGACAGGCCTTTGACTGGTGATAACAATCAGTCCCAAGGCGAACTTTGTTTGGAGCCATCTCCCGAGGTCCTTTGAGTTTTCAGAGCTCCGGAACCCCAATACCAGGAGACTTGCTCTGTTACCCATTTCGAGTGCAGCGTCGTGGAAAGGCTGAATCCATCTAAGTATTTGCTGAACCCTCAAGGACACTCCAGAGACACACTCCAACTCAACCTGACCTCCTCATCGAGTGTGGAGCTGCAGGAACCGAAGAAGATTGACCAGGCAAATCGTGCCCTTTGTTGGTGCTGCCGAAAAGGCACAAAAAAACACAGAATAACTAGAGAAGTTGCTGAAAGCCGTGCCAGTGGTCCTCCCTCGAGACTGCTGCAGAAAGATCCCGTCCATTTTCCTGCCTTTCGTCATCAGATGAAGGAATCCAGAGGTTGGGTCCAGAGCTGCAATATTGCAGAGCATCAACCATGAACATTTATTATTATGTGGGGAAAAGGGTATTGCTAACCATATTTCAGAAAGTCAATCCAGAGCATTGACGTGCGCATAGAGGTGTCCAGGGCAACCCCCTCTTACCTCTGACTCAAGCCGCTGCTTGCGTCCCTTATGTGAGTCCTTTGAACAGGGTCTCCAAAGTTGGTTAAGTCTTCTTGTATTTTTCTTCCTAGAGACTAGAAAGTATCCACAAGAATATTTGGCTTCTGCTGCTTTTCAAGACTTTAAACCTCTTTGAACTGCCTTTTAGCTAGAGTTGCATTTTGGACTTTAAAAGACTTGCAGTGCAGGGAAACTGCCTCTAGAACCTGAAGCTCTGCTAGGACAATACTAACCAACTGTTTTCCTTCCCAAAAATCACTATCTTATGTGTGTATGCTGACTAAATGCAATTACCATATTACTTTGTAGGTGCACGTTATTACCGATAGTACGGTAGAAATGTCAAACTCCTGTAACAATTGTGCGCGTTCAGTAACTACCAACTAAGAAGTGGCCTTTTGAAAGTATTGTAAAGTATACCTATGTGTGTTGGTTTATTGTGCTAATTATTTAACAGCAACACTTGTATTAATATACTACATCTATTTTAATATACATTTATGTGTAAGTTTTTCAAAAAAGGTAGCTGGCGCTCCTCTCCAGAAAGAACATGGCATGATAACCTGTTCTGAGGTGAGAGTTTGCAGCACACGCTTTTTGCTCACTGTGCCTTTCACAGATGGGAAATATCCATTTAAATATCAGTCTTTGTCCCGCCCACATTGGCAGTCCAGCACCAAAATGCTATGGCAATTCCTCTCTGAACAAGAGTACCAAAAGCAACCCCATACACGTGTTTCAGCCTTGTTGGGCCTCATCAGTGAGGTGAAGCTTTGCCTCTCTGAGCACAGTGACATGTGTAAGTGTTTCTTTGATGTGCATTACTAACTAGGTTCAGTTTACTTACCTACAACTCACATATTCCTCTTAAAAGAAGCCTAACTGCTCTGCCACTTTACCAAGGTCCTTGAGTAGTACAGACTGATACTAAGAGTTGGGGATCTACAAACCACTGGGATAGCTTACTAAAGTCTTACCGCCAAAACTCCCATAACACTGGTGTTACGGCTGGTGGGATTTGTGTAGGTTGGATTATATTCTTTTATTTTTTATTTTGTATATATTTCAATCAAAACAGTAATAAATGGTGAGGACCTTTTCACAGTGGACACTAGAACAATAGGACCTCAGAGTCCTTTTGTAGGTAAATGTAAACTGGTAATTGTGTCGCATGAAACTGGTAACACCGGAGTATTCAATGGTTCCTCAACTGTGTTCTGAAGAACATTGTATCGGGTTTTGTTACACTTGTTGTGTTCATGCGCCAAAAAACAAAAAAAAGAAGAAAAACTCAACTCGATTTTTTGTGTTGATAAGTATTGTATTGTACGAAAAAATGCCCTTTATGATGGCGCGTGTTTTGATGGCCCACACTGCCTTTTTCAAATCAGGGCGGTACTAGGTTTGCAAAGAGTAAATGATCCCCATCATCGGGATAACACAGATACAATATTTCAATCAAACCTTTACACAAAAGACATAAAAGTACAAATAAAAATAATTCAATTAATTTCTTTACAGTTCAGAAAAAATACAAAATAAATAAATATCATTATCAGCATCAAAATAAAGGCTAGACAACAATATGAATTAACATAGGAAAGGGATATAGGTTAGGAACACAATCAAATTCACATATCACACTGGCTAGGTCTACAAATTAACCAACAGTTTCACACAATAGATGTATTCTGACACATTTCCAGACCTGCGTTATTGCAATTGTGAGGCCACGAACGTATCCCAATACACATCTTAGCCGAAATACCTCTTGAGTAGTATCATTCAGGTTCTCAACTTATTTACTCAGATATCGCAAGTAGTGCTCTTTCATTTTAGGGCAGGAGGTAAGGACATGCCTGGCTGATTCTATCTGTTGAGTATCATTACAGATTCTACATATCTGTTTGTCCTTAGGTAGGCCAAGTCATGCATCCCTTAATTCCACCACCTCCATTCTATTAAATCGTAGGTTCATAAACATTGTCTGTGTTATAGGAGAAGGGAGGAGCTTTAGATTCATTTGTGGCTGTTTATATGCAAAATACATCCTAGCATATGTACTTTGAGATCTCACAGCAGGCACGTTTGTCATGGCTGGCAACCCAGTCCCATTTCGCTGCACTATTCTTTAGTTCTTTTAAGACAGAACCTTCTCCATACTCCCAATGAGGTTTCCATCCTATCTTATTAAAGAGCATCTTGTTTTTCAGTTTAAATTTCTGCAATGCCACACATTTGTTTTCATCCAATGCAGACTTTACAATGCCCAGTAAGGAATTAGGTTTAGCAAAATTGATCTTTATATATAGTTTACTTCTGTTTATTTCAATAAGAGTTGCCAGTGATATCAAGCCCAATTTGAGTCTGATAGCTTCAATGGGGGTATAATTTGTAAGGTCCATAATCCTTCTCCATATGCATCCCCCTAGACGGTCTGCCTAGTTACCCCATTCATCAAAGGACGTTTCCAGAGCATCTAGAAATGCTACAAATAATTTCTGCTTATATACATTGAGAATTCCCATTAAGCTATAACCAGCTATTTTTTTAAAAAAAAAAGATTGATAATGCAGACATGGTAGATAGGGCTTTAGCTCTCTTATTCTGTAGAAGTATTTCATTTTTCTTTATTTCAGAGGTAAATCATATCCCAGATATACATAGCAAGTTACCCTTTTCATGACTCCCGGTGAACTCGCAATACTAAACCTGCCTGATCGTTTTCTACCTACAGCCATAAATTGCGTCTTTTTCCGATTTACTTTTAATCCATTTTAATTCTGCATACTTCAGGACAGCCTGACACTGTGGTAGATTCCCATGAAGGTTTTATCCATGATTATCAGCATAGCCGATCCAACCCACTTTATGTCTACCTACGTTAGGGAATGGATTAAGCTTTTCAAGAAATGCACTAACAAAGACGCCCAAGAACAGGTTAAACAGGACAGGCGCAAGCGCACAGCCCTGTCTCACTCCCCTTCTTATAGGTATCTTTTTAGATAACTCACCTTTGTTATTAAATCTAACTCTAGCAGTGTTATTTTCATAGATCAACTTGCAAGCATATAAAAGGTGCTCCAGCATGCCCATTATTTCAAGTTTGTCCCATAATTTAACTCGGTCTACGGTATCAAATGCAGACAAAAACTCTACAAACAGAAGATACAGAGGAAAAGAGTCCTTAAGTTTTGCCTCTTCAAGAAGAGTATTTATAACAAAGATGTTCATATTAGTAGAAGAAACTTTTATGAAGCCTGTCTGGAACATACTAAGGATGTTATCCTTTCCTAGCCAATGATTGATTTCTTTCAAGATTAAAGTGCAGAAAGTTTTACTGGGAACATCAGTCAAGGCTAAGAGACTGTAATTTTCAGGTAACAGTCTTGACCCTTTTTTGAAAGCGGGTATGATATGGGAAATCTTCCAAGATTCTGGGATCAAACCCATACTTATTGTTTTTTTTAAAAGGGTCATGAGGATGTCTATCCAGAGGATGGGGTTATCCTTAATGATTAAGTTGCATAACCCGTCAGACCCAGGGGCTCTGGAGGATTTAAGCGTCTTAATTATTAATGTCAGGTCATCACGATCAATTTTTAGGTCCATGATTATTTTATTACCAGAGAATGTATTCAAGAGGTACTCTTCCCAGCTTACCTCATCAATATTAGTAACTCTTCTTCACCCTTACTAGTCATCAATTTCTATGTTGACGAAAGTTTTTTTGTGTCCCCATCCAGCATTATCCTAACCATACTTTGTCACGCTACATTGTTCTCAGATATCCTACATCTTTTTAGCCAATTCATGTATTCATTTTTTATTTTACGCTTTCTAGCGCCAGTTCAACACTCAAAACATTCATATGATCAATAGCTCTAAGTTCATGGCACATTCTTTTTTAATGATACATAGGGCTTTATCGTATGGTCTCTCATGTTTGGATCCCTGTTTCACGGACATAAATCTACCCATTGGCATAAAGCTGTACATGCAAGCAGAAAGCCATGACACAATCTTGTCAGCAGTTTCCAAATACTTATATTCATCTCTTACTTCCTTAGACCATTCTTTAGCTTTTTCCAAGCTTCTATCCCAATCTGTGCCCACTTTGATTTACCTGCAAGCACCGGTTTTATCCCAATAGGAAAGCTTGTTAGTAGGGAGGCGATATCTGAGCGAGAGTATGGCATGGTCACTAAATTCATTAAAACACGCTTTTATGTCTAACATCAAGGGGTATTTTTGTTCACTAACATAGATATAATCCAGCGTAGAAGAAGGCATACTATTATGCCATGTGGGCCCAGGAGGTGTATCACTATTTACATTGCCATTAATGATCTTTAGATCTAACTCTTCAAAGAAGGTTTTCCATCTCATAGATTTCTCATATTGTTCACGGTTTTTCATAAATTCCTGAGTGTTTGTAATAGTTATTTCAACATCAGAGAGACGGCTAGCATTTAGATCCCCATCTATAAGGTTCACATTTGGGTCATCAGCATATTTAATTCCAACCTGTTTGAATATCTTCTGCTGTATTCCCAATGTGAAATACTCACCCAGAGGGTCATATACATTTACTAGTAAACATTTCTGCTTGGGATCTAGTTGGATTTCAACCTATAATACATTATGGTCGCTCTCAACTTCCTAAAATTCTTTAAATTTAACACCATTAGCGACAAGGATAGCCAAGCCAAGATATGGCCGCCCTTTAAACCTCTGGCCGCATGTTGGAAATATGTAGTATAGCCATCAAATCGGGCCGTACCTAAGAGCAAGGTTTCTTGCAGAAATATTACTTCTGCTGTGTTGAATAGTTTACTAGAGATTCATGGCTAAAAGGATGTTTATGTCCTCTAGTATTACAAGCCATAAGTTCAATATTATATCAGGTTCTTGTTGTAATTGGGGATAAGAATGAACAGAGCCACTCCCAGTGGGATTTTATATTAGTATCTCTTATGGCATCAGAATTTATTTTTACTTTTTGCCCCCTATTTGAAGGCTTCTTGCTGTCTCCCTTGTCTACAGTCGATCTCACTTTATTCAAATCATTGTTGGCCCAATCACAGTCCAATTCATAGCCCCTTCTGCCCAGATCGGAAGCATTAGCCCTAATTAAGCAGACAGCATCATTTGACATACAGTGGACATTGGCTACACAATTGTAGCATTGCTCCACAAATTTGAAGTCACTACATTTAATTATCCGTATCGGGAGAAGATGATTGAAGATTTCAAGGAGTGTGCTTCTGTTTATGGGCTGTTTTCCCCCTCGCTACACTCGAAATTGTATTGTGCATTCCTTTTAAACAAGAGGTTTTTTCTTCTCATTTAGCTTAGCAGTTTTCTTCATTGGGTTAGGCACATCAGATGCCCGTTTGCTTTCCAGGACTTTCGCATTTACATTTGACTCAGTAGATTATACACTAATGTCAAGTGTAGAGTTAGAGCAGTCCAAATAACTCACATCCGATTCTTCTTCCGTAGCTTGGGGTACCAATTTAGCTTTAGCTTTGTGCTCCATAGAGCCAATCAACCAGTAAGTTAGGTTGCCAGACGTTTGGGCAATTCTCTTTGCTCTTCGTACCGCTTTTTTTCTTGCTCGTTTGGATGAACGTTGGATGAACGTTGCACATTATCAGATTGTTCGCTTTCCCCTTGCTCCTTTACCTCTTCTTCTGTCAGTAGTTTTTTTCCATTATTAGCCTTCAATGTCTTCTTCCTTCTTCTTTCTCTTTTAGATAGATGGCAGTCCTCATCTTCATAATTACTCCCAATCAAGATCTCAACTTTTGTGGACTCGAGATTTTCGGGATTAGTGACCCTTTGTAAGTCATTTATCGGTGCTGCAGTACTCTTTAGTATCTACTTGCTTCAGACTCAAGAAATCTGTCAATAATCTCACTTTTATTTGTACCTGACAGGAGAAATGATGTGATAATTTCAACCGTATTTTTAGAGCAAATCTTGTAGCCATATAGCGTGCATCAAGTTCTTTGAATTTCTCACTATAAATGCTTTCAGAGCTGTCATGGTGGTCTGATGTTATACTGGGGTCTTGTCTGTCATCAGTAATTTTGGTGGTTTGTTCAAGAGCCATGCAAGCCGTGATGAGTAAGATAATTGTGCCGGGGAACAGTAATGGGAGCTGCTAAGGTATCATTTGGATCACTTCCCAAGATTTCAGGCTCGTTGTTATTAGATAACAACTCCTTAGTTACAGCATCCCGTTCCAAATTGGTGATTTGTCCCTCAAGGCTATAGCATAGGTTCAACTGGGAGTTATTACTGTCAACTCTGCAGTTGTACATGCTACTTCACTTGTTGGGATTTCATTAGACTCAGGTGCAGAATCGATTTCAATTTCAGCGCTCAGGCCTCTGTAAAAGTCAGTAATTTTATTCATAGAAATTTCAGTTTTCGGTAGCGACAAGGTCTCAGTGCAGGTACTGGCAACATCTTTACACTCTCTTTTTTCATAACATTTGCCTTTTGTCTGTTACGCAAATTCATCTTGGCGGGTATAGTTAACGGAGGTAGCTGGCTTTAGGCAGTGCTATAACCACGCCAGAGAGATTTGGAAGAGAACTGTAAGCAGCTCAAAGAAAAACCGTCAGCAGTCACCGCTTACAGTAAGAGGGCTCAGAGAAAATCAATGGTCAAGCAAGGTGGAGTTAGAAAGTACTACGTTGCACGGCACACAGTGCACTAATAGGCAGCTCAAAGGCCAGACTGGCGAAAGTCACCGACAATTATGCAAATGGCTGCGAATCAAGAACCATGTGTTATCTCCGTAGCTTTGGCTTCAGTGAGGCAATATAAGAACAGATACTTACCGTTGTGCAAGGGCTGAAGTCAAGTTCCACGGTTTCAGAGCAGCATAGTGGGGGTCCAACATGCACCATCGTGAACCACGAAAACCACACTCATCAGCAATCTGCGCAGCGCTATCGCGCTACAGTATCTATAAAACAGACTTCAGATCAGGTCTCTGACTCCTCAGACAGCTAGAAAGGAAAGACTTTAGGTCCAGAACTCCACCACGAAAACCACACTCGTCAGCACTCCGCACAGCACTATCGCGCTACAGTGTCTGTAAATACAGACTGCAGATCAGGTCTCCGCCTCCTCAGACAGTCCAGAACTCCACCACGAAAACCACACTCGTCAGCACTCTGTGCACATTGACTGCTGGTTGTATTGTATTTCAAAGAATCCATCCTCAAGGATACTATACTGTAAAGTACTAAACCATGTCCATTATTGAAAACTATAAGGCAGAAGCTCTTACATCTCTTACTGTTGAAAAACTGAAAGAAATGTGTAAGGATAAATGTCTTAGTACAAAACAAAAGAAAGCTGAGTTAATCCAAAAATTGTTAGATTACCAAACTGTGAGTAGGCCTTTAACCCCTACTCCCAGAATTGATCTGGAAAATAATGATGGCCAAAGTTCAACCCTTAGCCCTCAACTTCCAGAAAGTGAGGCAAATGATGATATGGATGTTAATGTGATTCTTGACCCCTTCCAATCCACTGAACTCACCCACACCTATGTCTAACATGTCAGCTGAGCTGGTTTTAGAGATAGAGAAAATGAAAATTCAGCTTGAATTTAGAAAACTGGAGATTCAGTCTGAAATGAGAGACAAGGAAATTGTAATTGGAACTGCAGGCCTTCTCATCCCTTGAAAAGCCGATGCAATTTTTGGAATTCATACCTCCTTTGTTGACAAAAAGCAATAATGCCATGAAGGACTCATTGACCGATCCATCAGAGAATGCAAAAATTCTAGCACAACTTGCTTCCCTGACTTCTGCACTAAATGGTCTTTTGGGGATTTTGCATATAGCAAATCCTCCTGCCCAATTGGCTCCCACAATCCCTATCCCTGCTCAAATTCATAATGTAAAAATCTTAATTTTCAATCCTGGAATTCTTGTGGATTTAATAACCTTTTAACTTGGTTCTCAAATAAGGTTATAGTAAGCCCGCCATCTATTTTCTTTTTATAAGAAACTATGTGTTCCCATGACTTTCAACTCGATGGCTTTACAGCCATTCATAATGTAGCATCACAACCACTAGCTGGTCGCCCAGTTGGTGGCATTACCATATTACTTAATAATGACCTTAGCTTTGTAATAAATTACAGAGTTTCTACTCAATTGTTGTTATTGATTGATGTTAACATTAACATTTTTGGGACGAAGAGAGTGGTGCTCATATCAATTTATTGGAATCCTGCGACCCTTCCAATTGTTGAGGCCATGAATATGCTAAATGACACTATTATGGATACCCTCTACAAACAACCCCCTGCAGAGATATTGATTGGCGGCGATTTTAATGCATACTTATATGCATCCTCTAATGTTTCCCCCCAAATGAATCATCGCACCATTTCAAAAATGCTTATGCAAATGGCGTAAGATGGGCTCATTTTTTTGCCAGTTGGGATCTCTATGTAATTAAAACCCAGTGTTCTAAGTCCTCTTTTACATGGCATAGGGGGAACGCATATTCTACCATCGATTACATAGTTGCCTCAAAATAACTGTCAGGTTTTCTATCTTCGATTATTCCTTTCTTTCCTGTGTATAGAGATTATGCCATTCTAGTGGGTACTCTGACAGCAAGAACAGAATCATTTGATAGGGTACAAGTGCTGGCCTTAGCTCAGACTGACAGACCGTTTCTTTCAATTTGTTGGAATATGTCAACATGTCGACGACTGACTTTTTTAGTCAATCGGGATTGGTGGCCTGATTCCTACATTGATGATAACTCTCCCCAGGTCATCCTATCTTGGAATATCCAAATGATACAACGTCATCTTATGGCCATAGCAGAATCTTCGCTCAGGCAGCATAATACCTCACAACCATCTATTATCTTAACAACTTTGCTCGCTAAACTAAAAAAGGAAAAAAAATCCGAATTACGAATTTTGAGGAGGAAATTCTACACCATGGACTGTACCAGCTTCGTGACAGCCAAAAACATTCTTCAAAGATAACATAAAAACAAGATAAAAGCAGCTCGTGCTGCGTTTCATTTAATTGGCAATCAGAACATGGTACGCTTAATTTGCAATCACAACATTCGGGATGTCTGGAAAATTCTTAGGGCTTCGAACAACTCTCCTCAGCCTCACTTGGAATCTGCAATAGATGGTACCTCATGGTTTATTTTTTTTTAACAAAAGTATCTATTACTGGGGAGATTTAATCAAGTGAACATCCTTGATTTAGTTGTACATATTCCAGCGATTTGCCCTTGGGACGTAGATGACATCCTGCTCGCAATTGCAAAGTTTAATTCTTCAAAGTGTGCAGGCCCTGATGGTCTGCCCCCGTGCGTTATAAAAGATTACCCTTTATTTTGGGCTAATGTGCTCTTGAGGATTTTTCAATCAATCTTCAGCACTAAATCTCATCGTGGGTTAGCTCCATTATCATTCCTTTAAATTCCTTTAAAGGACCTTTAAATGATCCTCGCAATTTTAGAACAATTGCTCTTATTGATGTTGCTGCCAAGATCTTTGCTTTACTTCTACTCAAAGATGTTGAGAAACACATCACAGAAATGAATATACTTAATAAAGTCCAGACAGGTTTTGGAAAAAACATGGGGACTCAATTGAATGCCACTATTCTGGCGCATTTAATTGCTGAAGCTCATGGTCCTGCACATGGTCCTATCTTCATTGCCTCACTGGATTTATCTTCTGGATTTGATTGTGTAATTCGCAGTAGACTTTGGAACAAAATGTTAAAACTTAATTTTTCGCCTGGTTTGGTGGCGCTTATTGCGCTTTTACATCATAACACTTCTTTTAGAGTACGCATTTCCAGCAAAGGCCTTTTGACCCAGTCTATTCCTACAGCAACTGGTGTAAAGCAGTGCTGCAATCTTGCAGCAGTTCTATTTAATTTATACTTATCAGACATTGAAGGTATTTGGGACTCTTCAAAATCCAATGTGGTTCGGCTTGGTAAGCTTCAATTATCCTGGCTGGCATATGCCGACGACGTGCTTTTATTTGATAGCACTCATTCTGGGCTTCAGAACAAATTAGAAGTATTCTATTTGTTTTGTAGAGAAAATAACTTGACCATAAACTCTTCCAAATCAAACATTCTTGTACTCTCCTCTAAAAAAAAGGTGCGCAAATTTCGCTGGCATATAGATTCCAACTACCTTCAAATCGTCACACAGACGACCTATCTTGGGTATAACTTAGCAAACAATTCATCTGCCACCTTTTGGCAAAAAGCAATTGCTCGTTAGTGCCTCTGTTTGAATTTTATTCAAAAAAGGTAGAGGCCATCATCTTATATGGTCTTGATCTGTGCCTATTAGACCTTTCTACTTTTCTAAATAAATTTCAAGCTATGTTGTGGAAAGTGACTTTAAGCCTACCCGCTTGTCTACCGAATGCGATTTTACGTCATGAATTAGGCTTAAACTCCTTGGCATCACGCCACAACTGGCGCCTTTTGAAAATCTACCCAAAGATGAGTTTTTCTCTGGAAAACTCCCTATATGAAGACTTATTCATCATGTTGAGGGAATCTCATCCTAGGTCGATTGCATGTTTTCAGCAGCGTATACGTATCATTTTATCTGATATCAATATTCCCGCTGAGGACTTATAACTGAAACTAAGTATTGCCCATAAACGTTTATTCCTGAATGATTGGGCGGCAACTTGCTTACAAATATCGCAATATCCATCCTTCACAGAATAAGCGTTATACAGACATTCACAAGTGCCCTGCTTACAATACCTTATGCTATACCCTAGTGTTGAAACCAGGTCACTATATATGCGCTTTCGCTTAGACCTTCTACACACCAAAATGCGAACAAAACATTGGTTTAATAATAGTAACAATCTTTATGATACTACCTGTAGATTCTGTAAAATGGCAGAATCCAGTGAGACCTTAAAACACCTCTTCCTCATATGTCCATTTTTTGAAGCTGAGAGACTAGAAATCGTTACCTCCTTTAGTCCTACTAACAATATTTATGGAAGACAACTGATTTGGACTCGTTGTATGTGGGGATCTTGTCATTTGATTATTTTGGCGACTGTACAATTAGTGAAAATCATTGATGCAGCGATTTCTATGCACCTGGAGATTTAGAGCATATGTGAATTGTGGATGTTTTCTTTATGATCTCTATAAGGAATACATATTTAAATCCTGTATGAAGATCTGTTTGTAGAAAAAGGCTAGGGTGAATGTATTTGTAGATATATTTGTTATATGTGTTGCTGTTTGTTTCTCTATTAATTGTCATTTCCTGTGTGCGGACCTATTGAGAACCAAAAAGTTTATTTTGAATGTATTTGTATATATAATTGTTATGTCTGATAATCTTTTTTTTTCTTTTCAACCAAATGTGGAAAAAAAAATAATAGTTTTGCAAATATTTGTTTTTAAACTCTATGTACATTGTATGTAAAGATCTGAAATGATTGAGTTCTGTACAGAACTAGGAAGTAATTTTGTAAAGATGCATAAGCATCAAAAACAGAATCATTCAATAAACTTAAAAAAAAAGAAGGGAACTGCAAATCAGGCAAAAGGAGTTTCAGCATGAGCAAGACATGAAAGAGTTGTCCTTTGATTCCACTTCTGTTTAAGAGTCCTCTTTGCCAGACCAGTCCAGGAGCAAGACGCACCCTGCCCAAAAGAATGTGGTGAGTTTGTATGATGCAAAAACAGATATTCTAGATTGTCTGAGTACATTTGAATTACCATGTAAGGTGCATGGTATGTGTGAAAGTCAGTTTGTTCCATGGGTAATCTCTAGGCTCCCTCGGAATGGCTGTGATGGAGTTGAATGATGTTGATAGACAAGATTTAAACTGGTAAAAACTGCTCTCATAGCCAGGTTTGGAAAGACCCCTTCACCATACCGAAAGGTTTAGGGACCACAAGAAGAGGGATGGTAACCTGTGGGCCACTTGGGTGTGTGAAAGCCTGAAAAACACAGATGGGTGGATTAAGGGATACAAGGTGAACTCTTATGAAGGCATGAGGTGTCTCCTCATGTTGGAAAGTATTTAATTCCTGTTCCCCAGAGCTGGGACAACATCTTGCTTACTCTAAGGAACTGGACCCCAAGAAGCTAGCAGTGGCTGCTGACCTGTGGTTGGCCAATATGGCTACCTACAATGATTGTGAGGCTCCTCACTCGAAAGAGGATGGGAAGAAGCATAAGAAGGATGAGAAGGATCCTTCCAAAAATTCCCCACTAAAAGAGGCCCACAAACATAACAAGGGTAAATATCCCCCTAAACAACTTTATAGGGCTAGTGAAACCCCTGGGGCCAAACCAGAGGGAGGTTATCAGAAGCCCCCATTCCAAAAGACATTTGTGAAATGTGTGGTTTGTATGTCTGATGACCATGTGAAAGGAGATCCCAGATGTAAGGGTAAACCTTTAGGGGTCTCCTCTGTCAGCTTAGCATTAACACATGATGTGGATATCCCAATGACAGGGGCTAGCTTTCACCCTCAAGCTGAAGAACCCGTTGATGTTCAGGCTAGAGTTTCTTTAGTATCTCTGGGACTGTGGGAGCAACAGAACATTGAGGTCTATAAATCCATTACTGATATTACTAAAGAGGACACCCCTGTCATTAGAGAAACCGGGACCAGTATAACTGTAGTAGATGAAAGTTCCTTTCAACCTGAGGAAGTTGCCAAGGCTCCCAAAAGGCTTACCAGGTTAGCAGGAGATCCAGTCCAAAGGTGTCCCATAGTTCCAGCTATCATTAAATGTAAATGCATGGCTGTTAAGATCACTGTGAGTGTTCAGTCTGAAGTGCCAGGTAGGATACTCTTGGGCCATGACTTGAAGGGCCTGGGTGTAGTTTCCAGCACCACAAAGCCCCCTTATAAGAAGAAAAGAGAGCTAACAAGGATAGCAAGAGAGGCAACCTTAAGAGAGCTCCCAACTGACACCAAGGGGAAACCTAGAGTCTCCAAAGGAAAGAAGAGCCCCAAGCCCAAAACGTTGTCAAGGAAAAACGTTCCTGTAGAAAACCTAGAGGTCATGCCTGTGACCTCACCACCAGCTGAGGCTGGGTTGGTGCCAGAAGAATCCCCAGAAGAACCATCTTCTGATGAGTCAGAGATGGAAGGGATTCATCCCTGTCTGGAAGATCTAGATCCAAGAGACCATCCTGAGCTGCAGTCTTTGCTTGCAGAAGGTGTACCCTCAAGGACAGACTTCAGTAGGGGACAGAGAGAGGATACCTCTTTAGAAGGTCTGCATCAGCAGGCAGCTTCCCAGAGTGAAGGGCAAGACCCTTGGAAGCATAGGTTATACTGGGAGGATGAACCCCTCTACAGACAGCCTATGAAGTCTATTCCAGAGGAATACAGGCGACTGATGTTACCCCAAGAATTGAAATCCCAATTCCTACAGTTGGCACATGAAGTCCCCCGGCTGGTTCCTTAAGTTTTAAGAGGACCAAGGAGAGGATATCATTGTACTTTTACTGGACCAAGATGGGTGTAGAAATTGAGAAACACTGTAGAATTTGCCACACTTGCCAGTTATATGGTAAAAGTGGAGCCAAGAATGTGGCACCTTTAGTGTCTCTCCCAGTTGGGTGAGTTCATTTTGAGTGGGTGGGGCTTGGCATTGTTGGTCCACTAGACCCTCCAACTTCTTCAGGCAACTGATTTATATTGGTTGTAGTGGACCACACCACCACTAGGTACCCTGAAGCTATTCCAATGAGAACTGTTGCTGCTCAGTCAGTGGCTAAGGCCCTACTTGGTATTTGTACCAGAGTAGGATTTCCTCAGGAGGTTGTATCTGACAGGGGGTCAGGGTGTACGTCCCACTACACGCAAGACATGTGGAAAACCTGGGGGTCACCTACAAGTTCTCAAATGCCTACCACCCACAAACAAATAGAACAATGAAGAGCATGATCGGAGCTTTGAAGAACCACTTAGAAAAAGGTTGTACCCTCTTCTGCCATGCCTTCTTTTTGCCTATAGAGAAGTTCCTCAAGCTGTAGTGGGATTTAGTCCATTTGAGTTACTTTATGGTCATCCTGTCAGAGGCCCTTTGCCCTGGTTAAAGAGGATCTGGAGAGTCCTCCTTCCTGCAAGCCAGTAAGGATTACTTTACTGTCTATGTGCTAGGCCTCAGAGGATGGCACAGGTGATGACAGAGGCCTATGAGAATTTGAAAGCTGGCCAAGATATAGTCAAGCATTGGCATGACCAGAAGGCAAACATGGTGGAGTTCACTCCAGACCAACAAGTTCTCGCCATGGTTCCAGTAAGACAGAGGGTTTTACAGGACAAATGGACAGGACTCATCAATGTTGTGGGAAACCTTGGAGAGGTCAATTATTTGGAAGACTTGGGCAACCCGAAGGAGGCCCCCAGGGTCTTTCATACCAACTGTCTGAAGGCTTATGTTTCCAGACCAGAGATAGGAGCTTTGCTCTTAGCTTCTGATCAAGAAGAAGATGAGAATGAACCTCACCCAGGGGACACCCTTCAGATGGAACAATAGAAGGGGTACAACTCTCGACTAATCTGGCAAAGCAGCATTAACAGGAGCGCACGGATTTGGCAACTCGCTTTGCCCCTTTGTTCTCAGTTACACCAGGCTTGACCCCCTGGGGCCAACATGACATTGCCACTGGTGATAGTGTACCTGTTAAAAGCAGAGGCAGTTGTGCTAGTTTCAAAGGCAGGAACTAAGGAACATCGGTTCTGTGTGGACTATAGGGCATTAAATGCAGTAACATGATGCCCATCCCTTGCCAAGGACAGACGCACTGGTGGATAAGCTGTGCTCAGCAACATTCCGCAGTACTTTTGACCTGACAAGTGGTTATTGGCAGATTGCCATCGCTGACCAGTCCAAGGCATCATTCTCACCCCCAGAAGGCTTGTACCAGTTCAAGGTCATACCCTTTGGCTTAAGGAATGTACCTACCACATTCCAGAAAATGGTTAACCATGTTCTGAATGGTTTAGAGAACTTCTGCATGGCATTTATTTTTATTTATTGCATTTGGTTATACGCCCAAACCCTAGGGTATCATGGCGTAGGTTACAGGAGTACTTACAATCTTAACGGTTACAAGGATACTTACAATCTTAATAGGTTACATACTTTCAATCTTAATGGTTGACAGGAGTACTTACAGGCTTAATGGGTTGCATGGTAGGAGTGCTTAGGACTGGTTTCACTTAAGTACATGTAGAATAATAGCAGAGTACAAAATTACATGGTAAACTGTGCATGGTTGTTGTAGACATTTAGACAATAATATCCAAGCACAGCTGGGGTAGTGTGCTATGGTTCAGGTAAGATGGCCTGGATGCCAGGTCGAGGATACATAAAGTATCTATTGTATGGTTAGAATTTGTTAAAAAAAGCCAGGTTTTTAACAGTTTCTTGAATTGTGTGAGTGAAGGCTCATTACAAATGTTAGTGGGGAGTGAGTTCCAGATTCTAGGTGCTGCTACAGGGAAGCTAGAGTTCTTGTTCTGGAGTTCTTGAAACAGGGGATGTTAAGGTGCATGTTGGAGTTGGATCTGAGGGTTCTGGCTGTTTCTTTGCATGTAAGACATTGGTTAAGATAGATGGGGGCATTTGCGGTGGCACATTTATGTGTGGTGGTGAGTGTTTTGTGTAGTATTCTGGCTTGTATCGGCAGCCAGTGTACCTCTCTCCTGTGCTGTGATATATGGTCCCTTTTATTGATACCTAGCACTGCTCTTAGGGCCTTGTTCTGTAGTAGTTGCATTTTATTTATATATATTTTTTTGAGGTTCCTAATATGAGTATGTTGCAGTAGTCTATCTTGGAAATAAAACTCCAATTGTTATTCTTGGTAAGCCCAAATCTTCACTTCGAAACAAATTTCATTGGTCGATATGTAATAGCAAATTACAAATCGCATCAGAATATAAATATCTGGGATTATATTTTAATAACTCTATCTCAGAAAAGTCACTTGAATCAACAATCCAAATCAAATTAGCAAGGCTTGTTTCTCAAGCTAAAATTATTCACGCTAGATTTGGTAAATTCACCTGTAAGCCGAGCATGAGATTCTACCAGCAAAAAGTACTACCTGTCATCACGTATGGATTGGAATCTGTGCTACCGAGGACCCCCAAATTTTGGAATTGTCTAGAAGCCAAATTCTGGAAGAGCATATTTGGGCTTCCAAAGAGCACTCCCAACATGCTTCTAAGATTTGAACTCGGTCTTTTGTCAATTCATATCCAAGTAACCTGGAAAATGTGCACTCTACTAAGGAAATGCATCATGGGCACATCTAACCGAGATAGTCTGGCCATTCCAGCCAATTATCTTTTGACTTTGTTTCACTCATTTCCATTAAAATGGAGAACACACACTCTAAATGCCCTTGTAGAGGCAAACATCTCGATTGAACTCCTTGTTACTAATCCGAGCCGGGCAAAGATCAAACTTTACCAAGCTGATTGGTCTGTTACCCAAGAAAAGTGTCTCAAATTAAAGGACTTCAGTAGAAGTCTCTTTGGCCACAAACAATTTCACAGAATGGCGGATTATCTTGTTAGATGCCGATCAACAAATCTAAGAATGAAAATTCTGCGATTTCGTCTTAATTTGTGGCCGGTTAATGAAATCTTATTAAGACGAGGACTTGTCACCAAAAAATTGAGTTATTGCCGTTTTTGTAAAGACAAAACTCTTACTGAAACACTTGCTCATATCATAATGTATTGCAATGCTTTTGTCTCACAACGTTCCAAACTGGAAAAATGCTTGACCCGGAAATATGCTGATCGCTCCCATGATGAAATATGGCTTGAAATTTTCTGTTCGAGAAAAATTTCCGTTAGGATTGCAACAGTATAATTACTTCATGTGGCCTTCCCTTATGAGAAGAAGCCCTTCATTTCAGCTAAAGGAATACACTAAAAGCATATGCAGAAAGGGGGGCGCAATAATTGTATTTCTTGTTGCAGCGATCTTGTTGACCCTGTGATTTTAAACAAAAAGTGATGGCACACTGAACTTGAACATAACTATGTAAATATGGATAATGTATATTACTATATTACATGTTTGTAATCCATTTTATGACAAAAATTATTAATCTCTCATTTTTTTCTTCTGATAAATATTTGTAAAGTTGTAATGTCAACTAGATCAAATACAAAAATAAATTAAAAAAAAGATGAGGGCTCTTGCAAGGGTGATGCAATTCTGAGGTGTGAGGAAGGGTCGACTCAGGGCAATACGTTTGGCTGTGTAAGCAGTGGAGGAGGCAAGTGAGTTGACGTGTCTGCACATGGTAAGACTGGAGTCGAGGTGCACACCTAGGGTTTTGACTTGCTTTGAGATGGTGATTGGGGTGCCTTCTATGACAATAGATGTGTAGTCTGGATGTAGCTTACTTAGGCGGGCGGGTGCACCTACTATGAGTAGCTCTGTTTTTTCTCCATTAAGGCAGAGGCTATTTGTCACCATCCAGTTCTGGATAAGGGAGTAGATCTTATTAATGCAGATGATGTCCTGTTCTAGATTGCCTGTGACTGGGATGAGTATCATCCACGAAATTAGTGTATATTACACCCATGGCATCTAGGGCAGCGAAGAGGAGTTTGGTATACAAATTGTAGAGAGTGGGGGAAAGGCAGGATACTTCTGGATGCCCAGGGGTACTGTTATGGGTTCCGCTGATTCTTTATCGATGGCTACTGTAGAGGTGCGATCTGACAGGAATTATTTGATCCAGGAGGTTGCTTCATTTGAAAAGTGGAAGTTTTTTGCTTTCACTAATGTTAGGCATAGTTTGTTGTGGTCCACTAAATCAAATGCCGCGGACAGATCAGGTAGTAGTAGGGTGCAGAGGTTCCCTGATTCTCTGATAGCGTCCATATGGTTTTTTAGATCTAGTAGGGCCGTCTCCTACTATGCCTGGGGCGGAAACCGGATTGTCTGTCCCCTAATAAGTGGTTTTTGTCAAGGTGGGCTTGAACTTGGGTGTAGGCAATTTTGTCTATGACTTTAATAAGAAAGGGGACTGTGGTGATGGGTCTGTAGTTGGTTTGAGTAGTGGGGTCTAGGGTGGGTTTTTTGGGGAGAGGTGTTACCCAGGCTTCTTTGATGTTAGCTGGGACAGAATTAGAACTGAACGAGGCGTTAATGAAATTAGTGATGAGGGGAGCTAGGGTAGGTGTGCAGGCCTTAACTAGTTTGGCAGGCAAACTATCGCCTTTGCAGTTTGAAGGTTTGAGAGAGGCTATGGTCTTAAGTACTTGCGTTGTGGTCACTGCAGTGAAATGGAATTGAGGTGTGGTTGCTAAAGTGTTTGTCACAAGTGAGGGTGTGAGCTCAGTGGTATGTGCTAAAAGCTTTCCTTGCAGCGTGATTTTGTTTTGAAGGGTGTTTACTTTGGAGTCTAGTGCGTCCTGAATGGTAGTACACCAGGCTTTGCTCACAATGGCTAGGCTGGGAGGCGGGATGGGCGTTTCCAGTTCTCTGATGATTGAGAACAATTCTTTGCTATTGGAGGTGGTGTTGGATATGCAAAGGTTCAGGGAGTTTGCTTTGTGGGTGATCACTGCGAGTTTGTATGTTTTGATGTTGCATGGAGTCCTTTATTGGTATTACTGGAAGGGTTTTTCTGGAGAGGTGTTCAAGGGCTCTTTTTTTCCTGGTGTCTGTAATTTGTTCATGGGTGCGGGAGGAAAGTCTTACTTTCTTTGTGTGTCCTAGTATGGGTATTGTGAGTGTGCTTGTGGTGTTTTGTGCACTTGAGGATAGGGTGAGGGTGGTGGTGGCTTGTGGGTGCAGTGCGGGTTGTGCGAATGTGCATTAGTATTAGAGAAAAGGGTAGTCTGATTCCTGATGTCTGTAAGTTGAATGTGGGTGCAGGGGGAAAGTCTTACTCTCCTTGTGGGTCCTTGTATGGGTCTTGTGAGTGTGCTTGTGGTGTTTTGTGTCCTTGGGGATACGCGTACAAGGCACGTGGCATCTATATGGGGTATGTTGGCATGTGATTTGCACACATTATTGTGCGGCGTGGGTAGGAAGGCTGCTGTGTTGGGTAGAAATCGAGTGAGGCATACTTGGATGACATTGCAGTGTTCAGCCCTACCTGGGAAAAACATCTTGACCACCTGGTACATGTGTTGCAGACCCTTCAACAGGCAAATCTGGCCATCAAAGCAAGTAAATACCAAGTTGGTCAGAGTAATGTGGTCTACCTTGGTCATGAGGTAGGAGGAGGGGAATTAAGCTCTTACCCAGCAAAGTACAGGCTGTACAAGACTGGTCCACTCCAACTACTTAAACACAAGAGCCTTCTTAGGACTTACTGGTTACTACAGGAACTACATTGAGAACTATGGGACCATAGCTTCTCCACTGAATACTATATCATCTCCCAAGTACACTAAAAAGGTCAAGTGGAATGAGGGCTGTGAAAAGGCCTTCCAGGGCTAAAAGATGCCCTCTGTAAAGCTCCACAGCTGAGAGCTCCAGATTATACCCAGTCCTTCTTAGTCCAGGCTGATGCTTCCAACACAGCGATAGGAGCAGTCTTGAGTCAATTTGATAGCAAAGGCAGGGAGCACCCCATCTGCTTTATTAGTAGAAAATTTAAAGATAGGGCAACAAGGTGGGTCACAATTGAATGTAATGTTTTTATATTGTTTGGGCCCTGAAGAAATTCAGACCATACCTCTATGGAACTACTTTCAGGATTCAAACTGACCACCAACCCTTAAGGTGGCTGATGCAGATGAAAGGAGACACTCAAAATTGCTTAGTTGGTCCACAAACCTACAAAGCTTTGACTTCACTATTGAGCACAGGTCAGGTACGCAACATAAGAATGATGATGGTCTCTCCAGAAAGTATGCCCGACTGGATCAAGAGAGCCATCCAGGAGTGAATTACATCCTCCTGTCCCTAGTGGGGTAAACGAGTTTTAGGGAGATTTATTATTTGTATGCTTCATCTCCTCTTCTAGTGAGACCCCCAGCACATTTTGCGGGACTTCTGGATCTTTTTTTAAAATCCTGACAGAGTAGAGCCTTTTCCCACTCATTCATTGTATGGCCTTTTGGAACTCTATTCTTTGAATTTTATCTGTCCTATGGAGACTATTTTACTCCATAACACTTAAAGACATCTGTATTTTACTATTGCATCACACAGCTCCTTAGGGGCAGTGTTGCGGGGCACCTTTTTTGGTCCTCCTTTGTGATTATTTTCTTTATCCTTGAGTAACTACAGCTATTCAGGATAGAGAGAAACTTAGTATCTCTTCTAAAACGTTATAGTCGGAGAGACCGGCACACACCACCTTATGTGGTGTGTCAAAGGGATACCTAGTATCCCCCCTTCTCTCTGCTCCTGTGACTTTTTTTAGTCACACAGACATTCTGCTAGTTAGTACTGGAGGCAGTTCTACCAACTATTGTGAGATTTTTCTAACGCAGGCTATGTCCATAGCCTCAGTAATGCACAATAGGGGCACCAAAATACCAACTTGGGGCCTCCCTTCTTTTTTCGTCATTACTAGTGTGTTTGTTCTTTGTAAGCCCTTCTTCTACCATTCCTGGAGGTCGAGGCTTGTGTGTGTGTGCTTTGCCTTTGGCGGGAACCCTTCGGTGTCCCTGTCTAGGCTCCAGAGTGTCTGGGCAGACAGGAAGTGGGGGAGGAGTTTTCCACACCCCTGTCCTTTGTCTGCCAGAGTGCCTGAATGGGACCAGCTCCCACTGGTGGTCTGGCTGTCCTGAATCGACAGCCAACCGCCCCCTTTCTGTAAACTGCTGCAGAGATTGCATATGAGTGAGTGCTGGAACTGCATAAAAGGCTCCTGAAGTGAAAAGCAAGATGACCTCTAAAAGCTGAAGAAACCAAAGAAGAAAGAAGAAGATGACCAGAGACGCCTGCAGACCCTTTGCAACACCATGAAGTGACCACTGTTCTCCTGACCCTGTTTTCTGTGTGACAGAGGAACGCTGAAGAGGACGACTCCTTCCCTTTGACTGGGTGGAACAACCAGTCCCAAGTAATACTTTGTTTTGAGCCATCTCCTGAGGTCCTGTGAGTTTCCAGAGCTGTGGCACCCCAATACCAAGAGACCAGCTATCCATTTTGAGTGTATAGTTGTAGTTAAGGCTGAATCCATCCAAGTCTTTGCGGAGCCCTCAAAGACACTCCAGAGACACAATCCAACTCAACCAGACCCTCATCACAGTGTGGGACTGCAGGAACCAAATAAGAATGATCAGACAAATCGCGCCCTTTGTTGGTGCTGCAGAAAAGGCACCAAAACCACAGAGTGACCAGAGAAGTTGCTGAAAGCCGTGCCAGAGGTACTCCCTTGAGACTGCTGCAGAGAAATCCCATCAATTGTCCTGCCTTTCGTTATCAGACCAAGGAATCTGGAGGTTGGGTCAAGAGATGCAATATGGCAGAGCATCCACCACAAACATGTTCTTCAAACATATGGTACTGTGGGCAAAAAGGTAGTGATTAACTTATTCCAGAAAGTCGCTCCAGAGCATTGCAGTGCACATAGAGGTGTCCAGGGTAACTCCCTCTTACCTCCGACTCAAGCCGCTGCTTGTGGCCTTTTAGCGAGTCCTTTAAACAGGGTCTCCAATGTTGGTTAAGTATTTGTATATCTTATTTCCTAGAGACTAGAACGTATCCACAGGAACTTTGAATTTGGCTGCTTTTCAAAACTTTCTACCTCTCCGAACTGCCTTTTTGCTAAGGTTGCGTTCTGGACTTAAAAGACTTGAGGTGCAGGGAAACTGCCTCAAGAACCTGAAGTTCTGCTAGGATAACACTAACCACCTGTTTTCCTTCCCAAAAACCACTATCTTCTATGTATATGCTGACTAAATGCAATTACTGTATTACTTTGTGGGTGCGCGTTAATACCGATAGTACGGTAGACCTGTCTAACTCCTGTAACAATTGTGCGAGTTCAGCAACTACCAACTAAGAAGTGGCCTTTTGAAAGAATTGTAAAGTATACCTATGTTTGTTGGTTAAGTATTAACAGTAACTCTTGTGTAGATATAATAAATCTATATTTTAATATAAATGTATGTGTAAGTGTTTATTTCATGTGTATTACTAACTAGGTTACGTGTATTTACCTACAGCTCACATCTTCCTCTTAAGATAAGTCTGACTGATCTGCCACTCTACCAAGGTCCTTAAGTAGTACAGACTGATACTAAGAATTGGGAATTTACAAACGACTGGGATAGCTTACTAAAGTCATTGCTCCAAGTGGGACTTTAGGAAATAAACCCTAACAGTTCCAGATAGAGAACAGTGTGGTTTCCATCCTACAGAGGGGTCAGAACCCCAATTGGGCTGGGTAATGGCGTCTATTGGCTTCTGTGAAGAGGCTAAGTTGCTTATATGAAAAGCGGTCAATTCGTCTAGCAATTTTGCGGGTGTCGGAGATTGAGAAGGGAGAGTGGGTCGAGGCAGGGTTTTTTGAGTAGCGGTTTGAGGTGGGAGGTATTGAAGGCATCTGGGAATGTGCCAGATGAGAGGGATTTATTTATGATGGAACGGGTTATGCTGCCAGCACAGGTGGAGGTAAGGATCTTTTTTAGAAGCAGAGGTGGGCAAGGATCTCCAGGCAAGCCAGGTGGTTGGCTGAGTGCTAGTAAGTTGCATAAATAGACCTGGGAGAAAGGTGTGAATGAGGACAAAGTTGATCGGGAGGGTGATGAAAGATTTGAGTTTGAGAGAGGGCCCGATGTGGAAGGCGCATCCGAGCTACTTTTGTCGTGATTGTACGATGTCTTTCAAGCACAACGTAATGAAAGTGGTTGGAAGGTACATTGCAGAGAGCTTGTGAGTTAGTTTAGGGGGGGGGCGGTCAGGCAAATAGGCACATTGAATTCCCCTAGGATTTTTCGGAATTCCCTGCATGGATCTTTGGAGTAGGAAATTCACTTTCCAAAGTGTTTTTATTTTATTTGATTTCGAACAAATATGTCCTGCTCAATCCTGTGAGGGCCGTTTTCTTTTGTGGGTAAGGTTGGTTCTTCAGGGTCGCTCTAGGCGATGCTTCAGGGTTGTGAGGGCTTTAAGGGAAGTGCTGTACCAATTTTGGTGGGTGGTTGCTCGTTGGGAGGGGCAACGGGTTGGTGTGAGAGGGGTCATAGCTTCGGAGAGCCATTTGTAGAAGAGGTCGATTGAGGGTTATCCTTCCTTGAGAGAGAGATCAGGTAGTGTAAGAAGTAGGGAATTGGCGCTTCCATGTAATAATGTCCCCGCAAAAATGTCGCCTGACAGAAAAGTCGCTGCTTTTTGCAGAGACATTATTACATTGAACATTTGGGGGACACCCCCGCAACCCCTAAATTTTCTGTTTGTTTTTTACAAGGAGAGCAGGGGACATCCCTGCAACCCGTCCCCATACATAATGTCACCATATATTAAGTCACCAATGGCTTTTCCCGGCGACATTATGTATGGGGGCATTATGTATGGGGACATTATTACCTGATACCAAATTGGCCAGGTCTGGATTGATGATGATTTTATTCCAGAGAAGGAGGGTGGCCAGGATGGTTGAGGGGATGTTTGCAGTGAGAGATGTGGATGGGGTGAGGTGTTGAAGTTAGAAAGGTATAGTGTGGTGGTCCGTCCAGATGAGGGGGCAAAGCGGGAGCAGGGAGACTTGACCTGTTGTTCAGAATAGTGCATCTAAGGTGTGTCCTGCAATGTGAGTCAGGAGGGGAATCCGTTGTTAGGCCGAGAGCTTCCAGATTGTCGGTGATAGAACGGGTCCTGGGGTTGGCAGGAACATCAAACCAGATGTTAAAGTCTCCTAACAGAGTGAGCACAGGGTGCTGGTTCAGTGTGGTTGAGAGGGAGTTACAGAGAGAGTCTGCAAAATGTTGGTCACAGCTGGGTGGCCTGTATATGAGAAGGAAGCTGTGGGTGGCGGAAGGGCTTAGGTGGAACCTAGCGAGAATAGATTTGCATTTAATGTTGCAAGCTAGATTCTCAGTGACTATTACTGAAAGGTTTAGTTTGTGGAGGATGGCTGGGCCTGTTATGTACAAGCAGGGAATAGCCAGACGGGAAGGCCTTGTGTGCGATGGGGTGGAAGTCATTGTTGAACCAGGTTCAAGTGATGAATCGGAAGTCAGGATTTTCAGTGGCTATGAGGTTAAAGATGTGTTTTTCTTTACAACCAATCGGTATTGGAAGTGGTAGGGTGTTTGGCATGGAGGGTAGGGGGGCAGGGGTGTCTGGGTGCATGGTGGGAAGGTCAGAAGGAGGGAGGTTTAGAGGAATATTGATCTGGCAAGGGTGTTTTGGAGGGGAGGTGAAAAGGGCAAGAACCGGGTTGGGAGGGGGAGGGGAAGGCTGGGGAGAGTCGGCAGGGGGAGCAGGGGGTTCCCTGGTGAGGAGAATGGGAGAGCAATGAGTCATTGGTAGTCTGCGATTAGTATGGCCTGTATGAATTGCTGGGCACTTGAGGGGCACAGGTGTGTGCGAGAGGGTAGGAGGGTTTGCTGACGGGGCTGTTTTCGCCAGAGCGGCTTGTGCTGCGCTGACGGAGGGGAAGTATGAGTTACTTGTTCAAGGGGGTTGGGTGAAGGGCATTGAGGCAGTTGCTGTGGAGCGGTGCAACATTGCCCCAGGTGGGGGTAAGCGTGGGTTCAGGTTTATAGTGTGAGATGCTAGCTGGGGTGTCAAGACAGGGTTTGGGGTGGTTGCTCGCCAGCAAGCTGTCATAGATGCCTTATGCCTGTGCGGGTGATGGGAGTCGGTGGGGGCAGTCGGTGGGTGAGGGAAGACAAAGGGAGCTGTCAGGGGTGGAATTGGATGGGCAGGGTGAGTTGTGGGGGCAGGGTCTGGTGAGTACTGAAGATGTTCTGGAGAGTGGCATGCCAGAGAGCTGCCTGAGATACTTTTAGAATGGTGAAGTGTCTGCCTCGAGGGGGGAGCTGCTGAGAGAGGGGGGCATTTGGGGTGGGGAAGGGAGAGGAGTGGGGATGGGTGTGATACGTCCGGGCCGACATTGGCAGGGTGAGGAGTGAAAGCAAGAGTCAGCTAGAATGAACTTAAGCAGATCACTCGGGAGACACTCAGGTTCAACTTTGCCATCGCAATAAAAAATTACCTAGTGTAAACTGTGGTAGAGCAATGGGAAGCACTCTCATTTGACTTTCGCACAATAGTGGAAACTGTCTACAATCAACTTTGTCCCAGCAATGAAACCAGTGGAGTAACTTTGCTGAAAATGTTGGGGGGGACATGACAACTGAAAGAAAGGGGCAGAGTAGAGGAAGGTGGCTCTGAGAGATAACACTAAACTAATACACCACAAAAGTCAATTTGCGATGCTCTGTTATGGCTTTCACAAGACTGGTGGCGTATCTTTAAAATTCAATTCTAAAGACATGCCAGTCTTATGAAACTGAAATAGAAGAACCATGCAGTATACAGCCAGTTAGTGCACACTTTGATCATGATCTAAACAGGATACATTTTCTTCAGCATAAAATCGCTTAATGTAGTGAGTCCAACTGCGAGAACATTTTGACAATCCATGAGCGAGGCAGCAAGCTGCTGTGCTGAGGTCTTTGAAGATGTTAATTAGTGCCTGATGATGTCCCTTCAACTCAGACCTTCAAAGCAGAGAATTGCATGCCCCTGCAAGAGTCTGACTGATGATGCCAGTACAAAATCTATCAAGTGACACAGTAAGAAAGGGCTAGAATGGCTGCCCCAAAATGCCAATTCTAGCCATGAATAACACATATCTTGCTTGCTTTATCAAGATGCCCAGAATAAAGTAATGTGACAGAAAGGGCTAGACTGGCTGCACCAAAATGCTAGTCTAGCCATGTGATATTTCATATTTGCCTTCTCAATGCCCATAAACAAATTCTGCGCCCGCCAAGCGCCGTTCGCGCACACATACACACACATACATACATACATACATACATACACACAAAATTCCTACCCATTCCCCATGGACACCATCAGGGCCTTTCAGTCTTTGAAAGAAGCCTCGGGCCTCAGGGATGCCTTCATATTGCCAGTCAGCACTCAGCAGTCTTGTAATACAGCAGTATATTCGTTTGTCTCTATTTTCGTTCTGGGGTTTTATTTGTGCTCTTTGCGGCACTCGCATTACAAGCTGCATTATCTCTTCTCATGGGATACACAGAAGTGTTTTCACCTCATTGCCTTCCAACACTGGTTCATCCACATAAATCACTTGCTGACAAAGAAGGGTTTAGAGCTCGTCAGTGGGCATTTAGTGTTTAACCACCCTGCTGGCTGTCTGCCTCGTGATAATTGGCGGCTATTAATCTTATCTTTGTCACCACTGTAATGCATGTACCCCACATGTGCCTCAGACTGTTTTCACTCTATTGAAAGGGGCACCAACCATCATGTTGAAAATGGGCACCCTCAGCCGGGCCTGCCATGCACCCATTGACACAAAATAATATTCTCAAACCTCATTCCTCCCAGAACATACAAACAATGCATTATCATTCATTCAGACACAAAAGTCAACATCCATATGCTTGCACACACTTGCTCACTCACACACAAATGCACCCAGCACCTCCATTGACATGTACTGTGTGCACACAACATATATGTACATACACAATAACACATGCAAACAGTGGCGCAACGGCCATTGAGCAGACCAGGCTTTATCCCCCCTGATCCCTGAAATTCTGGGCTACGTTGACTTGACCTGTCTGAGCTATAAAGCAATGGCAGAAACGAACAAGTACACTAGAATGTCAGCAATTCCCCTAATTTCTTCATTCATTCAAAGGCAGAAGCCATTGGTTAATGCAGTGCGCGACCAAGTATACTTAGTATAGATTTTTAAATGGCGTATATCACCAAACTTGGGTTTTGCACAACACCTTTTATGTGTACAAGCAGACAGTTTTTTTTTCTACAAGATTCTGACAGAGTTCAATTAGTGTATGTTTTCCTGTATTCAGATTACCCCAAGCAGTAGCGTACTGAACGGGAGGCCAGATCGGGACATTTGTCAGTGGGACTCCTCCCGTTCGGCACCTCAAAGAGGATGCCCAACGGGAAAGGTGCCCCGCTGGCAGAACAATGTGTGCTGAGCAATCCCTGCTCAGCACGGTCTTTGTCCTGGCAGCAGGTCACCTTACCCTTTCCAAACAGGAGAGGTGTCCCAATGCCAGGGCAATGCCCCAAGGAGCTCCGGGAAGCAGAGGGTCCTCACGTTGCTCTGTGTCAACAGAGCATTTCACTGTGAGCCATTAGGCACTGATGGGAAGGAGCGGCCAACGATTAGCAGGGATGTTTGTCCTTTTAGAAATGTGTATGACAGGGAGTGATCAGAAGTGAGAAGGGTGCATAATGTTACATGCTTTATGGAATAATGACTATGGCTTTAAAACCCAAGGAGGATTTGCTAGGCTCACATTAATCTGCATGATGCTATTGTGACTTTTTATGCAGGATGGGGAGAATAAAACTAAAGCCATACTTTCATTCCTCAACATATTTCTTTGACAATGTATATAGTATAAAGTTTGTTTACTATGTAAGGCTATTTTATTATGTAACGTGGTTTGCTTCCAAGGCATTGCTAGAAATAATTATTTAAGCACATGAAATGTAAAGCAAAAGCTTAATAAATGTCTATATCAACTAAACCAGGGAGGATGTGAACATTGCTTAACTTGTCCACATCCCAGTATCACCATTTAACCAAAGTGTGTTATCCTGGGCACATCAATTAATTGCATTGTGTCTTATCTGCAGCTCTGTAACTGATTCCGATTCACTTCAGAGCTTATGTTAATATATCATGCTGTTATAATAAAAAAAAGCCTAGTGACTATAGAGTTGCTCCATATATGACAATAGTGCAATTTAGGTATTTTGCACCACAAAGTTATTTGCCACTTGATTTACTTATGGCAACTTATTCTAAATTCGCTTCCATGGTGCATCCACATATCAAAGACTGATGATACTCCTTGCAATGTCCTTTTCTGAAGTCACTTCTGTTGGTGCACTCCATATGCAAATTAGGAGGTTTGCATGTATTTTGCCCCAGACGGACTGGACAGAGCTCTAATAGATGAGTTCACTGCATTTTGAATGAACCTGCAGTTTTATTTTTTTATGTGTTATAATGCCATCGGCCACTAATGTTACCAAAAAAGTAGATTGGGGCAGGGTTGGGCCAGTTTGGGAGCGTGAATGAGAGCATATGGAATCACACACACTGCATTTCGTGGCTCACCCTCCCCCACCCCCCACTCTTGCAATGCTGGATACTACCCGTGCCCCAAATGAGAGCTCTGCTCACATTGTCCAAATATGACCCCTCACTAGGGTCAGTCCGCAGCACAGGCCTCCAACAAGCATACACAAATTCAATTTTTGTCGCATGAGCGCGAAGCCGTAAAGTGCCGCTCTACGCCATGATCTGCGGAAGTGCTGTTGCCTGACAGCGTGGGTTCCGGGCCCCGCAACACCCTGTCCAGCGCCCTGGCAGTGGCTGCTGACTTTGAGTCAGGCCAGCCAGGGTGAGGGACTGGCCATGCGGGGCCGGCCCGGAATATGCTGCGGCGCAGCCGCCAGACAGCTGAGCTCAGCATTATGTAATGAGACAGCGCACTCCTTGCTGGGCACCTCAGCCAGACTAGCGCTGTCCAAATACATGTTCAATGAATTTGGCTGCCATAATGCGGCTCCGCAGCCCGCCCGGCAAAAGACCTGACTCCCCCCGCACCCTCTATAATTACACCTATGAGTGGAACTCACTTAGATTTAAGTTTGGCATAGTGAGGGAAGACACTCAGATTCAACTAGGTTCTCAGATTCAACTAGGTTCGAAGCAGATGAAACCACCTAGACTAAATTTTAGCACTGCAATAGATACACCTAGATTTAACTTTGGTAGAGCAGGGGGAAATAGCCTAGATCTAACTTTGGCAACAGCAAAGGGAAACGTTCAGATCTGACTTTGGCGCACCAAAGGACGCACTCTGTTTTAACTTTAGCGCTGCTATATAAACACCTAGATTAAACTTTGGTAGAGCGAAGGAGAAATGGCTTAGATCTTACGTTGGCAACAGCAAAGGAAAGATTTGACATGGCACAGCAAAAGACTCCCTGAGTTTTAACTTTGGCACTGTAGTAGGAACTCCTAGCTGTAATAGATATAAAATAAAATAAAATAAAATGTAGGCTAGATGCAAGGTATGGCTAGCTTGTACAAATTAGGATGAATGCAAAATGGCTACATTGTACAATATAGGCCAAATGCGATATACATACATATATATATATATATATATATATATATATATATATATTGTAATTAAGTGTTTACTGCTGAAAAAACTGCCTTTACACTATTAAGAAAATCTAGAAAATCAAAACAAAATACGCAATAACAACAATACCAAATACCATAAAATCAAACCTAATGTAGAACAATTCCATACATGATGAGCAGATGCATTGATCTCCAGCGAGTCACCAGAGTACAAAGTGGCCAAAATTGGTTGGTTGACACTCGATCAATGGTAGAAACAGATTTTCCATAGCTCTTGAAATACAAGAGTTTGAAAGCTTTACAATTAGTCAATATGTGTCTACCTCAGAGATCTTCAAACTGTGGGGCGCGCCCCCCAAGAGGGATACGGGGGCACCCCAGGGGGGCCGCGAGAGACATGAAATGTAAAAAACGATATATTTTTTTTGTTTTGTTTGGAGGAAATGAGCAGGGGCGGTTCTGCTCAGCCATAATGGGCGAGGGGGCGTCCACCCAGTGGCCCCCTCACCCATTAAGGAGGAGCCGAGGAAACACTGAGCACTCCCTCAGCTGCTTTTTCGAGCTGAGCGACTGCTCCTGGGCTGGCTGAACTGTCAAAGGGAAACACAGTTCTCCAGCCGCACATGCTCACTGAGCCATGCAAGGCTGAGGGTGTTTTGCTTCGCCAGCCTTGCTTCACTCATTGGAAATGGTGGATAGGGCACTGCATGTCTGTATGTACCAGGGGGAGCTCCTGCGCCTCCTCACACATACGGACAGAGCAACCTGGAGCATTCCAGCACCCACGCTTAGGCCCTTGCAGAAGGTACGTTTATGTTCATTTATGTTTATTTAAATATGTGTATGGATGCGTGTATGCTTGTGTTATGAGCGAGTGTATGGTGATGGAGACTGCCCGCTTCACATGTTGTCACTGCTAGAGGGAGCTGTTGCCTTAGGAAATATATAAGGCCAGCTGAACGTTATTAACATACTTGCCAACCCTACAGATTTAGGCAGTAGGCTACTGCTTTTTAAGCATTCCTACCACCTACAGATTTCAGTGACAGATCCTACTGCTTTTTACAGTGGCAAGTAATTTATGTGACTCTGGGGCAGGCTCCAGGACAAAGCATGCAATACATTAATTAGTCTGTCTTTACAGTGGACTATTAGGTGATTACTGTGATTTAGCTCAGACCAATTCTCTGACCTGACAGCTACTTGACTATGTCCTGCACTCTTGCCAGGACAACCCTTAGATGAACCACCAGTGAAGGCAAGTGGTAGAGTGTAACACCATCACACAGCATCTGCCTATCAGACTGAGGGGGGTATCAGTCGCCATGTTATTCAGTGTTCAACTTGCAATGAATATGTACTGCCTGGGCTGCCGCTACAGGGCAGTGGCAAACGTTGCCTACTAGCGCTGTGTGATTACCTTCTGTGAAGTTAGGTAATTGAATTTGGTGTTAAGTTACCATTCAAAATTATACATTTTTTTTCTAAATTTCAAGATCTTTCCATGTTGTGTTGTTTGATGGGTTGTGTACTTTATAATGCACCAGTGGTGACAAAAATGTATGTTTTGCATTTTCCTGTGATGTCGTTGTTATGGGAATTATTCTTTTTGAAACTTAAAAAATCCTACATCTTTTTGGTCACAGAATGTTGGCGACAGTACACTCTGAAAATGTCTCTCCTCACGCATTATGGCCCATGTACATGGGCTTTCACACGAGTTACTAAGGTGACTGGGACGAGGAAGACTGGAGGACCAGGAGGTAAAGCTGCATTACACTGCAAAAGCCCTCCCCCATGTGCATCAGTCCTGTTCTGTCTTCTTATCCTCTCTGCCCCTCCTGCTGCTCCACAGACCAGCTTATCCCCGGGATTTTGATCCCGACCCCGCGAGCATCAGAACTATTCTTTCCCGCTCCTGTGACCAACGACGCGAGTGGGAGTCCTGCAGCGTGTTTCCGAAATAACCTGTACGAGAAAAAGCGACCATTGCCCAGGCGCATACCAAGCTACTGCTGCCCTCACTATTAACTATCCGGCCAGGCAGTCCAGCTGGGCCTCAGCGCCTCGTCGCACAACAAAAGAACCCAGAGACGATACCGGCCGCTCCACAACACAAACTGTCTGAAAAAGAAAGCAAGCGACACACGAGACCTCCGGAGAAACCTCTGACAAAAGGGCGCCTCTGATCAACAGCCCGTGAAGAGACATTCACCTCGACACGCTTCGAAGCTGCTACTACTTTGAACACACTCGCCCACCAAGGAAACTCATGTGCACTCACTAACCTAAGGAGAACTATCCGGGTCCGGGCGTAGGCCCCACAGCCGAGCCCAAGGATCAGCGGCTCCTCATTGCAATGAAATTACCAGATCAATAAAACCAAAGTGAGCTCAGAGACCAGCTCCACATCTCCACACCAATAAAGGAGGCTCGTCCAGAAAGCTTTGGTTTATTCAGACGAGGCTGTCGGCGCCTTCCCGAGCAGCCTCCGCGAACTGTTCCTCAAAGCGGGCACGGGCTTCTGCTGCGATTAACGGCCTTTTCTCCGCGCTGAAGGCAAGCCCCCGTTCTTAATAACAGAAGCAGTGGGAGAGATGACATCCCCCAGCTGTGCCTCGGTGTCAAGCCACTGCCTCCTTAGAGAAAAACCTGTAGCGGGTCACTCTGCACATCCCTGAAGCTGAAAAATAATTCAAGTCCTTCTTTTATGAAATCACAGGATGTTTCCTAAATCTTTCCCTTCAGACAGGAAGTCTGGCAAAATTGATAGGCTGGCGTTGGATAAATGGTTCTCACTATTTTAATAAAGTGCTTCAAAGAACTCCCAATTTTGTAGATAAGAAAAACAAAGACTCTGGAAGATAGAATCCTTTTTTCCAGGCACGTAGCAATCGGGCAAGAGTAGAAGTCTGGACCAGAGCACATGTCTACTCCTGGGTAGTTCCACAGGTGACATCTCACCTGGGCCTGCGGATCGCATCTCATCCCAACACGGACCAGATCCAAATGCACTGTGGCCACTCGAACCTGTCAACTGCGCCAGAAGACCACGCCCCAGGTGGCTGCGGGAAAACGCCTGGCAAGAAGCCCTATTCTGCAGTCTGTGTGTACAGTTCAACACATCTTCATTTGCTGATTAGGCTGCTTCCCAGGCGGGGGAGCGGGGTGCCCTATTATGGCTTTACATGGGGTTCTGAAGGAAGGGGAGCTGGAGAAGCGCAGTGGGGGGTTACTGCAGCTCTGGAAGAGGAGGAAATGTGTGCTGACCGCTGAAGGACTTTGCTACTGCACGCGTGCAGGCAAACCCCAGAAGGAGCTGGGCTTCCACATGCTGGCCCGTCTGGAGTGCGTGGAGCGGGCAAGGGACCGCATCTACTTCACGTTGGTCAGCACCGGTGGTCAGGAGATAGACTTCCGCTGCAGCCGGGCCAGCGGCTGGCACGGGGAGGTCATGCTGGCATGGGTGGCCTTTCAGAACCGCAGGGCGGTGGAGGAGCTAAGGAACCGGAAGTGGTGGGAAAGGGAGACTTCTGGGAGAAGGCTGAGGAGATGGGCCTGCTGACACAGACCTTTCGTATTGGAGACTCAGTTTAGCATGTGGCACAGGTGAGTAACATCCTTTAGGAACTCAGCACATCCAATCCCATCCTCACTGAACAACACACCTGTTACATATGGGCTGGGGAAAGGAGGGGCTTAATAACGCTAATGCGGGGAGAAAGAAGGTCAAAGGGTACTTAGCACTGCCTATTCCCAAGGATAAAGGGTTCACATGTGTTTTACCCACTGATTTCTGAAGCCAGGTGACTGGGGGTAGGAGAGGCTTAACACCACTAATGGCATTGATGCCTCAGACCAAGGATCAACAAGAGATGGGTATCACCAATACCTGGGGCAAGGAGAACACACCACTGATGCTTAGGGCAGAGGGTAAACAGGGATTTACCAATAATGAAGCCTGGTGGTAATGTACCGGCGGGTGTTTAACATAGTCAGTGCCTGGGACAAGTGGTCTTCGAGAGGGTAACACCAAAGGTTTAATGTTCGATTAATGCACCGATACCTGAGGACAAGGGGTCAATGGGTATTAACACCACTGGTGCCTGGGGGCAAGGGGTCATGGGTATTAACACCAAGGGATAGCAGGTATGTGACTTCCTCTGTGCCTGTGGGGTTGTGTTTATAGGGAAGGAAAATCACTGCTACCCAGGCACAAGGAGTCAACAGAGGTCCAATGTCTGAGAGTGAGGGGTCGGTGGATGTTTGAAACCATAAATGGCTTGGAAAGTATTCTCTGGTGGGGTCTTGGTTTATCAATTTAAGATGCCCGGCGCTATTTGCAGTGTCGCATGCTAGTGAAGTTACGGAGAATTACCCCTTGCTCCGTGAAGACATGTGCCAATAATGGGAGGAGAACCTCCTTCTTCACTAGTTATTGCAGCGCCACATAGGACATTTTTTCAAAGAACAGGAAATATGATTATATTTATATTCCAAAGTTTATTGGATTCGATGACATGATTTAATACTGAAATGCCCTTTGTGAGACACGTGTTTTGGCAAATGAATGCCTTTTTCAATCAGGGTCAGTTACAGTCTCGAAATTACTTGCTTATGGTGCGAATATTCACGCATGAATTGACGGGTTATAATCCAACCATACAGAGAGACCTGTCTGTTTCCTCGCGTCGGCTCATTAATTTGCCAAAACACGTGTCTCACAAAGGGCATTTCAGTATTAAAACATGTCATCAAATCCAATAAACTTTGGAATATAAATATAATCATATTTCCTGTGCTTTGAAAAAAAATCCTATGTGGCGCTGCAATAACAAGTGAAGAAGGAGGTTCTCCTCCCATTATTGGTACATAAATGGCTTGGGGCATGCTACATCTTAAAGGCCTGGAAGCAAATATCATTGGCCGTTCTGCACCATCTATCCTTAGAACAATGGGTTGACGTAGGTTTCACACCATCAATGCCTGGAGCAAGAGGGTCAGAAGGATATAACACTGATCCCCTTGCTGGATGGGGTAAAAGAGGAGCTTTAATACCTCCAAATCCCTGGGGCAAGGGGCCAATGTGGATTTTGCATGACTTGGCCATCCACCCATATGACGCGGGCACTGGGAGGGGAGAGAGACTTCAATGGGCACGCAGCTGAGGTTTGAAGGAAGAATGATGAGGGAAAGCATGTATGTATGTATGACTGCATGGAATTTATAAAGCACAGACCTAGATGGGAAGCACCAGAGAGCTGTACAAAGGGGATGCATCCAGGTGTTACAGGGTGGTGGCAGGGGTGTAGGAGTAGTAGTCATTTACATAGCACCTTTTGCCGTTGTTATGGTCTCAACGCGCTTGTGGTGGGAACGCCCTTGGGGACCTAAATCCAGGTATGGGAAAATTCTCAAAAGGCTTACAATGCGTGTGTGCATTTGGTCAAGATTAGGGATTAGATGGGCTGGCTAGGCTCCAGTAACATATCCGGGAGGTCGTGCAATTGGATGGGTGCTGAGGGGGGGTCACAAGTGTGCTCGAGTGCAAGAGACTCGTTATGTGTCCAGCTCGGCCGAATGTTGTCGTAGGCTGTCGCTGTAGCCTAACGAGGTGTTAAGGCAAGTCTGGTGTAAGTAGGCTTAAAGCATTAAGTGTCCAGCTAGACCGAATTTTGTCGTAGCTGCATTCTAGTGTGTGTGGATGGATAGCCATGCATGCGGTAGATGTCCAATGGAGTAGTGCCTTTGTACGTACGTAGAGCTCAGATGGAGCTTTATCTTTGATGTTGCAGTGTCATCAGATCGTCTGTGGGATTTCTTTTTTAAAAACAGCTACGCTCGTAGACTCTTCTAGGCATTATGGATGAGCAACCCTCAAGTCTACTAAGTGCAATAGACTGGCTTTCCTAGTACATCTTCTAGGTCTGACCATAGCAGAGGAGCTGCGATGAGTAGGGGATCTGGGGAGGGGCAGGACTCAGGAGGGGAAGAAATAAGGGTGGGTGCGAAACAGATGTAGTCAGGAAGGCTCATTATGCAGAAATGGCAAATGTGCAAGAAACATGGTTGGCGTACATGTAGCAACAAAAGGCATGGAAACCAAGGCCAATGGGCCAACAAGCAGAGGAAGGGAGTGTGGTGCATTGTTTGAAAGAGATGGGGAGCGGAGTAAGGCATAGATGAGAAAGCAAGAGGGGTTCGCGGTGCCATCGCTGATCTTAAATTAAACAGGATTTGCGATCGGTTCTGTCAATGGCACACATGAAATGCTCCAATAGAAGCTAAGTCACGATGAGCACGCAGGACCATTTCTCAGCTCCTCACAATGCCCCGCTAAAGAAGTAGGAGAGAACAGCGCACACACATCCACCAATCAATCAACCAAAATATTTCTGAAGAAATAGATGGGCTTCCAGACAAGACTGTCATCTTCCTCAAGGTTCTCGTCGTCGTTTAATTATTTGTGCAACTTCTCAAATGCAAGGTGTCCTAGTAATGCACACATTTTAATTCAATATGTGGCAAGTATATATTTCCCATGCTGCATCTTGTCTTTTCAGGTTTTCCCTTTGTTCTAGGCTGCCCACTCGACTGGTCCCGAACATAAAGGAGCAAGCACATTTTAAAGTTTCAAATTAGACCCCTGATTGGTGTCATCGCTGAATCCATAAGCACATTATGTACTACCAGCGAACAGCAGCTCGGTGGCCATCTTCAAAGACCTAACACATTATGGCGTACACTCAGAGATCTGAACTCCGATGTACAAGATGACATGGGTAAAAATGGGGAACCTGTGAGAAGGGAAGAGGGTACTGGAAGGAGGGAAAAGTTAATGCAGTGAAATCTAAAATCTCCTACGCTTTCCTCACCCAGAAAACCTGAGCTGCCACCCTAGCACGTGCCAAGATGCTTACCGTCTCCTTCCTACAACCAGTCTCTCAACAAAGAGTTTTACTTCATTGGTCAAGCCTTCAAATAGACTTGGCAGTCTTTGACGTGACACAAAGTATTAGTCCAGAGTTTCTGCCATCTTTCAGTTGTGTCTTAGTGTTATAAGCCATATCATATCCGTCACTTGCTATATATAGAGTGACAGGCCATGTCCCAATAAAGAGTACTGAACAATGTCAACTATGGGCCTTCTAGAGTTGTTTTTCGCTTTCGGGATTTCTGGTAGACTCAAGTGTCCCAGGTGGCAATCCATCTTGGTTGCCAAGGTAGACATAGTTAATGTCCACGTCAGGCCCGCTAGTTGCGTCTACCGGGATGCCTTTTTAGAATTGTGGCTTATGCTGATGCCATGACCGGGGCAAGGTAGGACACAGGAAGAGGGAGAAAAAGGGGAGCTTGATAAGAGATGGGATGCTGCCCCATGAACTCTCCTTGATCTGGTTCAATCCACGTGACTCATTCTCTTTTTCTCTAGATCTGTTCGATGAGTTCCTGGACAGGGGGTCCACTGCTGATCCGTGCAGAGTAGGTTCCATTTCCCCTTTACTGTCCTGCGGTGGAGGGCAGGGAGGGGGCTGTCTTTCTAGAACTGTACAAATGAAGCCACCTGAGGCATTATTTTGTGCTGAGAAATAAGTAACAATAGGAGCTACAAATGCCCCATTCCTTTTACAACTGCATTGTCCAGTCAAGGATAATTTGTTGAAACTCTGGCAGATCTCCCTCACATCCTGGAAGAAATAAGAGCATTTCCGACTAAATTAGGCTGTATTCAAGTCCAACACCTGGAGGAGGGGCGCAGTCATGCCAATATCGCCGATCCTGCACAGGCAGGTGATCTAACACATACAACAGCAGCACTATGTCAATTCGCAAATGCTCTCTGTAGCCATGGGGTTCTGCCACCTATCGTGGTACATCTCTTCGTCAAATGTCATACCAGGCACGTGCCACAAGAAGCATGTTCCAGAACTGGGGTTAAGCCCCAAAGTGTGGTATGTCTTCGGGGACAAGCTGGCAGCGGAAGTGTGCGCTACTATGCCTCTGATGCTTGTTACACACTTAAAGGCAGAGTGAACCTTTTCAGGCGATATCTCAGCCCCATTTAGGATATTCCCAGGCTTCAGAAGCCTTTTTTTAGTATGTTTTTTTTTAAATTACAGTATGAGTTGGTTCACACAGACCTCACTGACATAAAAATGATACATACAAATAAAATATATAATTCAATTAACAAGATAAGAATTAAAAAACAAACAGAAAATCGACTATTCTACACAAAGATCAAATCACATCCCATCAAATTGTATTGTAATTCGTTACTTAAAACTGGTTACTTCACAAAGGTTTTTAAGCGCGGTCCCGGGGATCTGCTTGCGCCGTCTTGCTTCCAAGGCGAGTGCGTTGCCCCAGAGCTATCGTTGCGGGCAAGTGAAGAGAATCTACCCTTTGCTTTTTTAAATGAAAAATCTTGGATCAAGCAGTCACTGTGAAACAACTCAGGCAATGGTCAGTTGTTTTCCAGAATGGCGTGAGTGTGAAGGTCACTGCCAAGCTCTCTCCTCTCATGCAAGTCTGCCAAAGATCCTCTCTGGTAATATTAGAGGGACCGAGCCAGTATTCAGACAGCTCTTGATGTCAGACAAGACACCTTCTAATGGAAGAGATGTTTTCATCTTTCCAAAACAACTCTTTCACCCTTTGGCAAAAATGTTGTCAGACCCTACGGGGTGGAGGATCATCATGAAATCCACAAAACACCTGAATTAACTGGCAAACATGAGCATAGACAGAGGATTTAATGACTCCCTCACACCTTATGAATAATGAGAGCTACTATGTAAGTCAGTAGGGCACCTATTCAAGAATGTGCATAAAATAATAAACAACGATGAGAACCTAGAAGAGGATAATGTTCTTGTCGGACATCCGCCCTATTTCCTTAAAGAGCAATAATGTATGTAGGCATTTCCACTGTAAAATATATTCTCATTCCGCATGTGGTAAAAATAATCTGCGGTCTGTCTGAACAATATATATATATATACCAGTGATGCTCCCCATTCACTCTGCTGATACCCAAAGAAAATCATGGGGCTGGTCTTAACAATAAATGGCAGCAATGCCCCTGTAAAACACCTTTCATGCTACAGTGCCCAAAACATATTAGAAGGCCCGCCTCAAAAATGTACTTCAGCATTGCCACTATACATCATATTTTCATTCTGCTCGTGCCCAAATGAAAACTATAAATGTTCATTCTTCCCTGCTATTGAAAATGGCGTGTCAGTAGTATATGCTATGTTGGAAGGACTAATCTAATGTATGACTGTAACCCCTAGACATGTAAGGTGCTCTGTTGCTTCCTGGAGCTAGGTTCACACTCAGAAATTACCCAAAGTCATGTATCTTACATAAACATATCATGAAATAAAATAAAGGAGGCCTGTTTCAATTATGCAAGCAATGCATCCTTTCGTGCTGTCTGTGCCCAAAAAAGCATGGCGTTTGTCTCAATAACATTTGCCACCACTTCTCTTTGTCTTCAAACGCAGTCATGAGTACTGTCTCCATGAAATATGCCAGAATCGCCACTGTATTACATTTTCATGCTGGCTGTGTTCAAAGGAAAACATGAGGCCTGTCCAAAAATGATATGTTTTCTGCTTATTATGGCAATTTAGCCCCATGTCACTCTCCCTGGCCCAGTTCTATCCCACGTGGCTCTTGGAGCCAGGGTTCTCCCTATGCAGGCAACACAAATGGTGTCTCACGGGGACAAAGTACATTACACAATAAAATACGATTTAAAAAAATCGTTTAAATGTTATGGAAGAACACAGGGCAAATAACAGCAACAGCAGAAGGATGTCAAATAAATCACATGAAATTCATTTATTGTGAAACACTTATTAAAACACATATTCAAAATGGAACAATAAAAGCAGTATAAACACATCATACTGCAGACACCTACATACTTAAATATAATGTGCTCAATCGCCATAGCACCCTAGCTCCATAAACATTAATGTGCAAAATACATTTCAAAATAAGAGATATATCAATGATCACATTGGACCATACACTACTGCGCACGGCCTAACGGCAGGCCATTCCTGGTGGCAAGAGGGTTCTCCTTATGTCATGTTTAGTGGCATGTTCTACCCAATGAGGGCAGGGCTTTGTCATCAAGGCTGTACCCAATTAAAGTATTAGAAAATATGTATCCCGGGAGTAAGTAACTCCTACGAATTTCACAATATTACTCCACAGTAATACGCTGAACTCAAAATTCGTGGCAAATAGCCCTGCTCGCCCTGGATAACGACCAGTCTGTGGATGGGCAAAAGGCCCGGAACCGTCTCATCTATGCTTCTGATTCCATCCTGTGTGCTTTGTATATTATTGGGAATCTCCATCGTGGGTCTAATCCCAAGTAGCCATGTGGGGCAATAACTGGCGTGCCGCGTGTGGGGTACGGTAGGAGGCTAGCATTGGGGCCTATGGCTTACGGTCAGATGTGTTGATGTCTTGCTTGTAGAGCAGGGCTTTGAGTGCTTTACGGGAGTGAAACTCCCTCACCTGCCTCCCCTAAGTTACTTGGTGTCTCTACCACCTGTTAAGTCAAGCTAGCAAGCGGACCTTGATCTTTCTTCCCACATCGGAGATCTGCAGGCCTCTTTCTACAAGCTCTGATTGCTTCATCCGCCCCACCTTTTTCCCCGCTAAGGAGGAACATGCCTTCATAGTGGGGTCCTTGATGAACTCCAAACTTTACGTGCTTTATCCGCCGGCTGTCCGGACTATGGGATCCAGCGTCTTCAGCGAGCTCAGCATTCTGCTGTCCAGTTTGCTCGTGGACGTGCCTTTTGTGACTTGGCCCCACTGTCTAGGCAGGCTCCTCTCTGGCTTTTGTGACTTGGCCACACTGTCTGGGCAGGCGCCTCTCTGCCTTTTGTGACTTGGCCACAATGTCTAGGCAGGTTCCTCTCTGGCTTTTGTGACTTGGCCCCTCTGTCTAGGCAGGCTCCTCTCTGGCTTTTGTGACTTGGCCCCTCTGTCTAGGCAGGCTCCTCTCTGGCTTTTGTGACTTGGCCACACTGTCTAGGCAGGCTCCTCTCTGGCTTTTGTGACTTGGCCCCACTGTCTAGGCTGGCTCCTCTCTGGCTTTTGTGACTTGGCCACACTGTCTAGGCGGGCTCCTCTCTGGCTTTTGTGACTTGGCCACACTGTCTAGGTGGGCTCCTCTCTGGCTTTTGTGACTTGGCCCCTGTAGTGTCCCTTAGGTGGACCTCCTCACACTCCCAGCCGTACTCTCACACAATGAACGGGCCGACACAGGAGCTGGGGTGCAACACCTCTTCTCTTTATTAAACCTTGACACTAACTGCCGCTCTGCGCGGTAGCCCCTCCCCTTCCTGACACGTGGGACGCAGCCCACTTGGCAAGTGATAACAGAGAGAGGACTGTTCCTCTCTTCAGTCATAGGGTGACGACACCACACCCTCCCGTCACTAAACATTCAGTTGCGTTCTCAATCCATTTCTTCGATGTGACGATTAGGTTTTCTTCTTGTTCTCTGTGGTCGGTAGTCCACTCTTCCAGATGGCTCCACCCACTCTTCTGGTGCCATGTCATTTCCAGAGTCTTCCCTGTCTCCCTCATAGAGGGCGTCCCACTGGGAGAAAGTGTCACACATACTTGAATCTTTTGCATGCTGAGTGCCAGGCATCTTCCTAAAGTGAGAAGAGTTTCGTGTTATGGACCGGCGGTCCCCTTCTGCGGTGATGAGCGATCCTTTCTTCCTAATGATGATGAGTGGTTCTTCATTGAACGGAGCTGCGTTTTTGCGCTGTTGATGTTGTCGGACCACGACCATGTCCCCTGGCACCAGATCGCTCTCCTTGGCTCTGCGCTTGCTGTCGGCTGCTTCTTTCATGTGTTCCTTCATGAGGGAGTCTCTTGTTCTCATCTCTGCGTCCTCTTCGTACTGTTCCTCATTGTCGGGTGCGTGCGGTAGCCGCGTTCTGATCATTCGTCCGAACATTACCTCTGATGGAGACTTCCCCGTGGTGCTGTGTGAGGTGTTCCTATAATCTCGCATAAGTTGGTACAGCATTTTCTCGACAGGTTCTCCCGTGAGGCGTGCGATCTGAGTCGTGTGCTTGATGTTGCTCATGAATCTTTCCACGGTGCCATTTGCTTGAGGCCACAACAGTGTTACCTTACGGTGACGGAAACCCATGTATTCTGCGAATCTTTGAAAGTCTTGTCCCGTGAAGGGTGGTCCGTTGTCAGACTTTACTACCTTCGGTATGCCATAGATTGCGAACATCCGATCCAGTGCCGGGATTGTGTGATGTGCAGAGGTGGATGGGACAATCTGTAGGTCTGGATATCTAGAGTATTCGTCTACAGCTACCAAGATGTATTCACCCCCTTCCATGGGCCCAAAATGGTCGATGGCTATCTCTTCCCAGGTTCCTTCTGGTAGTGCAGTCATTCTTAGTGGTTCAGGGACCGTGTGCGGCTTCACAATGGCACAGGTGGGACAGTTCTGCAATAGCTCCTCCACGGATGTGTCTAATTGGGGAAACCAAAGCTTTTGCCTTAACATCCTCTTGGTGGATACAATTCCCCTGTGTCCTTCATGAGCTAGCTCTAGCACCTTCTGGCGTAGGCTTCGCGGTATTACTAATTTTGTCCCTTTTAGTAGTAGTCCTTCCTCTGACTTCGCAAGTTCTTCCTTTACGGCTAAAAAGCATGTGATGTCTTGTTTGGTATTCTCGTTAATTGTTTCACGGATCTGCTTTGCGTGTTTCCACCGCCCTGTTTCTAGGCACCTCAGGATGGTTTGTATTCCTTGGTCTGTGTTGGACTCTCTTGTTATCTGTTCCATGTCAAGTCCTTGTGGTGTGCTGCTGTGAATAACATATCTGATGTATTGATCAGCGATGGACTGTTCTGGTCCGCTCTCTTCCTTTGGGTGTCGGAAGAGGAAATCCGCAGGATTTTGTTCCTTCCCTGGGCCGGTGTATGATGGTGAATCGATAGTCCTGCAGCCTAAGTGCCCATCTGGCTATTCTCGGTGGCATTTTAGCTTGTGGGTTGCCATAGATGAGAGTGAGTGCCTGGTGATCCGTCACGACTACAAAAGGTTTTCCATACAAGAAGAGATGAAAGTGCTCGCAGGCCCAGACAACCGCCAGTCCTTCCTTTTCTGCTTGAGAATAGGCTTGTTCAGTTTTTGATAGGCTTCGACTGGCATACGATACTATGTGTTTCCCGCCCGCTTCTTTGTCGTCTAGTTGCGTGAGAATGGCGCCTAACCCAACGGGACTGGTGTCTACGACGAGTTCTGTTATCTTCTTGGGGTCAAAGTGCCCAAGGTTTCGGGCGTCTGAGATGCGGTCTTTGATGCTCTGGAATGCTTCTTGGCATTTGGGTGACCACACAAATTCGGTGTTGAGTTTGGTGAGAGCTCTCAGGGGTTCACTGATGGACGCAAAGTCTCGTATGTACCTCGTGCAGTAGCTTGCGAGTCCCAAGAATGATCTGAGGTCTGATGTTGTTGCGGGTGGTTCAGTTTCACAGAGCGCGCTAACCTTTTCAGGGTCAGGCGTCATGCCCTTCTCTGAAAATATGTGTCCAAAGAATCTGAGTGTCTTCTTGTGAAATTCACACTTTTCTTTGTTGAGTGTTAGCTGGGCTTCTTCCAAGGCCATGCAGACTCTCATTAGGGTGTCATCATGTTGTTCCTGAGTCTGGCCGAACAACAGAATGTCGTCGCTGTAATTCAAGCAGTTGGGCACATACTTGATGACATTGTGAATTTCTGCATGAAAGATTTCGGCCGCTGAGCATACTCCAAAACTAAGTCGCTTGTAGCGGAATAACCCTAGATGGGTGGCAAACGTTGTTTTGTATCGAGAGTTCTTGCTGAGCTCCAGCTGATGGTAGCCTTTGTTTAGGTCTAGCTTCGAGAATATGGTCGCTCCATTTAAGAGGGGCACCATGTCCGTTATTCGGGGGGCTTGATGTCGTTCTCTTAGGATGGCTTCATTTGGTCTTCTCATGTCTACACATATTCTGATGTCCGGAGAGTCTCTCTTGGGTACCGGCACTATAGGGGAGACCCATGGTGTGGGGCCTTCCGCGGGCTCAATGATGTCTGCCTCTAGTAGCTTAGTTAGCTCGTTTTCAACTTGCTGTTGAATGTTGATGGGGATGCCCCTGTAGTGCTGGGCTACTGGAGTGATGTGGGGGTCGACGTGAAGTTCAATTTGTTTTCCCTTCAGTTTTCCGAGGCCTTTGAGTGCCGGGAATATTTGATCGATGCTTGCCCTTGGATCTAGGTACTTGTGCACCATGAGACGGTACAATATGTGAATGAGTCCCATCTCTATGGCTGACCGATAGCTTAAGATGCATCTGCTCTCGGTGGCAGCTTCTAACACATGCATGGGGATGCTTTTCTTGTGTTCCTTGTATTGGCATGATGCCATGAAGAACCCTTTGCATGCTAGGGGTGTTTTTGAGCCATAGGGATAGATGAGGGCTCGTGCTGGCTGTAGGCAAGGAGCGTTTGGTATGCTTTGGTATACTTCTTCACTTATTACATTCACAGTTGCTCCAGTATCTATTAGGAATTCTGCAGCTGTTTGATTTATTCGCATTCTTAGCATTGGGCTGTGTTCTTTGGCCGTGTTGTTTCCAAGGGCGTATAGATATCCCTTTCTCCGCGGTGCTTCTTGTTGCTTTTCCGGTCTGCGGGATCTCTCTTCTGAGGATGCGTTTGACACGCTGTCTGACTGTGACTGTTCTATGAGGCATCTCACATATCTTCTGGGTCGCCTTCTTGCTTTTGACTGGGTGGTTTTGTTCTCCCTCCATTCTCTCCTCTCTTGTCTTCTTTCCGGTTGTTCGTCGTGGTGACGGTGCCGTCCTTGTTCCTGGAAATGGTGTGCCACCCTGTTGTGGTGGGAGGGTTGGTTCTGTTCTAGTTCCATCGTGGGTTTCCCATTTCTACTGGCTCCCTTCATTTTGCTGCGAAATATCAGGCATATGGACTTGTAGTGGTTGCCACCACAATGCGGAGCATGTCTGTCCCATGGCAGGGCACGTTCCTTCATGGGGGTATTCATGGTCACACCTGTAGCAGAAAGGATCAGTGTTGGTTCTCGTTGTGCCTTCCAGCTTGTTGATGCTTTCCTGCTTGCCGTGTGTGATCTTTATGTCGTCCAGGCCTTCCACTTGCGCTGCGAGGGCAGCGTCGGATCTCGCTAGACGCAGGATTTCCTCTAGACTTCTCGGCTGTTGTAGTAGTCGCTTCTGGAAGTCTGCGCTTTCGCACCCCACTATGATTTGCGATCTGAGGGCCTCCTCGTTCGAGTAATTGTTGAAGTCACAGTGCTTCATTTTTGATATCAGTCTCATGACGAAAGCGTCTATGGATTCTCCTTTGTTTTGCTTGGTAGTGTGGAATATGTGCCGTTCGTAGTCCATGTTTGTGTGAGGTGTGAAGTATTCTGTGAGCGATGTTTTTAGCTTGATGTAAGTGTCTATGTTGTCTTCCGGCATTTCCTCCAGGATGTCTCGCACGTTGGAACCTACCGCATGGTTTAGAAGGTTTAGTTTTTGTTCATCCTCTAGTGGTCCAGCTGCCTTTAGGCATACTTCAAAGTCTCTCAGCCATCTTCTCCACCTTGACCCCATGGTGCTTGTCTCTGTGAGGTCAAAATTTGCTGGTAACTGGGCTAGAAGGCTGTCCGTCATTTTTCTGTGTTCTTGTCTGCCCGGGGACACTGGGGCGGAGGGTGCCTCTTCTTCTGCTGGTGTCACTGGGACTGTAAGTGACACCCTTCGGGCTGGAGTCGCTGTAGCTGTGAATGACTCCTCTCCTGAGCCACTCATGAGCTTGACCTTGGCTTGCTTATTGCTCATGAGTGCGGTGGCGTCTGGCCGCCACTGGGGGGCGCTGCGTTGGGAAGTTCGCGCTCCCTATGCTGAGACGGGGGGATGGCTGCGTGGAGATTTATGAGGTTTTGAGATATGAGTATCTTGACTAGCTGTTTGCGTTGGGGCGCGTGTGCTTACCCTTTCCATGCAGGCGCGGAGTGGACAAAACCGCATCTTTGTAGCCGTTGTCGTCGGCGGGAGGCCAGTGCTCCTCAACCGCCCGGAGTTCTGCTGGAGTTACTTACTCCAGCCGTTGCCGTTGGCGGGAGGCCAGTGCTCCTCGACCGCCCGGTGGTGTGATGCGGGGACCCACTGCTCCACCCGCGGTGTTTGAGGTCACGCCTGCTGGCGTTGTTGCCGTTGGCGGGAGAAGAGGTCTTCTCTCCCTCCCGCTCGGAGAGTTGTTGCACGGGGAGCTGCTGCTCCTGCTCCACCCGTGGAGTGAGCGCTTCGGCGCCTCTTCGCGCTTGCGTGTGGCTCTTCCAGTAGCGGGGAGCCTTCACGCTCCGACCCGCTGTCCTCGGGGCTTCTGAGGGGCGGAAGACTCACGGTTCCAGTGGATCCTGACTGCGTCACGAGCGCTGTGACCAGAGGTGGCGGGCACGGCGGGGCGCGTGTCCGCCTCGTCGCCAGATGTAGTGTCCCTTAGGTGGACCTCCTCACACTCCCAGCCGTACTCTCACACAATGAACGGGCCGACACAGGAGCTGGGGTGCAACACCTCTTCTCTTTATTAAACCTTGACACTAACTGCCGCTCTGCGCGGTAACCCCTCCCCTTCCTGACACGTGGGACGCAGCCCACTTGGCAAGTGATAACAGAGAGAGGACTGTTCCTCTCTTCAGTCATAGGGTGATGACACCACAGCCCCACTGTCTAGGCAGGCTCCTCTCTGGCTTTCTGTGCATTTCAGGATTTCTTTCAGGGTCCGGTGTCCAGTCTTGGCATAGCAGCATCTAGAAAGAAAAATTCGTTTTTATACACTCTCGGGAACTCGTCAGTTAGAGGGAGCATCTTCATTTACTGGCAATCCCGCCCAGCACATTTAAATCTAGGGGCGGTGAAGATTTTCATTCTACCCACCTGGACTCTGGAATAGCCTTCCTTTGGCCATTTCCGAATAAGGATCCTATCTTTCTTTTCAGAGAGCTCTAAAAACGTACTGATCAAAATTACCCGTCTTTCCTTTCTTTTCACGTCTTCGTGCCCAGATGCAGTCACGTGTGTTTGGCTCTTGCGTGTTAAAAATGCCCAAATCAAGCATGCAGTTGGCTTGCCCAGTAGACAGCTGAGGTCTCTTCCAGATGCATTCTTTCAGGGTGTCTAGCCGGCCTGCTTTCTGCTTTTTTCCCTTTTCTGCAGTTTTTGCTTTCGAGTCTGGAAGTGTCATGTCCTTGGGTGATGACGTATAGGCCGCCGGAAGTCTTCCCTTCCCTGCCGAATGTGATTGGGTGCCAGACACGAGTGCCTTGAGCAGTGTCTATAGCAGTGTCCCTGCATCGGTGTCTCTGGCTGTTCCAGGCACAACTTCTGTGGTTCAGCTAGCAGTGCAAACAGTCTCAGGGTCGCGCCTCCAGCTACTGAAGCCAGACTCTCCATTTTGGGTGATGGGTTCCCTTCATATTTTTTGTTCTCTCTTTCTTCCTCAGCGCAGTGGGTGCATCCAGATGTGGGCCCTTTATTGGCTGTGCCCCGAGAAGAAACGTACAGCTCACTATCACTGATTTGGAGGGGGCAGAAAGCAGATGGGTATGCTTCTTGTTTTGGGGGTAGCGTAAACCGTGGTGGATAGCTTGTGAGGAAAGCACTGGTCTCTGATATGAGAAGTGTCTGTGCTTCGCAGGTTCGAGCCCTGCTGAAGGACTGATTGAGGTTTTCATCCTTTCCAGGGTGAGGAAATGGAGACATAATAACACCTGTTGTTACAGTGCTTAGAAGTGTCATGAAGTGCAATATAGTAAAATACTGTGTACATTATTTTTGTGTGAAGGGATGTAGCATGGCAATCTGGAATGTAGCCAGTGCCTGTATATTCATTTGGTCACCTTCTGTAACTGCCAAGGGAGGATTTGGACAGGAATGAGGCAGATTTCTGCTCCAGCAACGTTTTGCTCGGCAGAGCACCCGAGGACCACATCACCCAGGCGAGGCATAGCTGGTATTTTCGAAGATCTGCTCTCCATCATCGAAAAGTAACTAAATGAGTAGTTTTCGAGCTCTGTAAGGGAACAGCCGATGCCCCACATCCAGTCACATGCTGTCCAAATGAGTATAAATGTCTTGTGCATTACAGCCATTTTCCTCTTTTGTATTTATTTCAGCGCACAAAGCCCTGAGGCATCTAGGCTCTAGTTACAGAAAGTGCATGGTACATTGGTGAAGTGCGAGAATAAACATATGGTTACAGACATAAAATGGTGTGTGTACACAGACTGACAAAGCCTCGCCTCATGTTACACCGGGCTACATCAGACAGCATATGAGGCAAATAGTTATGATTGCACAGACTGGTAAAGCCACTCCTCGTGTTACGGGGGCTACATCAGGCAGCATATAAGTCAAATAGGTATGATTGCACAGACTGGTAAAACCACACCTCCTGTTACAGGGGGCTACATCAGGCAGCATATGAGTCAAATAGGTCTGATTGCACAGATTGGTAAAACCACACCTCCTGTTACAGGGGGATACATCAGGCAACGTATAGGTCAAATATGTAAGATTACACAGACTGGCAAAGCCTCACCTAATATTACAGGGGGCTACATCAGGCGGCATATGAGACAAATAGGTACAATTACACAGACGTGTAAAGCCACACCTCATGTTACAGGGAGCTACATCAGGCAGCGTAGAAGTCAAATATGTTCGATTACACATACTGGTAAAGGAGCACCTTATGTTAGAGGGGGCTACATCAGGCAGGATATGAGTCAAATAGGTACGATTACACAGACTAGTAAAGGAGCGCCTCATGTTACAGGGGGCTACATAAGGCAGCATTAAGTCAAATAGGTATGATTGCACAGACTGGTAAAACCACACCTCCTGTTACAGGGGGGCTACATCAGGCAGCGTATAGGTCAAATATGTAAGATTACACAGATTGGTAAAGCCCCGCCTAATGTTACAGGGGGCTACAACAGGCGGCATATGAGACAAATAGGTACAATTACACAGACTTGTAAAGCCACACCTCATGTTACAGGGGGTTACATCAGGCAGCATATGAGTCAAGTAGGTACGATTACACAGATTGGTAAAGCCGTACCCCATGTTACAGGGGGCTACATCAGGCAGCGTATAGGTCAAATATGTAAGATTACGCAGACTGACAAAGCCACACCTCATGTTGCAGGGGGCTACATCAGGCAGCATATGAGTCAAATAGGTACGATTACACAGACAGGTAAAGCCACACCTCATGTTACAGAGGGCTACATCAGGCAGCGTATAGGTCAAATATGTAAGATTATGCAGACTGGCAGAGCCACACCTCATGGAGTGGGGGGCAACAATCAGGCTGCCACATAGTAAGGACTCCGTAGGTACATGAAAAATACGCAGTGAGCATAGAGCATAGGGAAGGTCTTACCCATATGAAGGACACTCTGAAGGTTCTCCAAGCACAAAAAATGAATATGACTGCACAGATGTAAAAGCATCTAAATTCGATTTTTCAAACAGGCACTTTAAGACATGCATAACAACGCGGGGATGTTAGTGGTGGACAGGAAGCTATCGGTGGGCGGAGGGGCAAAAAGCACACAGCAGTTGGAGAAACATGGCTAAATTTAAGTTTAACAGCAGCACATGAATGCATTAGAGAGAGGGATACACTAAGGCATAAAAGGGAGGAATAGTGTAGGCACACCTAAGGTCACCCGTGTTGAGAGTTAGTGAATTAGCATAGCAGTGTTCAGGACATGACTCACAGTATTTGGCATGCAGTGATAAAATTGCGGCAAAAATGTCCCCTGTACAAAAAATCGCGGCAAAAATGCAGTGGTTTGACCCGTTAAAGGTGTACCCCATTGCACCATTCAAGGGGGGCAGGAGTTGCGGGGGTGTCCTCCGCTCCCCTGAAATGGTATAATGGGACCGGGGGTTGCAGGGGTGTCACCCGCATCCTTTACATGGATTGCGGCGGCAAAACCACAGCCTTTTTGCTGCAATATTTTGTGTCCAGAGCCATTTTCGCCATGATTTTAACACATGGAACCCAGTATTCTTGGTTGAAGAGCAACACTTCTAAGGCGTAAGATCGTAGGGTGGTTGGCAGCATGATGTGTGTCTGTTCCATGAGGCAAAGAGGTGATGGAGCATAGGCTGCGGGGAGGCGCTTCAGAGCCCTCCAGGCCCAGACATGTTGTAGAAAGGTGGGAACCATGGCGCAGAAAACACACATCCCGCCAAACACACTCAGAGCGGGATACAGTTTGTGATAAAGCCCAGCAGAGCAAGTCTAGCAGGCATGAAGGCAGGGATTGTTCCACGATGCAGAGCGAGGGGGATCAGTGCACGGATGAAGTTGCGGTGCTGGAGAGGTGGAGAAAGAGGGTGAGTATTGCGACAAATGAAAGCAGAGAGCTCAGTTTGCATTCCTTGCTCATGAGAGTTTAAAGCTTGAGTCATTTGACAGTCAGGTTTCAAATATAAAACTATCTGCTCATTCTTATGTCTCAAACATGCTCTTTTCTTTAATGCAAATCGCCACGACTCAGCACCTCCTGCAGGTGCTAACGCAGCTGCACTTGATTTGGTTCCTTGAGGAAATTGCATGTTTCTCCCCCTATACAATCAAGATTTGCTGGATCCTCGAGCACATTTTATCAATTTCCAGCACTGGTAACAGCATAGACAGGCATGAACACGACAGGCAGCGCAGCTCAGCTTTTGGACGGGTTTGCTCAAGCATTTCCGTCACATGTATTGTTGTCTTTTGAGTCTCTGAAAGTGACGACGAAAAGCGCCACAAAATGGAGGAGGCAACCAGGATAACCCGGGCAGTGTCTCCCTTTTGCCTCCCTCCCCTCTCTGGAAAGGAGGAGGTGCCGTGTCCAGCGCGGCAAAACGCAGGCAAAGCCCGCGAAACGAGGAAACGTGGGAAAGTTTGGGAATGCCAGCGAAAGGCGGACAAAGGAAAGGGGAGGGGTCTCGCCCTTTATAATCAGGCTGGAACTGCGAGGAAACTAGCATCCAGCCGCTGCGAAGGTCACCAGCCCAGGAGTCGGTCCCGGAAGAAGCATTGCGTTTTCCCACCCAACAACCCTACGGACGGCACAAGCAGAAACACCTGGTCGTTGACGTCGCAGGACGGCCAGGCGGTGTGGCGGTGTTGGCCGGACAAACACATGAGACAGACGCCGGATGAGCCAGTAGAAAGCAAGAAGGGTCTTCGCTCTTCTCAGACCCAGCACCCCTTGGGAGCCTAAGCGGCAGGGGCGTCTGGGAGGAACACCTAGGGCTCAGCTTCCCCCAAGGAAACGGCACTCTCCCCGCCCAGGAGCACCTGCAGGGGCAGGACAGGCTCGGACGCCAAGGTTGGGAGAGTTGGGCCTATTCTGGACACTTGGGACAGGAAAGGGGGAAGCAGGTTATGTTGGACACGGAGTAGTCGCCGCATCTTATGAGAATTTGTTTCACAAATGTGTGCAGTGTGAGTTTGGTTTGGTTTTATTGTGAAATAAAAAAACTGCGGCATTTTATGCCAAAAAACAAACAGGTCTCATTCTACGCTTCCTGGGGGAAAGGGGAATGAGCTATGGGTACATTAGATATGAATGGACGGATGCCAGGGTTATGCAAGCAATGTGAGTACCTTTGTTAGGGGAGCTTTCAGAAGCAGGTTACACCACACGGATGAAGTACTGTAAGGCTAAAAGAGATCTTGAGAGTGTTGTATCTTAACAGGATTACTTGATGTTCAGTGTTGCCCACATATCACTCATTTTTTGTGACAGGGTTGGACTAATGCATACGGCATAGCCCCTTCTATAATGACAAAGCCGAGCTGAAGGGTTTCTTTTCTTGGCAATACCAAAAGCATTAGCTCAGCAGTTCCATCAGATTATTTGTTTTTGTTTCAGTGAATCTGGGTGTCTGTAGCAGTGTCTCGGGGAGTAGCAGTGTCAGTGCGTTTGAGTGTAACAGAGTCCCTGCCTCAGTGTCCAAGTATCGCCTGAAAAAAACGAAAACAAAAACAAGGACAAAAACAATACATTTTTTGGTCTAAAAATGCGGGATTTTTGCAACTTTTTACAATAAATAGATGGGGTGGATAAGCGTATATAACAAGGTGGGGATGTGGGTCACCCCCCTCAATTTACAAAAAATGCAACAAACGATTTTCTCGAAATTCGACCAAACAAAAATTGTTGTTTTGGGCCTCGTTTTTATTTTTCGGCATTTCAACGTTGAACCCAACTGATGTTTGTCTGGTATAGTCTCTGTGGATGTAGTCCTGTCACTGTGTCTAAGCCTGTATACGCACAGCGTGTCCTGCTAAATAACTTACTTTTGTTCTGACCCCATTTTCTGCGAGGGTCAAACGCATTCCCATCCCCCTCCTTCCCCACGCCCTCCCATCATCGTTCACGCTGTTGTCAATGAAGCTTTTTAAAATATGTTGTTTTTTAAATGGTAAAATTCATTAGAGGATATTACAAAGATTCATTATATATTTGCCTGCGAACTCGTGTTTCCTAGCTTTCAAGTTCACATGGGTCCCTTCCTCTGGCAGTACTAGCACACCTAAAAGAGAACTTTCTGTTATATGGGGCAACAGATTGATATCATCATGTGTGAAGGTTAAGGGTGTGTTTGGGGAGCACAGGAAAGGAGGAAACATGTTTGCATTTTATGGCGGGTACCATTCTTGTGAGTTAAAGAGGGACAGATGCTGCTTGCTGTTTCTGGCTGTAATTTCCCTCTAATATCTACTCGGGGGGTTGTAGACAAGCCATGTCAATCCGCCCCCCCTCTGGAGATTAAATCCAGGAGTTAATTCCTTATGTGGCCCAGGAGGCGGCTCTGGGATTTAGCAGAAGTACCACAGGGGCGGTAGTGGGGGACTGGAGCTTCAGACTGCGCCATGACAGTGGCATCGCATGCAGACTCAGGGGCTGAGGCAGAGCTCGTGATACAAGGAAATACAGCACCACCATTCTGAAATGGGTGGAAGTATTGGAGGGGAGATGTCGTACTTCCCAGCAGCAAAAGCTGCTAAAATCATCTGTTCTGGGGGGGGGGGGGGGGCATTTGTTCCAGTGGCATTGCGAGCATTTCCTTAAAGTGCTCCTTGCAGGAGAATCCCCTCGCAGTGCCTGGCCCAAGGCTTCCATGTCCCTGCGCCACATTCTTTCCCTGTCAAAATACGGTTAAGAAATGTGTTGTTCCGGTTTAGAACAACATATTTCTAACTTTACATAGACCACTGAATCGGGTCCTCAGTGTTTGCTCACTTGCCAGCTTTCCTCGGTACTCGGAATAGGGCCCTAAGTGCTGGCTCACTGGCCAGCTTACCTCGGTTCTCAGTATGGTATTTCTAACTTTACACAGACCTCTGAATCGGGCCCCCAGTGTTTGCTTACTGGCCAGCTTACCTTGGTACTCGGTACCGTATTTATAACTTTATAGGATCTCTGAATCGGGCCCTAAGTGCTGGCTCACTGGCCAGCTTACCTCGGTTCTCAGTATGGTATTTCTAACTTTACACAGACCTCTGAATCGGCCCTGAGTGTTTGCTCACTGGCCAGCTTTGCTCAGTACGGTATTTCGACCATTACACGGACCTCTGAATCGGGACCTCAGTGTTTGCTCACTGGCCAGCTTTCCTCAGTACAGTATTTCTAACTTTACATGGACCTCTGAATTTAGGCCTCAGTGTTTGCTCACTTGCCAGCTTTCCTCGGTACTCGGAATCGGGCCCTAAGTGTTGGCTCACTGGCCAGCTTACCTCGGTTCTCAGTATGGTATTTCTAACTTTACACAGACCTCTGAATCGGGCCCTCAGTGTTTGCTCACTGGCCAGCTTTCCTCGGTACTCGGAAACGGGCCCTCAGTGTTTGCTCATTGGCCAACCTACCTCAGTACTCGGTACAGTATTTCTAACTTTACACGGACCTCTGAATCGGACCCTCAGTGTTTGCTCACTAGCCAGCTTTTCTCTGTACGGTATTTCTGACTTTACACAGACCTCTGAATCGGGCCCTCAGTGTTTTCTCACTAGCCAGCTTTCCTCGGTACTCGGTACGGTATTTCAAACTTTACACAGACCTCTGAATAGGGCCTTCAGTGTTTGCTCACTGGCCAGCTTTCTTCAGTACGGTATTTGAACGTTTATACGGACCTCTGAATCAGAACCTCAGTGTTTGCACACTGGCCAGCTTTCCTCAGTACGGTATTTCTAACTTTACATGGACCTCTGAATCGGGCCCTCAGTGTTTGCTCACCGGCCAGCTTTCCTCGGTACAGTATTTCTAACTTTACATAGACCTCTGAATTGGGCTGCCAGTGTTTTCTCACTGGCAAGCTTTCCTCAGTACTTGGTACGGTATTTCTAACTTTACACGACCTCTGAATAGGGCCCTCAATATTTGCTCACTGGCCAGCTTTCCTCGGTACAGTATTTCTAACTTTACATGGACCTCTGAATCGGGCCCTCAGTGTTTGCTCACTGGCCAGCTTTCCTCTGTAGGGTATTTCTAACTTTACATGGACCTCTGAATCAGGCCCTCAGTGTTTGCTCAATGGCCAGCTTACCCTGGTACTTGGTACAGTATTTCAAACTTTACACAGACCTCTGAATCGGCCCTCAGTGTTTGCTCACTGGCCAGCTTTCCTCAGTACGGTATTTCGACCATTACACGGACCTCTGAATCGGGACCTCAGTGTTTGCTCACTGGCCAGCTTTCCTCAGTACAGTATTTCTAACTTTACATGGACCTCTGAATTGAGCCCTCAGTGTTTGCTCACTGGCCAGCTTTCCTCGGTACTCGGTATGGTATTTCTAACTTTACACAGACCTCTGAATCGGGCACTCAGTGTTTGCTCACTGGCCAGCTTTCCTCAGTACTCGGTACAGTATTTCTAACTTTACACAGACCTCTGAATCGGGCCCTCAGTGTTTGCTCACTGGCCAGCTTTCCTCAGTACTCGGTACAGTATTTCTAACTTTACATGGACCTCTGAATTGGGCCCTCAGTATTTGCTCACTGGCCAGCTTTTCTCAGTACTTGGTACAGTATTTCTAACTTTATACGGACCTCTGAATCGGGCCCTCAGTATTTGCTCACTTGCCAGCTTTCCACGGTACAGTATTTCTAACTTTACCTGGACCTCTGAATCGGGCCCTCAGTGTTTGCTCACTGGCCAACTTACCTCAGTACTCAGTACCGTATTTCTAACTTTACACGGACCTCTGAATCGGACCTTAAGTGTTTGCTCACTGGCCAACTTTCCTCTGTACGGTATTTCTAACTTTACACGGACCTCTGAATCGGGCCCTCAGTGTTTGCTCACTGGCCAGCTTTCCTCTGTACGGTGTTTCTAACTTTACACGGACCTCTGAATCGGGCCCTCAGGGTTTGCTCACTGGTCAGCTTTCCTCAGTACGGTATTTCTAACTTTACATGAACTTCTGAATCGGGCCCTCAGTGTTTGCTCACTGGCCAACTTACCTCAGTACTCAGTACCGTATTTCTAACTTTACACAGACCTCTGAATCGGATCCTAAGTGTTTGCTCACTGACCAACTTTCCTCTGTACAGTATTTCTAACTTTACACGGACCTCTGAATCGGGCCCTCAGTGTTTGCTCACTGGCCAGCTTTGCTCGGCACTGGAGGACTTCAAGGTTCCACCAGATGCACAAGATGATGAATGACGGAGCGCTGTGAGGCAGGCGCCGCACACAAACCGCTGTTGGGCAATATGCCTGCATCATAATATATCACTCATGAAGTAAGGTTTATATATCCGGAGAGTTTTATTCTATAAACAGTGTTGTCTTGTCGCCTCTGACTGACAGAGAGATGCTAATTTATTTTTCTTTATTTATTTCTTTGGCTATTTTATATATTTATGTGATTTGCACATATGCCAATCACAAAAAAAGATAATATACATAAAGTGTGTCAGCGGAAAAAAAACAAATTAGGGAGGAACCCGTCTATAGAACAGGGAGGAGGGCACCCAAATTTGGAACCACAGACCAAACCATACCAAAAACAAAAACAGAAACAGAAAAAGTAGAAACCATGAATATTTTATTTGTATTTCATTGTATGTTTAAAATATACATATTAAATCGGGTTTCAAGCTCAATATCTAAATGACACCATTTAATTAGAAAATTGAAAAACACAGTACTTATCTAAAAACACGACTGATAATTCAGTCAATATATGTAGCCAAGCAGTCTGAACGTCATGCCGGTTGAAGGGGATCATCCAGCTGGCGGTCAGAGGCTACGGCCACATTTGACAATATAAGAACAGCCGCAGCTAACTAGACAAGGCAATGTTGATTACTTCTAAAGTTAAGACCAACAAAAAAAGGTGGGGTGCCGTACGTCAACTACTATACTGTCATGACCTATTGTATACACTGGGTCCGACATGTAAACAGACAGTAGCTTCGATGGTACAAGGCATCTAAACTTATTCACAATTGATGCCCATCTTCTTTTTCACAAAAAAAGATACTTCAGTTAGGGAAAGGGACATAGAAGAAAGGAGGAGGGCGATAGATAGATTAAAACACAATAGTAACCTTCCGGATGGGGGGTTGACGGGGAGAAGAGGGGATGGGTTGTTTAGGGTATTTTCTTTTTGTGTGGTGTTGTAGTTTGGAAAAATGCAATAAAAATACATTGGAAAAAAAAACAATTGTATCCTTCACAGCAATGGAACATTGCCATCCTGTGTGGTGGTAATGGTTCAAAGGCGGAGCAAGTGGGTTGGCAGTGATGAAAACAAGGGTTAGGCCAAACTCCATACTCACCTTGGAAACAATTGCCTGAGCGGTTCTTGACTGAACTTTTGAATCTTGGGAATGTATGCAGAGCCCACATTTTTTGGTAGAGTTTATTCAAGAGCTTTGGTCCTTGTACAGTGAAAGGTCTGGTGTTCACCATGTTTTGTTTGGACTCACTGCTTAATTTGTGGGCAAGGGGGCTTGCCATGGCTCAGCCCCAGCACTTATTTCTGATCCCCAGCACTTACCTTTAAGCCCAGCTTGATTATGTTGTGGTGTTTTGGCAACTTTATTATTTGAACTGTCAGCCAGTCATAGTAACATAACAATCAACAACAGTGTGCACTGGCCAGGGTCTATATATCCTGGGCTGGCTCATTGTTATTCACAACCCTGATGACCCAGGTTGGCAGGTCAGACTATTTATCAATTTTCATGAAAAACAATGAGAGTGCTAAGTGACAATCCTGGACACTAATGCTGGCCATGTCCACACACTTCTTCCCTCAGCCTGCATGACATTGCTGCACATTCTCTAGTGTAATAGCCAGCAGGTTGGATTGACAACAACAGGACAGTCACCAGCCAACAGCCCCAAAACAGGGGCAAAGGCAGTGCAAAGACCCATATCGAACCGGAGAGCCAGCCATGAGTGGCACCGTATGCAAGACAATCTTGCTGCAATGTTGACAGGCAACTCATCAGTTCAGTAATGCTTTTGCCTACATTTGCCCATCAACTCACCAGAGGAGGAAAGCATGTTTTCTCTTTTTTCCTGTAGTTAGATGGTTAACATGCTCCACTTGACAAAAATAGGATTGGAGCAAAATGTTAACAATGATGTGTTTTACATAAAACACTTAAACATTTATTTTATTTCAAGACACAATTAATACATTATGTTGATTTCACCCTCAATGAACCAGTGGGAGTTGGATTTTTAACCTCAAATATGTTGATACCGTGTGGAGAAGCCATGTGGCACTGTATGGAGCAACAGTGGGTGGCATCAACAGTAAACGGGGGAACTGCCCCTTCTCCTCTGCAAGAACATATTTGGGCACTGGCACTTACTTTCTTACAAATCAAGCAGTTTGGACTGGTCATGAGAAGCATAATGTCCAGTGAAGATCTGCGCCCATGCCGTTTGGTAGAGTTGGGTGAGCCGATTCAGAAACTCTGGGCCCCTATTTCAGTAAGGCTTGTGGAAAAGGCAGCAACCATTAAAGGATTTGCAAGGCTGGCGAGATGTGGCGCTTGTGTTTTTCAGGCCCAGTGTGCGTCGGGCAGCTCTGCCTCTCTCACTCAACTCACGCACATTTGGCCGATGTCTCCTGCCATGGGAGCCTTTCACATAGCTAGCTACCCACCCACACTGTTCAATGGGCTTTCACCCCCAAACAATCATCTGATTTCACCCTCTGTGAAGACTCAGGTTGATAGGTTTAGCTCTGCGTTGCACTTGCTGTAGATGATTGGTCTGATAATTTGTTAAACTGAGGTATAGCCCATTACAAGAATTCAATTGGCTTAGGTAAGGCAGCCACTTGAATTAGTTTTATTTTGGAATATATAACCAGGAGCAATGTTGCAACCAGAGACCCTGATTCCTGAACACCGCCACAGCCAGAGACACTGGCCCAGGGACAGTGCTAACCCCAGTGAGAATGAACCAGGGACACAGCGCATCAAATGACATATTCATCTAGTGGCACTGCTATAGCCAGATACACTGGCCCAGGAACACTGCTAAGCCCCGGAATATTGCTACACACAGAAACATTGACCCAGTATTTCTGCTAAACCCAGAGAGTCATGTTTGGTGGTAGAAGGCAACTATTCCCCACTATTAGAACTCATAAGGCGGACCTGGGGAGATGGAATCCTCTGACGGTTTGGTACCCCCTAATGTGGGCTTTCTGTTTATCCTGGGGTTTGATGTGCGTCTCTTGGAGTAGTAGCAAGTACTTCAAAGTTTTTCCTCTTCACTGGGGAGTTGAGACCCCCAAGATTGTATGTTAGGATTCAAAGTTTCCCCATGGTGCCTTAGCCCAAGTCCAGTGACCTTGGTTCCGTTTCCTTGTTCTGCTTCCCGTCTTCTGGACCCCCTGCCTCCCCTCCCTCCTGGTAACTCCCCCAACCATTAACATTTAACTTTAAACCAAACAACTTTCCCCCGAGTAGGGCACGGGTTCCTAAGGATGCTAAGGCATTCCGCCCCTCGCCCCCTGCCCTCCTTAAACTCGGGGGAAACATCGCAGGAGTTCCTAAACCTCGCATCTCACACCGATCTTACCGGATTCCAATACCGGGGGTCGCCCCGGGCTGCTTTGTTGAACTTATCTTGGTGCCACTGAATTCCCACTTCACTCTCTCCACCTGACAACTTTTTGTGTGTCCCCACGGAGTGACCTCCGGTTCTAGCCATGTCTGTATTAATCGACCTGGGGCGATGTCCTATGGCTCTCTTTCGATGTGTTCTTCTTTCTTTGCCGAACCGTTTCCCATCCTCGCGGCCTTCTTTGGTACTCTCCCCTTGCTTTGCTGACTCTTTCCTCCCCTGTGTCTGCTTGTGCTCCCATCAGGTTGAGGCCTTCCTCTCATGTGGTCACTCTTTGTTGATTTTGAGGCTATTTGTATCCATCCATTCGCGGAGTTCCTTGAGACAGTCTACTACCGTTGTGTTCTTCTCTTGGACATCTTTGGTTTTGTCGATGATTTGGGTGTCATCGGCGTAGTTGTAGCAGGCGAAGCCACCCCTTTTGGTGAGATTGATAAGCAGGGTCATATAGATGTTGAAGAGGAGTGGGGATAGGGAGGATCTTTGTGGTACTCCTCAGGTGGTGTCCCGCGGCACGGATTTCAATGTTTTTATCGGTTTATGGTCATAATACCGAATTTTAAAATCTCGAAAAAATAAATCTCGAAACAAAAAGGCCGAAAAAAAAAGGTCGAATTTTTTTTTTATGACGTTTTTTATTCGTAATGGGGGGGTTCCCCCCAAACCACTTTTTTTTTTAACCATTTTTTTTTAATCCCGGACCCCAAAATAAATATATCATTTAAAAAAAAAAATGCGACTTTTTTTTTCTGTCTTTTTTTTTTTTACCTTATTGTTATTCGAGATTATTTTTTCGAGATTTTGACTGACCACCGTTTTTATCCATACTGTTTCTTTTCTTTCAGATAGGAAAGATTGAATCTAGAGCAGTGCTGTGTCAAGGATCCCTATTTCTTCCAGTCTCTTTATTAGGCTGTTGTGGCTGACTGTGTCAAACGCTGCAGAGAGGTCAAGTAGTATTAGTGTAAAGTTTTTCTTGGAGTCTGCGTTGGTCTTTAGGTCATCCCAGATAGAAAGAAGTTCCATCTTTGTCCCTCTCAAAAGTCTGAAGCCGACTTGCGACTGGTCCAATAGTTGGTGGTTTTCTACGTGTTCTAGTGTTTGTTCGTAGACATAGGTCTCTAGTAGTTTTGCCAGATAGGGAATGTTTGATATCGGTCTGTAGTTAGAGAGGTCTTCCACATCTCCCGTAGTATCCTTGAGGAGTGGTTTGATGTACAAAGATTTGAAAGCCTGCGGAACTCTCCCCGTTGCGAGGGATTGGTTGAAGAGGTTTCTGTGGCATTCCAATGGTGTGCCCTGTGTAAGGATCGAATTATAGATGTCTGGTCGGCAGGGGTCCATTGGGCAGCCTGGTTTGTTGTTATGTTTCACCAGCTTGATGAATCTCTCTTCTGATATTTGGGTGAAGCTTTGCAGCTTGTTCTGTGATTGCAGGGTAGGTGGGGCACAGTGCACGGTCTGGTTGATTGGTCTGCTTTCTATGCTCCAATGTATGTCAGTGATTTTATTTTTAACAGTGGTCTGCAAGGTCGTCGCTTAATTATTGTGAAGGTACCACTGTGTTGTTGCATCCAGGTGGGTTTCTCATCTCATTTATGATGTTGAATAGTTCTTCCTGGGTGTTGGTGGCTATTGTGATTCGGGTGTCATAGTATTTCCTTTTGGCTTTGAAAATGTCCTTTTTGTATGCTCAGATTTGTTTTTGATAGTTAATTTTTTTGCCTGGTTGTAGTTTTTCCTCAGTTTTATTTCAAGTTTCCGGTTAATTCTTTTCATTGTATTGATGTGGGTGGGATTACAAATGGTATGATAGATGGTCGCTCCATAGTATTTGTATTGCTGGCGCCGGTGAGATCAGTTTAGTTGGCGAAAATTGCGGCGAGAGTGTGCCGTGCTGTGTGTGTATCGCTCCTTTAACCATCTGGCATAGTTTCATATTCTCGAGCTGCTTAATTAGTGATTTTTGCGAATTTGCTTTCTCTTCTTCGAACCATATGTTGAAGTCCTGGGGATTATCAGGTGACTGTGTTGGATGGCCAGGTTTGTGATGGTTTCTATGAAAATGTCTACGAAAACTGCATTGTAGCTTGGTGGTCCATAGATGAATGTGAATGTGAGGTTTGTTTTTGAGTTCACAGTTAGGTGCAGGACAAAGGATTCACAGTTTCTGATGTTCAGCGGGTCATTGTTTTTATTTTCATGTGTTCTTTGTAGGCTATTGCAAATCCTCCTCCTCTTTTTCCTTTTCTGTTTGTCTGTGTGCATTTGAAGTTGTCATGTAGACAGCAGTGTAGTGTGACTTTGTAGTTGTCATCTAACCAGGTTTCTGTGATAAATAAGATGTCTATTCCACCGTCGTTGAGCAGCTCATAGATCTCGGTAGCAAGTTTGGACGTTGGTATGATGGTTGGTTATGTTGATTAGATTGCAGTGTATTTTTTTTACAGTGCTTTTTTTGTTCTTGGTTTTGTGTTATGGTGGTCTTGCTGGCGGGTCTCATTGCTCTCAGGATGTAAGGTGTGTTCAGTAGTGTCTGTTTTGTCATTAAGTAGATCTGCTAGGTTTCGTATTGGGTTCCATGTTTCTTCTGGTTCCTCTCCTGTGTCTCGTTGCAGTTGGTATCTTAGAGTTTTGGTGATATAGGGAGTTAGGGCATTGTTTTCCCTCTTGTTCCTTCCAGATGTTTCTGGTCTATTCCTGTACAGTCCTGGAAACTTGCTGGAGCGTCTTGCATCATAGGAGGTTGTGAATAGTTCTGATGGGCTGTCTGCCACAAGGTATGGTGTTAGATATGAAGATATTTCGCTTCTTTTGGAGTTGGTTCTATTTTTTTCATGCCTCTGGGTGTGTGTTCCATTGCTGTATCAGTGTTTGTTGGCGTGGTGCCACCATGTGGTTCCATTTGATTTGTTCTTAGATGAGTGCTGTCTTTAAAACACTGGTTTCCAGGTGACCTTCTGGCTGAAGTTCGCGTGCCCTGGGAAGGGGGTGCTGGCCTTTATCTGGGAAATCAAAGAAGAGACATCTTGGCCATTAATTCACATGGCAGCTTTGCAGACAGTCAGCCCAGGCACCAAACCAAATCCGTCCTGTCATAGCTGAGCCCTGCTCACAGAACCGACACTAGTGTAAGATGAAATTGCTCTGGTTGTATAATTGTTCTTAGCAGTCAGAATGCCACAACCCAGCATAGCATATATGTAAAGATGTAGGTTCCAGTAATTATTAGGTCTGGACAAAGAGATGCAGAACATAAAAAATCCACCTACTAGCACAGAAACCCTATGTTCCACCAGCAACTGGAAGTAGTGCATACAACCTTTGAAGCTGCCTGTGCCCCTGCAGAGCTGTGGCTGAGGGCACCTATAGGCCGCCACATCAAAGGCACACGTTTGCACTAGAATTTTGGCATGGAGCATTTATAAAAGTGGGGAAGGGGTTGATTAGCAGACATCCATTTCAACAACAGAATTACCTGCATCATTTTATGTAATACAAATCAAAAAGGCTAGGGCTTTCACACCCTCGCAGATGGCAATCCGTCACACTTAGACTAACTGTTCTTCTGGTGGAAGTCCATTTTTCCCAAGATGCTTCAGGCTGTCCATGTTGCACCCCTGCAGCATGTTAGGGGTTCTATTTATAGGCAACCCCACAAAAGCTCAAGTGTATGGGCCTCATTACGAGTTTGGCGGTAGCCGTGCCGCCAAACTCGCAAACGGCACCGTCACCTGCGAATGGGTAATTACCGGACCATTACGAGTTTTGGGGGCCAGTAATTGGCCATTCGCAGGTGGCGGTGTTACCGCACTCCCCATCCCCATTCTGCCCTATAGGGCAGAATGGGGATGGGGAGCATGGATGCACTGGCACCGTTGATAACGCTGCTGGTGCATCCGTGGGGTATGCTCGCGGGTGCCGCACAGGTCAAATCTGGCGGGCTGTCAGGCACCTGCAAGCAAAACTCGTAATTTGACGGTACGGTGTGAACGGTGCCGGTGCCTTACCGGCACCGTTCACACTGTACCGCCAAACTTATAATGATGCCCTATGTCTACTTGTGGGAGGGGGATCTCAGGGGATCCTCACTTCACTTTGCAGTCCCTCCTCTCTTCATTTTGCCTACACTAATTATTGCCACTGCCCCCAAGTTACTCCACAAAGTTTGTCCAGGTGCCCCAAACAGTACCTACAACTGTATACGCATCCCTCTTAGCTCCTGTTTGGAAAGAAGAGGGTAGAAGGGTAGATGAATGAGTCCAGGAAAACGGGAAACACTGGCAAATGAGAGTGGGCCGTAGTTTAAGGACCAGGTTCTATTGCAGTACTTACAAATGTCATAAATGCAGTCTCGCTAAATTATCTTACGTGAATTAAATATTCGACCCATCCTACCAAGGCTCTCTAAAGCCCATTTACCAACCTGATTTATTGATTGATATTTTGATATTTTATTTCTATCGCGCTCGTACACGAGTGTTTCAGAGCGTGAAAGCCTGGGCTTTGTGCATATCCATGTTCTATGATGTTTCCCTGTATTGGTGACCTGGCTTATGGCGGAGGGCGTTTGCCTTCTCTGCATGCAATTGATAATTCTTAGTCCTCTTCTTCCTGCAGATCCAGTGCCAGTGCTGTGGTCCGGCATGACTCTCTCCAAGCAGCTTATCGCCTTTTCTGAACAAGAACTTGCACTCACTCCTGCAGCGTTGTCTTTCAGAAGAAGCAAGAGACATTTTTCCAGTACGAGCAGAGGAACTCCAACATGGCCGCTCGCATAGGTGACAACTGTGTAGCTGGGTTTGGGTGAGAGAACATCGCCTTTTCAAATGGAAATGTGAACTTACAGAACAACAGCATTATTCTGGAGCAGGAAGGCATACAAAACACTGGAGAGGTGCTGGAGAGACTGGTGATCACGGCTGGGTCAAATGTCATATCACCCCTCCAAGAATAAACCAAAAATAAAAGGACGTGGGATAGGTCTAAAGAGGGTGGGATGCATTTCTGTAGAGGGCCTGGAGAATTTTCAGTCTGCTGTTTCTGCGTCCAAACATCAATTTGGATAAAGGTGCTGGTTGGCCATTCCATTAGGGACTCCGGATTGTTTACTGCTGAATATGGTGGCACATCAGCAGGGCACGTGACTGTAGGATTTCTGCAGAAGCTTGGTTGCCTGTGAGGGGGTAGGTGGGTGTCCTATCTCCACTGAGCTCAGTTAACCAGAGTGCAGCCTGGGTGAAGCCAAAATGCTGTCTGTTCTCGGCCAAGGAAAAGTAGGACGCTTGATGCATGCCACCAGCCATGGAGAGTTCAGCAACAGCAGTCAGTTTCAGTGGCAGCTGCCGACCGGATGAAAAGACTCAAATGTAGAGTCAGCAGCGGCTGGGTAGTGAAGGAGTCCCCCACTGGCTTCCGGCTCATATGGCAAAGCCGCTGCCATGTCCAAAAATGTAAATGGCGGTATGGCAAGTAAATAAATACGAAGATATCATTTAAAAAAAATGAGCAAAACTCCCTTATAAACGAAAAAAAGCCTTCTGTAAAAAATAAATCGAAATGTGAAAGATAGAATTAAAAGATAACAAGGATGAACAGAAGGGGAATGCATATTAAGATAAAACATTGGAAGTGGACAGGGCTAGCATCTCAAGCATTTCTAGGACTGGATTGGGCGATATCCGCCAAATGTGTCTGCTGTAAAAAAAGAATTTGATTTGGATCGATGCTTTCCATCTTCTCCCAATGCATCTAGTAAGTGTCAGTGAACACAGTGCTAGGGAGCCCAAGCAATGAAAAGCATGCAACTATATGCCCCCAAACAAATAAGGGGGGAAACCTCTCATCTGTGCCCTGTGTGGGCAATGTCACTTCCAGGGCTGATACAAGATGTCTACATTCCCTGGCCAGTGTATAGTTTCTGCTCCGCCTCTCTCCTTCCCCCGTTGAGGCCATTTGTTGTACCATTCATGGGGCAGCCCATTCATTCAGCACTCCTGTTGAAGGTGAACCTGTGCTTGCCTTGCTTATGATGGAGGAATGGCACAGCAAGATGGAACCTGGATTCCGATACTTGCCAGACACTCATGCCACCCGGACGATCCACCAGGCAGGGCAACCAGCCTCCTGACGTAGAAGACCACGGTTATCCAAGCTAGTGGCGAAAATCAAGTGGCTGACCACTTCAGATCAGGTGATATTGACAAAAGTAAACATATAGGCCAGAGACCAATGCAAAAGAAAAACATCTTCGGGTTATAGACACCTGCATTGAGAGAAACACAATTGAAACCACAGCCTGTCCTCTTCGCAGAGCCTTTAACTGCTATATCACAGAGGGTCGCAGATCAGAATTAGTCACTCGTCTGTGACAAATTAGGGTAGATGTTGGTCAACTTTGGAGTTACAGACATTTCTTTGTACACAACTTTAGTTCCCTTGTACTTTTAGTTCCCAAACACATGTGCATATTTGGTGAGTGTGGAACAATGGCTCTCAAGCATGTCTTCAGAGTTTACAATAAGACCCTGAAACATATCCCTGAAGAAATCATTCGCCAGATATCTTTTATTGTGTTTCCTTTTCAGCAATGTCGCAGTTTGTCTGCCTGTACAGCAGGTTTTATGACGAGCCTCATTGTCCCCACCATTTCTATGCCCTATGATGTCTGTTGTATTGCATGTCAGAGTCTAGGGGTTCAGATACCTTATATCGCTTTTCACTCCAACCTAATTGACTTGCATTGGGCGTAAAGCCCTGAGGTTAAAAGTAGCACCCTTGCTGGTCAAAGGCAGTGGAGCCTTCGTCAGGAGTCCTCTCTTCACTCATACGGGGCATGGATCCTGGTAGTCATCTACCCCTTCCATAACTCTAGGACCTTTTGAGGTTTTGCTACAGTGACTTCCTACAAGAACATGCCTGATAAGAGCTCCTGCTCTTCTTGCTAAAGTGTTCCTAGCCTGCCTAAGGCTTGGGGCAATGTTCTTAACACTTACTTCCCCCAATTCAGTCATTTAAAGTGGTGTACGTTGCCTTACTAAACTGTGTTGTAATCGAAAGTGGTAGATAACCCATTTTGTTATGTGTGTGCGTGACTTTCCTCACCAGTAGTGTACTGTTTTTGCTGATTGCCTGTGTATAATAAATACTACTTTGTTTGCTTACTTGTGTGGACCCCTGTTCCTTAACAGACTTTTCTCTTGGTAACTGTACTTCACTCCAAGCCTACCTCCTCCTGAGTCCAAGCCTAACTGCTCAGTCACTCTAACAGTTAGGTCACAGACTTTAGATTAAACTGGTTACACTTTTAGGTTTGCTTCTCAGAATCCCTTACACAGTAGGTTCAAAGACACCCTTTTAACAGTTTAAGAGAATGTGTCAGTTTGGGTGTCGTACATTTGTGCCAATTTGTAGACACAAAGAAGCTCTTTTTGGAAAACCCTGTAATTTGGCTGTAGGGACTCGTTACGTATGCACTGCAACATAGGCAGGTCCCTGCCACCAAATTATGGTCATTTGCACAGCATAGTCTAAATGTGTAGGGTAAAAGGCGGCGTACACGAGTGCAATGCTGCCTTTTGCCCCGCATTTTTGCACTACGCCATACAAAGTGAGAAAATTCTTCCTGGCATGGTTCACTTCTAATTGTGAGAAATGCTTACCATGCGTACATGATAAGCAGTGTTCACAATTACAATTAAATCCTGCCCAACATTCAAGTATGTCATGCAGGGTTTAATTGTAAACAATGCCCATCATGCCAACATGGCAGGAAGCATTTAAAATGGATTCCCATGGGGTCCGCCTATTTTATGTTGGTGCATAAAGTTAGTGGACTCCATAAGGATCTGCAACATTTGCGCCGGCATAGAAATCCAAACCAAGGAAGGTGATTGTAACCTTAAACTTAAAGCTCACATTGAACATCTCACAAAAGGTTGTCTTCGCTTATCTTTATTAAAATCTTTAACATCATATGTGTACCCTTGTCAGACTTCCTCATGCTCTTTATGTCTCTTTTGACTATGATGCAGCATCCAGCTTATTGCTTTGTTCCTGCAAAGAATGTTGTACATTCCCAGATCGGCTGATTTGTGACCACATTTCACCAATTTTAATTTCACTTCAGTGGTTCCCCGTTCATATGCATATGTTTTTCCAAGTCCTGTTGCATTACCTATAAGGCACTTGTACCTGGCAGATAAGAGGCCTAGGAAGAGCCCACAGTCAGGACATTCTTCATTTCAATATCCCAAGATTACCACATGCTTGATTCTCTACCGTAGTTTTTGCAGTTCTGTGCTATAAAACTTCCTGTTGAAGAAGGCCGCTTCAAAAAAACAATACCTCCAATGGGGGTGATTGTGCAGACATAGAGGGGCTTCCCTCACAAACACCCCTCGTAGCCGCTGCCGTCCTCTGCAACCACCCACACTAACCTGCTCCCACGCTGGCTGGATTTTCTATCCATTGGGAGAGTTTTACCCCGATCCACTCTAACTATCACTCACCCCCCTCTACCACACCACAAAGTCCACAACCCCCCACACAGACAGGTACCTCCTCTTATTTGTGTTTTTCTGTTTAGTAGTTGCTATGCACAGTGCAATTGATATAATCTACTCATGTTACAGTTCTAAGTGTGAGGGTTGGGCTTTATACATGTTTTAAATAAAAAAATAAAATGATGGAGTCAATGCCCCTCAGATTAATGGGGTCTCAGAAGTCCCCCAGCCTATGAGGGCGTTAAGGCCCTCAGAATGGGAGAATGTCCAGGTCTCCCAACCTAAGAGGGTGGCAGAGCCCTTCAGACTACTTGATCTCCAAGCCCCCACCAACCTAGGAGGGTGCCAAGGTCAGGGGTAAAATGGGAATGAAAAGCTGGACATGTTCTCATGGTGGTACCATGTTACACCATGCAGCAACAATAACCCCAACCCAAGTAAGGTTTGGGGGGGGGGGTGTCTGCCCAAGTAAATTTGGAAAGTTTGATCCAAATAGTGTACCTTAAGGCACATGTGTCCCTATATAGACAGAAAAGCAGTTAATAATAACAATAATCTGACATAATACATGTGTTTACAGTCAGGTATAACATACTGGAAGCTTCATGGCTTCAAAAGAATGTGTGGAATGAAGAGAGATGGAAGGAAGGAGGTGGGGTGACTGGGGGAGAGGGTAAGGTAAGAGGAGCACTGCACCAGGGTGACTACACTTACAAAGCCCATGGTGTAGAGGGCAACTGAGAAATCTATACAGAGTTCCCTACAGGCCAGTCCACCACTGGTCAAGGCCCTTTGACTGGAAGGATCCCTGCCCTCCTGAGCCTATGATTGTATCAACCCCCCCCCCCCTCAAACTAGGGGCTATCCAGGTCTCTGGGCCATTGGGGATGTCAAAGCCCATCAGACTATGGAGTCTCCAAGTTCCTCAGCCTAGGAGTTTGTCAGTTCCCCTCAAACTTTGTGGTCTCCAAGTCTTCCAGCCTAGGGATGTGTCAAGGCCTTCAGGCTGGGGGGATCTCTGAGCCCCCCGTTTTAGGAAGCTGTCAATGCTCTCACACTGGAAGGATCTCCGAATGCCCAAGCCTAGGAGGGTGCTGCAGCCCTTCAGACTACTCTGATGTGTAATCCCCAAGCCCAGGGGTTGTCAAGGTCCTCAGGCTGGGGAAGACCTCAGAGACTCATAGCCTAAGAGAGTTCCAAGGCCCTCAGAAAGGGAGTATTTCAGATTCCAGGTACCTAGGAGGGTGTCAAGGGCATTAGAATGGGAGGGACTCAGAGCCGCATAGTAAATGATAACACACCTCTCAGTGTAGGAAGATCTCAGAGTCCCCAGACCAAGAGGGCCAAAGGCCTTAAACTAGGGGGGTCTTAGAGTCCCCTAGCATGGGCGGCTGTCAAAGATCCTCAGACTATAAAGTCAGTTGAGATGGGGCCCACAGACTAACTTGGTCTCACAGTGTAAATCTAACACTCTATGGTAGTCAAAGTGTAGCATTAAGACAGCCACCATCCAGGTGGTGGATGATGCTCTCCAAATCATGTATAAGGGTGACTCATCTCTCCTTATCATCCATGAGCTTTCGGCTGTATTCAACACCGTCAGCCACTGCATCCTTCTCTCCCTCCTTGCTGACGGGATGGGATTCTCTGGCACTGCCCTGAATTTGTTTACCACCTACCTCTCAGGCAGATACCAGGCCTTCCAGATGAGCTTGTTGCATTATAACCGACTCCAGGTCTCATGAGGAATCCCCGAAGGCTCCATCCACTCACCAATCATTTTTAACCTTTAGATGGAGCCTAACGAGGACTCTCCTCAAAGATCCCAATATGGCTATCCACCAATACACAGATGATACTCAGTTGTATATGAGACTAAATAGCGCTCAGGACATAATAGGTCTCTGCGATTACCTAGCCATCATCCAGTCCTGGATGTTGACTGCCTACCTCAAACTAAACCCATCCAAGACTGAATTCATCCTCATTGGTCCGCCCGCTAAAAGACAACGTGTCCAACTCTCAGACTCAGCAAAATCCTTAGGCTTCACCTTTGACAGCAAACTATCCTTCCAGAAACACATAGCCAAGACTCAGAATCTCTACCCTTCAAAAAATCATTACCCTTCCTCCCGCCGTATGACTGCCAGGCCGCAGTGCAGGCCCTTGTGGTCTCGCAACTCGATGGGGGAAATGCTCTCCTGACAGGGCTCCCATAAAAGCAGTCCACCACGCTGCAGCATCTCTTATTACGGGAGCACAGAAATTTGACCAAATGACCCCCATTCTATGCGAACAACATTGGCTTCCACTCCAAGCCGGGATACTGTTCAAGACTGCCTGTATCATCTACATAGCAGTCACAAGTAGCAAACCAAAGTACCTGGCGGCTAAGCTCCACATATGTGGTGGCACATGCTCCTCACACAGCAAATCAACCAACCGGCTTGAATCACCAATCATCTGCAGAAGACCGCAAACAATCATTCTCTTGTCATGTACCCACCCTCTGGAATTGGATCCCGGTGTCGGCGCGGAATGCCCCCACAATTCAGCAATTTGGCTAATTTCTCAACACATGGCTCTTTCTACACGCGACTAGGGACTAATTCCAATGGACGCACAGACTTCACAATACTGCACTACTGTTAAATGATGCCAGCCCAAATGCTGGTTACCTACACTCTGTACAGCACTCAGCTGCTCTCGAGCTAGGTCCGTGCTTTAAACAATAAAAGAAAAGTATAGCTCAGGGGCAACATGCTCGCCTTGGAAGCAAGACGACACGGAGCACCACAGGTTGGAAATTCGGGTCCGCTTAGAAACCTCTGGGTATTAAGCGCATTATAAATAGCCTATCATATCATAAAAAGTCTCTAAATCAGAGCATCCTAGAATGAGCCGGTAGTCCTCGGACTAGAAGTGACAGTATTCCCGGACTACAGCCCCCAATAAAACACGACTATCACATGCTCACAGAGTAGGCGACAAAGCCAAAAAAGGGGAGTGTACGTATCCAGGGGAATCAATGTAAATATATTACTATAATGATATAAAAGTATATGTCCAGTTACATTTGTACATAGACTGCTCCAAGAAGCCACCAAAATGGCAGAAGTGGCAATATATAAGCCCACACTCCATAAGATTATATTACCTAGGTCAGAATATAACGGCAATGAGACTCTGCTCCTTTTGAAGACATGGTTTCTGAAAAACAGAACATGTGCCTACATGAATTCTCACACTAGTAGCCACTCAGGTTTAGAGTTCCCAGCCCAGGAGGAGACTATCAAAGTTCCTCAAAGAGCCTTCAAATGCGTTGTGGTAGAAAAACATTTCAGAATTGCAAAGGCTCCCAGGGGAGGGAGGATAGCCAGGAAGATAGCTCAAGGGTCTCCAGTATTAAGCACATTATAAAAGATTCATTAATTCATCCCAAGTGAGCAGAATAAGGCATTTTCAGCACTATGTGGAGACTGCAACCCAGCAAGGATGTGGTTTAAACTTGCTGCAGGTTTCATTATTGCAACATTAATGTCAGGTCCATGGATCAGTAGCCCAATGAATCCACTACGGACAGTATTTGACCTCATGGTCACATTTTCAGTCAGCTCTTCATCCTTCTGAGGTGGATGTTATGAGTGCCACTGAGCTGGGTAACAATGAATATCTGTTATCAGTTTACAGCACATGTATATCCCTGTGGAGATGAATATGAGCTCTACAAATACACACTATGATAATGCATTTAATTGTTAAGGCATGTCGACTATGGGCCGATTACTAACTGGTAATCTTCCTTACTCCAACTCCAGATCTTCCTCGTCACAGTTGCTGGTATCCCTCCCTCCCTCCCCCCCAAGGCGCACTGTGGTTTTAAACCACTTGGTAATCAAACAGGAAGTCTGACTTCTTTCTGTCTGCCAGAGATATTCTCTCCGTGTGTTTTTTGGATGCCAAGGCTTTCACCGTATTACTCCAATGTAGCTGGTTGAAGTTTTAAGTCGCGTTTAGGAATACATCTAGGTCTGCGTTACATCGCTACGCAGTGGGGATACAGTAGTTCACAAGTTAAGTGCTGCAATTGGCCGTGGGTAGTGGTCAAATGGGTTTGTGGTGATACCAGCACGATTCCTGATCAGGGATTTTTCTTTCCGATTCAAATCTTCATAGAATTTTTTGTTCAGATTTAGGAGATGTTTGTCTAGCATTTCCATACCCAGTCGCAATGGAGATCTGCTGTCCTTGTCCAGGGGGGGATGCACCTTCTGCAATTCGTAGTTCATTGTTTTGGACCCTTTGGAGAATGCTGCGATATCGCTTGTGGCAGGAACTCCAGACTGGTGAGGCATAGGTCAAGGTGGGCCTGATTATAGCTTGGATGACTATTATCTTGCTCTGTATCGGCATAGATCTACTCGTCATAAGTGGCTATAATGCCACTCATTTGCCAGTTGCTTTTTGCTGGGTTGTTTCGATATGCTTTTTCCAGTTTAGCTTTGTGTCCATTGTTAATCCAAGGTAGAATCTGCTGCTTTCCCAAGTGACTGGCTCTCCATTAAGGTGGATTGCTGGGCATTCTTTCATGTTTTTATGGTAAATAGAGTTGATGTCCTTTTACTTGAGTTGAGAACAATCTTCCAGTCTAGATACCAGTCAGATAGCTTGTGAAGGGACGTCTGTACATTTTTTGCAACTTACTTTTCACTGAAGGACTGTGAAATCTTTGCTACGCCGTCAGCATAAAGAGCAAGTTCTGTCTTTTTAGGTTATTTTGGGGTATCAGTCTTCCTTCCCCCTTTTGTCTCAACTGCTCGCCCCATCATCAGTGGAGTACCCCAAGGTGCATGACTTTCGGTTCTCCTCTTCAACCTCCATCTGACCGATCTACTAGGAATCATATGAGTGTGCAACCTCTCATGTTACAACTACACAGATGATACCTAAATTATCCTAAGAATTCCCAAGACTAGCACCAACCCAAACCCTAACCTTGAGGCTTGTCTCCGTGATATTGACCGATGGATGACTTGTAACCACCTGCTTTTGAACCCCCAATAAAATTGAAATCATGGTGTGCAGCAATACCGCCCTTCTCCCACAACCGCTCCCATGGCTCCCCTCCCTCGGACCACCTCCCCCTCTCTCTGATATAGTCAAGAATTTAGGCTGCACTATGGACTCAGGTCTAACCCTATCCCATTAGATCAATAATGTTTCAAAATGCTGTCACTATCACCTAAGGCTTCTAAGATGCATTTTTCCTTACCTCTTCTACCCCAACAGACTCACTGCTATTATGTCCATAGTTATGTAGAGACTGGACTATGCCAACTCCTTATACCTGGGAGCACCGGCATAACAACTCAACAAACTACAAAGAGCCCAAACCGCTGCCGCCAAACTCCTCCTCGCACAGGGACCACATCTCTCCCGCTCTTCGAACCCTCTACTGGCTTCCAGTCGGACAAAGGGCCACCTTCAAGACCCTATACATTACCCTCCGAGCAGTGCACAAAACCGACCCAGCATACCTACAAGAAAAGATAAAATCCTACCACCCATCACGCACGCTCAGATCAAGCACTGCCCACTTTCTAGCGATTCCATCCTCAACAGGCCTAACGCAGCCAGAACCCAGTCCTGGTGACTACCGCCTAGATTGCACACATTCTACTGATATGAAATACCACCACATCTAATGCTAGGATGCAGCTACCCCGGCAATCGCTTCAGCTGCACACACAATCGGTGCACACATACACCCTATACCACGTTACTCTCTCAACTGACCCGGACCTTGGTCCCCGAGGGCTTTCAACCTACCAGCGCTTTGAAGTCATACCAATGATATATAGAGCGCTATATAAATACCAAATATCATAACATATCGTTAATAAACAGGTTGAAGAGGAAAAGGCCCACGGTAGATCCTCGTGGGACTCTTGCACTAATGCAACATGCTGTTTAGTGTTTCTCTCGAATAGATAAGTCAAATTTGCATTCTGTCAGGTAGCTGCAGAATAGGTTAACCAAGTAGTTTGGAAACGTCAGGTTGATTAGTTTATGATGAAGTACTGTGTACCAGACTCTGTCGAAGGCTTTGGATACATCGAGAAAGACAATCCCAGTTGACTTGTTTATGTTGAAGCCGTGGCTGATTATGTCTTCCACTCTCAATAGTTGGTAGGTTGTTGGATGTTCCACTCAAAATCCAAATTGCTCTTTTGTGAGGATGTTTTCTCTTGTGGCATGTTGATTTAAGCATGCAAGTACAATCTTTTCAAGGAGTTTTGATAGTCCAGAGAGCAGGCTTATAGTTGCCAGGGTTTCTCAGTGACTTCCCAGGCTTAGGAAACACTATGACCTTCGCTTCTTTCTGTGGGTCAGAGCTGTTTTTATAGTCAGCTTCGGGGAGGAGTTACAAAAAATGGGAAGAACAAAACAGGAAGACACTCGAGGAATGAATGGTTGCCAGGCCCGTTTCTTGGCCCGGGCGAAGAAGGTGACTGCCCGGGGCGCAATCGCCTCCCCTCGTGAGGGCTCGAATTGCCCTGGGGGCGCATTTACCTCGGGGCTCGAGTAGAGGCAGCAGGTTCTGGCGTTGCCTCTGATGTGCGACAGTCCACACTAGGCCATTCTTTCTACCATGGTGGATGCACCATATTAACATTCACTTGCAGTGTTTTCAAAAGGAAAGGGAACTGAGGAAAGTGCAGAAAAGCATGTTCATTAGTACTTTCTATGACCTGGGCATTTATTAGCAGTACCTGGCAAATGCCTAAAACGTATACACAAGCCAAAAACAGTTGGCTTTGCCAATTATTTTTTTAACAGGACTTTACTGATGGACATGCACAGTGCTTATAAATCGATTGGCTGAAGGCAGACCTGGTTAAGACATTTTTACTATACCAGTAGTGGTTATAGCTCAAATTAAGTCATTAACTCTCAGAAGACTGTTTTGAAAAAACACTGGAATGTACTTTGAGTGCAAAGTTTGATGTTAAGGCTTAATTAAAAAGAGCTGAAAGAGTTTCCTTCTTGCTCAGTACATTGACAGGCCAACTCTAGAGTGAACCAGATGACTGAGTCCTTTCGCCAGTACTGCCGTAGCACCTGGCACTTGGCTTGTTCACTTGGGGGAGTACAAGTGGACGCTTTGTAAACACTCTATTCTTCCCTTATTTCACCAAAGATTATCCTCTGTAACTACCCAGGTTTTTATGATTACATCAAAATGTGAGGAGTGATTAACTAGAGGAGCAACTTATGAGGGAGCCAATGATGAGAGGGGTGATGGGCCAGAAGAGCAACTCTTGACTGAACCAATGACCAGAGGGGTGATGGGCCATATGAACCAAGGACCAGAGGAGAGCATCAAACCAGGTTGCCCAAGACCAGAAGGGCGAATGAGCAGAGAGACTCACAAGTGAGTCAAGGACCAGAGGGGTGACAGAAAAGCAGACCAACTCACAAGGGCCTTGCTGCCAAGTGGGGGGCCCATGCCATGCGTGAAGCCATGAGCCAGTCCTAGATTTTCACTTTGCATGGTGGTCCTTCTAGGCCCATACTTATAATGGGAAGAACACAAATACCATTCCTAGCATTTAACAGGAGATGCCTGGGTGGAAATACCTGGCAGGTATGCAAGGGAGCCAAAGACAAAAGGAGAGCGACGAATGAAGGACCCGTTGGACGATGGACCAGAAAGGATCCAAAAAGTCAATGATGTACTTTTATAAGTTATGTTATGTTACTTGGCATTTATATAGCGCCTTATATATTATTGGTATGACCTCAAAGCGCTGGTAGGTTGAACGCCCTCGGGAACCGCTGTTCAGTAGAGAGAGAGAGTGTTGTATGGTGCGTGGGTGCACCGGATATGTGTGCAGCTGGGGTGGTTGTTGCATGATAGCTGCTTCATAGTGGTTGGTGTGGTGCTGAGGAAATCAGTTGGATGTGTTCAGTCTGGAGGGTGGACACCCAGACTGAGTTCTGACTGCGTTTTGCCTGAGGAGACACCGAGGATTCGGAATGTGCTCAGCTAGCTGTGTTTTATTAGGATGCTGATCATGGGGTCATGTTAGTATGAGAACAGCTAGCACGAATTTACCATGATTTAGCTGTGTTCTAGATGAGTGATGGTGTATAGGGGAGAGTAAGCGTAGTAGTGTGATATGGTGGTTATCAGTAAAGCGCCTGTGACCAGGTACGAGAACAGGACAGAGGGGCGTACATAGCGGCATACGTATATGAAGCGACAGGATGGATAGGATGGATAGGGTAAACATGTGATACAGATAACATGGGGATACAGCTACATAACATATATAGGAGATACAGATATGTACCATCTGCCGCAGCATCCGTACCGTCTGCAGCATCCGCATTATCCATACCATCTGTAGCATTCGTGCCATCCGTAGCATCCACACCATCCGTAGGGTCTGCACTGTCTGCACCTTCCGCAGCATCCGTAACATCTGCAGCATCCGCACCATCCGCAGCATCCACACCATCTGAGGTGTCCGCACCAACCATAGCACACATACAAGAAATTAAAATATACACTAATTGTTATAAAAATAAAAAGCAATTTTAATAAAACGTTCTTGAATTACAATGCATAGCTCTCAACCATTTGTCTCGCAAAGGCGGGTGAAATCACCCGATTTTGTTTCTGGCCGGTGAGACGGCCATTGGAATGAATGGGCATGCAGGAGGCTTGGCAGGTGAGTCAGCCCTTTGCAAGGCGGGTGACACCCGCCAAAAGCGGGTGAGTTGAGAGCTATGACAATGTAATAAAACCTGTTTCATGTGTATTGTTGGCGGTCTCGTGCGGGCCGCCTCCGTGAGCCCCCCCACCCCCTGTAAAACAGAGACACGGAGACGTGGATGTTGTCGGTGTGGGCTCCCCGGTGAACTGACGTCACCAGGAGCCGCCCCGTTTATTTAAACAGGCACGCGACGGAGTTGACGTCACTCCGTCGCGTGCGGACCCTTAAAGGGGCAACGCCACACTCCTCCTTTTCCATAACAACAAATTGGAAATAGGAGTACATAACTAGCACACATCTAGAACACACAACACTCTGTAAGTTTCAACAAAACCCCCATTTATTGACAGCCACCCCGGATCCCCCGTGTGTACCTGTCATGGCCTGACCATTCATCCCCGGTCAGCCTCCCCGCTCAGTCCGTAACATAGTCACTGAGACGGGCAGGTTTCCCACGCCCTGATCTCAGGGGGTACCTCCTGCCGCCGTCTCTGGCTGGTGTTCCGGGGGTGGGTCCGCCTCGAGCCGGCGATTCCACTACGGCGCTTTCTCCCCCACCTTCATCCAAAACGCCTTCGCTCTCTCGGCTGTCCGGGTCGTCCACTCGGGATTCACCAATCTTCCTGAAGAAGGACGCATTCCTGGTCACTGATGACGTTCCATCTGATGCAGTCACCGTTGACCCCTTGACTGCCACCACGTCCAGTGGAGCAGGCTCGTATGTGAGTGACAATTTTCCATGGGGATGGCGATTTCTCACCAGCACCTCATCCCCAAGAGCAATGTGTGGGGGTCTGAGCCCCCTCCGGATGTTCTCCATCTGCGTCCTGATCTGTCTGTCCTCTTCCACCTGCTCATTGTTGATGACGGCGGGGTCCCGGTCCCCCAGTTCCGGTATGACATCTCTCGGGCACCGCTGGAATAGTGCTTCGGCCGGGGCCACCCCCGTAGACGAGTGAGGGGTGGTGCGATAGCCTCGTAGAAATACGTACAGAGCCCTCTTCAGACACTCCCCTTTTCCATGGGCAATGCGGAACACCTTGTTGAGGGTGCGCATCATTCGCTCGGCCTCCCCGTTGGCACGGGGCCACAGTGGGGTGACCCGTCGGTGTTGAATGCCATACTCTTTCATGAGCTCTGCGAAGCTCTCCCCCTGGAACGGGGCTCCGTTGTCCGAGCACAGCACAGAGGGGAGGCCATGAGTGGCAAAGATCTTTTCCAGCACCACCACCACGTTCTCAAATGCCACGGAGTCTATGAACTCAACTTCCGGGTACCTCGACCACTCGTCTACCACCACAAGAAAATGCGTGCCCCTGGAGGTAGACCCCGAGTCGGCGTGCACCACCTCCCACGGCCGAGTCCCGCGGGGCATTGTTTCAATGGACGGTTCTTTCAGTGCCGGGGCCGCCGCCTGACACCACACACAAGAGGCCACGAACGCCTCCACCTTCCGCTCCAGCTCAGGAAACCACACCTTCTGCCGGAGGCGAGCTTTGGTCTTGGGAGCCCCTTGATGACCCTGGTGTGCTAGCGCGATGACCTGCGCCACTTTGGCCTGGGGCACCACCATCCTTTCCCCTCTTAGTAGCAGCCCGGAATCGGAGAATGTTAGCTCCTCCCTCACTCTCCACAACTGCTCGAGAGTGACCCGGGCCTCACACGTTCTTCGCTCCACCGCCTCCAGCACTGTCTTCCAGGCACCCTTCTGCATGGCCTCCCTCAAGATGGAGAAACACTCGTCATTTTTCGACGCCGCCTCTAGTTCTTCCACCTGCATGGAGTTGGGTGTCGCCGTCTCTACAACTAGGCAGACGTGTTCGTCAGCTTCCTCCGCCGACGCCGACTCCTGCGAGTCGTTCCTGGGGTGACGAGATAGGTAGTCCGCCGCATTGTTGGCGCCGGGACGATAAGTCAATGACACCCCGTACTCCAGCAGGGCGAGCATCCACCGCTCAATCCTTACTGGCGGGCGAGATGACGAGCCCGCCATGATCGGCAGCAGCGGCTTGTGGTCCGTGACCACGGTCACGGGACGCCCCAGAATGTACAGGCGGAAGTGTCGACAGCCCCACAGCACCGCCAGGGCCTCCCTCTCTATTTAAGAGTATCGTTGTTCAGTGTCAGACAGGGCCTTACTGGCGTAAGCTATCGGCCGGACCTCTTGGTCTTTTCCTACTTGTGTAAGCACCGCCCCTAGCCCATATGGGCTGGCGTCTACCACGATCTCCGTCTGCAGGCCTGGGTCAAAGAATGCCATAGTGTCATGCGCCGCCAGTGCCCCCCGAATGTCGTCAAACGCCGCCTGTTCCAGAGGGCCCCATTGCCAGGGGGTGTCCTTCTTGGTGAGCGCCCTCAGGGGCTCAGAGCGGGATGCGAGATTTCTGATGAACCGGCCGCAGTAAGTGACCATCCCCAGAAAACTCCTCACCTCCGCAACATTTTCAGGCGGGCGCGCCTCCTTGATGTCTCTCACTTTGCGGGGATCTGGTGACACCCCATCAGCCTTGAACACGAACCCAAAGAATTCGATCTCCGTCTTCAGAAATTCGCATTTGTCCTTATGCAAGGTGAGACCCAGCAGACGTAGCCGTTCAAAAGTCCTGGACAGGCGTGCCAGGTGCTCTGTTTCGGACTTGGCATACACCAGGATATCATCGCTGATATTGATGACGCCCTCCAGATCCGCCAGTGCACCTCTTATTATATTTTGAAAGACCTCCGCTGCCGAGGACACCCCAAAGCTTAGTCTTTTATATCGGTAGAGCCCCCGATGTGTGGTAAAGGTAGTGATGTATCTGGATTCGGGGTGCAAGACCACCTGATGATAGCCCGATCTCAGGTCGAGTTTTGAGAAGAATCTTGCACCCTGCAGCTCTGCAATAATGTCATCGATGGTGGGTGTGAGGTGTCTCTCCCTCTTTATGGCCTTATTGGGCAGTCGCATGTCCACACAGATTCTCACAGCATCGGGTTGTTTAGGCTTGCGGGCAATGACGATGGGGGACACCCAGGGGGTGGGTCCATCCACCTTTTCGATTATGTCCAACCCCACGAGATTGTCAAGCTCACGATCCACCAGGTCCCTAAGATGGAACGGAACCCGTCGGTGCTTCAGCGCCACTGGTTGTATGGATTCGTCGATATGGAGCCGGACCGGCTCACCCACCAGCTGTCCAATGCCCTCAAACAGGGATCCATGTTTGGCCAGGAGGACCTGGATGTCCTCCAAGTATACTGCATAGGCGAATGTGACGATACCCAGTGCCTCCGCCGCGGCACAACAGAGCAGGGTGTTATCGCTCACCGGTGTCACGTAAAATCGAGCCCGTATGTGTGAGTCCCCATACTGCACACCGGCCACGAAAACACCATCCAGAGGCAGAGGTCGGTCCCCGCCGAAAGTGAATATGCGTGCCTTTGGCGCCGCCAGCGCAGGCGGGGCCAGCATGGTCTTGTAATGCTGGCGGGCCATTACGTTTACCGATGCGCCAGTGTCCACTAGCATCGGCACAGAGTCTCCATTCACCAGCACATTGCACCTGGGTTGTCTCTTGGAGCGGGACTTAAGCATGCTCACGCTGGACACGAAAAACACGTTCTCCTCATCATCGTCCTCCTCCTCGTCCTCCTGGGGGGCTCCTTCGTCCCCTTGGTCCACTTGGGCAACGTTGGAGGCCCTCTGGGGGCGGAAGAACCCGGCTCGAACTGGTCCTCTTGGCACTACCTTGGGCGCGGCTGATTTGCACATCCTTGCGAAATGGTCCGGGCCCGCACATCTGCCACATTTGACACCCATGGCCGGACACTCTGCGGGGTGTGGGAGATCATAGCCACACTTCAAGCACGGGACATTCGACCCCTGTGCGCGCTGACTCTGATTGTTCAAAGGGCGCCTTGACCCGCGGCCTCTTCCGACCGCGCAGATCTCTTCCAACTTGGCTGGGCGAACCCCCGCTTCCATCCTGGTTGCACGCAGTTCGGAGACTTCGTGGCACCTCCCCAGTTCCAGGATGCGAGGGAGGGTGATGCCCGGCTCGCGCAGGATCTGGCGTCTCAGCTTCCCCGAGCTGCATCCTTGAATGAGTTGGTTCCTGATCATGACATCGGGGTCATTCCAGGCACACGGTGCTGCCAGGCGCCGCAGCCGCCCAAAGAATACATCCAGAGTCTCGTCATCTTTTTGGCGGGCCGTACCCATAAGGAAGCGTTCATAGTCCGCATTGGCCATTGGCAGAAAATGATTATGGAGCGCCTCTTTGGCCGCCGCAAACGATCCATCCACCGGCTGTAGGGACATAAATACCTCATGCACCGCCGGGCCAGCAGAGTACAGTAGGGTGGCCAGCTTGCCGTCATCCGTTGTTTCCATTGTGGCCCTGAAATACATTTCCAGTCTATCCATCCACATCTTCCACCTCTGTCCAAGGCCAGATGGAGCACCTGAGATATCAAACTCAGGCATTGGTTGCAGGGACCCCGGTGGTTTCGGCGGAGGGACAGGTGGAAGTACAGGCGGTGCCTGACCCACAACAGCAGGAGGAGCAGCAGCAGCAGCAGCAGCAGCAGCAGCAGCAGGATCCATAGTGGAGAGCGCACAGGCACCCCAAAAGAATGACAAGAAAAGGGGCCGCAACTCACCACCAGCCGTGACTCTTGCGGAGGTATCACCTCAGTCAGCCTGCCGACAATGATGTGTCCAAAAATTGAGTAGAGGAAGAGACCCCTATCTAACCAGCAGGCCTCCCACGGAGTCTCTCAGCCTCTGCTCGACGAAATTAGCATAAATTGTCAAAATTCTTCCCTGAAATTGACATGTGCTGCGTCCAGCGATCATCCGCCGCTGAAATGTCCAAAAATTAAACCCGGATGGCTCACCGACGCTTCGTTACGAAGCCGTGAGTCCCCAGGGCCTATTCACCAAAATGGCCGCCGGCCGCGTGCGTCGCTTCCTTCTCTGCGGTGTTCGGAGTTCGTCGCGCGCTCACAATCGATCATCTGCGTCGCGTCGGAACTCCCCCGCATTTCATGGAAGCGATCCCGGTCTCGTCGCCACTGTTGGCGGTCTCGTGCGGGCCGCCTCCGTGAGCCCCCCCACCCCCTGTAGAACAGAGACACGGAGACGTGGATGTTGTCGGTGTGGGCTCCCCGGTGAACTGACGTCACCAGGAGCCGCCCCGTTTATTTAAACAGGCACGCGACGGAGTTGACGTCACTCCGTCGCGTGCGGACCCTTAAAGGGGCAACGCCACATGTATAACAGTGATTTATTGACGTTGGGTAGGCGTTACTTAACCACAGGGTATAGTTTGGGAGTGGCGTGCATGCCGAGCGCGCGCGGTGGCGGAGTGGCGAGGGGGGGGTGCAATTTAGTGTTTTGCCCTGGCACCAAAGGACTAGAAATTGCCCTGATGGTACCCAACAGTAGGCAACAGGTAGCGTGCCCACAGTCAACATTTATTAATGCCCCCGCCCCTCTCCCCGCATCAGACGGATAACAGCCAAATGTTACTTTGAAGTGGATGCTGTGTAGGCGCGCCTAAACCCGCGGGCCTTGTATTCTGTTTGTTGCCTGCAACCAGCTCCTCTTTCCAGCAATTTGCACGCTAAACGCAATCGTGTTCCGTTGATCTTTCCTTTTTCAGCGGATTACAGAATTTAATAAACAAAAGATTTGCAAACCACAGGATTATGGAAGAATTACACCGGCTTTGCGGAGCAGGAGTTTGCTTTACAGGATAATGAAACAAGGGAGCAGAGTTGCTGACGTACAAGCCGCCGTTTAACTGGAGGCCTGACTTCTCAGGCAATGACGCGACTGACCGCCAGAGGGTGCTGGTGTATCCCGGAGGATGCAGCATTTCCAGGAAGAGGCCTAGCCAGCCCCTCCAGAACGAAGGGTGCAAAGAACGTGCCAAGGCTAACACATTCTGACGAGAACCAGAGTACTAAAGCACCCAAGGAGAGGGGGTTCCGTGGTGGACGGGAAGATATTAGGTAAAACTATTTGTCTTGGCACAGTCAGGTAAAACGCGTGAAAGGGGTAGACTTAGACCCCTTCGCACCCACTCACGAATGAGAGGAAGTGGGGGGGGGGGTGGGCAGGGGCACTCGTGGGGCTTCCTTAAGTGCTTGAAGCTTCCCAGAGGTTTGAGTGGGCTGGGACTTGCCATGGCTTAATCCCGGCAGGCCCAAATTGTGCCCTCAACAGGGGCCCTCAAACCTGATGAATGACAATGCGATTGCTCCCCAGCACGTCGTATCACCCATGTTTACACCATCACTTTCAGACATTTGAAGTTACATTATCTGATATGTAATGGTATGAAGGGAAATACAACCTACACGGTTTGATTTTTGAAACATTATACATATTCCATTAGAATGATTTAATACAATATAGTAATTGTTATAAATTCGGGGTATGGCCACTGGAAAATGAGACTTGAAGGCAAAGACTGCATTGGAGGCCTGCACCTGGTTTCCCACTTCCCACTCGCGCACAGGGGTGTGGTGTGACGGGGGCCGGGCCTACCTGCAGGGCGCGCGCAGCGCGCAGACACTGGCTGGGTGGTGACAAGAGCAGGAACTGCCTTTTGGCGGGCGCCGCACTCCTCTTTATTTCATGGTCCACGTGACCGCGGTCACGTGGATATCACATCCCTCATCAACTTTTGGATAAACATTCAAACATGTAAACCATTAGTAACTGCTCAAAAGAGCTGCCACTGAAACGACGTCTCCTTTTCCCAGCTGGGGCTGGCTCTCAGTCCCACAGCCTGGTCGAACGTAGATACCATTGAGGACGTAGCCTTTTAGCCTCGTCGATGGCACTGGTCGTTTTCGGGGGCTTACCGCTCTCCCCGTTCTCGGTGGGGTGTATGATGTGTGTCACTGTTTCTTTCTTCTTCATTGTGGTCAGGAGGCTCTGGGGTTATTTCTTCTGCCAGGCCTTCTCTTGGGTTGTCTGTCTGGCAGCTGGTCCTCTCCGGGATTGCTGTCTGCCTTGCTTTCCTCCCATAGAGTTGGGGGGACTTTCTGGAAATGCGAGACGTTTCTCGACACCGATTCGTGCCCTCGGGCAGATGACACGAGGCCATGCTCTAGATGGGAGACAGTCCATGGTTCCGACTCGTACGGGAGTGACATCTTCCCTTTGTGGTTTCTGGTTTTTACTAACACTGTCCCCAACGTGGAGGTCGCTGTCTGTGGCCCTTCTGACCAGGTCCTTTTTGGCGTTGTGTTTCTGTCTCCTGGCATCTATGCTCTCTAAGTCGACTGGGGCTGGCTTCCAGGAGTGGTGCAGGGGCAGACTCCCTTGGATGGGGACGCCGAACATCATGTCTGCTGGGCTGACGTGAGTTGAGGAGTGTGGTGTCAGCTGGTACGCGTGTAGAAATCTGTAGAGCTCGGGGAGCCACCTACGACCCTTGGTCTTGGCAATTCTTACATTCTTGTTAATGGACGCCATGAATCTCTCAGCGTCCCCATTGGCTTGTGGCCGGTAAGGGGTTACGTGATGGTGGCGTATCCCCAGGTTGTCCATGAAGCGTTTGAACTCCTTGCTTGTGAACAGTGGTCCTTTGTCACTTCGGATCGCTGACGGGATGCCGTGCGTTGCAAAAAAAATTTCTAGCGCGGTGGTGACCGCTGTGGAATCTGTGGAGAGGACGGGCTCAATTTCAGGGTACCTCGTGTGCTCATCAATCGCCACTAACAGGTAGGTTTCATTGGCAATTGTGCAAAAGTCAATGCTGATGGAGTCCCACCTGCGGTTGCTCCATGACAGGCATTCCATAGGTTCCGGCGGCCCTGGGCGGCGTGCGGACCGGCATGCACAGCAAGTTTCTACGAGGCCCATCACTCTTCGTTGCATCTGGGGCAGCCAGATGCGTGATTTGAGGTATGCTAGAGTTTTGACAACCCCTTGATGCCCTTTGTGCGCCAGTTGGATTGCTCTCTCGTGTAGGGGCATCAGTAATATGATCCTGTGCCCCTTCAGGATTAGTCCGTCCACCAACATGGACAGCTCTGGCGAATCTCGAACAATGCATGTAAGAGTTCTTGGGCTGGTGGCATCCTCGGGGTAACGGCAGTCAGGAATGTCTTCCATACACCTGTTAGAATGGCCACCTTTGCCAGTTGCAGGCACGGGTCTTTGTCCATTTCCGTTTGTATTTCTTCCAGCGTCATGGTCTTTGGTCTGGCGTACTCAACTATTTGGCAGATGTGCTCTTCTGCGATTTTTGCAGCCTCCCGTTCAGACGCAGGGGCTGGGCGTGGGTGGCGTGACAAGTAGTCTGCTGGGTTGTCAGCGCCCGCACGGTATTGGACATTCAGGTCAAACTGTTGTACCTGCAGCAGCCAGCGCTCGATTCTTGCAGGGGGGTGCGGCGCCGGGCAACCAAAAATGGGGATGAGTGGTTTGCATTTCACCGGATGCCCCAAAATGTACACGTGAAAGTGTTTACACCCCCAGATAATAGCCAGCGCCTCTTTCTCGATGTGAGCTTAGTTTTTCTCGGCCAGCGTGAATGCCCTGCTTGCGAATGCAATGGTGTAGACTTCCATTCTTGTAGCTCTGCGTCAGCACAGCTCCTAGCCCTACTGGGCTGGCGTCAACGAGTAACTCCGTGGTGCGTTGGATGTCAGAGAACGCCATGGTTGCGTCACTGGAAAGGGAGTCTTTTATTTTTTGGAACATGGAGCCTTCGCTTTCGTGAGCTCACGTAGCGGGCTGCGGTGGTGGCTAGATCTGAGATGAATCGACCGCAGTACGTGGCCATTCCTATGAAGCTTCTAACTTCCGACGCCATGGACAGTGCTTTTGCATTTTTGATGTCGCTGACCTTGCCGGGGTCCGAGGAGACACCCTGCTTGTTGAATATATAGCCGAAAAAGCTAAGAGACCTCTTCGAAAACTCGCATTTTTCTTCATGGAGTGTGAGGCCTGATTCCTCCAGTCGTTGCAGTGTCGCTGCTAGCCAGGTGGTGTGTTCAGCCTCTGTTTTCCCGTAGACCAGGATGTCGTTGCTGACATTGGTAACACCTGGCAGATCTTGGAGTACTCTGTGAATCTCGTTCTGAAAAACATCCGCTGCTGAGGAAATGCCGAAGTTGAGGCAGCGGTAGCGCCGGAGCCCCAAGTGTGACGAGAAGGTGATAATGTAGCGAGACTCCTTGGCTAGGCGGATCTGGTGGTAGCCTGACCGAAGGTTGAGCTTGCTGAAGACAGTTGCGCCCATGAGGTCTATGATCAGTTCGTCAATTGTTGGCATGATGTGTCTCTCTCGACCTGTGGCTGCATTGGGAAGGCACATATCAATGCATATGCGGACTGCATTGGGTTGTTTGGGTTTTGCTGTGACTACCATGGGGGAGACCCACGGGGTGGCTCCTGACGTCTTCTCAATGATTTTTAGATCTTCCAGCTTCTTGAGTTCGGCTTCCACGGCGGCCCTTATATGGAACAGAACCCTCCTGTGTCTCACTGCCCTGGGTTCAATGGTCAGTTTGATGTGGAGTTTCACTGATGGACCCTGAGACACCCAGTGCCGGTGAAGAGTTTCTTGTGTTTCTTGAGCAGGTGCTTGATATTCTCGGGATGGATGGCGAGGTTGAATTGTATGACTTCCAGGTGTTCCGCCGTGGTGGTGCTGAGAAGAGTTTCAATTCCGGCGTCGACAACATGGATCTGTGTCTTGCAGCTGATGCCATGATGTGAGAGTGTCATTTTAAAGTACCCGGTCACTGAGAGGGGCTTTATACACCCATAGGCGTAGAGTAGAACTGGGCGCTGTCGAAGCGTCGACTTGGGCTCAAGTTTGGCAAACTTGGAGATGGGCATGACGTTCACGGTGGCCCTTGTGTCTATCATCATGGTGACCGGGATGTCTCCTACCAGCACGGTGCACCTGTGAGATCTGGCGCCACTGCGGTGGTTGCTGTCTCCTGGTTTCACTGCTGAGATCATGTGCACTCTCTCCTTTTTATGGGTGTGGGTCCGTCTATTGTGGCTAGGGGATGGCTCTCTGCTGGACTGGTCCTCATCACTGATGCTGGGGCTGTCTGAATCTTCCCCGCCGATAGCGCAGGCGCGCCCGCTTCTGCCATACTGGGGCCCACCCGTTGGTCTTCTTTGACGGTGCGGTTTTCTCTCTGGGTGCCTTGTGGGTCTTCGGGCTCCTGCGTCGTCTCTGTGTCGAGGTGTGTTCTCCCTGCAGGTGGTGTCCTTGGGCAGTCTGGAGCTTAGGCACACCGACGCATAATGATTCTCTTTTCCGCATTTGTGGCACGTGGTGCCATAAGCTGGGCATGGTTCATTCCTGCCGTGTCCTCCGCACCATATGCATTCCTTCGGTCTCGTGGCAGGTGGCCCCACTCGTGGTCTCTGTTGTCTCAGGGCGTTGACCATTGAGGTGCTGTTCTTTGACAGGTCAGTGTCTAAGGCAGGCGGCTTATGATCTGCTCCATTTCCGCCGCATACTCATCCGTTCTTTCACATAGGCGTCCCATGGCCAAGATGATGTCGAGCGGGAGGTCTTCCTCTGCAAGGATGGCACGCCTTAGCTTCTCTGAGGACAGCCCATGTATGACTTGTTGTCTAACTGAAAACTCCTTGTTCGGGAAGTCACACGACAGCGCCATTTCCCTTAGGCGGCTGTGGAAGTCTACATTCTCCTGCGGGCGTTGTCTAGCCTGGCTCATCTTAAACCTTTCGAAGTCGTGGCTGACATTCGGCTTGAACTTCCTTGTGAGGACATCCTTGGCTGTCTCGTAGTCATCGTCCGTGCCCCGGTTTAATAGGGCGCTGCAGATGTGAAGGGCCATCACGCATAGGTTGAGCATGAGAAACGCCCTCTTCATCTCTTCATCCTCGATCTTGCGGGTGTGGAGGGATAGTTCAAACTGCTGTAACCATAGTTCCCACCGGAGGCTGGTGCGGGCACCAAATGGCTGGAAAGGTTGCATGAACGTGCCTTGTGTGGTGTCTAGCCATGTGCTGGTGTCTGGGTTGCGGCTCTGGCCTTGCAGTCTTTGCGGCATCGTGATGTCATCAGTCATGTTCGCTCTGGCCTTGCACGTGTGCCTGCAGGTGGGCACAGCCTGGCTTGTGGATCTTGGGTCCTCGCAAAGAGGTCTGCTGTCCGCAGCTTGTGTGTGTGAACCATCGTGCTCCCTCTGTTGGCCAGGTGCACTCCGGGTGCTATGTTGTCACTCCTGCTCGTTGGTGCACAGCGGCTCATGCAGAGCACACGTGGGGGCACGTGTGGGGAAGCCTGAGTGCTGGCGGGTGGAGTGCGTTGCAGGTTTCTCTATTCTAGGGCCGGCTTTGAGGGTTTGGGCTGTGGCCCCTGACGTTGCTGCCAGTGATGGGGGTATTTGACCCTGGGCTCCCCTTAGCTGATGCCTGCATTCAAGCTCTTTATGCTTGTGTTGCCATGCGCGGTCCCCGTTTGTAATGCGTGTCAGCTTCCCGCGCATCGGGTCGAGGGGAAGACTTGTGGTGAGAGGAGGAGAAAAGTTCTCTCTGTGCCTTCCTCCCGTTTGTATGCCCTGTGTCATGCGAGCGTTCAAGTCCCCCCCACCTTTTTGAACGTGGCTGCTGGCGGGGTTATGGGCGAGGCGCCGCACTTACTATCAAGCCCACGGCGGCGGCCTTTTTTTTTTGTTTCTCGCTCCCCGGCTTTGATGACAGGCGTGAGTATCTCAGCGGGCCTGGGCTGCCGGGGGAACATGGTTGCCTGCTGTCCTTTGCTTCGGGCTGGTCTGTGAGGGATCCCACCTCTGTCGCCAGTGTGGTGTGACGGGGGCCGGGCTTGCCCGCAGGGCGTGCACGGCACGCAGACAGAGACACAGACACTGCTGGGTGGTGACCAGAGCGGGAACTGCCTTTTAGCGGGCTGCGCGCTCCTCTTTATTTCGTTGTCCATGTGACCGTGGTCACGTGGATATCACAAGGGGCAGGTCCATGTATGTAAGAGCTGGTGATGGAATCACATGCGTCACCAGCCGAGGATGGCCAAGTGGTCCAGGCTCGTTCATAACACCAATACAAAAGAACCCCAGAGTCCCTTGAAAATAACTAGCACTGGAACCTGCATTCCCCTATTTTAATTTGATTTTGTTTTCATATTAGAATATTTTTCTTTTAGTCAGGGCATGCGTGGTATTTACTGCCGATTAACTGGTTTTCGTGCCTTTTATGCTCAGTGCTCTGCGTGAAGGCGTCATCGATTCAGCGTTGGAGCGTTGCTGCACCTTGATTCTACCTCCTTTACGGTTCTGCTATTGGGCACTTTGGCAAAGGGCTCTATTTTGTGACAGTTTGCCCAATGTTTTGCCACAGGACAGCCATTCTCTGCTGCTTGCGACATGAAGGAAGATCCTGCAGCAATAGCACTGCAGCATTACTTGTACTTTCTGTCTCTGTGGGGTTCTGTTCTTTTTGTGTACGTCACTTTCTTTTGAGGGTGCTTTCTTACTTTGCTTACTTCCGCGAATTCTTATTTGGCATGCCATCTACGCACCTGCGCGGCTGCTTGTTCTGGTGCTTTGTGTAATTGTTATTATTTTGTTTAGTAGGGGATTCTTGGCTTGTAGAACTTGTTCCTGCTGCCGCACCACACAACTAACAGTTCCCTCGGCATAGTGGCTGTTGTTGTTTCAAACTGTCAGGGCTTTTTGACTTCTCTCTGGTGTTGGTATGTAGTCATCAACCGCATCTCTGGGTGTGAAATCAAAATCAGTGTCTGAGAATGTTTTCTTTCAGGTCGAATCGCCTCTTCGTATTTATCATAACCTGGGCACTTGGCCACTTCCTGTACTACAACACATAATGCACATGGTTCCCATACCTGCACCTTCCTTATAGCTTTATACAGAATGATCAGAGTGAGTTGTTTCTTTGTGGCTTAAAAAGGACGCAGGTTTATTACATTTACACTGCAATCGGCTAATTCAAATCTACACATTATTGTCATCACTGCAAAACACACTTTGGCAAAATTGTTTTTCTTGTGCGGCAACCAGCCGACTAAATCACAAATTTCTTGCTTCCGCCTTATTTCTAACCAACTCCACTTTATTTGTTAGGCCAAAACTCCCCCAACCGAAAATGTCCTCAATCTGCCTGCCTTTGCAGGAGATCATGGGCTGGTGGAGTGCCGTTCATGACGGGGGAAGATGAGCTCTGATCTTTTCCTCAAGCCCCCTCGCCACTGGCCTCAGTGGGAGTTGGTACTGGGAGGAGTGAAAACATCTCATGATTCCTACAAAGCTCACTTTATAGTCTTTGCGGTCCAACTGGTCGCTTAAATACCGCCACGCCACAGAGGGGTCTACGGCCATCTTTGGCTACCCCTAGTTCTGACGTATCATAGCTCCACCAATGTTGTGCTTATGTTCCAGAAGAAAAGATCCATGCCGCTCTTTGACAGGTGCACACCATCTCCTTCATAATACTCGAGTGACTTTAAATTGATCAGCCCATGGTGAATCTTTGTGAACCCCATGCCCTTGCAAAACGTTGCCATTGCTCTGTTTAACTTCCTTCGAGACTTCTCGATCGCATCATTTTACTCAGCCTCTTTCCATATTTTCCTCGGTATAATTACCGGCCACAACATTTCTGTGTCTCCCAGGTAGGCACCCAAACTTTGCAAGGTTCCCATAATTTCTCTAAGCAGTATCCCTCTCCCAAAGCTGGTAAGATCGTTGCCATCCAGATGTAACAGCAAGACTTCAGGTTTGGTGTACCTCTATAATAGCCTCTCAACATGCTCTTCTTCCAGCTGCGCCCATTTCATACCTGGAATGTCCCACCATTCAACCTTGAAGTGTCTTGTGGTAATTTGCTCTCTTTGTGTTGTCCACCTTGCCTTGGCCCTCGTCGCAAACGAGTGGCCCACTACCCACACTGTTCATCTGCTCCTTCTCGATGCTCTGTATTGGGGAAAGGGAGTATATACAATAAACTCCTTCCTGTCAAATTCTTTCCAACCTCATGTACTTCTTAAAACAGTTTGATTTCCAACCCTCTATTCTCTTACTAGCCCCCGGAGGCATGCCTGCCCCTGCTGCAGACGTGGCGGATCCAATTCTAAGAGTGGATGACAAAGACGCCTGTGGTTGCCCCTATGTGTTTCAAAGCCAAGTCCATCACCTAGTCTTAGTCCTCTCTAAACTCGACTATTGTAATGCACTCTATTTAGGCACCACACAATGGAACCTTAATAAGATGCAAGTAATTCAAAATAACGGCATTAGGGCAGCATTAAATAACTCAAGGAAACAATACATCTCTGAAACTAGACGTACCTTAAACTGACTAAACATCAAGCAAAGAATTGCACTAAAAAAACTGTCCCTCACCCATAAGTGCTTATCGGACGAGGCACCTAAATACTTGTCCAACAGTATCACTCGCTACACTTCAACCGGCCAACCAGAACAGCCCAGACTCACTGTGTCAAGATCCCATGGTTCAAGCTTCAAAGAGCAGACGGAGTAAGATTCCCGGTCCTTGCAGCAAAAAATTGGAACGCCCTCCCTATATCACTAAGAGATGAACCTTCCAACCTGTTATTTAGGGAAAATGCTAGGGTATGGCTACAGGAGCAAGATCTCAACACTGTCGCGTAACCACGACCTTGTGCTCAATCAGAATTAGACACTCTAACCACAACAGTTATACTATATAATTATCATATCTTGTTCCATTGTGTTCTCGTGTCTACTTGCGCATTGCGCTTGTACATTGCCCTGCATCCATTTGCACTAGTGAGCCTATCACGTGTTATGTGTATATGTAATGTAATGTCCTCAATTTTCATTGTATATTTGCAAATTGTCCTTATGTGATATAATGTGGTATTTTATCTTGTAACTTGTAAGCATAACGCCCAGATGCCTACGGGCTTGGTGCGCTTTACAAATAAATAAACACAACTAAACTAAACCTGCTCAATGCTGAGCCATCTGCATGTATTAATAGCAGGGGCCTGCCTCTGCTGCGGGGTCCCCATGTCAAATATGCCGTGAGGCAGCACACCGGGCAGTAAGGCCTGTCCTTAATGCAATGCAGTGCTATAGCCCTCCCTTTTCCCATCTGGTCAGTTTTTGACCTTCGGAGTAGCAGTGAGCCGTTTTGCCTGACACGGTTACATCATCCAACTTCAGGAAGCCTATCCCCCCGCCCCCTTCTTTGTTGTATGGTACTAGTTAGCTGATCCTGAATTCCCCGAAGAATGCCAGGGAAAATGCTGCTCCAAACTTGGAGGTTTCAAAGCTGTCTCTGCATATTCCTCCCAGCCCTCTGAGCATGTCCTGCCGTTTTATAATGTTTATGGGGCGCCTTGCGTCTTCTTTCTTCCGTTTGCCCGGCCCATCCTTTGATTGCCATCCTAACATAATTCTCCTTAGTTGGATCTGTCATTCCCCCTAATTTATGGTAATGGGCTATCGCTGCCAAATGGTATGCAGCCCTGCTTCGTTCTTGTGATTGCGCTACGCCCACTCAATAAGGATTGCACTGGCACCCTTCTTTGTTCCCTTTGCAGTCCTTCCCTGAACTTAACCCATTTGTCCCAACAGGCTGTGTACCTCCTTGCTGTATCTGGAGTGAGGGCTGTACCAATGACACCTGTCAGATTTTCCCAATTGTATCCCAGAGCTGCTTTCTGAAAGGGGCCACCCTCCTGCGTGCTAATGGCCTCATCTCTCCGAATGTTCTTCACCCAAGGGATGCGTTTCGCCCGCACCTGCGTGTTTAAACTTAGTAAGCTTTCTGTCAATTCTCTGAGTAAGCATAGCACCTTAGCACTGCTTGTGCATCCCTTGTTTATCACCTGTACTACTGCTAGGTTGTCTGACCATAGACTCACCCTATTGTTCCAGAGTTGGAAGGCTACTATGCTCGGGAACAGTTCCAATAGCGTGATGTCTGCTGTGAGGCCTTCCCTATGCGATTTGTCAGGCCATGGCTGGGCGCACCACTCAATCCCCAACAATGCCCCAAAACCATGCTTTTCAGATGCATCAGTGAAGAGCCTTATGCTTTCGCAGCTTTCCCACTGATCTCTCCATAGGAGCATTCCGTTAAATTTGCCCAGGAATAGGTTCCACATTTTTAAATCCTCCTTTATGTCTGAGCCCTCTCGTACTTGCTGTGCTGCATGTTGTATCCCTGCCGTTTTGATAGATATGCTCCTTGCGAACACCGTACCTGCAAAATTCAGCTTTCATGCCAATGACTACAGCTCTCTCAGCGTTGCTTTGTTCCTCCCCAAAAGCAAACCAATGGATTCCTTTAAGCCTGTTACCTTCTCCCCCAGTAGTCCGGACTTGCCCTTAACTGAATCTATTTCAATCCCTAAGAATGTTAACCTGTAGGGAGGACCAACATTTTTTTCCTTCTGCCAAAGGCATTCTCAGTTCCTCCGATAACAAGACAAACTGTTCCATTAGCACTCTGCACTCCTCTGTCCCCCTTTTACCGATGAATAGAAAGTCATCCAGGTAATGTAAACTCTCCCCACCTTTGTCCTCTTCTACAGAGCCCATTCCAGGAAGGTGCTAAATTTTTCAAACAGAGTGCAAGATATTGAACATCCCATTGGCAGGCATTTATCATAATAGTACATGCCTTCAAATTTGAAACCCAGCAGATTGTTATTCTCTTAGCAATATCCGTAGAAAATGTAAAAAAAAATGCTGAATCCGCATTTTTGTCCGCATTCAGCATGTAAGAAAATGACAAATCTATTATACCAAACAGGGGTTGCGGGGGTGTCCCTCGCTCCCCATGTTCGGTATAATGGGATCCAGGGGCTGCACGGGTGTCCCCCGCTTTAGGCGCGAGGAGTGCAGAAGCGTAAAGAAAAATTATAAAAAAATAAGGGGACCCTGCGGCAGAAGTCCCGACCCACTTTAGGGTTGGGAAACTTCCACTGCAGGGAGAAGGAAGCTTTGTGGTATGGAAGTGAGGAGGCAGAGGAACAGGTAAGCAGGGTACCAGGGGTAGTGGGCACTTTTAATCCGAGATCGGGTGTTCCATGTGAGCACTGCCTATTGTGTACTTTGCGGTTTTTCAGTTTTAAGACTTATTTTTCAGTTTTTTTAATGCAGACATTTCTGCTGCAAAATGTTCACGTATATATCCCTCTCGGCTGATAGGCAAGAGTCTGAAGGCTAACTGGGTCTGCTTTTCCTAGGATAGCCCCTTGCTGGTGACCCTGACCATTTCAACTGCGTCATAAAAAGACGCGCAGGTCACCCTGCACATCTCGTACAGGCCGTCATTTACTGATTCCCCCGCCCGGACAGAGAGATGGTGGATGAGGCGAAAATGCCCTTTCTGCTCCTTCGGTACTATGTCCAGGGGAGAAACCTTCAAATTATTCATGGGAGGTACAGAAAAGGCACCCACTGCTCTGCCTAGCAACAATTCTTTATCAAGCTTTTATCTCACCACCTCTGGTTGTGCTTTTGCTGACTTAAGGTTCTCAGCCTGGCTGGGCCCAATGGACCCCGAGTAAGGAATATTAAAACCTCTTCATAAACCTTCCCAAATGATCTTTGCGTCTGTGAGGTTGTGGTAAAAAGTTAGCAGCCGGAGTATTCTGTTTAGTTTTATCAGGGAGGGCAGTACCATGGTGGGTACGTTGTAACAGGGTCTGATTAATTGCGCTTGAGTGACTCCTTTTGCTTTGTGCCAGGGGTCTTCTGTCCAGCTCCACAGGAGCCCCTTCTCTGTGCACCTGAACACTTGGTACATGCATGTTTAAATCTTCATGTCCCACCAAAAAGGGCAAGACCCTTGTTCGAATTTCAAGCATGTAGCTTGCTCCCCATGCTGATGGCTGGGCCTATTATTCCAGGAGGAGCGCCCATGAAAGGACGCCCTTCTTCTATTACCATATGCCCATTTCTCCCTCTTATAATAGGGCTGATCAGACTGTGTTCTGCTCCCAATGGCAACCATTTTTTCTATAAATCCTATGACGTCCAGCTCGTCCAAGGCCGTTGCGGGCCAAATCTGCATTTTCATCCTGAACCCTCTGTCGTACTTGAGCCATGCATCCCCCCAGTAAGATAAATAAGCATCAAGTATGTATTTCACATAATCCCATAGTGCTCCAGTGTCCCCAGGGTACTTCTCCACAATGATGGCATCCTGAAACCCGCTAGCCAGTTATGTATGGATTCTTCCTTCTTTACTCAGTCTCTCTCCTTTCTCCCCTTATCCTTCTCGGACAACTGTCTTATATCTAAGCCGTTTGGTCTAGCTCAAGCAAGGTGAAAATGTCAATGAACTCTTTCTGCCAAATCCTCTCTGTGAATCAGGATGTTCCACACCAAGGTGTTCCCGCTCGCTCTTAGGGGTGCGAACCCCAGCATACCCCACCCATAAACTGTGCCACTGTTGATGCTGCCCCCTTGACATTGACTGTGCCTGCTGTCATCTGAAATTATTGTAAGAGTGGCACTGCCCCCTGTACCAATGCAATTGCCTGCTAGCTTGACATAGTGGCCCCCCACAGCCTGCCCCATTCTTGCAAACCCCCAATAGTGCTTTGCTACATCTAACCCATGCTTGTAAGCACTGCATTACGATACCTTTAATTTGCTCCAAGGAAGCAGGTCCCTCTGATACTTCTGCTGCCATGATGGCTGCACGTGTGATGGGTTCCCTGCAGCTCTCCCTTGGGCCTTCCCTTCCTGGCACTGCTCTGGTGGCTGTAAGCCCCTTCTTTCCTCCTCTGCCTTTCCATCCTACTACTTCTTTCCCAGCCTCTCTCTTGTTTCTGCTTCAGTTTGTTGTCCCAACGCCATGGCCTTTTCTGTCAAAGTCTTGCTTCTTTTGACCACTGGCACTTCCTCCCCAAGAGAAATCAGCTCCTAAAGATCTGACCTCCCTCTTTGGGAATGGAACTCAGGACCGATGGGCCCCCATAAATTTCTGCCGCCATCCTCTGCAACCAGTTGGGGCCATGCCTGGTTGCTGCTGACCTCGCCATATGGATAGATTGCCCCAGCTTCATCCCTGCTTTTCCTGCGGGCATGCTTGCCTCTGCTGTCTGCGCATCCATCATCCTTGGCCTCTTTATACTCAACAGGCTGTTGCTCCCCACTCTCTTAACTCTTCTACCTTACGGAAGCTTGCTCCCCTGGTTTGGGTTTATGTGAGGTTTATATTTAGTTTAGACCTGTCCCTGTCTTTAAGAGAGTCTTGTAGGGCCTCCTGAAGCAAGTACAATTGCAGCAGCTGCTGCTCGTCCAAACTTAAATGTCACTTGCCTCAATTACCCGAGCTGTCACTGAAGCTTGCTCAGATCCAACAATGTAGGAAGGGCCTCCTGTTGTAACAAAACAATTGTGAAAAGAACGGTGCAGCAGCCTTGTCAGAGAGTGAGACTGACTCTCACAGCACACGCACTGCCCAACTGTTCCAGCAGAGAACCTTTGTTTGCTTTGTTCATGCCGCCAAACAATCAGAGAACCTCGTTGTCCCCATGCTGCCAGAGCCTTCCCGATCCTTTTTTACCCTTTTAATTTGTTCGACAAAAAGATCTAACGTCCCTCTTCGGGAATCGAACTCAGGACTGCTGGATTGAGGGGTGGTGACAATGACCACTTGGCTACCAGACTTCTTGTTTTTGATACGTTTGATTTCTTTGCTGCCTTCCACAATGCTATTAAGACCTGTAGGTGAACCTAGGCTCTCTGCGCGGCACACGTGCTGTCGAATGCTGTGGCGGACGTTTGGAGCAGCTTATCATCGCTCCTAAAGGCAGCAGCCCTGTGAGGCAAGGTCCACCTGCAAGTGCTGATCCTTGCTCCAGCCGTATCAGCGCTCCTCACGGTAAGTCCAGCCTCGCCAGCACATGCACTGCTCAGATATTCCTGGAAACATGGCAGCGCTGATCCTCGCTTAGCCATAGTTGCCGAGGGAATGCTGCCCAGATGCACTGACCCAGGCGGATCTGCAGCAAACAGGGGCTATGGCGTTGCCCAAAGGTTGGGCTCCTTTTATGCCCCTGAGAGAACAAGGCAATGGATAGCTGGCCCCACCTCCTGTCCCCACGTATGTTTTCCTGGGCCTATTTTACAGTTTTGCAGGCTTCCCCGCCCACCTATGCCCCCTCGCCGTTACCACGATACATCACTGTGCCTTCTCCCTGTTTTTCTTCGGGGACTGTCCTGAATACCCTTTGACTCTTCATGCCCATTGCGTTGATCAGGTTTGCAGCTTTACTTGCGGTTCCTTTGCCGGGCAGATCTTGAGCTTATAGATGCACCTGAAACTGGATTTCTGCTGTTGCCATATTGAGGTTGCTGTATCAGAGTGTTAGGAGGCTTGGGTCTCTGGCCCCCATGTGTTGAGGATGCCCCGCTCTGCGGGTCGCCCTAGTAGACTCATTGTCTACATGCCGCTTGGGGCGCCAATGACCACTCAAGACAAGCACTGGAATGCAACTGCTGAAGCACCTTTATTGGTGCGGGTCACATGCATGAGCATGTGTCCCTGAACATGTGACTCAGCATGAGCCCAGCGGCACGTTGCCCAAGTCACAACATCCCATGCCAACGGTAAAAAAGAAATAATTCACACAATAACAACAATATGCTTTACAGGGACCGGTAAAAAACACACACACACTCTTTACAGGGGGCCCACTACCAACATTTGGGTGGTCCAGTGTATTATCTCGTGAATGATGGTGGTAACTCCTGGACCCACTTACAGGTCTGGCCAACACTGATGGTATGCTACTTTACTGTGCCTACTTTAAGCAGGAGAATTATACACAGGATCACAGCTACAATACACAGTACTACATAGTCCACTTGAAGCACAGCACATTTGCAGTATCACTGCATTGTAAACACGCCTCGTTGTCAGGATATGAATTTACACACATATATACATTGGCATGCAACACATCAGCAGGTTGCTCATGGGGTCAGCCCCTCATTCCTAGTCCACAAGAGAGTGGGGATTGCCCCACTGGCTGGAAAAGCCACCCCGTGTCACCGGAACCACATCAGCAGATCGATCGTCATAGGGCAGTCCCTTTTTGTCCGTTCACCCAAGGTGGAGTGTGGTAGCCTAGTCGGGCATAGACACACCCCAGGATACTGGGGGCCACATCTGCTGTCTCACCAGCAAGTCACTGCTCCGTCTGTGCTGAGCATGCAGGCCGCTTTTGCAGAGCCAGTGGAGGTTCTTCCCAGCCACCACCTCCTGTGCCCGCTGCTGCGGGATGGTCATTCTAGCCGGGCCTGGATGGTATTCCTTGCAGCAGACAATCTGGAGTCTTTTGGGCCCCCTGTCCTCCATGAGGATGGAGTAAGAGGACAACACTCTCCTTGAGTCCCCCACCAGGTGGGGAACAGCTAATGGCAGCCATCAGGCCCGGCCATGTCTTCTTTCTCTTTAGCAGTCACTACTCCTGTTGACGCCGCGGCAGCAGCATGCAATGGCCAGGCTTTCCCCAGGCATGTGTTGACAGCAGCACACTTAGGCCGATTTTTCTTTCTGGCTCACCTCCTGCCTGACCGCACAAGCACTCTCTCAGGAAAAAGCCAAGGTCAGGCTGACATGGTCCCATCATTGTGGCCTCCCCCAGGTGGGAGCTCACTGTGGCTGCAGTCCCGTTCACACTAGCTGCATGACCTGCTCCTGGCTCTTTGGTCACAAGGATAGTCAGCAGCACAGTCGTGGCTTCCTGTGAAAGCCACTGCGGCGTCAGTTCTTGCAGAGACGTTCTTCTCCCCCAGGCAGGAGTGTTCAACAACTCTATGGTCTGCTTGTCTCCACCAAGCAGGAGCTTAACATGTATGTGGTGGCGTGGGCCACTACTCTCCCCTAGGCAGGAGCTTCCTTAGGCAGTGCACCTCTCCCTCAGACAGGAGTGCCTTCAGCATCAATGTACCAATGCATCAATGTACCTCTCCCCCTGCCCCCAGGTTGTAGCACCTTCACTTAGTGTCTCTCTCCCCCAGGCAGGAGTACACTTAGTGTCAATGTCTTTCCCTGAGGCAGGAGTTCCTAAAACCAATGTAGCGGCATGGGCCGCTCCGCTCTCCCCCGTCAGGAGCATTCACAAATAATGTGGCAGCATTAGCAGCTCTTCTCCCCCCCACCCGGCAGGGGCACCTACACTAAATGCGGCAGCATGTGTCACCCCACTCACCCCGGCAGGAGTGTGCACAGTTTGGCGGTCTAGTCCTCTCCCACAGGCAGGAGCATCTCCCCTGATGCAGAGGGGCAGGCCCATATTTTGCCCCCTCTCCTCCAGGCAGGAGACTTGCTTGCAGCAGATGAGTCTGCTTGTTGTATGTTCTTCTCCGTCCCTGGGCAGGAGATATGAATGTTAACTGTCTTCCCATTGTTATGCAGCAGAGGCAGCGCTGCTTCCCTCCTCCAAGCAGGGGAGTCCAGAGTTAATGTCTCACTCCATGCGGCGGCGGCGGCAGTAGGGCCCGCACTGCTCCCTCTCCCACAGGCAGGGGGATTCTTCTGTGCTCATTATTGTAATTATTATAATAATTGTTATTTTATAATGCGCTTAATATCTGAGATCGGTTTCTAAGCACGACACCAGGATTCAAACCTATGCTGCTATGCGTTGTCTTACTTCTAAGACAAACGCGTTGCCCCTAACCTATGCCCCAGGCCCCGGGCCGTGCAAAGTACGGCCCGATAGAGGGCCTGGGGCGTTAGGCGCGGGGTGGGGGCGAGATGGCGCGAAGAAACATGGGGAGGGGCAGCCAGTTGGCGCCACTGCCTCAGCATTGCCAGGCAACAGCCCCCAACAACAGGCAAGGTGTGAGGGGAAACCTGCAGCGGAGCTGGGGAGGGCCCGGCCCCCAGGAGAATAACAAAGGACAGAGGGGTATAAGTATGGCCAAAGGACAAGGGAGAAAAACAAACCAGGCAAGACGCTCACCTCGTTCGGGTAGGCGTCTTGGGACCTGGGCAAACGAGAAGGAAGCGTTTTGGTTGTTTTGCCTCTACAGGCTTTTCAGGATTTCGTTTTCTGCCCCTCTACAGCGGCGCTACAACAGACCCGAGCAGACAGAAGAATACCACAGGACCCAAGTGGAGAACACTGTTGTCGGGAGCCGGAGCCGCGTGGAGAAGACTGGTGTCGGGTGCCGGAGCTGTGTGGAGAAGAGGGTCACGAGCGGACAGCAGAACACCGCCGGAGCCGCAGGGAGAAGACTGTTGTCAGGAGCCGGAGCCGCGGGGAGAAGACTGTTGTCGGGAGCCAGAGCCGCGGGGAGAAGACTGGTGTCGGGAGCCAGAGCCGCGGGGAGAAGAGGGCCACGAGCGGACAGCAGAACACCGCCGGAGCCGCGGGGAGAAGACTGTTGTCAGGAGCCGGAGCCGCGGGGAGAAGACTGGTGTCGGGAGCCGGAGCCGCGTGGAGACAATTACCTGGAGGGGTCAGCTGCGAGTGGGTTGGAGCAGCGGGGAGTTCACCAAGAGCCACAGGTTTTTCCAGGAGCCGCGGGCAGGACTCAGAAGGCGTAGAGCGCTGACGGACCAACAGGAGCAGCGGCGGGAAGACAGCGAAGGTCCGCCAGCGGAAGCAGCAGCCAGCGGCCGCGGAGTTCGGCAACAAGACGTGGCGCGTCGGAAGGGCGCGAACACAGGCGCCAGTTCCCGTGGCACAGTCAGTAAGTGCCAAGCCCCTAAATTTCGAAAGGAAGGCGGCGTGCACGAAGCACGTCAGGGCCATATGGATTGCTGGGAGAGGAGCTGACTGATTAGCTCTGTTGGCTCGAACGGGGTGATATTAAAGCCAAGGTCACAGGTTCGAGCCACGTATTGGCCACATTTTCACTTTGGGAAATATTTCTGCAGAAGCATGAAATTGATGCAGAATTGACACTCACAACTTGAGAGTTAGCAACAAAGGTTGGCTGGTTACGAGGCACGAGCAACGAGGGAAGGTTCCAAAATAGCTCGGTTGGAAGAGCGTGTGACGGGCGGTCTAAAGGCCCCTGGTTCGATCCCGGATTTCGGCAGGGGGTCATATTTGTGAAAGGCCCGGCGGAGCACCCATGTGATACTAATAACCCCCGCTTGTTTTTGTTAGGCATGCTGGGAGCAGGATTTATTTTGAAAAGGGGCAATTAACATAATGACCAACAGCCCGGGCAGGCTCCACACAGAAGAGCAACATAGAGAGGAAGATCTCAGGACAAAAAGAAGAGCAACATAGAGAGGAAGATCTCAGAACACAAAATCTGCGGAGCAATGGCTGAAGCAAGGGTTAGAAGGGCGCAGGAAATTAGCGCATGGGCTAAGAAAGCAGAAAAGGAATATGGAGCACAATGGGTACTGGAGCTGATGCAGAAGGAGGAGAAGGCAAGGGCAATGTCGCCTTTGCTACTGGAGGAGTCCAGCAGCAGCGAAGATGAGTCAACAATACCACAAGGCCAGAAGCGGGCGAGAGAAGTGGCAGATGGGCCGCAGGAACAGCCGGAGGAGCCCAAGAAGAAGCAAAAGAAAACAAACAAAAAAGGTAAAGAAAAAATTGATAATAACATTGGGGAAAAAATTGTCAAAATGTTAAAAGAATGCATCACGGTTCAGGGTAAGTCGCCCAGAGCTCAAGAGGGGAAAGAGAAAAGACAAAAAAAAAAAAAACGCAGGGCCGAGCAAACGGCAGTAACATCCGACGAGGAGGAGAGTAGCGAAGATGAGGAAACAGAGCATTTGAAGGCTTGGGTGAGATGGAAGGGGGTAATACGCAAAGATAGGCAGAAGAAGACCAGGGCAGAAGGGGCTGGAGGCGGTCAGGGAGCTGATGGATCAGGCACGGCAGGCAGCGGGGTACCCACCCCACAGGGGGATGGTCAAGGGGTGCTACCAGGAGCTACCCCTCAGGGGGCGAACACCAGCATACCGGTGGCACCGACTGGGTTCACGAGCATAACAGTACAAGAACCTGCCACAGTAATGACAAAATATGGCAGGGCCACGGTTGGGAAGGACGCACAGGGGCGTTCGATGAAGGCCCAAGCATGGTACATTAACGAGAAAGCGAAGGTGAAGATTTGGAGGAAAGAATTTATAGATATTTTTTCATTGCTAGATGTACAGAAGAGAGGTCAGAACGTAGCACTAGAGGATATAAAAGAGGAGAAAGGCTTACTGAGGAGTGCACCGGTAGTGAGGAAATTCGATAATTGGACAGCAGCTTTCCAAATTATGTCCACCATTATCTTGCAGAAATACCCAGAAGACGGGTTGTCACTGGTAACATACCAACAGAGGGTGTTAAAGGTTTACAAAGCATTTGGGGGGGATGCATGGAAAGAATACGACCATGAATTTAGAAAGGAAATGGATTGCTTCCCAGACATAGGTTGGGACGAAGAGAATTTCAATCTGTACATATTTAATGTGCTAAAAGAAAAATGGGACGCCAGGGAGCAGAGCAGTTCGGGGGGTTATCAAAGGAGGCAATATTAGCAGAACGATTATAGAAACGATGATAGATACGGTAACAGAAGATATGAGAGCAATTATGACAGAGCAAGGGAGCAGAGTTTTCGGAGCAGGCAATACAACACACAGAGAAGTTGGCAGAACAATATATTGCCAACAGCACAAGGGGCGGGGGGGGGCGGAAGTACCAATGGGCCAAGTAGGTCAGAGGCGGCACAATGTAGAAACTTTGAAAACGGGGTACCATGCAGCTGGGGCAAGAAATGCAAATTCAGCCACAGATGCGAAAATTGTAGTGGCGAACATAGCACAGCAAAATGTACCAGAACAACATCCAGCGCACACAGGGTTCTGAAAGAATGGAGTTGAGAAAAACATGGAGAAAGGGGCCACGCCAGTCAAGGTTGAAAGAATGGAAAAGTGGCTACAGGTGTTCCCAGACAAAGAAATCGCAAAGACAATCAGATGAGGCTTCCAGGAGGGCTTCAAGTTTCCCAGAATATCCCGAAAAACCTAAAATCTGCCTTAGAAAACAGAGTGTTAGTGGGCCAGAAGATCAGGAAAGAAGTAGAACTGGGAAGGATAGGAGGACCATACAGGTCTCCCCCTTTTGACGAATATATATGCTCACCACTGGGGCTGGTCCCAAAGAAGGAACCAGGCGAGTTCAGGCTGATTCATCACTTATCATACCCCCCAGGTGCATCGGTAAACGATGGCATATCACAAGAGGCAGTATCAGTGACCCATGCAGATTTTCAGGATGCAGTACAGGTGGTCAGGAAAGCAGGGAAAGGGGCATTGATGGCAAAGGTAGATATAAAATCAGCTTTTCGCTTGCTGCCAGTCAACTGGGAATCACAAAGGTGGCTATGCATGCACTGGGAGGGCGAATATTATGTTGATATATTATGTTGATAAATTGATAAGGGGGTGGCAGGGGAAATATCGGAAAAACACAGCTGGGAGCATGGAGCATAAGCAGAAGGGCAGAAAAGGGGGAATTCTAAGGTGTTCAATAAGAACAGTCATATGGCAATCGCCTATCAACCAGGAAGAAAGGATGGCGCTGGGGCAACAGCAGGCAACCGTACGGCAGAGAACGCCCACACCAGGGAAGGCATGGGTTCCACGAGTAAGCACCGGAAATAATGAAAAGGTTAGCCATTAAGGCTGACTAGGGGAAGGAAAATATGGCCACGCATATGGCAGAGGAAAATAACGCCCATACCTGGAAAGGCATGGGTTCCACGTAGAAGCACCGGAAAGAACAAAAAGGTTAGCCATAAGGCTGACTCGGAAAGGAAAATATGGCCACCTGCATGGCAGGAAAATAACGCCCATACCGGAAAAGGCATGGGTCCCAAGAATAAGCACTGGAAAGAATGAAAAGGTTAGCCATAAAGGCTAGCTGGAAAAGGTAAAGATGGCCACGTGTATTGCAGGAACATAACGCCCATACCAAAAAAGGCATGGGTCCCATGAATAAGCACCGAAAGAATGAAAAGGTTAGCCATAAAGGCTGCTGGGAAAGGAAAACATGGCCATGCGTATGGCAGAGGGAAAGAACGCCCATACCGGGAAAGGCATGGGTTCCAAGAGAAGCACCGGAAAGAATGAAAAGGTTAGCCAGAAAGGCGGACTGGAAAAGAAAATATGGCCACGTGTATGGCAGGAAAATAAACGCCCAGACCAGGAAAATCATGGGTTCCACGAATAAGCACCGGAATTAAGGAAGAGTTTAGCCATAAGGTTGACTGAAAAAGGAGTTTATGGCCACAGGTATGGCAGGAAAATAAACACCCACACCGGTAAAGGCATGGGTTCCACTGGAGGAGAAGGGAAGGTTGGCAACAAAAAGATATCCGAGAAATAAGTAAAGCTAAAGGAAACCTGGGCAGGAACGCCCAAAAAAGTTACGAAACAGGTAAGCAACGCAGAAAACATGTGCAGAATGTAAATTTTGTAGACGGGTGTAAAAAAATGAAGGGAAGGGTCAACAACAAAAAATGTGAATCCTTAGAAGGGGCTTTTTTGCCAAAGGGAAAAAATTGGAGGCAGCACACCTAGACGCAGCTACATGCACCAGGAAATAGCAGGGGTAATCGACCCAACAGTCAGCCCACTAATAAAGTATGAGTTGAAAGGTTGGGGCTAGGTGGAAGGGGCAGATAAAAAAGATGCGATAGCATATTAAAGGGCCGGTAGAATAAGGGAGCCAGTAGACCGGAATACTGTAACAGGGGATGGCCTGGAAAGAGGGAAGGTTAACAGGGGATCTAAAGGGATCCCAGGCTGAGGGAAACAGAGATTTTCATGTCAATAACAATACCACATAGAACACAGGAGGGGGCATTTTGCAGACACTAATTTCAGGGCATTAGAGGAGAGGGGATGTAGACACGGGTACTTTTGGGGGGAACCTGAGCGGCCGAGGCAACGCCCACTCAGGTGTGGCGGCACGTGTCCAGGAACGGATGCCCGAGGGTAACCGAGACTGACCAAGGAGAAGGCTGGCATCGCTAACCCTGGACACGGTGTGCCCAAAAGCACAGACACATGTTGTTATCATGATTCTTGTTTGTGTTATTTTCTGTAGAAAATAAATGCCTACGGCCAATCATTTTTCCACAACAAATCTGTCTGTAAGTCATTCCATAGTATAGGAGGTAGGAAACAAGAGCAAGGAGAAGCCCACACTACACAGCCTATGCCCCAGGCCCCGGGCCGTGCAAAGTACGGCCCGATAGAGGGCCTGGGAGGTTAGGCGCGGGGTGGGGGCGAGATGGCGCGAAGAAACATGGGGCGGGGCAGCCAGTTGGCGCCACTGCCTCAGCGTTGCCAGGCAACAGCCCCCAACAACAGGCAAGGTGTGAGGGGAAACCTGCAGGGGAGCTGGGGAGGGCCCAGCCCCCAGGAGAATAACAAAGGACAGAGGGGGTATAAATATGGCCAAAGGACAAGGGAGAAAAACAAACCAGGCAAGACGCTCACCTTGTTCGGGTAGGTGTCTTGGGACCTGGGCAAAGGAGAAGGAAGCGTTTTGCCACCCAACCCACCCTGCAAAACTTCAGGAAGAAGGAGACGGGCGGAGAGAGGAGCAGGAACGCCGAGTACTTTCTTTGGTACACGGTAGAAGAAAGTCGTAGGCGGCACGTGTCCAGGAACAGATGCCCGAGGGTAACCAAGACTGACCAAGGAGAAGGCTGGCATCGCTAACCCTGGACACGGTGTGCCCAAAAGCACAGACACATGTTGTTATCATGATTCTTGTTTGTGTTATTTTCTGTAGAAAATAAATGCCTACGGCCAATCATTTTTCCACAACAAATCTGTCTGTAAGTCATTCCATAGTATAGGAGGTAGGAAAAAAGAGCAAGGAGAAGCCCACACTACACAGCCTATCCTCCCTGCCTGATGCAGTGGGCTCCCAAAGCCCTGCACTCCCCCCGGTGGGAGTTGCAGTATCCCTGTTTGCGCGTGGTGCTGCAAGCCGCACCCCTCTCCCCCCCAGGCAGGAGATTAAGGGTGTTGCTGCAGCAATGGTTGCGCCATCCTCTCTCCCCCAGGCAGGAGCGTTCATTGTCTACTGCGGGAGCTATGCCTCATCTCTTCTTTTGGTGGGGCAGTAGCCGCGTGCATCCAGTTCACCCCTCCTTGCAGGTGGATGATGGTGGCCTACATGGCTGGAGCTCGGGTGGTCTCCAGGGGGCCGAGCGACATGCCCCAGCAGTGCTGGGGCATTTCACGGCTCCCTGTTGTTCAGGGCGCATCGGACATGTCTCTTCTCCTCTTTCATCCTTGTTTTGTTCCAAAAGACACACCGGCAGCAACATGCAGGGCTGGAGATTCTCATCATCAGTTGTTAGGGACCAGTGTCTCCAGCCCCATTTGGTGAGGATTTCCTGTTTTGCAGAGCGGCCTGGAAGGCTCATTGTCTACACACCGCTTGAGACAACCACTGGACTGCAACTGCCGAGCAGAAGCAGTGTTGCCAACTCCTCAGTAAGGCAAGTAGCTATTGGCTCCTCTAAAAGTCGGCAGAAGTAGCTAGATGACATCATTGCCTAATTTGCATAATAATCTACTCTTTCCTGCTACGATTTATGACTTTTACAGTGGCCCCTCCCCTTTTAACCATTTCTTTTCGGTCCATTCCCCATAACATACAGTTCACCTAGACTGTTTCTGGGGGCGTGCTGGCTACGTTAAGAACAATAAAATTGTTAATAATAACAGTAAACATCTCCCTTTTAAATTCACAGTGTGTTTTTGCATTGCTCCCGTTAGAAAACGGGCGAATGACCACACTTTTTTCAATTGGTTTGGAAACTTGCATAAATGATGCAAGTCTCCAAACCAATTGAAAAAAGTAGCTAGATTTCTCGCCAGCCGCTTTTTTATGAAAAAGTCTCCAGGGAGGCGTACTTTCACACTAAATATGGCGAGAACGTCGCCAAGTTGGGAACACTGAGCGGAAGTCCGCTGAGCACCTTTCTTGCTGCGGCATGTGACCCTCAACATGTGGCTCGTTGCCTAGGTCACAAACCTGGGGTTGTAGAAACACAGACTGGGCTGCCATCTTTTCTCTGGGTGACCATAGTGGATTGTACTTGTGTTGCGCAATCACTTTCAGTTTCATCTATTCCTTGCTGTTATCCAGGTGGAGCCTGAGGATCTCGGAAAATGATGGATGCTCAGTCGGAGGGAACAGTGACACAACTTCTTTATTGGATTACAAGCTTCAACTGGCGCTACCAGCGCCGGAATACCTCCCTCAACCCCCAACGTCATTTGTCCCCTCCCATGGTATCCTACAACATTTCTACAATGTCAGTACTAACACATTATATTCTCCTGGTCTAAACATGTATGTGTCCCTAAAGAATACCTTTGTTTACTTTTATCTAAATCCCACCTCTATTACCCAGTTAACTTTAAACTAACTATATGCCTCAGATAATTTTACAGCCACTATGAGAATTTGAAAGAAGATCACGCTTTGAGGTAACCCACCAGCCCGTTTGTCACACTTTATTCACGTGTGGCTTATAATCCACATTTGTGCCATCGCTCCCACCCCATAACATTTCCTGGTTCCCCATTTGTATTTTTACACGTTGATTTGCCCTCTCTTCTTTATTCATTGTGTATTTTTTCCACCCAAATCATCTTGGTTTGGACTCCATAGATCGTCTGTCCGGTCGTATTTGTCCTCTTTTTAGGCATGCTTTGCAGCAAGTTCCCGGGACTTTCACTGCATAGGCCACTTAGTCCATTCAACGAAATGGGAGTTTTCACAGGAGTCTATCCACTGTAAAAACTGCACAGCAGACACATGTGTGTATGGGCATCTGGTTAGGTCCCTTGACCCTTCTCTCTGCTCATAGGTTTGAGTGCCGCTAATTCTCCGTGTATATATAGGGTTCTCTTTCTGCCCGCCTGTAATATAAAACTGAATGAGTTTCCTTTGAAAAATAAGTGTCTCTATCGTCATTTTTTTCCCTTTCAACCCAACCCTTTAAAACCCATTTATGTGTTACCTTTAAACATTCCATTCCTTCTACTCCTCAAACTATCCAGAAGAGACCACATCACTCCAGCGCTAAAAACACTACACTGGCTACCAGTAAAACTTTGCATCACCTTCAAAACAATGTGCATAACGCACAGGGCAATCAGTGGACAAGGAGCAGAATACCTACAAAAGAAAATAACAGTCTACAAACCAACGAGACCCCTCCGATCAAGCAACAAAATCCACCTGTAACTGAAACCATACCTTAAGAAAAAACTTGGAGGAACCTCCTTCTACCACAAAAACCTGGAACAACATCCCAAAAGAAATAAGAAACACTGAAGATCACCTAAAATTCAGGAAATCACTAAAAACCTGGCTCTTCAACATCACAGACCAAATCTGGAAACCGAAACTGAAAAAAAGATGACTAATCCGGAAAGGACACGGACATCCCCGACCCGAGAGGGTAGCTCCCACGGCACCTGGACGGGTGACACCGGATAGACTGGAACACAGGCGGCACGCACGAAGACTGAGCCAACTCCCCCAGACAATCCCACCAACACTTTCGCCCGTCCCTTAGTTACCGCCAGGTACCACCGTGGTGTGGAATTGTCGAGATATTGGCAATCACCACTCTACCTGAGAGGTTGACATTGGCAGATGCACTGGCCACAGGAGTATGAAAGGAGGATAAGGGGAGCTATGAGAGAGCAGGTTAGAGGTGGCGACCAGAGGAGTAAGGAACCTTGTATGCCAGTCGGACCCAGATCAGGACAGAGCCGCACCAGGGGAGACTGCACAAGCTGAGCGCCGGAATTCAGCATAGAGACGCAAACTAACCAACCCTACTAACAATTTCCCTTTCTGCATACACCTCTCAAACTCCAAACCAAACACAACCAAAATCTACAGCACAACAAACCGCACAAACTTCACTACATTGCAACAACAAAACAAAAACACGCATAGTCTTGCACAACATTACACGACGACTACCGGCCGCAAACACCCCAGGCCCAGCCAACAGACCCACCGGGCTGAGGCCGCCAACAGCACATCACTGCTCTCTTGCACTTTTCCTGCCTCCTCCCACTAACTCAACCTCCCCTCCTCTTTCAGAGCCGCCAGAGCGCCAGGGGACCACTCCAGTGGTGATAGTGCGCGGTACAAATGTCCTTTAACATTAACATGTGGGTGGAGATGCCTCTCTTAAAGAGGCAGTGGCGGGTACCACCACCCCCGGATGAATATTCAAACGTCCGGCTCAAAATTCTTCCAACCATCGCATCGGTCTCTTGGTCACCCGTTGAGGCTTCTGTTGGTGGTCACTCAACCCTTCTCCATCTGGCGGAACGCCAAGAACATCGGGTTGAGCCACATCTCCAGGCGGGACCCACAAGTTGTCCCTTGGCTCAGGTCCTGTCGGATCTGTTTGCGGAGGAGGAGACTAGCTCTCTTCTCTTTTTACATAGGGCCTCATTACACGGTATGCGGTAAGGGATTACCGGCAGCGGTAAGGGCACCGGTGCCGGTAATCCCTTACTGCCCTACTACGAGGTCCCTTAGCGGGTCCCTTCCTTAACGCCTGGTTTTACCAGGCGTTAAGGAATGGACCCGTTGAGGGACTTCAGAGCTAATAACGGGCCCGCTAATAGCGTGCCCGTTATTAGCTCCTTCCCCATTCCCTTTGAGCCCTATGGGGGCTCAATGGGAATGGGGAATGGTTCCCGGAACGGGGATTTACTGGTCCCGCCAGGGTCGGAATGACCTGGTAAGTCCCCATTCTGGGAACACAGACCCGGAATGCGGTAAGGGCTAGCCATGGCTACCGCCTACCGTGTAATGAGGCCCATAGTGTTTGAAAAGGGAGCTGTTCCTTGTAACAGCCTTGTCTCTGTCTTGGGCCATCACCATCGTCCCTTTTATGGCCGTGACTCTCATAGGGCTTGGAGCGAAGCGAGGCTCAGTGCTCCGTACCGTTGGTTGCTGGACAAGCACCTCGTCCCCAATCTGGAAGTCTTTGGGAGTGGCGTGCCGCCTGGCATCTGTTTCACGTTATGTTCTCTCTTTCACCTCAGCATCCGTTTCTCCCAGAGCTGAGGAATTGCGCACGATGCACGTATGTACGTCGTACCGGACCATCAGCTCGGCTGGAGTTTTGTTCTTCGCCTCATGGGGGTGTTTCGGTAGTCTCTAAGGAGCCGGCACAACGCCTGGTGTGGGTTAGTGGCCTCAATGCGTGCCCGCTGTATTGTCTTCTCTATGGAGGCCATGAACCTCCCGGCCATTCCGTTCGCTTGTGGCCAACAAGGCATTATTTTGAGATATTTGAAACCTAGATGTCTTGCCAGTGCTGCAAACTCGTGGCCATTGAACGGTGGCCCTTTGTCCGACTTGATCACCCTGGGAATACCCCATTCACTGAGCACCTCGTCCAGTGTGGCTGCCACTTGTGGGAATGCTGTGGTGGCCAGGCTTTTGACAATGGGGAATCTGGGGAACTCATCGATTAGTAGGAGGAAGTACTCTCCCGACTCCATTGACGCGTAAAAATCAACCGCTACCCTCTCCCAGGGGCGATCAGGAATTTGTGTATGTTGGAGATGCACCGGTGGTTCCTCTGGCATTGTGCACTGGCAGGTAAAGCAATGTTTGACCCATTCGTCTACCAGTGAGTCCAAGAAAGGGAACCACACATGGCACCGCAGTTATTTCTTTGTGTTTTCTGCCCCCCCGGTGACCTTGGTGTGCTGTTCGAATCACAGCCCTCAAAGCTGCAGGGATTACAACCCGGCATCCTCTCAGGAGGATGTTGTGGTCCTTGACGGCAAGTTCTGTCTGTACACTGGCCAGCCTTTCTATTTCTTCCTTACACACCCCCGGATGAGCCAGCATCGCACGCCTATAGTCCTTCCATTTGTTGGCTGTGGTCAAACTGATGTCCAGTGCAGTTGTGGGGTCGGCGGCGGATGCCCTCGAAACTGTCGCCAAGGATAGGGCTGGCGGGAGTGAATTGGTTGCAATGTAGTCGATGTCCCCTTTCCGTGTAACCAGTAGACCTGCCAGATGGCGGGACAGGTAGTCTGCCGGGTTTAACACGCCGCCAGGGCGGTGCACGATGTCGTAATCATACTCCTGCAGATGGATGCCCCAGTGTTCTATCCTCGGGGGGGGATCTTCGTGCAGAGATTGCCGAACACCAAAAAGAGGGCTTAGTGATCCGTTATTAGGGTGAACTTCTTTCCTATTATGAAGTGATGAAAATATTGGCAGGCCCAGACGGCTGCCAAACTCTCCTTCTCAGCCTGTGAGGAGCTGCCTCTGGGGTGGACAGGGCTCTGCTTGCATATGCCACAACATGTCTGGGGTTGACGTCAGTGCCGCTAGTCTGTGCTAGGGTGGCTCCTAGGCCTACCGGACTGGCATCAACCACTATCTCCATGTGCCATGAGGGGTTGAAATAGGCTAGTTGATGGGCTTCCGTCAGGGCTCTTTTGATCGCATCAAACGCCTGCTGGCAGGCTGGGGTCCACACGAAACTGGCCTCCTTCTGTAGCAGTTTCCTGAGTGGCTCTGCAATTGAGGCATAATGGGGAATATACCTGCCGCAATATCCCGCCATGCCAAGGAACGACCTGACGTCAGCTACCTGGCGTGGTTCCTTGAGATTTGTGATGGTTTCCACCTTCTCTGGGTCAGGCTCCATCCTTTGACATGGCCAAACAATTTTCAATTAGATTTGCTGAATCTGCATTTGTCAATGTTCAGGGTGAGGCCAGCAGCTCGGATGGCTTTGCATGTGGCGAAGAGGGTGGCATCATGGGCCTCTTTGGATGATCCGAAGACAAGAATGTCATCGCTGTAGTTTAGAGCTCCTGTTATTGGTCTGATGATTTGCCTGTCTCATGAAAAATCTCCGCCGCGGAAGAGATGCCAAAGTTTAGTCTCTGGTAACGGAACAGTCTTTCGTGTGTGGCAAAAGTAGTTATTATCCTGGAGTCTGGGTGCAATTCCAGCTGGTGGTAACCTTGTATCAGATCCAGTTAGGAGAAAATGTGTGCGTTGTTTAGCTGTACAATCATGTCTTCGATGGATGGGCCCGGGTGTCTCTCCCTCTGGATGGCGGCGTTGGCCACTCATGTCAACACACAATCTTAGTCTTCCGCCTTCCTTTGGCACGATGACCAAGGGGGACACCCATGGGGTGGGTCCAGTTGTGGGTTTAATTATGCCATCAGTCAGGAGTTGGTCGAGTTCCCTGGATACTGCTTCCTGGAGGTGAAAACCCACTCTTCTCGGATTTTGCGGGACTGGCCGTACCGAGGGGTCTATATGTAGCTTGATCGGAGGCCCGATTAGCTTTCCCAACCCTCTGCACAATTGGGAGAATTTCTGTTTGATGTTGAGTACGGAGACGGGGCATTGGTAAGGGCAATGGTCCGTACGGATTCTTCCCGGCCTTGGTGTATCACGGTAGATGTTATTACGTCATCTGTTCCCACATGGATTTCAATGAGGCCTAGGCAGGAGGCTGTATAGTAACTGGGGAGACACCGACCTTTCGTATGGCATCTGTTGACATGGATGGTAGTGTCAGTGTGTCTATTTCGGAGGAAAAGGCGCCGTTTGAAGTGTCCAATGGTCTGTAGTGGGGTGGCTGCGCCCCATTGAAAGATCCTGGATTGTGTCATCTCCAGCACTGGTGGATGGGGAATTTTCAGGTATTCTTGTTCGCCCATGGTTGGAGTGAGGCCGGGTTGCTCATGGCGGTGGGCGCGCTAGCAGCGGTGTGCTGGGCGAGGGAGGTTCTTAACAGTTCTCATGTTGCGTTAGACAGTGCGTTCTTACCAGGATAACAAGAGTATCCAGTATTCTGGGACCTCGCCGTCGACCAGCGTATCTGGCCTTGTCTGTTGCTGCCGTGCTTCCTTGGCGGGTGCGGCTATGAGCCTTTGGGTTGTATAGGAGCACTGTCCTGGAGGTCGCTCACCGATGCCACAGCAGCTTCTGTCTGGGATGAGGAGGCAGTGACAGATCACAGTCCTGTGCCAGGGCCAGCCACACGTGCTTGGTTGTGGGTGTGGAAGGGCCTTGCTGGTGCTGCTGGGCGCTGTAGGGGCGGGGGGAGGGTCAGGTGGCCACCCCCATGGCGGTGCACCTCGCTGTCTGAATGCTCACTGCAGCTCCGTGGTGCCGGCAGCTCTGGTGGGGTTTCTGAAGGCCACCGCGTGGGTGCGGTGGGTGGGGCTGGTTGTTATGATCTTGATGGTCGTGCAGATTAATAATGCCTCCGTCCCCAAGTACCACACAGACAATTGGTATAGAATGCCTGTGCAGTCTTTGAGGCCACAGGTTTTTGTTTGTGAGCCGTCAGGTCTGGAACCGGGAACTGCCAGAAGGACCCCTTAAGCGCTGTAAGGCAATGAATGGTTATCAGATAATGTGCGATTGTTACAAGGTATACCCAGCAGTGAGATAAAGTACCTCTTACCCAGAAATACGGAAGGTGACACCCTGATGGAAGAGGCAGTGAAACCCGGGACAGAGGGCTTGGTGGGCTTCTCGGTGTGGAATGTGGGTGGTATCCAAAACCTGGATGGCTGCACACACGTGGCTTGTGGTACTGTAGTCAGACAAACGCCTAGAAGAAGGCCAATGGCCAAAGTCACTGAATCCAAAAACGAAATCCGTAAGACAGTCCAATTCCAAAAAAAACCAAGGTCGGTTAACAAATGCCAGGGGTTGACAGAACAATCCAGTAAACAGAGTCCGAGGTCTGGTAACGTGTAAGAAACAAGAAGTAGACAAAGCAATCCGGTAGACAAGGCAATCCAGTAGACAGTATCCGAGGTCGTAGTAAATGAGATTCAAGCATGCGAACAAACGCCGTAAAGTCCTGAAGGTAAACAGCTGTGAAGCAACACTATCGATTTCAGGAGGCCTTTTAAGCCACTAGGGAAGGTCACCTGATGCGGGAATGACCATAGAAGTGCGTCAGGTGATGCAGTCACGTGAGATGTTGTTGTCACGTGACGTTTGGCCCGATCACGTGACGTGTAGATCTTCGTTGACAACGTGTAACGTTGCGGGCCAGCAGATGTTTCCATTGTAGACGCCAGCGATGCGAAGGCCGGTAAACACCTGATCCAAATGACCATGTCCTGGCATAACGGGTGAGAGGCCGCAACCTCCCTAAGCCAGAATGTGTGCGTGGGATACCCTTGTTTTGAAGTGTAGTAGAGGGGTTAGTACGTATGCCTGTGGGTTGTCTGGCAGGAACAGGGCATGTCGTGGGAAACGTAACAGATTCCCCCCTCAAAGGCCCACGACCCCGTGGGCTGGAAGGGTTATCCCTATGAAAACGGGCAACCAGAACTGGAGCGTGTACATCACGGGAAGGGATCCAAGAGCGGTCCTCAGGGTCATAACCCACCCAGTCCACAAGATACTGAAGACGACCCCTGAAGAGACGAGAACCCAAAATGGCCCTGACCTCATACTCATCGGGAGAGGAGACAGAAACAGAGGCAGGAGGGGTATTGAGTCGGGTAGGGGCAGGACAGGGTTTGAGGAGCGAGGCATGGAACACAGGGTGGATCCGCCAAGCGGGTGGAATGGAAAGGCGAAAAGCCACAGGATTCAGGATCTTCAAAATTCTGTAGGGGCCGACAAAACGCGGCAGCAGTTTGCGACATCCAGGAATGTGCAAATGGCGAGTCGAGAGCCAAACCCGGTCCCCCACACGGTACTCAGGGGCTGCTACCCGCTTCCTGTCCGCTTTGGCTTTCATTACCACCTGAGCCTCGCGTAAATGGATAAGAGTTTGGGCATGGACTGTGACCAAATTGCGGGCGCAGGCATCGGCAGCAGGAGTGGTGGAGGGCAAATCAGGAAGGGGAAGGGTACGAGGATGTTGGTCATACAAAGAGTAAAAGGGGGAAAAGCCAGTAGACGAGTGCCATGAGTTGTTATATGCGAATTCAGCTAAATGGAGTAGGTCAAGCCAAGAATCCTGGTACTGGAGAGTAAGACAGCGTAAATACTGCTCCAGGGCCTGATTCACCCTCTCAGTTTGCCCGTCAGTTTCAGGATGGTAGGCAGAGGAGAATCGAGAATCAATACCCAGTAGTCCAGTAAGGGCCCGCCAGAAACAGGACGTGAACTGGGAACCCCGATCTGAAACAATAACCTGTGGGAGGCCAAAGAGACAGAAAACGGATTGGAAAAACATACGGGTCAATGTGGGGGCAGAAGGTATTCCTGTGCAAGGTATAAAGCGGGCCATCTTTGTATAGGAATCAACGATCACCCAGATTGTGTTGTAACCCCGTCTGCGGGGAAGATCAGTGATAAGGTCCATAGAGATTGTGTGCCAAGGTTTGGGTGGGACCGGTAGCGGCTGAAGCAATCCCAGAGGTCGGCCTCTAGATGGTTTGCATTGGGCGCAGATCGAACAAGTGTTAACGTAATTCTTAACATCTCTTCTCATTGAAGGCCACCAGCACCACTGCTGTAGCAACTCTAGGGTACGCTTTTGCCCCGGGTGACCGTTGATTGCAGCGTCATGAGACCAGGCGAGTGCCTGATTGCGAACCTCACTAGTGGGGAAGAAAAGTTTACCTTGAATAAATGGCAACCCCTCCTGAAGTAGAACGTCCCATTCTGTCAAGGCATGAGGGTGTTGGGAGACCCAGTTTTTTATAGTGGTAAGAATGGGAGGGGATGGCGTGCATACACAGATGACGTGACCTTTTTCTAACACTGCATCAGGAAACAGAGGCAAAGAATCCCCCCCAGGGGAACGAGAAAGTGCATCCGCCTTACCATGGGAGAGGCCAGGCCTATGTTTCACGATGAAATCGAAAGCGGAAAAAAATAAATGCCAACGCACATGCCTACTATTTGTGCACTTTAATGTGGCTAGGTCTTGCAGGTTCTTATGGTCAGTATATATCACAGTCTGATGTTTTGCCCCGAGGAGATGATGACGCCATGTCTGGAGGGCATCTTTTATGGCTAGCAACTCTTTTTCGGTCACTGTATAATGGGATTCGGCTGATGTGAACTTCCGGGAATGGTAAGAGACTGGATGTAAGTGGCCGGTGGATGGACAAGGTTGTGAAAGAACTGCCCCCAATGCGAAAGAGGAGGCGTCGGCTTCTAGGATAAACGGGAGGTCTGGGTCTGGGTGTTGTAACACCGGAGCCGTGGTAAACCTAGACTTGAGGGTATCAAACGCCTTCTGATGGTCGGGTGTCCAAGAAAACGGGACAAGAGGGCTGGTTAAGTTCGAGAGTGGGGTAACAATGGCAGAAAAATCGGCGTTTAAAACGCCGGTAAAAATTAGCAAAACCAAGGAAGGATTGGAGTTGTTTTATGGTGGTCGGGGCAGGCCATTCTACAACGGCTCTGACTTTTGATGAATTCATGGAAAGACCGCCGGGCGTAATATGAAATCCCAAGAAGTCCACCTCCTTTGAGTGAAATAAACACTTCTCTGGTTTGGCAAATAAGGCGTTGTCTTGGAGGCAAGATAGGACCTCTCTGACATGCATGACGTGTTCTTCCAGGGAGGATGAATATATCAGTATGTCATCAAGATACACCACGACATATATGTCAAGGATGTCAGAAAAGACTTCGTTAATGAAGCGCTGAAAAGTGGCCGGAGCGTTGCATAACCCGAAGGGCATTACCGTATATTCATACAACCCTTGTCGGGAGCAAAACGCAGTTTTCCATTCGTCTCCTTGGTGCATACGGATTAGATTATATGCCCCCCTTAGATCTAACTTAGTGAAAATAGAAGCACGCGTCAGCCTATCTAGCAGGGTGGATATAAGCGGAATAGGGTACCTATTCTTTATAGTGATGGCATTCAAGCGCCTATAGTCTATGCATGGACGTAGGTCGCCTTCCTTTTTGGGCACAAAAAAGATTGGGCTGGCAGCGGGAGAACAAGAAGGTCGGATATGGCCTAACTGTAAAGCTTGTTGGATATAATCTTTCAAAGCCGTTTCTTCAGAAGGAGATAAAGAATATATCCTGCCCTTTGGTATAGGTGCGCCAGGAATCAAATCAATGGGGCAATCGTAAGGCCTATGCGGGGGTAGACCCTCCGCCTTAGCTTTGTCGAAAACTTGTATGTAGTTGTGATATTCAACAGGAATGCTGGTCAACACAGCTCCCACGGTATGTGCTGGGGTGCCCGGCTCTACGTCTTCCAGTCGGGAAGAGGCCATGGCCCCAAGAATAGCGGAGGGAGAGGTTAGTGAGTCGGGTTCTGTTAAGCAGAAGTGTTGGCATATGTCTGATTCAAACGTTACCTGCCCAGTTCCCCAATTGATCAAGGGATTATGTTGTCTTAACCAGGGAATACCGAGTATAATGCCGAATTGGGGTGTGGTGATAAGGTCGAAAGACATGATTTCTTTGTGGGTATTCTGAATCACCACTTCCAAAGGAGCAGTCTGGTATCTGATCGGGCCAGAAGACAAGGAGGTGCCATCAACTGCTTGTACATGCTCAGGATGTTCTTTCTGAACCAGGGGCAGATTGAGATGACGAGCTAGTGTGATGTCTATAAAACAGCCAGTGGCCCCTGAGTCAATCACGATGCGTACATCATGCTCAATGTCCCTAGTGGGTTTCAACAATGCATGGACCACTATGGGCCTGATGGAACCGAACATGGGTTCAGTGGGGGTCAATGATGGGCTTGCCGGTACCCCCGCTCTCAAGGGCGAGCCTTCGGAAAATCCAGAGTCTTGTTTTTAGGTCGACGTGGGCATTCTTTTACATAATGCCCACTTATACCACAGTAAAAACAGGCGTTACTGGTTCTCCTGCGTTCTCGCTCAGCTGGAGTTATAGGACTTCGAATGCCACCGATTTGCATGGGTTCCGCGCCAGTGGCAGACGAACCTGGAGGAGGCAGGTTAGAAAAGGACGTCTCTGTTTTACGCTCGGTTCTACAAGCATCTAGCTGTAGGGTGAGATCGACCAGGTCAGAGAAAACGGAAGGAAGGGATGGAACCACGGCGAGTTATGCAATGGTATTGCATAACCCTCTGTAAAAAACAATGGCCTTTTCTGTTCTGGCCAGGATGTCTCTGCGGCGAGTTGGTTAAACCGAGTGATGTACTCAATTAGGGAATGCTTACCCTGTGACAATGCTAAGAGTTCCAGGTCTCGTGATTGTGCCCTATAACGAGTATCGAACACCTTCGCCATTTCAGACACTAGAAGGTCAAAATCGTATAAAACAGGATGATCGTTCTCCAAGAATGGATTTGCCCATGTGGCTGCCACGCCAGATAGATGGGATAGAAGGAAGGCGGCCTTGGTAACAGAGTCAGGAAAGGCCTGGGGTCTAGATAAGAAGTGAAGTTTACATTGATTGATGAAGGTACGGTAATTACGTGGGTCGCCTTGATAGCGTTCTGGGGCAGCCAGAGGAAAAGAGGTCGGGAGTAACACAGGAGTGGGAGCAGGAGGTGGAGTAGGGGCAGGCTGGACAGGAGGGTTGGAATCCCCAAACTCGGCGTCAGCAGGCAATGGTTGGTGTGTGCTTTGTAAGGCGTCAAGACGATGGTGGATAGCAGAGGTGGCGGCGGCCATGTCGGTCCTAAGGGCCGCGACAGCCTGCATTAAAGCGGTCACAGGGTCCCCGGCGGAGGCTTCCATAATCAGCACGACCAGAAGGCTTCACAGACTGTTATGATCTTGATGGTCGTGCAGATTAATAATGCCTCCGTCCCCAAGTACCACACAGACAATTGGTATAGAATGCCTGTGCAGTCTTTGAGGCCACAGGTTTTTGTTTGTGAGCCGTCAGGTCTGGAACCGGGAACTGCCAGAAGGACCCCTGGAGCGCTGTAAGGCAATGAATGGTTATCAGATAATGTGCGATTGTTACAAGGTATACCCAGCAGTGAGATAAAGTACCTCTTACCTAGAAATACGGAAGGTGACACCCTGATGGAAGAGGCAGTGAAACCCGGGACAGAGGGCTTGGTGGGCTTCTCGGTGTGGAATGCGGGTGGTATCCAAAACCTGGATGGCGGCACACACGTGGCTTGTGGTACTGTAGTCAGGCAAACGCCTAGAAGAAGGCCAATGGCCAAAGTCACTGAATCCAAAAACGAAATCCGTAAGACAGTCCAATTCCAAAAAAAACCAAGGTCGGTTAACAAATGCCAGGGGTTGACAGAACAATCCAGTAAACAGAGTCCGAGGTCTGGTAATGTGTAAAAAACAAGAAGTAGACAAAGCAATCCGGTAGACAAGGCAATCCAGTAGACAGTATCCGAGGTTGTAGTAAACGAGATTCAAGCATGCGAACAAACGCCGTAAAGTCCTGAAGGTAAACAGCTGTGAAGCAACGCTATCGATTTCAGGAGGCCTTTTAAGCCACTAGGGAAGGTCACCTGATGCGGGAATTACCATAGACGTGCGTCAGGTGATGCAGTCACGTGAGATGTTGTCGTCACGTGACGTTTGGCCCGATCACGTGACGTGTAGATCTTCGTTGACAACGTGTAACGTTGCGGGCCAGCAGATGTTTCCATTGTAGACGCCAGCGATGCGAAGGCCGGTAAACACCTGATCCAAATGGCCATGTCCTGGCATAACGGGTGAGAGGCCGCAACCTCCGTAAGCCAGAATGTGTGCGTGGGATACCCTTGTTTTGAAGTGTAGTAGAGGGGTTAGTACGTATGCCTGTGGGTTGTCTGGCAGGAACAGGGCATGTCGTGGGAAACGTAACACTGGTGGATTCTCACTCAGCCTTGCTATGCTGCGGGGGAGGCCGCTGGTGTACTCCTCACGGCGTAGTGTGCATCGTCTGTAGGCCGTGAGTAACGGTCTGGAAGGATTTGCGGGCGGGGGCGCGGTGGGATCACCGGCCTGGACCAAGTTCTGCATGTGGCAGTGTGCCGGAGGACGCGTGCAGCGGGATCGCCTGCTACGCGGGAGGAGGACGTGTGTGGCGGGTTGCCTGCCACGCAGAAGGAGAATGCGACATCCTCCTTCGCCGGTCGCGCAGTTGCAGATGCTCGGTGGTGACCACCGGCAAGGAGGACTCCGGCTGGCGAGGGAGAGACCTCATCCAGTTGTTATCCTGGGGATCTTGGAAAGTGAAGGACGCTCAGCCGGAGGGAACAGTGACACCACTTCTTTATTTGATTACAAGCTTCAACTGGCGCAACCAGCGCCGGAACACCTCCCTCAACCCCCAACGTCATTTGTCCCCTCCCATGTGAGCAGAGATGCCTCTCTTAAAGAGGCAGTGGCTGGTAACACTTGAACACTTGCCATTGTAGAAACGTCTGTTATTTCTATTAACACTTGAATAAAATTATGCTATTCGAAGTACATGTCCCCCAAGTACCCGTTTCTAATTTTCAAGCAGCTCACTGTGTGGTGCTTTCTTCACACGGCTTCTCTGAGTAATATCTTGCGCGTGTCCTGATCTACACCTTGGCTGAGCCCCCTCACAATGGAATGCTGCACTGCATGGGGCAGGGCTTAGTGCCAATGGGAGTTAATGGAGTCGCTGCTACAATATGCTTTCCCGACTACTCATTAAGGAAGGGGTGAAATTACTGCTGCCATAGCGAAATCAGTGTAATACAGTGGTCTTCAAACGTTTTTGGCCTGGGCCGCCCCCCCCCCCCCCCGAGCAAAGTTTGGGCAGGCCGGGCCCCCCCAAATGTACCAGATGGACAGTATGTAGAAATCGCTATGAATTTGTGAGTGCCGTCACCACACCCTATTCCCAGTACAGACCCTGGGCTCTCCCCACCCTACTCCCACCACTATCCCAGTGCTGCCGCCCATCCTGCTCCTACCACAGTCCCATAACACAAGCATACACACATCCATACACATTTAGATAAAAAATAAATCGCCATAAGCGTACCTTCTGCAGGGGGCTGCGTGTGGCCCGCTCCAGGTTGCTCTGCCCGTATGTGCGAGGAGGCGCAGGAGCACCCCCTCGCACATACATACATGCAGTGCCCCAGTCAGCATTTCCAATGAGCTTTGCAAGGCTGGCAAAGCAAAACTCCCCCTGCGTTGCATGGCTCAGTGATCATGTGCGGCTGGGGAACTGTGGGCCTCATTACGAGGTAGGCGGTAAGGGATTACCGCACCAGTAAGGGCACCGGTGCCGGTAATCCTAAGCGCCCTTCTACGAGTTCCCTTTGCGGGTCCTTCCTTAACGCCTGGTTTTTGCATGCGTTAAGGACAGGACCCGCAAAGGGATACCGGAGTCAATAACGGTACCGCAATTTGCGGTACCGTTATTGCCGCCTTCCCCCTTCCCATTGAGCCCTATGGGAATAGGGAATGGCCCTGGTGAATGGGGAATTACCGGTCCCTCCGACCTCTGAATGGACTGGAAATTGCTCCATTCACCAGGCTGAAGTTGGAACGAGTTTAGAGGCAGCCATGCCGCAAATAGCGGCATGGTTACCTCCAAACTCGTAATGAGGCCCAGTGTTTCCCTTTGACACTTCAGCCAGCCTAGAAGCACTCCCTCAGCTGGAAAAAGCAGCTGAGGGAGTGCTCAGTGTTTCACTGGGCTGGCTCCTCGGCTCCTCCATAATGGGTGAGGGGGCCAGTGGGAGGACGCCCCCTCACCCATTATGGATGAGCCGGCAGGCTTGGCCTGGCCTATAGGGCAATAGGGCGATGACCGTACCAAAAATGCAAAATGCTAGTGTAGGCCAGTCAAAATGGGCCACTTTTTTTGGACAATGTGGGCCAGTTTGAGGAGTTACTTCACTATGCAGCTAGTAGTTTTGACCATTGTTGCTGAATAAATATTCTTTAAATATCAACAAAAAACAACACTTGGGTACTATTCAAACAGTCTGTGACTAAAGGACTGAATATCCATTTGCAACTGCTGGCCATGTTTTCATTGGTGCCCAATACCGTTTTATGGTCCAGTCTGACCATGTGAGTTGCCCCCTCCCATTTCCTCCAATCTTAAAAAAAAAACAAAAAAAACATTTTTTTTTTACATTTCATACTGGGCTCTGGCGCCCCCCCTTAGGAGGCGGCCACGCCCCCCTGAGGGGGCGCGCCCCACAGTTTGAAGACCTCTGGTGTAATATGCCCCCAATGTCACTTGGTTGATGTAGTGGATTTTCTTCCCCGATTGGCCTCTTTTGGAAATTTTCATTTTCCAACGTTTAATTTTCTGGGTAGATGTGAATGAAATGACAGCCAGATGGTGGGCCAAAACCTTTCAGTCACCTCAGAGACATTTTTATGGGCATTCTCACTGATGGCCTCAACACCATACCAACTTTCAAAGATGGTTCTAGGGTTTTTATTACAGATTTCAAGGGGCAGGGGTCAAACTAAAGGGCTGAGAAACCCACTGGGTAGTAGCGCCTGTATGAATTGACAATAAATACAATTTCAAGAAGCATCCGCCTCTTTCTCGTCTACCCGTGGCCTTTCTCCACCCTAGCCCGGATTTACATAATACCCAAGATTAGCAACAGAAATCGATAACCTCTACTGTCTAAAATCTGACTGGCTGTCGGTGAGTAAGGTTTAAGTTACTTACCTGTAACTATTGTTCTCCAGCATGGGTCTGGCATGGATTCACATATTATGTTATGAATACTTATCACGCACACGTATGCCCGAAGGCATCATGGCGCGGAGTAGTACATAGCAGAACCACAGAGAAAGTGCAGGAAAATAAATCAGCAAGAGTGTAGTCTTAAGAAGACGGCGGAAGGCCAAGTGATTCTCGATGGACTTAAGCTTGAGGGGGGAGACAATTCCACAGCCTACCCACAACCACAGAGAAGGCTCTGCCACCCACTCTCTGGAAATGGAACTTGGGAATAACCACCAATCGCTCACTACTAGAGCGAAGGGCCCGGTTAGGAACATAAGGCAGGAACCTATCCTTAAGAAATTTCAGCCCCACTTGATAAACTGCACGGTGAACATTGCATAATGATTTAAAAGTAAACCGTTGCTGTACTGGAAGCCATAATGCAAATTACGCAATACCGGACTGATGAGCGCCATAGGGGGTACCAGTCGCAACTCGGGCAGCTAGATTTTGGAGAAGTGGCAGGCGACGAATCAGACCAGTCCACTGGGCCAAGAAAAGGGCATTGCAGTAGTCTATCCTACTTGAAACTAGTGCAGCCACCACCAAAAGGCACAGATGAGCCTGAAGAAAGGGCAAAACTCAGCAAAGAACTCACAGCAGAAAGTGGCCAGACTGACACACAGCACTAACCTGTGCCACCATAGACAGTGATGAAGACAGATAGACCCCCTAAATTCTTCACCACTGTAACTGGAATAGGAAGGGCCCCCAGAGAGTCAGGCCAAAAGGAAGAAGAACATAATTCAGGATAGTCAGCGGATCCCACCAAGTCCTCCGTCTTGTCCCCTTTCAACTTGAGCCAGTTGGTACTCATCCACTCCCCACGGTCAAAAAACACTCATACAGGCAAGACAACACACCGTCCCGATCAAGGTCCAAATAGACCAGGATTTGTCTGTCGTCTGCGTAAGAATAGCACCTTAAGCCGTGGGAGCGGATGAGAGCAATCAGTTAACAGATGTAGATGTTAAATAACATCGGGGACAAGGCAGAGCCCTGGGGAACAACACAAAACAGGGAGTGAACAGAAGACAGAAAAGGAGGAAGTGAAACAGACTGGCCTCGACCTGCCAGGAAGGAGGTGAACCAGGCCAGCACAGGGCCCGATATGCCTATCCCTGCCAGCCTAGAGAGGAGGAAGGGGCTGATCGACTGTATCAAAAGCTGCTGACAATTCGAGTAAAATCAGGGCACCCACTCCACTACTGTTGGCCAGTCTAACCAGATCGTCCAGGACAGAGACTAAGACTTTGTGTACCCCTTCCTGGCCGAAAGCCAGACTGAAAAGGATCCAGAATTGGAGACGATTACAGAAAAGAAGAAAGGAGAGGCGAGGCGAGATCAAAGCTTCAAGAAGCTTCATAAAAAATGGCAGCAAAGAAATAAGTCAAAAATTAGACAGAGTAGAGGGATCAAGGGATGGCTTTTTAAGCAAAGGGCCTGCTTAAACTCAGTTGGAATAAGCCCATGGCTGCAAGCGTGGTTAACAGCCTGGGTAACTATAGGAATAATCTTGGGCAAGAGAACCTGCAAGACAGTTAGGGGGACCGGGTCTGATGGAGCAGCCGATTTAATACGGGAGATAGCGGATAGAACCGCAGCCTTGGTAAACACTGGAAAAGTGTCCCAGATATCCGTAATTGGAGGGCTGATGTCAGTCACTGGTGTCACCGGCTGTGAGATCTTAATAGCATTCCGAATATCAATAATTTTAGACTGAAAGAAGTCTGCCAATGTATCACAGTGCAACTGAGATGGCGGCGCTGTAGGAAGAAAACATGTTGTGGAGGAGAAAGATTTTACGACTGAGAGGAGTTCCTTGGATTGATATAATGCACCTTCTATCCTATGGGTAAAAAACTGCTGTTTAGTGGTCTTAATCAGCAAGTGATAGCTTCTAGACAGCAAAGTGAAAGTAGCAGGACTGTAGGCAAAACGCCATTTGCGCTCGGCTTGATGCACCTTAAGCTTTGTAGCTCTCAGGTAATCCAAAAAACAGGATTGGGAGGGGCAACCACAAACCTTTGCAGGACATGTTCATGAATATTCCCCGTCGTCAGGCTGGGAATCCTCAGTAAAAGAAAAACAGTTTCACTTTCACTTTTAAAACTGTATTTCTCCTTTAAACCAATCACTGCCCTCTGGATCATACTGCCCCCATCCAATGATAGTCCTCTCCCTAAGCCCCACCTCTGGCAGCCATCTTCAGATTTGGTAAGCACGTTAAGTGGCAGTACGACCAAGAAGGGGCCGAAGGGAGGGTTCGCATGTGAATCCATGCTGAAGAACAATAGTTAGAGGTAAATAACTTAAACCTGGTCTGGCATGGACTCACATGCTCTTGAATAACGATAACAAAGCAGCACACAACCACGGGAGGTGGCAAGTCTGAACAGAAGCAATTAACACTTACCCCTGGAACAGACTCACCTCAAGTGAACAGATTGCGTAGCACTGCCTGGCCGACTCTGGACTCCTCCCTGGAATCCCTGTCGACACAGTACAACCTTGAGAAGGTATGCATGGACCTCCATGTCGCAGCCCTGCAGATGTCGAGTCCTAGGTAAGAATTGGTGCAGTCACACTGTGAGACTACACAAGACTTATCTGCTTGGTATTAGGTAATCCACCTTTTAGTATAGGTCTGTACTACGCAAATTGGTAGTGTGACTGAGCAGCCAGAGGGGTACATGTTAGCAGCAGAGCTGCACAGAGGAAATCAGTCAATACAAGTAACCAATTAACACTTACGCTCTCAAGTTTGCAGTTATAAATATATATTTATTTACACATCAGTTTTAGTTAAGCATTCTTTAAAAAGGGCAATTGTTTGTAACAGTCAAGCAAACTTTGGAATCACTTTACAAAGTCAATAAAGTTGGTGAATACTCTTTGGGTATGCCAATACATTTCTCCTACACCCTGAAGTTACTTCAATAACAAGGATAGTATTGCATTTATCTTAAACACCAATATATTTTTTAGACTCTTGGTTTCAGGAAAGAAGGGTTAGGGAAATAGAAAGGTTAGAACATACATTCTCATAATGTGAGGACAGTTTGAATCCCCTAATGAAATCTAGGTAAGCCTTTCCCAGCAGTAAAAGTGTTCAACAAATTACACCTACGAGGGGACAAGTCATGCCAAAGTCAATAGATTAGGAAGGGTGCCTTTAAGGAGCTAGTACAGCTAAAGTCAATTGGACCAAGTCAATAGTTCTGATGCACTTCTTCTTGGATAAAGTCTTTCACAAAGTCAGATAGTTCAAGAAAATCACTGAAGGAACACAAACTGTTAAGACTGTGCAAGGGGAGTTGAGATCAACTCCAAAAGTTAAGCCAGTGCACTTCTCAAATGAGAAAGCACGATTTATGGCAATAAGGCAAATAACACAAGCCCCCACAGTACCTCTGGTTTGAAGAAAATGTTCCAGCTGGATTCCTCCTTGTTACAGCCAATCAGACCTTTGTTCCTGGGCCTCAGTCGTGGGGACCAGAGGGAGGCTGTCTGGTGGGCTCTTGCGGCAGAGGACTTCGTCAGCTACAGATTTTTTTAGATTCAGCAGCTCTTTGTGGTTTTAGCACCTTTCAAACAGCACTGATGCAGAACGAATATCCCTGATTGGACTTTCCTTGCTCACTCGGTCCTGGACTCTGGCGAGGGGACTCTGGATCAGGATTTCCTGCTTCTGGAAGGTCCTTAGGAGGCTCCTGGAGCTTTTGGATGGATTTGTTCCGCGGAAGACATTGCACTCGATAATGGACACTTGACCCCTGGCATTAGGCTTCTGCAGCACTGGAGAGGCACAGCAAGTCAAGGGTTGCATCAAAGGAGAGTTCATCTCAGGGCTAGTTGGTCCCACCAGGCCAAGGGGAGAAGTCGTTCTGTCCGGAGTTTCTGGGTCGATTTGAAAAAAGGAGGTCTGCACAACAGCAGGGCTTCACCGGGCACTTCGAGGTCCAGGAGGTTGCAGCGTGCTTCTCTTCACAATTTCTACTTCGGAAGTTTCTTCCAGTGGTCGACTCTGCCTGTAGTCCCAAGGACCTCGCCTTTTAAGCTCGTTCTCATTCTTTCACAGACCTAGGCTGTCAATCACCCAGCAGGGTGGCTGTCCTTCCCAGACAGACAGCCGGCCAATCAGGACTGGTTTTGTTCAGGCACACCTAAAGACAAGGGACAGGGGCGTTTCGGGACCCTCCCTCACTTCGTGCCCTTCCAGACACACTGGAGCCAGGGACAGGTTTCAGGGCTGAAGCTCGCCAAAGGCAAAACACACAAAGGGCTCAAACCTGTTTCAACTTAGAGTAAAAGCCAAGGAAGACCTTAGAAACAGAAAATGGCGAAAAAAGAAGACTGGGCCATTTTGACATAATGGTCACCCATGGGTGCTGTACTGCAGCTGAGGGTTCAGCCTGCGCTAAAAATGCACACTGGTAGTAAAATCTAAACCACTGCCACCAGCCATCTAAGGTATTAAGGGTAACAAAAAAAGATGTTACATGAGAAAGTAGAATTAGGGGCTACTAGGTAAACCCCCAGCACTCCACATAAGATGGTGTGTGCTGGACCGAAAAAGTAAAAAAGGTAAGCTCAATTTCACCTTAATATTCTTGGGAACAGTAGTTCACCCAAGAAAATGTATTTAAACCTTAAGAGAAAGCCAAGGCATTTCTCAGTGACAGTGCAATGAGGGTGTTGTGTGTCACTATACAAAAAGCAAAAGCCTATGGAGCTTGTCAGACTCCAAAAACAGTAAAAATATAAAATCCTAGTCAGGGCAAAACACAGGAGGGAGGGAGAAAAAGGTCCCACTTACTCCAGAGTTAAAATTAAAAAGGTCCTGAGCTGGGGGTCTCTAAGGTGGGAGAAAATGAGCACAGAAATGAAAATTCTTCCAAACATCGAGCGGGGGCACACCAGAAAGGAATGCCGTTGGCGCAGCGATCGCTCTGGTGGAGTGGGCTCTCGGACAGCCTGGCAGAGGATGGTTAGCCAGCCGATGACAGTGCATGATGCAGCCGAAGAGCCATCTTGAGATGGAAGCCTTGGACAAGGCCTTCCCATGATTCCCAGGTCCAAAGTTCACAAACAATTGAATAGTCTTCCAAAAACTCTTAGTGCATGCCACGTAAACTTTCAAGGCATGAGCAACGTCCAGCGAATGCAAGGTCCTTTCCACCGGCGAAGGGTTCGGGTAGATAACAGGGAACTTCAAAGGCTCGTTGAGGTGAAATTCTGATGGAACCTCAGCATGAATGTCAGCTGCTTTCAAGACAGGACCTGGATCCCACCCACCCGTCTGGCTGAGGTGATGGCTACAAGAAACGCGGTCTTCCACGAGAGAAACTTGAGTGGGGCTTGATGCACAGGTTTGAAAGGTGCCGCCATGAGTCTTGTCAGCACTACGTTGAGCTCCCATGCTAGGGCAGGCACCTTCACCGGCGGGAAAGATCGGAAAAGACCCTTGAGAAACTCCTTGATGAGTCTGTGGGACCGCAACTAGAATCTTCCTGGGGATCTGGTGTAGCGTGAGATGGCCGCGAGGTGTACCTTGATGGATGCATGAGCCAGACCAGCTTTGGCCAAGGAAAGCAAGTATGGAAGAAGCTGTGGGGCCATGATCCTCAGAGGGGTAATCTTCTGCGACCAGCACCACGTATAAAAATGCTTCCACTTATGGCCATAGCACTTTAGTGTCAACGACGTCCTGGCCCAACTCTAAGGCTGCAGGAGGAGCCATGCCTTCAGGTTCAGAGATCCTGGGTCGTGATGAAGGATTGCACCTTTTTTCTCTGGTGAGCAAGTCTGGAAGTAGCAGCAATTTGACTGGAGGAGTCACTGACAGGCTGAGTAGGTCTGGATACCAAATCTGCCTCAGCCACGACGGGGCGATGACTATCATTTTGCACTAACACACTCTGAGTGTGTTGATCACACGTAGCGAGAGGAATCTGGGGAAAAGTGTACAGAAACAGGCCTTCCCACGGGAAGGAGAACGTGTTCCCCATGCTCCTCGGTTGGTGGAATCTGCTGGCAAACATCTAGAAGTTTGAGTTCGCCTCCGTGGCAAAAAGGTCAATCAGAAGTCTGCCCCATTTGAAGAACAGACGGTCCACCTGATCCTGACGAAGTACCCACTCGTGGCAGGAGCACAGTTCCCTGTGAGGGAGTCGGCGATGGTGTTCTTGATGCCTGCCAGGTGGAACTGGATGAGGACCATAGCTTATCCAATGGCCCTATGCCACAATCCCTGAGCTTTATTGAAGAGCGCTGGGAATCGGGTGCCCCCTTGCTTTCTGATGTAAAACATGGTGGTGGTGTTGTCCGTGAAGATACTCACCAGCTTGCCTCTCAGAGACGGTAGGAAAGACTTGAGGGCCCAAAACACTGCCTGTAGCTCCAGGATGTTGATGTGCAGATCTTCTCCTCCAGCACCCTCAGACCTCTGGCGTGTAGTCATCCGGTGTGAGCGCCCCAACCTTCCAGAGAGGCATCCATGGTGACCATCTCCTGGTATGGAGGGTTTGAAATCCCGTACCCTGGGGGAGGTGGGCGCGTATGCCCCACCACTATTGCCCACCGGAACTCCTCGTTGAGGTGGGGTGGGGGGGGGAATCTTGTCTGCAAAACTCCTGGTCACTTGTATCCAATGTGCATCCAAGAATTCCTGTAGGGGTCGCATTTGCAGCCCGCAGAGACGGACAAGGTTGATGCAGGACGACATCATGCCCAGCAATGACTTGATGGCCTGAACCGTGGCCGTCTTTGCCGACGACAATCGCTGTATCTTCCCTTGAATGGCTGCTAGACTCTCCTCCGAGGGGGGTGCGAGGCCAGCCACTGTGTTGAGTCTGGCGCAGAGGAACCGCACGTTCTGCGATGGCCTTAAGCAGGACTTCTGATAGTTCAGGGAGAACCCCAGCTCCATCATAAGTTGGATGCTCTCCTTCGAGTGTTCGTCAGCCAGTGCCCAGGAGCAGGCACGTACCAGACAATCGTCCAGGTACGGGTACACATGTATGCCCTGCACACCCAGGTGGGCCACCACCGGGGCCAGGCACTTTGTGAACACCCTTGGGGCTGACTTTAAGCCGAACGGTAGGGTCTTGAACTGGTAGTGTTGGCTTTGTACCACGAACCGTAGCAGCTTCCAATGTTTCCTGTGGATGGGGACATGGAAGTATGCATGGTCTAGGTCCAACAACTTCAAGTAATCCCCTTCCTCCAGTTGGCCAAGCATGTGTTGCAACGTGACAATCCTGGATTTTTGGGACTTTAGGTATTTGTTCAGATGGCGTAGGTCCAGGATGGGTCTCCAACCTCCTGCCCAGTCTTCTTTCTGACCAGAAAGTATCTGCAATAATCTCCAGAGCCACGGAGACGTTGGGAAATGAGCTCTATCGCCTCTTGCCCCTTTCCGTAACATGGCTCATACTTCTTCTTGGAGCGGAGGGATGTGCTGCTCCTGACTGGGAACCAGTGGAATACGAGGGCACCCGTGTTGGAACTCCAAGGTGTGACCCTGAGCGAGAGCATCCAGCACCCATCTGTCAGTGATCTTCTACACACTGACGAACCTCATCAGCTGGCCTCCCACTGGGGTGCACAAGTGGGGGCCCGATGTCTTGCCCGGTTCAGGCTTGCTTGGGCGCTGGAGCCCTGGCCTGTGGGCGACAGCAATGTTGACCTACGCTTCTGTAGGCCTGGGAGCAATCTCTGTAGGCTTCCTGCATGGAGGATTGGGGAGGTTGCCTGTACAATGTGGAGTATCCCTTGGATGATCTGCTCGACTTTCCCTTGGAGGAGCGAAAAGATGACCGATGCTGCTGCAGTGTAAGGGAACGCACAGTCTCTGTGTCCGTTTTTATGCCTTGAAGGGATTCATCGACCGCCTTCCCGAACAGGGGTTTTACCGTTGAAAGGCATGTCCAGCACCTTTGCATGAACGCCCTGGCGAAAGTTAGTGGCTTTCAACCATCCCTGCCGACGAAGGCAAACACGGTTTCTCATCTGTCGGAAGCCCGTGTCGGCGATGTTCACTGCCACCGTAATGGCATGGTCCGACGAAACCTCCCCTTCCTGGTACAGGGCGAGAGCCTCGGTTTTCATTTAGTCAAGAAGGAAATCCAGGATAGGGCCCAGGTTGTACCATATGTCCAGAGCATTAGCCATGTAGATGATTCTCTTCCCCATGGCATCCATGTTCTTCCCCTCATTGTCCTGGGGGACCGATGATACGGAAACCAGGTTGGCTGAACCTTTTCTTGCAGCGGCCGACACCACCGAGTCCAGCGACGGTTGTGACCTTGAGCACTTGGGTGCAGGGTCTGGCACCAGTGGAGACTGGCCAGTGTATTGCAGCAAACCCCATACACACAACCAAGCACTCAGTGACCCACATCAATGAAAGGGGGACTCTGGGTGGGGAGTCTTGTGCCAAGTGCCTTACAGCTCAGCCAATGCTTTTATTAGTGGTGGAGCCGCTCTGTCTATGCAAGTGCCCCACCCTATATCTCAGGGGCACAGTGATAAGCCCACACGAGGCAGCTTCCCCTAGCAGGTCCATATCATCCAGTCCTGGGTTGAGAAGCAACACCAGGGCTGTGCTGCCATCTACCTGCGAGGTCCAGTCGGATAGGACATAACTATGAAGGGTATTTTGGGTGACAAAGGACGTATGCACAGGCTTTGAAAAGAGACAAACTCGTATGTGCTTTACACGCGCCATCAGTTCACTGTATGGAAACGGCCCAGTGTGCATCTGAAATTTTGCAAAGAATTGCTCTAAAAAAGATGATAGTGTTGCCACAATAACAAGGCTTATGTGCACAATACTAGTTTTTGTTCCCAACACTTAAAATGTGCTTAGATCAAGGCTTAATCCCAGAACAAGCCCTGATCATGGGCAGTTCTAACTCCTTCTCAGCTGCAGGTGCATAGGGATGCTCATGGGCGTAGGACTTGGGTGGGACAGGGGCTGGGGGGAAAAATCCCCTCACAATTTTAGGTGAGGGGGATATAATGGCATTTATCCCCCCCAGAATTTGGTTTGGAATTGTGTCTCTGCAGCGTTACGTCTCCAGCATGCACTGCAGGCTGCTGGCTGCAGTGGTCATTGTCAGCGTGAAAAATTTAAAGTACAAGTTAACTCTTCATACTCTGCAGCAGCGGGCTAAAATAAACATGAACTTCTGTTGCTTGCTCATGCATCACGTGCCCTGCGCATTTGCAACATGCCCAGGCCGGGAAACAAACTGCACGTGCCCTGGCTGTGCAGTGCACTGCTGCGCAGCCTCAGCCTTCAGTGTTTCATCCATCCAATGTGAGGGACAGGCAGCACATGCCTGTGATCGGACAAGGCTTACTTGGTCTGAGCATGCAATGACCTGTGCACCTGGGCATCGAATTGCCCATTTCCATAGGTGGCAAACACCCTGCCCTGTCTCAGTTACAGATCTACATGCATGGCAATGAGCTCTGGCTCGGGTGATGCACATCTCTACCATTGCTGATGCTGGTTGTGACACCCATCTCCGATTATGATCTATGCCTCTTCCCCTAGCGCCGCTCACTGTGCCTCCGCTCTTAGTCCTCCACACTATTTCTCCCCTCTCTGCCCTGCGCTCACTGTGGCTCTGCAGAGTTTTCATGGAGCTCCAGAATGGCCTCACATCTTTTATTCCATAGTGACAGTAAACACTCAGGGTTGCCACTACCAGGATTGTGCAGGATTTTAAAAACTGTGGGACTGCATCTTTCATTGTGGTTTTCCGAAACAGTGTTAAGGTGTTCCAGCTCATGCGAACTTGATAGAGATTACACTTAACTCATAGCTATGCAAGCCGTTGATGTGCCTTTAGGTAGCTGGAGTACTTTTATCCAAAATATATTTTCTAGGGTGGACCATAGTTCATCCGAACAACCAAACGCATTTTCGGCTCCAAACATTAGCACTCGGGTGACTTTTTGCTGGTAAAAAGTTATCACAGGTTTCAAGGAAAATTTCCCGTACTTTTTATTCAGGATCATTGCTTGGCATGCAAATTGCAGACACTTTGATTTTGCAATATCTGCTCAGGGGCCATCATTTATGTTTGCACTAATTTGCATGCCCAAGTATCTTGCGTTAGTAATGGTACTTAATGTCTCCTTTCCCAAATGCCATTTAAACTTTTTATTTTTACCTTTTTTACAAGCTTTCAGATTTTGCAGTTAGTATCTCGCTCTTTGCATTGTTTGTGTGCAGGCCATTGTTTTCCACATAATTTTTGATTGCGTCCATTTTGCGCTGCAACCCAATCGGGGTAACGTCCAACAGGATCAGGTCATCGGCATACAACAGCCAATTTACAAGACGTATTTTTGGAAAAAAAGGATCGAGTACCTTCAATTGCTACACCAATGTCTGACAGAAAGAGATTAAATATGATAGAGGCCAGGGGGCATCCTTGCTTCACGCTGCAAAAGGTCTTAATTTCGGCCGTTAGAGTGCCCTCCTGGTCTAACCAAATTTTGATGGTGGTGTCAGTATGCAGTTCTTTAATTGCAGCCAGCAAGCCTGGAGGACAACCCCAGTTCTTCATTTTAGTCCAGAGTAGTTCCCGATCGATGCTATCACAAGCATGCGAGAAGTCAATAAGTGCTAAATACACCTTTCTATCCGTTCTTATTGCCCCCAATTTTTAGAAGGTTTATTACTAGGAGGTTCAAGCCACAACCAACTCCCTTCATGAATCCGGCCTGTCTGGGATCTACGTGACCACTTTCTGTGATCCAATTCAATAGTTTGTGTTGAAGCATCGTTGCATAAACTTTCCCCAAAACATCCAAAAGGGCTATCGGACGATAGTCCTTTGGATTTGCTCAGTTCCCTTTCTTAAATATAGGGACAGTGATGGCACTTTTCCAAGATTTTGGGGTTGCGCAGTTAATGGAAATTCTGCTAAACAACTCATTGCATACATCGGTCCATTTCTCTGGATTTTTCTTTAGGGTATAGTTGGTGAGGCCATCTGGGCCAGGGGCCCGTGAAGTGCTAGCCTTTTTAATTATCTGCAAGATGTCCTCTCTGTCAAACTTTAGGTTCCACAACTCAAGTTTTGGCAGTACGGGATCTTTCCAATTTCCCTTTTTACTATACAATTTAGTATAATGTGTTATCCATGCTGTTTTGGATACCATTTTTGCCATCAGTGCTCATTGTTTATTATTTTCCAAAAGTCAGAGGAATTTTTATTTCCCATCTTTTGCTTTATGAGTTCTGCATCTTTTTGGAAACATAAATGCTTTATGTGCTCTAATCCAGTTTTCGTATTTTTGTTTGACTGCACGTTTGGCTAGTAGATAAAGTTTAGGATCATTTTTTGTTATTTGTCTGATTTCAGCATGCTTCTTCTTTAGGGCGTCAAGATCAAATTTGTGTTTGGTGGCAAAGCCACATTTCCTTCACCCATGTGTTTTTTCCACTAATTGTGTTAGTAAATGACCGTATTCAACTTCATTTTGTTCGTTGATGTACGCTCTTGCTATTTGATTGACTTCAGCTTTCTGGAGTTTTAACCTTCCCCTATTTGAATTCACCATAATAGGGTGATTCCAGAATGTGCATTCTCCTTTACCAGGTGCTAATAGCGTCATGGTCACTAACTCATGATCACTATGGACCATGGTAATCATCTGAAGGGATATTATTTTTTTGATTTATTTTTTCGGTCACAAAGAAGTAGTCTATGGTGGAATTTTGGTTGCATCTATTCCAAGTCGGACTGGCCGGAGTATCGCCAGCAGTGTTTCCATTTAGCATGGCAAGATTTCTTAGCTCCAGCTTTGTAGTTATGCAGTTGATGTTTAGGTCACTGCATACTAGGATGTCTGCTGTTCAATCTTCTTCAAATATTTCATCCACTACTGCTGATACTTGGTCTATGAAAGTGGTTGTGCCTGCCGCTGAATGATTCCAGTATAAATTAAAGATGTGGGTTGTACCCCCATTTAATTTTCTTGTTGTAACAATAGATGTTACCTGTATGTATGCTGATATGTTCAATATTTTGAGGATTCAATATCCCTAACTTTTTTTGACAAGCGTTAAAAGGCCAGCCATAGGTCTGCCCTTTAGTCTTTTGATGGCTGGATTAATAGCCACCTCGTAATCCTCAGATAGAGGGCAGACATCCATCCACGTTTCCTGGAGTCAAGCCACATCCAATCCGTCAAGCCAGTGTTCCTGGAACAAATGTGTGAATCCCCTGGTGTTCCATGTCCCAAACTTATGCACCATCTGCTCATCCTCCGCTTGCCATGATCTTCGAGAGGATCTACTTAGCGCTTCAGCTAGCCAACACCAATCATTCGCCGTATCGTTTTTCTCCTTAGAGGGTGTTGCCTTCATTGCTGTCTGTTTTAGTTTCATTCTCACACTGTCAAGCCCTATGTTTCTACAGCCAGAGATGTTAACAAGAGCCTAGCACTCTGAAATTACAACATATATATTCCTGAGAAATCTCTTGTGCCCGTAGCAGTGGCAAGTCTGAAGTGAGACCCAAATTGAAGGATTTTATACTCTGAACTGCTTTTTTTTCTTAATTTTCTTCTGTTTTCTTTTCTTATTTTCTCGTCTTATACAGTGACAATATATGCAATTTAATACATTTTGCCATTTTAATTTTGTAAAAAGTCGAGTTTTGACAAAAACCCAATAAATAAATAAAAAAGCAAAGTCCCCAAGGTGTCCCCTGTCCCCCCCAGATTTTATGGGTCTCCTATGCCCGTGGGGTTGCCACCCACCCAGATTTCGATCAGACTGACCTTTTTCGAGGTCTGTATGGTTGTCGGTTTAGATGCAATAAATCCAGATTTTATGTGTCTCCTGGGACAGCAGCAGTCTGAGTTTCAACACTCAGAAGCCAGGGAAATTGAAGCAGGAGCGGCCTGTGGCCTTTGAAGGTGTGGGTCAGCCAAGGCAATTGAGCTTCCTGCAGAGTTCATTTGAGCTGGGATTTACAGCTCTGCTGTCAGAAAAGTGCTGTCCATGAGGTAGCAATAAATGGAAACTGGGTCATGGGGGCAAGTATACCTCCAGTGACCCTTTCACATGCAAAGTGCCAACTCTGTATTCAAAGTGCTACTGTTGGGGCTGTTCATTTTGATGGACCATATGCATTTTCAAGGCAAGTACAGACAACAGGTCTCACAAACAATTTGTGAAAGAATTAGTCAATTGTAGATTTAAAACATTTTACAAGCCTGTCTGCTTATTTGAAAATGCAAAAAAAAGAAACCTTGCAAAACTGCACATTTTATTTATACTTTTACAAAACTATATGCTGGATGCCTATTTTCAAAAATTAAATAGGCAAGCAATCTGGATTGATAATACAACCAACCCAAAGCAGACTTTAGACACTTTCTTGTTGCAGTGTCATGCATGAAAAGGGCACCCAGGCATCCACCCTTTTCTGCACTCTTTCACTTCCAACCCTGAAACGAGAAGCAAAACTACAAATACCAGATTGCAGAAAAACACTCAGCGCAGGATACACTACTTACACCAGACTCACGTGGTGCAACAGAACATGCATCTCTGCTTCACAACCACCATTTAGAGTATGGGCGGAGTGTCAGCAGATCGTTTGTGTAGCATTGCGCTACATTACACAGTCTTTTTACTGTGACACTGAGGGCTTTGACCATCCGCACGGGGAGAGTGCGCTCGCCTGGGCTTTTTTGATTTTGTAATAATGAAAATGAATGATGGGAGATCAGCCTCCAAGAAATGTGCAAGGCTATTCCGCACACATTTACAGGCCGATTCATGGAATCAACGTGCGCCGAAAAAACGGCGCACGCGTGCGAAAACGTGCGATTCGCAGTGAAATAGCGAAAATCACAGTGCAAGTGCGATTATCGCACAGAAAACATTGCACATCTATTCATGGAAGTCCGTGCATGCGCGAAATGTGGGATGTGCGCTGAAAAAAGTGCGCGGCGCACGCTGGCGCACAGGTCATCGAACGCCGTGCGATAAGGCTACAGCGAATTCGCACATAGCGCGGCGCACATAACAAAAGTAGGCGTAACACGGGGCGTCACACGCAGAATGGGGAACAACTCGTGAAAATGTGAGCATCACGGGGGAAGTACAGGAGGCAAGTGCGCAGAACGCCCACACGCTCGCCTACAACACGTATTCATGGAATCGAATAGGGAAAAACAGCGCACGGCCAAAGACGCGCACAGGCCCATACATGTCCGCCACACGAAAGCAGGCGGTAGCGTCCCTGCGCAGGAAAAAAATGTGCGCCAAAGTCCTACACGCGCGAGAAGGCCCACACGCGATCGGGCCTGGGGGAGCGTGTGCGTGTATTTCAGGGGTGCGTGTGAAGTTCCACACGCGATTGGCCTGGGCGCGTGTATTTCAGGGGTGCGCGAGAAGTTTCTCACACGCGATTGGCCTGGGCGCATGTATTTCAGGGGCTTGCGGGTGTTTACACACGCGATCGGGCCTGGGGGAGCTTGTGCGTGTATTTCAGGGGTGCGCGTGAAGTTCCACACGCGATTGGGCTGCGTGCGGGTATTTCAGGGGCTCGCAGGTGTTTTCACACGCGATCGTGCCTGGGGGAGCGGGGTACGTGTATTCCAGGGGCTCGCGGGTGTTTTTACACGCGATCGGGCCTGGGGGAGCGTGTATTCCAGGGGTTCGCGTGAAGTTTTTCACGCGATCGGGCCTGGGGGGGAGCGGGGTACCACTCACCGTCTGCCTTGCGTGTAGAAGAACGCGTAGCCAACACCCGCTGTGAAGTAATAGCGTGTGAACCCCAACAGATGGAAAACACACGCACCGCATGAAAAGCACGTACAGAGCAGTGTAAAGGCACGCGGGATCTCCAAGCCCTGCCAGGGCAACGCCCGTGCGCGAAACGCCGCTTACGCTGTAAGGGCCTTTGGTCCAATGAAATCGCGTACGCGTGCTGACGCGCTTACGCGCTAAGGCCCTTTCCTCGAATTTCACGCTGACATGCAGGATTTTCACGTGCCAAATCACTCCGTATCAAGCTGGCCACGCGAAAACACACGGAAGACCACGCTCCTGCCCAGAAGGCCGAATCACTGCCCCCCAGTGCCCCGAGCAGCCTCCCACGTGCCATCTGCTGCTGCCTGCCTGCCTGCTGCCACCGTGCCCTGCCATTTGGTGCCTGCACATCAGCCATCTGCAGGGGTCCAGTTGCTGTGTCCACCCCTGCTGGAACAGAAGACTCCCGACTCGGATAACATCGCTCCACAGCCCAGCCCCAGGACCCAGTTTCCCACCCACTCCTGCCCCTGGGGTTGCCATGTCGGGCACATCAACATCTGGCACCAGTGGCAACCCCCGGCCAGAGGGGCACCAGCTTCACTGCCACCGTAGTTGGTGTCCTGGTGGAGCAAGTCCTGGGGCAGTATGATGCCCTCTTCGGATCGTCCCGCGCCAACAAGGAAGGACGGGAGAGGATCTGGGCCGACTGTGTGGTTGCCATCAACGCGGAGGGGGTGGCAACCCGCACCATCCAGAAGGTCAAGAAGCGCTGGGAAGACATGAGGTCCAGGACCCTCATAAAGGCCCGGCGCCTCGTGGAGGGGGGCCGGGGCCGCATGAGTTCCATCCAGATGAGGGTCCTGGAACGCGTACACCCAGCGCTCCACGCCCAGGTCCATGAGAGGGAGACCCGTCTGGAGTTGAGCGGTAAGTGGCCAAGCATTGCTGTGTGAGACAGGGCATTTTGCAGTGTGCTGGTTGTCTGATACTTGCCTGCATGTGTGACATAGGCCATGTACGCATGCATGTGTGCAGGGACATCATGGTAATGCATGTGCGACCAGTAATGTGTGAACCGCACGGCTGTTGCATGTGTTTAAATGCGACATGGGGAGCCCTATGCAGATTGCACACATGAGAGCATGGCAGTCTCTGTTCCTGGACATGGGTGGGGGTGAGGGATGGGTGCCGATGCCAGGTACATATATGGTATCCATGTCTGTGTGCCTGACCTGCGTGTCTGACTTGTGAATGCCATGGATGCATGACACATGTCTGTGACAATTTACAGATTCACTGATGCAGCCTAGTCATCCTTGTATGCATTGTGATTGGGGTGTACGGGGCCAGATGGATGTGACTGAGGTGAAGTGTGTGCATGTGATAGGCATGACCCATGATGCATGTGAGTACCATTACATTGTATGTTTCGAGAGTCCATTGGACATGTATGGAAATGTCCATGGCATGCACCATGACTGTCACTGTGTGTGTTTTGCCTGGACTGACACATGTGTTATGGAAGTGTACTTTAACAGTGGCACTCATGTGCTATTGCTTCCTGTCTAGGGGACCATTGTACAGTACCCTGATGCTTGTGTCCTATGTCTCCCTCTACGCAGCGGCTAGTGAAGAAGAGGGCGGAGACGGCGCTGTGGAGCAAGGCGGCGGGGATGCCCCCACAGCTGCAGCGGAAGGGGTGGGTGAGCCCCCACAGGGGCCTGCTACGGCAGTAGACGGTGAGGAGCCATCCAGGTTGGTGGTTTCCACAGAGGAGGAGGAGGCCGCCACTGAGGCGCACATGGGGCCTGGTGGGGGCATCCCTGCTGGTGCAAGTGGTGCAGTCCAGGGGCAGGAGGCAGCACAGGTCACCGTGGAGGGGCCTGTGCATGTCGCTGTCCCTGACCCTGTGGGTGCACCACCATGCACCAGCAGGGATGCCCCGTCCCAGGCCCGTCCGCAGGTAGAGGGGATGTCCATGTCATCTGACTCCCCTCCACCTGCGGACGAGGGGACCCCTGGCCGTATGGAGAAGGTCCTGATTGGGGTCGCGATGCGCACGGCTGTGATTTGTGATGCCGTGCGTGCTTCCCAGGAGGAGCACGCACGTCATCAGGAAGAGCACCGTGCCGACGTGGCCCAATTGGGATCGTCCATGTTCGGGGGTTTCCTGCATGTGTCGGCCAATCTGGCGGCCCTCTCCTCCTCTGTGGAGACTATACGCCAGTCGTTCTCCTTGCCGTCTTCCGGCCCAGATGCCACCAGGGTCCCCTGTGGACCTGCCCTGACCAATGCAGCCAGCTCAGTGGGGATCCCATCCCTGCCAGAGTCGGGAGTCAGAGGTCCAGCATGGGTGGACACCACAGCAACTGGACCCCAGCAGATGGAGGATGTGACGGCATCATCGGGCAGGGCACGTGCACAACGACGTCGGTGGTTTCCATCAGCCTGGATGCCGTCGTGCTGGCACAGGCAGTTGCGTCGGAGGCAGCAGCAGGCTCAACGAGGGAGGCATCATGGCTCGGGGCCATCAACATCAGGGGTGCAGGCATCGGCCGGAGAACCCTGGAATGGGAGTGGCTTCCGTGTGGGAGCGGTTGTGCCAGCAGATAGGTGCGGAGCGGCAGCGGGCAGAGGAGGAACGGCTCACAATGGTCAGGGCGGAGGACTCCATGCGGAGGGCGCTGAGGCGGGCTGAGTGCCTCGAGGGTCTTTGCAGGGAGTTGGAGTTGGAGCTGGACACTGCATTATCCCTGCAGGACCTCGGGGCCAGGGAACATGCCCGCCTCCAAGCCATTGACCACGAGTTTGATGATGCCCTGGCCCATGACAACAACCAGTGAGCCGTCGGACTAGCCCGCTGCCTTCGTATATAGTTAGTGTTAGGTTTCCTTTAATTTTTTTTTTATTTGGTTGCGATTGGACAATGCGCCACATTTTTGTATATAGTTCAGTTTTTAGTTAGTTGTCATAGTTAGGTTTCATTTGGTTGTGCTCATGGACCCGGGATTATCTTGTAAATAGTTCTTCAATGGATTTTTTTTTTATGGATTTTTTTTCATCGCCATGGAGCAATGGTTTTTGTTTATCATTTACACTTGGATTACTTTTCTGACTGTGACTTTGGACACCATTCATTTTGATTGTGCTGTGTGTTTTTGATTTTTTTCATGGACATTCATCTTCTTTTGGTTGTTTTGCTTTGTGGTTTTTCTCATTTCATTTCCATTCAAGTTGATTTTCAATACATTTTTATTTTCATCCTTCAATGTGTCGTATCATCTCATTGCTTTCATGCATGTCATGTTGGGTGTTTTAACATTCACTTGCAGCCATTGTGTGTGACAGACATGTGTTCATTTGCATTATTTACATTGGGTGTGTAACATGTAATTGCCTTTGATATGTGGGTGGATGTGATGGTTGGTTGGGCCTTTTGGCAGGGGAGGATGGCCATTACGGACATGATTGGGGATTGTTGGGACCCAGGTGCAGGGGGGCATGGATGGGACATGGGCGAGGGCCTGGTGGAGGGTGCCCCTGCACTGCTGGGGGGTAGAGGGGTGGGGGAACAGGAGTTGGACATGGGTGGGGGCCTGCTGGCAGGTGCCCCGCAATTCTGGGGGTGCAAAGGGACATGAGTTGGTGATCATTAGTGCAAGGAGACATGTGCCTTTGCTGGGGGGCATGCCCATGTTGGGTGAGCTGCCTGCGGGACATGACCAGGGATGCAGGGTAGTCCCCTGTGGTGTGGGCTGCCTGCAGGGGCCGTGGAGGGTGTACAGGGAACACCTGGGAGGACCCACACTGGCAAATCACATGTAGGACTCCCCGGCACCCCTGAAATACACGTACCCTGCTGAAATTGCGTGTAAAACTTTCCGCGCACCCCTGGAATACCCGCACGCAGCACAATCGCGTGTGGAACTTCGCGCGCACCCCTGAAATACACGCGCCCAGGGCAATCGCGTGTGGAACTTCTTGCGCACCCCTGAAATACACACACCCAGGGCAATCGCGTGTGGAACTTCTCACGCACCCCTGAAATACACGCACCCAGGCCATTCGCGTGTGGAACTTCCCGCGCACCCCTGAAATACACGCGCCCAGGCCAATCGCGTGTGGAACTTCTCGCGCACCCCTGAAATACACATACACACACTCCCCCAGGCCCGATCGCATGTGAAATCACCCGCGAGCCCCTGTCATACACGCGCCCAGCCCAATCACGTGTGGAACTTCCCGCGCACCCCTGAAATACACGCACGCAGCCCAATCGCGTGTGGAACTTCCCGCACACCCCTGAAATACACGCGCCCAGGGCAATTGCGTGTGGAACTTCCCGCGCACCCCTGAAATACACGCGCCCAGGGCAATCGTGTGTGGAACTTCCCGCGCACCCCTGAAATACACGCGCCCAGGCCAATCGCGTGTGGAACTTCCCACGCACCCCTTAAATACACGCGCCCAGGGCAATCGCGTGTGGAACTTCCCGCGCACGCCTGAAATACACGCGCCCAGGGCAAATCGCATGTGAAACCACCCGCGAGCCCCTGTAATACACCCGCCCAGGGCAATCGCATGTGAAACCACCCGCGAGCCCCTGTAATACACGCGCCCAGGGCAATCGCATGTGAAACCACCCGCAAGCCCCTGTAATACACGCGCCCAGGCCAATCGCGTGTGGAACTTCTCACGCACCCCTGTAATACATGCGCCCAGGCCATTCGCGTGTAGGACTTCTCACGCACCCCTGTAATACATGCACACGCTCCCCCTGGCCCGATCGCGTGTGAATCTTCTCGCGCACGCGTGTTCCCGACACCCGTAATACGCGTTCCCCGCTTTTACCAGTCCGGTAAACTGGTACAGTGTTGGCGCAGCCCATTGCGATGGTTTTGCGATCTTGATGGCTTTTCCTTGCGCGAGGGCGTTCTTGGGGGCGTAACTGGCGCTGCTGCAGGGTCGCTGCGCCACGTCTGCTTTTGGAGGCGAGAATCCATGAATACGCTGTGCGCAGGAATTGGTTTTATCGCACGCGGCTGGCGCAGACATTCGCACGGGCACGCTGTGCGCCAGCCGCGTGCGACACTTTTGAGAGGAATTACATGAATCGGCCTGTTTATCTTAACGCATTGTCATGTGTACTCCGGGAAGCTACAGCCTACAGGTGCCTTATTCCCCCGTCATATTCAGCTGGAATGGGATAGCCCCGGGTACATTAAAGCATCTCAGGAATGGGGAAAGCACACCTTCCTCCAGCCATGGACAGTCCGATTTAAATATCAAAGGCCCCATTGAGCTGCATTCCTTTGGTCTACTACGGCTGGTGTCAGTGCATACAAACGAGATAATTGAAGAAAGCCTAGAAGCTTAGTTGCGGGAAGAGACAACAGGAAAGGCGTAGCCAACACCCCTTTGTATGCAATAACTAGAAGCTAGTTCCCACCTCTCTGTATGAAATGCAGTGAATGGCCTGTCTGGGTCCAGAAGTTACCACAGGTGTCACTGCAGAGCAGACCCGTTTCAGAGGGGTGAAAGATGCAATTTGGTAGAGACCGGAAGTCTGCTCCCATCACAAACCTCAAGGGAGACGTGCTCTTTAATCAAGAGTCATAGAGGGCTCAGTTAACCAGAGAGACACTTTGATCTACAACAGACAGGAAGAGGGGTGGGAGTTAGGTATGTGCTGTCACCCCTAGTCTATCATGTTGCAGAGCACTCTGGTCCAGACCTCATGCATAACAGAAGATTGTTGGTGGGGACCCAGGATTGGTTCATTAAGGTAGCTTAGCCTGCACCAATCACTTGGGCCCATTTGGCTTTAAAAGAGGCCTGAATGACAGATGAGACTTGACAGATCATCTGACAATTTTGAAAGGAGTAAGGAGGAGGACTCATTTGAACCCCGGCTCAAAGGTACAGTCTATCTTGCATCTTCTGCCAGCGAAGGAAGGACAGGTGTTCCAAGAGGGAAGCAAGATCCCTCCCCTAAACATCTCCCAGGGAACAGAGGGAGATACCAGACTCAGAAGACCCATCCAGCAGCTCCAGAATCAGTACCCAGCCAGCACACAGTGTGCCCCGCTAGGTTCTGCCAGCAAGCTTCCTAGGTGGGAAGTGCCATAGAGTCTCTAGACAAAGGGCAAAGCAGTTTCCTGCAATCACTCTGCTGAGCTTTGGGCCATGCACCTTGAAAGGACCAGAGTCCTGTGAAGAAGCTAGGAGTACCACACAAGCGTCACCCAGCATTAATCTTTTAAGGACATTTTCAAGACAGTGTAGTCCTCAAACTGCATCCAGCTGCACCACGGACTGTCACGCCGCAGTCACAAGAGCCAATCGAGTCGCCTCGACCAGCATGCCAGATCCACCAACCAACAGAGGGAGAACAATTCTTGGCCCCGCGCCAGACAGCCTGCAGACGTCCATCCACCCTCACTTGCCGAACTGCCTGCCGCCTGGTACCCACAGCGGTCTCCCGCCACGAACACTGTCTCAAAGGCTGCCAAGCGCCCTGAAACCACCTTGACACGGTCAATCACCAAGAACTTCTTCATCACCAGGCACATTGTGGTTATAACCCACCCCCCCCCCTGTAGTGATACACGAAATTGCAACCTTGCCAATCAGGGCTTTAGATGACAGCATTAGCCGCTGAAAGCCAATAGTGTATTCAAGGTATGTGCTAAAAATGCTGACAGTAGTCTGTTGTAGCACTTCCATTATGCAGTAGTGAGCTACAAGGGATATGCAGGCCTAGTATGAAATAGGTCACATTATGCATTGTTGATAGACAGGCAGGGAGAGGGACCCTAGCTATGTAGCTAATAGGTATTTTTGGAGTGTTTGGAACATCATGGCACCTATATAGCGCTTAGATAGCCAGTCTTAAGCGCTATAAACACTAAGCTATGAGTGCATGCCTTTTAGAGCTTGCAGATGGGGTTAATACATCCCTGCTTCCCTTAGAATATTCAGCCTCACTAACGGTAGCCCTGGCTCCAAGCTAATCTTCCTTTTCTCTGGGAAGGTACTGATAAGACATTCCTCAGCCAGCGCAGATGGGAACCAGGGAGGGGTAGGAGCGAGCAGGGTGCCTCTCAGAGAGAGTTGGGTTTTTTCCATGAGCCAGTTGCACAGGGAAAGTTCTGGAACTGTGCGTCATGGTGACTGACAGCAAGAGATTATAAAATATCCATGCACACATGACTCGGGGGGAGATCGTCCTGTGGACTTGATTCGTGTACAGTCAAGTGCCCGGAATTGGCTCTCACGGTGTCCTCCAGCATTGTTTTTCTATGAAAAGCCAGGTCTCCCAGTGCTGATTAAAGGGACGTAAGACTGTGTTTCTCTATGTTTCTCTATGTTTCTCTATGTTTATCTAAGTTCCATGTTTCACTATATTTTGCATTGTTCTAAGTTTATGCTTTGTAATATTCTTTAACTTGAATCCCAAATGTATATGAAATTCACTGCTTAGAATAAATATGCTAAGACTTTGAGGGTGTCATTTGTCACTAGCATGAGATCACTGCTCAGCACAATAGAACCTGTATTTTGGGCTGAATTGGGTATTTTTGCTCTCAAAGGGCTGGCCCCGAGGAAGATTTTGCCCATATCAAGACATTTGGTGGCAGCTTTGTGGGATTTGTGAAGAGCAGTGCCATGCTATGACATGACAGTGTGTGAGAGAACACAGTGTAGAGTGGGGAGCAGGCTGTCGCATTTCCTTGGTGGTCTCACTGCAGCTCTGAGACTTCAAAAGGCAGCAATGTTGTGTCGGCTTGCCGTGGCCGATAGCTTGTGTGGTTAAGACTCCCTTCAGTAAATCAGTCGTGACTGACTTATTGCATGGGACTGGTGCCAGGGAGTACAAGGCGATAAACGAGCGGGAAATGGCTTTGTTTAAAGCACTCCGATGAATGGTTAAGAAAGATGTATGCTCAATTAGAAAAGAATTTTATCATGCGGTTTCCCCAGTTTAAAGTTGTAATTTGGAATGCATAGTGAGACGGAGTTCTCATCTCTATTCTGTCATGAGGGCAGGGAAAAAATAATTGCAAGAATTTGACATGCAAATTGTGAATAGTGATTTAACCATTGACTCAGCCCCAGTGTGCTAGCGAGTGGGGGCTGTAATGTTCGGAGGCGAAGGTTCGCTTTTTTGATGTATGCTTTTGAGTGTTGGCATTCCTGAATAATGAGGAAGGGGAATGAGCCATGCTTAGGAGAATGAGTAACATCTGTGCTGAGAGCCTAAAGGGTTTGTTTTTCTTTTGGCAACTGTAAAATTCCATGTGCTGGTGGTGGCGAATTCTGTTTAAAGGAAACACACTAAAATGGTTATATTGCATTTTAAGCTGTGCCATGCTTTTAATGGGTGAGAGACTCACTTAAAAGGAAAGTGAGTGAATGTTATTTGGATTTTCGATTTTTGTGTATTGATTTGAATTTGCAGAATCAGTTTGCAATGGTTTGGGGGGAAAAACAATTTATATTTTTCTAAATTGCCCCTGGAGTATTTTTGATCCCATGCTATGCCATGGATTTGTGCTGTTGCCTTATAAGTGATGTATGATTTGGAAATAGTAACCTGTTGACTGTGATACATGGTGAAAAAAAATGTTGTCGACACATTAAACAGCCCACAAGCAATAGAGTGTGGGTTGTTCTTGCAGAAAAAAAAAACGTGCAGGGAGCTGCACTAAATATGGCATTTTAATTTTTTTAAATGCACTGAAATGAGTGGTTATAGTTTGGCAATGGTACAACAGAATGAAACATCTGTGTGTGATAAGATAGCACAAAGATTTAATGGGTTGTGAGTTCTCTTGAAAGATCGCACATTACAAGAAAAAAAAAAAGACGCTTTAACATTTTGCAAAATTACATGGAGTAGAATCTGATGACAAGAAAAGTGCCGCTTTTGAAAACAAGAGTCTTGCTGTGTGTGCAGAGCTTGTGCCTTGAAGCTGTCTTGGGCGAGGTGTGCGAAAGGAAGGCAAACAAAAGCAGAAACAGTACAAGAAAGAGTTAATCTGGATGAACTGTCTGAAACGAGTGCTTCCCATTGAAGCCGCCACAGTATAAGAGTTATAGGCAAAAGAGATAAGCTGCGTGCTCATGGCGCTCCCAGGTGCACACGAAAGATAAACATGCCTGCATTGTTGAGGAAGGGGGAGCAAAGACAGAGAGCTGTTCAGAAGTAAAGAATTTGCCCAGTGAAACTGTGGTAAGGAAACAAAGGCTTCATGCAGGATGGCAGACGGGCACATCACATCTGAACATTTACATATGCATCTGTGAATGGGCCAAGAAAAGACAGCTGCCCATTCCAACAGACATTACTGTGCAAACCGCATTCCCATGTGATGTGATGTGAAGTGAAACGCTATTGCTGTGCAAGCTGCATTCCAGTGCTCCATGTGATGTGAACTGAAGTAAAGCGCTGTGCACTGGAGAAGAAACCTCTAGGCGCTTTGAGAAGAGAAAATACACATCTGGCAAACTGCAAGCTACATTGCCAGGGATGGAGTAACTGACAAAGACATTATGGCATTCCAGATGGAAGCAAAACTGACAAATGTGCTTAGCCGTTTTGCAAAAGACAACATGCAGAGCGGGGCTTTGAAGTACAACATGAACACTGCACACTAGCCATGATCCAGAAGCCACACGGCTTAGTGCAAGAATGAATGATTTGTTGAAGCAACAAAAGAAACTGACTTAGACTATCGCACTCAAAGGGGTGGTTCAGGAAACAGCAAACACCCTTTGAAAAAATGACAAGTGAAAAAACCAGAGGCTTGAAAAGACACTGCCTGTAAGAAAAAAAATAAACAGCTGCTTGTGCAACTGTAAGCGGTATTGGACTGAAAGACTTTACCTTTGAAAAATGGAGTGATGCCAGCAGGGCAAACTAAATCAAGATCATGAGACACTGGAAGAAAGTTGGCGCCTGGCATTTGTGATCGCTTTGGTGAAAAAGAAAAGCATTGTGCGACCTGGGTACTTACTATATGGCTTTGTAAAAGCACAGATCAGTCTGAGGTACCATTGACCAACTATGATTGCATTGCACAAATAAAGTTTGTGATTAGGCAGTTACACCCCGTATGGTTGAGTGTAAATAAGCCCCCAGAAACATGCAGAAGGGTGATAAATAATTGCAGTAGCAATGACAAAGTGTGTAGTTACCTGATGAGACTTTTTGAAGATGGGGGTGGTATTATGGGAAGGGGTGGATAACGCTGATATTGAAGTTTTGATGACATCCTAACATGAAGAATAATGATATTGAACTTTTGATGAAATCCTAACATTTCTGTTTGTATTTTGCCTAGGCAAAGCAAGACAATGCATTTCACAATATCAGAAATAGATGTGTGCAGTTTGTGGGTGACACTAATCTCAGAGAATATGCAAGTCAACTTAAACGTGCCCTGCACCGCACTCAATGCTGCTGCAACCTGTGAGAAGTGCCCAACAGAGTAATAACTTCTGCTGAACTGGCACGATGCAGACTTGGCTAATTATCAAGTATTTGATGCTACACATTCAAATGATTCAGTTGCTGGAAATAACTTAAATGACATGGTTTGCCCTTTCTTGTTTAAAGGACTATGGACAATGAATTGTGGACTGTAACATCAGGCACCACAAACAGCTGTGTGACACAGCAATTGAATGCTAACACATTGAAAAATGGTTTTTAAATGCACTGTTGAGATGAATCTGAAAAAACGAAATGGTTTTACTCTTCCAACTGAATTGCTTTAACCAGAGATGTTTTGTTTTTTGAAAAAAAAAATATTCTACATTGCACGTAGGCAGGAAAATGATTTATGAATTGTTGGGGCAGCAGGATTATGCAAGCAGGAGCGTAATTTGTTTTGAGATAAGATGAGTGCGCACATCAAAGTCACCTGTGCGTAGGTTAAGATTCTTAATTGAAGTAATGCTGCCAAGCGTATGAGCTATAATTTGAAATGGTAATCTTTGAAACACTGGATACTTTTACAGCCAGCTTAAGGCAGGTAAATGAAACCATGACTGACTTGATGTTTGATTTTATGACACAGAGTGTGACACGGTTTTTGTTAAACCAACCAGTTTCATGTTTTTGTGGGGACAGCTGTCTCCAGCACACTAATGCAGAGTCACCTTTTGATTGTAGACATTTGGAATAATTCTTTGGAAAAGCGCTACAAATGAGTATCCACATGGAATTGCTAGTGTACTGGCCAGGCACATTGTCGGGCATCTTTTGTCACTGAATGGATACCATTTGTTTAATTTGTCTAATGTGATGTTTTTCTGATCAAGAACTGCAGCGAGTTTCTCGCCAAGATTTTATGGACTATAACTTGACTAAGGCATTTTACCATGGTGTGATGAAACAGCCACTGCCGGATAGTAGTATGGTGTTTGTGGCTAAAGTTAATATTGTATATGGTAGATATCCCACTTGAAGAAGAGTATTCTCCAAGTCACAATAGGTAGACTGGTAATGCACACCTTCATTATTACAGTGATACACTTAGGCATAGAATTACCATGAGGCAATGTTTCCTTAGTACTACCAAGCTGCTACAAATGGAGTCCATTTCTATGGCCCATCACTAGAGTGCGCGTAGCTAGGGAGCTAGATTCATTAATTGCAGGAGCTTTATATGCTTGTGACATAGAAACTGTGCAAAATAAGCTAGCCACTATGGGTTCTGATGCCAGCTCTGCTATAGAACCTCTGGCCTAGTGGGGCCCATTGATATGCCCAGCACTGCTACAAGTATTGACAGCCAACTGAAGATGACAGAATTTTAGACATGAAGACATTTTTGTCTGCCATAGGGCAGGTCAACAAGACTGCTAAATACACACAATGCATTGTATGGCAAACATTGTTAAATCAGCAGGTGTTGGCTTTTTACTGGGTGGGGGCAACCATCCTCCACACACTGGCACGCAGAGCTACAGTTACCAGCATACATATGGATTGAATTGCTTGCTTTTTGATTGCATGAATAGCACATGCCATGCTTTGATGTAAATTAGTAGAATTGTTTCCATTTTAGACAACCTGGTGCCCATGGGTTCACCTTGTTCACGAAATTAGATGGTTTCTGGTTGGGTTCCACCTACCTGGGGGAAGTGTCTAGTCACACAGCCCATAGTCACGCTTGAATGCCCTGGGATCAGGGGGAGGTAGGCCCTTAGAGTGAAAGGCTGCCAGGTTTTAGAATTGGTAACCATACATAAATGCAATAGTGCATTGTAGATTAGACTACACTGGATTGCCTTGACATTTTAACTGCCTGCTGCTTTTTAACTGACAATCAGTTATAGAAAATTGATTTAGGTATTTTTGTGTAGGCCATGTTTTGGCAAGGGTATATGTCACTGTTCACTTTGTGTACATTTTTGTTTAGGTAGTGTTTTACCTTGCATGCCACGCTAACTAACCACTAGAAGATAGTTTGCTTAAACCTCTTGCAAAGCCCCAAGGTCTTTATCACTGCACTAAATACTATATTGATAGGTATTAGTCAGCATTTGTCGCACAAACGTTGAATAGGGGTGGAATGTAGTGATACACGAAATTGCAACCTTGCCAATCAGGGCTTTAGATGACAGCATTAGCCGCTGAAAGCCAATAGTGTATTCAAGGTATGTGCTAAAAATGCTGACAGTAGTCTGTTGTAGCACTTCCATTATGCAGTAGTGAGCTACAAGGGATATGCAGGCCTAGTATGAAATAGGTCACATTATGCATTGTTGATAGACAGGCAGGGAGAGGGACCCTAGCTATGTAGCTAATAGGTATTTTTGGAGTGTTTGGAACATCATGGCAGCTATATAGCGCTTAGATAGCCAGTCTTAAGCGCTATAAACACTAAGCTATGAGTGCATGCCTTTTAGAGCTTGCAGATGGGGTTAATACATCCCTGCTTCCCTTAGAATATTCAGCCTCACTAACGGTAGCCCTGGCTCCAAGCTAATCTTCCTTTTCTCTGGGAAGGTACTGATAAGACATTCCTCAGCCAGCGCAGATGGGAACCAGGGAGGGGTAGGAGCAAGCAGGGTGCCTCTCAGAGAGAGTTGGGTTTTTTCCATGAGCCAGTTGCACAGGGAAAGTTCTGGAACTGTGCGTCATGGTGACTGACAGCAAGAGATTATAAAATATCCATGCACACATGACTCGGGGGGAGATCGTCCTGTGGACTTGATTCGTGTACAGTCAAGTGCCCGGAATTGGCTCTCACGGTGTCCTCCAGCATTGTTTTTCTATGAAAAGCCAGGTCTCCCAGTGCTGATTAAAGGGACGTAAGACTGTTTCTCTATGTTTCTCTATGTTTCTCTATGTTTATCTAAGTTCCATGTTTCACTATATTTTGCATTGTTCTAAGTTTATGCTTTGTAATATTCTTTAACTTGAATCCCAAATGTATATGAAATTCACTGCTTAGAATAAATATGCTAAAACTTTGAGGGTGTCATTTGTCACTAGCATGAGATCACTGCTCAGCACAATAGAACCTGTATTTTGGGCTGAATTGGGTATTTTTGCTCTCAAAGGGCTGGCCCCGAGGAAGATTTTGCCCATATCAAGACACCCCCCTCCTCATCCTTGTCCGAAGGCCCCTAAAAACAGTTACAACCCTTTGCCCCCTTGGTACTGGAACCGAATAACCTTGAACAGTAAGACGGATTACTTTACCTTCTATCCTCCTGTCAGTATCCAGAGTGCATCCCTTTTCTTCTTGAAACTTCCTGTCCTCTGTGTTCCTTTACAGGGTGGGTTGTATTTCGTAGTGTGCTAGAACTGTCTGTTGTAGGAATAATAAAGTAGATATTTTTATAGAAACTTGACTGGACAGTCCCTTTTATCATTGGGTAATAACTATTTTCGCTGTGTTGCAACTAACCAACGATCCACGACCTTGCAGAGATGAGCCTGCCATTCCATCCAAGTTACTAAAATTGGACAAGGCGGTCTTATAATTCACTTGTATTCCTATCTTTTTGGATCCTTCTGGTGTACTACAGGTGTGGGGTTGATTGATGGTTTAGAAACCAATATTCATCCCTGGACCACTTGTGGCCCAGAAGTTGATCAGTCACAGACACCGATTGAATTACAAGCTTCATGAAGAGATACCCCACCCGAGCAGAGTGTTGGCAAAGTGTTTCTGTGGGGCTGCAAAGGCAGATATCTATTCTTTAGCCCCAGGCTTTATTATTTCTATTGCTACTTCAACATCTGCAACAAATTCCGGGCCCTTGTTGGTCGACGGTTAACCTATGGATAACTTTTGAAAAGAGAAAAACACTGCAGCACCATTCGACCAGTTTGCCACTGTAACAGAATCTGCAAGTATGTGCTTTTTGTGACTTTGTGTACTGTTTACATCAAGTTTGACACAGATTGTTCTCTTGCAGTCATGGCAGCATCGCTGCGGAGCAAACAAACCAAGCAGAGAGAGGGTGCATTACAACAAATCCCCTCGTTTTCTTTACAGTCTGCTTCAAAGGACGCAGCGTTAAATGAAAAGCCAACTGCAGCGAGTTCTTTCAACACAGCAAAACCCTCTAAGCAAGCTAATAATCACCTCTTTCTGCCACACAGTGGTCTTGGACATTAACCAGGGAGCTCAACTCACAGCACAAGCTGGGCAAAAACCTGCTATGTCGCAGCTGACCTACTTGCCAGTAATCCAGATCAGGACACAACACAGTTGTGTTGGTCCAGGCTTTAACAAACGATTTTCCCCACAGAGCAGGATTACACTTCTTTTGGATGAGTCTTTCCTAAGACTCTGTAGAGACATGGGAGATCGAACGAAACAATGATCCGACTTTTACTACAGACAAACGTGTTCCCAGGATGGAGGGACTTAGCTTGCAGCAGGGGCGGGTTTCACTCCAATTTAATCAAACAACATACACCGAGACTGATTCACACCAAAGAACATTCAATCAAGAAGAACTTTGAATAGCTTGCCTAAGATTGACTCCTTGCAGGCAGCATCTATATCAGCTCTTCATTTAATGATGGAGTAGATGTTGCGCCTATATCACAATATAAAAGACAGTTCAGGACAACGCAGTGAGCATTTCTCTGGTAAATCAAAACAGAGATTTCTGGGCCTTATGACGGGGCGTGCGAATTAGGGTGGGTCTTTAGGGGTCCATTCAAATTTGGAACTGCCTACTGACCAACTACTCCAACCATTATTATACCAACATTTCTAGCTTCGCCTAGTATTAGTCAGACTCCTAACAGTCCTACCGCACTGTTAAATTATCATTCAAGACTAAGTGAGTATCCAGTAGTAATTGAAAGCCCAGTAGGGATTAATGTCCCTTTGCCATCACAGGTCAGTGATAACAAACCACAAAAGCAAGGCTAAGAAAAAACACCAACAAACAAAAAGTCAAAAACCGTTTGCAGTCATTGCCCTCCGAGGGCGAGATTATCGACCTTATTACTCAGGCACAGCCAAGGACGATGAGTTAATAACTTCGTTTGCCTATTGTGGAATCTTGACAATCAGTTATCGACAATAGATCTTCAACCAACAGTTAAACAAAAATGACTACTTATTTGCGTTCCACTAAAAATGCAGCCTGTGATCCCATTACCTAGTCCAATGACTCTGGCACAACTGGGCCCAATGGGGAGGTGGCATCTAAGAACATCTTTCAATCAACACCTTTGGTCCTGAAGTCAACTGAAGGGCTGCATATTTCCTACAAACTTCTTACAACAGTTTGACCCCTTGCCTTCTCTGCGACATCTAACAATTTGGCCAAACTCATCTGCAAGGAGCGGGTCAATCCTGCTGCAATCTCTACCTCTCCTGTACCCTCCAAGGCCCTCTGCACGGCCCCGGCTTCTCATTTCATCTCTAAAACCCAGGACATCCTGTCCACCCTCTCGTCCTCTCCTCCTCCCTCTACTCTACTTCAGAACAGCCAGAAGCACAGAAACTGCTCCTCTGAACATCCATGAAGACCTGCTCTCGAACCTTGATTCCAATCTCCCCTCTGTCCTCATCTTACTCAATCTCTCTTATGCCTTTGACACGGTCAACCATGCCACCCTGCTCCATTGGCTCTGTGATGACCTGGGTATCACTGATCAGGCCCTGGCCTGCCTGACCTTGTTCCCCTCTGATGGACCCTGCCAGGTCCAACTTGGGTCCTTCCTTTTCTCTATTGCACTCTCTACCTGTGGTGTTCCCCAGGAGTCTAACCTCTCTCCCTGGCTGTTCAACCAATACCTGGCACCTCTCACCAAACGCATTGCCGCTCTCTGCTCCAACTTTCAGTGCTATGCGGATGATGCTCAGCTAGTTTTCAGGCTCCCCTCTGCCACCTCTTCTCCTTCCCTCATCTCTGACTGTCTGCTGTCCAGGAGTGGTATGCAGCCAACGATCTCTGCCTTAATGCCAGTAACACTGAGATTCTCCTCATCCACACACCTGCATCCTCCTTTCCAGTCCCTCTCTGGCCAGCCTCCCTTGGCCCTCTTCGTGCTCCCACCTGTGAGGCTAAAAAAAAACCTCAGGGTCATCTACAACTCCACTCTCCTTTTCTCCTCACATCTCGGACATCTGAGGTATTCTTCCTTTCCTCTCCTTCCCCCAGAAGCTCACTGTCTATAGAGCTCAGGTTCTCCCTAGGCTGGACTACTGCAACAGACTCTTTCTAAATGTGCCCGACTCTCTGCCCTCTGCAACTGATCCAGAACAGGACTCAAGACTTGCCCTCACAGCCTCAAGCCCAGGAATCGTATCTCTCCAGCACTGAAATCTCGGCATTGGCTCCCAGTGGCTGCAATGATTAAGTTGAAGACCCTCTGCATTGTCCACAAGGCCTTCGGGGCCTAGGTGCTCAATACCTCCAACTCTCTCTTCTTAAATACATTCCTACTCTAGCTCTTCACTCCTCCACCTCCAACTGCCTTAGGGTCAGTCACTTCTCCAAGCAACAAGTTGGTGGTGGATCTCTTTCTTCGGCTGGGGCCTCGCTCTGAAACTCAAGGAGAAACACCTCTGGCTCCGGAAGCACCTCAAGCAAGACCTTCCTCTTTGCATCTGCCTTCTCTCTTCCTCTCCCCGATACTACACTGGTCAACTGGCTACCCTCTGATTTCAGGCCCAGGTCTCTGCACACCCACACTGCCTCTCAGCAACCCTTGAACTTGGGTCTGTAACCCTACTGCTGGTGCCTTGCCTTGCCTTGCCTTGCCTTGCCTTGCCTTCCCACCTTTGTGCATTGAACCACCAAGAAGAGGTTTCAATGTTTCCATCTGTTTAATCTACAGCTTCAAAAGAAGCTAGCCCTGGCTCACTTTTGACAAGGGGTTGAAGTTTTAATGTTCTATCTTCTAGCAAGCGTGTGCAACCTCTAAACTGACTCAAGACTGGGCTTGGTTGGAGGGGGGGCATTCAAATGAACCACCATGAGGGAGGTTCATCCGCATCCCTAACCCCTCTCCCTTTGCTATCTCCTCGTAGAATGCTTGTGGTCAGGCTAATTTGGCTAAATACCTTTTGAGCTCCAACTTTTTTTTTTTAAACAATATTTCAGGTTATCATGGTTAGATGAACTACAGCCATGGAAAATTTGGACCTAGGAGGGGTTCACAACACTTATGAAATCAGCGACTAAAGGCACCATGGGGCATCCTAGTGGGGGTTTGTCCATTGCATTAGATCTCAATATGAGAAATAAAACATGCAATATTAATTCTTCCCACGAGAGCCTCTTAGCTGTAAGCCTTTCTATTGAACAAGACAATTCAGAAATGCTCATTATTAATCTATATTGGAACCCCTCTTGGTCATTAGTAGCCGCTATTGAAGCTGCTTTGGCCTTGTTAATGGAGGAATGGTTGGAACAAGGCCTTCCACACGCAATATTAGGGGGGATTTCAATTTAAACTAGGCAGCGGGTGCTAAGTTGAAAGATTCTTCCACTGTACCATTTCCTACTGTCTCAACCAATATACTGCAAGGGGTTGACTGAGGGAGGGTACGTGTCTCTTGTTCCATCGCAAGAGGACATTGAGGCTTCAAACACTCAACTTGGCACAATGGGAACATGCAGTCCCTGATCGATTACATCTACCATTCTGATGAGTTGAGAAGCTTGTGTGCCCGCCCCGCCCCCTCCCCTATTGTTACACACGCCTGGAATAGGCGATCACATCCTCTTGCATTTACTAATGCACATTTCTATATTTTCATTTGACTTAAACCCTGTCATGCCTGTTATTTTCTGATTGTTGCAGGTTCACTGTCAAATGGAATGACCATTCATGTCACAAGTTTAATATCCAGTGCCATAAACAACCTTGCTCTGTCGAACGGTGGCTCTCTATTCTTAACTTTCTCCACACACATTTAACCTAACATTGACAATGTTTGACAAAACTATCTAAGAAAGGTAGTATGTTAACATACAAACCTTTCACCCACATTTTTGACATTAGAATGGTCGAATGTAAAAGGTTAAAAAGATGTTAAGAGACCTAGTTAAACAGGGTCTTCCTCTTTCCAAACATACAATCAACAAGAAGGCTATTTTACAGGCCCACAAAAATGGTGTCAAGTCCCTAAAATCACAAATGTACATAAATGACAAGAAAACTATTCTAAACAACCAATGAGCTGTAATACTGCCGAATATTGGGCCAATAACAGACAGGTAAGGTCCAGCAACATATTTCATGTGTTTGGGTGGATTAGTAAACTAACAAATATACTCTTCCCAACAGGTTCACACTGAAGGACCAAACATCATGGGCCACGTTGCGCCAAGCGCTTGCCATTGGAGCAAATATGATATCTCCTGTGTTATTACTAGATCAAAGGCCTCTAGGGCCCCTAGCACGGATGGCTTGGGCCCAGTGAAGTGTGCCTGACCTGACATTTGGCTTCCTTTTTTTTTTAAAGGCCCCCCTGTAGTGATTCTCCAGTGGAATGTGTGGCACGCAAACCGTTCTCCTGGTTGTTTTCTTTGGAGCTCAGCTCCATCTCCTCTATCTCGGCTTTATCATGGTCTGACCACTCATTAGTGTCCTTTGACCTCCTAACCTCCCAACCGTCCGCTACAGTCGTCCCCATGGCACCTTCATGCCCCACAAGAAACAAAAAGATGATGACAATAGATAATGTCATACCTGCTATTCTTCCAACCTTAAACGCCTTGCCTGACAATTTAGACCCCGGCACTTTAGTTCACGAGTATAACAAAATTATGACTGATACCTTGGACAAAATTGCCCCACTTAAAATGCGCACAAGTAAACCCAAAGCCCATCTAAATAAATGGTTCACGCCCGAACTCAAGGCCTTACGCCTCACCAAGAGAAAATATGAATCCAACTGGAAAATATGTGCAACTGCTGAGAACAAGGCTAACCTAATATCTATCTCCCGTCAATACAAAAACGCAGTCTGTCTGGCTAAGAAAAACTCATACAACGATCGTATCGCCAATTCTAAATCAAGCACGAAGGAACTCTTCTCCATCCTAAAGGAACTTGAGTCACCTATTGCCATACCAGACACTTGCACTAAAGATCAGACCTGGTGTTCTGACATCCAATATGCTCTATCTAATAAAATCACTACCCTCCAAAACAAAATTCAACTGAAAAAAGACTCGCTTAAACTCCCTACACTGTCACCACCTAAGGCGATCCACATGCCTCAACATACCAAATTTTCCTTCACCAAAACTTCCACACTTGAGATTGAAAAAATTATCCTCACCCTCAAACCATCCAACTGCAAAGGTGACATCTGCCCAGCACAGCTAATAAAAGACGCTGCCAGAGACCTATCACCATTTATCTCCAAACTGGTCAATGCATCCTTCTCTACAGGCATCATCCCAGCTAATCTAAAACAATCCTGGGTGCTCCCGTTGCTTAAAAAGCAAACTCTAGATCCTCTTATCCCCACCAATTACCGCCCAATCACTACAGTTCCGTTTCTGCTAAAGATCCTGGACAAAGTGGCCTATATACAGATTCAAAACTACCTTGAACTGCACAAACTACTAGGAACTAGACAATCTGGCTTCCGCCCACTACACGGAACGGAAACAGCCCTGATTGACTTAAAGGCCCAAATAGACGAACTGAGAGATCAGGGCAAGACAGCCCTCCTCCTCCTACTAGATCTCTCAGCTGCGTTTGATCTTGTGGACCACAAAGTCCTCTGCAAACACCTGGACGTTGCCGCTCACTTCTCCACCCAAGCCATCAGTTGGATAGAATCCTTTCTAAGTGAGAGAACTATGAGAGTCTTTTCCCCTTCGGCAGCAGCTGACCCTATACCTATTACTTGTGGAGTCCCTCAGGGATCCTGCGTCTCTCCGACCCTCTACAATATATTCACCAAACCTCTGTTCGACGATCTGGACAATCTCGGTATCACCTACACTAACTATGCAGATGATACACAGATTCTCTTCCCACTTTCTGGGGATCACAGCAGGGATGGGGAGTTGGTGAATAGAGTGTATCTCATCATTCAGGCATGGATGGCCACTCACGGTCTTTGCCTGAATGATGATAAGACAGAGTTGATCATTCTGGGCACACAAGCTAATATTAACAAATTGGGCCCGGATTACTCAGCCTTCAGCATAGACGGAAATGCCATTAAAGTCTCGAGGGAAGTAAAAACACTTGGTTTCTATCTCGACTCTACCCTGTCCTTCACTAAACAGGTAAACTCCCTAGCCTCCACTACTGCCTACACTTGTAAATTGATCAGAGCAGGCAAGCCCTTCCTGTCCAATACCAGCTGCCTAATCCTGGCTAGAGCCTTAATTCTTTCCCGACTAGACTACTGTAATGCCCTATACAGTAGCGCCAATAAAGCCACTACCCTAAGACTTCAAATTCTACAAAATAATGCTCTCAGAGCTGCATTAGGAATAAAAAAGAGGGAGCATATCTCCTCGACTAGGCGGCAACATAAATGGCTCTCTACGGAGAATAAAATCCAGCTAAAAATGATCTCATTAACCCATAAGGCCTTAAATAATGCAGCTCCCAGCTACTTAATGGACAAAATAAAAAGAAAAACTTCTAATAGACCCATGAGAATCGCCAATTCCAATTGTTTGGCAGTACCTAGATTCAGACTCGCCAAAATTGGTGGCGCCTGCTTCCCTGTGAAAGCTGCTAACCTGTGGAACGCCCTGCCACCTAACCTAAGAGCTGACCAACCCTTCCCCCATTTCAGAAGGAACCTTATCAAACACATTATCGCCAACAACGACTTAACACCCGAACACTCACAAGTGTAGTCCGACCCAATGCACCCTGACGTGACATCAACCTTTATGCTTATTACCGCAAATCCTGTATGTTGCTAACTGTACATTCATGTAAATACGGCAAATCTTTATCTGTACATTCTTGTAATTTGTGCAATATGGTGTAATATTGTAAATTCATTTATATAACATTGTAACATTGTAAGCTTCGCATATACTTGTTGCTGCGCCCGGTAACCTAAGGGTCTGGTGCGCAATATAAATAAATAAACAAACAAACAAACAAACAAGCTCGCGTGACAAAGTGAGGAGAGCCGTTGGAAGAGCTGCAGTGCTCCGGCATGGCGGGCCTGTTAATAATAAACTAAAGTACCCTAACTTACCCTGCTTCCTCGCTTCTTCGCGACGAGGACAAGGATTTAGGGGGCCCGCCGCGGAGACCTAGCGCATTGTGGATCGTGCGAGGGAGAACAGCGGTTGCAGCCGCGGCACCTCAGGAGCCCCTCCCGCTCACACGTCGTCAGGCCCAGTAGTAGAACAGTGCGGAGCGGCAGCGCAGTTAAGAGCACTGCTCCCCAAGCCGCTTTGGGTCTGCTGCCAGCTGTGCTCCGTTGGTTCCCTCGCTCGTAGTCATAGCAGGGAGCAGCGGCGAAAACTACAGCTAAAGAGGTGAGGAGGGGCAGAGGGAGGCAGCCACAGGAAGACAGGAGAGGGGGCGGTCCACTCGAGATCCCTGGAAGTAAGGCTAAAAAAGTAAAAATACAAGCCCAACAAGAGAAATAAAAAAGGGATAAAGACATTTATGCATTTGCCTAGAAGCTGATATGTAGAAGCATATAGCTAAGTCATGTCACGGATGACCATAGTGGACTAAAGAGGCTACAAACTTCAGAATTTAAATAGTTGTGCACTTTTACACAATTATTGAAAAGTTAAAGGCTCCTAACCAGTTTTAATTTCATCTGTTCAAGCCAGTAGTACATTTTTTTATCATGGCTGCAGCCAGCATGGCCCCGCCTCCACCTTTTTTGCACAAGCCAGGTGTACCTCCAATAAGGTGGGACAGGTGGAAGAAAATCTTTGACACCTACCTTGTAGCGATCGGAGGTGACAAATTTGCCGCCGGAAGGAAGCTATTCTCTTGCATAATCTAGGCACTGAAGGAAGGGGTGTTTATGATGGGTTACCCCAGCCCATTTTGGAAGGTCAAGGAGAAACAGATGAATATACTCTGGCTGTAAGAAAATTGGAAATTCATTTTGAGGCGAAGAAAAACATAACTTTTGAAAGACATACATTTTTTCAGAGAGTACAAGATCCCCAAGAACCAGTGGAGAACTTTGTTGCAGCATTGAGATCATTAAGTCACATGTGAATTTGGAATGTTGACTGATTCTCTCATTCAGGATCAATTAGTACGATGTACTAATAACTTGAAGATACAGGAGAGGTTGTTGACTAAAGATATGTCACTAGAAGTGGCCATAAAGACAGCCAGAGGAATGGAGCAAGCTCACAAATACATGTCCACCATGAAGAATGATAAGCTAGATGGGGAAGTGGCGACAGTGAGAGGATTTAAGAAGATGAATTGGAGCAAAGAAGTCAAGTGTTATAAATGTGGCAGCAATCGCCATATCTCTACCAGCACATTTTGTCCTGCAAGGAATGTCTTCTGCTTGAAATGCAAGAAAAAAGGACATTTCGCTAGAATATGCAGAGAGTCAAGTCAAGTGCAATGCATAGGGTCAGCTACAAGAGTCTCAGAACAGGAAGAGAATGCAGAAATTGTTCAAGTGGCTCAAACAAGGCACGTGTTGGAAATCTCAGAAGTTTCTGCAAGGCGATCTGCTCCTGCAGATGGTTCTAATGAATGGAAGAGTGGTGACATTAAGGTAGATAGTTGCTCCCCATGGACTCTAATCTCGAAGAAGACATATGAAATTTGTTTGCAGAGGAAAGTAAGTGAGTTGATGGTACACACGATAGAACCATCTGCCTACAGAAACGTCAAGATTCAAGTGCTGGGGAAGTTCCAGACTGTTATTAAATATAAGGGTAGAAGCTGTGATTCAGAAGTATGTGACACAAGAGGGTTTGTCACTGCTAGGAAGGGAAGAACAGTGTAAACTGGGCATCAGGATACAAGCAAGCGCAGAGGAGCCACTTTCAGTTGCTGAAATCCGTGACAAATGGGAAGAAGAATTTCCTTTCGTGTTCCAAGGGGACTTAGGGATGCTGAAGGGTTTTGAGCATGAGATCCGCCTGAAAGCGGGAGCGATCCCTAAGGTACATAAAGTGAGACCAATACCGCATGGCTTGAGAGAGAAATTTAAGACTGAAATTGAGAATCTACTACAGAAGGGAATTATTGAGGAAAGTGAGAGTTCCGAATGGCTGTCGCCAGTGGTAGTAGCGGCTAAACCCAATGGAGAAATAAGAGACTGCGTAGATATGAGAGACATCAACAGAATCATTCTAGTAGACAGGCATCCCTTGCCGATTATAAGTGACAAGCTTTCGACGCTCAAGGACGCAAGAGTGTTCTCTGTGATCAAGCTCTCTCAGGCATATCTTCAGATTCCTTTAAAGGAAGACTGCCAGCATTTGACATCGTTGATCACTCCTTTTGGTACTTTTAGATACTGTAGGATTCCATTTGGTCTTGCTTCGGCAGCGGCCGTATTTCAAAGAGTAACGGACACGATCATGGAAGGAATGAAGAACATTGTGGTGTTTCAAGATGATATCCTTGTGTTTGCTAATTCGAAGCATGAACATGATATAGTGCTGAGACAAGTGTTAAGCAAGTTGTCAGAGGCTGGTTTGACTGTGAAGAGAGATGAATGCAAGATTGCGGTGGAAAAGGTGGAGTATTTGGGACATGAAATAGATGAGTCTGGTGTGAGACCGAAGAAATGTCTAGTAGAGGCAGTGAAAGCGGCTCCCATTCCCACAGATAAAGACCAGGTGAGGTCTTTTTTAGGTCTTGCCGAATATTACCACAGGTTTATTAAGGATTTTGCCATGGTGTCAGCCCCCATAAGAATGATACTCAAGAAAGGAGTGAGGTTTGAGTGGTCCACAGAGTGTAATGCAGCTTTTAATAACATTAAAGAATGCATCTGTAAGGCACCGTCAATTGGGAGGTTTGATCCCGCAGACAGAACAGTTCTGGATGCCAGTTTACTGGGTTTAGGGGCAACATTGGTATAGTTTGACAAATATAACAATGAGTTATTGCCTTTGCGTCTAGAGCGTTGAGAGGGGCGGAGCCCAAGTATTCAGTCATTGAGAGAGAGACTTTGGCAATGTTCTGGGCGGTTCTGCATTTCAAATATTATTTATGGGGCAGACGTTTTGCGATCTGATCATAATCCATTAGTTCAGTTGTTCGAGAGTGGAAGATGGGCCTTAGGGTCGCCCAGGATAAGCAAGTGGGGTTTGGGCCTTCAGGGGTTCAATTTTGAACTAAGTTTTTTGCCAGGAAAGAAAAATGTGATGGCAGATTGCCTTTCTAGATTGCCTTTGGTTGACACAGAGAATGTTAAAAGGGAAACTTTTGAGGAATCGGTAGTGGCTGAAGTTGGTCTGGCGGTGTCTCGGGAGACGTGGTTGCAGGCTGAAAATTCTGATGAAGATTTGAAACTTATCAAAGAGTGGACTGTGAAGGGTTGGCCACATAAGAAGAATTTGGAAAAGAAGTTTGACATGTGGTGGGAGGTCAAAGAAGAGCTAAATTTACAGGGAGACAGACTGAGAAGAGGACGATGTGTGGTTCCTCCTGAAGCTATCAGGGAGAGTCTTTTGGAATTGGCTCATGAGGGGCATCCGGGGGAAGAGGAAACTTCGTCACAATTATTGGTGGACACGCATTGACAAAATGGCTGAAAGGTGGATGAAGGAGTGTATGACAAGACCAAAGTTGTAAGGGAAGGTCCGCTAATTCCGAATGTCGTACCTGAACAACGATGGTCAAAGGTTGCTGTGGACATTATGGGGCCTATCATGGGTTTAGGTGATGGAGTGAGATTTTTGTTTGTGGCAGTTGATTTTCATACAAAATGGATTGAATGGAAGGCAGTGAGGGAAGTCACGGCTAGAGAACTCATTGGGTTTTTAGAGGAAGTATTCTTTAAGGAAGGAGTTCCCAGTGAGCTTGTTTCTGACAATGGAGTTCAATTTGTTTCATTAGCGATGAAAACATCTCAATGGATATGGAATTAAGCATGCAAGGATGGCGTTGTATCACCCCAGGGCTAATGGTCTTGTAGAGAGTCAACCGTTTTTTGAAGGAAAGTTTGCAATTAGCTATGAGGGTGAAGCAGCCATGGAGGGAAATGTTGAGGATTATGACGTGGAATTACTTAACCACACCACATTCAGTGACAAAGGTTTCGCCATTTGTGTCACTCAAGGGAAGGGAACCAGGGACAAAATTGTGTCCAGGGTGGTTGGGAAATTCTGGAGTAGTTCAAGTTGATAAAGAACAGATAATGAAGAGTATCAAGGAGAGCCAGGAGAGAAATAAAGTTGGTTTTGATACTCGAGAAAAAGTTAAGGATTATGAGTGGAAAGTGGGTGAAATGGTGTATGTCAAAAATCCAAGATTGGTGAACAAATGTTTTGAAAGCAAATTCACGGGTCCAAAGAGAATATCTGCAGTCAGGAACAGTGTGGTCATATTAGAAGGTGGAGAAGTCTGGTCTAAGGGCAAAATTGCCAAAGCATATGGTATGGATGATGGGGCAGGAACGAATAAGCAACATGTTAATGGTGGGAGGAAGGGAGAAGAGGAAGGAGTTGTTCAAATGGACCAAAAGGTTCAAGGAGCTCAAAATGTTCTAAAGGATCAGAAAGATCTGGTTGGTTTTCAGAGATCCAGGTCCACCCCAGTGTGGATGAAAGGCTGTCATAATTGTCCAGATTTATTGTTGAAATTTTACATATAATTCTCTTAGATTACTTCAATAATAGGTGATGTGTATATTCTCTAACGTGTGTGTTTTAAATTGATTTTATTACTGTTATTATTCCTCAAGTTAAATTGCAATTTGTTTGTTTATACAAGAAGGGAGAGATTCGCCAGTGGAATGTGTGGCACGCAAACCGTTCTCCTGGTTGTTTTCTTTGGAGCTCGGTTCACGTGACAAAGTGAGGAGAGCTGTTGGAAGAGATGCAGTGCTCCGGCAGGGCGGGCCCGTTAATAATAAACTAAAGTACCCTAACTTACCCTGCTTCCTCGATTCTCCTCACCCCCTTTGACACTATCTACGAGTCACATACCATTCCCTTGACATGGAGGGATTTTATAATCATCCTGATGCAAACTATAGGCCTTTAGTCCTACTCAATGGAGCTAGTAAATTATTTTGTTAAGAGACCTCAACGCCATCCTTTCGCAATTGGGCAGAATTACGCACCAAAAAGTAGGATTTAGCCAGGCACCCAAGGCTGTGGACATCACCCCCAACCATCCCGGAGCTCTGGCTGGCCTGGACTACAGCTTTCCCCTACAGGAAATGTCAGGGCTCACTCTGACTGCCACTGTGCTTGGGGACCGTCAACCCACAAGGGAGACAGCCACCCAAGACCAGGCACATCAACCCCCAACCAAGCTGGAGGTCTGGCTGGCCCGTGTTACAGCTTCCCCCCCACCAAGGACCCCCAGAGAGAAAACCGAAAGCAGCCAAGCCAGAACTCCAGGATGGTTGGAGGTGATGTCCACAGCCTTGGGCATCTGTCTCCCATGTGGGTCTACCGTTTGCAAGCACAGGGGGAGCCCTGGCAGGGTCCGCATCCCTTAACGGAGGGAAATTCTGCAATGCAGCCCAGTCAGAGCTTCACGATGGTCAGAGTGATGTCCCTGGCCTTGGGTGCCTGTCCTTCATGTGGGTTTGATCAGCCACAAGCCCAGCAGCGGTCCCAGGGAGCCTCAGCAGGGTCCCCATCCTTTCCCAGAGGGTGAAGCTGTAACACAGACCAGTCAGAGTTCCAGGATGGTTGGGGGTAATGTCCCCGGCCTTGGGCACCAGTCTCCCATGTGGTTCAACCATCCCCAAACCACAGCTCTGCGGGCCGAGTTACAGCTTGGGGACCATGCCAGTGCTCTCCTGAACTGCTGCTGGACTTGGGATGGTCAACCCACATGGGAGACAGCCGGCCAGGGACATCACCCCAACCATCCTGGAGGTCTGGCTGGCCTACGTTACAGCTTCTCCCTCTGGAGAAGGACTGGGACACTGCCAGGGCTCCCTGGGACCACCACTGAATTGGGACCGTCAATCAACAAGGTAGACAGGTGCCCAGGGACAGCAGTCCTGACCAACCTGGAGCTCTGACTGGACCGAGTTATAGCTTTTTCTCTCAGGGGAGGCATTGGCACACTGTCACAGACGATATGATAGGTTATTTATAACGCACGTAATACCCAGAGGTTTCTAAGCGCAGACCCGGGGATCGAACCTGTGGTGCTCTGTGTCGTCTTGCTTCCAAGGCGAGCAGGTTCCCCCTGAGCTATCCTCCAAAGACTTTGGAAAGGAATTTCCTCATCCCAGCCACTGCAATTCCTTAAAAATCTTACACTTTTTCCAAACACACAGGCTAAAATAAAATGTCATGTGATTATACACAAAAAAAAAACTCAACCAGTCCAAGGTATCTGCCACAGTACCTTGTAAACGTACTTCTGCGCAGACAAAAATGTGAACCTCATTACGAGTTTGTCAATGTAAAGTTGGCTGTAACTCCATTACCACACCAAATTACAATTTCAGGCCTGAAGTGGAGGGTTTGCCTCCAGGAAAATCCTGGAGGTAAATCCTCCAACTCAACGCCAAACTTGTCAGAATGTCCACTGCAGTAATCCCACCAAAAAAGCCACTTTGATTCCAATTGACTCAATATGGATTCGATATTAATGGAGAATCACCCCACCACCACCAGTTGTAATTCAGTGGAAATTCCTCTGGATCAAGTAATTCATTTGGGCAGTATTTTGGTGGGTTTACGGCAGGATACCACACCAAGTCAATGAGGCCATGTATGTTTTACGCCATTGGAAAATCACTCATTTGTATTACAAAACACAAATCTCTTGTCATAACTGATGTGGCTGTCAAGAAACTCAGACAGAATACATTTGCTGATGGATTAATGGCAATTAAAAGCAATGTGTCAAAAACATGCTGAAAGGAACTAAAGTGCCACTTTAATGAAGTAATTCAAGGACCAGAAGAACATACTTCTAATAATTTGTGTAAGGATCATAATTGCACCTTAGAATACGATGATCCAAAATTCCTCTGCTTGCTATCCACATTACGTTCTCCTGTGGGTACTGATAACACCAGCCTTAGAGCTAAGAGACATATGCACCATGCATTTTTACTCCCTAAAAGAAAAAATGTGCCTAACAAAAATGAGAAACAATGAACATATTGCTTCAACCCACAAAGCTCCACTGATATTTTTCAAATTAGGGACCAGTAGAGCAGTGGCATGGGAAGGAACTATTATATGAATGCCCGGTCTCAAAGGAATTTTAATGGGAAAGAACATCTTTTAATAAGCAGAAAGTATCCCTAGTGGCAAAGCCAATTACTTTTTTACCCCCTGAAATCTCATTTGTCTCCAAGTTAGGAGCACAATCTGATTAGAGACCTGCTTGTACCCCTGACATAGGGAGTGAAATGACAGGGCACTAAGTGTATAGTTGGGCCCACCTTTCCGCACCACAGCCTAGATAAAATTAAACAAGAGCCTTACTGAGGTTTATTATGGAGCCCTGTAAAAATCCCACATTATTGCATCAATTCATCAGAGATACAACTGATTGAGAGTGCCTTCTTCTGTAACTATGGATCCCTCTTTAATACTTTGTGATCAGTTAAATAAGATGCTGGAAGATGTTAGAGACTGAACACACGGTTATATTGAAAAGCCGTCAGCAGTTGAACATAAAAATGGGTGGTCTAGATGGATACTAGAATGGTCTATCCTTTAGCAAACATGCAACACATTTCCTTCAGTGTACTGCCTGAAAGGTCTGCCTTGGTTTTTAAATGTGCTGCTTTGTTCATCATGCTTCACGTAAACCCTTCACAGGCCCCTGTGCTTGCCTCCAATACTAGTTGTTAGAGCCTTGTAAAATGTGTGCGATTGTAGCAGTTAAGACTTACTGGGATATTTGTAGACCCACAATGCTTGGCAAGCAAGGCATATTTAAATGCCTCAGCATATATTTTTATTTTTTCTCAGCATATGATGTGCATTTTAAGAAGGTTATGACTGCATGTACACAATTCTTTCGCTGTGCATACAAGGTTTTTTGCAACATATCACACCCGTATATCATTGCGTAGGATTACACAAGTGCTCAGTGAAACTGTTTTTGTATAGAAGCAAGTTGCCATATAATGTGTGAAGGTCTATGCCCAAAGGAACTCTAAACACCTGGAAACAATGCAGATTGTGTGAAAAGCATTCTGTCTGAATATCCCATGCCCTGATACTATGGACGAGTAATCTCAGGCATAGTCCATACCATTATCCCTTGTAGGCTAAGTAAATGATATTGCAATGTTGCCCTCTACCTATAGGGTAATGTTAGTAATGTTAAAGTAGGAAACAATGAGCATCACATTTGTATTTTCAAAACCTTGAATCAAATTAATATTTAAATGCGTTAACTTACAAGAGGGCCACTTCAAAGCACTTGCGTGGCATTTGTGAAAAGGAAGTATGGGATAAGGTTAAACATCCAGGTAGCCTGCTTACTTAGTCAGCATCAGATATTTGAGCTGGTAGTTCGATTATATAGTGTTAGTGACGCTTTTGGTAAGGCACAATGGGTAACAATTTCTGGTGCGTGAACATTATTTATGTTACAACATAACAAGTGGATGTAGGTACACGTCTGCTAACCTTTCGTAGAGCCAAGAGAGGAGGAGATAAGGTTGTCCGGTAGTATCTTAATGTACTTTGGGGCAGAAGTTAGATTCATAAAGTAAGTGTGGTAGAGGTTTAGGAGTCATGGGTGGGGAGGGAACATCTTTGGTTAATGTGTGCAGGCATATCTTGGTTAGATTCTTCTTTTCATGGAGCCAGTTTTTCATATTAGTTTTTAACCTCTTGTATTTTGCAGTTAGGGATTTTAGGTGCATCGTAGTAATGCAAATTAGCAGAATATCAAGACAAGTTGCTTATTTTAAGAGAAAGAAAATGTCAGGTAATTGCTGTGGTTTGTGCCTTATTAAATCTTTTTGAATACATGAGAATTGTCTGTGTGCGCAGCTAAAAATCTGAGTAGCACCCAGAAGGAAGCTGGGCAAGCGCACAGCTTAGAGGGAACACTGCTCTCTACCACCCTTGAACGGATGGTCTCACCTGCACTTTCCAACTCAATGTAATCCTCTGCTTAGCCAGTATGTACGCTAAATCCTTTGCTTGGCTCTTCTAGGCCCAGGGAAGCCACCCAAAAGACACACCCAAGGGGATCCCACATCCAAAGTAATTTCCACTCATGATTTGCGCTACCTCATCCTAAAATTTGCCTCTACACATGACCAAAACATATGCACCATCTCTACATTAACCATCCTGCATTTCAGGCATGCCTGCACTTCTGCCCGACCGAACTTGGCTATTTTATTTGGGGTCTCGTATGCTCTGTGGGTTATACAGCTGTATTTGTTGGAACCATACATTTCTCAACACCGTATTGTGGCATCTTTGTACTCTGCCCCACATCCAGTTTGACATGGGCACTCCCACACCCCCCCCCCCTCCTCCATTTATCACCACCTTAGTCATTAACATCTCATATGCGGGAGTCCTCATGCCCTCCCTCCCACGTCATAAAATAGTTCTATGACCGCTACCAATTTTGAGGACCGATCATCCCCAGGCCACCTGCCCTCCTTTAAGATTGTAAAGGAGGGAAGGTTTTTTTGTAAACCAAATTACGAGGCAGTAGCAAGAAAGAAGCCAACTAATGGCCAGTGTTTGCTTTTGAGCCAGTGTCAATTTACATTCGCTTTGCAGAACACACATTTGGGAAAATGTGAACTACCAGTGCAAGAAGGAAACAATTGTTGAATGAACAGGGTGGGTTAGGGGGTGTCAGACATGTTATGGCACTGCTTCTGAATGCTTAATTGGAATGTAGCCCCTTCTCTGTAGAAGGATCAAGCTAACCAGTTTCTTGTGAGAGTTACATCATTCATGGATTCCCAGCAGACATCAAGCATGCTTCTTATTGATCTGCATGTCAATTGGGAACCCTAAACTTCACTGTTGCTGAAGGGCGCAAGATGTCTATAGTACTGCACTTCTAATATTACCAAGTTTAACACAGATAACTGAGTGATTGAATAAAGCACATTTCTCTAAAAGGCTAGGAGGTATTGGGAAGTCAATGTACCCTGCTCCACTTCTCAAAAATAAATACGATTCTGGTGGAAAATATCTAGCAGGATTTTATGACTGGCCTATGCCTCTAAAGGGTTGATAGGGTTTGAAAATAGCTTAAATCCAAGTACCTTATTCAGCTTTTAAAAATCTAAACAGCTCTATACAGACCTCCCTAACCCCAGGATCGGCCCCGATACTTTGGGTCTCTCAAGACTTTCTCCAGGGCGAGGGGGGCTACAGGTTCTGGTGAGCACAGCTGTTTTAGTGGGGGCAGGGGAACACCAACTATTGGATCCCCTCAGGCAATCAAGCTTTGCAATGCACACTTCTACTCAGTGAAAGGAATGTTCCCATATTGCACATACACTATGTGTACACTTCAGTGGACGGTCTCAAATCCTAGCTATATCCAAGTGTGATCATTGACAATCAGTTTATCCTTCTGTGTCACATCTAATGTGAACTACATAAGCCCTGTTCTTCCATCAAATAAAGGAAGATTTGTTTTATATATTTAGATTTGCCCAGATTAAATTGATTAAGTGATTTGCATGCTATTCTACCCACCCTTTTTACCCTGAGATGTGATAATGGCAGAAGTAACTAGGAGCAGCGTTAGGTACACATCGCGGGGGGGGGCAGCTAAGGGGGCTATAGCCCCCGATCGTTTGGTTGTAGCCCCGGACAGAATCTCAGAAGCTACAGCCAAAACACCAGCTAAACCCCAGTCCCAACAGTTCCGACACCAGTTTAGCCCCGGGTCTTTTCCAGACCTAGCAACTCCCCTGCACATCGCAATCAGAAATTCTAGTTTTATTGCAACCAAAGGCAGGTCTTGCTTGGCATCAGCAGATCCATTTCTGTCAGAGCTAGCTCAGCTTTTCATTGTTCCAAGGTGTAAAAAAAAAAAAAAGGTTTGAGAGATCTGAAGAAACCTGATAGCATGATTTTCTTTCACCTGGCAGTTTTGAAATGAGTTTCAAGTAGGTGGGATTTATCAAAATGTGGGCATCACCAGAAATCCAGTTTTTTTGCTTCAGAGGTGGCAACCCTGCAGGCGCAGCAGGAGTTGGCAATGGAGCAACGGCACTCTATCATGCAGAGGCATGCAGGCCATAAGCACAATCACAAGCTGCAGATGCGTTGCCCCCACTTGTTAAACAACATTTCCAGGAGTCTACTCCTTTGACTAGCAGTCATTTATGCATTTACCGAACCGGTTTTTCTCTTTTAGCCTGAAAGACTCCATGGGAATAGATGGTCATTAAGGTGGTGGTGGGGCAATAAATGTTACAGGCAGGCTTCTCACATGCCAGCACACTATTGAAGTGTGCAGCTTACAAAGAACATCAAAAGTGAAATAATTTGTCTACTTAAATCCACACGTTTAAGTGCATTTAGTTATTTTTGGGGACATCACTCCTGACACCAAATATCCTATACCTGAGTTTTATCAACACCTAAAGATGTGAGCAGTGTATTCATGAGTGCCTACTTTTGATTTTCACTATGGGTTAGAAATTCGCTCACCCTGAATACGCCCAGCACAACCCAGCCTCTGGCCAAAAACGGTGCATGTTACAGCAAATACTTTTTGTACGTATTTGCATGAGATTTGCAACCAGCAAATTCGCTCCTTCTCTCCCATGCCTAAGCTCCCACAACTGATCCACCACACTGATCTGTTGGTTGTCTCCACGACCGTCAGTGTGGCTTCAAAGCAGCCAGAGGTACGGCAACTGCTTTCCTGAACACCTGTGAATACTTACTCTTAGATTCCATCTCTGCATGCATGATCTTTCCTGTCTTTGACAGGAAATCATGTTACCCTTATTCATCAGCTCCATGCCACCCTTGGCATCATGGACCAGTCACTGGACTAGTATCCTTCCTCTAAAAAGCCTTCCCAGGTTCAACTGGCCTCTTTTTTCCACCATCTGCAGCGTCCCTCCGGGCTGTATCCTCTCACCATGGCTCTTCAACATCCACCTTGCCCCTCTGGCCCCCTTGTTCTCCACCTTCCTCACTTTGTGTAAAGCAGACGACCGCTCTCCCTCAAGCTGCCCTCCCCTTCCTCCTCCCTCATTCCCAACTGCTATTAAGGCATGGTGCACTTAAGCCGGAGATCCTTCTCATTGGGACCCCTGCTCCACCCCCCCCCCGCCACTCGCTTGCCACCCGCCATGAATACCCCACCAACTTGTGAAGCTAAAAACTTGGCATCATCAACTCCTCTCACCTACTTTACTCACATCAGATCTTGCCAAGAAGGCCCACTTCCAGCTGCACCTCCGCAGATGCATTCTCCCCTTCACCTTCTGCCAGAACCTCAAGGTCTAAGTTCTGCTACAATCACCTCCTCAATCTGCCTTTATGCTCCCTTCAACTAATCTAAACATAGGACTGAAAGACTTGGCCTCAAGCCCAGGGACTGCATCTCTCCAGCACTAAAACCTCTCCACCGGCTGTGAGGATCAACCTCAAGACCCTCTGCAACATCCACACAGCCCGCTACATCCAACTCCCAAAATACCTTGCTACTAGAGCCCTTCGGTCCTCCAGCTTCACATTTCTGCAGATCATACACTTTTCTAAGCAGAAGGGTGGGGTGGGGGGGGGAAGAGGGGTGTAAATCTCTTCCACAGGATCCTCCTTATGGAACAGTCGCCCTGACATTCTCAGGCTTGATCTGGATCTCCTGCAGTTCCAGAAGCTGCTTAAGCTTCTCCTCTTCCTTCCCTCTCCCCTGCTAATGCCCCCATCTGCCACCATGACTTGCTGAGTGGTCCCTTCTTAGTTCTACGTGGTACCAGGCCCTCCTCACCCAGTCTACCCCTGCCCCGTCCACCCCTAACGGTATACACACATTTCGCCGACCTATTTTTGGTTGTGGTACTTTTCATCGCCGGATTTTACATCGCCACAAATCCTGTTTATTTTTTTATTTTGGGGGCGTTTTGTTGGGGTTGTGTTATTATAATAGTAAGGGGGATCTGGGGGTTGGCAACCCCCCCAGAATAAAACAAAAACTGGGTTTCTGGCAATGTAAAATCTGGCGATGAAAAGTACGACCAAAAATAGGTCGGCGAAATCACGTGGAACCCCCCCTAAACAGACTTGCCGGCCACCCCCCCTTCACCCTGGTAGGATATGCCTACATAGCCTGGTCAACCCAGTCCTCACTTAGCATATGGTCCACACCCCATAATCCCCTGCCCCTGGAACTTGCCCACCTGGCCTCCCCTTAGCACTTGCCTAGCCCCAGTGGCCCTCCTCCCCCTGCACTCGGTTGCCTCCCCAGCTCTTCCCTTAGCATTATCCAAGCCCAACAATCAGCACTCCCCTCCACTTGCACGATCCAAATGAAACAAGGCCTAGTAGGACTTCTCGGTGGTCAGTCATAATTTATAAAAAATAATGTCGAATGACAAAAAAAAAAAAAGTGTCAGAAAAATAAAATGTTGAATGTATTATTTTTTTATTTATATGCATTTTCTGGCTTTGGTAAGTATAAAAAATGGGTAAAATAAAAAGGGGGTTGGGGTTTACCCCCCCCCCATTTAAAAAAAAAAAAGTATTGAAAAATGTTTTTTTCTGAAAAATGACTTTCAACATTGTTTTCTACATTATCACTATAAACCACTTTTCTCCTATGCCGCTCCTTTTTGTCTTGTGGCACAATGAAACACCATTTGCTGTATAGGCAAGAACATCCAATAAATAAGCCAGCTACATCTTTAGCTCTATCACATGCTGTGCTCTGCCAGGACTTCTCCCAGCACTGCAATGAATAGATCATGAATTTCCTTCTGGATAGAACACGTACAGTCACAACCACATAGAGCCATACTGGCAAAGGACTAGCACTAACTGTCTGTACCCGTGAATGCCACATTTTTGGTATCTGCCTCTCCCCTACAAAAACCCCCTCTTCTTTTGGTGACACCACATATAAGGCTACCAGACATTACAGAGATATGCTATACAAGACCACTTATATTACCATTAACTTGGGTAACACTTATTATGACACTTGGACGAGGAACTAGGTCATGAATACCAGCTAGAACAGACAAACTTCATATTTCATATTTTAAAACAGGTTTGGGTGGAATATTGTGGATTCTCTTTAAACACTGAGTGGGCACTTTATGGAAAACAGTTGAACTGTCATGTTCGAGTTGTAACATGCAAGTTTGTCTGGGATGGCACTTAGGGTGCTGTGGGTTGGACCTTGACAGGGACAGTGGGGTGCATTTGTAGACTAATTTTGAAGTTAGAGGAACAAATATCAGTGGTGGCTGGTGAATTTAATTGGTGGGGCGCAAATGTTCACCTTGAATATGCCACAGCAACTGATTGTAAGAGGAAGCCTGAACCAATCCTGAAAAGTTGGGGAATACATCAGAGAACCTTTCAAGAATAAGATGGGTGCTTTTTCTTGTGAAAATGGGGTAAAAAGCCACAAAGTAACGAACACATGAAAACAATTCAATCCATGCAAGTGTCACAGCGAACAGTATCTTTTTTTAAAACATTTTCCTGATGCTTTGCCCACAATATATGCAAGTATAAACATTTTCAAGCAGGCTGTGCCCATACATATCCATAGTGCATCAGTAAATGCCACTATTACCATATAATAACATACTCCAGTTAGCTTTAGCCAGTTAAAATGCCATGCCACAGTAAAGTACACACAAACTAGCGGCATCAATGGAAGCCACGCTAACAACGTGCCCTACCCTTTAAGCCCAATACAAAAATATCATGGCACTGCAAGAAAGTATAGCTAGACTAGCTGAAGCCAAGTATGCCAGGCTAGCTAGGTAATAGCACACATCTGCTTTATCCTCGAGGCCAGACTACTGCAATACATAAACAAAGAATGAGAACTCAATTGTCTACTAACCAGACGACTGTCTGGGACAGTAGTAAAGTCATGGCTCACTGTACTGCATGAAAGACCCTGGTCTTAACCTCCAACACTCCATGAGATATTAATACTAAGGCCATAAATCACAAGAGGAACACTACCTCCTGGACAGACGCCACAAGTGGTTACAACCAACTAGACCATAGGACTGCAGCCTTGATCAGTGGCCCATTTCCACAACGGGTTGATGAATAACCCAAAGATTTCCCAGTGCAGGAGTTCTCTTCATCAACTCATGCCTATAGGGACTGTGCATCCAAGTTTAGCATTTAGAACTATGCATACCCACAATGTTATCAGCTGCCTCCTTTCAAATAAAAGTACAAAAGTCTGTTATGAAAACATCTTTATTAAGATCACACAGAAGCTTGACATGCTTTGCATCCAATTCAGTCATGTTAAGGCACGTGGGTTCATGGCCTTAGAGCCCTGGAAGAAATGTCAGGGAATTAAGTGAAGCTGTGAAATGGGCACTACCTGTGATACTAATGGGGCAGTTGTGTAGGACACTGAAGTACAGCGGTGCTGAGGGGTGCGCAGTCTTGGTGCAGAAACAGTATGAGCTTAGGGTGATAACTAGACCCACCAGAGTATGGATGTTGAAGTTACAGTGCAGTAATGAGGACTATGCATGTGGCAGCATTGTGCAGTGTCAAGTGACGAAAGGAGTGTGAGGCGACACGTGGTGTCAAGCTACTGCATTCTGGCTCAATAATAAAAAGCCAAATTATGGGGCACAATTAAAATTGGCAGCAAGATTCTGCTATTGCACAAGACTGCCCAGCCCTAAAGGATTGCACAAGGGTGTGTTTCTAGGAGGTCACAGTGGATGTTTGTTCCAAGTAAAACAGTTAATACAAAATAAAAAAAAAGATAGGAATGTCTTGAACAAGGCTTCTTAAGACTACATGCTGTTCGCCTCGAATGCACATCCAGGATCCTGAGGTACACTGGTCAGGTGCGGATTATGCATTTTGCTGGCACAGCTGCCAAGAGACCAACACTTGACTGTCTCCACCTGTCTTATCTGAAGTGGAGTTGCAGATGGTCAAACACCATTTTAAAACAGGTAAAAAGCCATACAGCTAATAGAGTCCATTCACCACAGCAACGTTTCCCACCACTAGACCGCGTCAGCCATTGTTCCTACAAGTTTAAACCCTCTCGCTTTAAAATTCTACGATTCAGTCAAAGGTTGGTACTTGGAGAATAGCCCAGATGGGGCATGCAACCGCCTATAGCCTCAGAACAGGTGCTACATAGGTCAGAGTCTAAACTAAGGACACGAGGCACAAACAACTTTGGAGGAGTCTAGCAAGCAAGGCACTGAGCAGTGTGGTCGGACAGGAGCTGCCCAGGAACCACAGTCAAAGAACTGACAAAACATTCCTTTCCTCATTTTATTGAGGGGTAATGATTAAAAAGGGTCGTACCAAATTTCTCAAAACTAAAGGGGACTCCCCACCCCCCTAAACATTGAGGTATAATTAATACTGCTGAATAAAAAATTAAAAAAGGAATTGCAAGAACAAAACTAAGTCATGGGAGAAATTACAATAAAAAGCAATGAAGACAATTATCCTCCACCCGACAACACGCTGTGCAAGACATTAGCTTAATCTGCTGAACATTTCAGGGGATGGGGAGAGGTCAGAGCTGAAAGGACTTGTGTTGTGCAAGCCTTAAAACTTTTGCAGGGTTTTATTTCGGAAGTCGGCTGCATTTCCACGAGATTGCGGGCGTTTGGCAGTGCTCAACCGTGGTCGGTCACCGGTGTTAAGCCGAGGACGTGGGAGGTCTCCAAACACCTGGGTGTGGTCTACAGCAAGTGCACGCATGCTGGCTGCAATTCGCTCCAAGTTCGGGGATGGTACCTAGGAAGGCAGGAGAAGTGTTAAAACCAACGCACACTAGATCACAATTTTAGGTTTTCACATCATGAACAGTCAGGCAATCTGGATTTACTCACATGCCAAATGTTAAAACAGCTGCTTCAAGGCCTGCCCAATCGCAATAAGCCCTGCAGAACACATCAAACCTAGGACTAGTCTGCTCCCAGGGAGACATGTGGCTTCCCATTTCCAAAGTCACGTGATGTCTTGTAGCACTGCTATCAAGGAGCCCTACACTCTCGCTCCCCCCAGAATCTCCAGTCCACTTTATGTGCAGATTGACTCTAGGCCAGGTCATTTAACCAGGTGTAATGACAAATGTGGGTAGCTCCCATTTTGATGTGGAGACGGTTTTAAATACTCTGGGTTGTTAAACAGGAGACATTTTAGATCAGCATGCAGAGGGTCACAGAAGGGAAGCTGGACACTGACCAACTAACATCTATGGGTGGGGGAATCACAACACCAGATTCTCCTATATAAAAGCTATAGTGCATTTAGCGCTGTAAGTGACTGTTGGTTTACCCCCCCCCCCCCCCTCCGAGCCCCGCCACCCCACCCCATTAGGTTTGAACTAGTTGGGTTATAACCATCAGCATGGCTTTGAATTGGGACCCTTGCAGGAGGGTCAACTTTAATATCCCCAGATTACTTGAAAGTGACAGAAATGCTGTGATCACTGGGCTGGCTTGATGGTATTTATTCAAGATGTAACATGAACAATTAGGCTAACACAGCCAACATGCTAGACTGTAAACGCATCGTTACACTATTACACAAAGAAAACTAAAGCATTTGATGTACAACTAATATGAACCACATCATGAAGCCAACAAACTAAATATTTTTTTTTAAAAATGATCAAAGAAATCCCCATGGATACATTAAGAACAAAGTAAGGAGACTAGGGATGAACAAAGGCAAAAAAAAATTTTGTAGATTTGTATTATACCCAAAAGTGCTATGAAATGAGGTGCCAGTGACCAACAAACGCCAACGTGGGAAATGCCCAAAAGGTGGACCAGGCATTTCCTCACGTCCTTGATCCCTAGTTCGTGAATACTGATAATTTATTTCATCTCCTTACATTTGACTTTACATCCATGGTGATTTTTGATGTGTTTTCACCCTCTGGGTCTCAGGATAGTACACATGTTGGCTACGTTACCCTAATTTTTCATATGGGTCAAGTCTTCAATAATACCATCAAGCCAGCACAGAGAGCCAGCGTGTCTATTGCAAGTCTATTGCTTTCCGAGGCAGCTGGGCACCGGATCTCACTTATGCACGGTCACCAGCAGCAGGCTTTCCTTTGTAACCCTGCTTCCGAGTATAGTTAGCACAATGATTTCCAAGTGCCCAACTGTTTGTTGCTTTTCCAAACAGTCTTTGATAAGGACCAGGATAAGTAGGAGCAAAATCAAACCCTTCCAAAACCTACACCACCATGTAGGATTTCTGCAGGGTGGTACAAGCCCTTGTGTTAAACGATTGAGAAACACCCTCCTGCCGCAACATCTGCTGCCACCTCCCCCACCCCCTGCATTACAGGCACCATAAAATGTGACTGCATCTCCCCTACATTGTGTGAACTTCACTGGCTCCTCCACCAATCTCCACCCCCGTTCCCCAGGATCATCTTCAAAACCTCATGCACCCCCTACAAAGAAGCCTTGAACAAAACATGTCTGTCAACTAAACTTCACACCCCTGGAGACTTAGTCCAAGCTAGCAGTAAAATCACAAGCGTTCCTGCCATGCCCACCCCAGAAGACACTTGAAATGCCCTGCCATCCTGCATAACAATACTGTTCTTCCAAGCAAACATTCACACGCTGGGGAATACAGGCACAAAATAACAGCTTATGAATACTGGGGCAGGGTGCTATGTCGGTAGGATTCCAGGACTATGTTACTTGTCATTTATATAGCACCTTATGCATCATTGGTATGACCTGAAAGTGCTGGTAGGTTGAACGCCCTCGGGAACTGCAGTTCAAGTCAGTAGAGAGAATGTGGTATGGTGCATGGGCGCACTGGATGTGTGCTCAAGGCATAAAATAAGCAGTGTAGCACAGGAATTTGCTATGTAATTCTGTAGGTTTTCTAATCAAATGAACACTTGTGTAGCAAAGTTAGCTATTTAAGTTGCTCTCTTCAATGAAAGCACAGCTTGCCCTGGTATCAGGTAATATATCCATATATATGGTCGCCGTAAATAATATTGCGGCGATATTATATGGGTGACCATATCTATGGTGACAGGGGCAAAAAAAAACATAAAAAAAAAGTTTAGGGGTTGCGGGGCTGTCCCCTGCATGTTCCATGCAATAATGTCGCCACAAAAAAACGGCAATTTTTCGGCGATATTTTTGCATGGCGAGATTTTTGTGGTGACATTATTACATGGAACCCTTGCCCTGCAGTCCTCTTGCCCTCCGTGCTCTTGACCCACTGTTCACTGTGCTAGTGGATGGAACGTGCAGCAGTAATCATCTCCTCCAGTACCAAAGACATGTAGGAGTGCTAGGCAAGAATTTCTTATTCAAATAATTAAAATCAGCCGCGCCTCTAGCTCGCCTGTTAACAATGCCACACATGGGGCCTGTACACTGTATGCCAAGCTCTGCCGTCATGTACTGGCTCATGGCAGTTCTGGCTATGTCCTTGATTCCCTAGATTATGCATATCTCGCTTTGCAACCTTACTTTCATCAGCCGATCTTCAGATTTATGTTGCATTTTCGAAACTTGTATTAATACATGTGGGCAGAACGGCAGCCCCCACTGCAGTTGCAATACCCTCCAAGTCTAAATGTTTGTGTTTTAGCCCCGGTTTGGCAATTTCTCAGGCGCTGCTGAGTTGGGGATGGCACGCAGTTGTTTACTTCAAGGGTGGGTATCTACACACTGCTAGTTTGTGCAGGGCAGTGAGGGAGGGGGTGAAGAAGTTGGGGTATGTTATATACAAAATGGCGGGAAAGTTTGGACCGGCTCTAAAGGGAGGCACTCTTATGCCACTGCAGCACACATGGCGTTTGTCAGAGACAGATCCTTTGCTAGGGATGTCCCGCGAGTTATCTATATGGCGATTAAAATGACGACCATTGAATGTTCGGGGGCTGACTAATTTCACGAAGCCTCGCAGGATCGCGGCTTATGCACAAAGACATAGGTTTAAGGTCCTCCTATTGCAGGAGACACACGCCCTGAAACACTTAGCATCAAACGTAGTACAGGCCTGGGGCCTCAGATACTATTCCCAATACTCCACCCAAGCTAGGGGAGTTCTGACCCTCATCCACAAGTCGGTAAACTTCATACTACACTTTCTAATCAACGGTACATGACAGTTCATCAAGAATAGATCTGTAACCATGTGGGTAGGGCTTTATATGTCAGGATCCTCGCTCACGCTATCTGACCACTTCCCTGTGCTCCTACAGATCCAATTCGGCAACACAATGTCGCCACGATCCGCCTGGCGCTTCTGCCGCCCTAGCTGACATTGTCTTTAAAGCTGAGATCCTAGCGGACATAACCACATTCTTTGAAAATAACAGAGCGTCTGACACACCTGAAGGGATCAGATGGGAGGCATTTAAGGTTTACATCAGAGGGATGTGCATCTCTAGGGAAGCCGGAGTCCTGAAATCTATAAGGCAAGCCCTAAAGATCTCTGAAACCAAGCTTAAAGCCCTAGAAGATGAGTACCTCTCCACACCGACCCCAGTAACCCTAGCTAAGATCAGAACAGGAACAGTTTGAGTCACATGCCCCGAGTGAGGTGCGATATTATGCTCACCCAGTTGCTGCCCGCAAATATGGGGAGGGAGACAGACTGGGTAGAACCCTGGCCAGGCTGGTGCGTGCAGAGGGTGGTAAGACCCAAATTGATAACATTATAGACAAAAAAGGGTTAAGGCACTGGTCGGACCAATCCATTCTAGATACATTCGCCAGCTTCTATGCCAATCTATATTGTCCCCAGCCTAAACACTCAGCCCAGGACTTGGCTGACCTGCTGGAAAGCATTCCTATGACCCTCATCTCCCAGGACACCAGGGAACGACTTGACACTCAGTTCACCTTGGATGAACTAGTCCAGGTGATTTCAAACCTTCCCAAAAACAAGGCTCCTGTCCCAGATGGGCTGAACTCTGAGTTCTATCGGGAGCACGTGGCCACACTAGCACCTGCTTTACACAGGGTCTGGGCCAAATCACTTTGATTAAACATCCTCCTCACCCCCCCTCCTTAAGAGAAGCCTTAATAACAGTCCTGCCCAAACCTGGGAACCCCCCCCCCCCCCACCTGGGAACCCCCCCAGACGAGTGCGGGTCCTACAGGCCCCTATCCCTTATTAATACCGACATGAAAATCTTTGCCAGGATAATTGCGAACAGGTTTCTCCCATTCATGCCCCATATGGTCCATGCTGACCAAAGTGGATTCGTCCCCGCTCGATCCACGGCACTTACATCCGCCGCCTACTTAACGTGATGTCCAGAATTGATCCCAATGCTGATGTAGTGGCGGTAACACTAGACGCCCAGAAAGCTTTAGATATGGTCTCATGGCAATACCTATGGGGCATGCTGGAGAAAATGGGAGTAGGGCCAAATATGATCTCCTACATAAAACTGCTATCCACGGGTCCACTAGCCAGGGTGCTTGTAAACTGTTCCCTCCTCCTTTCACGCTACACTGAGGTACTCATCAGGGATGTCCATTCTCCCCCATCCTTTTTGCGCTCGCTATCGAACCCATGGCTGATCATGTAAGAGGGCGTCACATCAATAAAGGCATTCGGTTAAAGGACATGCCGGAAATAGTCTCACTTTACGCGGATGACGTACTCTTGTACGTCAGAAACCCCTCCACATATCTAGACCCGCTCATCCGCGACATTACCAAAATAGGCACATACTCCGAGGCACATACTCCGGTTTCACCATCAACTATTCTAAATCAGATATCTTCCCCTTACTATAGCAACTCAACAACTGGCATGCGAGTACCCCCTACGCTGGTCCCCGGGTGGTATCAGGTATCTCGGGGTGCAAGTGTTGCTAACCAAATCTTCCTTACTAGCGGACAATTACGAGGCTATGGCACAGCTCGTCGTGTCCAAATTCTCCAAATGGCGCAATCTACCGCCATCCCTTGCGGGCAGACTCTCCCTAATAAAGATAGTGGTCCCCAAGCTACTTTACATCTTTGCTAACATACCAGTGTGGCCCGGGAAGCAATACTTTAAGAGGCTCCACTTGGAGTGGCCCAATTTCTCTGGCACTCTGGTTCGGTCCGTAAGAAGTGGCAACACATGACTTTACCCTATGATAAAGGGGGGGGGGGGGTTCCAACTGTACTGGAACACGGCACAGGCCCAACACACCCCCCCCCCCCCCGACTTCCAACTGTACTGGAACGCAGCACAGGCCCAACACGCCACCCATTGGTACACGTTCCAGAATCCGCCCCTGCATGTAAAACTTGAGAAACTGGCGGGGGTATCATGACCTTATTACTGCACCGCACTTTCCAAACGGACGCCCAGGCCGACCCGGTGGCCACCATGATCAGAGCTTGGAATAGCATCCTGCGCAAGAGCAACACCCATACTATAAGTGGCTTCCCATATGGCAATTTCCCAGACTTCCCGCCCCCCACACACACACACACGACCAACACCTCTTGCGACACTGGGAAAATCTGGGCTATCGAGCCCTAACTGACCTCTTCCCAGATGGTACGTTCGTTACCCCTCAAACATGGCGACCAGAACACTCAGGTGCTACAGTACTACAGCCTTAGAGTAGTGGTACAAGCTTTGTGCCCTCGTACCCAGACGAACCCCCAGACTCACCTGAACTCCAATATATAGCAAACTCTGCAAGCGGCAGGGGCAGAATATCCACTTTGTACAAAATGCAGCTGGAGAAAACAGTGGACACATCTCTCAAACCACGAGAAGCATGGGCTAGGGAGCTTGACACGGAAATAACTGATGAAATATGGAGCAAAATGTGCACACACACGCGCAGTCTCCCTTAGCGCCAGATTCCGCTGCATACAATTCAAACTCCTCAATAGGCTCGATTACACACCGTACAGAGTAGCGAAATTTACACACAGCCCGACTCACACATGCCCTAAATGCAAATCCAGCGAAGCAGATCACAAACACATGTTCTGGACCTGCACTGCGCTAAACACGTTCTGGGTGGCCGTGGCGGAGGTGCTCTCCGAAATGATTGGTTCCCCGGTGGATCTGGACCCACTAGACCTGTTTGGTATCTGGGTTGGAGAAAATGCAAGGAAAATGTCAAAATTCTTAAATGTAAGTGCCATTGTTGCCAAAAGATGTATATTGCAATGCTGGAAGCGCCATAACACCCCCCCCCCCACCTTCATGATGTGGCTGAAAGCCCTTACTTGGTACAAATGTGCGAAGAAGAATACATTGGATCCCTACCAATGTCATCAGGCCCCAAAACGTGATGTCAAAATTCTGTAGCTACCTGAACAATAGAGACGAAGTGGAATGGAGGTCTACCCCCCACCACCAACACAGCCCAACATACCATGTGAAGTTTGACTCTCCTTCCTTTCTTTTTGCGCCTCTCCAAGCCGTCCACCGACCCCAACCTGGGATGTCGGATATAGTCACGTTGTACTGTATTTGAATGATGTTATGTTGCTCGCTTATTGCTATGTAATCTGTACTGTGCCTGTCTCAACTTTCTGCCAATAAACAAAAGTTTAAAAAAAGTAAAATCGGGATGATACTTTTATTAAGGCTTCTATATCCTGTCTGACAAAAACCAGTATGTGTCAACTTTATATCTTTTTAAAAAGACTCATGCAATTCCAGCATAATTACAGTATTGATACTGTAAAACACTATCATCTCCATGCTTTAGAGTAAAGTTTAGTGTATCTGAATTTCATAGTGTCACTATAATTAATTTTGTTGGGAAAGATACATCATGTTTACTAGTGAACTTTTGAAAATGCACATGATACATGAGGAAATGCTTTTGATGGCATACCTAGTTATGCAACATGCAGGTTTCATACATCTTGCAACTGGTACGCAACCCATGACTGAACCCATACTCCTCACCCTGTTGCTTTATACCAGGCACTCTGAAAAGTTAGATGACCACAAATTTCAATATTCCACCTAGTTCTCTGCCTGCTATGCAATCCATTCTGCTTAGTCTTTCTTTCCTCTTACATAATGAATACACAAAGCAAACTAAATGCTTACGCCAAGTAGTGATCAATAGTAGCAATACCAAACACTGTAGTTAGACACTAGAGCTCGCTTTGCTTTATGACCATTATATATTACCATCTGCAGGAGACGGGTGGCCAAACTGTTTTCAGAGCCTTTTTTAAAATCATATTTACATGTGTCCATTCATGCAGCTAACCTTTTACATTTTACAGACACTCACCTATGGCTCGCAAAGTCTTTTCTCCCACTCAGTCGAGTAGATTTTATGAATGGCGTGTACCATTTACAAGATATGGTTGAAACTTTTATTTAACTCTTTGTTTGCAATAAATGCCAAATAAAAGGTTCACTATGCATGGCTGGCCTCTGGGTGGCAGCAATGTGCCAAACATTAAGTGGGTTTGTAGTGAATGCACCATTTTACAGAAATCACATTTTAAATTGGTTGTCCTCCGTTGCTATGGGTCAAGTGCATTTCTTTTAGGTTGAATAGGTAAACTAAGTTACCCGACCTGCAGGTCTAGCTGAAGTTTAAAGAATTTGCAAGGCCTGACTCCTCTCACTAATGTCTTATTTCAAACGGTACGCAAAACTGCTGTATTGTTGCTCATTTCACATCTTGGGTACAAGCAACTTCTGGTGACATTAATAGTACAAAATTGCTAATCAAATGGGTCTGTTTGCTAATCAAACACCTTTTGATTAGCAAACTCTGCTAATCAATTTTTGAAGACTTAATTTATGCCTTGGTGCGGTTGTTGCACGATAGCCGCTTCATAGCAGTAGGTGTGGTGCTGAGGAAATCAGTTGGATGTGTTCATTCTGGAGGGTGGACACAGACTGAGCGTTCTGGATGCGTTAGGCTTGAGGAGACACCTAAGCTAGCCAGAATGTGCTCAGCTAGCTGTGTTTTATTAGGCTGGTGTTTGTGGGGTCATGTTAGTATGAGAACAGCTAGGCCGAATGTGGCATAGCTATGTTCTAGTTGAATGATGGTTTATAGGAGAGAATAAGTGTTGTAGTGTGATATGGTGGTTTATCAGTGACGCACTTGCCGTCAGGCACGAGAGTAGGACAGGCAATGTACATAGCAGCATACTCCATCCGTTCCATTTAGTCTGTTTTAGTTACACTATTCTAGTCTATCTGTTCAAGCAACTCCCTTTGCTTTTTTTTCTAACAACCTAGGGTTTCTATTTATTGTGGCGATTTATTCCAAGTGTCGATTCTGTAAGGGAAGAGCCACGTTTTCAGTAGTTTGTGGAAAGACATGTAGTCTTCGGTGAGTCAAATGTGGGGTGGGAGTGAGTTCCACAGAGTGGGGGCCGAGAATGATGATCCTCCTAATCTGACTGAGTTGGGTGTTTGGCATCACTAGGAGGAGGGCAGAGCTGGATCTTACAGTGCATGGTAGGTATTGAGGTCCGATTTTATGTATTACTTGGGAGGAGATGCATAAGGTTTTGAAAGTCACCCGTTGTCCCACCGGGAGCCAGTTGAGAGTTCTGAGAGCTGTGATCGCTTGGGCCAAGTGCTAGAAGCAATTTGGCTTCAGCTTTTTGTGCTCTTTGTAGATGAATGAGGTGGTATGCTTGGACCCAGATTCACAAAACTAAATAACCAAACTCAAGATTACTGCTAGATATCAATTATGGCTTGAGAATTTAAATCTTCACCTTCGCCGAGTCAAATCAATGGAAAGGTTTTAGGACTGGCAATTGTAGGGGCTATGTAACCCTAGTTTACATTTTAGAACCAACTTAAAATGTTACCTGATCAGACGTCAAAGTACAGCAAACAAATTACAAAAAGCACTCAATATACAATTAGTAAAAGGAGATACCTGGACAGTCAGCTAACTTCTGCTGAAGTAATGTGCAATGTGATACCCTTGCAGAATGGGGCAGAGGCAAGGCCACATGCTGTAAGATTCACCTGGATAGTGGGTTGTCTCACCCGACTTAATCCCGTGTCTCTGGACTACTTGTAAAGCTGTAGGGCACTTAGTTCACAAGCCAGCAGCCCCTCACTCTGCAGACTGGATCACTTGCACCTACCCAAAACGTTACTTTACTTCCGGATCCATGAAATAAGGAGACTGTTCACCAAGAACATGACCTAGCAACTGTCCAAGCAGGAACAGCACCAGAACCAAGAAAATGCCTGGAATTATGTACTTCAATAGCAAGTAACCGATTCCATACAGTGCATTTTGATGATTGCGGTAGTGTAGTCCAAATCAGCAAATTGAAAACCCATCAATAAGCTTTTTTGTGCAGGTTAATGGCAGTTACCTTGCATAAACCAACCAAGCAAACACTGGTTTGAACATCCAACAGAAATTAAGACATCTGTCCAATTTTGAGTTTCCAAATCATTCCAGTCCTATGGAAAGGTTTGTAGACCCTTCAGCACAAGTGATGTCACCATACGGATCACTAGGCCCAACAAACTATGCAGCTTAAGGAAACTAAATTCAAATAAACTAACTCCGGCGTGATGCCCAAGTTATGCACACAAGGAGACTTGGTGAAACCAGGTGTTTGATATGGAAGGTAAAGCTTCAGGACTAATATCAGGCTGTATCATTTTTCCACCCATGTTGCACCTCTCGCAATCAGGTGGATCACCAATTTGAAGCTCGACCACACCAGTACACTGCCCGTGCAACAGCAACTGGAGCCACCCTCCCTGGATATTAGGTCACACTTGGACCTGAGGTCACCCACTGAACACTAATCCTCAGGCCTTTATGGTCTTAAAAGTGAGGAAAACAGCCCCCTCTGCCAAACTCTTGACCCTCCCAAATGAAGGCCACACAGATCCTGCCCTCCAGTGGCATGCCCACCCACTAGCTTCTGTGATGAACATAAACCCAGCCAAGACAGTAGGAGACTCCTCACCCCTCTTAAGGGTGGTCGACCACCCTTGCCCACCATGGTCACCCTCTCCTACACCCACCAAATCAGCTCCTTAAACGACTGCAAGGTGACAGAAGCATAACAAAGGCCAATGCCATCACCTGGGAACACTCACCTTCCCACTCTCATCATCTGATGATTTGTTGTGACTGTTCTCATTAAAGGCCCAAAATGGCACAGACAACGGCAGGGACTTCGCATACTGCTGGTATGCAGGCTGTGGTGGATTACCAGGGACCTCCTCATTCACGCTTCCATCTGAAAGGTGATAAAGACTCCATAACAGTAGCAGCTAGGGCTTGCAATGGGCAACACAAACTAGCAGCTTCCATGGATACAAAGCAAGATATCCTCCCCACCCTTTAGACTTACCATCCGTGCTTTCCTCTTGATCAGACTCAAAAAAGGACTCGCATTCTTGAATAGTGGCATCTTCATCCATCATAAACATCACTAGAAAAGAAAGGCTATGGTCAGAAAAAGTCAAACGAAGCAAACAATGTAGCCAAGATGCAGGCACCATGGCCAGGATGTTATGCACAAGGCATCCTGAATAGGTTTGCTTGTGCTCAAAATGAAAACAATTGCTACAAAAAGGACCTGACGTACTTCCAACATCTCCTGTGTGAGGGCAGAATCATCAAGTGATCGTGATACCAAATAAATAGAGCAAGCGTGGGTACATGCGTTTAGACTACTCTGTTCATCCAGACACTTCCTACTACAATATAGTAGAAGCCTTGAAAAATTGTTCTTTGCAAACATTGCATTGCCACCACGTACAAGAAAGCTGCATGCGTCCAGCAACTGCAATAAACGTGTTGTGCCAAAATCTGGAGTTAGCAAAGGGATGAGGCAATAGCCAGAATAAGGATAAGGCTGCAGTATTCAAAAGGCACATCAGCTTGCAGGACCACTCGCATTTCCCATTAAAAGCAGCATTTTGATCAATGGTACAAATCTGTACTAGTGTCTAAAACATCATTAATCTAAAATAATTTCTCAAATCAATACAGTTGAGCAAGGGCCGACTGAAAAATGGTGACTCGTCCTTCAAATTTCAAACATCTCTTCATCTTTCCAAGTTTGAGCGTCTTGTTTATGCTGAAGTTTTTTTTTTATATCTGATAACTATTCTTCCTTGTGTTCAATCTGGTTTCCACCTTCATTCTACTGAAACTGCTCTGTCTGACTCGCCATTACCTGCATGCTAATCGAAGCATTAATTAATCTTATTGTTATCAGCTGCATGCGACACTGGACCAAGCTTTACATCTGGCTGCTCTACTGGTCTCCATGGATAGGTTTCGTTCTCATCTGTCTAACTGCACTTGTATCGTGTGCTTCCAGATGCGACACTATCCTCTTTACATGGTGTTCCTCAAGGTTCTGTTTTATAGCCTCTATACCTCCCCTCTTGCTTCCCATTTCTTCTTTTGGGATCTCATTTCTATGCTGATGCCCAGCTTTTTGATGCTCTCCTCTTTTACACCCTATATCAAGGATCTTAGCCATCAAATCCTGGATGACAGTGCAATTCATGACCAAAAAATTATCCTAGACAAATCTTTTCCAGCCATTACTATCCCTCCTGCTTCCATCTTTCCATTACTGTTCATAACCTTGGTCTTCGATTCTTCTGCTCTGTCCCCCCCAAAAAACATTTTCAATATTGATAAAGGCCCTATTATATTTGAGGAAACTAAACTATTGCTCTCATTTTTATGGCTTTTATTGAAGTCCTCTATTGCGTGGCTCCTCTAAATCTATTTTTTACTTCTGGTTGGTTATGCTTGCTTTCACCTTATGCCATTCTCCCTTCCTTACTTGGCTGCGTATCCTTCATTCTAGTCTCAAATTCAATTCTTTATGATTTCTAAATCCCTTTATGGTCTTGCTCTTCTGTATCGCTCATTTCTAGTCTTTTATCTTCCCTGTGCTCATTTGTCCCCCCCCCCCCCAACCCTGTGCTCAAGTTTCATTTTCATTCTTTTTCTCCAGTGGCTCATTTGCATTGGAGAACACCCTTCCTTTCTCTCCACACGGTTACTTCTATCTTTCGCTCTGTCCTTAAGGATCTTCTCCAGTCCTACTTTGATTTCTTGCCTTTTCAATTTTCTGTACTGCAAGTGATTTTGTACAGCACTTTAAAAAACTTGATCATGCCATTCTTCCCCAGGAACAGCTTGGTCAAGTATGGATTACTTGAAACTTGAAACATGTATAAAGCAATGTGGCCCTAGAGCACAAGGAAAGAAGAATTCCCGTCAAACGTTCTGAAATTATCCCATTTTTGGACCTGTAGGCTCTACAGAGATAAGATGCAGACAGTATTGACAGCTAAACATTACTCTACGTGTGCAGGTGGTGCCACTTAATTCAAGGGGTGCAGTAGGCATTAGGGTGTTGTGACAGAAAGCGTACCCTTCCAGCAGCAGGGATTAGTCTACAAGTCAGATGTAACTCTTTGCTCAGTCTACCATGAGCCTTTGGTCTGGCTGGGAAGTGGCAATCAAGCTTAGAAGCCAGTTCAGGACCGGACACCTTCCATGGAGGAACTTTGACAGATGCATTCCCATGACCATTCAAGAGATGCCATCTGTAGACTTAGTTCGTCAATGCCCAGTCAACGTTTTCACTTTTGAAGGACAGCATATGTAAACAGCAGAAGATTCCATGTAGATTCCAAATCCCCATGCAAAACTAATCCATGTGTATTCCATGACATGGGGACATTCAAGGACTTACTAATTTGGTTTAGGTAGCCTGCATCCCTAGACCGTGTCGGGGGTTCCCAATCTGCCTTACGCAGATCAGTGCAGCTACATATTTCAGATTTTAAAGATTAAGAAACCCTGTCAGGTAACCACAGGCAATGCTTCAATTCTAAATGCTTGACCAATAAACTGACGCACAGGACAAAACACCATACGTATGGTTGTCATAGCTCGATTATGTGCCAACATTTCAGCAGGTGGCATTTACTAAGTCAAGGTGTTGCGTCAGTTGTAACAGCATCACCATATCAAGGTCTGAAAGAACCGCTCTGGTATCTGAAAGACCCTTGTGTCTGGAAAATAGTGCTGTGGTAACATATGGTTACTAGCTAGTGTAAGCAGGGGTCTAGCGTGTAACCTGAACTGTTACTACAAACAGGTCACCAATAGTTAGGACATGCAATTCCCAAATATTTTGGGATTAGCAGTCACTGTCTGCAGATGTATGACCCAGTTTACCAAATATATAAATGAAGAATGCACATTGGCCATGCACATTGGCCATGGAGGTTTTCCGAGAAACATTTTAGAAAAGGCTCCGACTACATCCAGACACTAGCCTTCCGACTCTGGCAGGTTCTAGAACAGAAGCAGTTGCTCTGATCCAACACCAGTTTCCACTTCTAGTTTATTTAACGGAAACAGCGTTGCTGGTCCTGGGGAGCCATAGCACCATAAAACCCAGTCTTGCAGAGTCACTGTGGGCCTAGATTGCCAGGCGAGTAGCCATGCGAATGCAAAGCATTCATGGCCAGTATTGGGTTAGCTGCCCGACCCACCAACTTGCCACACTGCCCCCCTTACAACAACCATGCTCCAATCAATATTACCAAGCACATTCCTCTGGAGTGCCTACAACCAAAACACTACAACAGGTTGCTCAGCAAACATACAAGTGCAAGCAGTCAGAACCAGTCACCAGCATCCTGGACCTTCACAGCAACAGCCGGGTGGGTAGTCCACAGAATTAGCTCTTGGTGAACTCCAGAAATGAGCATCTGGTGCAAAACAAAAACAGCACCTTTGAATGTGGAACTACGAAGTAATGACAGAAGCCCTCAGGAGCCACCCAGCCTGCCTGCTCTGGGGTTGGGTCCTGGCTGCCCCTCAAACAGGCCAGGTCTATCTGCTACAGCGGCAGAACGGGGAGCTCCCAGAAACGAAGGAGTAAGCATGGAGTCATGAGCAGCCTCACTGCAATACATGCAGCCTCTCGCCAAATTCCTCCAGCAGCCCAGTGTTATCAACTGTTCCGTAACAACCAAAAAGCTAAATGACCTTTACATCTAGAAGCTTCAGATGGCAAACATTTTGAAAAGAAAGCAATCCTGATCAGTCAGTGCCCAACTCACTCACTGCAGCTCCATTTTCTACTACTCTACAGAAATCACTCATCTTGAAAATCTTCCAAAGTGAAGGCCATGGAGAGGCCCAAGTTCTATGAGATCAAGTGTGAGGCCACCCGCTGCGCAACCAACGGCCTGTGTAAATGGAGCCTTCCAAGGTGTTACTCCAGGATCATGGTCACGAGTGTCTGGTTGGCAATCGATCTGGATCAAGCCAGGACTATATCTTAAAGGAGTTGCAGTCCCTCACGTGTACATCATAAAGAGCAACCCTTCTTGGTTCCGCTCCTTACCCCTTTACATTGGAACTCCCTGCCTCTTTCTATCCGCTCCATCCCTACCTATACTTCCTTCAGTTCCTCCTTGAAATCACTCTTCATTCCCCTCCCTGACACCCTCTTCCCTTTTTAACCCCTTCTCTCCCTCTAGTACCCCATCTTAGTGCTATTAATCTTCCCCCTTCTTTCCCATGTCCTCTCTTCCTACTACTCACTTTACCCCCTACTCTCACCCTCATCCTTCCTTCCCCATCCCCCCTCCTACTCGTATGCAAATTGGTACCACATACTGTTTGATTCTGTATATTGTTTGCTTCTACTGTTCCATGTTTGATGTATTCTTGTTAAACTGTAAAGCGCCTTGGATTAAGGCGCTATATAAATAGAAACCCCATCATATCCCTGGTTTTTCTGGTGGACAACGTTCCATCCCAAAACAGTTTCTGCACACCTGATGCAAACAAGAGTAGGTGTGGCACCAATGCTTCAGGTGCGGTAGCAACTTACTATGCATAAACTTATCTGGCATGAGGTCGAGCCACCACCTCTGCAAGAATCACCACCAAGTCTGTCAGAAAGACAAACAGCAGCTAGGTACAGCAGCTAGGTTCCAAGAACCCCATGTAACTTCAATGCTGAGGACTAAAAAGACCAATGATTAGGAGTGTTGTCAAGCGGGACACCCAAAAGTCAAAGTTGCAGGCAAGGAACTGATGGCAGAATCTGGTCAGGATTAGGAATAACCTACATCTTTTCAAGGTAGTGCGGGTGTGTTGAGGTGGAATTAAAGAGGTTGGGTGTCTTGTATCAGAATCATTACCAACCACTTACTTGTACATCTACCTGTAGTCATGGCAAGCTCACTACAAGCAGCTCAGCACAACTGGCAGTACCCCTTGTGTTCAGCTATTGGGCAGCATTCCAAATCACCCTGCACCAAGGAGCAGCTCACAAAAGCTCAAACTAAAAACACTCCAGATACTCGGTACTGGGCAGCAGTCCTTGCTGAGCAACATAACCGGGCAATTTCGAAAGTATTCTCAACACCATTGGTAAACAGACAGGCTTACACCATTAGTGTAGCCAGAAACAATTCTGGGTAAACCATGTTCCCCCAAGGGGCTGTTCTGCTTACATGACACATTGTAAAGGCACATGTGCAGGCCAGACATCGAAATATTCAAATTCAAGGAATGGCTGGCACCCACAGTATTGGCATGCACAGCCAGAATGGCCACATGGAGGACTTCCCTTCAGAAGATCACCAAGATGGTCAGTCATAACACCATTTTATTCTCATCAGGTGAAACTAAAGCAATCAAAGCCTCTGCCATCCTTTTTAAGGCTCTAGTTTCCATAGAATGGCATTCAGTTTCACATCAACCAATTTCCTAATGGATGGACGCTGAAGGCATAAGTTACAAATTTCCAGGTCACTATGGCCAAGCAGATGGGCTTTTAACAGTACATGGAATGGGGGAGTGCAAACAGTATGCAGAATTAGATTACCCAAGTCATTATCAGTGGTCTGCATTCATCCTCAACTGGATCTCCAAGGCAATCTAGGGTTGCAGCCCAGACTGGCAAGAACATCTCTTCTCCTTCCTATGGCAGATTTTAGGCCAAATTTACCAAGAGCTGGCAAGCCCATGTGCAGTAGAATGAAGGGAGGCTTGGCTAGTGAGACTCTTGGCGAGTAAGAACTCATATGTAAATGTTAGGTAGCGAGTGACCATTGCTGGCGATTAGTTTGCTAAAGAAAGGGGGTGGGAGGAGGGCACCAGTCAGGCTTACCAGATTCAGCCCAACTGTAAAATTACAAATACAAGGTTTCATAAATCTGATTTGCCATGGCCTGCATGCCTCAGTCTGAGAAAGCAGTTGGACATTGCATTGATTGCCCTTGATCAAAGACTGGCGCTAAAGGTAGCCAACAAGGATGCATGTTCCAGTGCTGCAATTTGTGTAGATTTGCCAACCTTATGAACAACTCACCAACCAAAAAGTTGACCTCTGTTCAGCAAAGGGCTTATTTACTTCCCAATGTGAAAGACAGGCTCTTTAACATTGTACATCAGGGTCAAAAGCATCGCCATCAGGATCATTTGCAGGGACTATAGTAGCTAGTGGTTGATGGCAGACAACCCTTTCCACTGCAGTGTCCTGCCTGCTTCACGGCAGGCGGTTGCTGGAGACAAACTTCATCTGGGTTCCCATCCTTGCTGGCCCCTGGTGAAAGCTGGCCCGCGACCTAGTGGGTCCTTTCAGGCAACAGCTCCTAGTGGGAGGGTTTACAATGGCCCTCAGGTCACTAATGGCCAAAACAGAAAGGTTTTCTGCCCCAGCAGTGCCAAACTTTCTACAGAAGCTTTAGAAGGGAGTGGACCAAAGGCAGAGCACATTAGTGCACAAGATCTTGAAGCCCCTCTACCGAGAACAAACACTGCCAAATAACCTGTTGTGTGACAGTGCCCACTCGTGAGGATCTACAACCACGTTTTAGTTCACTGTACCTTTCATGGAGGAGAAATATCTATTTGCATATAAATCCTCCCATCCACAAGGGGCAATCCAGCACCGAAATGCTAGGCAAATCTCTAAACAGGAGTACCATCAGCAACCACAGACACGTTGTCAGCCTAGTTGAGCCTCGTGAGGTGAAACAGCTTCTCCAAGACAGTGAGCAAGGAGTTCATGTCTGTGTTAAGGTAAAAAACAAGACCCTTAGTGAACATTTTAGGTACTTGGGGTTTCACTCCAAGTTAACCAGAATAATCCAGATGCGGACTTTAGCGGGGCACAGTATCACCTCACTGATGAGGCCTAGGCTGAAATAGGTATCTGGGGTTGCTGATGGTACTCTTGTACCGAGAAGATTTGCCTAGCATTTCGGTGCTGGACTGCCCTTGTGGGTGGGAGAAAGACTGATATGCAAAAGGATATTTCTATACTGTGGAGGGTGCAGTGAGCTAAAACGTGGTTGTAGACCCTCCCGAGTGGTAGAAATTCCATAGAACAGGGTATTTGACCCATGTAGGTTCTCAGAGTGGCTCCCACACCTTTGTAACAGATACGTGCAGCTCACTTCAGGTGACCCAGTTCCTAGGATGTTAAGCAGGCAGTCACTTTCCTCTACCAATACCCCCTCCCCTTAACCAACCAAGATTTAACAGTTTCCAAGACTCACCCAGGCTGTCATCTAAAGTAACTGATGTTCAGGGTACATTAGGTGGCATGTTACATCCCGTTCCACAATGGTGGGTTCCCTTTGAGGGATAAACACCCTTGTCTTCCACCCCCCATACTGACTGCAGATCCCTGAAGAGGTGCAGGGTGTACACATCAAGCTATAAGCCAGTCCGGAATACCAGAAGTCATATTCCATCTTTTGGTTACCAGACATTTGATCGAAAAAAATTGGTCGAACCAATTTGGTCGATTTTTTTTTTGGGGGGTCCCTCCACCAACCCCCTTTTTTTCTAAAAAACCCTTTTTTAAAAACGAAAACCCAAATATATATATATAAAAAAATAAAAAATTCAACCATTTGGTTTTTGACCAAATTGCGTCGACCAAATGTCTGGACACCCCATCTTTTCAAAGCTAAGGAAGTTGGGCCATAACATTGCCAGGTCTGGTCCACTTTGAAGAGTCCAGATTCAGGGGGCCAAGTCTGGAACAGCTAGAGTTGTCAGGTTTCAAAAGTCTAGCTGCACTATAGGTGCTCAAGTGTGGGGCTAGCCTAATGTCCCACATCTTCTGAACTGGACATGGATCATTACTCTGGCTTCACAAACTGGGAGTGTGTTCATACCCAATCACTGGAGAGTTTCACCATTCTCTTCAGCCATAACTTCCTGTGGAAGCAGCTCTGTCTGTGGCAATTCTAGGGGTTTCCTGGAATTCCAGCTGGGTACAGTGATTTGTCATTTCTATTGGCTCCCTTCACCGTCACATGTTCTCCCTATTGCATGCCACGTTTGTGGTGTGTTACAGCGTAGTTTGCCATTAGGGAACTTTAGTAGGTTTGGTAGAGTTCAGTATGATGTACATTTCTTGTCTTATTTAATGGTTTAAAGCATGGACTAGCTTGAGAGGCCTGTACAGAGTGGGTAACTGGCATTGGGCCGGCATATTTTAACAGTAAAGCAGTATTGCAAGTAGGGTCTGCGAGTCTACTTGGATTAGTCCTTGGTCAGGTATTGAAAAAGCTATGTTGACAGTTTGCTTGATGTGCCAAGTTAAAAAGAGTGCCATTTTCTGTCACTTGCCTGCTGCAACGCTTGCATGCACCAGAACTTCCAGTGTGTCCCTTTCCCTTACTGTCCAAAACAGGTCAGCAACTCTTAAAGTTGTTTTTGATCAACTTGAAGAATTCGAAACATTCGAAAGTAAGAGAAGGACTGAGCAGGTATGATAGTGGCAGACCCATTCAGGGAAGATCAGGGCTACTCTATCCCAGACTGGTTAGCCATGGGCTTAGAGAGGATAGTGTAGCCCTCAAAGAGGAGTTCAAATGTAGTGATGGAGCAAACCGTGAACCACGTCCCCGTGAGGCTGTCAAGGTCGAAGTAGTCAAGGAGGAGGCAGATGTCAGATGAGTTTAATGGCAGAGCGAGAATTGAGGTAGCCAAGTGGAGCTGGTTGCCACCTTTGAAGGTCTTCTGAGGGAGGGGTACAGGAATGTGGTATGCCAGTCGGTGGCAAAGGGGTCAGAGGTGTGACAAGGGAGGAAGTTGAGACAGATGAAGCCTATGGAGGAGGTTGGGCTGAGTGCCCAGGACCATGACAGTGCCATTCTGGTAGACAATGCCACGAGGATGGGAAATACACCAAAAGTACTTCCCAGCGGCTCCACCATTAACATGGGAAGGAGAAAGGGGAAGGATTACATTTGGATTACAAAGAGTGTCAGTGAGAGTCTGCATGGAAGAAGCATCGACAGCAATGGGCAGCAGGCCTAAATTGGGTATAAAGTGTAGGCTTTAATGGAGCACTGTATAGACCAACAAATTGCAACCATTTACAAAGCAGCGAGCAATAAATATTTTATACTGTCCTTAAATATTTTACCCCGTCCTTGTACTATCCAGTCTATGCTATGCAACATGAACAGGAATAGTTGAGAGTCGGGAACTATTTATCCCCTACTCCTAGGCCAGCAGAGGCGGATTACCAAGAGCCATGAAGAGCTACATTTGGCTCCAGATGCAAACTGGTGCCATACAAACATGCCCACATATACAGAACCAGGAAACATTAAGAAATTGAAAATAGAAGTTATTCACATTAAGTTAGATTTGCAGCACACTACCAGCTTCTGGTTCTCTATGGAAAGCTCCTGCCTACCAGGTAATGGTTAATACCTAGAAGCTAGTTGTAGCTCCTGCCATCTAAATTTCAACCCTTGTAACTTGCTGCAAAGGTTTGCCTTGCGCTCACAGGTATACCGCTTCCGAGACAGTTTGAAGAAATCTTAGCTGCCCAGTAAAGTAGATCACTGACAATTCAGCATCTTCGACCGCTCACATTGACCATTAGCCACTTGTCCATTGTACTGTTGATTGAAGTCAATAGAACTTTGGCACTAGCACAAGGGTTAACGCCTTGAGAGATCGGCTGAACTAGACACCATGGGCACTTCATCCAGCAATGAAGAGCAAGTCACCTGACCCACAGTTACCCATCAAAAAATATGTATGATGTTCGATGAGAGATTTGTCAAAGAAACTAGATTGTTAAAATAACATGCCATCCACGGACCAGTCCTTCCCAGACAATCCAAATCCAAGACCTACCCATGCCACAGTGGGATTTTCCATGAAGCTTTCTCCCTTGGAAACAACTTGTGAGTAGGGGAGAAATGCTATAGAAGAAGAAAAAAAATATATCTAAAGAGGGAGAACATAAGTTATGAGTCAGACAAATGCAGGAAATTATAAGATCAGCCTAGTGCAGCTTTGTACATGTACCACTGGACAAAGTGAAAACCTTCCTGGATATGCTAGAAGAATCTGAGCATGTCAAGTGAGCTATCTTTAAAGTGGTTCATATGCAAACAGTGCCACTCCGACAGCAACTTTAAGCTGCAGTTCAAGGAGTATAGTGGTTCATAGTGCAGAAGGTCATAGCAAATACAAATTAGCACAATTGACCAATGATCTACAGTAGCCAGGGACAAAACAAACCTGAACAGGAAGGACAGTTAAAAGAGTAAACAAGGGGAGTCACAGTCCAAGTCCATCAATGTCAGAAGCCAAATGTGGGCAAGTAATGCTTCGAGCCAAAATATAGTGCTGGTGCGCAGTGCATTCGGGTTCGCTCTGAGCCACAATGTAGATTTGCTCCATGCCTTAGTGAAAGCTGCACTGCCGTACAGATTAAGCATTTTACTTAATATGTTTCAACGTTATTCGTTATATTGGTTTGCATTGCTCAAAGGATATGGTGCGTGAAAAGACCGAGATCTGCAGGTGCAGGCTAGTACCCAATAAGGCTGCCATGGACACGGTCAGTTGAGGACGAGTTAGAGGCGTTTTCTTTGCCCTTTTAAGGGAAGAGCTCTGCTCCTTGGTTACTGGAACTACCAAGAGGTGTGAGCATTGATGGATACTGGGGCAGAGGCCTCTGATTCATGGAAATCTGGTGGACACTCCACCATTACGGGAGTAGTGGGGCAAGGAAACCCCACCAGTACAAATAGGAGTGAAGATGAAAATAGGCAATTTCATAAGGCAGAAATACCAAGGGTTAATTGTCCGAATACCTGAATACATCATGGGGTTTGACATTCTGGAAGGGTTGACAGGCACTAGAGGTAGAACATATCAGTTTTGAGTGAGTGCATCGACTTGTACACCAGTCCATTTACTACGCTATTACTTTGAGAATGTACAAAAGTTTGAGGGAACCTGGTATGCAGTGGTAAACTTAACCAAGACATTTTTCTGTGCCAATTGCCGAGTGCCAAGAGCAGTTTGCATTTTCTTGGAAGGGGCGTCAGTACACCTTCACAAAATTACCTATGGGGTACATACATAGCCCAACCAACTGTCACAAGCTGGTGGCAGAATACTAAGACAAGATACCATGTAAATCCAACATACATAACTCAGTACATTGATGTTATTTTGATTCAGGGGATAGATAAGCTAAGTGTGCAGTTAGAAGTCATCATTGAACGGTTGAGAAGGGTGAGAGATTAACCTGAACAAAATTCAAGGGCCAGCCGAATACCAATACAGTGGTATTCTAAGGAATTTAGTGGCATTGAGAGAAGGTGCTGAAAGCACAACAGGAAGTTCACCACTCCGATGAACACAACACAAGCTCAGCAGCTCATAGGTATGGCCATTTAGGATCTGGAAACAGCACATCCCATCTAGGGCAGATACTGCCCTCACCTCCCCATTACCCCCATTATAAAGTGACACAAGAAATTTCAGTGTGTGCGGCATTCGAGTTGGCAAAACAGTGCACCAGGTGCTAAATTTGTAGCAATTGAAGGAAGGCAAAGTAGAGTCAAATGGGTCTGCACAAGACATTTATGCTAACTGGAGTGTGGCAGAAACAGGACAGAAAACTTGTTACATTGGGATTCTGGATTCTTAAGTTGCCCAGGGCTGGTAACAAATACACTCCATTTGAGAGGCAGGTACTGGCATGCTATTGGGCTCTTTCTGATACTCCGCAAATTTGATCAGGCCCAAAATCCAGATTATGCCATGGGCGTCGAGCTCTGAAGACAGAATAGGACACGGTCAAGAAGCCAGTATAATCAAGTGGAAATGGTACATTCAAGACATGGCTAAATCAGGAAAGGGTGGCGTTGCGTAACTACATGACGAATTGGCCCACAGATTACATACCACAGGAAAGGACTGAAATATGTGAGTCTCCCAAGAAATGGGAAGTACCTTGTGGAGATCTGACAGAGCGGACAACAGCATGCCTGGTTTATGGATAGCTCGGCTCGCTATGCGGGAACTGAGCGATATTGGAAAGCTGCGTCAAACAATCCCAGAAACAAGATGGACTACATCAGGGAAAGTAACGAGCAGTCAGTTTGAAGAACTATGCAGTTTACGAAGCTTTGAAACAAGAGACCACTGGTCAATGTCATTTGTACACAGATTCATGGTCGATGGTGAATGGGTTGGCGGTGTGGCTGCCAACATAGCAAAAGAATGGATGGAAAATTCACGCAAAAGAGTTGTGGGTAAAAGAACTGACAAGATATTGTGGAAATGCTCACAAAGGGAAGTCACTATCATGTAGCTGCATATTGTGCCTCAGACTCATTAAAATGTTGGTTTTATTCAGTTTCATCTGTGGACGCAAAGGCGCAGTGCGATATGGAGGGTCTAGCTAAGCGGGCGCACTAGAAATGTGGGCACCTTGGAGAAAAAGCTACTCAGGTGGGCACAAGCTCAAGGGATCAGTAGCCCTTCAGAGGTAGTGAAAACAATTTTGCAATGTCCAGTGTGTCAACCCCAATAGCATAGACCCATCCCTCAGATTGTCCAGAGCAAGTTGCAAAGAGGAAAGTTACCAGTCAATTTTGGCAGATTGATGATATTGGTCCTATGCCAATCAGCAAAATCTGTTAATATGCACGAACCATTGTGGATACATACTCTGGATATTTGATGATATTGATGTGTAAACATGCTACACAACTGAACACCATTAAGTTGTGAAATCAGATTATGCTGTATTATGGTGTACCCTTGCAAATTCAGAGTGACAACGGCTGACACTTTAAATGCATGTAGATTGAGGGATTTGGTAAGGAAAAGAGCATTGAGTGGGTATACCACATCACTTAACAGCCAGAAGCATTGGGTTTGATTGAGAGAATGAAGTTTAAAGAGCAGCTGTGCAAATCAGGCAATGGCAGTTTAGTAGGCTGGCATGAGCCAGTGTTTGATGCAGCACAGGTGTTGAATAATAGACCAGTGAATAACCACAAGACCACACTGCTGTGATTAATGACCCCTGCTTCACAGATTCAACCCAACATGTACTGAAAAATTAAACTGGGTGCTTTAGCTCCCTACTGAGCAATCCCAGAATCAGCAGGGGTAGACTATTCATGAGATCAGGTTAGAACCAAGTGGGATAATGGTGATTTAAACAGGATTGGAGTACAGATTCCACCAGAACATATGGGACGGATTGCCCCTAAATCTTGGATTCGCACTGAAAGGCATTAATTTGCTAGGAGGGGGCATAGAGGCAGACTACCAAGGAGAAATCCAGTAATTCAGTGGAGACCAAGTGTTACAGATACCTAAGAGATTGAGTAGCCCAATTGATTATACAAGTTGTTGATTGTCAGAAAGGAGTAAGGCCTCCCCTGGCCCCCACAACTACTCGTGGGGTTTGTGGTTTCAGCTCTTTAGACAGCATGGTACCGGGTGCAAAAGTGTGGGTCAAAAGACCAAGTGGCCCACGAGTACCCGCAGAGGTCATTGCATCTGGCAAGGACTAAGTAGTCTTAGTAATGGAGCCTGGCAAGGAGAGATGTGCCCACAGACAAATGTTACAAGAGAGTGATCATCAACACCAACCTATTTTCTGGGTTTGCTTTGTAGAGCCCGTGTCTGGCTTGTGTAATTGTGGGACTAACTAGACTGTTCGGAAGAATCCAAAAGCATGCTGCAACAACTTGCGAAATGTCACATCTGTGCCAGTTATCCATGGGAGACTGGCTGATTTTGGACATTTCTCATCAGATGCCAAAAACCCAGCCACGCGGAAGAACGGGATTTGTGGAATGCAAAAGTCACGTTAATTCAAATACAGACTACATGGATGTCAGCTGTGCAAGAGATGTCCTTAGGGTGGCAGAATTATTCGCTGATGAATGCCCAAATGGAGAACAATCTCACATTTCTGCCTGGCATGCATCAGCATGGACTACCTGTAGCAATGCCAATGCCAGCTCCGATCATGAGGCACATTTGGGGTCATGCATTATGATTCTTCAGTACAGGATTCCGATGTACGCAGTCATTTGTAGTTTACGAGTATTGAAAGTTTTGCCAAGAAAGCATTGCAAAAGGAGAAAACCAACAAATGAAGGCAATGTTAGCTATTGTATGACCTGTGAGCCGAAAGAAATTGCCAAATGCCAACAGATGAACTAAACTGTCAGAGGAAGTTGTGTGCACAGGTTCCAAGCACATGTACCAATGTACAAAATACTATGACCTGTAACTACAAAGTGGTAGCTGCCAGTCATCTGAATCATGTGAAATTTCGAACAGGATTGCTTTTTTTCGTGGTGCAATATCACATACACGTACATTCCAGCTAACTGCTGGAGGTCCATGTGCCTCAACATGATTAGGAATAATGAGGTTTTCTTTACACCCAGCAGTATATTGAAACAAAAGATCAACCTTTGAATCTGTAGGGCTATCCCCAACTTGCAATTCACATGTGCATTTGTTAGAGGCCAAGGTTAGTGCTGGCCTATTAAGTATGGGTTTAGCTGCTGGGGCTATTCATCTTTAATCAAGTTAGCATGTTTAGTAGTGAAAGGACTCCCATAACACCTCAAGCGTTAGAGTTGCTTCTTGATAGCAAAATTAGAAAAGCAGCTTTGCAAAATCGAGCTGCCATTGACTGTTGCTGAAACATAACCTGGGTTAAGGTATGTGTTAATTTGAGTGATCATTCACAATCCATTGAAAGCCATTTTCAAAAATGGGAATTGGCCATTTTCATGGATCAGATATTGGTGGACACTACATTAGCCTTTGCTTGCATTTGTGCAATACTAATTACAATTGCTAGTTGCTGTTGTATTCAATGCATTCCCAACTTAAGATGCTTTGTCGGTTTCAGAACCTGGGCTATGGAAGCCAAATGTCCAAGGGTGGCTTGTAGATAAATATGGGACTGGTGCGCAGTGCATTCTGGTGCGCTCAGAGACATAATGGACATTGCCCCAGTAAAAGCTGCACTTACCTTTAACTGTACACAGATTTTCAGCATTGTTAGCATTATCTTACTGGAAAAGAGGTTTTCAACGTTATTTGTTGTTTATGTTAGTTTACATTGCGCATCTAAGGACATGATGCGCGAAAAGACAGATCCGCAGGTGGAGGCTGGTACCTGACAAAGTTGCCATGGACACTGTCAAAGTTGAGGATTAGTTAGAGTTTTCTTTGCGGTTTTGAGAAAGGTAAGATCTCTGCTCCTTGAGGTTACTGTAGGTCAATCCGGCCAACGCACAGGGACTCAGACCAGAAGTCGAGAAAAATGCCACCCCGCCTTTGCAGAGGGCTTAAAATGCAGTTGAAAAGGTCAGGCTCAAAGGGGAGGCTTTGCTCCAGGCCTGTTGGCTGCCGTTCTCTGCCTGGCTGTCTTCAGGGTTTTGTAGCCACTTCTGGGAAGATTAGGGCGTTTGCCCCAATGGGGATACATTCTTTAATTACCGTCTTGATTTATTTCTGTTGCAGTTTGGTCATTTATGTATGCCTTTTGGGAACAGCTGTATAAGATATAATCTAACAGTATGTGTGAATCATGGCTTACCTGCGTTCAAGGTTTGTCATTCAGTGTACGGTTGAGAAAGAGGAGATGTCAGTGTACTTTGTGGCAAGCAAGACCGTAGCAGCAACGAATAGCCACATAAATTGACTTACCAGAGGCCAGTCCATTACAACTGGTAGTGTGTTTTACACCATTTCGGATTGTGGCTTAAGCACTTTATGTACTCTGTACCCCATAGTTGGTGCATGCAATTAATGCAATACAAGCGGTCTTGTATAGCACCCTTCCGCCTCTATTGGTGGCCTTGCACTCTGCTCTGTAAGAAGGGAGAGGCAGATGCGAAAAAAGTGGTTGATGGGCAAAGGTTTGAAGTACCTAGTTCCTGTGTGCCAATCTGCTTTCTATTTGTTTAGCTAAGAAACTTGGGAGTGTTATTCATAGGGAAGAGCCCAAGATATGATTACTATAGTCTGGTTAGATGCTGATGTGGGAGAATGCAATAGGGCTACAGTGGAGCAGAGTTATGATGTATGCCTATTCAAGCATCTGAACTTTGGTCAAAGTACCTTGAAGCTAAAGCAGGTAAAGTGACTTGCTGGTATCCAAGCATATGTGTGGTGGACAGGAAAACAATTATTCCCTGCTCTCAATTCCGCAGCTAACGCCCATGCACTAACATCCACCTTAAGGGTGTGGTTGTGTAAGGTGGCGATTTATTTTTCCAATGTGAGTTGAATGTTTCTTATAGGGAAGTTATTAAAGGAGATGCAAAGTTTTTATAGGCAGTCGTGTGGTGGTTCTTGAAGGGGGGAGAAAAAAAAATCCAAGATTTTCCTTTTAGTGCACTGGTAGAAGCAGGAGGCATTTTCACAGCAAGAGATTTTGCAACTGCAATGTAGAAAGTAAGGGCTCAGTAAAGCAGTTTCATGTTTTAGGACTGGGGCGGGGGGGGGGGAGAATCAAGGGAAGTTGATTTAGTTTCTTGGTCGCTAATGTTCCCAGGCCACTGAAAACACGAGAGGCTAGGTGTGGTTCACTGGCTGTGGTCATGTTTCATCAAGGAATGCAGTGTTAGACAACACCTTAAAAAAAAAAATCTTAGCCTGCTCATACTAAGTGGCACTGCTAGTCACCAGTGATAGCTTTGCACTATGTCATGCTTACTCAATATCTATACTATAATGGTCATGGCCACGCTTTATGCCCCCAGAAGTGCCATACTGAAATCCCCCTATGCAAGTCAGTTCTTGCGCCCTCTCTCCCACCCATTACTCCCAAGGTACTCAACTACTCTGGCCATACTAGCCCTATGCACCAGGCCAACTAGCCTATACCTCTCAGCCTATTCCAACTCACGATAGAAACCTCAAATTACGTGCCAGACTCAAACTTTATGAACCTTCCAGAAGATTCCATCCCGCTATAAAGCGCACAAGGAAATTCCAACATACCAGGATATGTAATGGTCCCAATCTTCCTCATTCCCTATAAACATCCAAACTTACAAGCACAAGACAAATACTAACCCATCAAATACTATCCTAACTAAAATGGATTCTGAAGGACATTCCTTTAAGGGAGCACTCCTTAATGTAAGATCCTTAGTGGCACATGCCCATCGACCTTGCTGATTTAATTATAGAAGCCAATCTAAACTTTGCTATAAACAAGACCTGGTTACACAATGCGGCAGGTCCATCAATTATGTTGGCCATTCCCGATGGTTATACCATATCCAGGCAAGACCGAGAAGGTTCCAGTGGAGGTGGAATCGCCATTATATCCAAAACAAACTCATTAAGATTAGCCCCTGCCACAACTCTGCAATCTTGTGAAACCCTCACTGCGAAAATCCCCATAAATACCCAAACTCTATCCATTCACCTAATCTACAGACCACCAGGTCCTCTTGGAACCTTTGAGGAGGATTTGCACAGCCTTAGGTCCAACAATATCAAAACTACATCACAACTGCTGGTACTAGGGGACTTTAATCTTGGCTTCAACGACCAAGCAGATGTTCATGCATCAACTATTGCCAATACCCTTAACACCTTAGGACTAACCCAAAAAGTTAAACAACCCTACCCATGTGAAGGGTAGAATACTTGACTGGATCACTGATTCCAACTGTATGGCCGTAGTCGTCTCTATTACGCCCCATTCCTGGACCGACCACTCTGGTGTCCTTTAACCTACTAACCACCAAACCATCTACTCGAACCTTACAGGCGGCTCCATCCTGCCCCACAAGAAATAAAAAGAATGACAGTGGATAATATTTCCCTGATCCTTCCAACCTTGAATGCTCTGCCAGACAACCTCGACCCTAGTGCATTGGTCCATGAATACAATAGCATCATGCATACTACTATGGACAAAGTCGCCCAACAAGCAAACCTAAGGCACATTTAAACAAATGGTTCACGCCAGAACTCAAAGCCTTACGTTTAACAAAAAGAAAATGTGTATCAGACTGGAAACTGTCCAACTGAGGAGAACAAAGTTAATTTAACTAATCTCTCAGCACTACAAAAATTAAATCTGCTATCGCATTGCCAACTCTAACTCAAGCATGATGGAACTCTTCTCCATTCTGAAAGAACTTCTCCCATTGCCACACCAGACACCTGTATTAAGGACCAGACTTGGTTTACAGATATCTAAACTGCCCTAGAAAATAAAATACCATGCTGCAAAACAAAATCCAACTAAAAAAAAGAATCTTTAAGTGGCGGCTTATTTGGAAGGTTTAATGACAATGACTACCAACAAATTCTCCTTCACTAAAACTACCTTAGGTAGAGAAAACCATCCTCTCTCTCAAACCCTCCAATTGCAAAGGTGACATCTGCCCAGCACAACTAATAAAAGACGCTGCCAGAGACCTCTCACCGTTCATTTCCAAACTGATAAATGCCTCCTTCACCACAGGTAACATCCCGGCTAACCAAACAATCATGGGTGCTCCCGCTCCTCAAGAAGCGGACTCTAGACCCCCTTATCCCACACCAACTACCGGCCCATTACTACAGTACCTTTCTTACTGAAAATACTAGACAAAGTTGCCTATACACAAAGTCAAAGACCTTGAATTACATAATCTATTGGGAGCTAGACAATGGCTTCCGTCCACTCCAACGAACTGAAACTGCCCTCATTGATTTAAAGACCCAAATAGATGAATTGAGAGATCAAGGTAAGGCAGCACTCCTACTTGATCTCTCAGCTGCTTTCGATTTAGTGGACCACAAGGTCCTTTGCAAACACTTGGACACTGCTGCACACTTCTCCACCCATGCCACTAAATGGATTGAATCCTTTGAGCGAGAGAACAAGGAGAGTCTTCTCCCCTTCGGCAGCAGCCGACCCTTCACCAATCCCTTGCGGAGTCCCTCAAGGATCTTGCGTCTCCTTATACAACATATAAACCTCTCTTCGATGATCTGGACCTTCTAGGTATCACCTACACTAATTATGCAGATGATACAGTCTCCTCCCGCTTTCTGGGGATCACAGTAAGGACAGGCGGTTGGTGAATAGGGTGTACCTTATTATTCAGGCATGGATGGCATCCCATGGCCTCTGCCTGAATGATGGTAAGACTGAGCTGATTAACCTGGGTACGCCGGCCAATATCAACAAGTTAGGCAAGGACTACTCCATGTTTAACAGACGGCAATAGCATTAAGGTTCCGAGGGAAGTAAAAACACTAGGTTTCTATCTGGATTCCACTATGTCTTTCACGAAACAAGTTAACTCCTTAGCGTCCACCACAGCATATACCTGTAAATTAATAAGAGCAGGTAAGCACTTCTTATCTAAGGATAATTGCATGATCCTAGCGAGAGCCTCATTATCCCAACTTGATTATTGTAATGCCCTTTACAGTGGTGCCAACAAAACTATCACCAAAAGGTTACAAATCCTACAAAACAATGACCCAAGAGCTGCTCTAGGCATAAATAAAGGGAACATATCTCCTCCATCAGACACCAATATAAATGGCTCTCCACCGACAACAAAATCCACTTAAAAATGATCTCCTTGATGCACAAAGCTCTCAATAACGCTGCTCCCAGCTACCTGATGGACAAAATAAAAAGAAAAGTCTCTAGTAGACCTACAAGAACCCCCAACTCCAACTGCCTGGTATTACCTAGATTTAAACTTGCTAAAATTGGCGGCATCAGTTTCCCTGTGCTAGCTGCTAAAATGGTGGAATGCCCTGCCACACAACTTAACAGACCAACCTTTCTCATATAGAATGAATCTTATCAAACACCTCAATGACAAAAATATGTAATGTATTGCTAGACACCTTTGTTGTGCTACTTTATCTGAACTGTATATATGTATTAGAGATATACCATAAATGTAAATTATAGTAACAAACTTACTGCTTCGCTCGACAGCAGTGCCTTAAACTTTGATCAGATCTGCATCCTGCTAAATTTGTACATACTTTTCTCGCTACCATTGTAAATGATGTAACCTTGTAATTCCATGTAACATTGAAAGCTTTGCATATTCTCACTGCGCCCGGTTAACCCTTGGGTCTGGCGCGCATTACAAATAATGTGGGTGGCATATGCTGTAGCAATAAGGTGCAAGTGATGAAGAGTGCCCCCAGGTTGTAGAAGAGTAGGTCAGATCTGTAGTGAAGGTTTATAGGCAGTTGCATGCAAGTTTTGTTGTGCCTTTAGCGTTGAAAGGGCAGGTCTGAGAAGCAATGAGGTAGGGGCACATTTCGAGATTTCAATTTGATAAGCCTGGGTTCTGCCCCTTCCATGCCAAAACATGAAGTCACTGTTGAATCACTTCAATGCAGATGCCTAAGCGCTGGAAGTAGTAAATGTGTCTAGTGGAAAGGATGGGGCAGCAGACTTGCAGTAATGGACATGGACAGTACAGGGTGCATTACTTGAGACTAGTCACATGGGTCCCAAGACACAGGCAAGGGAACCCCCAAACTGGTGATCGTGGTGAAACAGTTCAGACAGCCAAGACGACAGTGCCTGAACCAACAGGAGGTTTTCAAATCTTGGCAAACCTTTGACACCCCTTCCTATCCAGTAGCCAGAGGCAGGTTCACCACTGTACAGAGCAGCCTTGCTTACAGGGTTGGAGGCCATGCACAATGAAAGACACTGGATTACAGCATTTCAGTGCTACACTGCCCTTGTGGAACAAAGACATGTATGCAAATGTATATTTCTCCTCTGAAGGTTGCAGTGAACTCAAATGTGGTTGTAGACCCTGCCCCCTCCCCCACACAAGTACCCCAGGGTATTTCAGACAAGGAGCCCTTGCTCACTGTGCTTAGAGAGGCACAGCTCCACCTCACTGATAAACGTCAGACAGGCTGAAACATGTGTCTGGGGTGGCTGATGAGAATTGCCAAGCATTTCAGTGCTGGCCCTAGTGGGGGACAAACAGATATCTGAATGATATTTCCCTCTCTGAAGGAGGGTGCAGTGAGCTAAAACATGGCTGTAGACCATGCAGAGTGGAAGAAAATCGATAGAACAGGGCATTTGTCCCGTGGTCGTCAGTAGAGGGGTTCCCACACTATAACACTGGATTAGGAGACCTTGCTATTTCAGACAAGCAACAATCCCATGAATTTCAGTTTCACAACATGGTTTATTATGTTGATTAAGGGATCATGTGGAATTGGGGTAAATAAAGCATTCCCAAACCTGAGAAATCCACAGTGGAAGGCTATTTGTCCCAATGTATAAGAAGGGTGGCAGGTCGAGAGCGACACATGCTCCTTTACTCAAGATCTTTGCCTCAAGTGTCTGAAGAGTGCCTGAATGAATTGATTAGGAGTGCAAGTCTCCTGGACCCCAATCAGTTAGGTTTTCCAGGTGGTTTGGGCCCTTCCGTAAATGGAGTCATTCTTTCCATGTTACACAGTCATAGCAGTCTTAACCATAAACCCCTTTACATCCACTTAGATCCAAATGCAGCAGTCGAAGCTAAAAGCATAGCGTATTCAAAGCAATTTGTTGGACATTTTAGTGTTCCTTCACACCAACATGAGTTTCTAGGTTAGTTTGAATTCCAGAGGCGCTTGGAGCAGATATGCATGCATCATGGATTCAGACAAGGGTGCATGTTGGCTCAAACGCTCTTTAACCTGCATCTCTCCGACTTGGGTGACTGGGAGAGGTCTTTTCCACAGAGGATAGGGCTTCAGTCCTTGTATTTACTTTACGCTGATTTAATTATACTGGACTTGACTGGTGGGATTACAGCACTCTGGATAAGTTATTAGTTTATGGATTTGCACGGTCAGTAGGAGGAAGAATTGTTCCTCTTGTGTGGAGGGTAAAGGGTATTCCTGTGAAACAAGATTTGTTTATCTGGGTTTCACTGTATAGTGGGAGATTCAAAACTGCCCGTTTAGATCAGAAGGGGAAGTGCAGGGTATTCTTAGTGCAGTTGCAGCATATACATTGGGACCATTTTCTTTGTCACTGGTCGTTACTTATAAGGTTAAGATTATGTCAGCTTAGGTTATATGACATTAAATTGTTACTCTTCATCCCAATTGAGAGGGCATGGTTTGGCGTAATGCCTTAGGCCTGTGTGTTACGGCTGCTATTAGGCATGAGCTTGGTCTCCTGTCCATGAAGCCAGCTGTAGATTGAGATGAAAACATTGCCAAAATCCTGCAAGCAATTTCTTTATTCTGTAAACTTAGTGCATAGGAAAAGAGTAATAAAACAACCAGTCTTCCGGTGTGGGTAGATGAAAATCAGGCTAAGGCTAAGCTGTTGAATCTTAATCATTCGATTGATTGCTTTACCTTCCTGGATCAACAAGTAGTCAATCATTTGGAGAGAATAATTTGATTTCTACACCAGAAACGGTGTCTAAATACTCGGTTTAGAGTCACATGTGCTAAAGTTTCCTGTGGCTGTGTGTAGAACTACGTTCTTAAAATTTAGTCCAAGTTTGCTGCCTAGGAGTTTTGATAGGGATAAGACTAGCAGACTCTGCATGGACGAGGGAGCGATTGAATCCTTAGATCATTTAACATTGATCTGCCCATGTACTTGAACTGCGAGTTTATTATCTCCTTTCCCGTCTCCGTCCTAAGGCCGTTTGACCCAGCAGTGTTCTGGTCTCAAATAATTCCAGAAGTCAGATCTCATTGTGTTTAGCAGTTTCACATTAACTTTTTTTTTTTTTTTAAATGATCTTGAATAGCTGCTGTTGCTGAAAACGTATTTGATGCATTGTTTGGTCTTTAGGATGTATTGTTCGTGTAAGGTTCCTTTACTAACTAAACACAAAACCCATCCACATTTGCGCATGCATGTGGGCAGGTTAGTGGTGAAAGCAGCTCCCCTAAATAGAGAAAGTATGTATTCAGATGCGATTATATAGCTTGGTCAAGCAGTTTAGGAACACTAGATGTGACGATCATTTGCATTCAGAGGTTAAGGGTGGATGGTGTACAGTCAATTACAAACCAGATGTACTGCTGTACCATCCAAGGTCCGTCGTGGTAAAAAGGGAGGTATGCTTGGAAAGATGGTTTGGAGGTAAGAAACTAGGTCCCCTCAGAAAATAATCTCAGAGTCCTCCCCCAACTCAATCTGGTACTCCCAGTCGAGCCAATACAAGCCACACCTGCTTTCCATCTGGTAGGTCTTCACCCACAACTAAGTGACTGAAGACTTTCCAACCCCAATAACTTATTTGCAGTTATTTGTGGAACGTGCATAATGGTTTTTACCACCATTCGACCACAGGTTACTGGAGTGCATCATTTAAAAACATTTTACAACCATACAGCAATGTACTAGCACACAGGACTCTAAAGAGCCCAGTAAAAGATCTTGACAAGGAAGCATGTAGCTCCAATGATCACCTCCATTGGTCAGGCTGCAAGTTCCAATGCATTGGTCGACTATTAGACAAGCCACTCGCCCTAAAAAAAAAAAAAAAAAAAAAAAAAAAAAAAAAGCCATAGCTGCATGGAAGTGGGGTGCTGAAGCATTATGTGGTATTCAGTGATCATCTTCAGCAAGAATGTTTCATGCTGGTTATTTAAGATACTCTCCAAATGCAGTACTGGGTTACAAGTGACAAAATACAAATATGATACCAACACTCTGTATTATGGCCCTCATAACAGGAAGTATGTTGCACCAGGATCATGTAACGAAATTGTACGCAAGTTCTCACTACTAGCAACCAATGGCAAGTGAGGTGGTGCTGGGCAAGCAGCACATGGGTTAAGTTATCAGGATCTGGTTGCTAAACCTGATGGGAGGAATAATTCACCAATATGCTATTCAAAGTAGCTCCAAACCTAACCGCAGCATTGTGGATCGCCTTCATTTTCCACACTAAACTGCCATCTTGGAAATCCACCAAATAAGAACCAAGTCAGCTTCTATTCTTGACAGACACGGCAGGGCACCCCCGAGTTTCCATTTCACACCCACACAGATGCAGCTGTTGAAAAGGTTAGTTTTATTTTGAGAATTATTCTGCCATGACAGAATCAGCATAGGACTTAGAAATGCCCCAGTCAGCAAAGGATTTAGGAGTGTCCCATTCCCACCGGACACATTAGGAGGAGCAGTGACTGGAATGGTGCCCTTCTGGTCAGGGTGGGAGGGAAGATACTAGACCAGTGATCATTGCACCAGTGTATTCACACATACAGATATAGATCCTGCAGGTGCCAGCTTCCATCTCATGGGGCACAACCCGTGGTGTGGCCTGTGACAAATGGATGGGTAGAAACCTAGACCTGTTCTGCTTCCGACTCCCAAGCCCACCAAATACTTCCACCCGTCAGCAATTAGATAGTGAAAGTTACCTTAGGAATGGGAACGTATCTGCCCGGATTTCCTGAATATAGCATCCAACACACTGAAATGCTGTGTCTGTCCTCCAGTTTAACCTCTGCACCCCCAATCAAACGACAGAATCAATATCCATGCTGAGACTAGCGTCCTGTGCTAAATTAAAACTAATAATTTCCCATTAATCACAAGCTGTGCAAAAACCTCAAAAGATAACCACAAACTGAGAAACAGGACTAACTGCGGGTTCATACAACTGTCAATTGATCTGGACCCCTGCCCTCCGGAACAGGTTTGAGAGTGTCTTTGCACTAAAGCTACCCACTGTTTACACCAAATATTTGTCCCTTCCTCGAAAAATGAACATCAACGACAGAGGGTGCTGTCCTACCAAAACTTACATTACCAAAATCATACACCCATTCAGTGGTTGGATAATAAGCCTGCACATTTTACAAATGCACTATAAGTCAACTTTAACTTGACACAGTAGGAATGCTGCAGCTTGACTTTCGACTTTTCTAAAACCCACACCGACACTGCAGCAGCCTTTAGGGCAAGTTGACAATAGGGATTTGCATAGTGCCATCAGGACACAAACTAATCACCACAGCCAATAAATGGTTTGCCGGACGTGCAGTATTGAGATGGACAGGAACACACTTGGAAACTCAAATGGGAAATATCGGCAGCAATGCATCTATGTGGCAAGGCCAGTTGTCAGCCATCAGCTGTTGTGCAGAACAATTTTACAGACTATTGCCAAAGACTAGAAGGAAAATGGTTATACTACACTGTAGCAAGAACATTTCTTGCAATTACTTTAGCAAAATGAAGCAGTGTCCTTACTTACCGGTTGAATCAGTAGGGTTTGCTACACCTCCAGTCTTTGACAGTTTGGTCTTATTCTCTTCCTCAGATCCATCCGGAATGACTTTAGGCTCCATGGTGTAGTCAGAGAGCCAGGTTTCAGGCTTGCAAGTGTCATCGTCAGATGAGAATCCGCCTCTGCCATAGATTGAGGGATAGCTCTTAGAGTAGGAATCTTTGTCTGTTCCTGCAGACTCTTGGTTTGCCCGTTGTATGGCGACAGGATTGGTCAGCACAGTGGTCTTGTGCACTACAGCGATATCTTCTATATAGCGTTGTGCAGCATCAGAAAGGGCTCCACTGCCATGGGACGTATAGGCAAAGGTAGATTGAAGTTTTGGTTTGTAAGCAGTCATTAAAACAAAGTCATTGCCTGTTTGCCGGCGGTAGTGTTCGGCTGCGAGGACAAGAGAGTCCCAGCTCTCCTTGTGGTTGTCTGCCATGGTACTCATCTTCACCAAATGGTAATCTGAGAAGAAAAAAAAACGTTATTTGAGAAGTTACTTTACTCACACAGCTAATTTCACAGGCAACATAGCAAGTGTTCCTTTGCATAGTAAACAGGATAAAGAGACTACTACAGCAGTGATCAGACTGTTGTGCCCTGCAAATGTAACAAATTCAACCTTCATTGGGTGCTTTCAAATCCAAGTAGATCACCTTTATGTGAAGTCTACCATGCAATCATTTATTCAAAACAAAAAAGCAACACCACATCGCCTGTTGGCATTCCAAACCTCCATCCAACTAGAAGCATCCTATGGACTGGCAGGGGTTCTCTAGGCATTTAAAAGTGGTGCTCTCCAAATTATAACTGGATATTGAATAATCAGATACGGAAATTTGAACCCAACATGGGTCCGACATCAAGGACTGGAGCACATGAAATCATGGTTAGCTGGCCGTGTACACATTTAATACTGTTGAGCAACATTTCTCTGGACGCCCACACAAACCAAGCAATGTTTGTGAAGGCAAAGGAACTGGTAAAAAAATAAAATATAAAAAAAAAATGGAAAAGGCATGAAACAGTGGGCAGGCCCCATCTAAAGCTTATATTTGGCTTTGATACCCAACTAGATCGGGGATATTACCAGGAGGAGATGGGGGTTCAAGCTGCAAGCTACTTGCCAAATAGAATATATATATTTTTAAAAACATGCAATTCTCCCCCACCCACACAACACACCATTTCTTAGTAGACAAATTGCTAGCATTACCATATGGCTGCTGAGATTTGAGGCATTGGCTACGAATATGCCTGCAACAGCGTCTGGGGTTCAATTTCTATGCATCAACATTTTAACTATTATATTAGTTATGCTTCCAGAAGCCTGTTCAATAAAAAAAAGAATACTTTGTTAAAAAAGATTCTTTGACACCGTTTTTTGTGACGATTGGCAGCCAAAGAATAGCCTTTCCTTCCAACACGGTTGCTCAAGCAGCCAGGCTTAGCGCTGCACCAAGTAATATACACAATGATTCTGTTGTAGGGGCCGTCATAACATTGCCGTTAGGTTCATTTTAGGGTACACATTACTTACAATGTAAGTTCCAAAAAAAAAAAGGCAGAAACTAAAGTCTCATTGGGCAGGACCAATTCAACAGTGGTATGTAGTACTGCTTTTACAAGGAGGCGTTTCCAGCCACTGTTACTTGTTGGAATTTTTACTTAGACGATATAAAGAAAGGACATATCCATGGAAAGATTTACACTGACCTTGTAAAAAGATTCACATTCCCAATTTCTCTCGCACTTAAGATAATCAATTCTGTATTTTACACTTTGAATACCATTTCATTGAAATAGGTTGTCAAAATGCCTAGACACGCTGGGGTCCAGTTCATGCACAACACATTTAAGATGGATGCCCAAGAAACACTGGCCATTGAGACTTGGCCTTCTACATCAGTAGAAGAGATTTTTTTTTCGAAGGAAGGATAGCTCAGGGGCAACTCGTTTGTCTTGGAATCAAGACAACAAACCAGAGGCTGAAATCCCAAACCCGCGCTTAGAAACCACTCGCTGGCATTAATAATAAAATGCCAATTATTTTATTTAAAAAGAGTATATCTTACGATGAGGAAATTGCATGAGGTTACCATATTGAGCAGATGGCTAAGGTCACCATCTGTCACTACAAACGGGCGAATTTACCAATCAGTGATTTAAAAATACAGAAAGTGGATGGTTTTGGTCCAGAAACAAAATTAGTCTCATGGGCCAAATGGAACACAAAAATCAATCTAGTCCTTCGATAAGAAGGAAAAACAAAAAACACTTTCTACCCTTGACTTGAGCCAATGAACAAATATACCCCGAAATAAAGCCGGAAGGACACCTTCTCCGAAGGAGAAAAAAGTTATTGCCTCCACGTTCCTCTGCCGTGTGCCAGGACTTAAGTGGTCACGCAAGTACCAGTACAAGGAAGAATAGGACTAGGAGCAATGAAGATTACCAGTAGGTAATGCAGGCATGATAGGTATTCTGCTAGAGGGGCCGAACATCGAAACTTCTAAAAGCATTTCAAACCATAACCAAGCCACAGATGTGTGCTGTGAACTGGAGCGGACTTTCTTTTACATCATCAAGAGGGGCGAGGCTCCCTTTCGATAGGGAAGCAGGTGATGGTAAGCATTACTAGAAGCCTTCTTTCCTCAAGTACTTGCATTGGGCATGTACTTAAGACTCAAAGCCGTGCCCCCAGATAGGGTGAAAACATCCAAGTCGGCTGTTGGTGGTGAAAGCCTATTGGCTTATATGGGCAGGTAGGGGGTTTAGCAGGTGAGAGCTGCTTGGAGAGGGGCGGAACCAGCCAAAACAAACATTCAAGAACGGTCCCTTCAAACGGGCAGATCCAGCCAATTCACTACAACGGGATTTAAAGGTAGACTGCTTTTGTACACCTGAATTGTTCAGTGCTCACCCTTCTGTGCCGGTAGTGTCCCTGCCTGCCCACCGACACCATAATTAAGGTTCACGCCCTGACATCTACCACCACCCCGGCACTGGTGCAAGTGCGGACCCTTCGGTCCAACGCTTTCCCCCGGTTCCGCGCAACATCATCCCGCACCCCTTCTAACCACACAAAACACACTCCGCGTGGCCATTCTCACTAGCACCCATCCTCGAGGGCGTGGCTAGTTCCCATTAGAAAAACGGACCTTGCGGCACGTCCCTTACACGATACGCTCCATGGAATCTAACGCACGCCCATATCTCGGTATTTATCTTCACCACGTTACGTTCCCATGGCACGTACAGGTGATCTTTAGTGAGCGGGAACTATGCAGACTAAGAAGGCACTACCACGCCGCGTGAAAGCTATCGGGCTTACACAACTATTCCATGCGAATGCGGGGAAAAGATAGCAATTTTTCCCCCGAACTCCCAAGGTGGATTTTCTCCGAACAAGCTTCTATACCGAAACACAAAGGCACTGACCAAACCTGTCTACATTTGAAAATAAAAAAACCATGAAAGACTCCGCCCATTTACACAAGGCTACGCCCACAAGGCAAAAAGGTAAACTATGTTGAATGTTTGATGGAGTATGTTAACGTTAAAGGTATTTGTACCGTGCACCAGTCGCTCAGGCGGATCTGCAAACAAGAAGATGGGGTGGGTTAGTCTGGTGAAGAGGGAATAGGAAGGTGAGAAAAGTGTTATGCTGTTGCAGTGGAGTAATGTTGCTGAAAATGTTGGGGGGGGACATGTCATCTGAAAAAAAATGCTCCATTCAAATGAATGCTCACAAAATCGTGTGCCATGAAAGTTGGGGGGGGACAAACACCCCCGTCTCCCCCTAAAATTACGCCCATGTGCTGTTGGCAGCTTCAGTTCGGGTTTCACCGTGCACTGAGCTTTGGTGTGAATATCGGATCGATGCAAGACCTTGTGTGCTGTTGGTGCGGTTTATGTGTTTCTTTGTTGTTGTGGCTATGTAGACAAAACTGTTTCAAATAAAACTGCCCTCAAAAAACTCATTTACCATTTTTACAACATTTGGAAACCTTACACTAATCCAGATAAAGAAATTTTTGCTAACATGTGCATACAGGTCTTCTCAGCTGTACGCAAGGGGGCCTCCAAACATCATTTTGAAATGCGCACCCAGACACCATTCCATTCGGAGACCGCCTTTCAGACTCTTTAAGTTGATTTTGGGAACATACCCCTGGTTTCCCGTTATAACGAGTATCAGAATGCAGTTCAGTCATTTCACGCGCATACATCTTGTTATGCAGGACGTAAACAAAATATGCAATGCCTCATAAAAGGTAAAAACACTGTTTTCACGTCAACCAAGCATCCACGGCACAGACTAGTATGCATTGTTAGTCAGGTATTTACTTTAGCGTAGATGCAGATTGTTGGGCTTTTAAATGCCGAAACATGCCTGGGGTTGCTTGTGTTTCTTTAAAGAGGGGACCTGGCCCAGCGGTTTGGGCAGGGCTGCTACCACTGGTGGCAGTACCTGATGGATTTACATGTGTCTGGACCCCTTTTGCAATGGCGCAGACTGGTTAAAAAACGGTAGTGTGGAAGGTTGCCGAGAGCAATGCCAGTGGTTCAGATTCGTTCAAAACCTTCCACCCATCACTTTTTTGGTTTTAGTTTGTCTCCCTATATGAGAGGTTATACCCAGACGTGGGTCCCTTGCCTGCTGCGGCGTAGGGAACCAAGCTGCACCTCACTGAGGAGGCCCAACATGGCCGATGGCCGAAACATGTCTGGGGTTGCTTGTGTTTCTGTGCAGAGGGGACCTGGACCAGCAGTTCGGGCAACACTGTTCCCATTGGTGGCAGTACCTGACTGATTTGGCTAAAAAACTATGGAGTGGAAGGTTGCCCAGAACATTGCCGGTGGTTCAGATTCATTCAAAACCTTCTACCCATCACTTTTTTGGTTTTAGCTTTTAAATGCTAAGCAGCTCGCCCCAGTGACCTGTGGCTTGACAGAGAAATGGGCCATTCCCACACACAAGCCTGAAATGGACCCTTGCCCAGCCACAACCCTCAAAGAAATGTTCGCATCTACCTGCGCAGAAGAACACACATGAACCATCATAAATGACTCCCTTTCCTCAGGAATTTTTCCCGACGCATTCAAAACCGTTCATGTCAAACCTCTCATAAAAAAAGCTTCTCTCGACCCTCTCGAGCCCAAAAACTACCGCCCCATCTCAAACACCAGATTCCTTGCCAAACTCGTTGACCGAACCACCTACTCCCAATTAAATACCTTTGTCAAAGCCAACAATCTCCTAGACCCCGCTCAATCAGGTTTCAGAGCCCGACACGGAACCAAAACAACCCTAACCTCAATCTGGGATGACCTTAAAAACATGGCAGATTCTGCGGGATGCGCTGCATTAAACCTTCTTGGCCTATCCGCTGCCTTCGACACAATCAACCACTCAATCCTCCTTGACCGCATCCACTGCCTAGGAATTTGTGGAACCGCTCTCAAATGGATAGCATCCTTCCTCAATAGTAGGAACCAAAAAACCCTACTCTCCACTGATTCCTCCCAGCCTATCAGCCCTTCTGTTTAACTTCTAACTGGCCACCCTCCCATGAATAATTCATTCACACAACATCCTGTGCTACAACTACGCTGATGACACTCAACTAATTCTAAAACTCCTGAACTCAAAATCCAACTGCAAACCTGACCTCGCTTCCTGCCTCCTCGACATAGATCTCTGGATGACAACAAAACACCTCCTACTAAACCCATCCAAAACCGAAATCATGTTATGTGGCAACACCAAACTTCTTCCACACCCACTACCCTGGCCATCTACCATGGGCAACTCACCAACACCCTCTAGCTCAGTAAAAAACGTCTTAAAGTCCTGCCACTACCACCTTAAAACTCTTAGGTGCATTTTTCCATGCCTCTCCTTTCCCAACAGACTCTCTGCGGTCCAATCAATTGTTATATCAAGACTGGACTGTGCTAACCCCCTCTACCTCGGAGTGCACACATACAAACTGACTTAACTACAAAGAGCACAAAACGCTGCAACCAAACTGCTACTAGCGCTTGGCCCAAGAGACCACATCTCCCAGCCCTCAAAACTCTGCACTGGCTGCCGGTTGCCCGAAGGGTGACCTTCAAAACCTTATGCATTTCTCACCGAGCACTGCATAAAACCGGACCTCCATATATTCAAGACAAACTAAAATCCTATCACCCTGCACATACTCTAAGATCAAGCTCAGCCGGCCTCCTAGTCATACCAAAAACAAACTCAGTCTGGTTAGGTGGATCATCGTTCTCAGCCTTGGCCCCCACACTGTGAAACACACTCCCACCCAACATCCGACTCACTGAGGACCTCATGTCTTTCCGCAAATTACTGAAAACATGGCTCATCCCCTAAAACCGACCCCTAACTCAAACTGGAAAACAGCAACTCAATGACATTAGCCCAAAATGCTAGATCATAAATAACAATCCAGCATCGTGATCCGAGCAAGAAATCGAAAACTAATAACCCTAAGGTAAACTAAAAAGGACAAACAAAATAGAATGAGAAAAAAGGATCAAAGCAGTGAAGTGGATAAAAAGAATAAGTTGTATGAGAGCAGTAAAGTGGTTGAAATTAATGAAATGGACGAAATAAATGTAATGGACAAGAGGATCAAAGTGGACGAGAGGAATACAGTGGATAACAGCAATTCAACTAACCCAAACTACTAGACCATAAATAACAATACCATAATTAACAATCCAACATCAAGAACCAAGCGAAAAATCGAAAACTAATAACCTCTAATGTAAACTAAAAAGGACAAACAGAATAGAATGAGTAAAGTGGATCAAAACAGTGAAGTGGATAAAAGGAATACATTGTATGAAAGCAGTAAAGAGGTTGAAATTAATGAAACGGATGAAATGAATGTAATGGACGAGAAGAACAAAATGGATGAGAGGAATAAAGTGGAGAGGATAGAAAGACGAATACATGATACGGATGAGTGCACAGACTACACAGAACTGGTAGAGTGCATGAAACAGATTGATGGCATGGAATGTAAGAGTGCATGGTATAAATAGAACAAGTAGAATAGACAATTCAAGTGCATGAGACGGGTGCAGTGCATGGGACAGATGGAGAACATGGGACGGATCGAGTGCCTGCGACAAATGACATTAGTTGAACCGATAATGCATGATGAATGGATGAAGTGAGTGGAGCAGATGAAGTCGGTGGAGCAGATGAAGTCGGTGGAGTGGATGAAGTCAGTGGAGTGGATGAATGTCGGTGGAGAGGATGAAGTGCGTAGAGCAGATGAGAGCGTAGAGCGGATCAGAGCGCGGAGAGGATGAGAGCGTGGAGCAGATGAGAGCGTGGACCAGATGTAGCGTGTGATGCGGATGTAGGGTGTGATGCGGATGTAGGGTGTGATGGGGATGTAGGATGTGGAGTGGATGACAGCGTGGAGGGGATGTAGGGTGTTGAACAGATGTAGGTTGTGGAGCAGATGTAGGGTCTGGAACGGGTGTAGAGTGTGGAGCGGGCGTAGAGTGTGGAGCGGGCATAGAGTGTGGAGCTAACGGGTGATGTATGTGACAGAACAGGTGATGTAAGTGGAAGGAACTGGTGATGTAGGTCGAAGGAACGGGTGATGTAGATGGACGGAACAGGTCAAGTATGTTGAATGGAACGGGTGAAGTATGACAGTGGAACGGATGAACTGAGTGGAACGGATGACCTGGGTGGAACGGATGGACTGGGTCGAACGGATGAACTGGGTCGAACGGGTGAAGTATCTGGATGAAAAGGATGAAGTATGTGGATGGATCGGGCAAAATGGGTGGATGGAATCGGGGGAAGTGGGTGAATGGAACAGGTGAAGTATGTGGAAGGAGCGGATGAAGTAGGTAAATGGAACGGAGAAAGTGGGTTTATGGAACGGGTGAAGTATATGGATGGAACGGGTGAAGTATGTGGAAGGAATGCGTGAAGTATGTGGAAGGAACATGTGAATAATGTGGAAGGAACAGAGAAAATGGGAGGATGGAACGGGTGAAGTATGTGGATGGAACGGGTGAAGTATGTGGATGGAACGGGTGAAGTATGTGGATGGAACAAGTGAAGTGGATCGATGGAACGGATGAAGTGGATGGATGGAACTGGTGAAGTATGTGAATGAATCGGGGGAAATGGATAGATGGAACGGGTGAAGTATGTGGATGGAACAGGTGAAGTATGTGGATGGAACGAGTGAAGTACGTGGATGGAACGGGTGAAATATGTGGATGAACGGGTGAAATATGTGGATGGAACGGGTGAAGTATAAGGATGGAACGGGTGAAGTATGTGGATGGAACGGACAAAGTATGGGGTTGGAACGGGGAAGTATGTGGGTGGAACGGATGAACTGGGTGGAACGGGTGGACTGGGTGGAACGGGTGGAGTGGGTGGAATGGGTGGAGTGGGTAGAACGGGTGAAATGGGTGAAACGAAAGAAGTCTTTGGACGAAACGGTTGAAGTGGGTAGAAATTATGAAGTAGGTGGATGAACGGATGAAGTAGGTGGATGGAACAAGTGAAGTGGGTGGAACGGGTGAAGTGGGTGGAACCGGTGAAGTGGGTGGAACAATCGAAGTGCATAGAATGGTTGGAGTGCATAGAATGGTTGGAGTGCATAAAACGGAGTGAATGGAACGGTCGGAGTGCATGGAACGGTAGGAGTGCATGGAACAGTTGGAGTGCATGAAACGGTTGGAGTGCATGGAACTATTGGAGCGTGCTCGATCTCAAGCACCTAAGGTAACCCACCATATCACATCTCCACACTTACTCTCTTCTTTACACCACCACTCAACTAGAACACAGCGATACTATGACACCATTCGGTATAGCTGTTCTCATACCATCACTTGCCTCATACAGCCCATCATCCTAACTAAACACAGCTGGTTACGCACCCTCTATCCTAGGTGTTCTCCTCAGGCCTAACACAGCCAGAATCGGTCTGGATAACAACCTGCTAGAACAAAAACATACTCTTGATGTCCCAACCACCACACCTACCGCTAAGAATCAGCTATCACACTATACCACACCTGCTGCACACATATCTGGTGCTCACACGCACCTTATGACTATCTCTCTCTCCCTCTACTGACTTGAACTTCGGTTCCCGAGGGGGTTCAACCTACCAGCCCCTTGAGATCATACCAATGGTACATAAGGCGCTATATAAATGCAAAATAACATAACATAACTTGTCTGTTAATGGCTGCAAAAAGATGTGCCAAATGGGTTACTTAAAAGAAACAAAGAGAATGTGGGGAAAATACCTGCAGCCTGGATAGTCCTGCTGAGACATCTCTTTAACATTTTATGAAGCCCTTGATCAACTCTTCCCTGGCAGGAACAAATAAAAGTAACCCTTAAATAGAAAATCACAGAAACAGACCCCCATGATTTACAAATTAAAAAACACCCTTTTCTGAGTTTTCAGGCATGCAGGTGCGGCAAGGGCTGCCACAGTCGCTTCAAGGTTGACTGCTCCAGCTGTTCGAGCCCCAGAGCTGCATCAACTCTAGTGCTGCAGCGAAAACCCAGAGACTCCACACTCTTCCCCAGAGACCCGGAGCAGAGCGTAAAAACCCTGAGTCTACAGGCTACATCCGGAGGTTAGGCAGGTATTGCACTGACCCACATAAATCCTGCCATATCCCCACCAAGGCCCCTCATTGATATGGGCAGTTGGGGATACTGTCTGCCGATCGGGTTGCGTGTCCCAAAGTCCAGTATGAAGCAGTAATGACAGACCGGGGGGTCCTGAAGAACTGCCTCAGCTGGCCGAGATTTTCGAAGGTGCACAGATCGTGCAGGGCAAGAGAGGCCCCAGCGTCCAGAGACCAGCCGAGAAGCCGGGGTGACCTTATGACGAACCCCCTCCACTGACAGCCATTGTAACGGAGGACCGCCGCACCGGTGAAGAGGGGCGGGACAGTCCATGATCGGTCCCGGGACACTACCTGGCTGAGAGAAGGCACCTGCTGCTGACACAGTGAGAGGTCTGCAGGAGGCAGTCGGAGGAAGAAAGGCACAGACCATGGAGGGGCAGAGGGGTCCCCTGCTCTCCCTCCAGTGCTGGATTCCGATACACAGTGCCGTTGTGGTACTGGCCAATGGGAGGCCGGCCGGGCCCCGCATTAGGAAGATATCCAGAAGACGACGAGCAGAGAAGGGCTGCATCGGTATAGCTACGACTAGAGCAGACACTGCAAGGTGAGAAGTGGCAGAGCTGAAGTGGGACCACGAGTGCAAGACAGCGCCTACTCGAAGCCTTCCTGGAAGCACACCCTCCTAGATTTGCCCACAGGATGAGTCATCAATTGGAATCTTGAACCCCATCTCCTTCCGTTTCCAAAGACCTCTGCCTGCCTTGCTGCCTCCACCTTTCATCGAATGTGCCCCATTGAATATGGGTGGCCTGAAGAAGAAGAAGCCTGAAGAGATTGTATTTCAAGTAGCTGCTAAAAGATCCATGTCCCATTTAAATCATCAACTAATACTGAGGAGAGGGCCACCGGCTGGCTACAGTGGAGATACACAACCAAGCCACGGGGCAGTGCATCTTGGAAGGAGACAATTACAGGAGTAGACCACACCAGTCAGGCACAGAGAAGTGAGGGCCACAGGAGACGAGACTGGCAACATAGATTGGGTGGTTGGGACAAGAATACCTGATCTTCTGTGACAAGATTCACGTATATCGGGGAGATCACACCACTGCAGGATACATCAGAACTGTGAATGGAGGGGGCAGATTGAGCTTGTACAGCTTCATGAGAGGAAAAAATTGAAAGGCTGGGACGCCCCAGCTGCTACAAGGCGAGCCTGCAATTAAGGTGCTAAGGCAACCACAATATCGCTTGAGCAGGTCAGGGCAGCTATACAAGATTCTGCTCCTTGCTGGAGGCCAAGATGTAATCAGTGGGGGTGGTGGTGTCCCTGCTGGTGGCGTCCACACATGTCCTGGTGGCAAAGGTGAAGGATGCCGAGGGCTGCTCTAGAAGATCTGACATTCGTATTCTGGGAATCGCCGAAGGAGATAAGGGGCGCAGCATGGAACTCTATGTTGAGAAGCTCATCGCGGAAAAGATGGATGGAAAAGGTTTGTTGAAATGGTTTACGATTAAGAATGGGCACCCGGTCCCTGGTAGGAAAACCTCAAGCGGTATCTGCCCGGCTGCTCAATTTTCAGGACCGGAATGTGATGCCCCAGGACGCTAGAGACAAGGTGTATGAGATTGGCAGCGCCAGAATACTAATATTCCCTGACTTCACCCAAGAGGTTCAGCAGCAAATAATGTGCTGTGTTGCAGCAAAAAGGAAACAGAGATATGAACCTCATATATATGATGTTCTATCCGGCCACGCTCAAGGTTCTAACAAACAACAGGTCCTTCTTTTTTAATAGCCCAGAAGAAGTGTGGGACTGGTTGGACACCATGGGTCACCTACAAAAAGAGAACAGTAGGCAGAACAATGTGGAACATCTCCCCCAAAAGGAGAGGTGACAGTGGACAGCCATTGGGAGTCCTGAGGAAAGAAAGAAACAGCAAGGTCCTTGTGAAGCCGGACGGGACCCTGGTGATGCAGCAAAGGGCAGTTGATGGCTTGAGCGTTGCTGACATGCAGGATGCTGTGGGGGGTGCTCATAGCAGAGTATTCCAATGAACCATGACTGGGTCAACGTGAAGAAAGGGGTCTGCACTAGTACGATGAACAGTGGAGCTTGACATGCGAAAGCTATCAGATGGTAGACCTTATATCAGGCCCTACTTTGTGAGAGCTGGAAAATAGGGTAGAGGGGAAGGATATAAATGTGGGATTGTCGAGTCTTGGGGTGGTGGAAAGGGAGGGCCAAGAAGGGGTGTAGCTGGGTCATAGGGGATTAGCACTTGTAACAGTGTCCCCTGACTTTAGTATCTACAGTTGAAGGATTAAGGTTATGCGACACTGTCACGAGTGCAATCCACACTGTCAAGCTAACCACAGAAGCCGCATGAGCAAGACCCTCCCACCTTGGTTGGCACGGAGGGCCCACTTTAATTAAACAGGCCACTTAGAGGCAACCAATGGGGGCAAAAGGTTAGGTAGAGGTTATGGATAGGCACAGGAAGTTAGGAACACTGGAAATAGGATTAGGAAGAGGTTCTGGATAGGAAGGAGGTGTTAGGAAAAAAATCTATCAACACTGCATTCTTGTAGTCTTCATAAACATATGCTACCTTCCACTCCTCGAACACATGATGGAAAGTACTCTTGAATACTTCACCTGGTACATATACTTAGAAAACCAACATGTACATGTTCCTGAATTCACCCATGTTAGTGTACACATGTATTCCCCACATTGCATGTACAAATTCACCACATTGCATGTACAATTCCTGACATATTGACTTTCACATGTAGTCAATGCTCTAGTTCACTCAATTTCTTGCTGAACTTATGACACTACAATGCTCTGCACAACATCACTGTGATAAGCGTGCTCCGTGCTCTTCATTTGTCTCATGTAACATGGATTCACTTAATGTTCATTTGTGCTATTCCACTTGTATCAACTTGTGTCCATTCACTGGTCATTCATGGCCGTACTCCAAGCACTAAAAACAAACATACAAGACTAAACAAACATTCTCCACTGCTTGTGTTACTTCATACGAATAACATCCAAATTCAGAAGCACTTATCTGTTGCTGCTGAATCCGCGAGTGAGTTCCGAGGCTGAAGTAGGGTCTGCGTTACTCAGCATGCTGCTGCGTATCCTGCTATTCACCGCCACAGCATTCGTTAGCCAGGAGAAATTATCCTGCACACTTTACTGCTGTGCCTGGGTCCCCATGAAAGAGGCCAGCTCACACATGCCGTGGTGTTAATCACAAGCACCTGTGACTGGGCCCTGGCTTCTTTTAACCCCTGCTGGCAGTTGCGCATGCTCACACACACCCAAGGCCCTCTGGCAGTTATACTCCTTTGTCGGAGTCGAAACTTCCCTTTGCTCAAAACAACTCTGACGCTGGCATGCCTGACAGTGGCCCCTCTTCCAGGCTAAGGCTGACCAGGACAACGCCTATGAAATTGCCGAACTTTCACTGGTGCATTAGCATTGGTCGATGGCTCCCATGATCGGTCCCCAGCCCCATAACCCACCTAATCCATATAGTATCACAAGACCGACTTCTCCATTCTGAATCCAAACTTATTTGCACTTCATATTCATCATGTTCCTCTCTCTTACAAGCAGGTGGTGCCTGGGTCTTGACATTCTTATCAGCGGGTTTCAACACTGACACATGAAACACTGGATGAAGTCTCATGCTTTTAGTTAATTGCAATCGTACCACATTAGGTTTCAACACATCAATCACTGAACAAAGTCCCACATAACGCTGTTGTAACTTTTGCCCCTTTCAATCTTAAATTATTAGAAGACAGCCAGGCCTTATCCCCCACTTTATATTCAGAAGGGCTCCTTCTTTTACTGGCCGTATACTTCCTGTCTGCTTTTTTAGCTTCTTCTAATTTTTATGAACCTTCGGCTAACCCAGTTAAATTTCCATGCCTTTTCCTGCACTGTACGATACAATTGTCACTTCTGTTAATTTATCCAGCAATATTCTCAGATAACGTTCATATACACAAAAGAAATACAACATGTGCAAAGACCCATGATCTTTGTTGTCATAACATGACTATGCAATCCATAATTTGTCTAACTAATTGCTCTCAGGTTGGGCTATCAAACATCTCAAATAATGTTCCATAGATTGATTAACCTGCTCTGTCTGCCCATCTCTCTGCGGATGATAACTTGTTGAAAGCTTAATTCAGATGCCCAATTGATGGCAGAAGGCTTTCCAAAATCTAGAAGTAAACTGCACCCCCCTGTTAGACACTACTGATGTTGGCAAGCAATGTAATTTTTCAATATTATCCATGAATAATTCTGCCAATCGCCCTGCAGTAGGAATTACTTTACAGGGTAAAAAAATGAGCCATTTTCGTGAGATAATCCATCACCACTAAAATTGTGTCATACCCTTGCACATTAGGCAACTAGTCACACAATCCATAGATATATCCACCTATGGTTCCTATGGGGAAAGCAATGGTTCTAATAATCCTGCTTGTACTTGATGTATAGCCTTATTATGTGCGCATATCTCACAACCTTGTGCATGTTTCTTCACCATCTGTATGAACCCAGGTCACCAATAATACCACTGTATGTTATGCACTGTTTTCTGAATTCCAGGATTCCGTGCTAGTGGCTCCTCATTAAACCATTTGATGATCTGATTTTGTGTGTCCAATGTGAGAACGTAAATTTACAGACCTTAATAAGGCAGACCCTCCCTAATATAGCGAGTATTGTCCGGAGCGCACAATTTCTCCTTCTCTTTCTGAGTCATACTTTGCCTTATTGCTTCCACCATTACTTCATCTACTGCCCCTACAATCCTTTCTAAGGGTACAATGGTACCTTGATAACTCGTCTACCTTTCCGTTACACTTTCCAGGATGATACATAATAATGTAATCATAACCAGTGAAATATTGAGACCAACGCCGCAAATGTCATGCACTGAATTTCTTTGCTGACTTCAAATGTTTCAAATGTTTATTATCTGTATAAATGTTGATAGTATGTCTTACCCCCATGAGATAAGGGGTCTCATTGTGAAGTTGGTGCTCGAACCTGCCGGTAGGTGGCGGACTTCCTCCGACCCGTAACACTGTTTCAGCCGCCTGACATTCTGGTGCCACTGGGATATCCTAAGCGCCGGCGGAACGGTAATGGTGCCGTTTTTTCAGTGAAAGCACTGCCTGTAGGGGCATGAAATCCCGGCAGGTCAGGCCTGCCGGGAGTACTGTGCCCCTGCCAGCAGATTCGTAGTCCGGAAAGGGTGCCGGTACATTGCTATCGGCACCCTTATTTCCAGACCGCCAAACTTATAATGAAGCCCAATGTCTCCATTCTGCCAATGCTAATAGCCAATAACTCAGAGACCACATACTTACCCTCACAGTGTGATTGGTTCCTGGTAAAAAAGGCCACGGGATGTAACAACCCCTCCTCCCCCATTTCTGTGTGAGAGTATGGCACCCACTGCATCTCGTGGGGCGTCTGTTTCCACCTGAAAAGGGCGCTCAATATCAGGATGTCGCAATGTAGGCTCAGATGTAAAAGCTTGTTTTAGACCCTCTGTTCATCCCATTCAAATCTGATTCCTTTTTCATAATAACCTAGTGATTCGGAGTACTATATCACAAAAAGATGGTATGAATCTTCGATAAAAATTAGCAAACCCCAAAAAGGATTGCGCATGCACTGTCTTTGGAACTGCCCACTGTTCCTTCTTTGCTTGGATCCATGACACTCCCCACAGTCATTAAGACATATCCCAGGAACGATACTATGTTTGACTGAAACACACACTTTTCCAACGTCACATATAAATGATTTTCCCTCAACTGTTGAAACACTTACACATCCAATAACCCCTCAACACCTCCTGCATAAAAAGAATTGGAATGCCGCTGTGGCATTGCATAAACAAAACGGCATCACCAAGTATTCAAACAAACCAAACTTGGTCTGAAATGCAGTCTTCCACTCATCATCACTCTCTTTTACCCGAACCACATGGTAAGCTCCCCTCTAATCCAATTTGGTATACACTTGAGCAGATCGAATATGATCCAACAACACTGAAATCAATAGCAATGGGAAGAGATTCTTTACCATCACCTTATTCACTGCTCTATAATCTATGCAAGCTCTAAGCATACCATCTTTTTCGGGAATAAAAAACAGAGGAGAGGACGCTGGTAATTGCGAAGGTCAAACAAATCCAATTTCTAAGATATGATCCAGTTATTCGCGCAGATGTTGATTTTCGGCTTCTGTGATCACACACATATGACTAAATGGCAATGTTGCCGTAGGCTCCAATTCAATCACACAATCATAAGGTCTATGAGTGGGTAATGTTTCCAATTTTGTCTTATCAAAAACATCAGCATAATCCTGACACCATACAGGTAATTCGATGTTTACAACACAAATCTGATGAGAGTAACTCGTACTAGTCACCAACCCCACCATTGGTCCCCGCAACTCTTCAACATGTCCATCAGACTGCTTAGCCAAGAATGATACCTCTCTGGGTGGCCAGTGTATATTTGGATTATGCGCCACCAACTAAGGCATTCCTAAGATTATCTTAAACGGGGGCACAGCAGCTAAGTCAAACACATTGCATTCTTCATGGTTAGGGAAACAGCTCATGCCTAGTACTTTTATTTAAGTGGTTTTTGGTCTCAAAGTTATTAAAGACCCATCCACCGAACATACTGGTTCAATGATTGATTTTGCCTGTATCAGTATTTTCAAACTCTGGGCATAGTCGACATCTATGAAATTCCCCTCCGCCCCAAATCAATCATAGCAGAGGCCGTGACTGTATAGTCCTCAAATGTGAATGTTCCAAAGATCGAGATGTGAGGTTCCCCTCGTGGAGTCAAAGAAGAAGTATACATTGGGGTTTGAATCTTCCCTCATGCGCCCGGGTCCATACCCCCAACCTTCTTTCTTACATGTGTGGATAAACAAAACGGATCGGAATAAATAGAGGGCATTTGAGTGCGTGTGGAAGACAGGAGTGCGTGTGACGGACAGGAGTGTGTGTGGCTGACAGGAGTGCATGCATGAGCCTGACAAGAGGGTATCCATGGGGCAGACATGAGCGTATGCATAGGGCAGACAGGAGTGCATGCGTGGGGCAGACAAGAGTGCATGCGTGGGGCAGACAAGAGTGCATACGTGGGGCAGACAAGAGTACATTCGTGGTGCGGACTGGAGCGCGCATGGTGGACTGGAGCACGCGGGGCGGACTGAGTGCATGAGAGTGGCGAGCTGACCGGAGTGTGTGAGCAGACTGGGGTGCATGGAGCGGATAGGAGTGCATGGAATGGACTGGAGCGCATAGAATTGCGTGACGTATATAGTATAGTTTGAAATGCAGAGAACGTTTGACAGAGCATATAACCCATCATATCACACCACCACGCTTACTCTCCCCTTTACACCACTACTCAACTAGAACACAGAGATACTATGACACCATTCGGTATAACTGTTCTCATACCAACATCCGCCGCATACTACCCATCATTCTAAGTAAACACTGCTGGTTACACACCCCCCAGCCAGGCGTTTTCCTCAGGCCTAACGCAGCCACATGCGGTCTGGATAAATCCTGCCAGAACAAACACATACTCCTGATCTCTCAACCACCACACCTACCGCTAAGAAGCAGCTATTACACGAATACCGCACCAGCTGCACACATACCCGTTGCTCATACGCACCTTTGACTCTCTCTGCTCTCTCTCTACTGATCTGAACTCCGGTTCCCAAGGGCGTTCAACCTACCAGCGCCTTCAGACCATACCAATGGTATATAAGGCGCTATATAAATGCAAAATAACATAACATAACATGATTCAGGCAATTTTCAACATGAAGAATTGTTTCCTTTGGGAGTTTTAGGACAATCCTGTATAAAAAGCCCAGACATTCCACAATATAAGCATTGATTATTTCATCTCCGCCTATCCTTTTCTTCGGGAGTAAGGGAGACCCTAAGACCCCCTATCTGAATTGGTTCTGAAGCCTGATCCTTCTGCTCATGAGCCTTATCTAGACGTATAAAGGATGATGGTACCCTGAGCCACTCACCCTTCCTCTCCAACAACCGATAGTCTAACCGCAAGGCCAAATCAATAGGTTCTGCACAAGACTGTGGATGAGGTTGTACTTGGGAAATAGCATCCTTCAGCTCATCTCTTAACCCTTGATAAAAGAGTAGCTGTCTTTTCTCAGCTGGCCAATCCGCTTCAATCACTAATCGAATGAACTGAGTCACATATGTGATCAGATCCTTAGATCCTTGTTTTAACATTAACAATTCCTTGCTGGAAGAATTGGACCATCAGTCTATGTGTTCCATGGTGGAATTCCCACATGAAAACCCCTTGTCCAACCAGCATGTGAGAAACCTGAGGGTGTTCTCCCAAGTAGACCTCAGGAAACCCTTATTCTAGTGGCCAGGGGAGGGCTGGCGCTCTCAGGTCCCAACCCTGGGGGTGGACGAGTGAGGGAGGATCACCTGGATAGGAGTACCCGGAGGTTATGCCCAGGGGAATGCCCCAAGTGAGATGTGGTTTGTTACCAGGGGAGAAGAGGAGGAGAGTGAGATCCCTGAGACCTTTATGGGCTGTGCCACATTTGCCCATAATCTTCCCATTGAATCTCTCTTACCCAAATCCAACGACACCTCTGTACATAACGTGTTCCCTAGGATATCAAACCCTTGTCTCTCCCAAAACCCCTGTAGACCTGTGTCGTACCCGCATACACCCGGTCATTCTTTTCCGCGCCCCCTCTGGCCACTATTTCCAGGACTCCCCCTCTGTTCAGACAAAATACTACCATTCCCACAATTCACCCTGTTCACTTAATACTAATAATCCCAGTCATTCCCGTTTACCCCACAAACCCTACCAACCCCGTCCCTCTGATTGTCATCTTCCGAACACCCAATCTACGATGACAGAACACTAACGTTCCCGCAATCCCCTATGCTCTCTGTTCTCCATCCCGGTCATTCTCTTCCATTTCACAAACATTCTCTATTCTATCCCGTAGGATACTCTTGACACTCCAATCCCCACACCCCCCTTTTCCGACACAAATACATTTTCACACCCAAGACAGTGGACTAATGAAAAACCCATTTATCAAACATGTGCTGACGCAAGGGTCAGGCAAACTCAGGCAATTGACTTAGATCACACACACCTGGCGGCCCTTCCTTTTCCCCCAGAAGGATAAAAGGTGGAGCAAGAGAGTACAGTATGAGCAAGGCGGGAACGGCAGACAGCACAATGAGACGACTAAGCAGGCACGGCAGTTCAAGCGAAGGAGACAGGCAGCAGGAACCGAGAGTGTGGCGAGGGAGCAGTAACCTTGCCCTTTTCGTCCCAGACCCGCGGAACCTTTGTGGAAGAGAGCCTAAGACTGGGAACAACAGCACAAGTGTCTTGCAGAAGATGTCAACCGCACACAGGGCAGGCCTATGTCAATAAGCAGGAGCGAGAGAAGCTCCCGTGCCTGTGGTGCCGGCCTTGACTCCAGAGAGAGAAAAGCCAAGGGGTTCATCACAGCCGGTGAGTCGAGGGGAGAACCGATAAGAACCAGGCTTTGTTGAGTGAGAATCGCAAAAGTGGGAAGTTGAACCAAGATTAATGAACTGACATATTTTTTTTTTTTTTTTTTTTTTTTTTATTATTTTGCAATTTTTAATCAAATAATTGATTTTTTTGCAACGTTTGTACTTGCAATGTTTAAGTCCGGAGACAGAGAATCCTAGTTATGTTCCTTTCGTTTGAGTTCAAGCTTTTCTGTTAACTGTTGTAAGATCTTGAAGGTCGCCAGTTGCCAAGTTGTTCGGTGGCCGCCAATCAGCCGAGCCCACCATGTGTCTTCATCGGTCATGAAAGAATGTAGCAGAAAAGTCTTAAGGTAGGGCAAACGAATCTCTTTTATGTCTGGACATGAAAGCAATAAGTGGCGCAGTGTTTCCTTTTCTGTATTACAAAATCTGCAACTGTTTGATACTGACAAGCCTCTGATGTGTCGTATTTCATTTGTATCAAAGAGGTTTAGTCTTGCTCGCATTATCAAGTTGCGTGCTGCTTGGCTCGGGAATTTTTTAATATAGTTTTGTAAGGTATTCAGTTTCGTTGCCGTAGGCGGCAGATGTGAAGTGAGTTTGTAATTAGTTGCTGTAGTTAGTGTATTGATCCAATCCATTTCTTTTAGTTTCTTGAGTATCCTTGATGGATTGTTAATCAGTTCGTCTTCAGTACACTCTATTGTGTTTAGTAGGTATGTATTTTCTTTTTTCCACTGGGTCAACATTTTGCAGCTTGATGTTTGTAATTCTTTAAGGATCAGGCCGTGAGCGAAAGTACCGTTTGGAAGTATGCATTTTCTGTAAAACATAATTGAGTTGCAGTCGACTGTACTCCGGAGGGATAACAGACTCAATTCTCGACGGATCAGTGGTATAGGAGTTGAGTTTGGTAGAGAGAGAGTCGATCTCCAGAAGTAGGCTTCTAGCTTAGGCCAGAGAGTTTTGGGAAGGTAAGGCATGGCTTCAGCAGCATATGTCACAGAAGGGACCACCTTTGCTTTGTAGAAGTTTAAGAGAGGAATTGTCGAAAATTTTCCAAATTTTCTGTCAATGGCTTTTCCCTTTGTGGCTAGGGTGCGAATTTTGTCCCAGAGGTGTTCTTGCATTGCAGATTCTTTTGTTGTAGTATCGAGGAACGCGCCCAAATATTTGTAGTTCTTAACTTTTTCAATCGTTGTTTTTTCAATGGTCCAGTTGAATTTTTCCTGTTTCTGTGACAGGCCTTCCATCACCATTATCTTTGTTTTTTCGATGTTAATTTCCAGATTGTTTTCGGAACAGAACTCATGTAGGTTTGAGAGTTGGCGTTGAAGGCCTATCGGGGTCATGTCTAGTAAAATAAGATCGTCCGCGTAAAATAGTCTGCTAATGTTCGTTTTTGCAAGTTTAGGTGGAAAAGACCTGATCCGGGATTCTGTATGTTGAAAGTCTCCCATATAGGCGAGAAAGAGTGCCGGGGCCAGAGGGCAGCCCTGTTTAACACCTCTACTGGTTGCGATTTCAGAAGAAAGGCTTCCTAGTTGGTTCAGCCGTATCTTGATGTTAGTGTCTGTGTGGAGGGCTTTAATAGGATTTAGAATAGCACTTGGGCAGTTCCACAATGACAATTTTTCCCAAAGTCTAGAACGATCTACTCGGTCGAAAGCCTTGGAGAAGTCGATGAAGGCCATGTATATTTTTTTCGGATTTCCCTCCTTTACCTTGGCTTTCAAAGTGGATATCATGAAGATGTTAATAGCTGTCCCCAACGACTTCTTAAAGCCGGCTTGGAAGTGGTCATTACAAGGCGCACTAACAGCCCATGCTTGGAATTTTTTCAGGAGTAGTGTTCCAAATACCTTCCCTATAGGGTCCAGTAAGGCGATGGGGCGATAGTTTATAGGATCTTGTTTGTCTCCTTTTTTATAGATCGGAACCACAATGGCAGAGAGCCATGAAGGGGGAACCGATTGAGAAGCCATACATCTTGTGAAGACTGATCTTATAAATTTTGCCCACTCTTCCGGATGGGTTTTTAGTTCAAAGTTTGTGATCCCATCGGGACCCGGGGCCCTGGATTTTTTCAGATTATTCAAGGTGGATCGTATATCATCTAGATCGTCAAGTTTCGTCCAGGGGTCTTTGGTTTTTATGTTATTAGTAATAGGTTGCGTCGCCTGAATGCTCGTGCCGGCTGTTACGTCGGATGAAGGTTTCTCAAAAAGGGCGCTGAAGTGGGCCGCCCAGGTGGCTTCGCTGATGCTGTTTGCGATGTTCAGCCCATTCGGTAGCGTTGTTTTGTTCATCAGGGACCAAAATTCTTTCGGATTGTTTTGACAAATCGCTTTTAGTATGGCTTCTGCGTCTTGTTGGTGAAGTTGCCATCTGTATGAGCGCACCCAGTTTTTGTAGTTCCTGGTGAGTTCTTTAATCGCTTGCGTTCTTTCATTGTTCGAGAGTTTTAGAGCGTTTCTTTTGGCGTTTCTGAAGATCCTTCGTTTCTGGACGATCACTTTGTCGTACGAGTGAGGAGGCGCTTGCTTCTTTTGGTTTAGTTTACCTCTCGGAGTTTTGTAGGTAGTTAATAGTGGGCCATAATCGACCAAATCGGGGATATGGGGTAGGCACAAGTTTGTGTACAGGTTTGTGAGTTCTCTAATGTCATGCGCTGTTAAGTGTATTCTTGTGCCTTGAGGAGTTTGTTCCACCGCAGATTCGTACCTGTCAGAATTGAAATAGGATGTTTTCAAGGTGGTTTGGAGAATGTTATGGTCACTCGATGATGCGTGAACGACGTCGAAGGCAGTCGTTAGGTGCAGCATGGGTTCCGAAACAAAAGTGTAGTCGATGGTTGAATTTAGTACTCCATTTGACCAAGTTGGTAATCTGTTGGTGTTTTTAAATACTGCGTCAAGATTGTGCAGTTTTCTTGAGTTCATCAATTTCGTCCATTTGTTTCCACGCTCTTCACTCAGGGATTTTTTGTTGGTAGTTTTCTGGTTGCAACACAAGTTTAAGTCACCACAAATTATAAGGTGAAAGGTGTTGTACTTCGTCCGTATTTCATCGATTATGTTTTCAATCAGTTTTATAAAGTTCTTTTGCTCAATTGCCGCCGGATTCCAGTATGTATTAAGAATTGCTACAGAGATAGGATGTTGATAAACTCCGTCTGGTGATCGTGTAGACCAACTTAGTAAAATGGCCAATACCGAGTAGTTTGAAGCAATGATGTTAATTGCTGTGAGACCTCTGTCCATTCGGAGGCCGATAAGCAGGCCCGAGGAAGGTCGGCCAATTGGGCCTTTCGCTGCTGGAGCCAAAAAAAGGTTGTATCCATCAAGTGTTGGTAGTTTAGTCAGCCAAGTTTCCTGGAGACACAGTATGTCAAAAGTGCCCAGGTTTGTGTCACTGGTCGAGGTGAGGTGTTTAAATCCCCTGGTGTTCCAGGAGGCAAGCTTAAGTTCAAGAAGGGTTCTGTTGCAGTTTTTCGACGAAGGTGGAACGGCGGTCAAGTTCTTGTGTTGCTATTTTGAGCGATGTACTGCTAGGGCTTTTGGGAGCCATGCCCAAAAGCTGGATGAAATTGATTTTTCGTCGGGAGATGTTTTTGGAGCATTATTTTCCCGTTGGATGGTTCTGTTTAGCTTCATGATGCTTTCTTGTCGTTCTTTGCGGAAGCTGATTTTTTCTTCGGGATTTTCTGAATTTGAGTTTGTTCTTTTGGTGTTCAGTGTTGTTGAAGTATGATGTGAATCATGTTTGGTTTTGTTTGAGAAGGTCACTTTTGAACTGCAATGGAGACTTGGTGGATCTACTCGATCAGCTAGGTTTTGATGAGCCTGTGAGGTCTCGGAGTTACGGTGTTTACTTTCAACACTACGGTTTTTTGTCAAATTCTTACGGGGTGTTCCAGTAGTTTCTCTTGTTTTATAAGAGTTTTCTTCTGTTGACGTGATTTTTAACGAGAGGTGGTAGCCCAAACTTAGAAAATCTTTTTTCCGGTCGATCAATTTGTCTTTGACTTTTCTTGAGACGATGTGAAGGTAACACTCAGCTCTTCCATAATGGTGGCTAGGTTCGACTAACCACAAGTCGTCCGACGAAATCCATGTCAGTTTGGGTATGAGGTGAATCAGAGTCAGCGTACCACCTCTGTTCAAGGTGACATTGTCTCGGTTTTCTCTTATTTGTTCTAGTTTTAGGATCCATTTCCCCGGTAGTTTGCCCTGTTTTTTTGTCGTTTGATGAAGAGGAATTGTCTTTGTGCCGATGAGCTTTAATGAGTGATGATTATTTTTCTTAGGGGAGTCATCTCGCAAGCGTTTCCATGATGAAGTGTTTCGAGAGTGTCGAGAGGAGTCTTGTGAATCTGGAAATTGTTGAGAATCTGTTGAGGATCGCGAACGCTGATCTAAGCGGGGTTTATTGGTGTTATTTTCTTTTCTTTCATTCAGAGGAGAGAAGGAGTCTCTATTTTTTTTTTTTGTAGAGAGAGCCTTTGCTTTAGCTGACGTTGTTAATTCAATCTTTTTTCGTCTCTCTTCTAGGGTCATGAACTGTGGCCAGTTGATATCATCACAGGCGATGGGTGACGAGGGGGTCTTTGTATATAAATCAGAGGAAATATGGTTTTCCAGCTGTACTCTCCGTTGAGTTGGTGACGTCGTAGAGGTAAGTTCGTCATGATGAACTGAGAGGTTCGTCAAATCTGTGATGGAATTTGAGTCCTCTGTAGGATTTGTTGCTGCCTTTGCGTCGTTATTCGCAAGTGAGTAGAGACAGTTCAGCAAAGCAGAGTCTTGAAGGGAAAGGTGATTTTGGTCGGTGCAATGAGTATATGGCTCGGAGGCTAGTTTTTCGGCTGGATCCGACGCTTTTGCACTGGCCGTGGTTGGATCAGAGATTTTCGCAGGCTGTACAGAAGTATGAGGTTTTGATTTTGTGGAAAAAATTGAGTAGGGTTGCTCAGGTTGGTATAAAGGTGTTTTGATTGAGTATTCCTCTTCGTCAATCACCAAAACGGTACTGGAAACGACTCCGTTTGTGGTTTGTAGCGGTAATAGTGATGGCTTTTTCAAAGGCAATTTCGTTTTCGTACGAATATTGGAAGTCTGAGGGGTAGCGAGTGTCTGTTCCATAGACTGGACCGGAACAGGGAGTGTCTCCCTGTGAGTGTTTGGAAGGGCATGTTTCTCCAGACGACTCAGTGTTTCTTCGATTTCTTGAAGCCGTGTTTCTATGGTCGTCATGGTTATTGTTGATGGTTGATTTGTTTCTTTTTGGGCAGTAATGTGGCCTTCTAAGAAGATTAGTTTGGTATGTATCATAGCTTGCAGAACGGTGTGGTCCTTTAGGGTGTCATACAGTGACTCGTATAGTTTGGTAAAGGGGACCAGGGCGATGGATAGTGCCGACATATAGGAAAATAAGTCCGGCTTTTTTGATGATGCGTCTTTAGTAGTTGGCGAAGACACACGGGCTGGCTCGTGTAGAGGGGTAATATGAATAGGAGCGCTTTGGCTGTCCGAGCTGGGATCAGGATTTTGGTTAGGTTTTCTGTTGGGTCTCGGATCCGCACTAGGTGGAGTCTGAGCCACAGCTTGAAGACATTCGTGTTGAGTGTCTAATTCTTTGGAGGTTGGGGTCATCTTTGCCATTGCACAATTGTGGAACAATTTGTCGTGTCAGGGCCAGGGAGGGCAAGCTTACGTCTTCCAGAAGTTGGATTCTTTGGTTCGTCGACTGAGATAAAGTGTCGTCGACAGGGTGGAGACTTGTTGACGTAGAGGCCTGAGGATCTATTAAGGGCAATGAAGGGTTAAAGGGTTGGTTCGTAGCCGAGTTTAAATTGAAAACAAACTCCGTAGATGTAGGGAATAGAGGCATTTTGCCAAAGATGAATTTGTTTTCTTTAGCTATTAAAGGTTGTGATCTTTTTTCTGTAGTGGGGTGTTTTGAATTCAAAGGATCAGGTCTGGAAGATGGGCCCTCTTCAGTTCTTCTTAATTTAGTTTGTGGTTGTAGCTCAAGAACAGCGTCTAGAAGTTCTGCATCCGTTAGTTCTGTCAGAGAGATGTTACCATTTTTAGTTTGAAGTTTTTTTTTGAAGAAAGTTTTCAAGCTTCCCGATGGAAGGTGAGCGAAATCTCGGGGTTTCGTTTTGGTTTCTTTGTTCTTGCAATTTTCTTTTGCGGGTTGATTTATTATGTGCTCATTTGTTAGGGATTTTGGCAGCCTTGCTTTGCTTCTTTTTGCTTTTAAGTTTGTTTTTTTTTTTTTTCTCTCTCTTTTCTTTTTTCAGTGATTCGGGTCGGCGATGATCGTGAGCGTTTTTTTGTATTTATCTTTATATTTGTATTTGTTGACGAGTCTTCGAACGGGAGTGTAGATTGCTGCGGGCATCGGGGGCGGAGTTTGGATGGTTCAGAAGGGCCACTCGCCCCTTGTTCTGATGACACCGCTTTGGGTGTGTTCTCCGCGTCCTCGTCCAGAGCAGACGTCCGCGCTTCGGAGCCTTCGATCGCCCCCGGCGCGCTCAGCTCGTCCGCCTCTGTCGGCTCAGCATGCACCTGGACGGAGATGAGGCGGACGATCGACGGCGCCGAGGTAGGCGCAAGCCCCGCCGGTCTCACCTCGGGACCGGCTCCAAGCCCCTCGTCGGAGCCACCCGCCGCCAAGACGGCATGGGTGGAAGCGGCACTCCGGCGTCCCGAGACGGCTTGGCCTTGATGTCCTCCACTTGCGGAGGCGGCGCCGCTCCCCGGCTCAGACTCAGCCTCCTCCGTATCGGGATAAGTCCGACCGACTGCGAACTCAGTCCCCCCTCCGGGGAAAACTGGTAAGCGAGCGGACGGAAACTCGAAGGAGAAGGCAGTAGAAGGCTCAATAGTCTTTTCTTGAATTTGTGTCGCTGGAGCGTGGCTTGACAGAACTGAGAGGAATGTTTGTTCAGTGAGTCCTTGTTGATTCGCGATTATCAGTGGGTCATCTTCCTTCTGTAGGGATGGAAGTTTGAGCACTTTTTTGCCAACTTTTTTGTTCGAAGGTTTTAATGCGTTTGTTGGGTTGTACAGAGTCTTTGTAGATTTGGCTGGATCTTGCAGCAAGGTTTTGTCAGTTTGCTGGCGTGCACGCCAGCTTCGTAAGCGGCCATTTTCTTCTTCCAGATGAACCAGGGGGGGGGCAGTTGATCCAGTCACGACAGTCATGACTGCACGACTGCCACTCTCCGCCACTCCGCGTCCGCTCCGCGGACTAGTAGGTAATTGTAGGTAGCTTCTGTAACTCCTCCTTCAGGAAAGAACAGGCAGGGTGAACAGACTCAGCAACAGAGAGGCTCCGCACGACTGCCACTCTCCGCCACTCCGCGTCCGCTCCGCGGACTAGTAGGTAATTGTAGGTAGCTTCTGTAACTCCTCCTTCAGGAAAGAACAGGCAGGGTGAACAGACTCAGCAACAGAGAGGCTCCGCACGACTGCCACTCTCCGCCACTCCGCGTCCGCTCCGCGGACTAGTAGGTAATTGTAGGTAGCTTCTGTAACTCCTCCTGCCGCCTGTGCCAGGTTCCAGTGGCGCGCCAGTCACCGTCTGCCGCTTCTCATGCCTACCCTGTCAATATCGCTCTATGCTTCCTCTAGTCTAGAACTGACATATAAGAACTATGAATGAACTGTAAAGTGGTAAGGGGAGACCTGTGGCTGAGGGAAACCAGCACCATGTGGGCTATACTCAAGAGACTCTGGTCAATCCCCATTTGAAGGAAACTACAAGTACCTGAAGGCCATAAAATGGGCAGCAAAATAGGTCAAAGTGGTCATACAGAGGGTCAAGCAAAATCCCCATACAATCGAAAGACTTTGATCTACAAGCGCTGTGAAAGAAAGGGAAGTGAATCCCGAAACATTGAACTGTGTAAAAAGGAGAACATTGAAAGTAAAACGGGGTCAGCGCTCAGACGAGGGGTGCACGCAAGGGTGAGCCACTATCACCCTGATCGAGAGCCACAGTAAACCCAGTGAGGGGAGGCTAAGGATCTGTCAATCTGCATTTTTTTTATAGTTAGCATGGTCTAAACCATTCATCCATTCATCCATTTAGCATAAACCCTGTTTAGCACTATAGTTTGTTCTGCGCTATCATGGATCAATATTTGCTGAGAGCCATGAAGAATTATGTATACTTGTTATTTTGTAAAGCGCACATTCTTGTTTCTAAGCGCTAAGATTGGTCAGTTTTTGTCAATTATGAATCAGGCTTTTGCTACGCGTGAAAGGAAATGTTTTCACGCAGCTTAACACAGTGTAGAGATGTTTTCATAATAATGGGCCTCATTACAAGCATGGCGTTCAGGGAACTACGGTACCGCTAAGCATGCCGGTACTGTAGTTCCCAGACCGCCATACTACGAGCTGTGCTCGCGGGCGCCTGTCAGCCCACCAGGTCTCACCTGGCGTGCAGACCGGCACCCGCGAACACAGCACGTCGGATGCACCGGCACCACTCTGAATGGTGCCGGTACATCCAACGTCCCATTCCCATTCAGCCCTATGGGCTGAATGGGGATGGGGAGTCCCTCATTACCGGCACCCGCGAATGGGCAATTACCGGGTCCGGCATACTCGGCATGACCCGGTAATTGCCCATTTGCGGGCGCCGGAAAAAAATGGATACCGGCGGCAGCCGTGCCTGTCTCCTTTCGATTCAACCAGATACTGGAGTTGACCACGTCTGTATCTGCAATCCCATATCCTGGAGACCTCGAATTCAAGTTGATTATTGATGATTACTGGAGTGGGTCTTGGAGCAGTTCGGGTGGATTGTACGAACGGTTTTAACAAGGAAGTGTGGAAGACTGGATGAATCCTTTTCCAGGACTCTGGAAGTTGGAGCCGGTAGGCCACTGGATTAATGATTTCCTTTATGGAGAAGGGCCCATAATACTTGGGGGCCAGTTTATTTGGTCGCAGATGTTGAGGAAGAAGTTTCAAAGCCAGCCAAACCTTATCTCCCACTGCGTAAGAAGGGCTTGGTCTTCTTTTGGTGTCTGCATATCGTTTGATATCTTTCCTGGCCTTTTCCAGTCGTTCCTTGGCATCTTTGTGTACGTTTACCAGTGCTTCAATCCAGGAATCGACTGCAGGGACTGTGGTAGGATGTGGAAGAACATATGGCAGAACTGAAGGATGAAATCCCTGACTACAAAAGAATGGACTGGTCTCGATGGCTGAATGATCCGAATTGTTGAAAGTGAATTCAGCTACAGGAATCAAAAGTGACCAATCATACTGGACTTTGGTGGCGAAACAACGAAGGTACTGCTCTAGGGTCTTGTTGACTCGTTAATTTGCTCCATTGGTTTGTGGATGGTATCCTGAAGACCACGCGCGCTGGATTCCCAATATTTGACATAGTTGTTTCCAAAACTGGGATATGTACTGGGATCCTCTGTCGGAGATGATTTTGGAAGGTAGTCCATGAAGCCTAAATATATGTTCCAGGAAGATCCCAGCCAATTCAGATGGGGATGGTACCTTGAACAAGGGTGTAAAGTGAGCCATATGTGTAAACAAATCGATGGTAAACATTATGGTCGTGTATCCTCTAGATGGGGGTAATTCCATGATAAAACCTGTGGGGATGATTTCCCAAGGTCGTGTTGGCATTGCTGGTTGGTGTAAGAGACCTGCTGGTCTTCTGTTATCATGTTTATTCTGGTTGCAAACTGCACAGGATTGGACATAGGTTCTTATGTCGTGTTTCATCCTTGGCCACCAGAACTGCCTCTGTATAAGATGGAGGGTGGTGGTGATGCCTCGATGTCCTGATTGGAAGGTATCATGGCATACATTCGTAATCTTATTTCTCAGTTCTTGTGTGGGTATTGCCAGCCGTGTTTCCTTGAAGAGATATCCGTCCTTCATCAGGAGGTTCCTTAGATTGTTCCCCTTGTATTCCTTCCAGAGTTCGGAAGAAGGCGCCTTTACACGAATGTCTTCCAGGAGAGAAATGGCTTGAGCTACAAACACGGTGTTAGGAAACATCTTGGGAAAGGTCATGGTTCGAGGGGCTCATAATCAGGACGTCTGGACAAGGCATCAGCTATGATGTTATGTGTTCCAGGAAAGTGGTGAATTTGAAATTGATATTGGACAAAAAAGAAGGCCCAAAGGGCCTGACGGCTGTTTCTGCACTCCAGGGATTGTAGCACTTGTAAATTTCGATGGTCCGTACGAACTTCTACTGGGTATTTGGCACCCAAAAGAAGATGACGCCAGTCGGTGAAGGCTTGTCGGATGGCTAACAGCTCCTTCTCCAGGACAGAATAATGAGTCTCACTGGGAGTCAAGGTGCGGGATAAATATGCAATAGGATGCTCCATCTTGTCCTCAAGTTCTTGTTTTAAGACTGCTCCAATGGCATAGTCGGATACATCTGTCTCTACCAGGAAGGGCCGATCTATATCAGGTTGAGCTAGGATTGGAGCTCGAGTGAATTCCTGTTTCAGTTGTTGAAAGGCTGTCTTGAGCCGAGGACCATTGAAATGGAGTGTCCTTCTTTAAGAGTGTTACAATAGGATGTCAGAAAACGCAGGGATGAATTTTCTGTAGAAATGTGCAAGTCCCAGGAAGGATTGGATCTGTTTTACAGTAGTGGGAGCGTGTCAGGAATCAAATATGGAGCAAAGGAAGGCGTTTTTTGTATCCAAAAAGGCAATAAGTAGCTACAGACTACACTTCCCCGCATGCTTTGGGAATTATGTAGTCCTTAGCGTTCGCGCGGCACGCCAGCTGGTTCTGAATGTGGGCTGGTCTGCTTGCTTAAAAAAACGCCGCCGCCCGTGCCTCAGTGCAGGTAATTACAGATTATCTGCACGGGCGGCGTCAGCTGAGGACGCGATGATATGCAGGAACTCTGAAACGCCAGAGGACTGAGAAGCTGTATCCCGGGCCGCAACGGTGCATTTCTCTACTGAAAACCACAGCGCCCGGCTGCGGCGTTGAACGGCTTTGTTCTTGGTGTTGGGCATTGATCTTCAGGGTTCGGATGTCCTATCAGGCGTCCGGACCGTCAGTTAAGTTACTCATGCTATTTGCATATTAATGAGCGTATTGCCTGAATAATGTGATGCCACGAAAAGAGAGAGCGTGTGAAGGAACACGCTATTTCTTGTGTGCACAGCTCATGCTTAAACACTCCATCTAATTTCTGAATAAGCTATCTGCTAACACTGGCTATTATTCGTTTTACAACAAGAGAATCACTTAGAGCTAAATATGATAGATATTTCTTCTGGAATGAACTTTGATTAACTATTAGGTTTATAATGAAATGTACCAATGAAATGAATAATTCTTTTTTATGGCATTTTATTACATTTATATAACTTTTAGATGTGCAAATTACTTGAATGAATGTGTGCGAATGAATGAGCAGTAAAATGAATTAAATGTTTTCTAAGTATTATGTATTATAAAATTCAAAATTCAAAATAAAATGAAAATGATAAATTAAAATTTGCATCCACTCACCCTCCTTTTAGAGTTTCCTCATCTCCTGGTACCAACTTTTGTATATTATTATATGTTTCTACCTCAAGGTACCAGTGATTGCAGAGGCTCCCACTTTATCTGGGTTTTGCTTAGTATTTGTGAACCCATGTTTGTTGCTTCAATGTGCCCCTTGGGCCATGAGTCTCGTACATTCATTTGTCCGTGCCATTCTGCTTGTCTGCAACCCCCTATGTTTCAAGAGTGCTTTCAAAAGGGGTTTCGTCTTATGTCAAGTCTAAGTTGCTAACATTCATTTGTTGTGTTGTACGCAAGGGTGGTGTTTCATAAGAACATTGCTAAAAATATGAAGAGCTTGCTACGAAATGTACTTAGGTCATTATGGGTATGTGAGATTAGGATACAGGTATAGGAGTAAGATACAGGTTTCAGGAGCATTGACCTAATAGGTATTATTATTGCTATGTACTTTCTTGTTATGTTTTCCCCTCCTTTCCTTTGTCAATCCACCCCCTTTCCCTAACTCCGTCTTCCCCCCATTGGCTGCCACGTGGTTCCCTGTGATATTATATTCAGGCGCCCGTGCCAACCACGGTGGGAGGGTCGATCTATTCGGCTTCTGTGGTTCGGGAGAGGGGGTTGAGTCCCCTATTCCCTTGTGAGTTTGACAGAATTACCTGCCCCCGATTTCGGGGTAATTGAACCACCCAGGCCAAATGGATACGAATCCTCCCTCTTTAGCGGATGTGCTAAAAGCACTATAAGATATACAAATAGAGTTAGTGCAGGCTAGACAGGAATCCAGTACGTTGAAAGCCCAAGTACAGGGGTTGGTAGCACAGAGCACCCCTCTGGATGGGGCAGGAACCTCTACAGGAGGTCAAACGGGTAGAGTCACCCCTACAGTAGTTGTGCAGTCCCCTAGTAGTGTGCCATTAGCGGCACCAGAAAGATTCACAGGAGACTCTAAGAAATATATGACATTCTTGACACAATGCCGACTGCACTTTTTGTGTAAACCTACGGCTTTTGAGACCGTACAGGCTAGAACCGCATTCGTTATTTCTTATTTAACGGGTGATGCGGCAGCTTGGGCAATGCCTTTGGTACAGAAGGATGATCCTTTATTGTATAATTGGGATGGTTTCTTGGAGGAATTTGGAAAACTGTTTGATCGTCGGGAAATTTCCCTGGCTCAAGACAAAGAATTATTAGCTTTAAGACAAGGAACTAGGGACTTGGTATTGTATGTTACTCAATTTAACAGGTTAGTGATTGAAACAGATTGGCCTGAGAATAAACAGACGGTGTTGTTCTACCAAGGGCTGAAAGAGGAATTAAAGGATGCTATTGCCCAAGTAGAACCTCAACCCAGTACATGTATGGCAATGATTGATTTAGCCCTAAGACTGGATCATCGGATTGGAGAGCGTAGGGGAGAGAAGAAAAGACCAGAAGTGTTGCCCTTTGCCAGATTAGATCGGGGTAAGGGGAACAGGAATATAGAAGCAGAGCCTATGCAGATTGGTGGAGTAAGGGGGCCATTGTCTACTGGAGAGAAGGAGCAACGTAAGGCTAATAACTTGTGCCTTTATTGTGGACAGCCAGGACATTATATTAGGACATGCCCGAATACTCCAAAGAAAGGAGCAGGTGTGGACAGAAAACAGGAGGAGACGGGAAAAGGATTGGGCCGGCCTTACAGGGAACTCAGGCGACAGGCCCAGAACAAACTAGGTTCCCCAATTGGATAACAAATACGACAGGGAAAAGAAATTCACATTTGTACATTTTGGTAATGTTGTTTTTTGCCTGTGCGAAACAGTTAGTGTCTGCCATGGTGGATTCTGGAGCCACGGGTAATTTCATTGACATTGGACTGGCAAAAAGGTTGGATTTACCGTTAAGAGAAAAATCTCAGGTTGAGGGGGTGCTATCAGTGGATGGATCACCCTTAGTTTCGGGCCCATTTGTCAACAAACTCAGCCCATTGTAATGAGGTGTGAGCCTGGACATGTAGAGGAAATTGTATTTGATTTAATAGCGGCACCTCAGTTTGGACTCATTTTGGGCATGCCTTGGTTACTTCAGCACACTCCCAGGATTGATTGGATTAAGCGAGAGGTGGTGTTTGCAGGGGTGGAATGTGAGGGTCACATGGAGGAAGAAGTTAGACCTGCATTATATTTGGCAGACCAGGTGGCAGAACCACAAATGGTGGGAGCAATGGCTGTGGATATCCCAAATCAGTACCATGATTTAGCTAAAGTCTTTGACAAAGGGGGAGCAGACAGGTTACCACCCCATAGACCCTATGATTGCGTGATTGATTTGGAACCAGGAGCTAAGTTACCATGTAGTAGAATCTACGCTCTGACTGAAAAAGAGAACCAGCATTTACGAGAATATCTAGATGATATGTTAAAGAAGGGATTTATTAGACATTCCACCTCACCAGTTTCATCACCATTATTCTTTGTCCCAAAGAAAGAGGGCACTCTTAGGACATGTATTGATTATAGGGCGTTGAATAAGGTGACAGTAAAAAACAGGTACCCCTTACCTTTGATTTCAGTGTTATTGGACCAAGTGAAAACGGCATTGATTTACACCAAATTAGACTTGAGAGGGGCCTATCATTTGATTCGCGTTAAGGAGGGTGATGAGTGGAAGACAGCCTTTAGGACTAAGTTTGGTTTGTTCTAATATCTTGTTATGCCTTTTGGATTGTGTAACGCTCCTGCAGCATTTCAATATTTTATGCAGGAGGTGTTGAGTGAGTTCCTAGATGTGTTTGTCATAGTGTATATTGATGATATTTTGATCTATTCATCTTCTGAAGAGCAACACATAGAGCATGTGAGGGCAGTATTGAAGAAATTACAAGACTATCAGTTGTATGTAAAATTAGAAAAATGTGCCTTCCATACCACCCAAGTTTTGTTTTGACTCCTTCTGGTATTGTAATGGACAAAAAGAAGATGCAAGCAGTTACTGAATGGCCAGCGCCTCAATGTATCAAGGATATCCAATCCTTTTTGGGTTTTGCAAATTTTTACAGGCGATTTATTTCCAATTGTTCACAAATTGTTACACCTATTACTAAAATGTTAAGAAAGGCCACTAACTTTTGTTGGAACTCTGAGGCAGAAGTAGCTTTTCAGGAGTTAAAGAAAGCATTCACGCCTTATCCGGTCGTGAGACACCCTAACACAGAGAAACCATTTCAAGTAGAAACTGATGCCTCCAATGTGGCTGTTGGGGCAGTATTGTCTCAGAAGGATGAAGAAGGAGTGTGGCATCCAGTGGCTTTCTACTCTCGTAAGCTTATCAGTTGTGAACAAAATTATTCTATTACGGATAAAGAGTTATTGGCAATTAGAACAGCCTTTCTGGAGTGGCGACATTATTTGTTGAGGGCCAAACATCAGGTTACAGTGGTCACAGATCATAAGAACTTACAATATTTCAAGACAGCACATTCATTGAGTCCTAGGCAGTTATGGTGGTCACAGTACTTTAATGAGTTTAATTTTGTGGTTACTTTCAGACCAGGAAGAAATAATGGTGACGCTGACGCTTTATCTAGGCAGCAAAATCTGGACAGCAGTATAACAGAAGTTAAGACCATCATTCCGGTGGAAAAAGTAGTAGGAGCGGTAATGACTCAATTAGTGAAACAAGTAAAACAAGAAATGAAAGGAAAGAAAAAGATGGAGTGGGGAGGGGTGAATCCCGCGGAAACATTTCATAATGGTCTCCCTTATTATGCAGGGAAATTGTATTTACCAACGCATGCCTTGCAAAGAAAAGCGTTACAATGGTGGCACAATTCCCCTCTAGCCGGACATTCTGGAAGCAAAACGACACAAAGTATGTTAGAAAAGTATTTCTGGTGGCCAGGATTAAGACATGACTCTATTAAATACATTCAAGAGTGTGAAACATGTGTACGAATTAAATCAGATCATACTAAGAAAGCAGGTTTACTCCAACCTTTACCCACACCGGAAAAGGTTTGGACACATATATCTATGGATTTCATTACTGATTTGCCTCCAGATGACCAATACGACACAATTTGGGTGTAGTGGATTATTTATCTAAACAAGCCCATTTTGTGCCTTGTTTAGGCATTCCGGGAGCAGGGAAATTGGCAGAGTTGTTCTTACAAAATGTGGTCAGATTACATGGTCTACCTAAAAGTATTGTATCAGATAGAGGCCCTCAATTTACTTCTAAATTTTGGCGTGCTTTCTGTCAGATGTTAGGAATTGACTGTGCGTTGTCCACCAGTTATCATCCACAAATGGATGGACAAACAGAGAGAGTAAATCAGACGCTTGAACAGTATTTGCGCTGTTATTTAAATGATGGCAGAGAGTCTTGGGTACAATCTTTATGGTTGGCAGAGTTCACGTACAATAATACTGACCACGTTTCATTGGGTATGGCTCCAAACGAATGTTTGTATGGTGAAACACAGAATATGTTACCAGAGCATTTACCGGACATGGAGAATATTCCTATGCTTCAGGATAGAAAAAAGTTACTTCTACACATCAGACAGAAGGCACAAGCTAATTTAGAACAGGCTAAAGAACAGTATAAAAAATATGCAGACAAAAGAAGGAGAGAGGCTCCTTTGTATAAGGTGGGAGATAAGGTATGGCTGGCTACTCACAATTTGCCTTTGAAAGGACCTTGTAAATTTGCCCCTAAATTCATTGGACCATACGAGATTGTGAAATGTATATCTAAGGTAGCGGTCAAATTGAAGTTGCCTCAAACCCTGAAGATACATCCAGTGTTCCATGTGTCTTTGCTTGAATCCGCAGCTCCCGGGACACAAGTGCAGAGACCACCAGCAATTATCAAGGATGGGCAGATGGAATTCGAAGTGAAGAAGATATTGGACTCCTGACGGAGACAGAATCAATTATGGTATCTTATTCAATGGGCAGGGTATGGACCTGAGGATTGTTCATGGGAACCGGCTAGTGCGGTCCATGCACCTAGATTGGTACGCTTATTTCATTTACAACATCCGGAGAAAGCAAAACTTGGAAAGGGCCCTAAGAGAGGAGGTACTGTCAGAAATCAAATATGGGGCAAAGGAAGGCGTTTTTTGTATCCAAAAAGGCGCTAAGTAGCTACAGACTACACTTCCCAGCATGCTTTGGGAATTATGTAGTCCTTAGCGTTCGCGCGGCACGCCAGCTGGTTCTGATTGTGGGCTGGTCTGCTTGCTTAAAAAAACACCGGCAGCTGAGGACGCGATGATATGCAGGAACTCTGAAATGCCGGAGGACTGAGAAGCTGTATCCCGGGCCGCAACGGTGCATTTCTCTACTGAAAACCACAGCGCCCGGCTGTGGCGTTGAACGGCTTGTCCTATCAGGCGTCCGGACCGTCAGTTAAGTTACTTATGCTATTTGCATATTAATGAGCGTATTGCCTGAATGATGTGATGCCACGAAAAGAGAGAGCGTGTGAAGGAACACGCTATTTCTTGTGTGCACAGCTCATGCTTAAACACGCCATCTAATTTCTGAATAAGCTATCTGCTAACACTGGCTATTATTCGTTTTACAACAAGAGAATCACTTAGAGCTAAATATGATTTTAGAGAACAACCAGAGGACATGTGCTTAGTATTTGTGAACCCATGTTTGTTGCTTCAATGTGCCCCTTGGGCCATGAGTCTCGTACATTCATTTGTCCGTGCCATTCTGCTTGTCTGCAACCCCCTATGTTTCAAGAGTGCTTTCAAAAGGGGTTTCGTTTTATGTCAAGTCTAAGTTGCTAACATTCATTTGTTGTGTTGTACGCAAGGGTGGTGTTTCATAAGAACATTGCTAAAAATATGAAGAACTTGCTACGAAATGTACTTAGGTAATTATGGGTATGTGAGATTAGGATACAGGTATAGGAGTAAGATACAGGTTTCAGGAGCATTGACCTTAAAGATATTATTATTGCTATGTACTTTCTTGTTATGTTTTCCCCTCCTTTCCTTTGTCAATCCACCCCCTTTCCCTAACTCCGTCTTCCCCCCATTGGCTGCCACGTGGTTCCCTGTGATATTATATTCAGGCGCCCGTGCCAACCACGGTGGGAGGGTCGATCTATTCGGCTTCTGTGGTTCGGGAGAGGGGGTTGAGTCCCCTATTCCCTTGTGAGTTTGACAGAGCGGGCCAGGACAGGATGGAATCAACCTTGGAAGGATCCATTCCGATACCTTTGGAACTAAGTACGTATCCAAGATAATGAACGGGTGATACATGGAAAAGGCATTTTTCAGGTTTGGCCAGGAGCTTGTGTTCACGTAGGCGTTGTAAAACTGCTTTTACATGTTCTTGATGGGCCTGAGGTTCCTTGGAGTAAATTAGTATATCGTCCAGATATACAATGACAAAAAGGTACAGCATGTCAGAAAAAACCCAGTCCATGAAGCGTTGAAATACTGCTGGGGCATTGGCGAGACCAAAGGGCATTACCAGATACTCAAAGTGGCCAAAGGGAGTTCTGAAGGCTGCTTTCCACTCATCGCCTTCCCTTATGCGAATGAGATGGTAAGCACCCCTGAGAACAAGCTTAGTGAAAATGACAGCACCCCTCGCTGCCTCCAGAATGTCCGAACTAAGTGGTAATGGATAGCAGTCCTTGAGTGTGCATTGGTTGAGGCCACGGTAATCCAGACATGGTCAAAGTTCCTTGGTGTCTTTTTTAGGAACGAAGAAGAGGGAAGCACCAGCGGGGATTTGGAACGTCGAATAGTACCGTTTGTCAAATTGGTGTCCAGATATTCTCGGAGAGCTTTCTTTTCTGGTTCAGACAAAATGAACATTCTTCCGAAGGGAATCACTGCAGATGGGTCTGTATCAATGGCACAATCCTCGGGTCTGTGAGGTGGGAGAGCTTGAACAATGGCTGTTGAAAACACATCTGGGTATGTTTGGTATGCCTGAGGGATTTGGATAATGTTGGAGACAGTTACGGATGGTTGCTTGAGCTCCTGGAAGTCCGTTGAAGGACTTGGCAATGTGGCGGGAGATAAACAATGGGACATGCAATATTCTGAACCGAGAAACAAGGACCCAGCTGTCCAATTGATGTAGGGATTGTGTTTCTGTAGCCATGGCATGCCTAAAACCATGGTGTAGTGAGCAGATTTAATGATGTCAAATCTAAGTATTTCCTGATGATTGTTTATTGAAAGTAGTAAATCCTTGGTATGGTGAGTTATGGGCCCAGAAGACAAGGGTCTGCCATCAATGGCTTCGACAGGTTGTACTATCTCTTTGGTTTCTCGAGGTATGTGATGGTTGACAACCCAGTCATGGTCTATGAAAATGCCCTTGGCACCGCAGTCCACTAAGGCCAGGATGGGGTAGGATTCTTCTTTGGAAGGGGGCACGAATGTCTGTAGAATCACAAGAGTGTTCTGTCCTGGAGATTTCAAGGAAGGAAGAGATGAGGAGCAGACATCTTTCTCCCGAAGCTGTGCTTCGCCTAGGATCGGGAGCTGGTGTTTCCCCAACGCCGAGGTGGCGCTATAGGACATTCTCTTACCAGGTGTTTATCAGAGGCGCAATACATGCACAGTCGTGTATTAATCCGACGAATCCTTTGTTGCGGAGAGATTGGTCCTCGGAAGGCACCTAGTTGCATGGGTTCTGGATCTGAGGATTGCGACACAGGTGTTTCTTTTGGGCAGGGATAAGCTGTGGCTGTCTTTGGGGATGTGGACTTAGACTTCCTTTTTTTTGCCTTTCTTCCCCGTATCCGGAAATCAATCTGTAGGGAGAGGTCCATGAGGGCTTGGAAGGAACTTGGGCGAGCTACTCTAGCTAATTCATCCTTTATCTCTTCGTTTAAACCCCTTCGAAAGAGGGTGAAGCTGGCTTCTAGGGACCAATCGGCTTCTTTTACTAGCTGTTTAAAGTGAGTCACATAAGTGAGCATATCCTGAGTCCCTTGTTGAAATTCAAGCAGTCTTTCCTGTGCACTGTAAACGAGTTCTGGGTGATCAAACATGGCCTTAAGGGCTTCCACAAACCCATTGTAATCATCCAGGAGAGCATCACCCGCATTGACTAAGGGAGTTGCCCAGGTTAAGGCATTGCCCGTGAGATGAGATATCATGAATCCAACCTTTGCTCGTGGGGTGGAAAAATAGTATGGTTTGAAGGTGAAATGTACTAAACAATAATCAAGGAAGGCACGTAGGGTTTTTGATGATCCGTCGTATTTGTCCACTACTCACCCTAACAGGACACTGTCCTTGGCTGCAGAGTCACGAGATAAGACTAACTGCTTTAATGCCGCATTCTCAGCCTTGAGGTTTTGGACTTAAGTAGTTAATTCTTGCATACCACTCATGAGGTCCCGAACTGCGGCTTCCATATCTGCCCTTGTATCAGGTTTGAGGTGTCTCAATCTGTCACAAGTTTCTCCCCTTCTCACCTGTTTCTCCTTACTTGCGACCTTCTTGGAAGTGGCTTCCTTCTTTCGTACTGTCCGAGACTTGTATAGGCCTGGGCACAGGTCTTCGGATTCCAGCGTGAGTTCTTGTTTGCCCTTCGCTAGGAAGTGTTCAGTATCCAGGACGTGGAACCAAGAGGGAGATAGAGTCCAGGCTCGGAAGGAACCGAAGCGTCAGAGGACCGAGCACAAGATTAATCCAGGAATGAACCACGGCCGGAGGAAGGGAAGGAAATGAGCGGGTACCAGGAATAGGAAGGCGGAAAATACAAGGAATCAAAAAAGAGCACGGAGCGGACTGCAACAACACACGTCTAACTACTCCAAGCAGTTGCGACGCGCAGCGCCACGGGGGTGTGGCTGTTTTCTAGGAAGTCGAACGTAACGTGCAAGGGCTGGTCTCCAGTGTTTTGAAACCGTCGGCCATGTTGGAAGGATCACAGAGTTCATACCGTGGTGCATCATAGACAATGAAGTCCAAAATGGACGAATTTGGCGGTTCATGACAGAAGTGAGGATATGGACAGTTTTGCCACAGAAATGATCAGGTCCATGAGAAATGGTCAGCCAGAGGGAAATATGTGATTTTTGGTCTGCTAATGACTGTGGTAAAAATGATGATAATGGTCTGTCTCTTTGGTACTAGAGAATGCAAAAACATCTCAGAAAACGTGCCCACGCCCATCCTGCCATGCTATGCTACACATGCTATGCGATTCTGTACTATCTTTCTTTTCAAATACACACGCTTGAGCAAGCACATACTCTCAGAAACTGATGAAGTTCTGACTTGATCAATGCCCTCAATTGCCCCCTCCTCCTCCTCCTGCTCACCTGTACTGGTTTCTTCAGTGGAACTCTCAGCGGATATTGCTCTTCTTTCCCTCCAGGTGGTGTCCTGTCTTTTTTTTGTGAGTTTAGGACGAGCTCCACTGGAGGCCACCTTGCCAACTAGCTAACTGCCAGGCAAAGGGACCCTCAGGGAGCCTGCCCACAAAACCAGGGAAAAGCGTAGCTAAAAAACCCTGGAGGACTGGGAAGTTGACAGTACTGTAGATGTCTTGGAAGGAAGGCTTGAAGGTGTTGCTTGCAGAGAGAACTCCAGCTCCCAGAATGCACTTCAGGAATCCGAAGGTTGTAGTACCAAAGACGACGTAAGGACGCGGGGCAGACTGGAGGCCCCCTGAGCCTGGGACAACAAGGAAAAGGACTCCGAGGAGGGGGTGTGGACAGAGGATCGGGCGCTGCTAAGCAGAAGGCGGGCGGGACCCTGGACAACAGGAAGGTAGGCACGAAATGGAGGCTCCCGCGCCGAGCCGAAAGAAAGGAGGCTTGGAACACACGGGAAACACAAAGACAGCAGGCGGGTGGAGGGTAGGCAAACAGAGGGAAAACAGAAGCGGATAGGAAACACTCAAATTCGGGAAACCGAAGGAGGGTGTATCACAGCGTGTTAACCCGTAGAGGAAGCAGGGTTGCAACGAACCGGCACTACTGATTGACGCTTACTTGTACGCGTCTCTCCGTGCGTGCGTAGAAAGAGTAGACTGCTGCCTGCGGAACCAAGTCAGCCCTTCTTCCATTGCCTCCACAGTTTCCATGGCGTGCGCGTCATGACAGTATAACCCCTTCGCCAAGGTCCCCCTCCAGGCTTCCCCGGATGGTTTTGATGGAATAGGCGCAGGAGTCTGGGTGCGCTAAGGTTCCTGGCTGGTTCCCATGATCTTTCTGTCCAAGGGTAACCCTTCAATAGTATGAGATATTGAAGCACTCCGTGCTTGTATCGGGAGTCCAAGATGCGGGATACCTCAAAATCTTGGGTGTCATTCAAACTTGGTATTCTTCTTTTGATCGGTCTTGTATACGGATCGGGTTTGTAGTTCTTCAGAAGGGAGGTATAAAATACTGGGTGTATCTTCTGCAGGGAGTGTGGTAGGTTTAACCTAAAGGCCACAGGATTAATCTGTTGCTCTATGGTAAAAGGGCCAATAGATCTAGGAGTGAATTTACCTGGATGTACCCGCCTGGGTAAGTATCTGGTGGACAGCCAGACTTTATCACCGGTTTTCCATGCTGGATTTTGCCTTCTGTTTCTGTCAGCCCATTTCTTATAAGTCTGGCGACTGGCTGATAAGGTTTCCTGAGCCATTTTATGAGTTTGTTCCAGGGAGTCCAACAGCTGATCAATCGTGGGAACATTGGTGGACTGAGATGCGGAGAATGGTATATGTCTGGGTTCGTACCCATAGGTACACTTAAAGGGACTCATTCCAATAGCAGAATGCTTGGTATTAATGTATGAAAATTCTGCCACCGGTAAGAGATGATACCAATTGTCCTGTGTTTGATTGCAGTAACATCTAAGATACTGTTCAAGCGTGGCATTCAGGCGTTCGGTTTGTCCATTTGTCTCTGGGTGAAATCCAGACGACAATGCCCTCTGGATATGTAATTGTTTACACAATGTCGTCCAAAACTTGGAAGTGAATTGCGTTCCTCTATCAGACACAATCGAGTGTGGCAATCCATGCAGCCGAACAATCTCTTTCAGGAAAATCTCTGCCATGGTCGTGCCGGAATGTGTGCCTTTGAGTGGAGCAAAATGTGCTAGCTTACTGAAAGAGTCGATAACTACCATGATCGCTCTGCATCCTTCTGATTTAGGTAGTTCTACAATGAAATCCATTGATAAGTGTTGCCAGGGTCCTGCAGGGAGTTTCTCTTGTTGGAGGAGGCCCAAGTGCTTTGCAGTACTGTACTTGCTCTGCGCACATGTGGGACAAGAAGAGATGTATTCTACAGCATCTTTGGTCATTGTTGGCCACCAAAAGTGTTGTCTCAACAGGTCCAACGTAGCTGCGCGACCTTTGTGTCCAGCCATGGGTAGATCATGACAACAAGAAATGGCTTGGGTCTGTAAAGCTTGAGTTGGTATGTATAGCAGATACTCTTTAAAGAGGTACTCCCCCTTGTGTATAAGCGAAGGGATTTGGATATTGGATGTTGTTTTCTGAGCTTCCAGTACAAGTTGCAAAATGCTATTAACGGTTCTGATGAATCTCTTCCCTCTTAACAGGTATTCCTTTTCAGTGTATCTTCCTGATTCTTCACCATAGCTGCGGGAGAGGGCATCAGCTATGTGGTTCTCCTTCCCTGGCAAATAAGTGAGTTCGAAATCGAATTGGGAGAAAAAATAGGCCCATCGGGCATGTCGTGAATTTCTACATTCCATTTGTTGGAGTACACTGAGATTCCTGTGATCAGTACGAACCTGAAACGGGTATCTAGCTCCTTGTAACAGGTGTCGCCACTCTTCACAAGCTAGTCTGATTGCCAGCATCTCCTTTTCGATCACCGAATAGTTCTTTTCACTGAATGTGCGTGTCCTAAAGTAATAGGCTTCTTTCCGTTGTAGAAGTGCAGCACCGATGGCTCCTTGTGAGGCGTCTGTCTCTACAATAAAGGGCATAGCTTGGTCCGGTTGCCTGAGGATAGGTGCAGAAGTAAAGGCTTGTTTGAGTTGATGAAAGGCAAGATCGGCTTCAGGAGTCTAGCTAAATCACTTCCCTTTCTTCAACAAGGCCGTAATGGGTATGACTATGTTGGAGAAACCGGTAATGAACTTACGAAAACAAATTGCCAGGCCCAAGAACTTCTGAATGTCCTTTACCGAGTTGGGAATAGGCCAGTTGTTAATGGCTGCTGTCTTGTTTGGGTCCATTTCTAGTCGATTTTCAGATAAAGCCCAAATATGGAACCGTAGAAACTTCAAACAGGCATTTTTTGTGTTTGGCCAATAAATGATGGTTTCGGAGCCTTCTGAGCACCTCCCTTACATGAAGACGATGTTGTTCTAAGGTTGCTGAATAAATCAAGATGTCATCCAAATACACCACTGTCGAATTGAACAAAAGATCACTGAACACCTTATCCATGAATCTTTGAAATTGGGGTGGTGCATTAACTAACCCAAAGGGCATCACCTTATACTCATAATGGCCCAAGGGAGTCCGAAAGGCGGTCTTCCATTCGTCCCCTTCTCTTATCCGTAAGAGATCGTATGCCCCTCTAAGGTCTAGTTTGGTGAACCATTTAGCCCCTTGAACCGCTTCCATGATCTCCTTTATCAACAGCATAGGGTATCTGTCTCTAATTGTTTGACTATTCAGACCCCTATAATCAATTCAAGGTCTGAGCTCCTTTGTTCCTTTTTTAGGAATAAAGAACAAGGAGGCGCCAGCTGAAGAAGTGGACTCTTGTATTAAACCGTTCTGTGGATTGGTTGCTAGATATTCCTTTAAGGCTTCCTTCTCTGGAAGGGACAAAGGATACATTCTCCCGAATGGGACCACAGCTTCTGGAATGAGATCGATCTTGCAGTCTTCAGCACGGTATGGTGGTAGTGGTCTGGGCTGTGTGTCAGCAAATACATCGACAAATTCTTGGTATGCTACAGGAATGGAGTTGATACTTCTTGCAGGCACTGTACTTCCTTGATGGTATTGCTGCCCTTCTTTGGACAGGCAAGACTGAAAACAAAGGTCTGATCTGAATTCCACTGTGTTGGTACCCCAGTCTATTCCCGAATTGTGCTTTCTCGACCATGGGATACCCAGGATCACAGGGAAGTGGGCTGCATTTATCAAATCAAATACAAGTCTTTCATGATGTGTCTTCATCTTAACCGTGACTTCCTGAGTCTCTTGTCGGATAGGACCTGAAGATAGTGGGGTGCCATCAACCCCTTCCACGGGTATCGGTTGTTGCTTTTCTCTTCTTGGAATGGCATGTTCTCTTGCCCATTGATCGTCCATAAAGTTCCCGGCAGTTCCACAATCCAGCATAGCTAGACATTCCACTGCTTGGTTCGGTGTCCATTCCATAAGTACCTTAAAGACCATTAACTGGTGTGAAGGATCGAGAGCTAGGGGTGGATTAGTAACACAGGGATTTGCCAGTGAAGCCCCTTCCGTGTCCCTGATCAGGGTCAGGGCCTTTCGTTTCCCGACCTCCTAGGGGGCACCTCGGGACAATCTCACAGAAGATGTTTGTCAGAGCCACAGTACATACATAGGCTCAAGTTCTTTCGTCGTTTTCTTTCCGCAGCAGTCAAGGGACCCCTGGCTGTACCTATTTGCATAGGTTCTTCGGTCTGAGGAAGAGACCTTTCAGTGGTCACAGATGGGTAGGAGGAGAGAGCCTGCAGCATGCTTGGTTTGAATTTCCGTCTTTCTGCCCGTCGCTCAGATATCCAGTATTCTATTTGCAGTGCTAAGGCCACCGGTTCTTGGAAGGAAGTAGGTCTGGCCACCCGGGAAAGTTCGTCCTTTATTTCCTCATGCAATCCTCTTCTGAAGAGCGTTTGTTTTGCGGAGTCAGGCCATCCGGTCTCCAGAGCGATCCTCTCGAAGTTTGAGGCGTATGTTTGTACATCCAAAGGACCTTGCTTGGTGTCCAAAATGTTTTCATATGATGTATCTAACACTTCTGGTCTTTCGAATCTTTTGCGAAATCGTTGCACAAAGGTGTTATAGTCGTTCAAAACTGGGTCAGAATCCATAACTAGCGGGGTAACCCATGCCAGAGCGTTACCCCCAAGATTCGAGTTGAGGAAACCAACCTTTGCCCGGTCAAACTCATACATCTTAGGGCGGAAGGTAAAGTAAACCCTGCATGCGTCGAGGAATTCCTTTATTCTTTTGGGGTTACCTTCATATTTCCCAAAGGGTAAAGGCATGGGTGGAAGATCACCACAAACTTCTTCTCTTTGAGTTATCTGTTGCCTCAATGCAGCATTGTCAGCCTTAAGTGCATTGTTCTCTGCTTTCATTGTCTGAAGTTCGGCAGTAATTCCTTGTATGGCATTGACCAGTTCTTGATACTGTTCTAGGCTAGCCATCTTGGGGCGTTGCAAACTCTCAGAAACTGATGAAGTTCTGACTTGATCAATGCCCTCAATTGCCCCCTCCTCCTCCTCCTCCTCACCTGTACTGGTTTCTTCAGTGGAACTCTCCGTGAATATTGCTCTTCTTTCCCTCCAGGTGGTGTCCTGTTTTTTTTTTGTGAGTTTAGGACGAGCTCCACTGGAGGCCACCTTGCCAACTAGCTAACTGCCAGGCAAAGGGACCCTCAGGGAGCCTGCCCCCAAAACCAAGGAAAAGCGTAGCTAAAAAACCCTGGAGGACTGGGAAGTTGACAGTACTGTAGATGTCTTGGAAGGAAGGCTTGAAGGTGTTGCTTGCAGAGAGAACTCCAGCTCCCAGAATGCACTTCAGGAATCCGAAGGTTGTAGTACCAAAGAGGACGTAAGGACGCGGGGCAGACTGGAGGCCCCGGAGCCTGGGACAACAAGGAAAAGGACTCCGAGGAGTGGGTGCAGACAGAGGATCGGGTGCCGCTAAGCAGAAGGCGGGCGGAAGCCTGGACAACAGGAAGGTAGGCACGGAATGGAGGCTCCCGCGCCGAGCCGAAAGAAACGAGGCTCAGAACACACGGGAAGCACAAAGACAACGGGCGGATGGAGGGTAGGCAAACAGAGGGAAAACCGAAGGGACTAGGAAACACTCAAATTCGGGAAACCGAAGGAGGGTGTATCACAGTGTGTTAACCCGTAGAGGAAGCAGGGTTGCAACGCACCAGCACTACTGATTGACGCTTATATATATATATCCTGCTTTTGTACACAGTTTGCTATGCATCATTTAGAGCAATGTTTTCAAGTTTATGAAATGATAGCACCCACAGTTTTGTCACTATTGCAGTGCTTGCAGGCATCACTAGGATGCTGCCTATGTATACATTGTTTTGTTGTTTTAGTTTCCATGCTGTGTATCATGGTAAATTGCCAAAGGTTTACGTTCTCTCACCAAGACACTACTAATAGAGTGTCACTATGTTCTTTCAGTGGTGTTACTGTCCCAGTATTACTATTGCACTAGCTATGTTACTGCCTTAGTATGCCTTGTAGCTAGCTACACTACCTGCTTCTTATATCCATGTTTGGACTGACATCTGTCATGTAACTTGCCTAATGTCATTGCCTGATGTCCACACTACTGTCTAATATTACTGTCCTAGAATGGCTAAGCACATGCTAAAAAGGACCGTTTGTCAATCTGCATTTATTTATAGTTAGTTAGCATGGGCTAAACCATTCATCCATGCATCCATTTAGTATAAACCCTGTTTAGCACTACAGTTTGTTCTGAGCTATCATGGATCAATATTTTCTGAGAGTCATGAAGAATTATGTACACTCGTTATTCTGTAAAGCGCACATTCTTGTTTGTAAGCACTAAGATGTGGTCCTTTTTTGTCCATTATGAATCAGGCTTTTGCTGAGCGTGAAAGGAAATGTTTTCACGCAGCTGAACCCAGTGTAGAGATGTTTGAGATGTAGAGGGCTTCTTGTAATACACACACTTGTAGCTGCCTGGTATACTTTCCTGCTTTTTAGACTCCTTGACTCATATACTTGGTTTCTTACATATGGTCTCTTTAATGTCTCTCTTATATGCATGCAACATGCATTGACAAACTTCAAAGTCTCTCCTCTTAGAAAGCTGCTCTTTCAGTCTTTCTCTCTCTGGTTTTAGAAACTGTTCTCTCTCTGGCTCTCTCACTCTCGGTCTTGCTATCAAATTATTTCAGTTTGGCGCGGGCGCCAATACACCTGGTGTTCCTTCTGTCCCTTCGTGAACTCACCGGTTCTTGATGCCGTCTCTTGTTTCTTCTGCTGTCCGCCGCTGACGGCTCCTGCTGCTTTCTGCTTCGCAACCATTTCTCCACCGTTTTCCTGCTTCCTGAGGCTTCAGCTGCGCTTAGGTGCTTTGTATGGGATTCCGGTGAGCAAAGCACTGTTCTCCATCGCCAGAGAACGCCCAGGAGCCGTCTACTGGCTTCTGGCATTCTCGATGTGTGTCATCTGCTTCCAGCAGCCTTCTTCCTTCAAGTTCCCAAGGCTGTTGGCTCCACCGACTTCCTTCCAGACGTCCCTTCGCATGGAGTGGAGCAACTTGCTCCTGCCAGCAGCCTGCCTACATTTCTTGTCCCGGGCACAGCTGTGTGCTCGCTGCCACTAGAGCGCAACCTGTACTCGTGGATTCCTCTGCTCTGCATTAATTTACTTTACTCCTCTTCCTCGTCCCAGTGTTGGGGGATTGTGGGAATATTAGTCCCTTCCTGAAAACACTGGATGAATATGAATGCTTGCTATGGGTTTTAAAGGCAAACTAGGTTTGGAAGAAAAGTAGGTGGAATTGGAAAAAGTGTCTTTCGTTATTTTATAAGGCCAGTTAGATTTTGAGAGTTGGCCTTTGGGGTCTAACAAAATATTTGTACTGCTCTCCTTGGAGGGAAGGTGTCACGTTAGGCTATTAGGGTATCAGGAATTGGAGATGTATCTTCAGAAAGGAAAGGGCATACCATGTCTCACCCAATGATACCATAACCCTGTCCGTGAGGCTATTTTGATGAATCCTGCACAAAACCCTATCTAAAGTCTCCTCCCAGGTGACATGGGGAAGGCAGCCGTTTCCTGATCCTGACCCTGGGGGTCGTATTATCTGGGAAGATCACCTGGGGGAAAAGGGCCCCAGGAAAATAGGAGGACTCCGTTGGGTGAGATGTGGTATTTGTCTTCCTCAAGGAAGGAAATATCGGTGATACTGAATATTTAATGGCTTGCTCTCAGAGAGAGCCTTTATCTCCCAAAGCTACCTATATTAATGGGGGGGGAAACAATCATAACCAGTTATGCATTGGGAGTAAGAAACCCCCCTTTTAAAGTCATTTTGTCCCTCATTACGAGTCCGGCGGTAGCCAAGCCGGTAAAACTGGCAGGCTGCCGCCGGACCCGTAGTGATTTACCGGCGCCGGTCTTGCCGGATTTACCGGGGGATTACAACCTCGGTGGTCCGGTAAATCCGGCGCCGGGATTCTGTTAATCCCCATTACTGTGGAGTGCCACAGGACTCCACGGGAATGGGGACCGCGGAAATACCGGCACCATGTTGTAATGGTGCCAGTGTTTCCGCGTCCGTCTGCGGGCGCTGCTGTTCTGCCCGCCAGGGCAGACCTGGCGGGCAGGACGGCACCCGTCCGCAGAACTCCTAGTTTGCCGGTCCAGAAAAAGGTGCCGGTACGGTTTTACCAGCACCGTTAATTCCAGACCGGCAAACCTGGAATGAGCCCTGTTGACATTCATAGAGGTGAAAGCTCCTATGACTCCCAAGGGAATATTAAAGATTACTCTTTAAGAATTAACAACTTAGACCCTAAAAACCCTCATTCCTCTGTAAAGCCAAATCCTTCATTGAATCATTATTATACTCCTTTATGGAATATAGTTAAGGAGATAAATTAATCTGTTAATGTTATTTCCATTAGACAAGATGATTTGACCATCCGGGACTTCAAGTCCCACATCTCCAAAGTACTGGGATGAAGAAGAGGACTGCAGAGTCAGGAGACTGCAAGTTGCAGCCTGTTAGTGGGAATAGCCCACATCTGAAGGAGACTGGGAGGCATCAACAGCCCCCTCAGGTGCAGGCCATAGAGAGCAGTAGCAGGAGGTGGAGTAGTTTTGGTACCTCCCCGTTGAAGCAGAAGTAGAAGCTAGAGGCGAGCAGAGCCAGAGGGACCACCGTCGTGTGTCGAACGGATGTTGGTACTGAGGGTGTCTCTTCTGTTCGAGACCTTAATTGCAGAGGATACACAGCAGGAAGCTTTGGATTTGATGGATTTTCCCCTGAGGACCGCAGCTGCCGAGGCCGTGCAGCCGGAAGCGCAACAGTTAAAATCTTCCCCCATTGTCAGTGGGGCTCTGGTTGCAGGCAAGCACCGGAGAGCCGTGGGAGCGAGGAGAGCTCCTTTCCCGACTGGTGCAGGCCACAGAAAGCCAAGAAGGACAGGTTGCCAGGTCGCACAGGAAAGTAGAAGCAGAGGACCTGGAGGCAGCAAGGCGAACGGACGCGCACGCCAGATCCGGTGAGTTCGTAAGTAGATTGTGACACCAGAGCACTCCGTGACCACCCGGTGGCCAAGTCTGGATGCATTAAGTACAGAATTAATATAAAGAGAGTGAAGTGGAAAAAGACAAATTGTTTTGATATAAAGCAGACCAATAATTATTTTGCAAATCAAGCTGACTCAAAAAGGAGGAAGTGGTAGGATAAGAACTTAACCATCAGACCAGAAGGGTGTGATTGTATTTGTGTGGGGCAGAATAACTGCCAGCAACAAGAGAGGGCAATATTAGAAGAACTCAATACAAACAACTATTGCCAAAAGAGAATAATATCAAGGCAAGTCATTAACAACTAACCTTGCCAACACCCAGAGACGACAATTAAGAATCCAGGTGTTTGTAAATCTTATTGCCAGTGTATAAAAGAAGCTACAAGTGAAACCGGCTTATAGCCACATTGCCAAAGCCAAAGAAGTGGAAGAGTGAGGAAAAAACACTGTTAGCAGTTGGTTGATGTGGAAGTGGGGGTAGAAGAGTGGCAGGAGGGATCTCCTTCTAACTAAAGATATTCAGCAGAGTGGAGCATAATCTGCATTGTGTGTGGCTATCACAAGTGTGTAATAAACAGCACCAATGTGTTTCTTGTCTTCCCAGAAGAAGTAGTCAAACCCGGTGTTGTGAAGCACAAGGCATTGCTAAATTGTTGGAAACAACCCTTTACCACAGAAGTACTTGTATTTGTTAGCAGTTGCATCTGCCCTGGCAGGGGAGTACATCAAGGCAAAAGGAACATTTAGTAGAAGACCTGGCAGTGAATTTTGTTTACTTACCTGCAATGCTACCACCAAATGTTCAAACCCTTAGACCTGGCAGTGAGTGGGCCAGGTGGAAATCATTGAGGTACTGTGGTGTGGTGAAAGTCTTGAAGAAGCGGCAGAACCACTAAGATGTTTTTGTGAACTGTTGCAGAATCATCCTGACAAATTAATATTGCTGAAGCAAGTGTTGTGTGAACTGGCTGCAGAATCATCTAACATTGTTGAAACAAGTGGTTTGCGGACTGTTGCATAACTATTTTTGTTGATCCTAATGAACTATGGAAGTATTCTTGGTACTTGAGAAGAAGTTGCATTGAACTCTTTATCACAAGTTGAAAGATGAAAAACTTGTTGAGCATTGTCAAGTGTTGGTAAAAGTTCAAGTTGTAACAAAAAGAACTGCATTGAAACTTTTGTCGCTAGACATGACTTCCTTATTCCTTTCAACCATTGACTAGAATCGTGTTTGAATCTGGCGAAGGGGAATTCACCCAGATCTTAAGGAGAGACACTTATCAGGTTGTGAACATGACTGTTATTTCTGTTATATTTAAATTGTCATATGTTACCTTGTTAAGTTTGTTATATGGATAAGTGTGAGGGACACAGATCTTTTGGTAGAGGGTTTCCTTTAGTTTATTTTGATAGGCAGGGCAATCCGCGTCAGGGTAGGAATAGTAAGGCGTTCATCCAACCTTTTGAGTTAATATAATGGCATCTTTTGCAAAACCTTCACAGAGTTGCCCGCTTCACATTTCTGACCCCTCACAAATGCCAGACATACATCTACTGGGAAATGTCCTTTTTTCTCAATTTATGGCTACCATCCACGTTGGCTAAATAACCCACCTCACGTATTTTGACGTTTCCCTTGGCCGAAGAATTGATTGAAAACAGCAAATACATCAACAAACAACACAAGCACTACTTGTAGGGGAGGCATGGTATCACAAGTATGACACAGACACAATAGGTACAATTTGTAAAGTCTTTATTGAAGTTTCTGGGGTTGTAAAAACTCCTACGTTGCCCCATAACTAAGATGGGAGTAGTCTTGATCATCAAACTATAAACAAAATAGTCCCAGTAGAGTCTGTCAAATCAAAATGGCCTATGCTAACAAAACCTAATGCCTGCCCTATCTCTCTTACACAAAAAGTGTATAAAGGAGACATTTTGTAAAGGAAAGATCAGTGTTCAAAAGAATAAATGTAGCTGAATCAACTCTCCTCCCCATGTTAGACCACACAGAGCAAGGCGGTCCCTGTCGGCAGGATGACACACTCTGGCTTGGGGTTTCAACACAATAACCAGTTACAAAATGTGGACCAAGACCAGCCTGGCCTTCCACATTAAAGTCTCTCTTTCCAGACTTCAAAATAATGTTTCAATAAAAAGTTCACGTAGGTCCCCCTTTGTCGGGCCCAGACTTCTTCAAAACAACATTTACGTGGGTTCCCCTCTGTCGGGCTCAGACATTTGACAACAAAGTTCAAATAGGTCCCCCTCTGTCAGGCTCAGACCTCTTAAGAACAAAGTTCAATAAAAACTTGCAAGGGGCTCCCTTCCCGAAGTTTATTACCCTTGGGGTTTCCCTCAGTCAGGCTTAGACGGCTTCAAAACACAATTCACGTAGGTCCCCCTCTGTCAGGCTCAACTTTCACTCTCCCCTTCTCTAGGAGTTAATTTTGCCTACTTCTCTTTTGCAGTTCATTCCCTTTACCTTTCACAGAGACTTTCGAGTGGGCTCCTTCCTTTCACTACACCACTCCGTTACTCAGTATCAGTATCACTGATTTCACAGCTGTTCTTACTTCAAAGTTCATTCACAGGTCTGCCTTCCTTTGCGTCTCATCACACGATTCTAACTGATCCGACCGCAGCTGATTTTGCCGCGGCTGGAATATTCGCATGAGAAAGGTGCAAACTACCAAAAGTTTGCACCTTTCTCATGCGAACACACTTACATACTACGGGGGCTGCACTGTAAAGTAAAGTGAGCGGGGTGTTGCGGGGAACACCCCTGGAGCCCCCGTTTTTTTTTGTTTTCCGTGGGTGTGCTGCAGGGGTGTCCCCCGCAACACCCCGCCCACTATACCACACAGTATAGTGAGCGGGGTGTTGTGGGGGTTGCCCCCACAGCCCCCGCAGTCTTTTTTTTTTTTTTTACTTACCTGCAATGCTACCACCAAATGTTCGAAAAATGCTACCTTTGGTGGTAGCATTTTTCAGTCGTATTGTACAGTCGGACCTTTTTTTTTTCGGTCCCATCATACAATACCCATCACACTCGTGCAGCCTTCACTTACGATATAATGTTGCCACTTCAAACTTTCTTCAACACACACCAGTCTCTCAGATCGCTTGCCAACTCACCGGCTGTGTGCGTTGCTTTCTTGGTTTTACGATTTCCCATTCATGAGTCAAGATTCGTACCACAGCTTGGCCTCGCCTCCCCAACTCTGCCGTTCACCCAGGAGGGTTGCTGGCGTCCTTGAAACACATAGCAGCCTTCTGATGTGGGATCTGGCCTTCTCCATGTGTCTTTCACGGCCTGTCAGAGGCAATCGACCTCCAGCAGGGAACTCTTGGGGAATTTGGCCCGCTGCTCTCGTCCCTTGGTCCGTCACTCTGCTCTAGTAGGTTTGCCTTTGCCCCAGAAGTTCTGCTCGTACTCGTGTTCCGCCTTGCTCAGAGTGTGTCTCTAGGTTTTGCCTTTTATCCGTGTGAGGGGAGCTAATTGGTATAAGGTGTATGCACTTAAAGTCAAGTGCTTGACTTTGCCTGACCTGATTAACGGGACATGTCCTTTACAATGTATGAGAGTTAGTATCTCACATACTGCAGTACAAAATCTGTTTACCTCACTCATGGCACTGCATTCATCCAGTATTTTACATCTCTGTGTTAAAGCCTTACCTGGGCACCCCGCATACAGGACTCAGACCACCAGTTCTTAGTGAAGATCCAAGAAAATATGAAGTTGCAAGAATTTGTGATTCTCGGTTTTACTAAGGTGTGTTCCAATACCTGATACATTGGAAGGGGTATTGAGTGGCTGATCGATCCTGGGAACCTTATTCCAATGTGCATGCCCCCCTGCTGTTACGACGTTACCATTCAAGGTACCCGTGGAATCCAGGTGGCTCGGGCCCTGGAAGGGGGCATGATATTAAGACCATTCACCGCCACGCCTGGGCCTGGCAATTACAAGCATCTACGTCGCTATTCAAATGGTATGAAGGACATCGGCCCATTCCAAGAAGGCACTGACGTCCCATACAACGTAATGCCATGACGCCAGAGCTCTGTACAGCCGGCATCAGCTACAAGAATGGGACAAACCTGGGAAGCAAGACGTCACAAACTAGCAAGTTGCCTCGATTGCAACAACGCTAGTTTCTGTCTCCTATACCTATTTCCTTGTCTCCCACCTTCCTTTACAGTTTGCTTGCTCTGGTTCCTGCTACCTTGTCTCCTCTATTCTCTTGCACGCATCCCTGGTTCCTGATCCTTTTCCTGCAAGCCACAGTGTTCATTCAGCTCGCTTTGGACTTTCTTCCATCTCTGCTGTTTGGAATTGGAGGAACTTTCTGATACGGATCTGGTCCCACTGGAGTTTCTTTTCACTGATTTGGGGTTTTTCTTACATACCCGAAATTTGCCCTCTCTGGGTAGCCTCATGGCTGTTCTGTGACACTAACACATGGCGCCCTGGCTTCCTGGGGAGACAGGCCTTAACCTCTTCAATGTAGAGCCACACATGTCTTCTAGGGTAAGGCCTGTCGCTGACAATTAGGTTCACCCTTAAATGCCCACTTATTTGTGCCAGAATTTGAGCACCTTTGCGCACTGGGTATTTTTTGGTGTTTTCTTTGTGAATTTGCCATCTCCAGTCAGATGTGCAATGGTGCAGGTGCATCTTTGCGCAATTACGCATCTCATTCAGATGCACCTGTTTTTGAGAATCTGCCCCATAATGTTACAGAAAAAGCAATACAAACAAAAAACACACTTAATGGAAGTGCATATTGTTCCGCCTTGCTTTCTTGTAGATCTGCCTCATGTGTCACAGGGGAAGTATAGAAAAGGTTCTAGTCTTACCCTATTAAATTTGAATACACGTCTTTTCATTTTTATTTGTAAAGAGCGCACTGGTTGAGGAAATTAATGCCTTTGAAACTATTAAGCTGTCCCAGAATGCAAAAGCATCCTAGATTGATTATCAGGAATTAGGTGTTAAAGGAAACATTAATGTTGTGTAGCAGACCTTGGAGACCTACATCCGTTGCTCTCCGGGCTTAGCCATGTCCCCACCCAGTGGGGTGTCTTTGATGCTTGTCCCTAGTCCTAAGGATCACATTGAAACAACAGTTTGGGTTTTTGTGTAGGCATGGGAAAGGCATTTGCCTAATACCTATACACAAGTCAAAACATGCCAATGCTTATTTTTTTACAGGACCTCAGTAAAGGACATGTTTAGTGCTTATAAATCAAGTGGCTGAAGGCAGACCTGGTTAAGAAATTTTTGTTACACCAGTAGCATGTTTACAGCTACAATTAAGACAAGACACAGACCAGCACCCCACCTACAGAATATGTATTTTTCAAAAATGAGTGCACTCACCACTAAATCAGCAAGTACGCTAGCCTTTAGTGAGGATACGGCAACTAGAATTTTAGAGCTAATCTCAGATATAGGTTGAGAGACTACTCCAGAAGAAAACCCAGACAGACTTATTATGAAATTGGATAGACTGATTACAAGGGAAATATCCCAAAAACTCCATGCGACCACATTAGCCCAATACCATAAAGCGCAAAGAATCCCTTTTGGATTAAGTGTATATCTATGACCAACCCTCTGTAAAGAAAACCAGGAATTTGTAAATAGAATGAGAACAAATCCTCAATAAGTGCTCATTGGACTTGATATTACTTACCACAAAGAAATTGTCATCAAGAAATAGATGAAATTAAGGAACAACTTGTGATATTACATTCTTGAGAAGTTCTGACCAAAATATTAGAAGACACTAATAAAGAATTGGACTCTTATTGTAAAGATATAGAGCAGAGAAAAATCAAACCATTTCAAAGGGATACTTTGGACTAAGCCGGTGACATAATCTGTATTTGGCAAGAGGTTTACAACAACAGACCAGGACCTAACAGAAATCCAAGACCACATAGACTGACAACACCGACTGGCAACACAGTCAGCAGTGATGTAACCAGCAGGGAAGGTGAGAACACCCCAATCACAATAACTACCATTGTGACCAGCACAAGTGAGATACCAAAAGGACAAGCAAGTGGAAGTGCCACACACTTCACCACAGGACAAGTTCCTTTTTTAGGCAGAGGAAACCAGAAGAGGGCAAAAGAAAAGCAAGGACAAGGGACAAATAGATAAATCAATAGGAATGAGCATTTGGTCCAAACTATTTAACAAAACACAGATGGACACTTTGAATATGGGCCTTTCATTTATACCTGTAAACAACATTTCCAATTTTGAAGAAGAAATACATCTTTTCAAACTCACGAGGAAAATGGAACTCAAAGTATTCTTTGAGACAGTGCCAGACACACAGGAAAGATCAAGAACCTTTGACTTCCTGGAGATGAAAAATAAAAGCTAAATTCATCCACAGGCTAACCACCCTGTGATTGACATGTTTAAAATCAAGACTGCAAAAGTTTTAAAGAAGATCAATTACAGCCCACATACAAAAGTACACTTGAGAAAACACCAAATACGTATCCTCAAAGAACTAGCCGAAGATATCAAGATCACTATGAAGCCAGAAGACAAAGGAGCAGCTCCAGTTATAATGGACACGCAGCTATACCATCAGGGTTGTATGAAGTTACTACAGGACCAAAGGACATATTTAGAACTGGAACAAGATCCCACAAACATGATAAAAACACTCATGGAAGAAACTATACTTAAAGCTAAGAATATGGCCTGGATCTATACAAAAACATGCACTTATCCCAGTATTCTATGCCCTCCCGAAAATTCATAAGGACCCAGTGAACCCACCATTCAGGCCGATTGTAGCAGGGACTGAGAGTCTCTGCGACCCTATGGCGATCTATCTGGATACAGCATTACAATCAGTTGTACAACAAACAACCACATACCTTAAGGATACATCTCACTTCTTGTGACTTTTGGGAGAATGTAATATTTTTCTCATTGGATGTGGCAGTCTCTACACCTCCATCCCTCATGGGGAAGGAATTGAGGTGATGGAATGGCTTCTGCTACAACATGAAGATATGCAAATTCACAAAGTCTTTGCAATAGAACTTATACATTTAATTTGATATACCAACTACTTCTGATATGAAGGCATGTTTACTTATGGATCGCTGGGAAATCAATGGGCTCATTTGTGGCCGCCACGTATGCAAACATATCTATGTTCCATTTTGAGAAAACCTATATACTACATGAAGAACTATGGTGCTCCAAAATAATATTCTGGTGAAGATACTTCGATGATGTTTTTGCCATTTGCAAAGGAACCCATTTGGAACTTGCCAACCTTTTCCAAAATATTAACCAATGCCATAAACAAATAAAATTCAGTATGGAGGTAGTAAAATCCAGTCTGCATTTCCTGTATGTGTGGTTCACTTACAGATACGGTACATTGACAACAAGCATTTACAGAAAACCAATGGATGTGAATAATAGGTTAAACTACAGCAGCTTCCATCCATCACATCTAAGGAAAGCTTACCATATAGTCAGTTTCTCTGACTAAAATAGATAGTGTCCAGCACAGAAACACGCCAAAGAGAGTATGACCTAATGGCAGAGAGACTCCGGGAATGAGGATACCCACCAGAAATTCTACGAGCTGTAGTTTCCAGAGCAGAAGCACATCAGAGGAAAGATCTACTGAAATCAAGTCCCAAATGCGAAATTAACATGCTAATTCACACACTGAAATATTCAGCCCAAAGTTATCAGGTGGCAAAGATCATACAAAGTAATTGGGAATTGGTCAAACTGGACCCTATACTACAGATCCCCCACCCCCCGATGATGGCATACAAAAGAGGAAGGAACTTTAGAGATACTTTGATCAGAGCAGAAAAGGTGAAGAAACCGGCACAGAGACAAACAAATAAACCTAAATCGGGCACCTTCCCGTGCCTTAACTGCCAGCACGTTTCTAACATTCTAAAGGGAGACCACATCAGGCATCCAAACACATGCAAAAAATAACACTCACTGTGCTATAAAATGCCCTATTGGGAAATATTATGTAGGTCAAACCATCCATTTAGTAAAAGAAAGATGGGAAGAACACAAATCTAACATCAGGACTGCATACAACAAATCAACAGTGTTTAGGCACTTCCTTGCCAAAAGACACACAGTAGCCCAAATGGAATTTGTAGTTAGAGATTGTACATACTCTGCCTAGGGAAAAATATTGGCCCAGAGAGAGCTATTTTGGATCCATCATTTAGATGCAGTTGCCCCATTGGGTATGAAAGAGGACTTTTATTTAGGACCTTTCTTATGAATAGGGGAACATGCAGAATCTAAGTATTCCAGCTTTCAGTACGGAACTGGAACCTTTAACCATTACTACAATTGCATAACAAGCAATGACTAGTATGGCTATCAGATTTAATGCACTACACATTCTAGGACCACTAGACTGTACATTCTATGGAGTAGGATGAGCAAGAATCATATCAAGGATAGTATACGTATGTACTAAACAATTATGCTCCTTGAAACTAGAATTTACACTCTCAGGAGGCAGAACAAGTCATCCTAATACAATTAAGAATAATGTATTAGATAATTGTGCTATGATTAAGAATAATGTATTAGAAAATTGTGCAATTCCATGACACACTTTGACTACTACGTTTATCTGACCATATTTTGGGACCATCATTCTGTACATTCCATGGAGGAGGTTTATTAAGGTCCCCATTGGCTTCCTTCCCATTTCCATTTAGGTTATTTGAAACAGCTTCTGCAAGGTACTTATGTAAGAGAACAGATAGTGACCCCACTAAAACAGTATAATATGCATTCATTACAGAAATACTATATGTGATTACAGAGTTTTGTCCAGTTAGTATGTGCTTACTCTGGTAAGATGAATATGTCCTGGGGGCTTTATGCCCAGAATACTGATATGACACCTACATAAGAAAATAGACAACAACACTACTTACGCAATATGGCACTTGTATTACTCCTAATTTTTCATTGTAATATGGGTTTGACCATTAAATACAATTCTTCCATTCAAAATACTCGGAATTGGAACAATAATTATGGAGCCCGTGCTCTGCACATTAAAGAAAGAAAAAAATGGTGTATTTACAAGTGTGACATCATCAGCGTCACAAACGTGATGATGTCACAACAGCAAAGCACGCTATTATAAATAGCGGCCATTTTAGAAGGAGCGCGAGTTACTCCTTTGGTACACAGTGGCAGACAGACATTGGATCCCCTTTCGCCAAGAAATTGTAAATTTACAAGGGATGGGAGCCACATTTGGAAATCTTTTGTGGACAAATGTAGGAGACCTCCTCTTCCAACCACCAGACTCCTACTGAGGTGAGTGGACAGGCTGCTTACTTATTTTAGGTTCTCATGTAATTTGAGTATATATATCTTTTGAACAATTACATGACAAGATATCTTGAGTATATTCATGCATCACCTGGACCAATATCATATGACTAAGTGTCTGTCATGAAAGGAGGTTCATGGAAGATGTGGTCCCGGTGGAAACTCCGCTAGTCCTGTTTCTATCTCTCTGCAACTATGTATCTCTTCCCCTTTAAATGCTGGGAAACCACGCCCCCTCAGTGCGTTGCAACTGTGTTGCGGTTTCCTCGCTCTCTGGTTCTCTCGTAGTTCCAGCCCTCCTTCGTTTCTTCCTGAAAGCCCTCCGTAGCGTTCCTTCCAGAGCTCATTTCTTCCTGCCTATCTGTCTACTGTTATTACCTTTATCTGCATGCAGTAATTCGAGGGTTTCTGACATTGTTTACTTTCACTTTCAGTCGCGGCGCTCGCCGCTTTTCTTACTCCGCCTCTTTCAGTCCCTTTGATTACCTTACCTTCCTTACAGGAGTTCCCAGGTATCCTGACCACTTTGCTCCCGTTTCGGTGCCTTCATTCTGGGGGTAATAAGTTTCCCACTTGTAGGGGCTTCTTTTTACAAGTTAGTACGGTGACCTTATGCGCTTGTACCATTCTCTCTTACTTAAACCAACTTAACCTCCTTCTATCTTTTCTCCCTGATATTTTCCTTGGTTTCCTTTCTCCTTCTATTTTTCCACCGAAGTTTCATCTTCCTGTTTCTGGTACTCTTCCGCCTTCCATTTTTTCTTCAGAACCACAATTCCCAGTTTGCATCTTGCCTTCAGAGTTTCGTATCTTCTTCGTCCGCTGGACCTCCATAACATCAGCCTTCAGGATCAGAATTGCAGAAAGAAAAGTTACTTTTCAACTTACCTGATTTATTCAAGTCATTCTACTGGATCGGACAAGCCATCACCTCCACACCTTCTTGCCAATCCATCTATAGGGGTTTTTTGTGCCACAGGCTTTTTCCCCTCTGTGGTCTGCACAGGGGGATTGTCATTTCTGTCTGTGACTGTTACTCAGCACGACAATTGTGGCGAGCTCCCGGAACAGACCTTACCTGTTCTCAAAAAAAGGAACGCCTGATCTCTCGGCAACGACTCTTTCCGGATCCGACCTCTCCTCCGGCGAATCGGATCTCGTAGCACAGGTGAGCCCCACTTTTGATGACAGTGTCTAAAAGACTTATGTCTCTTTACTCCTAGAATTGAAGAGCCAGATTTTCAGAAGAATTCACTAGGAACAACCTAGCTGTGAACAGATGAGGCAGGTGAGACAGAGATTTATAAGAATCTCGCTATTGGTCAGATATTTTAAGGTTTTTATTAATTGTTACTCATACCTTCCAATTTGGTTATTGTATTTACACTAGGAAAGACAACAGTCCAAAAGAAAGAGTTGAATTTCTACCTGATTGTGTTACTTACCGGTATGGGGAGTGCGTAAAAAACAGACCGGTCCTCTTGTGCTGGGGATTTGCTTGAAGAGCTCGGGTTGGAGCCTCCACCCGAGCCTCCTCTCTGTGAGGGAATTAACTCTTTAAACTGATATGACCACCTGCTGAACTATACAGAAAAGGGGACTGATCAATCAAAAGAGTGGGGAGAACACACCGCCACGGACCCAGCTGTAAAGAAAAGACAAGAGATGAATATTCTATCGGATTCAACCCTGGCTTTCCCCAAGACTATTACCTTTAATAGAGTACCTGAGTGAGTTCCCCTTAAGCCACAAAAAAGGACCTGGAGCAACCTATAAAGCAGAAGAGACTTTAGATACTAGCTAAATGTGAAAACTGCCCAATGATGGTTATCAAGGAAATATACTTTACCACTGGTGGAGGTAAGAATAGTGCAAAGAATCCTGGGCAACAACGAAAGTATAAAACAAAAAAAAGGAAGGTTAGTAGAGTAGCTATCCCCGGACGGAACGAGGGTCGCACTGGTTTCGGGATGGTGCACTACAGCAACGCGTTCGAAAATGCACTTTAGAAATGAAGCAATGTTATCCAAAGATGAGGTAACAGTTCGATGAAGACAGGATTCCAAAAATTAAGAATTGTTCTTACCAGTGTTATTCCCCAGAAGAATGCAAGCACTGTGAGGAATGGGTTCAAGAGTCCGTGGCCAAGTGAGAGATGGTATTCATACAGGAAGTAACAGTAGCAAAGTCTTAAATCAGGGGTCCAGGAGCAGGCAAAAGGTCTGGTACACGGGCGGTCAGCAAACAAAATCAAGACAGGATCAGGAATTAGAAGTCCGTGTGCAGGCAAGGTCGGTACACGAGCGGACAACAAACAATACTAAAGTTGAATCAAGATGTAGGAGTCCGTGTGCAGGCAAGGTCGGTACACGGAGAAAACAGGAGACTTCCGGATTTAAGGTACAGAAAGTAGCACTTCAGAAAATGCCGGTTGTAACTATAAACAGAAGCGGCGTTCTGAAAAACCGCTGTGGTTTAAATACAACAAGGAGGTGGAACATAATCGAAAACGAGGTTCCCGTATTAATGCCGGGAACTACAATCCATGGCAGGTTTTCTGGGAAATGTAGTTTGTTGCAGCTATTCTCCATGGCAGCTGCCACCGTGAGAAAAAAGGTGCATGACGGCGCCGTAGCCCCTTATGAAGAGCAACCACCTTCTTGTCTCTCTTTCTGGCCTTACATAGAGCTCCCCGACTGTCCTTGTTAACGCTGGAGACTGAAGAGGCACGGGGCAGACACCGGGGAGTGTGATGAGGCAAAGGTCGTGGTGTAACAGCATCCACCCCCAATGGCAGCGCAGACCCCCTCCGAGCATGGAAGCGGCGTAAGAGCGCTGGAGAATGTATGTTGCATAATGGCTCCCAGGATCTGTCTTCGGGACCGTACCCTTTCCAATCGACCAGATAAAAGGGGCGCCCCCTGCAGAAACGAAAGTCCAGAATCTCTGCCACTTCATACTCATCACCCCCGTCCACCTGAACCGGAGGGGGGCGATCGGGCAGCCGAATAGAGGGCGGACAAGGTTTCAAAAGACAGACAATGAAACACAGGATGCTGTTTCCAAGAGGTAGGTAAGGAAAGGCGTACAGCCACCGGATTTACAATCTCTGTGATGGAAAAAGGACCCACGAATTTAGGCAGCAACAAGCGTTTGCCAGGCATTCGCAAATTGCGAGTGGACAACCAAACTTTCATGCCCACTTTATAGTCAGGTGCCGGTTTTCTGTGACGATCAGCATTCTTTTTAGCCCTTGCTTGGGCTTGAAGTAGATGTGAACGGACCGTTCTACGGATCGTCACCAATTCCCTCACACAGTCCTGAGCCGCTGGGTTGTCGATGGGAAGAGTGAGGTCTAGTGGCAATGACCGTGGATGACAGCCATATAGAGCAAAAAACGGTGAGACCCCTGAGGCGGTATGCATAGAATTATTATAAGCGAATTCTGCAGAAGGAAGCATCATCAACCATGAGGCTTGAAAGCGGAGGCAGAGGCACCGGAGGAATTGCTCAAGGGTGGCATTAACCCTCTCAGTTCGTCCGTCAGTCTGAGGATGATAAGCAGAACTGAACCGGTCGTCAATACCCAAGGAAGCAGTCAAGGCCCTCCAGAAACGTGATGTAAACTGAGAGCCACGGTCCGAAATCATAATAGCAGGCAGCCCAAAGAATCAGAAAACGTTCCTAAGAAAAAGGGAAGCCAAGACAGGAGCAGAAGGCAGACCTGAACAGGGAATGAACAATGCCATTTTGGTGAAGTAGTCAATGACCACCCATATGGTATCAAAGCCTTTCACAGGAGGTAAATCCACAACAAAGCCCATAGAAACCATGTACCATGGTTTGTGGGCCACAGGTAGAGGCCGTAACAGACCCACAGGTTTAGAACGGGAGACTTTGCATTGAGAACATACTGAACAGGATGCCAAATAGTCAACCACATCCCTGGATATAGTGGGCCACCAAGACCATCGGCGTAAGGCCTCCAGCGTCTTCTGTTGACCCGGATGAGCCGCAAATAGAGAGTCATGTGACCAAGCCAGGGCACGTAAGCGTGCCTGTCCTTGAGGCACAAACAAGCGTCCCTGAATGTAGGGCAGGCCTTGAACCACATCAAGATTAAGAGTGTCACATTCTTCTTTATGTGTGGAGAACCAATCTGAAATCAAGGTCCGCAGAGTAGGTTGAGGGGTGCAGGCACAGACAACGTTACAAGGTAACAAAAGAGGTTTGTCAGAGACATCGCTGCCAGAATGAAGGGCAATGCGTGACAAAGCATCTGCGCAAGAATTCAGTCGGGCCGGCCGATATGTGATTGTGAAATAAAACTGGGGGAAAAAAAGATGCCAACGAGCCTGTCGGGCAGTAAGGCATTTCATTGATTTAAATGCCAAAAGACTCAGATGATCTGAAAAGACCGTGACCTGATGACGAACCCCCAAAAGATGATGCCGCCAATCGGAGAAAGCATCTTTTATCGCTAGGAGTTCCCGTTCCGTGATCGGATAGTTGCGCTCATAAGGGGTCAATTTCCTTGAAAAGAATGCAACTGGATGAACCTCTCCTGAATCTGGACATTTCTGGGAGAGAACTGCCCCGATAGCTGACCCAGAAGCGTCGGCCTCAACCAAAAATGGGAGTAAAGGATTAGGATGCTGTAATACTGGGGCGGAAGTGAATGCTGCCTTAAGGGCATCAAAAGCTCACTGTGCCTCCTGGTTCCATTGATAGGATTTCTTAGAACTAGTCAATGCCGTCAGAGGCGCAGAGATTGAGGAAAAGGAACGGATGAAGCGCCTATAGAAGTTCGAGAACGCCAAAAATGATTGCAAGGCTTTAATCGATGTAGGAACGGGCCAGTCCAAAATAGCTTTAACCTTGGAACGACTCATTCGTATTCCCCGACTGGTCAGATCATAACCAAGAAATTCCACCTCAGTGGAATTGAAAACACACTTTTCAGCCTTGACAAATAGGTGGTTTTCTCTCAACCGTTGCAGGACAATTTGCACGTGTTTCATGTGTTCCTCTTTGGAGGACGAATATATGAGGATATCGTCCAAATATACCACCACAAACTGATCCAAACAGTCATGGAAAATGTCATTCATAAACGCCTGGAAAGTGGCCGGGGCGTTGCACAGGCCAAACAGCATAACCAGATATTCATACAATCCATAACGTGTTTTGAAGGCGGTCTTCCACTCGTCCCCTTCTCTAATTCGAACAAGGTTATATGCACCCCTAAGATCAAGCTTAGTAAAGATTACAGAGGAACCAAGTTGATCTAAAAGTACTGAAATGAGCGGGAGGGGGTATTGTTTTTTTTACCGTCACTGCGTTTAATGCCCTATAATCAATACAGGGGCGGAGGTCTCCCTCCTTCTTAGGGACGAAAAAGAGAGGAGAGGCCGCAGGGGACCTGGAAGGTCTGATGAAGCCAATAGCCAAGGCCTTGTCAATATATTCCTTCAACACCTTATCTTCTGGTACAGTAAGAGAATAGACCCTACCAGCAGGAATCTTAGCCCCTGGCAATAGATCGATGGGGCAGTCGTAGGGCCTATGAGGTGGCAACTGGTCTACCCCTCCTTTGTCGAACACGTCTCGAAAAGACTTGTATTCAGGAGGGATTTTGGGTTCAGGAGACTTAGTGATGGCTCCAATTACAGACATGGACGCCACTAAAGCCTGACAAGAAGACTCAGGGGACACACTAGTGTCTTGGAAACATTTCTCATTACACTCCGACGAAGGAAACTGAACGGTTTTCTTTGCCCAATCAATGGCTGGATTATGATGTTGCAACCAAGGGATGCCCAAAATGACCTGGAATTGAGGGGCTTTAATTAGATCAAAGGAAATCGACTCAGCATGTCCTTCCTCTGTTTGCATACGAACTAAGGAGGTATTTTGTGTAACCCGGCCAGAGATCAAAGATGTGCCATCCACAGCGTGAACAGCCTCGGGTTGGGCTTTAGACAAAATCGAAATATTATTACGTGTGGCGTAATTGTAATCCATGTAATTTCCGGTGGCCCCAGAATCAATGATCGCCAAGGAAGGAAAGGTATTAGCTTCAATAGTGGTAAACACCACAGGAAGGCTAACGGGAGCAGAAATAGCACAATGGGAGTCCAAAGAAAGTACCCCCGGCGTAGGGACTCTGTCTATCGCCGGGTTCTGGCGTTTCCCGGCTTTTTGACAGGTTTCCTAGGGCAGTCCTTCAGTTGGTGTTCAGCAGACCCGCAATACATACATAGATTATGTGATCTGCGATATTCACGTTGTGCAGGGGTCAAAGGACCTCTTACTGCCCCGATTTGCCTAAGTTCTGGAACAGAAGTAGAAGGAGAAGACTGGTCCACATGGGGAGTAACAGGGATTGGTGCCTTGCGTTCCCCCTTTCTTTCGGACCTTCTAGCATCTATTTGCAAAACCAGATCTAACAATTCACCAAAAGTGGTAGGAACCACTGGTACAGTAGCCAAAATGTCCTTTAATTTTTCCGACAACCCTTTATAAAAAGCGGCTGATTTTTTCTCTTCAGGCCAATCTGTCTCAGCTGCCAATTGGTTGAACCTGGTAAGGTACGAAAACAAAGAAGACGTGCCTTGACGCAGATTGAGAAACTCCAGGTCAGTAGCCTGAGATTTATAGCGGGTGTCAAAAACTCTGTTCATGGCAGTGATGAGTGCGTCACAGTCGTAAAGGACATAGCTATTGGACTCAAGTAACGGATTAGCCCAAGCTGCTGCTGTACCCCCAAGATGGCAAAGGACAAAGGCTGCCTTTGTAGTGGAATTAGGAAAAGCAGTGGGCCAACACAGAAAATGTAATTTACACTGGTTGATAAATGTCTGGTATTGTTTGGGTTCCCCGGAGAAACGTTCTGCGGGGGGCCAGCGGGAACTGGGTAGCCATAAGCACCGGGTTTGCCGTAAAGCCAGAAGCAGAGGCCGTAGGAACACTCGAACCCAATGCAGTAGCAGCAGGAGTATCCACCCCCAGGGTTTGGGGAGTTGGAAAATTCTGTAAACTGTCGATCCTATGATGGATAGTATCATGTGCAGCTTTCATGTCAGACCGAAGTTCGGACAACAAGCGAACCAAGGTGGCCAAAGGATCGACTTCATCCATCGGCTTCTGTTTTTGTTACTCACCGGTATGGGGAGTGCGTAAAAAACAGACCGGTCCTCTTGTGCTGGGGATTTGCTTGAAGAGCTCGGGTTGGAGCCTCCTCTCTGTGAGGGAATGAACTCTTTAAACTGATATGACCAACTGCTGAACTATACAGACAAGGGGACTGATCAATCAAAAGAGCGGGGAGAACACACCACCACAGACCCAGCTGTAAAGAAAAGACAGATGAATATTCTATCGGATTCAACCCTGGCTTTCCCCAAGACTATTACCCTTAATAGAGTACCTGAGTGAGTTCCCCTTAAGCCACAAAAAAGGACCTGGAGTAACCTATAAAGCAGAAGAGACTTTAGATACTAGCTAAATGTGAAAACTGCCCAATGATGGTAATCAAGGAAATATACTTTACCACTGGTGGAGGTAAGAATAGTGCAAAGAATCCTGGGCAACAACGAAAGTATAAAACAAAAAAAAAGGAAGGTTAGTAGGGTAGCTATCCCCGGACGGAACGAGGGTCGCACTGGTTTCGGGATGGTGCACTACAGAAAGGCGTTCCAAAATGCACTTTAGAAATGAAGCAATGTTATCCAAAGATGAGGTAACAGTTCGATGAAGACAGGATTCCAAAAATGAAGAATTGTTCTTACCAGTGTTATTCCCCAGAAGAATGCAAGCACTGTGAGGAATGGGTTCAAGAGTCCGTGGCCAAGTGAGAGATGGTATTCACACAGGAAGTAACAGTAGCAAAGTCTTAAATCAGGGGTCCAGGAGCAGGCAAAAGGTCTGGTACTGTCAAGGCGAAGTCCGTCCCAACGCAGAAGTAGCAGGAACTCCTACCTCCCCTTGACGGTCTTGGCGCCTGGATTTGTTTAAACACAGGTCACCGCGACCCCCACGCGGAAAGAGGGTTCAGATCCACGGATTGGATGGGTTTCGGGGTTGTAGGGTAACCGTATTGAGGGTTAGGGAGAGGTTATGGATAGGGAAGGGGTTTTTGGGGTTGAGATGCTCCCTGACTCTGACCTTCTGAGTCTGAACTGTTTTCTGCTTTGGTAGTTGCTTTTTAACGTTTTGGCATTCATTCATTCATGCATTCTTATCTCATGCATGCATTACCCCTTCAGACTGGAACCCAACACTCTGTTTACCTCGTTCACAAAGTTTGCTCCAACCTTGGGCTTCTATAGACACAATATTCTAGTCTAGGTTCAATATTCAGCTTCAACTTGACATTAGCGTTTGCCCCTTTTACATTTCACCACAAGATCTACAACATAAATTCAAACACAATTCTTTGATCGCGTTAGTGCACTTAGCTCTAGTTTTCCAGTGCGCTTCTTCCGCCCGCCGGCTCTGCAGACTCTGTGTTGCGAAATCAGATCGCTGAAGGTGGCGGTAAACTCCTGACAAAAAAGGAGAAAGTTAGCTTTGCCCTCTCACACCTTTTAGCAGTTCACAAGTACTCGCAACAGCGAATACGGCATTGAATGCCCGCAACAGGCGAGCATAACGTTACGTTTGCACCCGCAACTGGCGAATGCACATCACATGCAGATTTAGTGGGTTAATAGTTAGTTCGCGAACTTTCACGTATCTTCCCCGAAGTTTATAAAGACTTCCTAAATGTCACTGGTAAGCGGAGTCTCTTTCCAGTTTAATATCCCTCTGGCTAGCTTTAAAAGGAAGGCAGTGTACTTATCTTTGGCATCGCGGGGCCTGAAGATGTATCCGGCAGCGAGGGCGGCCCCGCGAGAAGCTTCGCTGGAGCTCCGTCAGATGCGTCCTCTCGGCAGCAGAGTCGAGCACGGACAAACTTTCCGGGATTGCGCATGCGCGGTAGCTTCCTCGCGCATGCGCATTGCGTCGGGCATTGTCTTGGGCGTTTCCTGGGCCGCCTGAGCTGTAGTTTTAGGCCCTGGACTGTTGGGAAGCGTAGTCTTCCTTTGGTTCTGCCTCCTGTACACCTTTTACCCCCACACCATGTACATCTGCACTGGGGACAAAGTTGACAGCGACTCAGAGACGTTCCTCCCACAACCTCTGCAACCACCTTGCCTTTGTTTTGACCTCGGGGGCGTAATGTGGGCCGTGGGTTTATGACAGTACATCCCCTCCCCCAGGAAGGGCCAGGTTTTGTGGGATGATTGTGATGAAATAAGCGTATTAACCTAGGGGCATGCACATTGGTGGCAGGTTCCCAGGACCTATCTTCAGGGCCGAATCCCACCCAATCAACCAGGTAATGCAACCTACCCCCCCTCACTCTTGAGTTTTGTATGGCCTTAACTTCGTACTCTGGGTACCCTTCTATGAAAACGGGTGGAGGCCTTACCATGCACGTATGGGGCTTTGCTGGTTTTAGGAGCGCTACGTGAAATACAGAGTGAACCCTCATATGGTCTGGAAGATGAAGTCGCATTGCTACCGGGTTAATCACCTGTGTGATGCAAAATGGGCCTATGTAACAGGGCTTCAATTTTCGGGAACCTGGGAGATGCAAATGTCGCGTTGAGAGCCAGACTTTATCTCCCACTTGATATTTTGGGTTAGCACGGCGCTTTCTGTCAGCGTACTTTTTGGTTGTGTTCTTGGCTGTGATTAGGTTCTGTCGAGCTTTTTTCCAGATTTGTCTTAACCGAGCCACTTTGGTTTGTACTGATGGCAATGCATCAGGAGTTCGTTCTCCACTCGACTGTACGGATGGGTTGTATCCGTAGGTTATGAAAAAAGGAGAATATCCTGTTAGGCATGCTGAGAGTTGTTATAGGCTAGTTCTGCTAACCACAAGAGTTCAACCCAACCCCCCTCAGCTCCATGGGTAAAACAGCAAAGGTACTGTTCTAGCGTCTGATTCAGTCACTCTGTCTGTCCGTCGGTCTCGGGATGGTAACTACTAGACATCTGCAATTGTATTCCTATTTTCTTACAGAAATGCCACCAGAACTTGGACGTAAACTGCGATCCTCGGTCCGAGACTATGTGTTGTGGCACTCCGTGCAGGCGAACAACATGTTGTAGGAAAAGGTTTGCAAATTCTTCCGCCGTCGGCAGGCCGCAACTGGGTATGAAATGGGCAAGTTTAGTAAATGAATCTATTACCACTAATATCGTGGTTTGTCCTTGATCCGGGGGCAGTTCTACAATAAATTCTAACGATACTGTATGCCACGGCTGCGAGGGAGTGGGCAAAGGTCTCAGCAGTCCTGCTGGTTTCTTGTGATCCGTTTTATTACGAGCACATATTTCGCAATTTGCCACATCTTCTCGCACATCTCTATGTAGGTTGGGCCACCAATAGTGCCGTTGAAGTAGTTCTTGTGTTTTGTTCATCCCCGGGTGACCTGCCAATGGGGAGTCTTGGCACCATTTGAGAGCTTGAGCCTGTAGACTCTTAGTTGGTAAATATACTGTTTTGCCTTGGAACGGTATACCTTCCTGTAAAGAACGTTTTAGCTGTGGATCCTCCCATTGGAGTAACTCTTTTGCTGTCATGGCATTCCCCACCTGTTCCAACAAGGTATTGGTTACACTCCCAACGATCTTGGTCGAAGGCACAATGGGTTTTACCGCTTCATCAGGTCTAGGAGAAACTGGTAATTCCGGATATCTGGAAAGTATGTCTGCTTTCTTGTTCTCCTGTCCGGGTCGGTATGTTACCACGAAATCAAAGTCCGCAAAATACACCGTCCATCGTAATTGTCGTGGGGTGAGAGCTCGTGCTGACTTTAAGAACTGGAGATTGCGGTGATCCGTTAGCACTGTTATGGTGTGTTTCGCTCCCAGCAGATAGTGCTTCCATTCTGCAAAAGCCGCCTTTATAGCTAGCAGCTCGCAGTCTGCAATAGTGTAATTTTGCTCTGCAGGGTTAAGTTTTCTTGAGTAATAAGCTACTGGGTGTAAATGTCCTGATTGGTCTCGTTGTGATAATATCGCTCCCAGTGCATAACTAGAAGCGTCAGTTTCCACCAGAAATGGTAACGTTGGATCTGAGTGTAACAGAACGGGGGCTGTAGTGAACGCCTCCTTTAATAACTTGAAACTGTGTTCTGCCTCAGAATCCCACACAAACTTTTTCCCCTTCTTGAGTAGACGGGTAATGGCTATTCTTTTCTCCGCAAACCCATGGATGAACCTTCGGTAGAAGTTTGCAAATCCTAGTCCTGACTGTAGTTCCTTGACATTCTGTGGGGCTGGCCAATCCAGAATTGCTTACACCTTATGCGTATCGATTTTTACGCCTTCGGGAGAGAGTATAAAGCCCAGGAATTCCACTGTGGTACAATGAAATGTACATTTTTCTAATTTGGCGAACAGATGGTGTTCTCGCAAACGTTGTAGAACGGATCTGACATGTTGCACATGTTCATCCTTGTTCCGGGAGTAAATCAGTATGTCATCGATATAAACAACGACGAAAATGTCTAGGAAACCACGTAGGACCTCATCCAAGAAGTGCTGGAAGGCGGCGTGTGCGTTACAGAGGCCGAATGGCATGACCTGGTACTCATACAGTCCAAATTTCGTTCTGAAGGCAGTCTTCCATTCGTCCCCCTCACGCACCCGCACCAGGTGGTAAGCACCTCGGAAGTCCAACTTGGTGTAAATTGTGGCTCCTCGTACTTGATCCAGCAGGACCGGTATCAACGGTAGGGGGTATCGATTTTTGATTGTAATGCGGTTTATCGCACGATAGTCGATTCACGTCCTGAGATCTCCAGTTTTCTTCGGAACGAAGAATAACAGTGAAGAAACGGGAGAAGTGGAGTGACGAATGAACCCATTCCGGAGATTAGTGTCTATATATTCTTTGAGATGTTGGTTCTCAGATTCTGTCAAGGCATAAATCCGGCTGCACGGCAGGGCGGCCCCTGGTTCCAGATCTATCCTACAGTCAAACGACCTGTGTGGTGGTAATGTTTCTGCCGCCTTTTTGCTAAAAACATCCTGAAAATCTTGGTATTCTTGCGGTAACCCCACTAGCGGCTCTCCTTTGCTTTCTTGTGTGGCCCCTAGAACCTGCACCATATGTCCCAATTCTTTAGTGCACTGAGTCCTGCAAAGACTAGAAGAGAAACAAACTGTTCCGTGTGTCCAGTTGATTGCCGGGTTATGTAGTGCCAGCCAAGGCAGCCCAAGGATGAAGCCAAACTGGGGGGCGGCGATGATATCGAATTGAATGCGCTTTTTATGTCCTTGGATGTTCAAAATCATCTCCCCGTTTGCTGTGTCACTGGTCCAGATGTCAACGGAGATCCATCGACTGATCGAACCTCCTCATGTATATTCTTTGTGGCCACTGGTAAACCCAATTTAACTGCGTAATCGGAATCCACAAAGTTACCAGTTGCTCCAGAATCCACCATTAATGTGATGGCCTGATCCCTTTGGCGTGTCTGAAGAATTCCAGTAACGGTAACATGGGCTTTGTGAACCTGTGTCACATTACCCAATAAATGCTTGGGGGCGCTGTGATGATTTTGGCTCGGCAGATCCCCCCTCTTTACTGGCGAGCGTTGGCGTTTCCCGACGAGGTGGTATTCTTTGGCTTAGCCCCACATTCTTTCACGAAGTGTCCGGTCTTGCCACAGTACATACACAGCTTTTCTCTTCTGCGTTTCTCTCTTTCTTCTTTAGTAATCGGTCCTCGAATTGTCCCGATTTGCATGGGTTCAACTTCCGAAGTCTTCTCTGTTGCTTTGCCCGAACCAGGTGCAGCTCTTGGGTAATCCGATCTTGTTGGATACTGTTTTGCCTCCCATTTACGTCTGTCTTGCCTCCTTTCCGCTTGCCTGTGATCTAAACGTAGGGCTAACTCTATCATTCCTGTGCAGGTGGTTGGTTGCGGATCCACTTGCACTATTAGGTCTTTCAACTCCTCCCTAAGGCCTTAATAAAAAAGGGCCAGTCTTTTTTCATGGGGCCACTCTGCTTCAACTACTAATCTGTTGAACGTGGTCACATACCAAATGAGTTCTCTACTTCCCTGCCGCAAGGTAAGTAACTCCCGATCCCGGATCAAAGAGGCCGCCTTCCTATCAAACATTTTTCTGAACTCCTCCTGAAATTCACCCCAATCATACAGCAAAGCGTCATCCTTCTGTACTAGGGGGGTAGCCCATGCCGCAGCATCCCCCGTGAGGTAAGAAATCACGAAGGCTGTGCAGGACTGGGCCGAACGAAAGATTGATGACTTGGTCAGGAAATGCAACTGGCATTGGGTCATAAATATGGAGAACTTTTGTGGGTCTCCCCCGTACCTTTCCGGGGTGGCTAAGGGCATGGGCGGCTCCGTGGTCACTTGAACCTGCACTGGGGTAGGAGGGGGCCCATCAGGAAGGGGTCTACCTTGTGCTGTGAGTTCTTGCACACGCTGGGCTAGCGTTGCATAATCCTGCCTAGTAGCATCTAAAGCATCTTTTAGATCATGTAGGACGCGAGCTATATCTTCCATGGTTCCGGAGTTCGTGCTACTTGGGCGTTTAAAAATACGTGGGTCCGTGCTTCTGTCAAGGCGAAGTCCGTCCCAACGCAGAAGTAGCAGGAACTCCTACCTCCTCTTGACGGTCTTGGCGCCTGGATTCGTTTAAACACAGGTCACTGCGATCCCCACGGGGAAAGAGGGTTAGGATCCACGGATTGGATGGGTTTCAGGGTTGTAGGGTAACCGGATTGAGGGTTAGGGAGAAATTATGGATAGGGAAGGGGTTTTCGGGGTTGAGATGCTCCCTGACTCTTGACCTTCTGAGTCTGAACTGTTTTCCGCTTTGGTAGTTGCTTTTTAAAGTTTTGGCATTCATTCATTCATGCATTCTTATCTCATGCATGCATTACCCCTTCAGACTGGAACCCAACACTCTGTTTACCTCGTTCACAAAGTTTGCTCCAACCTTGGGCTTCTATAGACACAATATTCTAGTCTAGGTTCAATATTCAGCTTCAACTTGACATTAGCGTTTGCCCCTTTTACATTTCACCACAAGATCTACAACATAAATTCAAACACAATTCTTTGATCGCGTTAGTGCACTTAGCTATAGTTTTCCAGTGCGCTTCTTCCGCCCGCCGGCTCCGCAGACTGTGTGTTGCGAAATCCGATCGCTGAAGGTGGCGGTAAACTCCTGACAAAAAAGGAGAAAGTTAGCTTTGCCCTCTCACGCCTTTTGGCATTTCACAAGTACTCGCAACAGCGAATACGGCATTGAATGGCCCGCAACAGGCGAGCATAACGTTACGTTTGCACCCGCAACTGGCGAATGCACATCACATGCAGATTTAGTGGGTTAATAGTTAGTTTGCGAACTTTCACGTATCTTCCCCGAAGTTTATAAAGACTTCCTAAATGTCACTGGTAAGCAGAGTCTCTTTCCAGTTTAATATCCCTCTGGCTAGCTTTAAAAGGAAGGCAGTGTACTTATCTCTGGAATCGCGGGGCCTGAAGATGTATCCGGCAGCGAAGGCGGTCCCGCGAGAAGCTTCGCTGGAGCTCCCTCAGATGCGTCCTCTCGGCAGGAGAGTCGAGCAGGGACAAACTTTCCGGGATCGCGCTTGCGCGGTAGCTTCCTCGCGCATGCGCGTTGCATCGGGCGTTGTCCTGGGCGTTTCCTGGGCAGCCTGAGCTGTAGTTTTAGGCCCGGGGCTGCTGTGAAGCGCAGTCTTCCTTTGGTTCTGCCTCCTGTACACCTTTTACCCCCACACCACGTACATCTGCACTGGGGACAAAGGTGACAGCGACTCAAGAGACGTTCCTCCCACAACCCCTGCAACCACCTTGCCTTTGTTTTGACCTCGGGGGCGTAATGTGGGCCGTGGGTTTATGACAGGTACACGGGCGGTCAGCAAACACAACAAAACTACAATCCAGGAGTCCAGGAGCAGGCAAGGGATCTGGTACACGGACGGTCAGCAAACAAAACCAAGACAGGATCAGGAATTAGAAGTCCGTGTGCAGGCAAGGTCAGTACACGAGCGGACAACAAACAATACTAAAGTAGAATCAAGATGTAGGAGTCCGTGTGCAGGCAAGGTCGGTACACGGAGAAAACAGGAGACTTCCGGATTTAAGTTACAGAAGGTAGCACTTCAGAAAATGCCGGTTGTAACTATAAACAGAAGCGGCGTCCTGAAAAACCGCTGTGGTATAAATACAACAAGGAGGTGGAACATAATCGAAAACGAGGTTCCCGTATTAATGCCGGGAACTACAATCCATGGCAGGTTTTCTGGGAAATGTAGTTTGTTGCAGCTATTCTCCATGGCAGCTGCCACCGTGAGAAAAAAGGTGCATGACGGCGCCGTAGCCCCTTATGAAGAGCAACCACCTTCTTGTCTCTCTTTCTGGCCTTACATAGAGCTCCCCAACTGTCCTTGTTAACGCTGGAGACTGAAGAGGCACGGGGCAGACACCGGGGAGTGTGATGAGGCGAAGGTCGGGGTGTAACAGATTGCGTGTTTCGGAAGAATACGTAAATCAAGAGGTATTTAGTAGAATATTGCCTAATGTACATGATGTAATCAGTATGGTACTGTATTATCTATCAGTTGAAGAATGGAACAACATTTACAACATTTTCTTTCTGGATTGTTTCTAGAATATTTTGATGAAAATGTCCCCTGATCAAGAAGAGAGTTAATCTCGAAACCCACTGGGACACAAACCTATGCCCGCTCTTATATTGAACATTGACATTTGGATATTCAAAATATCATTTTTGTACAAATCATTATTGTCGATTGGTTTAATGAATATGTTTACCCTAAATACTTAAAAGTGTATTTCCTAAAAACTACTATGTATCACTCTTTAAAAACTGCCAATAATTGTTATACATACAGGGAGTGTACCGTTTCACTGAATCCAATTTAACCTAATCAGAAATCTTCAAATTTGTTTTTCTTCAAATTGGTTAGGTAAATAGGTACATTTTAAAACATAGATGGGGGTGGGGTAAGAGGATAGGATAAAGTAGGGGAAATGGGGGTCTCCCCCCACATAGTAAAAAAAAAGTAAAGAAAAAAAATTCCAAGATTTCACCTTCAGGTGAAGTGGATTCGGTGAAATCACAGACATCCTTTCAGATCTATGATCTAATTTGTCCAACTCTTCTTGTTCATCAATTAATAAATCTTCCCCCTCCTCCTCACCTATGTCTTCCGAAGATGAATAGCGCAGATGTCTTTGCCTCCTTCGTTCCTTTTATCTTTGTTTTTGAAGAGAAACGGCCTCCCCTGGATAGAAGCCACTCTGCTGCCTTGAAATAACAAGGTAGGTAGAGGACCCCTTCCCAAGAGCGCCAATAAGAGGAAAAAGCCGAAGTTAAAAAAAACTCTGTGGAGATTCCTTCTCAAGTCCTTCTGAAGAGCGGAAATTGGTTTGTTTATTTCCGAGGAATGAAGTAGGTGGGGTACTCAGCAACGGAAAATCCCAACCGCGTCAAAGAAGGGGAGTCTGGTGCTCAGCTGATGGTAAGTATGTGCGGACAGTGGAGAAGTTCGTTATAGGAGGAGAGGATGTGGCACGGAGGTAAGAGACAGCCAAGAGAATAGCACACGGCTGTGGAGATGCCTCAGGAGAAATGGAGAAAGGATGGAAGCGGAGCAGCGCGGAACGCTGAGGTAAGGCACCGGGGCTGGACCCGGGAAGAGAGAGGGAGCCGTGGAAGAGAAAGCAGCAAAGCAAAAGGGGTAGAAAGAAAATAAGATGGAGTAAATGCGGAAGTAAGCAGTAGACAGAAAGCGGATTGACTCCAAGAGTCGAAGAGGAAAAACTAGCATGTAAACCCGAAAGCACCGAAGCGGAAAGGGTTGCAACGCAACAACGCTAAGGCTGGATGTGTTGTTAAAGGAACCACTAAATATAGAAGACGGGCCAGAAATATAAAGACTAGACCGTAACCCACGTAGACAATAGGATGGTAAACAAAGAAAAGGGACTATGAATAGTAAGACCCGTAAACCAGGGAGAGGACAGGATTGGGAACATAGAAAAAGGACAAAAGTAAATAAGCCCTCAGACCAAAGAGAAGACAGTACAGAAGAAGAAACAGAACCTGGTGACCATCCTAATGACGACTGATACGCCAAGTACTCCACAATCTCCATGCAGGCAGGTGCATGACACATCCGTACATACATATGAGAATATATCCACAAAATAACTTGGCGTTTAGCCTAAGATAGTGTGCAGGGGACGAGAGTTCCCCGTCTTGGGAACTCACTCATTACATACAGCTCCAATTAAGTCATTAACTCTCAGAAGACTGATTTTAAAAAACAGTGGAAGGCACTTCAAGTGCAAAGTTTGATGGTAAGGCTTGATTGACGCAAGCTCAAAGAATTCCCATCAGGAGGCGTTTTAGGTGGGCATGGCAGGAACTGGGTCAGAATGGCCATAGGGATTAGCTTGGCCAGGGGCAGTCCATGGGTGGGCAAATAACCAAACAACACCTGCAAGCATTGTGTCCCTCCTCATATGCCATTTCTCCTTACCTGTACTCTAATGCAATAGTTTTGTCTTATAGATGGCGAGTGCCACCTAATTGCCCAAACTAAAAAAGAAAAAAACACATTCCCTGTGTGATTTAAGTGAGTTTGCACATTGCTGCTACAAACTGTGTTCAAATCGTTTCCCACGGGCTCGAATACTGGAAGAGACAGCTCGGTCCATCCTCCTGATTTGCACAAAGGGAGTCACCTTACATTGTCATATAGTACTATGACACGAAACAGGCAAATCTACAGAAGCAGTCCGTATAGAGAAAGGTAATTCATACTCCAACAGAAAAAGCAAGCACTGACAAAGCCAATAGTTTGGGATTTTGTGTAGTTATTGCACTGAATTTCCCAGGCACTGCCCAAATGATACTGCCTGACAATAAGATGGAAACAGCTGGCAAATGGTGCTGGTACATGGGCATATTATAGCAGTGCCTGGCAAACCCCTAGCCTATAGAAGAGCCAAAACTGTTGGCTTTGTCAATGCTTGTTTCTGGAGTCTATGGAAAGCTCAGCTCAGCTAATGTGATGAGACTCATGCCTCATCACACCACCTGCCATTATGTTCTGTGGGGCTATCTATACGTGTTGTGTCTTTTCAGTTTGAGCTGCACACAGAGGGTTCCTCTGATGGGAAATTGTGCTCCCTGATATTTAGGAATGCTTTGGAAATTGCCAGTGCAGTTTACTGGAATTGTGTAAAATGGGCACTTAATGGGAATGTCAAAATGTGAGCTTACTGTGGACGTCATGGGGAGCAGGGCAAACTGGGAGGTTGCTGTGAATGCCAAGTTTATTTGTTTTACAGAAATATTGGTAAAAATGAGTCAAAAACATTCAGTTAAAAACACAAGCAGCTACTACACTAATTTCCTCACTTAAACCAAACCAAGAAATGTAGGGTCAAAATGGTGAAAATAGAGCAATAGGACACATGGTAAGGAATCCATACACCGGTGTCATATAAATCAGCATGTAGGGCCAGGGTGATAGGGCTAATATGTAGTTGGAGGATGCAGCTTGTTTTGGAAATGGTGGCACTTTCAACCACTCCGAATCAGATCCAACCAATAGAAACACACGACGAGGAAGCCCTACAAACCTGTCTTTTTACCACATTTTCTTTTCATTGCAGCTATTATTTACCACCAAGTTTTGTACTGATTATTTTGTACTGCAGAATTGGGGGGGGTGTTTGAGTAATGAAATATGGAGCGGGAGGTTGGTGAGGGAGATGGTGGGGTTGCAGTAAAATAGGCAGGAAAAAAAAGCTGCAATGAAAAAATATGTGGAAAAAAGACAGAACCAGAATCTATGTATGGGTTTATAATAAATCACCCTTTAGACTGAGCAGGTTTATTGGGCACGCATGCAGCAAAAGAGGGGCGGGCGGGGTTTATAGGGAAATGAGTGGAATTTTAAAGAAGACGCAGTCAATCAGATCCAAGCAAAAGAACACACAAAAAGGAAGCCAGGTATCGGTGACCAATACAAAGCCTTCTAGAGCCAGGATGTCCAGAAGCACATATAGCTGAGGGTGGCGGTGCAACTTTGAACCACCCACGATCATTCCCAAGCCACAGGGCACATGCTTGTGAAGCCACAGATGGGTGTCTAATAAATACTCTTTTAGGAAGAGGGTTGTATGAAGTACACAGTGCTGAGTGGGTGGTGCAGTTCCTTGGGAAATAGGAGGAACTTTTTATTATATTTTATGCACACTGATTGGCAGAAATAGCAGCCTTTTCAGCGAATAAGAACATACAAAATAATGCAGCATCCTAATTGATTAAAGGTTTTACACATCCAACACAAAAAAGCCCAACATGGGTGGATATTTGCATACCGCATCAAGACCACGGAGTTGGAGGGGAAGACTATTTCGTCACATTGGGCAGAATGACAAAGGAGCGGTACCACCATTCCTTTATGCAGAACGGAAATCACCAATTTCATCAACCCTTATCTATGATGCCCCATTTAGAAACCTATGAACTATCTCAAAACTATCTCCAACCAAAACCACCCATGCAAACCCCCAGGCCGTCCTTTATAAACCCCCTAGAAAGCACACTAAAAAGACTCAAATCAAAACCCACTTCACAAAACCCTGATCAGGCCCTTTAGGCCCCCTCTGCAACGCCACATCCAGACCATCTCTAAAAAGCCCATACCAACAAAACCTAATCCAGGCCATTTGAGGGGTCAGAAATGAGAGACAGACACAAAGTTGAGGTTTTCTCAAGGTTTGCCATATTTATTGAAATCAAATAGGGGTGAGATAAACCCCTACATGTCCCTATCGTAACAAAAATGTTACTAGGTAGCAAACTAAAAACAAAACGATATGGTGTCAAATTGTATCTGACCCTTACACTAATATACACGGCCAAAATACGTAAGGCAAATGTGTCTGCTTTCAGTTCAACCAACATATCCAAAATTTCAAACTTATCATTCCCACAAAGCAATCCTTGCCTCCAGGGTTTGATTCCCTTCCCGTGAATCAGTTCAGGAAGACTTTTTCTTTAAAGAGTTTAGTTTCAACAATGGTCTATTTAGTTCAATAGAAAGAACATTTCTTTCCATCCAACCTCTCTTTCAAAGAAATAAAGCAAATGTATCTTTCACAAAACACTTGTTCAAAAATCAAAGCAACTGTTTCTTTCATAAAGTCTTCTTCCCCAAGGTGTAAAGTGGCTTGGAGGCATATAACCGTCATTCCTTTCATGGAATATTTTTGTCAGGATGGCACAGCAAATGTCTTTTGTCAAATAATAGTTTGTCAAGATGATGAATTAAAAGTAAATGTTTTCTTTCCAAAACACTCTTTAACACAACCAAGTCTCTTACTTTAAAGCAACTGTTCCTTTCCTGGTTTACTCAACTTGCAGGATTAATTCCTGCTTCACACAACTTTGCTCCTTCTCCTGGTTTACTCTCCTGCATGGATCAACTTCTACTTCTCAAAACTGTGTTCCTTCTCCTGGTTTACTCTCATGCCAGGATCAACTTCTATTTCACACAACTTTGTTCCTTCTGCTAGTGGCAACCTTGGTTCCAAGCTTCTCAACATCTCATATGAGACGATTTGTACAATGTTTACCTGTCTTTATAGCCTTTTGGCTGGTGGCGATGCGGGTTACAGGTTTCTCCAAACTGATATTTCATGAAAGGAGAATTTCACCCTCTTTGCTCTTTTATTCTTTTAGCCCTTCTTTAGAGTCTCTTGGCTGGTGTCAATGTGGGTTACAGATTTCCCCAAACTGACATTTAATTAGAGGAGAATTCCGACCTTTTTACCCTTCTGCTATACTTGTTTGGTACTCAAAATCCGCTTTTCGGTTCAATTGACACCTTCGGAAAGCCCCAGGGTTACTTGTACGGTCACGCCAACTCACTGGCACTTCCTGGCATCTCCATATCGTGTCTGGTCGTCGCGGTGCTGTGTTACTGCAGTCGGGACTTCCAAACATTGTCAAGCCCTCCTCCAGCTCCACAGCCGGCCTTCTTCCTCTCCGCCGGTAAGGTTGCTGCTCTTCGAGGTGACAGTGCCGTTGGCAGCTCTTCTGTGGTTATCTTCGGCTGTGCGACACGTCTCTGGAGCTCTCCTGGCTCCGTCAGGTCTCCTGACACTCCAGTTCTTCGGAGCGTTCCCGGCCACTTGGGATTACCTCCACCCTTCGGCTGGGCTTCCTTTTGCACTTCTGCTTTCTTATGCGATTCTGCTTAACGCTCTGCGTTCTCTGCCATGCCTCACACATTCTCCTTCAACTCCTGCTTCTCTCACCTGCAGGAAATTTCCAGCTTTAAATGTCTCGCTAGGTTGATGGAAATAACATCTAGACCCTGTGTTCCTCTTAGCAGCACGTTTGATCTTTCTCAACTCTGTGTTCCTCTTCCTCGTCCCAGTACCATAGGCATTATGGGTACAGACGTCCATAATGTCTTTACTCTTTTCAAAGTCACTTTGCCTCCATTGTTTGTTAGATTTACATTTACTGGCAACAACATATTTAACAGCAATAATAGGTGTAGTAATTATGAGTTTAAGATTCTTACCCAAAACAGAACCATTACAATTAGAAGACATTACATGAGACCCAGAAATCCCTAAAGAAGACATCCTATTGTGTTCAGGGCAGTGATCTTCAATCTTTTTTATGCAAAGCCCCCCTTGAGACATAGGTTTTGAAGTTGGCCCCCCTTCCATCAAGGTGTGCTGACTGCGCGAGGAGGGTCCCGGAGGAGTTGGAGTCAGCAAACGGGTCCCAGGCTAAAAAGGTAAGTGGGCCGCGGTGTCCATATACCCTCCTTCCCGCGATCTTATGCCATGCAGCTAGAGGACTTTTACAGCCAAGCATTACAGTTGGGAAAGTGTTCCAGTGGGCCAGTCAGGCGGTTGGCATTCTTGTGTTTCGTACGGATTTTGGTGTTATCCGTTGTTGATGCTGAAGCTGACTGCATAGAACATCAACCTTGGAGGTTTGCGGCTCTCAATGAGTAGAAAAGTTTCTTTCTTCGATTTGGCTATCTACAGATTTTCCAATTAAAGAGTGGTTCTGCAAAGGTTCATTGCTGCCCTGCTTCTCAGGGGGACCCTTAAGCAATTTTGAATTTCTTATCACAGCTGAACTAATTGGAGTATGGTTGAAAAGAAAAAGCAGAAAGCATGCAAATAGGTTCTGTGCAGTGCTACTGCTCAGGCAAGGAAACAGCTGAGCATTTCAGCGGCTTTATTCTCGCCAGCTAATGTCAATTCAGTACCCAAGAAGGATATCCCTTCTAATAATGCAGGTGAAAGTGCAAAAATCACAGAGTTCTCCAGGACGACCGAAATTGATATTTTACCTGCTAAAACAATGCTAATACTGTTATTACTTAGGAATCTCCTGTACGATTGATGAATGAGATGTGAGTTTGATGGGTTCTACCCATATTGATAACAATAACTCTTTACTGAAGTTGTGCCTGGGACTACAGAAGGACTCGGCTGGTGCACCTAGGCAAATAATGAATTCTGAACCAAAGTATAACAACTTGATTGGCACACAACCCTCGGCTATGCTGGATTTGGAATGCCTGGTGTCAAGCTGGTCATACCTTTCTGAAAGCGACAGTGATAGTGACTCTGACTACTCCATACAATTACAACCTCCTGACTCTATTCCATTCTATTTTGTGTCCGTCATCTACATTGAATGTTATGGCCGCTTCTGTTGATGCTTTGGTTTGTCTTTGCTCCAGCATAGCAAATGAACAGCGAGATCTTAAATGTATTTTAGCAAGAGTTGTTGAAATTAGTTTGGTAAACTCTGGTATCTCTTCGACTGCCAATGCTGACCTATTTATTATTGACTCACTTACCACAAATGAGCCCACCAAAACTTTGACGTACTTGAAAGACCGAAATCTGGAACACAACCCACTGTTGAAAATGCAGGACCGTGCGAATGGTGCTCGGAGGGAGAAAGCTTTGACCCACCAGGTGGATGTGGGGGGATGCACAGGTGTGTGCTTCGGCAGTGGCTCTGAGCAAGCAAGCCCGCTTAGAGAAAAAAGTGCAGAAGACGTTTCCAATTAAATTGCATTAAAGCTGGTCCCTTCTTGTCAAGTGGCATGTGCCCTGAACCAGTGGTAGCTGTTGCAGTGCCTTCTTGTAATCAATGGGCTGCTTCAGTGCTGACATTAGTTACAAAAGCATTGGGAGATGGCACTATTAAGCGAGTATTACAGCCCGAACCTATGGACAAATGGGTGCAGACTGCCTCTCAGTCAAATTCGAATGAACTGCACCAACATGTCCCAGATTGTATCACTGACACTAACAAGGACATGACTATTCTTCCTTTAATGGGCATTAGTAACACCCAAGACATGCTGCCTGTGACCCAGCACTTGCAAAGCAATGTGGCAAAAGCAACTTCCAATTCCTCCTTAAGTGAGACCCCCTAGACCCTTTTGGTAACTGTGTCAAGTTGAAATAATTGTACCCCACCAATAGCAGTCCATTTATGAATCGGAGATTTCTACTTGACTTACTTGAAAAAAGTGAAGCCTTAAAGAATATTGGTTCAGCTGACATAACTTATATAGAGCTACCCGAAATCGATATCCCTACCAACTAGGCCATAATAGAATTCTCATCAGCTGCTGTGGTGGGTCTACTGAGCTCTCATTATTCTGCTATTTGTAACCTGGGCTTTCAGTTAACACTATGCCATAAATATACGACGTTAGTACCTATCAATAATGATCCATATCTGGGCAAAGCGTCTTCTGCTTCATTCAATACTGAATCTGTTGACCTGTTGGAAAACAATACCTTAATGGCATCTGTTGTAGCCACTCAACATAATAGACGGGACACCAGTGAAGTAGCCAGCTGGGTTCCCTTGACATTTGAGTGTGAGCATTATTGAAGGTGTGTTACGCCGATTAGATGCAGCTGGCTTATCTGGAACACCCGTGGATTTAACTCTTTTTTTAAAAATCCCCTGGGTACCTCTATTATTTTAGCTAGCAATATTTTTCTACTCCCGGAAACTTGGTTATCTGAGAATTTTAGTATTGATGGGTACAATGTGTTATGTCGCCACGCTAGTCATAGTGCAAGAGATCGCTCTTCAGGCGGCCTAGCTGATGGAGCCAAACCCCATTTTAATCTCAAATTGTTTGTGTGTGATCCGCCCCACCCGACGTCCTTCCTGGATGTACGATAAGTGGCAATCTATCTGGTAGCGGATTGCTAATAATGAATATATATTATCCACCAGATGCATTTGTATCTAAAATCATCCAGGAAAAAGATAGAAGCATTGATGGTGGCATGGTATGACACATTTCCAGGTGGTAATGTGGTGATCGCCGGTGACTTTAATGCTCATTTCTCTTTTGAAATTCAGGGACTGAGCGATAGTGATGATGCTGATGATTCTCTATCTCATATGATAACCATGAAAAGCAGAGCTGATCATGGATGGGGGAAGCTGTGGAACTCCACTGATCTCGTTTGTCTTAATAAGAAATCACTAAAGGGTCAAACATTGAAATGGACTTGGTCTAATGGTAAATACTCATCAAACTGTTGACTATGTCTTTCTGGAGCGAGCACTATGAGCTCGCTCTAGCCCTCTTACAATCACCGAATTGGGGATTAGCTACCGTTCCCCATTACTTGGACACACACTTTGGCACTCATCATGAGTTGGGCGGTATCCTGGCGGTAGTACCACCCAACTGTAATTGCGTTCGGTGCTATTAGCGCCGGATCACGGGTTGGGCATTAACGGTAAATCCCAATGGGGCATTTTCAGCGCAAACACTGCACGCTAATACATCTGCCGGTAATTGCACTGAAAACAGGGCGCAAAATGGGATTTTCACCTTCAGCAAAAAGCTGGAGGTAAAACAGCCACTTTAGCGCCCAACTCGTGATCGAACCAGTCCTTAAAGGCAGCAGTAATAGCGTTACTGCCGCATTAAAGGGCTACCGTCCAACTCATGATGGGGCCCTTTGAGCATTGTTTGTAGCTTTCATTCGCTGACCCTAATTGCAGGGTATATTTACAAGGGAATCGAATAACATGGTCTGATGAGAATGTTATAAAAATGTCTGCATTAATAGATCTGGATTCCCTCGATTTAGAGTCTTGGCTCAAAGGAAATTATTGGGATTAGGGAGCATTTATTACTTTTCTTGGCCATCGACTTAATTTGAATCGACCCAGCCGAAATTCCACACATCGTAAAGACAGAGTATTTGACATAGTCATTCTACAGGGAAAAAAACTGTGTCAGAAGGAAAAAATAAAGATTAGAAGGACTGTAGTTTAACAGTGAATGAGAATGATACACTTCTTATTGCACTTGCTACCAAGCACAAGAATTGGCCCAGATGGTACATGCATAATAAGAACAATAGTAACTGGAAATTTCTGTTTGGACTATTGAAAACAAAAGACCATATGACATTTTGGGTATACTAGACATTGTATTTCCAATGGAAGTGCCCTGGAAATTAACGCAGTATCAGAAGAGTCATGGTTGGAACATTTATCCTTATATTGGGATGACACTGTACAACAAACGAATTTGTCATTAGAAGATTGTTATGTGGAGTTCACTCCTAGCGGGGACGTGGATGACATTCTTGAATTGATGTATAAATTGAAGTTATCTAGGGCCCCCGGTCCTGACACTGTCACTAATATGGTTTTGAAGGTGAATCCCGAATTTTGGGCCCGTATCTGAAGTCAGCTATTCCAACGAGCTGAAGCGAGTGGTCAGATATGAAACAGCTGGAGGGATTCCATCCTGGTGCCAGTCCATAAAAAGTGTCACCGGGTGGACCCCTCCAACTACAGACTTCTCGCCATGATCGATTCCAGCTCAAATATATGTGCATTGTTATTACTAAAGCAGCTGACAAAGTGGGCTGAAGAAAACCATTTGCTTAGTAAGTTTCAAACTGCTTTTAGGAGGCGCACAGTACGATCAATAATTTGTGTGCTCTACATTATGTGATCGCAGAAACTCTTAGACAACCTGACAGGAAACTATATTAATGTATATTTGATGATTTCACAAAGGTGTTCGACTCAGTCTCCCACCCTCTATTGTGGCACAAGTCTAGAAATTGGGGTCTGGATCCCATGCTCCTGTATTGTATTCTGGCACTTTATAGTGATACGAAGGTGACTGTCCGCTTAAATGAAGAAGGAACTCTTTCTAAGCAGATGGCCACTAATCGAGGATTGAAGCACATGTGCATCTTGGCATGTTAATGGTCGGCGTCAAGCAGCAGCAATTTCAATGCCCGTTCAGAGACCAACGGAGCAAGAACAGCCGGCGGCACCAGGATACTAAGACTCATAGGACCATCCTGAGAGGTACTGTTACACCTCGCCCTCGGCCGCGCCATGTTTCCAGGGTTCTGCCTCGTTGCTCTCGTATGAGCAAGAACAATTGGGGAATTTGTGTTAACACTAAAATAAGGGACAGGAAAGTGATCGCCCTTCATAAAGGGTTACGGCGCCGGCATGCGCCCTTCCTATCGCGCTGGCAGCTGCCATGGCAAATTTCTACACGAACTACAGCATCCAGAAAACCTGCTACGTTGTAGTGCTCGGCGTTGAGAGGGGAGCCTCATTTTCAAACGATACGCCTCTTGTTGTTATTTATTCCACCGCGGCATACAGAACGCTGCTTCTGTTTAAAGTTACAACCGGCATACTTTCCGAAGTGCTCTCCCTGTATCTTGAATTGTGAAGTCCTTGTTTTTCCCGTGTACCGACCCTGCCTGCACACGGACTCCTTCTTCTGAATCTCCGATTGAACTGTTTTCTGACCACCCGTGTACCAGACCCTTGCCTGCTTTCCGGAACTCTTGGACACTGATTCTGCTGTGTTTTGTGCCCACCCGTGTACCAGACCCTTGCCTGCTTTCCGGAACTCTTGGACACTGATTCTGCTGTGTTTTGTGACCGCCTGTGTACCAGACCCCTGCCTGCTTCCTGGACTCTGAGATAGGAACTTCTCCGGTAAGAAAGACTCTATTTGGAATCCCTTATTCCGTGGAATTCGACTTCCTTCCTAAGTGCATCTTTTGAACGCTTTGCTGTGGTGCACCATCCCGAAACCAGTGCGACCCTCGTTCCGTTCGGGGATAGCTACCCTACTAACCTCCCTATTTTTTATTTTATACTTTCGTTGGTTCCCAGGACTCTTTACGTCAATCCTATTTCCATCAGGGGTAAAGTATAGTTTTTCTTGGTTTTTCCATACTGCAGAATTATACATTAGCCATATACTAAGAACTCTCTACTTTATAGGTTACTCCGGTTTCTTTGGCTTAAGGGGAGATTAAACCAGGTACTACTAAAAGGGAATAGTCTTGGGAATAACCCAGTTTCATTAGTGGCAGATTATTAACTTGTTATCCTTTCCTTTACAGCCTGGGTTTGAGACGGTCTGTTCTCCCCGCTTTTTTGATCGATCGGTCCCCTTGTCTGTACAGTTCAGCAGGTGGTCATATCGGTTTATAGAGCTCATTCCCTCACAGAGAGGAGGCTTGGGTAGGAGGCTCCAACCCTAGCTCCTTCAAGCAACTCCCCAGCAATAGAGGACCGGCCTGTTTACGTATTCTCCATTTCGGTGAGTAACAGGTACGGATGATTAACAACTGCTAGAGTGGGTCAGGGAGGGTGCCGGATCGCAATGTATTGAATCGATCATTCAGTGAAACAAAAGCTAAAGGTTGAACAGCCCCCATAACACTCCTAGAGTCGAGCCTACGGACTGCAGAAACACATTTATGTTTTGCAGAATCTTGTGTACTACTCAGTGCACTTGACAAACTTATAGGGCAATATAGAGACTTGACCAGAGCCACTCATTGTTCTCCTTGGGTCTTTTGTCTCCTCTCTTTTATACTAGACCAATTGGCCACATGATGAAACATGGCCCAGCTACATTAGCTTGAAAACTGGGATCCATAATAAAAACACTCAGGTTAGTGACTGTTTTAATCATGCATAATTAAAGGTGCTTGCCTAGTAGATGAGATTCACACAGTATGACTAAGTTTGGGGTTCCCCAAAAAACCCTTTTTGATAATAAGGAACTTATGGTGTGTTTTGTAACATATTGTGCATATAGGAATCGCCAACATATGTGCAATTACCTGTCTAATTCATTTAACTCTGCAACAATGCTGTGACCCTGTACCCTTTTTTTCACAGGGCCACAACTATAGTCCCCACACAAGGCAAACAATGACGGTGTGGTAAGAAATGTTGCACACGTTCATTAACACCAGAGATTAGTGAGTATATCACTGTACCTTTTAACCAAAGACTGTCCTGAAGAAAGTGGTCGTATGAAATATATGCCACTGAAACCAGTAGACAGCAAAAAACTGTAATAGGGGTAGCACCAACCTACTGATTCACACAGTTTTGATCTGCTAATTTTCTGGTCCAGTAAGCTATAAAACGGCCCGGAAGTGGATCAGACATAGGGCCTCATTACGAGGTTGGAGGCAGCCATGGAGCTGTTAGCTCCATGGCTGCCTACAAAACCCTACCGACTCCGCCCTGGTGAATGGAGCAATTACCAGTCCATTCCAAGGTTGGCGGGACCGGTAATTCCCCATTCACCCCATAGGACTCAATGGGAATGGGGAAGGCGCTAATAACGGTACCGCAAAATGCGGTATTAGCTCCAGAGTCCCTTTGTGGTTCCCGTCCTTAACGCCCGGAAAAACCAGGCGTTAAGGGAGGTCCCGCAAAGGGAACTCGTAGTTGGGCGGTAAGAGATTACCGGCACCGGTGCCCTTACCGGTGCTGGTAATCCCTTACTGCCCACCTCCTAATGAGGCCCATAGTGTCTTTGTACCTATACAAAAACTACTTTTTTATATTAAAAACTATGTTTTATATCTGATATTTTGAGGAGAAGTCCATCCGGTCTATGGGTTAATGAATTGAGTTTCACCACAAATAGACAGACAGACTTTGCCATTATCTCTTTTTAAGTATGCTAGGAAGTAGTTGAAGAGGAGGAGAGAAAAAGAAAACAAAGATCAGTAATTCTTGTAAAACGCCCAGGAGTGGCTCATGAAAAACCTATAAGACAATTTATTATTTCTGTTTCTTTTTCTATCCACTTTTAGATAGGCGGAACACCAGCACAGCCTAGAATTAGTACACTTTTAGGAGGGACTAGTTAAACAATCATTCGAAGGGATTGTGTCCTGCGACGTATTCCTTATCTTTGATATACGTTTCCAGCTTGCTGGCCTCGGAAATGTTTTCTCTGTAGAGGGCGCTGCGCGTCGACGTCCGCCGAGTCGATGTCCCTCGACAGCCACCGTATCGGCGCCGACGTCACCATGCCCATAAATAGACACGCGCTGCGTCCGTTGCTAAGTTCCGTTTTTCCGCGCTTTGTGGGGCCTCGGAACGTCGTTGCTCAGTTCAGTCAGTTAATCTATATCTAATTCGACGAATATTCCTTATCGTTCTCGATGGCTTCTTCATCAGAAACGACGACGCCGCGATCCGGCTTCAAGAACTGTCAAGACTGCGGTAAAAAAATGTCAATACCGGATCCACACAGGGTCTGTTTATGGTGCTTGGGGTCCGAGCACCATTGTTCGGACTGTGAGGACTGTATGCCCATGACGGCAAAAGCCCTGAAGGAGCGAAAGGGGAAGCTCGAGAGAGGTAAGTCAGCCAAAACCTCCTCGAAGGTTTCGTCGGCCGAGTCGAGGCATTCATCTCCTTGCTGTCGAAAACACTCCTATTCTAGATCTCGAAGCAGCTCCCACCATTCGTCGAGATCTAGACACTCGAAAAAGGGACGTCGAAGTTCCCATTCCTCGTCGTCTTCGGTGTCCCCAAAAAGAGTTTCCTGTCCCACCAAATACAGTTCTCAAACCGAGTGGGAGGAATTCAGAAAGAAAATGTTAAGCGTCTTCGAGAACGCAGCCTCGACCCCCTCGAAGACAGCTGAGGGTGATACCCCAGGTGTAAAACCCAAAAAATCAAAACGCCGCTAGTCGCAGCACCCGGCGAAACATTCCACCCGAGAGCGCCATGAGCCATCGGGTAAGAAGGCACCGTCTTCGACGCCGTCGTCGAGGGTTCCTTCGACGCCGTCGTCGAAGATTCCCTCGACGCATCGGTCGATCGACTCGACGCCGATGTCGACGCCGATGAAAGAGAGGACCAAGGCTCCACAGCCAACGATGTTTTCAAGGGCCTCCGGCACGACGGCGAGACCGTCGTCGATGCCCTCGAGTACGATCCCGATCCTCTCAAAATCTTCGAGGCCCCTTCCAGTTTTTTCGACGCCATTTTTGGCGCCTTCGAGGCCGGTTACATCGGCGTCGACGACGTCGACATTTTCTCGTCCGATAATCACGAGTTTGGCTCCTTCAGCCCTAGAGATGGGCTTTACTCCATTTCAGAGAGAATACCCTGCTCTTTCTTCAATTTATGAAGAAAGAGAAGACTCTGACCAAGAAACTTTTGGTTTACAGAGATCCTCACTGCCTGCTGCAGAGGATTTCACCTCTGAAGAAAGGAGGCTGAAGGAACAACAGGACTCACTTCATGAGGCCAGTGGACTTGACACTTCCCCAGAAGTGGAATTTGTAAAGCCAGACCCTGGGGAACATGCAGAAACACCATATAGAACCCTGATGGCAAGAATAATTGAGTTCATGGGTTGGTCTACGCCTTCACCTGTTTTCCAACAGGATGATCTAACGGATATATTGGACAAAGGCCCACAGGAGGACCCGGTGGTCCCCTTCCATGCAGCCCTACAAAGAAAAATTGCTTCCAATTGGGAGACTCCCGAAGTCATCCCAGCAGTCAATAAAAGACTGTCGACAAAGTATAGGGTAGCGGCTGCTGACCCTGAATACCTGTCAAAACACCTGACCCCAGAGAGCCTGGTGGTTCAAGCGGCAACTTCATCCAGCAGTAGGACTGCTTACCCTACTGTCCCACAGGACAGGGATGACAAGAGGTACGACTCTATGGCAAAGAAAGTCTTCTCTGCCTGTAGTATGGCGTTGAAGTCCATCAACGCCAACTGTACGGTCGCCAGGTTCAGTCACACATTATGGGAGTGTGCTTCATCAGCGGCTGACTGCATACCCGATGGAGAGGAGAAGGAAGCCTTCCTTAACATCATTCAAGATGGCAAAGATGCCATGTGCGAGTCTCTTCAAACTGGCATTGATTCCGCTGACAGTATGAGCAGGGCCATGGCGGCTAGTACAACAATCCGCAGGCATGCGTGGTTACGAAAGTCTGGCTTTGCTCCAGATGTACAGGACAGACTTTTGAATATGCCCTTTGACGGCTCTTCGTTATTCGGAAAAAAGGCTGATGACAGTCTGGAAAAGTTACAGACTTCTAAAGCAGCAGCAAAATCCTTAGGAGCTGCTATCCGCCAAACTCCTTTTCGCCCCTCAGGAACCTCTGGGAGAGGAAAGTCCTTTCGCTATTATTCCGCATTCGGAAAAGGCAGAGGACAACCGGCTCAAAGGGGCCAAAGAAGATCCACCCGAGGTGGACGGGTCAAAGGTAGTAAGACCGCAGCAGCAGCAGGTGCCTCTTTACCCTCGGCATCTGCATCAGCCGCCCCCAAACCACTCTGAGGCCTTTGCACACAAGACACCTGTAGGGGGCAGGTTAACTCACCATCTGACGGAATGGCAGGCTATAACGTCAGATGCTTGGGCGTTGGAGACAGTTGCCCAAGGTTACTGCCCACTCTTTCTACACATCCCTCAGAGTCATCCACCGGGGAACAGCTCCCGAAAAGTTCCAGATCCGCTCCTCTTGCAGGAAATTATGGACCTGCTAGAGAAAGGTGCCATAGAACCGGTACCTGTAGCGGACAGGAACAAGGGCTGGTACTCCCCCTACTTTCTCATACCAAAGAAGGACGGAGGACTGAGACCCATCCTGGACTTAAGAGAATTGAACAAGTTCCTCAGGAAGGACAAGTTCAAGATGGTAACTCTCTCTCAGATCCTTCAGGCCCTCCAGCTCCAGGACTGGCTGGTATCTCTGGACCTTCAGGATGCTTATTTCCATGTGCCAATCCATCTCAAGCACAGGAAATACCTGAGGTTCGCAATTGGCAACTCTCATTATCAATTTCGAGTTCTGCCATTTGGGCTGACCTCCGCCCCGAGGGTCTTCACCAAGCTGATGTCGGTAGTAGCGGCGAGACTAAGGAGGGAAGGGATCCACGTCTATCCCTACCTGGACGATTGGCTGATCAGGGCCGTATCTTCGGAACAGGCCCGGACCCAGCTAGATTATGTCTGCCTCTTCCTTCACAGACTGGGCTTCTCCCTCAATTTATAGAAGTCACAGATGATACCATCTTAGAGACTCCAGTTCATTGGAGCGGTCCTGGACACGTTCCTGGGAAAAGCCTCGCCACCAGAGGTGAGGGCTCAATATATTCTACAGATGGTCACCAAGTTTCAAAATGCCCAACGTCTCCCAGCCTTTGACTTTTTGAGGTTGCTAGGCCTCATGGCATCCTGCATCTTCCTTGTGCCAGAGGCTCGCCTGAGAATGAGATCTCTTCAGTGGGCACTGAGAAGTCAGTGGTCACAATTCTCAGGGAGAATGTCAGACCTCCTCCGGATTCCGGACAAGGTAGCCCACGACCTTCAGTGGTGGGCCTATTCAGAGAACATCTTGAAAGGAGAACTGTTTTGGCAACCATGGCCGGAGATAACAGTAGTCACAGACGCCTCGCTCACAGGGTGGGGAGCCCATGCCAACGACTTGACCATCAGCAGTCGTTGGTCTCCATCGGAGTCCAGACTACATATCAACCTATTAGAGCTGAGAGCGATCAAACTAGCGCTGAAAGCTTTCCTGCCATCAGTACAGGGGAGAAATGTCCTGATAATTACAGACAACACAGTGGGCATGCACTACCTCAACAAAAGAGGAGGCGTAGGTTCACTACCACTGTGCAGAGAGGCAATGCAGCTCTGGTTTTGGGCAATTCGGGAAGGAATCTCTCTATCGGCAGTCCATCTAGCCGGAGAGAAGAATTTGACAGCGGACGCTCTGAGCAGGCAGAGCACAGTCTCCCATGAATGGGAGCTAGCTCAGGAAGTCCTTCAAGAGATCTTCGCCCTTTGGGGAACTCCTCAGGTGGATCTGTTCGCCACAAGCACCAACAGGAAGTGCGATCTGTTCTGTTCAAGGGAATTTCCCCCGAGAGGAGCTCTGGGAGACGCGTTCGTAGTGGACTGGGAGTTTCCACTCCTTTACGCGTTTCCACCAGTCCCTGTTATTCCTCAAATGATCAGGAGGTTGAGAAGGTTCCAGAAAACCATGATCCTAATTGCCCCGGACTGGGCCAGGAGAACGTGGTACCGAGACCTTCTAGATATGTCCATCTGTCCTCCAATCCGTCTTCCACTCAAAGAGAACCTTCTCTCGCAGAAGGGAGGTCAGGTTCTCCATCCAGACATCAGAACCCTCAACCTTCACGCTTGGCTTCTGAAAGGTTGAGGTACAAGGATTGGGATCTCCCTGATAACGTCAAGGAGGTGTTGCTTTCGGCCAGAAGACCAGCAACAAAGTCTTTATACCGCTGCCGTTGGAACAAGTTTTGGCAGCTGGTGTAGGGAAGAGAATATCGACCCTTTTTCATGCGGTACACCAACGGTGCTATCGTTTCTACTCTACTTGGCAAACTCAGGCCTTCAAGTTGGCACTGTAAAAGGCTATCTCGCAGCGCTTTCTATCTTCAAGCGCACTGCGGAGGAACCATCGTATTTCAAAATTCCTCTAGTGGTACAATTTCTCAAGGGTCTGACTAATGTTTACCCTCCAAAACCATTCCAGGTTCCATTATGGGTCTTAAATTTAGTCTTAAACTTATTAATGGGCACTCCATTCGAGCCACTTCACTCTTGCGCATTAAGATTTCTCACACTTAAAACTGTCCTACTTGTAGCACTAACATCGGCTAGAAGGGTGAGTGAGCTTCAAGCTCTCTTCTGTAAACCCCCACATACAATCTTCCACAAGGACAAGGTTGTCCTCCAGGTGAAGCCTAATTTTCTCCCAAAGGTAGTTTCTGAATTCCATATTACTCAGAAAATTACCTTGGCCCTCATTACAAGTCAGGCGTTAAGGGTTTAACGGCTCCATTGGCGCCGTTAACCCTTAACGCCTGATTAAGAGGTCCCGGGTTTTAACGCCTGCTTTTTGCAGGCGTTAAAACCCATGCCGCAAAGTGACCTTGGTGCTAAGTACGGTGCCGCAATTTGCGGCACCGTACTTAGCGCCTTTCCCCATTCCCATTATGCCCTATGGGGCAAAAATGGGAATGGGGAAGGGCAAATGGTGAATGGGGAATTACTGCCCCACTCACCTTGGAATGGGGCGGTAATTCCGCCATCCGCCATGCCGGAGTCCGGCATGGACCATGGTGCTAATAGCACCATGGTCCAGCGCCGGACTTGTAATGAGGGCCCTTGCCTTCATTCTACCCTCCTCCCCATCCGGGGAAAGAGGAGGAAAGGCTACACAGGCTGGACCCTAGGCGAACTCTCAGCTTTTACATCAGCAGAATGGCTAGAATCAGGCAAGCAGACCAGCTGTTTGTAGGATACTCAGGTCACAAGTTGGGACTACCCATAACAAAACAAACCATCTCCAGGTGGATTATCTTGGCCATCCTGGAATGTTATAAACTAGCAGGGAAAGAGCCACCTCAAAACCTCAGGGCTCATTCAACCAGGGGTATCGCAGCTTCTTCGGCTCTCCAGAGAGGGGTACTGGTCCGGGACATATGTGCGGCTGCCACATGGTCGTCCGCACATACATTCACAAAATTTTACAACCTGGATTCCTCCACTGCTCAAGAGACCAGATTTGGCAAAGCCGTATTACACTTGGTCCATCCCTAAAGGGATATATGACACTATCACTCCCTCCTCCAATTACATACCACTGCTATGGGAGTCTATCAAAGATAAGGAATACCTCGGAGGACACAATCCCTTCGAAGAACAAGTTACTTTCTTACCTGGTAACGTTCTTTCGACGGGATGTTCCTCTGACGTATTCCTTATCGCCCCTCCCATCCATCCCCGCAGTGATAACTTCCCTTGTGGTTGCAGCTTTCGCTCCTTCAAGGTTACTAACCAATTCAGGCATGTCTTTCTTATACTACAAAACGGAACTGAGCAACGTACGCAGCGCGTGTCTATTTATGGGCATGGTGACGTCGGCGCCGATACGGTGGCCGTCGAGGGACATCGACTCGGCGGACGTCGACGCGCAGCGCCCTCTACAGAGAAACATTTTCCGAGGCCAGCAAGCTGGAAACGTATATCAAAGATAAGGAATACGTCGGAGGAACATCCCGTCCAAAGAACGTTACCAGGTAAGAAAGTAACTTGTTCTTCTATCCTTGTGTCTCTTTAATGTATGGATATGTAGGTGATCTCCTCTTCAACTCTGAATGAATGTGGAGCCTCTTGCAGTGCACTTCTATTAGGTGTGCGAGCCCTTCTTTGTGGTAATACGTTACTGTCAGGGCATACCCTGTTTACTTAGATAAAGGCTCCCTGTTGTGTAAATCCACCCCTGCTGTTCAACCTTAATACTTAATGTTTCAGATATGAACTGTGCCTACGGTTCTTTGCATTATTTCCCTCCACGATTCGGTGAAGAAGTAGTGCTGTGGATGCTATATGCAGACAACACTATATTACGTGACCGCACTCCCATAGGATTTAAGTGGTCTATTAATGCTCTTTCTGCATACTCTTTGTCAAAGTACCTCACAATCAATGAAGAAAAATCTAAAATAATGATAGTTGGTAATAGGTACACTGTTAAGTGCAAATTTGTTTGGAAGTTACCGCAGCATCCTCTGGAAGTGGTCGATAGGTACATATATCTAGGCTTCCCTATAAAATCTTCTCCCGTGAAATCCTTTTATGTAGATCACATCTCCATAAAAATTTGGAGGAAGTGGGCGGTAATTAAGAGTTTCATAGCACACAAAGGTGGTAATAATATTGAGTGGGTGCTGTCTGTAAGGAAGGCATGGTATCAACAGTAGACACAGACACAATAGATGCAAGTTTTCAAAAACCTTTATTTTGTAGTTTACTGGGGTTGGGAGAATTCCTAACTAGCCTTAACTCTAGAATGGGAGTAGTCTCAACTATGAAATAACCAATAAACAAGTCCACGTCAGTCTAGTCAAAATAAAAATGCTTGTACTAAGAAAACCTAACCTTTGCCTCCTTCTCAAACGACAAATGTGTAAAGGAAAAAATAGTGTCTTAATAGAAATGTCAGAATGTCTTTGATAACAACTCCCTTCGCCACATTCAGAAGCACGGGATCTCGAGGATAGGTGGATGGCAAAGTGCTATCAGTCTTGCACACTCTGGCTTGCTGGTACAATTCAACAGTTCAGGCTTGGCCTTCAAGCTTTTGACAGTCTAATCAATTCTTTAGGTGTCATCCGCCTTACCACAAATGCACAGTTCTGCTCCTGGCTTTCACTTTGCCACTTTTCAACACAGGCGCAGAGTGAAACAACTTTAAATAAAGAGGGTGCAAGAGACCCGAAGTGAGAGAAGGGTGCAAGCGATCCAGAAGAGTGGAAAGAGAGTGCAAACATGCATGGGAAGGCTGGAATGGTGCCAGTGGGCACAGTAAAAGGCAAAGAGAGTGCAAGTGTGCACGGGAAAACTGGAGAAGGTGCAAGTGTGCACAGAGAAAGTCAAAGAAGGTGCCAGTGGACACAAGAAGGTGAGAAAGATGCCGGGGGCACAAGAAAGAAGTGAAAAAAACAGAGAGTGGTTAAAGCTCCAAGTGGTCGTGCTTGGGAGGAGTGAAGAGCCTGTCGTTTTCAAAAGTCTCTGATGCTACCCCTTTTAAAGAACTTTAGAGAACTTGTATTTGAAAGAAAGGTACATCTCGACAAATTGAACTAATAGGAGACCTACGCTTGGGGAAGGGAACCCTAAGAGGCCTGTCAAACTGGAATTTTGATTATTTGGTGTTACTGAAAGATCTGAAGCTTGGGGAAGGGAACCCCAAGACATTAAAGAACATTCACATTTTTTTGAACTATGAAGGTCCTATGAACAGTCCTTTTGAGTAATCACAAACTTTTGAAGTTGACCAACCTACACACTGGTGAGAAGACCACATGGAACCAATCCTGGTTTCCTATTTTTGTTGAACCACTAGCTTTTTACTTTTATAAGACTTCCTAACACATTTTTTGTGACAAGAGGGGGCCAGCATAGGTTTAGACACAGAAAGATTTTTATTTTGGACTTCAAGACTTGGACTGTCAGGGGTCAGGGATTGAGTAGAAGGAGGTTTATGGTGCGTAAATGAGGTTGAAAACTACATTCCCCAGTAGGCATTGGGACAATGTGTAGTTTCAGGTGCGCGCCAGTCGCCAGCTGCCAGTAATCAGTAAGGCATGTATAAACGGCCATCCCCCCCGTGCTCCTGTGCTGATGATTAATGTTGGAGGGCACAGGCGGTGGCGGCGATGCTGGCAGCAGATTGAAGGCGAGTTCGGACAGGCAAAACGGAACACTGGAGGAGACGTTGGAAGTAAACGGCGGGTCGCGGCGGTGAGCAAGCTAGTGAAGCTTTTTCCGCTCATGTCTTTCGGGTCCGGGGCAGCCGCAGGAGGCGCCCGGACAGCCAGTTAATTGTTCATTGAATTTGGTTGATGTGCGAAATGATTCTGCTAATGTTCGGTGATTAAGGCGACTATTCCATTTCATTTACAGCTGCACATTGTTTGGGTCCGGACGTCCTCAGGAGGCGTCCAGACAAGCAGTTAAGTGCATTCTTGGTTTCCTTTGGATTAGGATAATGTTTCAGAACCGGTTTGGTGTTTGCCTGCAGACTTTTCTGAAACAGGCACCCATGGGTCAGACCAGCAAATGACTGAGTTTATTTCATGAGAGGCTATGCTACGAAAAATATCTTTACATACTCACATCATGTGAATGTTTCCATGCTGTGTAATGTTACGTTTCATGTTCTGTGCTTTGGAATGCCCTATTAGGGCCATGTGTCTCAGTCCTCATCATGTCCTGCCAATTAAATGTGCGTGCCATATGTTTATACAATGTTCTATATTGAGGGTAACCAAAACTGGTTATTGAAGTTGTGCTTTCATTTCAGTAACTAATACTAAGTTCCATGTGTTATGTACTGTGTTTGTGAGTTCATGGGAGTTAGGTCATGCTCTACGAGTTAAAGTGTTATGCCAAGATCTAGGGGTATATGGTAGAATTTCAGAGGTATTAAGTCAGGAATTGCTCGGTTAGGCATAAACTGTGTTTTAGGTTTTTTCCTTCCTTCCCTTTGTCATTCCATCCCCTTTCCCTAACTCCGTCTTCCCCCCATTGGCTGCCACATGGCTTCCTGTCTTGTATACATCAGGCTCCCCTGCCAAACACGGTAGGAGGGTTGATCTATTAGGCTTCTGTGGTTCGGGAGAGGGGTTGATCTCCTCCTCCTTAAGCATTATTGACATGGACGGCCCTTAGAAACATGAGTTAAGGGAACCATCCCTTTATTGTTAAGGCCAATTACGCATTACACCAACCCAAGAACTTTAGTAAAATAAAGGTTTTGAGCAGGCACGGTAACAGGCAAAGAGAGTGCAAGTATGCACGCGAAAGCTGGAGAAGGTGCAAATGTGCACAGAGAAAGTCAAAGAAGGTGCCAGTGGGCACAAGAAGGTGAGAAAGAGGGCACAAGAAAAAAGTCAAGAAAACAGAGAGGGGTTAAAGCTCAAAGTGGTCGCGGTTGGGAGGAGTAAAGAGCCTGGCGTTTCCGAAAGTCTCTGATGCTACACCTTTTAAAGAACTTTAAAGAACTTGTATTTGAAAGAAAGGTACATTCTGACAAATTGAACTTGTATTTGAAACTTGGAAGAGGGCCTAAGCTTGGGTTGGGGAACCCTGAGAGGCCAAAAAAAACAGAACTTTTATTTGAACTTAGAAGTTGCCTAAGCTTTGGGAAGGGAACCCTAAGAGGCCTGTCAAACTGGAATTATGATTATTTGGTGTTACTGAAAGCGCTGAAGCTTGGGGAAGGGAACCCCAAGACATTAAAGAACATTGACATTTCTTTGAACTATGAAGGTAATATGAACAGTCTTTTTTGAGTAATCTCAAACTTTCCAATCGGACCAGCCTACAAACCGGTTAGAAGACCACCGGAAACCAACCCTGGTTTCCTATTTTTGTTGAACTACTACCTTTTTACTTTTATAAGACTTCCTAACACATTTTTGTTAAAGAGTGAGGGCAAGCATAGGTTTAGACACAGACAGATTTTTATTTTGGACTTCAAGTTTTCGATGGCCCTTAGAAACATCAGTTAAGGGAACCATCCCTTCATTGTTAGGGCTATTTAGGCATTAGACCAACCCAAGAACGTTAGTAAAATAAAGATTTGGAAACAATTATCTTGGAGTCTGTTTCTCTCTTGATACCATGCCTGTTTCACACCAGAGAGATACAGGCAGCGTAATGTCTCTGTGCATTTTATTCTTACAGATACCCTGCGAGCCAATGGCAGAGGGAGCATCAAGGTTGCCGTCTGTGTCTGGACCCTAAGGTACAAACAAGGATTGTACTTGCACAAGATAAGCCTATGTGGGTCCAGCTGCAACATACAGTGGCTACCTTCTCAGGGAACAGCAATCACCTATTGTTGCATACAATATGCTGTAGACTACAACTAAGAGGAGACAAAGAAAGAGGCGGAGATTGCCTTCAAGGGTGTAGGAGATAATGGGAGTCATCAGGATTCATACAGAGCAGTGAAAAGGCGGCGGTAACGCTATTATAGCTGCATTACCGCTCTACCCAATCCCGAGTTTGGGCCGTAAGTGGGAGGTTTACCTTCAGCTTTTTGCTGGAGGTTAAACGCCCCCCTTTCTGCCCATTTTTGGCACCAGCGGAAATAGCACCAAAAAGCTGCATAGAGTGCTATGGACTCAGAATAATTGGGGATTAACAGCGCCACTGAATATCGCTCACGGCTAAAAATTGCGCCGGACCGAGTTGCGGTAATGCTAATAGCGTTGGGCCGTATCCCGGCCCATTTACCACAGGGATATAGCCCAAATTGTGATAGAGCCCAATATTTGTACAAACGAATACACAAAGGCACAGGTGAGGAAACTATAGAACACTTACCAGACACTAAGAGCCCAAAAGGGAAAAAAAAATCAGAACAGGAACACAGGACCTAGCAGAAAACTGGAGCAAGGTAATGGAACAAGGAAACTCTAGCACAGGACTGGAACAAGGTAGTGCTAGCAAGAGCATGGAACAAAGTAATGCTAGCAAGAGACTGGAAGAAAGTAATGCTAGCAAGAGGCTGGAACAAAGTAACTTAAACAGGCTGTAAAACTGGACTGAAAACACACAATCTATATATGCAGGGGCATGGGACTCAGGACTGGAACTAAGTGGAAAGGTACAAACACAAGCAAGGAAAGCAGAGTCTGACTATCCGGGGTTAAGCTTGAGACTACAAAGACCCAACGGAGAAGGACAGAGCCTGGAGCAGGGAAGGAGACTGAAGGGAAATCATAACCGATGCTGGAAGCTGCAGGGTATCAGCACAGGAAACAGGAGCTAGAGGCTACAGAGAAAGAGCACAAAGCAAAGGAGAAAACACACTGGCAGCAGGCAAAGTGGGGGAAATACTGTGCCTGCAGGACACGGATGTAGAAATTAGAGCAAGGCAGGTGAGTAGCAGGGAAAAGTCACAGGCAAAACACAAAACAGAATGATCAGCAAAGCAAAGAGTAATTCCAAATGGGTTATAGCTGCACAGGGTTCAGAGTTCAATGCACAAGCAGAGAGCTTCATGGCATGGCAGCTTAAAAGCAGTGCTAGCAGAAAAAAAGCCAGAGTGGAGCCATTTGATTGGGCTGCACACATATGTTGTGAGAGAGGACACCCCAGTGGTCCAGGACGCCCCGTCACATACACAAGGGAGTCACATGAGGTAATTGATAAAAGGACCTACTTGCCTTCGGGGTGCGGTCTGTAGCAAGCAATCGAGTGCTTGTAATTACAGGGAGCGGTATAGCTCTCATCTGCTAAGCCACACCTACAGAAACTAATGACTAAGGCGAGTGAACATACCAGCAGTGGAGACACGTGCTGGTTGCCACCACAATCCTCATGCCCCACCACTACATCAGTGTTGTGGCTCGTTCGGCACAAGTCAGTGCCTCGTGCATGCCTCGCAGGAGAGGTTCACCAACATTATTATTGAGGCGAGAGAATGGTCACTGATCTAAATCAGTGGGTGCTCATGCAACAGTTCCGTTGCCCATTTCCAGCCCCAGCAGGACACCTGGGACAATAACACAAAGTGGAAGGACTACACCTACCAACTCAGAGATCAATTCGGTTTAGACCCCATCCCTGTCTCCTGGGACAAACAAGGGGTGAGCACTCACCCAGGTGACCACATCTGACAATTCCAAGTGTGGCGGTTCTGGAATAAGGGTGCCGGTCGCACTCTACCGGCACCCTTTCCGAACTGTTACACTCCAACTCTGCCTTCTGTAGGCAGAGTTGTCACAGAAGCACCGTTAGCAACGGTGCCAGTGCTTCCATGTCCCTTTCTGCCGCATGATATCCCGGGTCGCCGGAACTTGTAATGTCTCGGTGGCACTGGGATATCAGATGGCGGAAACACGAGTACAGCGGCAACCTGCTGGTAGCATCAGTGGGTTACCGCCAAACTCGCAATGAGGCCCATTGGCCAGAAAGATGGTTCAGGAGTCTCTTCCTCTACACCCCACCTTGCCACTAACAGGGGAATTTTTTTTGCAGGCAAGTGTGCAACAACAGAGAGAATTCTCCACCTGCTCCACATTTTGCAGCTGACCTATTCAAGAATTTGACATCCATGGTGTAAGGTAGGCCCTAATTACAGGGATACCCCTTAATTTTACGGGTACTCCTAATCACGCTCACACCAGATTAAATTTCACCCCTCTTGAGAGGCCAAGAGTCTATCTTGCAAGGACAACAAGTTTATTCTTTACAGACATGAGGATAGGAGCAAAGAACTCTGCTGCCTGAACGGTGTCCCTCAACTGTCCCATTCTCCTGCAGACTAGAGCCAGACAGGAGCTTATATACTTTTAGCTTGGTCACTGGATATGGGGATGGCTCCATCCAAAACCGTCCTTCTTCTCTACAAGGGGTATTGCAAAGTCTTCCTTTCTTCATCATCAGTAATGTCTGTCAGCCATGCTACTTAACATATTGCTAGCCTATGCAAGAAAACACTGTAGCTCATGTTTTTCACCATTTTGCTACATATGAACATTTATATATAAAAACATTTTCCTGTCATGCTGTCCATATTTCATTCATTCGACTGATATCTTTATCTGATCTTATAATCTCCTCAAAACCTTGTTTGTTCATAATTCTGCATCGTGTGCATGAGCCTTAGCCTGCCTGGCCCCTTTGACAGACAGCTAACAGCTGCTGAGTTATGTGCTGCTCTGCTAAAGCTAGCGAACACCACGGCAATGCCTGTAGTCCTTTTTTTAGTGCAGGCCACATTCCTTTTGGCAGAGAGCCTACTTCTACCGTGCTTTGAGAAAAAATAGGATTTAACATTTGCCAATTTATTCAGCTAATAGTTATTTGCACCTTACATTTAAATAATAACTGCTTTCTCTTAGTGCCTGCCCATGTCTGTCTGGTACAACGTCATTTCATCACGGGATGTTTTTTCACTGGGTTTTTGACGTGATTTTTTTACGAAAAGAAAACCATTACATTTTTTGGGGGGGGGGTTAGAAAATTCTATATATATGGGATGTGGGTGTTTTGGAATAAATAAAAAATGTAAGAGAATGGGGGTTAGGGGAGGAACCCCCCCCAAAAAATAATTGAAAAAAAAAATGTGATGGTTTTTTTCATGAGAAAATTTGCGGTAAAAACCCCACGAAAAAACATCCTGTGATGAAATGACATGGAACCGTCTGTGTGTGTGATTATACTTGCATGAAAAAAAGCTTTCCCTCAGTGCTCCCCCCCCCCCTGGTCTTTTGTATTGCCTAATTCTAAAGCGCTTGGGAATGAAGGAAGGCGCTAGCTCCTTCCAAACAATGGCTCCCTTGCCATGCCACGACCACACTGGGACCTGTGCACTGAGAGACTGGAAACGCACTAAACAGCTCCAAGGGAGACCGACGATGCGGTGAGCATTCAACGTTCCGGTTTTATGCAGGTGCTGATATCCATAAAACATTCAAAACAATACTGGGAGATGATGCTCATACCGAGGTGCGAAAACCACACTTCATAACTATTTCTGCATGATATGATATGATGTGGCATTTATAACGCGCCTCTACACATGTTTTTCTAGGCACGACAAGACATGGAGGGGGAAAAAAAGGGAGGACAAAATAATGATCTTACTAGGCATTGTGTCATTCAGACCACGCACGTGCGGCAAAGACGGAAGGGAAGAAGTGCCAGGGGGTAGGGGAAGGGGGAAGTTCAATTAACTCACAAGTGCAGCTAGCGAGTGGCTCATAAGTGCAGAGAGAAGGGACTGTAGGGTTGCAGATACAGACCCTTAAGTGCTGGGGAGCCTGGAGGCAGTGCGCAGGCAACTGGACATGCAGGAGCCTGGGCCCGAGTTAAGAGGGTGACCAGCGCACGGATTATGAATGCTTTAAACTTCATCAAGCATGCAAGAGGCCCTCTGACTCCCTCATTTATCATGCATTCCTTTGGCAACTAGCCATGTCCTGCACTCTCACAGATGAGGAAGATGAGGTGCGGGCACAGATTATCCATCACTGTGACTACAACCAACACAGAAAGCAAATTTATAGAGAATTGGCCATTTTCCGACAGAATATCCTGGAGATAGGAAGGGCGCAGAAACTTGCGTCAGTATGCGCTTCTCATCTGGAGGAAACCATGAAAGCACTTCACACCAAGGAGGTACATGTGGACAGAGGCAAGTCTGTGAATAAGCTAAAAGGTCATGGCGGCAGATCATCGGCTCAAACCCACTTGGAAAGAATGGGTATCATCCCGTTGCTGAGCAGCCCAAAACACTGAATCACAAAATACCGAATTTAAAATGCTGCATTTCACTGCATGTATACGTGGGGGTGGGGGGTCAGGGCAATAATAAATATGGGGGTATGCGAGGGGCTGTAGGGCACTCCCCCTCATATATAAGCGGCAACATGGGTTTAAACAAAATAAATTTGACATATTGGGCTTCAGTATTTTTTTCAGAAGTGATCACATAGATCCGAAAAAAAGATGTCCAAAGGTCCATGCACCTCCTGTGGGGGGATGCTCCCACTCTGCCAAGGTTTCCCTGTGCCAGGAATAATGTGCGCAAGGTGTGGTCAACAAAACAACTTTGCTAAAATGCCAATACCGAAGTCACTCCAGGCTGTGGCGGCACCAAGACCCAAGCCACGGTAGGAGGCAATGTTACTGAAAGAAGATCAAGTTTCCCTAGCAAATAAGGAGCCCAAAGATGATGTGGAAGATGTATTTTTCATATCGCCCATCTGCCAGGTCAACAAGAAAGAAAGAAGGCAACCACGATGCATAGCCTCGGATGACGTATCTGTACTCATAGGGCCTCATTACATGGACGGCGGTAAGGGTTAACCGTCACCGTTAATGGTACCGGTGACCGTTAACCCTTACCGCCTTACTACGAGGTCCCAGGGTGCTAATTACGGTACCGCAATTTGCGGCACCGTAATTAGCGCCTTCCCCATTCCCATAGAGCCCTATGGGGCAAAAATGGGAATGGGGAAGGGCAATGGGGGAAGGGGGAATTACCGCCCCGCCAACCTTGGAATAGGGCGGTAATTCCCCTTTCCACCAAGGCAGTGCCGGTATTTTACCGGCATGGACCAAGGTGCTAATAGCACCTTGGTCCTCCGCCTACCGTGTAATGAGGCCGATAGACACAGGTGCTTCAGTCAATGTTATGCATTTCAGCAATTCCAGCACCATCGCCCACTCCGTGCCATTTACACTTATGTTGAGGCACGTCGACTTCTCCTGAAATGGGCATTCTACATCCAGGTGATACATGATAGACAATCTACCCAAGCTATGCATGAAGGCAGAAGCCAGACTCTTTACTGGGCTATGGTGCAGCTGGAAGTTCGAAATAATACACTTTGTGTTACGAGTTTATGAAAAGGATGCGGAAGCCCTCCTACAAACATATCAGAAAGTCTTTGGGGGCATTGGATGCCTGAATGGTGTGAAAAGGTAAGTACAGGAGGGCAGGGGAATACCTCTGAGTTGGGGGTGGGAGACCAACCAGAGGGAAAGTCCCAGACAGACCCTCCCCCTTGAGAAACGCAAGTTCTTTGCAGTTCGAACCTATCTCACACAGTGGGCCTCATTACGATCCAGGCGGTAAGTTACCGCCTGGGTCGTACCTTTACCGCCATGGCGTAAACTACGTTTACGCCATGGTGGTTGGCGGACTTACCGCCCCATTCCGAGGTTGGCGGGGCGGTAAGTCCCCAATCCCCATTTACCCTTCCCCATTCCCATTTTTGCCCCATAGGGCATAATGGGAGTGGGGAAGGCGTTAATTACGCCACCGTAAATTACGGTGGCGTAATTAACGACAAGGTCCCTTAGCGCCATGGATTTTAACACCTGCAGGTGTTAAATCCTCCATGGCGCTAAGGGACCTCGGAATCAGGCGGTAAGGGTCGGCGCTGTTTACGCCGCCGTAAACCCCTTACCGCCTGGGTCCTAATGAGGCCCAGTGTCTCCTATACCGGATGCTCGCCATCTCGCCATTGTCGTTCTGTTTCTTTCTGAGCCACCAATCAAAACCTGGGCACCACCCGACAGAGCAGCCCTCCAGCGCCACTCGGCGTCCAGGGTGAGCGAGCAGAGAACTCACTCCAACTGCATGAAACCAACCCTCCAGCGTCCCTAGCTCTGCCACCAGAGACTGAGAATCCGCGTAGTGTGAGGGTCCTGGCAGGCTGGCAGCACAAATCCTACGTGGCTGCAACAGAAGCCGAGTCACACTGCCTGGCACTGGCGTCACATACCCACATCCAGCAGACAACACCATAGACCACCAAGGTCTAAAACAAAGGGCACGGACCCCCCATACACACACACACACACACACACTGGACTTACCATAGGGGAGCCAAGACCCTAACATATTCAGCTTCCTGGGCTGCCATCCCTATTCCACAGCGGGCCTATATTGAGAAAGTGGGCAGGCTTAGCCCACTACTTGTAAACTTTGCTGATTTTAAAGCCTTGCTGGTGGGGAAGACAGGGCAAAATTAGCCAGGGACAGCAGATCAATCAGAGGTTAGGGAGGGGGATAAAAGCTAACCCAAGAAACAGAAGATTGTGGGTTGTTCGGCTGAGCCCATAGAAGGGAGACGTGGCAGACCAAGTGACCAGCAGGAGGAAGAAAGGAGCAGTGGATTCTGGAGGTGAGGTGGTTTTGGAGAATGTTAGGTATTGGATAGTAAGTAAAAGCGGTACTGCAGCGTGAGTGTGCGTGATTGAGTGGCAAGTGTGGTTAGGAAGCTTATTGTAAGGAGTGATTGTGAAAAGGATGACACCGAGTGAAAGGAGGGTGCTTGAGTAACTGGAGGGGAGGAGTGACAGTAGTGTTCAGGTGGGAGTAATAGAGTGGAGGCATGAGTAATGGGGTGGATGTGGGAGTAGTGGTGCGAAGGCGGGAGCAGTGGTGAGGAGGCGTGAGTAGTGGTGTGGCGGAGGGAGTAGTGGTGCAGAGGAGAAAATAGTGGTGTGGAGTAATGTGGTCCATGGCTCCAAGGGGCCCGGGTAGTGCAGCTATATGCTTGTCCTCTGAGGGAATACTAGTAAGAAAGACGCAGACACCAGGGTAATAACGTTTTTTTTTTAAAGTGTGTGTATTTTATTCATGTGTCCTATGTGTGTGTGTGTGTGGGCCTCATTAAGACTTTGGAGGTAGCCATGCCCTTATCGTGTCCGGGTTCCCTCAATGGGGGGTGGAGCGTTAAAGATATAAGTTCTGGTTTGGCCTCAAAGGCCAACCCAGGTGAAGAGGTGAAGGAAGTCCTGGGCTGCTCTGTTGAGTGGCCCAGGTGAAGAAAGTCCTGTGCCACCCAGCGAAGTGGCCCGGGTGAAGGTGAGCAGCCACCCCTTGCGTCTTGTGATCTATTGCAGAGGGGGGCAGGCTTGAATATTAAAGCTGCGGGAGTGGCGGTGAGCGTTGTGGTGTCCCCATGGCCCACAGGATGCAGCAGTGATGTTGGGTTGACCCCCGAGCCAATGGGGCCCACCCAGAATAACCTAAATACTGTGGGTGCAGCAGTGAGTGCTGGTGGGCCCCTCAGCCAACGGGGCCCACCCTGAAATTAACATTTGGCTGCGGGCAAGGCAGTGATGTGAGGGTGTACCGTCACTGATGCAGGGTGCTGCCCAGGATACAACGAAGAGTTGTGGGATGCGCAGTGAATGTCAGAGGGTCTCCACTTGCACAGGGGCCCATCCAGATCTCCAGAAAATGAGCATGGGCAAGGTGGTGAGAGCGGGTGGCTCCATGTCATGGATGGGGCCACCCTCCAGAAAGAAAAGGGCCAGGCTTCATCCAGTGTCATCGGGGGACAGGACCCCTGCCTGCAGCAAGCCATCACCCAGCTTGTCATCAGGAGTAGCCCTGCACCCACTCGCCCAGAGCCAAAAGGACAGACCTCAAGGTACTGTGCAGGGGTGACTAACTGCAGCAGTAGTCACCCCATTGTGACAGTGTTTTATGTTGTATATATGTTGTAAGCCAAAGTATACATGTATGAGTAGTTCTGTGTATATATTTATTTAAATAATGCTAAGTTGGTATATTCCAGCATATAAGGCGACTGGGCGTTTAAGACGACCCCCAACTTTTCCAGTTAAAATATAGAGTTTGGGATATACTCGCCATATAAGACTACCCCCTCTCCCAACGCACACCAAATACGTAAAAAAATTTAAAAACCATCAGATTTGATTTCAATATGGTCATTTTTATTCAAATGCTTATAACAGTGCAAGTGGATTCAACTTTTCCTAATTCACTCTAAAGCTGAAAAGAAGGATAAGACAATAAACCCACGGGAGCTGCCATGCTGTTTGTTTTCTAAGCTGTCAACCAAACTGGAACTGATGATGATAGGAGGAAAATAACAAACAATAGAGAGAGAGAGCAAGTCCCTGGCGAGTTAGCAACGCCCATCATAACTGCAAGCTACAGTATTTTTACAGGTTTTGCTGGCGTGACAGTTTCCTTTTAAAAGCCTTCAAAATCCTCCTGTTCATCATCTGATATCATAAATAGATCAATGAGATCTTGTGATACATTTGTAAGGCAGTCATCGTATGGATCGAATTCCGTATCAGATGGTGTGGTCTCAGCTTCGGCTTCCTCTTCATCCTGCCACAAGTAGTCGTCCTCCATACCATCTAATGAATTTGATATGCCACACATCTTGAAAGACTTGATTATCGTTTCTGCATCAATATCATTCCAGGCTTTTATGACAAACTTGCACAAAACATCCAACTGTGGAGCACGCATGTTTCCTCCTTTTGTGAACGACTTTTCGCCGCTAACCATCCATTCCTTCCACTGTTCTCGAATGCGATCTTTAAATGGCTTGTTTAGGGACACATCCAGTGGCTGTACCAATGATATCAATCCTCCAGGAATAACGGCTGCATCTGTGTTAGTCTTGCAAGCCTTTGCTTGGTGCTGGGAGTTAAATGAGCCCTGAACATATCCCACACCAGTAGACTACATTTTTGAATAAGTCCACCTGGTCGTCTGCTCCACACATTATCAAGCCATAGCTTTACCCCTTCTTCATCCATCCAGCCTTTTTCATTCACATGTACAAAACAACCAACAGGGAACTTGAGTTTCGGCATTGTTTTTCTTTTAAAAATAATCATTGGTCTTAGTTTGGAGCCATCAGCTGTGCATCCTAGTACCACTGTAAAACTGGACTTCGCATGTTCTGTTGTTTTAATTAAAATTGTTTTTTCACCTTTTTGAGGGACAGTTTTATTTCCAAACATATCAAAATTCATTGGAGTTTCATCCATATTTCCAGTACTACTTAACGCATAGCCATGTTTAGTGCGCTGTTGTATTACGTATCAATGGAAACTATTTAGGTTGCTATCAAGATCTGCAGGTAATTTTTGGGCAATTTTCGTCTTTTGCCTCAGTACCATATTATGCCTTTCCATGAATCTACTACACCAGGGTACAGTGGCCTTACATCTGTTGCTGTGATCTGGGTTAGATTTGACCCACTGAAATGCAAACAAACGTATTTGATTTTGTGTCACTACATAACTGTTTTGGCGATGCTCATTCACCATGTCTGCTACATGCTTTTCGAGTTCTGGCCAATGTGGGGTGCCTCTTCTTAATGCACACTTACCCCTTGGCATACTCTTTAATGCTTTTTCATTTGCTTTCCAGTCCCGAACCATCTTTTCTGTTACTCCATATTGTCTTGCAGCAGCGCAGTTATTATGTTCCATGGCAAAGTTTACAACTTTAAGTTTGAAACTGGCTTCATATTTTTTTCTTCTTGCTGGAGCCATGATGGGGTTTTGACTGTTGGACATTTGTATACTGTACTGTATGTACTGGTGCTGTAATGTATGAACAGGTACAGATACTGGTACAGTACTGTATGTGGTACCCAGTATACAACAACCAGCCAATCACGGCAAGCGATGTACCGGCGATTGGTTGGTTGTTGTTTACAAAGCCTGCTTGGATTGGTCAGCTCTCCCTGCCTGCCCAGCGCTCCCTATCTCCAAGACTGTCAGAAGCGAGATCTGAGAGGCAGAGAATCCTGGTGAGTACTCCAGCGTACTTGTACAGCGCCGACCATGCTGCTTTCATACGGTCGCCACATACCGCGGGGATACGGCCTGGGCCCTTTTTGAGCTCCCCCCACCATATGCGGCGACCGCAGATTCTCCAGTCCGGCTCGGAAGTTTCAGCACCCGGCTGCTTTCATACGGCAGGGATGCGACCTGGGCCCTTTTCGAGCTCCCCCCACCATATGCGGCGACCGAAGATTCTCCAGTCCGGCTCGGAAGTTTCTGCACGCGGCGTATAAGACGACCCCCGACTTTTGAGAAGATTTTCCCGGGTTGAAAGGTTGTCTTATATGCCGGAATATACGGTAAATGTTAAGTAGAGGAAGAATAGAGTTGGGCAAGTGTTAGGGGGTACATTAAGTAGAGTAAATGTTAAGTGGGTGTAGGACATTGGCCATTAGTTTAATAAGGGGGTTGAGGGGAGGTACCCTGGCGTGAGGTAGCGGGATGGTGTGGCAGCCTGCCTGAGGATGCCTAGCAGGATGGGAACACCCACAGATGCCACCCTCTGGCCTCACTCCCCATGTGGGTGGTACGTAAGGTTAGGCAGGGGATCTGTTGTGGCAGAATCACCCTAAGGGTCCACGAGACCCCTCCAAGGGTGAGCTGATATAGCAGGTTTCCCAGTCAGTTGGGGCTTACACCAGGGAAATCCTAGGGAAAAAGAAGAATTAGGGTCTTATTAAACTAAAAGGGGTCCCCGTTGGGATCCCTAAAAAATGCACTCTGGTGTCTGAGTCTAATAGTGATCAAGGAACCCAGGATGTGGCACATCTGCTATTAACAGCAATTTCATTTAGAAGGTACAGCGCCCGTCCCTACCCAGCGGGCTGACAGGTGGGGGTGCTGGTTTACATGGGAACTGTTCGTGGTGAGAGGTGCTTACCCTTGCATGGACCAGGGCAGGGAAACAGGGGCTGCAAGTGAACATAGCGAGACCTAGAAAGTGTGAAAGGCTTCAGAGGGACAGAGGAGGGGATCGAGTAAAGGCAGGAGGAGTGGAGAGGGAATGTGGAGAGGAAAACCCAAGTGAGAGGAGAGGATGAGCGAGAAAGGAAACTTTGAATCTTACAAAGTGTTGGGAAGGTATGATTCCCAAACCATTTAGAACACTAATAGTTGGCTAGAGAAGGGACAGTTAGGATGTCCCTGAGGGAATCTGGTCAGGCAACATTCAGGAATCCATCACAGTGTAAGGTAGTTTTAAACAGTAGGGGTAGCATTACTCTCGGCTTAGTGACGCCTGGGTTAGGAAGGAGGGTCGTAACAAGTAATGAGAGAGAGGCATGGCCCTAGGGCCTTTTGAAAGTTCAACAAACACCCTTAAGCTGTCTCTGAGACTTGGTGCATTCTTTGAGTCCTCTATGAAACTGGATAACTGGTGGGCTTACATGTAGATTACATGGTGCAACCTGTGGTGCTAAAGCACCAGAGAACACCATTTCAAATGCAAAAATGTAGAAGAAGCCCTAAAACAACTGGAGGAAGAAGACTTAGAAGAAAAGGTGCAAGGCGAAACCCCATGGGTGCCTCCCACATTTGTTGCACACAAACCAAAACAGCTCAAAGTAAGAAGCTGCGTGGACATGTGAATTCCCAGTCACGTTATCAAGAGGGAGAGACACCCAACAGCAACTCTGGATGACATAATGACAGACCTGAAAGGGTCCATGATGTTCTCAACAATAGATACCATCAAGTCCCCCTGCACATAGAATCAAGGCCAATAACTACATGTTCCTCTCACATTGGACTTTTTAGAAATAAAAGGCTAGGTTTTGGGTCTCATCAGCTGCGTACGTATTTCAACACATGATACAAAGTGTACTGGCGGGGCTGCCTGGGGTGATCAATGTGAGCGATAATATCCTCATACACTCCAGGGCAGAAAAGGAACATGTGAGACAGCTGGTTGCTGTGTTCGGGAGGCTGCAACAACATGGGCTGATGCTGAACAAACATGAATGTAGTTTTATGCAAAAAATCAATTTGTTTGGCTTCATATTTCAAGCCTAAAGTCTGTCAGCAGACAAATGAAAGGTGGCAGACATCAAGGCGGCACACCTGCCAAGGAATCCATCCATAATCCACAGCTTCCTTGGGATGGTCAATGTCTGTGGCCGGTACATCCTAAATCTGGCAACATTAACAAACCCCTTGCGGACATTGGCCAAGAAGGTCACTGCTTGGGTTCGGGGTCCCCAAGCGGTGACTGCATTTAAAAGTAACAAGAAACCACTAATTGCTGAAACCACAATGGTGCTTTTAGACACCAACCAGGAAAGAGAAATCTCAGTAGATGCAAGCTCAGTGGGTCTAGGGTCTGTTCTCATGCAATGTGACCATGAAGGTATGTCCAAACCAATAGCGTACGTCGGCAAGGCCATGGAGCAACAGCACTCCTGATAAATAAAGGGAAGCCCTGGCTGTGCTTTGTGTATGCAGGCACTTTCACTTATATATATTTGGCATGCTCAATGATTATTATTATGCAAGGTTTAGCTCATAGGCCCATCCCATCCGGTTAAAGAGATGGTAGAAGCCCTGTGGAATCAAATCTATTATTTTTTTTAATTTTATTTGATTGTTAGACGCCATAGCCCACAGGCATCAGGGCATACATCTACAAACGGACCCTACAGCCAGACGAGACAAGGCATATACAAATTAGCTCCATGTCAGCTAATTATTCAGATAGTTGTGTTGTCAGGTGTTTCCTGAAAATCTGAAGCCTTTTTTTCGTGGCGTAAGTCCACAGGCAACGTGTTCCAGGACTGGGCCGCTTGCACAGGGAAAGATCAGCCATTACCCCTTGTCCTTTTCACTCTGGGGAAAACTAGGCATTGCGTGGTACAGGAGCGAAGGGATCTGCACGGTTCATAATGAACCAGGTTCTGTTTTAGGTAGAGAGGAACTTCTCCGTAGAGGCACTTGTGTGTCAAAGTGATAATTTTGAAGTGCCCGCTTTCAGCCACAGGAAGCCAGTGGAGTGCCTTCCTTGTGCTTGTAATATGTTCCCTCCTTGGGATGCCACTGATGATCCTAATTGCCTCGTTTTTAATTGCTTTCAGTTTTTTGATACATTCTTTGCTTGCTCCGCTGAGTAATGCGTTACAGTAGTCTAGTCGTGGCATGATGATAGCTCTGACAAGAGTCTTGCAGTTCCTGCTTTTTACCAGTGGTTTGACCTGCCTTAGTACTCGCAAGTGGTAGTGGGATTTGTTTATGGCGCCATCCACATGTGCATCGCCTCTGACTGAGGCTTCCATGAAGACACCTAAGGTCTTTACTTTGTCTGACAGCGGGATTCGACAGCCTTCCAGCTCAACACTTGTGTATTCAAGCCCTAATTTTGCCCTGCCTTGTTTTGATCCATAGATCATAGGCTCAGTTTTGGTGTTGTTCAGGCAAATCCAGCTTAGGGTCATCCAGCTCTCAATGGATCTGTAGATGTTAGACAGTCTTTCTGAGGCTTTTTCATGGTTCCCACTCAGTTCCATCAACAGCTGGATATTGATAGAAGCAGATGCAAAATGGTGCAGTACCTGGAAAATGCTTAATACATATTGTGATGAATCAGAGAGGATTCCCACATGCAACCGGGCCTGGGACCCTTCTCACGTGGCCAGGGAAAGGCAGGCACTTTCTGATCCTGACCCTGGGGGTGGTGTTCTGCGGGAGGATCACATGGTGGGGGGAAGCAGATCAGGAAGAATGGGAAAACCCTTTCAATAACCTTCCCCAAATACCCACTAGCCTAATGTCTTATTGTAAAGTTGGAGACGTGACAAGAAGTGAATTGAACATTGGGGACTTCAACTCCCACAATGCCAAAAGTACTGAGACGAAGAAGAGGGATGCAGAGGCTTTGAACTGCAGGTTGCAGTCCATTAATGTTAATGGCCCACATCTGACGGAGGCTTAGAGGCATAAAAGGCCCCCACAGGTGCAGGTCATGAAGAGTAGTCTGAGGGGAAGCAGAGACGATGGAACCAACGACTTTGGTTGTATGGCTGCCAATTCTCTTCCTTCAAAGACACTGTTTGCAGAGGTTGCGCATTGGGAAGCGTTTTATGGAAAAGCTTTCCCCCTCAGGATCATGTTTGCCAGGATCGTGCAGCGGGAAGCGTGAAGAGGGAACACTCTCCCCAAAGCAGAACAGGCTCGGGGGGCAGGCGAGCACCTGACAGCCTGGGGAGCAAGGAACACTCCAATTCCAAAAGGCATAGCACGAAGAAAACCGAGCCAGGCAGTTTTCCAATCCGCGTGAAGCAGAAGAATCAGAGAGCCTACCAGCAGCAGAGCGAGCGGACGTGCAGACCAAACCCGCTGAGTTCCCTTGAATACTGTGACCCCAGAGCGCTCCGTGATCATTCGCTAGCCAAAAGCGGCCCTTTTCAATACCGAACTATTGAAAGAAAATTAAGTGGCAGAAAAGTAGATACATTATGAATCGAACTGGTGAAAAGGTCAGAGATATTCACTTTGAATGACACGTTGATACAAATGTGAAGAAGTGGCAGAACTATTATAAATCTAAAGGTCAAAACAATTGCCAACAACATACGATGGCACTATTTCTAAAACCCCAAACCAACCAATATTGCCAAAGCCAAAAGAGGGCAATAATGAATCTAGTTGAAGAGAACCAACATTGCCAAAGTCAAAAGGGGAATGTTAAGCAACCAGCTGTGTATGTGCCCTATTGTAAAAGAGAAACAAAGGCAACAACTCTACTTTCAGTGGAGAGACAAAAGACTTGGATCACTTTGAACTGTTGGTTAATCACAAGTGGGAGATTTATCACGAAAGATGAACTTTATTTGAACTTTGTTTTTTTGTTACTGGATTTCCTTATCGGTTGGAATCATTGACTGAAATCCTGATTGAATCTGGGGAAGGGGAATTCACCCAGATTACAAGGTGGAACTATTATTAGTTCATACAGATCAATGTCCATTTTTAACTGCCATGCATTACCTTTTTGAGTTTATTATATGTGTAAGTGTGAGGGACAGAATCCTTTTGTTATAGTATTTCATTTAGCTTATTTTATAGGTAGGGAAATCCTCATTAGGTTAAGGATAGTGAGGGGTTTATCAAACTCTTTTGAGTTTGATAAAATGGCATCTTTTGAAAAACCTTCGCAAAGTTGTCCGCCGCTCATTTATGACCCCTCACAAATTACACATGCCAAAACAGTTGGCTGTGTCACTGCATGTTTTTTTAACAGGACTTCAGTGAAGGAGTAGTGCTTTTACAACTCCAATTAAGTCACAAACTTTCCAAAAAACACTAGCATGCAGTTCAATAACAAAGTTTAATGGTTTGGCTTAATTAAAGCAAGAGGAGGTGTTTTGGGTCGGAAGGGATAGGAACTGTTTGGGAATGGCTATAAAGATTAGCATGACCATGGGCAGTGAATGGGTGGGCAAGTAACCAAACAACACCTACAAGCTTTGTTTACAAGCATTGTCAATGGAAAGAGTTTAATGGTCTTTAGATTCTGATTATATTGTTGTTGTTTTTTTATTGTTATTTGGTTAACAAATAACCTTTAACAAGCATAGAAATAGTGCATGCAACATTTCATTTAAAATACAGATTACAAGGTAATGATTTGTATAAAACTTTTTTTTAAAAAGAAAAAACGACTGCATATACCATACAGAAAGAAAAGCAAAGCAAGCAAGAATTATGTAAAATACCAAACCACAAGAAGGAAAAACATAACCAAAATGCATATTGTGTTGATCATATTAGCCTTTCACATATGTCTAAAACTTATTTCAGGAAGTGAATCGCGGCAACCATCCACTTATTGTGACCAAGGAAGTTCATGATAAGCTGCCATACTCTTCCAACGTGCACCTGAACGTAAGGTTGGATTAGGTGTCCAAAATCGGACAGTCACCTCGCCTCTAATAATCTACAATGCAGCAATATGTAGCGTAGCGTCTACACCTCTTCGGGGATAGAACAAAAGCGGCAACTCTCTCTGAACTTTATTCCAGGCACCCAGAATTTCATTTGTATGGATCAAATTCAATCTTACTCTCATCACCCTTGACTGCCATGATGTACTGGGAGACCTGTTCAAATATTCTGGGCAGGTCCCAACTGGTCTGACATCAATCAGCAAGTCAGCGTACAGATGGTGTGTTCTGACTTTGCTGATTGTGTCAATCCAGTCCCACTCTTTGAGTCTCCTTTTCATAAGAGTTGGATTTTAACAGACTTTGGGCCTCATTACAAGTATGCCGGTCCGGAAATAGTGCTGCCGCTATATCCATACCAGCACCTTTTTCCAGAGTTTTCGGAGTTGCGAAGCCGGTAACACCAGTATCGCAAGTGACCCACTGCATCCGGAAACACCGTTGCCTGTATCTGCAAAGACACACGGCAGTTGTGCCTGAGATACCGGGATGGCGTAAGTAAGTGCACATTCCGAGGTGCACGGACATGCAATCACTGGCATGGACATGCCAGCAAGAACATGAAAACAATGCCGGAAACACCAGCATCGCGGACCAGGAGTTAAGTGGATTATGGTGTGTAGAAACATGCCACAGGTGCTCAAAATCAACACAGGTGGACCCAATGGGCTGCGCCACAGCACAAAATGACCATTCCAAAACCCCACACCCCTTCCAACACCACAATGCTAGCAGTAGCTGTAGCAGTACTGGAGCTGGAGGCAATGCCTGCAGAGCTATTTATTGAAGAGCCAATGTGGCTGTGGATGCAGCGGAGGTGCTTGAGGGGAAGGAGGGCTATCATGGCCCAGCAAATGCCAATGTCCAGCAAGTTGCAGCCCGCAGGCAGCGACCAGTCCCGCGCTTAAGGGCCACACCATTCAACCTCAGCCCTGGTCAGATCCACACCCTGTACTGGCTAGACAGGGACGCCATAACCTCAATAGTGGAACTGATACATGATGACCTGGTGAGCCTCATTAATATCCGCATAGCATCCCCCCTTGCTGAAGGTAGTGTCTGTATTACAATTTCTTGCCACAGGCACATACCAGCACACAGTTGGGGAGCTGCATGGGATCTCACAACCCTGTTTCTCCCACGTGTTCTTCCAGGTGATTGATGCACTCCTGTATCACATACGAGACCACATCATTTTACCCCAGACTGCTGACCAGGTGAATGGCAAAAAATAGACTTCCATGCCCTTACAGGCATGCCTAATGTCATTGATGCCATGGACTGCGCACATGTGGAGCTGGTGGCCATGCATGCTGTGGAGGTAGTGTACCGCAACCGGAAGCTGTTTCATTCACTGAACGTACAGATGGTGTGTGATGCCCGCTGCTTGTGAGTATAACTACCAGGCCATGTGCAGTGTTGAATTGGGAGTGTGGGGGTAGTAACTAGCATAGCATACCTGGCTTCTGGGTGAGGCCAACTACAAGGCCATGTGCAGTGTTGAATTGGGGGGCGGGCAGCAACCAGCATAGCATACCTGACTGCTGAGTGAGTTCAACTACAAGGCCATGTGAAGTGTTGAATTGGTAGGATGGGGGTGCATTAACCAGCATAGCATACCTGGCTGCTGGGTGACCCCAACTACAAGGCCACGTGCAGTGTTGCATTGTGGGGGGGCGTAACCAGCATAGCATACCTGGCTGCTGGGTGAGTCCAACTACAAGGCCATGTGCAGTGTTGAAGTATGGCCCAGTATGACACCCATGACCAGTGGATGTGCACACCGCATGCATTAATCCATCATTACTCCTACTGCAATTTCCTGAAACAATTACCAAACTTCTGTGAAAGTGCAGAGAAGCTGGATAGGGCGTTAAAAAGTGAAGGTAGATGAAGAATAACAGCAAGGAACATTATTATCCACTATCGTAAAACTAGTAAACTTCAAACATCGAAGGGGATATGTCCCTACTCAGTGTTGTGAGTGCATGAAATGTGCAAGTGTGTAGGTATAACTCAAGGTGCAACACAGTAGTAGCATGTCAGAGTTCAAGGCCTTAACAGCCGTGTCTCCATGTATGAAAAATATACAGTGCATATATAACTACATCTATTCCGTACAGAGATAAATTAAAAACTCCATGTACCAGAATGCACCACACCATAGTACAACGACAAGCACAAACACTGTCAAGCAAACCCCCAACTAGTGATGCACAGCCAGAGAATCCAGAAGCTACCACCCCCAAAACAAATGTTAGCTGCACACACATTTGACGGGTACACTGCCTGTTAGTACCGGTTACATGTCTTCATAATAAACACTTTTAAATTGAATGCTTTTAGTCTGAAACTTGCAAAAGGAAAAAACAGGTAACGATTTTATTTTTCTCTAATATATGATTTTTAGGGGGGTCCCACCGAACTATCGTTTCCCTCCCCTAAATGCCCTCCCCCACCCTTTTCGAAAAGATTTAACCCTTTACCCCACACACACATATATTATCAAAATGTGTTTTTGTTATATGAGTTTCGATATAAAAGCATGTCTATATAAAGGATTTGTAATCAAGACTGCATACCGTTAGTACCACAAAATCACACATACATATCATTCAAATGCTAAAAGTACCGTGATGCATGGACATATAGTTGAAATTCATTTGTAGCACATCACTGACATTTACATCCATTCCATGTGTGTCAGTTGGATGAAAAGTGTTAGAGGTCATGTTGTCTGTGAATGGTCCATGTGAATGCAACTGCACAACACACCCCACATGCATTCTGACAAATTGCCCTTCTGGTACACGAAAATGAACATATGCTAGCTAAACTCAATTTTGCTTGTGCATGTTAGTCTTCTCAAATTAACACTATACAGCCTGTGCCAAAATGAAATACCCAAGAAATTGACATGTACACTTTCTGTTGCTCCCGTGCAGGTGATGCTGGGTATCCACTGATGTCATGGTTAATAACCCCCATCAGGCAACCCCACAACATCCATGAGCAGGCATACAACCATGCCCATGTACATACTCACTGCACCATTGAGCAGACTTTTGGCCTGTTGAAGGTCAGGTTCCGCTGGCTCAGCAGATCGGGGGGAGCACTGATGTACAGCCCTGAAAAGGTTGGGAAAATTGTGCTTGCATGTGCCATGTTGCACAACATGTGCATGAGGCGCAATGTCCCCCTGTCCCCCAACATGGACATGCTGCCACCAGAGGCTGAGGACAACACTGATGATGAGGAGGCTATTGCACAGCGCTGCGATGGCATGGATGGACGTGTCACACGTGGAGACCTAATACACCACTACTTTTGAGCACCTGTTACACACACGGCACAGGACTTCTAGCACACTGGGCACTGGGCACTGTACATGAATAAATGCACTCACACTGTAAGATCAATGTCCAGTCATGATTTCTTTTTCAACACCAAATATATTGTGACAAAAACAATTATTTACATTAGTGATAAGCCTTTACTCCCTCTACAATCCCACCCAACTATTCCTACCCACACCCCCTCCCCAACTATCCCTCCCCAAACCTCCTCCCCAACTATATCCACACCCTCTCCCAAACTATCCCCAAACCCCCTCCCCAACAATACCCCACCCCAACTATCACCACACCCTCTCCCCAACTATCCCCACAGCCTCTACCCAACTATACCCCCACCCCAACTGTCCCTCCCCAGAACCACCCAATCAGTGTCCTATTTCTGGCCCCTTTTAGGCTCAGGGGTGCAGGCCGAGACAGCCGCTCAGAGCAACGCCTTGGGCTGCTCTGAAGGGAACTACCTGTAGTTGAATTTGTGGACGGAGCCGGTGGCATGGGCATGTGCCTTTGGTCCATGAGGGCCTGCACCAACATGGAAATTGTCTCAACCAAGGAGGACATCACACTGTTCCCCACCCTCACACTCTGTGCCAGTTGAAAAATGGCACCTGTGGCTCTGCCCTGTGACCGTGTGGCCCTCCTGGAGCTGGCCTGAAGACCCCCCCGCATGAGTTGGGCCTCATGCAGGTGCTGTTGGACAATTGAAGCCAGTGCTTCCTGACGTGCCTCCATTCTGGACAGGCGCCCTTCAATATCCCTGACATTGCGTAGTTGTGGGGGTTGTGGGGGTTTGGGACTCATTAGGCCCACTGGACTGAAGCTGTAGGCATCCTCGTAGCTGTGGTCTGTTTCTACGCTTCCAACTTCACCGTCATCCCCAATGTTGTCATCTGGACCCTCTTGTGGAAGGGGTGCAGGTGCCTCCTGGTTGGGGGGATGGGTGGGGTGCAGATGCCTCCTGGTTGGGGCTTGGCTTGGGTGCAGGTGCCTCCTGGTTGGGGCGTGGTTGGGGTGCAGGTGCATCCTGGTTGGGTGGTGGCTGGGGTGCAGGTGCCCATGGTGGTGGGTGGCTGCGGTGCAGGTGCCTCCTGGTTGGGTCGTGGCTGGGGTGCTGTTACTCACCACCGAGCAGATCAGGCCGGGGCGTTGCTCAGAATACCTCAACTCATGCGAAGGAGCCGGAACACTGTAATTCAGCCAATGGAGGGATAGTCTCCCATTAGGGATTTCACCCAGAACCAGGCCTCCTCAATTTGAGGAAACTCTTCTTTGCAATACACCCCTCTGCTGTTAGAATGTATTGACAGACAGAGGTGTTGATTACACAAAGAGCGGAGAACCCCCACAGCGCCACACCAATGCTGTAAAGGAAACACAAACAAATTAACACCAGGACAAAGCAAGGCACTAGCACTAACCTAAAGGTACTAAGTATACCTGTTATAGTGTTGGCTGGTTCATATAAGGTCTGAGCCTATGGGAAGCAAATATGGAAACCAGTGTTAACTCTATAATCTTATTACTGATGGTTTTTTCAATTCTGGGTATTGACTAGTGGGAATGACTTACCCCCCAATGAATATGGCAGTACTTTGTCAGAAGGTGTAAGAGTCAGTAACCAACGACAGGAGAAAATAACAAACGGGAATGTTAGTGGAGGATGTCTCCCCGGGCAGATAGAGGGTCGCGACTAGATATGGGGTGGTGCATCAGTCAGCAAAGCGTTCAGAGCTGCACTAGGTTTGTTTCCCAACCTTCCAGTGGCAGTAGGGTCTAGAGTTTAGTTGATTATGGATGTCAGATGGATTCAGAAGAAATAGTCAGGTTTCAACTATAGCAGAGCAGTGTAATTCATTTGGTTTATCAGGTGTGAGTGTCTTGATGCATGCAGATTAGGTCCAGAAAAGCAACACGGCTCCAAAGGTGTAACAGAATACACGGTAGCCTGGCGCCAGAACGGGATTCTAGTAGAGCTCTGCTTGTAAACAGTGCACAGAGTGTTATGCGTCTTCTTGCAGCAGGCGTCCTACCGGGTGATGCAGGTATGAAACATGGACCGCATGGGAGGAAATGAAACACCAGTTCAAAGGCACAGAATGTTAAGAGTTAGGAGTTTGATTCAGCGTTCCGGGTTGGCAACATCAGATCCAGGGTAATCCAATGGAAGAGGCAAAAGCGGGTCGGTTTGGCAGTCCGGGTTCAGAAGTAACTAGGTAAACAACACGAAAGTAGACTCAGAGTTAGAGTAACGCTAATTAGAAGCATCACCGTAAAAGCGTAGCATTCTTTTATGACTGCATCGGGGGGCAGCGTCTGTAGGCCCGCGTCGCGGTCAGCTGGCGGGTCACATGACGTGACCGACGCTCCTGGGCGTTGGACGTGGGTGCCTGCAGACGTCTCCTAGGCAACCTCCAATGTTGCCAAAAGGGAGAAGCCAGATGCCTAGAATGGAATATACGCTCCCTAATGCGAGAGGGCTGTAAGAGGTGAGGAGCAGAGCGAGCTCTGGATGTAACATGTGCAGGTGCCTCCTTGTTGGGTGGTGGCTGGCGTGCAAGTGCCTCCGGGATGGTGGGTGGCTGGTGTGATGCAGTAGGTGTTGGCCTCTCACGTCTGCCGGAGGATGCAGTTGAGTCCTGTGTGGACGTGGTTGTGGTCCGTCAACTGTGTGGCCTGGTGGGCCGGGATGTACTTGGCTATTTAGCGTCATTGGCAGATGATGTGCCTGTGGGGTCAGAAAGGCAAGGCATTAGTGATGGGTCTAGATTCATGAGCTAGTACATTCAGATGACAATGCTGTGTCATGGACATGGTGGTGGACATGGCATGGTGCACACATGCCTGTGTCGGGGATGCTGTGTGGGTGCATGTATGGTGTGGCAACATGGTCATTCAGATGACAATGCTGTGTCATGGACATGGTGGTGGACATGGCATGGTGCACACATGCCTGTGTCGGGGATGCTGTGTGGGTGCATGTATGGTGTGGCAACATGGTGTGTGCAGTGGCTGTTGCATGCCGTACCAGTGTTTCCCGGTTTGGGTGTTATGGGTGTGTCACACAAGCTGTATGATATGGTGTTGTGGCTGGTTGTGACATGGATGTGTTACTCATGTGACTGCTTCCTACTTCACTTACTGCATTGGTGATGAATTTACGGGATGGGCTGTGGTGGATGTGACGAGTACCCCACATGTGTCATTGATGTGTTCGGCTGATCATTTGCTGGTAGTGGAGGTGCTTGACACTGACATAACGTTGGCCATGTGCTAGCACAGTGTTGACAAAAGAAGTTGGGCTGTGTCAGGGGGATGTGTGTCTGAGTGCCAGCAGGGGCATCTTGTGAGGGCGATACAGGGGGACTGTGTGATGTGTGAGTGGTGTATGAATGTGGTCTGAGTGCAAGGTCTATGTGGATGTGTGCAACCAAGTTGAAGGGGGGGGTCTGCCAGCAGGGCTGTACTGGGGTTGGGCACTACATACTTGACATGTTTGCCTACTCAATTGTATACAGGGTACAAGGTGTATGATCTGACATTGGGCCTACGGGTACTCACCAGCCTCATCCGATGTCACACCTCCAGCCTCTGCTGCACCTACTCCCTTTATGGCCACGTGGTGCAGTACGCTGCTACATGTCTCCTCCCATGGCTGCAGGTGTATGGGAGATGCTGGGCCGCCTCCTGTGCCCCACCTTTTGTGGGAGTCTGGGACTGTACAGGGTATTTTCCCCGACTGCCCTGACCTTCTGGGCCACCTCCTCCCATATTGCCTTTTTAGGCATTTGTGCCTGCCTTCATAGGTCGCTGCTGAAAACCTCATCAGCATGCTCGACAAGGGTGTCAGCCAGCATGTTTAATTCAGCCTCGCTGAACCGCGGCTTGCGCCTCAGTGCTGCAGGTGCCCTGGCAGACATGTTTCCGGTTGGTTATATGTATATATGTATATATATATGTGCTCGGGATGTGGCTGTCACTCCTGTGCACAGAGGATTGCAATGGATTGTGTTTTGTTAATGGCCGCTTGTCCATTTCCTGTTCCGGCGATCACGTTATTTCCGGTCACAGTCATAATGGCACCAGTAGCAACGGTGCCGGTGAGTCCGGTAGCGTGGAGCCAGATTCTGAGTCACCGGCACCGAGGGTGCCTGTGTGGGGTTATTTGGGGGGTTGGTGGTATTACCAGCATGCCCGTGCAACCGTTTCCGGCATGCCGGAATGCGCATGCATACTGACACGGAATCAACCGTTGATTCTGGCAGCAGTGCCTCACGGGCACGGTATCAGTGGCATGCCGGTAATTACGATTTTTTACCGGCATACTTGTAATGAGGCCCCATATCTTTCGATATGTCATACTTTTTGCTAATTAGATTGCACCCTGTTCCCAATTTTGTAGGGCAACCCAAGATTTCTAATGTAGCAGTTGGTTTAACAGCCACCAGATTGAGCCCTCCTTAGCACAGAGAATGTTTTTCAACAGTGAGAGGTTATTCCAATATAGATGAAATTGCAAGGAAGACATTCCCAATTAGTGGATTACTGCCGACGGAACACTGTTGGGTAGGTGTTGGTAAGACCTTCCTCCAAAACAATCCCTCCAGGGCGTCACAATCCAATAAGGTGGAGAGGCCCCAATTCTCACCCCGTAGGTTATCGATGGTACAACCTTTGCCCTATAGAATTCTAGTACCGGGGTCAGAGAAAAATTGCAACATTTCCGGTCTACAGCACAAGAGTTGCAAGCTTCAACATCTTGGAGCGTTGATAACTTTGGAGCTCCATTTTCTTGTGGAGTTCAAGTATTCTGTATCCCAAGTAGCAAATCTTTCAAACCTTTACTAGGGGCGAACCGCTGATGTTCCATCAAAAGCTCTTGTATTTTTGTTTCATCCCAGGCCTATATGTTAGTATTTGTGATTTTGTTATGTTGATACTTAAGTGATTTACTTCAGGATATTTAGCCAAGGCGTCGAGTTTGTACTGCAAACCGATTGGCATATAATCAAAAAGAACAAGGTCATCCGCATAAAGCAAGTAGTCAAGACAAGTGAGGGCTAAGTTTGTTGAGAAACTACAGATACCTTCAAACATTTCAGCAAGATCCAAAAGAAAGAGGCTGAAGAACAGAGGGGTCAATACACAGCCCTGCTTCCGGCCACACGTGATGATAGGTGATGACAGCTTCCCTTGTGCATTCAAGCACACTCTGATAGAAGTGTCATAGTGAAGGGCCACCAAGATCTCTAATAAGTGGGCAGGAAATCAATTGAGTTTTGACCACAAACAAGTTAGGTCGATCCTGTTGAATGCCATGGCTAAGTCGATAAATGCCATATAGTCAGTTCTCGACTTTGCCATCGCCTCGTTCTTTTGCATACCCAGAATAAACATGTGTGTGTTTGTTCCCATGCCTTTCCTAAACGCTGTTTGATGCGGTTCCAATCTGCCTGCACCCTGTGCCCACTCCGTTAGTTCTTTCAGCACTATGCTCGCATACATTTTCCCTGGAATGTCCAATAGTGCTATGGGTCTATAATTACAAGGTGCCCAACGTTGCACCTTTTTAGAAATTGGTACAATTATGGACTGAGTCCATGTTTTTGGCATGGTTGCTGGGGATGTAATTTTGCTAAATGCTAATTGCAAAATGTGCGCCCACAAACGGGATCGAGTTTTAAAACTACATCAGGCCCTGGCTGCGCAAGTTCTTACTGCGGGAGATTAGAGAGCATATTTGACCCTCTGAAAAAGCCAGATGCCATAGACATGTAGTAGGTTCAAAATGAGTGCTTCCCCCCAATGTCGCCTTTATATATTCTCGTGAATTGATCAATCCATCCTTGATCTCCGATAGGGTTAATCAGGGAGTGAGATGATGGTGTCACTAGATTATTAATCACTCGCCAAAAGGAAGATGTGTCTTTTAAATTAATCAGGTTCAGAATCTCTTGGGTGTCATTCAGCAAAGCTTCAGATTTGTGGAAGCAAAGCCATTGTTTATATTTATGCTTCAGAGACTTTCTCTGGGCACTCTCTGATGGAGGGCAGAGTCTGGGAGCCCGTCTCAGTTCTCTTTTTCTGCCTGAATAATGAGATCAAAAGCATGGTTTCTTAGAATTGGACCACTATTACCAGCTCTAGGCATAGCTTTGTAGATCTGATCTAAGACATCTTTATAAGGGGCAATTAACAGGGCCTGCTCTAGTTTAGCTGGGGGGGAACAGACGGAGTAGTGTATCATGGAACTTATCCGTACTCTCCCTATTCCAGTCGATTCTGTTCTCGCCCACAGTAGCCTGTATTTCTTGGTCATAGAGGTGACTCTGCTATTCCCGTTTTGCCACTTTTATCTCCAGGGACAAGGGGTAATGATCACTGTGATCTGATTTTATTATTGTCATAGACTTAACAGACTGTAATATTTCACCAGCGACAAAGAAATAGTCCAGAGTACTACTGGAACTACCTGGATGCCAGGTAGGGTTTGGCGGGGTATCTCCCACAATCATACCATTAGGCATATTCAGGTCCCAGGCACTCATTAGGACTCATTACGAGTTTGGAGGTAGCCATGGTGCCACTAGCACCATGGCTGCCTCCAAACCGGGCTCCATTACCGGGTTCCTGCAATGGGGACATACCGGGTCATTCCGACATAGGAGGACCCAGTAATTCCTCCTTGCAGGAACCATTCCCCATTCCCATTTGAGCCCCCATAGGGCTCAATGGGAATGGGGAGGGAGGTAACAATGGGCACATTACAAGTGTCCCGTTGTTACCTCCTCTTCCCCTCGCAGGACCCGGAAAAGACGTCTGGTTTTACCAGACGTCTGATCCGGGTCCTGCAAAGGGAAACTCGTAATAGGCGCTCCCGTAATGAAGCCCTTTGTCTTCATAAAGGCCACAGAGTGTGTTATGCTCTGCTGGGGCAAAGCATAATACATTTGGTGTGCCTTCTATAAGGTTGTCAGTAGTTAATCAGGTGTCTATGTTCCCTCCTGTACTTGTTTCTGATTCTTCACTTGATAAACTGTCATAGCCCCTCATTCCACTAGCTTTACAGTTCTTCATCCCTTGCTCCCATCGGTTATCTACGACAATTGAGCCTTCGAGATTCAGTTGTACCCTTCTGGTACAACATACATTATTTTCTTGTTCATTAACATATTTTCTTATGGATTCATCTTCATCGACAGGAATTACTGAAGCTGTAGCAGACTGCACATGAAACTGTCCTCTAACCCGACATAAGGCTAGGTGCACCAAACATAGTGCAACTCTAGACTCTCTTTCATCTGGAATAAATAACCTAGGTATAACCTAGGTGTGCCAGAGATGTGAGGAATGAGTGAGAAAATATAACAAGATACTGCAGACTTCTCTCTCCCCACCTCCTTCATATGCCCATACCAGACATTCTGTGCAACAAAACCATGTGTGTTTACAATCTTATCATAATTTGGTTAATCATATAATTTCATAGATTCTGTTTCAAGGTCTCTTGGTGACCTTAACAATACTTCATTAAACTCTATTCCCCTAGACAGCTCATAAATATTTACATTTGTTCTTCCTGAACCGTTAGAACAGAAAACTAAAGAAAAAAGAAAACATACACAACGAAACATCTGAGTATTAATTTTACACTCTATATTTCTCTTAACAGTATTTTCATCCGTCTTGTACTGGTCGACTAGAGTGTAAGGATATTACTTAGGTCATACTTAACTTACATTGTTATCCTTCTCCTCCTTCGGTGGAAGGATTCTGGGGCTGTGAAATCTTTTCTCACTCGACCGTTGCACAAAAGTCTGAATGAAAATGCGAGCCCAGGGCAATGGTCGAAGTGCACAAAAAGAAGTAGTGGAGCTAAATTCCCTGCCAGCCAGCACCCACTCCCCACAAACCCCATCATCACACCGCCTCCCACACACAATACACACCCCCAAACACATGCACCTGTTGTTTAAGGGCACGTTCAGAGTAGTGCACTGAAAGTGAAAGTCTCAACTTCTTCCTACACTGTTATTTTAAAACAAAACCGTTCCGGAACGGTTTCTTTTTAAAATAATTTTAAAAAGTAGAGGAGCACTGCTCCCAGCCGCTCCTGCTCACTTCCACCACTGGCCCAAGGGAGCAATGGCTGATGCTTCAACTCTTCAGATCCATTGGCGTTGTTTTTTCGCCGCAGGCGACTGTTGGTGAACAAACTCAACATGTGAAGATATTAATTCTGACAGCTTTGGTTAAGGCCTAAGGTACTCCCTAAACACATTGCCCAGAATGTCTACAGATTTGTGGGCATCTGCTGCAGTACGCACAGGGGTATGTGGTGTACTCATCCTATGCCCTGTGACTATTAATGCACAGAACTGTGCTCTATTGTTCACCTTCCTCATCGAAGCCTGAGAGAACCACCCTGTCTTTTTTGATAATCACTGCCTCTAAAATTATAGTAACAATGTTACTTGAAGATATCTCTTGTGAATTTGCATGCCGAAACAAAAATTAAAGTGGTTTTCACCAAGTCCTGTCCTGAATCCTAGGGACCCATCCAAGCTCAACCATGATCCCATAAAAGAACAGAGTTGCATGTACAGGCATCTCCCTTATCGTGCAATCACTGTAACGTGTATGCAGAAGCGCTGTTGTTCTTACTGGGTACTGCCTCTCCCTCTCCTCCTCCTTTCTCCTCTTTTTCTCTGACTACACCTGACGATGTTTGTAGACAAGTCTGATCTATGAAAGTGTCGTCCAAACAGGTGCTCCCCTGCTCCTCCAGAACCATCAAGAACCACATTGACACCCTCGCTCCAGCCTTGGCCAATTTCTGCAATCACTCTTTTGCCACTGCAACTTTCCCCTCTCTCCTCAAGCACTCCCTTGTGCACTCCCTCCTTAAAAAGCCTTCTGCCGATCCTACCTGTCCAGCAAACTATCACCCGATCTCTATCACTCCTTTCATGGGCAAACTCCTGGAAAAGCTGGACATCTCCCAGCTTACTCTCCACACAAAATCTGTTGGCCTGTTAGCTGTCTCCGTGACCACCAGTCTTGCTTCAGAGCAGCCAGAGGCACATAAAATGCTCTCCTTAACACCTGTGAAGATCTGCTCACTAATCTCGATTCAAGCCTTCCTTCTGTCCTCATCCTCCTTGACCTTTCCTTTGCTTTTGACATAATCATGCCATCCTGATCAAACAACTCAGTGAGAACCTGGACATCATGGATCAGGCTCTGGAGTGGTTGGCCTCCTTCCTCCTGGACTGACCCTCCCATGTCCAACTTTGGTCCTTTCTCTCCATCACCTCTCTCTCCTCATGTGGTATTCCCCAGGGTTCTAACCTCTCACCCTGGCTCTTCAATGTCTACTTGGCCCCCTTGGCCTACCTGATTTACACCTTCTCCTCTAACTTTCAGTGTGATACGGATGACACTCAGCTCTCTTTCAGGCTCCCCTCAGCCTCCTCTCCTCTCTCGCTCATTCCTGTGTATCTGCGATTCAGGATTGGTGCGCCTCCAACAATCTCTGCCTTAATGCCACTAAGACTGAGATCCTTCTCATTGGGACCCCTGCTCCCACTTTCCCTCTCTCAGTCTGGCTGCCCTCCTTGGGCCCTCTTCCTTTGGCTTCCTATGAGGCAGAAACCTCAGTGTCATCTTCGACTCCACTCTCTCCTTCTCTCCTCACATTACGGACCTGTCCAAGAAGGCCCACTACCAGCTGCACCTCCTCAGAGGTATTCTTCCTATTCTCACTTTCCCCTAGAAGCTCACTGTCTCCAGAGACCTAGTTCTCTCTAGGCTGCACTACTGCAACAGCCTCTTTCTCAATCTGCCTTCCTCTGCCCTCTCCAGCCTATCCAGAACAGGACTGCAAGACTTGTCCTTGGCCTCGAGCCCAGGGACCGTATCTCTACAGCCCTGAAATCTCTCCATTGGCTCTCAGTGGTTGCAAGTATCAAGTTTAAGACCCTCTGCATCGTCCACAAGGCTTTCGGTCAGCCACCTCAAACTCTGTGAGGGTCAGATGCATCTCCAGGCTTCTCCAGGCAGAGAGTGGGGGGTTGATATCTCGCTGCTGCAGGTACCTCACTCTGGAACGGCCTACCTGCCCCTCTCAAACTTGAGCCAGACCACTTGAAGTTCCGGAAGAAGCTCTAGACCTTCCTTTTTGCCTCTGCTCTCTCTCGCTCTCTCTCTCCTGCTGACCTACCTGTCTGCCGCGCTAACTGGTTTCCGGGCTACCCCCTGAGTCTCTCTGGCTACCAGGCTCCTCTATGACCAGTCGCCCCTGCACTGGCTCAGGGCATACCGTACACTAAGGGGCATGTAACTATAACCCTACATTCCCCAACCTTCTTGTACTTACCCAGAGCCGTGCTGCCCTGGCTGCACATACTCGGAGCAATGCTGCCATGAATGCACTTCCCGCTTCCCTCTAACTGGCACTTTCCCCTCTCCCTCACACCTGCACTTTACTTTATCGCACTTGCTTGATCTGAATGACACAAGGCCTAGTAAGATTGTTTGGTCCTCCCTCTGTCTTCCCTCCATTGTCTTATTGCCCCTAGAAACACTTGTGCACAGGCGCATTATAAATGACTCATATTATCATATCATATCATATCATGGAGTTGTGCATAGAGTGCCTTTCTCTGAGAATGTGATGGTCATATTTAGTTTGCTGAGAATGTTTCTACCAGGGCTCTAACCTCTCACCCTGGCTCTTCAATGTCTACTTGGCCCCCTTGGCCTACCTGATTTACACCTTCTCCTCTAACTTTCAGTGTGATACGGATGGCACTCAGCTCTCTTTCAGGCTCCCCTCAGCCTCCTCTCCTCTCTCGCTCATTCCTGTGTATCTGCGATTCAGGATTGGTGCGCCTCCAACAATCTCTGCCTTAATGCCACTAAGACTGAGATCCTTCTCATTGGGACCCCTGCTCCCACTTTCCCTCTCTCAGTCTGGCTGCCCTCCTTGGGCCCTCTTCCTTTGGCTTCCTATGAGGCAGAAACCTCAGTGTCATCTTCGACTCCACTCTCTCCTTCTCTCCTCACATTACGGACCTGTCCAAGAAGGCCCACTACCAGCTGCACCTCCTCAGAGGTATTCTTCCTATTCTCACTTTCCCCTAGAAGCTCACTGTCTCCAGAGACCTAGTTCTCTCTAGGCTGCACTACTGCAACAGCCTCTTTCTCAATCTGCCTTCCTCTGCCCTCTCCAGCCTATCCAGAACAGGACTGCAAGACTTGTCCTTGGCCTCGAGCCCAGGGACCGTATCTCTACAGCCCTGAAATCTCTCCATTGGCTCTCAGTGGTTGCAAGTATCAAGTTTAAGACCCTCTGCATCGTCCACAAGGCTTTCGGTCAGCCACCTCAAACTCTGTGAGGGTCAGATGCATCTCCAGGCTTCTCCAGGCAGAGAGTGGGGGGTTGATATCTCGCTGCTGCAGGTACCTCACTCTGGAATGGCCTACCTGCCCCTCTCAAACTTGAGCCAGACCACTTGAAGTTCCGGAAGAAGCTCTAGACCTTCCTTTTTGCCTCTGCTCTCTCTCGCTCTCTCTCTCCTGCTGACCTACCTGTCTGCCGCGCTAACTGGTTTCCGGGCTACCCCCTGAGTCTCTCTGGCTACCAGGCTCCTCTATGACCAGTCGCCCCTGCACTGGCTCAGGGCATACCGTACACTAAGGGGCATGTAACTATAACCCTACATTCTCCAACCTTCTTGTACTTACCCAGAGCCGTGCTGCCCTGGCTGCACATACTCGGAGCAATGCTGCCATGAATGCACTTCCCGCTTCCCTCTAACTGGCACTTCCCCCTCTCCCTCACACCTGCACTTTACTTTAACGCACTTGCTTGATCTGAATGACACAAGGCCTAGTAAGATTGTTTGGTCCTCCCTCTGTCTTCCCTCCATTGTCTTATTGCCCCTAGAAACACTTGTGCACAGGGGCATTATAAATGACTCATATTATCATATCATATCATATCATGGAGTTGTGCATAGAGTGCCTTTCTCTGAGAATGTGATGGTCATATTTAGTTTGCTGAGAATATTTCTACCCAAAAGATTCATTGGTGTATCTGTATAACAAGGGAGCAGATACATTTTCATTACCCACCTTGATACACAAATCCTCTGTGTATGGAACCGACAGGACTACCCCAGAAAATCCATACATTTCCATCATTTTACCTGATAGGGGAAACTCACCTTCTTTGATACAAGATTTTGTAGCTCCTGTGTCAATCATAAATGAAAACCTTTGATTTCCTTTTGTTACACCTACCTGGGGTTCGTCTTCTGGATCAGCAGTAACATCCAGGACTTGACACGCTAGAGAATTCTGTGGGCTTTCCTGATCTGGATAACAATTGGCACCTAGGAGCGGGAAATGATTCCCTCCCAAAACACTTGCTCCAGAATAATGCACCATTGTTCCTTGAGGTAAATGATTCTTATCCCATGTCTACAGCAATGCCTGTGCTGGCATGACCAACTGAGGTATATACTTCTGTGCAACTTCAGTCACAGGGTTCTGACCAACCGGAACCTGCTGCAGTTGCCCAGATCCTGGGGCATACGGCAGGGTTGGGGGCTGCATCTGTTCAAAAGGACTGTATGGAAACTGTGATGAATCTGGCGATATCCTCACTACTTTCCTTGAGGCAGCTTCCTCCTATGTGGCCAGTGGTTGGGGCCCGCTACCTGATCCAGGCCCTGGGGGCGGCTATATGAGGGAGGACCATCTGTGGGGAGGTATGCCTCGAGGAAGTGGTGAGGCATGTTTAGAAGAAACCACATATCCCCCTTTTCCTTTTAGGGATGTTCCCTTGATTCCCCAAACTCTAATGTCATATTGTCATACACCTCCCCAACCTTATAGTGGATCTGCTTTCATTTTTCCCCAGGATACCAGTAGAAACCACATGCTAGCCACTGACATGAGGAAGAGAACAGGAGTAGCGAAGGTTACTCCTACTAAAACTCAGTATTCATTTGCCAATACCATTTCAGAAGAAGACCCGTAACCACTGACATGAGGAAGAGACTAGGAATAGTAAAGACTACTCCCAATAAAGCTCAGCCTTTAATTCCTCAATACCATGCAAGAGGAAAATCCATGGCCACTGACACGAGGAAGAACGGCGGAGTAATGATGATTACAGTGACCGGGAATCAAGTGCAACATTTTAGTTGTTGTAGAAGAAATAGCTGAGCCGGGAATTTTAAATACAACCCAAACTCAGCTGATGGAAGTCAAGACAGTCACAGGAAGGAGAAGGAGCAGAGAGAGCCGCTGACGCGGGTTTCTCTGCCAGTCGGGTACGCTGCTGAGTACCACGCAGAGGAAAGACACGCTGTGGCAAACTGCAGAGGAGCCGACGTGACCTCAGGAAGGTGGGAAGGAGGTGCTCGCCGTTCACTGCAGAGAAGAGAACTGCTGTGGAAACCGTGCACCAAAGAAGCAAGAACAGCGGCAAGAGTGCGCTTGTCCGGGCATACACTGGGCCAGTTCAGAAGAGCCAATGAAGAAGAAACAAGGCCTAAAGCAACTGGTAAGCCCAGGGACAGTGTAAGGGTTACCAGGTTGCAGGCGTACCTATACCATTACTTAGAGGTCAACCGAAAGGAAAGGAATGAGAACCAAGGGAAGCCCATACATATTCAAGAGTGCCATATAAATAAGTGGGAAGACGGATTGTGTAGAAAACTATACTGCTTCATGAAAACATAGCAAGAGAGCAATTGGGAATCCATTAATCAGATGAAAGTATTTGTCAAGCAAATTGTAAATGTTGCAAAAAAGTCATATCTCAAGCAATAGGTAGCTGTGTAATAAAGTCCTTGGGAGAAAGTACACCAAGTGAAGATACATTAAAGTGTTTCAGTTATAAAGACCTGGCAAGAATATACACCAGGTGAAGATAAGTAAAAGTATTTTCATGTGCAAAGTCATGTCAGGGAAGTATAGCAGGTGAAGATAAGTTAAAGTGTTTCACTTATAAAGTCCTGGCATGAATGTACACCAGGTGAAGATAAATTAAAGTGTTTCATATGCAAAGTCATGGCATGAGAGTATACCAGGTGGAGATAAGTTAAAGTGTTTCATATACAAAGTCCTGGCAGGAGAGTATACCAGGTGTTGAAGACAAAGATGTATAAAATAGTGAACAAGCTGTTCAAAGAAAACCAATATATGAACTGCGAAGTGATGAGAGAAGAAGTTAAAGAAAAACAATAACGCTTTGAAGGGGGAATTGTGAACTGTGGACAAAGGGCTGAAAGTAAAGGAAAGGCCCTGAGAAGAAAGGTGTCTTTGAAACTGGAAGTAAAGAGAAACCTTGGGGAAGTAGCAAGTCCTCCAAGTTACGTGACCACTTTGAGGGGAGAGAAAAGTCCCCTTGGAAACTTGGTGGTTCCTTTAGAAATTGTATGTAGAATGCAAAGAATTTAGGAACTGTGAACTTTGTGAAGAAAACCTATTGTTGGGTTTTGAACGTTTGCGTTGAAATTTGAACACTTTTGAATACTAAGAAGACAAGAAGTATAACCCTTTGCACCTTATAGTTGTTTTAGAGTTCAAGGGCCAGAATAGGATTATGGACACAGGACTAACTTTTATTTGGACATATTGACATTGACATACTAATTAGCTTTGGTTGTGGTAGGGAAATATCTCCTAGAATAGGGATAGTGAGGCATTTTACAGCCCTTTTTCATTTAAATAAAGGTTTGTAGCCACAAATATGTCTCCTATGTGTCTGTGTCTCATTCCTGCTCCAAATATAATCTACCTGCAAGTCCCCCTGGATTAGCATGTGAATCGAAAAAATACAGAGGTCTACTCCAACCATCTCTTGAGTTTGACACATGTCCCATGTTACTGCAAGACCAGCATAGCACTCCATACAACTCTCCATAGTGGCCTCCCATTGGCCCAATCAACCGGGGCCTCATCCCACCAAACCTGCCAAATGCACCACCTCCTCTTGGGAATGCTCCTCATCGCCTCATGAATCCTCACATCTGCCTTAAATCAGGAGCATACCCATCTGTCCATCCTGATTCAAACTTGTCCCAGTTGTTGCAATCGTCCCTGCTGTCACTCTGCGGAGCTGGAAATCACTGCTCATTTGGGATTTATTTTAGCTAATTTCTTCTGGACAAGCCTAGCCTCTGCTTTTTGTGCCTGTTCAGCATTTCCTTTTTCTTTTTCTCCAGTCTTCTTTCACAAAAACTAATAATATGCCCCCTATTTATGGCCACCCTTTTGGCCTATATCTCTACAACCTTGTCTAAATCATGCTGAACCTCTTTCAGTAAGCCCCTTTTTCAACATACGATAAAAAAAATTGCCATGCTTCTCCTTTTTCTGCTCTCCACATTTCCTGAATTGTCTTAATTTGTATGTTAGGGTCATTAATGTCTGGCGTATCAGGGTACATCATGTCTGGCAGATCTCCAACGTACGCATGTAGAAAAAATACAACCCGCTAGGGAAAAACAACCAAGACACCTTTTGCAAGGAGAACAAGGTTTAATCACACCAAAGAAAAATACATGCCAGCAAAGAACTCTGCTAGCATGGAACATGCTGGCTAAAACAGAGTAAGCAACATGTTATATAGGCACACAGTGTCATAAGTGACTTAGATTACATAGGTTACAGATTCAGGTGGCTGGTTGGTGCAACCCTATACATATACCACTTGCTCCATAATGCAGGCCAGGCCACTGGTCCCAGCTTCCTCTGTTTGTCTTCTTCCACATGGAGTTCTTCTTTGTACGTCAAGAAGCGCAATTACTAACACAAATCTTTCCATTCCCTATCTGTGGCCTAATGTGCACCTGGTACCAAGGATACTTTTCGAGGTCACAATAACTTGCAAACCCCAGTTCGATCCCAGACTCATCAGCACCTTCCCAAATCTTCCGACCCTGGTTTTAGGTTTGTTTCCCCCCGCCCATCCCCTGGCACCTTGCAGCACACATCACAGGGATTCAGGAGTGGGGTGAACCCGCCTTTCTGCTGTGATCTTCCTTATAAATTGGTGATGTCAAAGTTTTACGGTTGGTGATCTGCAAGCGGGTACACTGGAATGCTGGGGTCTTGGGACGGGGGCATCTGGGCACTATAACATAGGGTTTGGACTGGTGAAGGGCGGAGCCTTGTGCCCTCCTTCTCGTGGGATACATTTTCACACAGAGATCTCGGCCCCCAATGGCCTTGCAGGGCGCATTCCTTCTGGGATACAAGTGCGAATGATATGAAACAACGAGAATTGTATGACTCTCCTCAGATTTGATCTTTCTCACTGCTGCCTAAGCTGCAAACTGACCCTGCATACACACACTTATGTTTATGTTCTGGGTCCGGGCTGCTGTTTTCTAAGATGGCATTTCACTCCCAGCACAATCTGTTCCCAAACATATAATAAACTGCCCATAATGTAGTTTCTATCAACACCCCATTCCCCATATAGCCTCCCCAAGCACCTACGAAACGCTCTTATGCCTCTGCCTCATCTGAACCTCTTGTGGTCCTGGGATGATCATCCCCGCTCCCCAACAATCACCCGTAGTGCCTTCCACACATGCACACTACAATTATTAAAAGGTCATCCTTCATATTCATTCGATTCTAATCTAACTTTAGGGTACCCTGCTTTCGTCCACATGTCTTCTAAGTGTTCCCCAATAAAAGCTGATAATTAATGTTCATGTCCCCAATAGCTTACATGACTTAAGCAGAGAGCAGTGCCTTGTGAGGGGTCAGTAATGAGAGACGGACACAAAGTTGACGTTTTCTCAAGGTTTACCATATTTATTGAAATTAAATGGGGATGAGATAGACACCTATCTGTCCTTTCCTAACTAGAATGTTCCTACCTAGCAAACTAAAACTAAATAAAGATAATGACCTTGTGTCCAAATTAATCTGACCCTCACACTTAACATATAATACCAAAATATATAAGGTAAATATATTTGCTTTTAGGTCAACAAACATATATATATAAAAAAGGCAAACTCAGTGTTCCCATAAAGCAATCCTTGTGACCAGGGGTTGATTCCTTTCCCTTGAATTAATTTGGGAAGGCTTTTACAAGAGTTCTGTTTCAACAAGTTTCTTTTCAGTACGATGAAAAAGGTTTCTTTCATCCAGCACTTCTTTCACACGAGTAAAGCAAATGTCTCTTCCACAAAGTACTTGTTCAAAACCAAAGCACCTGTTTCTTCAACAAAGTATCCTTTCCAAATAGCAAAAAGGTTACTTAGAAAAATGTCACAACCTCTCTTTCCATACGGTGCTTTGTCAGGATAGCACAGCAAATGTCTCTTGTTACACAATAGTTTGTAAAAAGTATAAAGCAATGATAAGGTAATCATATTCTTTCTTCAGTACTCTTTATAGCAACAAAGTTTTCTCTTTGAAGACCACTATTCCTTTCCTGGTTAACTCGCCAGCCAGGAATGATTTCTACTTCACATACAACCCTTTAATAATAGCAAGTTCTCTTCTTGCAAACCACTGTTCCTTTCTTGGTCTACTCGACTACCAGGAATGGACTTCAACTTCATGTAACTTGTTCCTCTCCTGGTTTACTCACCTCCCAGGAATGGTTTAATTTCATATAATTCTCAATGGTTTCTTTGGTTGTAGCAATGGCAATGTGGGTTCCAGGTTTCCGCAAACTGGTGTCCCCTAGGAGGAGAAGTGCACCCTTTTTGACTTTCTTTCTCTGCTTTACAGTCTTTTGGCTGGTGGCAATGCAGGCTCCAGGTTTCCTCAAACTGATGTCGCAGGTAAGGAGAATTGTACCCTATTTGCCCTTTTTTTCTACTTGCATGGATTTCACAACCGTCCTTTAATTGCAATTGTCCCTTATGGAGCACCCTAGGGTTACCTCTCACTGTAGGTAAACTGGCTGGGTTCCTTCGTCATCTACGGGTGTTTTCCTGATGCTGTGCTGCGACTTCAATACAAGCGGGACCTCAGGCCACTTGCTGACAGCTCTCCGTTTGCTGCTGCTGCTTGCGTGGCACTACATGTGAGCTCGCCAGGCTCCACCGGAACTTCAGGGAAGTTTAGGGAAGTCATGGTGGCAACAGTAAAGACTTGAACAAGTGATCACAGTTCAAGGGTGTTTACTAAACTGTATAGAAAGGTTGGAAAAACACCTAATCTAAACCTAAATCTAAGATGGGAGCAAGCTACAACGATCGAATAATAATAAGGCAGTCCTAGTGGCGTCTTGTCAAATAAAAGGGCCTATGCTAAGAAAAACCTATTGCCAATCTTTACGCTAAATACAAAGAGTGTGGGATAAGGTTTCATAAGAAAGAAGTGTACATTAATAATAAGTCAGGATGTGGTAGCCGGTGGTCTCCCTTCCCCACATTTTGAGCACAGGACAAGGTGGGATTCCAGATCACAGCATGTGCTCGAGCTTTCCCAGCACGAGCCAACAGTTCTGCTCTCTCAGCAATCAGGGCCTTTAGTGGCTAAGTCTCTTTTCTATAAAAGGTCTCTTGCCTCCGTAGACCTGATGTATCCAAAATATTAAACAAAAGGTTACTTTCCACATATACGTTGGGTGATGACCTTCACCCCTGGATCCCCCTCTTCTGGGCTCAGATCCACAAAAAGTTCTTGGCAATATCAGGACTTTTGGTAGTTAAGTTTATTGCTTCCGAGGGCCTGTTGACCTCAAAATAATAAAGAAAAGTTCTTTCCTGCTTGTACTTGCGGTGATAATTCTTCACCCCTGGATCCCCCCTCTTCCGGGCTCAGTACGCTCTCGAATATCAGCTTTACTCTGTTGGGTTCACTCTGGCTTACATTCAAGGGTTTCTCTGTTGTAGTTCACATGTCGGTGGGGTGATGTCTTCTCACCCCTGGATCCCCCTCTTCCGGGCTCAGACCCCTCTCAAAGATCCGCCTTCTTCCATCGGGTTCACTGCGGCTTCTCAACACAATCTCATCTGTGACATTCACAAATCTTAATGTGTTTTTAAACAGTTCACTGTGGACATCCCTCCGTTGTGTTCATTTTTGTCAACACACTGTTCATCAGGATTTTTAGACTTTGTCCCCTTTTCATCGGCATCCCTCTGTCAGGGTTCACTCTTGACAACTTTGTCAATCACACAATTCCTTGAACAGTTCTTACGATGCAGGATTCACTTCTCTTAACTTCACGATCATCTGACTGTCAAAGATCTTCGACTATACAGAGGATTTTACTAGACCACTGTGTGAGGAACTCATGGTGACAAGTAAGACAGACACAAGTGATCACAGTTCAAGGGTGTTTATTGAACAATGGAATGATGTATGCAGGTTGGAAAAATGCCTAATCCAAGCCTAAATCTAAGATGGGGGCAAGCGTCAATCATTAAATGAAAAATAAGGCAGTTCTAGCGGTGTTATGTCAAATCAAAAGGGCCTGTACTAAGAAACCTATTGCCAAACCTCACAACTAATACAAAAATAAGGGTGTGGGATAGTTCTCAAGAAAAGAAAGAAGTGTTCTTAAATAATATGTCAGGATGCTATAGATTGGGTCTCCCTTCCTCACGCTTTGAGCACGGGTAAGGTTGGAGCACAGCAAGACGACAGTTTTAATGGCAGCTTTCAGGACCGTTGATGGCCAATTCTCGTTTCCTTTGAAAGTCTCTTGCCTTCGCGGGCCTGACATGTTCATATACCAAAACGAAAGTTCTGCTCAACAAATAAGAAGTTTGTTTCCAATGTTTGCTGGGTGATGGGTTCACCCCTGGCTCCCACTCTTCTGGGCGTTGACCCATCTCAATTATTTATCACAGTTTCAAGCACACACTGTTTCTTGGGACTGTATACTTTGTCCCTCTTGGGATTTGTTTCCCCTGTTTCTTCTCACTGCGGGATTCACTCCCCTTTCTTTCCCTTTATCAGATTGTAGATCCAAGTCTTTCGATTGTACAGGGATTTTGCTCGACTTCATGTATGACCACTTTGACCTCCTTCAGCGACTCTCCTACAGCCTTCTGGTACCCGTACATTCGCTCAGATGGGGATCAACCAGTACCCCTTGAATTAGCACCCATGTGGTGCCAGTTTTCCCTCTGCAGCTGGCCTCCCCTTAACGCTTTTTACAGTTTTTTACACAGTTCTTCAAACTTGCTTCAAACTTGCCACTTAGCGCTTTTCAATCAACACAGTTCTTATCGATTCTCCCCTTGACTCACCAGCTGTGATGAACTGCCTGGCCCTTGGCCTTCCTGGAGTTAAGGCCGGTACCACAGGCATGGGAGCTTCCTTCACTCCTGCTTATCGGCATAGGCTTGCCCCTTGTACCATTGACATATGTTGCAAGACACTCATGCTCTTGTTCACGGTCTTAGGCTCCCTTCCACGAAGGTTCCATTGGCCGGGGATGAAAAGGGCAAGGTTACTTCTTTCTTCGCCGCCCTCTCGATTCCTGGCGCCTTTCTCTTCATCTGAACTTCTGCATGGTAGCCGTCTCCTCATGCTGTCTGCTGTACTCGCCTTCCTCATACGGTGCTCTCTGGCTCCACCTTTTATCCCTGTGGGGAAGGGGAAGGCCCGTCAGTTGTGTGTGATTCTGATCAGTTTCCTGACTTTGCCTTACCCTTGCATTGGGATATGTCAGGTCAATGGCTCTAGTGTTAGTCCATTGTTCTTTGCGTTGTGCAAAAGTGTTCGTGTTGGAAAGGGGGGGGGCAGTGGTTTGGAATGTCCTACCTGAGAGGATAGGGAAAAGGTGTCAAAGGAAGGGGGGATACTGCATCTCACCCGTCGGTGTCCCACCCTCACTCCCCGAGGACCCCCACCCAGGTGATTCTTCCTCACTGGTCCACCCCAGGAACTGGATCCAATTGTGATGGCCGTGTCCTGGTCACCTGGATGATAGATCCCTGGGAACAAGCTAGGAAGACACCTTCAGGTTTCTCACATACCCTTCCTCCATGCGATGTAGCCACATTTGTTTCACAGGGGAACCAGGAAAGAAAATCCACATTTCCTCTGTCTTTTCCTTTCTGGTGCTCCACTGTGAAACAATAGGGTTGTAGGTCTAGAAACCATTGCATGACCCGAGGGTTGGACTCTTTGCGTTGGCTAATCCAGACTAAAGGTGAGTGGACGGTAACCAAAGTGAACATTATTCCTAATAGATAGTATCTGAGATGGCTAATGGCCCACGTGATGGCTAGGGCCTCTAGTTCCACCACAGAGTAATTTTTCTCATGTGGGAATAACTTGTGACTGGTGTATAGTATGGGGTGTTCTAGACCGTCACAAATGTAGGACAGAACGGCTCATAATCCTATAAGGGAGGCGTCCGTCTGTAACACAAACTCCTTTGAGAAGTCGACTACCTTTAGGATTGGATTTTGGCATAGTGTTTGCTTTAAGATGTTAAAGCATACCTCATCATCCTCGCTCCACTGAAGTTTCTGGGGTTCAGCATTTTTAAGCTTATCTGTCAACCATTACGTTTTATCCGAATAGTTGGTGAAAACCTTACAGTAATATCCTATTAAGCCAAGGAAAGCTCTCAGGTCTCTTTTGGTCTTGGGAGTTGGAGAATCCAAGACGGATTTCACTTTTTCATGTTGGGGCTGTACCGTTCCGTTCCCTACGAAGAAGCCAAGACATTTCATGGCAGATTGGGCTTATCTGCATTTAGCTGGATTTTCAGTTAGACCAGCATTCCTAAGGACTTTCATGATGGTGTTAGATGGAAAAGATGGTCTTCCCAGGTCTTACTATAAATGACGATATCATCAATGTAAGCCCCACAAAAGTCCAAATAGGGTTGTAGGATGTTATCCATAAGACGTTGAAACGTGGCTGGTGCACCATGTAGGCTGAAAGGGAGAACTTTAAACTGGAATAGCCGTAGGGGTGTTCAAAACACAGTTTTTTCTGTATCGGGCCCATGTACGGGGACTTGCCAGTACCCTTTTTTTAAATCTAGGGTAGATAGATAGGTGGCTGTTCCTAGTTTATCAATTAGGTCATTAATGCGTGGCATGAGATAGGCATCGAAGTCCGATATGGCATTGACTTGACGGAAGTCGAGGCAGAATCACCAGGACCGGTCGGGTTTAATGACTAACACGATAGGAGAGGACCATGGACTTGAGGAAGGTTGGATGATATTAGCCTTCAACATTTTGTTTACTTCCTCCAGCACTACCTGCTTACACGCTTCTAGTAGACTATAAGGTTTTAGGTGAACTACTTTGCCTTTAGGTGTTTGAATATAATATGTACCTTTTACTCTTCCTGGTTTTTCTGAGAATACATCAGGGAATGAAACTATTACGTCCTTTAGATCTTCTCGTTGTTGGTTAGATAACTCGAGTGGTAAAAGTTATCTATGTCTTTGGGAACCAGGCAGGCTAGAACTTTGGCATGGGTGGCTGACAGGCTTTCTTTCCACTTTTTTAGGAGGTAAATGTGACATAAGTGGACTTTCTGTTTTCGGTCTGGCTGGGCTATTTTATACATGCATGTTCTTGTTCTTTCTTTTCTTTTTCTTTTAAAAAAAAACTTTCTTTATTGAAAGACTTGACAATACACAACACAATACCATAGAAGAACTTGTACAGATTCAGCAGGGATGAGGGGCCACTAGAGTACGTAAACATTAGTTACAGATTGCAGTAGAATGAACATAAGCATACAAAATCGCTAGATCGTAACATCTCTTGTGTGACGGTATATCGACCTCAGAGGAACAGTTCAAGTCAGTTGCGGGGTCAGGGACCCGTCAGAGTTTGTTGCTGTGCGTAGAAGATACATCCTGAGGGAGCTCTGTATACCCTTTGGTCGTGGCTCGGGTTGTTGCATGTGTGCCCAGTGTTCCTCCATGTCATTGGTCCATGTTACATCATTCAGCCAGTAACCGCTATTGGACGCGTGGGTGCTTGTCCAACGTAAGAATACAGCGCTTGGCCAGAAGGAGACATAGCCGTACAAATGTACTAACAGTGCCAGATAGTGAATCCGAGATGTGAAACAAGCAAAGCAATGGAACGGGGGGGACATCCGAGCCAGTAATTTCAGACAGTGTTGCGCACACCCCTCCCCAGAAGGTTGTACGCGAGAGGCAGTCCCACAACATATGAAAGTATCTAGCATGAGGGAGGTTGCAGCGTGGGCATGCCCAGGAACCCTCATTGGAGAGCATGCGTATTCTATCCAAAGTAAAGTGGTATCCGTGCAGTACCTTAAGCTGTACCAAGTGAAAATGGGAGTTGAATGATACTTTATGGGTCTGAGTGCACATGTCCGACCAGAGCTCATCAGTTATGTCAAGTTGGAGATCTTCAGCCCATTTGGCCCATATCTTGTGATGAATGGCACCCGAATGGATTTGGATTAAGCAATATAATGACGCCACATGGCTGCGACTGATGCCTCGCTGTCAGGGCGAACCCCAACAGCACGCTGTTTTTGGGTTTGACTGGAAAGCAGTTCCACAGTTTCTTGCATGCTCTTTGCAGGCCTGCATATTGCAACCACTGGGAGGGTGCACTGCACGTAAGTCCTGGGATATCAGAGATCGGGATGAAATTCTCCTCCCGGTACAGCAATCCCAGTGTATGGAATCCCTATTGCACCCAGGCTGCATGCAAGCTAGAATCAGCCTGCGGTCGGGACGGCACACAATTCCATAAGGGAAAGTCTTTATGGAAAGGGGCGCGCACATCCACTGCCTTCCATATTTTGTGCCAAGCCAGTGCCGTGACACTAGCAGGATCAAAACATCAATCGTTGGCAAATAAATCGTGGAAAACCAGTGAGCGCTAGTCCCTGTCTCCCACCGAGTGTCTCTACGGCAGTACGCGGGGAGCGGGTGGGCTGTCGCCAAACCAAAGGGCCGCCCGCGTACTGTGCTTGTGCAGCTATCCATTAGAGCTCGAAGTTGGGGGGCGGCAAACACCCCCTTGTCAAATGGTTGTGTCAGTGTGTCCCACTTCAGCCGTACCGTCCCGGAGTGCCACGCAAATTTGGAAATTTCACCTTCCAGCTCCTGAAAGAAGGACATCCCGGGCCATAATGGTATATTAAGGAAAAGATATAGAAGTTTAGGTAGGATTGTTATTTTGAGAAGTGCAATCTTGCCTGCTATTGTGATGGGAAGGTAAGTCCATCCCAAGAGCTTGGCCCGCAGCGGTGTCATGTATGTATTATAGTTCAACAGAGGGGGGTCTGGGAAACTCTCTACCAGCATGAACACAGCCCATTGACTTGTTCTTGGGTGGATGGCCCCTGGGAGAGTCTTAACCAAGTCTTTAGCTCACTGTTCTTTTCACAGAGAAGAAATGTGCCCGCACATCAGTCTTTGTCCTGCTCAGGGGCAGTCCAGCGCCAAAATGCTAGGCAATTCTCGTCTGAAAAAGAGTACCACAGCAACCCGATACACGTGATTCAGCCTAGTTGGGCATCATCAGTGAGGTGAAGCTGTGCCTCTCTAAGAGCAGTGAGCATGGGGTCCACGTCTGGATTCCCCAGGTAACTTAGGGTGAGATTCGGAGAAATTTCTTCTCTGTAAAAAGAACAGTGAGCTAAAGACTTGGTTGAGACTCTCCCAGGGGCCATCCACCCAAGAACAAGTCAATGGGCCTCAATACGACCCAGGCAGAGGACCATGGTGCTATTAGCACCATGGTCCATGCCGGTGTCCGCCATGGCGGAATGGGGAATTACCACCCCATTCCGAGGTTGGTGGGGCGGTAATTCCCCATGCCGCCATGGCCCTTCCCCATTCCCATTTTTGCCCCATAGGGCTCAATGGGAATGGCGAAGGCGCTAATAACGGTACCGCAAATTGCGGTACCGTTATTAGCACCAAGGTCCCTTTGCGGGTCCCTACTTTAACGGCTGGAAAAACCTGTCAAATTCACAAGGGAATAGGGGACTCAACCCCCTCTCCCGAACCACAGAAGCCAAATAGATCGACCCTCCCACCGTGGTTGGCACAGGCACCTGAATATAATATCACAAGGAACCACGTGGCAGCCAATGGGGGGAAGACAGAGTTAGGGAAAGGGGGTGGATTGACAAAGGAAAGGAGGGGAAAACATAACAAGAAAGTACATAGCAATAATAATACCTATTAAGTCAATGCTCCTGAAACCTGTATCTTACTCCTATACATGTATCCTAATCTCACATACCCATAATGACCTTAGTACATTTCGTAGCAAGCTCTTCATATTTTTAGCAATGTTCTTATGAAACACCACCCTTGCGTACAACATAACAAATGAATGTTAGCAACTTAGACTTGACATAAGACGAAACCCCTTTTGTAAGCACTCTTGAAACATAGGGGGTTGCAGACAAGCAGAATGGCACAGACAAATGAATGTACGAGACTCATGGCCCAAGGGGCACATTGAAGCAACAAACATGGGTTCACAAATACTAAGCACATGTCCTCTGGTTGTTCTCTGAAATCATATTTAGCTCTATGTGATTCTCTTGTTGTAAAACGAATAATAGCCAGTGTTAGCAGATAGCTTATTCAGAAATTAGATGGCGTGTTTAAGCATGAGCTGTGCACACAAGAAATAGCGTGTTCCTTCACACGCTCTCTCTTTTCGTGGCATCACATCATTCAGGCAATACGCTCATTAATATGCAAATAGCATGAGTAACTTAACTGACGGTCCGGACAACTGATAGGACATCCGAACCCTGAAGATCAATGCCCAACACCAAGAACGAAGCCGTTCAACGCGCGCTGTGGTTTTCAGTAGAGAAATGCACCGTTGCGGCCCGGGATACAGCTTCTCAGTCCTCCGGCCTTTCAGCGTTCCTGCATATCATCGCGTCCTCAGCTGCCGCCGCCCGTGCAGACAATCTGCAATTGCCTGCACTGAGGCACGGGCGGCGGCGGTTTTTTAAGCAAGCAGACCAGCCCACAATCAGAACCAGCTGGCGTGCCGCGCGAACGCTAAGGACTACATAATTCCCAAAGCATGCTGGGAAGTGTAGTCTTTAGCTACTTAGCGTCTTTTTGGATACAAAAAATGCCTTCCTTTGCCCCATATTTGATTCCTGACAAAACCTGCCATTAAGGTCGGGTCCCGCAAAGGGACCTCCTAATCAGGCGTTTAGGGTTTAACGGCGCCAACACCTTTTACGGCGCTGTTAAACCCTTAACGCCAGGGTCGTAATTAGCCCAATGGGCTGTGTTCGTGCTGGTTGAGAGTTTCCCAGAACTCCCTCTGTTTTGAATACCAAGTAACTTTGAGTCTCACCCTAAGTTACCTGGGGAATCCAGACGTGGACCCCTTGTTCACTGCTCTTAGAGAGGCAGAGCTTGCCTCTCATCTTGCAAGGCTAACGGTTTAAAACAACAGTTGGCACGGGGTCTGGAGAACGTGGGCAGAGTCCAAGAGATGGTAATTGGGGAGTGGTTCGAATAGGTGCGAGGGAGTATGGTGGCGTCCCGAACCCCCCCAAGTATTGAGTTAGAGATAACCCATATATGAATGCGGGAGAGGGAGTCATGGACAGTGGAATCAAAGGTGTAGGAACGGTCCTTAGAGTGCAGCGCCCAGCAAACACCTACGAGCTCTTGGGTGCGTGTGCCTTCTTTGATAGCAGAGGCAGCTCGGGAGGGAGCTCTGTGGGCTTGGGTGGATCTATCCAATTCCAGATCCAGGATAGTGTTAAAATCCCCCCCTCCACAGAATAGGGACCAGCGGATCCCGAACCAGCTCATGCAAGATGTCTGCGTAAAATTGAGGGTCATCCACATTAGGACCGTACACATTCAACAACAGTATCTCCCTGCCCGCCAGAGTGCCATACACCAAAATATATCTCTCTAATGGATCTACCTTTGAGTGATTGCTTTGGAATGGGAGAGACCTATGTACCAGTATCAGGACCCCCTTCTAGATTGTGATGAATAATACGTATTAAAGTGGTTCTTCCCCTAGTTTTTGGTAAATCCCTCACAGACGCCTGAGAAGGCATCTTTTGCAAATATAGGATTTGAGCCCTATGTCTCTCGGCATACAGGTGTATTTTCCGTCGTTTATCTGGGTTACCCAGGCCCGAACATTCTATCTAAGGTAAGTCATGTCACCCATCTAGACACAAGGCAATTCATGTTTCTGTCATGGTTAAGAGGGCTAGACGTACTGTCTGTACACGTGTACCTGTCCCCGCTCTTAATAAACCGATTTTACACCAACGTACTAAACAATGCTCCAAGCATGTGCTACCTGCCTTCAAACAGGGTCAGCCGATTAAGAAAGTTCGGCAGTTGTGTTTTCCTAGCAAGTGGAGGTTGCCATGGAAACTTGGAACTCTGTTGCTAGGAAGCAGAAGCCGGCGTCTTGGACGTCGACGTTCGGATCACGTGACTACTCCTTTTTAGTTCTGCCCCTTCTGAGCTTCGTTGCTTCTGATTACGTTGAGATTTTCTCGTTCCTGAAGTTACGTGTATCTTGCTGTCTCATATTGTTCTTTGATATATCCAGTGCATTTCTTGTCTTGTACTTACTTACCCTCTTTTGACCCAGATTGCTCTACCGACCTTGCCTCTGTCTCCTCCTTGAATTGTACGGACTCATCGGTTTCCTAGACTCGGATTGCCTTCCTGGACTGCTCTCGTCTACTCCTCTGGTTTGTCTGCTGCCCGTCAAGTCTTCGACCCGGATTACTCCCTCGACCTTGCTTCTGTCTTGTTCTTGGATTTTTGGCATTGTACGCGGAACTATTTTCTAGGGATTGCTTCGCCTAGTGTCTTCACCTACGGATACTTCATGCAAAGTTTACTGCGGTCACACACTTGGACTAGAGACTTCCTGTGGTGTGTGCTTAGGTGTCCTCGTTCCGTCAGGATAGGTTTTGGGACTTATTAGGCGTCCGCGTTCCTACAGGAATAGTTTGCTTTAATTGGGAATTTTGTTCTACGAACTTTGGTCTCACCTTTTGGATCATTAAGACTCAAAGAACTCTGGTGGTAAGATATAATCCTCAGTTTCTTCCTGCCTCTTTTTCTTACCATATTTTCTTACTGAACTATTGTACGTTTCATTTCAGACCCAGTTAACCATTGCTGTACTAGTGTTGAAATTTAGACCAAATTGAAGTCCTGCATGAATTAGTACTGGTTAATGGGGATTTTGTTTTTTGGTTAATTCTGGAATACATATTGATATTGTTCACTTTAAAGGGATGGTCTAGTAAAACATTTTATTTAAAAAATAGATAGGCAACATAAAAAAAAAATACTAGCATTCTCCGTTTTAAAGCTTCCTATGTAAAATTTTGAGCTATTCAAGCTCAAAATTCGCAAAAGCAAGCACATGGGCGCATCCATTTTGTGAAATGGATGCCCCGCCTGTGCTGGCTTTTGCTTTTGCGGCACTAATGAAGGAAAAGCCAGCCAGCTGTAGTAAACAAAAGCTACCGCTGGGTGGCTTTCCCTTCATTAGTGCTGTAGGCGGAGGACGGGGACCGGAGACCAGAGCCGGAAAGCTGCAGCTGAATCTCGGTAAGTGCTATTTATTTATTTTTTAAAAATAAGCACTAGCTGCGTTTTTTTTTCTAAGTTTTCCGGGCTGGAGGAGCCCGGAAAACTTAGAAATAAAACCGCAGCTTTAAAAATGTTGTATTTATGTTTGCGGTCGATTTTGAAGCGACCGCAAACATAAAAACAACGTTATTGTGTTGGAAAACGCTGCGGTTTTTCTTTCCAAGTTTCTCAGGCTCCTCCGGCTCGGAGGAGCCTGAGAAACTCGGAAAGAAAAACCGCAGCGTTTTCAAACACAACCACGTGTGTTTCTGCATGCTGTGGCTATCACTTTGGGAGACCCAAAGTGAAAGCCACAGCAGGCAGAAACACAACGCGGTTATGTTTACATGCCGCGTAGTGTTTCCACCTGCAGCTGATTTCCCATTTGGGGCTCTCGGGCTCCCCGTGGGGAAAAGCCCGAGAGCCCCAAATGGGAAAGCAGATTCTGGCAGAAACAACGCGGTTGTGACACGGAGCACTTCTTCTGAAGCATCAGGCGAGGAGGGGTCACAGGAGAGTTCCATAGTCCTCTGCAGTCACGACAGTATACAACGCGCACAAATCCCGATGGCTACCCAGGAACAATATCAGGAATTAGTGGCAGCCATTCAAGGACTTACGGTACATATGCAGAATATGCAGGCAGAGAACACCACTTTGAGACAACAGGTGGCCGCACGCAGTGAGGAAAGAAGTGACCTCCCTCCGATGCCGTTGTCTTTTGGCAAGTACGATGGAAATCCCAGGTCATGGAAGGAATTTATGGATGCCTGTAAGGTGTATTTTACATTCAGACCGAAGGCCTTTGAGACTGATAAGGCTAAGGTGGGATTTCTAATTTCCAATTTGGTCGGGAATGCGTTGGCTTGGGCCACTCCAGTGGTGACAAATAGTGACCCTGCTTTGCAAAGTTTTGATCAGTTCTCACAACAATTCCAGGCAAGATTTGACAGACCTGAGGTGGTTTTTGCTTCTTACGAAGCCATGCTTGATGTCAGACATGGGGGTTCTGACGTTCAAACGTATGTCTCCAAATTCCAGAACTTGGCTACCAATTCTGGCTGGCCAGATTCGGCACAACAGACCATCTTTAGGAGGGGTCTTCATGAAGATCTGAAGGATGAGCTAGCACGAGTACCCCGACCTGGTTCATTTCAGGAATTAGTTACCCTGACTTTAGAGATCGAATACCGACTAAATGAGAGGCGCCTAGAGAAGAGACGGCAAAGAGGATACTCTCCATTGCATGACCCCCCTCCATCGAACAAGGAAGTACTCAAGACAGAACTCGCATCGGAAGCCCATGCAGATCGGTTTCGGCTCGGGGCCCTCTGACTCCCGAAGAAAGAAGGAGAAGGCGAGAATTGGGACTTTGCATGTATTTGTGAGTCCTCTAGGCACTTGCTACGCAATTGTCCAGATGTGCCTCCCAGGAAGAAGGGAAACGCTTCCCCGCGAGTCTGTGCAGGGACGTCATCGGGGGAGGCAACCGAAAACCCAGTAACCACACTCAAGCAACAGGATGAACCGATGATTCTCAATTAATGGTTTTCCTAGTCCGACTGCAGTTAACTACCAAGAAGTCTGTGGAGGTACTGGCTATGCTGGATAGCGGAGCTGCAGGGAATTTTGTGGATGGCGCCAGGGCGAGAGATCAGGGGGTTCCCATTCAGAACAAATATCGAGCGATTCCAGTGGAGGGAGTAGATGGCTCTCCTCTCACGTCTGGTCCCATTGTGTCAGAGACGGAACCCCTACTGGTGCATATGGGAAGACACCAAGAATGGATTTGTTTTGATGTCATAAGAGCGGCTCACTTCCCCATAATTTTGGGAATACCCTGGCTTAGGAGACATAACCCTCACATAGACTGGTCCCTTAACACCTTAAGTTTTGATTCTGGGTTTTGTCTTGAGAACTGTTTCAGTCAGTCGGCACAAGAAGAACAGGTGGGACAGGACTGCACACTACCGTCCAAGGTGGTATTGAGTATTCCACTGGTCTATCAGTCCTTTGCCGGAGTGTTTGAAGATAAAGTACCTTGCCTATTACCACCTCAGAGACCCGAAGATTGCTCCATCGAGACGATACGTGTCCTCCTGTCCATTTTGTGCTGCCAGCAAGTCCCAAAAAGGCAAACCGTTGGGTCTGTTGCAGCAACCGGCTGTTCCCTCACATCCCTGGGAACACGTGTCAACTGACAGACTTTATTGTGGATCTCCCGCTATGGGAAGGTCACCGAGCCATCATGGTTACAGTAGACTCCTTTAGTAAGATGGCCCACTTCACAGCACTTACAGGACTCCCCACTGCTCCAGAAATGGCAGCTGTCTTTCTTCGAGAGATTGTTCAACTCCATGGACTACCCAGAACCGTGCTCTCGGATAGAGGATCACAATTCACCTCTCGGTTCTGGGATTCTTTGTGCAATCAACTGGGAATATAGAGGGCACTCTCATCTGGATTTCATCCTCAAAGCAATGGCCAGACAGAAAGGTTGAATGCCACCCTCGAACAATACCTCAGATGCTTCTGTAACTGGGAGCAGGACAATTGCTCCTCTTTGTTAACCTTGGCAGAATTTTTGTACATTAACACATATCATTCTGCCATTAAGATGAGTCCATTCTTGTGCACCTATGGATTCCACTCTTCCCATGTACCTGGGATGAAGAAGGGATATTCAGATTCCCCAACGGAGGACAGTCTATTGGAAGCTGCACAATCCACCCAAAAGGAGGCTATGAGAGCCTTGGAGGAAAGTTGCAAGAACAACAAGGAGGGAGTGGATCTTCACAGACGAAACAATCGTGAGTGGTCTCCTGTCATGGTGCCTACCCCTGGGGAACCAGACCAGGTCCAGCAACCTCGGAAGCAGGCATCAAGCTATTTTGAGCAAGCCCAAAAACCCCTGCTAGGGGCTTTTTGGGTGCGGTCCTGGTGCCTATGGCGCCAGGCTCATATGGAGAGGCAGTCCTGGCACCTATGGCGCCAGGCTCATAGAGTAGAATTTACCTGATGCAGACCATGCTGCAAGCTTACCTGATGCAGACCATGCTGCAGAGCTCCAAGCCAAATGAGGCTTGGAAGGGACTATTTTACCTAGGGACTATTTTATACTCGGGTGGGGCTGGGGAGGAATACTTACCTGGGACTACTTTGGAGGCTATTTAAACCACGCCTGAAGAGCAGCACACGCTTCGCGTTATTCTGCATCCAGCAGCGTAACACTCACCGTGTCTGCAAGCCTGCATTCAGTCTTCTGCCACGCCCGCCTCGAGTTTGCAGCTCCTAGAAAAAGGGAGGAACAGAAGGAGAAAGGTTAGAATAAGAGCAAAACCTTCGATCCTTACCTGAATTCCGGATCCACCGCGCCTTCGAGCTGGAAGAAAGAAGCATTTTACGCGTGCCGCCTCACCTGCTGCAGCGCTGCGCTGAACTCACCGGCCTTCGCAGCATCCTCACGATCCACCGCATCCTTCTGCACGTTCCCGTCGCACTCTGGCACCTAAGGGGAACACAAGAACAGTAAAGGTGAGCCAAGGGAATAAACAGAGGCAATAGTAACTACCCCCATAGACTTACCTGATTACCGCTGGGGGTACTATTCCTCTTCACGGGTCGGCGCAGTCTCCATTGCATCCTCGCCGTACCCCAGCCCCTAAGGGGAACAAAAGGACAACAAGGTGAGACAAAGGGACAAACAAGGGGAACTCTTCTCACCGTAATAGACTTACCTAATTTTACCGCCGGAGGCATTATTCCCCGAACTTCATATTTTCTCTCCACACCTGAATAAAGGAGCAAGCAACAGGTTACATTCTGGCCTTATTTAATCGAACTGTGTAGGATAAGCCAAATCTTTACCTGAACTTCGTCAGCTACCACGAGGAACTCTTCGCTGGGGTCAAGCTGCAAACTGCAAGGAATAGGACAAGAGTGAAAGTCAGACATGTGAACTCTTACGAACTACATACTTTTCGGAGTCATATTGTTCTGGAACTCACCAATTCCTTTGAGCCAGTGAAGCAACTGGTATCAACGTGCCCCTGCGCTCAATGCAGGATGGAGAGCTCATCTTTTCAAACCATCAGGTGAGACTATAAGAGGGGACATCAAAGGTGATCTGTGGGGAGAACAGCGGGGGTGGGGGGATTTACGTTCAACTCCACGGGTGGTTAATTCCCTTTCTCCATTTGCAGAAGAATATTCCTACGGGCCAAGCAAACGAAGCTAGGTGGGCCAGTCCAGTCCGTCATCTCGGCCATACGCGTCACATTGGTGGAGACCGCAGCTGTCCAGTTCAGATCGATACCTCTGTGGGAGCCAGGTGAGCGTAACAGAACGCAAAGCCTACCCGCAAATTCCCACCTGGGCGTTATGGATACCTCAGAGACTGACCAATTGGCCCAATTACTAGGGGAACTGAGGGTTGAAGTGCATTCCGCCCGTCAAGAAACCAATGCTCTGAGGAGAGAACTGATTTTGTCAAAGGAGCGAACTGATGACCTTACTAGGCAACTATTGCAAAGCCAGGCTGGACAAGCACCACTTCTTGGTTCCGGGGGAAATCCAGCTCCTGTGTAATCAAGTAACCCTGTGCAAATAAACCTACCAAGAAATATTCCATTAGCTCCACCCGAACGCTTTGCCGGAGATCCCAAAAGGTTTGCCGTGTTTATGAACCAATGCCGCTTGCACTTTTTATGCACACCTGTAGCCTTCCCAAACGATCAAGCCAAGGTAGCCTTTATATTGTCATATCTCAGCGGCAGTGCAGCTGATTGGTCAATTCCACTAGTTACTCAGGATGACCCAATTCTTCGGGATTTTCAGGGCTTTCAAACTAGCATGGAAAGACTATTTGCCCGGCACTCCCAAGGACAGGCCCTGGATAACGAACTTTTGTCCCTATGACAGGGTAATCAGGACCTTCTATCCTTCATCGCGACCTTTAATGGGTTGATAGTGGAAACTGGATGGCCTGAGGTAAAACGAATCACGTTATTTCATCGAAGGCTTCAAGGAGAACTCAAGGATGTCATGGCTTAAGTGGTGAACCCACCTCAAGACTGCGCTGAATATATAGACTTAGTGGTCCAGTTAGATCACAGACTTCAGAACAGAAAGGCTGATCGAGCCAAGTTTGAGAATCGGGTGTTGGTCAAAACCCACGCTAACCCCAAAGGAGCAGATGCTTCAGAACCCATGCAACTCAGAGGGGTTAAAGGACCCTTAACCCAGAAGGAAAGAGAAAGGAGACGGCAAATGCAATTGTGTCTATGTTGTGGAACTTCTGGGCATTTTCTACAGGATTGCCCTGTAAAACCACCCAAGAAGGTGGTAGGAGCTGCTGATAAAAGCCATATGGAGTCAGACTTGGGAAACGACCACGCCCGACAAGCATAGAGGTCCACTTGCCGAGCTTGAAGAAGGATACTCAGACCTCGCATTTCATCATACCAATGGTCCTCGTAGATCCAGGGCAGCCATCGCGTATGCACGCAGTAAGGGCATACATTGATAGCGGGGCCATAGGAAACTATGTGGACTATGAATTGGCTTCCAGGATGAATCTACCTCTCTGCCGAAAAACCACCTCAGATGTCATCACCACAGTCGATGGAACTGAAATTGCCTCTGGGCCTGTAACTCATTCCACCACAGAGATTAAACTATTGGGTCAGGATGGGCATCGAGAGACTATTGTGTTTGATCTAATCAAAGCCCCACAGTTCTAAATAATACTGGGGATACCTTGGTTGGAAACAGATAATCCTTGTATTGATTGGCGAGAGAAGAGAATAACCTTCCCGGATTGTGCACACACCTGTTACCCAAAGAAAAATCAGAACGCAGGCCTGGCCACAGTAACCACAGCAGTCATGCAACTACCTCCAGAATACCAAGAATTCCAGGATGTCTTCCAAAAGGAACAGGCAAACACCTTACATCCTCACAGATCGTACAATTGTCAAATCGATCTCATACCCGGTGCACAACCCCCTTGTAACAGGATACATGCCCTTACGGAACCTGAGAACCTTCACCTACGACAATACTTAGACCAGTACCTTGCCAATGGCTTTATTCGCCCATCCAAGTCCCCTGCATCTTCAGCTTTGTTCTTCGTGCCCAAAAAGGAAGGTGACCTCAGAACATGCATAGACTACCGCGCATTGAACCAGATAACTGTTAAGAACCGATACCCATTGCCTCTGATCCCTGAACTACTAGACTAAGTGAAGGATGCTTGTATATACACTAAATTAGATCTCCGGGGGGCATAACATCTGGTACGTGTAAAAGAGGGCGACGAATGGAAGACTGCTTTCCGCACTAAGTATGGGTTATTCGAATACCAGGTGATGCCTTTCGGGTTGTGCAATGCACCAGCAGCCTTCCAATACTTCATGAACGATGTCCTTCGAGAACTCATTGACATTTGTGTTGTCATGTATATCGATGATATTCTAGTATACTCCTCTTCAGAATCTGACCATGTGAAGCATGTCCGAGCAGTCCTTGAGAAATTGCGCCAGCACAAACTATATGCAAAACTAGAAAAATGCATTTTTCATGCCACAGAAGTTGAATTCCTTGGGTTTGTCCTGACCCCAAAGGGAGTCCGAATGGACTCACGAAAGGTGGACGCAATCCTTAAGTGGCCATCACCAAGTTCAGTTAAAGGAGTACAAAGCATGCTCGGCTTTGCTAATTTCTACCGCAGATTCATCCCAGATTTTTCACATGTCGTACATCCCATCACAGCACTCTTGCAAAAAAATAAACACTTTATATGGACTGAAGAAGCTGAAAATGCCTTCCAAGAGCTGAAAGCGAAATTCACGTCTGCACCTGTGTTAAAGCACCCGCGCCCTGAACTTCCACACATATTGGAAACTGGTGCATCCAGTGTAGCTATGGGAGCTGTCCTGTCTCAAAAGGACCCTGAAACTGGCCAGCTTCACCCAGTAGCATTTTGGTCCAGAAAGTTCTCGGCACACGAGTTAAACTATGCGGTTACCGACAAGGAGTTATTAGCCATTAAATCCGCCTTCAAGGCTTGGCGGCACTATCTTCTCGGTGCCATGCATACCATTACTGTGATCACCGGAACTTACAGTATTTAAAAACAGCCAAGGCCCAATCGTCACGTTAACTCCAATGTGCATTGTTCTTTGCTGAGTTCGATTTCGTGATAACCTATCGACTAGGTTCTAAGAATGGTAAAGCAGATGCCTTATCCCAAATAGGGATGGGAGAGGCAGAAGTGAACCCAGAACCAGTACCTATAATTTCCGAACAAAGGATTCTTGGCATGACTACTCTACAGACACTAGAGGACATTCAGGTAAAGATCCAGCAACTCTTTGATCCTACAGCCCTGCAGGACTGGGTACAGAAAGGCCCGGACTACTCTGTCACCAATGATCTGCCTTATTACCAAGGGTGGCTATTTCTGCCACACAAGGAACTACAAGAGCTAGTCATTTCCCGTTATCATGATACCCTAATGGAGGGGCACCTAGGTATTGCAAAAACTGAAACTAAAATTAAAAGACAATTCTGGTGGCCGACTTGGTGAAAGGATATTAAATCATTTGTGATGTCTTGTGGCATTTGCGCCCAAAACAAAAGTCAAAAGAAAAAACCAGCTGGACTCTTACAACCTTTAGACATTCCGCCTACACCATGGCACACCTTATCGTTAGACTTTATTACTGATCTACCTCCTTGTAATGGGTTTAACATCATTCTAGTTATTGTGGATCTTTTTTCCAAGATGGCCCACTTTATTCCTTTAAAAGGACTACCTTCAGCCTCAATCCTGGCCAAAGAATTCCTCGAAAACATTGTTCGCATACATGGATTTCCGTACGTGTTGGTCTCTGACCGGGGCAGTCAATTCATTTCACATTTTTGGAAGAAATGGTGTCAATTGGCGCAAATCGACTAGAGATTATCGACCAGTCACCACCCTCAGACCGATGGTCAAACGGAGAGGACCAACCAGACTCTTAAACAATACCTGCGTTGTATGTTACATCAGACTGAGAGTAACTGGAAGGACATTCTTTCGATCGCCGAATATGCATACAATAATTCAGTACATTCTAGAACTGGACAAAGCCCCTTTTATACCCTATATGGGCACCACCCTCGAACCTCAGACCTTGACTCATCCCAACACTTAGAAATGCCCGCAGTGGACCATCTACACGCTACTATTACACAAGCCTTTAAGGAGGCAACTGCACATTTAAAACAGGCGAAAGAGAAATATAAGAAAGATGCTGATCGGCATAGAAGTGATACTCCACAGTACCAGATAGGGGACCAAGTATGGTTGGCCACAAAACACATACCTCTCAAGGGAACGCGGACCTTTAACCCTAGATATTTAGGACCTTACTCTATTAAGGCCATTATCACCCCGGTGGCCGTCAAGTTGGACTTACCTGCTAATATGCGAATTCACCCATCTTTCATGTGTCACTTTTGAAGCCAGTGCAACCAGGGACAAGACTAACCAAGCCACCAAACCCAGTCCTTATAGACAGGGAACCCGAATTTGAAGTTAAGAACATCCTGGACTCCAAGATGGTGAAGTCAAAACTTTTTTATTTAATCGACTGGAAAGGTTACGGACCACAGGAAAGGTCTTGGGAACCTGGTGACCACGTGCATGCACCTCGATTGGTGAAACGATTCCACCGAAATTTCCGAGACAAATCAAAACCACGGGGAAGAACGACTTTAGGAGGGGTCTTGGGGGGGAGTTCTGTCATGATGTCTACCCCCGGGGGAACCAGACCAGGTCCAGCAACCCCGGAAGCAGGCATCAAGCTATTTTGAGCAAGCCCAAAAACCCCTGCTAGGGGCTGTTTGGGTGCGGTCCTGGCGCCTACAGCGCCAGGCTCATAGAGTAGACTTACCTGATGCAGACCATACTGCAAGCTTACCTGATGCAGACCATGCTGCAGAGCTCCAAGCCAAATGAGGCTTGGAAGGGACTATTTTACCTAGGGACTATTTTTTACTCGGGTGGGGCTGGGGAGGAATACTTACCTGGGACTACTTTGGGGGCTATTTAAACCACGCCCGAAGAGCAGCACACGCTTTGCGTTATTCTGCATCCAGCAGTGTAACGCTCACTTTATCTGCAAGCCTGCATCCAGTCTTCTGCCACGCCCGCCTCGAGTCTGCAGCTCCTAGAAAAAGGGAGGAACAGAAGGAGAAAGGTTAGAATAAGAGCCAAACCTTCGATCCTTACCTGAATTCCGGATCCACTGCGCCTTCGAGCTGGAAGAAAGAAGCATTTTACGCGCGCCGCCTCGCCTGCTGCAGCGCCGCGCTGAACTCACCGGCCTTCGCAGCATCCTCACGATCCACCGCATCCTTCTGCACGTTCCCGTCGCATTCTGGCACCAAAGGAGAACACAAGAACAGTAAAGGTGAGCCAAGGGAATAAACAGAGGCAATAGTAACTACCCCATAGACTTACCTGATTACCGCCGGGGGTACTATTCCTCTTCACGGGTCGGCGCAGTCTCCATTGCATCCTCGCCGTACCCCGGCCCCTAAGGGGAACAAAAGGACAACAAGGTGAGACAAAGGGACAAACGAGGGGAACTCTTCTCACTGTAATAGACTTACCTAATTTTACTGCCGGAGGCATTATTCCCCGAACTTCATATTTTCTCTCCACACCTGAATAAAGGAGCAAGCAACAGGTTACATTCTGGCCTTATTTAATCGAACTGTGTAGGATAAGCCAAATCCTTACCTGAACTTCGTCAGCTACCACAAGGAACTCTTCGCTGGGGTCAAGCTGCAAACTGCAAGGAATAGGAAAGAGTGAAAGTCAGACATGTGAACTCTTACGAACTACATACTTTTCGGAGTCATATTGTTCTGGAACTCACAAATTCCTTCGAGCCAGTGAAGCAACTGGTATCAACGCGCCCCTGCGCTCAATGCAGGATGGAGAGCTCATCTTTTCAAACCATCAGGTGAGACTATAAGAGGGGACATCAAAGGTGATCTGTGGGGAGAACAGCGGGGGTGGGGGTTTTACGCTCAACTCTACGGGTGGTTAATTCCCTTTCTCCATTTGCAGAAGAATATTCCTACGGGCCAAGCAAACGAATCTAGGTGGGCCAGTCCAGTCCATCATCTCGGCCCTACGCGTCACATTGGTGGAGACCGCAGCTGTCCAGTTCAGATCAGGTGAGCGTAACATCTCCCGGCACTTTGGTTTGGCTCTCAACCAAATTCCTTCCCCGTTGGTTACACATAGGCAAATTCGCCCCTAAATACTTGGGTCCCTACCCTATAATTGAACAAATCAACCCGGTGGCTTACTGACCACGACTCCCACAGAAGATGAAGAGAGTGCATCCGGTGTTCCATACCTCTCTACTGAAGCCTTTTATTCTGTATCCATATCACAGGGCCAGAGTACGACAGAAGATTCCTTCTCCCTCGGAACCTGCTGAATATGAGGTGTCTCATATTGTGGACTCCAGATACCACCGAGGTTCCTTGCGATATCTGGTACATTGGAAGGGGTATTCAGTGGCCAAACGGACTTGGGAACCCAGGCATCACATTCATGCACCTCGTCTTTTGCAGATTTTTCATAGAAAACATCCAGGCAAACCGGGGGAGCCCCCGATACTGTCATGTCCTGGCCCTGGAAAGTATGGCATCGATGGGCTCTTTCTCATCGTAAGGCGTGAACAACTGCTAGAAGCGCTTCCCCCAAGATGGCCGTCACCTTACGGCGTTTCTATAACAATGCACTGAAGCTTCCGCCCAGTGCGTTTTATCGCTCCTAGTTCCGGCTGGTGTTCTGTGTTCTCGGTTCGCCGAGCTTCCTCTAGTGAGTTTTTCGCCTTCCCTCCTCGCGGCTACATTTGTTCCGCCGCCTCTCCTCTCTCCTGCTCTCTCCGTCCCTCTGCCTCTTTCCTCCTTTGCTTCTCCTTGACTCTCTCTCTTTTTCCGGTTCTCCGGAGTGCATTCGTTTGCTTCGTTCTTATCAGCTACCCTCCTCACGGCGCACCTCCGGGAGTGCCATGGGCTTCATTCTATACTGTGCTCCTGCATAAAGCTCCTGCATAAAGCCATTCTGGACGTTCATTCCAACTTTCATTCCTTACACATTCACTCTCTTCTTACTCTACTTAAACTTACCGTGCTCATACTAACAGCTGATCCCCACTGGAATTATCACGACTTTGAGATTGCTGTGTCAACACTTTCGGCCGACTCCAAGAGTCCTACTTATCCAAAGCGGGGTGTTCCTCCCACGCTGTCTGTGCCTTCCACGGTTTTTTGGAGCTGAAGAAGATTTTTCCCTGAGTCTGAGGGGGGCTTCCTGGGGGTCCCTCTTGGCTAGGAAATTCCCCTTCTGCCTACGTGGCCTCCAGCGGAGCTCGTCCTTACCTACATGACAAGAGGGTAAAGACAAGGAAGAAGAAGACTCAGAAGGCAACACCACGAAGAAGAGAGACCTCACTGACACGGAGCACTTCTTCTGAAGCATCAGGTGAGGAGGGGTCACAGGAGTGTTCCATATTCCTCTGCAGTCACGACAATCCTGTTGAAGCCCAACATCAGGTCTCCCTGCTTGCGAGTCGCCCGAAGAAGTGCGTCTCGGTCCTGGTAGTTGAGAATGTGGACGATGATGTGCCGTGGAGGTGCACCAGGTCTGGGCTTGGGCGCCAGGGATCTGTGGGCCTGCTCTATTGCGAACTGCGGTGATAATGGTGTGTTCCCTAGGAGTGGGAGTAAGGTAGACTCCATCCACTGTTCCATAGATGTGTCTGTGTTACTCTCGGGGACACCGATGATGCAGATATTATTGCGGTGAGAGCACGACTCAAGGTCATCATTCTTCTTCTCTACCTGGAGTACCCTCCTGGTCAGAGTGACAAGCTCATTCATCATGGTGGACACTTTGTCCTGCACAGTGCCCACTCATGTCTCGTCCTCTGCCAGCCACTGGTCAGTGCTGTCAATGCAGGTTTTTATAGAGTCAATGGTGCTGGTCATGTCGTTGACCTGTTCTTGAGTCTCCTCCAACCCTCTTTCCTCCCCACTCTCCTCACCTGATTCAAGGTCCTCAAAGTGTAGTTGTCGGTGAGACAGGTAATCCTTTTCTCTCTTGTGCGAGGTATGCCTGCCTCGCGAGGAAGCCACAGTGAATGCTAATAAACAGCAGTCCTGGGGCCCATTTCCCGTGGTCAGGCCGTGTAGAAGGGAAAAAGCCTTTGCGGGCGAAAAAACCCTTCTGGCGAGTTGGAGAGCTGAGAGACAGTGCCTGCAGACGGTGTTGGTCCAGGAGCTTGGAGAAGGTCGAATTCCTGGAAGTAGGTGTGCCAAAAGAGGCAGGCTGGTGAGTGAGCGGAATAGGAACCAATGTCCTTTGAAGAGAAGCTGGGAGCCTCACAGAGCAAACGCCCCCAGAGGGAGGCGGACAGGGAGGAGAAAGGAGCCGCTGTTGCGAAGAGGCGCCGAGCGTGGGAGAAGCGGCGGAAGAGCCGAAGGAAGGAGGAAAGGGCAGAAGTACAGCGAGAAAGGAATCGTCTGCAAGTGTCATGCCTGCGCCATGGGCGCATACATTTACGAACAATATGGACCTTATTTCCCATTTGCGAGGCTTTAACTACACTTACCACAATGCACTTGGCTATAACCATCTTTTCCTGGCCATTCCTATTCGCCATCTTCGGAACTACAATCCCCAGAAGCCCTAGGGATCTCCTCTGCTTCCACCAGCTCAGGAACAGAAAGGGGGGTGGCCGATAGTCTACAGGTGTGCTTAGCCAGGTGCTACCAATTAGCCTGCCTCTGTGCTGGGCTGGGCGGTATAAATGCTGCTGCCTGCAGGAGCTCAGTCTCTTGCATTAGGAGTCTTCCCGGCACCATGTTGCTCTGAGCTATGGATCTTGTTTGCGGTTCCTCCTTACTCTGGCTTTGGATCCAGTGCCCTGCCGGGCTCTCTACATTGCAGCTGATCACGCTCTGCTGCCTTCCAGCCTCAGCCCTTGCCCTGCCGGGCTCTCTACATTGCAGGTGATCACGCTCTGCTGCCTTCCAGCCTCAGCCCTTGCCCTGTCGGGCTCTCTACATTGCAGCTGATCACGCTCTGCTGCCTTCCAGCCTCCGCCCTTGCCCTGCCGGGCTCTCTACATTGCAGCCGATCACGTTCTGCTGCTTTCCAGCCTCAGCACTGTCCTTTGGGCTCCCTGCTCCTCAGCCTGCCTCACTCCGGCTGCCTACAGCCCTTGTCCTCTGGGCTCCCTGCTCTGCAGCCTGCCTCACTCCGGCTGCCTACAGCCCTTGCCCTCTGGGCTTCCTACTTTGCAGCTGATCATGCTCCGCTGCTTACTACCTACCTTTTTCCGCTGGGTTCTCGGCCTAGCAGCCCTCTACAGTCCTCTGCAACCTTCTACGGTCAGCGGCCCTGCCCCTCAGGGCTCACTCCTTGCTGCCCGGCCCTTCTGGGTTCCTTGCCGTGCAGCCTGCTTTACTCTGCTGCCCTAAGCCCTTTCCCTCTGGGCTCTCTACCTTACAGCCCTGCTCCTGTGGGCTTACTCATTGCTTTCCTGCTCCTCTGAGCTCTCAACCTTGTTCCTTACTGTCCTCTGCTATCCAATCCTGTTACACGACTTTCCCTTCATTTCCTTCTGCTAGTTTGCTATCAACATCCTTTTCCTGGATTTGTCTGTAAGTATCTTCTCTTGTACTGTTTGTAGACCCTTTTGTACAGAGCTTGTCTGTTGGTTCCCATCAGTCAACCTCTGCCCCTTCCCTTGTCTCGTTTCTACATTACAGACACCCATAGCTGCTGTTCCAAGCCATGAGCAAACAGCGTGGGCCTCTGTTATAGCAAACTGTGCAGAAGGATAGAGTTTTTCCTAAGGTTCGTGGAATACTCTTTTCCTATATCTGCATACACCCCTAGAGGGAATCCATTCTGTTGTATCTTATTCCTTGCTACACTTGACTACCCTTCGTTCTCATTACTTTCAGCTGTGTGTGTACTATTCTGTCCACCTTACTTCGGCACAACCACCCGAACCCCTTCTTGGGTGTCCTGTGCCACTTTTAATAGAGTGCCATCTCTGATAGCAAGAGGGGCGGACCTGGTAGAAAGAGACGGCAGAGGATGGCCAAAAAACAAGAAACACTAGCGTCAAAACCCAGAGAGAGCGAGAATGCCAAGCAGGGGTTGCAACGTGACGACCGCTGGGGGTGTGATGGCTAAGTACCTCCCAGTGGTCGCCATATTGAAAACCACTAAACCCATACCCTGCGTTAGAGGAGACGTGACGGAACTATCCGTTCCATCTCCCACAGAGGAGCCGCCAACGCAGAAGTAGACGCCAAATGCTTTGGCGGATGACAGTATACCCCCCTCCAATGCGGGGCAGCCCAGGCTTGTTGGGAAAACGAGAATGAAAGCGGGCAAGCAATCTGGGAGCATTGATGTGAGAAGACGGTTCCCATGAGTCCTCCGACCTTGGGTACCCTTTCCACGAAATCAAGTACTCTAGCCGCCCTCTGTAGTATCTGGAATCACAAATGGCAGAGACTTCATACTCATCTTGGTGTCCCCCTTGAGAAATAGGTTGATTGGGTATAGGTCTCCGGTAGGAGTCGGGGAAAAAAAGGCTTGAGAAGTGAAGCATGGAAGACAGGATGAATGCGACGAAGGTTAGAGGGAAGTTTTAGTCGAAAGGAGAAAGGGTTGACCTTGGAGAGAATAGGGAAAGGCCTCAAGAAACGAGGAGAAAGCTTAGAGGGGCGCACCCAACAGGGTAGGAACTTGGTGGATAACCACACCGTGTCTCCCTTATCCCAATCAGGACAAGGCTTACGATGTGAATCAGCCTGGGTCTTATTGTATCTTCGGCTCTCCTCCAGACAATGTCTAGCAGTAGCGTGAGCTTCTGCTATGGATTGCAGAACTCCTTCAGCTGTCGGGGAGTTTGTGGGAACCGGCATTAGTGGAAGGAAGGCTCTGGGATGTACTCCGTAGGTTCAAAAGAAAGGAGATTGACCAATGGCAGAATGTTTAAAGTTATTATACGTGAACTCAGCAGTGGGAAGCAAGGATGCCCAGTTATCTTGGTGTTGGTTGTTATAGCATCTCAGATATTGTTCCAAAGTAGCATTGAGTCGCTCCGTCTGACCGTTAGTTTGTGGGTGAAAACCAGAGGAAAGGGCTTGTTCCATACCCAGACGAGAACAAAGGGCCTTCCAGAGCTTGGAAACGTATTGACTGCCATGGTCTGAAATGATTTTATCCGGCAGACCGTGCAGCCGAAAGATATCCTGGGCAAAAACCTCAGCCATCTCCGTAGCAGTAGGCATCCCTGGTAGTGGAGAACAATGAGCCAATTTGGTCATAGTGTCAATGGTCACCATGATACAAGTGCAGGAACTGGAAACTAGGAGATCAACAATGAAGTCAGTAGAAACTAGACCCTAAAGACGTGTGGGCATCTCGATTTGAGCGAGAAGACCCATGGGTTTGCCAGTATGATGTTTAGCCATGGCACAAACCAGACAGGCTTGTAAATATTCCTCCACGTCTTTCTTGAGATCCGGCCAAAAAAAAGATCGAGTAACCAGTTCAGTGGTGCTGTACCTTCCTTGATGACCGGCGGTGAGAGTATCGTGACACCAGCCAATGATTCTCCGACGCAGGGGACCTGCAGGAATATACAGGCGATTGTCCAGGTATAGTAGTCCTTCCTTTTCGGTATAAGGTTTCTTTCTTTGGAGCAACAGATCTGGTCTTTCGGAGATCAGACTCGAATTTACTTCCTGGAGAAAGGCGTTGACTAGACCCAATACCTTCTTCCTCTGGAACATCGGTTCTCTTGACGGTATCCTTCCCTCGTGAATCGGCTCTTTCTGAGAAAGGGCATCCGCTACCTTATTGTTGGTGCCAGGTAGGTACGTGATTTGAAAGTCATATTGGGCGAAAAAGTAAGCCCACCGAGCTTGTCTAGAGTTGACACACTCCGTAGTCTGTAGAGCCTTCAAGTTCTTGTGTCTGGTCTGATAAGGAACGTGTGACGTGACCCCATTAATAGATGTCGCCAGACCTCACAAGACTGCTTTATGGCTAACAACTCTTTCTCTAGGACAGAGTAATTAAGTTGACTAGAAGACAGCATCTTAGAAAGATAAGCTATAGGGTGTTCCAGACCCTCATAGGATTACAATAGGACTGCTCCGATAGCCATAGCAGAGGCATCTGTCTCCACAATAAATTGTCTGGTCTGGTCAGGATGGCGAAGGATGGGAGCAGAAAAGAAGAGATTCTTTAGACTACAAAAGCTTTGTTATGCCTCTTCTGTCCAGCGGAAAGGACTAACATCTTTCTTTAGTAGCAGGGTTATGAGCAGGACGATTTCTGAGAAATTTGAGATGAAACTGCGATAGAAGTTTGAAAGTCCAAGGAATCTTTGTACTTCTTTGACTGTAGAAGGAGAAGGCATATTTAGAATGGCTGCCACTTTGCCTGGATCCATTGAAATTCCTTCCTCAGACAAGATGTAACCTAAATAGGGAACGGAGTAGGCGGCAAAAACACATTTCTCCGGTTTGACCAGGAGCTGGTTCTTTTGTAGCCTCTCTAATACCTGTTGAATATGTCTCACATGATCCTCTAGATTGGCAGAAAATATCAAAATATCATCTAGGTAGATAATAACAGAAACCGATAACAAGTCCGAAAACATTCTGTCCATGAAACGTTGGAACGCTGCTGGTGCATTCACCAACCCAAAAGGCATGACCTTATACTCATACAGCCCAAACGGGGTACGGAAGGCTGTCTTCCACTCGTCCCCTTTTGCAATCTGCAATAAATGGTAGGCGTTCCTAAGATCAAGTTTAGTGAACAAGCGCGCCCCTTGTACTGCCTCAATAATTTCATTTATCAATCGCATGGGGTACCGGTCACAAATCGTCACTTTATTGAGGCCTCTGTAGTCGATACAGGGTCGTAGTTCAGTTGAGTCCCTTTTCTTTATAAAAAACAAAGAAGCACCTGCTGGGGACTTTGATGGTTGTATGAGCCCATTCTGCAAATTGACGTCCAAATAGTTCTGCAGGACTTCTCTCGGTTTGTGTCAAGGAAAACGTCCTGACAAACGGAACCAGTGCATTAAGTTCCAAATCAATGGTGCAGTCCTCTGGCCTATGAGGATGTAGTGTGGCTGGTTTTCTTTCGATGAATACTTCCTGATATGGAGAACAATACATTGGTAGAGCGTGTACTCCGGCCTGCTCCTTGGCCAAAACTGTCATTGTCTGCAGGTCACTTCTATTGGGAAAGCAATGAAGTTTACAGTACGAGGAACAGAAGTTTAATTGATTATCCGCCCAATTAATATGTGGGTTATGCTTTCTCAGCCACGTGATACCGAGAATAACAGGGAAATGGGCAGCTAGTATTATGTCAAACTTGAGGGTCTCAGAGTGTTGGAAGATGGTCACCGGCAGTTCCTCAGTGGTATGAGTTATAGGTCCTGAAGAGAGGGGAGAACCGTCAACTCCTTCTACCTTTTGGTCTTCAATGCGAGGTAACCTTGGGAGACCCACCTGTTTGACCCACAAATTGTCCACAAAGTTCCCTGCAGCACCGCAATCCAGGAGGGCTAAACACTCAAACGACCGTCCATAGTTGTCGATAAATACTGGGATAACATCAGTCTGGAATCCTCCTGGATGTTGGGAGCAGAGATCGAAAGAGAAACGTAGGGACTGAGTGTCGTGCAAGAAGCCCCTCGAAACCTAGTCCCTACTGGTGCTGAGGGAAATCGTTTCCCTGCCGTTTTTGAGGCACTTCAGGGCATTCTTTGAGAAGGTGTTGATCCGAGCCACAATAGGCACAAAGTCCCTTCTCCTTTTTCCTTCTTCTTTCTGCGGCTGACAGAGGTCCTCTAGTAGCTCCAATCTGCATGGGCTCTTCAGGAGAGTGGGATGAGGAGGAAGAAGAGGTAGAGGAAGCCGTGGGATCAGTGAGAAATACTGCAGCCCGATGTCTACGGCGTTCCAAACACCATTCCTGAAGACGATAGTCAATTTGTAAAGCATAGGATAGCAGGTCTGAGAAAGATGGTGGTCGGGAGGCTCTGGGGCGTTCATCCTTTATTTCCTCTTTAAGGCCTCTTCGAAAAATGGCGTACTGGGCTTGTTCCGACCAGCCAGCTCCTGCCGCCAAAGTCTTGAACTCAGATATGTATGTCAGTACATCGGAAGACCCCTGGCAGATATCCAACAGGTCTTCACAATCAGTATACGTCAATTCGGGCCTTTCGAAAGTCTGTCTTAGTAAAGCTTGGAATCCTGCAAAATCCTGCAATATAGGGTTGGAACTGGTAACCAGCGGGGTAGCCCACGCCAGTGCGTTGCCAGTCATGTTAGATATCAGAAACCCAACCTTTGTTTGGTCTGTAGCAAACAAACGGGGCCTGAACGTGAAATATGTGATGCAGGCCTCCAAGAATTCCTTGACTTTCTTAGAGGACCCATCAAACTTCCCTGAAGAGAGTGCCATAACAGGCAGTTCTGGCGATGGAGGTTCTCGGGCCGAAACCAACTGTTTTAGTACAACATTCTCCGCCTTTACGGTCTGCAGCTCTTGGGACATCCCTTGGATGGCTTTCCATAATTCCTGGATCTGCTCTTTGGCCGACATTTCAACTGTTTGGCGTTGCAATCTGACCTGTTCTTGAGTCTCCTCCAAGCCTCTTTCCTCCCCACTCTCCTCACCTGATTCAAGGTCCTCAAAGTGTAGTTGTCGGTGAGACAGGTAATCCTTTTCCCTCTTGTGCGAGGTATGCCTGCCTCGAGAGGAAGCCACAGTGAATGCTAGTAAACAGCAGTCCTGGGGCCCCTTTCACCTGGTCAGGCCGTGTAGAAGGGAAAAAGCCTTTGTGGGCTGGAAAACCCTTTGGGTGAGTCGGAGAGCTGAGAGACAGTGCCTGCAGACGGTGTTGGTCCAGGAGCTTGGAGAAGGTCGAATTCCTGGAAGTAGGTGTGCCGAAAGAGGCTGGCTGGAGCTAATGAGTGAGCGGAATAGGAAGCAATGTCCTTTGAAGAGAAGCTGGGAGCCACACCGAGCGGACGCCCAATGCGGAAGACAGGTACAGAGCTGGTAAGTGAGCGGAAAGGGCACCGCTATCCTTTGACGTGAAGCGGGGAGCCTCACAGAGCGAACGCCCCCAGAGGGAGGCAGACAGGGAGGAGAAAGGAGCCGCTGCGGCGAAGAGGCTCCGAGCGCGGGAGAAGAGGAGGAAGAGCCGAAGGAAGGAGGAAAGGGCAGAAGTAGAGCGAGAAAGAATCGGTCCGCAAGAGGGGCGGACCTGGTAGAAAGAGACAGCCGAGGATGGCCAAAAAACAAGAAACACTAGCGTCAAAACCCAGAGAGAGCGAGAACGCCAAGCAGGGATTGCAACGCGACGACCGCTGGGGGTGTGATGGCTAAGTACCTCCCAGCGGTCACCATATTGAAAACCACTAGACCCATACCCTGCGTTAGAGGAGACGTGACGGAACTATCCGTTCCGTCTCCCGCAGAGGAGCCGCCAACGCGGAAGTAGACGCCAAGTGCGTTGGCGGATGACAGTCGTCAAGCTTACTATGAACCTTGGTCAACCCATCCTACATGCATGTCAACATGCGTTGAGTTTCGGAGGGTTCTGTTGGAAATGTCGCCGCCTCCATATAGATAAACGGTTCACCAGATGTTGAAGGTTTGGCGGTAGCATTAGTGTATTAGTTCATGGAACGCTGGCTCTTGGAGCTCCCCTTGCTCATATTGCGCAGGGACTAGAGCAACAGCCAGAGGGCTGGTTAGCAGGTATTGCAGGCCAGTGATATGCCTCCCTGTGTCGCGGGCCCTATTTCGTGGGGTCATGTGCCGCCTCTCACTAGTAATGTTGGGAAGACAATGTTGCCCAGGAGAAGGGTTTTGGGGGGAGCGGGTCACACCTGCAGCGTCGCCCAGGTCAAGTCAGATCCACCCCTCAACTCAGCCCTCAACAGTGGAGGGGGTCGCTGGGTCGATGTCAGTGACGCGGGCGCTAAGACCCCAAAGCAGGTGCCAGGCTACCCATTGTGTGTCAGCAGTTCAGCGGGAGCGAAAAAGACTGTGGGGCAATGCTGGAGGCACTTCAAGGTATCAGGCCGTGCCGGTTAGTGTCCGCTGCATATCCGCATGAACAGACCAATCCTTTTAAAAAAGGTTTGCAGAGTGCGGTAAGTGCAGGTTTAAGGGTGGCACGTGTCAGGCTACAAGTTGCGCGAAGTTCCAAGTTTCACGTGGCATTGGTGTAGTAAAATGCCATAAGATGGTTGCTGTAGTATCAGGGCCCAGGTTGATCACGGGTACGCTGGTGCAGCGGTGTAGGTGTTCCCCAAGAGTTCCAGGCCAGCCCCCACCGACCCCAACTCAGTGCAGCATAATCTGGAAAGGGGCCCAAGTTAAAAAATAAGGATATGACTGGGGTCAGGATGTTGGAGATGGCCCCCGGGGGCCTAGTGGGCCGACAGGGTGCTGCCAAATCCCCTGCCAGGCCGCACTTACCCAACGGGGCACAGCTGCCCACCTGGATGTATCTGGTGATGTTGCAGGGTACCGCTGGGTCCGCACGGCAGATGGTTGATGGTCTGGAGCAACGTAGGGAGGTCTTAGCGTTCCGCAGCTCGCCTCCTGCAGCGGGGCCCAGGCAGATGGCAGGTGACCCCATCCACAGGTCCATGGGGGCGCTCCACCGGACTCAGGGAGGCTGTCGCAGCAGGTGGAGTAGAGGATCGCATGTCGGCCACCGGGCCATCCCTCAGCAGACCCAGGGTGTTTGTGCCCTGCTGTGGGGAGAAGGAGGGATTGGTATGCTCCGGCAGATGGAGACAGGCTCCTCTGGCTGCAGTAAGTATCCCGCTGGCCTCCACTGCCCGCCAAGAAGAACCAGTCGCACAACCTGCATCGTCCCTCGCACGCGCCGGGATAGCAGTCGGTCCGGGCTGGAAATAACTTCAGAAAAGAACTGGAATGTACCTATGGGTGCCGGCAACACCTCTCCAGCGCCAAAGTAGCAGGACGTTGTGCAAAGCAGGAATGTTTCCGTCCAGGTTGACCACAGACTCAGGAGCTCTTACCAAGAACTACCATCTTGGCCACAATGAAACAGCGCCCCCCCTATGTTCCTTTTCTTTCTATGATCTCATGCGGTCCATGCCACTTGGGGGCAAGTTTGTTTTCTGAGGTGGGTAAGAGGACTATAACTTTCTGTCCAATAGAAAAATATCTTAAATTTACCTTTTTGTCGAAACTGGCCTTTTGCTGGCTTTGGGCCTTTCCCATGTGAGTAAAAACTAAGTCCGGCTGATTTCATGTGTTCTCGCATTCTAGTGGTGGTTTGGGATATTGGAATGGGGGCCTCCTGGCGTTCTTCCCAGGTTTCCCAGAGCATGTCCAGGACATCTCTTGGTTCTCTTCCATAGAGTAGCTCAAAGGCAGAGAAACCTGTGGAAGCTTGGAAGGTTTTTCTCACTGCAAATAGTGCCCATGGGATCATTCGGTCCCAGTCCTTCCCGTCCTTGTCTACCAATTTTCATAGAATTAGTTTTAAGGTCTTATTGAATCATTCTAGTAGACCATCGGTTTGGGGATGGTACACAGATGTTCGCAGGGTGGTAATATGGAGTAACTCTTTGACTACAGCCATAAGCGTACTCATAAAATGTGAACAACCCTGATTGGTTAGCATTTCTTTGGGAAAGCCTACCCTAGAGAAATATGGTAGATGTGCAATGTTTCAAACAGTTAAAAGGACTGACCTGTGCTTCCCGTTGGGATATGGCAGGCAATAATGATGAGCGCAGGTTGAAGCCCAGAAAAACCTCCCCCAAGCCTGGTAGGAAACAGGGCTGCAGAGGAGTCCTGGGCCAAGCCCAAAAAGGTAAAAACCCTTCCTTTTATCCTTCGCTGATTGTAGTAAATGGAATGCAGCAATTACAGAGTAGAACATTCAATTGCCAACACGAAGGAAAAGGAGTTTGAGAAATAATGTGGGCAGAATGAATGATCCGCGAGTTAGCTGTCCCAGAATGGCAGAGCACTCAGAGGAGAGATGGACAGTGAGCCGCAGAGGAGGTCAGAGCGCGAAATGGGTATGAGAGCAAGAGAGGAGGAAGGCAGGGAGAGCTAAGAGGAGCTCGGGTGCTGAGCAGGAGGAAGAGATGAAATCTAGGAATTGAAAGTTCAAAGTCAAACAGCATCAGTGCTTGGTAACAAAAATGAAGTGACGAACAGAGCTCACCTAAACTTCCAGTATATATGCTGCTCCAGGTGTGTTAGTACTCAAGTACTAAATTCAGCAGTGGTGGCTTTACACGTCGTGATGCAATTTAGTCTTTCTGACAATATACTCCTCAAGAGTACAAAAGGACAGATTGAGGTGAGTATTGCCCGAAAATGTTTGTACGCCCTGGTACCTGTACAGCTGGCTGCAAGAGAAAATAACCAAGTATTACAACAGGACCCAATACAACGAGATATCTAAGCAATGTGATGAGTAGATACTCACAAGAAAGAAATTGAGACTGGGACTGATAGTTCCAGGCTAGGTTGGTGAGTATCCTGAAACAAGAGAGGGAACTATTACCAGGAGTGTTAATGTTCTTTGATCCCCCCGTTGCGCTAATGTCTTTAAGTTCTTTAGAGTCTTTGGGCCGAAAAAACAGGAAAATAAGCAAATTGTATGAAGATGAAAAAGTTCAATCGAAGTTCCGGGTTTGCAACAAGCGGGTAAGAATTGAGGAATGAGAGGAAACACTCAGTGGACTGTCCGGTATATGAACAAGCGGGTAAGACGTGAAAAATGGAGCAAATGCAATCCGTGGTTGTTCCGGGTTGTCAATGAGCAGGTAAGACGTGAGGGATGAGGCAAATGCAGTCCGTGGCTGTTCTGGGTTGTCAACGAGCAAGTAAGACGTGAGGGATGAGGCAAATGCAGTCCGTGGCGGTTCTGGGTTGTCAATGAGCAGGTAAGATGTGAGGAATAAGGCAAAGGCAGTCTGTGGCCGTTCCGGTTGTCAACGAGCAGGTAAGACGTGATGGGTGAGGCAAAGGCAATCCGTGGACGTTTCGAGTCAGCAGGAAACCCAGATAAGCAGTTACAAGAACAAGGCAAGGAGGGTCAAGGAGTAGACCAGGGTTGCAGGGAACTGGATAACAAGAGAACAAAATACGAAGCTTGAAATTACAAATTCAGAAGCAGCGCCTTGCAGCGTAGGCGGGGATAAATACTGGTCACCTGACCACACGCACAACGCACCGCCGTACGCTAGAATGCCTACGCGAAACCACAGGGCGCCAGCGTCTCCATGGCAACCCGTAACGTTCTCTGAAAGAACGCGTAGACAGAGATGAAGAATTCCGAAATGATAGTCTCGGATTCAACCTGGGGATTCGAGAATGTCTATTACTGTATGTACCAGATCTATGAGAAGAATAAGAGGAATTCCATGGAACCATGACAGTTTCCTCCCCCAAAGAAAAATCCCCAGAGCGGGAGGCCAAAAACCAAGACATGAGGAAAGGAGCATGCACGTTAGACTCAGGTTCCGAAGTATGCTCCTCCGGACCGTATCCTTTCCAGTCAATAAGGAAATGACGAACCCCACATATCTTCTTCATATCCAAAATAGCTTTGACCTCGTATTCCTCCACACCCTTAACCATAACGGGTGCCGGACAAGGAGGAAGGCGGGTACCAGCAGGGCAAGGTTTCAAGAGGGAAACATGAAAGACCGGATGTATCTTCCACTTGGAAGGTAACTCCAAACGTATTACCAAAGGATTGAGTACGGGAAAGGACCCACAAAACGGGGCACCAAGCATCTACGACCAGGCAAATGGAGATTTTTAGATGCCAACCAGATCATCATCCAGGCTTGATAATCAGGAGCAGGTATCCGGTGCTTGTCAGCATATAGTTTCACTTGCCGTTGTGCGGCCTCCAAGTGATCAGAGACAGTCTCCCTCAAAGAAAGAAAATCACGAATGCAGTCTTGGGCTGCCGGATTGTCAGTGGTAGGAATAACATCACTAGGAATGGACCTGGGATGAATACCATAAAGGGCAAAAAATGGAGTGGTGCCAGTAGACGAATGGACTGAATTATTGTATGCGTATTCTGCTGCCCCCAAAACGTTCAACCATGACTCTTGATGTTGAGCGATTAGACAGCGTATTTGCCCTTTCTGTCTGCCCATCATTTTCAGGGTGATATGCCGTGGAGTAACGTCCATCAATACCCAATGCAGTGACAAGATGACGCCAGACACGAGAGGTAAACTGTGAACCTCGATCACTAATGATTTCTGGCAGGCCAAAACGACGAAACACATGCTGCAAGAACAATTCAGCTAGGAGAGGAACAGAAGGTATGCCTTGCCAAGGCACAAACAAGGCCACTTTTGAAAAGTAGTCTATGACCACCCATATGATATCACAGCCTCTGACAAGAGGTAATTCTACCACGAAATCCATCGAAATCATTAACCAAGGTTTCTTTGGGACAGGCATGGGATGAATCAGCCCCATTGGTTTGGACGCCGTACCCTTGCATTGAGCACAAATAGCGCAATTCCTGATGTACTCCGACACATCCTTAGTCATAGTGGGCCAGAATGCCCATTGTTTGACCAATTGAAGAGTCTTGCATCTACCCGGATGTGCAGCCATTAAAGCATCATGACACCACTGAAGAGCCAACACACGGGTTGCAGCTGTAGGAAGATAAAGCCGCCCTTGTACATACGGCAATGAATGGATGACTTCCATCCCATAATCATGAAGTTCTGGAGGATTGGTTGTCATCCAGGATTGAAATAAACCCTTCAAAGAAGAGTCAAAGGTACAAGAACAAATGACAAACGACGGCTGTAACACCTTCCTTTCCCAGACGGGAGTCTGCCCACCTTCATTCAATCTGGACAATGTGTCTGCCTTAGAATGCAAACTTCCTGGACGGTAAATGATTTGGAAGTTGTACATTGAAAAGAATTCATGCCAGTGTGCATGGCGGGCGGTAGTACAGCGTACTGACTTAAGAGCAAGGAGATTACGATGGTCAGTTAAGACCTGTACCAGAGCCATAGTACCCAATAGATGGTGCCTCCATACCAGGAATGTATCTCGTATTGCAAGTAGTTCACGTTCAGTGATCGTATAATTCATCTCATACTTGGTAAGTTTTCTAGAATGATAGGCCACGGAATGTAGAAGGCCTGTGTCCACACATTTCTGTGAAAGAATAGCCCCAATAGCATAATCAGAGGCATCGGTCTCAACAACAAATGGACGCTTTTGATCCGGATGCTGGAGCACTGGGGCTGAAATAAACGAGGATTTGAGCGTCTCAAATGCTTCTTGGGCTTGATCAGTCCAGACAAAGCGATTTTTTTGAGCTGGTTAGGGCAGTCAAGGGAGCTGGGATAGCAGAAAAGGAATGGATGAACCGCCTGTAAAAATTTGCTAATCCCAGAAATAACTGAAGGGATTTTATATTAGTTGGAACAGGCCAGTCCAAGATTGCCTTAACTTTATTATTGCTCATCTTAACACCCTCACTGGTGATATCGTACCCTAGGAATTCCACCTGATCGGCGTGAAAGACACACTTCTCCAACTTAGCATAGAGACTAGACTGCTTTCACGTAGTCTCTGTAGAACAGTGGAGACGTGCTGAACATGTTCTTGGTAAGTAGAGGAATATATGAGGATATCATCAAGATAAACAACCATGAATTGGTCCAGTAAGTCCTTGAAACATCATTAATGAAATACTGGAACGTAGCTGGGGCGTTACATAAGCCGAATGACATGACCAGATATTCAAAAAGACTATACTTTGTCTTAAAAGCTGTCTTCCATTCATCACCTTCTCTGATTCTCACCAGATTATAAGCCCCCCTTAAATCCAGTTTGGTAAAAAACTTGGAAGAACCCAGCTGATCCAGCAGGACTGAATTCAGAGGTATTGGATAATGATTCCGTACTGTCATTGCGTTCAATTCTCTGTAATCGATACAGGGGCGTAGGTATCCCTCTTTCTTTGGAACAAAGAAAAGAGGCGATGCTGCTGGAGACCTAGAGGGACAAATGAATCCCGTACTAAGTGCTTGGTCTAGGTACTCCTTTAACACCACGTCCTCCTTTTGCGTGAGTGAATATATCCTACCCGAAGGAATACGGGCCTCTGCCAGTACCAGTAATTCAATCGGGCAATCTTAGGGACGATGCAGAGGTCATTTTTCTGCCGCCTTTTTATCAAAAACATCCCTAAAAGAATCATACTCTTTAGGAAGGAGCACTGTAGCGATAGCCCCAATAGTACCCTCTGCGTCCAGGAGCAGGGTACTAGGATTCTTTGGTTCAACCGTAGGTACGTGACAAGACTCCTGGCATTGGTCTGAGGTAAATGTAACAGAACGTGACACCCAATCGATGATGGGATTATGTTTGGTTAACCAGGGCAGTCCCAGAATCACCTTGAGTTCGGGAGCTGAAATGTCATCAAAATGGATGACCTCTGAATGTGTGTTACCAATTGATAACCCAAGGTCAATGGTTTGTTTCCGTTACCATACCAGAGATCAGGGAGGTACCGTCCACTGCATTGACTAAATCTGATGTTTTCTTGGTAAGCAATGGAATGGAATGGTCACGGACGTATTGAGCGTCCACATAATTTCCCGTTGCCCCTGAATCAAGAATGGGTTCAACAGACCAGGGTTTCTCAGAGGGACGAGACAAGGTAGCCAATACCGAAAAAGGAACCGAAGACTTGAGGTCCATAACAACTTGGCTCGACAAAGGGACCCCCTCCATTGTCGAGCTTTGGTGTTTCCCGCCTTCTTAGGTTTTTTGGGACAAAGTTTCAGAAAATGCTCTGAGGAGCCACAATAGAAGCATAAATGATTGGCCCTTCTAAGCTCTCTTTCGGTGGAGGTAAGTGGTCCTCGAATGGCACCGATCTACATTGGCTCGGATGTTGAAACAGGTGTCAACACAGGTGGGACGGTTAGTGTGGTTCTTTGTTCGTCCTTTCGTTCCGCCTTGCGAGCATCAATTTGCAACACTAGGTCAACCAGTTCTGGGAAACCACTATGTACCACTGGTACTGTTGCTAAAATGTCCTTCAGACCTTCCGAGAGACCTTTATAGAACAGAACTGCTTTCTTTTCATCTGGCCAATCTGTTTCTGCAACTAGCTGATTGAACATAGCCAAATACTCCAAAAGGGAACTGTTCTTCTGTTGCAAAGAAAGTAATTCCAGGTCCGCAGCCTGTGATTTATACCTGGTATCAAAGACACGAGTCATAGCCATAATCAGTGCCTCACAATCATATAGTAACGGGCTACCTTGTTCCAGCAGGGGATTGGCCCTTACTGCAGCAGTACCCCCAAGGTTAGACAACACAAAAGTTGCCTTTGTAGTAGCATCCAGAAAGGAGGCAGGTCTACACAAGAAATGTAAACGGCACTGATTCATGAATGTTCGAAAGGTCTTAGGATCCCCTAGGAACCTTTCTGGAGGAGCCAGCGGAAACTGGGCTGCCATGAAAACAGGCCCTGACTCCGTGCTCGACGGAGCTCTTCCTGTGGCAGAATCCGCACCAGGACTAGAAGCTCCAGCCCCTGATTGTAAGTCAGCATGTAATTCATTGATACAACGTTGGGTAGCATCATGCACTGCTGTCATGTCTGCCCTGAGGTCAGCCACCACCTTGGACAAAGCCACCAAATGATCAGCGGCTACCTCCATTTTAAGGCTTCTGAATATGTTAGGACTCAAGTACTAAATTCAGCAGTGGTGGCTTGACATGTCGTGATGCAATTTAGTCTTTCTGACAATATACCCCTCAAGAGTACAAAAGGACAGATTGAGGTGAGTATTGCCTGAAAATGTTTGTACGCCCTGGTACCGGAACAGCTGCTGCAAGAGAAAATAACCATGTATTACAGCAGGACCCAATACAATGAGATAACTAAGCATCGTGATGAGCAGATACTCACAAGAAAGAAATGGAGTCTGGGACTGATAGTTCCAGGCTAGGTTGGTGAGTATCCTGAAACAAGAGAGGGAACTAAAACCAGGAGTGCAAATGAGTAAGAAACAGAAGAACCAGACAGTAATGGGTTTACCAATGATTTTCCGTGAGGAGTTCTGAAACAGAGGTTGCTCTGATGAACTGGAAGTCCTGGGAACACCAAGTTTTGATTCCTATTCCCGCCGGCACGAGGACGCCTAAAGAAGTCTTTGATAATGCGCCGTTGCGCGAATGTTCTTTGATCCTTGAGCCGTTGCGCTAATGTCTTTAAGTTCTTTCGAGTCTTTGGCCCGAAAAAACTGGAAAATGAGGAAATGGTATGTAGATGAAACAGTTCAATCGAAGATCCGGGTTTGCAACAAGCAGGTAAGAATTGAGGAATGAGAGTAAAAACTCCGTGGATGGTCCAGTATAGGAACAAGCGGGTAGGACGTGAGAAATGGAGCAAATGCAATCCGTGGTCGTTCCGGGTTGTCAACGAGCAGGGAAGACGTGAGGGATGAGGCAAATGCAGTCTGTGGCTGTTCCGGGTTGTCAACGAGCAGGTAAGACGTGAGGGATGAGGCAAATGCAGTCCGTGGCCGTTCCGGGGTTGTCAACGAGCAGGTAAAACGTGAGGGATGAGGCAAATGCAGTCCGTGGCCTTTCCGGGTTGTCAACAAGCAGGTAGGACGTGAGGAATAAGGCAAAGGCAGTCCGTGGCCGTTCCGGTTGTCAACGAGCAGGTAAGACGTGATAGTTGAGGCAAAGGCAATCCGTGGATGTTCCGAGTCAGCAGGAAACCCAGGTAAGCAGTTACAAGAACAAGGCAAGGAAGGTCAAGGAGTAGACCAGGGGCACGGGGAACTGGATAACAAGAGAACAAAATACGAAGCTTGGAATTACAAATTCAGAAGCAGCGCCTTGCAGCGTAGGCGGAGATAAATACTGGTCAGCTGACCGCATGCACAACGCGCCGCCGTAGGCTAGAACTCCTACGCGAAACCACAGGGCGCCAGCGTCTCCATGGCAACCCATAACGTTCTCTGGAAGAACACGTAGACAGAGATGAAGAATTCCGTGATGATAGTCTCGGATTCAACCTGGGGATTTGGGAATGTCTCTTACTGTATGTACCAGAACTATGAGAAGAATAAGAGGAATTCAATGGAAACCTGACAAGGTGATCGTGCTGCGTCCTCCGCATCAGAGTGCTCGCGGGCGACATCTTGGGGGACAACTACAACGTTAACGTTGTTTGTGAGTATTGCACCCACTCTCCGCCATCTTGGGAATGTAAAATGTCTGTGCGGTGTCTTTTGCGCCAGTGCTGCCAGATGGACCAGGAAGAGGTTGAGTTCCGGACAAGATTTTTCAAGGTTTGCTGAGTGGTATTATTTCGCATTGGGAATACCTCAGGGTATGGGTCACATAATCCACGATCAGCAGGACATACTTGTTAAATAATTTAGATGTTTCAAGAGGTCATATTATGTCCATGCCAATTTGCGAGAAGGGGACTTCTATAATTGCCAACGGGTTCAGACGGGCAGGTAATGGAACGTGTGGGTTGGTCTTTTGCCATATATCGCATGTTTGTATGAAAGTTTTGATGTCAGCGTGGATACCCGGCCAGTAACGTTTTCCACTAATATGCGCCTCAGTTTTAGCTTGCCTCAAATGTCCTCCCGTGAGGTTGGAATGGGCGATCTCTAGCATGACCTTTCTGAGACTTTTAGGTATTACCAGTTGAGTTTTTATTAACCCTTCAGGGGTGGTTTCTTTTCTGTAAAGTAACCCTAGTTTTAAGAAGAAGAAGGGACTTCCCTTCTCTAGGCCTTCTTCTTCAGGAATTGCTTGTAAAAAAGCTTCAGCGAGGGCTGGATCATTTCGCTGTGCAAAGGCTAAATCGGGATAGATAGTGGGTTCCTCTACTTTTCTTACTTCGATGGCAGGGGATTTATCAACTTCTCCAAATCCTAGGTTGCCTCTGTCTGTTTCATCTAGTTCACTTTCTTGGAATTCATAGAATAGAGCTCTCTCGAAAATTCCCTGTGCAATTTGGTCTCCCCGACATACCTCAAAAGAGACTTTGCCATGATTATGTAAAAGAATGTTCACGTCTCCTCGGAAGTCAGGATCAATAATGCCTGCTAAATCATATATCCCGAACTTCCATGCTAAGCCAGATTTTGGGGCTAATCGTATGTAACATCACAGAGGGGGAATAAAAAATAAATCTGTATGAATCATTCCTCTTTTCCTAGGGGGAATAATAGATACTAATACTACTAATAATAGCTACTGCTACAGATATCAAACCCTGTTTAAAAATTGGTGACAGGAAAACTTGACTGGCAACAGAGCGCTTGCCTTGTCACCAATTCTTAAACAGATATCAAACCCTATTGATTCCTTGGTGGCAATGCAAGGGTTGGAAGCTCTCTGACTAAGCTTTTGAAATTGCATGGTTCCCTAATTAGTTTCAATTAAGTCACATCCCATGCCTGACACCATATGTGAAGAACTCATGGTGACAGCAATCAATACAGACACAAATGATCACAGTTCAAGAGTGTTTATTGAACAATGAAATGATGTATGCAGGTTGGAAAAACACCTAATCTAATCCTAAATCTAAGATGGGAGCAAGCGTCGCCCATCAAATGAAAAATAAGGCAGTCCTAGTGGTGTTGTGTCTAATCAAAATGGGCTATACTAAGAAACCTATTGCCAAACCTCACAACTAATACAAAAATAAGAGTGTGGGATAGTTATCAAGAAAAGAAAGAAGTGTTCTCAAATAATATGTCATGATGCAGTCATGAACCGTCGCCCATGTCCTTTCTGGACTTCGTGGTCCCTGACACATAGGGGATTGAATGCAGTAATCCTTTCAACATGGCCGCCGGACACGGAACGCTGTTTGCCAGTCCTTGCGCTCCACGCTCTGCGTTCTACTAAACAGACACGCCCCCGTGCCTCTGCGCGTCTCAACGCTACCGCTTGCTGTAGTTGGACATGTGTTGCCGGAGTTCGCTCGGGGCTTTCATCTGCATCCTGTTTCCCGATTCCTTGAATCCCCCTTCCTTCCCTCCTTTCCTCAAAACTTACCTTCGAACTTCCTGGATTTTTGCCTGCCCTCGGGTCACAGCGTTCCGTGTCTCCGAGCTCGGACATTGCTCCGTCCTGGTCTCCGTCTTGGACACCTGAACGTATCCTGGAGTTGGATTGTCATCCTCACACTGGAATCCGAAGACCGGCGCACGGGTCTATACAAATCCCAGACCGTGCGAAAGAAGTCACCAAAGAAGGTCTCAAGCAAACAACAAAAACAGGTGAGAAGGGGAGAGACTTGTGACAGATTGAGACGCCTAAAGAACGATACAGACACAGAGATGGAAGCCGCGGTTCAAGACCTCATGCGAGGCATGCAGGAACTAACCACAGAAGTTCAGAACCTTAAGGCTGAGAATGCTGCATTAAAGCAGCTAGTGTTGTCACGTGACTCTGCAACTAAGGAAAGTGTGTTATTGGGAGGAGTAGTGGACACATTTGATGATTTATCAAAGACCCTCCGTGCCTTCCTTGATTCATGTTTGGTACACTTCACCTTCAAGGCCTACTACTTTTCCACTCCTCGAGCAAAGGTGGGGTTCATGATCTCACACCTCACTGGTAACGCCTTTACCTGGGCAACCCCCCTAGTCAATTCGGGCGACGCCCTCCTGGATAATTATGATGGGTTCGTGGAAGCCCTAAAAGCCATGTTTGATCGGCCAGAGCAGGTTTACAGCGCTCAAGAACGCTTACTTGAATTTCAACAAGGTTCCCAGGATATGCTTACCTATGTGACCCGCTTTAAACAACTTGTGAAGGAAGCTGATTGATCTCAAGAAGCCAGCTTCACCCTCTTCCAAAGAGGCCTGAATGAAGAAATAAAGGACGAGTTAGCCAGGGTAGCTCGCCCAAACTCCTTCCAGGCTCTTATGGACCTTTCCTTGCAAATCGACTTTCGAATCCAGGAAAGAAAGGCGGAGAAAAAGAAATCCAAATCAACCTTCTAGAAGGCTTCCAAAGACCACTCAATCAGACCAGAGCCCACAGCTTCTCATAACTCGGATCCAGAACCCATGCAACTGGGGGCCTTCCGTGGACCCATTACCCCACAAGAAAGAATGTGCCGAATTCACACTGGTCTATGCATGTATTGCGCCTCCGATAAACATCTCGTGAGAGAGTGCCCTATTGCTCCTCCACGGTATTTGGGAAACGCCAGCTCCCGATCCTAGATGCGGCACAGTTTCGGGAGAGCGATGTCTGCTCCACATCAATTCCTTCCTTGAACTCTCCTGGACAAAACAATCTTGTGATTCTACAGGAATTCCTATCGCCTTCCAAGAAAGAATCTTACCCCATCCTGGCATAAGTGGATTGCGGAGCCATGGGCATATTCATAGATCATGATTGGGTCACTTCTCACAACATTCCACATGAAACTCGAGAGACAATGCAACCTGTAGAAGCTATTGATGGGAGACCCCTGTCTTCGGGACCCATAACCCTTCAAACAACAGAGGTCATACTTTCCATAACCCCCCATCAAGAGAGGATCAAATTTGACATCATAAGGTCGGCCCACTAGCGAATGGTTCTAGGCATGCCCTGGTTACAGAAGCATAACACCTACATCAATTGGGCAGCAGGCTCCTTGTTTCATGGTTCTGAACATTGTATGTCCCACTGCTTATCACAAGATACCTCACCAAGGTCCTCTGAAGACTCTCAAGAAACTCCGCAAATTCCAGTCACTGTTTCTAACATCATCCAGATTCTCAGGGCCTATCAGGCTTACACAGATGTATTCTCGCCAGTCATTGTTCAAGCTCTTCCACCACACAGACCTGAGGATTGTACCATTGATACTGAACCTTCAACAGTAATCCCTTTCGGGAGAATGTTTATTTTGTCAAAACCCGAAAAATGGGCCCTCTGGTAATACTTGGATACCAACTTGGAAAATGGTACTATACGACCATCCAAGTCCCCAGCGGGCGCTTCTCTATTTTTCGTCCCCAAGAAGGATTCCAAGGAGTTTAGACCATGCCTAGGTTACTGTGGCCTTAACCAGTGTACTCTCAAGGATCGTTACCCATTGCCTCTCATCTCGGACATCCTGGAAGCAGTCAGAGGTGCAGTCGTCTTCACGAAATTATATCTCAGGGGTGCCTATCATCTTATTCGCATAAAGGAAGGTGACAAATGGAAGACAGCCTTTAGAACACCCTTTGGCCACTTTGAATACTTGGTTATGCCCTTTGGACTTGCTAATGCCCCAGCAATCTTCCAACGTTTTATGGATCGGGTGTTTTCTGATATGCTGTTCCTCTTCGTTATTGTATATCTGGACGACATACTGATATACTCCAAGGACCACCTGAAACATGAAGAGCAGGTAAAGACTGTCTTACAACGTCTACATGAACACAAGCTCCTGGCGAAACCCGAGAAGTGTCTCTTCCTTGTATCCACTGTTCACTATCTCGGATTCGTTCTTAGCCCAAAAGGAATTGGAATGGACCCCTCAAAGGTTGATTCCATTCTATCCTGGCCTGTTCCAACCACTGTAAAACAAATCCAATCTTTCCTGGGGCTTGCTAACTTCTACCGGAAATGTATACGAACATTTTCTGAGATTGTGCATCCCATTGTTACATTGTTAAAGAAAGATACCCCCTTTTGGTGGACCTCTGCCCAAGATTTGCTGTTCCAGTGGTTGAAGTCGGAGTTCACACAAGCTCTCATCCTAGCTCAACCTGACATTGATCGACCTTTCCTTGTCGAAACTGATGCCTCCAATTACACCTTTGGGGCAGTCCTGAAACAGGAACTTGGCGACAAGTTAGAACACCTTATCGCCTATCTTTCTCGCACCTTGACCCCCCAGTGGAACTCATTATTCCGTCCTGGAAAAGGAATCGATAGCCATCCGTCAAGCCTTCACTGATTGGTGTCATCTTCTTTTGGGAGCCAAACACCCGGTACAAGTCCGCACGGACCATCAGAATCTTCAAGTCCTGCAATCCCTAGAATTAAGAAACAGTCGCCAGGCCCATTGGGCCTTCTTTTTTGCCCAATACCAATTTCAAATCCATCAAGTTCCTGGAACACATAACATTATAGCCAATGCCTTATCCGGACGTCCTGATTATGAACCCCTTGAAGATCGGACCTTTCCTAGATGTTTCCCCAGACAATATTTGTTGCCCAAGCAATTACCCTTCTGGAGGATATTCAAATTCAAACCCAGTCCTCTGACCCTTGGAAGGAGTTTAAGAGAAACAATCGGTGGAATGTCAATACAAAGGATGGATACCTGTTTAAGGACAATCGCTTGGTCATTCCCACTCCTGGACTGACACAAAAGATCGCAAGCTTATGCCACGATACTTTTCATTCAGGACATCGTGGCATCACCAACACGCTCCATCTAATACAAAGACAGTTTTGGTGGCCAAAGATGAAGGATGATATCAAGATCCATATCCAGACATGTGCAGTCTGCAATCAGAACAAACATGATAACAAAAAACCAGCAGGTCTCCTGCTCCAACCAACAATACCAACAAGACCCTGGGAAATCATTGCTACAGATTTTATTGTGGAACTACCCTCTTCCAGGGGCTACAGAACTATAATGGTTACCATTCATTGATTTGTTCACTCATATGGCTCATTTTACACCTTTATACAAACTGCCATCCTCATCTGAACTTGCTGGAATTTTCCTGGAACACATATTCCGGCTTCATGGGCTACCGTCCAAGATCATTTCTGACCGGGGACCCCAGTACATATCCCAGTTCTGGAAACAGTTATGTCGTATACTGGGAATCCAACGTGCCTTGTCTTTGGGTTATCACCCACAGACCAATGGAGCCACTGAACAAGTAAACCAAACCCTGGAACAGTATCTCTGTTGCTTTGCCACCAAGGTTCAGGATGATTGGTCACTCTTAATACCTGTGGCCGAATTCGCATACAACAATTCGGATCATTCAGCTATCAAAACCAGTCCCTTCTTCTGCAGTCAAGGATTTCATCCTTCAGTTCTACCGCCCATTCTTCCACACCCTACCCCAGTACCTGCGGTTGATTCCTGGATTGAAACACTAATTAATGTGCACAGAGAAGCAAAGGAACACCTTGAAAAGGCCCGAAGAGATGTTAAACATTATGAAGACTCCAAAAGGAGACCTGGGCCTTCCTATTCAGTAGGCGATAAAGTCTGGTTATCCTCGAAACTCATTCCCCGTCACCGAACGACCAAATAAATTGGCTCCCAGGTATTACGGGCCCTTCTCTATAAAAGAAATCGTCAACCCAGTGGCCTTTCGACTTCGACTACAGAATCATGGAAAAGGATCCATCCAGTCTTCCACACCTCTCTGTTGAAACCATATGTTCAGCCCTTTCAAACTGCTCCAAGATCTACCCCAGTGATTGTCAATGACCAACTCGAATATGAGGTCTCCAGAATCTGTGGCTCTAGGTACCGACGTGGTAAATTACAATATTTGGTCGAGTGGAAAGGTTATCCTCCCAGTGAGCGCACTTGGGAACCTGTGTCAAAAATGAATGCCCCCAGGCTGATTCGAAGATACCATCTTATCCATCCAGGCAAACCCAGAGGACTTGGGCTTCAGAGGAGGCATACTGTCATGAACCATCGCCTACGTCCTTTCTGGACTTCGTGGTCCCTGACACATAGGGGATTGAATGTAGTAATCCTTCCAACATGGCCGCCGGACACGGAACGCTGTTTGCCAGTCCTTGCGCTCCACGCTCTGCATTCTACTAAACAGACACGCCCCGCGGCTCTGCGCGTCTCAACGCTACCGCTTGCTGTATAGTTGGACGTGTGTTGCCGGAGTTCGCTCGGGGCTTTCATCTGCATCCTGTTTCCCGGTTCCTTGAATCCCCCTTCCTTCCCTCCTTTCCTCAAAACTTACCTTTGAACTTCCTGGATTTTCGCCCGTGCTCGGGTCACGGCGTTCCGTGTCTCTGAGCTCGGACATTGCTCCTTCCTGGTCTCCGTCCTGGACATCTGAATGTATCCTGGAGTTGGATTGTCATCCTCATGCTGGAATCCGAAGACCGGCGCATGGGTCTATACAAATCCCGGACCGTGTGAAAGAAGTCACCAAAGAAGGTCTCAAGCAAACAACAATAACAGGTGAGAAGGGGAGAGACTTGTGACAGATGCTATAGCTTTGCTCTCCCTTCCCCATGTTTTGAGCATGGGGTAAGGTTGGAGTTTGGAGCACAGCAAGTCTCGGTCTTCACCGATATGAGACGACAGTTCTAATGGCAGCTCTCAGGACTGTCGATGGCCAAGTCTCATTTCCTTTGAAAGTCTCTTGCTTTCGAGGGCCTGACGTGTTCATATACCAGAACGAAAGTTCTGTTTAACAAATAAGAAGCTTGTTTCCAATGTTCGCTGGGTGATGGGTTCACCCCTGGGTCCTCCTCTTCTGGGCGTTGACCCTTCTCAATTATTTATCACAGTTTCAAACACACACTGCTTCTTGGGACTTTAGACTTTGGGCCTCATTACGACCCAGGCGGTAAGTTACAGCCTGGGTCGTACCTTTACCACCATGGCGTAAACTACGTTTACGCCATGGTGGTTGGCGGACTTACCGCCCCATTCCGAGGTTGGCGGGGCGGTAAGTCCCCAATCCCCATTTACCCTTCCCCATTCCCATTTTTGCCCCATAGGGCATAATGGGAGTGGGGAAGGCGTTAATTACGCCACCGTAAATTACGGTGGCGTAATTAACAACAAGGTCCCTTAGCGCCATGGATTTTAACACCTGCTAAAAGCAGGTGTTAAATCCTCCATGGCGCTAAGGGACCTCGGAATCAGGCGGTAAGGGTCAGCGCTGTTTACGCCGCCGTAAACCCCTTACCGCCTGGGTCCTAATGAGGCCCTTTGTCCCACTTGGGATTCATTTCCCTTGTTTCTTCTCACTGCGGGATTCACTCCCTTTTCTTTCCCTTTATCAGATTGTAGATCAAAGTCTTTTGATTGTACAGGGATTTTGTTCGACCTCACGTATGACCACTTTGATCTGCTTCAGCGACTCTTCTACGGTCTTCTGGTACCTATAGTTACACCCAGATGGGGATAGCCATTACAAATGCCATATCATATCATGTCATAGACCAGAGTCTCTTGAATTAGCACCCACGTGGTGCCGGTTTTCCCTCTGCAGCTGACATTCCCTTAACACTTTTTACTGTTCTTTACACAGTTCTTCAAACTTGGTTCAAACTTGCCACTTAGCGCTTTTCAATCAACACAGCCCGGTTCTTATCGATTGTCCCCTCGACTCACCGGCTGTGATGAACCGCTTGGCCTTCCTGGAGTCAAGGCTGGTACCATGGGCACGGGAGCTTCCCTCGCTCCTGCTTATCGGCATAGGCTTGCCCCGTGTACCGTTGACTTCTGTTGCAAGACACTAGTGCTATTTATCTCTGCCGTAGGCTCCCTTCCATGAAGGTTCCTCGGGCCGGGGACGAAAAGGGCAAGGTTACTACTTTCCTCGCCGCCCTCTCGATTCCTGCCACCTTTCTCCTTTGTCTGAACTGCCGCGTGGTAGCTGTCTCCTCTTGCTGTCTTCTGTACTCGCCTTTCTCACCTTGCTCATACTGTGCTCTCTGGCTCTACCTTTTATTCCTGTGGGGAAGAGAAAGGGCTGTCAGGTGTGTGTGATTCTGATCAATTGCCTGACTTTGCCTGACCCTTGTATTGGGACATGTCAGGCAAACGGCTCTAGTGTTAGTCCGTTGTGCTTTGTGTTGTGCGAAAGTGTTCATGTTGGAAAAGGGGGGTAGGCAGTGGTTTGGAATGTCCTACGTGAGAGGTTGGGGAAGAGGGGTCAAAGGAAGGGGGATACTGTGTCCCATCCGTCAGTGTCTGTCTCCCACTCGCCGAGGACCCCCCCACCTACGTGATCCTCCCTCACTGGTCCACCCCCAGGAACTGGATCCAATAGCGATGGCTGTGTCCTGGCCACCTGGATGACAGATCCCCGGGGACTAGCTAGGGAGACACCTTCAGGTTTCTCACACCTGTATGACCACTTTGGCCTCTTTCTCACCTTTCTCGAGGCCTTCTGGTAACGGTAGTTTCAACAATAGGGTAATCGTCCAGAGTTTCCAAAGTGAGCATCCACGTGGTGCCTGACTCCTCTATAGCTGGTTTTCCCCTTTCATCTCAACAATTCTTTGTACTTTCTTCAATAAGTCGCATGCTACTTTTGTTCAACACAGTTTGGTTTCTTATCGTCTCTCCCCTCGACTCACTGACTGTGATGAACCGATTGGCTTTGCTTGTCTCTAGAGACAAGGCCGGTTCCACGGTGGCAAGCGTCTTTCCCCGGTTTGGTTATCAGCAGAGAAGGGCCCTGTGTACCGTAGACATTTGCTGCAACACACGTTGGCTATTGTTCGCAGTCTTATGATTTCTTCCGTGAAGGTTTCACAGGCCTGGCTTGGAAAGGGCGAGGTCGTTTCTCTCCTTGTCACCCTCTCGGTTCGTGCCGTCTTTCACCTACTCTTGAACTGCTGTGCTGAGTTAGCTCTCACTTTGTGCGGTCTGCCTTGCTTGTATTTTGCTCTCGTGCTGCACATTGTATCCCTGTGGAGAATGGAAAGGGCCGTCAGGTGTGTTTGACAGTATCCTACAGGTTCAGAAGGGAAGAAGGTGTTATATGGAATTATAACTTTCGTACTAGTGGGGTTGATAAACTTAGAAGGGTGAGATTGGTACGGTTTGGGAAACAAACGGGAATAACCAGGATTATTATCATGAAATGAACAGTGGGATTGTGGGAATGGTAGTGTTTTGTCTGAGCAGATTGGGAGTGTGGGAAATAATAATCAGAGGGACGGGAAGGAGAATGACTGGGAGTTTTCGGGTAGGACATAGGAAAACAGGGATTCTGGGACAGGTAGTTTCTGAATGCAACAAGGTTGTTGGATTTGGACAAGAGAGATGTAATGTGAGGAAGGGTGGCTGAGGTGGTACAGCCTACAAAAGCCTCAGGGACTCTGTCCTCCTCATCTTCTTCTTTTGTATAATACTGCGTATCACCTGGGGGTATTCCCCTGAGCATAACCCTGGGTTCCCCTACCCAAACTATCCTCCTTCGTTCGTCTACCCCTAGGGTTGGGATCTGAGAGGGCAAGTTCTTCCCCCGCCACCTGAATAAGGGATTCCCGGGGTCTACTTGGGAGAATACCCTCAGGTTCCTCACAGAAGCCGGTCTGCTCAAGCGGTCCTCTTTCCCTGGGGAGCGCTACTACCTCTCTGATGGGCTTGTTGCACCTGAACATTCTTCCCACTTCTGCTTCCCGCTGCGCACACTCTGGAGAATCCTGCAAGTTCTTCTCCACCTGCAACCTCTGCTGTGGCTTCCGCTTCGGCTCCTGACACTCTCCTACTCCTTCCGCTTCTGTTCAGCTGTGGCTGGGCTTTCCATTCAAATGTCCCGCTCAGCTGTTTCAAATTAGAACAACTAGACCACATGGTCTGCTTGACATCACTAGCAATCCACATCAACTCTTCCCTTCTCTTCCTTGTCTCAGTACTATAGGCATTATGGGCATTGTAATTCGTAATCTTTCTAGGTTTCTTAACCCCTTAACTGCTGAATTTTAATCACGTCTTTGCAAAAAGGACAAGCATACTCATCCTTAGCACTTAAGGGGTTAAAGACACTTTGTTTCAACGTATGGTTAGAGGAAACAGCAGATGTCATATGAATATTATGTGCAATAATATTTCTTGGTTCTACTTTGCAATATGCCATCAAAACATTAGGACAAAGGGAATATTCTAATGGAGTTACCACCTTCCCTTGATATGCATCCACCCCCTCATGATCCTCCCTCATAATACCACCCCCACGGTCAGGTAACAACTGCCTTCCCCTGGCCATGTGAGACGAGTCCCATACCAGGACTTTGGTGATGATGTCACAGGATTCATCACAGACTTCATTAAATAATTCCAGTCCATGTATCACCAGGGGACATAATAAACTTTCCCTTGTCCTTTCTGAAGCAACGGAAATTGGGTTGCTCTTATTTTTCCTATTCTTTCGCTTTTACTTACAACTTCCATGCAGTGACCATGACGTGTCCTAAAGCCCCATGGTGTGATTCTGTGACCGCTGCTACGGGGAATGCCAGGGCTGCTGTGCCCTGAGCTCCCGCTCCAGTCACAGATTCCCAGTCCTCATATTCTACCTCTATTGCTGCATCCATCTCTCTCCCTTCTTGTTCAAATCCGAGACCTAATGCATTACTATTCTCATTAAGGTCTACCTAAACATCTTTGATGGAAGATTTATCAAGTATTAAAAGTATTTGTCCGTACCTCAATTTCCCCAATCCAACCTCTCCTTCCTGTTTATTCCCTTTTTCCCTGCCTTGCTGATGTAGTCCCAATACCTCCTCCTCCTCTCTTCATGATTCTGTTTCATCCCAATATCTTCGCCTCTTGTTTTCAAGTTCCCTTCTCAACCTATCTTATATCCTGGCTGTGAAAGGCCCTTCTAGTCTTCTTCCATCGGTCCTACCCGTTGAGAACGTTGACCTTCCCTCATCTTCCGTTCTTAGTGTTTTTCGACTAACATTTAAGTCGGCAGCATATCCCCTCGCCATTCTCTCCAATCAGACTTATCCGGAAGCCGCCCCGTTTGGGGCGCAACCCTCTTCTTTTCTTCTAGTCATAACCTCTCTGCTAACCGGGCTGACAAAGGCGTCATTTCTCCTTGGCCCTGCATTCTCAATCTTCCATAGTCCCTCTCAGACGACATTGATTCTTGCCTTTGTCTATCCGCAACCACTGGAGTAGTAGCTTGGAGTTCATACTCTGGATTGCAGTATCCTTTGGCAGGCGCCAAGGGATAACACCCATATGGTAGTGGCACAGAGGGACCCTCTATCATAAATGACCCCCTTTCCATATCCCTGTAGGTCCCCTTTCTGTTCCTATATGTTCCATAATTCTAAAATATTACATTGCTTTTCTAATTTAGAACCTTTATATAGCATAACTAAAAAGGTATGTATATTTTCTAACATCCCTTTATCAAATGTCCCTTCCTCTGGCCATGATTTAGAAATGTTCCTCTTAGTTCCCTGTGGTACTTCAGAATGTTTATTTTATGCCCTGAACGCACCTGGCACAAGTGATTGAGCGGAGTTTCTATAATTTGCTGCACAAAAATGTAATAAAAACCCCAGCACAAGGCCATTTCTTTCCTCACAATTTCTTAAATGTTCCCCAAATCATTCATACAATTCTTAGCCTCACCACAATTGTGTCACTAACTTGTTTCCCTATTCCTTCTTTAAGGGGTCAGAAATGCGAGGCGGACAACTTGATAAAGGTTTTCCACAAGAAGACAAAACACTCTAACAAAAGGAATCTGTCCCTCACACTTGTAGATACATCAAGAGCATAAAGGTAATCAATGACAATTCAAATGTAACAGAAATAGCAGTTATATTTAACTTAAATCTAATAACTGTATATCCTTGTAACCTTGGTTGGATCCCATTCCCCAGATTCAAAGCAGGAATTTTAATCAAGCGTTTAAATAAGAAAGATCCTTTTTGAAACTAAGTTTTGATCATAAAGTTAATTTTGCTCCAAAAGTCTTTCACTTGAACTTTAACCAACAGTTCAAAAAGACGACACGTCTTTATCTCTCCAAGTAGAGACAAATGTTCAATGTAACTTCTTCTTGTTAAGAAACAATCACTTCCACAATTCTTCTGCATCAACAACAAGGTTTTTTTCAGAATGATTCCACCACAATTGAAAGTTCAACAAGCTTTTCCTCTTCTTAAGAAAACAAATATACTTTCACAATTATTCTGTATCAACTACAATGTTTTTTTCAGGATGATTCCATCACAATTCACCATACACTTCAGTGGTCTTGTCACTTCTTCTTCTTCACAAAACTTTCAACCACAATGCAGTACTTCAATGATTTCCTCCTGATCCACTAACATGCCAGGGCTACCACTAAAAGGTCCCTATACTGGTATACTTGCCTGCCAGGACATAAACACCTAACACTACTACAAGTACTCTACTGTGAGGTTTACCTCAAACCTTTTTAAAAGTCTTGGACTTTCTACAACACAGAAAGTCACAACTTCTTCTGATAAAACATGAGACACATTGGTGCTGGCCGTTCCACTGTTGTATTGGCCACAGGCCATACAGGATATTCTCCTCTCCTCCTTGATACTTTCTATCATGAGAGCTTTTCTCCTGCCACTCTTGTTTTCCCACTTCTACATCAAACAACTGCTGACAATGTTTATGTATTCCACTGGCCCCTCCTCGGTTTAGGCAATGCTAGTTGATATCCTTTTCAACTATTGCCTCTTCTTTACTATGGCAATAATGGTTACAATTAGCTGTCTTGAATATTGCCCTCTCTTGGCTTTGGCAGTGTTGGTTATAGTTAACTTGCTTCAATATTGCCATCTCTTGGCTTTGGCAAGATGTGTTTCTAATTTGGTTTAATATTGCCTTTTCTCTGTTTTAACAATCCTCTTGGCTTGGATAAAAGGAATTACAACCTTTCATTTCTGGTCCTTTGTCAACTTTGTTATAACTTAAATATGATTCTCTTTCATTAGTTTGGTATTCAATATGAGGAAACTTAGCAAATGGTTGACTACTGAGTGTTCCGGGGTTACCTCGCAAAGGTAAACTCTCCGGATTCCTGGTACGTGTCTGCTCGATCTGCTGCTGTATCCAACTCTGCTTCTTCTGCTGCTTTCTTTCTGACCGAAGGCTTCGGTCATTTTCTCGCTGCTTCTGCTGATCGGGAAAGGAGCTTTTCCTGCTCCTAAATCACTCCGGTGATCGCTGGTCACCAAAAAAAGACACACACTCGGGAGAGTCTCTCTCTCCATGGGGAAAGCCTTCCAAAACAGCACTTTCCGCTGCACAACTTCTGCACTTTCGTTCTGCCAGCACAAAGACCCTCCCAGAGCCAGCACCTGCTTCAGCTACAGCAGCGGCTCCGGCATCTTCAGTTTTCCACTCCTACTGCTGCAAAGGTGACCAGTAACAACTTCTGCCTCTCTGCCTCCTTGTTCTGATGGACTGCACCTGAGAAGGCCTTATATATTCAAAAGACCCGCTCGCGTGTGGGTCATTAGAACCACTATACTGCGATCTGCTGTTTTGGACTTTGTGAGGTTCTCTTCCTTGTCTCAGTGCTTAGGGCATTGTGGGACATGAAGTCCCCAATGTTCTGGTTTCTATTTCCTTCACATATTTCAATTCTACAATAGGCCATTAAGATCGTAGGGCTCTAGGGAAGTTATTAAAGGTATTCTCCCAGTTTTCCTGACCCGGTTCCTCTCTCATGTGATCCTCCCACAGAACATCACCCCCAGGGTTGGGATCAGGAAGCGTCTGCCTTTCCCTGGCCACATGAGAAGGGTTCCAGGTCAGAGTGCCTGGGATAATCGACTGTGATTAATCACACTTCCCAAGATATTCATACACAAAAGGCAGCATGTTATTACACCGCCATGGCCAAAAAATCCTTTTTATCTCGTCATCTCTTTTACAGTGCTCTCTACTACAACACTGTCTGTTTTTAATACAGAAAGATTCCCAACACTACTTTCGACTAACCAAGAAAATTAAATAATAAATAAAAGTGAAAAATAAAAAGAATGGAAAAAAGACTTAAAACATATAACAATTCACTCTCGCCACTCATCTCACACAACCACCCTATCTGACTCCATACATATGCATCCCCAAAAAGATACTGTAGTGATACACGAAATTGCAACCTTGCCAATCAGGGCTTTAGATGACAGCATTAGCCGCTGAAAGCCAATAGTGTATTCAAAGTATGTGCTAAAAATGCTGACAGTAGTCTGTTGTAGCACTTCCATTATGCAGTAGTGAGCTACAAGGAATATGCAGGCCTAGTATGAGATAGGTCAAATTAAACATTGTTGATAGACAGGCAGGGAGGGCCCCTAGCCATGTAGCTAATAGGTTTTTGGAGTGTTTGGAACATCATGGCACCTATATAGCGCTTAGATAGCCAGTCTTAAGCGCTATAAACACTAAGCTATGAGTGCATGCCTTTTAGAGCTTGCAGATGGGGTTAATACATCCCTGCTTCCCTTAGAATATTCAGCCTCACTAACGTTAGCCCTGGCTCCAAGCTAATCTTCCTTTTCTCTGGGAAGGTACTGATAAGACATTCCTCAGCCAGCGCAGATGGGAACAAGGGAGGGGGTAGGAGCGAGCAGGGAGCATCTCAGAGAGAGCTGGGTTTTTTCCATGAGCCAGTTGCACAGGGAAAGTTCTGGAACTGTGCGTCATGGTGACTGACAGCAAGAAGTTATAAAATATCCATGCACACATGGATCAGGGGGAGATCGCCTGTGGACTTGATTCGTGCAGAAACAGGTGCCCGGCATTGGCTCATACGGTGTCCTTCAGCATTGTCCTCTGAGCGGGGCTTGTTTACAGCTAGCTTATGAGGGCCCAAGGTCTCCCCAGTGCTGCTTAAAGGGACGTAAGACTGTGTTTCTCTATGTTTCTCTATATTTCTCTATGTTTCTCTATGTTTATCTAAGTTCCATGTTTCACTATATTTTGCATTGCTCTAAGTGTTATGCTTTGTAATATTCTGTAACTTGAATCCCAAATGTATATGAAATTCACTGCTTAGAATAAATATGCTAATAACACTTTGAGGGTGTCATTTGTCACTTGCATGAGATCACTGCTCAGCACAATAGAACCTGTATTTTGGGCTGAATTGGGTATTTTTGCTCTCAAAGGGCTGGCCCCGAGGAAGATTTTGCCCAATATCAAGACATTTGGTGGCAGCTTTGTGGGATTGTGAAGAGCAGTGCCATGCTGACATGACAAATGGTGTGAGAGAACACAGTGTAGAGTGGGGAGCAGGCTGTCGCATTTCCTTGATGGTCTCACTGCAGCTCTGAGACTTCAAAAGGCAGCAATGTTGTGTCGGCTTGCCGTGGCCGATAGCTTGTGTGGTTAAGACTCCCTTCATGGGATTGGTGCCAGGGAGTACAAGGCAATAAACGAGCGGGAAATGGCTTTGTTTAAAGCACTCCGATGAATGGTTAAGAAAGATGTATGCTCAATTAGAAAAAGAATTTTATCATGTGGTTTCCCAAGTTTAAAGTTGTAATTTGGAATGCATAATGAGACGGAGTTCTCATCTCTATTCTGTCATGAGGGCAGGAAAAATAATTGCAGGAATTTGACATGCAAATTGTGAATAGTGATTTAACCATTGACTCAGCCCCAGTGTGCTAGCGAGTGGGGGCTGTAATGTTCGGAGGCGAAGGTTCGTCTTTTTTGATATATGCTTTTGAAGGGTTGGCATTCCTGAATAATGAGGAAGGGGAATGAGCCATGCTTAGGAGAATGAGTAACATCTGTGCTGAGAGCCTAAAGAGTTTTTTCTTTCTTTTGGCAACTGTAAAATTCCATGTGCTAATGGTGGCAAATTCTGTTTAAAGGAAACACACTAAAATGGTTATATTGCATTTTAGGCTGTGCCATGCTTATATTGGGTGAGAGACTCACTTAAAAGGAAAGTGAGTGAATGTTATTTGGATTTTCGATTTTTGTGTACTGATTTGAAATTGCAGAACCAGTTTGCAATGGTTGGGGGGAAAAACAATTTATATTTTTCTAAATTGCCCCTGGAGTATTTTTGACTGTCCCCATGCTATGCCATGGATTTGTGCTGTTGCCTCATTAGTGATGTATGCTTTGGAAATAGTGACCTGTTGACTGTGATACATGGGGAAAAATGTTGTTGACACATTAAACAGCCCACAAGCAATAGAGTGTGGGTTGTTCTTGCAGAAAAAAAACGTGCAGGGAGCTGCACTAAATATGGCATTTTTATTTTTTAAATGCACTGAACTGAGTGGTTATAGTTTGGCAATGGTACAACAGAATGAAACATCTGTGTGTGATAAGATAGCACAAAGATTTAATGGGTTGTGAGTTCTCTTGAAAGATCGCACATTACAAGAAAAAAAGACGCTTTGACATTTTCAAAATTACATGGAGTAGAAAAATGACAAGAAAAGTGCCGCTTTTGAAAACAAGAGTCTTGCTGTGTGTGCAGAGCTTGTGCCTTGAAGCTGTCTTGGGCGAGGTGCGTGAAGGCAAACAAAAGCAGAAACAGTACAAGAAAGAGTTAATCTGGATGAATTGTCTGAAACGAGTGAAGCCGCCACAGTATAAGAGTTATAGGCAAAAGAGATAAGCTGCGTGCTAATGGCGCTGCCAGGTGCACACGAAAGATAAACATGCCTGCATTCCTGAGGAAGGGGGAGCAAAAACAGAGAGCTGTTCAAAAAGTAAAGAATTTGCCTAGTAAACTGTGGTACGGAGCAAAGGCTTCATGCAGGATGGCAGACGGGCACATCACATCTGAACATTTACCTATGCATCTGTGAATGGGCCAAGAAAAGACAGCTGCCCATTCCAACAGATATTACTGTGCAAACCGCATTCCCATGTGATGTGATGTGAAGTGAAGTAAAGCGCTATTGCTGTGCAAGCTGCATTCCAATGCTCCATGTGATGTGAACTGAAGTAAAGCGCTGTGCACTGGAGAAGAAACCTCTAGGCGCTTTGAGAAGAGAAAATACACATCTGGCAAACTGCAAGCTACATTGCCAGGGGATGGAGTAACTGACAAAGACATTATGGCCTTCCAGATGGAAGCAAAACTGACAAAAGTGCTTAGCCGTTTTGCAAGAGACAACATGCAGAGCGGGGCTTTGAAGTACAACATGAACACTGCACATTAGCCATGATCCAGAAGCCACACGGCTTAGTGCAAGAATGAATGATTTGTTGAAGCAACAAAAGAAACTGACTCAGACTATCGCACTCAAAGGAGTGGTTCAAAAACAGCAAACGCCCTTTGAAAAAAAAAATGATGACAAGTGAAAAAACCAGAGGCTTGAAAAGACACTGCTAAGAAAAGAAAGATAAATACTGAAAGACTTTACCTTTGAAAAATGGAGTGATGCCAGCAGGGCAACCTAAACCAAGATCATGGGACACTGGAAGCAAGTTGGCGCCTGGCATTGGTGATCGCTTTGGTGAAAAAGAAAAGCATTGTGCGACCTGGGTACTTACTATATGGCTTTGTAAAAGCACAGATCAGTCTGAGGTACCATTGACCAGCTATGATTGCATTGCACAAATGAGTTTGTGATTAGGCAGTTACACCCCGTATGGTTGAGTGTAAATAAGCCCCCAGAAACATGCAGAAAGGTGATAAATAATTGCAGTAGCAATGACAAAGTGTGTAGTTACCTGATGAGACTTTTTGAAGATAGGGGTGGTATTATGGGAAGGGGTGGATAACGCTGATATTGAAGTTTTGATGAAATCCTAACATTTCTGTTTGTATTTTGCCTAGGCAAAGCACGACAAGACATTTCATAATATAGGAAGATAATGTGCAGTTTGTGGGTGACACTGATCAAAGAAGGGTCAGACGCATTCTCAGAGAAAGCGAGCCACTGCGACATGCTATTTCAACTATAACGTGCCCTGCACCGCACTCAATGCTGTAACCTGCGAATAGTGTCCAACAGAGTAATAACTTTTGCTGAACTGGCACGGTGCAGACTTGGCTAATTATCAAGTATTTGATGCTACACATTTAAATGACATGTTTTGCCCTTTCTTGTTTAAAGGACTATGGACAATGAATTGTGGACTGTAACATCAGGCACCACATACAGCTGTGTGACACAGCAATTGAATGCTAACACATTGAAAAATGGTTTTTAAATGCACTGTTGAGATGAATCTGAAAAAACCAAATGGTTTTACTCTTCCAACTGAATGGCTTTAACCAGAGATGTTTTGTTTTTTGAAAAAAAAATATTCTACATTGCACGTAGGCAGGAGAATGATTTATGAACTGTTGGGGCAGCAGAATTATGCAAGCAGGAGCGTAATTTATTTTGAGATAAGATGGGTGCGCACATCAAAGTCACCTGTGCGTAGGTTAAGATTCTTAATTGAAGTAATGCTGCCAAGTGTATGAGCTATAATTTGAAAAGGTAATCTTTGAAACACTGGATACTTTTACAGCCAGCTTAAGGCAGGTAAATGAAACCATGACTGACTTGATGTTTGATTTTATGACACAGAGTGTGACACGGTTTTTTGTTAAACCAACCAGTTTCATGTTTTTGTGGGGACAGCTGTCTCCAGCACACTAATGCAAAGAGTCACCTTTTGATTGTAAACATTTGGAATAATTCTTTGGAAAAGCGCTGCAAATGAGTATCCACATGGAATTGCTAGAGTACTGGCCTGGCACATTGTCAGGCATCTTTTGTCACTGAATGGATACCATTTGTTTAATTTGTCTAATGTGATGTTTTTCTGACCAAGAACTGCAGCGAGTGTTCTCGCCAAGATTTAATGAACTATAACTTGACTAAATGAATTTTTTCCATGGTGTGATGAAACAGCCACTGCCGGATAGTAGTATGGTGTTTGTGGCTAAAGTTATTATTGTATATGGTAGATATCCCACTTGAAGAAGGGTATTCTCCAAGTCACAGAAGGTAGACACTGTGAACCTGTTAGATTTTCCAGTAGTAAGACAACATGTAAATTGTAGACTGGTAATGCACACCTTCATTATTACAGTGCTACACTTAGACATAGATTTATTATGATGCAATGTTTCCTTAATACTACCAAGCTGCTACAAATGGAGTCCATTTCTATGGCCCATCACTAGAGTGCGTGTAGCTAGGGAGCTAGATTCATTAATTGCAGGAGCTTTATATGCTTGTGACATAGAAACTGTGCACTATAAGCTAGCCACTATGGGTTCTGATGCCAGCTCTGCTATAGAACTTCTGGCCTAGTGGGGCCCATTGATATGCCCAGCACTGCTACAAGTATTGACAGCCAATTGAAGATAACAGAATTTTAGACATGAAGACATTTTTGTCTGCCATAGGGCAGGTCAACAAGACTGCTAAATACACACAATGCATTGTATGGCAAACATTGTTAAATCAGCAGGTGTTGGCTTTTTACTGGGTGGGGGCGACCATCCTCCACACACTGGCACGCAGAGCTACAGTTACCAGCATACATATGGATTGAATTGCTTGCTTTTGATTGCATGAATAACACATGCCATGCTTTGATGTAAATTAGTAGAATTGTTTTTATTTAGACAACCTGGTGCCCATGGGTTCACCTTGTTCACGAAATTAGATGGTTTCTGGTTGGGTTCCACCTACCTGGGGGAAGTGTCTAGTCACACAGCCCATAGTCACGCTTGAATGCCCTGGGATCAGGGGGAGGGTAGGCCCTTAGGGTGAAAGGCTGCCAGGTTTTAGAATTGGTAACCATACATAAATGCAATAGTGCATTGTAGATTAGACTACACTGGATTGCCTTGACATTTTAACTGCATGCTGCTTTTTAACTGACAATCAGTTATACAAAATTGATTTAGGTATTTTTGTGTAGGCCAGGTTTTGGCTAGAGTAAATGTCCATGTTCACTTTGTGTAGGTATTTTTGTGTAGACCAGGTTTTGGCTAGAGTAAATGTCCATGTTCACTTTGTGTAGGTATTTTTGTGTAGGCCAGGTTTTGGCAAGGGTATATGTCACTGTTCACTTTGTGTACATTTTTGTTTAGGTAGTGTTTTACCTTGCATGCCACGCTAACTAACCGCTATAAGATAGTTTGCTTAAACCTCTTGCAAAGCCCCAAGGTCTTTATCGCTGCACTAAATACTATATTGATAGGTATTAGTCAGCATTTTGTCGCACACACGTTGAATAGGGGTGGAATGTAGTGATACACGAAATTGCAACCTTGCCAATCAGGGCTTTAGATGACAGCATTAGCCGCTGAAAGCCAATAGTGTATTCAAAGTATGTGCTAAAAATGCTGACAGTAGTCTGTTGTAGCACTTCCATTATGCAGTAGTGAGCTACAAGGAATATGCAGGCCTAGTATGAGATAGGTCAAATTAAACATTGTTGATAGACAGGCAGGGAGGGCCCCTAGCCATGTAGCTAATAGGTTTTTGGAGTGTTTGGAACATCATGGCACCTATATAGCGCTTAGATAGCCAGTCTTAAGCGCTATAAACACTAAGCTATGAGTGCATGCCTTTTAGAGCTTGCAGATGGGGTTAATACATCCCTGCTTCCCTTAGAATATTCAGCCTCACTAACGTTAGCCCTGGCTCCAAGCTAATCTTCCTTTTCTCTGGGAAGGTACTGATAAGACATTCCTCAGCCAGCGCAGATGGGAACAAGGGAGGGGGTAGGAGCGAGCAGGGAGCATCTCAGAGAGAGCTGGGTTTTTTCCATGAGCCAGTTGCACAGGGAAAGTTCTGGAACTGTGCGTCATGGTGACTGACAGCAAGAAGTTATAAAATATCCATGCACACATGGATCAGGGGGAGATCGCCTGTGGACTTGATTCGTGCAGAAACAGGTGCCCGGCATTGGCTCATACGGTGTCCTTCAGCATTGTCCTCTGAGCGGGGCTTGTTTACAGCTAGCTTATGAGGGCCCAAGGTCTCCCCAGTGCTGCTTAAAGGGACGTAAGACTGTGTTTCTCTATGTTTCTCTATATTTCTCTATGTTTCTCTATGTTTATCTAAGTTCCATGTTTCACTATATTTTGCATTGCTCTAAGTGTTATGCTTTGTAATATTCTGTAACTTGAATCCCAAATGTATATGAAATTCACTGCTTAGAATAAATATGCTAATAACACTTTGAGGGTGTCATTTGTCACTTGCATGAGATCACTGCTCAGCACAATAGAACCTGTATTTTGGGCTGAATTGGGTATTTTTGCTCTCAAAGGGCTGGCCCCGAGGAAGATTTTGCCCAATATCAAGACAGATACCATACCCAACCCTATGTGAGGGGTTAGAAATGTTAGATGGACACAAAGGTAACGTTTTGTCAAGGTATAAAGGGGTTATGATAAACTCCTAACTTTCCCTAACCTAACAGAGAGGTCCCTGCGTAGCAAAAATAAAAATAAAAATTACCTAGTGTCCAAAATATCTCTGGCCCTCACACTTATATATACAATCAAATTATACAACGAAAATATGACTGACTTTTGGTTCAACAAAAACAGTTTTTGTAATTCAAATTCTAATGTTCTTGGAAGTACTCCTTGTGACCAGGGTTGTATTCCCTTCCCCCTGGATGTCCTTTTCACCCCAGTTGATTGATAACTCAAAACAAGTCAATGGGCCTCATTATGAGTCTGGCAGTGCGGACAAAAGGGTGCCAGTAAGCCCAACAGCACCCTTGTTTCCGGACCGCCACACTCTGAGTCTGCCTACCGGGGCTGCTACATCTGACCCGACAAGTCTGAACCTGCCGGACGCAGCGGCTTCAGTATGCAGACTGATCACGGAAGCAACAGCACCATTAGTAATGGTGCTGGTGCGTCCGTCAACCCAGGAATGGGACTAAAATGTTCCGGCACCTAGCTTCCCACTCTGACGGGACTTGTAATTTCCTGGTGGAACCGGGAATCTAGGTGCCGGTAAAATGTCACAAGTCCGGCAGCAAACCACCGGAAGCACCAGCAGGGTTACCGCCAGTCTCGTAATGAGGCCCAATGTCTTCCACAATATCCTTCTTGAAAGGATGATCAACTTTTCTTCTCAAATAAACAATTTCTTGTCAAGATGGCAATCTTTTCACTACTTTTTCTTTAATCAAACACTTTTATCAGGATAGCAAAAAGTAATTTGCTGCAGAAGTGCTACTGCTTGTCAAACACATGTGACAGTACCTGAATTCTCCTCTTTTCAAACAACTTTCTGCCACAAAGATATCAAACCACCATATTCTTTTCTGGTCCACTCGCCTGCCAGGACTAACTACTATATGCCCTTTCCTGGTATACTCGCCTGCCAAGAAGAAAACTCCTACAACTAACTTCAAACTTGGTGACAATATTGATTTCAAGATTCTCCACTCCAATCTCTCTTAAACTGAGGTTTGGTCAACAACTGCCTGTTCTTATAGTGTTTTGATTCTTGACAACTTGTCTTCCCGTTTTCCCTGAACTGAGAACAAAATGTACAAGAATTATTCTCAAAGGGTCTTTCTACGACTTTCTCGACAGCCTTTTGATTTATAGCAGTTTGGGTTACGAGTTTCCTCCAGTTGAAATCCCTAAAAGGAATGTCGCCTTAGTATAGCTTTACAGTCAAGTGACTGTTGGCAATATGAGATACAAGCTTTCCCAAAAGTATATCTCTGAAGAGAGAAATTAGGCGTTGGTTGCTCTTTTAAGACTTTCTCACAACTTCTTGGCTGAGGGTAATGCTAGTTTTGAGCTTTTCCCAGGTTTTGTCTTAATATATTATTCCCATGGTGTCTGGTTTGTGGGTAGTAATGGTTGGCGTTTTTTCCTGGTTGTTTTCCCAATGTCTTTTGCCAGCCTCTTGGCTGTGGGTAGTAATGGTGATACACTTTCCCTTCTTGTTGTTTTCCCGTGAGGGCCAGCATTCACTCTCTGCCAACTCACTGGTTCTCTGCGGCAGCTCCCACTTGCTGCTGGACTTCAAGGCGGTCCTTCAGCATCTAGTTGGCTTTCTTCTCCGCCTCTGCGAGCCTCGGGTAAGTTGCGCATCGGTCTTCAGGAGCGTTGACAGCTCTGTTGATCTTCCTTGGCTTTAACGGTCTGCCTCACGCTTCTCCAGGAACACTTCTCTTCCTCTGCTGGGCTTCTTCTTAATACACCGTTTTCTGCTGCACATACTCTGCAGTTCAGCTGGGCTTCACCTTTTGGGGTGACTCCTGCTGGTGAGCTTCTCTCTGTAGCTGCTTCTGCACCTCGGATGGCTTTAGCTTTCCCAGCTATGCCTCCCGCTTGGTCATTAACAGCTCCTTAGCCTTCGCCTTCTACTGCATTGTCGTTCTCTTCATCCATGTCAGCTTCACCAACAACTTGGATTTTGTAGGCCACTGTTCCAGTTGCTCTGAGAACTTTAAAGGGTCTGAAATACTTTGGAGACAATTTGGAAGGGACTAGTCTCTAGGGTAGGAATTGAGACGATAACCAGATCAGACCCCTGTTTTATATAGAGGTTCTTGTGACCTTTTCTTGTCTGCATAATTTTTTGACTTGCCCTGGTTTCTTTCAAGGTGTGAAGAGCTGTAGTATGTCCTTTTTGAATGTCAGCCAAAGGCCCTTTGGAGGAGGCATGTAGAATGGTAGGCAAACAGAGGGGTGTTAGCCATAAGTACAATAGAATGGGCTTTTCCCGCTAGCAGAATGAAAATAATTATTATATTTGAATTTCACATAAGGCAATAACGAACTCCAGTTGTCTTGTGCTGCTGAGTTAAAGCATTGTAAAAATTGTTCTAAGGACTGGTTCAGTCTCTCTGGGGGTCATTCTGAGGTTGGAGGTAAGGGATAGACGATGCCAGTAAAGGATTACCGGCATCGCTTACCACTCCGGTCTATTCCAACCAGCCAAACCGCTATTAGCGGCATCGTAAATAGCGGTGCCTCTAATAGCGGCATGGGCACGGGCATGCGGCCCATCATACCGGCAATAGCGGCATGCCGTAAACTGGAGGACATCACAAGTGAAGCGGACATGCAAATACCAGCATCATGAAGGCGCTAAAAGTGGATTCCAGCATGCCGTAAATACCGGCATCGCAGACCAACCGTAAAATGCCATGTGCAGTGTTCCCAACTGCCACAGGGGCACACCATCAGCACAGGTAGAGACAATGGAGTATGGGCCTGAACAGAAGGAGAACGCCCACACACCACACCCCTTTCCACACCAAGATCAATCCAACAGTAGCATCAATACTTCAGCTGGAGGACATGCTTGCATTGCAACACCAGCAACAACACCAACACCAACAGCAAGCAACACAGAGGAGACGCAGCAGGAGAAGGAGGGTGAGACAGGCCCAGCATTCCCCATCTGTGCAGCCAGCGTAACCACGCATGCAGCCCCCAATCCCAAACATCAGAGCCAGTCCTTCCAACCCAAACTCGGAGCACAACCACACCCTGTACCGTCTGGACTGGGACACCATCAACACCATTGTGGACATGATACACAATTGTCAGCCTCATTGAAATACGCACCTCCATCCCCCCTCTATTGAAGGTAGTGTTGGTGCTCCACTTCCTTTCCAAAGCCACCTACCAGCACACAGTGGGGCACTGTATGGCATATTACCACCCTTATTCACTCGCATCCTGAAGCAAGTGCTGGATGCCCTCCTCAAGCACACAACGGAATACATATCCCTACCACGGACTCCCCAGGAGATTCTTGCAACAAAAGGTGGCCTCCATGCCATGGAGGTGGTTTACCGCAATCGCAAGAATACCACTCCAACCAGGTGCAGATGGGAGGTGACGCAAGCAAGATCATCATACATTGTTGTGCCCGATATCCCAGATCAACCACAGGAATGCTGCATGTCACCATGGGAAAAATCAGCACAGAATGCCTAACATTGCAGAGCCTACTGCCAACGCTCCCCATCAGAAAATCCTACAGAACGCTACACATCACTAAATGGACACCGCTGTATGCGTACACAATGCCTGAGCAACAACGCGGCAGAGCACACTGTCTATCATCTTGAATATGCAACCCACACCATTATTCCATGGCGTAGGACACATTGAGGGCCAAAAAAATGGTGTGCATACATCCAGGGACATGTGCATGTGGCCAACGATAATCTGGCGGCATGTGTATCCGACGCAACGTGCCCCTGCCCCCTGACATTGAACTGCAACCACCTGGTGTTGATGAAGGGGATGAAGAAGAAGTGGCTGCACATCATTGCGGTGCCGATGCACAGGAGGGACGTGCTGTGCGTCAGTCAGTGATTGCACAATATTACTGACACACATGGATGCAGAGGGTGACAAGATAGTTTGACAGAGGGCACTGGGTGTGGGGGTACATGCACACTATGCACTGTATATGAATAAATGACACATGTGCAATGATGAATGTCCACTCAGGTCTTGCTTTGACACAGCGGGTGTATTGAATTTAACAATGAAAACGATGCAATAACCCTCCACCACCCTCACCCCCTCACGCTCCCTTCACAACTCCCCCACACACCCTTACCCCCCTACCTCTCCCCCACAACTCCCACACGCACCCTCACCCACCTCCCTCTCCCCCCACAACTCCCCCATACACCCTCACCCCCCTCACCCTGCCCCTCCCCTCACAACTCCCCCACACATGTCCCATCAAGTCTCTAATACCTACATCAGGCTGCCCAGACTATTAATTAGCACTCCCTGGACCTGGTGGCGGCATGTCTGGCCGGCGCAGGGTGCGCAACGACCTGTGGAGCGGGCTGGTCTGGGTAGAGCTAGATGAGGATGGTGTGGACGCCTGCTCAAATTGGGTTGCCGGACGTCCTGACTCCATGGCATCGGCTATGCAGCTGAGTACCTGCCGCAGGGCGGATACCTCCTCGCACAGGCGGCTAGTGTTCTCCGCAAATATCTTGCCCATGGAGGTGGTGTTGTCCTTGATTGTCCTGCCTAGAGAGGCAATGTTCCCCCGCCACTCCTGCCTTGCCTGGGCATTGTCCTCCACGAACTGCCGCACAAGGGCAGTCAGTTGCTCTGAACGCTGCGGCACTGCGGGTGCACCTGTGGAGGTGGACGGTTCCTGGGTGTCATGCTCGTCCTCACTACTCTCCACTATGGGACTAAAGGCCCCTTCAATTAACTCCCGCCTAGACTACTCCGGGGTGGTGGCGTGGTCTGAATCAAGAGATGAGATTTGGGGGGATGCCTGTGGACTGGGCATGCGGGGCAGTTCTGAGGAATCGTCCTCCACGGGCACACATACCTCATCCTGTGCCTCCTCCTCAGCCTGGGGTGCTGTGGCTGCCACCTCCCCAGCCAAACTGGACTCTGCCGAGTGTAGAGCCTCGGCTGTTTCCTCTGGCTGTGTGTAGGTGTTGGCGCTTCCACCTCAACGGCCCTCGGCAGCACCAGTGCCTTGGCAACCTGAGGTGTTTTCACAGGTGGTGCACGGCGGCCCTTGTGTTGGCCCTTCGAGGTGGAAGGCTGGTTGGCCTCATCCCGGGCCCTCTTCTGGGGTGTGGTTTACGGTGGGGTTGAGTCCTAGGCATCGCTGTCATGGTTAGAGCCTGTGGGGGTCGAAGAGAGGGACGGCATGAGTGATGTTTTGATAGGCATCATACATACATTTGTACAATTGATCATCCACACAATCGAGGGTAAAAGGCATTTGAGTTTGGATGATCACGTTGTTTGATACATGGGTGGGTTATGCAGGCATACGTCGGGGTCACTCATGTTGGCCAAGACCTATGGTATGTGACATGCATATTTGTTGGGGCCTGCATGCAGTGTGACGTATGGCATTTACATTTTGTGTGGTATGTGTCAGGTACGGCATTGCCTTGGTGCAGGCATCTGCATGTCTCTGTGATGCGTCCAACAACTTTGCTGGGAGTGTGTGTGTGTTGGGCCATGGCTTGCCTCTTTGGACATACATATTGGTTGACTTTCATCAGACTCTGCATTACAGTGTTTCTTAGGACACTCATCTCCATCCGCCGATGTTGTGGTGCCACACTCCATGTCTCTGACACCTTCTATCACCTCAGTGCCAATCATGCTGGCGCATATGTCCTCCCATCGGGACAGCTTGATGGGGGAGCTGGCTCCTCCGCCTGTTCCCATTGCCTGGCTCCTGTTTGCAGTATATTCCGTACTCGCAGCCGCAAGTCGTCCCAGCACTTTCTGCAGTCTTTTATGGTGCGGCGGGTGTTCCCGACTGCGCTCACTTTCTGCGCCACAAGTGCCCAGATCTCTTTTTTTTCGAAGGATGGCCTCCCTCTTCATGCTGTGGGCGAAAACAATCTCAGCATGTACCTGCAGGGTCCCACCTAGCATCTCCAACTCGTCTTTGTTGAAGCGCACCTTGTGCTGGTGGGCGGCGCCCTTTTTGACAGCCTTGGGCATTGTGATGTATTGGATGAAGATTTTCCAACAAACAGCAGAGTCCCACAGGTCCTGTGTGCTGAGGATGGCAATGGATTGTGTTTTTAAAGATGGCTGCCGTGCTCCTTCCCGTTCCTGTGCGATGACGCTACTTCCGGTCCGCTTTTTCATGGTGACCGCTAATGCCGAATTGGTTCATGCCGGTAGTGCAATCTGTGCTATGCATGATGCCGCTAAGGGCATTTTTCGTGCCTTTAACGGCATGGCGGTAATGCCCTTTCCAGCATGGCGCAAAGCTTGTGCCCGCGAAGTCGTAATAGCCCTCTGCTAGCGGACTATTGACTACACGGACACGCTATTTGCGCCATGCCGGTAAGGACCGTTACTTACATCCAACCTCGGAATGACCCCTGTCCATTAGACTGTGGATGGAATCCAGATATAAAAGAGCCCATTGTGGGGGGGCGGGGCCGGAAACCGACCGTGTGGCATGGCTCCCTGAGTGCTCCTGGACGGCCCCGTCGTCGGAAAGAAATCCCGCGGATTGGGGCCATCGCCGAGCCACCCCGCGGACCTAGGGCATTATGAATACCCACTGCCGCTGTTGAGTGGGGGATGGCGGTGGTTGGAGCAGCCCTTAAGTTGTAGGAGCCGGTACTTTCTCACCGGTCCTGCCTGGTGTGATCCAAAATAGTGATCGGGCGCCTGTGGTAAACGCGGCCTCGGTGGGGGAGGGGCGCTCCTGCCGCTATCCTGCTTATCCAGCGATCCAAGGGCCGGGGGGAGACCGCAGATCAGACCCCCCTACGCTACACCAGCGGGCTCTCCCCATGTGAGTTACCCAGGGGAGGGCACTGTTATCCTCGCCGGCCCCGGAGCCCTCGCACCAGCCCAGCCATGACGCCAGTAAGCGGAGGACTCCTCGCGGCATCCAGCCGTATCGTGAAGGAAGATCTGTATTAGGACCCAGCCCACAGTCTCGAGCACTCCTGAGGGTGCAGTGTCCCTGGCCCGGAGGCATCTCTTCATCTCACAGAGCGGGGGCCCCCTCGCGAACTCCGCTGGCTACTGCACAATCAATCAGCTCCGGTAAGAGCGCCCGTGACCAGCGCTGTGAGGGACCCAGAGCTTGCCCTGAGGGCCCCCGCTCTGCACCCGCAGTGTCCCCAGCCTGCACTATAAGAGGCGCCAGGCTTTGCTACAGCTAGCCGCAACACTCTCCAGCCGGACACAGCACCCCTCCATTACTGTACGCTGCGCCGAGGGACGCCAACCCTGTGAGCCGAGCACTGTTACAGGCGGGAGGACCTCCCGGCTCCTGAGGCGCCCCGTCACTTCTGCCCCAACCGGGCCTTGTCGCATCAGCTAGGAGCCCCCCACGCACCGCATCAGGGAGCCCGGGGCTCGAGGCTGGGGCCTGGGCTTATTCGGAGTGCACCAAGCTTATTAGCACATCAGGGGGTGCTCCAGCGCCTCAAGCAACTACCCATCCAGCAAGTACCTGGCTATCAGTAGTCCTCTTTGGGCCAGTCGCATTATCAGCTACGCTCTTTGCCTCACTCTCGGGACCCCCTGGGCTGGTGCCTGCATAGCTACGCATATCTCGGACGGACCAGCGCCACCTCCTTCAAGATAAGCACAGCCTCACCCACATCTAAGCCTTCTCTACACGCGGCCCTGCGGCACTGCCCTGGATCTATCGGCCCTGTGAGCTGAGCACCTAGAGCGGCTGCCGGGATCCCCAGCCCTGTTGGATCCTCCTATTATTCCTCATCCCAGCGGCAGAGTCTAGCTATTCAGGAAAAGTCTTTCAGCGTGGTATAGAACATCAGGCCTCCGGGTGGCACATAATAACGTACTGTGCTTGCCCCTGGCACTCGCAGCGGTCCAGACGGCTCTGCAGCCTGGGGGGGCTCGCCAAACTCCCCCAGGACAGGGCATATTCAGCAAAGCCCGGTCTGGCCTCGGAGTGGTGCCCAGCAGGCGGAATAACAGCAGCAGCTCCTCTCTTCACTCCCGCCACCCAGCAGAATCATGTAAAAGAGCTGTATAATGGCGATACTAGCAGACATCGCGACAATGATGTCCAGCTCCGGCCAGAATAAAGTAGGCAAAGCTGATCCCTCCACTGCTGCGACACCCGGGGTCACCCCCTTGCTGGAGCACTCGCAGACCGAGCACTTCACCACCAAAACGGACGTGAAAGACCTTCTACTAGCCCTTACCAATGAGATCCAAAGGGCACAGAGGGGGTCACTATAAAGATTGCATCTCTGGACAGAAGGGTGGAGGAAGTGGAAAAGCGCACAGAGGAGGTGGAGAACGGCGTGTGTGACAACACATTCGAGCTAGAGTGCGGCTTAAACAGAATAACAACCCTGGAAGCCAGATGCGACGCACTCAAATCCAAGCAGGAGGACAGCGAGAACTGCTCCCGGCGCAATAATATCCGCATCCGCGGAATCCCCACCTCAATCACCAATGCAGATCTTGAGAGCTTCGTCAAAGACCTGTTTAGGTTCATAATAACTCTTCCGGACAGTGCCCCGCTAGAAATCGACAGAGTCCACCGCACCGCACCTAGGCAAGCTTCATCCTCCCCTCCATACATCCCCGCCCAGATTCACTTTTTCAGGGTTAAAGAGGAGATAATGAGAGAGGCCAGGTCCTCGAAGCAAATCACCTTCAGAGGTGCAAACATTGCACTATTCCAAGACCTTGCGAGCATAACCCTCCAGAAAAGAAGAGCCCTTCGTAACCTCACAGAATGGCTACAAGAAAGGAAAATACAATACCGGTGGGGTCACCCCACAACCCTGTGCTTCGAGTGGGAAGGTTCACGCAGGCAAATCCGGAACCCTAAGGAGGTGCGTCAATTCCTGGGAATAAGATCCGTAGACGAGGACTCTAATCTTGCCACCCGCTCTCAATCCCAGCCCGGCTCGCCAACATCCAATCGCTGGTCACGTCCCAGTGGGCGTCGCAGGCGGTCCTCATCTTTCTGCCGGTTGCCAGTGCGTCAGGTTGGTGTCATTCTCCAGTTGGTGATCCCCTGTATCTTGCAATCTCCATCAGCTCTCCAGTTTCCCCCTTATTACACAGGAGGGATTGGGATAACATATAGCACCCAGGGGGACACCTATAAGCAGACATTCAAGTGCACAGCCTCAGGCCCATATTCTCCATACGGCCCCTGGACCCGTCACTCCACGTCCCGCGGCTATTCTGTCCTCTTTGGCGGGGTGCAACTTCCGACGACGGGGTCAGCCAGTAACCCCACAAATGAGCTTTATGGTCTCATTCTCACAGTTTTGGGGGTGGGGGGGTTCCGGGTTCGAGGAACTGTTCAACTACCTAGAAGCCCCAGTTAACGGTTATAGTTTTATTCGTAGAAATCGGTAATTGCAGCACACTATCACGCACACTTGGGAAGATTCCAAAGCCTTGCAGCCCTTATACAGGTTACCTGCATAACACAAGCCGTGCTCCCAGAATTAATAGGCCCGGATAACGCTAGGGAGGTCCGTATCCTGACCTGGAATGTCCAAGGTCTTAATTCCCCCAGGAAGCGCAAATCGGTGGAGAACAGGTTGGCGGCTCTAAATGGGGATATAGTAATTCTCCAGGAAACTCATCTCTTGCCAGCAGATGAGCACCGAATCAAATTCAAGCGCTTTAAGCAGGGCTTCTTTGCCTCTAGTGGCGAGAAAAAGCGGGGGGTGGCGGTCCTATTAAGCTACAAATTCCCTCTGTCCAACCCCACAGTTAAAAAGGATCCATCGGGCAGATACTTCCTCATCCGGGGTCATATTGCAGAACAACCAATGACAATCGCGGGGATCTACACCCTGAATGCAAATCAGGACAAATTCATAGCAGAGCTACTCCCACCGCTTTTAACTTTCACTTCGGGGTATCATCTAATCGGGGGTGACTTTAACGTAGTCCCGGACCCCATAAAGGACAAGTCCCTACCCCCATCCAACCCTGATATTTCCCGAGCCCTAGCTTTTGCCAGATTCCTAAAAGAGTCGGGCACGGTCAACATATGGAGAGTAGCCAATCCTGATACCCGCGACTACACGTTCTTCTCAAATGCACACGGAGGTCATTCCCGAATTGATGTTCTACTGGCCACTAGCACCTTATTCCCATGCTTTAGCAACATCGAAATCCACACAAGGATGGTGTCTGACCATGCACCAGTCTCGGCAGACTTCTCTATCCTGGGGGGCCCTGACCCCCCTCCCAGATTCTGGAAACTCAATGACAACCTGCTTTTAGATCAGGTGATCAGGGGCGAGGCGGAAGACACCTTGATCAACTTCTTCAAGGAAAACCAGAACCCTGAAACCCCAATTGGGATGTTATGGGAGGCCATGAAACCGGTCATAAGAGGGGTATTTATCAGCGCAGCCTCTGAACAGTTTAGAGTCTCCAAGATCCGCACACAAGCTCTAGAGTCCAAACTATTCTCCCTAGAAAAAGACCTAAAGACCCAATACTCCAGAAAGGCAGACAGGGAGCTAAAAAAGGCTAGAAGGGCTCTAGAGATGCACTGGGCCGCCCGCACCACGAAGGCTCTGGCATATACGAAACAATTCTATTATCACAAAAGTAATAAAGCGAACCGTTTATTAGCTTACAAATTGCAAAAAACTCACACCAGAAACAACATTACAAGCCTCAAGGGGTCAGATGGGGTAAGTAAATTTACCACCTCAGACATAATCGAAACCCTGCTGGACCACCACAAAGCGGTCATGCAAGGGCCACCCACATCTCAAGAGGATAGAGCCCAACAGCAGCGCTATCTGGAACCATTTCACACCCCAGCAGTTTCTCCCCCCCTAGACTCCCTGGAAGCCCCGATCTCCGCAGAGGAAATTCTAGATGCCATCAAATCGCTCAAGAACACTGCCCCAGGCCTAGATGGGCTAACGCCCACGTTTTATAAGTGATTCGTTCACATCCTGACCCCACAACTAGCATTGCTATTTAACTCATTCCTATCCACCAAAAAGGTAACACACTCTATGGCCGAATTAACTACCATCTTACTTCAAAAGCCGGGGAAGGACTCCGAACAAGCGGCCTCATATAGGCCAATTGCCCTAATGAATACTGATGGGAAAATCTATTCCAAGGTGCTAGCGCCTAGACTAGGTAGGATTCTCCCCGAGTTAATTCACAAAGATCAAACAGGCTTTATCCTGGGCAGAGGGACATATGATAATATTAGGCGCACACTCAACATCATTGAGTCCGCAAACAGAATGAAAACTCTGCTCCTAGTAATCACCCTCGACGCACATAAAGCGTTTGATCTAATGAACTGGGACTTCATCCGGTATACTCTTTACCGCATGGGCTTAGGTCACAACTTTATAACGTGGTTAATGGCAAACTACGCACACCCATCAACGCAACTCCGAGTCAATCGGAGGAAATCGGCGCGCATCCCTATATCCAGAGGGACCCGTCAGGGGTGCCCGTTGTCACCCTTGGTGTTCGCCCAGTCGATGGAGCCGTTCGCCGCGAGAATCCGCCTTAATCCAAACATCAAAGGGGTCATAGTGGGCGGGACTGAACACAAAGTGGCGCTCTATGCCGATGGACTTTTCACCATCACTGATCCAGTCAGTTCACTACAGCCTTTACTCGAAGAACTAGAAGCATTCGGAGCATGCTCTGGGTTCAGGGTGAACTATGATAAGTCCTCTGTCCTCCCGATCAACCTCCCAAGGCGCCAGGGAAACGCCCTGTGTCCCGATCTGCCAATCCCATGGGCTAATGCCACACTGGAGTACCTAGGCGTTCAAATCCCCAAATCTAGCACACTGATCTACAAACATAACTGCCCTCGGCTATTTAAAACGCTACGCGCAGACCTGAAACGTTGGAATAAACAGGAGATCTCATGGCTGGGCCGGGCTGCTGCGGTAAAAATGAACTTACTCCCCTTACTGCCATGCGCTTCCAACCCATATTCCTGAAACGGACCTTGCCTCTTTAAAGCGTGACATCATGAAATTCATTTGGGGGGGGAAGAGAGCCTGCATCACCAGAAAAATTATGACCCGCAGCCGGCAGCTTGGTGGACTAGGGGTCCCAGATATCTCTAGATACCGGCGCACAGCTCAACTCGCGCATGCCTTCGCATGGACTTGCACCGTGGATGGCCCATCCTGGCTGCAATTGGAAGAAGCATGGTGTAAGTCCCCCCTGCCTGACTTGCCTCACATCCAGTCCCGGAAAGCCCCACCCGCACTGTGTCCGCTTCCAGCAACTTGCAACACAGTGGATAGTTGGAGAGCCGCAAACACAAAATGGGGAATCAAAAGCTCACTGGGCCCTCTGACCCCAATCTGGGGCAACCCGGGGCAACCCGAGTTTCTCCCCCGGCCTCTGTATCCGCAGCTTTGCCAAATGGCCGGAGGGCAGCCTTCATAGAATCTCAGACTTTTTAAAAGAAGGCCAGTCGCTTTCTTTTGAGGACTGCAAAGCGAAGTTCAACATCACCGAGGAGGAACGATTCCAGTATACTCAGATCCATCACTGGATCTCACAACGCTCAGTCAGAGAGCGTGGCTCCAGGGACCTAACACTCCTTGAACTTTCACTGACATCATCCCCTCCGAGGAGCAAGATCTCCACCCTCTACAAACTCCTGGAAAAATCCAACCCCGAAGTGAAGGAAAGGTACATGCTGAATTGGGAAAGGGACCTGGGGCGCTCCCTGGAGCCAGACGCCTGGGACAAAATGTGGTCAAGACCACACAGGAGCACTCAATGTGTTACTAATAGGGAATGGGGATATAAAGTATGCTTCAGGTACTATATTACACCAACCCAACTGCATAAAGCGGGCGTGAGGCCCTCTCCGAACTGTTGGAAGGGCTGCGCGCAAGAGGTTTCGCTTTTCCACCTCTTATGGGACTGCCCTAAGGCGGCGCACTATTGGAAGGGGGTTTTGACGCATGTCCGAGCAATCACAGGCCTCAATATCCCCTGGAACCCTGGAATAATTTTACTGGGAGACTCGGGGGAGGGGGACCTGCCGGTGTCGGGAAACGCAGCCCGTCTATGCACACATCTACTTTTGGCGGCCAAGATAGCCCTTGCCTGCCTCTGGAAGCACCACGAGGGTCCCTCTATCCCGCTATGGTGGGCTAAGTGTTGGTACATTGTCATTGCGGAAAGAGTCACTGCACTCCACCTGGGCAACCCCAATCCCTTCCGAAACACCTGGGCCCCATTCATGGACTATGCAGACCGCTACCCGGCCCTCACACTAAAGCCGCCCTGCGTCCGCTGGCTGAACTGAACTGCGCATGGAAATGGCCCGGCCCAGCAAAGAAATATCTCCCTCCGCCACCGTTTTCTCACCCGAACATTGCTGTGAATGAGTTGCATACTAAATTCCTTCTTCTCATAACCATCTTATCACTATAATGAACTGTGCCATCATATTCTTGTGCTAATTCCGATGTCTATTGTTCAATTGTTTCTCTTTATTTGTTATTGATTAATAATGAATAAAATGTCTATTTTGAAAAAAAAAGAGTCCTTTGTATTCCTAATGCCTTACATAGATAAGTCCAAAATTAAGACGTATATTGAGGACCATGGTCAGATAAGATGGTTTTAGGAAGACTCTGTAGTCGAAAAATGGTTTGCAGGGAACAGGATGCCATTTGAGCTGCTGTTGGGATTTTGACCACAGGGATGAAATGTGCCAGTTTTGTCACAGTATCAACAGTGACCATAATAGTAGTATAGGTAGATGATGGGGGCAATTCCACTATAAAATACATGGAAATGTGTTCCCATGTTTGTTTTGAAAGAGGAGGTTGAACCAACTTCCCTACCGGAGCTCAAGTTTTTGCTTGAAGACATATGTGTCAGGAATCGGCGTGCCCGGGTTACCAAGGTTTCTCATGTATCTGTTGATTCACGCTCTAAACTCATAAATCACCCCGTGCCCATGGCGCCACGCTCCCTGCCCTTCAGAGGGTTATAACCACACAGACGGAAGGTGCCATTCCTTGTGTAGTGGCGGTTGCCTTGGCGACGGTGGAAGCCCCTGTATGCACTGTCATGCACGTCACACAGCTAGAGGAAAGTGCCTTTCTCCCGGTCACGTGACATGGAGAAAATAAAGAACGCCTTCTTCGGCACTCCGGCACTTCTGATTGAGGTTGTTTCTTGACTTCCGTGTTTGTTTCTTGCTCTGAGTATCCTGTTTCTGACTCTGTTTCGTTGTTCTGGGCTTGCCTCTGCCTGACCCTTTTGCTTCTTCTACGCTTACGTTTACCGACCCTGTCTGCTCAAAGGACTGCTTTCTCTCATGAATTGGATTATCTGCTGCCCGCTCCACTACCAGACCCTGCCTGCCTACCGGACTGCTTCGTCTCACGATTTTGCATTTTCTGCTGCCCGCTCAATGACTAGACTTTGCCTGCTCTGCAGACTGCTTTGCCATGCGATTTTGAACTCTTTTCTACCTCCTTCCTCGTGTCTGCGGATTGGCCTTTGGAGTTCCCTCATCCCATTGATCCTACTTTCCGGATTCCTTCATCGTTGCTACCATCAAGCTGGGACTTGTTCGCCACGCTCCTCCTGGGCACCTATCATCCCATTGTGTACACAGACTAGAGACGCTTGTTGCAAGTGCACAATACTGTGCTAGGCGTCCTTGTGCCACTGGGATAGGTTCTCTGGTTCTACGTTCAGGATTCAGGAACTTCCAGGACACTCCGTTACCAAGTGACTGCTCTTGCGGTAAGGACAATCTATCATGAACTTGGGAAGTTGGCATGTATGGAACAAATGGAAACACGGCTGCCATTAGACTGTGCCGTTACGCTGTCTCTTAGTGTGCTGCTGCAGTCTAGTCTTTTTCCAACATGGCCGCCGCCGAGTTCTATTTCCTCTCCTGGACCCGGCAGATCGGCGCGTTGCAACTTCTGGATTTCTCCTTGTTGACAGCGCTCCCCGTGATTACCCTTGGCGGCGATCCGCCCACGCTATCACTTAAAGTTTGTGTCCTCATTCTCTGCTTTCTTGCAGCATTACCCCTTGCAGTTTGTCCGCATTACTCTCGTGCTCTTCCAGCCTTATTTCTTCTATTTTCTTTCTGTTTCTCCTGTTCTATCTGTATTTAGAGTTCTTGCTTATTCCCTTCTGTATTTTTCTTTGAGCACTCCGGTTCTGTTCCATCTTTTCTAGTATATACTTCTTTTTAGCATCCCTCTCGATCCTCTGTTGTGATTACCCTTTATTTTTGTCCATGCTGTTTACACACCTTGCAGTCCACCCGAGACAGTCATTACCGTACCCCAGCTTATTTGTGCCGTTGGACTCGAGAAGACCTGGAGGTTTTTTGTGCCTGAGGCTTTTTCCCCTAAAACGCTCTGTTACACTTCGGGCTTCCCTGTGGGCCTCCTTGCAGAATACGACTTCTTTACAAGCTCCTCTGTGGACCAGTTACAGGTTGCCATGGCGCCTGTACAAACTACGACAGACTCCGGGTCAGCTGACACGTCCTGTACATGGAAGACGCACGGCAAGACACGCCCCCATACGGCTATAAAACCACCGTCTTTCAAGGGGCTCGTTGCTGCTAATTAGCATTACAAGCTACAAGCGGTTACGTCCGTTACTACTTTGTGTCTTCTCCACACGATTCCTTATCTGCTTTCCTGGTTTTGACCCTTGCCTGACTACTGGATTGGCTTGCCTCCTCCTTTATTTCTGTCGTGCTCGTCTGGCTTTTGACTCGGAACGTTATTGGATCCGGCTTCCTGCTGTCTCTTGCGGTACTTCATTCCAGGTTGCCGCTTCTGGACACGGAACCAAAGCCTTCCTCGCAGAGGACTTGCTGTCAACAATCTGGAACTTTTCTACACCTACTCTGGATGCGTGTGTGCTCAGGTACATACTTATAATTGACACATCTCTGCTATTATTTCTCTCCACTACTTTGTTTGGATATTTGTCTTCCTCTTCCTCTGATCTCTGTCCTCCTTGATCAATTGGGATCTTCCAAAGTACTTACTAAGCTCGATCTCAGAGGAGCTTATAATGTGGTCCGTATGAGAGAGGGGGACGAATGGAAGACCGCTTTCAAAACACGTTACGGTCTATTTGAATACCTTGTCATGCCCTTTGGGCTATGTAATGCCCCGGTCACCTTTCAGGCATTCATGAACGATTTGTTTTATGATATCCTTGACCAGTTTGTTGTTGTCTACCTGGATGACATTTTGATCTATTCACAAAACCAGGAAGACCACGAAATACATGTCAAAGCAGTGCTCCAACGTCTGAGAGATCACAAATTGTTTGTAAAAGCCGAAAAGTGCATATTTCACGCCTCAGAGGTGGAATTTTTGGGGTATGATCTTACTAACAATGGGGTGCGCATGAGTCAGTCCAAAATAAGTGCTATCCTGGAATGGCCTGTGCCCAATTCAGTCAAAACTTTACAATCATTCCTGTGATTTGCAAACTTTTATAGACGCTTCATCAATGGCTTTTCTGAAATCTCTGCACCTCTTACCTCTCTGACAAGTGCCAAGGTGCCATTTGTATGGTCTTCAGAAGCTCAGAAGGCTTTTGATCAATTAAAATCAGCCTTCACTTCCGCCCCTGTCATCAAAAATCCTGATCCCGATCTTCCTTTTTTTGTTGAAGCTGACGCTTCGGGTTATGCTCTTGGGGCAGTGTTGTCACAAACCTGTCCTCATTCGGGCGAGATTCATCTGTTGCCTACTTCTCTCGTAAATTGACATCTTACGGAAGGAACTATTCCATCACGGAATGCGAACTCCTAGCCATCAGAGACGCATTCTTGGAATGGAGACATCACCTTCTGGGGGCCAAACACCTTGTACCGGTACAACTCGGATAACCGCAGTCTGTTAGCCTTCAAATCCATGAAATGCCTTACAGCTAGACAGGCGCGGTGGCATTTATTCTTTTCACAGTATCAATTTGTTATCACATACCGTCCTGCTAAAGCTCAAGTTTCAGCTGATACTCTCTCTCGCCTCCATGCGGATGGCCAGTCCCAACAGGTCGAAGCACTTCCTCTCCTACCGAACAAAGTTGTTTGTGGGTGTTCGGTTCAGCCCTCTTTGCGTTCAATCATCCTTGATTGGGTCTCAACCCATCCAAAAGAGATCACTGACTTCAACCTGGAAGAAGTAATTCAGGGTATGCCATTCATCCAGGGGCGCGTCTATATACCCTCAGGTCAAGCTAGAGCCTTAGCTCTCCAGTGGTCCCACAATTCTTTGATTGCAGCACATCCAGGAAGTCAAAAGACTCTTGAAGCCTTACGGCCTTGGGCTTGGTGGCCTTCCATGGCTCGTGATGTAAAGGACTACATTTTGACTTGTTCCATATGCATTCAATGTAAAACCTCTAGAGCCAAACCAGTAGGCTTATTACAACCTCTGTCTGTTCCGTACAAACCTTGGCAGATGCTGTCAATGGATTTCATTGTGGAACTCCCTGACGTTCAGGGCCATGACACTATTTGGGTGATTGTTGATTACTTCACAAAATATGCAATGTTCATACCTTGTTCTGGCTTGCCTTCGGCTCCGGAATTGGCGAGACTGTTTCCTCGGCATACCATCCTCAGACGGATGGGCAGACTGAGAGAACTAACGCTACTATCGAACAGTACCTACGCTGTTTATGCCTTCAGTTCCAACAGTCTTGGTTTACTTCTCTTCCTTACGCTGAGTTTGTATATACCATACATCAACAGGGGTTTCTCCCTTTTTTGCCCTGTATGGTGGTCATCGTAAGGCACTCCCACTTGATCCGGTATTGCCGGCTGTCAATCCAGCAGCAAGAGACTGCATGAGAGATCTCGATAAGATTCATCGGGATGTACGCTGTCATTTGCTCCGAGCTCAAGATCGTGCCAAGAAATATGTCGATGTGCATCGATCCCCTGCACCAGTCTATTGGAGCGGCATGAAGTTTTGGTTGTCGTCCCGTAATTTACGAATTGCGGGCAAACGCTCGCTTATACCTAAATACGTGGGACCCTATGCCATTACTGATGTTATAAATCCTGTGGCGGTCAAGCTCTCCCTGCCGCGCTCATGGCGGATACATCCAGTTTTTCACGTCTCCCTGATCAAGCCTTTCATCCAGGGGACTCATCTGCCTACACGTCCCTCTCCAATCTTGGTGGATGGAGAGGAGGAGTATGAGGTTTCACGTATCCTGGACTGAAGGGTGTCTAGGGGTACGTTGTTCTACCTTGTGGATTGGAAGGGTTATGGGCCTGAGGACCGTACCTGGGAGCCTCTGTCCAACTTACATTGTCCGGACCTTCTGAGGAGTTTCCATTCCGCCAGGGGGTTGCCGGAGTCTTTGGGGGAGGATGCTGTTACACTTCGGGCTTCTCTGCGGGCCTCCTTGCAGAATACGACTTCTTTACAAGCTCCTCTGTGGACCAGATACAGGTTGCCATGGCACCTGTACAAACTACGACGGACTCCGGGTCAGCTGACACGTCCTGTACGTGGAAGACGTACGGCAAGACACACCCCCATACGGCTATAAAACCTGTATCTTTCAAGGGGCTCGTTGCTGCTAATTAGCGCTACAAGCTACAAGCGGTTACGTCCGTTACTACTTTGTGTCTTCTCCACACAATTCCTTATCTGCTTTCCTGGTTTTGACCCTTGCCTGACTACCGGATTGGCTTGCCTCCTCCTTTATTCCTGTCGTGCTCGTCTGGCTTTTGACTCGGAACGTTATTGGATCCGGTTTCCTGCTGTCTCTTGCGGTACTTCATTCCAGGTTGCCGCTTCTGGACACAGAACCAAAGCCTTCCTCACAGAGGACTTGCTGTCAACAATCTGGAACTTTTCTACACCTACTCTGGATGCGTGTGTGCTCAGGTACATACTTATAATTGACAAATCCTGTCTCTGCTATTATTTCTCTCCACGGCTTTGTTTGGATATTTGTCTTCTGTTGGATTCTGGGACATTGAGTGACTATATTGTGAACTTGTCTTCAAGTGCATATAAACGCTCTGCTGAAACTGCACCAACCCGGCACTAGTGCGACCCTTGTGCCGTTCGGGGCTACTTTCCTATACTAACATTCCTGTTTGTCATTTTCTCCTTACATTGTCTTCTGTTTCCTGGATTACTTTCCTCAAAATATCCTTATTCAGGTTAGTTGTTATCAGTTCCATATATTAGCTGGGATTGATACTTTAGAAGGCTCTTTAGAATTACCCCACTCATTGTGTTATTGTCATGATGCCCGCTCCCGGGGAGCCGGTTCAAGCCCTGCGTCCCCGAAAAGCGGACATCCAGTCCCCAAGGAAGGACCCAGCAACCCCATATAGGGGCCCTTTGGACAGTGTCCTTGCGCCTATGGCGCCAGGCTCATAAAAGACATCAGTCCTGGCGCCATAGGCGCCAGGCTCATTATGGGAGTGCTTGGGTGCACTTACCTGAAGCAGACCATGCTGCAGGATCCCAGCCTCCTTGAGGCCTGAAAGGAACTACTTTACCTGTGGGACTAATTTACCATCCAGGCGTGGTCGGGGAAGGATACATACCTGATTGGAGGAAGGATACATACCTGGAACTTCTTCCAAGGCTATTTAAACCCCACCCAAACAGCCACACGTGCTTCGCGTTGTTCTGCATCTAGCAGCTGGACGCTCACCGTGTCTGCTCCTGCATCCTGACTTCTGCCACGCCTGCCAGCATCCTGAATCACCTGCAAAGGAAGAGAAAAAGAGAACAGAAGAAGGAAAAGTCCTTACCTGCTAAAACCGCATCCCGGAAACATCTCGCCGACAATCCTGAAAAGGAAGACTTTTATTTAAAAGCTCATCGCGTCGATCGCTGCAGCGCCGCATTCCACTCACCTTTACAGGGCGCCTCCATGTTCAGCAGCGATCATCCGGATTTGCAGTCACGCACCAGCGCCTAGGGAGAAAAAGACCAGAACAAAAGGTGAGAGAGAGAAGGGAATAAGGAAAGCTAAATCTCCATGTTAAGACTTACCTGCTGATTCATTCCCTCTCCATTTCGGGTCCGCGCCGCATCCTGGCATTTTCGGACCCCGGCCCCTAAGGGGAAAAAGAGACATCAGCGTTAATGAGCGAATGAAAAGACATTACCAAAAAACGCTCATTAAAGACTTACCTGATTTCTACAAGGATTTCACCTCTCATCTCGGGTCGGTGCCTGTTCCCCGGCATTCCGTACCCCGGCCCCTAGGGGGGAAAAAGACACTAGCATTAGTACATTAATGCATGGACACAAGGGGAACCTCTTATCAAAAACTTACCTGGAAGCCAAGCAAGTTTGGTTCTCACCAATCCGAAAATCCAGTGAAGTAACTGGATACCAACGCGCCCCTGCATCAGAAGCAGGATGGAGAGCTCGTCCTTCCAGACCCTAAGGTGAGACGCTACGAGGAATCACAGAAGGGTTTCAAGGAGGGTGAGAGGGGAAAGTGGGAGGCCGATTGCATTACCCCGCAGACAGTTAATCCCCTATTTTCGCCTACAGAAGGATAATTCTGTGAGCCAGACAAGCCAGATTTGGGGGCCCGGTCCAGTCCGTCTTCCGAACCCTGCGCATCACCTTAGAAGAGGTCACAGCAGCGCGAACCAGGCCAGCGCCTCCGTGGGAGTCAGGTGAGCGTTACAGTTATATTTTTTTGTAGATCCACCCCGGGGAAGCTCCACTCCAATACTTACCTAGGTAGTTTCCCGTAAAATACAACTGTTCTGATTACTTGCTTTAATTTCAACACTGTCTAATATCTTTGTATTTCTTTGCAGCATTGGTATTGGCGGTGTGTGTTCTCCCCACTCTTTTATTCAATGACACCTCTGTCTGTCCCAACTGAAACAGCAGAGAGGTACATTGTAGAAAAGAGCCCCTCTTTGAGGAAGCCTGAGTCTTGTACTCAGGGGAGTTGGGATGGAAGGCTGAATATCGATTCTTGTACCACCATCCTCTCCAAGGTCACTCCTCCACCTCTTTGGCCTATTTCGGAGTGGTGAGTAACACGCTCCGGCTGTTGCGGAGAGAGGTCTCCGGAGATTCCTTGGGTATGAATCACGGTGGCTACCTTCCGAGGCAGACCTTATCTGCACAAAAAAAAAGAAGGCAGAAGCTCGGCGACCTAGAAGGAAGAAATTGGATTATTCTTCTACGGTGGAGAAGGTGAACTCTGATTTCTGAGTGAACAAGAAGATATTACCGTCCAGCTTGACTTAATTACTGACAACCCTGATAGCTTGCAACGCCAGATTGAAGAGATGGCCACACCACAGCAAATTCAAGAGCTAGTGGCTGCGGTTCAAAACCTTAACCTTGAGGTACAGGCTCTCAAAACCGACAATGCCGCCTTGCTGCGAAGAGTGGCTGCCAGAGAACAACAAACGGCTGATCTCCCTCCTTTACCCCTGGTTTCAGGGAAGTTTGATGGCTCTGAACGGAAGGTAAAAGAATTCCTGGAGGCTTGTAACATCCATTTCGCCTTTAGGAAGGGCGCCTTCGCTACAGATCATGTCAAAGTGGGATTCATGATTACTCATATGTCAGGTAACGCCTTGGCATGGGCTACTCCATGTAATCTTTCTTCCCTCTGTTACTATATCTTCCTTGTCTTTCCATTTATTTTGTTGGGGTTTCTGTACTTCCAGGCACAACCAATCCTCTGGGAGCTATTGAGGGGATGCCATTTCACATTCCACGTTCACTAAGGCCGACTACTTCCTTATAGGGGATCCTTCCCCTATTGAGAGGTCAGTCTTACCTGCTCAGCTTTGGTTTAGCCTGTGACGCTACTACAGTATTACTAATCACAATCTTCTTGTCTCCACAACCCACGTGTCGTGTGTGTCCCCATCTACCGACTAATAGATCCCGCTGATTGTCAGCATCACACACTAGAGGGCTACATTGGCAGGAAGAACTTGTCTTCGACTAAGCAAGTCCTGTATCCTGACGGCACTTGGTTACTCATATCACACTGCAAGACAGTACTGGTGGCAAGTCCTAACAATATGATACATGAAGAAACCTAGTCCCTGACATCTGATGTAATCATCGGCCACCAAAAATGGTGAGTAATTAGTTCCTGCTTGTTGTAATCAAGGGTTAGGTATGTACAGTTGTTGTCTGTGAAAGAATATACCCTTTTCCTTTTGAAGAGAGTATTTCTTAACCTGTAGTTCAACGGAATCTGACATATTGTGATATTGCTTGTAGCAGATCGCTAAAAAGAAAAAGAAAGGAATATTGAGGAAACATCTTTTCAGGGATGAATCTGATTGTTTCTTCTCCTGAACTCCTGGATAATGCATCAGCTATCTGGTTAGTAGAATCTGGAATATACATAAAGACAATGTCAAAGGATGAAAAATAACACGCCCAACGAGCCTGGTGGCTGTTTTGGCATTCAAGATTTTGTAAGACCTTGAGATTTCGGTGGCCCATGCGAACTGTGATAAGATGTTCAGACTCCAATAGCAGATGTCTCCATTCCTGACAGGTTTTTTGTATATCAAGATATAAATAAATAAACAATACAACAATACAATACAAGAAGTTCCTTCTCTAAGACAGTGTAGTTATTCTTGTTATGTAACAACGGATTAGACATGTATGCAATAGGATGTTCGATACCAGCTGCAGATTTTTGTTTTAGAACGGCTCTGATAACTGAATTGGAGGCATCAGTCTCTACAAAGAAGGGTTTGCTTTGTTCAGGTAACTTTAAAATGTGATCCGATGAAGAAGCTTTTTTGAGTGTTTCAATACTGTTGTGGGCTTCTTCAGTCCAGATGAACTTCTGACCCTTCTTCAACATTTTGGTTAATTTGATCCTTTAGGTAAAATTAGGAATGAATTCACTATAAAAGTTGAAAGACAGAATATGTGTTTTCTGAGCCAAAGGACATTACGCGATACTCGTAATGTCCGAATGGAGTGCGAATTGCTGTCTTCCACTCATCGCCTTTACGGATTCTTACCAGATTGTTAGCCCATCTAAGTTCCAGTTTTGACAAATTTGAAGCTCCTCTCAATGCTTCTAAGATGTCCTGGATGAGGGGTAAGGGGTAAGGGGTAGGGGATATCGGTCTTTGACAGTGATTTTGTTCAGACACCTGTAATCGATACAGGGTCGCAATTCCTTAGAAACCTTCTTGGGGATGAAGAATAAGGATGTGCCCTTCTAAAACTGGTTTGAAGATAAGTGCGTTGTGCTTCCTTCTCTGGTTCTGACAAGGTATCATGCGTCCAAATGGCACCTGGGTATTTGGTATCAGGTCAATGGCACAGTCGTCATCTCTGTGTGGGGGTAATTCCTTGAATTCTTCATGCGAGAAGACTTCCATGTAGTCATGATAACATTTGGGTAATAAATGCAAAGTAGAGATGGATGTTTTGTATGAATTGGTATTCAGATCTGTGGTTTGCGTATGCAAACCCACAGCTCCTTGTTGAAGACATGATTGTAACCAATTTTCTGATCCCAAGATAAGTGTTCCAGCCGTTCAATTTATAAAAGGGTTGTGTCTTCTTAAACAAGGCAGAACTAAGATTAGTGGATAGCCTGCTGCTTTTATCAAATCAAATTGTATCGGCTCCGAGTGGGATGCAATAGGGGTGTGACACTATAACGGTATACTGTTATAGATACTGTGAACAACTTAATTGAACTATAATAACCGTTACGTTGTTTATACCAGTATAGCGTTTTAGGGCCTGCAGCTATTAAGTGAGCTTTTCAATCTGATTTGGAAGACTGCAGTAAGCAAGTGCTGCGCAGTCTGGATCTTGCACTTGTGGGATGTGGCGTCTGACAAGTGGGCCTTGTTTGGCAGGCAAGAGCATAGAGAAAGTGAGGCCACATTAGTAAATGCAGCTTTTATGCTGTGGCCGCTCTTTCTCTGTGATCAGCAGAGTCGGGTTAAAGATCAGCCTATTTGTAGTTTTGGCACCAATTTGAGAGCTGAGGAACTACACATCCCAGAATGCAAAGGGGGGAATGAACTGGATGCCCTTCTGATGCATGTCCACAAAAAACGTTAGCTCTGTAGACTGTATGAACACTGGGCCTATCAGTGCTTTGTGCTAGTATATAAACTGCCACCCACCCACTGTCCTGCCTGTAGATTTGCACATTGGCAATAGAGTTGTTGGTACGCTTGATCCTTCATCTGCCTTCTGCATATGGCACTGGACTCAAGCAGGCATGACAGGTTCTACATTCAATTTGAAGTATCCAGAGCAATGGGGGTGAGATATTTCTCAGGTCTATCCTCGATTTGTGCCACCATCCATGAAAGCATTCCTTCGTCTCAACTCACATGACAAGGGTCCTAATGCGCTCAGACCTGGGGAAAATGGTAATGATGGAGCTGTGGTGAGGTGCTGGTCTAGGCCATATTTGTGCTGATATGTATTTTAACTTTGTCATTTTCAAAAGGTTTTTGTGCCACTATCTTTAAGAAGGTAAATGAACATGTATTGAAAGAAATCAACAGCGCCGACTGAACGCTGTCCTTTTAGGATTACATGGTCAGTGGTGACTCCAACATCAGACCTTTATAATACACCAGGCAGGTGGTAAACAAGCTATAGTGATTTGATCAAAATGCAACCTTTCGGTGAGTGTGTGTGTTGGCTTTGACATTTTGACAAAAGAAACACAATGACATGGGCTTTCAGACCTCACATGAGTGACTTTTCTCCCTTTAATGGGATAAAGCGTTATCAAAACAAACTTTATGACTGATCGCAGCGAGGTGTCATGATGCCCATGCCATGTGGTTCCAAAATAATGCAGGTTGAGGCCGAGTTTCTAAGCAATGACCTGTGACTGAGCAGCAAGCTTATTGCTCAAAATTTGCATTTTAACACTTCCACGAGTCACTCTTTCATTGAAGGCGATCAACGAGTGAGCGCCATGAAAGACCAAATCTGCAGCCACCTTAGATTCCTGGAGGATCAGCTAAAAATGTGCAGCGACAAGTTTCAAAATGCTGACAATGTATGACCTTTAAGAAAATATTTGTTAAGATTAGATAACTCCACCTGCTATACCGCGATAACCATGATATACCGTCATTTGGCAAGAAAGTTACCATACCGCCATAAAACCAATACTGTGACACCCCAAGGATGCAATGCACATGATCAAGTCTGAAGTTTCTTCTTTTTTTTAAACTTATTTTTATTTGCATTTATCAGAAAAACAAAACATTACAAAGAAAAATTGAAGTCAAATCCAAAACTACATTACCATAAACAATGTTGTTCCCTACTCCCTCCCTCATCACATATCAAACCGCACAATTCTTCCCCAACAAAGAAAAAGCCCCACACTCCCTCCCCCTCGTCCCTTAAACCCCTCTCACACTAACTTGCCCATTGGTGCTGTTTGCCCCTACTCCTCAGTCTCAGAGGAACTGTTCTCTTCGTGTCTGTGTTTGTATGTCGCCGGCTCCCTCTAGGGCCTCTCCTCCACACTCCCCTTCTGTGGTTATTCATTTACTTGTTCGAGCCCCCAGGTTCCCCTCTCCCTGCCCCCACATAAGCAGCAGGGCACTCCATTCCGCCTGAAATTCACTCATTCCATCATTGACTACAGCTGTCAGTGTCTCCATTACCATCATGCTGTGTACTTTTCCTTCCTAGATTTCTTTTGACGGGAGCGTCTCACTCTTCCAACATTGGGCGATAGCCAGTCTCCCCGCTCGCAGCATTTCTTCCCACATTCTAGGGAGCCTATATTCTCCTCTCCACGATTTTTCTACATTAATCTTCATCCCAGAGAGACGGCCATATTCTGCTATCTGTGCCAGGGAGGGGGGGTCGTATATTGGTGAGGTAAGCCAGAATGTCATCCGCAAAGAGCAAGAGTTTGCACTCTATCTCCCCACCCATAATGCCCCTGATTTGCCAGTTGGCCCGGATCGCGATTGCCAGCGGCTCCATCGCTACGGCGTAGAGTAGTGGGGATAGGGGGCATCCTTGCCTTGTACCGCCTGTTAGCGTAAATATCTCTGAGACCCCCATTAACAATCACTCTGGCTCTGGGTGTATTATAGAGTTCTGCTACCCATCACAGGAAGTTTGTCCCCAGACCCATCCTCCTCAAGACCTCCATCATAAAGGGCCACTCGATCCTGACTTAGCTTGACTTAATTACTGACAACCCTGATAGCTTGCAACGCCAGATTGAAGAGATGGCCACACCACAGCAAATTCAAGAGCTAGTGGCTGCGGTTCAAAACCTTAACCTTGAGGTACAGGCTCTCAAAACCGACAATGCCGCCTTGCTGCGAAGAGTGGCTGCCAGAGAACAACAAACGGCTGATCTCCCTCCTTTACCCCTGGTTTCAGGGAAGTTTGATGGCTCTGAACGGAAGGTAAAAGAATTCCTGGAGGCTTGTAACATCCATTTCGCCTTTAGGAAGGGCGCCTTCGCTACAGATCATGTCAAAGTGGGATTCATGATTACTCATATGTCAGGTAACGCCTTGGCATGGGCTACTCCATGTAATCTTTCTTCCCTCTGTTACTATATCTTCCTTGTCTTTCCATTTATTTTGTTGGGGTTTCTGTACTTCCAGGCACAACCAATCCTCTGGGAGCTATTGAGGGGATGCCATTTCGCATTCCACGTTCACTAAGGCCGACTACATCCTTATAGGGGATCCTTCACCTATTGAGAGGTCAGTCTTACCTGCTCAGCTTTGGTTTAGCCTGTGACGCTACTACAGTATTACTAATCACAATCTTCTTGTCTCCACAACCCACGTGTCGTGGGTGTCCCCATCTACCGACTAATAGATCCCGCTGATTGTCAGCATCACACACTAGAGGGCTACATTGGCAGGAAGAACTTGTCTTCGACTAAGCAAGTCCTGTATCCTGACGGCACTTGGTTACTCATATCACACTGCAAGACAGTACTGGTGGCAAGTCCTAACAATATGATACATGAAGAAACGTAGTCCCTGACATCTGATGTAATCATCGGCCACCAAAAATGGTGAGTAATTAGTTCCTGCTTGTTGTAATCAAGGGTTAGGTATGTACAGTTGTTGTCTGTGAAAGAATATACCCTTTTCCTTTTGAAGAGAGTATTTCTTAACCTGTAGTTCAACGGAATCTGACATATTGTGATATTGCTTGTAGCAGATCGCTAAAAAGAAAAAGAAAGGAAGATTGAGGAAACATCTTTTCAGGGATGAATCTGATTGTTTCATCTCCTGAACTCCTGGATAATGCATCAGCTATCTGGTTAGTAGAATCTGGAATATACATAAAGACAATGTCAAAGGATGAAAAATAACACGCCCAACGAGCCTGGTGGCTGTTTTGGCATTCAAGATTTTGTAAGACCTTGAGATTTCGGTGGCCCATGCGAACTGTGATAAGATGTTCAGACTCCAATAGCAGATGTCTCCATTCCTGACAGGTTTTTTGTATATCAAGATATAAATAAATAAACAATACAACAATACAATACAAGAAGTTCCTTCTCTAAGACAGTGTAGTTATTCTTGTTATGTAACAACGGATTAGACATGTATGCTATAGGATGTTCGATACCAGCTGCAGATTTTTGTTTTAGAACGGCTCTGATAACTGAATTGGAGACATCAGTCTCTACAAAAAAGGGTTTGCTTTGGTCAGGTAACTTTAAAATGTGATCCGATGAAGAAGCTTTTTTGAGTGTTTCAATACTGTTGTGGGCTTCTTCAGTCCAGATGAACTTCTGACCCTTCTTCAACATTTTGGTTAATTTGATCCTTTAGGTAAAATTAGGAATGAATTCACTATAAAAGTTGAAAGACAGAATATGTGTTTTCTGAGCCAAAGGACATTACGCGATACTCGTAATGTCCGAATGGAGTGCGAATTGCTGTCTTCCACTCATCGCCTTTACGGATTCTTACCAGATTGTTAGCCCATCTAAGTTCCAGTTTTGACAAATTTGAAGCTCCTCTCAATGCTTCTAAGATGTCCTGGATGAGGGGTAAGGGGTAAGGGGTAAGGGATATCGGTCTTTGACAGTGATTTTGTTCAGACACCTGTAATCGATACAGGGTCGCAATTCCTTAGAAACCTTCTTGGGGATGAAGAATAAGGATGTGCCCTTCTAAAACTGGTTTGAAGATAAGTGCGTTGTGCTTCCTTCTCTGGTTCTGACAAGGTATCATGCGTCCAAATGGCACCTGGGTATTTGGTATCAGGTCAATGGCACAGTCGTCATCTCTGTGTGGGGGTAATTCCTTGAATTCTTCATGCGAGAAGACTTCCATGTAGTCATGATAACATTTGGGTAATAAATGCAAAGTAGAGATGGATGTTTTATATGAATTGGTATTCAGATCTGTGGTTTGCGTATGCAAACCCACAGCTCCTTGTTGAAGACATGATTGTAACCAATTTTCTGATCCCAAGATAAGTGTTCCAGCCGTTCAATTTATAAAAGGGTTGTGTCTTCTTAAACAAGGCAGAACTAAGATTAGTGGATAGCCTGCTGCTTTTATCAAATCAAATTGTATCGGCTCCGAGTGGGATGCAATAGGGGTGTGACACTATAACGGTATACTGTTATAGATACTGTGAACAACTTAATTGAACTATAATAACCGTTACGTTGTTTATACCAGTATAGCGTTTTAGGGCCTGCAGCTATTAAGTGAGCTTTTCAATCTGATTTGGAAGACTGCAGTAAGCAAGTGCTGCGCAGTCTGGATCTTGCACTTGTGGGATGTGGCGTCTGACAAGTGGGCCTTGTTTGGCAGGCAAGAGCATAGAGAAAGTGAGGCCACATTAGTAAATGCAGCTTTTATGCTGTGGCCGCTCTTTCTCTGTGATCAGCAGAGTCGGGTTAAAGATCAGCCTATTTGTAGTTTTGGCACCAATTTGAGAGCTGAGGAACTACACATCCCAGAATGCAAAGGGGGGAATGAACTGGATGCCCTTCTGATGCATGTCCACAAAAAACGTTAGCTCTGTAGACTGTATGAACACTGGGCCTATCAGTGCTTTGTGCTAGTATATAAACTGCCACCCACCCACTGTCCTGCCTGTAGATTTGCACATTGGCAATAGAGTTGTTGGTACGCTTGATCCTTCATCTGCCTTCTGCATATGGCACTGGACTCAAGCAGGCATGACAGGTTCTACATTCAATTTGAAGTATCCAGAGCAATGGGGGTGAGATATTTCTCAGGTCTATCCTCGATTTGTGCCACCATCCATGAAAGCATTCCTTCGTCTCAACTCACATGACAAGGGTCCTAATGCGCTCAGACCTGGGGAAAATGGTAATGATGGAGCTGTGGTGAGGTGCTGGTCTAGGCCATATTTGTGCTGATATGTATTTTAACTTTGTCATTTTCAAAAGGTTTTTGTGCCACTATCTTTAAGAAGGTAAATGAACATGTATTGAAAGAAATCAACAGCGCCGACTGAACGCTGTCCTTTTAGGATTACATGGTCAGTGGTGACTCCAACATCAGACCTTTATAATACACCAGGCAGGTGGTAAACAAGCTATAGTGATTTGATGAAAATGCAACCTTTCGGTGAGTGTGTGTGTTGGCTTTGACATTTTGACAAAAGAAACACAATGACATGGGCTTTCAGACCTCACATGAGTGACTTTTCTCCCTTTAATGGGATAAAGCGTTATCAAAACAAACTTTATGACTGATCGCAGCGAGGGGTCATGAGGCCCATGCCATGTGGTTCCAAAATAATGCAGGTCGAGGCTGAGTTTCTAAGCAATGACCTGTGACTGAGCAGCAAGCTTATTGCTCAAAATTTGCATTTTAACACTTCCACGAGTCACTCTTTCATTGAAGGCGATCAACGAGTGAGCGCCATGAAAGACCAAATCTGCAGCCACCTTAGATTCCTGGAGGATCAGCTAAAAATGTGCAGCGACAAGTTTCAAAATGCTGACAATGTATGACCTTTAAGAAAATATTTGTTAAGATTAGATAACTCCACCTGCTATACCGCGATAAACATGATATACCGTCATTTGGCAAGAAAGTTACCATACCGCCATAAAACCAATACTGTGACACCCCAAGGATGCAATGCACATGATCAAGTCTGAAGTTTCTTCTTTTTTTTAAACTTATTTTTATTTGCATTTATCAGAAAAACAAAACATTACAAAGAAAAATTGAAGTCAAATCCAAAACTACATTACCATAAACAATGTTGTTCCCTACTCCCTCCCTCATCACATATCAAACCGCACAATTCTTCCCCAACAAAGAAAAAGCCCCACACTCCCTCCCCCTCGTCCCTTAAACCCCTCTCACACTAACTTGCCCATTGGTGCTGTTTGCCCCTACACCTCAGTCTCAGAGGAACTGTTCTCTTCGTGTCTGTGTTTGTATGTCGCCGGCTCCCTCTAGGGCCTCTCCTCCACACTCCCCTTCCGTGGTTATTCATTTACTTGTTCGAGCCCCCAGGTTCCCCTCTCCCTGCCCCCACATAAGCAGCAGGGCACTCCATTCCGCCTGAAATTCACTCATTCCATCATTGACTACAGCTGTCAGTGTCTCCATTACCATCATGCTGTGTACTTTTCCTTCCTAGATTTCTTTTGACGGGAGCGTCTCACTCTTCCAACATTGGGCGATAGCCAGTCTCCCCGCTCGCAGCATTTCTTCCCACATTCTAGGGAGCCTATATTCTCCTCTCCACGATTTTTCTACATTAATCTTCATCCCAGAGAGACGGCCATATTCTGCTATCTGTGCCAGGGAGGGGGGGTCGTATATTGGTGAGGTAAGCCAGAATGTCATCCGCAAAGAGCAAGAGTTTGCACTCTATCTCCCCACCCATAATGCCCCTGATTTGCCAGTTGGCCCGGATCGTGATTGCCAGCGGCTCCATCGCTACGGCGTAGAGTAGTGGGGATAGGGGGCATCCTTGCCTTGTACCGCCTGTTAGCGTAAATATCTCTGAGACCCCCATTAACAATCACTCTGGCTCTGGGTGTATTATAGAGTTCTGCTACCCATCACAGGAAGTTTGTCCCCAGACCCATCCTCCTCAAGACCTCCATCATAAAGGGCCACTCGATCCTGTCGAAAGCCTTCTCCAAATCCAGAGACACCAGGCACTCGCCCCCCCCGCTTGAGCACAGTGCATCAGGTTTATAGTCTTTCGTATATTATCCGTCCCTTACCTCCCTCTTATAAAGCCCACTTGATCTCCATGTACCATTTTCGGCATTCCCACTTAGTCGTGGTCCTAACACTTTCGCTAGGATCTTTACATCCCCGTTCAAGAGAGAGATGGGTCTATAAGAGGAACACCGCATGGGGTCCTTCCCCTCCTTTGGGATCGCCATGATTGTGGCCAGTAGCATGGTTGGGGGTAGAGCTCCCCCCCAGACAAGCATTGAACACCTTTACCAAATTTGGGGCTATCAGTGACCTGAATAGTTTGTAGAACCTCAATTTGAAACCGTCCTCCCCCGGGGCAGACCCTGGCTTCATACCCTTGATGGCCTGCTGAACCTCTTCTACCATTATGGGATGCACAAAGTTGTCTACCATATCCTTGGGGGGCCCCAGGACAAGCAATCCCATAAAAAATGTGTGATTCTGCGCCTACTCGCCCCTCATCCTGGTTTACAGAGATTACTATAGTACCATGCAAATTAATTTCCGATGTCTCTGGGTTCATAAACCGCTCTCCATCCTCAGTCCTTTAAGCCCCGATAGTTCTCCACCTCATCTCCTCCCTCACACTGCATGCAAGAATTTTGTTGGTCCTGTCCCCTTTCTCATGATACTTTTGTTTTAGGAACAAGAGTTTTTTCTCTGTGTCGTGGATCAGTATGGCATTCAATTGTGTTTCATACCGCCTGAACTCCTTCGCTTCTGGCAAGGATATGTACTTTCACTGGGTGCCTCCCGGCTGTATCTGCGCTATTTACCCATTGAGCAGGCTTTCCTTTTCCCCATCTCTCTTTTCTTCATGGAACCTATTCTGATCAACATCCCCTTGATAGTCGTCTTGAAGCCCTCCAATACGAATTGGATCCCCACCTCTCCTGTATCATTGAAGAGGAAGTACTCCTTAATTCCCAGGAGCAGTACCTGCTGCACTTCCTTATCCTTTGACAAGAGGTCATTGCATCTCCAGCCCCCGCCGTGGCCCACTGACAGCCTCATATTCACCATTTTACCCTTCACCTGGGTCCTCCTCCGTGCTCCGTGCTCCCCTTCCTCCTCAGAGCACTCTCCCGGGCAAGCACATGCCACGGGAACCAACGAGGGGGCCCTTGCCCAGCCGTTGCCCGCATTGCATGTTTCTTGCCCAGAGGGTTTAAGGCCTGAGTGGTCGGCGTGCCATGGGGCAGGTACGCTCTCCTTTTCTTTTTCTGTCCGTTTGGGGCACCCTCCTCCACCAAGTACCACCTCAAGCTTATGGGGCCCCCCATCAAGGCCTTCGGTGGACAAGTTCTCTTCCGGGCTGTTAGGGTTCCCACATGGCTTCCTGCACCGTGTTGGGGTATGCCGCGTGCTGTCCCCTGCTCATCTTCCCTCGGGCAGGACCCACTGGGGAGAGACCCTCTCCTAGGCAAGCACACGCCCCAGGATCAGGATCAATCCCAGGGGCCCACACCTAGCCTGCTACTCAGATTTTCAAGTTATAAGGGGCTGGCGGTCAGGGGGGCAACAGACACCCCTTTTTCTTCTCCTGGGGGCCCTTACCTCCACCACCAGGGTTGTGGCACCAAAGAGACCCCCTATCAGCGCCCTATATGTACTGCACTGCCCCCTTCCCTTTCCCGCAGCACTTTTCCCCTTCCCCCCTCCCATGCACTTGCGCAATCCCAATGTCACCTGGACTAGTAGGATCGTTGTCTGTCTCCCTCTGTTTCCCCTCCCTTCCTCATTGCGCCTTGAAACACATGTGTATAGGCCTGTTATAAATGCCATATCATCATATCATATGTGGGTGCGGTCTTCACTGGCCTTTTTGTGCGTTCTCCTGCTGCTCCTTACTCCCCTTTTAAATGGTATTACAACTGTTGGGGCATGGGGGGGGGGCAGGCTGAGCTCTCCTGGGTTCCCGGCCCGTCCCTCCAAGGCCTCCTCACCTTCAACACCACCGCTGAGCTCCTGTGGTGTTTCGGACCGCCTCCGTGGTTCACTCAGCCAGCGGGATCACTTTCATTTTCCTGCTGGCTGCAGCTGCTCAGCTAACTCTGCTGTCCCTGACCCAATCCACCCCGCGTTTGAACCGGGGTGCAGCCTTGGGTGTCAGAGACCCCTTCATCTCCACTACCTCTGTCCAGGGGGGGGTCCAAGTTGGGGCTCAGGCCACTTTTTGGTCCACCGGGATGAGAGCGACGCGCTTATGCTACTTCCATGCGCGCCCCCTGTTAGCATCTCCAAGTTTGTTCTTTTATAGATCCTGACGTTAAGGGTGTGCCAGCAGCACCTTCCACGGGGTGATACATACTTCTTTCTTGATTCGGGGAATGCCCTGTTAACTGCCCACTCAGTGTCCATAAAAAGACCAGCGGCTCCGCAGTCAATGAGCACAGGTATTGCTGTAAATGTCTGGTTGTGAAAGGACAGGGATACCTGTAACACCAGCATACTGTTTGGGTTATGGATATAGTCCAGGGAACGCTTTGGAGAGGACCCATCCCTAGTTCCCTTCAGGGATCGGTCGGGCGTTTTGGAGCTGCAATACATACAAAGACCTAAGGTCTTTCTGTGGTTCCGTTCTTCTGGCGTTAAAGGTCCCTGCATGGGTTCACCTTCTTCAATATGTCGTGTACTCTTCGGATGATCAGAGCGAGGAGTCTCTGGAACTCGAAAGGCCTTGTTATTCTTCTTCTTCTCATGTTGTCTTTATTGGATTCTGTAATCCAATTGTAGTCCCACTCTAACCATTTTGGCTAGGTTGTGAGGACAGGGAATCCGGGATACCTCATCTTTCAGTTCTTCATTTGGGCCTCTTTGAGCTTTGAAAAATAGTAAGGAGTGTGCATTGGACCAAGCGGTTTCTGATGCTAATTGTTTTAACTGAGTTATGTAGTTTAATACGTCCATATTACCTTGCCTCAAGTCCAATAGGTTTTCCTCTGAGTTCACTACCAATGCTCTGTGTCCAAATATAGCCTATAAGCTATTGACAAATGCAGGATAAGAATCCAGCAGTTGGTTATTGGTAGTTACTTGAGGTGTTGACCAGGCTAGGGCATTTCCTGACATGTCTGAAATCATGAAACTTACTTTAGAACAGTCAGTTGGGGAAAAAGGATAGTTTCAGCATGAACTGTACTAAGCAAGTGTCAATAATTTATTTTAATTTCTTGGGAAATTTTCTTGGGATTTCCATCGTATTTTCCAGTGGCAAGGCATCCTGATGGAAGTTCAGAATGGGTTTGAGTGACCAATCAGTATTCAATGCCTGGACTGCTGCAACCAATTGTTGGACTTGTTGATCCATCCTGTTCCTCCTTTTTAGGCATTACTATCTTGTTATGATCGCCGGTTTGTACTCACTATTTGTGGCAGTAGACCCGTGGCAGCATGAATTGGTGCTTATGGGAGAGTCCCACCAGGTGTTCAGTGTCCCTATAGGAGCAGGACCCTGTGCACCCTCACATGGTTCAAAGATGGTGGAGACTGTAGACAGATGGTATCTTTCAGGGGTTTTCTAGGAGTCACAGTTAATTCCGGAATCCAGGAATTGGTCCAAAGTGCAAGGGATCTGTAGAATCCAGAAGTAGCTATTCCAAATAGACACGGCAAATAGAAGTACAGATACAGAGTAAAAGTGGATAAATAGCAGCAAAAGGACAGAATAGAATGCAAAGAAAGGTAGAAGAAGAATAAGGGAAACAGAGGCACTGGCCGAGAGTCAGACTGCTTAGAACGCAAACCGAGTGTGGTACGCGAAAGGCCAGTAGAGAGTGTCTCCGAAAGAGCAGGATGCCAGGAACAGGTAGTCGGAAAGTAGTACAGACTAAGAGAAGGTTAAGGAGATAAAACCTAGGAGAAAAACAGAAGGTGAAAAGGCAGCAGAGGAAGAATAAGACAGATCGGGAATGAGAGTAAGAAGGAGAGAGAAAAGAACTAGATAGGTGCCCACGGGCAAGGAAAGATTTACAAGATCAAAGCAAAATTCGATAGGCAAGAGTGCTAAGTAGCAACACAGCGCTCAGAGGTACTCATGGCAGTAAGTAGACACCGGGAGTTCCGTGCAGGCGCCATTTTGAAAACACTACACCGTTTGTTGTCTTGCATAACGGTCTGAAGCAGTCGACATCTTGTGGTGAATTTGTGATACATTGGATGGCATCTTCTCCACTCTGACCATAAGGACCGCAACGTTAGTTTTCTAACAATTATGTGAAATGAAGTCCATAGAAGAATGTGTAACATTAAGTTGTTTCATGTTATTTTTAATTTAATCAGACTGTTCTATGAACTAAGAGTCATTAGAATAAGGGGAGATTGATTGTGGGGGGATTTTGTGCTTCCACATTAGAATGAGGATTTCTCAAAAAGGTAGAAGTATGACAGTTCAAGGTTTTCTTCTTCAATTCCTGAACCTTTGAGACACCAACTTAATTCTGTGTAACTGCCCTTTTATTACATGCTGTCAGAGACAGACCTTACCTTCCTGGTCTTGGAGTCCTTTGGAGGGAAGGGGTAAGGCCTGTCCCTCCAAGCTGCCACTGTGCAACCCTAAGAGCGAAATCAGGGCGGCACAGAGACCACTTGGAAGAGTTAGGTCTCAGGGAAAAAACCCACAAGGGGAAAAACCCTCACTGATTGTGTAATCCAATGGGAGCAGAGCTGTAGCAACAGCAATGTTCCGGCGAAAAAAATTCCTGGGTGAATAATGATCTCCAGTAGAAGATACAGTAAGAAATTGTAAAGCTGCCAAGGTAGTAGCCAAGGTAGTGGCTGTAGAGAGCAGCAGGTTGGGTCCAAATTACAGGAAACACCCGCACAAACTGGGAGCAGATGCCACTGAAAAGATGGAGAGAGCCAGACAGGAATATAATGTGTCCAAGAAGGCAGGGTGGAGCAATGGAGAGGAGCGTGCAAGCAACGCAGAGAGCAGAACTGAGAGAGAACACTTGCCAAGAACACAAGCAGGAGGGAAAATGAAACAGCATAGCGCAACCATGAAGATGGTTGCAACGTGCCACTTACCTGTCACCATATGTTCTTATTTCTGATTGGGATTTCCGGAAGCTTGACAACATCGTGATGACATCACGGCATTCCGTACGCATACAGACGCCATCTTGGTGTGGGGAAACCCCTTCCTGCATCTCCATAAGGAGATGCGAGTGAAGAGGTTCCAGGGATGGCAGTGACAGGCAGTAAGCATTAAACATGCTCTTTGGACATCCATATTAGAGGGACTAGTACATTGACAGAGGCGTAGACAGGATAGGCACTTTCAAAAATTTAAGTGTCCCTGGTCACTGCCTATAGTCCTCCAGGTGGGTATATATGAACAAAAACAGTATATGGACCAATAGGTTAAAGATAACAGAAATCTGTTGTAGTTTATAAAAAATTGAAAACATTTCTATGATGTAGTATTTTTTTCACATAACATAGACAGTAAGTATTTATTTATACATTCTTAACATACTAACATTAGGCTCAGCCTTTGTACCAGTTATCCCACCATTCACCATTCATAATTCACTCATACATATCATCTTCATGATCACATAAATTCAAAAAATGGGTGATAGTTGTTCCCAAACAAACATTAATTTGTCATATCAAGTCCAACACTCTCGTGTCTTGTAGATGTGATCCTCTGTGTTATTACAAGGGGTTTCTTTCTTGTCTACACATGTTTCAGTTGTAGTTGAATGGGGGCTGACACTACTAAGCCCCAAAATTCTAGCCAACCTTCATCAGGACAGAATGCAACAAATCTGTAAATTTTGCATCTTGATGGGATTGGTGAGCCTTTCAATCTAAAAACAAAGTAAATAAACTAGTTATCATCTCTCCTTTTTGAGTCCTGTTATCTTAAATGTTTCTTAACAATTAATTTCTGTGAACTGACAACATTTTCAATCTGTTGCTTGTCTCGAAACTCACCCCCACTGTTTATTCAGCGGGCGGTGGCTTGAGAATGGGACGAATCCCTGCTTCGGGATAAATCTTCACTCGATTTGTACCCAGCAAATGTGTATATATGCCTCTAGAAGTGACAAAAATAAAATGTGCAAAATTCTAATCAAAATGTTTTCTTTATCATTAGTGGTAATTTACTTACATATCTAAATCCAGATAAAGGCACTCACTCTTCATTGGTTTTGTTGTGCCAGATCAAAATGAGTTCATTGGCACGATCCGTAACATCCTTTGTGTAGTTTTGGGTAGATTGGTCACGCTGGTCGGGTCCCAGGGTGTATTATCACCCTGTAGAGAAGGAGACAAAGAACACAGAGGCCTGATTATAGGGCTATATAATGACCTATTTGTTGTGGTATGGCCTGGAGCAGCCACAATACTCACATGTATGCTGTTCTCGTGGCTTGTAAGCAAAGTCCACACTATTTTTCTCCCATTCAATTCCGAAAGCCTTCAATGTCTACGTCTGGAACGGGGCTAAACACAACAGGGAAACGTCCGTGAGTCAAGACGTTCTTAGGCGGCAAAATATGACTAAAGCAACATATCACGCAGGGCCAGGGGCCACCTAGTCAGCTGCCGCTTACCTCTTGGTTCGTGAGGGTGCAGCGCACGACTGGCCACAGGTGTCTGGCAGTGGAAGTCCCTCTGTTTACAGCGCCATTATCTTAGTAGAATAATGGAAGTGGAAAGGGGACTGGGACTTGCGTCATTCGCATGCATTGTAAGAGTCCCCCTCCAGACATAAAGGTTCAGCAAAATAAAAATATGTATAGAAACTCGTTGCTGCAGAGTCTAATGTATGGATACAGACATCATTCTGTATACCGAGTCCACTCGCGTATACGCGTGAGTCCCTCAGTCAGCGTGTTGGGCGCAATGAATGTTGGGACACGTAGTGTGCTATTGTTCACCAGGCCGGTCCTCGTTCTACGTTGTTGCAATTGCTATACATCACAAAATGATCAGCGTGGCCATGATCGCTAGATGATGAATCATCAACCTCCGGTACCTGCAGAGTCTAAAATGCCGGCTAATACTCTGTGTCAATGGCCCTCACATATAAGAGTAAAATTCTTACTCTGCGTGCCAGGTGCAATGAATGTTGGGACATGTAGTAAGCTACTGTGCCAAGGGCCGGGTCTCCTTTTCAGCTGTGGAGGATACTGCACGACACAGAATATGGCGTGGCCCTAATCGCTGCATGTAGAGTCTACATATCCCAGTGCCTGGTGGAGTCAGTAGTTCGTCACCAATGGGAAGGGTACAGCTGGAGGGGCTGGCTCTATATGGTACTCCGACTGCTGCCCACCCGGTGTCTGCATACTGACCCAGTGCAGAGTGTTGGTAAAATCAACCCGGCCTGTGGTCAAGGGGCAATTCTCGGTTGCTCTTAGTGTCTGTTGAGAGCGTTCCACTCCACAGAAATGTTGAGTCCGTGGTGTACTGTGTCTAGAAGATAGATCCACCGTTGTTCCAGCCTGTGTAAACCAGATGACATGTCTCCCCCGCGGATTCTTGGTCTGATGGTGTGTAGCACAAACCACTTCAGATCAGTGTCTTTGTGATTTTGTTCAATGAAATTCTCAACAAGGGCCTGGTCTGGCACTCGATTACAGATGCAGGAGCGATGTTCACCTATCCTTACCCTTACCGCTCTTGTATCTTCCCCACATACAATAAGTTACAGGGACAGGAAATAATGTAGATCGCGTTTTTGGTGCAGCAGTTGGTGTGGCTTTTAAATGTCCACGTGATGGTACCGTGTTGGAATGTGTGTTTTGTTTCGGTCATCGGGCATACTGCGCAGTTCCCGCACTTATAGTGTCCAGAGACAGGTGGTAGGCCCCATTGGCTCATGAGTGTAGATTCTTTGGGTTTCTCCCGATAAGTATGGACTAGCTTCTGGCGCAAGTTACTATTGCACTTGAAGGCAAACATGGGTTTCTTATAGAGTGTGCCTTGATTTTTTATTAGATTCCAATTGCGGTTGATCATTCGCTTGATATCATTACTGGCCGGATTGTAAGTGATCACGCAGGCTAACCTGTCGCTTTGTCGTTTCTCATTGCTAGTCAGGCATACTTCCCTGTCTGTGTTTGCTGCTCTCTTTAGATTGTTTTTTATCAGTTTTTTAGGATAGCCCCTTGTCCGTAGTCATTCTTTCAGATGTGATGCATGTTCATTGTAGTCTATCATTGTAGTACAGTTCCGTCATATGCGAAAAAATTGCCCGTAGGGTAGGTTGGATTTTAGACCGTCCGGGTGAAAGCTAGAGTAATGTAACAGTGTGTTCTTATCCGTTTTTTTCCTAAACAATGTGGTGGTAAGCGAATTTCCTGATTTCTTAATCATCAAGTCCAGGAAACTGATTTAGTCATTACTCCATTCAATCGTGAATTTAATGTTTAGTATATTAAGAATGTATAATTAAATACTTACTGTCTCTGTTATGTGAAATAAATACTATATCATAGAAAACAAAATGTTTTTTTTTTGGATAAACTACAACAGATTCCTGTTATCTTTAACCTATTGGTCCATGTACTGTTTTTGTTCGTAGACAGGCTAGGGCCAGAGTGGACAAGGCCTGCCCAAAATCTGTACATGCCCGCTCAGCAGCGATGTGTGGGCATTTACAGGGGGTTTATGTCTCTGCTGTGGGCACAACTACATTAGCTTCAGGCTCCACTTGTTAGTCAACCCTGGCTACGCCTTTAAATTGATAGCATGCCATTAAGTATTTGGGAATGATTTAATCTACATCCTCATCTGAAGATGCATACTGTCTCCCTCCTATTGGAGTCACCACTTCCCTTTGTTAGCTGTCTCCTCCCATGTGATCCTTGCCCCTGATACCAACCGCAGGGCTAGGATCAGGTAGAGGCTGCCTTCTTCTGCAGGGTTCATCATAACTATCAAAAACCTACTTGGTTTCCTGTCAAAGTGCACTCACATAAACTGGATGTCCTCCGAAGCTCTCCAAGGTGGTGCTCCTCTCGATAGTCTGGCAAAGCAGGACCATGGCACTACGCCCTAGTGAGCAGAAATGCTTTTAACCAATATGGTGCTTGCAAACCACTCCTTTTTTATGTGCACACTAACTGGTCCCCTCAGAAAAGCACTGCAGTCAATATGTGCGGACAAGAAACTATCAAGTTCTTCGGGGGCCTGGAGATCATGACAAGGGGTCACCAAATGTAAGGGCTGACCTCAGATCTCTGCACTCTAAAATAGCTCTCATCTCAAGAAATGAATGCATGTTGTCATTAAACCAAGTTTATTTCACAGCGGCCACTGGGAGGGAGGCTAGACAACTAACACGAGTCTCCGATTACCACAGAACAGATACAGTATATATACATTTCCAGAATAGTTAACACACTCCCACATCTCGTTCATGTTCCCTTACAAAGCCATCACTCAAAATACAAATGGGTTGTCTAATCTCCACAATCTCATTGGCTGCCACACTAGGTCACCATCACGTTAAACACACAATTTTCATGACATTGCAAATACAAGCCCGACCCTCTTGTTGGGGTTCTTTCTGCAAGGCACATTACCCTAACATGGGATTCCACTTGCTCACAGACCTGCAATGCTAAATCTGACATGCATGGTTTATGTATGGACACTTTATCAGGCTATAGAGAGCTAACAAAAGACTCCTTTGATCGGGCATTGAAAGGAAGGCATGGTATCAAGAATAGACAGACACAAGTGATCACAGTTTAAGAGTGTTTATTAAACTGTTTATGCAGGTTAGAAAAATGCCTAATCTAAACCTAAATCTAAGATGGGAATAAATAAGGCAGTCCTAGGGGTGTCTTGTCAAAATAAAAGTGCCTATACTAAAAAAACATATTGCCAAACCTTACAATTAAATACCAAAAATAATGTGGAATAGGATTCACAAGAAAGAAAGAAGTGTTCACAAATGATACGTCAAGATGGGGGTAGCCAGGGTCCCCCTTCCCCAGGTTTGAGCATGGGACAAGGTGGGACTCCTGAGTGCAGCACACGCTTGAGCTTTCCCAGCACGGGAAAACAGTTCCAGCTTCAGCTATAAGGACCTTTGGTGGTTAAGTGTCTTTTCTACAAAAAAGTCTCTTGCCTCCAAGGACCGGATAAGATCAACAATAACAAACAAAGGTTCCTTTCAAAGGTACATTGGGTGATGTCTTTTCACCCTTGGATCCCCCTCTTCTGGGCTTAGATCCACAAGCAGTTCTTATCTATATCAGGACCTTCGGTGGCTGACTTTCTTGCTTCCGAGGGCCTGATAGGTTTAAATACAACAAACAAAAAGTTTGTTTTGGATTACACTTGAGGTGATGATTCTTCACCCCTGGGTCCCCCTCTTCCGGATGCAGAACCCTCTCGAATATCATCCTCCCTCCCATCGGGTTCACTCTGGTTTATATTCAAAAATGATTTCTTGATTGTAGTCACGTGTCGTTGGGGTGATGGCTTCTCGCCTCTGGAAACCCCTCTTCTGGGTTTAGACCCTTTTCTAACGTTTGCCTCCCTCTGTCGGGTTCACTACGGCTTTGGCAAAGATATTTTCTCCTGGGCATTCACATATCTTAATGTCTTATTAAACAGTTCACCATGGATATCCCTCTGCCAGTTTCACTTTTGTCAACACACTGTTCTTGGGACTTTAGACTTTGCCCCCCCTTTATTGGCATCCCTCCGCCAGGTTCACTCTTGCCACTTCACAATTCCTTTTGATTTTTCTTGCTGGAGTATTCACTTCCCTTACGTTTCTCAATGGTTTGTCGGTCAAAGACCTTCGACTGTACGGGGACTTTGCTAGATCCCTGTATGACCACTTTGACCTTTTCCTCGTGGCTTACCTAGGGCCGTCTGGTATCAGTAGTTTCCTTCAAACACAGGATTAACCAGAGTCTCTCGAGCGAGCACCAATGTGGTGCCGGACCCCTCTGCAGCTGGTCTTCCCTAAACAATTTACAGTTCTTTGAACTTTCCTCAATGTGCCACTTTGCAACTTTTATTCAACATAGTTCGGTTTCTTATTGGTTCTCCCTTCGACTCACAGGCTGTGATGAACCGCTTGGCTTTACTTTTATGAGTAAAGAATTCTCTAGAATTCCAAGAAGAGCTACCCCTGATGAATGTCAGACATCTAAGAGTCAACAGACAGAAACATGTTGGGTTATATATAGTATGCAACAAATGAATTATGCACTGATGTTTGTATGTTAAACATTCTTTTTTTAGTTAATGTGGTATGGTTTTTTTCATTTTACATTGATGTTGTGTATGTAATCGTCCTGTTTTTTGATAACCTGGTTTTAGGGTTGTTCCTTAATCTGTGTATGATTTAACACCGTTTTTTAACGAGATTGATGTTTTCTATAACAAAAATATTTTTCTTAATGATATACTTCCTGTGTGTTGCTGTCACACATTGGGGTCTGAATGACCTGCGCGCCTCCTCATCACGCCAGGTGAAACAGACCACTTTCAAGGTACCTACCAAAGTCGTGACGCTTCGCCACAGTATCTGACGATTCTCAGCCCCTTACTTCTCTCGGTGGCGGTTACCCTGGAGATTGGGCTCAACAACATCAAAGGTATCGACAACCCAGCCTTTACCTACAACTCCCAGGAAACCTACCTTTTGCGTGTAGTTCCGACTATTTGGAACGTGAGCTCTGACGGGCTTACGGCGCTCCGCCTCCTGGGTATATTAGACACTGCAGCGGGAAGGACGCTGCTTCTGATTAACGTTGCAACCGGCATCTGAAGTTTCGTCTTCTTTGCCTTCCTAAATCATTGCCTTCCCGTGTACCAATTCCTGTTTTTCCATTTACGGACTGCCTTGAGACTTCTCCATTCTTCTGCCTACCTGTGTACCGGACCTTTGCCTGCCCTACGGTTTGCTTGCCTCCTGATTCTGAACTATCTTCTGCCTACCTGTGTACCGGACCTTTGCCTGCCCTACGGTTTGCTTGCGTCCTGATTCTGTACTGTCTTTAGACCGCCTGTGTACCAGATCTCGCTGCCTGTCCACTGGATTGCCTTCCGCTATTTCTTACCGTACAGAAGTGCCTTCCGCTATTTCTTACCGTACAGAAACTTCTGTCCTGAATTACCTACCACCACCTTCACCTGGTTTCCTCACCTTCCCAGCTGACCCCAGGTACTGGGTACTGTTTCCTTCTTCAATTCCAGTGTTCTCTTGTGGATTCCGACTCCATTCCGTTGTTTTGGATTTATTCCCTCAAGTGTACGCAAGGACGCTTTGCTGATTGTACACAAAGTCTCATTTCTGAAAGTGCACACAGGGACGCCTTGCTGATAAGTGCACCTACCCGTATCTAGTGCGCTCCTTGTGCCGCCCGAGTATAGCATCCCTACTAACCTTCCTGTTTATTGTTTTGTACCTCCGTTGTTTCTAACCTGGATTGATTAGCTTATTTCAATTCCTGTTCTGGTAAGACTTCCTTAACTTTTCTTTATTAATTCTTATCTGAACCTTCAAAATAGAAGCTAATATCTTTTCTATACTTACAGGGGAAATTCCATTTCTGTTCCTTTTCAAGTACAAGGGGAGTGGGTGACCCAGGTACTTTCTGCTTTTGTGAGGCCTTTTCTTGTGGTGATCTTTGCTCTCCCAAGTATTTACCAATTGTCTTTTTCTTTTTAGCTGTGTCTGTGGCGGTGTGTTCTCCCCTCTCTTTTGGGTGATCGGTCTCTCAGTCTGTGATTTAGTGCAGTTGAGAGTCATATCATCAAAAAGAGCTTATTTCCCTCAACAGAGAGGAGGCTCAGGTGGAGGCTCCATCTCGAGCTCTTCAAGCAACATCCAGTACAACCTTCCTGGTCGCTTGCCCGGATCACTCGCCGGCTGGTGAGTAACAGTTACACCTCCTCTTTCCCATTTAAATGTGAATTTGAACTGTTTTCTTCTATATTATACAATATTTTCTTGGTGTTCCCAGACAGTGAAAACAGTAGGTTTTTGCAGCAAACCTTGCTGTGGGGACTGTTTTGCTTTAATTTGACCTCATTTGTACTGCTCTTCTGGATAGTTTCAGGAGAAGCCTGGCTGCTGCATTTTGGATCCGGTTTAGTTTCTTCGTGAGGTATTCTGGCATCCCGAGATAGAGGCTGTTTGCGTAGTCGATTCTTGACATGATGAGGGCGACGATTGTGAGTGTTTTGTGAACAATGTCAAAGGATGCAAAATAATATGCCCAACGAGCCTGGTGGCTGTTTTGGCATTCAAGATTTTGTAAGACCTTGAGATTTCGGTGGTCCGTGCGAACCGTGATAGGATGTTCAGAGCCCAATAGTAGATGTCTCCATTTCTGACAGGCTTTCTTTATAGCAAGAAGTTCCTTCTGTAAGACAGTGTAGTTATTCTTGGAAGGTAACAAAGTATTAGACATGTATGCTATAGGATGTTCGATACCAGCTGCAGATGTTTGCTTGAGAAAGGCTCTGATAACTGAATTGAAGGCATCGCTCTCTACAAAGAAGGGTCTGCTTTGGTCAGGTAACTTTAAGATGTGATCCGATGAAAACGCTTTTTTGAGTGTTTCAATACTGTTCTGGGTTTCTTCGGTCCAGATGAACTTCTGACCCTTCTTCAATATTTTGGTTAATGGTTTGATCTTATAGGAAAAATTAGAAATGACTTCCTATAAAAGTTAGCAAATCCTATAAAACATTGCATTTCCTTTACGGTTTGTGGTGTTTTCCAGTTCAAAATGGCCTTGACTTTGATAGGGTCCATCGCAGCACTTTCAGCAGATAGAATAAATCATGGGTATGGTATTGTAGACTGGTGAAAAGAGCATTTTTCAACTTTTGCAAATAAGTGATCTTGTTTAAGACGACGTAAGACTTCTTTATAAGAGTGTTGATGTTGTTCCAATTAATTGGATTAGATAAGAATATATTCTACGTAGACCACCAGAGAATGTAGCAACAAATCCGAAAGGACGTGGTCTACAAAATGTTGAAAGACAGAAGGAGGGTTTGCTCAGCCAAAGGGCACTACGTGATACTTGTAATAGCCGAATGGAGTGCAAAACGCTGTCTTCCACTCATCGTCTTTACAGATTCTTACCAGATGGTAGGCTCCTCTAAGGTCCAGTTTTGGAAAATGTGAAGCTCCTCTCACTGCTTCCAAGATTTCCTGGATGAGGGGTAAGAGGTATGAGTCTTTGACAGTGATTTTGTTCAGACCCCCGTAATCGATACAGGGTCGCAATTCCTTAGAATCCTTCTTGGGGATGAAGAATAAGGATGCGCCCACTGGGGACTTTGATTCCGAAATGAGACCGTGGTGCAAATTGGTTTGGAGATAAGTGTGTAGTGCTTCCTTCTCTGTGTCAAGGTGTAGGTTACCACCTGGACTAGAGTACCGCCGTCCCCAAGCACCAGTCAGAGAGGCAGTATCCACTTGCTGACCCGTTATTGGGGCCACAGGTGGCTGGAACAACAGCACCGGGTTCCCAGGTAGCTACAAAGGAACAGAGCAGGGTTAAGGACAATTCAGTAAACCACTTATCTACAGAACCAGGAAAACCACCTACGTATAGGGAGACTTTGAAAAGCACTGAAGTAAGTAGGGAGTGGGTTGAAGACTCCAAAAAGCATGAGAAACTCTGTTACTTGGAATGGTGCAGTATGAATTGTAGAAAGGTTCCAGTAGCACATAGTAAGAACCAGTAGGGGATGTAGCTGATGAGAGATCCCACCAGCGTTGCACAGTTAGTATCCAGGGAAATCCAGGGAAGAGGATGAAGTCCAGTTCAAAGCACCAAAAGGGGAAATCCAAGGCAGTCCAAAAAGCAATCCAGAAGTCGAGCACAATACCAAGGAGAAGAACAATCCGAGAAACCAAGTTCACAGGGTAATCTAAAAAACAGTCCAGTAGAGCGGAGCCAAGGTCAGGAAACAACAAAGCAAAACAGAAGAGCACAAGAGAACGCCAAACGCCGGCCGGAAAACACAGCTGAGAAGCAATGGATAACTGCTGTGCGTTCATTTATACTTGTTCCATTGGTAACCGGTCACGTGGCTTCTTGCGTGTCACGTGAGCGGAGGCAAGCATTCTCTGAGCATCAAACAGTCACCAAGGCAACCGCCAGCAAAGCCGTGGCTTCAACCGCAACTGATATGCTTTTCATAGAGTACCAATGCCCCCATCATATCGGGAGACAGGAACAGATGCAAGGGGCCGATAGCCACGCCCCGTGGAAACAGAAAAGCTGGGCCAGGATGGCTCTGGAGTTGGTGAAGTGCCAGATGCCACGGGGGTAAGCCAACTCTGCGGCATTGAAGCAGGCAGATGCGTGACACTCTGGTTCTGACAAAGTAAACATGCGGCCAAACAGCACATGGGTATTTGGTATCAAGTCAATGGCACAGTTGTTGTCTCTGTATGGGGGTAATTCCTTGAATTCCTAATTGAATAAGACTTCTATGTAGTCATGATAACATTCTGGCAATAAATGCAAAGTAGAGACGAATGTCTTCTATGAACTGGTATTCAGTTCTGTGGTTTGTGTATGTAAACCTACAGCTCCTTTTTGAAGACATGATTGTAAGCAATGTTCTGATCCCAAGACTAGTGTTCCAGCAGTCCAATTTATAAAAGGGTTGTGTCTTCTTAACCAAAGCAGACCTAAGATTAGTGGGTATTGTGCCACTATTATCAAATCGAATTGTATCGGCACCAATTGGGATGCAATGACATGACCAAGTCTGAAGTTTGCTCTTTTATTGGCCCTGACATTAAGGGTGTGCCATCAACACCTTCCACGGGTGTACATACTTCTTTCTTGATTCGGGGAAGGCCGTGTTGAACTGCCCACTCAGTGTCCATAAAAAGACCAGTGGCTCAGCAGTCAATGAGCTTAGGTATTGCTGTTAATGTCTGGTTGTGAAAGGACAGGGATACCTGTAACACCACCGTACTGTTTGGGTTACGATACAGTCCAGGGAATGCTTTGGAGAGGATCCCTCTGTAGCTCCCTTCAGGGATGGGTCGGGTGTTTCTCGAACGTCTTGGAGGAGTCAGGGGACAATCCTTCAGGATATGTGTGTTGGAGCCGCAGCACATACAAAGACCTACGGTCTTTCTGTGGTTCCGTTCTTCTGGTGTTAAAGGTCCACAGGCTTTTCCCAAACTAATGGGTTCACCTTTTTCAACATGTCGTGTACTTTTCAGATGATCAGAGCGAGGAATCGCTGGAACTAGAAAGGCCTTGTCCTTCTTCTTCTCATGTTGTCTTTCTTGGATTCTGTAATCCACTTGTAGTACCACTGTAACCATTTCGGCTAGATTGTGAGGAGGCGGAATCCTGGATACCTCATCTTTTAGTTCTTCATTTAGGCGTCTTTGAAAAATAGTGAGGAGTACATCATCGGGCAAAGCGGTTTCTGATGCTATTTGTTTGAACTGAGTTATGTACTTTAATATGTCCATTTTACCTTACCTCAAGTCCAATAGGTTTTCCTGTGAGCTCACTACCAATTCTCTGCGTCCAAACATAGCCTGTAAGCTTTTCACAAATGCAAGATAAGAATCCAGCAGAAGGTTATTGGGAGTTACTAGAGGCATTGACCAGGCTAGGGCATTTCCTGACATGTACAAAATCATGAAACATACTTTAGAACAATCAGTTGGGAAAAAGGATGGTTTCAGCGTGAACTGTACTAAGCAAGTATCAATAATTGATTTCAATTTCTTGGGATTGCTATCGTATTTTCCAGTGGCAAGGCATCCTGGTGGAAGTTCAGAACTGGGTTGAGTGACCAATTGTCGTAAAACAGTGTTTTCAGTCTTTACATTTTGCACCTCAGTATGTAATGCCGGGACTGCTACAACAAATTGTTGGACTTGTTGATCCATCTTGTTCCTTCTTTTTAGGCGTTGCTATCTTGTTACGATCACCAGGGAATAAAACCTGCTGAATGGTTCAAAGGTGGTGGCGACTGTAGACAGATGGTATCTTTCATGAGTTTTCTAGAAGTCACAGTTAATTCCGGAATCCAGGATTTGGTCCAAAGCGCAAGTGTTCTGAAGTAGGTATTCCAATTAGACAAGGCAAATAGAAGTACAGGTACAGACACAGAGTAAGAGAGGAAAAATAGCAGCAAAAGGACAGAATGGAAGGCAAAGTAAGGTAAAAGAAGGATAAGGGAAACGGAGGAAATGACAGAGTCAGACTGCTTAGAACGCAAACCGAGTGTCGTACGCGAGTGGCCAGGCAAGGGTGTCTCCGGAAGAGCAGGATGCCAGGAACAGATAGTCGTAAAGTAGTAAAGACTAAGAGAAGGTTAAGAAGATAAAATGTATGAGAAAACCAGAAGGTGAATAGGCAGTGGAGAAAGAATAAGGCAGATCGGGAATGAGAGTAAGAAGGAAAGAGAAAAGAACTAGATAGGTGCCCAAGGGCGAGGAAAGATTTGCAAGATCGATTCAAAATTCAATAGGCAAGAGCGCTAAGTAGCAACATAGTGCTCAGTTACTCACGGCAATAAGTAGACGCGGGGAGTTCTGTGCAGGTGCCATTTTGAAAAACACTAGACCGTTCGTTTTCTTGCTTAACGTTCTGTAGCAATCACCATCTAGTGGCAAATTTTTGATACATTGGATGGCATCTTCTCCACTTTGACCATAAGGACCGCAATGCCAGTTTTCAAACAATTATGGGAAATAAAGTCCACAGAAGAATGTGTAACACTAAGTTGTTTCATGTTATTTTTAAATTAATCAGACTGTTCTATGCACTGAGAGTTATTAGAATAAGGGTAGATTGTGGGAGGAGTTTGTACTTCTAGATTAGAATGAGGATTTCTCAAAAAGGTAGACGTATGACGATTCAGGATTTTCTTCTTCAATTCCTAAACCTTTGAGACACCAACTTCATTCTGTGTAACTGCCTTTTTATAACATGCTGTCAGAGACAGGCCTTACCTTCCTGGTATTGGAGTCCTTTGGAGGGAAGAGGTAAGGCCTGTCCCCCCAAGCTGCCACTGTACAACCCACAGACCAAAATCAGGGAGGCACAGAGGCCACCTGGAGAGCTAGGTCTCAGGAGAAATAAACACAAGGGGAGGAACCCTCACGGATGGTGTAGTCCAATGGGAGCAGAGCTGTAGCGACAGAAATTTACCAGTGTAGAAAATTCCCGGGTGAATAATGATCTCCATTAGAAGGTACAGTAAGCAATTGCAGTGCTGCCAAGACAGTAGCCAAGGTAGCCACTGTAGAGAGCAGCAGCTTGGGTCCAAATTACAGGAAACACCCGCACAAGCTGGGAGCAGAGGGCACTGAATAGACGGAGAGAGCCAGACAGGAATAGAATGCGGACAAAAAGGCAGGGCGGAGCAATGGGGAGGAGCATGCAAGCAGAGAGCAGAACTGCGAGAGAGCACTTGCCAAGAACACAAGCTGGAGGGAAAACAAAACAGCGTAGTGCAACCACAAAGACAGTTGCAATGTGCTGCTTACCTGTCACCGTATGTTCTTATTTCCTGATCTGGGTTTCCGGAAGCTTGATGCCAACATGATGACATCACAGAGTTCCTTACGCATACGGATGCCATCTTGGTGTGGGGAAACCCTGTCTAGCATCTCCACAAGGAGATGCGAGTGGAGAGGTTCCAGGGTCGGCAGTGACAGGCAGTAAGCATTACATCATGCCCCTGTCTATACCGGGAACCACCCAGTTTCCAACGGTTACGTTTACGAAACACCCGAACCAAATGTGGAGCATATACATTAGTCACAGGTTCACAAGATCGTTCAGCAGATTTGCAGGCTTTCCAATCCACTAAACACTGAAGGGTGCCCCGATGGAATCTGGAGTCACAAATCCCACGCACCTCGTATTCCACTGCAGGATCTTCAAGTGGGGGAATTATGTGGTTGTCGCATCTTCCTGTGAACGGCTTGAGTAAAGAAGTGTGAAAAATAGGGTGCATGCAATGCCACAATGCTGGTAGCTCGAGCTTGGAGGCCACAGGATTGATAGACCACACTATCGGAAATGGTCTGAAATATCTGGGGGAGAACTTCCCTGGTTTCAATCTTCTTGGTAGTATTTAGAAGACAGCCAGACCAGATCTCCTTTCTCATATGCCTCAGACTTCCTTCTCTTCTGATTAGAACATTTCTTGTAGGCAATTTGTGCATCCTGTCTGAAGGGTCTGAAGTTGTATGTCCCGTAGATTCTTCATGTTTTCTTCTATGGAAGGCGCACAAGTCACAACAGAAGGGATGTTTGGGAACCATGTGAGATGGAAGCCATAAGAACAGTAAAAGGGGCTCTTTTCTATAGCCAAATGGACTGCTTTGTTATAGGAAAACTCTGCCACAGGCAGAAGAGGGACCCAATTGTCTTGAGACAGATTAGTGAAACACTGAAGATACTGCTCAAGCGACTGATTTAGACGCTCTGTCTGTCTTGGTTTCCCGGGTGATATCCTGATGACATAATTCTGGAGATACCTAGCTGTTTGCAGAAGACTCCCCAAAACCTGGATGTATATTGCACCCCTTGATCGCAGATAATGGAGTCTGGTAGTCCATGTAAGTGAAAAACATCCTTGATGAATATTGTACTCATCTCCTCTGCAGATGGTATCTTTTTCAGATAGGAAAAATGAGCCAATTCTTAAAGAAAGCAATCTGCAGTTACCATTATCACCGAACCGCCCAGCAATTTGTGTAACTGTGTAACTCTACAATGAAATCGGTAAACATTTCTTGCCATGGTCGTGCAGGCAATGGAGGTGAGAAGAGCTGACCTGCTGGAAGACAACGAGGTGTCTTGTTTTTAGCATATACAGTGCAGTCAACCAGGTGAGTCTTCACATCTCGTACCAATGTGGGCCACAAAAAATACCTTTGTATAAGGTCCATAGTTCCTTTCTGTCCTCGATGGCCTGCCACAAGGGATACATGTCCCAACTGCAACACCTTCAAATGGAACGCAGGTGCAGGAACATAAATAGCCATGTTGTGTTAATACAATCCCTCATTTTGTGTCAGGAAGGCATGTAATTTAGCATCAGGGGGTAGTTCACACTGCCAAGTCACAACTGTTGTAGCCAGGTATTGACTACATGTACATAGGCGGTGGTCAGAAATATCTTTCCCCAAAGGGGTTCATCGTGTTCTTGGTGAACATTCCGAGAAAAAATTTCAGCAATCACATTCTTAGTTCCGGGTAGAAAGATGATTTTCTTTTTTGTTTTTACTTGATTTTATTGGCATTTATAAAGTGAAGAAGACATTTTCAATCATAACAAAAAGCTTAAGTGGAACCCACTTTGGGATAAACAGCCTGTGTCTCCCAACCTCTCCGCCGCCCCTCTCCTTGTCCCTCCCCGATCCCCTACTGAACCCCCCATCCTGCCACCCACAACCCCTCATCTAAATCAACTCTTGTTCAATGTCCCGGAGTGGAAAATTCACATTGTGTCTGTATAATTCAGTTGTCGGCTCCCTTCCGGGTCTTTCCCCCTCGTTTCCCCTTCCCATTCCTCTCACACACTTGGTTAATCCACAAGGTTACCTTCCTCCATTCCCCATTTGAGCAACAAGGCACACCACTCAAAGTGAAATTCGTCCATCCTGTCATACACCACCACAGTCAGCTTTTCCATTATCATCATATTTTGTACTTTTCCCTCCAACACTCTTTTGTGGGGAGCTTCTAATTTTTGCAGCATTGGGCTATGGCCAATCTCCCTGCTCTTAACATTGCTTCCCACATCTTTGGAAGTCTATGTTCATCCCTATCTCTTTGCGGGAGCCCCAGTAGCGACTGCAGTGGGTCTAGGCCCAGCTCTATCCCCGTAATCACTTCCATCCAGCTCAACACCTCTTTCCAGTACACTTGTACCTAGGGGCATCGCCACCACATGTGGGCCAGGGTTCCTCAGTTCCCACATCCCCTAGGGCACATAGGAGATGCTCCCCCAAACAATTTAGACAGTTTCACTGGGTCCCTGTGCCATCCCATTAACATTTTAGTTATGTTCTATCGTGGAGTTAACAGTCCTCCTTGAAAGACCACCCTGTATATTCATGCCCACTCCTCTTCGGGGATCTCATCACCCACCAATTCTACCCAGTACCTCTGGAAGGTTTGTCAACCCTGTAGACAAGTCTCATTCATTGCCTCATATAGCTTGGACAGTATGCCCCACCTCATTGTGGATTGGTCTAAGACTTTTTCCACTGCTGTTAGCTCTCTAGCAGCCCCTTCCCCCCGCTTCGAGTCTGTCAGGATACCCTTAATACGGAGATATTCGAATATTGAAATGGTGTCTCATCCCAGCACATCCCGCACCTTAACCCATTCCTGGAAGCTTCCCCCCCTCAAACAATTGTCCCACCCTCTCAAGACTTGCATCCGACCACCTCTGTGAGTGTGCAAAACCCTGGTGTCCCAAGTCAAACGGGGCCACCACACCGAAGACATAGGGGAGGGCCACGATGTATGGCCTTATGTGTCTCTGGATTGACGCCAGACTGATCAAAAGACTCCCAGCATGGGGTGGGACCGAAGACGTTCCGGTATCAATCTGAGCGCGGACCAAAAATATTCCCTGACTTTCAGAGGGTGTGCAGCAAGGTCTTCCAGGTAGGTCCTCAGATCTTCCCTCATGTGCTCCAGCATCCTCCTTATTTGTGCCGCTTTATAATATAAATGGATGTCCGGGAATACAAATCCCACCTTGTCCCTTGGGAGGGTAAGGATTGCCAATTTCACCCTTGGAGTCTTGTTCAACCCATATAAATCTACAGATCTCTCCTATAACTTCAGAGAAGAACTTGTTTGGTAGCTCTCTCGGAATCGCAGCAAATAAGCATAACAGCCTAGGGAGCACATTCATTTTTATGGAGGTCATCCTCCAGTATCATGTCAGTATCAGTGGGTGCCACCTCTTTAAGTTCGCCATCAGATGTGCACGGAAGGGGCCATAGTTAGCCTCCGCCATCTCCTCAAGCTTACTTGTCACCCTAATGCCTGGTATTGAATACTCCCCTGGTTAACTCGCATGCCTTGATAATTCTCTTTCCTGTCTAGGAGGGGGCTCTGTTCCAGTGCCAGTAGGCTAGCAGATTTTTCCACATTGATGTTGAGTCCTGAGAGGTGGCCATACTCCGCTATTTGGGTCATAAGCGCCGGGAGGGAGGCCTGACATTCGTGGGGTAGGCCAGTATACCGTCCGCAAATAACATTTTACACTAAAATTTACCCCCCGCTGTACCCTTGATTCGGTCATTCATTCGAATTGCAATTGCAAGTGGTTCCATAACCAGGGCATATAACAGTGGGGAGAGAGTACCTTTTGTGAGTTCAAAGGTCTCTGTGAGCCCCCGGTTTATCCAAACCTTCGCCCTGTGCTTATTACATAATTCTGCCACCCACCTCAGGAAGTTTGTTCCCAGTCTCATCCTCCCCAGCACCTTCATCATGAAGGGCTACTCGACCCTGTGGAATGCCTTCTCTGAGTCTAACGTCACTAGGCATGTATGCAGACCCCCACTTGTGCCCTGTGAATCAGGTTGATGGTCTTTCTGATGTTGTCCGATCCTTGTCTCCCCCTTATAATTCCCACCTGATCTCCATGCACTAAAAGTGGCATCCCCCCTCCAATCCCGTTCCCAGGTCCTTAGCCAATATCTTTACATCTCCATTAAGGAGGGAAATGGGCCTATAAGAGGAGCACTTATTGGGGTCCTTTCCCTACTTTGGGATTGCAACAATAATTGCCGCCATTATCATGGGGGGAGTGGTTCACCCCCCAGACATGCGTTGAATACCTTTACTAGGAACAGGGCAAACAGGGATTTAAATAGTTTATAAAATGTGATGGTAAAACCGTCTTCCCCAGGGGCAGTCCCAGATTTCATCCCGGTGATGGCCCGCAGGACCTCCTCTACTGTTACGGGTTTCTCAAGATTTTCCACCATCTCTCTGGAGAGTCCTGGGATTGGTAGCCTTCTCAGGAATTTGTCTATTTCAGCCTCCTCCGCCTCCCATTCTGATGAGTAGAGGGTACTGCGGTATTTAACAAATTCACTGCCAATACTCTTAGCATCGTATAGGCACCTCTGTCTTTATGGTACCTATGGTCCTCCTCTTCATCTCCTCCCTTATTCTCCAGGCCAGGATCCTATCTGCCCTGTCCCCCTTCTCATGGTATTTCCGCTTCAGGAATAGGAGTTTTCTTTCTGTGTCCTGCATCAGAATTGCTCTGAATTCTACAATTGTTTTGGAGAGAGGTTATTGATAGGATTGATTTGATCGTTGGTATACACTTGCAAAGATCCACTGTTAACATAATTTTACTCTCACATAAAGAAAGGTGTGTGCGCACTAGAAAACATTCTTGCTGGATTGATAGGGTTATTATGGTAGATATTAAACTTATCCTCAGGATTTGGAAAACGCGGAAAAAGCCTAGTGTTGAAGAGTGGTTGTCGGAGTTGCAGGTTTTATCACAGTATGATAAGATTTCATTGAAAAATAGAGATAAATAAGAGGTATTACATGGTGTTATGGGGTCCTTTTCTGGCTCTTTATGATTGAGGTGGTGATGGAATTGTAAATATAACAGGTATGACTGTGCCTTTTACAAAAATGTTGGTGAGGGAGGGACGGGAGGGACCCCCCTTTTTTTTTCTCTTTCTTTCTTCTTTCTCTTTTTCCCTTTTTTCCTCTTCCTGTTTGTGTTGTCTTTTGTACTTGTATATGTGTATTTGTTGTATGTTCCTTGAATTCATTGGATACAGTTATTATGCTAGAATGTGCAAAATATATTTATAATGTACTGTAATTTTGATTATTACTGCTTAGTATGAGACGTTGTGTACTTTTTATGAAATTGTTGTTATTTATTGGAAACTTAATAAACTGTTTCTGAAAAAAAAAAAGAATTGCTCTCAATTGCGTTTTATATCGTCAGAGCTCTTTCGCCTTGGCAGACAAAATATATTGTCCTTGGATACCACCCGGTTGTATCTGCTCTATTTTTCTATAGAGCTTGTCCTCCCTCTCCCCACTTTCTTTTTTTTCTTAGAACCTATTCTTACCATGGTTCCCGAATAGTTGCCTTGAAACCCTCGCAGACTGACTGGATTCCCATCTCCCCAGTGTAATTGAAAAGGAAGTACTCCTTGATTCCTCTAAGCAGTTCCTGTTGAACCGCTTTGTCCTATAGCAGGAAGTCGTGGCATCTCCAGCTCCCCCGGGTACCGCCCGTTCCCCCCCCATATCCACTGAAGCCTTCACCATATTATGGTCTGACCATGGGATCGGGCAGTCCGGGATTCCAAGACCTTTTCCTTCAAGTTTGCGTCCTTCAGGACGAGGTCAATACGTGAGAAGGAGTTGTGGACCGCTGAGTAGTAAGTAAATGGCATGTCCCCTTCAGGTATTGGGTGGAGGGAGTCACATAACCCCAGTACTTCATTGACCTCTTTAAAGTGTTCTGAGTCGCCAGGGTTTATCCTGCCTATTTGCCCCTGCCCCATCCTCTTACGGTCCCGTAACAGATCCACTACCATATTAAAATCCCCTCCTACCACCAATTGCCCTTCAGCAAATTCGATTAATGTATCCTTGACCTTCTCCCAGAATTCACATTGATGCACATTCGGAGCGTAGACTGAACCAATCGTAAGCTTCATTCCATGTAGTTGACCCTTTGCAAACACAGACCTCCCATTCGGGTAGGCCAGGACCAAATTTATTGTGAAGCCCAGCCGAGTTGCAACCAACACTGCAACCCCACGTCACTGTATGACATCAGAGGCCATAATCACCTCTCTCACTTCCCAAGAGCGTAATTTAGATCCCCCCACTTCCAGTGTGTTTCCTGTAGACCCATCTAATCGAGTTTAGCCCTCTTGAACTCACGAAGTACCATAGATCTTTTTTGAAGGTGCGTTTAGCCCCCGGACATCTAGGGAGCCAATGCTCATCTCATCCTGGCCAGACATCGCCTTTTTTCAAACATGCCACTTTAGCCCCCTCCCCTCCGAGACAAATACATACTGGGCACCCTCTTAACTTGGCCCCTACACTGCAACAACTTTTGAAGACATACATCTCCTGAACATTAACAGCCCCTTCCCCTCCTCACCTCCCTCCCTCCCCCCTATGGCATCCAACCCGCCCGTGTCCATCTCCTCTGACGGGATTGAATCACCAGTGGTCTTCTCCTCGCTAGGACCAGCTTAACAATGCACTTGAACACGAGCCCCCTTCTGTACCCTTTTTTCCAGCAATGATTAATTTACCTGCTAACCTCCTGCCCCTCCATGCATCGAGACTCTGCGTCATATTTCCCGACATCAAGATGGACCGGCCAGTGGGGAACCAAGCTTCCTGAATTTTCTTGAGCCCGGGACTTTACATCTATTTGGACCCTTTATGCGCCATCGCCTGTCCTCCTGGCTCTTGTCCTCATCAGCCCTTTTCTGCCCATCTCCTTCCATTGACTCCTCTGTGACCCTTCTTATGTCTTCCTCGGTCACCAGTTTGTAGCTGTAGCCCTCAATTTCAAAGGACAATGAGAAAGGGAACCCCCATCGATAACTCACCCCTGTCTCATTGAGCCACTCGTCAAGGGGGGGCACAGGCGCCTTTTCGTCAATGTAAGTGCAGATAGGTCTTAGTAGATCGCCACCTTCGCATCTCCACCTTTGCATCTCCCAGGGACACGGAGCCCAGCCCTCTCGCCTTCTCCTGGATTTTTTGTCTATCCGGGTATGTTATGGAAGCATGTGAGCACTGAGTGTGGGCCCCTCCCGGGAGCTCCGGCTCTGTGGACCCTCTCCGGTTTAGGTTCATCCATGTTCTCATCTCCGAACAACACCTTCACCGCCTCCTGGATGGTTCTCCTTAGGTCACGTTCCGTTTCGCCCTTCCCTTTCCGGGATTCCAAAAATTCTCAGATTATTCCTTCTCTCCCGGTTTTCAAAGTCATCCATCTTTAGAGCTTTGTGAGGATGATCCCGAGGGAAACAACAAGGGAGACTGGCGCGTAGGGTACTCAGAGACAACAAGCCCCGGTGAGGATGGGACAGCTAGTTCGGGTGCTGGGGAAAACTATGGAGCAGAGGTAACACCCGCAGGGCGTCCGCCTGGAGTAGAGGTAACACCCGCCCGCAGTCCGACTATAAAGACAAACACAAAGAGCACTGCGCAAACAGGTACGGCGGACACGGTTAACAAGGCAAACAACTCAGGGACCAACTCAGTAAATGTGGCCATGGCATACAAATATCGTGAGCAGCCATCATGCTCAGGAACAGAACTGTATGCAGGAAGGACTGCAGATACTATAATGACGCAGGGCACTTGGGTGGGCCACGCAAGAAGAGTGAATAGTAGGAAAACCAGGTTAAGTGGACGCCACTTACCATATAGGTTTAAACAGAGACTCTTCACGGACAGAGGGAACCAAAGGCAACGAAGAAGTCAGGAGGAAACAGGGCCTGGGCGGGTGTCAGAAAAAACTCTACAGGGTGGGGAGGTGGAAAGGGAGGGGTTGCAATGCTTGAGGAGAGAGAGATTGGAATCACCTGTGAAAGGGAGGGGAAAAGAGGTTAAAAGTGGTATTGAAGGAATCAGGGTTCTCTGTTTTTTCACATTTACACAGCCGGAGCATGCTGAGGAATGGTGCGAGGACCCGACAGGATTCCAATGGGCATATTAGGTCTGTGAGTACCCGACCACGAGGGCATCCGTACTCCCGATCCGCTTCTGCCCGGAACGCTGCAAAGAAGATAGAACACGCAGGGAAGTTTGTTTTGGACTTCAGTTAATGATCGTGCCTGGTCTACTGACAACCTTATAACCTGAAATAAAGGCAATTTTCTTTCATCTACTTCCTGGCTCTTGCATGCTGCTTAACAGTGGTGGCAGCGGTGGGATAAGAAAACGCTGAAGGCAGATCCCACATTATGGAGGCAGTCATTAAAGCTATAGCCGAAGGTCAACAACAACTGCAGCAGCTACTACAGGTGCAAGGACATCATCAGGCCCAAATGGACAGACAAGCACTACAGCAGGCCCTGCAAATTCAAAGCACTGCACAGGACCAAGGAAACGAGGCACTGATGATCGTGGGGGAAGCCGTGGCTGCCAATAGAACTTAACCGCTATCCCACCTACTGTACTGCAGAAGTACCAGGCTGGGGATGATCCAAGTTTCTTTTTTGTGAACTTTGTACGAATTGCCCTTGTGGCACAATGGCCTAAAAGAACGATGGGCTTTCTTTTTGGCACCATTATTAACCGGAGTGATGCAGGGGGCCTATTAAGCGGCGAATCCCACAGGGGACACGCCATACGCTGAGCTGAAGATGACAATCATAGAGAGACTGGGCATGGATGAGGAGTCATACCAGATAAGGTACCGGGAAACCCGCCTCAAACATGGGGAGAACACCCGGCCAATTGTTTAATAGGATTCAGGACCTAGAGGAGAAATGGTTGCAGCCCAGCACAGCCACCGTAGAGCAAATAAAAGATAAGATATTGCTGGAACAGTTTGTGGAAGCCCTACCTGGGCCAATACCAAGGTGGGTCAGACAGCACCAAGACTGACTTTACCAGAAGCCATCGACGTGGCAACAGCATACCAAAAAGCCAGCGCAACCCGAACCTTCACAGTGCCAATGGGACGGTCAAGCAATGAAGGTACGGACACACGCAACAGACCCTATAGAGCAAATCCTCTGGAACCTAGGGTCAGACCAGAGACCTGACCAGCCATAGGAAGTGGTCTGCCAAAAGCTCAGCCCCCACAATGTTTTGAGTGTGGGGAATGGGGGCACATTGCCAGATTCTGCACCCGGAAACCAAGACACAAACCCATGGAGATAGGGACACTCCAGCCCCAGGAGTATAGAAGGGGGCGCCTGCCATACACGATCGAGGTTATGGTGGACGGACACCCGGCCCAGGATATGATGGACAGTGGCAGCTGCCAGACAGTAATCCAGCCACATGTCGGGAGCCAAGAGGACAGTAAGGTGAGGAGAATAGCAGTGAAATGTGTACATGGGGATATTAAGGAACATCCTTCCCGGGATATAACAGTGGGCATCCAAGGTGACCAAGTTCCAATAAGGGCGGCAGTTATCCCTTCACTTCCGGCACCCGTATTAATAGGAACTGACCTTGTGGGGTTTGAGAAATGGTTACAAGAAGCCCCCTATGCAGGAACAGATATAGAAAGCACTCATACATAAACTCACCCAACCCAGGCCCAGAAACGGAAAACCAAGAAAATTGAGAGCGATAACCCCCGCAACATCGCTTTAGTGGTTTGGAGGGTAGAGGATCATATTCCCTCTTTCCGTGCACAAACTGGATTAGATGAAACCCTGAAACGGGCCAGGGAACAAGTTCAAGAGGCTGTAGATACCCCAAGGTCCACCCCGTATTTCAAAGAGAAACAAGGATTACTTTACAGGGTGACTAGGGATACCGACAGCACGGAAAAGGATCAGGTGTTCCACAGTCCTACCGGAAAAACTTGGTTCAATTGGCAAATGACCACAACACGGGGGGTCATTTGGGGAAAAATATGACTTTGAAAAGGCTTCTACAACATGTTTATTGGCCGGGAATATATGCGGAGGTGACTTAATATTACAAGGAATATGCCACCTGTCAATGAACAAGTATCCACATCCAGCCCAGGGCACCGTTGCAGAGAATGCCCATCATTAGAGAACCCTTCCAACGAATAGGGTTGGGCATTGTCGGGCCTTTGGAGCTCAGTAGCAGAGGATACAAGTACATATTGGTGGTAGTTGACTATGCTACAAGGTATCCCGAAGCCTTCCCGTTAAGGGGGACCTCCGCCCGGCAAATATGCGACATTCTGATCCCATACTTTGTTAGAGTAGGAATACCACACAAAATCATTTCGGACCAAGGAAGACATTTTATGTCGGTAGTGATGAAGGAGGTGTGTATGTCCCTGGGCATAACACATTTAAAAACCTCAGTGTACCACCCCCAAACAGATGGGCTGGTGGAGCGATATAATCAAACAATAAAGCAAATGATAAGACGGCTATGAGCCCCACAGGGTTGGGCCGGTACCGAGTCATTCCATGGGTTTTGATGATCCTACGAGACACTCCCCAGTCGTCTACAGGATACAGGAGGGGAAAAGGTTAAAAGTGGGATTGAATGAATCAGGGTTGTTCTCTGTTTTTTCACATTTACACAGCCAGAGGACGCTGAGGAATGGTGCGAGGCTGTGTATATTAGGTCTGTGAGTACCCAACCACGAGGGCATCCGTACTATCGACCCGCTTCTGCCCGGAACGCTGCAAAGAAGATAGAACATGTGCGGAAGTTTGTTTTGGAATTGAGTTAATGATCGTGCCTGGTCTACTGACAACCTTATTATCTGAAATAAAGGCGATTTTCTTTCATCTATTTCCTGGCTCTTGCGTGCTGCTTAACAGGCTACCTCGTCTTCCCTTCTCTCCAGCTCTGCCAACCTCATGTCCATCTGAGTTTCCAATGTCCGAGAGAGAGGTCTGGTTGTTCTCCACCACCTGTAGCCTTCCGACCATACTGTCGATTCTGACATTAATTCCGTCTACTTTTCCGCCTATGTCTGCCCTCATTCCTCTGATCTCTTCCAGGAGGGAGGCGATATCTTTCTTGGTGGACATGGCGTCGCTCCCCGGCTCCGACATGCTGCGGCAGGCTGTTTCGCTCCCCAACTCTTCTTTCTGGTATTCAGAGTGACCTAATTTTGCCTTCCAGTCCATGTGCGGGCCGAGACTCTGTTTTATATTTTTGGGCCCTGCCTCTTCCTTCAGGGCCCTTGTTGTTTGGCCTGCACTTTAGTGGAGTCCGTTGCACTCACTTTCGGGGGCTTGCCTCTGCTGGTGACACGCCCTCTTTTTCTTTGCCCCGCAGTCAAGGTCCTTTGGTGCCTGTGGGGGGAGGTGCTGGCCGACCAGGATCACGCCCCTCCTCACCCCCTCTAAGGCAGGGGGCTATTGCCAGTCACCGGGCCTCCCGTCTGGGTGTATGATGACAGGTAATGTTGCTCTTTCCTAAGGCGGGCACATGGAATGTGACCCGGGGCCCTCACCTTGATAAGTCCGCGGTTCGGTTCTACCCCTTTGCAGCATCTTCATTGTTTTCCACCGTCTGGCTAGAGCGCTCTGCTGGTGGGGGTCGTGGGTGGGGTCCTCCACTAGGCGGGCACATGCCCCAGGTACGGACCTGGCTGCCCACACCTTTGCTGGGTCTCTCTGAGTTTAGCTGATCTGCTAGGACTCCTTCACTTCTTGTCTGGGGCCACCACGGCTGTCCACTACTTCTTCGAGCTTCGGGGATCCCCGGCCCTCCCCCACACCTGGCCCCAGCAGGGAAATTACTGTGTGTCTCCTGTGGGCCCCTTCCCTTTATAGGGAGGTTGGGGGCCCTCCTGGGGCCACCTGATAGGGATCTCCTCCCAGTATGTAGAGTATCCCCGACACCCCCAGGGGGTGTAGGTGTGGGTATGGTGGGCCAGTTCCACAGGTGGGGGTCACCCCCTCTCCTTATGTTCTTTGGCTCCTTGTATTCCTAGCTCAGGGTTCCCCCTGTTATTCAAGAGTGTCCGCCTCCTCCTCTACAGAGGCCCCAGCACCAGTCACTTCAGGGTCCCTCCTGCCTCCAGGCAGTGCTTCAGTTTGGGGAGCCTCCTTCTCCCCTTCTCATAGGCACGTGTGTGGATTTCATGCCCCCGTGTGACTATTAGGCTCTATTTCTCCACATTTTATCTGGCGTGTGTTTGGGCGCGTGTTTGAGTCCCCTCGCTGTCTCCTTATGCTTCTGGACTGCTCCAATGGCGGATTCCGAGGCATCAATCTCGAAAATAAATTATTTCTCGTATACTGGTTGCCGTAATAGGGCGGCAGCGGTGAAATTTTCCTTTAAAATGGAAAAGGCTTCTTGTGTTGCTTACGTCCAAACAAAAGGAGCATTCTTTATTAACAATCACGCCAAAGGCAAGACCATGGAACAAAAGTTGTTTATGAACTTCCTGTAAAAATGTGTCACCCCAGAAACCTCTGTGATTCTTTGAAGGAATGAGATGCTGCCATCTGCAGTATGGCTCTTACTTTTCTGGGGTCTGTGATATCCTGGGAGTGGACCGCCTCACGCTACACACACGTTCAGTCACTCGATCATAGCATGCAAAAGAGAGACCGACAGGAGCAGGGGTGCAACACTCTTTATTCATTGAATGTCAGCCAGGAACTGGTGCCTTTTCCTTCATCCTTGCTCCTCCCCTTCCCTCTGCCCCATGGTGCTTCCCACGTGACATGGGTGCAGTGACGAAACCACACCCACCGTTACTAAACACAAAGTCCTGCCTTCAGTTCATTTCCTCAATGAGGCGGTGGGGTTTCTTTCGGGCTCTCTGGATTCGGATATCCATCTTTGTGGATTGGCTTGGGGCAGCCTCTTCTTCTTCTGTCCCAGTCGTATGGGGCATCCCAGTTGTGCTGGGGACCAGTGAAACTCCTATCAGCAGTGGTTGTAACTCCGGGCATTCGCCTGAAGTGGGAAGTCTAAATTGTAATTGTAAATCTACGTTCTCCTTCTGCTGTGAGGAGCGATCCTTTTTTCTTGATGACATTGAGAGGTTCCTCGTTGAATGGAGCCATGTTCTTGCGGTTTTGTGGTTGTCGGACTATCACAATGTCCCTTGGTGAGTCACTTTCTTTGGCCGCTCGGGTGGTGTCAGCAGCCTTTTTCATGCCTTCTTTCATGAGGGTGTCTTTCCTTCTCATCTCATAGTCGTTTTCATATTGCTCTTCATCTGCTGCAATGTGCGGCAATCGTGTCCTAATGGTTCGTTCAAACATTACCTCTGAAGGCGTTTTCCCGGTGGTGCTGTGTGCGGTATTTCGGTAGTCTTGCATGAGCTGGCATAGGAGTTTCTCCACGGACTCTCCTGTGAGTTGCGCAATCTGTGTTGTGCACTTGACATTGCTCATAAATCTTTCTACTGTGCCATTGGCCTGTGGCCACAGAGGTGTTATTTTTCTATGGCGGAATCCCATGTATTCTGCAAAGGTTTTAAAGTCCTGCCCGGTGAAAGGGGGCCCATTGTCGGACTTTACCACCTTGAGAACTCCATATGTGGCGAACATCCTGTCCAGTGCTGGAATGGTATGATGATGATGGTATGATGAGCTGACGTACTCATCAACTGCCACTAATATGTACTCTCTCCCTTCCATGGGCCCAAAGTGGTCGACTGTTATTTCCTCCCATGTCCCTTCAGGCAGTGCTGTCATGCACAGTGGCTCGGGTGTAGTGTGGGGTTTATGACTGCACATGTGGGGCAGTTCTTTAGTAGTTCTTCTACTAGTGTGTCTAGCTGTGGGAACTACAGTTTTTGTCTTAACATTCTATTTGTGGACACTATGCCCCTGCGTCCTTCGTGCTCCAAGACTTTCCACCGCTGGTTGCGTGGTATTTGGTGCCTTTTAGCAGCAGACCCCCTTCTGACTTTGCAAGTTCCTCTTTCACTGCTAGGAAGCACGTGATGTCTTATCTTGTGTCTTCACTTACTGTCTCTTTGAGTTGTTTTGCTTGTTTCCATCGCCCCGTTTCCAGGCATCTCAGTATGATTTGCACTCCATGGTCGGCGTTGGATTCACAAATGATTTGATCCATGTCGAGACCCTGGAGCGTGTTGCTCTGGATGACGTATTTTATGTATTGGTCTGCTATGGACAGCTCTGGTTTGCATTTTTCTCGTGGATGGCGTGAGAGAAAGTCAGCAGGGTTTTGTTCTTTACCTGTCCTGAGTGTTATGGTGAACTGGTAGTCCTGGAGACGAAGTGCCCACCTTGCTATTCTGGGAGGCATTTTGGCTTGTGGGTTGCAGTATATGAAGATCAATGCTTGGTGATCCGTGACTACATTGAATGGTTTCCCGTAGAGAAATAGGTGGAAGTGTTCGCAGGCCCAGACCACTGCTAATCCTTCCTTCTCGGCCTGAGAGTATGCTTGCTCGGTCTTGGAGAGACTTCGGCTGGCGTATGACACAATGTGTTTTTCATGTCCTTCTTTGTCATCCAGTTGCGTGAGAATGGCTCCAAGACCTACCGGACTTGCGTCTAGAATGAGTTCTGTGGTTTTTCTTGGGTCGAAGTAAGCCAGGTTCTTGGCGTCCGAGATGCGGTCCTTGATGAGCTGAAATGCTTCCTGACACCGAGGTGACCAGACAAATTCAGTGTTGAGTTTGGTGAGGGCCCTGAGGGGCTCACTGACAGATGCAAAGTCTCTGATATACCTTGTGCAATAGCTTGCAAGTCATAGGAAAGATCTGAGGTGGTGGTGGGTGGCTCAGCTTCCCTGAGTGTGCTATCCTTCTCTGGGTCTGGTGTCATGCCCTTCTCTGAGAAGATGTGTCCAAAGAACCGAAGTGTTTTCTTCCGAAAATCACACTTCTCCTTGTTCAGGGTGAGTTGGGCCTCCTCCAAGGCCATGCATACTTTCATCAGTGTGTCGTCGTATTGTTCCTGGGTTTGGCCAAAGACCAGGATGTCGTCGCTGTAGTTCAGGCAGTTGGGCACGTGTTTGATGACGTTATGGATTTCTGCCTGAAAGATTTCTGCCGCTGATGATACGGCAAAGCTTAATCGCTTGTATCGGAACAGCTCGAGGTGTGTGACAAAGGTTGTTATGTAGTGGGACCTCTTACTGAGTTCTAGCTGGTGATAACCTTTGTTAAGGTCCAGTTTAGAGAAGACTGTTGCTCCATTTAGAAGATGTACCATGTCGGTAATTCGGGGCTTGGTGCCGTTCCCTCTGGATGGCTTCATTTGGTCTTCTCATGTCCACACATATTCGGATGTCGGGTGAGTCTCTTCTGGGCACTGGTACTATGGGGGAGACACATTGCGTGGGACCTTCGGCTGGCTCTATGATGTCTGCCTCCAATAAATTGGTCAGCTCGTTTTCTGAATGTTGATGGGGATTCCCTTATAGTGTTGTGCTACCGGTGGGACGTTGGTATCGATGTGCAGCTCAATTTGTTCTTCGGTTTACCTAGGCCTTTGAACAGTGAGGGAAAAACCTGCTCAATGCTTGCGGTAGGGTCCAGATATTTGTGCACCATGAGTCGATACTGTGTGTATTGCTAATATCGACACTGCTAATATGTGTATTAGCCCCATTTCTATAGCCGCTTGGTAGCTTAGGATGCATCCACTGTCAGTGGCGGCTTCTAGAACGTGCATGGGGATGTTTTTCACATGGTCTTTGTAGCGGCATGACGCCATGAAGAATCCTTTGCAGGCCAGAGGTATCTTTGAGCCGTAGGGGAAGATGAGGGCTCTTGCTGGTTGTAGGCGAGGGGCGTTTGGTATGCGTTTGTATCAGTCTTCGCTGATTACGTTCACTGTTGCCCCCGTGTCTATTAGAAATTCGGCTGCTGTTTGGTTGATTTGTATCATGAGTATGGGGCTGTGTTTTTTCGCCGTGTTATTTCCTAGCGCATACAGGTAACCTTTTTTCCTCGGTTCTTCTTGGTGTTTCTCATGTCTGCTGCCATTTTCTTGCGAAGAAGCACTTGATGCACTGTCAGATGGTGATTGTTCTACGAGGCACCTGATGTATCGCCTGGGTCTCCTTCTTGGTTTGGATGGTGTGGTCTTGATTTCACTCCATTCTCTTCTGTCTTGTCTTCTTTCGGGTTGTTCGTCACAGTGTCTGTGGCGGGCCATGTCATGGGGTTGGTGTGTCGCCCGTTGTTGGGTCGACTGACTATGCTCCTGTTCCGGTGCAAACTTTCTGTTTCTCCCCGCTCCCTTCTTTTTGCTGTGAAAGATCAGACACACGGCTTTATATTGATTTTCTCCACCGCAGGCAGAGCAAGTTTGGTCCATGGCAAGGCATAGCCCCTCATGTGGGTATTTGTGCCCACACCTATAGCAAAATGGGTCGCTGTTGTTTCTTGCTGCACCTTCTAGCTTGTTAATGTTCTCATGTTTTCCATGTGGGATTTTTATGTCATCAAGGCCCTCCACCTGTGCTGCGAGTGCGGCGTCCGAGCGAGCCAGGCGTAGTATTTCCTCCAAGTTGCGTGGTTGTTGCAGCAGCTGCTTCCGGAAGTCGGCGCTTTCGCACCCTACTATGATCTGTGATCGGAGGGCTTCATCTTTAGAGTAGTTGTTGAAATCACAGTGTTTTATTCTCAGCCTTAGCCTCATTACAAATGCGTCCATGGTCTCACCTCTGCTTTGTTTTGTGGTGTGAAAGATGTGTCTTTCATAGTCCACGTTTGTGTGGGGTGTGAAGTAGTCCGTGAGGGCTGTCTTCAGACTGGCGTACGTGTCTATTGTGTTTTCTGGTATCTCGTCCAGAATGTCCCGCACGTTTGATCCCACTGCATGCTTTAGTAGGCTATATTTCTGTTCATCTTCTAATGGTCCAGCTGCTTTTAGGCACACCTCCAAGTCCCTCAGCCACCTTTTCCATTGTGAACCAAGTGAGCTGGTGTCAGTGAGGTCGAAGTTGGATGGTAGTTGGGACAGAAGACTGTCCGTCATTCTTTTGTGTGATTGTCTGGCAGGGGTCACTGGAACTGTCAGTGACTCCTCTTCTGAAATGCTCATGGGAGGATAGCCTTTCTTTCCCCATCAGTGGTTGTTTTTCTACTGATGGGTCCCTTGGTGGTTCTGCAGTGTGTCTGCTAGGTGGGGGCGCTGTTGTTGTTAGACTCTTCCCGCCTTGATTCAGGGCCCTGTGCTTTGTGATTGGGTTTTGGTGGGAGGGTTTCTTCCCGCTCTCGTGAGGAATTGGGCCCAGGTGGGGGCGCTGTGCGGTGTGCTGGTGGGCCTCTGTTGTGGGCCTGTACGACCTTTGCTGAGGTTTTGAGGCGGGCTGGTGTGGGCACAACTGGTGATTGGTGGGGCGAATTGAGCGTGCTGCTCTTACCCGTATTTTCTTCCTTAGGTTGGAGCGGGAAGGCCACGCCGGCACCGCTATCCGAGATTTTGGGATCTTCACCGTTGCCATCGGCAGGAGACTTGAGTTCCTCAACCGCCTGGATTGCTGCAAGCGGGGAGCTGCTGCTCCACCCGCAGATGTCAGTGTGCACGTGGTCCTGCTCGGACTCGTGCCGTTGCCGTCGGCAGGAGATTTTCTTATTTCGACCGCCCGGAACTCTGCAAGTGGGAAGCTGCTGCTCCACCCGTGGATGGCTGTGTGTGCGCAGTCCTGGTCGGGCTCTCGCAGGGTGCCCAGTCGGGTGGAGCCTTCGCGCTCAAACCCGCCTCCTTTCCGCGCTGCTCACAGAGCCGGCAGCTTTGCGTCTCCAGTTGCGTCCGGTGGCTTGCCACGAGCGCCGAGCCTCCGAGGTGGCAGGCTTGGTGGGGCTATCGAATCTGCCTCGTCGCCAGTATGGTATCCTGGGAGTGGACCGCCTCACGCTACACACACGTTCAGTCACTCGATCATAGCATGCAAAAGAGAGACCAACAGGAGCTGGGGTGCAACACTCTTTATTCATTGAATGTCAGCCAGGAACTGGTGCCTTTTCCTTCCTCCTTGCTCCTCACCTTCCCTCTGCCCCATGGTCCTTCCCACGTGACATAGGTGCAGTGACGACACCACAGGGTCCATGGTGATTTCTTTATCAGAAAGAATGTACCCCAAATACGGCACTGAGGAAACTTCAAATACGCATTTCTCAAGATTGGCCTTTAACTGTTGTGCTTGTAGCCTCTCAAGTACCTGGAGGACGTGGACATCATGTTCCTCTTGAGTGGCTGAAAACACCAGGATGTTGTCCAGATATATGACAACTGAATGCATCAGAAGATCGGCAAAAAGTTGATCCATGTATCTCTGGAATACAGCTGGTGCGTTAGCTAAACCGAAGGGCATTACCTGGTACTGATAATGACTGAATGGGATGCAGAATGCCGTCTTCCATTCATTTCCGGGACAGACATTTTAACCCCTGGTAGTCGATGCACGGTCTTAATTCTGCAGTATCCTTTTTTGGAATGAAGAACAGGGATGCCTATGACTGCAACCCTTGTTAACCCCTGGTAATCGATGCACGGTCTTAATTCTGCAGTATCCTTTTTTGAAATGAAGAACAAGGATGCCCCTCCAGGTGATTTAGATTCAGAAATAAGACTATTGTGTGGGTGTTCATCCAGGTATTGTCTCGGGACTCTCTTCTCCACTGGAGACAAGTACATCCTTCTAAAAGGTACCATCAAGCCCAGTATCAGGTCTATAGCACAGTCGTCATTCCTATGGGGTGGTAAAGTATTCTTATCCTCCAATCCAAACACTTCCTGTTAAGGTAAGTACTTGGCTGGCAGCACTGTGGCAACAGAAGACACAACTGGTGCTGTTGTAGGCGGATGAACAGGTCTTCCTTCTTGTTTGAATGCCATACAGGTGCGCATACATTGTTCAGGTGCCAAAAACAGAGTCCTAGCTGACCAATTTATATACGGATTGTGTCTTGTCAGCCATGGAATCCCCAATATCACTGCATAATGAGCTGTGTTGATGAAGTCAAAAATCTTGATCAACATGGTTGATCAACCTGATCCTTATGTTGTTGGATCGACATACAGATCTGAACTGTTTTATTTTCAATAGGTCCTCCGCCCAAAGGGAACCCATCCACGCATTCTACCGGAATGGCTTGTTCCTTTCTTTCCACTGGTATCTTAATTTTGTGTGCCCATTCCTGTTCCATGAAAAACCCAGCAGCTCCTGAATCCACCATTGCATGCGTGTCAAGGGTGGTTTGCCCCAGAATTGATAATTGGATCTTGATGACTAGCAGACCAGTCAGTGGGATTTCACAGGATTTCTTTTTCTTGGGACTGGTAATGGATTCCAGAACATAGGTCCCTACTACAAGCGGGACCTGGCATTTCCCACCTTGTGAGCATGGGCCAAAGGACACATCTGGACCACATGGTCTGCCAAGGCACAATACATACAGAGACCCTTGCTTCTATGTCTTGAACGCTCCTCCTCCGACAAGGGCCCTCTGGTAGTTCCAATCTGCATTGGTTCTTCCTTCCTGACGTCTCTTGATAATGTTCCCGGTGTAGGAGTAAAAATGTATTCTTGTATTCTTGTAGCCTATCTGCAGAACCGGTTCAAAAGAAGATGGCGCTTGCCAAGAACACAAGCAAGAGGGAAAACGAAACAGTGTACCGCAACCACGAAGACGGTGGCAACGTGTCGCTTACCTGTCACCGTATGTTCTTATTTTATGATCAGGATTTCCGGAAGCTTGACACCATCGTGATGATGTCACAGTGTTCGTACGCATACAGACGTCATCTTGGTGTGGGGAAACCCCTTCCAGCGTCTCCACAAGGAGATGCGAGTGGAGAGGTACCAGAGAAGGCAGTGACAGGCAGTAAGCATTATACATGCTCTTTGGACATTAATTTTAGAGGGACTAGTACATTGACAGAGGCGTAGACAGGCTAGGTTCTGAGCGGGCAAGGCCCACCCAATATCTGTAAATGTGTGGGCATTTAAAGGGTGTTTATGTCTCTGCTATGGGCACAACTACATTAGCTTCAGGCTCCACTTGTTAGACAATCCTGGCTACGCGTCTGTAAATGAACAGCATGTCATTAGTATTTGGAAATGATTTAATCGACATCCTCATCAGAAGATGCATACTGTGTCTCTCCTATTGGAGTCACCACTACCCCTTGATAGCAGTCTCCTCCCATGAGATCCTTGCCCCTGATACCAACCCCAGATCTAGGATCAGGTAGCGGCTGCCTTCTCCAGGCCACATGCGAGGATACCTTAGGCTGGGCTTTAGGGATGACTCTGCAGGGTTCATCATACCTATGAAATCCCTACTTGGTTTCCTGTCAAAGTGCACTCACATAAACTACACGTCCTCTGAAGCTCTCCAAGGTGGTGCTCCTCTCAATCGTCTGGCAAAGCTGGACTGTGGTACTACGCCTTAGGGAGCAGACACGCTTTTAACCAATACGGTGCTTGCAAACCACTCCTTTTCTACGTGCACAGTAACTGGTCCCCTCAGAAAAACACTGCAGTCAATATGTGCAGACAGGAAACTCCCAAGTTCTTGGGGGCCTGGATATCATGGCAAGGGGTCACCAAATGTAAGGGCTGACCTCAGATCTCTGCACTCTAAAATAGCCCACATCTCAAGAAATGAATGCACGTTGTCATTACACCAAGTTTATTTCACAGCAGCCACTGGGAGAGATGCTAGACAACTCCTTGGAAATTGAACTAACATGAGTCTCCCTTTACCACAGAACAGATACAGTATGTATACATTTCCAGAATAGTTAACACACTCCCACATCTCCTTCATGTTCCCTTACAAAGCCATCACTCAAAATACAAATGGGTTGTCCCTTTTCAAGGAAATCTAATCTCCACAATCTCATTGGCTGCCTTCACTCTGGCACTATCCTGTTAAACACACAATTTTAATGACATTGTAAATACAAGCCGACCTCTTCCTGGGGTTCTTCCTGCAAGACACACCACCCCAACATGGGATTCCACTTGCTCACAGACCTGCAATGCTAATTCTGACATGCACGGTTTATGTATGGACACTTTATGAAGCTATAGAGAACTAACATAAGACTCCTTTGATCGGGCATTAACTCGTTTTTCCAAACACTCTGACACCCTGGATATTTATTCTTGGCATCCTCTCACACACTTTCATTATGCAACCACCAGTTCCATACATCTGTTATCCGTTCCCATTATAATCTTTTTCCTGCTTATCTATTTTACCTTCTCATAGGCCCTTAGTCATCTCCGCAATCAGTCAACCTTTTACAGTTTTAGCCACTAACTCTAGATTGACACTGCCAGGTGGCAGATGCTTCTTCAGCCACTCGCTTAACAATTTCCATGCCGAAAAACCTGGGCCCTTCTATTTCAGCTCCAAATAGCTGCTCTCATGTAGTTGAAGCTGTCACTCTGCCAATTGATACTTTCCTCCTTTGCCAGCCAGTTTTCCGAACGAGGTAAAAATCTATTTCATAAACCCAGGCATCAGTTTACGTGTGTTCAAAACTACTGCATTCCCTCATAACGGGTTTCCAATTCAAGAGCCTTTTTCCACTTTGTATGAAGCTATGCGCTTTAAATTTCATTGTGCTAAGTTGCACAATGTGCTCCAATATTATGTTCATATAATCTTCATTATGTTGCTACATATATGGAAATCTAAAATGTATCACACTTGACAGGAAATAACACTAAAAGTAACCTTTAGCCATCCATAATTAACTATTCTAGATACATGCAAAACTGCAACATTGTAACAATATCACATCCATTCCTATCCTGTCATAACATTAATATGGTGCATGCAATGTAGACCTATCCTTTCCCTTTGATATACAATCCATCTACCTCAATATTCTCTACTTTCTTTATGCTCTTGAAGGTCAAGAGACAGCCTTAACTGGCTGCCCTTTTTCCAAAGACATAAGATAGAGTTCCTCCTCCCTCTGGGCTGGAAGGTTCTCTTACACTGGGAAATCTACCCGTTTTTGTTTTGATTTTCATCCTTATTTGAGCTATTTGCGAAATCCACAGGTCAAGCTGGGGAACGTTACTTCCTATAACTAATTGGGCTGGTAAATGGGGATTACTGCCAGTATAATGCATCATTTTCTTCCCAAAAGGGTAACTGGGAATTGTGTCTGTGGCTGTCTTTCAATACAGCCAATGACAGAGCCTACCCTTTCGTTTCCTAACCTCTTCCACCCACAGGGAAGCTATTCTGCTCTTATGGCACAGCCCCTACTCCCGCTATCAAGTTGGACCCAAATCATCTTTCCGTTAAGGGTGGCGGGTAACTCTATATATAGTCTCATTCCCATATACAGCTAAGTTTTGGCTCTTCCGCTGTTCTTACTCTCCACCCTACGGAGATATCACGCAGGTTTTTTCCCAATTTGCCCTCATCTCACTAGGTTGGACATAGAGGATATTTGCATAAACTGGTTCAATCCAGCATCCTTACTTCGCCCACCTTGGCTGGGGTCTTATATTGATGGTATGATGGGGAGATCAATCCTATTCGAGGGGCAATGCCTAGCCAGATGACCATACTGTCCACAAGAGAAACATGACTTCTGGTCTAAGGTAGGGGATGGTATATCTAGAGCTTTGATCTTATCACAAGGGTGTTGGTCAATTGTTCACTACCCCAGACCTTATGGATTTTTTCGATCCCTGAAAGCCATAGAGGGGTATACCGGGGGCGGATGGTTCTCGCTCCTCCTGTTCTATTGGCTAGTAGCTTGGAGGGAATCCAAATTCTTCCCACAAGGGATCTAGTTTGCATTTCATGGTAGATGGGAGAAGGTAGAGTGGTATCTTTTCCTTTTTCTGTTCCATTATGACCTATTACTGTGGGGAAGGGTGTTACTCGTTAGGTCAGCCTTTAGGGGGGAAAACTTTAAGGCTGTCATTTCTGGACTGTCATAACATTCTTTTTTTTAATGGGAGAGGGATCTCCAGTGAGAGTGGGGTAATCAGATTTCCTCTCTTTCCAAAAACATCCAGACTTTAATTGATTGTGACTAGAATCAGGGTTTACCTCTGTCTCCAGATTGGAGCTATCCCAACACCTTACGTGTTCCCATTTCCTACTGGTTTGGTTCTTGAGGTTCTCACACCCCCTTTCTCATAGCTTGGTTGGAAGGGATGTTCCCATAGGTTTTCATTCACAAAGGATCCCACCAGCTGGCGTCTTTTGATCTGTATCGATTTATAGGACAAATTCAGGAAGGCAAGGAGAGGAAGTATTATTAATTTCATGTTCTGCCTAATCTCTCCCAGTGGTATAAGATAGTAGAATTGTTGGGAACTTCTATCCTGAGTTCTAGGTAGATGATGTGTGGTGGCTAATGGAGGATGTGTGGCTGGCGTGGCAGAAGTGTGTTCGTGACAGGTCTCCCTTCCCCCAAAGTCCTACTGGCAGTTCAAAGTGTCTCTTTCTCACGTGTTTAACAGTATTGACAACAGCATTATTCTTCCATTGAATTTCCTTCAAGTATGCAGTTTCTTTACAAAGTTACACTTTGTTCACTTTCTACCTCTGCTCTCCTGCCATGACATTTGTGATTTTCTCTTCAATCATCAAAACTGGGTATGAGACGTCCCTTTTGTTTCCACAAATTCAAGTTTATTTGCCTTCTGCCAGGTCTGTCAGGTCAAGGCAGAAGTGCAGAGGTTAATTTTGGATTTGGTGGAGTTTGAGGGGGAGTGTTGTAGTACAGGTCATTTGTTATTTCCTTGACAACCCTTATAGGGGAATGGGATTATCCCATTCCAAGATGGCAACGTCTCTTCTTAAGAATCAGTGGAGGAAAGGCAGCTGTGACTCTACTTGGAACCTTCACCAGGGTTCAAAAACTGCCTTTCATCAGATGTGCAGATTCAGAGAAGTCACAGCCGTAGAAGCTCCAGTCTTAAGAAAGACAAATCCAGAGAAAAGAAGAAGCAGGTTAAGTGAAAACAGTGGTTTAAGTGTTAAAGTCTTAAGAGAAGTAAATGGAAGTCATTATTTTAAAATAGCTGTAAATACAACTGTATTTGTGAAGCTCAACATAATTCTCGGCACAGAACTGTAAATTCAAATGTACTTTTAGTGATAAGACAGTCGCTTAGTGATTGCCATGATAATAAATCTGGCGCTGAAGTGCACAGCAAATTCATTAATTGTTTTAAAAATCTCTGTTCATTTTTTCAGAGAAGAACTCACTCCGCGTGGTCCTGGGTAAGAGGAAAGGATCTTGCAGCATTCTGAGGCGTCTGCCGACAGCCACGATCTGCAATGGGAAAACCCAGGAGGAAGAGAAGCTTGGAAATGAGAGAGGAAGAGTATTGGCAGAAGTTACAGCTGCAGAGTGGGGAACTGGGGAAAGGACAGAGGTAGAAGAACAAGAACCAATAACGGGGAAATAACATGTCATACAGCAGGTTAGGGTTACCTGCAGATGCGATGCATCTGGTTCTACGACTATTCCTCTGATGAACTGTAAAACAGGAAATAGGTACCCGGTGCCATCTTGGCGGATTTAGACCACTACACGTGTTTCCTGGTACGCCATGCAGAAGCTTTACCGGCTCGTTGACGAAACTGCCAGCGGGGCCACAGACACCAGGCAAAATGGGAAGAACTATCCTGCAGCCTGACAGGTGTAGGGAGCTCATATCTGAATCCTGAGTGCCATTCAAGGTCACTAGTTATGTTGCTAACAATGGGGTATGTGTTTATCCAGAAAGGAAAGATCTGATAAATTACATTGCTGCAACCCTGGGTTAGCCGTTGATGTGGGGGTGCGTGATAGAGCTAAAGAAGGGATCTTTGTCATAGCTTGCTTAGTGTTGTAAGGCATGAGGAACTACATTTTAGAGGGAATCCCATCTAAACCACCATTAGGTGGCAGTTCTATCTTATAATGGGTGATAGACTAAATTTTAAACAAGAGATAGAAAGCTTGTATCAACAGTTACAAACATTAAACTACAACTGTTAATATTGACATAAAAATATTACTTTATTCAGACATAAAAACACTGTATATAAAATTGCCAATCAAAAACACTGTGACAAGAAGTGCCTAAGATAGGCTAGGATCTAAATCTACCTTAATGATTTTGTCTATAGAGAAACTAAACTTTCGAAGGGATTGTGTCCTGCGACGTATTCCTTATCTTAGATATCTCTTTCCAGCTTTGCTGGCCTCGGAAACATTTTTCTCTAGAGGGCGCTGCGCGTCGACGTCCACCGAGTCGATGTCCCTCGACATCCGCCGTATCGACGTCATCCTGCCTATAAAGGCCGCGCGCAGCGTCCGTTGCTCAGTTCCGTTTTTCCGCGCTTACTAAGTGCCTCGGAATATCGTTGCTCAGTTTCATAGAGAATTAATCCAATTTCCTCGAGATATTCGATCCATACTCGATGGCTTCCTCGTCGGAACCGACGACCCCTCGGTCCGGCTTTAAAAAATGCCGAGACTGTGGGAAAAAGATGTCGCTGACTGACCCTCACAGAGTTTGTCTGTGGTGTTTGGGAGCTGAACACCATTGTTCGGAGTGCGAGGACTGTATGTCCATGACAGCTAAGGCCCTGAAGGAGTGTAGGGGGAAGCTGGGAAAAGGTAAGACTTCTAAAGCTTCTTCTTCCTCGACGAAGTCGAGACATTCGTCTCCTCGTCACCATTCGCGCTCCAGGTCTCGAAGCGGGTCCCATCACTCCTCGAGATCGAAGCACTCAAAGAGGAGACGTCGAAGATCCCCTTCTTCGTCCTCCTCTTCCTCTGTTTCACCTAAGAGAATCCCTTGCCCCACGAAACATAGTTCCCGGGCTGAATGGGAGGAATTCCGCAAAAATATGATGAGCATGATGAGCGTCTTCGAGAAAGCGGCCTCGATCCCCTCGAAGACTGCCGAGAGCGATGCTCTGGTCGAAAGACCCAAAGGTCCAAAACGCCGCGAGTCGCAGTACCCGGCGAAGGAAGCTTCTCGAGCGCGTCACGAACCCTCGAGTAAAGCTAAGACCTCGAATCCTTCTTCGAAGGTTCCGTCGACGCCGAGGTCGGTGTCTTCGACGCCGTTGTCGAAGGGACCTTCGACACACGGGTCTGTCGACTCGACGCCATCTTCGACACCGGCGTCGACGCCAAGGAAAGTCACGGTTGCGGCGCACCCAGTGGCTATCCCCAGGTCTTCGATGACAATGTCGTCGAGATTGTCGACATCCTCAAGCAGAATCCCAATTCTATCGAGGACCTCGAGGCCTCCGCCTTTGTTTTCGACGCCTTCGACGTCGGCGTCGACGACATCAACGTTTCCGAGGCCGATTACAACAAGTTTGGCACCCTCTGCCTTGGAGATGGGTTTCACACCCTTTGTGAGTTCAGACCAATTGAGAACAATGTCCTCAATTATGGAAGAGGGAGAACTATCTGACCAAGAAGAGACATTTGAGTTGCAGGGATCTGCAACCCCAGTTCAAGAGGAGTTATCCTCAGAGGAACGCAGATTAAAGGAACTCCATGATTCCTTACATGAGGCAAGTGGTTTAGACACTTCCCCTGAGGTGGAGTTCGCTAGGCCAGACCCGGGGGAGCATGCTGAAACCCCCAATAGAGCCTTAATGGCCAGGATCACAGAATTTATGGGGTGGTCAACACCTTCACAGGCTTTCCAACAAGATGACCTCACGGATATTCTTGATAAAGGTCCACAGGAGGATCCTGTAGTACCTTTTCATAAAGCTCTTCAAAGAAAAATCATGACGAACTGGGAAACCCCAGATGTCGTCCCGGCAGTAAATAAAAAACTGTCTACTAAATACAGGGTATCTTCTGCAGACCCAGAGTTTTTGTCCAAACACCCATCCCCAGAAACTCTGGTGGTACAGGCAGCATCTTCTACTGACATCAAGACTGCTTACCCTACCGTCCCACAGGACAGGGACGACAAAAAATATGATGCTATGGCTAAGAACGTTTTTTCGGCATGTAGCATGGCGTTAAAATCGATTAATGCTACTTGCACCCTTGCTAGATTCAGCCATACACTTTGGGAGTGTGCTTCTACAGCGGCTGACTGCATCCCGGAGGGAGAAGAAAGGGAGGCGTTCCTAAATATCATACAGGACGGTAAAGACGCTATGTGCGAATCCCTCCAGACGGGCATTGATTCGGCTGACAGTATCAGCAGAGCAATGGCGGCAAGTACAACAACCAGGAGATTCGCTTGGTTGAGAAAGTCTGGTTTTGCCCCAGATGTGCAAGCCAGACTCTTGAACATGCCATTCGATGGCTCTTCTTTGTTTGGGAAAAAGGCGGATGACAGTTTAGAAAAAGTGCAAACATCAAAGGCAGCAGCAAAATCCCCAGGCGCTGCAATCCGTCAGACACCTTTTCGTCCCACAGGATCCTCTGCAAGAGGCAAGTCCTTTCGCTTCTACTCCGCATTCGGAAGAGGTAGAGGACGACCGGCTCAAAGGGGACAAAGAAGAACTACCCGAGGTGGACGGGGTAGATATTCAAAAGCCGCAGCAACAGCAGGTGCCTCTTTACCATCGGCATCTGCATCAGCCGCCCCAAAACCACTCTGAGGACTTCCCTCACAAGACACCTGTAGGAGGCAGGTTAACTCAACATCTGGCGGAATGGCAGGCTATCACGTCAAATGCTTGGGCATTGGAGACAGTTGCACAAGGTTACTGCCTGCCTCTCCTACGCATACCTCAGAGTCATCCACCGGGGATCAGCTCTCAAAAAGCTCCAGATCCGCTCCTCTTGCAGGAAATTTTAGACCTGCTAGAGAAAGGTGCCATAGAACCGGTACCTGTAGCGGAGAGGAACAGGGGCTGGTACTCCCCTTACTTTCTCATTCCAAAGAAAGACGGAGGAATGAGAACCATCTTGGACTTGCGAGAATTGAACAAATTCCTCAGGAAAGACAAATTCAAGATGGTAACTCTTTCTCAGATCCTCCAGGCCCTTCAGTTCCAGGACTGGTTAGTATCTCTGGACCTTCAGGACGCTTATTTCCATGTGCCAATCCATCTCAAACACAGGAAATACCTGAGGTTCGCAATTGGCAACTCTCATTATCAATTTCGAGTGCTGCCATTTGGGCTGACCTCCGCCCCGAGGGTCTTCACCAAGTTAATGTCGGTAGTGGCTGCAAGTCTAAGGAGGGAAGGGATTCACGTCTACCCCTACCTGGACGATTGGTTGATCAGGGCTGTATCTTCGGAACAAGCTCAGATCCAGCTAAATCACGTTTGCCACTCCCTTCACAGACTGGGCTTCTCCCTCAATTTAAAGAAGTCACAAATGATACCATCGCAGAGACTCCAGTTCATCGGAGCGATCCTGGACACTTCCCTGGGAAAAGCCTCACCACCAGAGGTGAGGGCTCAAGATATTCTACAGATGGTAACCAAGTTTCAAAATGCCCAACGTCTCCCAGCCTTTGACTTTTTGAGGTTGCTAGGCCTCATGGCATCCTGCATTTTCCTAGTGCCAGAGGCTCGCCTGAGAATGAGATCCCTCCAGTGGGCACTGAGAACTCAGTGGTCACAATTCTCAGGGAGAATGACAGGTCTTCAGGTTCCCGACAGGGTGGCTCAAGACCTTCAGTGGTGGGCCTGTCAGGAGAACATTCTGAAAGGAGAACAGTTTTGGCAACCCTGGCCGGAGATAACAGTAGTCACAGATGCCTCACTCACGGGGTGGGGAGCCCACGCCAACGACTTGACCATCAGCGGTCGTTGGTCTCCATCAGAGTCCAGACTACATATCAACCTGTTAGAGCTGAGGGCCATCAGACTTGCGCTGAAGGCTTTTCTGCCATCTGTACAAGGAAAGAATGTCCTATTAATGACGGACAACACAGTGGCCATGCATTACCTCAACAAAATAGGGGGCGTAGGACCACTACCTCTGTGCAGAGAGGCGATGCAGCTCTGGTTTTGGGCAATCCAAGAAGGAATCTCTCTATCGGCAGTCCACCTAGAGACGGAGAGAAGAACTTGACAGCGGACGCTCTGAGCAGGCAGAGCACAGTCTCCCACGAGTGGGAACTAGCTCAGGAAGTCCTTCAAGAGATCTTCGCCCTTTGGGGAACCCCTCAGGTGGATCTGTTCGCCACCAGTGTCAACAGGAAGTGCGATCTGTTCTGTTCAAGGGAATTTCCCCCGAGAGGAGCTCTGGGAGACGCGTTCATAGTGGACTGGGAGTTTCCACTTCTGTACGCGTTTCCACCGGTCCCTGTCATTCCTCAAATGATCAGGAGGTTGAGAAGATTCCGGAAAACCATGATCCTAATTGCCCCGAATTGGGCCAGGAGAACGTGGTACCCGGACCTTCTAGACTTGTCCATCTGCCCTCCAATTCGACTTCCACTCAGAGAGAATCTGCTCTCACAGAAGGGAGGTCAGGTTCTCCATCCAGACATCAAAACCCTCAACCTTCACGCTTGGCTTCTGAAAGGCTGAGGTACAAGGATTGGGACCTCCCTGATGATGTTATGGAGGTGTTGCTTTCGGCAAGAAGGCCAGCAACAAAATCTTTATTCCGCTGCCGTTGGAACAGATTTTGCAGCTGGTGTAGAGAAAAGAATATCGACCCCTTTTCATGTGGTACACCAATGGTTTTGTCCTTCCTACTCTATTTAGCAAATTCAGGCCTTCAAGTTGGCACGATCAAGGGCTATCTCGCAGCGCTATCCATCTTTAAGCGCACTGCGGAAGAACCATCCTATTTCAAGTTACCCTTGGTAATACAGTTTCTAAAGGGGTTAACTAACGTTTATCCCCCAAGACAATTCCAGGTTCCCCTATGGGATTTAAACTTAGTCCTAACTTTCCTGATGGGAACACCTTTCAAACCACTCCACTCTTGTTCGTTAAGATTTCTTACCCTTAAGACTGTTTTATTAATAGCACTTACATCTGCTAGAAGGGTGAGCGAGTTACAAGCTCTTTCTTGTAAACCCCCTCATACAATCTTTCACAAAGACAAAGTTGTTCTGCAAGTGAAGCCTAATTTCCTCCCAAAGGTGGTTTCTGAATTTCATATCACTCAGAAGATTACCCTTCCATCTTTCTATCATCCTCCTCATCCGGGGAAAGAGGAAGAGAGGTTACACAGGCTTGACCCAAGAAGGGCTTTAGGTTTTTACATCAGTAGACTGGCTAGGATAAGACAAGCAGACCAGCTGTTTGTAGGCTACACAGGTCACAAGCTGGGGTTAGCAATAACTAAGCAGACCATTTCCAGATGGATCATTTTAGAATGTTATAAACTGGCAGGAAAAGAGCCCCCTCAAAATCTTAGGGCTCATTCGACCAGAGGTATCGCAGCTTCATCGGCCCTCAAAAGTGGAGTGCCGGTTAGACACATATGTGCGGCTGCCACATGGTCGTCCGTCCATACCTTTACACGGTTTTACAACTTGGATTCCTCCTCCAGTCAAGAGACTAGGTTTGGAAGGGCAGTATTGCACTCTATTCATCAATAAGAGGAAGCATGAAGTCGGTACTCCCACCTCCAATAACAGAATACTGCTATGGGAGCCTATCTAAGATAAGGAATAAGTCGGAGGACACAATCCCTTCGAAGAACAAGTTACTTCTTACCTTGTAACGTTCTTTCGATGGGTTGTTCCTCCGACGTATTCCTTATCGAACCTCCCACCCATCCCCGCAGTACTACTTCTCTTGTTGTTGCAGCTTACGCTCCTTCAGGGTGATTAGTCTAGTCCAGAAAGAATTATTGTGGGCTACAAAACGGAACTGAGCAACGGATGCTGCGCGCGGCCTTTATAGGCAGGATGACGTCGACGTCGATACGGCGGCTGTCGAGGGACATCGACTCAGCGGACGTCGACGCGCAGCGCCATCTAGAGAAAAATGTTTCGGAGGCCAGCAAAGCTGGAAGGAGATATCTAAGATAAGGAATACGTCGGAGGAACATCCCATCGAAAGAACGTTACAAGGTAAGAAGTAACTTGTTCATCTCTCTGTCATTATCTAAATCACTCTGGAATTTCAATGGATCAGACATATACCATTGTTATACACTCGACATGTTTCAGTTCTCTTAACTTGATCTAGGAACTTTCTTCAGGAGTAATTGTCACATGCTATTCATAAAAACATAAAACTTCTGCTCTTATTGCACTGTGCTGAAGTTTTTTCTCCCCTGCATCTTGTAAACAGTGTGAACGATGTTTCCTTTTTATTATGAAATGTGTTGCAACTGTTGATAAAAACAATACAGGAGAACGGGTAAGCTTAAAATGCTTAATTTCATCTCCCTGTTTTAAGTATAAAACTAGAAAAGACCTAGAGGTAACTTTACCTAGTCTGATGTGTGGAGTTCGTCGAGATGACAAACTTGAGTAAAGCAAGCGATGTCCTCGAGAGTAGTGTAGTCCCCTATTCAATATTGGGGTAGTCCACCTGAAAATAGATTTACATAATCTAATTTAGAAGGATTTCTGAGAAGTAACAAATGAGGTTTTTTTTTTCTTTGGGGGACTTCTTATCATTCATTGAATATATTAAAGTCATAACAATGAAAACATCTTTTTGTAACTTAATCAGGGTCTTGTCTTCCACCAGATTTATAAAGGAATTGCTCTATTGCAAAACTGGACTTTTGCTCTTCTATTGGCAGTTGCTGCTTCCCTTTTTAAGGCTAGTTAGTACTTCTGTTAAATAAGCGCAAAAAAACGGGTTGGAATCACTTGTTATTAGAGGACTCAAACGATCACGATTCTATAGTTTGAGCAGATCCCCACTTAACAGTTAGGGTTTACCAGAATTATCTTGGACGAAGGGATGGTCACTCCATGTGCAGCAAGTTGTCAAACTTGGTGTTGAGGAACCTGAGTTTCCGTGTAGCGAGATTTTCTCTCTACAAAAACCAAAAGCATGGCATCTATAAATAAATAGCCCCAAAGAGACACTCACTCGTGTCAGTTCGCCTACTAAATGTTACTAGCAGCTAAGGAGTGTTGTTGCTTGCGGGTATCGTGTTTCTTACCTTTATTTTCAGAGACAAGCTCGTATTCTGCTTCCGCATTCAATCCGAGGCTATGACTAACTCTTTTCTTGCCCCGCCGGTTTCTCGCGTTAGTTAAAAATCACGGCCGCCATCTTGGAAGTAGCTCGCTCTAATGGAGTCCTTCCTTTATTTCTAGTTACCCATGAAATTACGAGGCCCTCGCGCAAACGGGTAGTCTTTGTATATTGTACCTGGGTATGGCTCTCGAGTCCTAGTTCTTAGGGCTATTCAGACAGGTTGACAGGCAACTTCCCGAATGCGGCTCGACCATACTGTACGTTTTGTAGTACATTCTCCTAGCCGTGTCACCAACTTAAATGAAGGAGAGTCCGCCGGGATAAGTCCTATTTCAAATGTAATGGTGCTTGGTTCAACCTCACAGAGCATACCTAAAATGTCATTAATTCCCAACGCCTTGACCATAGCATTTATATTGGAATTCTTAGTCCCTGAGGTCGATCTATGGGTTAGATTGTATGCCATTCGATCGCTTCATTCAGCCCAAACTTGTCGCTTTTTGTTAAAAAGATCAATCTTTGTTCTTTTTCGATAAGGGCTTTTTTCTTTTTATTCACATCTGTTCCCATCAATGTAAACAATACGGTCCATTTCAAGTCTTCACTGGTGTGATTGTGGTCTACAAAGTGTTTAACCATAGGTGGTGTTAATACCTTTTTATTAACGCAGCTCCGGTGTTCTATGATCCAGGTTTTTATTTTTCTATTGGTTTTGCCTATGTATCTTTTGTACAGTAAGGCATGAGGTGCCATGTGCTGGGGGGTTGCTTGTTTAGTGTAAGGGGGTAGGAGATTTTAGAGGGGAGCCACTCAGACATTAGACATTATGGCAAGGTGCTCAATGAGTTACCAGACAAATACAATAGGTTTTCAGTTTACATTATACAAATGGTGTTACAAAAACAAACAAACAGGCATTTGGGTCTTGTAGTCTAGGTGGGAACCCTGTAGGCCTTTCCTTCAACCTCTGAGGGTGCTCCCACCTCCATACCAAAATGTCCCTACTCTAACAAGTTGTAATGCAGTGCCAGTTCAATACAGCCAGGGCCTCCCTATTGTCAGTTCTATCCTTCTCCTAAGGAGGACCTAAATGCCGTGGTTGTAGCTCCCAGGCTCTCTGAGGGACTTCATGTGTGACGTAGAAGGGTAGTCTGCTTGTCCTGGTATTCTTTTCCTCCAGACGACCATCTTTCATCTTTTTCTCACTCACCTGCCTCCGCTATTCTCTACCTCCCTCTATGTTTATCTCTCTCTCTACACACTCTCCATCTTCTAGTCTTACCACATTCTCCCCCTTCTCTTGTCTCCACCCTCCAGTTTGCTCCTGTTCTTTCCCCTCTACACTCTATATCCTGGATTTATTGGTCACTCACCCGTCTCCGGTCTGTGCCCTCCAGTTTCCTCCTGATTGTATCTGCTTCCCTCCAAATATCAATCTTCCCAACACTACTAGTACCTCTATTCTCTGTTACCCTACTACCTCTCACTTCTCGCTCTCGCTCTCTCTCTCTCTCTCTGTCTCTCTGTCTCTCTCATTCAGGTGGCCAGGACACGGCCATCGCTATTGGATCCAGTTCCTGGGGGTGGACCAGTGTGGGAGAATCATCTGGATAGGGTTTTTTTGGGGAGTGGAAGCGGGACACCGATCGGGTGAGACACGGTACCCCCTTTTTCTAACACCTTTTCCCTAGCCTACCATGTAGGATACTCAGAAAATCTATCTGCCCCTTTTCTGACATGAACACTTTTGCACAGTACGAAAGACAACAGACTAACACCAGAGCCGTTTACCTGACATGTCCCAACACAAGGGTCAGGCAAAGTAAGGCAATTGACCAGAGTCACACACACCTGACGACCCTTTCTCTTCCCCACAGGGATAAAAGGTAGAGCACAAGAGCACACTACGAGCAAGGCAGATGGCATGATGAAACAGCTATCCAAACACAGCAGTTCAAGAGGAGGAGAAAGGTGGCGAGAATCAAAAGGGTAACAGGGAGAGAAGCAACCTTGCCCTTTTTGACCCAGACCCGTGAAGCCTCCATGGAAGTAATCATAAGACTGCAAACAATAGCCAGAGTGTGTTGCAGCAGATGTCAACGGTACATGGAGTATGCCTATGCTGATAAGCAGGATAGAGAGAGACGCCTTCTACTGTGGTACTGTCCTTGACTCCAGATACAAATAAGCCAAGTGGTTCATCATAGCCGGTGAGTCGAGGGGTGAACCAATAAGAAACCGAACTGTGTTGAATGAAAGTCGCAGAGTGGCAAATGAAAAATATTTCAAAGAATTGTAAACATTAAGGGAAAACCAGCTGCAGAGAGTTCCGTCAACCACGTGGGTGCTCACTCGAGAGACTCTGGTCGATCCTGCGTTTGTTGAAACTACCAAAACCAGAAGGTCATAGGAGAGCTGCAAGGAAAAGGTCAAAGTGGTCATACAGGGGTCTAGCAAAACCCCCTGTACAGTCAAACGTCTTTGACCTGCATGTAATCGGAAAGCTATGGGAGATGAATCATGCATAGTGAGGAAAAAGAAAGAACTGTGTGACTGGCGCGTATTGGCAACAGTGAACCCGACGGAGGCATGCCGATAGAATGGGGCAAAGTCTGAAATGAACAGTGTGTTGAGAAGAGTGAACCCGACAGAGGGATGTCCACAGTGAACTGTTTAAAAAGACATTAAGAATCGTGAATGCCACAGGTGAAAGTGTTTTGAGGAAAAGCTGAAGTGAACCGGATGGAGGGAGGCAAATATTTGAGAAGGATCTGAGCCCGGAAGAGGTGGATCCAGAGGTGAAAACAACATCATCCAACGACATGGGAATAAACCTTTTGAATTCAAGCCGTAGTGAACTCGACAGATGGAGGCTGAATTTGGTGAGGGGTCTGAGCCCGGAAGAGGGGGATCCAGGGATGAAGAATCATCACCCTAACGGCAACCAGAAAGGAACTTTTGTTTATTATTTTTTAACACATCCGACCCTTGGAAGCAAGAATCTTAAACACTGAAGGCCCTGATATCACTAGAAACCTTTTGGTGGATATGATCCTGGAAAAGAGGGATCCAGGAGTGAAAAGTCATCACCCAACGTACATGCGGAAAGGAACTTTTTGTTTATTATTTTGAACTAACCAGGTCCTCGGAGGCAGGAGAGTTTTTGTACAAAAGAGTCTTAACCACCAAAGGTCCTGATAGCTGAGAGCGGAACTGTTTTGTGCTGGGAAAGCTCAAGCGTGTGCTGTGCTCAGGAGTCCTGCCTTGTCTCATGCACAAAATGTAGGGAAGGGAGACCCCGGCTACCACATCCTGACTTATCACCTTTTCCTTTCTTGTGAACCTTATCCCACACTCTTTGTATTTAGTTGTAAGGATTGGCAATAGATTATTTTAGTATAGACCTTTTTATTTGACAAAGACATCACTAGGACTGCCTTATTATTATTTGATGGTCGATAGCTTGCTCCCATCTTAGATTTAGGTTTAGATTAGGTGTTTTTCCAACCTACATACAGTTTAATAAACACCCTTGAACTGTGATCACTTGTATCTGTCTTTACTGTTGCCACCATGAGTTCCTTACAACACACACACACACACACACACACACACACACACGCACACACACACACACACACACATACTTTCTCTCACACATGCTCTGAACCTCCTTCCTTGCTCTCTTTCTAAAGCTATCTTCAGTCACTCTCTCACTCACATACCAACTAACAAAATGGTACCTATCCTTGAGTCCCAACACTTTAACTTCACTCTCTAAGAAAACTCCAAAGGTCTCCTCCAAGCCCTCCTCCACCTGGTACACCCTACTCTATGGCCTGTTGAACTCCTTCCAGGTTCACCAACCTCACCCAAACACCTCTGTCCACTGAGTCTGCTGGCTTGTTATAGCCCTTCTCTTCCCACCTAGAATCTCCCCTCTGCTCCCATTGGTTACTCAAGTCAGCTGCTTCCCTTTGTCAATCTCTATCTGAGCTATTCCATTGAGGGTCAAGACTTTCTCTTCAAAAGGACCTCAAGTCCCACCCCCTTTTTAGCCTTCATCTTTACCATGTGGTGAATGCAGGCCGCATCATAATGACACTGCTTCACCTCTCACTGCCTTGATTTATTCTCTGCAGTGCCCAGACTGTGTGATCACACTCTCGAGTGCCCAATATCTCGGCACTCCTTTAAGCATCTAGAAGCGAGTGGTGTGTGCATCCCGGTGTGTCATGGGCAGCTACGTTGGCATTATGGAGCCCAGGATCACTGACTGGGCCCTGGGTGAGCAGCCTTGGCCTGATCCAGTAGGAACATGGGCATTCTCAGGGAGCACCCAGAAGAGGCAAGGCTTCATATTGGTGGCATGCCGAAATGTACGGCCACAATTTTGTTGGTGCAAACAAATGGTTGGAGTTTTTTGGAAATGTTTGGGAAACCCTTGCAGAAGCCTGTAGTTGTACAGACCAGTGCACCATTTTCCCGGTGAGTGCTCGTGCTGCTTACTTCATTGTTTTCACTCTGCCTAACCTGTCACCATAGGCCTGTCACTTTGCAGACCAGATGGCTGCACCCCTGTGAGTGCATGTCCAGATGTATAGGACTATGCTTTTCACCTCAGTAAGTGGCAATTCTGAGAGTGATGAATCCGATGCTAACCCTAATTCTTCCACCACCGATGGTCAAAGGGTCTGTGAGAAACCTAGGGGTGATCTCACATGTACTCCCCTGGGATCCTCTATGCAGGTGGCCAAGGAACGGCCGTCGCTTTTGGATCCTGCCGTTGGGGGCGTACAAGTGAGGGGGATAACCTGGATAGAGGGTACTCTGGGATTGGAAGTCGGATGCTCATAGGTTTGAAACAGTATTCCATACCTTCCTTTCTGGAAGATACCCCTATACCAGAAAAGGTTATGAGATACTGTTAATCTTGTTCCATGGTTTCTGAGAAAGGTAGGAATCTGTATCACACTAGATATGTTAAAAGAAAGATAAAGGATAGGGATGAAATACATGGGAATAGATCTCAGTATCCCCTTTATCCTCAGGATAGCCAATATGATCTTCCTCCAACCTTTATGGATTATTATAAAAGTGTTCCACTTCACTTCCCCTTTCAGAGGCAGAACAATACTGAGATGAGAAAGAAACAACTAGGGGCTGTGAAGATTACCTCCACTGCCTATTCAAGTACTGGGACAAAGAATAGACCTGAAGATCAGGCATGTCCCGTTGATTTGCTTAATTATGGTCAGGCAAGTCAGGCAAGGCAAACCCTTCACTCGCACCTGCAACCTGTTAGAAAATCACAGGTGCATAAAAGGTGGATTCATCAGCAGCGGTCAGTCAGATCAGGGAAAACTAAAAGAGCAGAAGGACAAGAGTGGAAGCCGTGCAGGAAGAGAAGTCGAGACACCAGTACACCACAAGAAACCCTGGTAATCCCGTTACATGGTGAAGGCTGATCGGAGGTCCCAAAGCGGGGTAGGCGGGCAGCGGGTGCTGCAAGAAGGCAAAGCTCTGTATAACAGCTGACGAGTGCAAAGTGGAGCACCCGACTATTTGGCTTTCCCTCGGAAGACGCTGATACTGGGTAAGTGTCCGGGACACTTAAAATGACCCGGGGCACTCGAAGGAGACCGAACAAGCAGTAACGGTCAATTAGATGAAGCAAACTACGTTACTTATGTTGAATGCAGAACTGAATGAAAGGAAAGAAAGTAACTAAGGACATTGAATGAAACAAACCACGTTACTTATAATAAACAACAAACTGAATGAAACAAGTGAAAATCACTTAACGTATTGGATTAAACAACTACATTGCTTCTAATGAATATCTAATTGAATGAAATAAGTGAAAGGAACTTATGGTGAATACCAGACTGAATGAACTGAACAAAATCCATCATTATTGAATACAGCCTTGAGTGAAATAATTGTAGGTTTCTGCTTACCAGAGAGTTTGTCTGTGGTTCGCCTGTGGTGCAAATAAGGTCTCTCTTCACCTGATGCCAGAGCTGTCAGATTGCAAACAGACGGGTCGGCAAAGCGAAAGAAAAACCCAAGGAAAAACTCACATAGGAGTTAAAAAACCTTGGCAAGAAGATAACTCTGTGTAGTAGTAAAGATCAAGAACAACGGTATCATAAGGACCAACACGGGCTGGTGGAAGATAGAAAGCCCACAAATTACTGGTGTGAACAAGGCTGAGCAGGAGCAGCAATGCTAAAGCAGCAAGTGAGTATTGAGCGAGAAAGATCAGAGAAGCAAGGAGAGGGTGAGACCAAGCTTGGAGAGCAGGTTCAAGGATGATAGAGCAAGGAAATACTGGAGAGAAAGGAAATGCCATAGAAGAGGGTTAGGGGCGTTACCGGTAACAAGGAAGTTGCAATGCAAAGTGTTCACTGTGCCTGTAATACTTAAATCCTCGGAACAAAACTCCTCCCCCTTAGGAACGAGAATCTCGTGGCGCCATGTCTTGGTTGACGTTTTCCAAGACCTAGTAGTGGTTTGCGCATGTTGGACGCCCCCATGTCTTGATTGGCGAAAACAGGTTCCTGGTTGAAGGAACGCACACAACCTGCCGTACAGCGACAAGGCGGGTGCTGACATCATGCCCCCTGGCAAGCCGGATCATGCCCGGTTTCCAAGGATGAATGCGGTGAAAACAGTGAAGTAAAACAGGTGCATGGACATAGCGAGTTGGTTCCCACGTTCTTTCCGTAGCCAAATAGCCTTTCCCTTGGACCAGATATTGTAGAGTCCCGTGATGGAAACGGGAGTCGCATATTTGTTCCACTTCATATTCTAGGTGTTGGTTGCGGAAAGGGAGTGGAGGAGCCACATGATAGGAGGAAGTGTCTGGATGAAAAGGTTTGAGTAAGGATGAATGGAACACAAGATGTATGCGATGGCAATTTGGAGGAAGTTGGAGCTACAGGATTAGTATCTGGGGCAAATGTGCTGTTTATGTAGATGTGATGTAGATGAGCCGGTAGGTACTGTGAGAAACCTGAGGGTATTCTCCCTGGTAGACCTCGGGAAACCCTTATTCAGGTGGCATGGGGAGGGCTGGTGCTCTCAGATCCCAACCGTGGGGATGGACGAGCGAGGGAGGATCACCTGGGTGAGGGGCCCCAAGGTTAGGTTCAGGGGACTGCCCAGATGAGACGCAGTATCATGCCAAGGAAGGAGAGGCGTATGAGATCTCTGAGGCATTTATAGGCTACACTACACATGCCTCACCTCCTCCCAGTAAAACTCTCCTACCCAAACCCACTAAACCTCCAGTCATCAACGATCCCCTAGGATCTCAAACCCCGCCAGGTTCAGAAACCGTTCCTCCCAAATACCCCATCATCCGGTTCACTATCCTAATAATCCCAAGCATTCTTCTTCCTATCCTGTTGATCATTCTTTCGCGCAACCCTCACCTGTTCAGGTAACATACTACGATTTTCACAGTTCCCTTTGGACATGTTATAACCCCAGCTATTCCTACTTACCCTGCATACCCTAGCAATCTTGTCCCTCTGATTATTCTCTTCTACAAACCCAACCTGCTCAGATAATATACTGCAATTCCCATAATGTCCCTGGTTTATTTCACAATCCCTTCTGTTTTGTTTTACACCCCGGTCACTCTTGTTCATTGCACCAACCTTCCCTATCCCGTCCCGTAGGATACTCTGATACTCCAAGACTCCCCTTTTGTTACACGAATACTGTTTTCTACCCAAGACAGATTTGTAATGTTAAGCCAGGTCCCAACCCAATGGTCAGGCAAAGTCAGGCAATTAACTTGAACCACACACACCCAACAGCCCTTTCCTTTCACCACAGGGATAAAAGATGGAGCCAGAAAGCACAGCACGAGGAAAGTGAGAAAGGCGGCAGAAAGCACGACAAGACAGCTAACATGCAGCAGTTTAGAAGAAGGAGAAAGGCGTCAGGAAGAGAAAGGGTGGCGAGAAGAGAAGCAACCATGCCCTTTTCATGCCTGGCTCACACAGCCTTCCAAGAAGAGAGCCTGTGACCGCAAACAATAGCGCAAGTGTCCTGCCCAGATGTCAGCAGTACACGAGGCAAGCCTATACCGAGAGCGAGGGTAGCTCCTGCACCCGTGGTACCGGGCTTGACTCCAGAAAAGAGAGGCCAAGCGGTTCAACACAGCCGTTGAGTCGAAGGGAGAGCCGATAAGCACTGGGATGTGTCGAGTGAGAATCGTAAAGTGGCAACTTTTGAAACAAAGCAGATGAACTGTAAAGAAACTGTTGAAAGTTTGAGGGGGAGACCAGCTACAGAGAGAAAGCGGCACCATTTGGGTGCAAACTCGAGAGACTCTGGTTGAGCCCCATATTGAAAAACTACAGAAGTCACAAGGCCATAGGAAGGCCGCCCAAGGAAGCAAAGTGGTCATAAGTGAGGGTCGAGCAAAAGCCCCGTACAATCGAAAGACTTTGATCCGCAAGTTGGCTAAAGCAAGGGAAGTAAATCCCACCTGGTGAATGAAAGAAAGGGACGTGAATCCTGTGTGTTACGAATTCAGTACACTGTGCCCCTGACCCGGCTTCACGGTCCCAGGTGCGAGTGTTTCCGCTTTGCATGGGACACGGCATCTAGCTTCCACGTTCCTTCGCCGCTGGCAGTTGCCTTGGAGGCGCACTGCTTAGACGACACTTCATTCCCGAAAGCGGGTTGCTATGGTTTCACGCCATCACGTGATTGGATCAGCTGCTCGGGCCGCAGACTCCACCCTCTGCATTCAAATAAAAGAGCCACAATCCCGATGAGCGCTGCTTCTGATTGCTGTTAGCTCACTATTTTGAATCTGAATTTCTGGTGTTTCCTTCAATCCTCCTGACCCTTGTCTGCCTCTTGGATTCCGTTAGCTTGCTGAAACTATACTTCGACCTTACCAAACCTTTCCTGTCTTCTGGATTCCACTTGTCTGTTGTTTTGTACCTTGTTGCCACGCTGTTACCAGACCGTGCCCGCCATTTATGACTTTGTTGTGGTTTGTGTTGCACTGAACTGCATTTATGTCCTATCGCATGCTGCCTCGCGTGTGCCTCTCCTATTCTATTTTGTGCTGACCCTCAAGTGCTGACCAGAGCTGCCGCATGTATCGTATCACAATCCCTTCTACAACTGAATTCCTTTCACTGTTTACCATTTTTACCTTCCTCATGAACAATTACAGAAGGCGCTTGGGACCCTCCTACTTCAAGACATTGTGTCCCTTGTACCGCCCGCGATTAGAGCCTAACTAACCATGCCTGTTTGTTATTTTTTCCTTTTCGTAGTTTTTTCCCTCTGGATTCTTCTTGCTACCGTCATCCTCCTCAAGGCATCAATATCCCCATGTCCATTGGTAAGAGTTAATTCTATTCAGGCTCTTCTATAAATTGGACTAACCAGGAGTCCAGCACTCACCCTTAATCCATCTGAGCTTCCCAGTCGGTGAGTGACACAGTGAAACTTTGAACCGAATTGAAAGCACCAAATAGAAGGCAATAGTGAACCTGGAGGAGGGATGCCGAAGAAGGGGGACAAAGTTTAAAGGTCCAGAGAAACAGAGTGGTAAAGTGAACCCAAAGAAGGGAGGTCCACTGAACCGATGAAGACATTGAGAAGTTACAAAGGGTCCGAGCCCGGACGAGGTAGATCCGGGTGAAGCTAAAACTCAACACTGACAGTCGAGAGAGGTCCGAGCCCAGATGAGGGAGACCCAGGGGCGAAGCCGTCACCCAAGGGCTGGCAGTCGAGAGAGGTCTGTGTCTGAACGTGGAGATCCAAGGAGTTAAGCTATCATCCAAATATTCTATTGAGCAAGGGTCAGCCCCAGAAGAGGGGCACTCAAGGGTGAAAGCATCACCCTACCAGAAGTATGGATTAAAATTGAGAAGGGTCAGCCCAGAAGAGGGGGACCAGGGGTGGAGTCGTCACCCTTTTGGAAATTGTGAAAATACAATATGAAAAGGGGTCAGCCCAAAAGAGGAGTCCCAGGGGTGAAACCATCACACGTATTGAGCTTTTAGAAATGAACTTTCATTTGATATAGGAACTTTTTGTTTTATTGTTTGAACACTTAGGCCCGAAAGCAAGAAACTTTCAGAGAAAATGAGACTTAACCATCGACGCTCCTGAGATTGTCTGCCTTGAAACTGTCATCTTGTGCTAGAGAAGCCCAAGACTATCTGCTATTGAAAGTGTTGTCTTGTGCTAGAGAAACCAGAGACAATACTGTGTGCCAATCTCCCATCTACCCTGTGCTAAAACGTGGGGAAAGGAGACACAAGCCACTGCATCCTGACCTATCATTTGAGAACACTTCTTTCTTTCTTGAAACGTAACTCCCACATCCTTTGTATTTAGAGTAAGTAATTGGCAAAAGATTTTTCTTAGTATAGGCCCTTTTTTCTATTTGACTTGACATCACTAGGACTGCCTTATTTTCATTTGATGGTTGACCTCTGTCCCCATCTTAGATTTAGGTTTAGATTTGGCATTTTTCCAACCTGCATACCATTTTCATTGTTCAATAAACACCCTTAAACTGTGCTCACTTGTGTCTCTCTTGCTTTTGGTCACCATGAGTTTCTTCCAGTACTGATTGGACATCCACACTTGATCTCCAATCAGAAATGAGGAATCGGGGTAACAATGTTGGTCCGCGTAGTGTTTAGCATCCCTACATGCTGTTGCCAGATGTTGTCTTTGAGTTTCATGCAGTAGGAATAGAGTTTCTTCAGCTGCAGGAACAGAGAAACTTTGAGTGGGTAGAGCTGGAAGCCATGTAGGGTTGAATCCATAATGAGGGTAGAAAGGTGTCATCCCAATGGATGTGTGAAGAGAGTCGTTGTATGAAAACTCAGCAGTGGGCAACAGATCAACCCAATCATCTTGGATTGCCGACACAAAGCAACAGAAATATTGCTCCAACGTCTGGTTTGGACGCTTCATGAAACCCTTCAACTGGGGATGATATCCCGATGACTTGCATGGCTGGATTCCCAAGCTTTTGCATAGTGATTTCCAGAAAACTGAAGTGTATTGGGATCCACGATTAGCGATGATTTTTTTGGTTAACCCGTGGATCTTAAAGACTTCTTTGGCAAAGAGCTGGCTCATTTCCAGAGCTGAAAGAATCTTAGAGCATGGAGTAAAATGTGCCAGTTTTTAAAAGGTATCTACTGTTACCATGATCACCGCACAATTCCTGGAGGGGGCAGTTCCATTATGAAGTCTGTTGCTATCATCTCCCAAGGGCGGGACACCGGCGATGGTTGGAGAAGTTTGCCTAGAGGTTTCAGTCGAGGCATTTTGACCTGAGCACAAGAACGTCAATACTGCTCTATTTGGCTGCGCAAGTGCGGCCACCAGAAATGCTGTTGGATCAGATGCAAGTTGGACTTGAAGCCTCTATGTCCTGCAAGTTCAGAATGATAACACATGGCCAAGACCTTTCTCTGTAGGCATTCTGAAGGTATGTACAGGGCTGAGCCTAGAAACCACACGCCTTCATGGTTTTCCAGTTTTTGTAAAGATGGATCCATACTCGAATAGGCTTGATGGATCTTTTGAAGGAAGGTTTGTATGAGACCCATGAAGGAGGTAGCAGGGAAAAGCTTCTCTACCTGTTCTGTTTCCTTAAGAAATGGACATTCCATGCGGGATAAGGCATCAGCAATGATGTTCTCCGATCCTGGAAAGAATGTTAAGTGGAATTGGAATTGGGAGAAAAAGTACGCCCAGCGAGCTTGGTGGCTGTACCGGCATTTGAAGGACTGTAGAAGGACTAATTTTCTGTGATTGGTTCTGAACTCAATCTCCTGTTTGGCTCCCAACAAATGATGTTGCCACTCTATACACGCCAAATTCAAAGCTAGCAGTTCTTTTTCAAGAACTGCAAGGCATAAAATAACTGGTATTGCATCGCAATTCATTAGACAAGAATGATGAATTGCTTTTCATTTTATAAATCATGTTGCACTAATTGCGATGTAATTTCAAAGAAAATTAGCATGTTTATTATTCTTTGTACCAAGCAGCTCCAAGACAGAACAGGGCCTATACAAAGGAAAGCAGAGATCCAGGCTGCAGGCTGACCCCAAAGTCTATTTTTAATGAGCACTTTGGCTGATGGAAACTGCAGATAAGGGTGACTGTGTGGGAGCGTGTCTGTCTTGCACTGTACATATTTGGAGGGAGTCAGGATGGTGCTAAACAAGTTATACAAAAAAAACAATCAGGGAATATGATTAAGTGTTAGTTAAGGTAACTGTTTTAACACACAAAAACACTTTCTGGAAAAGACATTTCTTGAAATCTTGTTTCTTTTAACAATAAATGTGTGAACTACCAGAATACCTAAGCAGAAGAACACCCTTTCATTGTGTAGGTTGCCTGTCCCTAGGTAAGAGTTGGTGGACCGCCTATCTAATAGGGAAAGAAAAAAGGAGAGCTATCCCTAAATCTACAAGGTGTGCTCAACAAGGGTGTTTCTTGGTGAGTGAACAGATATTAATCATATGGCTGGACCGCATCCCCCAACCTCCCTTTTCTTCCTCACTTTTCTCTCATGTATCCACCAACACTATGAGTTTCTCTCTTGCCCATCTCTCCTCGTTTCTTCTGAGAGGCTCTTCTTTCATCTATTTCTTTCTCACACATCTTGCTTCCTAAATCAATTGTCTAATTCCCCTCTCTTCGCTGTCCACCTTTGCTGAGCTCTATGTTCCACTCAGACTGAAATGACCCTAAACATCATAGGCTTTCATGTGCGCATGCAAAAGGCATGCATCTAAAAGGATGTGAAAGGCTGAGTGTGCACATGTGCATTTTTGGTGTGCATGCATGTGAAAGGCTGCAGTTTGCGTGCCTGAAAAGCTATGCTGCATATGAAAGGCTAGGTGTGCACATGTAAGGCTGAGATCTGTATGCATGTGAAAGTCTGCATTGCTCATGCAAAACAGCGGTGCCATGGTATGTGTTGCTTTGGGTATTGTACATGTTACCAGATTTGGACACCATCGTAATTCAATGACTGAACCAAAAGCTAAGATTATGGTTAACCCATCTATTACCAGGTTCTATAGTCCGAACCAAGCATGCATAGCGTATGCTAGTCTTTTTGATTTAATGCACATGCAATGTGATGGGAACTTGATATGCATGCTGGCATTCAACTTTCATGACAACCGTGAACTTAGCTTTCCATTGAAAATTGCCAGGTTTATAATTTGTGTGGTTGTGCAATACATGAAGCATCCCCTAATTTGCATTTGTATTGATATCAATGGAAGTGATACCACAGACAATTCGCTCGTATGTAGCCTTAGATACTCAGTGATGATTGTAGGATACATTACAACACGTTTTTATAATTAAGCCAAGAGACAAATAACGTTGCAGATTAACAAGAGGCATTATCATTATTATATATATTATTATTATATATGAAGCAGTACCTTGAATGAGCTTTTTTGTGTAGCATACACATGTCAACTGAATGGCCTGCGGGCACTCATTCTGGCAGTTAAAACAAAGTGAGATCAATGGATTTGAAGGATCACAGTTAATTGTGAACCAAATATGAACCATGTATCCTGACAGCTTTACTTTCTGGGAAGTAGCAGAAGCAGAAGTTAACGATTTGTAAAGAATTGTGAATCAAAGTTGTCCTGCAACGGGTCAAGCAAAATCCTGCGCAGTCGAAAGTCTTCGATGTTGATTCAGTAAAGAAAGTTTGTGTTAAAGTAGATATATTGGTCCGAGCCCGGCGGGAGGAGACTAATTGAAGGTATTGTGTTACAGTGGGTCTGAGCCCGGCAGAGGGGGGCCAAGGGTGAACAGTGAACCCCCCAAGAAATTGTATACGTGAAAATCCTGAGAACATTGTGTCAAAGTGGGTCTGAGCCTGGCGGAGGGAAACCCGAGGTGAATAGTGAATCACCTGAGAATTATTTTTTTTTTTGAAAATTTAGTTTTATTGAAACATTTAGGTTATGACATTGATAAAACAATCATACGTCTTCTGGAGTAGATTCAAAATGTGTACACAACCTTTACCCCCTATGTGCCCTCCCTCTCCCACGCCATGGTTCATAGAGCAACTAACATGGTAAGAGTCCAACACAGTAAGATGAAATGTATTGCAGATAGTAGGGAGTTCTTTTGTTGACGCTCAGAACGTAGGGCCCAAGGCCTCCGGGCCATAATGCCCTCCCGGTGGGGCCCACCCCATCCTCAAGGGCAGCGTTCAATAAGGCCAATCCTCGACTCAAGCGGTGGCTCCTAAATGTTCCTTCAGAGTCAATTCACCCTCCCATATTTATCGAAAAAGGGTAGCCACAGACCCTCAATATTAATCCTGGATTCGTCAATCAAGTGGGTAAGAAACTCCATGTCATATATGGCGCGCAGTTTAAGCACCCAGTCCCTTTCCCCTGGAGGTTGGGAGGTCTTCCATCTCTGCGCCTAACAACACCTGGCCGCCACCAGCATGACCTGTAACATGTGGTCATGTGTCACTTTCGGATCTCCCTCCACTTCAATACCAAACAAGACCAACCATGGTGACAGGGTTCTATCAATACCATCAACTTCCTTTATCCAGGATAGGACCTCATTCCAGTAGGTTTGTGCCACCTGACATTTCCACCACATGTGTGAGTAGTCGCCCGTTCAGTATGGTACTTCCAACAATGTGGGTCATACCCCTTCCTCATTCTGGCTATTCTCTGCGGTGGGTAGTGCCATCTATGGATTCATTTCAGGGCCTGATGACGATACTGAGGTGCAGCCGTGGAGCGGTTGGACTGTCTACACATCTTGGTCCACCTCCTATCAGTGATCGGTATACCTAGGTCTTTGCCCCACTGCACCCGGGCGGGGGGCGATCCCTCGGGGTGGACAACAACAGGAGGCCATAAAGTCTCGATATTACCCCTTTGGTACCCTTGTACGTGATCAGAGGTTTTTCGAAATCTGTTAGGTCCCTCCTAAGGGTGTCTCCCCACTTACTTTCGGTGAGGGCCCCTTTAAGTTGCAAGAATCGGAATGGAGAACGGTCATCCAGGCCCAGGAGGGCCCCGAGGTCTCCGAGAGAGATGAATGCCCCGTCCACCCAAAGCTGTCCCGCTCTGCTCAAGCCCGCCTCATACCATTTCTGAAAGGCCAGTGGTTCATTGATCCCATCCATCAGTGGAGGAGCCCAGATGCAGCTCAGAGGCGAAGGCCATGTTGTGAGCCATCTAAGGTAACCCCCTTCTTTCCATATGGACCACAGTACCCCCAAGACTGGATGGTGCAAGATACTCCTTGGGATGCGTCTTTTGGGGACCCACAGCCATTCATCTAGCGTAACCGGAGAAAAGAGTTTGTTATCCAACGCTACCCACTGTTTCTTGGTGCCCTGTGCGAAGTGGTCAACCAAAATTCTCAGTTGAGCTGCTTTATAGTATGTCTCTAGGTCTGGGAAGTTGACGCCCCCTCATCCCTGGGCCTTGTGAGTACATCATAGGCGATTCTGTGGGACTTCCCCGCCCAAAGGTAATGCAAGAGGGCGCATCTGATCTCCAGAAGGAATGGCCTAGGTATCTGGGTCGGGAGCATTTGAAACAGGTAAAGGAACCTGGGGAGGATCACCATTTTAATTGAGTTAAGCCGGGCCATCCACGATAAACCAGACTTTGACCATCTTTCCACATCCCGCTTGATTGCGGACCACAGGGGCGGGTAGTTGGCTGTAAAAAGGTTTGTTAAATCAGGTGGTATATGGATCCCCAGGTGACAAAAGCCCTCCTCCCGGCCGCAAAACGGAAGATCCGCCACATACTGTCTATCCTTTTCATTGAGGTCCCCTGCCACGAATGCTATCGACTTCCCCAGGTTAACCTTGTAACCCGCGAGGGTCCCATATTGTTCTAGACTGTTCAGAAGTTCAGGAACCGACTGGGAAGGGTTAGAGAGGTAGAGCAGGACATTGTCTGCAAAGAGGCTCACCTTACAGTGCATATCACCCATCTTGATGCCTTTAATCTTCTTGTTCCCCCTAATCGCTATGGCCCAGGGTTCCATCACCAATGCATAGATGAGAGGAGATAGAGGACACCCCTGTCTGGTGCCTCTCTCCAGTAAAAACACTGCCGATTCCCCGCCATTGACCACCACCCTTGCTGAGGGGTTGGAGTAAAGGGCAGAGAGCCACCCCCGCCATCTCGGGCCCCATCCCCAGAGACGGCATGACCCCTCTCATGAAGGACCAGCTCACGCGGTCAAACGCCTTCTCCGCATCCAAAGACAGGAGAAGAGCGCCCTCCTTCCTAACCTCCCTCGAGCCCAGTATGTGTAGGGTTTTGCGCATACTATCTGCGCCCTGCCTATTGAGTATGAAGCCCACCTGATCTGAGTGAACCAGTCGGGGTAGGTACCGCTCCAGACGTGTGGCTAGGATTCTAGTAAATATTTTTGCGTCCACGTTTAAAAGTGAAATGGGTCTATATGGATCCACAGTCTGTAGGGTACTTGCCCGGCTTTGGTATGACCGTGATCAGGGCCTGTAGAAACGTTGGCGGGATGGTCTCCGGATTTCTAATCTGATTAAAGGGCTTAGTCAATGGCTGTATCAAAACCGCTTGGAATTGTTTGAAGAAGTCAGCGGTATATCCGCCCCCCCCCCCCCGGGGCCTTACCTACTTTCAACCGCTTGATAGCCTGCTCCACCTCCTCCTCCGTTATGTCCCCCTCCAGGACCTCCCTCTCTAATTCAGTGAGCCGGGGGAGAGGATGATCTTCTAAATATTTCTGAAGCTCGTCTGGGGACCCCTCCTCTTGTTTGGTGTATAATTTTTGGTAAAACCCTGCAAAAGACTGTATTATTTGCTCAGTCTTGGTTTGGATATTTCCTCCCCCCTCTCTGATACCCCCAACCCGCCTGTCTGCCCTGTTCCCCCTTAGCCTATGTGCCAGAAGGGTCCCAACTCTGTCTCCCTTTTCGTAATATCTCTGCTTGGTATATCTCATTTTTTTAACCACTTCACCAATTAAGACTGTATGGAGGGCTTGCCTCTTTTCTCTCATTTCCCCCAGGAGGGTCACCCGATCTATGTTATCTTTGGTGAGCTGTGTCCTCAGGGCTTGCAATTCTCCCCGCAGCTTGGATTCGATCAAAGCCCTCTCCCTCTTTCTCCTGGAGCCTTCAGCTATGAGGAGGCCCCTGAATGTGGCCTTGGCTGCCTCCCAGATCGTGACCATCGACATTTCCCCCGTGTCGTTTGTTGTGAAATAGGCTTCGATCTCCTTCCGGAGAAATTCTTTGAATACCTGATCTCTCAAGAGGCTGTCATTGCAACACCATCTATATGACTTCGTTATTTCCTGTAGTCGCCATTCCATGTCCAATAGATCATGGTCTGACCAGGTGACGGACTCCACCGATGGGCCGCTTATCACCCCTCCTCCCTCCTCTGACACTAGTAATAGGTCAATTCTAGTATACGTTTGGTGTGGAGGAGAGAAACATGTACCCCCCGGGTGCCTGGTGACACTTCCGCCATACGTGAACCCAATAATATTCCTGCAGGAGGTCCTTCAATGCGAGGTTTTCCTTTGTGGGCATTTTTGTCCCTATCCCCTTAGCCGACCACCAGTCCAAGCGGGGGTCCGTGATGAGATTAAAGTCTCCGCCGAGGATCATTGCCCCCTCTGCCCATTCGTCCATAACCTGAAGAATCTTGTGGATGAACCTGACGTGACCAGTGTTAGGCACCTATATGGTGGCCAAGGTAATTCGCTGCCCCTGGGAAAACCCCTTTATGCCAAGAAATCTGCCCCCGAAGCCCCTTTTCGTCTCTACTTCTGTAAGATGCATTGATTTGCCCAAGAGAATGCCCACCCCCTCTTTTTTGGAAGACTTAAGTGAGGCCCAAAAATTCCTGCCTATTTCCTTCCCCTTGATCGCCGACTCCGCTCCGCTCCCCTCCTATAGTGTGTTTTTTGCAGGAAGAGGACAATCAGTTTCTGCTTGCGAAACATATTACTTGTGAGGGAGTGTTTTTTTTGTGAGTTCAGGCCCTTTATGTTGAGCGTACCAACTCGTCCTTCAACCATGGTCGTCGTTGCCCATGCCCGTTAAGATGTCTGAATGGTCTTCCGGGTCCATGTCTTCCCGTAGCCCCCTGTCCCATGACGTGTTGTTCCCCTTAACTTTTACACTCTCCCCTCCCCACTCACCCCCTATCCCTCCCCCCTTTCCCATCTAACAAGGCGTTCGTCTCCTTAATCCAACTCGTGCCGGAGTTAGTCGACGACCACCAGGGTTGCTACCCAGGCCCCGGGAATATCTCTGTAAACCAAACTTTTCCTCCCGTCCTTGTCTCCAGATTGTCCCCTAGTCTCAGTTACCTTCGGGGTCTCCGTGGAGCGCCCCACCCCCTCACCGCCCCCCAGGCACCACACAGTGGTTCAACCCCCTCATTTTAAGCCCCCGGCCGGGGCCGCGTTTTTCTGTTATCCCCAAGGTGTCCACTGAACCTGGGGGTGAGACTTGTGAACTCCAAACCACAGTGCTCCTGTCGTTTCTCATCCTGTGACTTTACGCTTTCCCCTCTTCCCCCCTCATCAAACAAAAGCATTGGCCAACCGTGGCAACACGTGTGACACCCTCAATTTAACGTTTCCCCTCCTGTGACTCCACGCTTCCCCCTCCTCCCCCCTCACCAAACAAAACCGTTGGCCAAACCGTGGCAACATGTGAAACCCCCTCAATTTCAATTTCCCCCCACCCCCCCACGATCACCAGGACCTCAGGGCAGCCGCCAGAACAGCTATGTTACAGTGGTGCTTTTCATGATATTCTGGGTGCACTTATATGGACCCCTCGCGGTCTGTGGGGGGGTGTTGAGTTTTCAGAAATTTCCGTGCACCCTTAACCTTGAGCTTCCCCTGAGCCAAGTCAGGTCCCTATGGGGCACGGCCACGGTCTCCCCCACCGCCACCTCGATCATGTGATGTACTTGGGGCTCCCACCAGGTCCTCAGTGGCTCTCAGAATGTCTTCCTCCGTTACAAGTTGGTACCTCTCACCCTGCCACTCGAAAGCTAAATGGAACGGGTGTCCCCATCGGTAGCAGACCCCCTTGCCCTGCAGCCATCTGGTGATGGACCCGCATTTTTTCCTCATCTGAAGTGTGAGTGCCGAGAGGTCCTGAAAGATTGTCACTCTTGAGTTCCCATATTGAATGTCCTTTAAGGTCTTTGCCCTTTCCATGATCTTGGCTTTGTCCCTGTAGTAGTGGAACCTCGCAAGTACAGAGCGCGGGCCTCTACCTCCCCCGCCCGCTCGATCGGTCCTATCAATCAGGACCGTTTCCCCCAAATCAATTCCAAGGACGATCCGAATGATGTCCTGTACCTTCCCTTTGAGTCCTTCCTGTGTCTCTCCCTCCGCTTCCACCAGGCCGAAGATCCCTAAGTTATTTCTCCTCTCACGATTTTCCATATCATCGACCCTCAAGCGGAGGTCCTCCTCGCGGCGCCGCATCTCCTTAAATCTGGCCTCTGTTTGTGCCTCGAGGAGGTCGGTGGAGGCCTGGTTGTTTTCGACCCCCTCAATTCGGTCCTCTAATGTTGAGACCTTCGTGGTGAGGTCGGTCAGTTTAGCCCCCATGTCTGACCGCATTCCTCTTATTTCATCCAGAATTGTTTGAATACTGCCCTGGATGGCATGCAGGTCCGGAGTGTTTGGGGTAGGGGAAGGGTTGGTCTCCATGTCTGGGTGAGCTGGCGTGAATTGATACTTGGCTAGAGTTTCCTTCCAACTCATGTGGCGCTGTGCACCCCAAGCAAACCTGGCGTCCCTGGGTGTGTCGTGGTTTCTCCTCTCCACCAAGGTCTATTTTTCCGCCTCTGCAGCAGGCTATTTCCCCCAAGATACAGCTGAGCAACCTCTATGTATACCCCTAGGGGGATGGGATCAGCACCTCCCTTAGTACCGCCTTGTGGTCCTATTGCTGTTCGCAATCCCTTCGATGTTCTATGGGTCTTCACCGATGGTGTCTTGGGCTTAGATTGGTTTCCCAGTGTTAATTAAGGGCTTTTACTGAGACTCCGCCATGGATTTCCGAGGGGTCCCCCAGATGCAAATGGCAGGGGATCTCTGCCTTGACAGGAGCCCTATTGTCCTTTATATCCCCTGAACCTGCCCCCTGTAGTGGGAGGGGGGCAGTGACATCTGGTAGGTGGCTGTGGACTGTCTTACCCAGAGATGCTCCAGTGGTGGGCCTCACCCGATGGGGGAGGAGATGGAAGTCCCCCTGGGGTCCCCGCAGTCGCTATGGCGTGTGTGGTGGGCCCAGCGCGGGACCCGAGGAATGCAGGACACTCCGGGGCCAATCCGGCGTCCCCCGAGGTGCCAGGGAGGGCAGTCCAGTGGTGTGGGGAGCAGAGCAGGGGGCGGGGGCCCCCGGGCGCGCTCCCGTGGCATAGGGCCCAGCTGGGGGGGGGGGGATCAATGCCCGCTCGGGTGTTGCTTGTTGGTGAGGGGCTGGACCCCCTTAACTTCAATTCCAACGGGGGGTAGAGGGCCCCTCGCTTCAGTCTGGGTGTCAGGTTCTCAATCCTGCGCAGGGGTAGCACGTACACCTACCTCCCCGTTGGGTCTTGGCACCTGGCTAGGTAGACAACACAGGCCACCGCGACACGCCGGGGAAAGAGGGTTAGGATCCGTTGGATTGGATAGGTAGGGGGTAGTTAGGGTAACCGGGTAAAGGGGAGGAAGGGTAGGAAAGGGTAACGGATAAGGAAAGGGTTTTAGGAAAGGTCCGCCTTGATGTGTTCTGCCTGGGGCTCCTGAGATCGACGGTACTCCGCCCATGCACGCTTCCACACTCCTAGCTAACTTTGCCCCAAAACACTGTGACATAAATGCAAGGTTCACCAACAGCATTTAGGACTTTACACCATAGGAAAAAACGTTATGGACACGCTACTGCTTCAGACATAGATTTGGTAGTTTTCATCACTACCAACCCACAAGGTTAGCATTATCATTAGCACCTAACACTTTTAAGAATAACCAAATGAGCACTTAGCTTTGTTTGATGATGCTGGGTTGCGTGCCAGGCGACTGCCAGAGTTCTTGCCGTAAGACTACGGCGGCGCAGCGGGTCCAGGCTGTTGATACAGCAGGATGCCGCTACAAGGGAATCAGAAACAAGAATGAGCTCGGGTCGCAGACTGGGCCCATCACATTGCACAAACACGCTGATGGGTTGCCCCAAGAATCAACAAGGGCCGTGTTGCTTCACACGGCAACAAAATGGTTTAAGCTGAGTTACGATTCGCCCCCAGAATCTACAAGGGCCGTGTTGCTTCACACGGCTACGAAATGGTTAAGCTGAGTTACGAGTCGGCCACTTGGCCTTGTCTAACAAATATCGCCGGAACTTTCCTCAGTCCAGCGCTCACGTTAGCTTAGAAAGTTGTGGGGGCTTTTCCCACAAGGTTGCATGCACTACTGTCTTGTTCTAGACGGTTGTCTATTCTCTTGCTCGTATCGTATATCAAGGAAAATGCACGTATCTTGCCAGAGGCGCGGGGCCTGCAGAGATCACAGGCGGGGAATGGCCCCGCGGGTCGCAGCCTGCAGGAGCCCTCAGCCTACATGTCCGCTCCAGTCCGTGTCTGTTAGCGCAAGCGGGGATCCGTGCGCTCGTCACGCGCATGCGCAGACCGTCGGGCGTTGTCCCGTGTGGTTCTTCTGCTCGCGAGCACGCGAGTTTGCTGGGACTTGTAGTTCCAGCTACCGGATGGCGTTTTCTGCTATCCGCAGCCAGTTTTCTGCAACGTGGACACAACAGTGTTCTAAAATACAATAGTTTATGGCTCCTACAAGACCCAATCCCCACACTGATCACAGCTGAGGCAGTGGTAGTTCTGACACTGGGTCACGGCCTCACCTGTGGCGGAGCGAGGCACCGCAGGATGCCGACCGCCAATGGCGTTTCAAGGGGCCCGGGCGCGCTCCCGCGTCGGCCCAGGCCGGTGCTTCAGAGTCCCCGCAGGGGGCAGCTCTCCGCTATGGTCCGCAAAGCAGTGCGTGGTCCGTGGGGGCTCCTGGTCTGCCCGTGCCGCTTGAACAGGCCCGGCGAGGGGCAGGGCTCCTCCCTCCTCGAGCCGAGGCCAGGCCCCGCCGCGTCTCCACTGCCAACGCAGGCAAGCCGCCCAGGAGGGGGAGGGGAGCCCTCGTCAAACGGGACGGCGTATCTTGGGCCCGGAGTGGCCTCCGAGCTCCAACTAAGGACCGGTGGGCTCCTTATGGGTTCAGATGCCCGAATCTCGTGGTCTGCTGGGGTCTGGCAGATATTTTCGGGATGGCTCCACTGTTTTCCCAGGGCTACTCAGGGAGCTGTGGAATCAGGCTGCCATGTTGCCTGCGCCCCCTGGTGGCCTAGCACCTGAGAAATTTTTACATGTGAAATGCTAAGAAGAAAGGAACTTTAATGTTTGTTTGTCGCATCAGGCCCTCTGAAATAAGAGACTTTGAATGGCAGAGACTTTGGTACAGAAGACCCTGATACTGAGATTTTGAACTGCATCCTCTTGCTAGAGAAGCCAGAGAGTGTGCTAAGCTTGAGTGTGCCACCTTGTCCCGTGCTGAAAACATGGGGAAGGGAAGCCAACGGCTTGAATAGCCTGACATATCATTTCTTGAACACTTTTGTTTTGCATAACATTGCTTCCCACACTATTTGTATTTGAAGTAAGGATTAGCAATAGGTGTATTTTATTTTGACAGACTCTCCTATGACTGTGTTATTATTATTTGATGGTCGTAGTTTGCTCCCATCTTTAGATTTAGGATTAGATAGGTGTTTTTCAAACCCAAATGAAATTCAATAAACAGCCTTGAACTATAACCACTTGTGTCTGTTGAGTGGGAGGAGGGGGTTCCAGAACCCCCCCATCCATTCTGAGTCAATGCACACTTCCTGGTTGTATTCTTGCGCAGCTGCTTTGGGCACAGGGCCCCGGCCACAGGGCACCCATGTGGGAATGCCACCAGTGAACTGTAGCCCTTGAAGCCAGCCCAGACTAAAACCCATTGGTACTCCATCTTGTGTGCCCACCAACTCCATTTTGTTTTCTCATAATGGCAGGCCAGCCATGAAACTAGAACACAGGCCTGCAGCACTCCCCTCAAGACGTGCACAGCGAGCAAGCTACTCCCCCCATCTCCTCCCCTCTGTTATCCCTGTGACTGTCCGGTTCTCATGGGAGACTGGCCGCGCAAATGAACCAAACTTCACACTGTATCTTCCGTCTTACCTCAGTGACCCGACCGTGGCCCAGCTCAAGGCCTGGCTGCAGAGAGTCGCTCATCTCTATAAACCTGCCCCCACCATGTAGACCCAGGCCATAAAGAATACCACCCCCATACTCTTTGAACATGCCTGAGCGTCTGATAACAACCCTCATGAATGTAATAGTTGCCCACGTTTAAATTCTCTTTTTCCTAATGCAAGAATGAGTTGTTCATGAACTTTTTAAATATATGTGGTGTATCGAGAGACTTGCAGTAAATAACACCATCCTGTTGTACGCGATACGTATAGATAAAGCATGACCGTTAGGGTCCATTTGTATAAGCATGAAATAAAATAGAATATAGTTTGATGTGTGATAAAAGTAGATTACAATAACAATAAGGTAATGTAACCTGCTCATACCAGCACAAGGCTACCTCATATTAAAGCTCACTGTATATATATACGCCGAGTCGTGTTAGAGCAACCCAGCATTATGTGCCCCGAACAGTATGATATCATTTGTGATAATGTTTGGTAAGGCCTACATGTAAAAGAATTCAGTAATGGACTGTTTAATCTAATGCGGGATGCAACATCCATGTGCAGACATAAGCCACTGCTGTAATTTATGTACTCATGAGAGCACCCAGTAATGTAGGGATGATAACGTGTTATAGGTGACCAAGTTATAATGCAATGATTGTGCACTAAAAACCTTATGTAAAGAACTTTTAGGGAGATCCCGTCCACTCATGTAACACAAGACTGAACCTTGAAGATGTTTCGATTCTGCCCCCCACCCCTCATTGTGCCACAATAGACGAGGAGACGCGTAATGATGGTATTTAGACAGCTTGCTTCTAATCTCTGCAGCAAAACTTATGACCATTGTGGTATGTGCCTTTTTGTGACTCGACCTTTCAATGTGTAATCTAGCCCTTAAATCTAATGCCCTCTTTGTTGTGTACCAGATGGACATCCCAGACCACACAATCGTCTCAACGCTTTAACCTCTTAACAGTATATCTTATAATATACTAACACATTGTTAAACTGTCCATCAGTAAATCTAACACCGGGCTCAAGAAATGCACTGTGACCTATGCCCAATGATAACTAATGTAAAATTGAGAAATGTCTTTCCTTTGGTGTTAAGGTTTACAGGTCATAGAATTTGGGGAACATGATAGATTGTAGTATTGGATGAATGGGTATGTGTGGCCACAAGGGCAAATGTTAAGTAACAAACAATATGTATCACCCTGAAAGCTGCCTGACACCGCATTCCAACCCGATGAGCCCAGCTGACCGAATGACCTGAAAAGCATCATCACAGCACCACGTGAATTTGCATCAATCACAGCGCACCGACCCTATGGCACCTATATGTGCCAGTCCCTAGTGGCCAATGCCAACTCATCATGTGCCCCCTTGGTCTCCCCTCTCCTGGATGATGCAAAAGATGTATAAAATCGATTTGTAACATTTTTTCTGCAGAGCGCTCTCAGCGTGAGCAGAGTAGATTTTGCTTACCCTACTTTAGATAAAAGATTTTGATTTCACACGCACATGGTGCTAGTCTCATTAGCTTCGGGGGTGCGTCCTATTTGACTCTTATCAGGAGAATTAAGTGCATTTTTGGGGGCTTCTCACTTTCATTGGTGACCCCGACGCGATAGCGTTCTTTTTGCTCCTTCTGGCACGAGACGCCCCCCGCCACGACCCGGAGCGCACCCCATCAAGAGCTACCCGCCAATGGCAACCGGTACACCTAGACGTGCGCACGCAGTAGGGCGAGAGGGTACGGGATCACGCTTTACAAAACCCACCGTACCAATCGCCGGAGCTGGGTGTGGTCTTTGAGTGTGGGGCTGCGCCCTGACCGATTGGGTCCGGAGGGTCTTGGATCAAGACGGACACGTGAGTATCGAGTGCGGGTGATCTCAAAAGTTGGGTGGGAGTCAGATTACGTGGTTTGGGAAATAGGGAATCAATAGGTTTCAGATAAAAAGGGAGGTCATAAGCCTCGAGGGGGAAGTTCTGGGTCTGTTCTATATTCCACTCTTCTTTTTCTGTCGCATATGGCCATTAGGACAGTGACGGGAAAATAAGATGCAAAGAGGATAAGGGGATCTTATCTCCGTTGGGGGGTAGAAGACGGCGCCCAGGGCTTTAAGTGGGGTAAGAAATCGAAGGGGGGCCCTCATTTGGGGGCGTGGTTTGTGGGAGGGGCGAGGCCTAAAAAGTACGCAAATCGTAAGGTATGCACAAAAATATATATAAATGTTATATAATTGTATGCGTACCTTACTTTGGTTTGTGTACTCTGCAAGCCATCTTTTCTAAACATAAAAATATGTAACATATTTCTATGTTTAGAAAAGATGGCTTGCAAAGTACACAAACCATAGTAAGGTACGCACACAGATATATAACATGTATATATATTTGTGTGCATACCTTACGGTTTGCCTAGTTTTCAGGCCATCTTTTTTAAACATTTCGGGTTTATAAAAGATGGCTTTGAAAGTAAACAATTCAAGCCATCTTTTATAAAGCTTTGACTACGGACAAAATTGTCCGTCGGCAAAGCTTTATAAAAGATGGCTTGAATTGTGTACTTTTCAAGCCATCTTTTATAAACCTCGAAATCCCCAGGTTTGCCGAGGGTTAAAGATGCCTCGGCGACCCGGGGAAACAAAGGGACAGTAACTGCCTCTGGTGATCCCTCGCGCGAGGAGTCACCAGAGGCAGTTACTATGACTGACAGAAGTGGCAGCCAGGCACAGCATCGCTTTGGTTGGCTGCCACTTCATTCAGCTAGCCTGACTTCATGGCAGGCGCATCTCCAGTCGTGACCGCAATGGGATAATGCATCCCGCCAATGTTGCGGTGGGACTGGGGGGCCCCGGCAGAGCCCCAGCTCAGTCCCACTCTTTTAAAGCACTGGCGGCGCTGCATAGTACTATCTCGACTAGTACAGGATACATATGAAGAAATAAGTTGAAAACGTAGGGGTCTCAAAGGACTCGGAGTAGTATTTAGAAACGCTTTTTCCTACTTTTCCTTTTCTTCTCCTCCCTTCTGGCCTGAGTATAGACAGGGTGCAGAGAGAGAATTCTTTAAAGGTGTTGGAGAATCAGGGAAACATACAGAGAATAAGGGTATTAAGGGGAGGTAGAGTTTATGTAATTTCTTATGTTGTCTGTCCTATCCATTGCATGCGCTATGTTTTATGTTCTAAGGTTTTGTTTTATGTAAAAGCATTGTTCTCTGTTGGTGAATATTAACGAGAATGTTTTAAAATTGTGTTGAAGGAGATTTGTATATTGACATGGTTTATGAGTAACAAAGTGTGAACAAACAAATTTAAGAAGTGCTTTAAAATATAGCGAGCAGGTTATAAAGGAAGTGTAAGATTAACAGAAGATTTTCCTTGTTTTGAGTAAATACCTAGATTCCGATAAAATGGGTGCAGAAACACCTATGGCCCATATCTGTAAAACACTGCCAGGGTATGCAGAGAAGATTGTTAAATACAATTACCAGTGGGTTACAGAATTGAAAGGGGAGGGTCTGCCCCAAGTATGGCCCCAGGAAGGGTCCTTTGATAAGGCTGTGTTAGACATGATTGCCACATGTCTGTTTATTAAATACAAAAGGGAAACAACTGCAGAATCGAAGAGAAATATTAGACTTGTGGAGACTCTTTGAAGAAGTTCCACCAGGTAAGGGTGGAGAGCATGTCACATCTCCCCTGACAACAGCTGGCAGCAAAGGGCCCATAGAGCAAAAGGAGAACAGATCGGAAACATATATATACCCCTTACTGACTAAGCCAGTGCCCGCGGATGGATATAGTGACCCCATATATGTAGCACAGTCCCCTTCACTATCTGCACCTAAGCCAAATGCCACAGCACCCCCACCATATGACAGTCAAGGAATAACCAGCCAGGTGAGTACCCCCACAATATATATCAAGAAATGTACACAAGACTTAGATTCACGACTAACATTGGCCCGAACAGAGTTGTCCTGTCTAAGGTGCAGGTGCGAGCAAGGGGGCCACCTACCCCCAGGGCAGAATGGGGTATGACGCCCCAACCTAGTGAAGGGGCGGCAGAGGATGGGTGGAAGAAGGGAGAGATACTATTTCGAATAAATGACACCCCCCACAAGAATCATACAAATAACTACAGCTGGTAGCGAACGTGAGATAGAAAAGGGAGGGGTGACAGCTGATCGGGAGGAAGAATACTGGTGTGACTTAGAGGAGCAGGAGGATGAGGAAAGACGTTTGGGGACAGCTACAGGTGGGACATCTTTAGGAGCAGGGTTGTCCTCCATGGAAGAATGGAGGGGGAGACTATGGAATAGAACAGGGCGCATGGCAGTGCTAGGGAAAAAAGGGAACAAGGTGAGTACTGGAAAGGGGGGGGGGACCTACAATTACCACTGATCCACAGGGGGGCGGGAAGGCCAAATTACATACCCTGGGCTCAAATGGATAAGGCTAACCTGTTGAAACAGTTGCTACCACTATCCAGAGGCGCTAGTAAATGGATATATGCATTTAAAATACACACGGCGGGTGCACCCTTAGCAGTGGGGGATGTTAAAAGCTTGCTGGTATCTGCAGTTGGAGATCAGGCAAACAGGGTTTGGGCAAAGGCAGGCTTCCCAGGAATAACATTGGATTGTGATCAGCACAATGGGGCCTCATTTAACACAGTGCGAGCAAGAGTATGGGATGCGCTCCGAGAAACATTTCCAGACACACCAGACTTACAGTCAGTGATGCAATGTACCATGGGAGATGACGAAGATGCGATGTCTTTTATTCTCCGGGTGCAGGACATGTGGAGAGCAGAAACAGGCACGGCCTGGGACCAATCTACCTCCCTGTTTTATTTCATTACAAAAAGAGGGCTCCCGAAGGAAGTACAGATGGCCTTAGACAAGATAGCCGGGATAGAAGCCAAGAGGTGGCCAGAGATTCAAAGCATAATTGTACACCATTGCAAAAGGGTCAAAGAGAAGGAGAAGGAGATAGCTCAGCGGCAGCTGGCAGACGAGGCCAAATTAGTTCAAAGTAAACGTTCGAAGGTCAGTGCAGTAGTAGCAACCAGCACAGCAGAAAGGGATTGAGAGGAAGAACAGATGGGCATACTAACGCGAATGGCAGCAAATTGGACAGGTAACAACTAGGACTCATGGCCAGGGGAGCACCAGTACGAGAGCCAGCAGTGGGCAGTGAGAGGCGGATGGGGAGGTAGAGGAGGATTCGGAGGGTCACGGGGAGGGGGTTTCGGATATGGAGGGTCCGGAGGAGGAGGGGTACAAGGGCAATGTTGGAACTGCAGACGATGGGGACATTTCATGAGGGAATGCCGGAGTAGGCCCACCAATACATACCCGAGTGAACAACAGTATGGACATCCTCACCCAGGGAGCCCATAGGGCCTACCAATGGGAGGGAACAGGAGGGAAGACCAATCTGACCCTAGGTATGTGAATGAGCACCAGGTAGCCCCACAGCATGCAACACAGCATGTCCCGCAACATCCTCAGTGTCATGAATGTACGGCCCCCAGCCGCGGAAACGCGTATGCTACTACAGCAAACAGAGCTCCTACACACTTCAGGGGGGCAGCGGTGGTGTCCGGTAACATTTTCGACACAGCTGAACTACCAAGATACTCAGCGTAGGACAGCCCACAGAGAGCACTTGCGTGTCCAGTAATGTCTACTACCCTTAACGCAGCAGAGGAACTACTGGTAGGGGCGGCAATAGGAAACAAAGAGTTCATTTTTATGGTGGATTCGGGAGCGGAAAAATCGTGTCTAAAAGAAGGCAGGTTGCCGCTTTCTAATCGGACTTTGGAAACGCAGGAGTTCTCTGGGGCAGTGGTTGAGGTTCCGTACACTGAAGAATTAGAGGTAACAGTGGGTGGTAAAATGGTACACGCACCCTTACTGTATTACGAAGACTCACCCATTTATTTGTTGGGAAGGGACCTTCTCAGCAAACTCAACATGACCATATCTTTTACGGAAAGAAGAATAGTGTGCTCTACACCAGGAATATGCGCCGTATGTGCCATGTTAGTGATACACACTCAAGCAAATTTCCCACAAACACGCGGCATACCAGTGGATCCAGACATGTTCATACAAGGGCTGAGAATATTAGCGAAAGTAGTGACAGAGTTGAGAAGAAAGCAATGGAGAGTGCCCTCAGAGTTTATTTTCCGCCCGATCACAGACCCAGAAATAGTGTCAGGATCAATAGTGTCTCTAGACATACATGCAGTGCAGGTGTCACCAAAGAGGATAGCAGTAATTCCTATGGATATGCAGGGATGACAGTGGAGAACAGTAATGTGCATCGACGCCAATACGGCCCTGTGTGATTTAACAGATGAGGAACTTTTCACTGACTCAGATGAGGATGGAGAAATAGTGATGGAAATAGCAATCCCCTGTGATATAATGATCCAAACCAGACAAGTGCCTCTAACCCTCATGGCGGTTTTTAAAGCACCACCAGCATATTTTGAGGAAGACATGTCCCAGGTGCCACAGGAATTGTGGACCACAGGTCCACATGATGTAGGGCTACTACACGAAGTAACACCTGTCAAGATAAAACTCAAGCCAGGGGCCATTTTACCCCGGGTGAAACAGTAACCCCTATCTAGAGAGGCAGAAGAAGGAATAAAAGAGACAATATATGCACTAATGGTGCAGGGAATAATAGTGCCATCTACCTCACCCTGCAACACTTGCATTTACCGATTAAGAAAGCAAAGGGAGGGGCGTGGAGGATGATCCAGGGCCTACGCCCCCTTATTGACGTAATACAGAAAGAATTCCCTCTCGTCCCAAATCCTGCTTCAATACTATGTACCATCCTAACACAGGCTATACACTTCACTGTGGTGGTCTTGAAAAATGCATTCTTTTCAATTCTGCTGGACCCAGACTCTTGGTACCTAACGGCATTCACATTGGAAAGGAAGAGATATGACCACTGCAGACTACCCCAAGGATATTGTGAGAGCCCCAGTATTTTTACCAGAATTTTGCATGAGGACCTTGGAAACATACACAGAACCAGTACCATAATTCAGTACGTAGCCGATTTGTTGGTCTGCGGTAAAGATGAGAGAGAGTGCAGGGAAAGACTCTTATCATCCTGCTGACCCTGTTGGCACAAAAAGGATATAAGGTAGACAAACAGAAATTGCAGTATTGTCTAACAGTGGTCTTATACTTGGGCCAGCTAATATCAAAAGATGGCAAAAGAATATTACCTGACAGAGCAGCAGCTATAAAAGCAGTAAAGGAACCTAATACAGTAAAGGAAATGCAGAAGTTTCTAGGTATGTGTAATTACTGCCAAGCCTGGATACTAAATTATGCAGCATATACAAGGCCCCTATTTCAGGCACTTAAGGAAGCGCAACGAGAAGATTCTCGGCTACAATGGACACCAGAAATGCACACAGCTTTTGACACACTCAAAGAATTGATATCAACAGCTCCAGTTTTAGTGACACCTGATTATGATTATGTCACGGGTTTCCCCTTTTCTCACCTGTTTTCTTTGTTTTGCAGAGTCCTTTGTCCGGGTTGTCTTCCGAGCAGTTCGGGTCTTGTACAAGCCCGCTCGGCCGTCTTCGGATTCCAGGATTCGTTCAGCTTCTTCGTCCGGGATCTATGGAAACTCCAGGAAGCTTGGAATGGAGGCAGCACACGGAGGCGGTCTGCGCGGAACGTGGAAGAAACAGGATCAAGGAAGGTAGAAGGAAAGGAGAAGGAGGAAGGTCCGGGAACCAGGAAGCAACACAGTCCAGGAGAACGAACTACGGAGCACGTCAGGCCACAGCTATCGGTAGCGCTGACACGCGCAGAACCGCAGGGGAGTGGCTAATTTATAGAACGTGCTGCATAGGACGTAAAGGTTGATAGACCGCATTCTGTGTATACGGCCATGTTGGGTGTACTACAGCGAGTAATCCCTGATGTGCCAGGGACCAGGAAGACCAGAAAGGGCGTGATCGACGGATCATGACAACGAGTTCTACCTGTTCTCGCACAGTAACGGAACACTCATGACCGCAGTACTGACACAAAAGACATCGCTAGGACGTAAACCTCAAGCATTCTACAGTGGCACATTAGATACAGTGATGCAAGGATACTTTGCTTGCGAACAGGCTCTTGCAGCCGCCGCGTTCGCCACTGAGAAGAGCTCTACAATCGTGATGGGATGTTCCATCACATTGTATGTAGAACACTCCCTATTTGCAATATTGGAAAGATCAAAAAGCACGCTTACCACACAGAGAGCAACAGCATACAAGCTAATTATATCCAGTGCAAACATCCACATCGTGTGGTGCAAGAGTGTAAACCCTGCCACATACATTACAGAAGCATGCACAGAAGAAGACATGCAGCAACACGATTGTGCTACATAAGGGGAGAGGATGGCGACACCCCCACAGCCCATGAAAATGTACTCACAGAGAGAGATATATTTCGTAGATGGTTCAGCATCTATAGATCCTGAGACAGGAGAAAGACACGTAGGGGCAGCAGTGGTCCGAGTGGAGGACGGGGAATTCGAAGTGATAGTGTAAAAAAGATTACCACCTCACTTCTCAGCCCAAGCAGCAGAACTAGTAGCGCTCATAGAATCATTACATACAGCTAAAGAGTGTGCAGTAACGATCTATACAGACTCTGTCTATATGACAAAAACTGTACATGGAGGATTAGCAAGATGGGGAAGGAGGGGATTTCGAAGAGCAGATGGGTCCCCAGTCCAGCATGCAAATTTGCTAGGAGAATTGATTGATGCATTAAAAGAACCTATAGTAGTGGCTGTCGTGAAATGCCAGGCTCATACACGACGTGATGACATCATCTCGTTGGGAAATACGGCAGCAGATGCCGTCGCCAAGGAAGCATCTTATTTACAAAAGGGCCCAACAGGTGAGTTCATACTACAAAAGGTAGTGGAGGAAGAGCACCCACATGGTTTCAATTTGTTGCCAATTTCACAGATTATTGAACTTCAGAAAGATGCAACAGTTGAGGAAAAAGATGTGGGTAAAAAGAGGGTGTAGCCAGTTGTAGTGATACACGAAATTGATCAGGGCTTTAGATGACAGCATTAGCCGCTGAAAGCCAATAGTGTATTCAAAGTATGTGCTAAAAATGCTGACAGTAGTCTGTTGTAGCACTTCCATTATGCAGTAGTGAGCTACAAGGAATATGCAGGCCTAGTATGAGATAGGTCAAATTAAGCATTGTTGATAGACAGGCAGGGAGGGCCCCTAGCCATGTAGCTAATAGGTTTTTGGAGTGTTTGGAACATCATGGCACCTATATAGCGCTTAGATAGCCAGTCTTAAGCGCTATAAACACTAAGCTATGAGTGCATGCCTTTTAGAGCTTGCAGATGGGGTTAATACATCCCTGCTTCCCTTAGAATATTCAGCCTCACTAACGTTAGCCCTGGCTCCAAGCTAATCTTCCTTTTCTCTGGGAAGGTACTGATAAGACATTCCTCAGCCAGCGCAGATGGGAACAAGGGAGGGGGTAGGAGCGAGCAGGGAGCATCTCAGAGAGAGCTGGGTTTTTTCCATGAACCAGCCTCACAGAGAAAGTTCTGGAACTATGCGTCATGGTGACTGACAGCAAGAGAGTATAAAGTATCCATGCACACATGGGATCAGGGGGAGATCGCCTGTGGACTTGATTCGTGCAGAAACAGGTGCCCGGCATTGGCTCATACGGTGTCCTTCAGCATTGTCCTCTGAGCGGGGCTTGTTTACAGCTAGCTTATGAGGGCCCAAGGTCTCCCCAGTGCTGCTTAAAGGGACGTAAGACTGTGTTTCTCTATGTTTCTCTATATTTCTCTATGTTTCTCTATGTTTATCTAAGTTCCATGTTTCACTATATTTTGCATTGCTCTTTGTTTTATGCTTTGTAATATTCTCTAACTTGAATCCCAAATGTATATGAAATTCACTGCTTAGAATAAATATGCTAACACTTTGAGGGTGTCATTTGTCACTTGCATGAGATCACTGCTCAGCACAATAGAACCTGTATTTTGGGCTGAATTGGGTATTTTTGCTCTCAAAGGGCTGGCCCCGAGGAAGATTTTGCCCAATATCAAGACATTTGGTGGCAGCTTTGTGGGATTTGTGAAGAGCAGTGCCATGACATGACAAATGGTGTGAGAGAACACAGTGTAGAGTGGGGAGCAGGCTGTCGCATTTCCTTGATGGTCTCACTGCAGCTCTGAGACTTAGAAGGCAGCAATGTTGTGTCGGTTTGCCGTGGCCGATAGCTTGTGTGGTTAAGACTCCCTTCAGTAAATCAGTCGTGACTGACTTATTGCATGGGATTGGTGCCAGGGAGTACAAGGCAATAAACGAGCGGGAAATGGCTTTGTTTAAAGCACTCCGATGAATGGTTAAGAAAGATGTATGCTCAATTAGAAAAAGAATTTTATCATGTGGTTTCCCAAGTTTAAAGTTGTAATTTGGAATGCATAATGAGACGGAGTTCTCATCTCTATTCTGTCATGAGGGCAGGAAAAAAAATAATAATTGCAGGGATTTGACATGCAAATTGTGAATAGTGATTTAACCATTGACTCAGCCCCAGTGTGCTAGCGAGTGGGGGCTGTAATGTTCGGAGGCGAAGGTTCGTCTTTTTTGATATATGCTTTTGAAGGGTTGGCATTCCTGAATAATGAGGAAGGGGAATGAGCCATGCTTAGGAGAATGAGTAACATCTGTGCTGAGAGCCTAAAGAGTTTTTTCTTTCTTTTGGCAACTGTAAAATTCCATGTGCTAATGGTGGCAAATTCTGTTTAAAGGAAACACACTAAAATGGTTATATTGCATTTTAGGCTGTGCCATGCTTTTATTGGGTGAGAGACTCACTTAAAAGGAAAGTGAGTGAATGTTATTTGGATTTTCGATTTTTGTGTACTGATTTGAAATTGCAGAACCAGCTTGCAATGGTTGGGGGGAAAAACAATTTATATTTTTCTAAATTGCCCCTGGAGTATTTTTGACTGTCCCCATGCTATGCCATGGATTTGTGCTGTTGCCTTAATAGTGATGTATGCTTTGGAAATAGTGACCTGTTGACTGTGATACATGGGGAAAAAATGTTGTTGACACATTAAACAGCCCACAAGCAATAGAGTGTGGGTTGTTCTTGCAGAAAAAAAACGTGCAGGGAGCTGCACTAAATATGGCATTTTTATTTTTTAAATGCACTGAACTGAGTGGTTATAGTTTGGCAATGGTACAACAGAATGAAACATCTGTGTGTGATAAGATAGCACAAAGATTTAATGGGTTGTGAGTTCTCTTGAAAGATCGCACATTACAAGAAAAAAAAGACGCTTTGACATTTTGCAAAATTACATGGAGTAGAAAAATGACAAGAAAAGTGCCGCTTTTGAAAACAAGAGTCTTGCTGTGTGTGCAGAGCTTGTGCCTTGAAGCTGTCTTGGGCGAGGTGCGTGAAGGCAAACAAAAGCAGAAACAGTACAAGAAAGAGTTAATTTGGATGAACTGTCTGAAACGAGTGAAGCCGCCACAGTATAAGAGTTATAGGCAAAAGAGATAAGCTGCGTGCTAATGGCGCTGCCAGGTGCACACGAAAGATAAACATGCCTGCATTCCTGAGGAAGGGGGAGCAAAAACAGAGAGCTGTTCAAAAAGTAAAGAATTTGCCCAGTAAACTGTGGTACGGAGCAAAGGCTTCATGCAGGATGGCAGACGGGCACATCACATCTGAACATTTACCTATGCATCTGTGAATGGGCCAAGAAAAGACAGCTGCCCATTCCAACAGACATTACTGTGCAAACCGCATTCCCATGTGATGTGATGTGAAGTGAAGTGAAACGCTATTGCTGTGCAAGCTGCATTCCAATGCTCCATGTGATGTGAACTGAAGTAAAGCGCTGTGCACTGGAGAAGAAACCTCTAGGCGCTTTGAGAAGAGAAAATACACATCTGGCAAACTGCAAGCTACATTGCCAGGGATGGAGTAACTGACAAAGACATTATGGCCTTCCAGATGGAAGCAAAACTGACAAAAGTGCTTAGCCGTTTTGCAAGAGACAACATGCAGAGCGGGGCTTTGAAGTACAACATGAACACTGCACATTAGCCATGATCCAGAAGCCACACGGCTTAGTGCAAGAATGAATGATTTGTTGAAGCAACAAAGAAACTGACTCAGACTATCGCACTCAAAGGAGTGGTTCAAAAACAGCAAACGCCCTTTGAAAAAATGACAAGTGAAAAAACCAGAGACTTGAAAAGACACTGCTAAGAAAAGAAAGATAAATAAACAAAGCTGCTTGTACAACTGTAAGCGGTATTGGACTGAAAGACTTTACCTTTGAAAAATGGAGTGATGCCAGCAGGGCAACCTAAACCAAGATCATGGGACACTGGAAGCAAGTTGGCGCCTGGCATTTGTGATCGCTTTGGTGAAAAAGAAAAGCATTGTGCGACCTGGGTACTTACTATATGGCTTTGTAAAAGCACAGATCAGTCTGAGGTACCATTGACCAGCTATGATTGCATTGCACAAATGAGTTTGTGATTAGGCAGTTACACCCCGTATGGTTGAGTGTAAATAAGCCCCCAGAAACATGCAGAAAGGTGATAAATAATTGCAGTAGCAATGACAAAGTGTGTAGTTACCTGATGAGACTTTTTGAAGATGGGGGTGGTATTATGGGAAGGGGTGGATAACGCTGATATTGAAGTTTTGATGACATCCTAACATTTCTGTTTGTATTTTGCCTAGGCAAAGCACGACAAGACATTTCATAATATAGGAAGTGAATATGCAGTTTGTGGGTGACACTGATCAAAGAAGGGTCAGACGCATTCTCAGAGAAAGCGAGCCACTGCGACATGCTATTTCAACTTTAACGTGCCCTGCACCGCACTCAATGCTGTAACCTGCGAATAGTGTCCAACAGAGTAATAACTTTTGCTGAACTGGCACGATGCAGACTTGGCTAATTATCAAGTATTTGATGCTACACATTTAAATGACATGTTTTGCCCTTTCTTGTTTAAAGGACTATGGACAATGAATTGTGGACTGTAACATCAGGCACCACATACAGCTGTGTGACACAGCAATTGAATGCTAACACATTGAAAAATGGTTTTTAAATGCACTGTTGAGATGAATCTGAAAAAACCAAATGGTTTTACTCTTCCAACTGAATGGCTTTAACCAGAGATGTTTTGTTTTTTGAAAAAAAAAAAAAATATTCTACATTGCACGTAGGCAGGAGAATGATTTATGAACTGTTGGGGCAGCAGAATTATGCAAGCAGGAGCGTAATTTATTTTGAGATAAGATGGGTGCGCACATCAAAGTCACCTGTGCGTAGGTTAAGATTCTTAATTGAAGTAATGCTGCCAAGTGTGTGAGCTATAATTTGAAATGGTAATCTTTGAAACACTGGATACTTTTACAGCCAGCTTAAGGCAGGTAAATGAAACCATGACTGACTTGATGTTTGATTTTATGACACAGAGTGTGACACGGTTTTTTGTTAAACCAACCAGTTTCATGTTTTTGTGGGGACAGCTGTCTCCAGCACACTAATGCAAAGAGTCACCTTTTGATTGTAAACATTTGGAATAATTCTTTGGAAAAGCGCTACAAATGAGTATCCACATGGAATTGCTAGTGTACTGGCCTGGCACATTGTCAGGCATCTTTTGTCACTGAATGGATACCATTTGTTTAATTTGTCTAATGTGATGTTTTTCTGACCAAGAACTGCAGCGAGTGTTCTCGCCAAGATTTAATGAACTATAACTTGACTAAATGAATTTTTTCCATGGTGTGATGAAACAGCCACTGCCGGATAGTAGTATGGTGTTTGTGGCTAAAGTTATTATTGTATATGGTAGATATCCCACTTGAAGAAGGGTATTCTCCAAGTCACAGAAGGTAGACACTGTGAACCTGTTAGATTTTCCAGTAGTAAGACAACATGTAAATTGTAGACTGGTAATGCACACCTTCATTATTACAGTGCTACACTTAGACATAGATTTATCATGAGGCAATGTTTCCTTAGTACTACCAAGCTGCTACAAATGGAGTCCATTTCTATGGCCCATCACTAGAGTGCGTGTAGCTAGGGAGCTAGATTCATTAATTGCAGGAGCTTTATATGCTTGTGACATAGAAACTGTGCACTATAAGCTAGCCACTATGGGTTCTGATGCCAGCTCTGCTATAGAACTTCTGGCCTAGTGGGGCCCATTGATATGCCCAGCACTGCTACAAGTATTGACAGCCAATTGAAGATAACAGAATTTTAGACATGAAGACATTTTTGTCTGCCATAGGGCAGGTCAACAAGACTGCTAAATACACACAATGCATTGTATGGCAAACATTGTTAAATCAGCAGGTGTTGGCTTTTTACTGGGTGGGGGCGACCATCCTCCACACACTGGCACGCAGAGCTACAGTTACCAGCATACATATGGATTGAATTGCTTGCTTTTGATTGCATGAATAACACATGCCATGCTTTGATGTAAATTAGTAGAATTGTTTTTATTTAGACAACCTGGTGCCCATGGGTTCACCTTGTTCACGAAATTAGATGGTTTCTGGTTGGGTTCCACCTACCTGGGGGAAGTGTCTAGTCACACAGCCCATAGTCACGCTTGAATGCCCTGGGATCAGGGGGAGGGTAGGCCCTTAGGGTGAAAGGCTGCCAGGTTTTAGAATTGGTAACCATACATAAATGCAATAGTGCATTGTAGATTAGACTACACTGGATTGCCTTGACATTTTAACTGCATGCTGCTTTTTAACTGACAATCAGTTATACAAAATTGATTTAGGTATTTTTGTGTAGGCCAGGTTTTGGCTAGAGTAAATGTCCATGTTCACTTGGCGTAGGTATTTTTGTGTAGGCCAGGTTTTGGCAAGGGTATATGTCACTGTTCACTTTGTGTACATTTTTGTTTAGGTAGTGTTTTACCTTGCATGCCACGCTAACTAACCGCTAGAAGATAGTTTGCTTAAACCTCTTGCAAAGCCCCAAGGTCTTTATCACTGCACTAAATACTATATTGATAGGTATTAGTCAGCATTTGTCGCACAAACGTTGAATAGGGGTGGAATGTAGTGATACACGAAATTGATCAGGGCTTTAGATGACAGCATTAGCCGCTGAAAGCCAATAGTGTATTCAAAGTATGTGCTAAAAATGCTGACAGTAGTCTGTTGTAGCACTTCCATTATGCAGTAGTGAGCTACAAGGAATATGCAGGCCTAGTATGAGATAGGTCAAATTAAGCATTGTTGATAGACAGGCAGGGAGGGCCCCTAGCCATGTAGCTAATAGGTTTTTGGAGTGTTTGGAACATCATGGCACCTATATAGCGCTTAGATAGCCAGTCTTAAGCGCTATAAACACTAAGCTATGAGTGCATGCCTTTTAGAGCTTGCAGATGGGGTTAATACATCCCTGCTTCCCTTAGAATATTCAGCCTCACTAACGTTAGCCCTGGCTCCAAGCTAATCTTCCTTTTCTCTGGGAAGGTACTGATAAGACATTCCTCAGCCAGCGCAGATGGGAACAAGGGAGGGGGTAGGAGCGAGCAGGGAGCATCTCAGAGAGAGCTGGGTTTTTTCCATGAACCAGCCTCACAGAGAAAGTTCTGGAACTATGCGTCATGGTGACTGACAGCAAGAGAGTATAAAGTATCCATGCACACATGGGATCAGGGGGAGATCGCCTGTGGACTTGATTCGTGCAGAAACAGGTGCCCGGCATTGGCTCATACGGTGTCCTTCAGCATTGTCCTCTGAGCGGGGCTTGTTTACAGCTAGCTTATGAGGGCCCAAGGTCTCCCCAGTGCTGCTTAAAGGGACGTAAGACTGTGTTTCTCTATGTTTCTCTATATTTCTCTATGTTTCTCTATGTTTATCTAAGTTCCATGTTTCACTATATTTTGCATTGCTCTTTGTTTTATGCTTTGTAATATTCTCTAACTTGAATCCCAAATGTATATGAAATTCACTGCTTAGAATAAATATGCTAACACTTTGAGGGTGTCATTTGTCACTTGCATGAGATCACTGCTCAGCACAATAGAACCTGTATTTTGGGCTGAATTGGGTATTTTTGCTCTCAAAGGGCTGGCCCCGAGGAAGATTTTGCCCAATATCAAGACACCAGTCATCCACTGACCTTTTATGGAGACAAAACAACACTGATAAGGTGGTAATGCCTGTAAAACTACTGGAAGTAGCATTCCAACAATTGCACTTTGCCGCCCACAAGGCAAAACAACACATTATCGCAGACAAACAGGAAGACTGGTTCGCCCCAGGGCTACAGGAGCAAATTAATGAGGCTAATAGAAGAATGTGTCACGTGTCAAACATATAACTCTGGAATGACACTACGAACATTGAGAGGGACATAGCCAAAACCAGAAGGGCCATTCCGAGAGCTGCATATAGACTATGTAGACATGGGAGAGAGATGCAATGGGTCCTGATATTTGATCGTGGTGGTTTTCCCCTTTTCACGTGGGTGGAGGCGGGACTCTGTGCCCACCCAGACGCACGATGTGGCTCCAAATTTTAAGTGAGGGAAGTTTTCCCCTGCTGGGGCATTTGTGATGTCATTCGGTCTGAAAATAGGACACATTTTGTAACTGACATGTTCAAACACATAACAGCAATGCTGGGTATAACTCACAAACTTTGCACGATTTATCACCCGCAATCAAATGGGGTTGAGGAAATGAGGAAAAAATTAACAGACTACTCAAAAGTAGATTGTCAAAACTGTGCCATACACTAAAAGATAATTGGGTCTACTGCCTACCTTTGGCCCTGTTCGAAATGAGAAATCAGCCCAGTAAGGACCACCACCTGTCACCATATGAGATTGTGACAGGTAGGAGAATGCACGCAGCTCACTCCCCTTTACGTAGACAATCAGACGCACACAGAAGTGCTACAATATTGGCAGAAGAATTCCATGAGTATCTGAGACAGCTCACAAGAGCAGCGTGAGCCATAGCAAAACAAATTGCACCCCCTTTCACACAAAATATGGCCACAGATACGACCACACCGGCCACAGATAGCCCAAACTGCCAGCTGATGACATGTGACATGGTATATGTAAGGAGTTTTGTACGCCGATGGAACGGGCCTAGGTTCTATGGTCCCTACAAGATAATATACTGTTTGCCCAATGCAGTGAAAGTGCAGGGCCTACGTTATTGGGTACACCTAACAGATGTCCGAAAAGCTCACAGGAGCACAGATTGTATAGATGAGGAAGAAAGTGTGAACGAACATAATACACAGACATAGTTAATTAGTGAGAAAAGAATTACATAAACACTCGACCATGGAAAGAAGGCAATGTGTGACTTCAAAGAAATTTTCTGAGAAAGAAATGTAAATATAAAAGTGTAGAAACGTTAACTATTGAATATTAACTGTGAATAAGATAGCGATATATATAAATATCCGGTGATATATTGACATGTCCCTATTGTGTGATCTCAGTTCTTACTTTCTCTTCTGTCTTTCCGCTTTCTTTTCTCTCTCTCTTTCTCAAGCTCCACAGGCATAATGCCGCCTTCACCAACTCCTCTTCCTCATGGTGAAAGACATGATGAGGAGGAAGGGAGGAACGCAAAATAAAATGTATTAAAGTACAATGTAGGTTACCTACATTGTTCCAACATGCCAGAGGCTGTTCACCTTGGAGACATGCTGCGGATATGGTACGGCCTGGCGCGAGATTTACACGTGTAACACGTAGGGCGGTACCTACATTGTTCCACCATGCCAGAGGCTGTTCACCTTGGAGACCTGCTGCGGATATGGGTACTGTCCGGCGCGAGATTTACAAGAGTAACACATAGGGCGGTAGAGGTAACAGGAAACATAGGTAATAAATAAACAAAGTGAAAATGTGAATGTGTATGCTTAACAAACACATATCTTATTCATTAGGCGCTACAAGGGCTATGGAGGAGGCCCCAGCGACAACCAGCAATAGAGTAGATAGAAATAGAAGAAGAACAAACGCTTATCCAAGTTATTCATATGAATGTGTGTTGTTTAAATGCGCAGTGATATTCTTTTCAACATTGTTCGGCCTGGTGCTGTACTGGGCTAGCGCCTTCATTTCAATTGACATGAACGAGGGGGGTGGTGGGATTAAATCAATCAAAAAACCTGATATGGGATGGCTTCAGGTTGATTTGGGCACACGGAACCCACAAGAATGAATCACATAGCAATAATAGCATTAATGATGAGATTACACCTATCACCTCAATCCCCCACCACTTCAATGAATCAGATTTTAGTGTTTATTCAATGAATGACCGAACGCCCTCTGAACTCACGTGGGTGCAGAACCACCCATATTCAACCACAATGTCAGTTGCACAAGTCTCACCACCGGATAGTATATCTACCAGAAAGGAGGACAGCCGTAACAAACACATGGCCGACCGCTATTTTAGAGTGCACACAGAATGGGAGGAAAAAGAGAATGACAAGATGCCCCAAGACAACCATGGGGGCGGTAATAGAAGAGGGAAAAGGGAAACACAACAAGGAAGATGGGACGAGCATTATAACTTTGGTCTTGACACAGTGGATGATCCCCAGCACACACATCAAACAAACAAATGGTACACTGGCATGAGCAACACGGCCAAAGAAACAACAAATGAAAGTTGTTACATGTGCTCACTTATACCCCATGCCTCAGGTACTCCTTAGGTATTGTTGCCACAAGAAATTCCATTTGCAGAGGCACAGTGCCTCCTACATCTCGCGCTATGCATAATCAAAAACATGTTTCAAGCACACAGTTTCATTTGAAGTGCTACAGAACGAGCAAACATGCTACCCCAGACTGCAAGGGGTGATCTGCGTAAAGGAGCCTTTTTTGGTAATAAAAGGAATATTACATTTGGACAATAAGTGGCAGAACGAAGAGATACTATGCAAAGCAGAAGCATTGCGAGGACTGTCCGAAGAAAAACTATCATGGGTACAGAGAACATGCGCTCCCATATGGACTGAACACATAGCAAAGCTCACCTGGATTTCTGCACTCGAGAAGCCCTTCAACTTACAAAAAGACATTCCATATGAACTGTGTTTCCGTGTAGAAGGAAAAAAGAACATGGGAGAAAACAAGAACTGCAGCAAAACTCTCATAATACCCGACATGAAGAAAGGGACAGCTGCAATGATGGATACATACTAGGTTTGCGGCAACCTGGCGTACTTGTACCTCCCGTGATAAGAAAAGAATGTGACTATTTTGTGTAGACCTCAAAGAACCCTACCTAAACTTCCTGATGTTCCGGCAACACAGACTGAAAAAATGGGACTGTGTGCTGATAGAATATAAAAATAATGTCAATTTATTACAAAAATTAGCCACAAATAATTTAAAACATAAATGGACCCACAGACACCAGACACAGTGGAAGAAAAATAACAAATACCTAATGCCTAAACCTATCGTCTGAAAAACACTTCCTACGTAATTACAAAAAACACAACAAGACTCAAAACTAAAGCAATAAACATTCTACATGTGTTATAAAAAAGATTCCCGACATGTTTCTGTTCGTCAACAACTCAAACGGTTGAACATTCTTCAGGGGAAAACTTCTGTAAAATATATTGTAGACTGCTTCAACACTGTGCACAATGGGTCAATTTTCACATCTCCAAAATGGATGTAATCTAAAATACAAAAATAAGGGGAAGAGATAGTAAGGGTTGGGTCTGTGAATACTAAATATAAGCCTCCAAACTTCAGGAATAATACTGAGGCATGAGGTAACGTAGGCAAGATAAACCAAATAACATCTGCCTTTATATTAGTTCTTAAAATCAACTATGCAATGACCTTTACTGTATAATTGCTTCCAACGTGTGCCAGTAATTAGAGCTGCACGATAAACACCAATCACTGGGTGCATCTATTGTTTCAGTGGGCGCATGTAATTCGCCTCAAAACGTGATCCAGGACACTGTAGAGCCAAGACAAAAGCCAGAAAACACCCACACCAGATGTAATTCAATATGGGTGTATAACCACCTAGTCATCATTAAACAACAAGGGAAAATCCCCTCTATTACCTTCAGTCAGAAACAGGTTTGCTCCGACGGTCGAATTACAAAGGAGCCGTAACCATTGGTTGCTTTCAAAAAAAGTCAGAGCTTACGTAACATGTTGGTTCGCAATGATATAACTGAAACTCAGGGGAAACAAGTACGATTGACCACTTTGTGGGGTCTACCTGAAGTTAAAGGTCATTTTCCTTGTGGCAAGTGCTGTGCACAAACAGAAGAAAAAAAGATCTTGCAGATTTTGCCAGATCTTGTATGGAATTTTAATGAATTGACGAATTGTAACACCCAAAATGTCGTCTATTTGATCAGGTGCCCTTGCGGTTTACAGTATGTGGGCAAAACAAAAACAAACATAATGTGCCGTATAAGAATGATTGAACATCGTAGTTGTATTAAAAACATCGTAGTTGTATTAAAAACAAGATAATTACGGCTCCTTTGGTCAAGCACTTTTAGGAGAAAGGGCATTCTCATACTGATTTCAGGTGGTTCATCTTGAAAAAAATAAGTGGCATTAGTAAACAGGAGATTGATCGCAAGTTGCTCAATTTTGAACAAAAGATGATTTTCAAACTGCAGAGCCATACAGTGGTTTTGAATGAAGCAATTGATTGGCACTGTGTTAGTTTAATTTGAGGTATAGTGATCCTAAGAAACGATGTACCTTTTGAATTATTAGTTGTTTCATTGATTCTCCTGTGCTGCTGCATCTATATATCATAAATATATTTAGGTGGTACGAACTTGTTGTAATCCTGTGTAGAAATTGTTTTCAAAAATGTTTTCCAAAAAAATGTTTCTTTGAGTTGAAAGATACGTCTGAAATTACATGTTTCTGTGGTTAATTATCCAAAAAATGTTTCATGTACGAATGAAAAATCTACAAAGAATTTGAGGTATTAGAACACTATTCTTTAAATATAAGGAGCATCAAGGTACATAACCACAGTGTGTGATGGATACTGTAGGCCGTTTTAAACTTGTACCATGGGTGTATTTGGTCTTTCCTTGTATATACAGACCTTTTGAGGCTGTGTTCCCCTTTAAAGTGAAGCTTACCTTCCGCACACCAGTGCCATCCCTAGTTTTTTGGTTCATAGTCCTTTTTCTATGAACGTTGATCCACCGTATAGGGGGAGTCTGTCTTCAATGTTAATTACCGGCCATGTTTTGCGGGTAGTCTACACCTAGGTTGTTGGATTGAGCGGATTGAGGAGCGCTTGCTAACTGTTTGGGTAAGTGGGATGCCGCGACACTCTGTGTAAGCCTCTGTAGTATTCAAAATCGAATTTAAAATCGAATTTAAAATAGAAAAGCTTGCGACGCTACGGGTAGTCAGTTGCGTCTTTCGAGTCACACTGCCTTTAGATGCAGTAAGCGTTTGACATGCACTTTGGTGAAATGTAGAATGTTTGGGTTCCGCGGGTAAGGATTTCAGTATTGCGGATTAAAAAGCACTTTGCATGTAGTAAGTGTTTTGGATTAGTTTCACTTATCTATAAGACCATGTGGTGCGGTGTTTGGAATTTCACTTTTAGGGCCACACATGCAGAGGCACACCGATAGTATACAAGTGTCCTTTTGTTGTTTCTAGGTAGTGTGGACATAAACACTGAAGATCGGATTGATTACTTGTAATTCGACCGTCGGAGCAAACCTGTTTCTGACTAAAGGTAATAGAGGGGATTTTCCCTTGTTGTTTAATGATGACTAGGTGGTTATACACCCATATTGAATTACATCTGGTGTGGGTGTTTTCTGGCTTTTGTCTTGGCTCTACAGTGTCCTGGATCAAGTTTTGAGGCGAATTACATGCGCTCACTGAAACAATAGATGCACCCAGTGATTGGTGTTTATCGTGCAGCTCTAATTACTGGCACACGTTGGAAGCAATTATACAGTAAAGGTAATTGCATAGTTGATTTTAAGAACTAATATAAAGGCAGATGTTATTTGGTTTATCTTGCCTACGTTACCTCATGCCTCAGTATTATTCCTGAAGTTTGGAGGCTTATATTTAGTATTCACAGACCCAACCCTTACTATCTCTTCCCCTTATTTTTGTATTTTAGATTACATCCATTTTGGAGATGTGAAAATTGACCCATTGTGCAGTGTTGAAGCAGTCTACAATATATTTTACAGACGTTTTCCCCTGAAAAATGTTCAACCGTTTGAGTTGTTGACGAACAGAAACATGTCGGGAATCTTTTTTATAACACATGTAGAATGTTTATTGCTTTAGTTTTGAGTCTTGTTGTGTTTTTTGTAATTACGTAGGAAGTGTTTTTCAGACGATAGGTTTAGGCATTAGGTATTTGTTATTTTTCTTCCACTGTGTCTGGTGTCTGTGGGTCCATTTATGTTTTAAATTGTTTGTGGCTAATTTTTGTAATAAATTGACATTATTTTTATATTCTATCAGCACACAGTCCCATTTTTTCAGTCTGTGTTGCCGGAACATCAGGAAGTTTAGGTAGGGTTCTTTGAGGTCTACACAAAATAGTCACATTCTTTTCTTATCTCCTTGTTATATACACATTATTTTCCCTACTGGTGGAGATAGGCTTTGTGTTAAGTAGGGTCTGTTTGACCTATTTATAACACAGTACTTGTACCTCCCGCAATCATGGAGGGGCACGTGCTCCCTGGCATCGCTGCATTCTCCCCTGATTGTGATCCCAGAAAGTCATATCCAAGGAGAAAAAACACCAATGGTGGCACCGAACAAACTGTCCCCAACGCCGATTGAAGAAGTTCCTGTGTATGCCCTAGCAGAGGAAAGCCTGCAAAGCACGGTGCAGAGGAAGAAAAGGTCATTGAACTATATCTCCACCAAATTTTCAGAACTTTTGGCACAGATCCCTGATCGATTCCGGTTATTCAGTTCTGTCGAGAGATTCTTTGCGTCTCTTGTTCCCAGTACCCAGGCGAGAGCAAACGCAAAATGGCTTCAGAATACCAGATGGGAGCCGATCTAACTGGCCAATGACCAGAAGAAGGGTTCAACGTCATCAAAGTAGAACTCAGAGCTTTAAGACTGATGACAATGCAGAACAGATATGCGCTAGATTTATTATCAGCAATGGATAGAGGTGTTCGCTGAAAAATCGGGAGCACATGTTGCACATTTGTACCTTCTGCAGACACAGACAACGGGTCGCTTTCCCACATCATAGCAGCAGTACACAACCTTGGGGATTGCATGATGGACGAGGGAGGAGCTCAGTAAAGCACCTGGTTCGACAATATTTTTTCTTGGGTGTCTTCATGGCTCGGAATGACAGTCAAACTACTAATACGAGTCATTGTTTTTCTTCTCCTCATTTTTTGTGTGTGAGAATTAGGTCTCAGGTGCTGCGCTGATGCAGTACCTAATGGTGCGTTAATGATGGTGACAATGGGCCGTACAAATGGAGTGACGCAAATAAAACACGAAGCAGAAGTGCAAACAGGAGAGGCATCAGAGCCAAAATATAGAATGACAGCAATATACAATACAGGGTACATAGTAGATCATTTGTATCATACAACCATAAAAGAATGGTATAAGGAGGTGTGGGTAGATCCAGAGGGAGATGGAGGTTGTATTTACATGACTTGCACCCCGGATGAGTATGCTAGAAGGGGGGAAAGCCTCAAGGCAGTGTGTAGAGCATGGATGCCAATAAAGGGAACTTCCACATGGGATGAAGCAGTAGCTGAGGAAGAAGAATGTAAGAGACTGGGGGAATTACAGTATTCGTTACTTAAGTAACGAAAGGGGGGAATGAGTGAGAGGAGGGGGTCCCAGAACCCCCCCATCCATTCCGAGTCAATGCACACTTCCTGGTTGTATTCTTGCGCAGCTGCTTTGGGCACAGGGCCCCGGCCACAGGGCACCCGTGCGGCAATGCCACCAGTGAACTGTAGCCCTTGAAGCCAGCCCAGACTAAAACCCATTGGCACTCCATCTTGTGTGCCCACCAGCTCCATTTTGTTTTCTCATTATGGCAGGCCAGCCATAAAACTAGAACACAAGCCTGCAGCTCACCCGTCAAGATGCGCACAGCGAGCAAGCTACTCCCCCACCTCCTCCCCTCTGTTATCCCTGCGACTGTCCGGTTCTCATGGGAGACAGGCCGCGCAAATGAAACAAACTTCACACTATCTTCTGTCTTCCGTCTTGCCTCAGTGACCCGACCGTGGCCCAGCTCAAGGCCTGGCTGCAGAGAGTCGTTCATCTCTATAAACCTGCCCCCACCATGCAGACCCAGGCCATAAAGAATACCACCCCCATACTCTTTGAACATGCCTGAACAACCCTCAAGAATGTAGTGGTTGCCCACGTTTAAATTCTCTTTTTCCTAATGCAAGAATGGGTTGTTCATGAACTTCTTAAATGTATGTGGAGTATCGAGAGACTTGGTGTAAATAACAACACACCATCCTGTTGTACGCGATGCGTATAGATAAAGCATGACCGTCAGGGTCCATTTATATAAGCATGAAATATAATAAAATATAGTTTGATGTGTGATAAAAGTAGATTACAATAACAGAATGTATAAGGTAATGTAACCTGCTCATACCAGCACAAGGCTACCTCATATTAAAGCTCAATGTATATATATATATATACACGCTGAGTCGTGTTAAAGCAACCCAGCATTACGTGCCCCGAACAGTATGATCTCATTTGTGATAATGTGTGTTAAGGTTTACAGGTAAAAGAATTTAGTAATGGACTGTTTAATCTAATGCGGGATGCAACATCCATGTGCAGACATAAGCCACCGCTGTAATTTATGTAATCATGAGAGGACCCAGTAATGTAGGGATGATAATGTGTTATAGGTGACCAAGTTATAATGCAATTATTGTGCACTACAAACCTTATGTAAAGAACATTTTGGGAGATCCTGTCCACTCATGTAACACAAGAATGCACCTTGAAGGTGTTTAGATTCTTCCACCCACCCCTCATTGTGCCATAACAGACTAGGAGACGCGTAATTATGGTATTTAAACAGCTTGATTCTAATCTCTGCAGCAAAATGTATCACCATTGTGGTATGTGCCTTTTTGTGACCTGGCCTTTCAATTTGTAATCTAGCCCTTAAATCGAATGCCCTCTTTGTTGTGTACCAGATGGACATTCCAGACCACACAATCGTCTCAAGGCTTTAACCCCTTAACAGTATATTTTTTAGTATACTAACACATTGTTAAACTGTCCATCAGTAGATCTAACACCAGGCTCAAGAAATGCACTGTGACCTATGCCCAATGATAACTAATGTAAAATTGAGAAATGTCTTTCCTTGGGTGTTAAGGTTTACAGGTCATAGAATTTGCAGAACATGATAGATTGTAGTATTGGATGAATGGTTATGTGTGGCCACAAGGGCAAATGTTAAGCAACAAAAAATATGTATCACCCTGAAAGCTGCCCGACACAGCATTCCAACCCGATGAGCCCAGCTGACCGATTGACCTGAAAAGCATCATCACAGCACCACGTGAATTTGCATCAATCACAGCGCACCGACCCTATGGCACCTATATGTGCTCGTCCCTAGATACCAATGCCAACTCATCGTGTGCACCCTAGGCCTCCCCTCTCCTGGATGACGCAAAAACTGTATAAAGTCAATTTGGAACATGTTCTCTGCAGAGCGCACTCAACGTGAGCAGAGTAGATTTTGCTTACCCTACTTTAGATTAAAGATTTTGATTTCACAAGCACATGGTCCTGGTCTCATTCCCTTCGGGGGTGCGTCCTATTTGACTCTTATCAGGAGAATTAAGTGCATTTTTGGAGGCTTCTCACTTTGACTGTCTTACTGTTTGATACCATGCCTTCCTTTCATATGGTGTCAGGGTGGTATGCGACTCAATTGAGACGAATTGGGTAACCCTAAAATTACAGAAGCTTAGTCATAGAGCCTCAGATCCCTCTATCGCCACAAAAGAATCCATAGGCTTTGATAAAAGAGGAATGATTCCCAGATTTAGTCCCAGTACCCTTCCCGGGTGCTATAGAAGTTTGGCTCCGAAATCTGGCCTGGCCTGGAAGTTCAGTCTGGATGTCCTAGCTGGCAGCATAGATCCTGACTTCCGTGGAGACATAAGGATTCTCCTACAGAACCATGGTGAAACTCCATTTGAAGTACGTTGTGGGGACAAAATTGCAAAGGGAATTCTTGAAAGGGCTCTATTACCCCGTTTTATAGAGAGTGAACCAGAAGACTCAGAGAGGTACCTTAGGCTTTGGGGAAGCTGATGAACCATCTACGACTGAGGCAAAGAAGGAAGAAGAACCTAACATCCTTCTTGATCTAGCCTTCACCCAGTGAAATGTTCCAGCACTCGCAGAGGCTTTCTTGCAGGTGATTCATGAAGGGGAAAGGTTAGAAAAGGAAAGTCCCTTTTTTTTCAAAAGACAAGGATTAGTATATAGAAAGGAAACCTCCAGGGATGGCCTGAGTAAAACTCAGTTAGTAATCCCCAAAACCCATTGGAAGATTGTGCGAGAGATTGCACATTCTCATTTGACAGGAGGACACTTAGGACAATCTAAGACCCAGGCGCACATCAGTGGGAAGTTTCACAGGCCAGGTATCCATGCTGATATAAAGAACTTCATTCAGACATGTGAAATATGTCAGAAGACCAGTATGCATATTCCCTTGCCTGCCCTTCTGAACCCTTTACCAATAATAGAAGTCTCTTTTTCCCGAATTGGGATTGATATCATTGGACCGTTGGAAACCTCTAGACTGGGTAACAAATATGTCCTCATAATCGTTGATTATGCTATCCGATACCCAGAGGCGTTCCCCATACGGAACAACACAACCCAACATATTTTAAAACATCTGTTGCCATATTTTTCCAGAGTTGGTTTATCCAAGGAAATTCTAATGGATCAGGGATCCAATTATATGAACAAACTCATGGGTGAAGTCAAGCAATTACTCCATATTTCCACCTTAAAAACCTCAGTTTACCACCCCAAAATGGACGGATTGGTAGAAAGTTTTATTAAAACACTTAAGACGATCCTAAGAAACTTGGTAGACAAGGACGGGAAAGACTGAGATTGCATGATTCCCTGGGCCCCATTTGCAGTAAGAAAGACCCCTCAGGCATCCAATGGATTCTCTCTCCTTTCGAACTACTTTATGGTAGGGAACCAAGAGATGTCCTAGACATGCTCTGGTAGACCTGGGTGGAAAGAGAAGAGGCACATATTCTCCTCTCACAAACAGCTACCCGATTACGAGAGCATTTGAAACTTATTCGAAATCTAGTCTATACTCACATGGAAAAAGCCCAAGCACTATAAAAGTCCACCTACGACAAGAAGATAAACTTAAGATATTTTTCAGTAGGATAAAAGGCATTAGTCTTCTTACCTACCTCTGAAAATAAACTTGTCGCAAAGTGGCATGGGCCATATGAAGTACTAGAGCAAACAGGGACCAGTGGTGTGGGGCATGTAGGAAAAGAAGGAAGAAAAAGATGGCAAGGACATCAGGGTGACAGTATTAGATGGAGAGAGCCAAGTTTTAGTAAGGCGCAAGAAGTGGAGATGGAAGCGGGAGAAAAGGTCAAGAACAGAGTAAGCTTTGTTGTTAATGGAACATGAGCTCCAAAGAGCCACAGTGAGAGACAGAGAGAGAGCAGCATGGGGTTGGAGGGAGATAAGATTGTTAAGCGTATAAGAGGAAGGGTAGGAAGGTGATGATGAGCGACCAGAGCAGGAATAGGGTGGCATGGAGTAATAAGGGAAGAAAGAAATAACGGAAAGAACGCCGGAAACATAGCAAGAAGGAGAAGAATTCAAATGCCACAATGAAAAAAAATGACTGGAACCTCCAACTGTAGCGGGAGGAGGGCATAAGGGTGGATGGAAGGGCAGGGAAACCGAGCTGGCAGAATGGCATTAGAAAGGCCAGCAGGGAGCAAGAAGCAAAACAGAAAAAAAACAGCATGGCTGAAAGCCAGAAAGGACAGAGCTCCCATCAGCAGGCAGCACAGACTTTGCCAAGAGCTTTGCCCCAGGCAAGATCTTAACACTTCCTGGAGGTGGTGGGCAGGTTAGTGGGAGGTGTGGCCAGTGTCCTAGGGACTGACAGGATGATGGTAGTCCGCAGAGGAGCTGGGCCAGACCACGGCCGAGATGGATCAGGCACCAGATCTTGATTCTGTCGAGGTGGAAGACAGGAAGCACTCAATGTAGGCAGGCTAGGGCCCGTCCACGCCATAGTATGCCAATTCTTCAGCTACATCTTCCACGAATCGTGCCTCTCAGTGGACCCCAAGAAAGTGTTGGCTGCTTGGGCAGCACTACCTCCAACACATCTCTTAGAAGGCAGTAGCTTCCCAGGTCTGCTTAGCTACTGCAGGCATTATATCAATAACCTGGCAACAATCTCGGAGCCACTTCACAATCTGCCAAAAAAGAATTTTCCATGGGTATGGACTGGGATTGAGGAACTTGCACTTCAAGGCACCACTCACAGCCGATACCACCATGGCATTTTTCATCCCTCAAAACCCACAGGGGTGGTAGATGACGCAAGCCTGTATTGTTTGAGCGCTGTACCGATACAGATGGATCAGAATGGTGGTACAAATCCAATTGCATACACACGCAGAGTCTGGTGACTACTGAACAAAGATATTCATAAATTGAGTGGAAGGCTGCTGGAGTATCAGCAGCACTTCCATATGTAGGCACCCCACCACAATAAAAAGGTTGATCCTCCAGCTGCAGGAGCGCGTAGCCATGCTGATACATAATTGAGGAGCAGGGAACCCTGCACATCATTTGTTGGGGCACCCTGGAGCCATCCCCAAAACGCTGTGGGCAAGTGTGTGCATGATGGATGAACATGTACACATGCTTGGCGGGGCAGCCCTCACTCTTTCTATCTTGGGTGAGGAAATTGCAGAGGCCACCGAGCAGAAAAATGTTTGCAGTGGATAATAGAAGACGTTTGTTATCGTCAATGTAAGGGGCTGCAAAGGTATGGCAGCCGTAAAAGCCATTTTGCAAGGCCTATGAAGGGCCCACTTAATGGCTATACGGGTGGTGAGGGGTGGAGGACTGAAGTTCAAACCACCATGTCGATACTTCCACTGGATGCCAGGGATTCTATTTAATCGTCGCTCCAGCCGTGCCAGGTGCAGATAAATGAGAATTCAGAGATACTGCATGAAAGAGGTTCTTTCTCTTCCCCTTTGCTCCCTGTGCCACGAAATCTCAGGCAACTCTAGGCCAACGAAAAAGCAACAAGGTCTACATAAAGAATAGACGTCCTACTCATAAATTCAGAGCCAAACATATGAAAAGTGACTAAAGGATCCATGGTTGCAGCAGCCAAGAGGACCTAAAACATACCTCTCAACTCACACGCTTTAGGTGGGAGTCACCCGCCTAGTAATGAATTAATTCAACTGCCAAGCCTACTACTCATCCATTTTTTTCAATGGGTTCTCACCCATCCAAAACAAAATTCTCCTTTTTCAACCACCTTGGGCAATTAAAAGGTTGAAAGGTATGCTAACAGTTAACAAGTCATTACAGTTTATTTAAGAAACTGTTAGAGCAGGCGGACATGTAGCACACACTGATCTGAGGACCAAATGTGGACAACAGTGACAGTGAAGTGGAAGGGATGGGACAAGATATGTGTGAGCAGGACCATCAAACAGAAAGCGAATCCTTCCAGAGTTCTCCAGGAATAAACAAGCAGCAAGAAGGATCACCCTCAATGGAGAGGCCATCGCTGGACAGGACAAGATATCTGAGAAAGTTGAAAGGAATCCTATCGCAATGATTCCATGATTTTCTAATGTTTAACTAAGTAGTACAATGAGCAGTTGAAATGGTTATTGTGTTATATGTAACCTATAATGTTATCTGTGTATGTTGGTTGCTTTGCATCTGGTGGCAAGGAATGTTATACTGTTAGTTATAGAGTGATGATGTGGCCCACATCATCACGATATTCTGATAAAGAAGCTCGCTTGGTTCACACACACAAGTCAGTCCATGCTTCACCATACTGGCTCTGTGTATTTCTGATGTTACTCGCCATAGGCACATGTGCATTGCCAGGCCCTGGCTACGGAGGTATTACTCTGCAGTGTCTTGCTGCCTGTGGCTCCCTCTGACTAAAAGGGCACTAAGGCAAGAGCCTGTAAAATGTCTTATCTCTGAGGGCGTGTAGTGTATGTATTTACAAATAAACAATCGTTAACGTGATGACAGCAGCAGCAAACATATAGAACAAAAAGCAGCCCAAGACATATCAATAGACCGCATATGATGAAGCCAAAGACTCTACTGCTCCATTGATTAGCATTTTTGGGAAACGAAATAGCCTATGAATTGGAGTGAAAGATGCATCTAACGATATGATAAGGCATTTATAACGTGCCTATACACACACAAGTGTTTCAAGGCGCGAGAAAACGAGCAAAAGGAAGGTGTAATAGCAATTCAGCCTCCCAGGCCCGGCTGAAGATTTATGGGGGTCCATTTCAACATTATGGTTGGCCTTACCCCCCCCATACCGTGCTTAGAGTGGAAAACAGCCTGAGGCACCCGTGGGGGGCATACATTATAGGGGAAACAAAGAAATACAGCCAGGGGTTAATGGCTGCCGATTACGAGACGCCAGCCAGTAGGAAGCCAAAACACTAGATGTCCACTGAAAATCTATATGTCCTTCTTTGTTAGCAAGTGGGGGATGTGGAGGAACTGGTCTTAAAAGTCAACGAGGTGATAACACTTCTGTATAACCCGATGGAAGCGATGTCTGTAAGGCCACCCGCAAATACAGCTTGTAAGGCGAGTGCTGCAAAGAGCACATTTAAAGTCCCAGAATGAAAGTTATATAGAAAGCAATATATTTTGGTGTTATAAGACTACTGACTGGCCACATGGGGGCAGTTACTGAGGGTCCGCCTGAGGCTCGAGGCCACTTTCAAGTGAAAAGTTGAAAGGCCCCGACGCCTGTAGCCCCGTCACCTCCTGAGCGTAGAGAAAGGGGGAAAGTTGACATTGCAAAGGGCTCTGCCCTTGCATAGGTGCTGACTACATGGGGAGGTTGACCCCTATAATCCTTTGACGAAGGGGCCAGAAGTCTCATTTTGCACCCATGGATAATTCTGCATGTATTTTTGTATTGGAGAAGTAAAAACAAATTAAAACGATTGAATGCTGTGCACTTTTAAATCTTTCAGTGTGACAGTGCTCCTGGCTCCTCGCCTGCTGGGCTAAGGTTTAGTTAAGTGTTAGAATGTATCTTGCAAAATTAGCAAGTGCTGCTCACTTCAAAGTAGGAGGGTCAATGGTCCACCAGAGTCTTAATTGAACGGTGGAGGGGGAAGGAGAGGACTGCACAAGCCAAAGCTCTTTGGCAGTTGGCAAAGTAGTAGGGGGGAAGGTGAAGATCCAAAAGCAGAATGTTAGGAAAGGTAGCTACACAGGTTAGGCAACTGTTGCTGAAATGTTATATGTTTAGACCTGCCTGTAAATCCTATGGCTTTTTTTCCAATTATTGCTGTAGAATATGCTCTAAAATAGGTTGTTTCAACCTGGGAATGGGTATGACTCCCTCGCTTTGCTCGGTATGGGAATTTCTGCCCCGTAGCAAAAATCAAAATTTAGCACCAATGGTGCTCGTAACTGAGCCACCCCTGTTCTGGACTACCTGATACCAGGGCCTAATACCATGAAATTCCTAACACTGTAGCCGCAGGACTCGCAGGGTCAGTATGTCATACATGACAACCCTCCCAATTTAGGCGGGAGACTCTCGATTTTCCTGTAAATAATGTTGCTATTTTTTACTGTCTCCCGCCTAAAATATCCCTAACCCCAATGCAGTTCAATGGGGCCTTAGCGGCAGCAGCATCCCGGGCTGTTTAAAAAAAAAGTGCCCCCCTCCTCCCCGCTCCCTATTCCGATGAAAAGTACTTTGCTCCCTCGTCAGAGTGGGGAGGTAATCATCTGAATACCTGTTTTTATAAAATGCGCCCACAGGTGCCTTCTGCGCCTTCTCCCACTACGCCAGCTCGGGGAGCCCTTGAAAGGTTCCCCCGAGCTGGCATGGCGGGGGGCTAATGGCGCCCTGAGAGGCATGGCGCCCCGGGCAGTCACTCGGAGTGCCATGCACTAAGGCCAGCCCGACATGTATTGTATGTCAATATATCATCCACTGACTCTGCCTAACACTGCAACTTACATGCAAACCCTCAATATTTAGGAGGGAGACTCCTGATTTTCCATTGAAAAATATAGCTATTTTTCACGTTCTCCCACTAAAAAAATGATTTCCCTAATGCATTCCTCAGGTGAGCCTTGTGCTGTGTGGTTCCCTGTCCCACCCCCCTTTCACCAGCATGGCACTGGGCCTCCCCATGCACGCTGCTGCGGGCTTGAAAACCTGCATCCCAGTTCCCGTTTCGTAGTGGACCGCTGCCCACACCCTCCCCCTGGACTCTATTGGTCCACCCCTCCTTATCCTGACCTGGTCTGGGCAGCCCATGCGGCTAAGGGCCCCAAGGCAAAGGGTGGCTCCATATCGTGTCTGCTGGTGTCATCTGAGGAAGCCATTGGCCAGTCTTCATCCAGCAACAACCACCAAAGTAAGTCTGGCATGGGTGGGGAGTAGAGCAATCACTCTACTCCAGAAATCCCTACCACTCTACATTACCCTACCTCAGAACGGTGAATACCAGCATGTACCACACTTAGACAAGATTGTGAATATTGACTTGCGTCATACCTGGATAAAAATGTGAATGGTGGTAAGTGTCACACTTGGACGGAACTGTGAACATTAGCCTGTGTTGCATCCACTCTACAGGATTCTCAAATCTAGGTGTAGCCTCCATCTCTGTCTATCATTGTCAGGTGAAGGCCTCCCACTCAGAAATGTGAATGTCAGCGAGTGTCACACTTAGTTAAGAATTGTGAACAATAGCCTCTAATGTCTATAGTCATTAGCCTGTGTTGCATCTAGATGGGCCTGTCAATACTAGCATATGCCACACTTGGATATAATTGTAAACGTTAGCCTGTGTCGCATCCAGAAAGGACTGTAAACATTAGCAACCGGATACATAAACAAAACCGCACGGACTAGGAGAAACATAACCAACTAACCAAAACCTTAAACTTCTACATACTTAATTCACACACAACCACCTCTCTCACAGCAAACCGGGCGACCTTCACCACGCCGCAACAACAATCAACACATAGATCGCAAAAACAGCACACAAGAACTCGCTTCAATCCTATACTCACACCGAAGCTCACAGCACAGTGAAAACTGATCTAAAGCTGCCAACAGTACACCACCTTCTCACTTGCCTACGCCCTCTTCACCCACTAACCCAGCCCACCTCTTTGTTTTACAGATCCACCTGAGCGACTGGGGACCAACTCTGTTGGTGCACTATATAAATACCTTTAACATTTAACATGGAAAATGGTTGTCTCCAGATTTCTCTGACAAAATCTCCCTCCCATGTGCGTAGGAATGTTGGCATGTATGCTACAAGCCAGGACTACAACCCCAACCCTAGACTAAAGCCTGGTTCGCCACAAATCTACCCGGAGAATTTTCAGGGCACTGTCTAAATTTCTCTCGATCTCAGATGAATTGTCACGTTGCTTGTTTCAGCTCATTTGAAGACTTTCAGTCAAGCTCCTACTTTCTCGTTCCGTTCGTTTGGGATCACGAGGTAGGATTTAGACTTCCAGAAGCGTAACGTCACGTGACATACTTAATTGCCGAGCGATACTGCAAGGGGTGTATTTACATGGATGGGACGTAACGTGTAAGTCATGTGACGAGAATCCGATGTTAGGTCCGTTTCTCTAATGAGAAATAGACACTAGCCCACTACCTTGCCAAGAGGGAATGGGTTGCAGAGACTAATCAGGTGGAGTGGGATTGCATGGTTTGAAATGGGGGTTCGTGTTGGTGGTAAAACGGGATAAGCGGGCGACAGAACGGTCTGATCCGGAGCCAATTGTTGCTGAAAAGGGCCTTAAATGTAGTAAAGGTGCTCTGTGAGATTAACAAAACAGAGGCTGAACACAAAGCAAATCCAGTTGGATTTGACCTGTGTGCAGTCACGCCTGCAATAACCCCACAGTCCTGCCTATACCGTGGAAGTGTTGCCAGGTCCGCTTATTATAAGCGACTTTGGGCTTCTTTTTGCCCAACGTCGCTTATAATTTTTGCTGCTCGCTTGTTGCGGTATTTGTCCGCTTATTACTCCTATTAACCGCTTATTGTTGTGCTTTTCAGTTCACTGATTAAGCGCTTAATAGGGGTAATGAGCGACCAAAAACCGTAACAAGCAGAATCACTTCACCGCTGGGGCCCTGCCTCATTAACATGAATGAACTTCCCCAGGCCACCAGCTTTCTTCATTTCAATCCCTGCTGCGGCGCAGCGACCCGTGCTGCTAAATTTCATTAGGGGGGAGGGGGAGGGGAAGGGGATTGGGTTACTGTCGGTGCCACAGCAGTGAGGTGAAGAAGCACTACAATAAGCCACGGGGAAGTTAACTCTTATTTAAATCATGTTCTAGGAGTTAACATCCCCGTGGTTTACTGGGGCGGCTTCACTTTTCCAGATGCAGAGGGGTCTTTGGTTTCTACGGACAACCTGCTTTTTTGTCATTTACCTGTGACTTGCACTGTAAAGGTTAAGGACACTCCCCTGGTAATAAGGATGGGGAAGTGTGGGTGCGTTAATATAAGTCTTGGGAAGAGTCGTGGTCTGTTGGGAGGATAACTCTGTGTCCGAGACTGGAGACCCCCCTTCAAAAGGGGGCGAGTTGAGATGTGGGCCGATAGCAATAAGACAGGAGAGCTGGGTTACCTGGGCATGAGTGGCTGGCATTGTTGGGATTTCAGGGTGCGAGACTTGAGCAATAACAGTGTGCTGCTTGGGTTTTTTGGGGGGGGCAGCCTATACATGAAACGGGGGACACCAGCACTGGTGAGGCCATATGCCTTTAGGGGTGGCAGGCTAAAAACCCCCAGCTCATGCGGACCGAGCTGACCCCCTGGCAGGGTGGCCCCATGGCACACTGGCCTGGAAGCTCTGATTAGACAGGGTGGGCCTGCAGGCTTTCATAAGAGACAGACTCAGTTCGCTTCTCTCATGGAGTCTGCAGCTGTACTGCCTCACGTGCCTGCAGGGCTCCCTTTTTTTAGTTTGGGCCATGGCCCATCTTAAAAAGGCAACACACACGGGAGGGTTCACTACAAAACAGCTAGCAGCCTTGCCATGAGGGCTGAGTGCGATGGGTTCCCTTGAGGTTAGGCGGTGACAGTGAACCAGCGACTTAGGCTTGAAGAATGGTGGGTGCTTAAAGGAATAGAGTTCCATATTGTGGGTGCTTGGCCGGAGAAGGAGGATCCCCCTATGCCGGTCGATTTGGCAGAAGAGATGACGAGGAGAGACAGAATTTGAAATTGAGGGGGCTGGGAGCTATTTACCTCCTGCTTGTAGCCTAGAAGAGTGTGGTTAGCTATGCACTAACATCTACCAGAAGCTACTTTTGGCTCCCCAGGCCAACTGATGCCAAATAAACACCCCTATGTGAGTTTAACTCTGTGCTATACATAAGCATTAGGGCACATCTATATAACATTTAAAGCATAAGGGTTCATACAAAATAAGCAAAACATTAAGTTTGCATCTTATTTTGAAGTTAGATTTGCAAAATGCTATGTCCTAGCTCTTGGTTCCCCAGTGGTAGCTTCAGTGGCACTGGTTCATGCCATATACCCTGAAGATGCTTTTAGCTCCTGCTCATCTAATCTGAATTTTGACGACTGGGAGAGCTGTTCCTGATCTCAGGTTTTATGTTGGGTTTGTAGGGGGTGCGCATTTGTTGTACATATACTGGGCCTGTGTTGTGCAGAGCATGGTGGGTGATGCACATCGCTTTGAAAGTTGTCCGTCGCCCGACAGGGAGCGGGTGCAGGGCATGTATTCATGTAGATAATAGAGGGAGAGTGATACTATGTCTAGCTAGTGGCTTGAAACTTGCATTTTTGACCCCTGCATTACCTATTGTGACATTTCAGTTGTCACTTCCATTCTCCTTCAGTTGACTGTGCCAGAGTCTGTGACTTTGCACTTTACTGCTCTGTATCGCTACCCATACCTTCTAGAACTCTTGCAGCATGTACAATTCAATTGTTACCATACAAGCAGGGCTCAGAAATGTGCATGATGATGTGCTGCTATACGTATGTGGGGAACTGAAGTGGCGATGCTCATTAGTGTCACATTTTAGAATTAAGCTATCCTATGTCTGGTTATGAATTAGGGTAACAATTTTCACTTCCAAAAAAAGAAACTCTGGCAGCAGTCCTTCCAATACTGTGGTATGTCTGGCCGCATGGTTTATAATGTCAATAGCTAGTGTACTAAAGGGCTTTTTTATTTGAAGCAATGCTTGCACATATTGTTGCCAGAATATGCCCTTCTGAAAGTTCTATTATTTGGTAGTCTTTTAGACCATCACTAAATGTTTAATTTGCATTGGGGCGTGCTGAACCCTGGAAGTCTGTACATTATATACAGTGTACCAATCCTGTTACCCCACCGAACACCTGAAATGTGCATGGGTGATACTGGGTGAATAAAAGGTCTTCTGAAGTAATTTTGTGCTTTCAATTTCAGGTTACTATCCGGTGAAGATGAATAACATGGCTGACAACCACAAAGAGAGCTGGGACTCTCTTGTTCTTGCTGCCGAGCACTATCGCCGACAAACTGGAAATGACGTTGTTTTAATTACAGCCTACAAGCCAAAACTTCAATCTACATTTGCCTATACATCCCATGGCAGCGGTGCCCTTTCTGATGCTGCCCAGCGATACATAGAAGACATCGCAGTAGTACACAAGACCACTGTACTCACCAACCCTGTCTCCATCAGACAGGTGAGCAAAGAGGCAGCAGCAACAGACAAAGACTCCTATTCAAAGAGTTATCCCTCGATCTATGGCAGAGCTCACTTCTCTTCTGTGGAGGAGCATCCCAAGCCTGATGGCTGGCTCTCTGGTAACACAGTGGAGCCTGAAGTCACGCTGGATGAATCTGATGAAGACGATGTTAATGAGACTAAACTGTCAAAGACTGGAGATCTGGAGAACCCTAGCGATTCAACCGGTGAGTTGGAACACAGCTTAACTTTCCAGAAATAACACCAAGATTGGCTCTTGGTACACTGTGTAGCATTTCAGTACCATTCATTCTAGGCATTGAGTAGGCACTCTCATGGAAAGTTGGGAATCTGGCCGAGACTTATTGCATGGCAGCTTTGTGGCTGTTAAACTAAATGGCACCTGTTGCCTCGCTAAGCATATTCCATGCTGCTTTTAACTTTTACAGGTTTTACTTGCTTTTGCTTGGCTCATCAGGTGTTTCCTTCAGTTAACCTTAACCCTTCAAGGTGTCTTAGTGGACCTGTGTGCTAGAATCCTTGTAGTTTGTTCTGTGGGTAGGCCTTACTCTTTAGACTCCACTGGAGTATGGCGCTCTTTATTGGTATCAGTTTAAAGACTGCCAGGGAGTCAATAGGATCTTTAGCAACCTACGTTTACAAGCCAGTGGTCAAACTGCTGCAGCTCTACTCCCATTTTATCCCAACCTTTGTTTGCCTAACAAGGTTATTTTATAACTGAGGATAGTGTGGAGATCCAGCAAAAGTTCACAACAGGCAGTATATATCATGTTTACAAGGCTTATTTTGAAGTTATAAGAACAGAATGTTGTTGTCAGAAGGGCATGTCTAATCGTTCTAATTTCTGTGGATTCTTTTGGGAATTTATTCAGTTCTTTAGAATGGCATTTAAAGGCACATTTTTTTCGCATGTTGTCTTTTGGAACGCTTTGTGACTTTCACTATTCGTAGAATTATCCTTTAGGATTCTCTGTATCTCACATTGTATTGTTGATTTTTCCGCTATGTTTCCCAGACTTTCGCAGAATTGGTGTTCTTTCTCTTTGTCAATGTTTTTTACACTTCCACTACATTATTTTTATTTTATTGTGGAAAAGTTAACTAATAAACCTTACACAAAAGGAGAAAGGGAAAAAGAACATACCAAATCATCTTAGTAAATAAACATCAAATAAAGCCATTTCGAAATACAATACAGCAGCGTTTCTTTTTTTAACATTTATATTTTATGGAAATATTCTACAATATAACATGAGCTGTGTCCACAATAGGAAGGGCTACCACACCACATATGCATTAACGTTTTGGAAACAATTATTTAACAGAGATCCCCCCTGGATGTCCTCATTTCTGGTGTGGGGGGCGGGATAACTTTGAAGCTTCATAGAACCGAACTGCCAATCTCTCCCTTCTACAAACAGCCACAACAAATGAGAGAGAGCATTTAAAAACTCCCACAGTAGGCAGCTGACTCCCTCGATCCATGTTAACCACTTTCATCTCTTACCGACCCTGGACAAAGTCTAGGTAAGGAGGTAAAAAAGAAAAAGAGAAAAAAACCAAGGTGGAACCAAACCTCAAAATAGTGTTCAACACTCTAACATTACGGAACTGCTGGTCCTGAGTGATTCCTTTCTCATCCTTTATCTTCCACAGCTGATAGTTCTGGTATTGTGTTAAAAAGATCTTCATCCTTTTCAACGTTACAAAAGATAAATTCCTTCTCCTTTCATGTGAACCCTAGGTTTGGCGAGATGTTAGATGCCTGCCTTTTGGTCCCCGGGGAAAGAAGGTCTTTTTAAAAATAATTTTTGGGAGAATTCAGCAGTGTCCTGTCTCGGGTGCTAAATCAGGGAACAGACTAACCCTCTTTTGCTGATATTCTAGGTTTGCTTTCTCCTTTTTTTAAAACTTAGATGTTTATTGACATTTTTTAGGAAATACAAATTCACAAATTAAGGTATCAGAACTTGTCAAACTTCCTTGAACAAAATCGCCCCATCCCTCCCCCCTCTGTTGAGTTCAACCCAGTGACCTTTCTAGCAGAACGAACATTAGTCCAGTTACAGGAGGCGAGTGAGCTACACTCAATGGCTGAACAGGACCGTTGATTGGCTCATTAAATCCCTTTCCAGCTTTGGCATAGTCGTTGGCTGGTGTGCTTACTCCATGGCGGTCAGAGTTTAGATTTATCACTACCCCATTTCAACATAAAGGATATTTCAATATGAAACTATTCCAAATAGTCGTTCACCACAGCAGACATTTTCTCATACGTAAATATGTCCCAGGTTTGTTTGTTTGTTATGCGCGCCAAACCCGAGGGTATCGGGGCGCAGGAGATACAAGAAGACTTTCGGCTTCGGTTACACAATCAAATACAGAGATACAGGAGCATATATACAGGTGCAAGGAAATACAGATACAGGTGGATAGGTATATCCAAGATGTAGGGTACATGCAACATGAACATAATTTAAGATAATCTGGAAGCTATATACAGTACAGGTATAGATACATACATTAAAGGTAGTTCTCTTTGAGCCAGTTGATGAGGTTCTGTCTGAAATTCAGGTAAGTTTGGTCAACTCTCGGGAGGGGGAAGAGAGTTCCAAAGCTGAGAGGCTTTGACTGGAAAATTACTCCCCTCCCCCCCCCTTCTTTGGATAGTTTAAAGCTTGGGACAGTCAGACAATAAGTGTTGGCTATTCAACTGGGCCTGCTGGAGGATTTTCTAGTGAATCTATCGGTGAGGTAGCGGGGCGCAGCATTGTTCAGGCATTTGCAGGTAAGTGAAGCGGTTTTCAGCCTAATTTTGTCACTAGTAGACAGCCAGTTATTCTGTCTCCTTCAGATATATGCTCGTTCCTTGCTATACCCAGGGCAGCTCGAAGGGCATTATTCTGGAGCGTCTGTATTCTCCTAACAATGTATTTATTGGCACCAATATAGAGGGAGTTGCAGTAGTCCAGTTTAGACAGGATTAATGCTCTGGCCAGAATCATACAGCTGTTCTTGGAAAGGAATGGTTTGCCTGCTCCGATTAATTTACCTGTATATGCAGTGGTAGAGGCCATGGAATTAACTTGTTTGGCAAAGGTGAGGGTGGAATTGAGGTAAAAGCCTAGGGTTTTTACCTCTTTGGCAACTTTGATCAGATTACCGTCGATGTTAAAGGATGTGTAATTAGGGCCGAGCTTGTTAAGGTTAGACGTGGTGCCCAGGATGATGAGCTCAGTTTTGTCATCATTCAGGCATAGACCATGGGCAGCCATCCACGCCTGGATGATGAGGTAGACACTATTTACCAAGGCCAAATCCTTTTCGTAATCCCCAGTAAGTGGTAAGGTAATCTGGGTATCATCTGCATACTTAGTTTAGGTGATACCAAGATAGTCCACATCATCAAAAAGGGGCTTGGTAAATATGTTGTACATAGTAGGAGATACACAAGAACCCTGAGGATTAAGGGTAAGAGTTTATCTACCATGATGTCCTTTTTGTTCCTTGTTAAAGTGGGAGGAGCTGATAGACAATGTTTGGTGGTTGCTAGTATGAATGATGAAAGGTGGTGGTCAGTTCATACCTGAGGGGTTATGGCAGTAATCAAGGCACTACAGTTATAGTCCGGCACCCAATCAAGTGTTCTTCCTTTGTCGTGTGTAGGTGAATTCACTCTTTGGGTGAGGCCAAATTCTGAGAGGATATTAGCAATGACAGTTGCTTGAGGATCATTGGAATCATTAAATCCCAGATTAAAATCCCCTAACAGAAGTACTTGCAATGTGTTTTTTAGTTTATTATAGATAATGGTAGAAATATCCTCCTCAAATGAACCGATGGGTACTATAAATGAGATGAATGGTAAGTGTTTGGGAGTTAGCTGTAGGTAATTTGGCCATGAGTGATTCACAAGATTTGATCTCTAGTGAAGGGACTAGTCTCATAGATAGATTGGATTTAGCAATGAGAGCTATACCACCTCCTCGCGACTCACCTCTGTCTGCTCTAAGAATGGTGTAGTCACTAGGCACTGCTAGCATAAGGGCAGGGCCTGCTGCAGCATGTAGCCAGGTTTCAGTGATGGCAAGAAAATCGTAATTTTCTGCCAAGATAAGGTCAGATATCTCTGTAGCATGCGCTACTATGGATCTGGCATTTATTAAAGCCCCCTTGAGGTCAAGGGTAGAGCTGTCTGTCTGGATATGAGGGGAGGTATAGTTAGTGGCTCCAACATTCTGGGATGCGATATGGGGCTGAATATGTTGAAGTTTTTTGCAAATAGGGCTGTAAATTGGGTGAGAGGGGAGGGTAATCAGAACAGGCTTTGCAGTAGCTGTTGTTTGTCTACTATGTAGACTTTTTCTTTGATAGTCTGTTTTGGTCAGAGAACTAACAGGCGGTTCAAATAGTTTGGATAGTCTTGAATTGAGCCTATTATTTCTGGAAGTTATACTGCAGGGTCTGTTGGTGTTAGGTGACCTCCAGGAAAGGTCCAAGTTGCTTAGTAAATGTTGGTGGGCAAGGTGTTCAGGTGGGGACAGTGTGAGTATGTCACTCAAAGTAACTGTCATGGGGCTTGTTTATTTTATTCAGTTTATACAAACCTTCAAAATCGTTTACAAACTCATCAACAAACAACATGTAACGTGCATCGTTGTCCATCATTCCACATCTCCCTCCAGTCCTCCTGATCCCTCCAGTGTCCTTTTTCTCCCAACGCTCATTTTATTAGACGCTTATTTCCTGCACAGCAGCAACCTGGTTTAACCGAACTTCAATTGTTCTTAAGAAGTGCGTCAGAGGAATTAACAGTTTCGAATTGGTTCCGTTAAACATGTGTCCCCACTAATCATCCGCGCACAAGGAAGGATGGCTCGCACTCCATAGGCCCAAATGCAAGGTTCTTTAATTGCAAAAGTTATTGCAAAAGAGAACCAGATGCTTCAATGTTTCTGGTTCCCTTGTGCAGAATCTACATATAAGATTCATATTTTTGTTGCCTTCCCACGTTTGTATTCGCTCCTTGGTGTTTTGAATAAGTTCATGCGAAATAGCATGAAGCGTCTACGTGCATTGGGGTCCGGGAAAAGACTGATGTATCGTTGTGCCGTGTTAAAGGCTCGGCTTCAGCTGGTACGTCTATCATCAATTTCGCTGCGGCTCTTGGGCGCAAGTTCTTTCCCAATCTATGCGCCAAATTTTTATTTTTGCAGCGTTCGATTTTCGTGTAGCAAGTTGATCTTGATATCATATTCAACTTATAAGCTTTCACATCTTTGCGCCCACATTGCCATTAGATTCTGACCTTTGTCCGTTGCACTATGGAGAATTTCAAACTGGAGGATTTTTTCTCGAGCACGGGTCTTTCGAAACAATGATAGCAGGTTCCAAGTGATTCTAGCCTGTAATGAGATAAGGGATAGCTCATATCTGATACAAGATGACATCTTTCCTCTTGGGAGGCCCAGTACTTTCGTCCAGAATTGATTCTCTAAGGAGGACCATACTTCATAGGTACAGCCCAGAGCGTTTTCTGCCCCGTAGATCAGAGCTGGCGTGACCTTCTGTTGGTAAAACAACCTTAATGGCTCAAGAGAGAACTTTCTGAATTTCATTTTCATGATTAATGCTTGGCTCGATAGTTGAACGCATTTTATTTTAGTGTCAGCTATCCAGGGACCGTCATTGATGCAGGAACTTAGTATCATTCCCAGGTATTTCACACTTTGTGATATCTTAAGTGACGCTCCACCTAGGGTCCATATAAGCTTTTTTGCTGTTTTCGAGGACCCTCCTTTCAAGTTCTTAAATATTAAGATTTCACTTTTGCTTGGATTAATCAACAACCGATTCTCACTTACGTATTTTTGAATGGCGTTTAGTTTTCTTTGTAAACAGATGGATGTAACACCCATCACAACGAGATCATCGGCATATAAAAGCCAACTTATGTGTGTATTGTTTAATTTCGGAGGGAATGAATTTACTGCATCTATCGAGATGCCAATATCCGATATAAAAAGGCTAAGGATGGCTGCAGCAAGCGGGCAGCCTTGTTTTATGCCCTTGCCCGTTACTACTGCCGCTGACAACGTACCAGTTTGATCCAAGCAAATCTTAATAGATGTTTGTGTATGGAGCTCCTGGATTGCAGATACAAGGTTTTCCGGGCAACCCCACAACCGCAGTTTTGCCCACAAAAGGTCACGATCGACAGTGTCGAAGGCACTCGAGAAATCAATCAACGCCAAATATACTACAGTGTTATTCTTTATAGCCTCCATTTTTGCCAAGTTAAGTAGTAGTAAATTTAGGGAACAACCTACTTGTTTGACAAAGCCGGCCTGTCTGGCGTCAACATGTCCCGTATTTCCGGCCCATTGAACCAACTTTTGTTGAAGGGTAGTGGCATACACTTTGCCCAGAACATCTAGCAGTGCCACTGGACAATAGTTTTTTGGGTTTGACCTATCCCCTTTTTTAAAAATTGGTACAATGATCCCCGTTTTCCATGATTTGGGAGAATTGCCTAAGTTGTTTATTCTTTTGAATAGTGCTACGCATGTCTCAGCCCAAATCTCGGGATGTTGTTTTATGGTGTAATTCGTTAGGCCGTCCGGGCCAGGAGCTCTTGAGTTACTGGCCTTCGTTATTATGGCCACAATATCCTCTTTACAGTATGTTGGGGTTCGAGGTGAAAATGTTAACTTGGACTTATCACCCACACTTTCATTGCCCCTATATAAGGCCTCAAAATGAGAGATCCATGCTGCTTCTGTCACTTGGCACGTTTGCAGCGATTTTTGCGGCGCCTGCATATTGTTTATAATCTGCCAAAACTCTCTTGTGTTTTTGTTCTTTAGAATGGATAGCATTATCTCAGCATCATTTTAAAGCGTCAGATGTACATGGGCCTTCAGCCAATTCTTATATGACTGTTTGGCTGCTCTGATTTGTGTCTTTCTGGAATTCATATCTAATGTACGTGCCTGTCGCATCTGTCGTTTGTGAATATGTATTTCGGGGTCAAACCAGTGTTTTCGAACCAACTTTAAGTTTTTCAGCCCCACATTATTGGCCTTGAATTGAAACAGTAGCTGATCGTATTCTAATTGAGTACTATTTTGACAGTAGGCTACTGACAGCTGGGCGACCTCTTGTTCCTCTAGACGCAGTCTCACCCTGTTTGCTGCAACCGAGACAGTGTGATGCCACCTCAGAGGGTTTTCCTCTGTTGCTGTTATGAGGTTTGTTATTATCATATTGTGATCACTGTTTGTTTGTTTCTTGATCTCGAAGGATTTTATTTGGGCGTGCAAGTCACTTGTCACAAAGACATAGTCGATTATTGATGCTGAGTCGGCGCGCTGCCACGTTGAAGCAGGTGGCATGTCCCCCGTTGTGTTCCCATTCAGCATTTGCAGTTGCCTTATTTCCATTTCTTCGAGCCAGTCGTTAGCAAGCATCTTTTTGTCCTCTGTTTCAAGTTTAAAGAAATCGATATTCAGCTCCCCACATATCAGCATATTCGCCCTTGCCTTCCCCTCATGTAGGACGTCCAGAATTCCTGCAATTTTCTCTATGAATTACGATCTGCCTGCTTTCTGATGATTCCAGTAAACATTCAGAAGTGTTCTTTCGTCGTCATCCTCGATACCCAATTTCAGCCTTGTGATTGTCGTTTCCTGTATGAACGGAGAATGGTTACAGGATTTTAGAATCTTAAATCCCGAGGCCCTGTTTATCATGGTTATCAAGCCAGCCATCGGTCGCCCTTTCTCCATTTTTACTGCTGGATTCATGGCCACTTCAAAATTACTCACGAGTGGCATTTCAGTTAGCCATGTTACCTGCAAACATACGACTGAAAGGCCCTCCAACCAATCAGTGTTAAAAAGGTGCATAAAGCCTCACGTATTCCAGGAGGTTATTAAGCACTCCTTTGGGGTTGACTCCTCTTGGCGTTATTCTCGATCTTTCTTATTGAGCGTGGCTGCTAGCCAACCCAAATCGTCATTTTCGTCACCTTTACTAGTACGACTGTGTGTTTTGGCTACTTGCAGTTGTGAACCTTGACTTCCACTTATGGTGATTCTGATTTCCGTTTTAGGAGCCTCAGGTACACTCGTTACATTCTTCTTCTTAATGCTAGATTTAAATTCCTCTGTCTGGGTGCCTTCCCGACTCAGGCTCAACAGTTGTCCACCGGTCACAGGTGTTATTTCAATGTTATTATTTCGTGCGGGCTCTTTTTTGTTCAGAGAGCGCAACATAGTGCTCTGGTTCAAGCAGCTTTGCATATCTTCATTAACTCGTGAGGCTGGTACGTGGTGTTTCTGGCTAAGTAATTCTAACATATAAACTTCAAATCCCAATGAAAATAACGCAACGTTTGCTTCAATAATTGTGTTGGCTATCAATGAGGAAGAGACATGGAGGATTACTTTATCGTTTCGATTTTCGTTAGGAAATTCAATGATTTTTAGGTCATTAGATGTAATAGCACGTAGATTAGGAATCGGGTCAAATAACCTGATGTTCGCACGATTTAAAATCAGCTTGTCCTTTGAGTCGAGCCTCTCAATCATCACCTTAAAGACCAGTTCTAATTCATTCTCTTTTTTGGTCTTGCCTCTGTCCCTTCCTTGGGAGTCCGCTCGTGAGTATAGTTGACTAAATGGTGGGATTTCATTTGTTTTTTTGTTAGTCTGTCAGCCAAAGTCTCAAATCCAAAATATCCTCAGTTTTTGGTTTCTCTTTACTGAGCGTATTGTTTTGCAAGTCCTCTCTTTCACTCTTTTATGCATCTCTTAATCTGTTGCGTAATTTTTCCCTTTTTTGGTGCGTAGTCATAAACGGTGCACTATCCGAAGTTTTGCAGTCTACCTCTAGAGTTGCAGGTTCCTTAATAAGGTGACAAGTTCTGAAAGTCTTGGTTCTCGCCTTCTGTGGTGAGGCCGCCAGATCTAGATTTCGTGCCCTCAAGCCTAGAACTATAGAGGAATCTCCCTCTATTTCAGGTGGGCCATCATTGAAAGCGTCGTCTTGTGTGTTTGCAGAGGTTTTTTGAGTGCACTTTTTAGATCCTCGTGTAACCTCCACTTCCTCCACGTCATCATATGTAGACATGTTCAGGAGTTCTTCAGAGATGTCCATGGGCAAATTTTCAGTTTCCTTCACCGGTTGAAGGGGAAAAACTTCCTTTTCCGGCTCCGGTCTTTGTGTGATTTCTTTCAATTTGGGTTTGTTTAGATCTTTCATCACTATTTGAACAAAGTTTAGGTTCCTCAAAAATGTTCTTGCTCCCGGATTTTGATTGATTTTCTTGATCAATAAGTTCTTTGATTTTTTAGCCATCTTTGTATGTTTGGGTTTAGGTTCCTCCAGATTCGTACCGTTTGCTGGAGTACCTCCAAAAATTGAAAATACGTTTAGCTTTTCTGCACTCTTGTTAATAACAGGTGCATTTTCTTCCTTGTTGAGTTGAGGGGTCGTATTTGATGTTGTCGGTCTTTGGTTTACGAAACCCAACTGCCTCTTACAGGCTCTTGCCTATTCAAAGGCCGTGTTGAATGATATGTCGACAATATTTTCGCACTAGTGTGAGGTGCTTACTTGTCGTCCCTCTGAACTCGTCGTAGTGCCAGCTGTGTTCAAATGAAGTTGACTAGCTTGAACCAACTCTTTACTGTTGGTAAGATCAATCACGTGGACCTAAGCAGTTGACACAGACTCTTTTGACACGAGAGATGACTTCTCCGTTACATTCGGTACAGCGTCCATACTGGCTCCGTCATTCAGTACTTTTGGCTCAGAGCACTCAGTTTGAGGTAAGGTCATACTTCTTCGTGTAGTATTACTACTATTTAGGCCATTACTACGTTGCGGTCCTATACGAGTTAGCCCTTCATATTTAAATAAGGTTAGTGCATCGCGGGCAACTTCAGCCAAAAGTTTTTTGTCCATGGAGTCATTTCTGTTTTGCTCGCATAGAGATTTGAATGACGCGTCCAAGTCTTTTAAGCCTTCGTTGACATTACAGGAAGATAGGTTGCAAATTTGTTCCAAGTGAGCAACTTTCGTGTTCGATAAGGCTATCAATGTTGTGGAGTCCTTCATTGATTTGTTCAAATGTTCATATAGCTTTGTGAAAGGGGCCATGGAAATAACAATTGAGGATATTATTGCGGTTTGTAGTTCCGTTGTTAGACCAGACTCGTTAGCCTCCACTTTCTTGGCCTTTGTACTACACTTCCCTGCTTTGTTTTGCTTGGAAAGTCTGCCCCTTCTTATTTTCGGAAAGGGGCGTTCAATAAAAGATGAATCAGATAAATCGCAGTTTGCTAGGGAACTCGTACTACTAGACTGCAAATTTTGCCTATTCAGAAGCATTGATTCAGTTTCGGGCCTTTTTCGCGTTGGCAGCTCTCTTTTGTGAATTCATTTGGTTAAATGACGAGTCTTGGAAAGAGGACTCACTTATCCTCTCATTAGTTGCACAAATAGACTGCTTTGTGCGTATATGTTGTACATTTGTCCATATGTCCTCATTTGGTTCAGTTAATTGTGTATTCTGCCGTTTTAGGGCTACTTTTTGTGTATGTGGTATTTCATTATGCAAAGTGTTGCCCCTTACTATTACTACTGCATGTTTTGTTTATGGCAGTCATGGTATGCAAAATGTTATTCACAACTTCCATTGAGTCTTGGCGATCATCTTGCCTGAGACCCACCAGCTCTTCTGTTGCAAGTGTTCTTACTTCCCATTCCGGTACACTAGAATCCTTTGGCAGACCAGTCGAGGGGCAGAATACTTCATCATTGAGTTTGTCAGAGACGTTCTCAATGGAGAGCACCTCATCGGGAATTGCGGATGATTCAAAGGTCGAGCCCACACCCAAAACCGGCACTCTCCACTCTGTTGCCAACAGGGCGCCTCCCACATATCCCGCAGCTCCAGCCACGTCTTTGCCTGGCGCGAGAGGAGGAAGAGCCTGCCCACCTGAGCAGAGCGTACCGCTGTGCTCGCGGCCGGAACAATCCGACCGCTCCAGATAGCGCTTCACGCATGCGCCCTTCGTCATCCGAGGGTGATGCCATCCGCCCTCCGGCGCGGGCTCTGCAACCGACACCGCCACCCGCCGAGCCCGGGAGAGCTGGCGGGCTCGGGTCGCAGACGCCCTCGCACGTCGCCAACATAGGACTCCCCACACCCGGCAGAGCACACAGATCATCCCGGACAGGAAACGCCCCAGGTAGGTGATCGTAATGATTTGGTCCAAGTTCATCTGCGTGTAGGGAATTCTGGCAGGGGCCTAACCCAGCAACAGCGCTACTATCCATAAAGGGATAGGCTTTTCCCTGAACCTGGTCATTACAAGCGATCCTATTCAACGTCGGGTCAGCATCCGATCCCGTAACTTCCCCACAACTTTGTGAAAGTTGATTACACGGAGCACACGAGTGGTCCCCAATGACAGTTTTATCAAAATTGTTGATATTAGTGTCAATGACAACTGCACAAGGCTCTTCACTTGTGGAGGTGCATGAATAGAAACAACTTACTTTTCTTACGCAAGTCGAGGTTGCAGTGTTACGGGCTCCATTTTCCCCCTTCTCACCATGCCCTTCACGTTTCTTCTGTGCCCGTGTTCTGAGCACTGATGACTCCATTGGCTATCGGCATTGGCGCCACTCGCCAAACAGCCTAACAGCAGATTAGTCCAGCCCTTTCACCACAGGTGCTTGTTATATTACGGACTGGTGCTGGTAAGGTAGAAGGTCTTGTGTGGCTGGGCAGAGGATATAGAGCTAGTAGTACACCTAATGAGATTAGGTGTAACCTGGAAGCATACATAGTGCCCTAATGTCAGGTATAGCATAGTAATAAGCTATAGCTTATATTATTATCACAGTAAGGTATACAGTGGAGCAATAGACTATTGTGGGATACTAGTGTGAGTTGCTAATCCTCAGGCAGGATGCTGTTTAGTACAGATAGGCTGGTTCGTAATCATAGTATGTTAAACATTCAGGTTACAACAACTACAGTAATAAGCTCAATCACGTTGCAGAGATATTCAGTCGCTGAGAAGCAAGGTGACAAGCTAACTCAAATTACCGTTATACTCCAGTTACAGACAATAGGCAGAGAGCCCTATGGTATAACATGGTTGTATTTGGTTTCCAGGAAATTATACATTGTAGTCCTTACTAGAGTGGTGTACTAAGTCAAGTAAGGTGGTAGGTATGTTCAGAAATGTTAGCAGAAAGGTAAAGGTACAGGATGGAGACAAATATAGTGATAGTATATATCAATAATCATACATGTTCAAATACTAACACTAGGGCGAGATGCATTGCTTGGTGTAGGCAGGCAAGTTTAAATTTGCAGTACAGTATGAGTTATTGCCATAGTTTGTTCAACCATTTGTTTTTGGAGGGTAAGGAGGAACTCTTCCATTTCTGGTCTAAGGGCACTCTTCCCGCTCTCAGCATGGCATCAATACGTTTTGGGAATCTTAGCTCATTCCTATCCTCGTCTGGGATTCCCAGGGGCAGTTGGAGCGGTTCCAGATCAGGGGTTATTCCCACTGTGTCTTTGATCCAACTGAGGACTTCTGACCAGTAAACCCTCACCTTAGGGCATGACCAACACATGTAGAACCATGAACCTGTCTAGGGTAGCAGGGGAGGATCCTAGGAACATCTTGGAAAGTCTAAGGGGGAGAGGGGGAAGGAGCCAACAGTGTAGTATTTTAAAGTTGTGCTCCATTGCTGCAGTGTAAAGATTGCCAGAAAACATTAGCTTGTAAATTTGACCCCAGGATTCTTCTGGTATTTCCCGCCCTGACTGTTTGGCCCAAAACTGCTTGAAATGCTGTCTCCCTTCCAAGTGGCAGTATATTTAGGATTCAATTTCGAGCGATTGTCGGTGGGGTGCTTCGCGTCATGGTCCATAACGGGTCTTGATTTCAAGATTGTTGGACTTTGCCCCTCGAAGCTTCCAGCATCAAGATTTCGTTTGGTGACTTTAAACTATAGGAGGAGGGTCTATATTGCAAACTTGCAGGCTTTCACCAATGTCCTCCTGACATAAACTGGTTGACGCCACATCATTCGTGAATGATGGAGTGCCGCTCGCTTCCTCTTCGTCATCAATCGAATAGGTAGAGAGGTTGGCAAGATCCTCTGATGTAAAAAAATCCTTCTCGTCTGAGTCACCAACATCGATTCTCTGACGTTTGTTAGCATGACAATCTGTTTCCCATGCATTCAATATCGGCTGTCTGTTTTTTTGATGGATTTGTTGAATAAGGAATTTTAAGCTGGCCGTTTAAACATTGCGATCAGCCGGGGGGGTTTATTAAGTTCCTGATTAACTTCTTCACGGTGTTGGACTTGGTCTTACAACCGCTGCCCCCTGACAGTGCTGCAATTGTGGGTACTTTCTTTGATTTTGTTGTGATATTTCTTTTATCTATCAGAACTTTCTTTGAATCTGTGAAGATACCAAAAGTTTTTGTTTTTGGATCAATTGTTGAAGCGGCCGGAGGGTGAGGAAGGGCCTGAGCTTTTTTTGAGACCAAGCTCGTAATGTTGGAATTTAGTTGCACAGCATCTCCTGGCAATATTGAAAAGGGATTATCAATTTGCGGTTGTATGCTGGTACTATGGGTGCTTGATGATTGCTTGGACTCATTTGAGGCATCAGTTACTGAGGCTGCTGCTGAAGTTGAGAGGATGGAAGGACCGCCACTTTGTTTCTCTGGTTTTTGTTTTTGCGCCCCTTGAGGTGGCTTAGAAGTTGGTTTATTGAACAAGGGCTACGGCAGTAAACCGCCTAAGGAATTAATTGCGGAGATTGAAATCGACTCAAGCTTTCTTTGACACTTACACCCACAAGGTGCAACATTTGCCGGTGTTTTTTGTACGTGATGATGCATCCCTTTAGTGCATTCAATAACAGCTTCAATGAGCTCCATTTTTTGCACCATCTTGTTCCTTGCTATTTCACTCAAACGAAGTTGCCTCTTGGTGGAGGATCCCGCTTCACAATCAAGCCTTTTATGCGTGTTATCCGACAGCACCTCTAGGGTATTAACCTTGGTGGTTATCATTGTCAGTAATGCATTTTGGTCTTTTAGTGAGTCGTGTATAGATTCATACAACTTCATAAAGGGTATGAGGGCTGTCGAAATGGCGCCCATAACATTGTTGTGGATTTGTAGGCCGGCTGCCACTGATAAATGATGTTTGTTGGTTTGCTCTCTTTTGGTATCATCTTGATGCAGCATGTTGGGGGACTTAATTGAGTTATCAGATTTCAAACACTTTTCCCCCTGCAGGTGATCTCTGTACTTCAATACATCATCTCTACTAGGCTGTGTCTGTTTCCTTTTATTTAGATGTGGAAGGGAAAATGTTTTACCTGCCATCGGAGTACTGGTTAACTCTACTGGCTTTTGAATAGAATTTGCAGTAGAAGACTTTCTTTTTTAATTTGTAGACTAGCAGGAATTGTCAGAAAAGAGCGATGTCCAGCAAATGATGGTATCTTCCTTATCATTTCTGGAAGCGGAAGAGACGCCGGGCCCTTTCATAGTCTTCGTCATATTTGCAAAGCCAGCTTTTAAACGTTCGGCATGCCGTGCCTCTCTTGCAGCAGCATCTGCCAAGTGGAAGCGCAGCAGCCTCGCATCGATTCCTCCCCTTTCATTGTCGGCAGTTACAGGAGGCTGAAGGTTGCTGCACGAATCTACTAGGATCTGACCTTCTTTATTTCATAGACAGAGAGAATCTTTTGAATTTGAGCCTAAGTCCGAAGGGTGCAGAGCAATTACTTTCGAATTGTCACATGCATCATCGCCCAGCATCTTGCCACTTATAAGAATAGCCATTCCACTCGTACGCTTATCAGTCATCACATTCACTTGTTGTAAATTGGCGTTTCGCATTTTATACGTAATATCATTTGTTTACGTTAAACTGCCAGGGAGTACCGTTATTATTTAACTTCTGTGATTTGTCTTCAATTTCGCCTTTGCTCATTTTATCAATTTTTTTATTAACTGGTGTTAGCACGCTACAATTTCTCGGTCGCATATCAAACATAGCGTACTTGCTTGAAAGATATGGGAGTTCATCAGCACATTTACTTATTTCGAGTGGCTCAAGATCAGTAAACTCGGTCTGCTTGTCAGCTTTCTCAGCTGAGAGATAATCAACAGGCTTGTTTAGAGGTATGAGACTTTCAGATGCGCTAAGAGCAACTCGATTTAGCTCATCTAATGAACTTGAGTTAATGCTAGTATTTTCGCTGATAAGCGCAGTTTTTAACCCTTTATTTGCAACTTCATTGCTGAAACAAGTAGGAGAATGTGGTGATGCCACTAAAATAACAGACAAATTGTTGTGCGTGAAATGAGTGGAGTCAAAACTGTGTTCGCGTGGCTCAAGGACACAGTTATTTTCAATTACACACTCATCCTCTATCACACGCCAGTCCACTATCGGGATCAAGCTTCCGCTGTAAAAGTGACTTCTGGTTAGTGGGCCTGCCTCCGGCATTCTTGAATGCAGTGCACAAAACCATCCAAAGAAAGCTATCGGCTACGGGGAAACTTGCTAAAAGGCTTCTTCATCACCCGGCTGTCGCGCTCCCCGCTGACGCGAAGAAGACACTACGACTGCACGTCACACTCTGCGGACACATGGAGGTTTTGTATGTTATGTTGTGTTATATACATTTCTAAAGCGCACATACACCCAAGCGTATCTTGGCGCTAAGTGAAAACAGAACAGCAGAAGAACAGAGGAGCCTAATACAGATAGGTTTTAAGGGCACGACGAAAGGATAGATGGTTATCAACCATTCGAAGAGGCAGTGGGAGACTGTTACAGGTTTTAATGGCAGTGACAGAGAAAGCCTGGCCGCCGACCCGAGAGAGTCTGACTCGAGGAATGAAAATCAGACGAGCAGACTGGGAGTGCAGATGACGGGACGCCACATAGCAGGGAAATTTCGATTGGATGTATTCAGTACCCTGCTTACAAAAAGCACGGTGCACAATGCACATTGACTTGAAGAGGATGTGCTTCTTGAGGGCAGCCAGTGCAGTTGCCTGAGGAGCGGAGTAATGTGAGCTCCGAAAGGAGGGCTAATAATCGCCCGAACAGCTGCATTCTGCAGCAGCTGGAGGCGGTTGATGAGATAACCTGGCTGACCGAGGTAGAGGGAGTTGCAGTAGTCTGAGTTGCTCAACACTAAAGCAGCAACCACTGGTGCGTGGTATTCGGTTGCACAAAGGGGAGCACTTTGTGCAGTATACGCAGTTTGAAGTGACCAGACTTGCATACAGCCCCTTCCTGGGGTGCCATGGATAAAGAAGATGACAATATCACACCCAGATGTTTCACTGTTGCCGCAGGTGAGGGGCAGGTGTCAAGAGAAATAGGCCAGAAATCAGGGGTCCAGAAGGAGAGGGGGCAGGAGGTACCAACCACCAGCACCTCCGTCTTGGACTCGTTGAGCTTCAGCCAGTTGGCAGCCACCCAAGCGCTGAGATCTTCCAGGCAGCTCCTTAACCGAGTCGTGGTGTCTGCTCTGGTGAGGTTGAGCCGGACAAGAATCTGGGTGTCGTCAGCGTAGGAATAAAATCTGAACCCATGCGACAGAATAAGAAGCAGGAGAGGGCGGATATACATATTAAATAGGATGGGGGAAAGGGCAGATCCCTGAGGAACTCCACAGGAGAGCAGGCCGGGAAGGGAACAGAACGGGGGCAGAGACTGACTGAGTCCGGTTGGAGAGAAAAGCTTGAAACCAGTCAAGGACTTGGCCTGAGATGCCAGCATCAGACAGACGGGCCAGGAGGGTGGGGTGGTCGACTGTGTCAAATGCGGCCGACAGATCTAACAACACCGCTCCAACCCCGCCCTGATCAACTAGTCGAGAGAGATCGTCCACCACACCCCTTCTGGGAGTTCACTGCTATGCCGGACAGCACAGCGTATCTCTCCAGCACTTCTAGGATGTACTGGAGATTTTCTTCTGGGAATCGCAAGTACAGCAGCATGTCATCTGCATATAGGGAGATCAGACGCCGCTCCCCTTTCACCTCGATACCTATGGTGTCATATTGCTGCCTCAGATATATTGCTAGAGGTTCCAGGACCAGTATGTAGAGCATTGGAGACCACGGGCATCCCGGTCTAGTACCCCTGCTGAGCTGCCACCTTTCTGATATCACAGATCCTGTCCTAACTCTAGCCAGCGGTTCGCTATATAACATTTTCACACACCTTACATATCCAGGCCCTAACCCCGTAATGCTTCAGGGCCGCAAGCAGCCATGGCCATTTAATGGAGTCAAAGGCCTTGATTGCATCCAAAGATACAATTGCCATTTCCTCATCTCTTTCTCTGCCAAACTCGATGATTCTCTGGAGTCGCCTATGATTATTGGTAATGTTTCTACGAGGGACATAGCCCGTTTGATCCGGGTGTATTAATTTGCCAATAACCTTCTTAGTCTATTTGCTAAGACAGCAGTTAATATCTTGCCGTCTTTATTCAGCATTGACAAGGGTCTATAGGAACCACAGCTGTGCCCAGGTTTGTTAGGTTTGGGGAGCGGTATTATGACGGCCTCTCTCAGTGACTCCGGTAAGCGTCCCGTCTCGAACGCTTCGTTTAACATCTCTAACAGTGGGGGGAGGACCTCTTCCATGTATACTTTGTAAAACTCACTTGGGAGTCCATCTGTCCCTGGGGTTTTACTAGTAGACAGCTGCCTCACCACCTCCCCTAATTCTTCCAAGGTGATCGGAGTGTCTAGTTCCTCTCTCCCCTCCTCGCTTATCTTGGGTAACCCCATGTCATCAAGCATTTCTTCAATCATAGCGTGACTGCTTTCCCTGTTATCTCCGTATAATACCTTATAGTAATCCACACATGCTTGATTAACTCCCTCCTGGGTGTCCTCTACGCTACCGTCTTCTCTTTCTATAGTCCTGATTGTGACTCTGGGGGTCTCACTCTTATATAACCACGCCAAAAGTCTCCCCGGTTTATCACCTCCCGCGTGCTGTCTCTCTACGTATTTTTATAATTAAGGTTACACAATCAATCCCAATATTCTGCACATTTTTGCTGTAGCCTAAGTGTCAATTCTAGCTTCTCTGCTGTATCGTCTGCGCCCCTTAAGGCCTCTTCTAATTTTTCTTCTATCTTCTGCAGTTCAGCCAAGACCCCTCCTTGTAGGCCCTTGGATTTCGCTATGGCTACCCCCCTCATGACAACTTTAAAGGCCTCCCATAGTGTCCCTGCGGAATCCATGCTCCCAGTATTTGTTTCAAAATAATTTACAATCTCCTTAAAAAAGGGGTCTCGCAACGCTTCCGCTCGTAGGCGCAATATCTGGATCCTCGCTCTCGGGGGCAATATTGCCATGCGAGAATCAGGGGCGAGTGGTCTGAAAGGACCCTGGCCTTGTACTCTATTTGTGCGATCTCCGCTATCATTTCGGGTGATGTGAAGACATAATCCAACCTCGTTGATAACTGCTGTGGGGCAGAATAATGTGAATATTGCCTTTCCTGGGGGTGTCTCACTCTCGATGCATCCTCCAAACCAGGGGCTGGTCTATCCATCTTCCCGTCCGATCTGTCCACCCTCGGGTTCAATACGCAGTTGAAGTCCCCTCCCCAGATCATCGCGCTTCCTACGCATACGCTCAAATTTGCACTCAATGTTCTAATGTATGCCGCTGTGTTCTGATTCGGGGCATACGTGTTAACAATACTTATCTCCCTGTTCCCTCCAGTCCCCTCAGCATAACCATCCTCCCGTCTGTCTCAGCCACCACTTGCAATCGCTGAAAAGGGACATGTGGCGCCACCCAAATAAGCACTCCTCTTGCATAAGCAGAGTACGATGAGCCCACCAACACTCCTTTCCACTTCCCAGTGATCGTGTCCATCCTCTCTCGTGTAAGGTGGGTTTCCTGCAGCAATGCAATATCTATTTTCTGCCTGCGCAGGTACAACATAACTTTGTTCCTTTTTAAGTAACTGTTGAGCCCCCGCACGTTCCATGTAAGTATCTTAAGGTCCCCCATGGCCTGTATCAGTTCCGTTCCTCCTCCCCCAGGTGCTGTCTGACTTTGAGTTCCAATCCAATCTGTATAGGCTCGCATCCCATTCTAAATTCCCTTTAACCAAAAACACACCAAACTTCCCATCCCCCCCCCTCCCTCCCACCTCCCATCCCTTCCCCAACATCACACCCCCCAACTGTTGCCCAGCTCCATCCCTGGATCTCAGGCTCCCCTGCATCTAGCTCTTTCTGGCTCTCGCCTGTACTCGAAGCTCCGCAGGGTGAGGCCGCCCTAGTGGCCAACCTACTACTACTACAACTATAATTCGGGGGGTAGGGTGCTTTCGCCCTGCCACTCCTACAGCCGCGCTCATTGTTTTTAATCTTCATTTAGGCACCGCTGGTGTGCTCACTCGACACCTTAACAGTATGCATGCCGTATCCCAGTCATTTATCTCGTCCCTCTTGGGTCTCTTCCGTGTCTCGTTCCGGGCAGCCCTGCAGATCCAGCCACGTCATTGCTTCTTCCGGAGTGTCAAAAAAATACATTGTGTTCTTGTGCACCACCTTCAATTTCGCGGGGTACAGAAGCATATATTTTATCCCAGCCGCGCGCAGCCTTCTTTTGATTGCCACATAGCTGTACCGTTGTCTCTGGACCAACATAGTGTAGTCCGGATATGCCGTGATGGTGCTCGTGGCCCTTTCGATTGTTCCACCTTTTCGGAAGTACTCCAGTATTTTCTCGTAGTCTTTGTAGTTCAATATTTTGGCGATATCGCCCGGGGAGGGGCCCCTGATCTCGGCTTCCTCATAAGGGCTCTATGTGCACACTCCACTGCGAATCCCTACGAGAGTTTGCCAGCCCCAATTCCTTGTAGGAGTAGTTTCTCGACGTAGTCTGTCGGGTTCTGTCCCTCCTCGCCCTCCGGCAAGCCCACCATGCGAATATTGTTCCTCCTCGCTCTCCCTTCTGCTTCGTCCGCTCGAGACTCCAAGTTAGCTACCTGTTGTTTGAGTACATGGATCTCCTTTGCGTTGTTAGTGCCGGTGTCCTTGTTGGTTTTCACCGCACCTTCCAGGCTGCTTGTTCGTTCCGCCAGTCCACTGACATCTTGCCTCAGCAGGGAGACTTCTATGCCCACTGTGTCTATTTTAGCCTCCAGGGAAGTGCGCAGGTCTGACATCGCAACCCCCCAAGAGTCTTTCATCTCTGTGATGGCCTCTAAAATCTGATGGTTATCAGCCCCTGTGGTGCCCTCCGCTGGTGCCATCGAGCCTTTGGCCGCAGGAGAATGTTGCGTTTTGGCAAAAATATCCATTGTGGGTTGCTTATTCTTGTTCTTGCTCACGGCCCCTCGCGCCGACATTCTGCGGCCTCAGTTGGGCCTCACTGTCTAGATTCAGCGTCCACGTGCCTCCCCAACCGTCTATTCCACCCTTATCAGCTATTGTAGTAGTTCTTCAAGCAATCGCACCGTCCGCCGCCTCTCACTGCGGCTTTCTGCTCATCGATGCCGAGCGAGCGCTTCATATGTCCATCGTGGCGTGGCCTATCTATTCGCACACCCGCTGCCCCCAGGCTCTTGCCTTCCAGGTCAGCACGCAAGCCAACGTGACACAAGGCTTACCGCCGCAGGGGTTTTGCTCCTTCTCCACATTGCCATCATCATTCTTTCCCGGCGGCTGCCGTCTCTATTCTGCCGCTCCGGGTGCTTCAGTTTCGTTTCCTTTGTTGTCGGCCATCTTGTGCGACAATGGACCGAGCAGCCGCCGTCGTTCGCCGAGCAATTCCTCCAGAATCCCACACACGATTCACTCGGTCTTTACAGTGAGCAGAACACACGTTCCCATGCATGTATAGTCAATCCTGGAACCAGTAGCACGTTTTTGTAGGTAGTTTTCACGGATCATATGTCGGATCCTCCGGAGCTGCTCAGGAAGCACGTCCTACTGCATGGCTGCCCAAGCCACGCCCCCCCATCGTCCACCACAGAGTTAAGGATGGTTTTGGTTCCTCCTTCGGGACGAAAACCAGATTGAAATGGGTTGAAAAACCCGGAAGACTCCAAAAACGAGGAAAGGGCGGGGGAAATCAGAGCCTCAAGACCTTCATAGAAAGGGGGAGCAGAGAAATAGGCTGAAAATTAGCCATTACTTCAGGATCCAGAGATGGCTTTTTCAGCAAAGGTAGCACAAGAGCGTAATTCAGTTGACTAGGGATGGTGCCAGTATGAAAAGAATTGTTGATGGCAGCGGTAATATTAGGGAGTAGTTCATTGGTAGTATCTTTAATCAGGGCAAGCGGAATCGCATCAGCGGGAGAGGCGGATTTAAGACCCTGAATGGCCTTAAGTACCTCAAGATTAGAAAACTCAGGAAAAGAGGACCACTGAGCCGTGGGCACAGGCATTTTAGGGAAGCAGGGACAGTCGTCCATAGCCAGGGCTGCTTTAGCAATGTCAGCGCGGATAGTTTCAATTTTTGAGGAGAAAAAAGAGGATAGTGAATCACACAGGGTTTGGGATGGAATCACCGCCGAGCCTGTTTCAGTGGCGGCCGAGAGAGAGCTGACTAAATCGAAGAGAGCCTTAGGTTTGTTAATGGCTGCTTCTACCTTAGTGCCAAAAAAGGACTTCTTTGCTAGAATTATGGCCTTGTGGTAGTCGGACAGCAGATTACAGAAAATGAGTTTATCCGATAGCAGATAGTGTATTCTCCAACTCCTTTCGGCCTGTCAACAGGCCAGTTTCTTGATTTTAAGTTCTTCAGAGAACCATGGCTCAGAATGATGTTTGGTTCCTTTGGACAGTCTAAGAGGAGCCATGTCATTGCCCACTTCAGTGAAAATATTTTCCATTGAGGTCAGGGTAAGGAAACTGACAGAAGAGAGCTGTTTCAAAAGGGCGGGAGTAAGCGCAGGTTTAGATACTTTGCGCCAGTCGCGTCTAAAAGAAGCAGGTTTGCATACTGAGGGAATAGGAGAATGGTGAGAGAGAGAAAACTGAATAAGAAAATGATCAGACCAGGCAAGAGGGCAAGGAGGGGAGATCAGTATAGAAGATTTAGGGGCACAAATGAAATCAAGAATATTACCCAGCTGATGAGTGGGCTCCGTCATCAGCTGAGGAAGGCCTACGTCGTCCATAAGAGACAAGAAGGTCATTACCTGATTAGGGTTAGAGGTGTTGGGAGATAAATTAAAATCTCCAGCCACCCAAAGATTGTAGGGCAAACAGTGAGGACAGACGATCCAACAGGGTCCCGCAGATTCTCCAAAGACCGCAGCACCGCAGCAAACAGACACTAAGACTCAACGTCAGGTTTCCACAGGTGCAATAAATTATTTAGAACAACTTTGAAATACAGCTGTTTTGTGACTTAAGTTTTTGAACAAAGTTTTAATTTTACGCACAAATTGGATAGTTGTCAGACACTTTTTACTCTTGCGAAGGAGGAAAATCATTTTTACTCTCTTGAAATTGGATTTACTCTCTAATTCTAAAATTTGGGAGTAAAATACTCTCACTCCAAAATCCTATCTGGAGCACTGTCTCCTGGATCCCACACCTCTACGTCCTCTGCTGGTTCCTCTGAAGTTGACTGCACTCTTCCATTTTTCTACTCTGAACAGCCACAGGAGGTTTTTTTCCCGATCATCTGGTTTTTACCTCCTTTTGGGAATGTGCTCCCTTGGAAGCTCCTATCCCCTTATATTCATTCATGGAAGTGAGGTGGCTTCTCAGGGAAGCATGTCTTTTCTCTACCCAACAATCTCACGAGGAACCCCTCAGGGAAGGCCTGTCGCTGAGACTGTCACCTCCACCTTTTCAAAGTGCCCCTCTTCTTTTCTCTCACTGTTTATCTGATGGTATCTAGATTAGTAATCCACATCTGCCTTTTTCCTCCCTTCCTGGTGTTTTGTTTTGAACGAGTAGGGCTGAAATGCAAGAAAACACCAGCGTATTTGTGGGTTGGTATCTTTAAGGCCCATCCAGAATAATGGGGCATGATTGCTATTAGTTTGAATTGATGCAATTTGAGATAGTACCAAAGGTTATGGACTCCCCACTTGACTGCCAAACACCCCAATTCTACTATCTCTTGAGTGTAACTTTCTGCTTATTAGCAAGATGGTCTTTATTGTACCTCTTGCACTTCGCATAGAACCAGTTCCCTGTCCCACAAGAGAGGCATCAGTCTGAAGGATGAATTTTTGTGCTGAAATCCGGCATGATTATAACTGGACTATGACAAAATGTGGTCTTCAGTTATACAAAGTCCTCTTGTGCTTGTTGGTCCCAAGTGATATGAGTGTTCTGGCTCTTGTGCAGCTTTTCTGTGTAGGGAGCTGCCAAGTTGAGAAGTTAGGGACAAACCTCTGATAGTATCAGACTAGGGAAGGCTTGGATGTCTGCTGGTTTTGGCCAAGGGTCGCTCTTGACCGATTGTGCCTTTGCTTCCTTGGGAGGAGGTACCCATGTCCGACCTGGTATCCCAAATAAAGTGGGCTGTAAGGCTGGCTTTCCTCAGATGGGTGCAGATGGCACAATGGTGTCCCTGATGTTCCTCTCATCTCGCTGTTGACCACAATGTCGTCGAAGTATGTCCTACAAAATTCTTGATATGGTTCCAGTACCTGGTCTGTTAGACTTTGGAAAGAAGCTGGGGCTCCATGGAGTCCAAAGAGTAAGACTGTAAATATAAACAAGGGGGTCTTGCATGGAAAAAGGCAGTTTTTTCTTTGGCTTCTAGATCAAGCGGGACCTGCCCTTATCTTTTTGGGAGATTCATCACAGACACAAATTTCGACTTGGTGAGTGTTTCCATGAGCTCATCAATTCTAGTTATGGGAGAGGCAACACTGAAAGATCATTTAGTCTGCGAAAATCAGTGCAACATCTACAACTTTGTTCAGGTTTTAAGACCAGTACAATGGGAAAGGACCACTTACCGTGGGGCCTCTCGATTACCTAAAACACTAGCATTTTCTGTAGATCGTCTCTGACAATATTTTTGCGTGCTTCAAGCAAGCGGTAGGGATTAAGTTGGGTGACGGCTCTGGTATGACTTTGTGTGAACATCCCCTTTGTTCTTCCTGTTTTTTCTCTTAGGCTCAGTCTGGGTTTCTAAACGTGGGCGGATGGTCACCCCATTTATTTGTGTTGGTAAAATGGTATTTTGGGTGTTGTTCTCATAGAGGACCAGGAGGGGATTTCTATTATCGCTCTATGTTTTCAAGTTATTGTCATGTTGTTTGATATTTGTATAGAGCCTACTGCCGTTGGTATGGCCTCGAAGTGCTGCGACATGGTAAAACTGCAAGGTTTTTCTTTGATCTGCCTGCTGCAATCTCTAGTCATGGAAAATAACGCTTCAGTCACAACATATGGTCCATGGCATCTGGCCAATAATTGTTCTGAGCGGTACCAGTGCTTTCATTACTTAACACCTGCTTTGAAGTTCTTCTGTTGGGCGATCATGTTATAGGATTTCCCTTGTCTTTCTTGAGCAATTTTCATGTGTTCTTTAACGAGACCTCTCACCAGCTCCATATGTTCTCTTGCATTCTTCACAGTGTGGATGGTCACTGGTGTGGGCATTGTTTGGGTCTTCCCATTCCTCCCTTATCATAGGCAGAACGTCTCAGGGTTTCGGCCATAGACCAATTCGAATGGGGGAGAAACCTGTTGAGGCCTTCTGGACAGCCAAGAGGGCACAGGGGACCAGATCATCACAATGTTTTCATTCTTTGTCCACCATCTTTCTCAACAGTTTATTTTAATGTTTGGTTGACTCATTCAACCAATCAGTCAGTCTGTGGATGGTGTATGTATGTAGTGTTTTTATAGTCATTAATTCTTTCATTCCGTACAAGAGCTTGGACATGAAGCTATTTCCCCGGTCAGTGGAGATTTCATTAAGGAATCCTACCAGGGTGAAGAAGGAATTTGCACCTTCTGAACAGCTTTGGTAGTACCACTTTTCAAAGGGAAAGTCTCGGGATAGCGGGTGGTGTAGTCAGTACAACTTAAGATTTATTTGAAGCCTACTCCTGATGGCTCCAGGGTCCCACAATGTCCATTCCAACACAAAAGCAGGGTACCTCAATGATGGGCAGTGGTTGAAGAGCTTTAACACCCTGGGCATGTTGCCAATTCGATCACCCACAGACAAGTGTTTGGCACTTTAAGACTACTATGGTGGTGACTTGCACAGTCTAAAAGCCAAATAAAATAACATCATCGGATGCCGTCTTCTGACAGGTTGGGTGCACTGCACACAAGTTCTTGATGTTTAAATACACCCTTAGTCAGTAGAAAAAGCTGAGAACATTTTTCTGATTCCTCTCCACCCCCACGTGGCCAGCCATGAGGTGGGCATGTGTAAGTTCCAAAACTGCATTCTGGATGAGTTGGGGAACCAGCAGTTGATAGTGGTTCTGCATATCGCCTCTTGACTTCACATCAAGCTGTAGATCAACCCCATTCGATCCATGAAGTGTGTGGTCTTCATTGCCTTGCTTTTGGTTTCTTAAATCATCTTTTTTATGTGCATGTAACTGTACCAGCAGGGGCTCAGCGGTTGCATCTCCACAAACTCGAAGGAAGCAGTGTCTTGACTTCCCACTGGCCTTGATTTGCTGTATCTAGCAGCGGTCAACTCTCCAAAACGTTTGCTGTCTCTATCAGTGTCTTCAAGTTCATCCACTTTCTCACAAACCAACTGGGTGATGGCTTGGCCAGGCTTGATAATGCATGCATTATTCACCAGATTGAATAAGATCACCTTCACCTCTCCCCTGTAGTCTCCAGCGACGACTCCACCCAAACATGTAGGGAATGTTTGTGGGCTAAGCCCAACTTCAAGATGATCCAGCCATAGGTCTCTTTGGGTATGGTTATCTGTAGACCCATCTGCACTAAAGCCTTGCCGCATACCAGGACCACTACCTCTTCATCACTTTAGAGGTCACATCCTGCCACCCGTGGCGTGGCCCTGGTAGGGAACTTTGCAGCCTAGGTCTGTCTTGCTATTCTCAACAGGGCTATCGGTGAGTGCCCTCTATATCAGTTCTTAAACAATTCCACTTGACACCATTTATCATAGATGGTCGCAAGAATCCAACCAACATGGAGCAAAATGTGTGTGTTTTATTTATAATGTACAGCAGGTATTCTGGAAACTTCGAGAATGGCCAGACTAAGGGGCTCCCTACTACTTCCCTCATCCTTCCCGGGGCTCCATCCACCTTTTCCCAGGCGTCCCTACTCCCCCTCTAGTCCCTCAAGATGTTCGAATTCTAATGTCAGATAACCCCTATTGCCTTCACTGACTACTTTTAAGGGGTGGCCTTTTCTGTCTCCCTCCGGGACTTCCTAGGAGTTCCTGTTCTTAAAACGTCCACTCGTGATTGGGTCATTTTTCCTAGTTCTCACCTCATGCTTTTTCACACCATTCTCCTTTTTATTCACTGTCCCTGTGTGTTTCTCCCTACTACCCCCTCTGTGACCTACTGATCTCCCCCTTCTCTCCTCCTTCCTCTACATCTTCCCTTAATACCTAATTCCCTCCATCCCCATATCACACTACACTCCATGCTCCTCTCTCTCCATGTCCTGACTGATCTTACTATACTCCCCTCGCGCTCTCCCTTTGCCCTTATCTTGGAACACTCCCTGCTTTCCTTTTTCTCGCTCTCTCTCCTCCAACACTATCCTCCACCTACTCTCCAAAGCTCCTCCCTTTCTACCACTATCTCCCCCACTCCTACAACCTGCCAGTCTCTCTCTCTCTCTGACACTTAATCCCCTCCCTAAACACATGTACACCCTCTCTCACTAGACCCTTCCTTACCCCGGCACACAATACCTCACACGACACTACCCCAATTGGTACCACTCTATCATGCACAACACCTTAACTGCCCTCTTCTCTGGCTGGACTTTTATAGTCCTGCTTACCCCATTCTAGATCCCCCTCTCCGCTCTCATTGGTTGTTCCAGTTTCATCCCTCGTGGGCCCAACCTCTGACTTGCTTTTCCCCAACCTCTGACTTGCTTTTCCCCCTTTGGTCGAGACTGAGTGTGGGACATTTTAAAAGTGATGCCAAGCCCCGCCTCATTTTCGGTCTCTGGCATGGTGTGGGCGGATGCCAGATATTTTTTTTCTTTCGCTTTTCTCTTTATCCTGGGCTGGGTTTCCTTAACGTGTTTGCGTGGGGCCTATCTGGATGTGAGGGTTTGTATGTCTGTTATCTCGTGAGGTGGCAGTACGGCATTTCTCTGCTTCTGCTGGCCAAGTTATTGTTGCGATTTTGCCGCCCATTTTCTTGGTTGCAACTTGGACACTAATAAGAGATAGGGTTCTACAATACGGACAATAGAGACCTTGCCAAAACAGAGGCTGATGGTTATTGCAGAGGGGACAGTGGTACCAATGCATTCGTACAGTCTCTGCAGTAGGTCAGGCTCTGGGAAGGCCCTGGAAGACTGCCCACACCAGGTTTGGGAAGTTCCCTGCTACCCTCTGACAGGTTCTTGACCCTGTCACGTGTCATTTAAATTATCTGATGGTGAGCGATCGATCCCCTGCCAATCTAAGGGCACACATCAAACAGCTGGAGATGTGGGGCAATCAAGGTGGCATTGATTTATTTCTATACTTCCTACGAGATACGTGTTTTCTATACTTCCTACGAGATACGTGTGCTCTGATTCTGATGGGCAACACTTTGGGCATGAGGTTGCTGCCTCTGGACACTAGAGAATGCTGTGTCTCATTTGGCTGGCGATCTAGCCAAAACAGTCACATTTCTCTCTTAAATGGTTCTGATACTGTTCATTTTCCCCGCAGTGGGCTAGCTGACAGTCCATCCTACTTAGGCCTACACAAACTCTGGGGCAAATTCCTTAATGTGCGTGTATAATCCACGGCGCAGAGAACTCCGTTATCATAGACAAATGCCTTGAGCTCAAGCTGCACACACATAAACAGGAGATTACCGACCACAGAATGTCGGATAATAATCCCTCCCCTTGCCCATGTGATTTCTGGGGGAAGCCCCCAAGTAATTCGGGAGCGGCAATGCAGGCAGTGGCTTTTCACAAAGTTCCCGTGTGCTAATGTGGTGACGCAGACTGCAGTGCCATCTATTGGAGGAAAGCGGAAGCCAATTTATAAGTTATGACTGTATCAAGGCTGCGTAAATGTAAATGAATGTTAAAGGTATTTGTACCGCGCACCGTCACCAACGGAATTGGTCCCCAGGCGCTCTGGCGGATCTGTAAACGACAAGTTGGAATGGGTTAGTAAGGTGAAGAGGGAGCAGGATAGTGAGAGGAGTGGTGTTCTGTTGGCAGCTTCAACTCGGTATACACCGGGTGCTGACTTTGGTGTGAGCATTGGGTGACTTTGGTGTGAGCATTGGATCAACAGTGTAAAAGGCATATACATCCCTTTCTATGGAGTGCTTTGTGTGAGTGAAGATGTGATGCTTTTGAACTTCTACATTTTGGAATTGTAGGATTGTATGGATAAATGAAAAGTTCTGAATAAAACTACAACATTTAATTAAAAAAAATGCTTTTGAACTTCCACGTGAATAAATGCAGATGATTGTTGAATGTGAAAGTGAATGAATGAAAACATGCTGCAGGTTGCTTGAGTGTATGCATGTTGAATGTGCAAGTGAACGCATGGATTACTTAACATTAATCTTCATTACAGCTAGTCCTGCTATTCATTACAGTACTTACGTGACGTCACCCCCTCACAAGTAAGTAGCGCGGCGAAGAAGAGGGACATGGCATAATGAATGCTGGTGAATGAGAGTGAATTAATGCTGCTAATTGCATGAGTGTATGAATGGGTAATGTATTCAAGTGCATTTTCTTTTCCTTTTTTTCCTATCGGACTAAATGGTTGAATGCGTGCATACAAGGGGGTGTATGGGTGTGTGGCTGCTTATCTGATGAATGGGTATGATTCGTGACAGTTCCTTCTCGAGCCCAGCAATGGCCTGGCTCCTGAAGGAGTACACTTTACCTGAGTTCGTTTTGCAGCAAAGTAGGAAGTTGCACAAATGGTTTGTTGTCTTGTAGGTAATGCAGGCAGTTTTGAAGAGTAAGTATACATAATTATTGTTAATTCATGTCATCAGCGCTTTGCCCTAATGGTTGTCCAGTCTCCTTATATTCGACCTGCTGCTTAGTTTTGAAGAGTGGTCTGTGTGGGATAGAAACCCAGAGCCAGCTCCATAAGAATGAGAGGAAATGTGGTTGAAGTTCCTGTTTCGAGTGCCTATCCTGAAAAAGGAACTCGCCATTTTAGTAAAGTGCCGGGTTTCAAGGATGAAGCTTATTCCCAATAACTTAAAGCAAATGTCACAGAAAGAGTAGATGTCATATATTTGCAGTTTAGGTCAATGTTTAAAAGGGAAAAGACACCCATATAATATCTGACTATCAATATAACAATGTCCCAGTATGCTTTACAACCACACTGTCCCACAACTCATCCATGGTACAAACACAGATTTGGGCAAGTGGAAAAAAATTGAGATTTCATAGTTCAGCTGTTTTTAATTCCTTAATATGAATGCCCATCTCCTATATGCTTCACATGCCCTCCCTATAATGATGTCATGTGACAATACGTCTGATTCAGAATACACGCCTTTGGCCTGGAATAAAAAAGTAATAGGTCGCTACCATTAGGGACAGGTTTTATCTGGTCTTTTCTTTCAGTTGTTGTTTTGCTTTTTCCGCTCCGTGTAGAGACCTCAGACTCACGCACCCTATTACACGGACCCAGCAAAAGTTCTTGGACTCAGAGACGCAAGAAATTACACTTAGACCAATAGTTGATAATAAACAATGGTTCATTACAGGCCCTTTTATTCACACACTATATACATGCACACACAACTAGAACATAACATATAATAGATTATACATAAACATATAAGAAAAGTGTCACCTTTAGAATGGTTACAGAAGACACCTTCATCTCGGCCACCACAACACTGTTTAGTCCCAGAGCAGGTAGTCGGGGAGATCACTCGTGCTAACAGGGTCTGGTGCAGAGCGTCCTTCCTCTCAGTGAGACTGCATCACCCGGGGTCCAATTCTCTCTGTCTCTTTCATGAGGAATACCTCTGCTCTTTATGGGGAAATCCCTGCTCCTTCATGGTTACCAGACTGCCCTCGGCCGAAGAGCAGACAGCAAACATTGGGAGCAAAGAGTGGAAAAACCCTGCCTCGCCTTCGTTCCCAGCACCCCTTATCAGTGCACCTGCAAAGCTCTGACTCCCTTTTTGTCTCGTCCTTCAGCGGACAATACAACTATCCCCCACAGTTAGCGCTTCTGACATCATTATGTGACCTTGCAACTGTTGCAGAATTCACATTTGCTTAATGAGTCCACGAAAACATAGGTTTTCATTGCAGTAATGGAAGTGAATGTCCAAAATGGGCGTTTTTAGATAATTTTCGCACACGCACTACAGTTGTGGAGAAATATTTGTTGGAGCCCCAGCTTTAGTTGATAGCGAATGAGAACTGACTGCTATAAATGAGAAGCGTGTGGGTCTGGAGAACTGTTAATTATGTAAAATGTCTTGCTAAAGTATGCAGAGGGCTCCTTCATATTTGGTAGCAGTTAGAGTGACTGAATGCCACTGGAATAAGTACTGTTGGGAAGGGGAAATATTCCTCTCTCACCCCAAGCGCTTTAGAATAAGGCAAAGGCCATTATCAGTAATGTAAGAGAACTGAGAGGCGGGGGTGCCTTTATCAGTTTTCACATGATTATATTATTGTGCATTTTGCATGTAGTATAGTGTAGTGGGTGTAGTATGCATGTGGGAGTAGCAGCCATCTTGGATATTAGCAGCCATATTGTGGCACACAGCTTAAACGTGGTGCGGCAGTAAGCACCCCAGGCCTAGGCCGTGAACATGAGCACAGGAATAGGTTGTATCCCAAACACTGATGAGAAAGCCCAGAACTACACAGATCCATAAAACCCTTTATGGTCCTAAAATTTTGCCAACCTTCGCGCCCTGGGAAGAATGTGCCCTGCAAGGCCACGGGAGGAGGGCTATGGGCCCTGCAAACAGCACAGTCCTATAAGGAGGAGGGCACAGGCCTCCAACCACCACTAGCCCTGAACCTAAATTATAGCACCCAAATGTCTTCACGAAAGGGCCACAAAATTCCAGTGTACCAGATAACCCCAGAACTGCCCATAAACCTGCTGAACCCCCGACGATCAAAAGATCAGAAATCGGGATCCTCCTACCTTTACTTCTAGGTCATGTGATTTGTGCTGCGAGGTGCAGGGTGGGATGAAATTATAGCCCAGAACATGGGTGGAAGACTTTGGAGTAATGCAGGCCTGTTGGAAGCGAGTGAAGTGTGTGTGAGTTAGTATGACCCCGGATTTCCCCCTCGGGCCCCTGTCTGCTTCGTATCATGTGCCCTGTTACATAGCGATAGATGTGTTTTTCATATTTAGCGATATAATTGTTACTTGAGCATTGGCTGACCAATCCCATTCAGATAGACCTACCAGAGCTGCCTATTCCAACATGGTCAATGTTCCTCAAACTCTAAGGGCACGCGTAGGAGGTGCTAGTTTCCTGTTTATCGCTGCTCACAATGAAATTCCCTGCATACCCACCTAAGAAATATTGATTCACACACTGCTTTCAGGAAAGCCATTAAAACATGGATTTTTGTATATACTGGCCCTTGGTCAACTATGTTCATCGCCCCTTTTTTGCAAACCAGCATCTATGTAAACTGATAACTGAGTATGTTGTTTGTGTATAACCTTGTGTAACTCATGCTCCTTGTAACCCACCAGCATGTTCCACCTATTCCTGTAAATAAGACATTTTCGTGCAACAGTGCCTCGATGCCCTTGTGCTGTAAGGCGCTTTACAAATAAATAAATAAAATGATGACTGCAATTGCCCACGTGGAAGAAGATTGAAGGGCGAGGCTGAGACCAATGGCCGGCATCCCCTATGGAGCATGTGACTAGGTTCTAACCAACCGGCAGCATGGGTTTCTACTGTATGTAGTAACGTCAGTAGTGACGCTGTGTACTGTTAAAATGTACTGCACATGCCGATGTTGCCAGAACGTTCCGCAGCAGAGGAGTTCTTTGTTGGCTCTTTTTCCATTTGTATGGAAATAAAACTTGTTATCCTTGCAAGAGCTGTACTGGGCCTTTCCCCCAGTTGGTTGTATTTTTTCTGGTGTGAACGTCTACAGGGCTTTCCTACATTTGGTGACCACAACATGATCCCAGCGACCCTTGCGAAGACAGAGGCTTCCAGGCCGCTTCTCTGATGGGGACGCGCCCACCTGCAGCGACCAGTCCCAGGCGTGCAAACCTACCGAGGTGTGCAGGAGCCATTTTTACAGAATTCATGTCTGCTCTTTGAAGCGGGACATGGCTCCTGGGAAAGTGCAGTCTGTTATTGAGACCCTGTGATGGAGAAGCTTGGGTGAACGCACAGACGTGAGTACACCCCTTGAGAGTGATAATGACGAGGGATAGTGCGCGTGGGGGAGTGTGGTATACATGAGTGAGAATAGAGTGTGGTGAGGCCACGTGGTGAGATTTCGTTTTATCATAATTATTTTTGGCGATGTTCAGGAGGATTTTACGGAAGAAAAACAGAAGTGCAGGGAACTTTTCCAAGTGAGGAAAGAAGATTTTATTGTGTAACAGTCAGATAAAAGGAAGACAGTTGGAGCTCCATATCGTTAGTGGGCTCGGTGGAAGTAGTGGTTGTTGTTTTAGTTATTTTAGCTTGTTGTTTTAGTGTACTACAATTTTTTGTATTGAGGTGGAAGCCAGAGGTGGGTCAGTGGGGATAAGTTGTTTTGAGAGCGTCTGATGTATTAAGTTGTGTGTGCGTGTGTCTGGAAAAGGGGAGGAGGGAGGTGCTCACAGGGGGCGAGAGGGAGGCTGGAACAGTGGACTGGTACCTGCGTTGTATAATCAAAGTGTGCACAGCACATAGTTGTAGAGGTTGTCTTTTTGGGGGCGTGCAACTTGCGAACATGGGGGGGGGAACGCCATTAGAGTAAATTTTCATTGTATAGTGAAAATATCACGAACAATGGGTGGTAGAGACACAAGGGCGGGTGGGGGTGCCTTGCTCCTGACCGTAAAAGAGGCATATTGGACCATATGAGCAGGTTCTTAGCTACTAAGTGTAAGGGTAAACAACTCCAAAAGAGAAAAGAGATCTTGGAGCTGTGAAAACTGAAGATGGGGAGGATGCGAATGGGGGTGGGTCTCGGAGTGCCGAAGGAGTCTCTCTAGATGCGATGTCCGTGACAGCACAAGGGAGAGGGACTGGGTCCCCGCAAACGGGGCTTTACCCGCTCACCACCCACCAAGCCACAGGGTATACCAACCCGACATATGTACCCACCCCGGCAACTGCCCCACCTCCCACCCAACACATAGTGTTATCCTGCCCCAAGAAAGCAAGATACAGAAAGAGCTAGAAGAAGCATTAGAGTCTACAAGGGTGGAATTGGCTCAATTGAGGGCAGCCCAGGACAGAGGGGGGATGGAGGGGAATGGGTTGAATGAATGGTGAGCAGGAGCTATTTTGTTCAGGTTAGACAGTACAGCAATCCAAGATGTGCACATCGAAAAGGAGGTAGGCGGCGACGGGCCAGCAGGAAGCACGGGTATGGGACTGAAGGTCGAACAGGGTACATATAGGGAACTAAGGGAAGAGGAATGAGTTAGAGGAAGGGAATGAGCAACGCCAGAGATTACGCAGCAGGTAGAAAGTTTGTGGGAACTGCGGCTACGAAACAGGTTTGGCCGAGTGGCAGTAGCAAGGAAAAAGGGAAGTGGCAGACAGAAAGAAGAAAACAACACAGGTACTCAGATGCCGTTGTTGCACAGAGGCATAGGCAGAATGCATCATGTGCCTTAGGCGCAAATGGATAACAACAATTTGATCAACCTGCTCCCGCTCCTTACTTCCGGGGCTGGGAAGTGGATCTATGCTTTTGAAAAATAGACAGCAGGGATTCCCTTAGGTGTGGGGGACATTAAAAGTTTGCTTGTCGCAATAGTAGGGGACCAAGCTGGAGATGTGAGTCATGGCAGGATAACCCGGAGTAAAACTAGACGATGACGCACATGATGGCGTGCCTTTTAACAACATAAGAGCACAGGTGTGGTAAGAGCGCAGGTGTGGGGTGTGCTGCAGTGAACGTATCCAGATCTGCAGTCTATCATGCAGTATACCAGAAGGCATTAGATACAATATTGTGGGCATTGAAGCGAAGGGGTGGATAGAGATACGGACTTATCATAATACATTATTGTAAGAGAATAAAAGAGTGAGACAGGAAACAGCCCAATGGCTGCAGGCAGAGGAAGCGAAACTAGTGCAAAAGAAATTGTCCAAGATCGCAGTGGTGGGGGCAGCACCATCAATTGCGTGACCAGAGGTGGTGGAGCAGACCCGTGGCCCTCCCGACGTCAGAATAGCAGCATTATGGTCAGGAGGAGGACAAGGACACTGGGGAAGTGGGCCACAGGGCCCACCACCCATAGTGGCAGCAAGGAGGTCAGCAGTGTGGGAGGGGTGGGTTTAGAGGGGACATAGGGGGGTTTGGAGTGATGGGACCCCGGGGAGCAGCGGTGGGACCCGCTGGTTGGAGCTGTGGGAAATGAGGACATTTTGCAAGGGAATGTAGGAGGAGGCAGGATACAACCCCTGTAGCAATTATTGCCCACCGCCTCAGCCCCAACGACAGGTACAGCTCCCGAAGCCAACCTCCATACCCTACGAGATACTCCAGGCTTATACTCCGCTACCACCACAGCCCGTGGGTGCACAAGCACAACCCCCACAGATGACACAACCATTAAAGCCCCAGCAGAATGGGTTATGGGTTATATGTCATCTTACCGACCACAAAAACAGAGTGGTACATAACAGAGGACAAAACACCGAAAATAAAAAACACCCTTTTAAAGCCATCCCGACCCATTTTAACCCCTTACCCCACTAACCTTTATATATTTATTTAGTCTCTTCAGTGTTATTGTGCACGCTGTTATGTACCACTCTGTTTTGTTCGCAATAAAATGACCGGATACCGCAGAATGCCATGTATGGGAACAACATGACAACCACTGATGCTGTACCGAACGGCACTGTCGTACCTTACCGAGGAGTGAGCGTGATGGGAAACGACCCCTTCATGTTCCCTGGTACGAACACATACCCTGACTAGGACAGCCCACAGAGAGCGCTTGCGTGTCCAGTCCTGTCCATGACAGTCCACTCTGACGAGGAACCCTTGGTGGGCGCTGAGATGGGTAACAAGTAATTCATCCTCATGGCTGACACAGGTGCCACTAAATCATGCACCAGTGAGGGAAAGTTCCCACTATCAGGTGAAACTCTTGACACGCAGGGCTTCTGTAGGGCTGTTGCCACAGGTCCATATATGAAAGAACTTAATAGAAGGAAGAGTGGTGCGTGCACCTTCGTTATATTCTGAGAGCTCCCTGATAAATCTGTTGAGGGGGAGATTGTTGAGCAAATTGAACATGACCATGTTTTTCACAGATGGAGGGATAGTGTGCGCCACTCCGGGAATGTGTGTTATAAGAGCGATGGTCATAATACATGCCAGGGGAGGTGAGGCTGTGATTGACGGCATCCCCGTGGACCCTGATTTGTTTGTGTACGGCATAAAAGTGCTTCTCGAGGCAGTGCCCCAAATTGGTAAAGCTTTTTGGAGAGTGCCGTCTGACTTCATTTTTAGACCTGTGGTGTCTCCTGAACTGGTGGAGGGAACAATATTGTCCCTAGATTTGCAGCGTCTGGTGGTGTCAGCTAAATGTATTGTTGTAATTGGAACAGACTCAGGCGGATGCGAGTGGCGCACAGTGTTGTGTGTGCCCCTCAAGGAAGTAAAAAATGCAGATTTGTTTGAAGATAAACCATAAAATGGCGAGATTGTGCTGGCAATTTCTATTCCATGTGATATTATGGTACAATATCGGAAAGTGCAGTGTCCATTGATGGCTCTTGTGACTCTGCCCTCCGTCACTGACACAGACTTAGAATAGCTTCATCAGAGATTGTGGATGACAAATGCCCAAGATGTTGGACTTTTACAAGTGGTGGCCCCAGTTAGAACACTAAAGCCAGGAGAACTTTTGCCACGGGTAAGACAGTGCCCCTTGTTGAGGGAGGCAGACGAAGGGATAAGGGACACCATTGTTGCCTTACTAAACCAGGGGATAATTGTGCCATCTACCTCCCCATGTAACACATTGATCTATCCTATATATAAAGAAAGCAAAAAGGGGCAGTTGGAGGATGATTCAAGATTTACACCCTCTCAATGACATTGTACAGGCAAAATTTCCAGTGGTTCCGAACCCTGCAACAATACTTTGCAACATCCCCAAAGAGGTGACCTACTTTACTGTGGTGGATCTTTGAAAACGCCTTCTTCTCTGTTCCCCTGCACCCGAATTTGCAGTATTTGACTGTGTTAAGACATGGGGGGGGGGATGCACTTTGTACACACAAGATTGCCTCAAGGGTATTGCAAATCCCCCAATAGATTCAACGGAATACTACACATTGATATAGGTATTATTTATGTGCCTATTACCGTCATTAAATATGTTGAAGATTTAATGGTGTGTAGGATCAGCGAACAGCAGTGCAGGTAGGACTCAATACAAGAGGTCCTTTTCGCCTAGTGGGTTGTATTTTTTTCTGGTTTTAGCATATAGGGGGCTTTCTCCTACATTACCCACCTACTGAGACCCATCACAGAACCCTGTTCCTACAGCCCCTCTCGCACATTTTCCAATGCTGAATATGCCTATTGTGCCTCTCCCCTCCCGCACCAGGTTCACTTTTTTAATGGGTTTACGCTAACCCTTTCCCCCTATGTATCCCTCGCCAATCCCTTGTTCACTCCCTCGCCTTGCTCCCCCAGCCCACCAAAAACTCTCTAACCCAACCCCCAATTCCCTTCTTATCTTGTCCTCCACAGCTCCCAATCCCTCTACCTTCCGGTGTGGGGCAAATACTAGTCCTCGAAAGTCGACCCCACTTTCTTATGACTGTGTGTTCACCGAGCACAGGATTGGGCGCCCTGTGCTTCATCAGCTGGACTGTTACTGCATCTTTGGCATTCACCTGGCGAATTGGGCATTTAGGAGTGTAGTTCTCTAGGAGTAGACTACATCTCTTGCAAAAACATGAAATTAATTAGCTAAAACTGATAGCTAGCAATATTCTTTATTCAGACTAAATGCTATTTTCCATTCATCATAGGGCAGGATAGTTCCCAACATTTTTATACCCTCTACCTCTAGCTTCTAGATAACAGTTGACTTTGCAAATCTATCACTGTGCTATATAATCTAATGACTAAGTGTGTTCACGTGGGAGGGGAGATTAGATATTCAAGCAGGGTTCGAAATTGAGGGGGAGCTGGGAGCTTTTTAGCTGCTGCTTGTAGCCTAGAAGAGACGTATTAGCTTAACATCAACAGCTACCAGGAGCTATTTCTGCTCCTCGGGCCAACTGATGATAAACACACCTACGTGAATTTAAATCTATATATTTGGGACAATCTATGAATAAAGATTAGAACACATATATACACATTTAAAGTATAAAGGGTCGTAAATATTGGGCAAAATGGTATGTATGCATCTTATAACGCTGTGTACTAGCTCCTCATTCTTCAGTACCTGTGTACTAGCTCCTGGTCACTTGTTAATGTTGGAAACCCAGATGCTGCTTTTAGCTCCCGCTTATCCAATCTTAATTCCGATCCCTGATTCAAGTTCCTCATTAATCGGAATTTGAGCCAGGAAGCCTAGAAAATATGCTTCAAATGCTTGAGGTTTTAACTCTGCTGCTTCACGGAGTTGTTCCCACTGCCCGCTCTATAAAAAAAAAAGTTTCCTTGAGTTTTAAAATTGCATTATTGGAAATGTTGGTGAAGTAGTTTCTCGCAAGTTATTGGGAGTCAAGGCATGTTATTCATAGGCAATTTCTGTGAATACATGATTCGGTAATTGTGTACTGTAGCTATCCCCCCCTAACACCACCCAAGTTGTGGGCCATGTCTGCAGGTCTTTTTTTGTTACCTTGGTTTTGTCACTTGGTGAAGTTTGCAGGGATGCTATTATTCTTGGTGTTCTCCACAAAGCCCCACTCAGCAAATTGTACCTATGCCCCTATATAAGTATTCAGTGCAGTAAGTGGTTGTTTGCCTGACAAGATCTGTTTTACAGCCATTGTTTTAGGCACATGAAATAAAAACCATATGGGATTACAGGAGCATTCTGGAATGTATATAGCATCTAGGTGCAAGCACTATTTTTTGCGACACCCAAAAGCAGAAACTATTGCATTCGAGTACATACAGGGAGGAATGGCATATGAGGAGGGGGACACAGCCTATAGGTGTTGTTTGGCTGTGTGCCCACCCATTGACTGCCCATGTCCATGCTAATCCCTATGGCCATTCCCACCCTCTTCCTGCTGCCACCAGCCCAAAAAACACAGCTGCGTGGGATCTCTTTGAGCTCCATTCAAGCCTTTCCATCAAACTGTGCACTGGTAGTGCATGCCAGTGTTTTTTTCTTTCAAAGCAGTCCACTGAAAGTTAATGGCTTAATTGGAGTTTTAAACCTGCTATTTGTGCAATAGAAATGTCTTACCGGTTCTGTCTTTACCCACTCGATTTATAACCACTCTGCGTGTCCTTCACTGACGTCCTGTTAAAAAGAAGAATTAGCAAAGGCAACAGTTTTGGCATATGTAGAAGGATTAGGCATTCGCTAGGCACTGCTATTAGATGCCCAAGTACTCGCACCATTTTCCACTACCATCAAGGGCCAGTTAAAACCACTGCTACTGTGCCTGGCAAGTGCGTTTGCCATGCCTACACAAAAGCCCAAACTGTTGGCATTTCCAATGCTTATTAACGATATTCTCCCATAGATATTGGAATTTTAATCCACTTGTCCACTGCCTTTTCAAGAATCTCCAGTGTGTTCATATAATTCTCAGCAGATCACCTTTCAATCTGTCCTACAATCTCAACTTCCAAAGTTATTACAGTTTTTGATTTCCATCTTAACTCCAATTCTTAGCCACATTTACTTTTACAATCCGCAAGAGGTACTGGACCAGATTTCACAATCCATGCAAGTGGGTATTGTGGCCTATTGCTTACCCCATTTGCCTAGCACTGCATTTGTAATCCAGGTATTTAACTTCTTTATTTGCTTTTTCTTTGAAGTGTTACATTTATCCTGAATTTCTCTGAATAGGCTTTTGTCTACGTTGGTGTATATTGTCTCCAAGTCTAGCTCTGTTTCTAGATTAATTAACAAGTCCCTAATATGTTTAATATGACTGTGCCTCGAGATGTGCAGGAACCCCTCATGAAATATGAGAACGTCTCCCATAATGTCCTCTATTTAAAATGCCATCTTCAGTGGCTTGGTGGTCTCCTGGGGAGATTGTTTGGTCATTCTTCGGGTGTTCAAACAAAGTTTTGGGTCATTTTTATATTTATGTGCATAGATTAAAAATCTCATGGAAATCATTATGTAATCAAGTCTATTTAGTGTGATTTGGTAGTACTGAATATGACTTACGCCAAGGATTAATAGTGTGATTAGTATATACCCTTGATCTTTTTTGTGAGACTTAGCAAGCTGCTCAACACCCTACCAGGTGTCACAAAGAAATCAAATGGAAAGGATTGCATAATGGCTGTACCAATATTTAGTCCATGCCATTATGATATGATATGGCATTTATAACGCGCCTATACACAAGTGTTTCAAGGCGCGACGAAACAAGGGAGGTGGAACAGAGGGAAGACCGACAACGATCCTACTAGGCCAGGTGTCATTCAGATCACGCAAGTGCATAGGAAGGGGAATGGGAAAGTACAAGGGGAAGCGGGAGGGGACAGTGCAATAATAGGATAATAGAATAAATAACAATAAGTAAGGACGCCCAGCAGCTGGCAAGTGCAAGGGTAAAGGATAAGTGCAGGCCTCCAGTGTCAAGTGCTGGTAAAGGGACTGTAGGGATACAGAAAAGAACAGTCCCCAAGTGCGGGGTTGCAAGGAAGGCAGTGCAGGTGTGCAACTGGCTGGGGAGGGAACATGGGTCCGAGATCAGAGGGTGGCCAGGTAGCCAGTGTGATTATAACAGGACTATGGCCCTTCAGCATGATATGCCAGTCGCCATGTTAAAGGCCTCGTCCGTGGGTGACCCGGAGGTGGCAGAAAATCAGGCTGCAGTTATCATTTACAGGACAATGGTACCAACTAAATCCTGATATTAAGAAGTACACATATTCACCTGTGAATGACGCATCGTCACGCATTGATTCCATAATGAAATCACTAGATCTCTCCGAAATCAGTAATCATCCAATGTTGCCAAAAACATCAATCTAACCTCCAACTTTTTCTGTGAATTCTGTTCAATCTCAGATATGTTCAAAAATAATATTCAATTTTCAAATAATATGTACAAACACGAATAATTGCAAAACAAACAATGTCGAATATTGGGCAAACCAATATTATGGTGAGACAACAATGGTCAAATATCTTGTTACTTATGTAACATAGTATTCTTGTTTTACTCCATGTTGGTTCAATTTTTATAAGTAGCAAGACAATTCTACTTGCTTTTCCCAAGGCAGTAAATTCATACTTTGCTTATTGACTTGTATTAGTACTTTAATAAAGGATTGATACATTCCCAGCAATTCAATAACAGACCATAGGTTTTGTCCTGTAATAATGTGTGATTTTTTTTAAATGTGCCACCTTTGTTGGTGGTGCTGTTATAATAATTCAGGATTAGCGATAGTTCCATAGGTTAATAAATACCTCTATGGTGCTTGTTGGTGGGTTTCACCAAGTCCATTAAATTATCTACGAGAAAGGAAGTGGGATAGTTTCTATGGGTGTAACCATGGGACTTTTGCAACTTGTTTTTTTGCTGTAAAGTCTTGCCACTGAAAAGTGGTTGCCAGTGCGTCCTTTTCAAAGTAGTTATTCAAATTTTGCGAGTAGTAATGTTGTACTATATATGTGTATCTGAAATTAGAAATAGAATAACGTTCTACATGGTACATATTTTGAGCGCTAAAGTTCACGAAGAAGCTGTAATTAATATGGTCGTCTCAGGCTATGCGACCCATTCACCTATTAAGAAGGGATGATATGCATCTTTGCTGTATTCAGCTATTTCGTCATGGTGTTCTGCATAGTGAGCCGCCATTTTGAGGACTATATATAGCGCTTATGAAGTCATGATATGATGTCATTATGTCATGCGCAACATTAATTGTGTATGTTTTAGCCAACAAAATATGCTTTTTGAACATATGTTAAAGTATGGATCGTAATTTTCTTGTATAAGTGTCAGTATAGGAAGTTGACGGGCTAGAGCAATAAAGCGCCATTATGAATAAATATCGGTCATGCCCTATGTTTAGGGGAAGTACAAAACTGATTATCCTACAGCTTCAACAATTGTGTGACATCCATAAAGATCATTTGCAGACCTATATCCATTTTCATTTGGAAAAACATACAACCGGTGTAGCTATAAAAGGCGCCACCCCGTAAGGACATCACTTATAAATATAAATGTACACACATTTCTTATCACTGTGATGTAGAATAATTTTCCATACATCTTTGAATATGATATTAAGAAGCATAAACCACTAGGAAATAAAGTTCCTCCTTGCATGCAGCTCAACAGGATTGCACATATTTTCAATATGTGTATGGTTATAGTATTTTTGTGAATATGACTATTTCCATTATTTTACCATTGATCACTTATTAGCATAAATGATGTACAAAGTGTTCCTCAGCGTAATGTAATGGGCATTTGTATAGCCATTTTCACCATTGGTATGGTCTCAACACGGTGTAGGTTGAATGCCCTTGGGGACCGAAGTCCAGGTATGGGAAATGTGTCAAAGTTATAGAATGCATGTGTACATTTTAGACAATACGAAGGTAGGGAGGGGTGGCCAAGTCCCTGCGAGTCACCCTTGTTGAGCTAATAGGAGGGTGGGTGCAGAGAGGTTTTCTGGAGAGTGTGAGGTTATATGTGCAGCAGCAGCTAGGCCAAATTCTATTGTGGGGATAGCTGCATTCTAATGGCCGAGGTGTTCTGCAAAATAGGAGAGACATTATGTGTGCAGCTAGACCGAATTTTACTGTGGGGAATAGCTGCATTCTAATAGAAGAGGTGTTGTGCGAAGTCTGTTAGACTAGTGCATTGGTGCAGGTTAGTCTGGAGGGTATTGAAGAGATAACGTGAGTAGCTAGACCAAATGTTATCATGTGGGATAGCTGCATTGTAATGGCAGAGGCGGTGTTCAAAATATGTGAAGCAGAAGAGAGATGTGTGCAGCTAGGCTGATTTTTGTCTTGGGGGTTAGTTCCCCCATTCTAATGACAGAGCTGTAGTGCAAAATATTTGAAACGGGAAAAACAGATGTGTGCAGCTAGACCGAATTTGATTGTGTGGGATAGCAGCATTCTGGTGGCAGGGGTGTTGTGCAGAATATGTGAAACATGCAAGGCATTATGTATGCAGCTAGACAGAATTTTATCGTGGGGGATAGCTGCATTCCAATGTAGATGTGTTGTGCAGAGTGTTTTGGAGTATGGCATGTAGTGGATGGTGCTGAGAGGTCTCAGGTAGGCCAGCCTTAGCATTTTATCTAAATGCAATACATTGGCTATCCTAAAAATGCATTTAAATGCAACACATTGGCTACCCTCAAGTTTTCTTTGAGTGCAATACGTTGGCTATCCTAAATGTGTTTGTGTAATACATTGGCAAACCTGAAGATTCATCCAAATGCAATACCCTGACTACCCTAAATTTCATCTAAATGTAATACAATGAAGTGTGTCTTAGTACCATAATTTGTTCCCCTCAGATTTATCAAAGTGCAGCACATTGGTCACCCTGGGAATGCTTCTAAATGCAATACATTGTATATTCTCCAGTTCATCTGTATTTAATTAAATGTAGTACATTATCTGCCCTCACAATTGAGCCAGATGCAGCATCTGAGCTTCCCCTGAAATCTAGCCGAGATCCAATCCACCGGCAACCCTCAGAGTTCATTCAAATGCCCCATACTGATTGCCCTCAAAGTTCATCTAAGTGCGATACATTATCTGCCCTCACATTTCAATTAAATACACCACATTGACTCATTGGCCGTAGGTAATTTGTTTTTTCCGCTGTCCTCCTGGGATTAAGTAGTTAATTCAGGGAGTGAGGCTGGTTTATTCATGTTCTGAGGGGACTAGCCATGTCTTGAGGGCCCTCCGGAAAGTCAGGTGGTCCTCTATGCGTCAGATGTTGAGCGGCAAAAAGTTCAGATAGTGGGTGGGTGGACAGAGAAAGTGATGCCTCCAATTCTGGATGATTTGAAAGGGGGAATCACCAGAAGGAGAGCAGTGCCTGATCGCAGGTTTCTAGTGGGGTGATAGTAGGTGATTTTCTGTTGCAGGTATTTAGGGCCTGTCTTGTGTAATGCTCGGTGAGAGATGCACATGACTTTGAAAGTGACCGGCCATCCTATTGAAAGCCAGTGGATGGCACAGAGGGTGGAGAGTGATGTGCTCTGTTCGGCTTAGGGCGAGGAGGAGCCTAGCTTCAGAGTCCTGGAATCTTTGGAGCTTTTTGAGTTGGTAGACGGGGGACGCCCAGACAGAGTTTGCTTAGTCTAGTCGGTAGAGGAAAGTGGACATAAATGCCGTCACTCTGGGGGTAGGAGAGGTAAGGGAAACTGCGCCAGAGTGTGCAGCGATATAGGTAGCAGGATTTTGATATATTGTTGATATGTTGTGGTAGTCAGATCAGTGTCCATTGTGCAGTCCAGGTTTTTCAGGTTTATGATTGTGGCGGATGAGTTGCAGCAGGGGTGGTAATCGGGGCAGGGAGTGGGAGGGAGGCCAGGGGGTAGCTTGTGGGAAGAGAGCAGTTTTTCCGGAAATCATCATCTCTGTTTTTCCGGGATTGAGCAGGAGATGTTTGACAGTTATCCAGCGATGTATGTCTTTGAGGCAGGCTGCGAGATCAGGTTTGGGGATGGAGATGGACTTGGGTATTCTGAAAATGATTTGAGTGTCATCAGCGTAGTTGTAGCTGGTGAGGTTCTGTGCACGTATAAGTATGGGTAGAGGGCTCATGCAGAGGTTGAAGAGGAGAGGGGATAGGCAGGCGCCTTGGGGGACTCTGTTACTGACGGGTTTAGCGGAAAAGGTGAAAGGATGGAGGTAGGGGATTTGGTGTCTCTTTTCAAGGAATGAGGAGATCCATTTCAGCGCTGTGTCTCTAATGCCAGGGGAGTGGAACCTGTCAATGAGGATACTGTGGTTAATGGTCTGAAATGCTGCTGAGAGGTTAAGTAGTATGAGTGCAGACACAGCCTTCTGTGTCTGCAGTGTTTTTGAGGTCGTCCCATATGAATAATAGGGATGATTCAGTTCCATGGAGGGATCTGAAACCGGACCGGATGGGCAGGGTCGAGGGGGCTGGTTGGTTTCCTTGAAAGTACTTAGTTGGGAGTAGGCCGCACGGTTGGCGTGTTTGGCTAGGAACCTGGTTTTATACATCAGTCTATAGTTTGCTGGATTGAGGGGATTAGGAGATCGTTTTTCAAAAAGGGGGTGGACGTGGGATGTTTTGAATGTTTCTGGGAAAATGCCTCAGGTGATCGAGGCGTTGAGGATGGATCTAGCGATGTTGCCTGCACAGGTCTATGCAAAGATTTCTTTGAGGAAGGAGAGGGGACAAGGGTCCCTCAGGGATCTGGATGAGCGGCTGTCAGTCAGACCAGTTTGAGGAAATCGTGTGTGGAGATGGGGAGAAAGAGGAGAAGACAGGAGGTGGTGTGGGGTGGGCTGGTTGGTCGGTTTGTTTGGGGAATTGGATAGATGGGGCTGAGAGTGCTGCCAGTTTCCTGTTGGTGGTGTGTGTTCTTTGTAGCGCTGTGTTGTGTAAATGGTCAGAGAGGACGTTGCATAAGGGATAAGGCAAATAATAATCCTAGCATGATAACGGGGTTAGGCATTAAATATTTCAGAAAAAAGACACTTACAAACCACAGATGGCTACTGCTGGCTCGTGCCTACAAGGCATGCAAGGTTCTTTATATATGATGCACAATTGCTAAAGCTTTATGATAATAAAATGTTCTGTACTTTCCATAAACATATAATTATTAATAATAGAGCCTTAATGCACTAGCCCGTCAGCTTATTATAACATGGTTCTTAAGGATTCTTATACTGTACCAGACATGCTCTAAACATTAAGTCCTCCAATAAATGCACTTACCCAGAGCCGCGCTGCCCTGACTGCACTTCCCCCTTCCCTTGGACGGTCTGTATGACTGAAGGACTAGTAAGATCATTTGTTTTGTCCTCCCTCTGTATTCCCTCCTTTGTCTTGTTGCGCCTAAAAACACTTGTGTACAGGCACGTTATAAAAGACTTATATCAAAATACAACGATCCACACATAACATACACTCAAAAAACATATGCTTGTTTACTTAAATGCATGGAGTCCACGCACGACATGAAGAAATCATATTGCAACATAATTAGCGATATATCCACACGTCCCCAAAATGGCTGCACACCACACGGAACACCAAGACAAAATAGCTGAATACAGCAATGATGCATATCATCCGCTCCTAATAGGTGAGTGGGTGGCATAGCCCTGGATTACCATTTTAATTACACCTTCTTTGTACACTTTAGGGCTCGCTATAGGTACTATACAGAATATTATTCTATTGCTATTTTCAGATACACATATATGGGATAACATTATTACTTGCAAAATTTGAAAAATTATGTTGAGAAGGACGCACTGCAACCACTTTTCAGTGGTAAGACTGAACTAATTCATATTTATTACTTTACTGCAAAACATTTTTTGCAATATGAATAGCATTATGTCACGAGTCACAAGGTTAGAAGTCTAGAATAGAAAATATCCCACTTCTTTTTCCTATATAATTTTATGAACTTGGTGAAATCCACTCAGAGGCAGCATAGAGGTAAGAGCACCACCAACACAGGTGGCATGCTTTACAATTCACACATTATAATAGGACAAAACCTGACTATATATTACTACTTCAATATAAATCTCGTTCTGCACATGCCCCCATTGCAGTAACCCTGCAGAACTTTATGGACCGTTATTGAATTACTGGGAATTTATCATTATCGGTTATTCAAGTACAAATACAAGTTAATAAGCAATGTATGAATGTATTACTGCCTTCATAAAACCGCCCGGTTGAAACACGTGTTGGCAACATGTTAAATGGAGAATATTATAAGAAAACCAAGTAGAATGTGCTTGCTACTTATGAAGGCTGAACCAACATGGAATTAAACAAGAATACTTTGGACTCCTAAATTATGTCACATAACTAACAAGATATTTGACCATTGTTGTCTCACCATAATACTGCTTGCACACTATTCAACATTTGTCTGTTTTGCACTTATTCGTGTTTGCACACATTAAATGAAAATGTAATGTTCTTTTTGAAATATCTGGCTGAGATAATACAGAATTCACAGGCCAAACCCGAAGTGCGATTGATTTTTCTTTTTATGTTAACATTGGATGATTACTGATTTCAGAGAGATATAGCGCTCATGCTCTCATCCTTACAATTTGATTTAATTATGTGATCAATGCAAGATGACGCATCATGCACAGGTGAATAATACATGTACTCCCTAATATCAGAATTTGCGTGGCACCATGTACCTGTAAATGATATCTGCAGCCTGATTTTCTGCCACCTCTGGGTCATCCACGGAACAGCACTTTAACCTGGCTGTTGGCTTATCATGCTGAAGGTCCATAGTCATGTTAAAATCTCCTGCCCGTATAATGGCATGGACTAAATATCGGTGCAGCCATCATGCTGACCTTTCAACACATTTGGGCCAATCCAAATTAGCATGCTACATGTTAACTAATGCCACTTTTAAACCGTACATCTCTTGAGTGACCCAGTAAGAAACATAAATTCATTATCTTCTTCAACCATGTTTATCTTAAACTTGAATGATTTATGAGTTATTTATGAAAGCAGCTATTCCTGTAGAACGAGGAAACCATCAGGAATAACAGTTATGTTCCATCCCAAACATTTTAAAAAGTAACTGAGTTATCAAAGGGCTTGTCGATGATATCCTTGTAGTCTAAATCATTGAAGGACTGATTATCGAGGCAATCATCATCAAAATCCTTATACCTATCAACGACCACCTCATTGGGACCATCAACAACAACATTGTCGAAATAATCTAAGGATCATTCATCAACGACAACCTCTTCATCAAAAAATCAGTCAGCGAAGATGTCAATGGGAACTCGGACGAGGAGACCAACCCTGTTCATGCAAACCTTGTCCACGAGACTGACAACGAAACCAGCCCAGACATCCAGACTGTGGCAGTCCCGCTGACTGAATAGTTGCTGTCTACCAAAGCAACCATGGAGAAAACCGCTACATCCTGACTGGAGAAAGGACTATCTGAGAAAGGATCCCTGTCCAAACGGTCTTAATGGGTTTGTCGACAGTGTCGGGAGAAGCACAATTAAATTATGTAGAAAAGCGCAAATGCTCTCCAAACTGAATAGATGGGGAAAAGGGAGAATTGACGAGCAACAACCCCCTACAAGCCCACTGTACAATAGGCCCATATCATCATCTTCTCTTTTCCTGAACTCTCCTCTGATCTCTCTATCAACATTTCCAACTCTCTGCCATTAAATACTGGATGTCTTTGTACTCTGTTAAACTATCAAAACAGGTGGTCTTCTTCCTTGCCAAAAGCTCTCACCTCTTCCTCTGCCTATCCAGTTCCCACTTGACATTCACACCTATTCTTATTCAGCTACAAACCTTGGTGTCTTCTATGACACTTTTTACACTTTCTCTACTTTCATCTCCAAAACTGTAACAGTAGTTTGCCTCAATCTAAATCTCCTACATATTAGGAAAATCAGGCACCTCCTTCCTTTTAACACCGCCAAGCATCTCTTAACCACTCTTGTCTTCTCTAAACTGGACTACTCTGCCAGAATCCCCATTGGTCTCCCCAGTTATGCGTTCTGTCCTCTGGACAAGATCATTAACTTCGCTCCCAGGATTCTCTTTGAACTCTCTCACTACACCTACTTCCTCGTACCGTCTCCAGGCTGGATGGCTGACAATGCAAAACAAGGCAAGATTTTAATTTCTTCTCCTGGTACACAAATCAATCAACGGTAAGGCAACACTGTATCTATCCTCTATCCAACTCTACAAGCCAGCCTTCTCGAAATCTCTGCTCTGACTCCTCGACTACCCTTGTGGACCCTTGCCCTCCCACTTCCACTCTTTCTCTCTTCCTGCTCCATTTGCATGGAATTCTCTTCCCCTGGGGATCCGAGAAGCATCCACACAGATTTGTTCAAAACCAAACTGAAAGCCTACCTCCTTGCATCAGAGTTACCCTCTTAACCTTCCGCTCATCTACCTGCTAGCTACCATGTTTCCCTCACCTCTAACCTGCCTCTGTCCTTCACTTCCTTTACTTCCACTATAGCACTTCTCCCTTCATGGTCTCATCCCGAGCACAGCTGGACGTACTGTCTACCTGCACTTAAAAATGTCCAATGTTGGTTGTCCTTAATCTATGTATTTCCACTTACGTATTATCCCTGGTGACTGTTCCATTTACTCCCCTCCACAACTTGATCAGAATGTCCTTCAAACTCACCTCATTGTAAGAAGCTCACTGTTTGCCGTTAAATCTGATTTCTTATCTGTTGTACGTTCTTTTGTGATCTAAAGAGCCTTGTTCTGCCTGTATATTAATAAATAAATAAATATCGCCTATGTCTGTCCCAGAGCTCATGCCAGGTTAGATACTGATTTTGAAGCACAACGGGGGCTTTCTCTATATTTTCGGAATCCGATTAGGACTATGGTAGTGATGGAAATTCCATCCCCAAAGGGGGAAAAAACGGAGACCAACCACAACAGGCTCAGACCCCACAAATGCCTGCACCTGAACCAGTGGCGCACCCTGAAATGCTTCTTTCAATGTAGGTGCTAACATCACTGCAGGCCCTAGTCTCGAAATTCAACAGGCACATACCATTACTGCAGGAAGTTAAGATCCCGGAAGGCATGTCCCCTCCAAGAGCAAGATCCAGGTAACCATGTTGACCTTGCAAAAGGTATACCCAACCACAATCGCCACCAACCCAGTTGGACCAGAGAGAAGGGTAAATACCCCAAACCGACTCGTGCATCGACCTAAGCGACGCAGATTCTGCATCCGCAATGTCTCCTCAAACAAAGAGTGAGAAGAGGAGTTGAATCCTAAGGAGGATCTATCCCATCCAAGGCAGTCCCCACCGGATGAATTGGGTGCGTTCCATGCCATGATGAACAGGGGATTTAGGGAAAATCTGAATCTGACAGCGGAGAAGAAAAACTGCTTTCTGTTCGACTACATGGAACAGGCACAGGAAATCAGTGGTATCCATACTTATTCTGTATCATGCATTGGAAGGAGGCCTCCTACTAATGAGAAACCTGTTTTCCAAGCAAACCTTGAGAGGGTTCGTTCAGAAAATGGTAAGGGCACTAGAGACAGACCCTAAATTTCTCACTGGCCAGCCAACCCCAGACAGTTCTAGACAGACTCCACTATTCTCAGCTGGTGCCAGAAGAAAGGCTAACGTCCAATCTGCGAAATTCTCCATTCCTCCAGATGACGAGAGACGTAAGGCAGATGCTTTTGTCAAGAAAATCCTGGCCGCGGGACCACTACAGTAAAATCAGGGAATGCACTGGCAATTATGGCCCGATGTGGTAGCGAAATGTCACTGCATGGCATCTGTACTGAAACATCTGCCGGAAAGGAAGCTCTAGAGTGCTCAGGGAAGTATAGTTCTATGAAAGATACCAATGCTGGAGAAGTGGAGTTACAAGTAAAAAACATACTCCCTATAGGATACCTCTGTCCCCTGCATAGTTTTAGTTGTCTGTTTACTTTTATACTTCAAAATAGCCAGTCAGTTGCATCTACGGACTAGCCATTTTCTTGCTTTTGCCCAAATATTACATAAAGAGCCAAAGGTATACATTTGAACAATTCTATCTGACAAATAGGCTTCCTTTAATCATCCCAGCTGATAAATAACACCTTTGTATTCACTTCTAAATGTCAATATATGGCTGTATAGTAAGCCATAAACTGTCCCATCAGGAACCACTTCTTTATTTATTATTGATTTCGTAACTCATGCTTCAGCCTTTTAGGTAGGACTGTCTTAGGGGGATTCTTTTAGAAGGACAGGACGTGGCAACCTGTGGAATTCAGTTACACTGGACACGCCTCTATATATTCTCCTGTAATTTCAAATAAAATGTGCTGGTCTTTTGTGGGCTTGGTATAATTATGTTTTTAAAACATAGTTATACTGTGTATGAATTTATGTTTTAAAAGCTTCTGTGTTTCACCCATCACCATAGTGATCTTACAGAGCCAAAGCTTGTGCAGATATGTTTAATACCTTGGCTCGTTTATTAGTGGTAATTCCTCGACTGCAATTTGCCAATCGCTTACTTTAACAGGTCCACAAAGGAGACCCGTTGTGGGTGTCGTCTTGTCGCATTCTATGTATTTTGATTTTGCAGGGGACCTGCCTGTGCGCTCACTCGTAATCGTTCCTCTTTTGCCCTTGCTAAAGGGCTGGGTGGCAGGGCTAGGTGGCAGTCATATTTCAGTGGGTTTGTTCTGAATATATTTTCAACCGGTCTTCAGCTCTATATAGAACCAACAAATAGCAGACCCCTTTTCCAGAATATTGATAAAAATAGATCCTTTCCATCATATGTGTCCCTAGTACACAAAAACCCATGCAATTCCTATCAATATGTGTGTTTTCTTGGTACACGATTTAGGTTATTTATTTTTTACATTGGCCAATCGCTGTAACACTTCAATAATACTTTGCATTGTATAAAATATTGTGACCTGCCACGAGGTGTCATAAAGAACAGGCCTGAAGTATATCCCCCATCTGCTGTGGCACAGGATTGTGGGTAATGCGGTTGCTCCTTCAGATCATATTCCTGATGTATATGGGATGAAGGATTTTTAGAAACATGAACATACACATTTATCACTTGTGGACAAGAGAGAAGCTTTGCCTTATTGCACAGCATCTCCTAATTTGAACCTACACGTATGGTAAGAGATTCCAAAAACATTCTTGTGTCTGCTTCTTTGTACAGGCCAGTCAGGGCTACACACTAGTCCCAGTCATCCTTCTCATTTAGGCCTACAGTGTGGCTACCGATTTTAAACCCCAGACGTTGTTGCGCTTTGTGGAGTTTTCCCTCTTTATCATTCACTCTGCCCATATTCATGAGTACTGCCCACAAGAGCATTTTCTACTCGTGTCCTTGTTCCATGCACTGTTTTACGATTTGGGGCTGTTTTGGTTTGTTTCCGCGTTGCTTGGTGATCCATGTCCAGATTTTTCTAGTTATGTCCCTCTTATTGCAGGGGCAGGTAGATGGCCATGGTAGAAATGCAATTGCCCAAATATGTTTGCTTCTGTATATTTTTGACTTTGCACAGCCATATGTTGCTGAGGACCTTAATTGCGACATACCACTTTCTTTTTGATGCATACTAGTACTTGACCTTTGATTTGTGTCTTAGTTGTTCTTTACTTGGTATTTGTCTTTTGTCGCTTGTTTTGTTAGGGTTTCCTTTTGGAGGTGGTGGGTGCGAGTAATCCAACAAATATTTTTTTTGGTTCTAAATTTCTTCCTGTCATAAACCTAATGAATAAGGATGTTTTCATATAAAACAATGCGTAAAACGTACTTGGGAGCAAACTGGCAGCAGCACGCGTGACAGCGTCCAGTTTGCATTTATATAATTTTGTTTTCTTTAAAAAGACTGACCCATCGGAAGCCATGTTTTAAAGTGTGAAAGATATTATCAGTCAAACATTCGTGGATCTGGGAATTGCAGAAATGCAGGCTTCAAAAATGAAACTATTGGCAACAAACTTGCAGTCTCAGCCACAGAAAGGCAATTCTGCGCTATTCATCCAGACACCAGATTCTGGTCTGCCTGGTACCTGAGCTGTACATAGACTGCAGCTTCGGCCTAAAGATATCTAGAAAGAAAGTGGCTGGTGTGCCCCTGCCACACTTGAACTTGGCGACTGATGATGTTCCTAAGAGGCTGCTAAGCAACTGAGACTTAACCAGATATATCATACCATTTCCTAATGCACTGGCACTGAATGGACATGCAGACTGATTTGCTTTGATTCATTCTCAGTGGAGGTGCCGGGGACTGAATTCCCTCCCTCCAGACTTTGGACCTAAAGCTTGGATCACCAATGCCCCACTTGTAGAGGAGTCCCTGCTGCTGCAAGGGACCTCACTCTGAACAGGCCCGAAACCTGTAGCCCTGCAATGTTTTACCTTCACTCATTGGCTAATCATATTATTCCTGGTACCACACATTATTTTTGGGCAAAAGGTAAGGATCATATATCAAGAGGCAGCCTCTGCACTTAAATGTTTCAAACATTGTTGGCATGACCGTTGCGTAGGTTGCTATGCCTGCTTCTGAAACGTGCATTTCATCCAGCTCAGAAATGGGTCCATAGTTCATTCATAGTGTTTCTTGTAGTTATTGCACTACTATATTGTAACATTCGCCACATGCACTGTTAAAACATGTTCACTTTATAATTCATTGCTTCTTTCTGGGATCTTCATTGATATTCATAAATAACTAATGGAACTTGCACACAGTGTCACCTTCATATTAGTCACACTTGCTGGCTCCTTTTTCGTCCTTTCATTGGTTCCAAAGCATATGCAAACTTTCCACACCATAAACTCCATCCGGCATCGCGTCACCTCTTAACGTTTACCAGACTTCAGGCATTGAAGAAGTGTGGAAAGAGCTAAATATAGATAGGTTCAAAATTGAACAGCACTGTAACTGTAGCCTCAGTCATATCCAACTCACACGTTTGCCCGTCTTCCATGGCTAAATCATGGAGTCCACGTGAGACTACATGATCACCAATATTTAACAGTCCAGATCACATGGTAATCCATCTTCAACAATCCGGTGTCAATTCAAATAAAACACCTCCATGTACATCTGTTTTTGATAGTTAAACATCAACCATATAAATGTGATTGCACATTCAACAAAATTCATGTATTTTATAAAACGCGTTTGACTGAATAAATATATGGAGAAAAGGAGAATTTTAGGATATTAAATTTCATGCTGAGAGTGTTCTCCTATTTTCTACATTTCACCATTGCATATTCTTTCTCATGAGACCAGTTTCAATGTTAAAGCAACGTTCAGATGCATGTAAACATATACATTAATATAACGCCACATTTCTTAGTATGCCTAGCATTACAGAAGTGGTTATATTAGTAATTGGGTAACAAAATACAGTTCTAAGTGCATTATATAAATATGCCTGAAATATTACAAAACAAGATCAGCTTTGAGGATAATGTATCACCTGTGACGATTCACGACATGCCGGCACTTCTCCCTCAGGGGGGAGCCCTTTTCTATATGTCCAGGGAGGTGAGGCTGCTATCCGTTACTCCCTCTGGGTGTGGTTTAATGCAGAGGATCTCATGGGGAGGGACTCTACTTCCCATTGCCCCCTCAGGGAGAAGGACGACCATCTAGGACAGAGGTCTTCAAACTGTGGGGCGCGGCCGCATCCCAGGGGGGGGGGGCGCCAGAGCCCAGCATGAAATGTAAAAAAAAAAATTATAATAAATACATTTTTTATTTTAGATTGGAGGAAATGGGAAGGGACAGCTCACATGGTCAGACTGTCCCACAAAACGCTCTTAGGCACCAATAAAAAAAATGTCCAGCAGTTGCAAATGGATATTCAGTCCTTTAGTCACACAGTTTGAATAGTACCAAGGGGTTGTTTTTTGTTCAAATGTAAACAAATTGTGATATTTAAAGAATATTTATTCAGCAACAATGGTCAAAACTACTAGCTGCATAGTGAAGTAACTCCTCAAACTGGCCCACAATGGCCAAAAAAGTGACCCATTTTGACTGGCCTACACTAGCATTTTGCATTTTTGGTACGTCATCGCTCTATTGCCCTATAGGCCAGTCCAAGCCTGCCGGCTCATCCATAATGGGTGAGGGGGCATCCACCCACTGGCCACCTCACCCATTATGGAGGAGCCGAGGAGCCAGCCCAGTGAAACACTGAGCACTCCCTCAGCTGCTTTTTCCAGCTGAGTGAGTGCTCCTGGGCTGACTGAACTGTCAAAGGGAAACACTGTTTCCCTTTGACAGTTCATTTCTCCAGCCGCACATGATCACTGAGCCATGCAACGCTGGGTGTGTTTTGCTTCGCCAGCCTTGCGTAGATCATTGGAAATGCTGGCTGGGGCACTGCATGTATGTATGTACGAGGGGGTGCTCCTGCGCCTCCTCGCACATACGGGCAGAGCAACCTGGAGCGGGGCATTTTAGCAACCATGTGCAGGCTCCTGCAGAAGGTACGTTTATGGCGATTTATTTTTTATTTAAATGTGTATGGATGTGTGTATGCTTGTGTTATGGGACTGTGTTGGGAGCAGGATGGGTGGCAGCACTGGAATAGTGGTTGGAGTTAGGTGGGGAGGGCCCAGGGTCTGTACTGGGAGTATGGTGCGGTGACGGCACGCAAAAGTTGATAGCGATTTCTACATACTGTCCATCTGGCACTTTTGGGGGGGCCCGGCCTGCCCAAACCTTGCTCAGGGGGGCCCAGGCCGAAAAGTTTGAAGACCACTGATCTAGGAGAACATCAGACCCCTCCGCACTCTAGCCTCTCCTTCTTCTGCTAACCTCTTTGTAGACAGTAGACCTAGGTACTGTTCTAAGGCAGACTAAGGTTCTGGAAAGTACTGAGACGAAGAACAACATCAGGAACATAGGTAATCCAAGTAACGGGACGAGATCGGACATAGGAACAATTAAGAGCAATGCCAAGAAGGAACTGCAGCTGTGTAGACTCCTGCAGAGTGGTTCCTCTTACGCCATAAAAACCAAAGGAGGACTGCCTATCAGAGAGATACAGCCAACTAGGACGAGAGACTGTGAAGCCTGGGAAGTACGAAGGAAACGCAGAGAGGGCCAGGACAGAGCCGAGAGAAGTCCATTCCCAGAGTGAAGAGGACACCAGACTCCTTTGCCCAATGGTGTCCAGACAGTAATGGGAGACTGGCAGACGGTGACACACACAAAAGAGGCAGCGTCCATGCCAGCGTCCCAAGAGCTGGGCTGGAGATCCGCGAGGGTACTTGGCAAGTGAGGCAGCCAAGGGGACATAAATAGAAGGGGAGAGAAACTGGAGTCAGGGGCCCAAATCAAGAGAGTGATACCAGTCATCTTCCTTGTGGCAGTACTTGCTGGAAAGTGAACCAAGTGGGCCAAACCAAAGAAGAGGAGAAACCTGGGTCCGGAACCCAAACCAAGATAGTGATATGAGTAAGCTTTCTCGTGGTAGTACATGGCAGGGAAGTGAACCAAGTGGGCCAAACCAAAAAAGAAGAGAAACTGGGGTCGGGGACCCAAACCAAGAGTATGATAAAAGACATCATCCTTGTGGGAGTGGGGGTGTGGCTAAATGGCCGCAGAGTAGGACGTGATTCCTGGGAGCCCCTGCATATCCGCATATGATCCTGAGGATGAGAGGCGTATGGAGTCAGCTAAGAAGTGTCAAAAAACATCCACTGCAGCATGAAGATATGAGGCGTGCAGCAGTCTGAAATCTGGGACAATCTACAGCTAAGATAAACTACTGTGGACTAAAAAAGCTTAACGTGTCCGGGCCGTGGGTCAAATCAAGATGGCGCCCGCAGAACAAAGGGTCGGTCCGGTAATCGGCTGTACTGCTGGGAAGTGAGGCTGCAGGAAGCTCAGGCAGCGAAACCCATCCCTATCAGGAACGATCAGATAAAGGGTCAGTAAATACACAACAAGGTGGCAGCTGGGTGAAAGGCAGCCTGAATCACGGTAGCCTGCAGCGACGTGGGACAGAGCAAGCTGGCCACTGCGAGGAGCGGACGAGAATTCGGAAGACTGGGGGACATAATTGCGGGCAGTGGACACATACGCGCCGTAAGCACCAGCACTAGAAATGACATTATAATAGAGGCGTATGCAGCCCTGTGTCTACACTCGATCAGCAAGAGATGAGGGAAAGTTCGAACGCAGCCGCCTGTAATCCGAATGCCTGACGGAGCTGCAAGATCAGCGGATGGGAGGCGAAAACAGTAACAGCGGCAAAGTCATCTGGGAAACGTAGACTGCGCTGTGATAGGCAAGGATAGTTGCAAATTTTATAGCCAGCACGGGACTGTGGGGAGCGAGCAGGCAAGACGGAAAAAAATGTGAAATTGACATCCGTATGGATGGTGGCACTCGCGCATGCTACGCAAACACAATTTATTTACAACACGGGCAAGCAGGCCATAACAGAGGATTTCAGGTAGGAAACAAAACACTGCTGGCTCACTAGGGGCACGAATATTACGCAGAGGAAGGTGGCAAGCCTGAAGCCGCACTAGGGCATGAAACAAGGAATATAAGATCCACGCATATGCCAACCCACGTGAGGTGGCCAACAAAAGAAGGGACAGTGATCAGCAGTGCGAAGCACATGGTCCGAAGACGACCCAGCAGAGGGAAAAACAGTGAAATTTGCTGTCAACACAGATAACTATTAGAGGCAAGTACGGGCTGCTGGAGTGGCGACAGGTTGCCCACGTGAAAAGCAACATAGGGCTCCACAACAAGGAGGCTGGAAGCAAGCCCACCGGCGCCACGCCCACTAGCAAACGGGCATAGAGATACGCTGGCCGGCAGTAGTGCGGCAAGGGTAGTGAGACAGCCCTGTAGCCCTGGACTGGGTGTAGCAGGAGTCATTTGCCACTAACCCGAGTGCGGCGGCGCGTGCGGCGGCGCGTGCGGCAGGCTGAGGCACGTAATACAGTGCCGTGCATATAACGAATGGTGGCCGGAGGCGGTGAGCAACTCCCCTGCCAGTGACACTGGTGAGCCTCCGGAGGTGCGGCTAGAGGAAAGCGGAGCGCCCGAGCGGAGAGTGGAAAGCGGGTGGCTTCTGGCACGCACAAAGACCATAAATGAGCCGGTGACTGAGGGGGAGCAGGCTCATCGCAGAAGAAGCAGCATCGGACGCGCCCAATCATTCCCCAAGTCGAGACCGGGCGTAGCACTAAAGACACGGAGACGGTGAGGGTCGAGAGGAAACCAGACTGAGCAGTAAAGAGTGGAGGGGGAGGCCGCGCAGGACCGAATAATAAGGCGGCATTGACCCGGGGCACCCCCTGCCACCCACCATTCCTAAATATCGCTGAGTCCAGATGACAGTTGCGCCTGGGTGATAGCAGACTTGATGTGTGCTGCTGGAAAAGGCAGCAAGACCCGGCTAAGACCCCTGGTGCAAGAGTGAAGGGCACAGGCACTAAAAGAGGAGCGAATAGATGGCAGCGGCAGACAAGTGAAAGATCACAACAAGCATACAGAGGGAATCCTGGAAGGGGGAAGTGCGAGCCGCAGCAATGGGAAGGTTGTGGGTTGATAAGGGCACAATAACAAAAGGAGCCCCGCTGTAGAAGAGGCTCGTCTCTCATTGGAGTGGGGCAATCGACTGAAAAGGGGAGCAGTGGCCTTTAGTAAGGCGGACAGACCCCAGTGTAACAGCGCTGCCAAGGGAGCATTGGAGTAACACGACACAGGAAAGGGCCAGGCGGCGGACCGGCTAGAGAGACCTGGCTGAACGAGACGCTACACGGTATACAACCCACTCGTGAAACTACATGAACAAAATACGAGGACTTCTACCACAGCCTCCCTCAGGCATCATAGTTGGTTATAGACTAGCCCTGAAGTGAGGGAGGCCACACTTCAGAGAGCCCAAATTGAAGCATACGACAACACCGAGATGGCGAACAAACAGACCAAGGCAAAGGGCAAACAACCCACGCTGGAAGAATATGCAAGAACACTGCAGTCGGCAGAAGGGGCTAGGAGCAAGGAGAAGACCCCCGCCACGGACACCGCCACGGCAAGCAAAGACCAGCAGATCCTGAAAGCAATCGCGTATCTGAAACTAGCGTGGGAAACTAAACTGGAATTGGGCATGGTCGAAATGAAGGTGGTACTGGAACTTAAAGTTGGCACAGTACAGGAAGAGGTGAATCTCCTCAGACAGGATGTTTGGGCACTAGCAGATCGCACAGGCGAACTGGAAAAGGAAGTGAACCCGAATACAGCTGCATGTGTGTCTCACACATCGGAAATTCACATCCTGGAACAACGCGTGAACAACTTGGAAAATAGGGTAGAAGAAGCAGAGGGACGCGCCCGGAGAAACAACATGCGCATCGTGGGACTACCGGAAAGAGCAGAGGGATCAAACCCAACGGACTACGTTGAGACGATGCTGCTGCAAGAAATAGGAGGAGGGGTGCTCACCCAAGGATTTGCGGTGGAACGAGCGCACAGGGCCCTGACAAGGAGGCCACTGCCAGGAGCCCCACTGCAACCCGAGACCAATAATTGCCGAAATCCTGAACTATCGAGACAGGGAAAAAATCCTAGAACACTTCCGGAAGGGAGGCACGATACAAAGGTCATCGGCGAATATGACGGTATACCCAGACTACACACTGTTGGTGCAAAGACGCCGAATGAACTATGGGTCAGTGAAGAGAAGATTGCAGGAAGCAGGTTACAAATACATGTTAATGTACCCGGCCAAACTGAAGGTGTACCACAAAAATAGAGCACTGTTCTTCGACACCCCAGAGGATGCGTCAGAATGGCTGGACACACAGAACTTCCCATCGGAAACTGACAACCAGAAAGAAGACGGTGCAGATAAGTAAAATAGAGACTGCAGTACCTACGGTGCTGCAGAATCAGACACCGGGACTAGAATATAAGACAGGCCGAAGCCAGCTGAGATAGATGCAACACGGCTGCATAATTACGAATGGTCAAGTATGGCGAAATAGTGCAAAATTGCAGGAGCCCCAAGGGACTCGCTCTTATACCCCCAATAATAGATTAGTTAGGTTACAGATAGATCGGTAATACCCTGCTGGGTTCCTGATTTCGGCACACCGATATAGGACCAAATGCGGGGGAGCCTGAGATGAGATCCAGGGATGGAGCTGGGCATCTGTTGGGGACTGGCAGGGAGGAGGAGGGGATGGAATGTGTGTAGGGAACCTAGTTGGGGAGTATGGGGTGTGGGGGGTTAGTTGGGGAGTTAATGTTGAAAAGGGACTGGGAACGAGCCCACATTCATGCCAAGCAAGATCGGAGAGAAGAACTAGGAGGGAGGGAGAAGGGATAAAATATGGATGACAATGGGAGGTCTTCGAATAGTAACTTGGAATGTGAGCGACCTCAACAGTTACCTGAAGAGGAACAAAGTAATTATGTATTTGAGAAGGCAAAAAGTGGACATAGCATTTCTGCAAGAAACCCACCTTACCAAAGGGAAACTAGAGGTGGTCAAGAAAAAGTGGAGGGGGACCACAATGGGAGCAACATACTCAGCATACACCAGGGGGGTGGTAATCTGGGTGGCACCTCATGTGCCATTCCAGATGCTTCAGGCCACGGCAGAGCCGTATGGGAGGACGATAGTGATGCGGGGGCTGCTGGAGAATAGAGAACGGAGTATCATAAATACGCCCCCAACAAAGATACAGCGGCCTACTTCAGGACACTATATAGCAAAATCAGCCCCCATATGGGAGGCGCGATCATATGGGGAGGCGACTTTAACTGCATGTTATACCCTAAAATGGACAGGTCAGACACGAAACTAGATAAACCCACCCCCGCTGTGAAAGCACTACAGGCCCTGCTGAGAGGCTTCGGGCTAGAGGATATCTCGAGGCAGCAACACCCAAATGATAGGCACTACTCATACTACTCCGCCCCGCACAACCTGTATACGAGACTGGATTATATGTTCGTCACCTCAGAACTTGTAGGGGAAATAATGGGCTCAGATTATAAGGCAAGAATACTCGGACCACTCCCCTCCAGGAAGGTCCTGGAGTGGAGACATCAGCCCCCCACAGCAAGAATTCCGACATGGTGGCTTAGAGCCGAGGCCTTGCAGGATTCGGTATTCCGAGAGGACCTAAGGGAGGAGATCATTGGGTACTTCGATACTAACACAGGAGCGTAGAGTCAAAGGGAATCCTATGGGAGGCGTTTAAGGTGGTGGTGGTGAGAGGAGCGGCCATATCCAAATCTAGAGGGTTCCAACGGGGCATAGAGGGTGAAGTACAAAAGATAGAGGAGAAACTAGAAGAAATAATGAATAGGGGAGGTACCTCACAGGTGGACGCCGAATAAGTGAGCCAACTACAACAAGCTAGCAGGGGGCTTTGGGAGAGGCTATGCAATCTGAACTATAAAATATATATAAAAAGGCAAAATGCAGGAGGGGATAAACCGGGGAGGCTGCTAGCATGGCTATATAAAAACGAACACCAAGACCAGTAATAAGGGAGATAATGGGAGAAGAAGGCCAGATCTGGAACACCCAGGAGAGGGTGAACGAGGGGTTCCTCAGATTCTACAAACGTCTCTATGAAGACACAGGGGAGATTGCAGAACAGGAGACTCAGGACACACTGGAAGACATAGGATTACCTAAATTAAACGAGGAAGAAAGGGAGAACATGGAGGCCCCAATCACAATAGAGGAATTAGAGGCAGTGGTACTGCACCTACCCACGAGCAAAGCCCCGGGGTCAGATGGGCTCCCCAGTGAATTTTATAAAACGTATAGACAAGAAGTGTTCTCCCCGCTGCTGGCTATGCTAAATGAGGTGTTCGAGAGGGGAAGATTGCCGGAATCCCTGAGGGAGGGGGTAATTATCCCGCTTCTCAAACCTGATAAGACGAGCACGGAATGCGGGTTGTACAGACCCCTATCCATGTTAAACCAGGACAGCAGAATTCTCACGGCCGTGTTGGTGAACCGACTCAAAAGGGTAATAAACAAACTCATACACCCCGATCAAACTTGTTATGTCCCAGGCAGGAATATATCAGATAACCACAGAAGACTCCACCATGTCATAGAACAGAGATAGGGTGACCCCAGCGAAATGGCAATAGTCTCGCTGGATGCAGTAAAAGCCTTTGGATCTGTGAGGTGGCCTTGGATGATGGCGGCCTTGAAAGAATACGGGATGGGACCAGGGTACCTGAGGTGGGTGAAGATGGTGTATAGCTCTCCAACAGCTAGGGTCAAAACGGGAGCGATAATTTCAGATAAATTACAATTTAGCAGGGGCATGATACAGGGCTGCCCCTGGTCCCCCGTGCTGTATTTCCTTGCACTAGAACCACTAGCGATATGTCTCTCAGACAGCAGTACGGAGAAATAGGGGTCCACACGAAGGGGGGGGACCGCACTTGATATCATTGTACGCAGATGATATGCTGCTATACCTGCGCTTCCCAGAGGAAAATTTGCAGTATGTCCTGGAAGTGATGGAGTGCTATGCGACCCTTTCAGGCATAGCAGTAAACCCTAAGAAGTCATGCATGTTCCCCCCAGGGGTGATATAGGGGAGTCCCACAGGAGAGCCTACCTATCCTACAGATACCCTAGCAGACCAGAACATTCAGATACTTGGGGATCAATATATACCACACAATTGTGGACGAATATAAATACACCACGGAAAGAGCAATGGAAGGCATCAAGAACAGCATGGGGTTCTGGGCGAAACTCCCCCTGGCCATGGTGGGTAGGGCTGTCTTGCTCAAGATGGTGGTCCTGCCTAGGCTACTACACTTCTTCACAAATATCCCATATATGCTCCCCAAACGCTTCTTCACGAAACTCCAGAGCCTATGCAGGGGCTTTATATGGCATCACACTAGAAACAGGGTGGCTCTATGGAAATTGCAGAACACGTATGATAGAGGGGGCATAAACCTGCTGAATTCTGAGATAAACCACCTGGCGGGGCAGCTACAGTATATAGCTAGATGGTTTTCCGAAGACGACAGCAAAAGCTAGATTGCTGAGGGGGGACTGTGACCCATTCTTCTTAAAAGAACTGATTCACATGTTCTGGGCGTGCCCGGAGCTGGGAAGATTCTGGGTCGAAGCTAAACAACGCCTGTCCCAAAAGGGGAAAGCTAGAGGTGGAATCAGTAGTGGCATGCATGTTGGGGGGGATTTATCAGACCACGCAACCTAAAGCATATCAGTAAACTGAAAGATCTGGCCTACATCTTGGCCAAACGGAGAATTGCTATGGGCTGGAAAGCAGCCCAAAGACCTAGATTAGAAGTGTGGTGGAATGATCTCCTGAAATGGGCAGATGCTGACTGAGACGGTGGCATGGTGCGAAGCAGTTAGTAGGGGAGGAGAGGAGGAAGTAGGACCCCTGATAGCATGGAGACAAATGGTGGACATGATGTTGGGACTCTCCCATGTCGAACCCAGTGAATACGATACATCTGAGAACAGTAAAGGGGATTAACCCAAGAGAAATGAAATCAGAGGCATCGAAGCAGGAGCTCTAGTTAATGCAGAGGGAGGGGGGGGGGGAACTGTAATGTGTAAAAAAAAAAAAAAAATGGTTTTAAAAAAAAAAGAAATCCTTGTGGCAGTACTTGCAGGAAAGTGTACCAAGTGGCCCAAACCAGAGAAGAGGAGAAACCCAATTCAGGAACCCAAACCAAGATAGTGATATGAGTCATCTTCCTTGTGGCAGATCCTGAAGTGAATCAAGTGGGCCCATTCAAAGAAGAGAAGAGAAATCGGGGTTGCAGACTCAAGAGTTGGGTGTTGTAAGTGTGAAACCTATAATAATAATAATAATTTGGCATTTATATAGCGCTACGAACCCTCAGGTATCTGAGCGCTGCTTATTATTACCCACGGTGTGTGGTGCTCATTTATCGACCTCGGAAGGATGAAACGCTGAGTTTGGCGCTGCCGGGATTCGAACCTGCATTCGCAGGCTCTGCACTGATGTCAAAGCGAGCACTCTACTCCCTGTGCCACTTGACCGGCTAGTGAAGAGAAGACCAGGGGAAGGGAGGCATTCCTGTGGTTGTGAGATATTGTTTTATAATTACCAGGATAAGGGAGTCATTTTCCAGGTAACTCGCAACTAGGAGGAAGGTCCAACAGCCATGGGGAAGGGACTACTTCCCCAAGAATTCTTGAGACTGAGACCAAACGCAGGGAGAAGGGATGCATTCTCCTCGCTCACCAAGAAAGTAGAACTTTGTGGCCTTGGGAAGGGAGTCTTTCGCCTGAGCTAGTTGAGAATGAACGTCAGTAGAAAGGAGGCATTCTCAGGGGACCAGAGCAATGCTGCTTTATTCTTTAGTTTCTAGTGTAAGGGACAGAAGTAAGGTTTTCTTGGCGGTGGAAACTTTTGCGTTAACAGACAGCCTGACATTCAATTTAGATCTTTAGTTGAGGCAGGGAAACCCCTCTTAGGAATAGAGAAAGATCGGTTTCCTCTTGCTTTATTATTTAATAAAAGTCTCAAAGGAATTTAGGCATGATACGATACAACAGGTTGCGAGTTATTGGCAATCGACATACATATTACTGATAAAATTGCCTGATATAGTAAACTTAGATACATTTTGCAGCGTGCATGTACTGTACTTGGCAAGTCCTTGTCCAGCAACAGATGGTAGCAGTCCATGGCTGTATCAGAAGGCAAGCACTACCATTGCCGGTTAGCAGTGCCATATAGGTAATGGGTCATAGGTGTGAGGATCTCAGTGAAGCCGTAGCGAGTGATGAATGAAACAGGAGATGTAGCACTTTACATTAAAATGTGGCTCCCTGATTTTGCCGCGGTCAGATCACCATGGTTGGTTAAGTGCAGAGCCTTTGAAAACGGGCCTTTAGAAGTTAGGGGCCAACTTCCGCCTACCGGTCAATGCTATTGGCCCTCAGCCAATCTCACAGGAGCAATAACACAAGTCTCTCTCACGGATACGCAAAGAATGCAGCCATTTTAAAAGGTTGTATTTACTTCTTTTAACGACATTCGAAAGAAATGGTGCTCTGAAGAAAACAATGCATTTTTGAGGACTCTGCTCGCTTGTTCTTGGAGGCAGCGCAGATCTATTGTGAATGCATGTTGCAATGCTCATGCTCAAATAGCGTTTTACAATAAGGATCGATTTTCGAATTTCACAATCAGTAGATACCTCTATGGGCTCACTGGAATCTATGGATGATGCCTTGTTGTTGCTCCTGCAGCAGCTGATGCTGTTCCGAAGGTGAGGACTCCTGCGCACATGGCGACGTTGGAATGCTGAGTATCGTATGATGCCTAAATGAGCTTAAGCCTCTGCTGCTGTGCTTGCAATCTGCACTTTAATGTACTTGCATGCTATCAAATTTACACTAAAAGACTACCCAACTATGCATGCTTTCTGCTAGCCATCTACACCGTATATGCCTGCTTGTCATCAAAGCATCCAACCCAAATACTCAATTTTATATTCTGCATGGTCAGATCTTGAGCTCACGGCACACATCATCCAGTTAACCAAAGTTCAAACCGCACCACAGCCTACTCAAGCCCCCTGGCACCTTGAGTACCATATTCAAGCCTCTGCCTAACTACCCTAGCAAATCCTGCCCACCAGCCATACGCAGCATCAGGCTCCTGTTGAGGAGAACCATAGCCGTACCGCCTTTGCAAACGGCTAACCCCTCACTCACATGGAGAAAAATGCACTTTAACTCAAGGACTTCTCACCCCACCACCGGGACCTGAAATGACCTACTGTGGACTCAATCCCTATCAGCCTGAACCAATCGGATCTCACACTCAACCCCCTGAACAACATCCACACCTGCGCATCCGCCACCTCCAAGAGCACCACACATTCACAGATATTGCGGCCTGCCCGCAGCTACGAGCCTAATATGACCTCCCAAGACACAACCTGGACTGAAGCCTCCACATTCAAAGGTGCACTCATCAAACAGAAGGTCACTCCTAGCACATGCTTTAGACATTGCCGACCTAATCTCCTTTAACAACTTAGACTTCTTAGCCATCACCAAAACCTGGCTCCATGCAGCAGCTGGCCCTTCACTATCTCTTGCCATCTCTGATAACTACAGTATCTTCAGAACAGACAGGGCGCCAAAGGAGGAGGAGTAGTAGCATTCATCGCTAAAAACCTACTCCCTATAAGGGAAATCTCCAACCCAACTTCCCATTCAGCAGAATTACTATCCATCAAATTGTCCCTCTCCCACACTAGCAATTTGACCATCAACCTCATATACAGATCCCCGGGCGCAATCCTCTCCTTCGAAAAATATGTGGCCCATCTCATTTCACTGCATACCAAGCCATCCTCTCAGATCATTCTGGGGGTGACCTGAACTTGGGCCATAATGATCCGAATGACAACAATGCGTCTACGCTCTCCAATACTTTGGAAGCGTTAGGTTTCACTCACCAAATTACCAACACCACTCGTACCAAAGGTTGAACTCTCGACTGGCTGGCAGACCATAACTAATTCCAAGATCCTATCCAACACACCTTGCCCTTGGTCAGACCACCACATTATATCATTCACCATACCTAAAAAGAAGACTCTTGCCTCACCACCTGCCCAAGCCCCAGCTGCCCTGTCCAGAAATGCGCGAAACATAAGGCCAGAGAAACTACTACCACTGCTGCAACCCATCGCAGAATTCCAGATTCACACTGGCAACAACCCTTCCACAATGGTTGAACTATACAACCAAACCTGCTTGGATGCCATAAACAAAGTAGCTCCACTAAGTCTGCTTAAATTAAAACCACACGCGCACCTTAACTCATGGTACCCCCTAAACTTAAAAGCCTACGCAACTCCAAGGGAACAGCAGAGAGTAACTGGAAAAAATCTTCTACCGACCTAAAAAAATAAATCTTTACCACTACTTCTAACCAAAAGCACCACCTATAATGATAGAATTATCAAAGCCATCTCTGGTACAAAAGAACATTTCAATATCCTTCGTGAGCTGGAATCCACAATGCCGCTCCACCCCCATGAATCATGCCTCAAAGACACCACATGATGCAATAACATACAAAAAGCTCTTCTTGACAAAATTGCCTTGCTCCAAACAAAAGAAGTTATACACCTCTCCTAATCTACCTGCACAGGCCCCCATATACTCAGCACAGAACCCAATCACATATTTTGACTTCACCTCTGTTTCATCAATAGAAGTGTGAAAAATGGTCGCAAGTCTCAAACTATCTAGATGGCAAGTCGATATTTGCCCAGCCTCCCTCATTAAAGAATGCACATGCAAATTCACCCCATTTATCGCCACATTAATCAATGCCTCCTTTGAAATGAATTCCGTCCCGACCAACCTCAAAGATGCATGGGTTCTCCCACTACTCAAGAAACCCACTCTAGACCCTAATATACCTACTAATTATCATCCAATTACAACCGTCCCTTTTCTCCTTAAAATACTGGATCGAGCAACATAGCTGCAAATTCAAATCATTTAGAAACCACAACCTCCGAGGCTTCCGCCAGTCAGGTTTCCGACCAGGACATGGCACAGAACCAGCACTGCTGGACCTAAAAATACAAGTGGACGAGATTAAAGACAATGGAAAATAAGCACTCGTCCTCTTGTTCGACCTATCAGCGGCTTTCGACTTAGTCAACAATAACATACTATGCAATCACCTCTCTTCTGCAGCTCACTTCTCTACTAATGCCACTCATTGGATACAGTCCTTCCTTACTAATAGAACTATGAGGGTCTTTTCACCCTCTGCAGCAGCGCCGCCAGCCCCCGTCACCTGTGGTGTTCCACAAGGATCATGTGTCTCCCCTACACTCTTATAATATTTTTACTAAACCACTCTTTGACTTACTTGATGATCTGGGAGTCACCTACACTAACTATGCAGATGACACGCAGATCCTCATACCATTAACAGGCTCCTATGATGCTGGTGCTAAATCACTAAATTAAATTTACCAAACGATCCGGGCTTGGATGGCCCAACACGGCCTCTGCCTTAACGACGAAAAGACAGAATTACTCGTCATCAGGTCACAACATCTCCTAAACAAACTTGACGAGGCCTATACATCCTTTACGATCGACAACATTACCATCAATGTCTCCAAGGAAGTAAAAACCGTGGGCATTTCCCTGGACTCTGCCCTCACATTATCTAGACAAGTCAAGGCCACAGTGTCCGCGGCAGCCTACATATCCAAGCTCGTCAACGCTTGCAGACCTTTCTTGTCACCATTACCACTCTGGCCAGAGCCCTCATCCTATCCAGACTAGACTACTGTAATGCCCTCTACACAGGCACCAACAAACGGAACATAAAAAACTGCAGTTGATAGAAAAAGGCGCTCTAAGAGCTGCACTCAATATCCCAAAAAACTTACATCAGTGCGGCAAGACGCAAAGCCGACTGGCTGCCGGTCCATGACCGAATCCTCTTCAAAACAGTATCACTGACACACAAATGTATCTCGCACTCAGCCCCCAAATACCTTTCCGATAAATTCACAATGACCAAATGCAATAGACCCGCGCATGTAGCCGCCATTCCCAAATACAAACTACAAAAAGCAGAGGGTAATAGCTTCCCAGTGGTAGCCTCTAAACACTGGAATGTACTACCTACAACAAGCAGATCAGAGTTTTCCCTTTGGGCCTTCCGCAAGAGTCTAAAAACTCTGCTCTTCACACAAGAGCAACCTAACTCAATTTAAGTCTAGCACCCCTCACTGTAGACTCATGCTGACATCAGCATTCCGTTATTAACTAACTTGTATTGTTATGTATGTACTTACCTGCACTGTGCGATCTGCACAAATGTAATTCCAATTCAGAAGGGACACTTTTGTAACATGCTTATGTACCTTTTATAGGAAGCATAGTGCCCAGATGCCTAAGAGCTTGGCACGCTCTACAAATGACAAAATAACGAAATGAGCACCAAACATGCCACCTTTGTGTCAGATTCCATCTTCTGCACCCTTACATACTGTATTTTGGTGCAGAGATGAATCTTTTGACACTTTCAATCATCATGTGCACATTTTACATGTATTTAAGCTTTCTAGACCCGGTTCCAGGACTGTACTGGCTATTATGGGCTATGAAGTTAGAGTGCACTCCACAGGCACAGAAAGGTTTTTAATGAGATTTATGGGCTCATCACAACCAGTATGGTCAAGAGGTGGGGTCTGAAAAGCTATAACCTGCATTGTTTTTTAAAGTGTATGTTATTAGCCCCACAGCCAATTCCCTGTGACTGTCTGGGTGGATTTATTTATTTTCATTTAGTCACTAGGTGGAGCTACTAACCACAGGCAACTATGCATTAATCTCAGGCCATGCGAGGATGACAAAATGAAAACTGGTAGGTTTTAAAAAATGTTTTGGAAAGGGCAGCAGGTTGGTTATGCCTCGAGTATCTAAGGCGAGCAAATTCCATTGTGTAATGGCATGAGGGGAGCAGGCCCAACCCATGCTGTGTGCACATAGAGATTGTGGAAGGAGAGTCCGAGAGATCTAAGATTGCGCTGGTGGAATATAGTTCAACACGTGGTTCCTAATGAATAAAGGACAGTTACCATGGAATGCTTTATGAGAAAACATCAAGCTCTTAACAGATTCTGTCCCCAACAGTTAACCAGTGCAGTGTCCTCCGGGCAGGGGTTACGTGAAAACAGGGTGAAGTATTGGTAACGACGCAAACAGCCATGTTTTCAAGTACTTCAAAAGATTTAAGAGCATATTTGTGGCAGCCCACATAAAGGGCGTTGCAATAGTTAAATCTTAGAGCCTTTTTCTCTGGCGATAGTAGGTAGCACAGTGCGACAATGACAGAAGTAGACAAAGTTGTCGAAGCAGCATGATAAAACAGTTAGAGGAACTAATCACAGCCTTGAGCTGGGAGTTACAGTCAAGGTGGAGTCATATACAACTCCTAGGGATTTTACCTTTTGTTGTGTAGGAACGTGAAAGCTAGAAAAACTTCTATTGGGTCTTGTTAGGGTTCACACCCAAAGAGTTTCCAGCCATCCATTTTTCTATTTTGTCAAAAATATTTCGTATGTTCTGAAATGCTCTCTTGGTGATCTTTGTCTTCTCCAGCATGGGGTCTGGCATGGATTCACATGCTCATGAACATTCTCCATCATCAAGCTGGGAATCCTCGGTAAAAGAAAAAAATACTGCCCCCATCCAGTGACGGTCCTCTCCCTAAGCCACGACACTGGCAGCCATCTTCAGATTTTTACTGCCTGTTGGGGGTCTTTGAGTTGCTCTCTGGGCTATTTTTATACTTTTTTCCAAGTTTATCACAGAAAAGTTCTACTTTTGTTCCTTCAGAGCCTGTGTGCTCCTATCCTCATTGGCCGGCAACGGGGATTCATTGTCGTTGAAGTTGCGCGTCCCTCAAGGGTGATAGTTCATCAAAGTTTCTGGAAGGCAAACTTGGGCCTACTTCACACCCTCTGACCTGGACGGAGGAGAAAAAGGAGGGAAGGGCACTTTTCAGGCCCTGCGCCGAATGCAGGCTAAGGAACGTCTTCGTGGAGGACCAACATCTAAAGTGTCTATACTGCCATCAAGTTCCTCCTCAAAGAGGAAGTCCTCCACCCCGGCTAAGTTACGGGAGAAATCGGAGAAACAAAGGCCAGAGGAAGAGAAGGCGGCCTCGCAGGCACAGCCGAAGACGGAGACAACCACTTTGTCGACATCCTCTGGGGTGACCACTACGGTGAGTGGTACTGACCCAGTGAGGGTGGTCTGTACAGCGCAGAGAGTATCCCTGCCTCCCAGGTGTGACACGGTCATCGAGGCAGCAGCAAAGGCTGCGGGCACCCTTCAGGAAGCAGGGGGCACTGGTCTGGTCCTGGTACACACCTTTTCCGGAGGGGAAAGTGGGTGGGGGTGCAAGAGGAGGCCCAAAAGCAGCCCATCAAGGCTAATGTTCAGCCAATGGACATCTCCTCCACGAAGATCATTCATTATTAATGAGTCAGAGACTAAAACCCCTAAATAACTATAAGAGCTGACGATCTGTATGGTCTCCTCCATCTTCCATACATATGTTAAGCGCTTTTTCTTAGTTCCTACTTATAACACTTTCGTTTTCTGACTATTTATAATCAGGCCATTTTCTTTACAATATTCACTCCAAGCCTGAAAGCTTCGTTGATGGCCAATCTCCGTTCTGTCAGTCAAGAGGGCGCTGTACGCATAGGCCAACCAAGCAATATCTCGGGGCCCTATCCAGGGAGGAAAATTATGGCAACCCCCCAGGCCAAGTAGCCAGATTAAGTACCGCCTGCCTATAAGAAGAATTCTGTTTAATGGACGCACGATTATCCAAATGGAAGTGATTGGGCGTTGGGATCGTTTAGCATTATTTTTTTGGCAATTTTTTAGTCAGAGGTTTCTTCTTGTATTTACATTTTCTTCCTTTAAGATCTTGTTTGGGGTTCAAATTTTCCAAACTGGTAATAGACTCAATATCTGAGTGAGCCAAGTCTTCTACAGAAGAAGAGTACTGCTGACTCTTTAATCTCCTGGGGGCTATGATAAAATGAGGGTCCACGCTGCACTCTTCAGTGGTTTTCCCAATTTTTTGTGGCATCTGGTGATCACATTACACGTTTCCAGGAATATGTGAGAGGACCACATCTACTAATTTCTTAAGGCCTTCTTTCATAATCTGTTGATCTTTAAACATAGTATTGCACATGGTAAATAAAGCTTTTAATATTCGAAGGCATTCTGAGTCTTTCGGCTCTTCCTCCCCTGATGAGTCTAAAACCATATGTTATTAGCCGTCGAGGAGGCATACACACTTGCAGCTATCTTAACTAGGCCAGGAGAATCTGGCAAGGTTGGTTCCCATCACACTGTTGGCAATACCATCAGAGTCCATTAAATGAGGTAAGCTACCAGAGCCAGCAAGATTATTCTCATTTGCTTGCCCCAAGCATAAATTCAAAACCGAGTTATCGACAGGCTCCAGATCAGATATATCAGTAAGTGGACGAGGTGCCAAGAGAGGTATAAGTTCCTCGACTGGAACCTGAATAAATTTGCAATGAGCAGACCTAGGTTTTGGGAAAGTAGTTATCTTTTCTTGACCTACCTCTGGCTGGCCTTTCTTGTCCCAAACTGTGTTAATAATGCTTACCACAGTACCTTTTTCCATAGGTTTCTCTTTCTTTACAGTAGTAGAATTTTAATGCTTTGTACCCATCCTCCCTTTTTTGCACACCGACCTAACCGCACTCCGTAGCTGATACTTTTTTAGCACTGCAGACATAATGCTTCAAGTCACACACTCGGCCATAGGCGAACTGTAACGGAGAGTAATTGTTTGTTGTTCTACAAGCTGGGTCACAATTACTCCAATTCAAATCACTTCCTATGGCAGCGTAAATTGCCTTCAGTCTCTGTACTCTGTATTGCTATAGAAAGGCTGAACAGCCACAAAGCTTACTAAAATGTTTAACAAAAATCACAACTATGCACCATAAATTATGCATATCTTTAGTAATCTGGCATGCAAACTGGAGGGCAGTTAAACGTTAAAAACGTGTCAAGCCGCACCTCAACTGATGACATTAAGGCAGCTTCTGACACGCTCAAAGTTCAAACAGCGATCCCTCCAAGCTCTAATGCGAGTTTGCCAGCATCCACAACTACACTTAAATCTAGTACAATCACTCCAGCAAAGTTGGACGATAAATAGGGTGTCTCACCACATGCTGCTCGCCTCCATAGCGAGTTCAGATGCCAAAGCAGGGCACGCTGCCACCCTCACCAACTCCCAGCTAGCCGGGCACTGCCTCCACCGCCTGCCACTCTCCACACTCACCATGCTCAAAGCAGTGACCCGAGGCCAGGAAGCTCCGTCTAGAGAGACATCAGCAGGAAGCAGGAGCCCACTGCTCCACTCAAATCTGTGGCAGTATAAATCCTGAATCAGCAGCGAGGCATGGTGCAACCGTGACCCACAGTCGCTCCTGGGTCAGCGCCTGAGAGAGCCCGGGTAAAACACCCACGCCAATGCAGAGTTGAAGTTGAACTCGGCTTTCGACTGCGCAGAGAATAGTGAGGAAAGAACCTCACAACGTATCCACGTAACATGTCATGCCACACCTTGTACTCTGCAACAATTCAGAGAGGCCGCTTCCAACACTTATTTTATTCCCAGTATTCCGTCTTTTCATAAAATGTTCTTAAAATTCATCATGTCTCTACTTCCATTCCTGCTAATGCTGTGCTGTCTTTGGTACCCATGTACTTATTTATCTATTTTAGTTAGTTGTTCACCCATAAGATGCTTATCTTACATGTACAGGATTCTTTCAGGATGTCCGCATGTGTGCCACCAGGGATCAACGTGGAAACACGATGAAGACAACTTATGACAAGACAGAATACTGGGAATAAAACAAGGGCCTAAACCCAGAGAAAGCTAATCAAAACCAACCAAGACTGATAGAGCTACTTCCGTCCAACTATATACTGTTAAAAATCTGTATGTTTGTACATCATGTTACTGTGGAGAAACAGTAACGAATGTTATGACAGTAGGGAAAACTATTGTATTGGATTTGAAGGAAAAATTGAATAACCTGCATGATGAATATGTGTTTGTGAGATAAATGTGCTAGAACACAGTGGATGCATAATAGTTTAAACACATTCATCATCTGTGTATAACTCATTGTGCCTCGAGAAAGCCCCAGTACAGCTAATCAATTGCACATGCTTCCAAATGTAGAATGTTGGCACTTCTTAAAATATATGATAGACCAAACAACGTTGGTAATAAACCAATAATAAACCAAGTTTAAACGTTTTCTTTTAGGGATTTAGAGCAAAGGCACAGAACACTTACCTACCAACGCTTTACTCAGCTCGCTCCCGTTGATGTCGCCCATAATGACATTGTGTACGTCATTGTGAATCCCTCCTCTCGTAATATGTATGTGCTCACAGGCTTTACAACGGGAACGCATCGAGTTAAGCTGGTCATAAGCTCCCATATCCCCTGAATTTCATGGGTTTTGCTGCAATAAATTTGGATACCTTACCAAAACTTGAACAAAAGTTCTGTCAGTGAATTTCAAGGGTTTTGTAACCGTTTTTTTCTGTGCCACTGGCCATGCCCTTTGACCATGACCACTGTATATTTTACAACACTATAAACCACTATCCAGGGCCTTTTGCCATGTCCTCTTTATATTTTACAACATTAGCAGCCTACTAGCCATGGCCTTTGGCTACTGCCTTCGGCCGTGCCCGCTGTATACATTCCAATGGGTTTTGTAATACCATAGTTTTTTCCCAGGCCAGTGGCCATGGCCTTCAGCCGTGACAACTGTATATTTTACATTCCCAAATAACTAAAATGCTCCATGCCCACCGGCATTACCTCAGATTCAAGGTAGGCGAGGGTCCTAACCAATTCAAAGGGCTTTGTTCTGAGATTGGATCAGCACCATGTGAATTCACAAAGGTACTAGCATTAGTATCCACGTACCTTTGATGAAGAAAGATCCAAGTATATCTTTACCTGGACGATTTGCACATAACCGTGAGCGGCACCAGCCAATGTCATTTCAATTCTTGGTCGATTATCACTCAACTACATCAGCTCGGCTTCTTCATAAAAGTCCAGAGGTTCGCAGCCATTTGAAAAACATTCAGAGGGGCAGATCTAAACACTATAAAAGCTGAAGTCTTACCCGTCTTTAAGGTACAAGCTCTACAGGCACAAGTTCTCTTTTAAAAGTCCATAACAGTGGGCACAGTAATGAAGTTCCTAAGCATGCTGGCTTTGTGCATCTACCTCATTCTGTATGCACATCTGCACATGCAACCTCTCCAATAAGGCTTCCAGCTCAGTGGTCGCAAGCAACAGGGAAGATATAGCTATGGTATAAAAAAAAAGGTAATGGTTGATCTGCAATAATGGACACCAATACAGCTATTAAGTGTTATCCCATTTGTGCATCTGCCAATTCAAGTGATCGTTGCAGAGCTGCTTTAACATTAAAGCAGCTTTGTAATGGTCACTTGAATTGCCTGTCCTTAGCAGTCGGGTGGACACCTTTTCAAACTACTCTTCACATCAGTGTGTTAGAACTGCAAGGTGACATTTAGAAAACACTCTTTTTTTTCTACCGAAAGTATTTAGTGTTTTCCATGTAAATCAGCCTATTATCTTTCCTATTTTCTTCTTGAATCCTGCCACTCCAGCAAAAAGAGCTTCACACACTATAGATTTTAGAAGATTTAAGATCATACATGGACAGGAATAAGAATGTAATGGAAGTCCAAGCAATGAATGGTCAACTTTGTTGTGTAGTTAACACTGATCTGTAAGCTTCTGAACAGTCTTTCTCTATATGTGTAGTGTCCTGTATGCAACCCTATCATGAGTATTACAAGTATCTTCCTGTTAGACAAGGAGCCCACTTGACTAGAGGAAAAGGATTTTGCTTTCATGAGCAATAACTCTCTTTCGGAAATTAATAAAGCAGCCACTTGGAAATTGCTCTGTATGTTTTCAAGTCACTACTGCCTAGACTTGGACGCTAGAACAGATGAACTAGTGCGCAAAGCCTCACAACAGAATCATATTTGTTTCAAAAAGAGGCTTGCATACCCTGCAGTTATACTTTTCGTCCTTAAACTTAGGTTGACCCCAAACTTGGTATTCTGCTCAATTTGTATGACTGTAAATTCAGATCTCTAGATGAAGAATGAATAGGTACTAATGTGTAAATCCAGTTCTTCATCCCGGGTCTGTTCCAGGAATTCATTAATCTTCCTTTGTTAGTCCTGAGGCTCTGGGTCATCCAGTGTAAGGAAGAAATCATTTCTCTATTTGTATTACTCTCTAATTATCTTTAAAAAAACGACCAGTATAGTGCTTGATAGGAGCCAGCACTCTGTGATCATAAAGAGGTTGTACCATCTTTTAGAGATCACCTGTGGTGCATTACAGAAACTGATGCTTTTTAGAAATGAAAAACCTCTGCCTTTTCCACCGATGCAAGTTTTTTTCTTCATCTATTTTAGTGAAAATAGGATATTATAACTTGCTTGCAATATTAAGAGGGGGTGTTTTCCTGCAGGGTCGATGTGAGGAAAAGTAAGAGTAGCATTTGGTCACCTTTAAAGTGTTTTGGGGGCTTGGAATAATATTTTTTTTAATCCAGTTCACCTTTCCACAAGTATAATGATGCATTCACGAGAATTGTGCGCAAGCGGCTTGCCGTGGTGATTTCTCACAATAACAGGAAAATGATTGCATTCTCACAAGAAAATTGCGTTAAATACTCTTTATAAAATGTATGCTAAAACATACTAAATATCGCATACGTTCTCTCGCCCGGTTCATCATTGCAAAGTAGCTTCTGCCAATGGCCACAGGTCTGTAATTTGGTACAAATCCCATGGTGTGTAGCTTAGAAACCTACATATGGAGTTTAAGTGCCACAGGTCAGGACCAATAGCTGCTTCGGATGGCCTATCAGGGCCTGGGGTAAGCCAGTGGCCTATAGGGCCGCTTTGGGGTACAGTGGCTACGAAGGGCCAGAGTAATGTGGCAATAGGCCATAGCTGTCATTGGCGTGCTCTAGTTTCCAGTGATGTCACTGTGCTGATGGACTGCACAGCGGGGGTGCTAGGTGTTAAGGTGGCGTATCTTGCAGCGCATTTACAATTTCAGGGTGATTTTTGCTTTAAACATCATCTTAACATCACTTTAGCGACAAAATCATCTCTGAGCAGAAAGAGAGAGAGAGAGAACGAATATATGACATGTACTTCGGTGACTATTAACTATGAGGAAATTTTTCACAGAGCGGCTCAGAGTCACATCTAATAGAAAAGCAGAGCACAACTTGAGTTCTCTATGATGTCACTCTGAACAGGTGGAATATTTCTCCTTGGTGTATAGTTGCCCATATACAATTTGATTTTTTGTATAGTTGTCTATCAGCCCATTCTAGCATCTGGGAGGAAAGGTAAAGTTTTGTCCTCTAAGCTGTCCTCACTTCCTGTTTCAGCATGGCCTGCAGGCAGGTAGAAGGCAGGCCTTGCATCAGTAGGATGGCATTCAAGAGGGACCTGCTGATTGTTTGTCCCGGGGATAGCAGTGGCAGGTAGGTGTGCAGGTTTGTGGCATGATTGCAATGAAATGTCTTTCATATGTCACCCCAGTTAACCCTTTTGAGTGTTTTATAGATGTGTGTGTGTGTGATATTTCTGAGGTTTGTGGATCTGCTTACAATCACATGCTTTGTATAGGCCGACATCTAGTGGTTGGTGCAAGTAATGCATGACTTGTTTTCGAAATTTTAAAAGGGACGTCGACAAGGGAGTGTCTGTAATATGATCCCTGCTGTAACCGTGGTCCTTAACGCGTTTTTTCCACTTTCTGAGTTGGTCGCATTACGCATAGTTCGAGGGGATTGTCTCCTCTGACGTATTCCACATCTATGACAGGTAATCACCACAGCTATGCTGCTACGGAAAATGTTTATGCGTCGATGCGCTGTCCTCGAGGGCCTCCGTCGAGCCGACGTCACAGGATGTTATAAGTAGGACGCCCCCCCCCTGTGCCTCAGTTCCGTTTTTTCCACGAACGTGTTCGCTTTAGAATCTCGGCGCGCCTCAGTTCTTCTCCTGATTGAATCGGTTCTTCGTTCTTGGTTTTTGTGAAAATTCGTGTCTTCATCTTCTTCTACCCCGCAGTCAGGCTTCAAGAAGTATCGGGACTGCGGTTCCAAGATGTCGCTTACGGACCCGCACGACGTCTGCCTCTGGTGCCTCGGCGAGGACCACGCCACCGATGACTGTGACGATTGCCAGTCTTTGACGTCGAAGGCCTTGCGGGAGCGGAAGAAGCTATCTGTAGGTAGGGTTTCCAAACCCCGAAAGTCGAAATCCACGGGGCTTTCGACCGACGGTTCGAGGGGCGACTCTCCGTGTCGGCGTAAGTCCAGGCGGTCTGAGTCCCGCAGTGGATCCCGCCATTCCTCTGCCTCTTCTAGGAACTCGCGGAAGCGCCGTCACCGGTCGCCTTCCCCGTCCGAGTACTCAGCCAGACCGAGGGTAGATTGTCCCAACAAGCATTCCTCTCCTGCGGAATGGGAAGCATTTCGTAAGGAGATGATTGCGATTTTCGAATCGCAGGGCTCCGTTCCATCCGTGACTTCGAGAGAAGCCGGTAGGGAACGCGCTAGGGCCACCACTCGCACGTCTTCGGGCTCGGGCGGTCAGCGCGATCATCGGGAGCCGTCGAGATCCCGATCGGACAAGGTAGATCGCTCTAGCTATGCCCGCTCCAGGTCCCGGTCCTCGACGCCCTCGAGACCGTCGGAGCCTGTGAGGTCTTCTAAGAAGACGTCGACGCCATCAGCGCCATGTCCGTCGAGGGACTCTCTCGAGGCTCCGCCTCCGAGGAAGTCATCGGCGCCGCGGCCTTCGAAGGACACACTCGGGGCTCTGGCCTCGAAGCCGTTGTTGAAGCCGTCGGCGCCTCGCTCGGAAATCGACGCCGATTCCGTCGACACCCTCAACGCCTTTTTTTAGGAGGCTTTATCGGAGGTACCCCGGAGACGGGTGGATACACCGAGGAAGGACCCGAGTAAGTCGGTGAGGCCTGTGTTTGAGCCTTTTTCTGTGCCATCATCCAGTGATTTGTTCCAGCCGCTGGATTATATCTCTGAGGTGGATGAAGGGTCGGATGTGAAAGGTTTGGTTCCTCAGGAGGTTCCTGATGAACTGTTGTCTGGTCATAGCCAGTTGGAAGACCTGCGTCAATCTTTGCATGACGCCAGTGGTCTGGACACCTCCCCGGAGGTTGAATTTGGCAGGCCTGAGCCTGGTACTCACGCCGAATCTTCATACAGGCGTCTCATGTCGAGGGTGACTATTTGGGGTGGTCTGCTCCACCTGTGGATTTTCTGCAGAATGACCTGACAGATATCTTGGACCAAGGTCCACCCACTGACCCAGTGCTGCCATTTTATATGGCCTTACGAAGGGCGGCTGCTTGGACTGCTCTGGAGAGTTTCCCTGCAGTGAATAAGTCGTTGCCGAAAAAATAACGTCCAGCCAGTGGCGACCCCGGCTACTTGTCTTTGCACCCCACTCCAGAGAGTTTGGTGGTGCAGGTGGCTACGGCCCCAGCGAAGCAGGCGTCATACCTACCATCCCTCCTGATAGGGACGACAAGCGCTTCGACGGTTGGGCGAAGAAAGAGTTTTCATCTGGGGGTATGGCTTTAAAGGCAGCCAACTCCGTTCGTGCCTTGGCAAGATTCACTCCCACTCTGTGGAATTGTGTATCTTTGGCGGCTGAACATATTCCCGAAGGGGAGGAATGGGATGGTTTTCTTGCCCTCATTCAGGATGGCAAGGATGCCATGTGTGAATCCGTACAGTCAGGTCTGGACGTGGCAGACTGTGTCAGCCGGTCCATGGTGGTGAGCACCGTCAGGTCTGGACGTGGCAGACTGTGTCAGCCGGTCCATGGTGGTGAGGACCGTGATGTGCAGGTTTGAGTGGTTGCGGAAGTCAGGGTTTGCTCCTGAGGTACAGGCCCGTCTTCTCAACATGCCCTTTGATGGTGACCATCTTTTTGGCAGCAAGGCTGACGAGAGCCTTGAGAGGTTGCAGACCTCCAAAGCTGCAGCGAAGTCGTTGAGCGCTGCCGTTCATCAACCTCCACCTTTTCGTCCTAGGGGACAGCAATGGAGGGGAGGTTCCTTTCGATACTACTCGACCTTTGGGAAATCGAGGGGAGCTGCCAGTCAAAGGGGTCAACGTAGAAGTACCAAAGGTGGAAAACAAGGTACTCGAGGTGCCAAAGCCGCTCGGGCAGTTGCCTCTTTGCCCGTTGCCTCTTTGCCCTCGGGTACTGCCGCAGCCGCTTCAGCTCAGTCATGAGGCCATGTCCCATGGTTCGCCGGTTGGGGGAAGGCTGGCGCAGCATCTTGTAGAATGGCGTACCATTACTTCAGATGTGTGGGTTCTGGAGATCATAGCCCACGGTTACTGCCTTCCTTTCCGGCAGAGGCCTCACGACAATCCACCAGGGAAGCTCTCTTTGAAGAGTCTGATCCGCTCCTTGCGCAGGAAAACAAATCCCTGCTGGAGAAAGGTGCCATAGAACTGGTGCCTGTAGTGGAGAGGAACAAGGGATGGTATTCCCCATATTTTTTGATCCCGAAAAAAAGACGTGGGATTGAAACCCATCATGGACTTACGTGGTTTGAACAAGCTCCTCAGGAAGGACAAGTTCAAGATGGTTACTCTTTCTCAGGTCCTCCAGGCCCTTCAACTTCAGGACTGGTTGGTGTCTCTCAACCTCAAGTATGCTTACTTTCATGTGCCAATTCATCCCAAGCACAAGAAGTACCTGAGGTTCGCGGTTGGCGACTCGCATTTTCAGTTTTGGGTCCTGCCGTTCGGATTGTCCTCCGCCCGAGGGTCTTCACCAAGCTCATGGTGGTGGCAGCAGCAGCGTATCTCAGGAAAGGGGGGATTCACGTCTACCCCTACCTGGACGATTGGTTGATCAGGGCGCGCTCTCCCGAGAAAGTCCTGGATCATCTCTCAGTCACCTGCCACTCCCTTCACAAGCTAGGCTTCCACCTCAACTTAATGAAGTCCCACTTGACACCTACCCAGCGGCTCGAGTACATCAGAGCAGTGCTCGACACATCTCTGGGGCAGTGTTCGCCTCCCCAGGTGAGGGTTCATCACATTCTGCAGATGGTGGACAAGTTTCAATGTGCCCACAGTCTCCCAGCGTTCGAGTTCATAAGGTTGCTCGGCCTCATGGCATCCTGCATTCTTCTGGTGCCAGAGACCAGGCTGTGGATGAGATCTCTGCAGTGGTCGCAAGCCTCCGGCGGGATGTCGGATCCCGTTCAGGTGCCGCCCTCGGTCGCCCAGGATCTTTTGTGGTGGGCCGTCAAAGGCAATCTGATGAAGGGGGCTCCATTTTGGATACCCCGGCCGGAGGTGACGATCGTGACGGACGCATCCCTCATGGGATGGGGAGCTCATGCCAATGAGTTGACAGTCAGCAGTCGTTGGTCTCCATCGGAGTCCAGACTCCATATCAATCTGTTGGAGCTGAGGGCCGTCGGCCTGCCCTGAAGGCTTTTCTGCCGTTTGTGCAGGGGAAGAATGTCCTGATTCTGACGGACAATACAGTGGCCATGCATTACCTCAACAAAAAGTGGGGGGCAGGGTCTCTCCCTCTGTGCAGAGCGGCGATGCAGCTCTGGTTCTGGGCCATCCGGCCGGGAATTTCGATCTCGGCAGTTCATCTGGCCGGAGACGAAAACGAGGCGGAGGACGCTCTGAGCAGGCAGAGCACGGCCTCTCACGAGTGGGAGCGGGTTCAGGAGGTTCTCCTGGAGATCTTCGCCCTTTGGGGGACCCCACAACTGGATCCCTTCGCCACCAGTGTCAACCGGAAGTGCGAAAGATTCTGCTCGCGGGAATTTCCTCTAAGAGGAGCCTTAGAGGATGCGTTCATAGTGGAGTGGTCCTTCCCACTGTTGTACGCGTTTCCTCCAGTCCCCGTCATTCCGCAAGTCCTGCGTAAGTTACGGAGGTTCAGTTCCCGAATGATCCTCATTGTCTCCGGCATGGGCCAGGAGAGCGTGGTACCCGGACCTTCTCTACATGTCCATCTGCTCTCCACGCCGTCTTCCCTACCGAGACGATCTGCTCTCACGGGAGGGGGGTCAGGTTCTCCATCCAGAAGTTAGGTCTCTCAACCTTCATGCTTGGTTTCTGAAAGGTTGAGGTATAAGGATTGGGACCTCCCTGAAGACATGATGGAGGTGTTGCTTTTGGCCAGACGTCCCGCAACAAAGTCCCTGTGCCTTTGGAGAAAGTTCTGCGACTGGTGCAGGGTTAAGTATGTGGATCCTTTTTCATGTGCCATTCCTGTGGTTCTGTCTTTTTTGCTTTCGTTAGCCCACAAGGGCCTGCAAGTGGGTATCATTAAGGGTTACCTGGCGGCGCTGTCCATATTTAAGCGCTCGTCTGAGAAGGGTTCTTACTTTAAGATTCCTTTGATTTCTCAGTTTCTGAAAGGGCTCACTAATGTGTTTCCACCATCGCCTTTCCAGGTGCCTGGTTGGGATTTTAACTCAGTTCTGAAATCCCTAATCGGAGCTTCGTTTGAGCCCTTACATTCTTGTCCTTTGAGACTGTTGACCTTTAAAACTGTATTTTTGTTTGCGGTTACTTCTGCTCGCAGAGTGAGTGAGTTGCAGGCACTATCCCACAAGCCACCTTTCACGGTTTTCGATAAGGACAGGGTTGTCCTTAGGGTTAGTCCTTCTTTTCTTCCAAAGGTTGTGTCGGACTTTCATTTGAGCCAGAAGGTCATTCTTCCGGCGTTCTATCCTCCTCCACATCCTGGTAAGAAAGAGGAGAGGCTCCATAGATTGGATCTTAGGAGAGCTTTGAGTTTCTACATCTCACGCATGTCTCGGGTCAGAGTGGACGATCAGCCCTTTGTAGGATACGCTGGAAGGCGTTTGGGTCAAGCTGTTACTAAGCAGACCTTGTCCAGATAGATTATCTTGACAATCTCTGAATGCTACCGTCTGGCGGGTAAGGACCCTCCGGTAGGCTTACGGGCCCATTCTACTAGGGGTGTGGCTGCCTCCACTGCTCTGCAGAGGGGTGTTCCCATTCGTAACATCTGTGAAGCAGCCACATGGGCCTCTGTCCATACTTTTGTAAAACACTACTCCCTGGATGCTATTCATGGGCAAGATTTGGCCTTTGGCAAGGCGTCCTCTATTCTGCAATTTAATTGGGCATTATAAAATTCTAAATTCTTTTCCCACCTCCATACGTTTGTACTGCTTTGGGAGTCTGTCATAGATGTGGAATATGTCGGAGGACACAATCCCCTCGAAGAACAAGTTACTTTCTTACCTTGTAACGTTCTTTTGATGGGATGTTCCTCCGACATATTCCACATCGCACCCTCCCAGCCTGCCACGCTACAGAATTTCTTATGCGATATGCAGCTTACGTTTCCGCAAGGCTTTCTGTAGTCATACTGGCAGAAGATTGGTGCCATACGTTCTGGGAAAAAACTACAACTGAGGCTACGGGCGTCGTGCTTCCTACTTATAACATCCGGTGACATCGGCTCGACGGAGGCCCTCGAGGACAGCGTATCGACGTCATCGACGCAGGACGCAGACGGCGACATTTTTTCTGAAGCAGCACAGCTGTGGTGATTACCCGTCATAGATGTGGAATACGTCGGCGGAACATCCCATCGAAAGAACGTTACCAGGTAAGAAAGTAACTTGTTCTTAGTAGCTAACTTAAGATATTGTTAATATTATACTTTCATTATTACTACCGCTGCCTCGATGCTGAACATATTCAGAGGTGCTCGACAAAGTGATAGCCATCCGGACGGACTGACTTCTCAGCAGCCTTTCTTCAACGGGCCTACATCAGGCTTCGGCCTGCACAGTAGGGAGAGTGGGGCAGAATCACGAAATAGATTTACTTTAAGAGAATGCTGCCACTCTCCTTACTCTATGTTCTCCCTGTCTGGCAGTTTTTCGACATTTACCATGGAGAAAACTCCATTTAAGATCTGCCCGTCTTGTAACTGCAGGTTTCCGTGGAAAGATATGCACAACGTGTGTAATCATTGACTCCCTCAGGACCACCAGGAAACGTGGTTTAAAGCCTGCAAGCTTTTTCGTCCCAAGACCCTGAAGGATCGGCAGTTGAAATGTTGGACAGCCTACACAATGCAAGCAGAGGCTTCTTCAGACTACCTCGCCGGCGCAGAGGAGTCTGATGTAGAACAGGACAGCATCAGCACCAAAGACATTATGGGGGAGCCAGAAGACTCCTGCGTGCTTGTCCCCAGTTCCGAAGGGCAGGCGTCACGCACTGTTGTGGAGTCATCCCCCAGCGACAGGAGCACTTTCACTCACAAACACAAGCATGCGGGGGACACCACAAACACACTAAACACATTAGTGCCCGCAGCCACACTTCGGCGAAACCGCTGAAAGGTTGATTCACAGTTCCTGAGCATACCGTTTCGGCAAGCGATTCAGCGTTAAAGAAGACCTCTGCGCCTGTTGCTCCGCCCTCAGCGCATATCTCAATGACTAACGCTGACAACTGCTGGTACTGTGTTAAAATCTCCTACGCATAAGTCTAGTTGGACGACCGTGCTGAGACAAACGCCCAAACAAATGCAGAAACCGCCACCGAAACAGATACAATGTTTCTCAGGTGTAATAATATACTAGAGTTACCTCCCCATCATCCCAGGCATTACATGGGAAATATAACCCCTCCAATCTAGAGGAAATAGTTTTCCACTTAAATACACCCCAGTAACAGAGTCATGGACCAGAAGAGGTTCGAGACCACAAAGTGGGCAAAGTGGATCATTTGTAGATTTCTTTTTTAGGGAAACACCCTATTTATTTATTTTTTATTGGCTTTTTTTGTTCTACAATATAGAAAATCTTTTGCCCGCTACATACATTAAACTTTACAAGTTTAATTTCCTTCTTGTCCATTGATAATGTTTGTTAAAAATAGAGCTTACTACTTCAGTTCATCATTTGAAGCTCTAATCATAGTAACATTTTTTAGAAGCAATTTCACTTATGCCAAAATGAGCGGAATGTAATTCCCCAACAAAGTTCAGACCACCACTCTTCCATAGATCGTGAGCCGTATTTCTTTGTGATTTCTGACATTAAACTCAATCTAGTATCCTTCATTGCTGTGCAGTTTAGTACCAAATGTTTTAATGATTCAAAAGTCATCTTCATGACACAATCTACACACCGTTCCCCCTCTCATGCTACTTCTTCGGCTCAATATCTCCCCTGTGGGTAACAGATTCAGGCAGAATCTCAAAAATTACCACTTAGGGAATAACACAAGATATTTAGGTAATGAGTTCAGCTTTCTTGCTTCTCAGAATTGTTTCCCGTAGAGTTTCAATGTTTGTCGGTCCTCCTGAGTTGAAATCCAGTCTTGAATATATCGTTTTTTTAAAACTTAATCTGAATTCTCCCATAACGTTCAATCTGATTCTCCCAACTACGCTGTAATAGCTTGAACAAATAAGTCTCCATTCAGATAACGTTGTGTCGTTGTTATTTGCAAGTGCTTCTCTTAAAACCGTGAAGCCACCTGACTTAGAATCATTGAGACATTTCCTATATAAGAAGAGGGATTTCCAGGTTACTACAGTTTTCATTGCTGCAAGTCCTAGTTCCATGCGGATTTCTTCAATCAGAGGGCTCCTTGGTAGACTGAGCACTATTTTCCAAAGGATTCCCTCAATGCTTGACCAGTTCTCTACCTGAAATGAGAAAGAGGTTTCCGCTCCATATGTTAGGATGGGTAAAACCTTCATTGCAAAATCACAGATTCTTTTTACTAGTATCTGTCCTTGGCTCGCCAAATTTATGGCTTTAGATCTAAGAAGATCTAATCTCGAGATATTACTTTTGTTTGTGTTCAAACATACTCCCAAATATATCAGTGATTTTACGTCTGGGATTCTCTTTCTCATTCAATGCCATGCATTCGATTTCTTTGGTGTCCGTCCTGGCCGTTTTCCAAAAGACATCATCCCTGATTTAGATGGTTTGATCTTAAGGTCGTTTGATTTTACATATTTTTGTAATGCTTCAAGTTGCCGCTGTAGGCCCACCGGCGTCTGTCCATCAGAACCACGTCATCAGTGTATAGTAGTCGTCCTACAGCAGATCATCCGATCCTAGGGGTGGGGGGAGTATCTGATGTTGGCAAAAGCATCTTCTATATCAATATATACAAGTTGAACAGTTCAGGCGCCAGTGGGCATCCTTGTTTGAGACCTTTGTTTGTCGGGATCTCTTCTGTGAGACGACCTGATTTATCCATTCTTACGCTCATTGAGGTCCCACAGTAAAGATCTTGAATTACTTCCAGGGCATTGTTAGGGCATCCCCAATGTTGTAGTTTATCACATTTTCTCAGACGAGTTACAGTGCCAAAGGCCTGTGAGAGTTCTATAAAGGCCATAAAGACTTTCTTTCTTTCATTTGTTTCTCTCAACTTGAGCCTTGAGGACGCTGATGATGAAAATGTTAAGTGAAGTACTGACACCCTTGACAAACCCTGCTTGCCATTCATCCCTGTGGCTTGATTCAATGGTCCTCTTCCCCAAGATCTTCAATGTGAGTGAAGCGAATACCTTGCCCGCCACGTCGAGCAACGCGATTGGCTGGTAATTGCTGGGGTCCAATCTAGGGCCTTTTTTTAATAAATCGGAATAATTACTGCTTTTTTCCAAGATGCTGGCATTTCCTGAGATTTCATAATTTAGTCAAATAACATCGGAAATATAAACCATCGGATGGGGTCTTGTTTTAGTAAGAAGTTGGTCATCCCGTCGGGGCCCACAGCTCTGGAGTTGTTTAATTTAATTAGGGTCTCTTGTACGGCCAAAGCATTGATATCTGATTGGTCCCACGCACTGTTCTTTCTTGTCTCAATTGTTGTTTCCGATTGTCCTGAGTGGAAGAATTTGGAAAAATATGTGACCCATTTTCCCCGCTGCAATTGGATTTAATACCAGTGTCTCCCGTGGTGCATTCAACCCATTAATTATGGTCCAGATTTCCACTGTGTTCTTTGACTTTGTTTAACAGCATAGCTTCTGCGTCCAGTTGCACAAGCCTTTTTGATGTAATTTACGCCAGTTTCGATATTGCTGTCTTAATTTATAGATCTTAATTTTTGTCTGTGATGTTGCTTGTTTCTTTAGACTACGTACACATTGGTTTACTAATGACAATGGGAAATGATGGGCTTATTCCCAGTGCCTTTCTTGGTTTTCAAAGGCTTTAAATAACCTGGAGTAGTCCATCTTTTGGTTACCCCTTTCAGCGGTATTCTGCAGTATGGCTGATGTGAGCCTTCCTGTTAAACACGGTATCTCATTTACTCAGATCCTAAGTCTGTTCCTTCTTGGAGTCGCTTCTGGATCACTAGTGTAATAGGGCCCATTATGGTAATTAGCGAAGGCCCAACCAAGCCATACTCAAAAGATTATGGTCGCTCGAAGATTTTACCTCAACCAACAGGGACTGGACTGCCATAATCAAATTTGGCGAGGCACAGATATAATCAATAATTCGACCACCACCTTTCCCTTTCCAATTTGTATTTCCTGGTGTGCCTCCCTGAGTATTTCTGTTCAAGATCACTATGTCTCTAGAACTGATGGCCTTTTCCATAGTGGTCCTCTTTTTTGGAAATCTGTTGTTGTCGATAGGCATCTTCGATTTCACATCCAGTTGCATCACAGCATTGGGAGTGGAGATGACCACACAAAAAAAAAATGGGGATCTCTCCATTTCTCTCTCACGTTGTCAATCAGGGGGATCACCTGAGCTGGAAAATGGTTTGATTCATGAATGTTTGGATTCCAGTATAAGTTTATGAAGGACACAATCTTCTCTGATTCCTCTCGTCCTGGAGGTACTCAGCCCGACAAGAGTTGAATATAAGGACTGGGATTAAGCTCTTCTAGGGGGTCAACTTGACATTGATGTTTAATAGCTATCAAGAGACCTGACCTGGGTCGCCCGCGTGGTCCTTTTATAGCCGGGTTGAGGTCAACAGTGTATCAGTCTATAATCGGGGGGTCTCTCAGCCACGTTTCTTGTACAAAAAGTACATCATAACATCCTCTGGCAAGATCATCGTCCAGAAACAGGTGAGAGAACCCCCTGGTGTTCCAACTTGCTAATCAACACTGCTTACTCTCTAGATTTTGGTGGCATTATGGTTTATGTATCTTTTCGGCCAGTAGTCCTGCCAGCCATTTCCAATTATCATCCCCTGCTTTCTCTTTTTAGCTCTTTTTGGACTCTTTACGGCCCTTCCTAACAAATTCCCCAGATGGCTTTGATCTCCCATCCTTCTCTCTATTTATTTCAAAATATTTTTATTGGCATTTTGAAGTTGGCATTACATCAGTGTCAATCTCCCCCCCTTACCGATTTCTTGCGCCGTTTTACAATTTCAAAACATATTCGATTAGTTCCTGAAAAGAAACAACAAACAAAACAACAACATTTAACAAACGTGAACTGTCTTCATGTTTAACGATTGTAGTGACTACATTGCCTTGAATCCAATTGGTGGCCTGTCCATGTCTTTTTAGGTGGGGGGCGGGTGGGCTTGACGTTCTTCCCTCTTTGTGTCGCATCTCCCTCTTTTCTTCATTATGAGCCTCGCGCTTCTTGTGGCTGTGCGCCACTTATCCCACCAATTGGTTCACAGGGGCATATCATCAGAGGGTAGAAACATGTCTCTCACCACGGCTTTCCATGCATCAAATTTAGTGTTAGTGTCCCCCTCACCCCTGGCGATCCCGATACCCCATGCTTCTGTTTCTGCGGCCGTCCATCGCTCCATTTCCCTCTTCCATCTTATGTATTGTGTGCCTTTTTTGACTTCCACGACATTGCTATCTCCCTTTTTGCCAGTATGCATGCCATGTCCATCACCCGTACAATCCTTCTCTCTATGTACTGCTTTTTCTTGTCATCCACTTCAAACCTTATGGCCTTGGATGGTTCTGGCTTTCTCCTTTTTTGTTTGCGATGTCCCATTGGGTTGCCACTTTATGTTCTGTTAAGTCAAATCCCATGGATCTCAATCGAGATGTCTCTTCCATTTTCCATTAGTATCTGTGCGGTCCATGGAGTCGAAGGGTATAGAATGTCCCTGTCCGTCCTTTCTTCTTCAGGGAACTCAATCGTTGTCAGGTCGTCCGTTGTCAGCAATCTCAGGGCAGGGACATGGTGAAATAACCGGATCACATTGGCTCTATTCAAAATTAGGCCGTCCTTTAGAGGGACCAATCTTTCTAATACCAAGCATGAGATGTTCGGCGTATCTTTCATTATTAGTTCTGTTGGTTCTCTCATGTGTCTAATTTTCGCTAGTGTCTCTCCGATCACTTCGCTCTACTGTTCCACTTCTTAATTTAGGAATTCTTAAACGGGATATCAAACATTAATTTCTCAGGGGGAGCCACCAGCTAAAGCCCCTAGGGTAGATGTCTGTCTCATACCCATATGATGAACCTATTATTACACAGGATTATGATCAGGGCGACAACAACTTTATTGCATATGATCCTGGGTAGATGTCGATGACCAGACAAATACTTCACTCAGTCCGCAGATGTTCCCAATGAGCCAGTAGTTACCTCACCAATTTATGATCAGCTTCTATAACGACTTGCTAAAGCGAGCTGCTGACTATTTCAAAATAGATGCGCATTAGTCAGAGGAGGACACTGACTTTGTGGATAACATTTCAAATGAGAGGAAGCCTTTGGCCCAATATACACCATTATTACAGTCAGTCAAAAAGAGCCTTCTACCATCTCTATCTACTCCTGCTCTTACCAAGCCAGTTAATCCATGGATAGAGACTTTAATCTAGCTCTAACTGATAAATAGATAAATACACATTACAACCCATCTATACAACATTTGAAGCATAAGAGATCAAAAATAGACACAATTATAATTTTGTATCTTATGTGGAAGTTAGATTTGCAGAGCGCTATGCACTAACTATTCTTTATTCAGTGGTAGCACCTGTTCAGAGGATAATGCTGGAAACCCAGGAGCTGCTTTTAGCTTCTGCTCATCCAATCGTAACTTCAATCCCTGGTCTACGTCATGGTATTCCAGCCAGGAGCAACCCTCATTCTTTCAATTCTCCTTCTAAAGAATGTTCAGAAGTGGACGAAGTCCGGACAGAGGCCTAGCCACTCAAGGCTCAGCCATCCACACAAAGCAATGACTCATACATATAGATTCCCTCCCATGTCCAGTAGGGGGTTGCATTTCACTATTAACCCACGCATGGGCGGGAATTGCTAACGGCTACTGCATAGAGTTACTGGAAACAACGTGCGATCATCCACCCAGGTCCAGAAAGATGTCCAGAAGGATGTCCAGGGAACATCGACTCATACTCAAGGTAGAAGTGCAATCATTACCCGGAAAAAAAGGGCGATAGAACTCGTCCCCATATCACAAGTAAATGAGGGTATTTATTCTGTGTACTTACTTATTCCGAAGAAAGACGAGGCAAAAGGACCTGTTAAATCTCAGACCTGCAAATACTTATGTCAAGCCTCAAACGTTCGGGATGACAACCCTATAAGTGGTCATCCCTCTTCTAAAAAGAGGGAGACTACATCGCAACCCTGGACATGAAAGATGCATACTTTCATATTTCAAGGTTGCCAGCTCACCAGAAATAACCAAGTATCAAAGTAGGGTCCACTCGCTACCAGTTCAAAGTACTACCCTCCGGCATTGCTTCAGCCCCTCCGGTGTTCACAAAAGTACTGGCAGTAGTGGCAGCCCACTTGTACAGGCAATCAATCCCATTGTACCCTTATCTAGAAGGAAAGGCTCATAACGGGAGACACCCCCAAACTGTGTCTGCAGCACACTCAAGACACAATCAACCGCCTGTTCCAGTTGGGGTTTTCCATCAATGAGAAAAAGTCCAGTCTAGATGCAATCAGGTCAAACAATTCCTGGGTGCAGTGGTTCGGACTGAAGACGCTCTAGTCTTCCCTTCCAAAGAGAGGGTCCCAAACATGCTGCTTCAAGTCCCTTGTTACACAGCCGGTCGCCAGATAATTGTCTGGAGGGTTATGTGCCATCTTTCTGGTGCCACATGCAAGGTGGCACATGCGTCCAATTCAGGAGTGGCTAGCAAAACAATGGTCTCAAGCAAAAAATGGGGCGATCAACTGGTCGTTTCCAAACTGTGGTGGAAGCACTTCAGTGTTGGACAGAGGAGAATCTGTTGAAAGGCAACCCCTTTCTCACCCCTGCAATACAGACCGCTCTTACAACAGATTCATCACTTTCAGGGTGGGGAGCTTGTTATCTCTACCAGATAGCGCATGGCATGTGGATATAAACAACTAACAACAACAAGAGACAAGCGGAGTAGTTTAAAGACGTCAGTTCCACACTCCTATGGAAACCTTGTGGACAATATCAAACAAAAAAGGAACAAACCGTCTCTCACCTTCTAAAGCTCAACCTAACCTCCCTCTCCCGGTCCATGGACCAAATAAGGACCAGGTCTGAGGTATTTGAAAAGATAATTGTAACAAAATATTATTTTATTTAAATACAATGTATAATTTTCTTTAAAATGAAATCACAAACATTGTAAGAAAGTGTAAAACATAGTGCACTTCTACTAAAACATCGAGTACAAAAACACAATAAATACTCTAAATCAGTTTTAAATGAATAATAAAAAAACGGATAAAAAACAATGTCACCTATACACTCAACAAAAGAAGCTCCTGCCTATACAAACATTTTTTGTTGGAGGTTTGTAATACATCACATTCCTATTGATTGTCTACCCTATATTCAAGAACTGCTACTAGGGTGACTGCAGCAACTAAATTGGCAAATACAACACGCACCCTACAATTTCAGGTGCTTATATGCCCAACATGTTTCGTTCACAATGCATATAACAACAATTTGTGAGAACTACATCAAGGGAACCAAAACAACTCCCACTATACACAGTAGCGGAACATAATCCAAGACATGTTGAAAACATTTTCCAGAAGCTGAAGTATGTCTCGAAGTCTAGGTTGCTTCCAAAAATGAGGACCTTTAGTATATGCAACCCGCTACATCAGGGAGGGGGAGAAGGTAAAGAGCCGGAGAACCAGAAGAAGGAGAGAAAAAGAGAAAAGAGGTCTAGGTTAATGATGTACCTCAAATCTATTCACAAGGCTCAATTTAACCAACGTGAGACTCACCAATATCAGTTTTGCCAATACAAATGCTGTTCAATTACGGTGAGGAGGGGAACATCTTCATTTTAGATGTTTAAACACATCCTATGGACCAAGAGAAAAAAAGACCAACAGGACTGGTATGAACACAACACCATATTTAACTGTTTGTCGGACAAATCACTAAGTTACACCACCAATACTCTTTCTACATGCCCATGTTAATTTCCACCAATGGTGACTAAAAGCCCAGCCAGTGCTTGTTCAATTACCACCACATGATTGTACATGGCCTTATCTATTACCCTGAGGACATGTAGAGTTCCCCATGCATGTAGAAAACATCAAGTGATCATAGGATAGAAGCCCTGTACTCATGCTTTCGTATTCAAACTACCAAGGCGTAGTGTAATGAATTTTGCAAACGGCCACATCCATATAGTGAAAACTTGGAGAAAGAAAAGGTGATTGACATACTCGGGGTCACCTACCCTTCAGGAAAAGAAACGTTTGTCAAACAAAATGCACTGAACCAATGCAAATCTGGTCGCGTCTCTGGTAGGAACTCTTAACGCGCCTAGCTACTGATCGCAAGTTTTCAGAGCTCTAAGCAGAAACAACAATGGAAACACAACAACAACAACAGGTTACTTAAATCGTCTCGTATCTGCGTAGCCTTCCATTTCAATTTTTTTTTTTTTAAACGTAGAATCGAGTAAAAACGAGTCATCTACGCAGCTTACCCGCAATCAGCTGTTCACCGGAGAGAGAAAAAAACTGCCCTTCGCTTGCACTCGTTCCCGCTGCGAACGCCGTGTATTTCCCATGGAGCACCCGGAAGTATAAATGAGGACCGGGGGCATGGTTACTGAAATACGTGATCCGTCACGAGACTTCTATCGTATCAAGCGATGCCTAGATCGTGGGGGATTCTTGCTCGACCGCACCGACCTAGTAAGAAATATCAAGTTAATTGTAAGGGAGCAGATCGTAGCGTTTAGTGCGTTTATAAAAAGGAGGAAATGTAATAATATCAGGAACATAGGGACTTAGCCAAATACCACTGATGCCTGCCTTACTCACCCTGCTCAATGTGTACACGACCTGACCATTCTGAAAAACAGAGCTTACTGTGGTATACGACTCAAATTGATTAATGGCTCAAAATAAATTGTAATGTGGATCCTACTGCTCATTAAGGCCGATTGTAGCTGACCTGGTTAAAAGTATTAGCCATTTTTCTTTGAGCAAAAGTTTGTTAGTAATGTCATTTACTTTTCACCTATCGAGTTGCCACAAGATAGTCCACTGTATGTCGTCTGGGCTATGTTCCATGATGATAAAGTGATTAACCAAAGGGGCTCCAACATTCGTCCTTTTGATGCAACTCCTATGTTCACTGATTCGGCTTTTCATTTTTCTTTCTGTCATGCCAACATAGAGCCTGCGACACGGACACCATATAGCGTATATTACGTCAGAGGAATTGCAATTCGTAAATTGGTTTTGTGTCCACGGTCGTTTCAAGCCTATATCAACTTCCTTTGTACATTTGGTGTATTTTCAATTAACACACTGGCCACAAGGAGAATGTCCCGTTAGGGTGGGTAAACCCCAGGTATCTGCAACACTTGTAACGTGACCATGTTTGGGTGTAATGTCATTCCTTGTAAGCAATTCTTTCAAATTAGAAGTTCTTTTGTATGCAAACATGGGAAGATCTAAAGGACATTCGCCTACAGAAAGAATATGCCAGTTCTTACGTATTATTTTGGTAACCTGGTTGGATCCTGGGCAAAAAGTGCTGACGAAAACAATTTTATTTGTGACGGGGTCTTTCTGATGGTATTGCAAAAGGGCCTCCCTGTTGTTATTTTTCGCTCTTTTGAAAGCACTTTTGACTATTCTCAAGGGGTAGCTCCTAGCTTCCAATTTGGATTTCAGTTGTGCTGCTTCTGATAAAAATGTGTGATCGAGGGTGCTATTTCGCTTGAGGCGTAGAAACTGCCCGAAAGGTAAGTTTTCCAGCGTGTGCTTAGGGTGGCAGCTATCAAATTTCAACAGGGCATTGCAGTCAGTAGGTTTGTGTAATGGACTGACTTTTAAAGTAGTGCCGATTTCAACCACTTCGATGGTGATGTCCAAAAAGTCTATCTTCTTTCTACTGCATGTGTAGGTGAATTTAAGAAACTGATTCCTCTGATCCATTGGAAGAATTCTGCAAATGATTCTTCTGTGCCATCCCACACAATGAGAATGTCATCTATAAACCTCCTCCATAAGGCAATCTTAGAAAAAAAGGGTTGGAAAGAGGATAGATATGTTCCAGTTCAAAGTGTTCAACGTAAAGATTAGCTGCTGTAGGAGCCACAGGAGAGCCCATGGCTGTCCCATGGACTTGATGGTACATTTCACCGTTGAAATAAAAATAATTCTCAGTAAGCGCCATCTCAGCACACCATAATATAAAACTATTCAGTGTCATCCCTGTAGTTCTTTTTGATAGAATTTCTTTGAGGACTTCAAGGGTCTCTTTCTGTGGAATGCATGTGTACAAAGCTATGATATCAAGACTAGCTAACAGCTGAGTATTCGGGTCAAAGTTCATATTCTCAACACAATTGATCACTTCCGTGGTATCCTGTATATATGAGTACATGGTAAGAACAAAAGGTTTGAGGTACTTATCGTCTAGTTTGGAAAGATGTTCCAATACAGAGCCGGTAAATGACACAATCGGGCGACCTGGAGGATTAGTCAATGATTTGTGTATTTTAGGTAAAGTGTAAAATTTCGGGATGGAAGGTTTGGACACACATAAGTAATCGTGTTCTTGTTTACAAATCCAATCTCTTTCCAAAGCTTTGTCCACTTTGTTGCGTATCAAGGCTGACGGTCTAGCAGCGGGATCTATTTCTAGGGGAGCATAAAAAGTAGTATGCTCTAGTTGTCTGTTACATTCTGTAATATATGCTGTTTTATCCTGAATTACAACTGCTCCACCCTTGTCCGCTTTTCGTATCACCATGTTCTTATTCAGAGCCAGACTTTTCACAGCCGCCTTTTCAGCATTACTGAGATTTTGACATGTGGGACCCGGAGGTGTGCTTTCAAGGAGCTTCAAGTCTTTCCATACTCCTTTCGCGAAGACAACCGCTTCGGGAGTATGACTAGCTGTAGGAGGGTCAAACGAAGATCTGTTACGTAATCCACTCTCATTGTTTTCTTTGTCATAGTGTTCGTCAGTAAAATATTGTTTCAGATCGAGTCTGAGGACGATATAAACAAACATATCCACATCCTAGAGTTGATGGTGGTGTTCAAAGCCTTGCAAACCTTTCAACACCCATTGTCAGTCAAGACAATACTAGCCCTCACAGACAGCACGACTGCCATCAACTAACAAGGCGGGCAACATTCATTGAGTCTGTCCAGACTAGCACAGAAGATCTTTTCTCCAGAGAAACATTTACCTTCTGTCACAAAACGTTCCAGGGGAACACAACTGTCTGGCAAATGTGTTAAACCGAAAAACAGAGCTTGCCTCCAAACACGAGTGGGAACGGGGCAGGCAGACTAGACCTGCTCGCAACACAAGAGAACGCAAAATGCCACTCTTACACAAACAGGTTTTCCCTGACATAGTCCAAGGGGAACGCACTGTGGATCAGTTGGTCAGGGAGATTTGCGTCCGCTTTTCCACCAACACCACTCCTGAACAACGTCGTCCACAAGATCCATTGGGAACTTTGGACTATGATATTAATCGCTCCAATGTGGGTGCGACCAGCCTGGTTCCTGCACCTACTCAAGATGTCAGTTTGCCCACCAATGAAACTACCGAGCCCTTACAACATGTTAACACAGCATCAGGCAGCGACCCTCCATCCACACCCTCAGACACTCAACTTAACAGCTTGGCTGTTGAGGTCCTACAGTTTGGACACCTTCTTTTACCTGAACATTTCATGGACATCTTAAGGGAAACACGTAAGCCAAACACGAGACACTTTTACTTCAATAAATGGAAGCAATTTGTCATATGATGTGAAAAGTCCAATATCAATCCCATTGACTGGTCACCTTCTAACACAGTGCACTGCCTGCTACATTTATTAGACTCCGGTTTAGTTTTCAATTCGCTTAAGGTCCATCTAACTGCGCTTTCAGTTTACACTACCTCACTAAACAAAGTGTCTTGGTGTAAAGTTCCAGTGGTTCAAACCTTCATGGGGGGGGGGGTAAAAAAAATGTATCCCCAGTTTCAAACCATCTCCGGGGTGGGATTTAAATGTCATCTTAACCAAATTTAAGGGTCCTTCATTTGAACCCATGCATAAATCCAGCCTCAAACAGCTTTCTGAAAACACTGCATAAGGACAAAGTAGTCTTAAGAACACATCCACGTTTCACCTAAATTCTTCACAAAATGTCATATCGATCAATTGAACTTCCAGCGTTCTTTCAAAACCCACAGAACTCTGTAGAAAGGGCCCTCCATACACTAGATGTCAGGAGAGCGGTAATGTACTACCAAGAAAAAACAAGCACGTTAATGAAGACTGATTCATATTTTTCGTGTCCTTGACTGCAGGTAGAGTAGGTGACCCTGTCTCCAAAGCAGTAATTTCTCAATTGATTATAAACTGCATTCAACAATGCCATACCTTATCCAATAAGACACTACCATTCACACCCAGAGCACACTCAACACTGGGTACCGGTGCAACCTTAGTCTTCATTGCAAATGTGCCTTTAGTGGCTATTTGTGATGCAGCAGCATGGAGCTCAAGTCACACGTTCACTCAACATTACTGTGTGGACACTGAAACAAGAAGCGATTCTCAGGTGGGACAGGCAGTGTTAAAACATCTCTTTGCCTCTATTCCTTCTAACAGCCCACCTCCTTCTCCTGGTACTGCTTGCTAGTCTATGCAAAGCATGTGATTCAAGGGGATTGTGTCCTCCGACGTATTCCATATCTATGACAGTAATCACCCCAGCTGTACTGCTTCGGAAAATCTTTCTGCGTCCTGCATCGAGGACGTCGATACGCTGTCCTCGAGGGCCTCCGTCGAGTCGACGTTACCGGATGTTATAAGTAGGACGCACCACGTCCGTAGCCTCAGTTCCGTTTTTTCCGTGAACGTGTTCGCTTTGGAGATCTTGGCGCGCCTCCATTCTACTGAATCCTGTTCTTTCGGTTCTTTGAACCGGTTTCTTCATTGCTATCGTATGATGTCTTCGGCTTTTTCCACCCCGCGGTCCGGTTTTAAGAAGTGTCGGGTGTGCGGGTCCAAGTTGTCGCTGACGGATACGCACGACGCTTGCCTCTGGTGCCTCGGGGAGGACCATGATACGGACGACTGTGTCGACTGACAATCGCTCACATCGATGGCCTTGCGGGAGCGTAAGAAGAAGCTGTCGGTCGGTAAGGTGGCCAAGCCCCGGAAGTCGCGTTCCACTGGTATTTCGACGGACGATTCAAGGGGCGACTTTCCGCATAGTCGTCATGAGTCCATGGGTTCCCGGTCTGGGAGTCGGTCCCGCCATTCCTCTGCCTCTTCGAGGCACTCCAGGAAGCACCGTCACAGGTCACCTTCCCCGTCCTCTTCCAAGGACTCTGCCCGTCGGCGGGTTGCTTGTCCCAACAAGCATTCCACTCCTGAGGAATGGGATTCCTTCCGAAAGGAGATGTTGGCGATTTTTCAATCACAGGGCTCCGGTCCGTCTGCGCTGTCTGAGGACGCCGGTCAGGGCCGTGCTAGAGACACCGCTCGTACGCCTTCGGGCTCGAGCAGTCGTCGCGACCACCCTGGGCGCCTTCAAGGTGCCGGTCGGACAAGGATGGTCGCTCTAGACATGCCCGTTCCAGGTCCCGGTCCTCGACGCCCTTGAGACCGCAAGAACTTGTGAAGTCTTCGAGGAAGACATCGACGCCGGCGGCGCCAAGGTCGTCGACGGACTCTCTCGAGGCCCCGCCTCCGAGGAAGTTGTCGATGCCATTGGCGCCCGGGATGTCGAGAGACACGCTCGGGGCTCCGCCCCCGCGGCCTATGTCGACGCCGTCGAAGCTGTCGGCGCTGCGCTCAATGTCGACGCCGATTCAGTCAACGCCCTCAACGCCCTCAACGCCTTTTGAGGTGGCCTTGTCGGAGGTACCCTGTGGCACGGTGGCACCCCCCAGAAAGACGCTGGCCAAGGCTAAACACTTCTTTGTGCCTTTTTCTGTACCCTCCTTCCAGCCTATGGATTTTATTTCTGAGGTGGATGAGGGGGTCTGAGGAAGGTGAGGTTCCTGATGACATTGTTTCTGGTCATAGTCAACTTGAGGACCTGCGTCAGTCGCTGCACGATGCCAGTCGTCTAGACACCTCTCCAGAGGTGGAGTTTGGTCGGCCGGAGCATGGCACGCATGCCAAATCCTCATACTGGCGCCTCATGTCAAGGGTCATGGATTACCTGGGGTGGTCTGCCCCCCCCTGGGGATTTTCAGCAGGATGACCTGACTGATATCCTGGACCAAGGTCCTCCAACTGACCCGGTGCTGCTATTCCATATGGCCTTGCAGAGAAGGGTGACTGCGGCTTGGACTGCCCCGTAGAGTCTCCCGGCAGTGAGCAAGTCCGTGCCGAGGAAATATCACCCAGCCAGTGGCGACCCCTGCTACTTGACCACGCACCCTACTCCGGAGAGTTTGGTGGTGCAGGCGGCTACGGCCTGGGCAAAGCAGGCGTCATACCCTACCATCCCTCCTGATAGGGACGACAAACGTTTTGACGGCTGGGCGAAGAAGGTATTTTCTTCTGGGGGTATGGCGCTTCAGGCTGCCAACTCCGTTTGTGCCTTGTCTCGTTTCACGCACACTCTGTGGAACTGTATTTCCCTAGCGGCTGATCATATTCCCGAAGGGGAGGAACGGGATGGTTTCCTTGCTGTCATGCAGGATGGCAAGGATGCTGTGTGTGAATCCGTTCAGTCGGGTCTGGACGTGGTTGATTGCGTCAGCCGGTCCATGGCGGCGAGCACCGTAATACACAGGTTTGCGTGGTTGCAGAAGTCGGGTTTTGCTCCTGATGTGCAAGCCCGGCTCCTCAACATGCCCTTTGATGGTGACCATCTTTTTGGCAGCAAGGCTGACGAGAGTCTTGAGAGGTTGCAGACTTCCAAAGCTGCAGCAAAGTCATTGGGCGCTGCAGTTCGCCAACCTCTGCCTTTTCGTCCTAGGGGACAGCAATGGAGGGGAGGTTCCTTTCGATATTACTCGTCCTTTAGTAAATCGAGAGGAGCTGCAAGTCAAAGGGGCAACCGTAGGAGTGCCAGAGGTGGAAAGCAAGGTACTCGAGGTGCCAAGGCTGCGCAAGCAGTTGCCTCTTTGCCCTCAGCCACTGCCGCAGCCGCTACAGCTCAGTCATGAGGCCCATGCTTCTCTGGTTGGGGGAAGGCTGGCGCAGCATCTTGTAGAATGGCGTGCCATTACTTCAGATGTGTGGATTCTGGAGATCATAGCCCATGGCTACTGTCTTCCTTTCCGGCAGAGGCCTCGCGACAATCCACCAGGGAACCTCTCTTTGAAGAGTCTGGATCCGCTCCTTGCGCAGGAAATTCAATCCCTGCTGGAGAAAGGCGCCATAGAACTGGTGCCTGTAGCGGAGAGGAACAAGGGATGGTATTCCCCTTATTTTTTGATTTCGAAGAAAGACGGAGGATTGAGACCCATCATGGACTTGCACGGTTTGAAAAAGCTCCCCAGGAAGGACAAGTTCAAGATGGTTACTCTTTCTCAAGTCCTCCAGGCCCTTCAACTTCATGACTGCTTGGTGTCTCTTGACCTCAAGGACGCTTATTTTCATGTGCTGATCCATCCAAAGCACAAGAAGTACCCGAGGTTCGCGGTTGGCGACTCGCACTTTCAGTTTCGGGTCCTGCCGTTCGGATTGACCTCCGCCCGAGGGTCTTCACCAAGCTCATGGTGGTTGTGGCAGCTCATCTCAGGAAAGGGGGGATTCATGTCTACCGCTACCTGGACGATTGGTTGATCAGGGCGCGCTCTTCCGAGCAAGTCCTGGATCATCTGTCCGTCACCTGCCACTCCCTTCACAAGCTGGGCTTCTCCCTCAACTTAAAGAAGTCCCACTTGACGCCAACTCAGCGGCTCCAGTACATCGGAGCAGTGCTCAACACGTCCCTGGGGCAGTGCTTTCCTCCCCAGGTGAGGGCTCACCACATTCAGCAGATGGTGCACAAGTTTCAACATGCCCAGAGTGTCCCAGCGTTCGAGTTCTTGAGTTTGCTCAGCCTCATGGCATCTGCATTCTTCTGGTGCCAGAGGCCAGGTTGCGGATGAGATCTTTGCAATGGGCTCTCAGGTTCCAGTGGTCACAGTCCTCCGGCAGGATGTCGGACCCTGTTCATGTGCTGCCCTCGATCGCCCAGGACCTTCTGTGGTGGGCCGTCGAAGGCAATCTGATGAGGGGGGCTCTGTTTTGGCTGCCCTCGCCAGAGGTGATGATCGTGGCGGACGCGTCCCTCACTGGATGGGGAGCTCATGCCAACGAGCTGACAGTCAGCGGTCGTTGGTCTCTGTCGGAGTCCAGACTCCATATCAATCTCTTGGAGCTGAGGGCCATCAGGCTTGCCCTGAAGGCTTTTCTGACGATTGTGCGAGGGAAGAATGTCCTGATTCTGACGGACAACACAGTGGCCAGGCACTACCTCAACAAAAAAGGGGGGGAGGCAGGGTCACTTCCTCTGTGCAAGGAGGCGATGCAGCTCTGGTTCTGGGCTATCCAACAGGAAATTTCGATCTCAGCAGTTCATCTGACCGGAGATGAAAACGAGTCGGCGGACGCTCTGAGCAGGCAGAGCGCGATCTCTCACGAGTGGGAGTTGGCTCAGGAGATTCTCCTGGAGATCTTCGCCCTTTGAGGGACCACTCAAGTGGATCTCTTCGCCTCCAGTGTCAACCGGAAGTGCGAAAAGTTCTTCTTGCAGGAATTTCCTCCAAGAGGAGCCTTGGGAGACGAGTTCGTGGTGGAGTGGACCTTCCCACTGCTGTACGCGTTTCCTCCAGTCCCCGTCATCCCTCAAGTGCTGCGGAGGTTACAGAGGTTCGGTTCCCAGATGATCCTCATTGCTCTGGCATGGGCCCGGAGGACGTGGTACCAGGACCTTCTCGACTTGTCCATCTGCCCTCCACGTCGTCTTCCCAACCGAGACGATCTGCTCTCACGGGAGCGGGGGTCCGGTTCTCCATCCAGAGGTCAGATCCCTCAACCTTCACGCTTGGCTTCTGAAAGGTTGAGGTATAAGGATTGGGACCTCCCAGAGGACGTGATTGTAACGCTCACCTGGTTCCCCCGGAGGCGCAGGTCTTGATCTGGCGAGGATACTGTCTTCAGTGTTAGGTGCAGGGTTCGTTTTGCTCCCGGACTGGGCCCCCTTCCCACCGACAGTTTAAGCTGAAGAGTGAGATGTCTGCAAGGGTAAACCAAGGTATTAGTGTTTGGAAGATTCGGAAAGTTCCTAGCCCCTCTCGCCCTTTCTTTCCCTGTGGAACTGGGTTGATATTGCGCTTACCTTATATAGGTAAATTCCGGGCTCTCCATCCTGCGTCTTGTGCAGGGGCGCTGGATCCAGTTGCTTCACTGGATGCGAGCTCTGCCTCTTGATAGCAGAGGATTTGCTGAGTGCGAAGACGCCGTTAATGCACGAGCGTGCCTTGTAAGTATTAAAGTTCCTTTTGCATTGTTCTCTTCTCCTTCAAAAGTCTTAAGTCTGTAAAGTCTATGTCTTTCCTTTTTCAGATGCTGTGACGATGAAGATTATCCTTCTAATGGCACGTAAGTAGAAAGACTGCACTAGCGCTGGAGAATGCTCTGTAATGTCTCTTTTGTCTTTGCAGGTGCTGAGGTGCAGCGCGAACAGATTGAAAGCGACGGGTAAGCAGTCTTGTAACTAAGCGTTACTAACCGATGTATCTTGCCTTGCAGGTGCCGGAATGCAGCGCGAGCTGAGTTGGAACGGGCGTAACACAGGTAAGCAGAACTTGTAGTTGAATATTAATGACCGATGTTCTCTCTCTTTGCAGATGTCGGATGCCGGAAGAGAAAGGCAGAAAAAGGCGCCTTGGATGCTGCCGTTGGATTAGGTAAGTAGATTTGCTGCCTTTACTTTAGCCTAACCTGTGCCTTTGTTTTGCAGGAGCTGCAGAAGACTGAAGAAGACTGAAGATTGGATTCCAGCAGGTTATTTCGTGTTCACAGGATCTGGAGCTGGAGGTTTCCTGGAGCTGACACGGTGAGCGTCCTGCTGCAGATGCAGAATAACGCGAAGCACGTGAAACCAATCGGGTGTGGTTTAAATAGCCTTCTGTAGTGCTTAGGCGTCTCCTTCCACGGCCCCACCGAGGTAAGAAAAGAGTTCCAGATTTCTAGAAGAGTTCCTGTGTTCTGCTTCCAGGGAGTGGCTCCTGCTCCACCCAGACAGAAAAAGTAGTTCCAGGCAGAGAAGGATCAGGAGACCAGTTAGCTGGTAAGTAAGCAGCATGGTCTGCTACAGGTAGGTCCACCAAGCACTCTTATCTAATATGAGCCCGGCGCTTCCTGTGCCGGGACCAGTCACCATCATGTGCCTGGCGCCACTGGCGCCAGGACAAGGTCCAGAGGGTCCCTATAGGGACTGGCTGGTTCCTGGGATCAGAGTCATGGGCCTGCTTCCAAGGTCGTGGGGCAAGTCCTGACCCCTTGGAAGCAGGGATCATGACAGCACCCCCCCTCAAGGCCCCTCCCAAGGTTGACTTCTCCGGAGGTCTTGGTTTGTTAGGAAATGTCCGATGAAATTTCTTGATTAGTCGGGGTGCGTGTACATGTTCTGCAGGTTCCCATGATCTTTCTTGGGGGCCGTAGCCTTTCCAGTCAATCAGGTAGTGTAGTTTTGATTTGGAGATCTTGGAATCCAGGATATTTTTGATTTCAAACTCAAGTTCTCCGTCAACTAGGATAGGTTCAGGAGATTAATCAATCGGGTTTCTGGTTGAACTGGTTTTAGTAGTGAAACATGGAAGACTCGGTGCATTTTCATGCGAGGGGGTAAATCCAACGTGACCGCTACTGGATTTATTATGGCAGTAACAGAGTAGGGTCCCAGGTATCTTGGGTTAAAGGTGCGTGGTCCCTTTAGGGGTAAATATTTGGTAGATAACCAGACTTGATCTCCAATTTGGTATTGAGGGGCTTCCTTTCGATGTTGATCTGCCCCTTTCTTGTATTGTTCCTTGGCCCTTTGAAGGTGGCTAGTAGCTTCCTTGAAGGCTTGGGTGATGGTTGAATGTAGGTGGTCAACTGCTGGTGTTCCAAGATCCTGAGGTGGATCCAGGTTAGAGGTTCGAGGATGATTACCATACAAAAGAAAAAACGGGGTCTTTCCGGTTCCAGAGTGGACTGAGTTATTGTAAGCGTACTCGGCTATCCAAAGGATGTCCTTCCAAGTTCCTCCTGTCTGTTGCAGCATGCAGCGTAGGTACTGTTCCAAAGTCTGATTGGTCCTTTCGGTCTGACCATCGGTTTGTGGGTGGTGACTGGTGGGAAGCCTCACATCAATTTGAGCTAACCGACAGCAACTCCGCCAGAAGTGGGAGATGAATTGACTTCCTCTGTCTGAGATTAAAACTGAAGGAAAGCCGTGCAACCGAACGATGTTTTCAAGAAATTCTCGAGCCAGGATTGCTGCTGACGGTAACCCCTTTAGTGGGATGAAATGTACCATTTTTGAAAATAAGTCTACGATTACCAGGATTGTATTGTATCCGGAACAGGGAGGTAAGTCGGTGATAAAGTCCATGGAAAGGGTATGCCAGGGATGAGGTGGGATTTCAAGTGGTTGTAAGAGGCCTGCTGGTTTTTCCTTAGGACTCTTGTTCTGGGCGCACACTCCACAGGACATGACAAAGTTTCTGATGTCTTTTCTCCAAGATGGCCACCAAAAGTGACGCTTGACCTTTTCCGAGGTCTTGGCCATACCCGGGTGTCCTTCCATTAAGGAGTCGTGATAACAAGAGATGACTTGATTTTGTAAGCTGGTACAGGGTAGATAAAGTCGTTCCTTGAAGTATAATAAGTCGTTCTTTACTGTGAAGTCTTCCCCCCGAAGCTGCCATTTTTGTATGTCCGTTGGAGTTACAAGTTGATTAACCTGGGTTTCAATTTCTTCAATGGATTGCATGCTGATCAAACCCAGGATTCTTTGTTCAGGAATAATAGGTACGAGCTCAGGGTTAACCATGTGTTCCTCTACCCCGATTCGAGAGAGGGCATCCGCTTTACCATTCTTATTGCCTGGTCGGTAGGTGATTATAAAATCAAATTCGGCAAAAAATAATGCCCAGCGAAGTTGTCTGGAGGATTGAGCTTTGGCTGATTTAAGATACTGTAGATTACGATGGTCAGTAATGACAGTGACTGTGTGTCGGGCTCCTAAGAGATAATGCCGCCAGGCCTTAAAGGCGGACTTAATAGCCAACAGTTCCTTATCGGTAATGGTGTAATTGATTTCTGGGGCTGATAATTTACGAGACCAAAACGCCACGGGGTGCAACTGGTTGGTTTCTGGATCTCTTTGTGAAAGCACTGCTCCCATAGCAAGGCTGGAGGCATCGGTCTCGACGATGTAAGGTAGTTCCGGGCGGGGATGTTTTAAAATCGGGGCGGAGGTAAATTTAGTCTTTAGCTCCTGAAAGGCTTGTTCTGCCTCGGTAGACCATTCAAAACGTTTGTTTTTTCTGAGGAGAGCTGTAATGGGTTGGACTACCCGAGAAAAGTCTGGAATAAACCTGCGATAGAAGTTGGCGAAGCCCAACATACTTTGAACCCCTTTTACAGATGATGGTGAGGGCCACTTGATTATTGCATCTACTTTCCTCGAGTCCATGTGAACTCCGTTAGGTGACAAAATAAATCCCAGAAATTCGACCTCCGTAACATGAAAGACGCACTTCTCTAATTTTGCAAAAAGTTTGTGTTTGCGGAGCCTCTCCAGTACTGCGGTTACATGTTTTCGGTTTTCTGCCTCAGAGGACGAATAAACCAGAATGTCGTCAATGTATACAACTACACACACATCAATGAGTTCACGGAGCACGTCATTCATAAAGAACTGGAATGCGGCCGGTGCGTTACACAACCCGAAGGGCATCACTTGATACTCGAACAGTCCATACTTGGTACGAAAGGCCGTCTTCCATTCATCGCCCTCCTTTATTCGCACCAAATGGTAGGCTCCTCTGAGGTCTAACTTAGTATATATGCAGGCGTTTTTGACTTGGTCAATGTTAGGAGGTGGTTACATTTACTTCATTGACTTTACAATCACATCAATTCAGCTGCTGCCATGTAACCTAGTTACCAAGGAACCTTTGTTGTTATGATTAAGCAAAGGTTCCACATTCTAGCAGCAGAGAGAGAGAGGATTGAGAGCAGGACGACAGCCACAGCTGGGGGCCTTTCTCTTGGATGAACTAAAGAAATAAAGCCTCTCTATAAAGACAAGCATCAGCGTGAAGCGTAGTCATTTACTTATTAACATTGGCGACGAGGATTGGGCCAAGGAGAAAAGGCCCCCAGCAGCAGCAACACTGCAGCAATATTGATTACAGTTTGCATGCAAATGGACGGAGTGTTACACTAGATGTGTTGTGTAATAGCAGGCGAGAAACACGGCCATCCTCCTGGAGCGGAGTAAACCAGCAAAGCGCATTTTGGAGCGGAGCACCAAGAAAGAAGTCAGTGCCTGGCAGTGGAGAGAACCATAAAAGCATACTGGAGCTGAGCACGAATATTGAGGAGGTTGGATGACCTGTGGATCACAAATTGGATCACCTGTGGATTACGGAGGAGGCTGACTTGTGCACCAAGAAAGAAGTCAGTGCCTGGCAGTGGAGAGAACCATAAAAGCATACTGGAGCTGAGCACGAATATTGAGGAGGTTGGATGACCTGTGGATCACAAATTGAATCACCTGTGGATTACGGAGGAGGCTGACCTGTGGATCACAAATTGCAACTACCACAGACAGCGCTGACAATATCAGCACAGGCTCCACCTGAAATCACACCTTATAAAATTTAAGTACAAGTAAGTGACAGTGTGGCTGTGTAAGGTTTCATACCTGGGGTTGACATTAATTAATTCACAACATGGCAAACGTCCCAGCCCCAATTTTCTTCCTGCCTACACCAGGTGAGCCCAGAGTGCGTTGGATAGACTGGAAAGAGGGTTTTCAAAAATATGCACTGGCAGCATTTGGACCCAATTTCTCCAATGAGCGCAAAGAGGCGCTCCTATTTCACTGTTTAGGTGCCGCAGGACAGGAAGTGGTCAAAAAACTACCAGAACCTCCAGACATTCCTGATGGGGATCCATATGAGAAAACATTAGCAAAATTAGACAAACACTACTGTGTTGAAGAAAATATAATTCTTGAAAGGTACAAATTTGCCACGAGAACTCAAAAAACTGGAGAGAGTATTGAGGAATTTGTAACTGCTCTTAGAGGTTTAGCCATCAAATGTAGATTTGACCATTGTCGAGATGAGCATGTCAGGGACCAACTCATGATTAAGTGTTCTAATGATAACATCAGGAAGGAGTTATGGAAGGAAAGAAATCCTTCTCTTGATAGAGCAATTGAGATAGCGAAAATGATAGAACACACAGACAAATGTATACAAATGCTTCAAGTGGATAATACATCTCAAGATAAGCCCAAAACTGATGACAATGAAGCTGCCATACATAAGGTTTCGAGAGTGATGCAGAGAGGTGCGGCAACTGCGCGTCGCACTTGGCAAATGGGTAGGAGACCTGAGGGTCGCCAAGGTCCCTTTACCAGAGCATGGGGACAAGGATCATCTACCAGAGGGTCGCCCAGTGAGAATGTTACATTCAGGGGTGGCAGGGACTCTGGTTATCCTAGAGGTGCATCAATTAGGAGGTGTTTCAGATGTGGGAGTCTATATCACAAAGCATCTGACAAAGAATGTTATGCATCAAACATTATATGTAATGAATGTGGGGTCAGAGGACACATGGCTAGATGCTGTAGAAATTTTTATACCGCCCCAAGTCAAATACATGAAGTCAATGCAGATCAAGAATTTATATCAATTGATGATGCTGGTAGAGAAGTTATATTTTCAGTCAATGCCGTTGATGGGAAGGTCAAGAAAAAGAAACCATATGCAACTGTGTTAGTTGGAGGGGTGCCAGTATCAATGCTCATGGACAGTGGAGCAGATTATACTTTGATAAGTGTGCAAGTGTGGAAGGAGAAATTTGGATGTTGTACATTGTGGGAGAATGTAGTCAGAGCAAATGCTTATGGAGATGTGCCCATAGAAATTTTAGGGTGCTTTGAAGCTGAGCTCCAATTCAAAGACAGGAAGGCGTTAGGGACTATCCATGTAGCCAACAGAGGTGGAGAGCTGTTGTCCTGGAGCGATCAGGCAGAGCTCAAGATAAGACTTGAAGCAAGCCACCCAGAACAGGTTTTGACTGTTGAAGGTGGAAAATCCGGTGGAAAATCGGTCTCGAGCATTGTTATGGAAGGGGCCAGAGGGCATATGAGTGGCACTAGGTTAGGGTGCTTGAAGGGATTTGTGCACAAAATTCGTTTGAAAAGGGATGCCATTCCCAAAGTTGCCAAATTACGGACCATTCCCTTGGCCCTGAGAAAAGATGTAGAGAGTGAATTGAATAAAATGGAAAGTGAAGGGGTGATAGAGAGAATTGATTCCTCAGAGTGGGTTAGTCCTATTGTAATAGTGCGAAAGAGCAGTGGATCCCTGCGGATATGCATAGACCTTAGACACCTGAATAAAAATGTAGTGGCTGACAAATTTCCTTTACCCAGAATAGATGATTTATTGGCAGGGGTGTCTGATTCCAAAGTATTTTCTCTTATTGACCTCAAATCTGCATATCACCAAGTAGAATTACACCCTGATTCGAGAGATCTCACAGCTTTCATTACCCCTATTGGCCTTTTCAGATGTATAAGAATGCCATTTGGATTGATTTCAGCAGCTAGTGTATTTCAGAACGTCATGTACAGATTACTGGGAGGACAGAGAGGTGTCATGTGTTACCAGGATGATGTGCTAGTATGTGGGAAAAATGAAGCAGAACATGATAAAAGGTTAGAGAGAGTGTTGAACATATTCAAAGAGGCTGGCCTTACAGTATCGTTAGAGAAATGCATATTCAAAACTGACAAAGTTGAATATCTAGGTCATGAAATTACAGGTGAAGGGATCAAACCCAAAGAAAAGGCCATAGAAGCTATTCGCAAGATGGAAGCACCAAAATCCAAAGCAGATATACTATCTTTTCTAGGTCTGGTTGAATTTTATGGCAAGTTTGTTAGAGGGTTGGCAAATTTGTCAAGGAACATGAGGATGTTGACTCGTAAAGGTGTTACGTTCAAGTGGAATGAATCTTGTGAGGAAGAGTTTGGTAAGATTAAAGATGCTATAGTCAATGCACCCATCTTGAAAACGTTTGAAGAAAGTAGACATTCATTACTATTTGTGGATGCAAGTGACTATGGTATTGGGGCAGTCCTAATGCAGGAAGATCAGGAGGGCTTACACACCATAGCATTTGCCTCTAGATCTCTCAAAGGACCTGAGAACAGATATTCAGTGGTAGAAAAGGAAGCATTGGCTTGTGTCTGGGGAGTGGAAAAGTTCAAAAGATATTTGTGGGGCAGAGAATTCACAGTATGTACAGACCATAAACCCCTAATAGGAATATTTACCAAAGGTGGTCTGGAGGGAGTCTCCAGACGCATCATGAAGTGGGTGACATCCCTACAAGGCCTGCAATATGATATGCTTCACATTAGTGGTGAAACCAACGTAGTTGCTGATGCCTTATCCAGATCAGTAGTGAGAGAAACAGTGTCTGAGGAGTCTCCTCTGACTCGTGAGAAAGGTGTTGAAATATTTCAGGTTCATGAGTCAGTAAAGAAAGAGGAGTGGGACAATGCATGTTCAGAGGATGAATTGTACCAGAGAGTTTTAACATTGGTGACGCAGAACAGAATAAGAAACTATATTGGTGATTTAGGCGGGTTTGCCAAAGTTAAGGAAGAACTCTGGATTGATAAAGGATACTTACATAGAGGACATCAGATGGTTGTACCTATTAAAATGAGAAAATTAATAATTGAGCTAGCTCATGTTGGGCATTTGGGACTGCCTAGAACCAAAGGCTTGGTTAGAGCAGAATTTTGGTGGCCTAATCTTGACAAAGACACTGAAGAAGTGGTCAACAATTGTTGTGATTGCATTGAAGGTAATAAGGGTCTCAGGATTCAAAAAGTACCCATGACTGTTAGAAAGCCATCCACAGTTCCATGGGATGAGGTTGCTTTAGACTTACTAGGGCCTTTCAATATCAAGGGTGGGAGAGACACCTATGTACTGGTTGTCATAGATTTATTATCCAAGTGGCCCGAAATATTTACACTAAGAGACATATCCAGCAGTAGCATCATTAAATGTTTGGAGTAATTATTTTGGAGAGAGGGATTCCCCAGAAAGTGTTTATCAGATAATGGGACCCAATTGGTTTCCAAGGAATTTAGAGAGTTCTTGAGTAACCATGGAATAGAACAAGTAACCACTTCATTATATCATCCCCAGACCAATGGGTGTGTAGAACGCTTCAACCGCACTCTCATGGATGCAATTAGAATTGCGGTAGCAACAGGAGGTGACTGGATCAGGACCATAATGGAGAGAACATTCCAATATAGACTAGCACCACACAGTGTTACGGGTGTATCCCCATTTGAACTATTAAGAGGGAGGAAACCTAACTCACACATGTGTCCAGGCTGGATGGGAAGGTCAAAATTCGTAGGAATAGATCTGGAGGGAGTGAGAGAGAAGATATTTGAATCTGGGGTCAGATCCAAGGAGCAATATGACAGGAAGAATGCTTGTAGAGAATTCAGTCTTGAGGAAGGTGATTGGATCAAGATCAAACTTCCCACCAAGGTGCGCAAAGGTGCATCCATATTTTCACAGCCCAAACAAGTTGTTAAAGATTTGGGATCTTCGGTGCTTGTTAAAGGGGGTGGGGTCTGGAACAAGGAGAGGATAGCAATTTGCAAAAAGGTAAACAACAACTTGTAACTGCACTGCAAGGTATTTAAAGCAATTTAATTATTTCTTCATATAGCGGTGTATCAGATACTATGTAAATAATGAACTACTTATGTTCAATGAAATCTATTATCTAGTTTAGGCAAATACTTATATTTTGGTAAAAGGAAGGGAGGTGTTAGGAGGTGGTTACATTTACTTCATTGACTTTACAATCACATCAATTCAGCTGCTGCCATGAAACCTAGTTACCAAGGAACCTTTGTTGTTATGATTAAGCAAAGGTTCCACATTCTAGCAGCAGAGAGAGAGAGGATTGAGAGCAGGAGGACAGCCACAGCTGGGGGCCTTTCTCTTGGATGAACTAAAGAAATAAAGCCTCTCCATAAAGACAAGCATCGGCGTGAAGCGTAGTCATTTACTTATTAACAGTCAAGTAGTTCTGGGATCAATGGCAATGGATACCTGTTCTTAATTGTAATCTGGTTCAGGGCACGGTAGTCTATACACGTTCTTAAGTCTCCCTCCTTTTTTGGCACGAAGAACAGAGCTGAGGAGGCCGGGGACTTCGAAGGACGGATGAATCCGTTAGCCAGGTACTGGTCCAAATATTGCCTTAGGTGGAGATTTTCAGGTTCAGTAAGGGCATAAATGCGACTGCACGGAGGAGTGGATCCGGGAATCAGGTCTATCTGACAGTCGTATGATCTGTGAGGAGGCAAAGAATTAGCTTGGTCTTTCCGAAAGACATCTTGGAATTCCTGGTATTCAGGAGGCAGTTGCGGACTCTCAGAAACAGTTGCAGCTAGTTTGGTGGAGAGCTGAGGGTAGCAGGTAGAAGCGCATTCTGGAAACCGTATTGTCTTTGCTCGCCAATCAATTTGAGGATTGTGTTTCTCCAACCAAGGAACTCCCAAGATGACTTGAAACTGAGGGGCCTTGATCACATCAAACACGATCTTCTCTTGATGCCCATCTTGGCTTACTAACGTTACTTCCATGGTGGTGTGAGTTACGGGTCCGGAAGCTATTTCCGTCCCATCCACGGTGGTAATGACGTCTTTCACCGTCTTTGGACAAAGAGACAGATTCATCCTGGCGGCCAGCTCACAGTCCAAGTAATTCCCGATTGCGCCACTGTCAATGTATGCTTTAATGGCATGCATACGATTAGGTTGTTCAGGACTCACGAGGACCATGGGCATGATGAAATGCGAGGTCAAAGAACTGGTTTTAACGCTCAGCAAGCGGACCTCTACACTTGCCAGGCGAGGTCGTTTCCCGGCTCAGAATTCTCGGTACCTTTATCAGACGCCCCTACTATCTTCTTCTTGGGCTTCACTGGACAATCTCGAAGAAAGTGCCCTGAGTTTTCCGCAATAGAGGCATAATTGCAGTGGTCTCCTCCTTTCCCTCTCCTTTTGGGTTAAAGGTCCTTTTACACCCCCTATTTGCATGGGTTCCACGGAATCAGTTCCTTTCGTAGAACTTTGTGGCCTTGAAAAAAGTCGGGTTTCAAATCTGGATCGATCGGCTTTCCGATTCTGAAGTCGATGATCCAATTGCACTACCAGATCGATATATTCGGAACAGTCTTGTGGAGGATTTACCACTTGAGCCAGAACGTCTTTTAATTCCCCACGCAGACCTCTGTAAAACAGTGTGATCCTCTTATCCTCCGGCCATCTGGTTTCCACCACTAGTCTGTTAAATGATGCAATATAAGTCAGAAGATCTTGATTGCCCTGTCGTAGCGAAAGAAGTTCATTGTCCAAGGCCTGTCCCTGATAGTGCCTTGCGAACAGTTTCTCCATACTGGCTTGGAAGTCCTGGAAGTTATGGAGAATGGGGTCATCTTGAGACACTAAAGGAACAGACCAATCTGCGGCACTGCCACTGAGATAAGAGAGCACGAAGGCCACTTTAGCCTGGTCCGTTGGAAAAGCGGCGGGTCTGCACAAAAAGTGCAAGCGACATTGATTGAAGAACACAGCAAACCTTTTTGAATCACCTGAAAAGCGTTCGGGCGGAGCCAAAGGTATATTTCCTGGTAGATTGATTTGTACTGGATTCGAGGAAGCTGGAGGAGCGTGGCCCCCACTTGGGGTTGGTAGAGGAATTTGTCCAGCTTGGGCTTGCAGCAATTGTCTAGCCAAATCGTCTGTTCGCTCTTTGGAGACCACTAACTCCCTCCTTAGGGCATTTGTTTCCTGACGTGCAGCGTGTACTTCCGCCCTCAACTCCCCGAGTAATTGGGCCAACTGGTCTGTGTCTGAGGTTTCCATTGCGCCTGGGCGGGAATTTTGTGGTAAGGCTTCGCGTTCTGTAACGCTCACCTGGTTCCCCCGGAGGCGCAGGTCTTGATCTGGCGAGGATACTGTCTTCAGTGTTAGGCGCAGGGTTTGTTTTGCTCCCGGACTGGGCCCCCTTCCCACCGACAGTTTAAGCTGAAGAGTGAGATGTCTGCAAGGGTAAACCAAGGTATTAGTGTTTGGAAGATTCGGAAAGTTCCTAGCCCCTCTCGCCCTTTTTCCCCGTGGAACTGGGTTGATATAGCGCTTACCTTATATAGGTAAATGCCGGGCTCTCCATCCTGCGTCTTGTGCAGGGGCGCTGGATCCAGTTGCTTCACTGGATGCGAGCTCTGCCTCTTGATAGCAGAGGATTTGCTGAGAGCGAAGACGCCGTTAATGCACGAGCGTGCCTTGTAAGTATTAAAGTTCCTTTTGCATTGTTCTCTTCTCCTTCAAAAGTCTTAAGTCTGTAAAGTCTATGTCTTTCCTTTTTCAGATGCTGTGACGATGAAGATTATCCTTCTAATGGCACGTAAGTAGAAAGACTGCACTAGCGCTGGAGAATGCTCCGTAATGTCTCTTTTGTCTTTGCAGGTGCTGAGGTGCAGCGCGAACAGATTGAAAGCGACGGGTAAGCAGTCTTGTAACTAAGCGTTACTAACCGATGTATCTTGCCTTGCAGGTGCCGGAATGCAGCGCGAGCTGAGTTGGAACGGGCGTAACACAGGTAAGCAGAACTTGTAGTTGAATATTACTGACCGATGTTCTCTCTCTTTGCAGATGTCGGATGCTGGAAGAGAAAGGCAGAAAAAGGCGCCTTGGATGCTGCCGTTGGATTAGGTAAGTAGATTTGCTGCCTTTACTTTAGCCTAACCTGTGCCTTTGTTTTGCAGGAGCTGCAGAAGACTGAAGAAGACTGAAGATTGGATTCCAGCAGGTTATTTCGTGTTCACAGGATCTGGAGCTGGAGGTTTCCTGGAGCTGACACGGTGAGCGTCCTGCTGCAGATGCAGAATAACGCGAAGCACGTGAAACCAATCGGGTGTGGTTTAAATAGCCTTCTGTAGTGCTTAGGCGTCTCCTTCCACGGCCCCACCCAGGTAAGAAAAGAGTTCCAGATTTCTAGAAGAGTTCCTGTGTTCTGCTTCCAGGGAGTGGCTCCTGCTCCACCCAGACAGAAAAAGTAGTTCCAGGCAGAGAAGGATCAGGAGACCAGTTAGCTGGTAAGTAAGCAGCATGGTCTGCTACAGGTAGGTCCACCAAGCACTCTTATCTAATATGAGCCCGGCGCTTCCTGTGCCGGGACCAGTCACCATCATGAGCCTGGCGCCACTGGCGCCAGGACAAGGTCCAGAGGGTCCCTATAGGGACTGGCTGGTTCCTGGGATCAGAGTCATGGGCCTGCTTCCAAGGTCGTGGGGCAAGTCCTGACCCCTTGGAAGCAGGGATCATGACAGTGATGGAGGTGTTGCTTTCGGCCAGACGGCCGGCAACAAAGTCCCTGTACCGTTGCCGTTGGAGAAAGTTCTGCAACTGGTGCAGGGTTAAGAATGTGGATCCTTTTTCATGTGATATTCCTGTGGTTCTGTCTTTTTTGCTTTCTTTAGCCCACAGGGGCTTGCAAGTGGGTACCATTAAAGGTTACCTGGCGGTGCTGTCCATATTTAAGCGCTCATCTGAGGAGTGTTCTTATTTTAAAATTCCTTTAATTTCTCAGTTTCTGAAAGGGCTCACTAATGTGTTCCCTCCGTCACCTTTCCAGGTGCCCAGGTGGGATTTGAACCTTGTTCTCAAGTTTCTAATGGGTGCTCCATTTGAGCCTTTACATTCTTGTCCTTTGAGACTGTTAACCCTGAAAACTGTGTTTTTAGTTGCGGTCACTTCCGCTCGCAGAGTGAGTGAGTGAGATACACGCACTGTCTGTTAAGCCACCCTTCACTGTGTTTCATAAGGACATGGTTGTCCTTAGAGTTCGTCCTTCTTTTCTTCCGAAAGTTGTGTCGGATTTTCATTTGAGCCAGAAGGTCATTCTTCCGACTTTTTACCCTGCTCCGCAGACTTTGTGTAGATGGATTATCTTGGCAATTTCTGAATGTTACCACCTGGCGGGTAAGGACCCTCCAGTAGGCTTATAGGCCCATTCGACTGGGGGAATGGCTTCCTCTACTGCCCTGCAGAGGGGTGTTCCTATTCGTAACATCTGTGAAGCAGCCACTTGGGCTTCGGTCCATACTTTTGTACGTCACTACTCCCTAGATCCTATCCATGGGCAGGATCTGGCCTTTGGCAAGGCGGTCCTTTACTCTGCAATTTGATTGGGCATTCTAAATTTGTATATTCTAAATTCTTTTCCCACCTCCTTAAGTTGGTACTGCTTTGGGAGTCTGTCATAGATATGGAATACGTCGGAGGACCCAATCCCCTCGAAGAACAAGTTACTCTTACCTGCTAACGTTCTTTCGATCAATGGTCCGACGACGTATTCCATATCGCTCCCTCCCTGCCTTCCCCTCTACAGAATTTTTTATGCGATTGCAGCTTACGTTTCCGCAAGGCTTTCTGTGGTCATACTGGCAGAAGATTGGTGCCACACGTTCTGGTAAAAAACTACAACTGAGGCTACGGGCGTCGGGCGTCCTACTTATAACATGCAGTGACGTCGGCTCGACAGAGGCCCTCGAGGACAGTGTATCGATGTCATCGACGCAGGACGGAGACGCCGAAAGATTTTACGAAGCAGCACAGCTGTGGTGATTACTGTCATAGATATGGAATACGTCGTCGGACCATCCCATCGAAAGAACGTTACCAGGTAAGAGAGTAGCTTGTTCTTCTAAGCAGATCCACAAGCTTTGGAAGGCAAATATTACATACCTGTAATCGTCTTTATGATGCTTGTATCCGCTTAGATTCACATGCCCATCCTCCCTCCCCTTGTTGGGGGTAAAAGGTAAGTAGCCAACTTACACCTGCTTCACTTTCCTGTACTCCCAACACACACTTCATGCATCCTCATTTCAGAAACAAAACAGACTCAGGACCTTGACACATGTAGGAACATGGGTACAGTGCATATCACAGTAGGGATAGTATTATCACAGTAGGGATAGTATTAGACAGGCCCTGTCAACGTCCGTTTAGAAAACAAGCCATGCAATACTCTGCACCAACCACTAGATGTCAGCCTATGCAAAGCATGTGACTAAGCAGATACATGCATCAGAAAGACAATTACATGTATGTAATATTTGTTATGTGTGTGTATTTATATATAATTTGCTTTTTTTCTAGCGAAAAACCTTTGGGTAGGATGAACCAATTTATTGCAACTATACTCTTGAAATTCGGCACATGTGGGAAGTGACAATCTTAAACTGAGTCCCCTCGTGTGTCCTTTTTGATGTAATTGTTGCTCTCTCCTGTGATGTTAAATATTTGCTTGTGGACTGAGAAATGGATGTGTAGACTGGAATTTCAGATTGTTGTCACTGCCCATATCCGCCATATTCCGAGGCTTGTGCTGTGATGCATTGGTTCATTTGAACTCTATCTTAACTTCAGTTTTTTCCACTGAATTTCAAGTGCTTCGTTATGCGATATCTTCTCCTGGGCCCACTGGCCCTTCTGCATCAATTACTAAAAAAACTGGCCATGGCCCATATAACCTTGCCTTGTAACTAACCTGATCCCACCGGAAATGGCCTTTGGCAGTGGCCACTGCGCACATTGCAAAAAAGATGATGGACCAGTGGCCACTGCCTTTGGCCATGTCCACTGTCCCCGTTGAACCAAATAGGCTAAAAGCCTGTGGCCAGGGCCAGTGGATCGGCCCTATAGTCTAGGCCCATATCCTCCCTCACAAATTATGTGTGCGCTGTCCCTTTTGCACCTGTTTCACTCTGGGCGAATGCTGCCCTATAATATTGCAAAATGACCCACTTGGTGTTTCAGCATACATAATGAAGAGAGTTTTTTTGGGAGCCTCTTTGTTCTTGCACACATTTACTCCAAAATTACCACAATTCTACCTTTAAAATGGTTCCCATGGATGAAAAGAACAAAATAGCAGTTTCATTTACCGCAGTAATGGGAAAACACTTGACAATGTAAAAGCCTTCGCCATCCCCACTTCAACATTCCATGTGCCCCTCCCCTCCTTTCTACCTCGAGCCCTTCTGTAAATCCTCCCCCACCCTGTCCTATTACCCCCTTTCACTCGCAGTTTGTGTGAAACATTCATTTTCGTTTGCAGTTTGCAACATTTCAGCCGGAATCCCATAGGTTCCCGCCGTTAAAACGAAAAAGATCTGGTACAAACAGGCTCTCCAGTTCACCCCTAACTCTGCCACACGTGGTCCTCTTTCTCCCTCACAAAACCATCCAGCGGCTTTCATGCCACAGGTGTTCGCTGGAAGCACCTTTTTCTGCATTGGAAAATTAAAGTTGCAATCTGCTACCCAACTATAAAAAAAAAAAGTCACTCACACGCTCAATTCTTTACTTACACACAACACTTAATTTCGGAACACTAGCCAAAGTGCAAAGTTGAGCCATGGTTTAAAATAATTTTCCACAAAATGTAGTCTGGAAGTACCTGTGTCAGGAATTTCAAAAAGATCATCGAAATCCATCCAGAGAATCAAAAGTTATCAGCAATAGTGTTTTGAGAAAAGTCGCTTTTACCTTAAACATAGGGCGGCGCCTGCCGCCCTGTAATATATACATTGTCATTCTTCAGCTCTTCTTTCCATCTGTGCCTGAAGTGCTCTCAAGATCATTAAAGCGTGTATGTAATGGGCTTTGCAGGCCTCATTAAGGTGTCAACCTACTGTCTTTTTTGGATCAACACTTTTATTTTAAATTTAAAATAGTTTTCTCTCCTTGTTAGTGTTTTTGGATTCATCACAAGAGTGGAGGTAAAGAAACCGCCCACATGAAGAACTGGCTGGACAAGTATCTAAATATTCCTTTCTTGGGATGATTATTTCTTCTTGAATATTCATGAAGATTACTATTTCTTGCACCCTTGTTATGTCTCTTGAAGGGACAAGCATCTGGGGTTGGGACTACTAGAATAAAATGTGTACCAGACTTCTGAAACCTATTCTGCCATTTATACCTAGAACTGAACGCGCAGGAGTTGTAGCGACAATGGTGACTCCAGGCTTGATTATGGTGGTACTCTTCTTCAGAGAGCCATTGTCTCCAGGTAGCCCAGAATGCAGCCGGCAGGTTGATTTTTAATTTACCCAAGAGAGCCCCCATCTCTGTCGAGCGAAGAAGATTGCACTGGCTTCCAATGAAGAGAAGGATCGAGTTTCGAACGCTGTCTGGTACATAAATGTATCCAAGGCTTAGCACCCAGGTATCTGGCATCAAAAATGCAACCGTACAGCCACCTCGAAACCTGCGATCATCTGGTAAAAACCTGTTGCTTGTCCCCTCATCCCACTATGTCACTCGAGAGAGGGGGAGGGTTTTGGGGGGAAGGGAAAGTGGTGCTGTTTTTCCATCAGGGGCCCTTGTTTATGGAACTTCACGCTGATTTGCGAAATATTACTTAATTTGCTGCTTTTCGCTCTAAGCTGAAAACATACCTGTTTGATTGAATCTAGAACCGTTACAGCCACTTGAGCAAGCTAAGTTATCATCAGAGCCTAGATGCAGTGTCTGCTGCTTGGTTCCGTAATGAAATGCACATAATAAATCCTCAATATCAATACCACTTAGATTGCCCACGGGTAAGTACAATAATCAGGCCTCAAAATTAGCTCTCGCACTACTCATTGTCATGTCATTTATTCTTGGTGAATAAGAAATTGTGTGCTTTGTGCATCCGGAAAACTATCCTTCCTTCAAGGGGACAAATTACTTTAGTGCCTGGCTACTAGCTTGTCTGTTGAAATGTTTGCCCCTGATGGTGATCATCAACTGCTATATACATATAGTATTCATATTTTTTGTTTCCAAATTTTGAGACCCTTGAAGTAAATAAACACTTTTTTAGTCCTTTTTCTTTTTTGTCCGGCCTGCCCATATTTGACTCCAGAAAAACAAACAAAACTTGAATGTTTTACAGAGTCTGTGGAAATGTTGTAGCTTTAATTGAAATGTTCCTTTTATTAGTGATACTGTGAGTGTGTGGGCCATGCAGAAGCTTACTGAGAATGGCCAGCAGTTTGTCATGTCATTTAAAAAAAAAAATACAACCTTCTTAATTTGGGCATTTCTTCCAGCCCTTTAACGCAGCCCATGGAAAGCATGCAAACATTGTATTGCCATGATTGATATTCGTTGGTAGGGCTTCTGGAATGCTAGAATAGGCAGTATTGTACGCGTTGAACCAGATCAGTCTAAACTATAGTAGCCACACTTGCTCCATTGGCGAGTTCTGATGTTTTGTTGGTCTGGTTGTGATTTTGTGCTTGGTGTGTCTGCTCTTTACCATCTGTTCTATACAAAGAATTTTAAGTAAGACCATATTCTTTCAACACTATGTTGTAATTTTGAGTTCAGAAAAGACTGCCTTATGGACAGTCTCTGAGGCCATGTTCATTCAACACTGGTTTTAATTAGCATAGAGTTACTATGAAATCCAGAGTCTGATGCATGTTGCAAGGGTAGATTTTGATGCTAATTGAGCTTGACGCTAATTCTTCTTTTCTAGGGATGTTTGTGATGGACGAAGATTCTACCAGCCAGGAATGTGAGCCCTTTTTCGAATCTGACCAAGAGGAAAGCACAGACGGTAAGTGCAGCAAAAGGGATGGATTTCAAAGTGATATTGCAAGACGAAGGCAGTGAGGCTAGCTTCGGTTGCCTGTTGCAATCTATACGCATGGTGATTGGCGAAAGTGCTTTTCTCATTGTGTCTTCCTTGCTTACTTTTCAGATGGCAGCCTGAGCGAGGAGGTCCTTGGGAATGTACCACCTCAGCCTGCATACCAGCAGTATGCCAAGTCCCTGCCAGTGTCTGTGCCAATCTGGGGATTTAAAGAGCAAAGCCACAACCACAAATCTTCAGATGAGGAGAGTGGGAAGGTGAGGATGCTTTTCCTCGTAGTGTATGTGACTGGCTTTTTGATTTCTAATCCATATTCCTCTGGCCTCCAAGGGCACTCTGCGGTAATTTGAGATGCTGGGAAAGGCAGGTGGTGAACAGAGTGTGTCGTGGCTACGTTTTGAAGGCTTTGTGGGGGCAGATGGGTGGTGCTCCGCAAGAAGCAAGGGTGGCAGTTGGGAGAATAGGGGTGTTGATCCTGCTGACCCAATGGAACTCTGATGTCAAATGGATGTCCTACAGAAGTTTCATGGAATTATATCCTGTGGCCGTACCAGTAGTAAAGTGTTCGCAAATACACTAAAAGGGCCATAGGGGCAGGACCATTGGGCTCTTTGATGTATGGGAAGCATTAGTTTAGCTCTGCTGGTAACTCAATGAGACCCTGTTTTGCTTTTGCCTGGCCACATAGAGGGACCTCGGACCTACGTCCCCCTAGACCCTAACAAAACAAGTTATTGACTCATGATAGGCAGGAACTCACACTTAGACCAATAGTTATAAAGAAGAAAACATGGCTCAATATAGGCCCTTTATTCACACCTTATACATACACACAACATACATATAATCAATTATATAAGAACAAAGAAAAAGGGCATCACCGTTAGAATAGTTGCAGAAGACACCTTCATCTCGGCCACCACAACACTGCTTAGTCCCAGAGCAGGTAGGCAGAGTGATCACTCATGCTAACTGGGGTCTGGAGCAGAGCGTCCTTCCTCTCAGCAAGACTGCATCACCCGGGGGTCCAGTTCTATTTGTGTTTCCTAAGAGGAATACCCCTTTTCTTTATGGGGTGGCGTCCCTGCCCTTCTAGTTTACCAGAAGCCTTCAGCGGGGCAAGGGCGCAGTGTTTGGCGCCGCGTGGAGGGACTTCTGGACTTCCTAGTTTTTGACCCCGCCCCCTTTGGTTTATCTGCGCCTCCCCAGTCCCGCAGCGGTGAAGCCCGCGGTGGGGAAAGGGCGCAGTGTTTGGCGCCGCGTGGAGGGACTCCTGGACTTCCTGGTTTTCGGCCCCGTCCCCTTGGGCTTATCTGCGCCTCCCCAGCCCCACAGCAGTGAAGCCCGCAGCAGGGCAAGGGCGCAGTGTTTGGCGCCGCGTGGTGTTCGGCGCTGCTGGAGTTCAGCTGGAGTGCAAGGACCAAGACTCATGGGGCTGGCACTGGGACTGGACATTGAATACAGAGGTGAGCTTGGGAGGTGGACTATGATGGAGGTGTATGGTGGACCCCCCCAAAAAGTATCTGGACACTGATACCTCACAAGAACCGGCTATGGTGCAGCTGACTACTGACCCCATATCCCTGTTTCCCCCGCTCCTTTTCTGCCCCCAATTCACTGGCCATGACCCCTCCCTGCAGAAATCGCAGCGCAAGACTGTGGTACTGAGGCAACAGCGACCACAGGGGGGGCCATCCTTAGCCACTTCAACGGGCACTACTTTGGGGGCCATTGGGACATGCGCTGGCTCATTTGCCACTAAGCCCATTGTTAACCAGTCCGTGTCTATGCCTGACACCTTAGCAGTGACACTTAATTCACCCCCAGTAATGGTCCAGCTGCACCTGTCGAGCCAAGACACCCTGTATAATAATCAGGGTGAACTATTCAATCTGTTTCTGGATGCCAGCGTAGATGCTGGTGGCAAGCCGGAACTAAGTCTTTCCCTGTCCTAAAACCCCGTTCCGGTCCTGACCACAGCCACAACCATCGAACCCCTCAAGCTCCCATAACAGTTCGTGGAGTGATGTTACAGTTCGTGGAGTGATGTTCTCTCGTCTACAAGTTCTGGGGCTAGTCATTCCCCCCTTTTGACTCCACCCCGGATGGTCGAGGCCATCAACCAACCAACTGCCGCCAGTAACCTTGTGTGCAATATGTCCATTGACCAATTCCCAGAGGAGGCTCCCCTACATAGGGGGTGTGGGTGTAATCAAGTTCTGGCGGAACTGGCCATCATTAAGGATCTGTTACAGTCTCTGCTAGAGGCCCAAATGAAGGGAGGTGGAACTGTCCAGGAGGAGCTCATGGTGATCACTTCAGCTGCCGAGGGGCATAAAACCTTACTCCTGGAAAGTCCCCTGGAAAGTTTACCTGTTCAGGTCCCCCCAGTCCTGACCACCTTCAAAGGGATTGCCGTCCCCCTTAACCTGGCACAAGGGGAATCGCTCTCCAATAACTGGCCCTGTGTTCCCCATGCCATTACCAGGGATAGTAGCAGGGTCTCCTACTCTGGTCTATTGTCTTTGCCATTGGTGGCTCAGGCCTCTGCTATCATGGGTTCTGTGTGTATTGAGCCCAAAGACCAGGGCTTGTGGAAATCTGGGGGCCAGCACAAACTCTCTGAACAAGGAAAGTCCAAACGCTCTATAGTCTTTCTTCAGGGGGTGCCCAAACTGACAGTAAACAGGACAGAACCAAAGGATGCCCTACTTAACAAATGTTTATTTTGGCTGAACACCTCTGGAGGTTGCTCGTCTGTACGCAGAGAAGCTTTGGTGGGATGTTGCAGAATTCCAAGTATGGACAAGAACACCCTGGATAGCATCAAACTGTCTTTTCGGGACCATAGTACAGCTAACAGGGTTTTGGGAGGCTGGGGGCGGGCAGGCCAACCAGCTATGAGTGGGATTTCAATCAGCACGCGCCCTTTTCTAAGCTCTAGTGCCCCTCCCAGATCCGCCATAGTAAATACTGGGGTCTTCTCTAACAACAGTCCCCTTTCAGGGGCAAATCTGACCACCTTGGGCCAGAGGTGCCATGGGAACTGGGTGAAGCAAGGGGATGGTGGGTCCAGACCATTGTCTCAAAGAACTGTTTAGGGTCTCTTAGGGAGGGGGTGGCCAGTTCGTACTGCCCTGTTTTTCTCTTCTGTTGTTCCCTTGTAACTCTGTTTCAGAATTGTATCTTTATTTCTAGAATTGTTTTTGCAGGATGTACTTTGATGGTCTTCTTGGCCGAATAAAGTTGTTTGACTGACTGAGTTCACCAGACTTCCCTCGGCTGAAAAGCAGGCAATAAGCATGAGGAGCCAAGAGTGGACAATTCCAGTTAGAAGTGGAAAAACCCAGCTTCTCTTCCTGGTCTTCTTTCCCAGTACCCATTATCACTGCACCTGCAGAATGCTCCGACTCCCTTTCTAGCTTGTTGTTTGGCGGACAATACAACTATTCCCCACAGTTCATCTGACAACATTATGTGACCTTGCCTCTGCTGCAGAAATGCACGTTTACTTACTGAGCACACGAAAAAGTAAAAAGTAGGCTTTCATTGCAGTAACGGAAGTGAATGTCCAAAATGGCCACGCATCGGCGCCATGTTGTGTTAGCTCATTTTTTGCACACGCACTACAGACCCATTGAGGGCTTTTAAGGAGTTTGGGGGTGCAGTGAGTGACCTCCACATCTACCAGGGTTGGGGATGGGGACAGTTGGAAGAAGCAAACTTTCCTCTGAAGGAATGGGATGTGGTCCCAGTGGCTGATGCAAGGGCCGAGTGGAAGGTGGTGTTAGTGTTACTGTGGTACAATTGGCACATGTATGAGAGCAGGTCTGGGTGGAATGAGTCTGCAGTACTTCTAATGGCAAACAGTTCATAGGTATTCCCTGAATACGTTTGGTTTTGTTAGTTCTCCTTGTTCAGCACATAGCTTGGGCATTAACTGAATGGTTGTATATTAAATAGTTTTTTTGTGAATGTACGCTTCTTTAGAAGAAACATAGTTGCTTTTGATTCAGGCTAGGTTCCTGTAATAATTGCCAGTTTGTGCCTGGAGATTAGACTCCTGCTAAATGCTCTTGTGACATTGCTTTAATGTAGGTCCGATTTGTGTGCAGTACTCCTGAGTACTTGAAAATGGTTAGGAATCGCAAAACTAGACTGTTAGTTTCAGTTGCCTATGGCAGCCAGTAATATGTGTGCGTGGATATCTCCTGCAGGGTGTACTATAAGGAGACTGCATAATTAACTTGCACAAAAAGCATAATGACCCATAGGATGCAAAGGGTGGGGGGGTCTACTGAACAGGGGTGAGAGAGAAAATCAGTGGTTCATGTGGGGAGGACGAGACGAAGCTTAAAACCTTTGGTTTAACCCGGGTCAAGTGTTAGCATATATTGGAAGGAGGAGTGGGTGGAGGACACACATGAGGGATGTTACGGGGGCCATTGTTGTGTGGTGGTTCCACATTTGCTTATGTCTTTTATTTATCTGTATGGTGTTTGATAATATTTGAAAATATCAATAAAGTTGAAATTTTAAAAAAAAAGCATATTCTACAGAATTCATATTCTACAGAACTCTGTAGATCACATAGGTGAGTTCTGCTGGAATACAACGTTTGACAGTTTCAGGGATGTTGATTTTTTATTTATTTATTGCATATTTGTAAGCCTCTACAACAAAAGGTGTTTCATGGCGCCACTCGACAAAAACGAGTGGGCGGAACAAGGACGAAAGATTACAATAAAAAGTCCTACTAGGCCTTGTGACATTCGGATCGTGCAAGGGCAGTAACAAGAGGCGCGAGGGAAGGGGTGCTGGTAGGCGTGAGATGCAAAGTGCTAGGATGGGAAGGGAAGTGCAGGGTGAAGAGTAGAGGGTGCAGGAGAAAGGTGGGGGATGAGGGGGGAAGAAGGCCACAGGGGATAGACGAGAGTGGGAGAGTGGTAAGGGGAGGTCAGGAGGGCAAGTGCCAGGATTACATGGGGTGCAGCTGGTGAGAGTCCACATGCTAAGTGCGCGGAAGGGGGTGGACCTGGGTGGGGTTGGGGGCCGGTGCCCTGTAGGACTCAGAGGGAACCGACTGCTAGTCACTGCGGCAGACGCGGGTGTTACCAGGGGGGAGGGGGAGAGGGAAGGAAGAAGAGGAGGAAAGTAGGGTCTTGGGGAGTTTCTGGAACTTAAGGAGATCTGGCTCAAGCCTGAGAGGGACAGGGAGACCATTGCAGAGGGAAGCTCTTACAGAGGAGAGAGATCTACCCCCCACTCTCTGCTTAGAGAAGAGTCTGATCTGCAGGGAGTTGAAGATAGAAGTTCGAAGCGCTCTAGCAGGGAGGAATTTAGGGAGAGAGAGTTGGATTTACGGGGTAAGAAATACACTACTGCAAAGATTTTGATTTTATTGTCACCTTGTGCAGCAAATTCCCAGTTTACATGGTTCATTTTCCTCATGAAGCAATTGCTTCAAATTGCTTAAAACTGCCAGTTGCGGTTAATGGTGCTGCTGTGCTTTGGCGGCCCCCCTAGCCCCTCTAGCTGTAAGGCTACTCGAGCAGTGCTGGTGTGGCTATGCCCCCTTGGACCTGCGTTGAAGAGGAAGTAGCATGCGTGCAGCCATTGACCCTTGCGGCAAAGCCCGCTGCGCTTAAGGGCACTGCAATCATTTGGCTGACTGTCTTCAGGCTGTGGCGGTGTGAGCCATTTATCGAGAAGTTCAGTAAGAGTGGCCATTTGGCATTCGCTATGTTCTGCGGCTAAGTGTAATAATGCAACTCTTGATGTACGGGAGTAGAGCATAGATTTTCTAGTGAATGTGAGGCGAATGTACTGTGCCCAGTATTCCTCATTTGTATGCCATTTGTGGTGTCGTCTATGGCAAGCAGTCGATTTAATGCAGTTGCTGTCAGCTGGTGTGCTGTATAGCGCAGTCTAAGCAGAGCTGCTGCAGAGGGTGAGGGGGAGTCTGACTAAAGCCCCTCGCAGCGTTTGGGCGTGCCTTTAGCCCTCCACCAGGTTTTTGAAGACACTTGCACATCTACTCTAAGGGGTACTTCAACTGCTTTTTGATAGACCAGGGGACATTTGTTATCTTTTCAGTATTTCTGTGGCTGCTAATTATTGCTTGAATTGTGTTTGGACTGAAAGTTTTTATTTAACTGCTATTTAACTGTTATTAACTGCTTGAAGAATGTTTTATTACTGTTTTTATTACTGCCACCTTATTTGCTATTTTATTATTCTTTAGGCCTTAGCATAATGGTTAAGTGCAAGGCTAAAGATGATCAGCGAGCTGATAGACTTGCCAAAGAAATCTAAGAACACTATTGGGAATAGGAAGAGTAGCAGTTCTACAATCTGTTAGACTCATATTTAAAACAGATGGCTGGCAAAACAGAGGAATGCATATTGGTAATCGAAAGCACCATTGTGGTAGCTTCACAGAGCAGGGAAAACATTGCTAATATTACCTCCTTCGTTTTAAATGCCTCTTCTTTCCCAAATACACTGCCCTTAGATCCACAATCCCCTGACAATACAGATACTGCTAACCAGGGCAATGTGGATGGTCAAGTTCAGTCTCCCCCCTCCCTCGGTTTACCCTCAGAACGAACTGGAGATGGAGAATGAGAACACCTCTCTATCCAATTGCTTACTGTCACAGTGATGTTAAGCTTTTGGAAGCAGTGTTTGATAGAAAGCTTCCCCCCATCCTAGATTGTATACACTCATTTAAGCAGACACTTATGAGCACACTCACCATAATCGATGACAGAGTCAGGGAAATCAAAAAGCATCTCTCAGAATTAAGACTGTTAACTCATAACACTAAGGCTACATCTGCCACGTCGTCTGGATTGTTCCAGGAAGGCATCAGGAATGTCCCTTTAACATCTGATAAGCAACCCCTAAGTGTTAAGCTTGATATGTAACCTCATAATAAAGTGGTCTTGCCGGTAAGACGAGACTCAACATCCAGCAGTACCAACCCACTGCGGATGGAAACACAAACTGTTATTGATATACAAAGGATTGTCGCGACACATTTGCGATGTGGATTACTTTTAATTGAATTTATTACAAGATTATTGTAAGATTACATTGCTGTCCCTTTTTTATAACATTAATCCACAGCACAAAGGTGTCGCGACAATCGTTTGTATACTAGTTCATTTTTAGGTTGGTTTGAGTGTCCTAACCACCGGAGCATTGCAGCTACAGTGGATGGTCTACTTTTTTAAAATATAAAGGAAAATATAAATACATTTAGGAGAGCGCAGTGTCCCAACTGTTCAACACTTACCTTGTATAGCATTGACAAACTGTTATTGATCTTCCTCCGGCCGCAGTCCCATTAGTAGGAGCCATAATTGATGATCTAGTATTATCGGGACTGTAAAAAGAACCCACAGCATCCCTGATAAACAGAGTTAGTAATTGGGTTAATACACATCTGATGGGTCCCAAAATCAACCCGTGTGCAATTCTAATGGCTACAAGAGTGTCCTGGGTGTGTCGGACACAAATCTGTGAAGGGAGATTGCGTGGTGGTCACGTTAGCCTAACAATGATGCAAATGCAATCTCTCTAATTAAAATCTTACTAGAGGTAGCCCTTGTATTGGTTGAAATCAAAAGAGTAGATTTGTATACTAGGCCTTCTTTTAGCCACTGCAGCAGGGTTCGAGAAGCGAATCCAATCCAATCAGACCTTTCCTGTTCAGAAAGGGGCTTATGAGTGTATTGATCCTATTAGGTACACTTTGGATAACAGTAATTAGTGGTCTTCTGTTAATGCAAAGGCTCCTCCCCCCCCCCCCCCCCCCCCCCAAGTACCAGCCCCAACAGAGTTTAGTAACATGGGGAAGTAACTAGTACTGTACATACTATGACTTTCCCTAGCTGGAACATTGCAGGGGCTAAATCCAAATGTACAGATTGGTGACATATTGAGTATTTTTTAAACAATATGATATCATTTTGCTGCTCGAAACTTGGGTGGTATGGAAACTATTTTTAGATGGCTTTGTGCCGCATTCTATTCCAGCCTGCAAGAATAAGAGGATGCCATTTGGGGGGTCTGACCATGCTGATAAAGGCATCACTGGACTATAGAATTAGGGTTAGAAACATGAATTATCTATAGTTACTGAGATTACTTCCAAACAAGGGTGATAGCATGGTCATTCTTAATTTCTACATTAGCCCCCATAATTCGGAACAGAATAGACTGCATGCCTTTAAAGATTTTGTGGAGGGGAAGGCGCTTCATCAGTCGGACTCGAATACCGTCTTGCTGATTGGGGGCGACTTTAATGTCAAGTTGGCTAAAAGAAGGCCCGAGGGTCCCTGTGACGAATCAGAAGACTCAGTATTTAGGGTCCCAAACCCACAGACGTTAGAGGTTTGTGCTAGGGGGCTGCAAGTGTGTTCCTGGTTTTTAGAATGGGGATAGCGCCCCGTGAATGGTTGATTTTCACCTGATGTATCGGGTGTACCGACCTTCAGGAACCACCAGGGCACCTCAATCATTGATTACTTTTGTATGTTAATGAAGCAATGGTATTTGACAAAAAATGTTAAGGTAGTAGCTGAGCCATGCAGTGATCACCATCCAATTGGTCTTAAATCTAGTGTGGCAGTGTAACCCACAGGTTCCAATCATTGTGACCCATTTAGATTCTAGCGAAGATAATTTGCATTGCAAGAGGAGAATTAAACGGGCCAATATTGATTCCCTGAACCTTCATCAGGAATTGGTGTCTTCTAATTTACCTTTGGTCCTGTCTATATTGGATGGAATAACCACCCCGGAATCCATTGTTTTAAGGTTCATCAAACTGAACATGTCATTGTCAAATAGACTTCAGCGCGACTTTGCACAGAAAACTCCTCAGATAAGGAGCTTGTTCAATGAGGAATGTAAAGAGTTCAAGAAAATGCTGCTCAAAGCTCTGAGATCACCTGCTAGATCAAGAGGAGATATTATTAGATCACAAGCTGCATACAAGGTTTCTGTAGAGAAAAGGAAAAAGGTGTTAGAAAATCAGGCCTAGGACGATCTGTCGGCTGCGGTTTCTTTGAATGACTCAAGGCCTTTTGGAGAGTTTGTGGCTTTAGGTCCATCACATAAGAGAGTCTGGAAGTTTATTGAGGCCCATGTGGATGGTGAGGTCTGGGTTGACCATTTTGCTAATTTATATCCGGGTCCCACAGGCTTTACCCCCTGTTGGCATATGCAGATGACACAGTGCTCATTGTTCGCACTGCTAATGCATTACAGAAATTGATCAATGATTTGGACCTAAAAATAAATGCCTCAAAATGTGCAGACCTGGCATGTTCAATGGGTCACAAGAAAATTAAAATGCACACGATTTTGAGCAATCGGGCTGCCATTCCGAGAGGCTTAGAGTATGGTTAGCTAGAAATTATTTTTCTTCAGCATTGACAGCCATGCCCATATAAATAAACGAAAAAGCAAAAATGAGCCAATCGCTGGGGGTGTATCCCTGTTTATGGCTTCTTGCCAAGGGAAACCCCTCCCGATGATAATGAAAGTATACAACGCTCAGACAAGGGCTGTGACTAATTATGGGGCCTCTTTTTGGGGCCATAAGAATGTGTCTGTACTCCAGACAATGGCAACTCAATTCTTCAAAAGACTATTGGGCCTGCCAAGCTCGACCCCTACGTTTGCAGTGCATGTTGAGCTTGGAGGCAAATTTCTAGAAGATTAATGGTACCAGGCTCCTTTTTTTCACTGGCTGCGTATTTGGTCAAATCCTGTGGCAGCGGTAACTCATAGGAGCATTCAGGCTCTTGCTTGTAGAGATGACTGGCGTAAACTCCCATGGTTTAATTTTTATTAACTGTAGCCACATAGTTGAATGCCACAGACCTTTTTTTACCGGATGGCTTGTATAGTGGGGCTCACATGAATGTTTACATAAAAACTTTTAGCCTTCTAGTAAAGGAGGGACGAGAATCTAAAGAAGTTGTAATCCGCTCAAATAGAACCCATGCAATTGTGAGAAATGTAGAATCCATGAAACTGTATTTAACTTTCTTCCACATGCGGTCTGGCATGGATTCACATGCTCATGAATATTCCCGTCGTCAGGCCGGGAATCCTCGGTAAAAAAAGAAAGCAGTCTTGCTTTAAAAGCTTGAAATCTGCCTCTCTCCCATTAATCAATCACTGTAGACTGGGTCATAATGCACCCATCCAATGACGGCCGTTTATCGCACGTTTCAGTGCAGGGAGTCCTCTAAAGTTGCTCTTTGAGCGATTTCTTCCAATTGGTGTATTTTTCTACAGAAAAACTTTCCTGTTTTTCTCTGAAACGTTCTCATTCGCTGAATGTTCATCATTGCCGGCAGCGGTCATACTTTGCTGGTGAAGGTGGACCGATACATTGCCGGATCTTCGATTTTCAAGTTCGGAAGGCCTAGTTGAGGCCAAGCTCTGCTCCCGGTGTGGCTTGAGGAACATCTATGTGGAAGACGGCACACAAGGTGCCTCTTTTGTTTGCATCATCATCATGATGGGGACCGATGCAAAATCTGCCGTGGTTTCCCAGCCAAGACCAAGCGTGACCGTTACTGCCGGTTGGTGGCGTGGCTGAAGGAAGAAAGGGCTCCAGGTGCGGCCTTCGGGGGCGCACAGACCCCTTCCAGGTCCGGACGACCTTTGGAGCGCTCTCCCTCTGGGAAGAGGTCAAGATCCACCGAGGAGGTTCCTCCACAGAAAGGCCAAGCACCACACTACAGATCTGACAGGTCTCAGTTTGGAGCACATGGATGCGTTCTCCTTCGTCTTCCCCATCAATGGTAAGCTTGGGTGGTATATCTTTAGCAAGACCTTCCAAGCATGGCCCTGTGTCGATGGATAGACCGATGAAACCTTCCCATAAGGAAGGCGCGCTGAGGTCCTCATCGATGCCTACATCCATGACTTCGGCAGCAGCGACACCACCAGTGCCTCACAAGCAGAGGCCCCCATCTGCAAGACCGCCGTCAACCACGGCTATGATGACCAAGACCCCGTCGATGGTTGCCCCGTTGATGACCATGGCTGCTTTCCCGAAGATTCCGTCGACGGCCACGGAAAAATAAACTGCAAAGTCGTCAACAAGGGCTGCACTGCCACCCAGGCCCACGACTATGATTGCTCCGGCCATGATTTACGACCGCCTCGACCACGACTACTCGGTCTGTGAAGGCCCCAGTCGTTTCCACTTTCCCAAAGGAGGGGGTAAGATCAAGTTGTTGCCGCCGACTGATTTTCTACCCAGACCTTCGGTGGGTCTAAGGATGAGCTCAGACAATGAGTCCTTACAAGAAGGCAGCTACTCGGACCAGGGTCGGACACAGTCCGGTGGGTGTGGAAAAGCCCCCTGTGGGACAGGACCGGCCATCAATCCCAGTGAGGCACACTAGCTCTACGTCAGTGCCACCGAGGAACGCTAGCCCTCCAACAATACAATTGAGGCGCTCTAGCCCTCCATCAGTGCCTGCCCCGGTGGTCCCTCAACAGGGCCCTAGAGACATGTCCCTCGATATTCTGACTACGCTACATACTTTGGTGTCAGAAATACAGCAGCAGCTTCTTCCCCCAGTGGCACCAACAGGGAATACCCGCAGGCACAGCCCTCCGAGACCTTGGCACAGACACCACACTGCTACTCTAAGCTCCAACGCCACCCTCCGCTCCAGCTGTACCGGTAGGGGATCCACCCCATACAGATACTGGAACAGCACATATAAGGGCATCACAGAGACGGATGAGTTTGATAACTTTTTGCCAGCAGATGGTGAACCGTTGGGCGTCGATGATCACCCCATAGCATCTCTTCATGATGAAGTCGGCTCATTCCACTCCCTGCTTTCAAGGGCATTTACCCTCTTTAACTTAATGCCCCAAGGAAAAAAGGAGGTGCACAACGACCAGGAAGACAGTGATGCCCATTCCTCTGCTAGACGAGGTTTGGGATGAGGGCCTGGCTCTGATGAAGACCCCAAGCTCTACACAGCTAAGCCGGACAGGCTTGAGAAGAAATACAGGCTACCTGACTCTGCCCTTAAATGCCTTAGATCGCAGCCGTCCCCGGACTTGTGGTTTCAGCCGCAGCCAGTAGGCGCTCTGCAAACCTGTCCTCCAAATCCATGGTTCCCCCTGACCAGGAAAGGAAAAAGCTGGACGCAATGGGCAAGCGTGTCATCTATACTGCTGAATTGGCTGTTAAGGCCGCCAACGTCCTGGCCCATTTATGATAGGGAGTTGTGGTTCAAGCTGGGCCCACTCCTGGATTACTTGCCTTATTACAAGAAGACTGAGCCCTATTTCAGGGAGGCGAGGTGGCCTCTGACCACACCATCAGGGTGGCTATGGATGTCACAGACTCAGTCTTTCATCAAATGGGGAACAGAGTGGCACCCGAACACCAGGGATGGCTGAAAGCCACTAACTTTAGACTGCATGTCCAGGCCAAGGTGGGGGATATGCCCTTCAATGGGGAGATAATCCTTTTGGCAAGGTGGTGGACGAAACGCTGCAGGTGATAAAGACGGACACTGAAACAGCAGGATCGCTGGAGACCTTGCAGCAGCAGCGGTCTTCGTCCTTTCGATTCCCCAGAGGGAAGTTCAGCAGATCCTCCAAGGGCTACGCTTCCACCTCGTACCGACAGCCCTCCCGCTCCACGCCGCAAGAGACATACAAGGGCTGGTCACAGGCCTTTGGCAGAGGGGCACAGCGTCAATGTTGTCCGCAAAGCAGGACGCACACACACCAAAGCAAGCCTGACCCGACCCAGGGCCCAGAACCCCACTTTCGCACCCCAGTGGAGGGGTTCGTCTGACACACTTCATCAGCGTGTGGAAGAACATCACCACTGATGTGGGTGTTGGACATACTTTGTCAGGGACACACGTTTGAATTCGAACAAAGGTGCCCCCGCATTCCACCAGTAGCAAGGAAGGAGCTGCACGTGGCCCAGCTGCTCCGAGAAGTACAGGACATGTTAAAAAAAAAAGGGGGCAGTAGAACCCATCCCTTTGCACCTCCGGGGCTTCGCAGTGCACTCAAGATACTTTCTGGTCCATAAGAAGTCAGGGGGTGGTGCCCGATCCTAGACTTGCGATGCCTAAACAAATACCTGAAGTCCCAAAAATTGAGGATGGTCACATTGCAGCAAATGCTCAGCCAGCGAGAGGAGGGGATTTTCCTTGCGACGTTGGACCTGGAAGACGCCTACTTCCACGTCCCCATACATCCAAAGCATTGGAAGTTCTTGGCTTAGTGGTCCAGGGACATCACTATCAGTTCAAGGCTCTGCCCTTTGTGAACACTGTTGGAGCTGATTTAAGGCCAAAGTGCCTAGCTCCGGTGGCAGCGCATCTGCTTCTGTCTTGATATTTCGAAAATCTTACACGGGACCAGCCCTTGAGAGCAAAAATTACCCAATTCAGCCCTATTGTGCCGAGCAGTGAACTCATGCTAGTGACAAATGACACCTTCAAAAGGTTTTAGCATTTATTCTAAACAGTGAATTTCAGCAACATCTTGGGATTCAAGTTAGAGAAGATTACAAAATACAAATCTTAGAGAAATGCAAAATATAGAGATACATAGAACTTAGAGAGACATAGAGAAACACAGTCTTACACCCCTTCAATCAGCACTGGGAGACCCTGGCCCTCATAAGCTAGCTGTAACAAGCCCCGCTCAGAGGACAGCGCTACAGGGTGCCGACAGAGCAGAAGGTTCCGGACACTCGATTTTGCTCGAACCAAGTCCACAGATAGATCTCCCACCTGAGTCATGTGGGCATGCATTTTTATTATCTCGTGCTGTCAGTCCATGACGCACAGTTCCAGAACCTTCCCTGTGCAAAATATAGGCTTGCTCATGGAAAAACCCAACTCTGTGAATTTCCACTGTGCCCCTTTCCTGTGCCCCTCCCTGCTTGGAGCCCATCTACACGAAAACTCAGGAATGTCTTATCAGTGCCTTCCCAGAGAAAAGAGGATTTGTTTACGAAACCATGCAGGGCTACAGTTAGAAAGGCAGAATATTCTAAGAGAAGTCAAGATGAATTAAGCCTATGTGAGCAAGCTCTAAAAGGCATGCACTCATAGCTTAGTGTTCATAGCGCTTAAGATTGGATCTAAGCACTATATAGGTGCCATAATGTTCCAAACACTCCAATAATTTCTATTAGCTACAGAACTGGGGCCTTCGCCATGCCTGTCTATCTACAATGCATAATGTGACCTACCACTCCTACTAGGCCTGCATAATCCTTGTAGCTCACTACTGCGTAATGGAAGTGCTACAACAGACTACTGTCAGCATTTTTGGCACATACTTTGAATAAACTATTGGCTTTCAGTGGCTAATGCCGTCATCTAAAGCCCTGATTGGCAAATTTGCAATTTTGTGTATCACTACAGCTTCTCAAGGGCATACAAGTCTGCCCATACCTGAAAGACTGGCTCACCTGGTCTCCCTCTCAGGCCCTGGTGGAGGAGCACACCAGGGAGACCATACGCCTTCTGACAGATCTCGGAATCTCCATCAACTTTCCAAAGTCCTGCACTCTGTTCCTGGGTGCCTGCCTCAACGTGGTGGCATCTCTAGCGTTCCCCTCAGAGGAGAGGGTGGCAGCTATGCTGGGGAAGGTGCATTGCCTGGCTTCAACCCAGCCTGGCTACTGTGCACGCCATCAAGTCGCTAGGTATGATGTCGTCCTGCATTCACCCAATTCCGTTCTGCAGGCTACAGATGAGACCTCTTCAGGGGTTCCTGGACACCAGGTGGCTGCAGGTCACGGGCACGTGGATGGACAAGATTGTCCTTAACCAGGACTTCAGACATGGCGTTCAATGGTGTTGACACGAGGGGCCCCGTTTCAGGCCCCTCCATTCCAGATTACAGTGACCACGGACGCCTCTCAAGATGGATGGGGAGCAAACACTGGGCAGTCCCATGCTCTAGAGGCCTCTGGCGTCTGGAGGCGAAGGATCTTCACATCAATGTTCTGGAACTGCAGGCCGTGTCTTAGGCCCTCAAATCTTTACGCACCTCTTCTGCGGGGACGGGTGGTGAGGATCTTCACGGACAACACCACCACCATGTTTTACATTGGGAAACAGGACAGGACCCGCTCCCCCGCTCTCTGTAGCACTGGGCCATTCTTCAGGGCATTTTCCCATCCCTTTCCATCTGGCGGGCATCAAGAATACCATTGCGGATTCCCTCAGCAGGGAGCTGTGATCCTGCCACGAGTGGGAGCTCCAGCAGGCATAGACGTCCCGCCTGTTCATCATGTTGGGGCGAATCCCGATCAACCTCTTTGCGACAGCAGCAAACTCAAAGTGCCAAGCCTTCGACAGCAGGTTTCCGCAACCGGGGAGCCTGGGGGATACGTTTGCGGTCACATGAAAGCACCTGTTCCTGTATGTGTTCCCTCCAATACCTCTATTGCTTCGTGTGATCAACACTCTCAAACGCTGCCACAGCAAGATGATGCTGATCACCCCAGCATGGCCGTGCCAGATCTGGTACCCGTACCTGCTCCGCATGGCGGTGACGCCGGCCATCCGGCTGCCTCCTCTTCCCGATCTCCTGTCCAGAGAGGAAGGAAGGATTCTACGCCACGGCCCAGCATCACTGAATTTCACGCCTTGGCTCCTGCAGCCCTAGAGTTTGGGCATTATGACATTCCTCTGGAATGCAGGAAGGTCCTAGCCAAGGCTAGTGCGCCCTCTGCACTTTCGTGTTACGGCCACAAATGGAAACGCTTCACTGTGTTACTCCTCTACGCTTCACGGCTCCTCAGCTACTGCCATACCTGCTGTCTTTTGCCAAGGCCGGATTGGCCTATGCCTCCATCAAGGTGCACCTGGCGGCCATTTCCTGGTAGACGTTATCACCAGGCAGACCCTTGCTGTGGTCTCACATGCTTGTCAAAGAATTTCTGAAAGGCCTCTTCAGGACTTTTCCACCAGTCAAGGCTCCTGCCCCGGCGTGGGAGCTCAATGTTTTTCTTTCTAAACTCATGGGGCCTCCATTCCAGCCATTGCACCAGGCTACGCTGAAATTTCTTTCCTGGAAGACAACGTTTCTGGTGGCCATCACCTCGGGGTCGGGGAGATTCAGGCACTCTACTGCAAATGCCCATACATGTCCTTTCACGCTGCATGGCTGGTGCTTCGGACCCACCCCACCTTTATGCCAAAGGCTTCATCTGAATTCCACCTTAATAAATACTTGGTGCTTCCAGTCTTCTTCCCAAATCCATCTTCAGCCGCTGAAAGGTCACTGCATATGCTGAAAGTTGCTTGTGCCTTGAAGTTCTATGGAGCCTACACAATGGATTTTCGGAAGACATCACAGCTCTTTGTGATCTTTAGACCTGTGAATCATGGGAAGGCCCTGTCTGAGGCTTTCATATCCAGGTGGCTCTCCGGCTCCATCATGCACTGTTATCGCCTGGCCAACAGACCATTTCCAGGCCGGCTGAGGTCCCATTCCACCAGAGACATCGCTGCGATGACCACTTTTCCCTCTGGGGTTCTCCTGCTGGACATTTGCAGGGCTACTAGATGGAGGTGTGCGCACACCTGCAGAAAGTTCTACTGCGTTGACAGATTCTGGGGAGTAGTCAAGAGTCAACCAGGCGGTGCTAGGCAACCTGTTTGAGTTGGGTCTGTTCCAGGGGTAAGTGGTTGTACTTTTGTTGAACCTTGCTACCTCGCACGTTTGTTTATATGTACTGCTGTATAGTCGTATTCATGAGCATGTGTATCCATGTCAGACCCCATGCTGGAGAACGTACAAGATACTTACCTGTAACTGTTGTTCTCCAGCATGGGTCTGGCATGGATTCACATGCAAACCCTCCCTCCTTTCCCGCTGTGGCTCTTCTGGGTTCATACTGGCACATCACATGGTTTCGATTCTGAAGATGGAGGCCAGGATTGCGGGAGGCGGTCGTCATTGAATGGGTGCAGTATGAACCAGTCTCCAGTGATTGGTTGATGGGAGAAAGGCAGTTTTCAAGCTTTTAAAGCAAGGCTGCTATCTTTCTTTTTTACTGAGAACTCCCGGCCTGACGACGGGGAATATTCACGAGCATCGTAATATATACGCACGGTGAGTGATTGCTATTAGCGCTTGAAGGAATGGAAAGACTGCGGGCAAGTGCGCCTTTGATTTCTAGTCCTATAAACACACACTCTTCACGACCAGGACAGGAAAGCGTGAGGCAATCCTAAGTAGATAATAACGAAGAACAGGCACAGAATTATTGAGACCGCCTACACGCGTGACTATTGGAGTGACTGGCCCCCCATAACCAATCCATTTTAGCCTGCGTAACTCTAAAGTAAACACTACCTTCACCCTTTCACAAGACTCCAATTGAATTGGAGGTCAGCCTGGTCAATGGCTGCACCAACAGGACCCGTAACACTTCTACGTGGTAAAATGGGAACCACCACAGATTTAGGGCCTCCTAAAACTACGACCATGCCGAACTGCCAGATCAGATAAAACAAAATGACGACCAAACATCAATGGCTTTGTCCGTATTCGGAAACCAAGAGAAAGCAACTCCTTTGGAAACAAGCAAATCGACTCACCACCACAGATGGATTGCTGCATGATGAGGAGCCAATCGGGGAGGCAGGCAGGAGCATGATTGCGGATACATTACTGGTAGATGTCGGCGCAAACGAGAAATCCGCCGCCGAAGACCCAACGCCAATAACGCACTCTGACGCTTGCTTCGTTCCAAATGACCGGAAGCACCTTAAGATGGAACAATATGAAAATAGATCACACACAACTAACAACCCTATACAATTACTCTCATGGAACAAAGAACTGTTGATGACTGATAAAACTACTATCAACTACTTCATCTCTCATGATCAAGAAACTAGATAAAGACCCAAATCTAGTTTGCGCTCTCGATGATTCTACGACAGCAATGACCCAAAAAGAAGCCTTCCTAGCAAAAAGAACGTGAGGAAAAAAAGTATGGCAAGAAATTGAAAACAGAGACGACACCTTCAATCTTTCATTACCCTATTAACACCAGAGCTGCCCGACTCTCATTAGACATCACCGAGATAGAGACACTATTGAATGAACATGAAAAAAGAAATGAAGTTTTCCACACAATACCCAAAGCCAAACATGATGTGGCCCAAACAACATCTACACCGCTAATGACAACAACCAATCCTGCAAACACTGAAAATTGGCCAAAAAACTGAAAGCCTAATTACAACAAATGGGAGTCAAAACATGACCCACGGAAAATACAAGTGGAAAATGCACATCTAAAATGTCAATGCAGCTCTGTGCGTGCACAATACTAAGAAGCAATCCCCACTACAATGGTAGATCTCCAGAATGTATTGCTGGCTGTATCATCACAGTCCATGATTCCATTAACAAAATGACAGGGAGCACATGTGGAAGCCATACAAGATCAAGCAACACTACTGGCCCTCATGCACTCAAAACAAATACACCTTGAAGCCTTCATAAACACCATACATGACCATCTCAATCTCGAGGCCGAGGCAAGTTCACAGTGGCAATCAAGGCTGTTCCAGATGGCCAGAAATGACTGCGAAGACAAAATGAAATTAACATCTGCAATCTTAGCACTGCTAGCGGCTACACAGCAATCACCACAGGACTATACTGACAGAAATGACCCAAGAAGAAGTACAAACCGTACCAAGAACCTGCCGCCAAAATCCATGGACATTCAAGGCCAGTGTGAAATGAAGCGACCAGTGCCAAACATGATCAACCTTGACTCTACTGGGGATGATAAAGGACAAAGGACCCGCACTGATATTACACCTGCCTCCACCGCCAGAGAAGCGGGACACAACAACAATAAAGATCGAATAAAGATAGCGCCTCATCAGACTTTAACAAGTGATAAGAACATGACACTAGCTGCCAAAGACCGTGTCCCTGAAACCTTTGCAATTTTCGCACACAACAAAACAAATAATACTCTACCCATTATCCCTACTGGGACAAAGAAAGCTAAAAGAAAAAATAATGGATCAAGAGAATTCCTTAGGAACCTGACAAAACGCCAGCACGCCCCAAAGACAAAAATCAACTAAAGACTTCAAATTATGACACAGGAAGTCACAAAGACACATCGAAACCAGTGCAGAGACCTGACCCCCAACCACAAAAAGAACAAAGAATTATGTCGATATTAAACAATCCACAACTTGAAGACCTGTTGAATCTAACTACGCATTCGGATCATGATCAAAGTACATACGCGGTACAAATGCTGGAAGATGAGGAGCTCTCATTAATCATTATGGATCAATATAATGAAGGATTGTCTGACTGAAGTCGATATAATGATCTGTCATGCGAAGACATTTCTGACACTGAACTAGCAGTCACTATCTGGGGATAGACTACAGTGATCGACTTGACTTCAGATGCAGAGGAATCACCAATACAAGGCCTACACAAAAATAGGAAAAGAAATACACCACTGAATGAGCAAGAGCATGTGACGCAGACTTGAAATTACCAACTTTTATGGATCTGCGGCCACAGGATCTAGACACCAAACTAAAAATAAAAAGACTGGACAGTAGAGATAACACACTCATACTTAATAGTAATAATATTTTGTGGCTTCTCCAAGCGATCCCAAGACTAAGCAACTTGCGATCAGCAGATACAAAACTGGTTCCGTTTCTACAAGATTCCGCTACAGATAAAATAATGATCGAACTTGCCTCGATGGAGCGCACAATCAAAGTCATGAAAGCAGCAGCACAACTCTGTCAATTGGCATTCAGATGTACATATGCGAGAGCAACGGACGACAAAAGCAATATCTCCACTCGACAGATCAAACAAGAATAAGACACTCGCATCACAAAACATGAAAGGGAGCACCAGTATACAGAAACTACTATGATGACATCACCGAAGGCTAACACAACTGCATACGATGACCAGAGAAACATTTCATACACAAATTATACAAAACACTATTTGGAGAGATGCACAAGAATCGAATTCCACATCTATCCCAAACAGGAAATGGGCTAGATAACCACCAGCAAAACAAAAATAGGCCCTCTCACTATGCTCATAAAAACACAAGGTTTCAATCATCTTTTCAATGGAAATAAAAACAATCCAACTTTCAATTTATTTGCTTACAGGTAACTTGGATATCAGAAGTACCTTGCTGTTATGGATACTATACGCTCATGAATCCAGCCATCCAGCACAACAAAGGACGGCCAACTCACTCATCAAAAACGAATTAAAAATAAAAATACTAGAAGCACAAAACTTAAACCCATGGTCTCAATTCACGATTTGTGAATGCTACCAGCAAACACAACAGATACATGACTCTGATGGATCGGAAGACCTCAAAATCACTATTGGAATAATGAATCTGTACTGGAACTCATTTGCAATTACTGATGACAACTTCATTGACACTGTATTCACAAAAATCAACAATGCAAATAAGAAATATCAAGACTTACAACTGATCATATGTGGAGATCCAAACATTCATTTATTCAACCCGAGTGGAGAGCTAATACCTCATCACAAACTCTCGGCCAAGGCTCAAAGTTGGAACAAAGAAATGAATTACAGAAATCTGGACCTTATAGCAATTTCCCAAACGACTCCTCTCAGATACAAACCCACCTGGTCACAAGCCATGTTGGATTACATCTACGCCTCACCTGAAATTATCAACGGCAGCAAACAGCAAGCCACACAGGGCTACGGGCGACCGCTCTCCTCGCTCGCTTCTTGTTGAGCCAGAGCGGGATTGAGCGGTCGCCCGTAGCCCTATGTGGCTTGCTGTTTGCTGCCATCTAAGCCCCGTTGGGCTTCAGTAAGCCTGCTTTGTTTTATATTTTGTCTCAGTCTTGTTGTTGTTGCTCCGTGCGCACTTGTGCTGCCCACTGCCCCCTCCCTCCTCCACACTTCCTGATCCGCCTCTGCCCTCTCCCTTCCCGCCTCCCTGCCCACCCACCCCCCCCCCCGATTGGTTGTCTCCGTAGGCCCCCCAGGACTACGTGACGGCCCCTCTCCTCGCTCGCTTCTTGTTGAGCCAGAGCGGGATCGAGCGGTCGCCCGTAGCCCTGTGTGGCTTGCTGTTTGCTGCCATGCAAGTCCCGTTGGGCTTCAGTAAGCCTGCTTTGTTTTATATTTTGTCTCAGTTTTGTTGTTGGCGCTCTGTGCGCACTTGTGCTGCCCACTGCCCCCTCCCTCCTCCACAGTTCCTGATCCGCCTCTGCCCTCTCCCTGCCCGCCCACACCCCCCTCTTCTCCCCTTCCTCTCCTCCTGCCTTAAATCCCACCCCCCCTGGGCAGCCCCCTGCCCGGCAGCCCCGTCGGCTAAGGGCCACTTAGGCAAAGGGCGGCTCCTACGGCTGCGGCTCCCTGTGTGTCTGCAGGTGTCCGCAGGGGACACCAGGTCCCAGGTTCACTCTGCCATCTCCACCTGGCCCCTACACCTTGTCATATCATTCGCATGGTTTCTACACCTCACTGTTGTGGTAAACTAGGGTTTTTCTCCCCTCGCAGGACTCTCAAACCTAGGTGGCCTCTGTACCTAATATGCATTACTGTTGATTCTGAAATGTGGTAAACTAGGGTTTTTCTCCACTCGCAGGACTCTCAAACTTAGGTGGCCTCTGTACCTAATACGCATTACTGTTGTTTCTGAAATGTGGTAAACCAGGGTTTTTCTCCCCTCGCAGGACTCTCAAACTTAGGTGGCCTCTGTACCTAATACGCATTACTGTTGATTCTGAAATGTGGTAAACTAGGGTTTTTCTCACCTCGCAGGACTCTCAAACTTAGGTGGCCTCTCCACTGTGTACATAATACGCATTTACTGTTGTTTTTCTGGAATGTGGTAAACTTGAGCTTGCCGCTCACTTCCTGTCTGCGTGCTCTCATCTCGTCTGTCCCCCCCCCCCCACTCCCTCCTACTCCATGGTGCTCTCTATCTCGCCTATCTTCTCTAACTGCTTCTCTATTGACTATCCTGCTCTCCTCACTAAATCTGGTAGGAAAAAGTTTAAAAAGGACATCCTGGTCTCCAACCCAGGCCTCCCTATCGCTGGCACCTACACTAGTGCCTCCTCTAAGGAAACTCTCACTGACATCCTCTTTTTCGTCCCTTTGCCTGACCTATGGACCCTTCATATGGTCTCTCTGCTCTCTCCTTTCTCCTCTTCTCCCATTAATGGTGGTACCTGTTGGGATGTCCTCTTGGCCCCCTTCCACTCCTCTAAGGCCATCATTAATGTCTACGCTAATGGGACCATCTTGGTCCAAGGCCCTCAGGCCAACCTTCACCTCTTTGATAGACGCTTCCCACGCCTCATCAACTTCCTTTCCTCTCCTGCTGTCCCCCTCCTCCTCTGTCCTCGGCTACCTTGCCTCTACCCTCCCTCCCTGCCCCCTCTCGTGCTCCTTCTACACCTCCTTCTTCTTTACCTCCGCAGGGCGTACCTCTGATCTGTACCCCTCCCAGGAAGTCCTTCAAGGATGGCAACCTTCTCCACATTGCCACTCTTAACTCTCGCTCTGCCATCAAACATTCCTCTGATATCTGTCGCCTTCTTGAGGAACTGGACCTTGACGTCCTCGGTCTCACAGAGACATGGTTCACGGCCAGCTCTGTCACCAGCTTTGACACACTCCTACCTGACGGTTACAAGATCCTCGCCGTGCCCAGGCCCAACCGTGCAGGGGGGGGGGTGTAGCCCTTATCTTCCCTGAGTGGATTCCTGCCACTGTCACTCCTACGCAGACCTACTCCTCTTTTGAATGTCTTGTCTGCCGACTCTCTCTCCTAGCCATTCCCTTACCGTGGCTACTATCTATCGGCCACCTGGTAAAATTTCCTCCTTCCTCTCTGAGTGGGCTGACCTCTCATCCTCACTCCTGTCCTCTACCACTCAACTCCTTTTTCTTGGTGACTTCAACATCCACCTGGATGCCTCCTTTCCCCCCTCCGGACTCTTTCGTGACCTCTGCGACTCTCTCTCACTCTCTATTCTCCCGTCTGGGCCTACTCATTCTGCAGGGCACACTCTTGATGCTCTGATCTCTTCTGACCTTCCCCTCTCCGTCCCTCTCTCCACTCCTCTCTCCTGGAGTGATCATTTTCTCCTATCCTCCCACCTCACCCTCCCCACCCCACAGGCAAAGCCTCCCTCATCACTGCCACCCACCTTATCGGTCATCCGACCCATGAAACACGTGTCAGTTGAGGCTTTCGCTGCCACCTTCTCACCCCCCTCTCCCCCTTCGGCTGACTCCAACCCTGACACAGCCCTCTCCATGCTCCACTCTGCTATATCTGATACTCTTGATATCCTTGCCCCTGTCATGAGAATCCGCCTGAAGCCCAAAGCCAAATGCAACTCCTGGTATGACTCGGATCTCGTCACCCTAAAACGTGAGTGCAGGGTGGCAGAGAGGAAATGGCGTGCTTCATGTTCATCCTCTGACAAACTGGCCTGCCGCCTGCTCCAAAGGCAATACCGTCTCTCCGTTCTCACCAAGAAGAGAGCCCTTATCCAAGCCCGCATCTCTGCGGCATCTAACAACTCGGCCGAACTCTTTAAAATCTGCAAGGAGCTTGCCAACCCTGCAGCAGTCTCTACCTCTCCTGTCCCCTCCCAGGCCCTCTGCACTGCACTGGCCTCTCACTTCATCTCTAAAACTCAGGACATCCTGTCCTCACTCTCCTCCTATCACCTTCCTCCCTCTCTTCCCTGCTCTTCCTCTGGCCCTTCTGCAGCAACCCACCCTCCCTCCTTCTCTGCCTTTCCCCTTTTCTCTGCTGACGAGGTTTCCAGACAAGTCCGAGCTATGAAAGTCTCGTCTAAACAGGTTCACCCCTGTTCCTCCAAAACTATCAAGGACCACATCGACTCCCTGGCACCTGCCCTGGCTGACTTTTGCAACCACTCCTTCGCCTCTGGAGTCTTCCCATCCCCCCTTAAGCACTCCCTTGTGCACCCTCTTCTTAAGAAACCCTCTTCCGACACCTCCTGCCCGGCTAACTATCGCCCAATCTCCATCACTCCCTTCCTGGGCAAGCTCCTGGAGAAACTGGCCATCTCCCAGCTTAACCTCCATGCTAAATCTGTTGGTAGTCTTCATGACCATCAATCTGGCTTCAGAGCTGCCAAAAACACGGAAACTGCTCTCCTGAACATCCGTGAGGACCTGCTCTTGAACCTCGACTCCAACACTCTGTGTGTTCTCATTCTGCTCGATCTCTCTTCTGCCTTTGACACGGTCAACCATGCCATCCTGCTCAACCGTCTCCGTGATAACCTGGGTATCACTGGTCAGGCTCTGGCGTGGCTGACCTCTTTCCTTTCCATTCGACCCTCCCAGGTCCAACTGGGGTCCTTCCTCTCTGACATCTTTTTTTCAACCTGTGGTGTCCCCAGTCTCTCTCTCCCTGGCTGTTCAACCAGTATCCGGCACTCCTTGTCCATCGCATCGCCGCTCTCTACCCCAACTTTCAGTGCTATGCGGACGATACCCAGCTCATTTTCAGGCTACCCTCGGCCTCCTCCTCTCCTTCCCTCATCTCTGACTGTCTGCTATCCAGGAATGGTGTGCCGCCAATGACCTCTGCCTTAATGCCAGTAAGACTGAGATTCTACTCATCGGCACACCCACTCCCTCCTTCCCTGCAGCTCTCTGGCCAGCCTCTCTTGGCCCTCTTCCTGCAAGGCAAAAAACCTCAGGGTCATCTTCGACTCCACACTCTCCTTCTCTCCTCATATATCTGACGTCTCTAAGAAGTCACACTACCAACTGCACCTCCTCTGAGGTATTCTTCCCTTCCTCTCCTTCCCCCAGAAGCTCACTGTCTCCCGTGCTCTGGTTCTCTCAAAGCTTAATCTGCCTGCATCCACTCTACGCCTTCTGCAACTCATCCAGAACAGGACTGTCAGACGTGTCCTTGGCCTCAAGCCCAGGGACCGTATCTCTCCAGGACTGAAATCTCTACACTGGCTCCCAGTGGCTGCGAGGATTAAGTTCAAAACCCTCTGCATTGTCCACAAGGCCTGCTGGGGCCTGGGGCCTGAATACCTTCAACTCTCTCTTCCTAAATATCTTCCTTCCCGAGCCCTTCGCTCATCCGTCTCCAACTCCCTCACGGTCAGCCGCTTCTCGAAGCAACAAGCTGGGGGTAGATCTCTCTCTGCGGCAGGGGCCTCCCTCTGGAACAGCCTTCCTGCCTCCCTGAAACTTGAGGAGAACCATCTCCGGTTCCGGAAGCACCTCAAAACCTTCCTCTTTGCTTCTGCTTTCTCTCTCCCTCTCCCCTGCTAAATTCTTCACTAAACTGCACTGAATCTGCAACTGGGCCACTCTCACCGACCTTGGTACTGGGCCCAGCCACTCTCCACTTGCACTGCCTCCCTGGCAACCCCTGCACTGCGGGACTGTCTCTGTATCCCTACAGCCCCCCCTCCCAGCACTTGTCTGCACTTACCTTGCACTTGCCACCAGCTGGCCCCATTTTATTTATTTTATACTACTTAACTTGTACTGCACTTACCCCCCCCCCCTCCCCTTGCACTTTATCCCTTCCCCTTACCCCTGCACTTGCGCGATCTAAATGACACCTGGCCTAGTTGGATCGTTGGCTGTCTTCCCCCTGTTCCCCCCTCCCTGCCTCGTCGCGCCTTGAAACACTTGTGTTGAATTCGAGGGGATTGGGTCCTCCGACGTATTCCATATCTATGACAGTAATCACCACAGCTGTGCTGCTTCGGAAAGTTTTCGGCGCCTGCGTCGATACGCTGTCCTCGAGGGCCTCCGTCGAGCCGACGTTACCGGATGTTATAAGTAGGACGCACGATGCCCGTAGCCTCAGTTATGTTTTTTTCCGCAAAAGTGTTCATTTTGGAGATCTCGGCGCCCCTCGGTTCTACTGAGTTCTGTTCTTTTGGTTCTTCGTTGTGAGTTCTATGTTGTCTTCGGCTTCTTCCACCCCGCGGCCAGGCTTTAAGAAGTGTCGGGACTGCGGGTCCAAGATGTCGTTGACGGACACGCACGATGCTTGCCTCGGGGAGGACCACGACACGGATGACTGTCGACTGCCAGTCACTTACATCGAAGGCCTTGCGGGAGCGTAAGAAGCAGCTTTCTGTTGGGAAGGTGGCCAAGCCACAGAAGTTGCGATCCACTGGGCTTTCGACGAATGATTCGAGGGGCAACTCTCGGCATCGTCGGCGTAAATCCGGGGGGTCTTGGTCCAGGAGTAGGTCCCGCCATTCCTCTGCCTCTTCGAGGCACTCACAGAAGCGCCGTCACTGGTCGCCTTCCTCGTCTGAGGACTCCGCCCGTCGGCGGGTTGCTTGTACCAACAAGCATTCCACTCCTGTGGAATGGGATGCGTTCCAGCAGGAGATGATGGCGATTTTTCAGTCGCAGGGCTCCGTTCCGTCTGCGCCGTCGAAAGACGCCAGCTGTGAACGTGCTAGAGACGCCACTCGTACGCCTTCGGGCTCGAGCGGTCGTCGCGACCACCGGGCGCCTTCGAGGTCCCGGTCGGACAAGGATGGTCGCTCTAAACATGCCCGTTCTAGGTCCCGGTCCTCGACGCCCTCGAGACCGTCGGAGCCTGTGAAGTCTTCGAGGAAGACATTGACACCTTCGGCACCGAGGTCGTCGAAGGACTCTCTCGAGACTCCGCCTCCGAGGAAGCCATCGATGCCATCGGCACCCAGGCTGTCGAAGGACACGCTCGGGGCTCCGCCCTCGAGGACTGTGTCGGCGCTGTCGGCACCACGCTCGATGTCAATGCCGATTACCTCGACGCCTTTCGAAGCTGCTTTGTCGGAGGTACCCCGTGGCACGGTGGAACCCCCCAGAAAGGCTCTGGCCAAAGCAGAAAATGTCTTTGTCCCTTTTTCTGTGCCCTAATTCCAGCCTCTAGATTATATTTCTGAGGGGGATGAGGGGTCTGAGGAAGTTATGGTGCCTGAGGAGGTCCCTGACGAGATTTTGTCTGGTCAAAGCCAGATTGAAGACCTGCGTCAGTCGCTGCACAACGCCAGTGGTCTGGACACCTCTCCAGAGGTGGAGTTCTGTAGGCCTGAGCCTGGTACCCATGCCGAGTATGTCAAGGGTCACGGAATACTTGGGGTGGTCTGCGCCACCAATTGATTATTTGCAGGATGACCTGATGGATATCCTCGACCAAGGTCCTCCAACTGACCTGGTACTGCCATTCCATATGGCCTTGCAAAGAAGGATGGCAGCGGCTTGGACTGCTCCAGAGAGTCTCCCGGCAGTGAGCAAGTCTTTTCTGCGAAAATACCGCCCAGCCAGTAGCGACCCCTGCTACTTGACCACGCACCCCACTCCAGAGAGTTTGGTGGTGCAGGCAGCTACGGCCCCAGCAAAGCAGGTGTCGTACCCTACCATCCCTCCTGATAGGGACGACAAGTGTTTTGATGGCTGGGCGAAGAAAGTGTTTCCTTCAGGGGGTATGGCTTTACAGGCAGCCAACTCTGTGTGTGCCTTGTCACGTTTCACGCACACTCTGTGGAACTGTTTTTCGTTAACGGCTGAACATATTCCCGAAAGGGAGGAACGGGATGGTTTTCCTGCTATTGTACAGGATGGCAAGGATGCCACGTGTGAGTCCGTTCACTCGGGTCTGGATATGGCAGATTGTGTCAGCCGGTCCATGGCGGCGAGCACCGTGATACGCAGGTTTGTGTGGTTGCGGAAGTCGGGGTGTGCTCCTGATGTGCAGGCCCGGCTCCTCAACATGCCCTTTGATGGTGAACATCTTTTTGGCAGCAAGGCTGATGAGAGCCTTGAGATGTTGCAGACCTCCAAAGCTGCAGCGAAGTCGTTGAGCGCTGCAGTTCGCCAACTTCTGCCTTTTCGTCCTAGGAGACAGCAATGGAGGGGAGGTTCCTTTCGATATTACTCCTCCTTTAGTAAATCGAGAGGAGCTGCAATTCAGAGGGGCCACCGTAGGAGTGCCAGAGGTGGGAAAGAGGGTACTCGAGGTGCCAAGGCCGCTCGGGCAGTTGCCTCTTTGCCCTCAGGCACTGCCGCAGCCGCTTCAGCTCAGTCATGAGGCCATGTCCTATGGTTCGCCGGTTGGGGGAAGGCTGGCGCAGCATCTTGTAGAGTGGTGTGCCATTACTTCAGATGTGTCGGTTCTGGAGATCATAGCCCACGGCTACTGTCTTCCTTTCTGGCAGAGGCCTCACGACAATCCACTAGGGAATCTCTCTTTGAAGACCTCGGATCCGCTCCTTGCGCAGGAAATTCAGTCCCTGCTGGAGAAAGGCGCCATAGAACTGGTGCCTGTAGCGCAGAGGAATAAGGGATGGTATTCCCCTTATTTTTTTTTATTTCGAAGAAAGACGGGGGGATTGAGACCCATCATGGACTTGCGCGGTTTGAACAAGCTCCTCAGGAAGGACAAGTTCCTTGGGGCAGGGTTTTCCTCCCCAGGTGAGGGCTCATCACATTCAGCAGATGGTGCACAAGTTTCAACACGCCAAGAGTCTCCCGACGTTAGAGTTCTTGAGGTTGCTGGGCCTCATGGCATCCTGCATTCTTCTGGTGCCAGAGGCCAGGTTGCGGATGAGATCTCTGCAATGGACCCTCAAGATGCAGTGGTCACAGTCCTCCGGCAGGATGTCGGACCCCGTTCAGGTGCTGCCCTTGGTCGCCCAGGACCTTCTGTGGTGGGCCGTCGAAGGCAATCTGATGAAGGGGGCTTCATTTTGGCTACCCTGGCCGGAGGTAACGATCGTGACGGACGCATCCCTCACAGGATGGGGAGCGCATGCCAACGAGTTGACAGTCCGTGGTCGTTGGTCTCTGTCGGAGTCCAGACTCCATATCTATCTGTTGGAGCTGAGGGCCGTCAGGCTTGCCTTGAAGGCTTTTCTGCCGACTGTGGGAGGGAAGACTGTCCTGATTCTGACAGACAACACAGTGGCCATGCACTACCTCAATAAAAGGGGGGGGGCAGGGTCACTTCCTCTGTGCAGAGAGACGATGCAGCTCTGGTTCTGGGCCATCCAGCAGGAAGTTTCGATCTCGGCAGTTCATCTGGCCGGAGACAAAAACGAGACGACGGACGCTCTGAGCAGGCAGAGCATGATCTCTCACGAGTGGGAGCTGGCTCAGGAGATTCTCCTGGAGATCTTCGCCCTTTGGGGGACCCCTCAAGTGGATCTCTTTGTCTCCAGTGTCAAACGGAAGTGCGAAAGGTTCTGCTTGTGGGAATTTCCTCCCAAAGGAGCCTTAGGAGACGCATTTGTGGTGGAGTAGTCCTTCCTACTGCTGTACGCGTTTCCTCCAATCCCCGTCATCCCGCAAGTGCTGCAGAGGTTATGGAGGTTCGGTTGCCGGATGATCCTCATTGCTCCGGCTTGGGCCCGGAGGACGGTGTACCTGGACCTTCTCGACTTGTCCATCTGCCCTCTGCCAAAGGTGGTGTCGGAATTTCATTTAAGCCAGAAGGTTAATCTTCCGGCATTTTATCCTCCTCCACATCCTGGTATGGAAGAGGAGAGGTGTCTTGATATGGGCAAAATCTTCCTCGGGGCCAGCCCTTTGAGGGCAAAAATACCCAATTCAGCCCAAAATACAGGTTCTATTGTGCTGAGCAGTGATCTCATGCTAGTGACAAATGACACCCTCAAAGTTTTAGCATATTTATTCTAAGCAGTGAATTTCATATACATTTGGGATTCAAGTTAAAGAATATTACAAAGCATAAACTTAGAACAATGCAAAATATAGTGAAACATGGAACTTAGATAAACATAGAGAGACAGAGAAATATAGAGAAACGTAGAGAAACACAGTCTTACGTCCCTTTAATCAGCACTGGGAGACCTGGCTTTTCATAAGCTAGCTGTAAAACAAGCCCCGCTCATAGAAAAACAATGCTGGAGGACACCGTGAGAGCCAATTCCGGGCACCTGTTTCTGCACGAATCAAGTCCACAGGACGATCTCCCCCCGAGTCATGTGTGCATGGATATTTTATAATCTCTTGCTGTCAGTCACCATGACGCACAGTTCCAGAACTTTCCCTGTGCAACTGGCTCATGGAAAAAACCCAACTCTCTCTGAGAGGCACCCTGCTCGCTCCTACCCCTCCCTGGTTCCCATCTGCGCTGGCTGAGGAATGTCTTATCAGTACCTTCCCAGAGAAAAGGAAGATTAGCTTGGAGCCAGGGCTACCGTTAGTGAGGCTGAATATTCTAAGGGAAGCAGGGATGTATTAACCCCATCTGCAAGCTCTAAAAGGCATGCACTCATAGCTTAGTGTTTATAGCGCTTAAGACTGGCTATCTAAGCGCTATATAGGTGCCATGATGTTCCAAACACTCCAAAAATACCTATTAGCTACATAGCTAGGGTCCTCTCCCTGCCTGTCTATCAACAATGCATAATGTGACCTATTTCATACTAGGCCTGCATATTCCTTGTAGCTCACTACTGCATAATGGAAGTGCTACAACAGACTACTGTCAGCATTTTTAGCACATACTTTGAATACACTATTGGCTTTCAGCGGCTAATGCTGTCATCTAAAGCCCTGATTGGCAAGGTTGCAATTTCGTGTATCACTACATTCCACCCCTATTCAACGTTTGTGCGACAAATGCTGACTAATACCTATCAATATAGTATTTAGTGCAGTGATAAAGACCTTGGGGCTTTGCAAGAGGTTTAAGCAAACTATCTTCTAGCGGTTAGTTAGCGTGGCATGCAAGGTAAAACACTACCTAAACAAAAATGTACACAAAGTGAACAGTGACATATACCCTTGCCAAAACCTGGCCTACACAAAAAATACCTACACCAAGTGAACATGGACATTTACTCTAGCCAAAACATGGCCTACACAAAAATACCTAAATCAATTTTGTATAACTGATTGTCAGTTAAAAAGCAGCATGCAGTTAAAATGTCAAGGCAATCCAGTGTAGTCTAATCTACAATGCACTATTGCATTTATGTATGGTTACCAATTCTAAAACCTGGCAGCCTTTCACTCTAAGGGCCTACCTCCCCCTGATCCCAGGGCATTCAAGCGTGACTATGGGCTGTGTGACTAGACACTTCCCCCAGGTAGGTGGAACCCAACCAGAAACCATCTAATTTCGTGAACAAGGTGAACCCATGGGCACCAGGTTGTCTAAATAAAAACAATTCTACTAATTTACATCAAAGCAATGGCATGTGTTATTCATGCAATCAAAAAACAAGCAATTCAATCCATATGTATGCTGGTAACTGTAGCTCTGCGTGCCAGTGAGTGGAGGATGGTCGCCCCCACCCAGTAAAAAGCCAACACCTGCTGATCAAACAATGTCTGCCATACAATGCATCGTGTGTATTTAGCAGTCTTGTTGACCTGCCCTATGGCAGAAAAAATGTCTTCATACCTAAAATTCTGCCATCTTCAGTGGTTGTCAATACTTGTAGCAGTGTTGGGCGTATCAATGGGCCCCACCAGGCCAGAAGTTCTATAGCAGAGCTGGCATCAGAACCCATAGTGGCTAGCTTATTGTGCACAGTTTCTATGTCACAAGCATATAAAGCTCCTGTTACTCCCCGCTGCTCCTGCAATTAATGAATTTAGCTCCCTAGCTACGCGCACTCTAGTGATGGGCCATAGAAATGGACTCCATTTGTAGCAGCTTGGTAGTACTAAGGAAACATTGCCTCATGATAAATCTATGTCTAAGTGTATCACTGTAATAATGAAGGTGTGCATTACCAGCCTACAATTTACATGTTGTCTTACTACTGGAAAATCTAACAGGTTCACAGTGTCTACCTTCTGTGACTTGGAGAATACCCTTCTTCAAGTGGGATACCTACCATATACAATAATAACTTTAGCCACAAACACCATACTACTATCTGGCAGTGGCTGTTTCATCACATTAAACAAATTCATTTAGTCAAGTTATAGTCCATAAAATCTTGGCGAGAACACTCGCTGCAGTTCTTGGTCAGAAAAACATCACATTAGACAAATTAAACAAATGGTATCCATTCAGTGACAACAGATGGCTGACAATGTGCCAGGCCAGTACGCTAGCAATTCCATGTGGATACTCATTTGTAGCGCTTTTCCAAAGAATTATTCCAAATGTCTACAATCAAAAGGTGACTCTTTGCATTAGTGTGCTGGAGACAGCTGTCCCCACAAAAACATGAAACTGGTTGGTTTAACAAAAACCGTGTCACACTCTGTGTCATAAAATCAAACATCAAGTCAGTCATGGTTTCATTTACCTGCCTTAAGCTGGCTGTAAAAGTATCCAGTGTTTCAAAGATTACCATTTCAAATTATAGCTCACACACTTGGCAGCATTACTTCAATTAAGAATCTTAACCTACGCACAGGTGACTTTGATGTGCGCGCTCATCTTATCTCAAAATAAATTACACTCCTGCTTGCATAATCCTGCTGACCCAACAATTCATAAATCATTTTCCTGCCTACGTGCAATGTAGAATATTTTTTTTTTTTCAAAAAACAAAACATCTCTGGTTAAAGCAATTCAGTTGGAAGAGTAAAACCATTTCGTTTTTTCAGATTCATCTCAACAGTGCATTTAAAAACCATTTTTCAATGTGTTAGCATTCAATTGCTGTGTCACACAGCTGTTTGTGGTGCCTGATGTTACAGTCCACAATTCATTGTCCATAGTCCTTTAAACAAGAAAGGGCAAACCATGTCATTTAAGTTATTTCCAGCAACTGAGTCATTTGAATGTGTAGCATCAAATACTTGATAATTAGCCAAGTCTGCATCGTGCCAGTTCAGCAAGAGTTATTACTCTGTTGGACACCTTTCGCAGGTTGCAGCATTGAGTGCGGTGCAGGGCACGTTAAAGTTGACTCGCATATCAGTAACTCGCATACTCTATGAGATCAGTGTCACCCACAAACTGCATACATCTATTTCTGATATTATGAAATGCCTTGTCTTGCTTTTATGCCTAGGCAAAATACAAACAGAAATGTTAGGATGTCATCAAAACTTCAATATCATTATTCTTCATGTTAGGATGTCATCAAAAACTTCAATATCAGCGTTATCCACCCCTTCCCATAATACCACCCCCATCTTCAAAAAGTCTCATCAGGTAACTACACACTTTATCATTGCTACTGCAATTATTTATCACCCTTCTGCATGTTTCTGGGGGCTTATTTACACTCAACCATACGGGGTGTGGCTGCCTAATCACAAACTCATTTGTGCAATGCAATCATAGCTGGTCAATGGTACCTCAGACTGATCTGTGCTTTTACAAAGCCATATAGTAAGTACCCAGGTCGCACAATGCTTTTCTTTTTCACCAAAGCGATCACCAATGCCAGGCGCCAACTTGCTTCCAGTGTCCCATGATCTTGGTTTAGGTTGCCCTGCTGGCATCACTCCATTTTTCAAAGGTAAAGTCTTTCAGTCCAATACCGCCTACAGTTGTACAAGCAGCAGCTTTGTTTATTCTTCATACAGGCAGTGTTTTTCAGGCCTCTGGTTTTTTCACTTGTCATTTTTTCCAAAGGGTGTTTGCTGTTTCCTGAACCACCCCTTTGAGTGCGATAGTCTAAGTCAGTTTCTTTTGTTGCTTCAACAAATCATTCATTCTTGCACTAAGCCGTGTGGCTTCTGGATCATGGCTAATGTGCAGTGTTCATGTTGTACTTCAAAGCCCTGCTCTGCATGTTGTCTCTTGCAAAACGGCTAAGCACTTTTTGTCAGTTTTGCTTCCATCTGGAATGCCATAATGTCTTTGTCAGTTACTCCATCCCTGGCAATGTAGCTTGCAGTTTGCCAGATGTGTATTTTCTCTTCTCAAAGCGCCTAGAGGTTTCTTCTCCAGTGCACAGCGCTTTACTTCAGTTCACATCACATGGAGCATTGGAATGCAGCTTGCACAGCAATAGCGTTTCACTTCACTTCACATCACATCACATGGGAATGCGGTTTGCACAGTAATGTCTGTTGGAATGGGCAGCTGTCTTTTCTTGGCCCATTCACAGATGCATAGGTAAATGTTCAGATGTGATGTGCCCGTCTGCCATCCTGCATGAAGCCTTTGTTTCCCTACCACAGTTTCACTGGGCAAATGCTTTACTTTTGAACAGCTCTCTGTCTTTGCTCCCCCATCCTCAGGAATGCAGGCATTGTTTATCTTTCGTGTGCACCTGGCAGCGCCATGAGCACGCAGCTTATCTCTTTTGCCTATAACTCTTTACTGTGGCGGCTTCAATGGGAAGCACTTGTTTCAGACAGTTCACCCAGATTAACTCTTTCTTGTACTGTTTCTGCTTTTGTTTGCCTTCACGCACCTCGCCCAAGACAGCTTCAAGGCACAAGCTCTGCACACACAGCAAGACTCTTGTTTTCAAAAGCGGCACTTTTCTTGTCATCAGATTCTACTCCATGTAATTTTGCAAAATGTCAAAGCGTCTTTTTTTTCTTGTAATGTGCGATCTTTCAAGAGAACTCACAACCCATTAAATCTTTGTGCTATCTTATCACACACAGATGTTTCATTCTGTTGTACCATTGCCAAACTATAACCACTCAGTTCAGTGCATTTAAAAAAATTAAAATGCCATATTTAGTTTGCAGCTCCCTGCACGTTTTTTTTTTTTTTTGCAAGAACAACCCACACTCTATTGCTTGTGGGCTGTTTAATGTGTCAACAACATTTTTTCTTTTCATGTATCACAGTCAAGAGGACACTATTTCCAAATCATACATCACTTATAAGGCAACAGCACAAATCCATGGCATAGCGTGGGATCAAAAATACTCCAGGGGCAATTTAGAAAAATATAAATTGTTTTTCCCCCCAAACCATTGCAAACTGATTCTGCATGGTTCAAATCAATACACAAAAATCGAAAATCCAAATAACATTCACTCACTTTCCTTTTAAGTGAGTCTCTCACCCATTAAAAGCATGGCACAGCCTAAAATGCAATATAGTCATTTTAGTGTGTTTCCTTTAAACAGAATTTGCCACCATTAGCACATGGAATTTTACAGTTGCCAAAAGAAAGAAAAAACTCTTTAGGCTCTCAGCACAGATGTTACTCATTCCCCTAAGCATGGCTCATTCCCCATCCTCATTATTCAGGAATGCCAACCCTTCAAAAGCATACATCAAAAAAGCGAACCTTCGCCTCCGAACATTACAGCCCCCACTCGCTAGCACACTGGGGCTGAGTCAATGGTTAAATCACTATTCATAATTTGCATGTCAAATCCCTGCAATTATTTTTTCCCTGCCCTCATGACAGAATAGAGATGAGAACTCGGTCTCACTATGCATTCCAAATTACAACTTTAAACTGGGGAAACCGCATGATAAAATTATTTTCTAATTGAGCATACATCTATCTTGACCATTCATCGGAGTGCTTTAAACAAAGCCATTTCCCGCTCGTTTATCGCCTTGTACTCCCTGGCACCAATCCCATGCAATAAGTCAGTCACGACTGATTTACTGAAGGGAGTCTTAACCACACAAGCTATCGGCCACGGCAAGCCGACACAACATTGCTGCCTTTTGAAGTCTCAGAGCTGCAGTGAGACCACCAAGGAAATGCGACAGCCTGCTCCCCACTCTACACTGTGTTCTCTCACACATTTTGTCATGTCATAGCATGGCACTGCTCTTCACAAATCCCACAAAGCTGCCACCAAATGTCTTGATATGGGCAAAATCTTCCTCGGGGCCAGCCCTTTGAGGGCAAAAATACCCAATTCAGCCCAAAATACAGGTTCTATTGTTCTGAGCAGTGATCTCATGCTAGTGACAAATGACACCCTCAAAGTTTTAGCATATTTATTCTAAGCAGTGAATTTCATATACATTTGGGATTCAAGTTAAAGAATATTACAAAGCATAAACTTAGAACAATGCAAAATATAGTGAAACATGGAACTTAGATAAACATAGAGAGACATAGAGAAATATAGAGAAACATAGAGAAACACAGTCTTACGTCCCTTTAATCAGCACTGGGAGACCTGGCTTTTCATAAGCTAGCTGTAAAACAAGCCCCGCTCATAGAAAAACAATGCTGGAGGACACCGTGAGAGCCAATTCCGGGCACCTGTTTCTGCACGAATCAAGTCCACAGGACGATCTCCCCCCGAGTCATGTGTGCATGGATATTTTATAATCTCTTGCTGTCAGTCACCATGACGCACAGTTCCAGAACTTTCCCTGTGCAACTGGCTCATGGAAAAAACCCAACTCTCTCTGAGAGGCACCCTGCTCGCTCCTACCCCTCCCTGGTTCCCATCTGCGCTGGCTGAGGAATGTCTTATCAGTACCTTCCCAGAGAAAAGGAAGATTAGCTTGGAGCCAGGGCTACCGTTAGTGAGGCTGAATATTCTAAGGGAAGCAGGGATGTATTAACCCCATCTGCAAGCTCTAAAAGGCATGCACTCATAGCTTAGTGTTTATAGCGCTTAAGACTGGCTATCTAAGCGCTATATAGGTGCCATGATGTTCCAAACACTCCAAAAATACCTATTAGCTACATAGCTAGGGTCCTCTCCCTGCCTGTCTATCAACAATGCATAATGTGACCTATTTCATACTAGGCCTGCATATTCCTTGTAGCTCACTACTGCATAATGGAAGTGCTACAACAGACTACTGTCAGCATTTTTAGCACATACTTTGAATACACTATTGGCTTTCAGCGGCTAATGCTGTCATCTAAAGCCCTGATTGGCAAGGTTGCAATTTCGTGTATCACTACAAGAGGCTCTATAGGTTGGATCCTAGGAGAGCTTTAAGTTTCTACATTTCACGCATGTCCAGGGTCAAAGTGGACGATCAGCTCTTTATTGGTTACGCTGAAAGGCGTTTGAGACAAGCTGTTACTAAGCAGACTTTGTCTAGATGTATTATCTTGGCAATTTCTGAATGTTACCGCTTGGCGGGTAAGGACCCTCCGGTAGGCTTACGGGCCCATTCTACTAGGGGTATGGCTGCCTTTACTGCCCTGCAGAGGGGTGTTCCTATTCGTAACATCTGTGAAGCAGCCACATGGGCTTCGGTCCATACTTTAGTACGACACTACTCCCTAGATTCTATCCATGGGCAGGATCAGGCCTTTGGCAAGACGGTCCTTTACTCTGCAATTTGATTGGGCATTCTTAATTTCTATATTCTAAATTCTTTTTCCCTCCTCCATACGTTGGTAATGCTTTGGGAGTCTGTCATAGATATGGAATACGTCGGAGAACCCAATCCCCTCGAAGAACAAGTTACTCTCTTACCTGGTAACGTTCTTTCGATGGGATGGTCCGACGACGTATTCCATATCGCTCCCTCCCTACCTGCCCTGCTACAGAATTTCTTATGCGATTGCAGCTTACGTTTCCGCAAGGTTTTCTGTGGTCATACTGGCAGTAGTCTGGGGAAAAAAGTACAACTGAGGCTATGGGCGTCGTGCGTCCTACTTATAACATCCGGTGACGTCGGCTCGACGGAGGCCCTCGAGGACAGCGTATCGTCATCGACGTAGGACGCAGACGCCGAAAATTTTCCAAAGCAGCACAGCTGTGGTGATTATTGTCATAGATATGGAATACGTCGTCGGACCATCCCATCGAAAGAACGTTACCAGGTAAGAGAGTAACTTGTTCTTTCAGAATAAAACAACACCAAACAGTGATCATAATATCATCAGCATTCAATGGACCCTGGCATGCAGCCATAAAGAAAAAAATATTCTTCCCCAGATGGAGATCAATACAGGGCTGACCAGATTGAGAATTAACAAGAAACAACTAGACGCAATATTACAATCTTTACAGAACACAAGACGGACCGGGCCGGACAAATTAAATTATGAATGGATGCTCCAACCTTTCCAACAAAAATGTATCATACTACAAAATACAAGAAAGATACATAGACATGCCTACTATCCCGAGCTTGTAGAAAAGAAAAGAGAACTAAGGAGAGAACTGAAAACAATCCACAAGAGGAAAGCACCTAACTACCTACAGCAGATGAAAAAGGCAAAGCAACGATATAAAAACTGGACAAAATCAGCAACGATGCTCAGAATGCAGAATGACGCTGAAACAATGCTAAAAGCCTTAAGAAACAACAATACACGAGACCTGTGGAACTTACTACACCCCCAAACCAAAAGACAGGACCAGCTGTCACATGACATTCCAGAAGCCACCTAGCGAGAGCATTTTTCGTTACTGTACAATAAATCGAAGACTGACAAAAACTACGGGACACCGCGTAATGAACAAACCAACTGGCCAGCTCTGAATGACATAGATGAAATCTGAGACATAACTAAGCTGAACACATCAAGAGCTCCTGGGCCGGATGGCTTATGTAACGCCATCATAAAGGCCAACTTCGACATCTGGGCAGTGGGCAGCCATATGCTTACAACTATTCAGAACTATTGAAGAACAGAAACAAATACCATCAACATGGCAATCGGCAATGCTGATCTCAATCTTCAAGCATGGTGACCGTAACCTCCCAGCCAACTACCGGGCCATTTCTCTACTGGACCCACTGCAAGATTATGGCTACGCTTCTCCTTAAACAGCTAACATCATGGATTAAAAACACCTTCAGATATGATATCAGACAAACTGGCTTTGTCAAAAATACTGGCACTAACCTAAACCTGCTCATATTGAACCTCATCAAACAAGAATCAATCAAGAACAAATGGCCAGTATATGATGCCTTTATCGATCTGCACCTCGCTTTCGACATGGTTGACCGAAAAAATCTGTGGGAGAAACTTAATTGCTGGAAGAGTCCACCGGAGATACTAAACCCAATCAAACAACTTTACTTGAATACCAGCGTAAAGATAAGACTCTCGAAAGATGGAATAGTCTCAGTCCCTCTTCGCATGTCAAATAGCCTGAAACAGGGATGCCCACTCGCCGCAACATTATTCAACCTGTACACATCTGATATTGCAGAAGACTGTTTAATAACAGCCAACCCACATAAACTGAATGGCACTCTGATTCCCCACATGTCATACGCTGATGACAGTGATACTGGACAGAACTCCCATTGGTCTTCAAAGAAGCCTCAACAAAATACAAGTATACATGGCTAATAACAGTCTACAAATCAACATCAGAAAAACAAAAAACATGAACCTGTCCAAGTTCCCTAAGACAAAAGCGAATTTGAAAGCGTTTACCATCAACGTAGAAAAATTGATACACGGAAAAGAGATTAAATATCTCGGAGTATGGATTGGGCAATCTGAAACTGAGACACAGTGGACAAATTGTCTCAAACTAAAAGCGCGATCATTGGCATGCCAAGGGCTATGCATTCATCGGAAATTTGGCAAATGTTCAGTGCAAACTGCAATTACCTTCTACAGACAAAAGGTCATACCCATCTTAACTTATGGCAGCGAAACCATGATAAACATTGACAAAGCAATCTCGCAGACTCTCAAAGGCATATTTTGGTAAAATATCTTGACTCTTCCGTCGGCGTATCCAGTGCCTCGAATCAGACATGAAATAGCAGTACAATCGCTCAAATCCATTGCCACTTGTAAACACCTAGATCTATACAGGAAAACGTGCAATGACGACCACATACCGGCGATTGTGATACTGCGAAAGAAAAACACCCAGACAGCGGACCCATCTCCCTCAATACATGGAAACAAGCGAGCCTGCCGAAACTAACACACTATATCACCTTGGACATGTGGATCAAGAGACCACAACATGCTACGAAATGTATTAAATTACAAAATTGGATGGATACAATCGAGGCAAAAGAAAAATACCAACTGAATATCCACTGTGACCTCGACATAAGACCAATCAACAGAATGCCACATTATCTGATAAGGTTTCCAGATCAACACATTAGAAACCAATTTCTGAGATTGAGACTCAACCTTTTACCAACGCAGGAAGTCCTAGCAAAAACAAGACAAATAATACAATCCCTACAATACTGTTGATTCTGTGCACATGAACAAATCGTGGAATCACTATACCATATCATCATGGAGTGCCCAAATCTAACAGAAAAACAAATTCTATTCAGAGACATGATGACCAATCAAAGAATGGCCCTCAATCTAACTAAAAGATGGGCACACTTGATATTAGGAAAAAACATCAATACTGTGATCACAATTATTCAATTCATAGAACATATCATGGTGTCACACACAGAAGAAGTGACTGATAAAGCAGCAATGACAAACTGTGTAGAGTTGAAAGGCCCAACAAAAGTACTATTTTAATATCAGAAAGATTATATAAAAATAGATGAAAAGTTTTGTAAATAAAACTGGACCATCAACAAAAAATATAAAAAAAATAAACTAAAAACATGAGCATGTGAATCCATGCCAGGCTCATGCTGGAGAACAACAGTTACAGGTAACTAACTTGTACCTTTAGTACTAAGCAATCCTATCACTGGCCAGTAACGATAGCCTGGTTTAACAGCTTAATGCTTAGAGACAAATCTGCCACCTGGCATGATTTTCCCCATGATCCTAACTATCCTTGTTGTGGCACAGCTGCTTCATTTTATATTTTTTGTGTCCATATTTATATATACGTAAACAAACAATTCTTCCTATACTCGGGCGTGAGCATTTTGTACAGTGTCATCCAGCTTTATTTGATCTTCTCAAGGCCAGTTCACCTAGTGTTGCCTGGCCCCTCTCATATTTGAAGAATGCCTTGATTTGATTATAAGGAACCATTATCTGGATCATTCTACCACAAGTTTTGACTGAGTGCTAAAATGGACATAATCTACCTTACCGTGTCTATTTGGTATTTATCATGTCTGTTGTGCTTTTATTTCTGTCTTAATTGCATTTTAACTCTTGTGTAATGTTTGATAGATTTGATCAGACTAAAAGTATTATGATGATGATTAAAATTGCATAACATGCAATACTAAGATTCCTTGGTGCTTATGACATATGAATACGGAACAGTTTGGAGTTCAGTTTGCGACTGAAAGTCAACAACTGAGTCTCTTGACTCTGTAGATCATAAAGTATGTCGTTTTATGTTTTGGCTGTGCAGATTAACTCCTGTTAAGATCATTTACATGGAAAAAATCAGGTGATTTGTAAACCAGACGGGGCACCCCAACTTTTAAGGAAAGACTCCAAAGTCCTAGGATGAGGCCAGGGTATGCTGGCTCCTGAAGGCCAGGCACAACCATTTGAAACCAATCCTCCCAGATTGTTGTAAATTCAGTTGGATTTTATAGTTTGTGATCCATGGAGGCCTTTCCTTTTCAGTCCTTGCACCTTGTATGTGGATTGCCCTACCACTTCAGCTTTTATTTATTTATTTATTCAGATTTATTTAAAGCGCACGTCAGCCCGGGGGCATCGTGGCGCTGTTACATGAATACATACATAGTCTGGTTACAATGGAAGGAAGATGGTACAAAGCAATTTTCATTACAGGAAGCATTTCGTGTCGAACACTTTTCGTATCAGATGTGTGCGAGCTGAAGTGGGTGAAGGGAAGGTGGAGTTAGTTGAATAGCGTGGTTTTGAGGGATTTGCGCAAGAGATACAGAGATGGTTCTGCTCTGAGCGAGTTGGGGAGGGCATTCCAGAGCTTAGGTGCTATGTGAGGGAAGCCAATGCCGCCGGCTTTGGCTCTTTTTACAGTGGGTACTTGGAGTTGGTTGGCGTGATGACTTCTTCTGGGGCGGATGGAGGAGTTCTTGGTTATAGTTTCAGATAGGTAGGGGGGTGCTGTGTGGTTGATGCATTTGTGTGTGAGGGTGAGGATTTTAAAGTTGATCCTTTCCTTGACTGGGAGCCAGTGGACGCGTCTTCTGGCCTGTGAGATATGGTCAGTTTTGGGAATGTGTAGTGCAGCACGGAGGGCATTGTTTTGCACTATTTGGAGCCTGTTTAGGTTTTTTGACGAGGTGCCTGCCAGGAGGGCGTTACAGTAGTCCAATCTGGCTCCTATAGTAGCTCTGGCTATGGAGAGGCAGTTGGGCGTGGTGAGGTAGGGTTTTATGGCGTAGATGAGTTTGGTAGTCAGAGCTGAGGCAATGGCGCTGGTTTGTCTTGTCATTGAGAGTGTCGCGTCAATGTAGACTCCTAAGGTCTTGACGGCAGAGGAGACAGGTATGCTAATACTGTCGATGATCATGTGCGAATAATCGGGGCTGAGTTTGGTTAGAGTTTCGTTAGGGGCTAGGATGATGATTTCGGTTTTGTCTCCATTTAGGCAGAGACCATTGATAGCCATCCATGTTTGGATAGTCAAGTAGATTTTGAGGAGGGCTTCTGAGTCAAGGTCGTAGTCTCCAGAGAGGGGGAGGAGGACCTGCGTGTCATCAGCGTAGTTGGTGTACGCTATGTTGAGGGAGTCCAGTAAGTCAAAGAGGGGTTTGGTGAATAGGTTGTAGAGGGTCGGTGCGGTGCAGGACCCTTGTGGGACTCCACAATTGATAGTGGTGGGGGGGGCGCTATCCTGGTCAGAGTACACTTTCATGGCCCTGCCTTCAAGGAAGGATGTGATCCACGTGGTAGCCTTGTGAGAGAAGTGTGCAGCATTGGAGAGGTGCGATGTGAGAATGCTGTGGTCGACCAGATCGAATGCTGCAGAAAGGTCTAGTAGGAGGAGGAGGAGGGCAGGTTTGCCTGTGTCCATTATTTTATAATTTGATTTTTTAAATCTAGAAGAGCAGATTCAGTCCCATGGCCTTTGCGGAAACCTGACTGTCTTTTGCCTAGGATGGTGTTGGTTTCCAGGTAGTGTTGGATTTGATTGTGTGCAGCTTTGTCTAGGATTTTAAGGAGAAAGGGGACGGTGGTGATGGGGCGATAGTTGTTAGGGGAGGAAGGATCGAGAGGGTTTTTTTTAGGAGCGGGCGGACCCAGGCTTCTTTTATGCATTGTGGTACACTTCCAGATGCGAAAGAGGCATTGATAAAAGCTGTGATGATGGGGGTGAGGTATTCTGCGCACTCTTTGATTACGGAGGGTGGGCAGATATCCCCTTTGCATGTGGAGGGTTTGATTTTTTTAAGGAGGTCCTTGACTTCCGTCTCTGATACTTCTCTGAAGGCAAAAAGGGGTGTTTGTGAAGGAGAGTTGTAGGTTAGAGGTATGGGCGGGCAGGTGGGGGTGTTGAGAGCTTTGCGTTGGGAGGCTATTTTGTCTTGGAGTAATTTAACTTTGTTGAGGAGAGCAGCCTGGATGCCTGTACACCATGCTTCATCCTTGATGATTTCGTCTGGGCTGGAGGCTGGTGTGGTGAGTTCTTTGAATATGGAGAAAATTTCTCTTGATTTGGAACTGGCATTAGTGATTCTCTGGTTGTAGGATTCGGATTTAGCAAGGAATATGGCTTTTTTGTAGGTCAGAGAGATCTCTTTAAAGTCATTAAGCGAGGATTGGTTAGGCGCTGCTTGCCACCTGGATAGGGCTTTGCGTTTCTTAGTGCGTAGGACGGATAGTTCTTCAGTGAACCAGGAATTGCAGTTTATTGATTTTTTCCCTTTTTTTTCTTCTAGCGGGGCAATGAAATCGATGGCTTGAGTCAGTGTGCTGGAGTAGATGTTGGCTAGAGATATAGGGTCAAGGGGGAATGGATGCTTGAGTTGCGGGTTATCAAGGCGAGGGGTGAGGTTGGCAGCAGTGAGTTTTTTGGAGCTTCTTACTTTAGCGGGTGGGGCATGAGTTAAGGTTTTATGAGTGGGCGTGGTAGGAATGGTGAATTGGATGAGGTGATGGTCCGTCCAAGGAAGGGCTGAGATGGAGGTAATTGCAGATGAGCAGTTGTGATCAGCTAGCCAGTCAATGGATCTGCCTTTGCTGTGAGTGGGTGCAGTAATTTTGTGTTCGAACCCCATGTTAGATAATTCTTTGGCTAAATTTGCCGCTGCTTTGTCCTTCGGGTCAGCTAAGCCAAGATTAATGTCCCCTAGAAGGATGCTTTTGGTGGTGCTTTTGAGGTTGTTGCCTATGTTTTGGAGGAGTTGCTTTTGGTAGTCATGGGGAGATCCTGGTGGTCTGTAGGTGATAAAGAAGTTTATGGTGCAATTAGGTGAAAGGGCTAGTTTGGCAGTGAGGAGATCGGCGTTATTGTCCCATTGTTGATTACACATTCTTATGGAGAGGGTGTCCTTAAAGATGAGGGCGACGCCGCCACCAATTTTTAAGTTTTTACGGTCCCGTCTAAGGATGGTATAGTTTTCAGGGAGAGCGAGGTGAATGGAAGGACTGGAGGCTTCATGGAGCCAGGTTTCGGAAATGGCAAGTATGTCGAGATTGTGGGTGGTGATAAGGTCATTGATTTCAATGGCATGGGCATGGACATAGCGCGCGTTGATGAGAGCGCATCTTAAGTTTGGATGTAGAGTGTGTGTGTTGGTGGTGCTGGGGGTGGGCGGTGTGAATTTGGGTGTGTGAGGCTTTGGCGTGGCACATGCAGTGTGATGCGAGCTAAGGTAGTGAGCGTGGTCAGGGAAGGAAGTCTGGGCGGCTGAAGTATGGGTGCGAGAGCTGAGTCTGTAGTTCCTAAGGAGTGTGGAGTACTGCGGAGAGTAAGGAGGTGTTTGGTGCGAGTTCTTAGTCTACAGAGCCTGAGGTGGAGTGGGTGGTGTCCGACCGGATCGGTAAGGAGGTTGAATGTGGGATGGAGTGCATATGACGGTGTGTTGTGTATGAGATCAGATGGTGGGGTAGGGCAAAGGTGGGCATGTTGGTCTGGGTGCGCATGCAGCATGTTGCAGGTGGCCAGAAAGGAGAGGGATGTGAGAAAGATGGAAAAAGTGGAAGAGAGGTATGTAGGCGCTTTGGGGTGTGGGATAGGGGGCTGCATTGGTAAACAAGAGATGTACAGGTAGGTGGGCAAAAATGCTGTTGGTCAGATCACAAAGTAAATCAGGGCAGTTTGGGGCAGTCAATATCACAAAAGAGCAATTTGACCAAGGGGCACAACACAACTGAAATGTGGTCTGTGGGCGACCATAGGGCACAATACAATTCTAAACTGGTCTGTAGGCGACCATGGGGCACAACACAACTGAAATGTGGTCTGTGGGCGACCATAGGGCACAATACAATTCTAAACTGGTCTGTAGGCGACCATGGGGCACAACACAACTGAAATGTGGTCTGTGGGCGACCATAGGGCACAATACAATTCTAAACTGGTCTGGCGACCATGGGGCACAATTCACTTGTGGGTTACCGTGAGGCACAACACCAGGCATAGCATGAACCATATAACGATCAAAAAGCACAACATAGGACAATGGGTGTCTGATCCAGGGCATGGGGCATAGCACGTGACAGGGGTAACAGGGGAGCACTACTGTAGCTAGTTATAGCATAGCAGTTTAACAGTAACAATACTCACGTGGATTAATGTCCAGTATATATACGATCATCCGCGTTCAGTTCATTAAAAAAGTCTTTCCTTAATGCGGAGTTTGCCTGTGAACTTTGCATGGGGAATCAGGGGTCTATCAGTAACAGTAGCTCCCCAGAGCGAACAGGGGCAAACAGGGCAGACGGCCTTATGTTGGCCTTGGGTGGCTGCCGGCGGATGTGTGGGCTTAAAAGCAGCCTACACACCGTTGCTAGGCAACGTGTAATGCCAAGCCTCGCTTTCAGGCCGCATCGCTTTGTGAAACTAGCAACTATTGCGGCTTCCATAAAACTCTAAAACCCTATCTTTGTTAGTCCTGTTGACAGTCGTTTTTTTTCTGGCTGCTCTCTTGAGTGCTTTTGCCTAATTTTTGCCTCAGCGCCTAGATGCTTCCAGGCCGTAGTCAGCACTTTACAAGTATAATTATATTACATTAAATGGTCGGTCTTACTTGTTCAGTCCCCCGCCAAAGCTGCTTTGTTTTGCACAGACTGCAGCCTTTGTCTCGATGTACTATATACTCCATCATATAGTATGTTTGCATAACCTAGGTTATTGAGTTAATAACTGCTATTCAGAGTCTCCTTGGCTGTAAGGTAAGGGTGGCATAAGCCTTCTTAACTTATGCAGCAGAATACCTACTTTGCTGTGGCAATTCTCTGCGAGAGTCATGTCCTTCTTATTTTATGCCAATATTTTCAGCATTTGAGGAGACTAGTAAGAACTGGTGAAAGATGCTTCCGGGCCGTTAAGGAGTCGAATATACAGACCAGAGATGGTTTATTTAGGTCTTACTCTTTACTTAAAGCGACTTGGTTAGTGTGCAAGTTTGGATGCTCTTGAAGTATTTACATATTTTATGTGGTAGAGATAACTTAGATGTTAACTAGAGCTTGGGTGGGGAGGTGGCTAGGGGTAAGTCCACTTGTAGGAAAGGTGTCTGTAAATCATGCACCAGGTCAAACAAACAGAGTCGTTGTGCCATGGAATGAGTTGCAGGTGCCAGGGTCAGCCAGCCCAACAGGATCAGATTATCCATGTTATCAGTTGCCACTAAAAATCTTATTTTGACCTTCATTGACTAACTGTAGGAAGTCCTGCCAGGGACCAACCAAGGAATTTTCTGTGCCCTCCCTAGGTCTAAACAAATACTTAATGATGGAGATTACTTGATCTGACTAAAGGACTATTAAGTCACCCCAATTGTATTTTCTCTGAAGCCTTACATGACTTTCTACACTGATGGTGTCTGAATTGCCAGAGTTAAATGTCGAAGTAAACGGAGCATGCCCTAGTCCTATATCTGATGAGACTGTTCTGGTTTTTGCCAGTGGGGTACATTTTAACCTCTGTTGTTGACCTTGCTTAGAATACAGGTAGCAACCTCTGTTTTGGGTGATTAATGGAGTTTTAAATAATGTTTTAATGGATGATCTATGTAACAAATGCCAGCTAAAGGTTATCTATCTATGTACCAATTCTATCTTCTGTCTTCCTAGGTCCCATCGCCAGATTTGGAGCGGATAGCTGCCAGCATGCGTGCGCTTGCTGTAGACAACACACAGTTGTTCGGCGACCTCCCACGACCTCGGCTGAACACTGGTGACCTACCACGACCACGATTAAGTACTGCCGACCGCCCGCGGCCTCGTGTGAGCACTGGTGACTTTCAGAAGAAAACCTATCAGAAGTTTTGAAGCTTACACGACTCTCTTGAACACTAAACCCATTGACAACTTCCCTCTTCTCACCCAGCCCATCTCCCCTGAAAGATACTCAGCAGATGAAGCTGTCTGACATGGCTTGCTGTTAATTGGTGGGAGACAATTGTCTTTGGTTACTTTTTAAATGTATTTTACTTTTTTCTTTTCATTCAGCAGTGATTCGTAATAATTACTACCATCCCAGTGTGTGTGGACCAGGTATGAGAAGCCCCTACTGAGTTTTGAGAGATTTACTATTATAATTTGTAATCATTATTCCTCAATAAAAAGAGGAATGGAATGCTATTTGTCAGTTCTTTCACTGTGAACGTCCACCACCCATCTCAAATGCTGCTTTGTACTGTGGCTTCTGGGCAGCTCCAGTCCAACTCCACTGGGTGGGCCTGGCATGCTAGAATCTTCTGACAAGCTCCTCCAAAGATTTGTTTATGCCTCTGCAGTCCATGGCTTTAACCCCTGTATTGAGTAGCATATGTAGCCAGAGGCTTGGGAGAGAAGCAGCTGCACTCCCCTCTTACTGCACACGGGGCAGACTCTTCTCATTTTGAATGACTGTGTTATGATTGGATGGGAGTTTCAGGGTTTGAAGATGGCAGGAGGAATGTGGTAGTAACTACTTAGCCTTGAATAAGTGCAGTACAGTTTACCCTATTTCTAAGATGTGCAAGACACCCTGTCTTGCAGCTTTGGGAAACTTTGCTGTGGTGACTTTCATGTCAGTCTTGGTTGTATAACTTGCTCCCCTTTTGAAATAGTTGTTGACTGCCTGAAAATCCTTGTCTACTCTTCGAAAAGGCGGATACAATCAATTGCTAGTTCACTGCTTGTCAAATGTCCTCGCAATCTACAAACTGCATTATTAGTAACACATCTAGTTAGCTGACCTAACCAATGTTCTTCTGTAACCTGGGTGGTTCGCCTTGACGTTTGCAGGGAACCACTAAGACCATGGCTTTTGCTGGAATATTTGGCAGGTTCCATTTTCTGTGAAATCTGAATTTTCTCCAAATGCTTTTCCTTCTATCTTTCTGATTCTTGGCTCAAATGAGAATATATGAACCAGCCTTTTCATCACTGCCCCCTTATCCCTGCAATCTCCTTTACGGCTGGAAAGGGATGTGTGCAATCACAAATGATTGTGGTCTATTTTAATTGTGCCCCATTCTTCGGCTGTTAACTTAGGTTCTGTAGATCCAGGACCCAACTGGTACCTTGACACCACTATGCGTTCCACTCTCTTCATCACTCAACACTACACTATGTTTCCACAGATGCATTTCCTTTTACTGTGCTGCAGCATCTAATTTCTAGGTTGATGGGCCCAGTTAACACCCTGCCCTGCAAACACTTTGATTGTGCACCTAGACGACACACCCTCAGCACCTCTATACCTCTGTATCGCCCGCTACACCCCATCAGGTGTTGCAGGCATTTTGTATCTCACAGCTTCAGTTGATGACATGCTTGACCTCTCTTCAGGGGCTCTGAGGACATTAACCCACACCCTTTACCTTTAAATATCTGAATTGGATGCAAACCTTGTCGAACTCCTGTGGAATTTCAATAAAGATGTTTTCATAACAAATACTTCTTGACTTTATTTTAAAGGGTGCACCTGGCAAAAACGAATGTGTGAACATGATGCAGCAAATCTAGATGTGCATGCACAGATTGGTTCACCAGTTTGGGGGCCACAAAGAATGTTGCAATTAAAATGAGTTATGAAAGAGGGGGCTTTTGCACATTGAGCGGCCTCTTGGGTATGAACGGCAGTATATTGTGGAAACAGATCCACAGACTAAGGCTGCTTTGCTGGGTGAAATACACAGCCCTGGTGGTGGAATTTCTTGCATCAGAATAGCAACACTCTTCCTCAATGACAGGAAGTGGATTTACCTCTTGTCTCTGGTTTTTGTATTTCAATCGTTTATCTCCTTGAGTGGCATTTGTTTGAAGACCAAGATCCCTAGCACCTGTTTGGCCTTGGTACTGCTCACTGACACATGGCTGCTTATTCCTCACCCTTCCAGTCAGTGTTGTTTGGTAGGAGACAGTTGCTGTATTTGTTTTGGTATCAAATCACATTGATCTGAAAGGTGCTTGCCATGGGCTCCTTAAATACACGTTTCACGTCACAATATACTCTCCCTTTGCAATTTCTTTCTTAAGGACCGATTTACATGTTGATCTTGTGACCATTCAAATTATTGGTTTTGTGAAGCAGTTTGCAACATGAGAAATGTTGAGCATAGATGGTGGTGTGCACCTCCCAGCTGGAGTATCTTTATTGCTGCCTTGCCCTGCACACAGGGCCCTGTGACCAGCAGTATATTTTCAAAAATAAGTTCATACATTGTAGTGATTTATTTTCAGCCGCCAATAACCCTATGTCTCTCAATTGTGGAGACTGCGAGCAAGGTAAACACTCCAATTAGTTGAACTTGTAGTGCCTATAGCAATTGCAGATATTGGAAGAATGTATCCTGTACTATCCCAAGTTTGTCTTGGAGGTGTTTGTAAATGATTGCAATTCTTCCCGAGTGTCAGCAGGTGCAAGGTTGGACTGCCATTAAGCACCTGGATCGGACAATATGGCACAATTTGGTCCAGATCATACCTTATAGCTGGGCTGCCCCTGCTCCTATGCACCCAGATGACCTTGTGTGTTGCCCAGTAATACTTCATCAAATCTGCCATCCCAAACCAACCTGTAAGTGTTAACAGCCTTTCTCTACGGTTAGCTGAACCTCCGATCTACTACCTCCGCCCTCCAAAGTGCTAAATTCTGGTCTAGGAGTCCATGCAGGGTGACTTTGTGAGTATATAGGGAATCTGGGGAATACAATCATTTTTAATAGCGCCACTCTGCCCAACAACGCAAGTGACGGCATAGACCAGTGTCTCGCATCTGCAAGAAAGCTATCCAATTAGTTTGAGAAATCTCTCTGGATTTTGCCACTTGCATTCCAAAATATTTAATGAGACTGATTCCACCCTGAATGAACACCCAATTAAGGTTGGGCAGCCTCTTCATTAGATAATACAATAGAACCTCAAATTCCCTTAACATATCCATTGCGCTTATTATCAAGAGAGCCGAATCACTCAAGAACAGCAATAAATCATCTACATATTAAGGATATTCTATCTACTGGCTCAAAACGATTGCAATTGGGGCTGTAATACATTTTCCCCCTTCCAGCTTTTGCCATTGGGATCCATCTGCCCTCCTCGATCCTTTTAGCTAACCATTTACCAGTCGTTTCGTCTTGCTCATAAATCCTGCATCTACTTATCCAATTGAGGTACCCCTGCGTTGTCGAAGGCAAGTGACCCAACCAAGGCTTCCTCAGTACTGAGTCCCCATCTCTTGTGAAAGTGCAAAGTATTTTTTAAATTGCAGTAATCTTTTCTTCCTGTTTAAGTAATGTATGCTCCCCATAATTTTCATGGCTTTCCCCCTCATTGATGGTTTAAAGGCCTTCCAAATAGTAATATTACTTTCTTCCTAACCCACGTTAAGGTTGAAATAATTCTTTATTGCATCCTTTAATTCCGCCATGAATTCATCATCACCAAGGTGAATATGCATTAAGCCTCCAAATTACTGTATCGTTTACATCTGCTCTAGTCAGTGTTGTTTTCAGTGGAAAAATATGTGATTGTTCCCAGGGCAGATATGAAACTGTCTTCAGTCTGTAGGTATACCCTGTAAGGAGAAAGACATAGACAATCCATTGAAGTGATCTGTGGCCACAGGAAGAAAGGCGTGAACATCTTTATCTGGGGGTTGCCATCCACTGTCAGGGATCCATCACTGTGCGCTCGTTGGCGCCTGCTTCCAGGATGGAGAACCCGCCATCCTGTGGCACACAGATGTAGCGCTCTGACGAAAATGTGTTGCAACTGTCTAGTCTTAGGATGGATTCCTGACGAGTGCTTCCAGCTCTTCATTAAAGACTGAAACGGAAGCCTCTGTGAGTTACAACACTGCACTGAGTCCTCTTCTACCAAGGCTCCTTTCCTTATGGTCTTTGTGTGTTTCCTTAAGCCTGTTGACCCTTCTTCCTTGTTTCTCTGCTTCTTATCTCCTTTCTTCTTCATTCCGCCATTCCTGGCCTCCATCTGCTGTGGAAGTCTCCTCCTTTTTGCCTTCCTCCAGCTCCAAATTACTCTGGGGTGGTTTTCCTCCCGCTTACTGGGGGTTTACCCTCATTTGGGGCGATTTCCCCAGTGGTCACCTAGCACTCCTGTCCATTGGAATATCTGGAGGAGCACATAGTGGCTTCTGTCAGCGGTTGATCTTACCTCTTTACTTTTTGCCGCACCCAAAGAGTAAGGTAAGGTAAAGTCTTTCCCCGAAATCAACAAAGCCCAGAAAGTGACACAAATGTATACTTTAGTGAGTGGTGGTGTGCCCCTGCGACTAGTGTCAAACGTTTGTCCGCCATCACCAGCCAGTGCCATAAACTCTTGAGTAACCTGCGAGTGTGCATACATATTTAACACTAATGGTCCCATTGCCCTGTCGACCTGTCAGACGGAGGAATCTGCCCCCCGCCCATCTCATCTGAGAAGATGACTTGGGTGGCCCATAGCAGTGATTTCTTTGTTTTACCATTATAGCAACACCCTTAGTGCCTATAAATTTGGAATGATACTCCTTGGAGTACAAGTCCCTACCCATAAAAGCACATAGCGCCCCCACCAAATGTGTTTCCCAGAGAAAGAACAGGTCAGGTTTATGAATGGAACACCATCCCTCTGTTTATTTTATTGCATAAGTCATTAACGTTCATTGACATGCTTGTAAGTATTGATCCCAACAGTCTATTTGAAATACCACTCTTCTTTCTGGATGATGTTTGGATCTGTATATGAATTTTTCCATAATATTGTTAGGTTTCATTCCTATGAATAGACTTCCAGTGTGATAAATTGGGTTACCGACATCAAACCTGTATTACCCTACCCCAGATTTACTTGAAACTGAAGCAATTGCCGCCCAAACAAATAATTCCGCTCAAACATGCTACCTCTCCCACTTGATAGGTTTGTGTCAAACTAACCCAACCTTCTATTCAAGATAACTAAAGGTGATGCTTTTAAATAGTGATCATTGCCCAGTAATAGGTTGATTTTCTTTAAAAAAAAATACCCCTCCATTACTTGAATACTGGAGTTCACATCATGATCTTTCATCTTCCTCCTCTGTAAATGGAGTACCATCCATAACCACCATTGTTCTCCTAGGGGAGCCAGGGATCCGAGTTTCATTGGACTATGCTGTTAAGTGTGATTCTCGCTCCCCCTTCCATATGTATCTTTCGGTCAGGATTCTTTCCTCATATGCTTGCCAGCCAGGTCCCACTGTCTCTAGCTATTCCCAAGTATCCTGTGGGGAATTTAAAAAGCAGGATTTGCCATGGTATTTTACTTTGTCTAACTGAGAAGAATAACATGTATCGAAGACCCCTTCAATAGAGTTCTTCTTTTACTGACTCATTAGATTGATATTGCTTTTGAACTTCTTTCATGAAATCGGGCAGTTGGCTGACCTTTGTTTCTCCTGCCATCATCCGGAGTCCTCTATGTCCCGACCATTTGCAAAAGGGCATCTCTTGGGTAATTCCAGGCCGAGGAGGTCTCCCCTGAACCCTGTGTGTACATTCTATGGGGGAAAAGGATGAAAGGCCCTTCTTTGTCAGCTGTTCAAGCAACCAGTCATCCAAAAAACAGTTATATGGACTCCCTTTCAATTCGCTGAGCAAAGCTGACAAATCTGGATCATTTGAGCCACCACATTGAACAGGCTGTACCATCAATGAAGGCCGCCAATCACCTCTGGTCTCTCACTATCCTCTCTGGCCCTCTTGACTTTGCCAACCGCAGACTCTGTCCCTGCACCTGCCTGTCGAACTGAAAAAGGCTGCGGTTCAAAGCGGAATAGATTGATGTGGATCACGGAGGTCACCAGTTGACAGGATGTGCAGGCAAGCCTGTTCGATGTGGTAGCTCGTAAGATGCGATTTGGAGTGAATACCTGGGTCAGTTTGATCATTAACTGGATTGTCAATTTAAGAGGCTTGTGGTGCGAGCTGCAGTTTGAGTGATTCAGGTGCAGCAGTGCTTCTTTGTTGAAGCTGAGTGCACGACACGCTTCTGCTGGTGGCGAGCTTGTATAACGAGCGGAACTCCAGATCAAAAGTCAGTGAATTCCGAAGGCAGTTCTGTAGGGCCTAGTTGGTTCGAACTGGGTCGAACACGCTCAAATCATGGTTTGCCACTGTTCTATGGCAAAATTGCAGGAATCGTGGCTGTCTTGGTTCCCAGGAGCTGTGACTCCCACTACAGGGTCTCAAGGGCAAGACATGTTTTTTTGCGCTCCCAAACTGGGGGAAGACTGGCACAGACCTTCAGGGGTCCATCAGCGCAGTGAGGTCCTGGGCAACAGTTTTGCTGGCAGCGATGCAGGTCTTGTCCCAGTTCACCCCCAATGGTCCCTGGGGATGATTACGGGCCAGAGCTTGTTTCTGCCTTGCAACACCTGCCTTCACCTCACAACTGGAGAACCTTTGAAAGCACTGCCCTCCCAACGGGGTCCAACGAAATCTTCTTGAAGGTTTGAAGTGCAGAGATGATTCAAAGAAGCCAACAGGTAATTGGACAAAAGCAAGGCTATTTTAAGGCTCTTGGTGTTAGGCAACCTCTGCATCGGGGTCTATGTGATCCCACCCTGACACCATGCGTCTCAGATGGGTCAAGGAACACTCCCAGAGATAGTGTTAAGGGGTTTTATAATAAATTTAGCCAGGCACTCTCGCCGTCCCGCACTCTTGTCGAGAAGTAGTGTTTTCCACCCTAACACACGTGTCCCTAACTCGAGGATTAGTATCTAGCTAATTATTGAAGCACATTTTGACGCTTACAATCTAATTTCTAGGCTGATTGGGATGACATAAAGTCAATCATCTTATCTAACTAGACGTCCTCAGGAAGAATTTCTAATCTAGCCCTACAATACCAGTTGTTTAGTAAATACCAGAGAATCTGGGGATGTGCCTTACATTTCTTTTTATTACTTTTTTTAATTTTTTACATTAACTCTTTTCAATGACTGTATCAGAGTCCAAATATAATGTCTTTTACTTTGCTGTTGCTCATATTTAAGCATTACTTTAACCCTGAGAATTCTGTGACAAATCCTATGATGTCGTCCCTTCTAATGAGCCAGGGAGGTGAGGCTGCTACCCGATAGTCCCCCTGTGGGGGGTAGTACTCAGCGGGAGGATCTCATGGGGAGGTATTCCCGCTCTGGGGTACAGGGAGGACATCATGGGTCAATGTTGTGTTTCCACCACTCATCCATCTCTTTCACACCTACTTCCTTGCCTCCCTCTACCCCCATCAACCTTCTATATACTTGATTCAAGTCTGTAGTACTGAAACGAGGGAGAAAAGGATTGACTATACTGAATAACCATGCCAACCTACTATGAGGAGGAAGATGCGTGGAGCCATGAGTAACCTCTCAGAGAAACGGATTGAACATTCCTAGTGGTCAAACTTCAATCAGCTTAAAGATGGAAGAGGGACTAGCATTGCCAGCAGTCCCTCCTCGGAGGCAGCACAAGCGTAGGTCCTTTCCCGCACCAGGAAGAGCTGAGCCTGCAGCTGCTGGCCAGGATATAACTGGAACAGTTCCGAAGCCCCTACCTGCTCCACCAAAGACCAAAGTGCTGAAACCGAGCAAGGCAGAAGGCTGAGGTGCAGGAGACCACTGCACGCCACGTTTGAGCAGGTACACGCAGTGCACCACGTAACCCAGCACAAAAACAGGATGGAGCAAAGAAGAGTAGTCGGAAGGTACAGAGAGACTTGTAAGAAGGTACAGGAGGCTGCCCGTGGACCTCTATGACTCAAGAGAAACTATTGTGAAGGAGTATGGGATCCGCAATATAAAAAGCGTAGGACCCGCATATGTTATGTTAAAGGTATTTGTATAGCACACCGTCACCAACGGAATTGGTCCCCAGGCGGATCTGTAAATGAGAAGACAGGGTGGGTCTGTAAGGTGAAGAGGGAGTAGGATAGGGAGAGAAGTGGTGTCCTGTTGGCGGCTTCAGTTCGGTATACACTGTGCGCTGAGCTTTGGTGCAAGTATCGGATTGATGTCAGGCCTCGTGCGCTGCTGTTGGTGCGGCTAATGTGTTGTTGCGGTGTGGTGAAGTGTGTGCGTCTTGCTGTGCGAGAGTTGGTTGTGTAGGTTTTTGTATGAGTTAGGTATGCAGAATTTATGAGCTTTTTGGTTAGTGTGCTATGTGTCTCGCAGCTGACCTTCACAGTTTGGCTAAATGCCTAGAGTTAAGAATCCTGTATGGTGGGGCAGAGGCCCAGGTATCACAATACACTATGTTTCACCATACAATATACAAAGATTGAGGCTATACCTAGAGTTGGGAGTCCTGTACAGTGGGCAAAGGCACCGGTTCCACAGTAAGTGGGTTTCCGCATATGACGGATAGAGATGGAGGCTACACCTGGATTTGAGGATTCTGTAAACAGGGAGAGATGCCTAGGTTTTACGATGCATTACACCATACAGTAGAGATCGATGGGCGCTATACCTGGATTGAGTGTCCTGTATAGCGGGAGAAAGGACCAGGTTCTGCAGTGAGTGGGTTTCCACATATAATAGAGAGAGATGGAGGCTACACCTAGATTTGAGAATCCTGCAGAGTGGATACAACGCAGGCTAATGTTCACAATTCTGTCTAAGTGTGGCACTTGCTAACAAACCCAGAAACCAGTGTGAAGTGGTCTGGGACCCACATATAAGAAACGAATGTGAAGAGGTCTGAGACTTGCATATAAGAAACCAGTGGGAAGGGGTCTAGGACCCAAACAAAAGAAACCAATATTAAGGGGTCTGGGATCCACATTTGAAAAAGGAAGTCCCTGACAGGAGAGTACACCAGCGCTGTCTGTTGAACTGTCAAAGTAAGCCTGAGAAGGCTGACATTCCACTAATTACAATAGACTGCCGTTCAACAACTGAGAAAGGCCTGGGGAAGGATGACATTGCCCCACCATTGTTAAAACCTCCAAAAGAATCCTGAGAAAGGCCAGGGGAAGGGAGACATTCCTGCAACCACATTGAATTAACAAAAGAAGCCTGGTAAAGGCTAGGGGAAGGAGACATTCCCCCTACTTTGTGAACCATACCCGTCCGGAAGAAGGAGAGTCCTTCTTCTGGACCTAGAACAGATTAATCCACTTTAGTTTGGTTATAGGTGTAAGGGATAGAAGTAGGATTTTGACACGGGACAGTGTACTTTTTAGTTACGGACATTCTGCCATATCCTTTGTTTTTGTTGAGACAGGGAAGCCCCTCCTAGAGTTAGGGATAGGTATGTTTTCTCCTTCTTTTGTTGAAAATAAGTCTTTAACCCCCAAAAATGACAACTGCGTGTCAGTCTCCTTCTTCCGAACCCATACAATTCCCTTTCGTAGTTCTTAACTATTGGTTTCTCTACGGCCATTTATTTCACGTCTTTGTAAGTTGTTTTACTAATATTACATTTGCTGCAAGTCATCTACCACCATCAACGTATTTCTCTTCCCCGAGCTAATAATGACCATTCTTCTTTCATTTGTAGCATCCTCAGTTGATGTTTGGTCACACCAATTTGCTCCGTTTGTTGCCTTCAAAAAAATCTACACAGTTGAAAAATTCAAATAACATTAGTCAGTCAATATGTTTATTCGGATCAAATAATCCATCAAACACATACAAAATACAAGAACACAATGCATAATAAAAGGAAATTACTGCTCTCTCTTTCTTGTAAAATACAATATCCCAGATACAAAATAACAATCAAAGCACAACTCTCTGTAAAAGTGAATAATGACGATACATGTGTATGTGATATTGTAAAGGGAGTGGCCTGACATACTGAGTTTCAACTGGACGGCACATACAATGACTGACACTTAACCCCTCCTGCCTTCTTGAGAGCACACTAAAAGGGTGGGCTGTTGTTTAGGCCTTGAAGATTGCAGTGTGTGGGGTAGTTAAACATCCACATGCCTTTCTGAGCAAAACTACAAATCGGGTACAGACAGGCAAAGATAACTGGGTATTTGCAGGAGGGGCTATGAAAGCTGTAATGCTGTGATGTTTTCCAAATGCTTCATTTCATCTCTGCTTGAGGAAGTGGAGACATTCCACGAAAGCTCGCAAAAATGTGCAAAATAAGTGACTTTGTTGGCCTAATTAAGGAATTGACTCGGTTTCTTCTGGATCTACATTCTATTCAACCCTTGGCTAATATGGGACAAACAAACTGAACTACATATATATATATATAATATTTCTGAGGCTTGTCTTGTGGATCTGCTTAGAATCACACGCTTTGCATGGGCTGACATTTAGCGGTAGGTGCAGAGTATTGCATGATTTGTTTTCAAAGTTTGAAAGGGGACGTCCACTGGCCGTGTTTGTAATACTATCCCTAGTGTGATGTGCACTGTACCCATGGTCCTACATGCGTCGAGGTCCATCAGATTGTTTTTTTCCACCATCGCGGTCAGTCGCTTTTAATGCGGAATTTCAACAACTTCTTTGACGGATCTTCCAACTATGGGCTTGACCTGCATCAGGCCTTGGCCTTACAGTAGGGAGAGTGGGGGGGCTGAATATTATTGCCATCTCTTTTAGAGAAGGCATCCTTCCACTTTCTTTTCCTACTACTTTCATCTGGCTTTATTTCCATTTTCGATCAAATATGGAAAGATCTCTTTTTAAATTCTGTCCCTATTGTAACTAGAAATGTCTGTTGAAAGACGCTCATGGAGTGTGTAACCACTGCCTTCCCTATGACCATCACGAAAGTCCCTCTGCATTCTGCACATTCTTGAAGCCTAAAACGCTTAGAGAGACAGACCATATGGGGGGCAGCCCACGCTATGATCGCCCAAGCTCAGACCCCCACTGGCACCTTCGAGTCTGATATAAAAGCCCAAGGCAGCAACGGCTCTATTTCGGATACCGAAGACATCTTAGAGTAGTCAACAGACTCACGTGCATCTGTATCCAGCCTTGGAAGGCAGGCTCAGAGCACTGCTATTGGGACATCTCCTGGCGACAAAGGAACACACCCACATACTTCTCATGGGGGCACAAACACCAAAAGCCACATATCCCCAGCTGATCTTCAAGTAATACATCAAAGAAAGGCCTCTCTAGGCCTACCAAACCCACACTCCATAAGCCCGATGAGCTTCTGCTCTCGTGTCCAGCGCATGGCAGTGACAAACACAAAAAGGTGTTGATTGCCATGCAATCTAACCCTCTGCGGATCATGTTTTGCATACGTCGAAACAGTCGTCGAATCGCCCAAACAGGCTATTTCAAAGGGAAAACACATAGAAGGGTCTCAAACTCTCCACTTCTACAGTAACATCCCAAAAAGATTCTGAGTATTCTAGAGCCACTTCTCCCGAAGTCATTCCACAGAAAAATAAAAAGTGTAGACCCTGAAGCTATTGTGTTCCCGCTTCCAGTAACCCCTAAAACGGGTGTATGGACCAGGGAACGTTTCGAGGAGACAATGGATAAAGTTCCACCTTTTGTCAACTTTTTGGACAAATCTATAAAACAGAAGACCTTAAATGTAACATCGAGAAATGTTACAATCTAAATCTTCTAGGAAAAATAGGTCTTGTGAGTCTCCTACACATGGTATTATTGATATTACACATGAATCATAGCAACATTTACAGGATGATCAGCTCTACTATCAAGACCATGGTGACCAGAAAGACCAGGTAACCTGGTATAGTGACCTCAATGACCCTACCAGCTATGATCTAGATGACCCAGACATATCGATTTTACTGTCAGCAGACATTGTTACTGAACTGGGCAATATATCCACCATTGACGATTCAGTGGTCTCCTAAAAAAGACTGCAGATCATTTGAAAATCAAGACCCAAGAATCTGTGGAGGACACTGATTTTTTTGGACAACATCTTAAATGAGAAAAAGGCAGGCAATCAATCGATACCTCTCCTTAACTAAATTAAGAAGAGAACCGCTCCTTCCCTTACCAAACCATCCCTTACACGTGCAGTTAATGCAAGGGTCGAAAATGTTTTCAAGCCCTCTGCATCAGATCCCGTATACAATAGGGGTCATGCGAAACCCGATTCACTTATAGTTATCACAAGGAAAAGGGCAGGAGTTCCATTTTCTACTGCAGATGCACCACCTGATAAAGTAGACTTTATGCGCTGGGTAAAAGTCACCACATCACGTGCATACTCCACTCATATAGCAAACAGCACTACACTGCTTGCCATTTAAAACAGTGCCCAGTGGGATTTAGTTCAGAGCCTCCTAGATTCAGTACCAGAGCCAACAAAGACTCAGTTACTGAAAATGGCCAAAGAGGGTAAATAAGTCCCTCAAAATATTTTAAAGAACACCCTAGACTGAAAACGCAAGCAGGGTTATAGTTGAGGGTACTCTACGTAAACGCCATTCATGGCATTTGCAATTCAAGTTTTAAGCCTGAAACACAGGTGAATCTGATAAATATGCCCACATTTGGTCAGGCAGTAAATGAAGCGCTAGAAACAGCAAAAAAAGAGCATGCGACCATTAAAACATGGCAGATTACTAATAAACCCTATGGTCAGAGGGGAGTTATTAATACCCATTGTTCCTTTCGGAGCCAAGGGTTTGGAAGAGCAGCACAGTCAAACTTTACTTCAAACACTTCCCTATTGTGTAACTCACAGGGTCAGACTTCCAACTTTCAAACCTCTCAACAACGAAGTTTTAGATGAGGCAAAGGACGGGGTAGGAGTGCAGCGTCTAGAGGCTCTGCTACACCCTACAACAAATGATTCCACGTCCCCTCCCATGCTTCCCCAGTAAGGGGGCGGGGGTCACATCACTCTTTTTGCCCACACATGGGATATAACATTGGACAAGTGGGAGTAACCAAAGGATATTCGATAGAATTCATCAAAACACCTCAACATCATCCGCCAAGATCAAGGAGAATGTCACATCAAGCTCTTGATTCTGCAAGCAGAGATACAGGTACTACTAGACAAAGGAGCAATAGAACATGTCCCATTGCTAGAGGTTGATAAAGGTATGTTTTCTACTTCCTCGTCACATAAAGGTTGAGAGGTAGCTATCTGCGAATTACAGTCAGGTTTAGTCTATTTATTAATAATCTTAAATATTTTTTTGGGAGCATTCACTGCTGCTTGAATTGAATCCTCGAAATACATAGATTTTGCTATTTTTAAAGCCTTGTGGTAGGCTGTGCGTTGCTGTTTATACGTTTCGCAAAGGTGAACTTCATAGACTTTCCTCCATTGTCACACTGCCTGCCGTGTCTTCAGGCGAAATGCCCGAAGCTCTGGCGTGTATCAAGGGGTGCAATGAGACTGCACCTTCGACATTAGTTTTGATGGGGCCAATTGATCTGCTACTGACTCCAGACTGTTGACCAGTCTAACTATATCCGGGGATGGAGGGCCCGGCTTATAAGTTTCCTCAGCCTGCTGCTGAATAACTTTGCTGAAGACCGTAGCAGGATCATCTATCGCCCAGATTTGTTCTCAATACAGACTATTTAGATGAGGGAACTGTCTTGAGACTCCTCCCATTATGATCACAAACGGTACAATATGGTGATCCGACCATGTCAGAGGATTACTAGAAAACACCTCTACTAAAGCCGGGGGAGCGAATAGCATGTCCAAGGTATAACCCTTGATGTGAGTAGGACCCACCACGTGCTGCGTCAATTGCAGTTGCTTCATGGCTCTAAGAAGAGCCCCATGTGCTTGAGCTGATTCTGTTTCAGCCCATACATTAAAATCTCCCAGTATAATCAAGATTTTTATATTGTAATGATAATTTAGATGCATCAATCAGGAAGGTTCAAGTAAAAGTGGCGAGGTTCGCCGCTGCTGGACGGTAGCCTAGCACAAGGTGACATACCCAGGCTGCATTCACCACCACTCTTTGCATTATATGTTCCATTGCTGATTCTAAGGAGATTTGCAGCCACATACACTCATAACTGGTGTATTCCGAGGGGGATATCACGACGGTGTTCCAGCTCTTCTATCAGGAATGATATAGTTCCAAGAGCTCGGCAGAATTGGGGGAACCAGGGCGCTATTTAGAAGCAGTGGAGTTATATTGGGTGGAGGCGCATCTGCATAGACCCCTTGAGCATCCAGTATCTCTGGAAGAAATCATGAGGGTAATTAGGGAACTCCCTGGGTTAAAGTTACTGGGACCAGACTGCTTAACCAGGGAATTTTACAAGGCTTATGCCCCTGTCCTGGCGATCCTTCTCTGTATATATGAGGATTGGCTCGCGACGGGGTCACTCCCCTCTACGTTACGCCAGGCCAAATTATTACTGATACATAAGCAGGGGAAATCCCCTGAGGGCTGCACCTCATATAGGCCAATCTCCCTGATAAATGTAGACAACAAAATACTCGCCAAAATCGTTGCAACCCGGTTGCTTCGACTAAAACCTGGACTGGTGCTTGCCGACCAGGCGGGATTTGTTCCCAGGAGGACTACGATGTTCGGGCTTTGTCGTCTCTTCGGGCCATGGATGCACATCCCACGCAATCGCTGTATTTCTAGATGCCAAGAAGGCTTTCGACTCCATCGAATGGTCCTTCCTGTTTGCGGTACTCTGGAATCTAGGGCTTGGCGCCCATTTTCTTAAGCTGGTTTCCTTATTATAGACCAGCCCACCGGCGAGGATACTGGTGGGGGTTAGCGGGATCGTCTAGTCTTGAAATGGGAAGGGGGACCCAACACGGATGTCCCCAGTCTCTTCGCCTTGGCGATGGAACTGCTGGCGGCGATCCTCATAGAGCGACACATTCAGCGAGGGCTGAGTTTCGGCCCACACAGAATGACCATATTGTTGTATGCGGATGATGTGGCCCTCTATATTGGTGACCCGGAGAACTTGTGCCTGCTGATGAGGGAATTGTCTGGCCCGAGAATCAACCATAGCAAATCTGTGGTATTTCCCCTTACGCCCGGAACTGTGGAATTCCAGGACTACTATGCCCTAAGATGGGAAAGTACGGGAGTCCGATACCTGGGGGTGCTGGTGTCCCACCACCGAGAAGAGCTATTTTGCAACAACTATGGGCGGGCAATTGAGAAACTTCGAGACATGCTGGAAAGGTGGCGAGAGCTCCCACTGACGTTAACTGGGCAGATTTCAATTGTGAAAATGGTCATCTTCCCCAAATTTGCATATCAATTCCTTAACGTGCCCCTACTCTTGTCGGTGTCAGGCAGCTTCTTCCTACGACTGCGTGGGCTTATCCTTGATCTGGTGTGAGCGGGGAAGGCAACGCAGGTAGCATGTACAACACTGACTCAGTCAACAGGGAGGGGCGGCCTGGCTCTCCCCGGCCTTTAGCGCTACTATTAGGCGGCACAGGCAAACTTCCTCGTGCACTGGTATGCCACGCACTTTGTGAGACCGCATGTTCAGTTGGAGAGGGCATGGGCGTCCCCTCGTCTACTGCGCGCAATGATCCTCAGGACGACCCGGGCAACATCCAGCACATTCAGTGTAATTCAAATTACCTGCGAGGTCTGGAGGCGGTTGGCAGGGAAGATAGGCCTCACCACTGTTTATTCATCTCTGCTTCCAGCACGCCATGCCCCTGGTCTGCCCCTAATGACTTAACAGGTATACCTCCAATGGGCAAATAAAGTGGGAATTGAAACCATCTGGGATTTATTTGTGGACCGGGAATTCCTCACAACAAGCGAGGGGGCAACTCGGCACTAGATATTTTCATATACTTTGATTACGACACACACTTAGAGGCCTCCTTGCATCATTCCCAGCGCAGTTTTCGGAGTGGCCAATGCTACGAGGAGTCATTCAGTCACAAGGGGAGGGCCACCTAGTCTCTTTATGCAGATCCGATGAAGAGGGGAATGGCCCAAGAATGCAGTGGGAGACAGCCCTGGTGGAATCCATTGATGATGCAGATTGGGAGTATGTACTGAAACAGACCCAGAACGTTTCCCTGAACTCCAAATATAAGCAAATACACTATTTCTTACACCAGGTCTGCCACACACCAGCTAGGCTCCATAAGCACTTCCCCACCACCCTGGCCACGTGCGGCAGGTGCAATTTCGCCCCGGGCAGCTTCCTCCACCTGGCATGGCAGTGTCCATAGATTCATGACTACTGGTGGTCCGAGATACTAGCCAAAATCTCCCTGATCACAGGTAAAACTTTGGAATTAGATCCCGTTCTGGCCGTGTTGGGATGTACAAGGGCCTTGCCGCCAGCGAGGAGGTGCATGGCAGGATTATTGTTGGTGTTGGCGTGCAGAAGGGTGGCCATGACCTGGGGGACGGGATGTCCCCCCAGGAACATAGGGTGGCTACGGGATATTGCTTATTGCCACGATGTGGCGATTGCTTTTATACAAACTTTACCACAGCATGCCCGTTCCCCAGAGGTGTGCGACCCATACGTGCAATATTTGATTTCCACAGCAGACTGAACATACAGTTTGCAGTATTGTCAATGCCTAGGTCTCGAGTCCTACTAATAACTATGCTATATTTGAGCGGGGGTGTGGGGAATCAGACTCTGTGTTTGTGGTGTTTGGTTGTTAAAATACAAAAATAACTTTTTTTTTTTTTTAAAGTAAAGCATCTATCAATTTCAGTGCACAGTGCTAGTACAGCCTTCAGCAACAGTATGAGATATACATGTTGTTGTGGTTCTTCTGGTCAGCTGTGACATCAAGGGAATGTGTCCCTTCTCCACAAGATGGAGCCACCCCCTTTGAGGCAAGGGAGGTGAGCCTGATCTGCACCACCCTCCCTAAGGGTCGAGGCAAGTGGGACCTCGCCGGGAGAAACTCCCCCTTAACGGACAAGGACTCCAGTTCCTGTGAGGTACTCCCTAAAGCGGTGCTATATGGGATGCTCTAAAATACCAGACTTTTAAACAACAAAACTGGGACAAAGAAACACTTAATAGATGGGATTATCACATAGTAAAGGAACATGTCTCTTCAAATCAAAGTATCCAATCCACTGTGAGGAGTAAGTTGAATAGTATGTACTCAACGCATGACCGTGAGAGAGCGAGAAAGACATAAGCACCTCAGGGCCTTCCCTTCCCTGCGTAACACCTGGAGAAGACTGAGTAGGAGTGAGCAGTGGCTGAGAGAGAGAGGAACACATACACAAGCAAGGTAAGACCATAAGCTGCATAACACCCGGAGATGGCAGAGTAGGCATGAGCCGGCAAGCCTGCAAGTTTCAAACTCGCTCTACACTGAACACGATGACGCCAGCGCCAAGGCTAATCCCCAGCAGGAAAAAGGGCAGGTACCAAAAAGAAGCTAGTGGCAGCCGGTCCACAAATTATTGCCGAGACCACCACAAGCATCCAACACCAGTGTGCCCGGTCACTCATCGGAATGCTGAGACGCTGCGAGAAGAGAAAACCAGAGGACGACAACATAGACAAAGATAAACTGACAGCAGTACAGGAAAAGAGAGAAGGTCCCTGAGGAACAAGACTCCCAAAGAAGATGTTCTTCTTAGTCTAAGGCAATGGGGAGAACGGGAGGCCCCAAGGGAATCATTATAACCAGTGCTCCAGATACCATTTTGAAGTGGGAGTATTTTACCCACTATTTTTTGAAGTTGGGAGCAAAATTATTTTTTAGGGAGTAAAAATGTAAGTCCAATTACCATAAGCGAGTAAAAATATGTTTTAACTGGGAAACAGGTGTTTTTGGAATAATTATTTCTTTGCACCGAGTTATTCATACACATTAAAAGATACATGTTTACTTCTTCCAATCGGGCAGTAATATCAATTTCTTTCTGTGGTACTGCGTGCACCGCTGGTCCAAACACATGGAGCAGTGCGAGTGAACGCAGCGACACAAGGTCATATGTGTCTGTTTCCCATTTTTTGTTGGGAGTATTTTTACTCCCTATTTTTATTTTTGGGGAGTATTTGCCTATTTTTAGGGAGTAAAAGGGGCCGATACACCCCTATCTGTAGGGTTGATTATAACGTTCAAGCAACTCTTACCAGTAGAAGTCATGAGGCAAAGTTAAATCTGAAACTGATGAAAGTGTTGATACAAGAGAAAGAATTAATGAAAATCTGAATATTGAGAGAAAAGAACAGTGGCTAAAAATACCCTGGGAAAAAGGGAAAAGAAACTCTATATTCTGTGCAAGAAGAACAGAATAGCAAAGAGAGAGAACATTATGAGGCAGATTATAGAGGAATGTATCAATTGAACCATGTACAAAATCAAGTAGGCCAGGACAAACTGAACTAGAATTACCCAGGAGGGAAAGCCTACTTGAGAAATAGTATTTTCCAACCATACGCTGAAACCAGCAACCAGGAATATACATCTTATAAAAGATCCCCAAAAGGGATTTTCAAGGAGGGAAAAGTCAATAGTACATTTGAAGAATTACCGAGAGTGATCAAAGTAATCACGTGAGACTATTTGAGGATTATGTATTAAGAAAGAATCCAACAGACTGTACTAGAAGTACCCTATGCAGAAGAGAGTCATTCTCCTGACCCAAGTTAGTTTTCATAGAGGTAGGGTCAGTTAGGTTAGTTTTGAACAGCAGACTTATTCCTTTGGACATTCAAGCATGAGTAATGTGGACAGGGACCCCCACCATAGTGATAGGAAATGTAGGCCTTAAAATTTTACTTTAATACAATCTTGTGAAAAAGGTCCCGACTGTCTGCGTCCTCCTTCTGGCTCACCACACAGCTTTTTCACTTTCTAGCAAGCAATTACTGGCAAGGCTGCAAGTAGAATCTACCAGTTTCTCTAGATCTGAAATTCAGCCAAGTGGAAACATATTATAATAGAAATAGGAGCACACTGGTCTTCCTTAGCCTCGTCTGATGCTACGTCATAGGCTTCTCTTTGTAAACTATAACATTAGTTTAACAATGAGTTGTTATCAATGGTAGGCGGAAAACTCCAAATACTTCTTTGAGTTGGGCAACCCTCCAAGGGGCACACTTTATCTCCCATAGTTATGCCATTTTTTGGTTCGATGTTATGCGCAGCTGGGAAGAAACTCTAACCAAAGCTAGTGAAGAGCACATACTTTTCTCCCTACTTAATTTACTCTTTTTTCATTACAAAGCTCTAAACGTGCGTTCCAGTTCCTGGAGTTTTTAAGAGGTCATACTTGTACTCTGTATAAGGACAAGTACCAGAATGCACGCCTAAAAACAAGAAATAGGTGACTATTTCTCACCTGAAATGCCATTAATTGATAGCTCGGTAAACACTCCTGTAGGTCTTATGCGTTCAAAAGGATTAAAAACACCTCCCGATGAGCCTTTGTGGGAAAGCCGATCATACTCACTGACACAGGGCCTGCATAATATGCCTAACTTTTGCAAATCAAACCATCAACCTTTATCTTTGACAGGAGCAGAGACTTTTCAGAGAAAAGGACCCCTGCAAGGCTATTTGGGGGCTGCGGCAACTATTAATACAATTGCTGCCTATCACAGGCGCATTTTTCAAAACACGAGATGTGGTGACACAAAGGATATTGCAGGTCATAATATTACTGCTTGAGGAGAACCGGGGCACTCACAGTAGCTCCAGCGGAGGCACCAGCTTGGCAAACTCAGGGCAAACACGTTTCAGACGACTACTTGCAGTTCGTTCGCTTCTTTGTGAAGCCTGTTTGGAGTAAACCGTCTACATACCACACATTTCCACAACCAACCATAAAACTAAACACAGTGTACCATTTGTTTCCGAGTCCTGATACAATGTCGAGAAGCTGCAGCACAGATAATGAATATTTTAACTAAAAACACTGCTAAGGGTAGGCTCTAAGGGTGTCACCGCACGACATCAGCATAACGCGTCAGCAGCACAGCATCCAGAATTAGACTCATCTCAGTCAGCTGGTTCTTTAATTCTGTGTAGGATAGTAGGTGCAACGTAACTTGGCGTAAACAGAATCTCGAGATGCTATAGGACGTATGTGTAATGAAATGTGACGTATGGGTCACGTGAGTGGGACACGTTGCTAGGTCCCTTCCTCTAACGGGAACTGGTGGTTACTGTTTTGGTTATGGACTCTTCTGGTCACAAGGTAAAGAATAATGTTTTTGTTTTTATGGTGACAGCTTCTATTCCCCAACCGCCAGTTCTCTGAAGCCTCTCACTATTTCAGTGCATAACTGATCATTGCGAAGGAAGTCAAAACTCTCTATCCGAGTGGGGGTACTCCTTTACTCTGGATTGGAATGTCTGCTGGCTCTCTGAGTGATGGGTCATTTCGCTGTCCTAAAGCTTTAGCTTTCTCAAGCCGGGGAGTGAGGTCAACTCACGGAAGTTGAGAGACCGGTCGGTGTGTAGAGCTGGGGTGCAACTTTTTGAATTCAGGTGCCTGTGGGTGACGCACTGGCTAGGCGCTGCTTTATAATGATCGTGCTTTCCACCAAAACTTAATAGTGATGGGATAGAAGGATTTTAATGAAACGTAACCACTAACATTGATATGGGCAAAATTACACATTACATATTGGTGGCAGCCGCAGGACCAAGACGGACTTGCAACTGTCAGGTCCCTGTAATGGGCAGATGGGCACAAAGAAAAATGATGCAATGGAAGACTGCCCTGAAGATCGATAGTTGTCAGGATTGCATTTGGAAACGTGTACATGTTAATAACTCGTTAAATGTGGCAAAATGATCCAAACAAAAAATGATGTTTAGATTAAAAAGAATGGCATGTGGATTGATGGAGTGGGTAGTAAGGATGTATAGATAGGACGGACAGTTGATGTAGGCATCCTCTTTAGGACCTGCAGCGCAACGTCTCCACGCACAGCCCAGCTTTCTTCCCTCTCTCGGCCGTGTGCTTGGGTCTGCACCGCCAGACCCAACTGAGAACTCCCACAGCTACTCGCCGGCGTTCTCTGTGTCTTCCTTCCCTGGTCAGCCAGCAGGATTTGAATCTCCCGCGTTGGAGATCTGCTTCCTCTGATGGCTGCATTCGGCTCAGCGATCAGGCTTGACACATCTGATAGTGCTTTGTTCCTTTCATTTTTTACATTTCATTCAGTTCCTCTCATGCAGATTGCAAAATCTCTGTTAACCTAATTCTCATGCCTCCTTGGGGCCACCTTGTACCATTGTTAGCACAGTCAATGGTCTTTATGTCTTCTGTGCTCTTCCTCCTCATAATACTTTGGGCTTCCTCTCCATTGTTACAACAATACATAGGTTTGCTCTCAATGTAGTTCTGGACATTAGGAAGCACTAGGGAATGGCAGGGAGTTACAATATTTAATGGACTGTATCCCAGGTGATCGTCATTATCTCCCAATGAGGTCCTTATGCATTAAACCACACCTCGGTGGATTGTTATGTTGCGGTCGCACCTCCCTAGCCTCATGGAAAAGGTATCCCCATTGGGGAGAAGTGACAACACCTTGTGAATAGTCACAGGAGACGGAAGCGAGGAAGATGGGGCAGGGAGGGAAAATGGTGGGGCGGGCGCAAGTAGTTGGTTATCAGCTCGCTCAGAGTGCTAGTTTATACCATGAGATTCAACCCATGTTTTGAGCAACCTGATTGGCTGCAGTGCCCGACCCAAGTGCTAATACATGTTATGTCGTGGTAGGGACAGTTTATGCTATTTGTGAGGTGAGACATATTTTTTGTGAATTGAGAAAGAAATGCCTGTTTTTTCCTTAAAATATTTTCCAAGGATCGATTACTAAATTCACTTAAAATGTTTGCAAGATGGAATTATGGAGAATTGGTATTTGGGGAGGGTTTGGGTTCAGGGAGAAATTGCTTTATTTTTAACCTGTTAGTGAAAATAAAGTCTGCTATAGAGGTGCGAGTGGTGCCAATGCATATTTTCATTAACATTTGTTTGATTGAACAAGCGTTTTTCTGTGATTTAACTAGTAAGATCTCAATCTTAATTGCTTGTCAGCGATGAAGATCACAACCTTCATCTAAGAACCATGTATTGAAGTGCATGTATAAAACAGCAATTTAAGATGCATGAAAGGTCAGTATGGGCCACGTCCCTTTGGAAACAGCTACAGCAGGGGTGAAGAGAAATAGGCACAATTTCTTTCAAAGATCTCAATTCTTGGAGCATCCCACCTGATGATGGAGATGCTTGCAATGAGAACCTCGATCGTTATGAATAATCCACTGTGATGAATCCTTAGATGTCATCACCCTTCCCATGAGGCCAGGGAGGTGAGGTCGCTACCCGATGGCCCCCCTGAGGGTGATAAACAGCGGGAAGATCTCATGTACTCACAACACTCCTCCTCTGGTGACAAGCACGAATATCTAGCTAGAATGCGGTACAACACCCCTCACCCTTCACCAATTTCCTTTACCTCTCCACAATCCATGAGTCCCACCTTCACATCCCTCACTTCCATACCACACACTCCCATGTATATATGCAAGACTGAATACCCCTCAGTTACTGAGATGAGGAAGAGTGGGGATGACCTAATGAAGACCTCCTTGACAGGTACTGAGACGAGGAGGAGGCCCAGAAACAATCAAGAGTCGTCCTAGGAACTTGAATGGGCATTCTAGATGTCATCGCTCATCCAACATAAAGAGCAAGCAAGGATTTACCTTTTTGTCAGACCCTCGCAGGAGCAACCGTGAACGAAAGGATCATCAGGCATGGGAAGGAGAGAACGCTGCTGACTAGGACGTGAGCAACAAGGCTCGGGCGTCTCTAACCAGTTTTACGTGGGTGAACTGGGCGAGAAGCTGGCAAAACGGAGGTCTGGGCGAGAGCCAGGCCTCACGGTCGAAGGGAGACACTAGGACTGCAGGGGACCAACGACTGCAGAGACACCGCAGTTCGCCAGGGGTCCACAGAAGCCACAGCAGACCTGAATGAAGAAAAGGAGAAACCCGAGATCAACCGGAAGATGCAGACTTCAACCCTAAAGGTTGCAAGGGTTCTCGGAACAGTTGATGGGACCACAAAAGGGTCACAGAGGTGGCTGAAGGGGAACCATATGATATTTGCCCGACATAGAGGCAAGTGAGAAGGACCCCCTTTTGCTACCAAAAGACACTGATAATTGTCCGTTAAGAAACAGAGAACCTCAGGTTTGGGATCCACACACCACAAGGGAAGATCAGTATAAGACTTCTTCCTTGTGGCAGTACTTGGCTGGGGAGTGAGCCAAGTCCGCCAGAAGAAAGCAATAGAGAAACACATTTCTGGGACCTGCACCCTAAGGGAAGATCAGTATAAGTTATCTCCTTCAGGGCAGTACCTGGCAGGAGAGTTATCTATGTCTGGCAGCACAAACCAGTAGAGGATTAAATTGTGAAACAAAGTATACAAGAAGCCAGGGGAAGGGAGCCGTTCCCCCTGGTGTTGTGAACTATGAAATAAGCTTGAGAAAAAGGCCAGGGGAAGGGAGATATTCCCCTGGTGTTGTGAACCATGAAATAATCCTGAGAAAGGCCAGGGGAAGGGAGACGTTTCCCCTAGTGTTGTGAGCTGTGATATACCCCTGAGAAAGACCAGGGGAAGGGAGACATTGTCCCTGGTGTTGTGAACTGTGAGAACGAAGCCAAGGAGACCAGGAGAACGAAGGCATTCTCTTGGTAGTTGAGCTTGCAAGGAGGATCAAACCAGTTATCCAGGTGAAGGGAGTCATGCCCCCTGGAATGAAGAAACAGTGAACATTCTGATGCAGAGGGTTAAAGGGTCAGCAATCCTTTTGTGTGGCATTAAAACCATGGGAAGGGAGTAATTCCCTCTTGTGATGAACTTGCTACCAGAACTGTGCCACCCAGTACAGGAGGAGGGAGTCCTTCTCCTGTACCAAGAACATTTGCGCAACCTTGTGTAAGGGACAGATCGGGACGTTTTGACACAGGACTGTGGACTAAGTTACAAGGCCATTCTGACAAACCCATTAGCACTTTAATTGAGGACCGGGAAGCTCCTCATAGATATAGTGAAAGATAGGTTTTCTATTTATTTTTATACTGAATAAAGGTCTGTAGCAATCTCTATGCCACCTGCGTGTCGGTCTCCTCCATGTGTACACTTACCACATATAAAGTTCATATAGTAAACAGCAATTTAAAGTGTGTTGAGGTGAAGGGAACATTCAAGGAAGATGAGAGGTGTGAGCAAGGTTTTTGCACATAACAGTAGCATAGTTGGGGATAATAAAAGCACTAATCTACATGAAATCTCAATTTGCATTACAGTGGCATGAGTGACACCAGACGATTGAGATTCCAGCATTGGACATCTCTATCTTTATAATCCATATATAACATGTAAGTGATACAATGACAAACAATATATACAATTTCATATAGAAACAGCAAGTTGAAGTGAAGGGAAAATGTAAGGGAGGCATGGGCTAGATTTTCTACTGTTTTTATGAATTACATTTGTTATGTATGTAATTGATAATATCCTCATTCCAGTTCTTCTTCCTCATTACAGTCCCTTTACCTCTTGCTCGTCACAATTCCCCTTCCGCAGTGCAGTGCCCTTTTCACTTCCTCATCAGACTTTTTATCTTCCTTGTCACAGGCAGAAATAGCCAACGACCTTGGCTAAACGTATGGCACGTGGGAACCCCAATGGGGTGAGAGCTAACCCATGTTACATAGCCTCATTGATAACGGTGCATATGGCATAAGTGAAGGTATTGGAAGATAAAAACTGAAGAAATTACAGGTGATGGGAGAAATAGCATAACAAAATACTATCAGTGAAAAAACATTAGTTGAAATGATGTTAAGGTGCTCATTTAATGCAACAAAACCCCTGAACCTCGGCAGGTGCTGGAGGCTTCGTTCCCTAAACTATCAGCCCACGTTGCACAGTCCTTAAGCAAAATAATGGCATCACTGGAAACTAGAGCACAAGGATGACATTACAGATGGAATCAGAAATCCCATCAGTGGTGGTATCACTTATGGCAGGGGTCTTCAGCCTTTGGCTCTCCAGATAATTTGGCCTACAAATTCCATCAGCCCTAGACATCATTGTTAATGTCGAAGGATCATGGAACGAGTTTTCCAAAACATGTAGACCGGTGCAAGTTTCAGACCTCCTGACTAAGGACATTCTCAATGACATCACTGGTATCATGGTGAAAAATTAACATGCTCCATTTCAGGACATATGGATCATCATGCATACTGAATTGAATGTCAAAAATGCTTTGCCAGCATTGTTAATAAAGGTAGAATTATTTTAGAAAGTAGTTCATGCTCATGTGATGCTACAATTTCATGTAATATAACAAGGGTCTGCAGCCTACAGGTCTCTATGTGTTTTAGACTACAATTACTATTGGCCCTAGCCAGCATATTCATTGGTGGGAGATCACGGGAGTCATATTCCAAAACATGTGGCGAATGTCTGTAGACTCCTGCACTGAAAGATTAAAACCTCTGTGCAGTACATTCACTTCTTTTGTCCCGATAACTCTGTGTCCTTGAAACATGTAACTGTATTTCCTCATGTTGGACCTTTTACAGGCCACTTGCCATAACCTTTACATTTAGGCATGGTTGGAGCCTGTTTTTTGTTTGGTTATACTAACAATTGGTTGTGATATGAAAAATAAATTAATTTCTTCTTATATTTGTTAATAATTGTTCAATTGAGGATGATTGGCTGGGTTCTGGAAACTGAACAGCTGCTGTAATGGATATGGTGGCGGGAGTTGAGAGCTTGACCAGCGCAGGTAGAATGTGTGTGTATATATGAATGTAAATATATATATATATATATATATATATATATATATATATATATATATTTTTTTTTTTTTTTGTAAACAATATTTATTCGTTTTTCACCATACATCACATTAAAATCGTTTTACAGCTTGAGTTACTCTTACAGTTAAATTCTTCTCCCCCCTACCCCTGCAGCCTACGTCCCGCATCTCTCTCTCCTACCCGACATCTCAGCATTGTGCACCATTATTCCTCCCCACAGGACTATTGCTCTCCAGTCTGATGTGTATAGTACTGCTACTAATTGTCTCCAGGCGGCCAATGATACTGCACCCGCTTCCTCCTCCCCCCTTCGTTATCTCTTGCCACACCCCTGTTTCGACGTTCACCCATTTCGTTAGATCTTGCCACCAGACATAAGCTGACGGTCTTACGCGCGCCTTCCAACTCATTGCTATTCTGCGCTTGGCTAAGGTATACACTATGTCTTTGAGTTTGCTTATGTGTTTAGCTCTGCGCGTTCTAGGGTACCCCCTAAAAGGCATGCCCAAGGGGTGCTCACATCTAGGTTAATATCCGCTTCTGCCATGATTTGGGCCACCTCCCCCCAGAATCCACCGATTTCGGGGCAAGACCAGAACATATATACTATTCCTGCTTCTACTTCCCCACATTTCGGGCATGTCTGTACACTTGTGTGTTGGAACTTCGCTATTTTCTTTGGTGTCATGTATGCTCTGTGGGTTACATATAACTGGATCTGTTGCAATCACGCATTTCTCGATACCTTTTTGTGGTATCCTTGTACTCTCATCCACAGCCGGTCTTCCATTAATTCACCCACTTCCTCCTCCCAGTCTGCTCTTGTTTGAACCATTTCTTTTCACATCCTGGACATCAGCAACTCATATATACGGGAGACCTTGTGGCCTCCCTCAGACACATCATAGAACGATTCTATCGCTGCTTCTGGTTGTCGTGCTAGCTCCCCGTCCGACCGCTTCCCCCTTGCAATTCTTACCAGTCGTGAATATGTGATATGCTGTCCCGATGCAACCCTTTATCCTCCACCAATTCCTCAAATTCCTTGGGTTTCCCATCTACCCATACATCCCCCACCAGTGCTATGCCCACCCATTCCCACTTTCTTCTTATGTTCAGCTTAAGTTGTTCATCTACCCCTTTCAGCACCACCAGCGGTATCTACGGGGAACATGGGCGGATTGTCTATAAAATGGCATGCCCTCCACCACATTTCTCTCCCTAGACCAAACAGTCTGCCTTCTCTTTCTCCCAGTTGTTTCGTTAACCACATTCTTTCGTTCAAAAAGTAAGGGGTACTTTCGGCGCTCAACAATTTAGCTTCCAAGGATTGTTCTTCCGATAGCCACCTCGCTACATATTGGAGCTGGCTAGTCAGATAGTACCCTTCAAAGTTTGGCAATCTAATGCCTCCTTGATCGTATGAGTTTTGCAACTTCCACAATGCTATTGTACTCCTTGAGATATGCCAGAGGAACCCTCTGCATATGCTCTGTAGTTTAGAAAAGAATCGTTCGGGTATTACTTGTTGAATGTTTGCAAAGTAGTGTACTAGCCTGGGCAGCACCACCACCTCTAGTAAAGCCGCTCTCCCCATCATAGACAATGGTAATTTGACCCAAAATCCCATACTCTTTTCTATTTTAGTTACCGTCTTTTCAGTGTTATGTCTGTGTTCTTGTGTGGGATCATGGTAAACATCTATATCCAGATATCTAAATGTAACAGTTTCCCAAGTAACGGGCAATACCGGCAGCTCGTGTTTAGGCGTGCCTATATATCTTCCTAGGGGAAATATAGTTGATTCTTGTGGATTAACCGTTATACTAGATGGTCTTGCGTCTCGTTCCTTTACTTCTAAGATGTATTGCAGGTTCTCTTCTGGGTAACGCAGATACAATAGCATGTCATCTGCAAACAGTGATATTTGATGCCGCCCTGCCTTTGTGCTGTTTCCAACCTCCCCATATTGTTGCCTCAGGTACGCTGCTAAGGGTTCCAGCGCTAGAATGAAGAGCATCAGGGACTACAGGCATCCCTGCCTGGTGCCCTTACTTAGCTGCCATTGTTCTGAGATATTAGAGCCCGTTTTTACGCATGCTACTGGCCCACTTTATAGTAATCATACCCATCTCAAGTATATGGGCCCTACTCCCGTATTCCTCCCGGACCGCCAGCAGCCAAGGCCATTTAACAGTCTGGTGAGATTATTGCTGCCTCATGCGAGTTCCCTTGGTTGTAATCTATGACATGGTGGAGTCTCCGCAAATCAGTTATATGCCTATGTGGACAGACCCCGTTTGGTCTGAGTGTATCAGTTTACTTATGACTGGTTTTAGCCTATTAGCCATCACTGATGTCAGGATCTTGCTGTCTTAATTGAGTAATGAGTGGGGTCTGTAGGACCCGCATTCTGTGTCTGGTTTATTGGGCTTCAGGAGCGGGATAATAATCGCCTCCCGTAGCGGGATAATAATCGCCATCTTATACGTTTTGTAAAATTCGCTAGGTAGCCCATCTGCCCGCGGGGCCTTACTAGAGGGCGATAGCTCGATGACTTGCTCTTCCTCCTCCGCTGTTATCAGGATTTCTAGGCTTTCTCTTTCTGCCTCCTGGAGTTTGGGGAGAGTAATCTCTGTTAATGCTTCCCTCATGTCTAGCTCTTCCTCTTCGCTGGAGTTTGCATACAGTCGCTTATAGTATTCTGAAAAACATTCATTGACTCCTTCGTGAGTTTCCTGTAGCTGCCCGTCTATCCCTTGCATTGCTCTAATAGTCTGCCTGGTGGTCTTGCTTTTGCATAACTAGGCTAACAATCTGCCCGGTTTGTCTCCTTCTGCATGCTGCCTCTCCACACATTTATGGTAGCTTAAATTGCCCAGTCTCTCCTAGTGATTTTTCCACATCGTCTCTTCTAGTTTTCGTTCTGCAGTTTGCATGTTATTACGTTTTGCAACCCCTTGGATTTAGTCATTGCCGCTCCTCTTATTACCACCTTAAATGCCTCCCATAATGTCCCAGCCGAGTCTACCCTACCCGTGTTGTGTTTAAAGTACTCTTCTATCTCCACCCTCAAGTCTTCTCGGAACGCTGTGTCTTTTAATGATTCCTGAGTCTCCTTGTAGGGATCCTAGCTCTGGGTGGCCTGATCCGCCATTTCATCACCAGCGGAGCATGATCTGATAGGACCATAGCCTTATATTTCACTTGTGACGCTTCCCATATTAAGTCTGTACCGATGAATATATAAGCGAGCCTTGTATAGAGATTTTGTGGGGCGGAATAATGTGAGTATTCTCTGTCGTGTGGGTGGCACTCCCTCCGTATGTCTACCAAATGAAAGACTTGCAATAGGGTATTAAGTGCTTTGGCTGCCAGGGCCGGTTGTGTCACTTTCTTGGCTGACCTGTCCAACAATGGGTCTAGAGTACAGTTAAAGTCCTCTCCCCAGACCACTGCTCATCAATGTACGGGCTGACCTTTGTATGCAGGGCTCAGAAGTAGGCCGTAGTGTCCTGATTCGGGGCATACACATTGATAGTGCTCACTTCTTTATTCTCCACCAACCCCCTTATCAATACCATCCTTCGTCTTTATCTATGGTGGACTCTAGCAGCTTAAATGGGACATGAGGGGCTATCCATGTTATAACCCCTCTGGCATACGCTGAGTAGGTAGCTCCTAGGGTTGTTCCTTTCCATTTCTTTATTATCACATCCTGCTTTTCTTTGGTCAGGTGAGTTTCTTGCAACAGTGCTATATCTATTTTTTGTTGTCTCAAGTACATCATAACCTTATTACATTTGATATAATTATTCAGCCCGCACACATTCTAGGTTACTATCTTCAGCTCCCCCATCTTATCCATTATCCAGTCCTCCCAGCCCCACCTCCCTTCTGTCCCATCCTGATGTTTGTCTGTAGGCCTGTCCCTTTACAACTTCCCCAATCCCCCCACCCTCACCTCCCTCCTGAACTATCCCCAACAATTGCCCAGCTCCAGAACTGACTCTCAGGCATCCCTGCTTCTCCCTCCTTTCACGGCCTGTTGCCGTTCTTTAGAGTGCAACAGGTGGATACTGTGCTACCAGTATCCCAACTAACTAACCTACTGGGGGTAAGAGCGATGCCTGTGTAACTCCTGCATACTGCTAATAGTCACAGGCGTCATGGCTTGGTTTTCTAATGGTCCAAGTGTCTCTATCGCCAACCCTTATGTTATCTCCCCCACCCCTCAGGTTATACATTAGGGTTCCCCTAGGCGTATCACTTAACACTCTCCTTGCTGTCTCGTTTCTGCTGCTCTGATGACATATTCTGGGAGTCCAACCAGCTGTTGACCTCTTTCGGGGTTTCTAAAAACAGGGCTCTGTCTTTGTGCAGCACCTTCATCTTGGCAGGATACAGGAGCATGAACTTGAGTTGGGCCGCACGCAGTCTTCTTTTCACCGTCCTGTAATCCAGCAGTTGCTTTTGTACCAAAAAGGTGCAGTCCGGGTACGCTATGATGGATGCCAACGCTTGCTGATGGTGGCGCCTTTCCCAAAATGTTCCAGTATTCTCTCCCTGTCCTTGTAATGCAGTATTTTGACTATTATTGGCCTCAGCGGGGGCCCGGGTTGCGGTCTACGCATCAGTGCCCTGTGCGCTCTTTCCAATGTGAATCCCTGGGAGAGCGTGCCCGCTCCAATTTTTTGCAGTAACATGTCTTCTATATATTTGGTTGGGTTATGTCCTTCCTCACCTTCTGGTAGCCCGATGATCCGAACGTTGTTGTGCCTGGCCCGGCCTTCTGCTTCCTCTGCCCTGTTTTCCAGGTTCTGTACTTGCTGTTTCAGGTAGGAGATCTCTGTGGTGTTGTCTTTGCAGCCGCTGGTATTGGCCTGCACCTCCTTTTCCAGCTCCCCTGCATGCTCTGACAATGCTCTGACGTCTTGCCTCAAGAGGTTCATGTCTATCTGCATTGCATCTATTTTGAATTCCAGGGACGTCTTCAATTCCGCTATAGCAGCCAGTATTTGTTTGTCCATTCGATCTTGCGTGGCTCCTTGTTTTAGCTCTTGTGGCTGCGACTTTGCCCCCTCCATCGTTTGCGCTGGTCTGGTAAACGTGTCCTGGGAGTGTGATTTACTTTCTTCTTGTTTGCTTTAGACAACTTTGTTCATGTCCTTTCTCTTAAGTTCCTCTATATTCCTGGCATCCGTGGCGGCACTGGTTTCTTTCATCACACCCAGTATGGGGTAATATTTCCTGGTGTTCTTATACAGGGGCTTATCACTTTATCCTCCTGCCGTATCTCATCTTCCAGTTGCCATGACCTTCTCTTGAGAGCTGTAGTTAGAGGCCTGTTTGTATGTCCTTTGTATGCCCACGCTTCCTGCTGTCTTACCTTCGCCTCCTCTTCTCATTGTGACTCACTGTGTATTTCAGCTCCTTCTCGTTGCTTGACCTTTTATTTCGTTCTCGCCGTCTCCTCTTTTTCTTTTTCTTTACTTTCTCTCCACGCTTTGGGTGTCAAGTAACACAAGCGCCCCCTGGACCACTGGTGGGCCAGTGTTCTTCGAGCTTCTGATCGGTGGTGCGGCCGGTGGCGGACCGTTGTGTCGACTTGTCTCCCCCTCCGTCCAGCTTTGTTGCTCTATTTGTCGACCAACTTGTTGTCTCTCACCTTCGTGGGCCTTTTCGGGAACTGCTTCTGTGAAGCCCCTTGGTCAATCCTGGGTACAAGACCCTCTTGATGCCTTTGTGCTCTTGGGTGTCCCCCCCCTACTCCTCTAGCGTCCTCCTAATTCCAGTCTTTGCTGCTCTTTAGGCAAGCAAGCTGAGTGCCTCCTCTTGGCTTTATGTTCTTTGTTGGGCCCACTGATCATGCTCTTCCATACCTTTTATGTGTTCCCCCTTGTCTGCTTGTGTGAGAGGGGCCCATTCGGTTTCACCTTGCAGGTCGGTTGAATCTGCCTTTCTTCCAGCTCCTCCACTCTGTTACCCCAGCTAGCTTCCAGTACACTGCCGCGCCTGCGTTTCTATTGCCTATATGCAGCCAGGGCTTAATGGCTCACCGTGCTGCGCCTTTCTTTCTTGTCGTCTGGTATTTCGGGGATCTCATACCTGCAGTCTCACCTTTGCAGCCTCGATATTCTCTTCTGTGCAGAGGCCCCTTATAACTATCTGTCGGTCGCCTTCCCACTTGGACCGCTGGCTTCTGCACCGTAGGTGCTCCACTGACCGTCTCTTTGCAGTATTAATGGGGCCGTAGGCGCCACTGCTTACCCTTCTTTAGCAGTACCGCCGCTTTTATGTGTCCAGCTGTTGTCCAATATTTCGCGGGCTGTGGCATTTCGTTTTTATTTCCACCGTGTCTCGATTGCTCTGTGTCTCACCTTGGATTGTGCACTTCTCCTATCTGTGCCCTCATGAAGTGGGCTTTACTATCTCCTCTTAACCGCTGCACCGTTCACTGCCAGGGATGCATTTCACTGTGGCCGCCCGCTCATCAATGCTTCTGCCGGGTGCCACATTGTATCTCTTGATCCGGAGTGATACTTCATTAACAGGTCTCCGCACAGCTACCGGTTACAATGTATCCACACGGTCATTGCTGCTTTCCACCTTTCGCAGTGCATCGGGTCAGTTTCTTGTGTAGAGCGGGGCTCCGATCCCTGGGGCTCTGATCCCTGCCACCAGCACTTCTTATGCTGAGCCTTTGTGTAGTTCCCGGGCAGACGCCATTTTCTTTTTTGTTCTCGTAACCCTGCCTGCTTCTGCAGTCTCAAACTCTGCTTCCCGCTGTTGTTTTTCCTCACGCTTTATACAAGAGAATGCCCTTATACTTAAACCAGCAGTTGCCCATTTTCATCCGAATCAGTGTCGGATCTGCAGGAGCATCTGAAATGCATGTCTTAACTTGCGGCCATTTAGCCACGCCCCGCTCAGGTAGAATGTTGATGTTTAAATTGGGCCAGTTACCCTGATCATCCACAGAGACAGCCCAAGCTAGTGGTGTCTCCGAATGAATGTAGATTCCTACTGCAGCTCATGTCCCTGTCCTCTTTCTTTCTGGTGCAGTTTTTCTTGCTGGTGAAGTTTGAACAAGTTTGGCGATTAGCGGGTTCTGAGCCCTAAGATCCTGACAACCTGTCCCTGGCTAGGGTGCTCCCATCACCAGAACCCCGCTCCACAAGAAGCAACTTTGTGTTTGCCGCAGAGCGAACCGATGGTGCTGAACCCAGATCAGCCATGCCCTTAAACAGGACCGGAGGTTAGGGGCGTCCCAAACCGGCTTTGCTGCCCCAATGCTGAATTACGTGGAACACAGGACATTATGACACAGGAAACAGTGCACACATTAGAAAATAGGATCTTGCAATGTGTTCACTATAAGACCTCTGGTGATTTGTCATCTTCAAACAACTCTTTCTTCTGCCCTGATAATTGTCATTGTGGCATAACAATGCTACCCAGCAAGGTATCATAATCACCACTGTTTGTTTGGTTTTGTTCCTGGTCTATTGGTTTTGTCCTTGGTGTATTTCCCACTTACTTGCACCCTATGAAGTGGCACACGACTTGTTCTCATATTTTTGTTATTGTGCTGGACTCTTCGAGGGCATGACTAGGCTATCTGTAAATGTGTTATTGTAAGTAATTTCTGATTGAAATTCACATCCGTGTTCTTTAACTGAATGCAAATACAAATAAAGTAAAACAATCAACCTATTTAGCACACACGTAAGAAACGACAATTTCATTTGAAAATCCTGCAGCGAAGGGAGAAAATGATTTCACAGTCAGAGGATCTATTGTGTCACATTGCAATGCAACCAGACACAGTGGAGAGCATTCACAGTGAACCACTGCATTTTTAGAACAATATTGTGACTCTATACACAAGGGATCTTGTTTAAGCACCCATAATGTTGCCAGGAAAAACTGAGGTACCAACCCTCACAGTTACTTGTGGCGACCATTTAAACTAGGAATGACAAGAAATAGAAGAGTGCTGGAAACCCAGGCGCTAGTACGTAAATATTTAGTATTGTACAAACCAATACTATGTGACCCACAGCAGCAGGTGAGTGTATCCGGTTGAGGAACCTCTGTTCCAAGTTCCAACATAGGAGCATACAATCAATTATACAATCGCACTGCGCTTATGTCCTGAGATGTTTTTAATGCTAATTTGCACAGATTTGGTTTGGTTTGAACCAGCCGAGAGGTGTTTCAAGCGCTGCTCTTCTTCCAGGTCTGGAATATTGTGCACCATAACACATCATTTATTGTTAATATTTAAAAACATCAACATACAGGACACCAAAGCCAGAAAAACAGGGAGGCATTGGGGTACAGTCAAAAACGCCAACAAATTGATTGTGTCCCAAATTAAATACAGATTTACAGAATGACATTTTCTCATGTTGATCACTGTGCTTTAGAAAGACCGAGTAGGGGTAGGAGCCGAATGGGACATGTGCCACACATCCTGCTGCCACCAGTCAGATTGGACCTGTGTCTTCCAACCAGTGATGTCTACACAGAAATACCCGATTGATTCATGGTTTCACCCCTCGGCTTCCTGTGTTCCAGTTTCTTACAGACACGCACACGCAGAACACCCAGACGCCACAGTCTTCTTGTCCTGACGAAGGCCCACATAAGAAAGGCTCATATTCCAGCCCCATAGTGCCGAAACACCGTGGTGTAGACTTTGACCTTTTAGTCACAGTGCTGCCAAATATTCACTGTTTCTCTCGTGATTGTGTTAAATTGCACTTGATGTTGTACTTGTTCATTTGTCATGACCCCTGTCTTGTTATACCTTGACAGCAGGATATGTACTGTGTAGATTTCTATATACTTCACCCCAAGCAATGTATCTTGGATACATACCCATTGTAATTCACATTGCTCTACGAATGCAACAAATGGGTTGCTGTGTCGTGTCTCCTAGCAGACATTTATATGCGGTTGTTTTGAACTAAAAGAAAATAATGTGAAACAATGGAGGTGTGTAATCCATAATTGATTTGGGTGATTTGTTCTCTCGTGTGCTCAAGCGTTTTATTTTTGTGTTTGTTTTACTGACCCGTTCATTTATGTCTGACAACAGTTTAGCCCTCTTGGGTAGAATAGGGTCACAACCAGGAGCCCGTTTGTTTTGCGCTTACCCAATAAATACATCTTTGCATCCCTTGCAGCACCTCATACCAAAGGTACAGATTCTAGTTATATCCTTTATTTTCTCTATTAATCCAAGCAACATATGCAATATCAGTTTCCTAAAGCATTATTTTTCCATCCCTTGCGTGATTAATCCCTACCAGCTGGGATCCCAAGTTGCAAATTCAGATGACTTCAGCAGAGTGACAGAATCTTACTGGAGCGCCTAGCAATGAAAGAGGCCTCCAGCATGGGGACGGTGTTGATGACCATGGCTAATGACAACCAGGTAGTCTGGTGGATGAGTATCTCTTAATTCACTCAGTTGGAGAGTTCATGGTTATTTTAAGGTACTAAAGGTGTTAAAAGCTCTAATCATGGTAAACATGGTCTTGGTGCATATGGGCATTGTGTTAAAAGCAGATTTCCTGACTCACTTGGTGGACCTTGCTCGTGGTTCATGTCTTCCTTAGCTATGAAAATGGCTTTCTGACCAGTAGAGAACTGGTAAAGTTATCAAACAACCTTTATCTCATATAGGTGTAGCATTCAGAAAATCTTTTATGTTTTTTTTCTTACATAGTATCTGAGCCTGAGCCCAGATATTACCGCTTTACCCAGGATCCCTGGTAATAGGGGTGTCCTACCTGTTATGGCTAAGGATATGCTCCTAGGCTATGTTTTAATTGTTTGTAACTTGTTTTGTAGTGTTGCTGCAGCACGGCTTGTAGTGCCTTACCCAGCTTCCCACCCCCCTCTTTCTGCACTGCCTCCCTGCCTTCCTCTCCACTCCTGACAATTGATTGGACTTCTGCCCAGTGATTCCACTGTGCAAATTAACTTATTGCATGGGCCCATTCGAAGCATTGGATCTGCCATGCTGAAGCTGGTGAGTGGGCTTGTCACCCTTCCTGAGTGCGGTGCTCACTTCCCTTTGTTTTTGTTATTGCTTGTAACTTGTTTTTGTAATGTTGCTGCAGTGTGGCTTGTAGTGCCTTCCCCTGCCTCCCACCCCCTCTTCCTGATTTCCCTCCCCGCCTCTCGCTCCACCCCTGCCGATTGATTGGGCGTTTGCCACATATAATCAAGGCCCAAAGGGCAGCCCCCTGTGCCGAAGGGCCCCGAGGCAAAGGACAGCACCTACTGTAAGTAGCTCCAGTCTGTGTTTCCCTATGTTCGCCAGTGGCGCATGCAGTGCAGCCGTCAACCAGCAGTGACTGACAAGGTTATAAAGGTACAGGCAGTGGGAACAGCCGTTACTGCTCCCTATTAAACTGTTCACCTCTCTTAAAACTCATATTACCAATTATTACCAATTATTATTGTGTTGCACGTCGTACACAATTGTATGTTGTCCATATCGGGCACTTAGGCCCTATCCAGGAAACTCGCATCTAGGTCTTTTTTTTGCTTTTCTTCTGTATGTTGAAGCCTAGGCTTTTTCCCTCTATCCAAGAAACTTGGATATAGGTGTTTTTTGCTTTTCTTTTGTATATCGAAACCTAGGCTTTTTCCCTCTTTCCAGACAACTCGCATCTCGTTGTTGCTGCTTTTTCCTTCTGTATGTTGAAACCAAGGCTGTTTCCCTTTATCCTGGACTCTTGAATCTAGATGATTGCATTGCTGTTTTGTTGTAGTTGGTGTTGTGTTTCGCCCTCACCCACTCCCAGGCCTCTCTCAGCCCTCCTCACCCCTTCTCTCCCACTCTCCTCTTTCTCTCCCTTATCACCTGATGAGGTCTCTTGACAATTCCGCTCTCTGAAAGTCTCATACGATCAGGTGCTCCCCTGCTCCACCAGAACTTTCACTAACAGCTTTGCCTCCCTTCTCCAGCCTTGGCTGATTCAGCATTCACTCCTTGCCACTGGCTCCTTCCCCCCTTCTCCTCATGCCCCCCCGAGCATTCTCTTTATGCTCCTCCCTCCCACCTGAGCATTACCCTTCCTCCCCTACCTGTACTTCATCTCCTTCCCTCGTCTCTTTCTGTTACCTCACTTGCATGCTCTGAAATGTCTCACGACCTAGAAGGAATGTTATTGTTTCTTTTCTTACTGGTTCATCCCCATTCTACACTTCCCCCTCCCCCCCTCTCAGTTCTGTTACTGCACTTGCACACCCCAAATTGTCCCAAAACCTATTAGGAACATTGTTTGTCTTCTTCCCTGTTCATCCCACCCTACACATCCCCTCCTCCCTCTCTCCCCCATTTCTGTTATTGCACTTGCACGCTCCGAATTGTCTCGTGACCTAGTTTGAAAGTTGTTTTGTCTTCTTCCCGGTTCATCCCCATTCTACACTTACCCTCCTCCCCCTCTTCACCCTCATTTCTGTTACTGCACTTGCATGCCCCGAATTGTGTCGTGACCTAGTAGGAACATTATTGTTTATCTTCTTCACTGTTCCCCCCCTAACCTTCACCTCCCCGCCCCCCTGTTTTCTTGTTACGGCACTTGAACTATCTGTCTTGATGTGCCTTGAAATTCCATTTGGCTGTATAAGTGTATTACAAATACCCAATAAATAAAAAATAAATGGGCCACTCCTCCATTTCCTTGCTGTCCCAGGGGTTCTGCAGGAAATATCCATTTAATGGCTCTACAGTTTGCTCCATGGCGAAGCAAAATGCGGTTTGCTCAGTTCTTGCAGCTGTCCACCCAGGAATATTTGTCTTTTCTGATTTGGCTGTCCTCCGAATAGCATTCAGCAGTGCATCTTCAGTCATTTTGGAGTCTCCTTCTTGAAGGTTGGGATATTGCCATCTACAGATGGATCATCAAGTATTCTCTAAAGAAGTGACTTTATATAGTCTGGTTTGTTTAACCCAAACCATCCTCTAGGCTTACTGCAACACCCAGTGAAAATAATTCTTGGGTTATGTTAAATTCTGTTATACATTTTAATGAATTTGCATTTGAATAGAATTTGGGGGGAAATGGTGCCCAAGAATGTTCCCAGGGTGCCTAGGTTAAATTCGGCATTTTGTTCATGTGGGGAGTGTTGATCCTTTGCTGCATGTTCTACTGGGTTCAGTTAGTGTTTTGAAGCTTTGATATCACGTGCGTGAAGAAAAATGGCAGATCTCTGTTTTGCTAATTTGTGGTAATTCATTTAAGGTAGGGATCCAGTGACATTTTGGAACCTTCCTCTGGTTTTGTGTTAGTATTGATTCCATTAAAATAGCAGCAATATTTAGTTAGTAGTCTTCTACTTTCAAGATAATTCCAGAAGACGTGGTCATGTGCCCAACTCAAATGTTCAGGCCACCATTATTTTTCATTGATTTCAATAGAGCTCTACCCAGGCCTGACGAATCCAGATGAAACCTTAAGGCAGGGACATGACCTAATCTAGCGCAAACACCATAGATATGTATTTAAGAGATTTCAGAATGCAACTAATATTGGGTTGTTTATTTCTTATGGTCCCAATAATAACAGAGGTCTGAAAAATTCTACCAGAGGAATGATGGTTCAACAGGGGATATCTCTGTAGTTTTGCAATTCATCGATGTGGGACAAGTCATTTATATTTATATGGCCTAGAAAATCCAAGGAGTTTCAGTCCTTCCCCATCAAACATTTTCACAAAATGACTATTACACAAATGTATTCTGGTATAGGTATTCTGGTATAGGTATTTTAGTCTTGTTTCGCATTGTATATAGAAGGCTGTTTGTACAATTATGTCTTTACTTTGGTGAATCTTCCGTAAGTTTGAATTGTGATGAAGATGAATCGCCAAAGGTTTCATGTTTAAATTACTTACCTGGTCGCTCTTATTGCGCCTAATTCAGTACATCATTGCCACAGTCCCAGATCAGAACTTTCTGGCTGTTTTTTCACAAAGCAACAACCTTCCTTTATGACTTGAATGTCTACTATTTGATTGTCGAAGGCTGAATCTCTTTATAGAGACCGGGATGGGCAAACATCTGGTTTTTATCCTAAAGGTGACATGTGGGTTCCTGCCAAAGATGTGGCCCCCCTCATTATATTAATATTAGTATGAAGATGACTAGATTAAGGGCTAACAAGTACCATGTACTATGTCAGTCAGTGGGTCTCCAAGACCATTCCACGAGAGCCAAATCAAAATACATAATAGTTATGATAAACAACCACTTGGTGGCAGGGTAATCTTGAAATATAAGTAGTACGTGGCTTTGTTATGGTGCTTGGTAATTCAAATGATGATTGAAGCCACGGTAGATCTGGGCATTACACATTTCAACTCTGTGTGCCCAGGCCAGCTTTAAAAAGGCTGTGTGTATCTGGTATGACTGCCGTCTCTGCTCAACGAGCAGAACAATTAGTCAGGAGCACTGTGCCTCCCTTTGATCCTTTGTCAGGTCAGATAACACCTCTCTCCAGCCTAGAAACCACCCAGCAGCAGATTCCTGGGCACACCCTACTCAAATGGACCAACTTCAAACCAGGATGTTGCATACCAGTGAGCCTTTGAATTGGAGTATTGGGAAGAGGTTGGGATTAGACAGTCAGAGAGAGTAGGAAAAGGTTTCATCCATCTTGGTTTTCTGTGAGCTACTCTTTCTTTTCTGTCTCCCTCACATCCTGCACAGGAAAGCCCTTTGGGTATAATGCAAGAAGGCACTTCTTACCCTAACAGGTATTGGACCCCTTCAAGCACGCTTGCGTATATCCAATTCCATGCAGCTGGTAATAAGTAAGGGGTCTCCCACTCCTTCCTTGATTCACTTTTGGAACTTTACGGACACCAGGGAGAATTTATCTAGACACTTTTGGCAGAGCAGCCCTTTCCAAAGCCCTCTGCCAGAGGTGAACACAGGTCTTCCAAGGCAAAGGAAAGCTCTACTCCCTACCCATCCCAGGGCCCATTGGGGGTGACTTTGCTGAGGACCAAGAACTGCCACTCTGCTAGTAATGCTCTCTATAGTGGAAGAGCAGAGACTGAAAAAGATGTGCCTTGTCCTAGAGCCCCCTGCAGTTTGTCTCACAGGATCCAGAGAATCTAGAGCAGCCAGATGTCCTGTATTCATTGCTCGAACCACTTTCAACTTAATTCAATGCTTTTCAATCACCAGGACCCGCAATGCTGTCTTGCTTGGTACCAGTTCAACACTGCATCACCCCAGCAGAGCCCGTCACCTGTCCGGCTCGAGCACCAACGCACTGTGCCGCTGACTTCTAACTGCCGCATTTCGAACCAAGCATCGACCCACCAGAACTTTGCATCGAGCCTCGGCTTGAAACGCTGTAGTATTGTGCCACTCATCGATCTGACCCAGTGGTAGTAATCATTTTGAACTAAGCTCAATCCTCGAACCGCACCTGGTTATCCAGCGACCTGCATCTCGACGATCCCTTTGAACTGCAAAGAGCACCACATTAAACCCGACTCAATGTTGAATTGCTGCCTGGGATCAATGCAACTTGCCACTTTCAAACTTGGTTCAACCCCAACCCACAAGCATTGCGTTTTGAAGCCTGGTTGGATTTGCATTATTTTCCTGAAGAACATGTCCTGTAAGTGACATTGTTGCAGTTCTTGCCTTTCTTCTCACTGCTTTAGTATCCAGACTGCTTACACATACCTGCTCTATAACCAATAAAGTGATGGGTGGAATGTTTTGAATTAATCTGAACCACTGGCACTGCTCTGGGCAACCTTCCACACCACTTTTTAGCCTGTCTGTGCCATTGCAAAAGGGGTCCAGCCATATGCAAATCCGTCAGGTACTGCCACCTGCTCTGCATTAGTTTGCCTTCTTTTACAGGGGTAGGTTTTTATAGTGTTTTTTTAGTAGTGGATTTATTTTTTATAAAACCTTGATTAGACATTATTTTATTTTGGAGCATATGTACTATTGCTGTTTGGGTTGATGCTGTCTCATATTCATCCCCCCTTCTGAGAGTATACCCTTCCTCAGTGCACTGAATCATAAAATGTAAAGGTAGTATATCTCTTGGCTGTGCCTGTTTGACCTTTACCATTGGGATCACTGTTGCTTTGCAGAAGTGTGAGGGCTGAGCAGGCGGTTTAGCCACAACACATCCTTGTATTCCTGCATAGCAGAAGTCATTTTGTCACAGAGACCTGTTTAATCTTTTCAAAAATTGAGCCAGTGCTGAAGTGCTCTGACTGTTCTCGCTGCACCTAGAAAGCCATGAGCTGGGAGGCCGTTTCAGAGCTGTGCCAGCTGTTGAAGGGCTGCCCTACCCAGAGGTAGCACTTCAAACTGGGGTGGGTGAGACTGCTCAAATATCCAATCTACAAAGGTGGCGCTGTTGAGCAGCCCAAGATGGCTGCTTAGCTTCGGAGCTCCGTGTGGCTCTGGCAAAAATCCGCCTACAACTGCGGCTAACTTTAGCCTGAGTGCTCTGCCCCCCCTCGGAGGGCCCCCACTGTGCTGACTGTGGCCGGCCACGAACAGGTGGGACTGCACCATCAGCCGCGGTGGCCCCCACACGGAACGCACCGCTGTGTGAGCGGGTCTGCCGCAGGGGCCTGCGCTGGAGCACGCCCCAGCCCCCTCCCTTACCTCAAGTGCCGGATTCTCCACCATTAAACAACGTGAGGCGGCCGGGCTGGAACCTGGCTGCCGCGTGGGGTCCGTGGCTCACGGGCCTGCGCAGAGGCCCCCACTGACCAGGTGAGGAGCGGGGGAGGTGCCCATACTGGGGTAATTGCAGTGCCCTCCGGACCAGCCTTCAGTCCGCCGCCTTGTTGCTCATTGGGGCTGCAGAACTCTTCCTCCTACCCTAACTTGGGCCATTATACCTCGCCAGCTCATTCTGTAGAGTGGGCTCACAGGAACTCGTGCTAACAGCACCGGACACCTTTCCATCCCCCATCACTGGGGCTCCGGGCTGCACCATAACCCCCCCTTGCTGCCGAACAATTACAATTAAGGGGCCCCTATGAACGTTGTGCGCTCGGCCTCCATTTCCCCTCTTCTTGCAGCGACTGGGCTCCTGTGGGAACGCGACCTGTCGGGCTGAACCTACACAGCGCCTGCCAACCTAATAAGGGAGTGAACCCTTATACCACAACTACTACAGTTTTCCAGGTAACTGCTTGCCTCCGTGGGTTGGCGACTTCCCCCTCTTGGCCCCACAAGTGGCCCAACGCTCTCCATCTGGCTGCGGCCTCCTTGCCTCCACTGCTGCCATAGCCTGACCGCCCGCTGGCACAGGTGTAGTGCCTACTGTCCTCCAATACCTCGGACCCTTGGCCGTGCACCATCCCCCATTGGCTGCACTTGTGGACCCCCGCCACATCCAGGGCTGTACCAGCAATATCAAACAGATCCAGAGGGGCCTCTAAGGGGGGAGCCATGGATACATTTACCAAGACTGTTCCGAGGGCGGAGGCAGGACACACATCATCCCTGCAGGAGGAACCTGAGGCTGACCCTCACCCCTGTGCAATGGCCCCGATTTGACTACACTTAGGGAATCTATGGCCAAAAATTTCACCTCCTTTCATGAGAAGTTGGACGACATCAATGCCAATGTCGCCTCCCTAAAAACACGAGTGGATCAACCAGGGACCAGAATCACTGATGCCGAAAATAGGATATCGGCGAATGAAGATGAAATTCATGTGCTGCAGAACACTGTTGCCTTCTTGTCGCGTGACATGAAGAGTGTAAGAGCAAAGTGCGACGACTTGGAATTGCGCTCTCGCAGAAACAACCTGCGTATTATTGGGGTCCCTGAAAAAACGCCCTTAAGGGACGCATGGAGGATGCCGTCGAAGCCTTACTCAAAGACCTGCTAGGCAATCCGGCCCTTTCACCGTATTTCACAGTTGAACACACCCACCAAGCTTTGTCACCACGCCGCAAGCCGGGCGACATCCCAAGGCCCATCAACGCCAGGATTCTTAATTACCGGGACAGAGACCTCATCCTCCGCCTACCACGTCAGAAGGGAGACCTATGCCCCGAGGCCCACACCATCAGGATTTTCCCAGATTTTTCAATAGCGGTACAACAGGAGAGGCGCTAGTTCCTCGGGGTCAAGAAATTGCTTAGCGAACGCAATGTCCCATATGCCATCCTGTTCCCGGCATGTCTCAAAATTACTCATACGGCAACGGCAAACTGTACTTCTTTACTGTCCCGGACGAAGCACATACCACTTCATAACCCAGCGGGCGGCCGTGCCAACGATGATTAACCAAGTGCGATCTAGCCCGAGGTGGCCTAACCCATTTAGTAATCCTTAACTCTGAATGTGACGATGGCAATAATGTACTGCAAACTCAGCGAACTAGGCCCCTTCCACATGCATCCGGGCTATGGCTCAGCCCTTGTACTATGGACATTGATCTCCTTTCCCCCCCCCCCCAGTGTGTGGAGCTGGCCATGAGCCCTAGATACTTCTTCAGTGTCTTCTTGCTTTCGATAACCTACTGGCTTTAGGGGCCTGGCATAGGGTCCGTATACCGCAGAAACCTGTCTCTGACAGCTCACGCTGTCCTACATGACGCTCAGACGGCCGACCACACGGCAACACCAAACCTCGCTGCAATGCAACGCTTACGTTTTGTTGGCTGTTACTGCTTGTTGGCCCCTGTTGGGCCTTGAAAGGGGCATATCCCCGTTGGATTTTGCCCTCCGACCTCTACTTTTCAGTGAGTGTCGGTTCAATTGGTGACGCCTGCATTCGGGGTGGGGGGGATCTCCACTGCAAGTTGGGGGTGGGAAGTGAGGGTGGGGGGAGGTAATGTTGGGGATTGGGGAAACGTTATTGCAAAAGGCAGAGGCAGACTGGCAGACAACACGACATCGGGGCGCCCACATAGGGACGTGCCCCGCCCTACAAGTAAGCTACGGCAACAGTGGTGGGATGTTCCCTAGACTCTTGAAATGCCTACAACAGTGATGTCCTGGAACATTCCGGGCTTAAGTAACTACACCAAGGCTCGTAAAATCATGACCTACGCTAATAGATACGGTTGCAAAATATTAATATTGCAGGAAACTCACTCCACGGGCCCTCTGACTAAGTGTATGGCACCATCATGGGGACCCCACAGATATTACACCTCATACTCAACTCGGGCCAGAGGGGTGTTGACAATGATTCACAAATCACTTAAGTTTTTACTCCACAAGAGCTATATAGACCCCGAAGGAAGATACATTATATTGCACTGCGCAATAGCTAACAGAGAATATTTATTAGTGAATACCTCTTGCCCTTTTGTGGACTCCCCCGACTTTGTCGACCAGGTGGTATCTATATTGCTGGGCTATGGGGGGATGCAGATCATCTTAGGGGGGCCATGAATTTCATATTAGACATTACACTAGACAGAACAGGCACAGCTCCCAGACCACTGTCCGGCACGGCACACAGACTCCTAGCACACAGCTCAACACTCGATATTCAAGAAGCATGGCGGGCACTACATCCACAAACATGTGAGTACACTCACTATTCCTCAGTACACAATAGCTCCTCTAGAATTGACATGTTCCTTCTGTCAAGCGCAATGCTGGGGAGAGTGGTGGAAACGCAAATACTTGCTCGCACCCTATCGGATCATTCACCGATTTTGATATCCCTAGAACTGGGAGCATCTGCCCCAACCATTAACACATGGCGATTCAAGTCTTCCACCCTACGGGTTATCGTATTCAAGGCAGACATTCTTGCCGACATCCAGTCCTATTTTGAGCTTAATACACCCCAGTCCACCTCATTGGGAGTCCGATGGGATGCTTTCAAAGCCTTTATCAGGGGAATGTCCATATCTAGGGAGGCAGGAGTCCTTAAAACTATAAGAGCGGCCCTTGGCCGCTCCGAAGCCAAACTACGCGAACTAGAGAGGGCTCACCCGACGTCAGTTGATCCTACTACTCTTTCCCAAATTAGCAAAGAACTCCAATTCGTTAATGAACAGGCCACCAGGGAGGTTCAATACTTTACCCGTCCACAAGCTCCCGGAAATATGGAGAGGGGGGATAGACCCGGCAAAACACTGGCCGGCTTGACTTGGGGTGAGTGGGGCCAAACTCAGATCACTTGTGTCAAGGATAGCCAGGGGGCAGTACGGTGGTCCGACCAGCAGATCCTGGAAGTCTTCACGGACTTCTGCTCAGAACTGTATTCTCAACCCCCCGAGCACACTGATTCCCATATGCGAGACCTCCTTGAGCAGATATCCACGACTTCTATCTTCCCCGCAACCAGAGACCAACTAGACTTCCCCATCCTACTAGACGAAATAGTTGAGGCCATATCCAAGTTCCCTAAGGGAAAGGCACTGGGTCCCGACGGGCTGACGGCAGAATTCTACCAGGAGCACGTGGCTATACTGGCCCCCAAAGTACTTGAAGTATGGAACGAGTCATTCCGGCTAGGGTCCCTTCCCCCAACATTGCGTGAGGCCGTTATAACGGTTCTACTCAAACCCGGTAAGCCCAACGACGAGTGCGGATCATACAGGCCCCTCTCGCTAATGAATTTGGACACTAAAATCTTCGACAAAGTAATTGCCAATCGCTTCCTCCTGGTCATGTCATTTATGGCCCATGACGACCAGTCAGGCTTCGTGCCTGGGAGATCTACATCCCATAACATTAGAAGGTTGCTTAATGTCATGTCGCGCATTGACCAGGGTGCAAGTGCAGTCGCACTCACATTAGATGCCCAGAAGGCATTCGACATGGTGTCCTGGAAGTACTTGTGGTTGGTGTTGGAAACTATGGGCATAGGGCCTAACATGATTCCATATATTAAGTTATTGTACACCTCCCCGGTGGCCAGGGTTCGGGTCAACTCCCAGACGTCGGGCCTGATCCCTCTCTCTAGAGGCAAACGACAGGGTTGCCCGTTCTCCCGATCCTGTTCACCCTGGCAATAGAGCCAATGGCGGACTATGTCAGGGAGCGACACTCACGTAAAGGGATACGGCTGAAAGACTCCCCTGAAATTATTTCGCTCTATGCGGATGACGTGTTATTGTTCATAAGAGACCCTGCTGTTCATCTTGACCCAATCCTACGCGATATCACCCGTATAGGCACACACTCGGGTTCACTATAAACTACACTAAAACTGATATCTTCCTCCTCACCAGCTCCACGCTACAACCCGCCACTGAGTACCCGCTTCGCTGGTCCCCTGACGGGATCAAGTATCTGGGAGTCCAGGTGTCCCTGACCAAAGATACATTACTAGCAGACAACTACCTGACCGCGGTAGAGCAAGCTGAGGCCAAAATGGTGTGCTAGCTCACCCTTCCACTATCACTAGCTGGGAGACTCTCACTGGTAAAGATGATTTTACTCCCCAAGTTGTTATACATATTCAGTAATGTGCCTATCTGGCCCGGAAAGAGATACTTTACAAACCTACACAAGCTGTACGCTCAATTCTTATGGCACTCTGGTGCTGTGCGTAAAAAATTGTCAGACATGACACTCCCCTTCGATAGAGGGGGTTTCACCGCCCCTGATATGCTACGGTACTGCATCGCAGCACAGGCACCGTTTGCTTCTTACTGGTATCCCGGGCCCCCATCTCGTCCCTATGTCAAGCTGGAAACTTTGGCGACAGAAGGCACCAACGTAATGTCTTTAATTCTACATCAGCAGTACGAACCGGATTCGCCCATTGACCCGGTCCAAACCACTGTGCAAGCCTGGGGTTGGATATTCGAAACTTGTGCCGAACAACACCCATACTACAAGTGGCTCCCCGCCTGGCGATTTCCCGGGCTGGAACCCACATATGATACCACCCTGGCGCGACATTGGGAAGCCCTGGGGCACCTCACTCTTACTGATTTCTACCCAGAGGGGCAGTTTATAACACCACAAATGTGGAGGCCGGGTCACTCGGGTTCCGCTCTGGAAATTCTGCAGTTTTACAGACTCCGTGACGCCTTCCAAAATGCATGGCCTGACTTCCCCAATGAACCCCCGGACTTCCCTGGGATTGCCTACATCGCCAATTCGGGCGGCGCCCGTGGGGTTGTTTCTTCACTGTACAAACTCTTACTGACCGCTGCCCCCCCAGCCATCCAGGCCCCGGGATGACTGGGCGTCCGAGCTGGAGTTGGAACTCACTGACCGGCTTTGGGAGAAGATGTGCTCTCATACCAACAGGGTTTCCCTAAACTTTTGCTATCGCACCATACACAGGATCTCTGGATTTGTGCGTTCTGACCCACAGCTCTGCCCTCGCTGCGGCGCAGATGGTGCAGGCCACTTAGACATGTTCTGGGACTGCCCGGGGCTAGCCGCATTCTGGGGCTGGATTATGGAAACACTGGCCGAAATCACTGACTCTGTGGTTGATCCCGTCCCGTTGGGAGTTCTGTTTTGGGTGTGGCAGACTGAAGGGGCTAAAAGTATGGCTAAGTTCCTGAATGTGCGCTGTATAGTGACTAAGAAATGTGTTTTACAGAATTGGAAGAGCTCCACCCCCCCTTCATTCCAGAAATGGTTCAATTTACTCACGTGGTCCCGAAATTGCGAAGAAGAGTTCCTTGGTATGATCCCAGCTCGTTCCCGCCCCAAAAATATATGGTCCGCCTTCAACAGCTACCTGAATAGCTTAGATGATATCTCCACTGTGGACGATTCCCCCCAGTCTTCTCTGTTAATTGCTCAAGAACTTGATGCTCCGTGATGTCTCATTCCCCAACTGCTGTTGTCCCATTGTTTCTGTATACCTCTGTGTTCATCTATACATGTACCACATTTTTTGACTGCTCTGATGTATGTGTATGCTATACGCCTCTGCCAACAAAAATAAAAGTTAAAAAAAAAAATAAAAAAGTAAATCCAATCTACAGTAACCAGTCAGATGCCTACTGAAAGCTTGACAGTCAGTAGGGAGACAATATTCAGACATCAGAAACAACGAGCCACAGTGAGAGTCTACTTATCTGCTGAAAGAACAGCTATGATTGATGAAGAAGGAGTTTGGACTGGAAATAGTGTCATAGAGAGACATAACACAGGATTGGACTGTGGTTTTTGACAGTTTCCAGTGTTTCAAATTCAAAGCAAACTGCCAAATAGTCCAGATGTTACTAGCAAATGTCTAATGTTAGACTGTGCTTTACGGCTGAAAGACTAAGTGAAGGAAGCCAAGAATAATACTACCCTCTGGGTCTTGCCATGCACATCATTCTGTATAAAATCCTAGTTAAGAAACCACTAATGGCTTACGCTTGGACTCCATTGTCTCCTCCTGATTAAATATAAATCGGGATTGATAACCGATTGTTGCAATCAGCCCTACACATAAGGGGTGTATCGGCCACTTTTGCTCCCTAAAAATGGGCAAATGCTCCCAAAAAATTAAAATAGGGAGTAAAAATACTCCCGTAAAGAAAATAGGAAAAACACATGTAGAATCTTGTGTCCCTGCATTCACCCTCACAGCTCCATTGATATGTTTAGACCAGTATTGCAATTAGTACCACAAGAAGAAACTACTATTTTAACTGCCTGATTGGAAGAAGTAAATATGCATCTATTTTAAAAAAAAATCTTGTTTTTCATCATTATAACATACAAACCGCTCCCCACACCTCCAACTCCTTTTTACCCTTGCTCTCCTCCAGGGCAGGTACCACTTTGATAGTCTCAATCCTTTGAAATCCACAGAATTGTTCATTTAGTTGTATAAGTCCAAGATCTGTGTTCTTTGCAGGCACCAGTTCTCATGAAAGTCTTTGTGCACAAATTCCAGCACAAACTCACAATCATTCTTACATTTCTTTTGCTCCCCTTGTATGACATATGTAACCCATTCTAAAGAAACATAATGCCAAATTTTCATTAGCCACTCTTGTTCTGTTAGGGCCATGGATTGTTTACATTCCTTTTGCTATAAGTGACACAGATATGCTTTCCTTTGCTTCTTTACCGTTAAAACCTCTACTATGTCTCCCAAATCCAACATTGCCTTGCCCATATCTCTTTGTATTTGGGGACCAACAATCTCTTTTCATTGCATTGTGAATACTTCCCAAAAAAACTTTGATTTTCGGACACTTCAACCCTATATGGACCCATGTTCCTATTTCTTAGCATCCCCTCCAACATTCACCCGAAGCATTCTTGTAAAACGTATGTAATTCCGCTGGTGTGAGGTGTCATTGCACCATTACCTTAACCCACATTTCCCGTATCTGAATTGCCTGCATCCATTTTGGGATTCCCTTCCAAGCCACCAACCATTGACTCTCTGTTATGACAGTATCTGTATCTTTCTCCCATAGTTTCATGTATCCCCATTCCACTTAAACTAAATGCTCTCCAATTATCTTGTACAGTGCCCCAACCACATGTCTGTCTCTAGAATTTGTAGTGATATATTTTTCAAATGGGGTTAGATTCCTTATTATGAAACGCTTACTTCCCATTAGCCAATGTCGGAGTTGAGCATACCTCAATCTTTCAGTTTCGTTCAATGAAAATGTCTGTTTACTTTGTCAAAAAGTTATGATTTCTTGACCCTCTCCCATGTTGCGCATCTTTGAGTATCCACTTCCTCCCATGCCTTAAATACGTTTTGCTCTGATCCCGTAGTGAACTGGGGATTGCGAAAAAGTGGTGTAAAAGAGCAGAGAAACGTAGTGATTTTTGATTGCTTCAACACAGCATCCCATACCTGTGCCATCAACGCTGTGATTTTGCTTTTGTACCTATTGATAGGATGATCGTTTTTTTTTTTTACACCAAAGTACTTCCTGAAGGGGTTTACGAACCAATGCACTGTCCATTTGGCACCCCCATTTTCTTCATGTCCCCTTTGAACAATTCCCTGTTAATTCTCAATTGGGCCGCCTGATGATAAAATTTAAAATCTCTGGCTCTCATCCCCCTTGAGTACAGGTGCCGTTAGTGGCTATCATGGAACTCTAGGTTTCTTATCGTGCCAGATAAAATCCCTCATTATCTTATTGAGTATCTTAAAGAATTTTTGAGGAACCCTTATTGGTAATGCCTGCAAGAAATATAACACCTTTGGGGGAACCATCATTTTGATTACATTTATTCTTCCCATCCACAATGTTGTCAGGAAATTGCGTATCTTAAACCATTGTTTAATTGACACCAGAAGAGGAAGATAATTTACTCGGTACATCGACTCCAAGGAATCTGTTAATTGTATGCCCATATATCTCATTCCCCGTGCCGTTAATATGAATTGGTCTTCGTAGCCTTCCCTCTTTCCTGATATTTTCCATTCTTGGAATTTCATCATTACTGATTTTGTATGTAATTTTTAAGCCCGCCACCTCCCCAAATTGTGTCAATTCTATTGCTAGTGCTGGCAGTGAAGAGGGCATATCGGTCACTGTTAACAATAGATAATCCACATACGCCATTACTGTAATTGATTTTCTCCTGTTAAAAAATTGCATACCTTTTTGATTATGTATTTTCTCCTCGTTCCTGATTCTAGACCGCAACGGCTCAAGATGTAATGCTTATAATATCAGAGATAACGGGCACCCTTGTTTGGTCCCCTTAGTAGCCCGAACTTCATGCGAGAGATCACCATTAATAGCTTGTCGAATGATTGGGGATTTGTAGTTTGTTCTTACCATTTGCAAGAACCTAGGACCAAATCGCGTAGCCTCCATTGTCAAGAATAAAAAGGACCATTCAACTCGATCAAACGCCTTTTTGGCATGTAGCGTTACTCAGCTGATAATCCTGCTTTGTTTATTTTTTCAATCAAATGGCTTACCCATCTTGTGTTGTTGAATGATTGTCTACCCATAACAAACCCGGATTGATCCGGGTTTATTAGTAATGGTATTAGTCTTCCCAGTCTGGTTGCTAATATTTTAGTATAAAGCTTGACCTTTATATTGATGAGAGCTATGGGTCTGTAGGATCCACATTGAGTCTTATTCTTACCTGGCTTTGGAAAAAGCCCCACCTTTGCCTCTTCCATTGAGGGTGTAATAATACCCTCCCTCCCGAAGAAGTTAAAAAGTGAGGTCTACACTGGAGTCAAGTCCTCTATATAGATCTTATAGAATACTGCTGGGAAACCATCTGGTCCGCAGCCTTGTGAAGAGGTAGAGACTTTATTGCCTCCCGAACTTCGTCTAATGTAATCTCACCCTCCAACAACTCTTCCCTGTCGCCTACGTCTAGACTCTTTAACCGGTAATGATCCAAGTATGCCTTTTGTACTTGGGAGTCTGGGCGGTCCGAAGTATATAACACAGAATAATACTCTGTAAATGCTTCTGTTATTGCTTTGGAGGAAGAGCTAATATTATCTTGGCCAGATTAATTAGTGTGAATAATCGTAGCTTCTTCCTTCATTCGGAATTGTCGTGCCAGCAATCGATCTGCCTTATTGGCTTTGATGAAGTAACTGTCTTAAATACAACAGGGCTTTCTCTGCACGCCTCGTCTGTAACAAGTCTACTTGTCCTCTGAGATACCTAATATTTTTTCTATATTCGTAACCCCTTGTTAGTTTCCATCTCCTTCGTAATAATTTTTAATTGCGGTTCCAGTTCTAGTTGGGAAGCTGTAAATTGCTTCTCCCTTTGGGCTTTTTTCACAATACGCTCTCCCCTTATGGTCGCTTTAAAAGCATCACATACCCATTTTTCTGGTGTCCCGTTCATTTCTAAATATTTGTACATTTTACTCCGAATTTCTTCACCCACTACCTGGTCTTTGTTCTGGGAATTTCCACTGCCATAACCCTGCTCCTTTGTTTTCTTGGAAAATTATTAACTTTAATGGTGCATGGTCTGATAAGGCTATAGAGCCCGTATCCAACAGCTGTATTCTCCCTAACAATGAAGCTGAGACCCACATATAATCTATCCTCGAAAATGTCCGATGGACAGATGAGTAGAACGTATACCCTTTATCTTCCTGCTGAGTTTCTTTCGAAACATTTATTAATGATAAGTTGGCCATGCTCAATTTAAAAATTCTTGAGTAGGGGATCGTTGCCAAATCTGTCCAACCCTGCTCCTATCAACTTGAGGAACCCAGGCCATATTAAAATCCCCCTTCATCATAAATTGTCCTCCTGCAAACCATTCTAACTTGCCGAGAAACCCCTGTAAGAACGCGTCTTGCCCTGAATTTGGAGCGTAGACTATAGCAATCATGTATCGCGTTCTCCCCATTTTGTATTTTGATTAATAGATATCTTCCCTCCTTATCCATTTCTTTGGCTAATATATTCTGACCAACCCGATCTTACCAGGCTATTAAGACCCCTCCCTTCTTTCCCTTATCATTTCATTGTATAATATGTGGGTAACCAAATAATTTCAACTTGTTTGCATCTTTCCTTGACACATGGGTCTCTTGAAATGTCACCACATCAGGCTTCTCTCGGCTTAGGAACGATCCGACTTTACCTCTTTTGACTGGGGAATTTAAACCCCTTATGCTCAAGGTTAAGACGTAGATTTCTTTCTTACCTCCCATCTACATATATATATACACTCTGGTTGTTGCTTTGGTAGCCGACCACCCTCTCCCCTCTGAACCAATTTCCCCAAACCACCCCCTGTCCCCCTCCCTCTCCCTATTCCCCCTCTTCTTCATGGTCAAGCCCAACCTATTCCCCTTCCTCCCACGCATTACGCCATGGAGGTTGATCTCTACTGCACCCCCCCTAGATTAGTTGTGCGGGTCTACCTTTACCCATCACACCCCGGATTCCAAGTGCCGAAAACTACCCCCTGCCCTATCGACACCTCCTTGGGATCGTTCTCACAATGTTTTATCTCAAGATGATTTAGTTTATTCCCATCCTTTGTATCTTTCTGTCTCACGAACATTATGAGCTTCCGTTTTATGATTCCCCTCTTCTTCTTCTGTCTTTAATATACGTAATCCTTCTTCATACGAGGTGATTTAATGTTGTTGTCCTTCCCACGTAAACAAAAGTCCAAAAGGAAATGCCCATCTATAGCAAACTTGGTTTTTGATCAGCACTTTTACTACTGGACCCATGAGTCTTCTCTTTGAAAAGGTTACTTGCGCCAAGTCGTGGTACAGTTGGATTTCTGACCCGTTGACCTTGGTAGGAGTTGTTTTTCTTGCTGCCTATAGAATTGCCTCTTTCTGTCCCTAACTTTGTATTGCCACAACATCATCTCTGGGCCTCGCTCCTGGATCTTTACGTTTCGGGCCTACTCTGTGTATTCGGTCTATCAGGACATCTTCTCCTGGTTCCAAGTCTAAAAGATTGGGGAACACCTGTTGCATAGTTACTCTTAAGTCTCGCCCCTCAATCATTTCCGGGAGGAATTTGACCCGAATATTGGATCTCCTTGATCTATTTTCGAGATCTTCCATTTGTATTTCCATATGTGGGTCGCCGTTGCCAGCTGGTCAGTCAGTATATCTATTTTACGTGTCTTCTGCAATATCTTTAATCGCTGTTTCATTTGTTTCTACTTGGTCTGCTAATTCATTGATGTCAATTTTCACCTCCTGTACAGATTGTGCGAGTTCTGTTCTTATAAGTGCAAGTTGTGCCTGAAGCGTTTCCGTCATTTGGTGCTTGAAGTCATTGAAACATTGTTGAATCCTGCTCGATCATCTTTGGCGATGAGACCAGTGGAGATTCTTGGAGGGTTGGCAGGCGTTCATCAGTAGGCACCTCTTCCCCTTCTTTGCGCCATAGTTTCGGGAGCGCACCTTCTTGTTTTTTCTTTTGCAATTTGGGAGTAGGGACCCCCTCCATAGGTTATCCCCTGCTCATCCAGAACTATCAAGGACCACATCGACACCCTTGCTCCAGCCTTGGCCAATTTCTATGATCACTCCTTTGCCACTGGAACTTTCCCCTCCCCCTTTTGCACTCTCTTGTGCAACCCCTTCTAAAGAAGCCCTCTGCCGATCCTTCCTCTCCGGCTAACTATTGCCCAATCTCCATCGCTCCTTTCCTGGGCAAACTCTTGGAAAAGCTGGCCATCTCCCAGCTTGATCTACATACTGAACCTGTTGGTTGCCTCCATGACCACCAGTCTGGCTTCAGAGCTGCCAGAAGCACAGAAACTGCTCTTCTGAACACCAGTGAAGACTTGCTCTCCAATCTTGACTCTAAACTCCCTTCCGTCCTCCTTCTCCTTGATCTATCCTCTGCTTTTGAAATGCTCAACCATGCCATCCTGCTCAATCGTCTCCGGGACAAACCTTTGTATTACTGATCAGGCCCGGGTCTGGTTGGCCTCCTTTCTCACCAACCAACCCTGTCACGTCCAACTCTCTCTACTTGTGGTGTTCCCCAGGGATCTAACCTCTCTTCCTGGCTCTTCAACCACTACCTTCGCTACTTTCTGCACCAATTTTCAATGTTATGCGTATGACACTCCATTCTCTTTCATGCTCCACTCAGCCACCTCTGCTTTTTCTCTCATACCAGACTGTCTGGCTGCAATTCAGGAATGGTGTGCTGCTAATGATCTCTGCCTTAATGCCAGTAAGATGGAGATCCTCCTCCTTGGGACACACGCTCCCTCGTTTCCTCTCTCTCTATGGCCGCCCACTCTGGGCCCTCTTGCTGCTCCTTCCTGGGAGGCTAAGAACCTTAGTGTCATCTGCGACTCCACTCACTCTTTCTCTCCTCACACTGATGTCTGGAAGAAGTCAAACTATCAGCTGCACCTCCTCAGAAGTATTATTCCTTTTCTCACTTTCCCCCAGAAGCTCAGTGTCTCCAGAGATCTGGTCATCTCTAGGCTGGACTATTGCAACAACCTCTTTCTAAATCTTCCTGCCTGTACTCTTCGACCTTTACAACTTATCCAGAACAGGACTGCAAGCCTTGCCCTTGGCCTCAAGCCCGTGGATCATAACTCTCCAGCTCTGAAATCTCTTCACTGGCTCCCCTTGGCTGCAAGGATCAACTTCAAGACCCTCTGCATTGTCCACAAGGCTTTCTGGTGCCTGGGACCGCTCTACCTCCAACCTTCTCTGCCAAAACATCTTCCTTCTCGAGCTCTCCGCTTATCCACTTCCACTGCTCTGAGGGTCAGATGCTTCTGCAAGCAGAGAGTTGGAGGCAGATCTATCTCCTTGTAGGGGGCCTTCCTGTGGAACAGCCTTCGTGCCTCTCTCAAACTTGAGCAGAACCACCTCTGGTTCCGGGTGCAACTCAAGACCTTCCTTTTCAGGTTCCCCTTTCTCTCTTCCTCGCCCCTGGTGATGCACCGACTGCTCCACGTACTGGTCACCTGATTACCCTCTGAACTCAGGCCCAGGCTCTTGCATGTCCATTTGCCCTCGCACTGCCTCTGTGCTCCCAGCACTTAAGGGTCTGTATCTGCAAGTCCCTTCTCTCTGCACTTATGAGCTGCCCGCTGGCTGCACTTGTGAGTTAGCTGCACTTCCTCCTACCCCTCCCCCCTGGCACTTCTCCCCTTCTCTCTTCCCTGCACTTATGCAATCTGAATGACCAAGGCCTAGTAAGATCGTTATTTTGTCCTGCCTTGTTCTCCCCTCCTTGTCTTGTCGTGCCTAGAAACACTTGTGTACAGGCACGTTATAAATGCCACATCATATCATATCATATGCTCTTTTGATCTATTCCTAGACATTGTGGAATACATCTGCAATCACAAGATTGCCAGCTCCCCCTCTGCCCTTTCTTGTGACAAAGGTTAGATCTTGACGATTTTAGCCCCAACTTTGCGGGAAAGGACAGTTTCTCAAACTGCCCCCACCTTTTACACATCCAACCTAATCACAGGTCACAAATAAAGGATTTTGTTGATCATAATCGGGTTGTTTATTGGCCCTGAAATGTCCACATACCATAAAATCCCTGGATTACTTATAGGTACACTTTAAATTCAGCTCTGACCTCAGCTCAACTTCAATCATTGCGGTATTGGAGTGCTTGCCAATCCGCTGCAGTGCTATTTCAGCTCTCTGACTTCTGGGGCACTTGCGTTTCCTTTTACCAATGGAGTGGGTCCACAGATCCGCCACACACTTTGCAGTCCCTGAGTAATCCACCACAATGTGGATGGTGCTCTGTAGTTCTTTCAGGCACCTGTCCCGTCGTAAGTTCCGGGGCACTCGCTCTCCCTTTTGTCAATAAAACAGATCCACAGATATGCCGCTCAACTACAGTCCACGGGTATTCCTCCTTGGTTCAGACCCCCTTGGTTGCCACTGGCTGCGCTGAGCAGTGCCACGCTGTAACAACACCTCAAGAAGATCGTGGTCCATTACTAATATTATGCTGCTGAGATCCACATTGTAAATCCTTTTTTCATTTTCAGATCCCGAGATTCTGATGAGGTCTGCTTGTTGGTTGTCAAGTACGTTGCAGATCTATTTCATCTTCTTTTTAGGGGCCGCAGGGAGGAGCCCTCTCCTTACACTGCATCTATCTTGGCGGCCATCTTGGAATCAGAATGTGCATCTTTTAATGTGCATGAATAACTAGGTGCAAATAAATACATATTACAAATACATTTCAGTTTTTCAGTTAAAATATGTTTTTACTTGTTTATAAAATACTCTCATTGGGAATTGGACGTACTGTTTTTACTCCCTAAAAATCATTTTACTGCCAACTTAAAAAAAAAAGGAGCAAAATGCTCCCACTTCCAAATCTTATCTGGAGCGCTGGTTGCAATTGTTACAATTGGAAATACACAAGCACAGCTCAGTGAGTTAATGTACATGCAGCAAAAAGTTCACATTTTCAAATCCAAGTAGGGCCGTGCCATGCTTTCATCTTTCCAAAGTGTGAGAAACCTGAGGGTATTCTCCCAAGTAGATCCCGGGATTCCCTTATTCAGGTGGCCAGGGATGAATTTGCCCTCTCAGATCCCAACCCTAGGGGTAGACGAGTGAGGGAACCCAGGATTATGCTCAGGAGAATGCCCAAAGGGAGTCGCAGTATTATACAGAGGAAGAAGGTGAGGGGGACGAAGGTTTATGTTTGGTTATTCCACTTCTACATCCCTTCCACACAAAAGCTCCCTTAATAAAATCCAATCGCTCCCACACCCCTGGTAAACCAACTAGGAGCCCAAACTACCTCTCCCAGAATCCCTGTCTTCCTATACCCTACCTGAATACTCCGTCATTCTCCTTCCCGTCCCTCTGATTATTACTTGCCGCACTCCCAACCTGCTCAGATAAAACATTACCGCTCCCACAATCCCCCTTGTGAATTTCATGATAATAATCCCGGTCATTTCCGTTTGCTTCACAAACCGTACCAATTTCACCCTTCTGAATTTATCAAACCCCCACCCCACTTTTGACACATCCACTTTCTTACCCTGTGGAAGTTGACATACTAACCCTGGAGCTGTTAACCTGATGGGTCCCGACACAAGGGTCAGGCAAAGTCGGGCAATTGACCAGATCTCACACACCCGACGGCCCTTTCCCTTCCCCAAGGGTATAAAAGGTGGAGCACAAGCGTGCAAGATGAGCAACGCAGACCGCTCAACGAGAGAGCTAACTCACCACCGCAGTTCAAGAGCAGGTGAAAGATGGCCAAGAGGGTGACAAGAAGAGAAACATCATTGCCCTTTCCGACCAAGGCCCGTGAAACCTCTGCAGAAGGAATCGTAAGACCGCAAACAATAGCCAGCGTGTGTTGCAGCAGATGTCACAAGACCCTCCTCCGCTGATAACCAAACCGGGGAGAGACGCTCGTCTCCGTGGTACCAACCTTGACTCCAAAGAGATGGAAAGCCAAGTGGTTCATCACAGCTGGTGAGTCGAGGGGAGAGTCGATAAGAAACAAACTGTGTTGAACGAAAAGTAGCAAATGGCTAATGTGAACTGTGAAAGACTAAAAGAGCTATTGATACAGAAGGGGGAAAACCAGCAACAGAGGAGTCCGGCACCACGTGGGTGCTCACTCAAACTCTGGCCGATTACCCGATTGTTCAAACTACCATAACCAGAAGGCCTTGGGAAAGGTGAGAGGGGGTCAAAGTGGTCATACAGGGGTCTTGTAAATTCCTCTGTACAGTTGAAAGTCTTTGACCGACAGATGATTGTGAAGATAAGGGAAATGAATCCCGCATCGTAAGAGTTGAATGAGAAAAGTACAATTGATAGATTGGCAAGAGTGAACCCAAAAGAGGGATGCCGATAAAAGGGGGTGAACTCTAAAGTCCCGAAAAATACAGTGCATTGACCAGAGTGAATCCGGCCGAGGGATGTCCACAATGAAGTGTATAAAAAAGACATTAAGATTTGCGAGCGCACAACAAAGTTGCATTGAAAGCGATAGTGAACCCGATCGAGGGAGGCAAAAAGTGGAGTCGGATCTGCGCCCCCGAAGAGGGTGGTCGAAGGGTGGGAAGCCAACACTCACCAACCCGTGAATGCAACAAAGCAAAGTACAAGAGGAAAAGCTTTCTGAATGCATGCCATGCCAGAAAACATTCAGACAAATAAAGGCTAATATTCGAGAGTGGTCTGAGCCCGGAAGAGGGGGAACCCCGGGGCAAAGAATGGTCACCCAAATAAAAACCAGCAAAGAACTCTAGACATTTTTGTTGAATCTTTTACCTCAAACCTTGTCAGGCCCTGGCAAGCAAGAAAAAATAGCTATCAGAGGTCCTGGTATCATTAAGAAACTTTCTAGGGATCTGCGCCCGGAAGAGGGGGATCCAAGGGTGAAAGGCATCACCCAACGTGCAAGCAGAAAAGAACCTTTGTTTATTATTTTGATACATCAGGTCTACGGAGGCAAGATACTTTTTTCTAGAAAAGAGACTTAACCACTGAAGGCACTGATGTCTGTAAGCAGAACTGTTAGCTCGTGCTGGGACAGCTTGAGCGCGTGCTGTGCTCCAAAGTCTTACCTTGTCGTCCCGTGCTGAAAACATGGGAGACCCCGACTACCGCATCCTGACTTATTATTTGTGAACACTTCCTTCTTTCTTAAGAACGTTATCCCACAATTCTTTTTGTATTTAGCGTAAGAATTGGCAATCGTTTTTTTTAGTATAGGCCTGTTTTATTTGACAAAGACACCACTAGGACTGCCTTATTATTATTTGATGGCCGAAGCTTGCTCCCATCTTAGATTTAGGTTTAGATTAGGCATTTTTCCAACCTACTTATACCGTTTAATAAACACCCTTGAACCTTGATCACGTGTCTGTCTTTATTGTTGCCACCATGAGTTCCTTACAAAATTCAATAAAAGCAGAAGCATTGGGTAATTGCGATATACCAGTGGATTACAGTAGCATAAAAAAATGAAATGCTGGGAAAAAGCACTATATGAAAAAGGTTTGTAGAGGAGCAGGTGGATGCGTTTTCCCTAGCTTCCGCCCCCTCACTGCCGTCATATTGGAATTGCAGGAGAAGAGCTATATGTGGGATCCCATGTGTTGTCCCTATACTGCATCGAGTGTATGAGAGATGGTATGCACTTAGGCAACCATACTGAATGTATCCTCATGCTGAAAGAGTGGAAAGGATGTCTGCACGCACCATTGGACATCATGTAGTGTTTAGTGAAATCTGACGAGGGCAGGGTGATGTCACGAAGAAGATATACAAGGACATACAGAAACAATATGAAAATACTTAAGAATGATGATATATTTGCAGTGCCAAAAGAAACATGTACGAAATGATAAAGTAATCATATATATAAAGATGATAAAGTAACTTGCTGACCAATAAGTGTAAATATGCAGTAACGTAAGGTAGATGAGACAAATAGAAACCTGCTATAGAGGAAAATATAATGTGGCTAAGGCAGCCAAGATAGGAAGATGGACATTGGCACGTGTTAAGACTCAGCCCAGCTACCTCAGAGACAGACCAGGAGTGTAGAGTCAGGAGACTTTGGAGAAAGTGGGCAAAATAAAGAGGAGTCTATGTTGGCCTAGGATCAAGGGTTCTGTTTTAAGGAATAATTGCAAGTCCCAAAGGGAGGCAGACGGATAAGCCAATGTGCGTAAGACATATTTCTCTTAGTTTAAAGAAGAAGAAAACATTTGCAAGAGCCAAGTATTGTACAATTAACAGTGAAAAAGTCTGTAAAAGATGGAGTCTCTAGGGGCCAAGAGGAGCAAGAACACCCAGTATAATTAAATCAAATCGCAGCAAATAAGAGGTCGAAGTGGACACATTTGCAGTCTCATCACAGGTGGTGAGTCAGAAGTCAAAAACGAAGGCTATTCATTAAGCTTCGGATGAAGATAGTGATGTGCTTACACTCCCTCGAATGTCCCAGAGCAGAGAGGCTACAAGGTCAACTACATGCGTTAAACTTTGGCTTATGGTTGGACTGGTGAGAGATGAGTCTGTAACAGCGCCACAATGCCCCCGGGCTGATGTGCGCTTTAAAAATACGAACAAATAAATAAATAAGAGATGATGAACTAATTGGGAAACTGAGGAGTAATCTGACGTGACTCGAGCATCTAGGTTTTGTTTTGCTTACATGCTTCTAGCGAGCCAAAAGTCCAAGGTTGGATGAGGATGCCAACCAATCAGAAGGTCTATGGGGCAACGTGCTATGCAATGTTGCATAGACCAATCCGCAGCCGTTTTCTTTGCTATAATCAGTATTATACGTATTTAGAGGCAGTTCAAGGTATGCCCTACAGATAAGGGGCAGCCAATGAAGTACTAACCCCTATACATGCCATCAGTACATATGTTACCCTTACCAACCCTTCCCATCAATAGGTTTGGCAGTTTGCCACGCAGGATGACATCATAGATGACGCATATTGGGGTATATAAACTCTGTGCAATCAAGTTTGTGTGTGAGTGTGCAACTGTCAGTCAGTTGGTTGCCAGTTCGCCCTGCTTTATTGAATTGAAAATAAAGTATTATTTTGCTATATTTTCTAAGTCCGGTTATTTGGTCTGCGATCATTATTGGTAATTCCATCTAACACAAGAGTCTCTTCAAGGTGCTAAAGCACTGTTCTTTTTGCCTTTGTTAGTCATGTCCACAGAAAACCTTTACACTAAAGAACCAACTAGATTCTAAACCCCTGGGCCTAGTATGTGTTTTTAATGTGTGGGGAATGCATCTGTCTGCAATTTGCTTAGGCTTTAGCTGGCAGGAAGGTTTAGGAGGCTCTTGTGGCATTCATGCTGGCAGAAGCACTGTGTTCCTTTAGTAAGTGCCTGCTGTTGTTGCCTTCTGAAGTGTGCTCCGTTACTGACCAAAGCACTCGCCTGTGCTTGCACTCTAATAGTTACATGAAACCAGATAGAAATCTGTATTGCGTTGTTTGGCAAGTGACAGGCTCTTAGATTAAGAAGCCTTGGCCAGCCATCAAATAAAGGTGCAGGAAGTTGTCCAGAGAAGATTTTTATTTTTTATTTGAGTTTTATTGATTTTAAAACATAAGGGCAATACATACAGATACGTGCATGTTAAATTCACATTGTTACATCGATATAGCATTGCGGTTGGACAGAGAATGCACTTTCGACTATTATTGTCTTTCCCTCCCCATTCGGGTTGAGTTATTATAAACCCTTCTCCCCCCGCAACCCTCCCCAAGACGGCATGTCGGATTCTTCCAGTTCATCGGCAGGAGCTTAGTTTATATTTAACTTAGTATGGGACATATCACTTGTGGTTTGTTTATGCTCAGGTCTTGTGACAGGCTTGTTGGCTTGTAACGTGTCTGGTGGTGTTCGATTCTCATTCAGGAATGTTGCTTACGGTGATCCTTGATCTTTTGGATTGTTTAGTCTCTGGTTTGCAATATGCTGGTTGACGAAGTCGCACCAAGTTTCCTCATGTCGCGCCGCCTTATCATGAAGGGCTGTCGTGATTTTTTCCATTGTGTAGATATTCGTAGCGATATGAACCCATTCTTTTTTTAAATGGGAGGTGTGGAGACTTCCATTTGATGACCAGGCCAGCTCTCGCGGCTAACAGCAAGGGGGACGCCAGCCCCTTTATCCTGATTAGTTTGTCATCTTACTCTTCTAAACCAAATAATATCAGGAGGGAGGGGAGATGGGTCTCTTTCAGTGCCATCTATTTGTTTAATCCATCCTAGGACTTCGTTCCAGTATATGCAGACTTTTGGGACAATCCCACCACATGTGCCAATAGTTGGCTTCCATTCTGCATTGTCTCCAGCATTTCGGGCTGTTGGTCTGGTACATTTTCAATAGTCTGTGAGGGTCGTACTGCCATCTGTGGAGTAACTTTATTGCATGTAGTTGTGAAGCGATTGATATTTGGGATAGTGTTTTGCAAATTGTGTCTACACCTGCTGGTCGAATTCTCTTTCAAAGTCCTTTTCCCATTTTTTTTTAGACGGAGGCTCGAGATTTGGTCTTTACAGATCAGGGCGTTGTACATGCGTGCTATTAAGCCTTTGTTTGTGGTGGTCGTGGCTAGGATTTTTTCAAAGGGCGTGAGTCCTCTTCGTATCTTAGCTTTCCATTCCCTTTTGGATAGGACGCCTTTCAAACGTAAGTATAGGAAGATCGGGATTGGGCGTATTTGGATGGCTTCTTCTAATTCTGTGATTGGTATGAATTTGTCTTCTCTCCATCGCTGGCCAACTCTTTCGAGTCCTGCATCGAACCAAGTTTGGTATCTAAGGTGTTCCCGGGATTTCTTCTCTGATCCCTGGAGCACAGAGATGGCTCAGGGGTGAAGGCCATGTGGTCACTTCCACCATTCCTTTTCCTATCTTCCATATTTTCCATATTGTCCCCAGTATTGGGTGGTTGCGTAGTCTTCTCGTGAGCTGTGGTCTGGGGACCCATATCCATTCTGCGAGTGTCGCAGGGGTTAGGTTGTCATTGTCCAATTGAACCCATTGCAGGTCCTTCCTGTCCCTTAGATGTGGGATGAGGATTCTTAATTGGGCTGCCTGATAGTACCGCTCGATTTCGGGTAGGCCGTCTCCCCCTTGATCCTTGGGTAATATCAGAGTTTCATACGGTATTCTGGGTTTCTTTCCCTCCCATACGAATCTAGTTATTGCCCTTCTCACTCGTTTGAAGAAGTGTTCTGCAACTGTCACGGGGAGTACCTGAAAGGGGTATAGGAAGCGTGGAAGACTTACCATCTTAATGGCGTTCACGCATCCCATCCAAGAAATTGTGAGGGGTTGCCATTTTGTGAGGTCTGCGTTGAGGGCAGTGAGAATTTGAGGGAAGTTGGCCTCGTATACATCTGCGACGTCTCTCGTCAAGTTGACACCTAGGTATCTTAGTGTCGGGCCTCCGATGGTGAGTCCCAGACGCTCAAATTCTGCTCGTTGCTCCGGTGTAGGTTCGTGTAGCAGGAAGAGGGTGGATTTGGTTCTATTCATTTTGAAGCCTGATAGTGCGCCGTATTCTTCGATAAGGTGAATCGTTTGGGGTACTGATGTCATCGGGTTCTGCAAATGGAGCAAAATGTCATCTGCATACAGGGCCAGCTTATTTTCTCGACCGTTCACATGTAGTCCCTCGACGCCATCGTTTGTTCTGATCGTTTGTGCCAGTGGTTCCAGCGATAGTGCGAATAATATTGCCGAAAGAGGGCATCCTTGTCTTGTTCCTCTACTGAGGGGGAACCATTGTGAGTACTGGCAGTTCACTGCATTGGACGCCCGCGGCGAGGTGTAGACAGCCGTGATTCCTCGTTTGAGAGCAGGGCCTAGACCTATTTTCTTCAGCGTAGCTTCAAGGAAGTGCCATTCGACTGTTATCGAACACCTTCTCCGCGTTGATCGAGAATAGTGCGGGTGTGTTCGACATTTTCTTGGCTTCATGTATAAGATGGAGGGTCTTACGAGTGGAGTCCACTCCCTGTCTTCCGAGGATGAATCCCACCTAGTCGTTGTGGATTATGGCTGACATATGCATCTCTAATCGTGCAGTGAGGACCCTCGTGTAGATTTTGGTGTCCGTGTTTAGGAGAGAAATAGGGCGGTAGGATGAGCATAATTTAGGGTCTTTGTCTTCTTTGGGGATGACTGTAATTAGCGCCTAAGAGAAGGATTCGGGAGCAGTGCCTGATTGGAGGATGTTATTAAAAAGCTCAACCATGAATGGGAGGAGGGTATCGATGAAGCTTTTATAGAACCCTGCCGTGAAACCGTCGTTCCCGGGGGCTTTCCCTGTTGGGAGCCTTTTGATCGCTTCTTCCATCTCCTCGCCTGTGATGGGGGCGTCAATGGCTCGTGCTATGTCCTGAGATAGGCTTGGGAGAGATATCTTGTTCATGTATTCTGTAATTGCCTTCTCATGCAGTGTGGAATCTGAGGTATACAGTTTCTACTAGAATGGCGAAGGCTTCTGGAATATTCGGGGGGTGACCTTTGCGGAAATCGGGCTCACTTTCTATAGCTGACACCCATGTTTCTTTACGTTGACCGTGGAGTCTGGCGACGAGCAGGGCATCTGCCTTGTCCCCTTTTTCGTATTGTTTTTGTTTCAGGTATTGCAGTTTGCGCACAATTTGATCGGTTTCCATTTGCCGCAATTCCTCTCTCTTGGTGTGGCTTCCTCTATTTTTCGGGCTCTATCAGAGCCGGCGGCTTGGGCGCTGTAGTCCAGTTGAGTTATTTCGTTTCTGAGCTTGTTTTCTATGAGTTGGCGTTCCCTTTTCTTTGCTTCCCCTTCTTTGATGAGTATTCCTCTCCACGTGGCTTTCCCTGCTTCCCATACTGTGTTCACCGAGATTTCACCTGTTATTCTGCACAAAGTACTGGTCGATGTCCTTCTTGAGTTGATCTCGGAATATCGGGTGCCTCCAGAGTGATTTGTTGCAGCGCCATTTCGAGCTTCTGTGGGGGAGCACCAGTCGACTGAGAGTGACTGTGACCATGCCATGGTCTGACCACGTTATAGGGGATATTTTGGATATAGATATCACCATCGTTAGTTCCGGAGTGAGGTATATGTAATCGATTCTAGCATATGTGGCGTGTGGCACTGAGTAGAATGTAAAACCTGTTAGCTGAGGGTTCATGTGACGCCATGCATCTTTAAGTTTGTAGGCGTCCATCTTGTTTGTCACTATGAGCGGCCAGACTCTGGTGGGGTAGTTGCCAGTGGGTACCGGCTTGTCTGTCCATTGCTGGGTCTGTCCACATATTGAGATCGCCTCCTAAGATCACTTCGCCTTCCGCTTCAATCATGATTTTGGGGACTATACGTTGTAGGTACCTAGACTTTCCAGAGTTGGGGGCGTATACAGATGCGAGCGTGATGGTAGTGCCCTGTATCTTGCCAACCAATACGAGTGCTCTGCCACTTACATCGGACCAGGTTTTCAGAATTTCATATCGGAGCTCTTTACTGATTAGGATGCCAACGCTGGCTTTCTTGAGTGGGGCAGAGCTCCAGTGCTCGGAGCCTGTCTTGGCATAGAGGACCCTCCTTTCCTCCCCCCTATTGTATCTGGTTTCCTGTACGAAGAGTATGTCGAGCTTCACCCTCTTGAATTCTCTGGACACCAGTGACCATTTGGTAGGGGAATTAAGTCCCTTGACGTTTAAGGTGCCAATTTTGATTGTGCCTAGCCTGTCTCTTGTCATGTCGTGGCTATCGGCCATTTATGTGTTTTCTTGGTTTGCTCTTTGAATCCCATCTTTTGTCGGTGGGTGCTGACGAAGTAGCGGTGTTCTGGTATGCGTTCATGGCCGTCTTGAGCTTTGGAGTTTTCACCTGCCCTCCCTCCCCTCAGAGGCATCCAACGTGATACCCCTTGCCCTCTGTAACCTTTCTTGCTTTTCCCCTCTATCGACGAGGGCTTGCATCTTTGTTTGGTGGCATCCGGATTGGACTAGATGGAAGTAGTCAGTCCAATGTCAGACCACCAGTGGGGACCGTTACCTCACGGTCCTTATCACAAATATATAAAATATATTTTAACAATTTGAGCCCCCTTCCCGCCTCGCCCCTCCCTCCCCCGACACATTAGAATTTAACAATAACTGTTGTAAACGGAAGTATAGTGATACATGCGGTTTCAAGGTTCTTCATCAGCTGACTGTTCCACCCTTTCCTTCAAGGGGGACTCTTCCACGAGTCTGGTCCCATTTTGAGGATGCGTGGATCACCTAATTCTTGACAGTCGCCCATGCTGTGTTATCCGATTATCTGTTTTTTTCGGGTTGTGGATCACTGGGGTGGGTTTTTATTTGCCACTGTCGGGTGTATTGTTGCCTCGCCTATACTTTCTTGACCCCTTCACCCTTTTTCTCCTTGGGCCCTGGAGCTCCCATCGCGTTCCATTCTGTTCAGTTTCCTCTCAATCTCCTTCCTTTGGACCTGTTCCGAGGATGTCTGCGATACAATCTCGGATCTCTTCTTTGGATCGCAGCTGTATCATTCTGCTTCCATGCTCAAAGGCGAGGGAGAAGGGATATCCCCACCTGTATCGCATGCCTTGCTCTTTGAGCCATTTTGTCAGGGGACTGCAGAGACATCTCTGGGCTAGGGTGAGCGAGGACAAGTCCTGAAATATGGTTATCTGGGCTCCTCCCAATGTGAGGGGACCACCGGATCTGGCTTTCTCTAGTATCCTGGTTCTGTCCTGGTATCGATGGAATCTGGCAAGGACTGATCTTGAGCCGCCAGGCGGTCCTCAGGCTCTGTGTATTCTTTCGGTTTTAGGCTCGTCGATTTCCTCATCTGCTGTCAGGATTTTGATGATGTCATGTATTTTCTTTTTAGGTCTTCCTCTGTTTCCCCTTCGTGTTCTGGTATCCCGAAGAACCCTAGGTTGTTCCTTCTTTCTCTATTTTCTAAGTCGGCCATCTTCAGGCGTATTTCTTCCCCCCTCTTCTCGATATTTCGTATCCTCAAGTCCATTCGGGTTTCGAGGGTGTCTATTGAGGCTTGATTGTTCTCAACACCTTCTAGTCTCTCTTCAATGTTGTCCATTCTCTGTGTGATCTTATCTATTTTGTCACCCAGGTTGGCTCCCATGCTTTTTATTTCATTCAAATGGGCAGCGATGTCGCCCTTGGTGGCAGCTGCTCCCATCTCCGCAACATCTGTCGACATTGTGTCTTTGTGGTCAGAAATCTGGGGGGGTGGAGCGTAAGCGTACCTGGCTAGTTTGCTCTTAGTGTTCATAAGGCTATTATTGAGTCAGGGGAGGCACACACCCCTGGTGTGGGGGCCTTAGCCTCTGTACCACCGTGTGATCCGATGGCTTGAGAATGATTCCAGGCCGTTGGGCTGTTATGCAGCCTACTGTGTGGGTAGGAGACTAGTATAGGGGCTCTCTGGACAGCCAATGGCACTGTTGGGCCTGTCCGTAGTCAAGATATTTATGGGGGGACTTCCACTTCAGGCAGAGTCGTAATGCGCACTTCCTATAGGAGTGGGGCGCAGGTCTTGAAGTGGCACAGTCTTATGCATGTGGTTTTAGCGAGGGGTCCAAGGTGGACCTTATCTCCTTTCAATCCGTTGGTGAGGAGTATCTTGGGCTCAACACTGGTACAATTATGATGCCTTTTTGGGGTCCTGTTAAGGGCGTGTATGAGGGATCTAAAGTGGAGTCTTTCTCCTCACTTACGTAGTTCTCTGCTGTGTATGGGTGATACTTTAACTTTTATTGGAGTTGCCAGGCAGCATTGGGAGTCCTGATGGGGTTGCCCCGTGTGAACACTACACACATGAGTGATTGGGCGGATCTGGTGCAGTATGAAGGGTCTGTGCCGTGGAATCTCGTTTTGTTCTTCGAGCGAGGGCGGGCAGATGTTAGGGGCCGAGGCGTTACGTGTCCACGTGATTTGGCAATCGGCGGCAGATTCGGGGCATATTCACATTATTTGTCCTGGGTCGGCCCCAGCTTCACTTTTCCCTAGGGCGCCCTTGACGTGTGCCTGGCCCCGCAACCCAAGCACTGTAGCTTCAGGCGCCGCAGGCCATGATTCCTTGGCAGGTCGTGGGACACGGCACCCCCATTCACCGCAGCTGCTGTTATTAATACGTTTCCCGAGCGGCGGGGGAAGCGCCGCCTACCTCTGGTGTTGACAGAGAGTCTCTTGCGTGTCTCGGCGGGTCACAGGTTGGGGGGCAGTCCCGGGGGGGGCTCGCTAGGCAGCTGCCGAAGGCTTCTCTATGCCACGGCACCTACTGGGCACCCAGGAGAGGGGCCGGGGGGGCAGGCCGCAAAGTACCTCTTAAATGCGTATTGTGGCCAGGGGCCTGCCTCTAGAGCCGCGGCACCGGGCCGTGTACGATCCACTTTCACTTTCAGGCCGTCTCCAGCGGGAAACTTCTGTCTGTGTTTTCTCCGGTACCCCTGGTCCGAATTCCGTCTGATTTTTTTTTTTTCCTGGGTGGTGGGGGGGTCTTCAGATGCACATTTTCCTGTTTCACTCCTGTGAGGGGGGGTCGCAGTGTGGGGGCTCAACTCACATTACGGACCCACAAGGACAGAGCTCACACGAGGAAGAGGGTCATCCGTGCGCCCTCTGGTGGCCAGCTCTCCAGATAAGATTTTTAAGTGGGATTATTTTGCTATGTTTTTTATAGTTTGGAGTAAAATGATAGGGAAAGTTGGGAGTAAAACTCCCAAAGGGAGTGTTTTAATAGGTGAGTAAAATGTTTTAACTGTAAAACAGAAATACTTTGTAATAAATATTTCTTTGCACCAAGTTATTCACGCACATTTAAAAGTTACATTTTTACCAAATCAGATCAGGTAATAGTAGAGTGTTCTCTTGCCACTCATGTACTACTGGTCCAAGCAGCTATGTAGGTGAAAGCAGGGGGATGGGCTTCTATGTGTCAGTTTCCTTTTTTTTTGGGAGTATTTTTAGGTATGACTGGTCCTGCTCCTCTGTGCCTGTCTGATTTGTATCTCAGTTTATTCACCATATCTTTCCCTCCGATTCTTCTCTGTGCTCAACCTCACGGTTCCATTCCCTCCCTGTGCCTCCTCTCACTTCCATTCTTTCTCCCTACTCGCCTGCTCCACTGGAACCAATTAGACATAACAATCAAAGCCAGCCCAATTGTGTATCTCTTCAAAGCTCGGCTTAAACTTCACTTACTGCGAAAGAAGGAGCTCCCTCTCCCGCATCCACCCTTTTGTGTATATAAGTAGTATTCCTCTTTAGTTTTGTAGCACTTGCCACCTTTTGTAGGATGTTTTAATCGGGCAACATTTAATTTGGTGGTACATTCCACCCACCCCAATTCAGGCTCGCCAATTTTGTTTCTTTATTTACTAAAGTTCTTTTTATGAATCTGGGACCCCCAATTTAATAACATTGATTCCTTACAGCTTACCTTCCCTTTATGGACAAGAGACACACGGTTGCACAGAAGGTATATTTATTAGCGAAGAAGTTAAAAAAAATGATGATTTGATTGGCTTCTTCAACAATGTATAATTTCCCCCAACCCTCCTCCATACTAGCCCTCTCCACAAACTGACCAAACAGCTGATTTTGCTCTCGGCACACCACCCCTCCCGACCTCAAACCAACCCCAACACCCAGAGTCTGCGTGGGCATAGAAACTCCCTCGAGTCGCTGCAAAGAACTGATAAAACAACGTCCCAGTCAACCCCAAATCTTTGCAGGTCCCCCTGCACAGAATAGGTCACTCACTCTAGAGCTACAAAGTTCCAAACCTTGGACAACCATTCTTGTTCATTGGGCACTGCCTTGTTCTTCCATTTTTTTCCACCAATAATAATTCTGCTATGCTAAAGATTATATAGGCCGCCTTCTGGGTCCTAGTGGCAAAAGTCTCCAAGATGTCCCCGATCCCAAGCTTGGTCTTTGTGGGCCTGTATACCAAATATTCCTATAGAGTATGTGTGAAACACAAACTACCCCTGTGTCCTGTTTTGTGGCACAACACTTTTAGACCACCTATTATGACATCAGATGATGGTTTAATATACCATCATGTTAAAAATACCCAAACTCAGTGCTTTTTGCTTGTAACATATGTATTTGTTGCTTAAATCATTTTATTTTGAACAAAAATCTCTGTTACGCTTTTCGGCCTTTCTCTCAGTGTCCAGTTAACTAACAATTTGTTTCCTGCACATATGGGGGAGAAGCCGTCCTGGGCATTTTGGATAGGGAACCAGCGTTTAAATAGAATACGAGGAGATAAAAGTGAAAGAAAAAATAGAAGACACACTGCACGACAATTGGCAACTTAATGCGTGGTGAAGTGTTCACAAGTGGCTCTATAAACAATGTGCCATCTTGCCAAAGGTCCCTGTTCCAAGAGTACTAAAAGGATACCTAGATTAAGGGTCATATGCTTTTTAGCCAAAAAAAGAGCACCATCTGTCCTGACTAAAGCCTTGGGGAAAATCTTTTTGAAGATGGGGGTTATCCCATGAGAGAAAGGCCGAAACGTGTTGAGACACCATCTCAGAAACATATGAGCTTGAGAAACAATCTTTGTATATAGGAAAATGACAAAAGAACTGGCTTGAAATGAGAAGAGTGAAATAATTTGTGTAAAACCCTTGAACAATGTATTGTGTACTTTTTAGCATGATGTTTTGTATAGAAAAGCAGTATCAAAGAGATTTCTTGTTGAAAATAACATATTACAGGCAAAAAGCACTGGGTTTGGGTATTTTTAACATGATGGTATAGTAAACCATCATCTGATGTCATAATAGATGGTCTGAAAAGTGTTGTGCCACAAAACAGGAGACAGGGGTAGTTTGTGTTTTATACATAGTCTATATAGCCCTTACTCGATTTAAACACAGACCCCTCGAAAACAAAGAATGTTGAGCATGACCTATTATATTTACCAAATATTCCTGACATTGCCTTCTGTACATCATCCCAAAATGGCAATAACCTTCCACACGACCACAAAATGTTTTCCCAGGTACCTGGTGTATCACACCCTCTCCAACATCTGTGGGACGCCGCTGGATAGCATTTGCAAAGTTTTACAGGGTTAACTTGCCATTGCACCATGACATTGATCCACATTTCCGTAATTTGCTCCACCCTAGTTAACCTGGGAATGCCCCCCCACAAGTGATTTTCACGCAACAAACTCTCAGGTTACTTTACTACAGAATTTGACTAATGACTTCCAGTATAGTCCTAGATTACCTTGCCCTTCAACCACTCTGAACTAAACCCTTGTGTATTAATATCCCTAGATTGCGCTGGTCGTTCCGCCTATCTAGGGTGAGGGGATAATCAAGAGGACTTGCCCTATTGCTAGATTATTACACACACCATGTGATCTGACTCATGCGGTTTTTCTAAAAGGCACATGTTAATTTCTCGTGGCATGTGTCGCCTGCTTTCCAAATTAAGTTATATATTTTTATTGAGCTTCTTTGTCTGGCAGAAATTTCTGAAGAAGTAGAATTCAGTAAAACTCTATCAGTTTCATGTGATGTTAATGGAGCAACACGAAAACTGTAAGTATGTATTGTCAGAGAAATCTAGACAGACTATATCTGCAAATGTTAAATGCAACCCCAGCTGTTGTACAGAAAGCGCTTTTTTCGCTGCACTTAATCTGTGTGTAGTTCATAAAGACTACGATCTATATTCTTCTAAGAGAGTTGGAAGAACCTTTGGTTATTGCTGACCTTTCAGCATCTCAATGGTCAGTTTTTTTGCGAGGTCGGGTAAAGCCTACCGGTTTCAGTGGTGTGATCTCAATACACCACTTTCTTCAGGGCTATCTACAGCATGTATTGCTATGCTGTTTCTATGTTGTTTCCAAGCAAATGAATGCATTTTCCATATAGTGCCTCACCTGCAGAGAAGATATAATGGGGTACGGGGTATGGAGAGAGATATATATATGACATAATTTAGTGTTACTGCCAATATCGAAAAAAGAAAAGAAATTTGGGAAAATAGACTCAAATGCGCTAGCCCTTTAAATAAATGTATACAGGCGAGTCTTTACAGTCTTTTAAATTTTATTAGTGTTTTTTCACACTAATAATTTTTATTTTTCATTAAAGGTTTCAAAAAAACATTCCAGATAAAGAGACATTTCTGTTGGATGTCACTTTTTTCATTTGTTTTTGCTTCACACCAATATATTCTGATTCAAATGTTTCTCTCTCTCAACACGTGTTTCCCCATTGTCACTCTCAATGGTTCTTCAGGAGAGGAAGTGTTTGTACTAAAAAGAAAAAGCCAAATTCTCATTTTGAGTAATGCCTTAAAATTTTTTCAAAAAAAGTAAATATAATATTTGCTACAATGACTCACCCTTCTAATTTTCTTATTGATAGCATGTATCCTGCTTGTTTTTCCAAATTTTATATACTCGAGTCTCGCTAATATTCATCAGGATATTTATCCTAATTTAATTTTTGGGAAAAGGTTCCAGGTTAAAGCTATAAGGGGGAGAATAAAGGAAAAAGACAAGATAATACTTCTTATTAATAGTCTATAAAAAAGGAAAACATGGTCATAGTTTAAATACAAGTTCTAGTAAAACTTAATCCAGGGAGAGTACAGGCTTCTCATTCGCTTACCTTGTTTTCTTTTATATTTTTGATCCTATGCCGTGATAAGCATCCAAGTGTAAGGATGTCTAACTTTGGCTGATTCCAGCTATTTATGCCGCGATCGTGCCTTGATGACGTCATTACGCCGCGCCCACGTGATTTTACGTGACGCGATGACGTCATCACGCACATATTTACGACCCGGCGGCCATTTTGGGATGAGTTAAAATAAGTCCAACTACTCCATTCTAACTTTATAGTAAGGAATTTTAAGTCAAATAACAGAGAAAAGTTTGTTAAATAAGAGCGCCTATTATTGTAATTTCTTAGCAACACGCTACTCTTTTTTTAATTTTTTTAAACGTGTGCAGAGACATCATTGCATATTTATTTCCAAAGACCATTTTTGAGGGCCATTTTTTAGGATGTACTGCCGTGCTTGTGCCGTGACGACGTCTTCTCGCCGCACCCTCATGATTTTGCATGACGCTATGACGTCATCACGCACATATTTCCGAAACGGCGGCCATTTTGGGATAGATTGTAATATAATAACTCCATTCTAGCTTTATAATTTGGAGTTTAAGTCAAATAGCAGAGAGAAAAAAAAAAAGTTTTTGTTAAACGAACCAAATTAGAAGTACAGCATAAACGATATAGTTAATCTAAAGCCAATTATACATTTCCGTGTCACAGTTCAGACCTGTAATACGTGTCCATTTTGCAAATCCATCTGCATTCCTTTTTTCTTAGTAGGTCTTCCTTATTTCCTCCTCTTGGAGATAACATTACTTTCTCTAGACCAAAAATTCTCAATTTGGAGATATCAAAGTCAGGATGGTTCATAATAACATGTACTGAGATGGGAGATCTCAAATCTTTATTTCTGATAGCTCTAATATGTTCAAATATCCTTATTTTCAATTTTCTGACAGTACTCCCAATATATAACTTCTTGCAAATACATTCCATTCCATAAATGACAAAAGTTGAGTTGCAATTAATCATTTGATTAATATGGTTTATTTCACCATTTGGTAGTGTGATTACTTTAGTTCCTTGTTTTATGAACGGGCATAATTTACAGTGCCCACATTTGAAGGTACCATTGTTTGCCATATGAAAAAAGATTTTCCTTTCATCGGATAGTGGACCCATGAAGCTTGGGCTAATCATATTCTTGATTGTTGGTGCTTTTCTAAAGCAAATGTTAGGATGATTATCCAGATGTTTTTGTAGACTTGAATCTGTCAAAAGAATGTTCCAATGCTTTCTGAGTATGTGTTTGATCCTGCAAGTTTTTGTGCTGAATGTGGTGACGAATGGAGTTTTGGGACTTATCTTTACTGATTTTGGCTTGTCTTCCAATAGAGAATCTCTTGATACCAATTCCGCTTTAGTAATTGCTTTTTTGATAGTTTTCATTCCATACCCTCTCTGTAAAAATTTTTGATTGATTCGATGAAGATTGTCTTGAAAGGTTGAAATAGTGCTACAATTTCTTTTTATTCTTAGTATTTCTCCATATGGAATACTGTGAATAGTATGTTTAGGATGATAGGATGTTGCATGAAGAAGACGGTTTCCGGCTGTAGATTTTGTGAATAATTTAGTTTGTATTTGTGAATTTTCAACAAAAAGTTCAAGATCCAAATATTCTATATTTGTGGCACTGGCTGATTTGGTAAATGACAGGTTGAAAGAATTATTATTAAGATGATTAACATATGTGTCCAGATCTTGTAAGTTACCTTCCCAGATTATTAAAATATCGTCTATGAATCGTCCCCAAAATCTGATATTTTGTTCAAAGAATGGATGTTTCCAAGCATGCTGTAGTTCAAAAAGACCCATAAAAAGATTTGCATAGGAAGGGCCAAATTTTGACCCCATAGCGGTTCATGAAGTTGTTTATAGATGTTGTTATTGAAGATGAATATGTTATTGTGCAAACAAAAATGTAACATTTCAATTATCATTTTGTTTTGTTCAAGAAATGAAACAGATCGAGTTTTGAGAAAAAACATTGTGCTTTCCAAACCTTTTTGATGTTGTATACTTGTGTATAATTGAACTACATCCAATGTAACAAAGTAGTAGTTTAATTCCCATGGTATTGAGTTTAGTTGCTGAATGATATGTTTTGAATCTTTAACGTATGAGGCTAAATTTGCTACCAATGGTTGTAGGTGGGTGTCGATGTATTGTGAGGTTCTTTCTGTTATTGAGCCAATGCCATTTATGATAGGTCGAAGTGGTGGAAAGTCTTTATAGCTTTTGTGGATTTTTGGTAGAAAATATATTGTTGCCATAATGGAATTTTTGCTGATTAAGCTTTGAGATTCCTTATCACCTAGAAGGCTAAGTTCATGCCAGGCTTTTATCTTTGCATTCCACAAGATTTCCAAATTGGGGATAGGGTTGTTGTTCATCTTCTCATAACATTCTTTCACATTCAGTTGTTTTAATCCTTCTCTTATATAGTCAATTCTATTAAAGAGGACAATTTTGTCTCCTTTATCTGCAGCTTTAATTATTATTGATTTGTCTTTAGATAATTCTTTTATTGCCTGTTTTTCTTCTTTTGTTAGATTATAACTTGTCTTGATGTGTTTTTTGTTTAAATAGTCTTTCCGTAAACTGTTGCTGACTGTTTTATGAAATACATCAATGACATTTTCTGAAGATAGAGTTGGCATAAATGTTGATTTTGATTTTAAGCTGGTTTCTTCCATTAAATCTGTTTGAATACCTTGTTCCTCCAGAAAAGTTTCTTGGGTATAGTATTCTTCTTCTTCAATGTTCAGTAAATCCACTGTATCTTCGACCATTTTGACTGTGAGTTTAGATGGCATACTATTTTGATGAAAAGATTTTTTAAAAGTTGTTTCTTCAAAGTGTTTTTTCAACTTTAATTTTCTGCAAAATTTGTACAAATCAAGTTGTTGCTGGAAATAATCTCCTTTGTATGTCGGACTAAACGAAAGTCCTTTGCTTAAAGCTGTGGTAAGTGCTGGTGTAATTTCATATTTCGATAGATTTATGATAAGGTTCATCTTCTCCTCCCTTGTCTTTGTGCTCTTGTTTCTACGCCTTGATTTTTTTTAAAAATTAGGATAAATATCCTGATGAATATTAGCGAGACTCGAGTATATAAAATTTGGAAAAACAAGCAGGATACATGCTAACAATAAGAAAATTAGAAGGGTGAGTCATTGTAGCAAATATTATATTTACTTTTTTTGAAAAAACTTTAAGGCATTACTCAAAATGAGAATTTGGCTTTTTCTTTTTAGTACAAACACTTCCTCTCCGGAAGAACCATTGAGAGTGACAATGGGGAAACACGTGTCGAGAGAGAGAAACATTTGAATCAGAATATATTGGTGTGAAGCAAAAACAAATTAAAAAAGTGACATCCAACAGAAATGTCTCTTTATCTGGAATGTTTTTTTGAAACCTTTAATGAAAAATAAAAATTATTAGTGTGAAAAAACACTAATAAAATTTAAAAGACTGTAAAGACTCGCCTGTATACATTTATTTAAGGGGCTAGCGCATTTGAGTCTATTTTCCCACATTTCTTTTCTTTTTTCAATGTTACATCTGTGCAGCAGCCACACAGTATTGGGAAATTCTCATGCAGATAACCCAACATAACTACTAAAACCTATTTTTTCTACTAAGAGAAAAAGCAGTCGCCAAGGAATTACTTCTTTATCAAAGGCTGTCAAAGATATTCTTTTTACTGCCAATATCTCTCTATTGTTTTTACCACATTTATGTATATAAAACAGCAGGAGGTACAGGTTGCTTACCCTGCTCATGCAAAATTTCGAGTCCAATTTCTTTAAGCTGCTGTCAGAGCAGGTCACGTCTATTCATCTGTAGGATGCCTTATTTATCAGCATTGCTTGATACCTAAGGAGTTTCAGAAAATCATTGTGAACTCCTAGGTTGTTTGACAAGTAAATACATCTTTGTTCATTCGTAACATCATTATATCCAGTGTTGGTTTTTTGTTGTAGTTGAGGATCTCTGTTCATTAGAGCACGATTCTCAACTGTCTCGCATATACGTATGTCTACTTCTAGGGCAGTGCATACAGTTAGTGATATATTTCTATGGATGCGTTGGTTTGCATCCCGCAGTTATTCTTAGCACCCCGTGCTCGGGTCTACGTTTGTACAAGAGTGTGCGGGTGCTAAATGACTCTAGGTTAGATATTGCCTTCTTACCTTGTCTATTTCCACTCGGGCCCACGGTTTGCGTGTCCTAGACTGAGCGGTCTGGAATTCAGACGCAACCATTCTATCTCAATGTTTATCTGTTCCCTCGTTGGTCATATCCTATGCGCATGCGCCGGATCGCGGCTACCAGTGTAAGCCGATTTCGGTACTTTCTCTGGGCGCCATCTTTTAGTGACCCTCAGACTGTACGATGACCATAGATAGTTACTCAATATTGAGCGGCTGTATAGCCGTACGTTGTTTGTGCACATCATGTTGTGGCATGTTCTCAGTCTATGTATCTTGTAATGGTGTTCACGTCACTGATGTATCTTGACAGTGGATGTCTCACAATTTATCATTAGCCTCTTGAATGTAAGACCAATCAATTGTGTGCATATATTTTTATATATAAGATCAGGTGATCCCAATGTGTTTCTATCTACAGGTGTTGCCTGGATGTTCTACGTGCTGTCTTCAGGGGGTCCGAGAGGGGCACGAGGAAGAACCACTGTGTTGGATCTGGCGTGAAAACCTAGGTGTGTTGGGGCATGCTGGTCACTCTTTCCATGATATTACTGAGGTTCTGAGCAGAGTGGTATCACTGTTGAGGAAACCTGGCATATTCTGTTCTATTCATAGGTTTTATAATGTTGCCAGTGTTTGCCAGCTAGTTGGTTCGTTTAGCCCTAGAGTGTCTGTTTTAAGACAAAAAATCCAGAGTTGTTCTCTCCTATACAGTAGATTGTGGAGGTTACCGCCTCTTCTGGGGATCACAATCCTCTTTATGATCGTCCAGGTGAAGTCATTCGGTCCATGCTGTTTGGTTACAAAATGCTCAACCATGGGTGATGTGGTCCTAATGCAAGATCTGTGTTCCACCATTCTCATCTTCACGGGTCGTGTGGTCATGCCTACATAATTTTTTTGGCACGGACAGGTAATCAGATAGATCACGTTGTTGCTATTGCAATTGGTGAGGCATTTTTCATTCCAGGGATAGTCCCATTCTAGGTCGATGGTTACTGATCTTTTGGTTGTGGCACATTCACTGCATCTCCCACACAGTGTGTGCCTCGTTGGCAGTGTCTGATTCCACAGGGTGTTGGGCGTCAAGTCCGGTTGTTTGTATGTATGGATGAGGTCGTCCTTGAGGTTCCGTCTTCTTTTCATTGCAAACCTTGGTGTTTCCAAAATTACGTCTCCTACATTGAGGATCGGCCAGAGCTTGATGATTTCTTTTTTGATTTGGTTTGCAGCGGTGAAAAGCTGAATACCGCTGCAATCGTCTCATTCGGATCGTTCAGTTTGCCATGATTCTCTAAAGTGGTATCTCGCGGGATGTTCTTCGCGCTTTTGCGTCCTTGCTTAATTAGACGTTTGGGGTAACCTCGGTTGAGTAGCTTGGCTGCCAAATGGGTTGATTGCCTCTCATAGCCCCCAAGAGTCGAGCAGTTTCTCCTATATCTCAGGAACTGTCCGAACGACAGATTATTCCTGAGACTAGCCGGATGGTAGCTATCAAAGGTTAGGCGTGAATTCCTATCCGTTGGTTTGTTAAATACGGTGCTCGCAATCTCTCCGTTCCGTATTTCCAAGTTTAAATCCAGGAAGTTGATTAAGGTGCGACTGTGTGTTTCTGTGAAGGTTAGGAACCTAAGAAAAAATGGTTGTCAATAGGTGCACACCTAATTATCTGTCCCTGTGTAAAGTAGTTACATAAACATTTTTAAAGATTCCGGGTGCTGGGGAAGAATACAAGCCCTGACACTGGAGCCTGTGTAAAACACGAACTAAGAAAAGTGTCTAAATTTAAAGACACTGCCGTCCCCTGCACACCATTAAAGCTGAAATAAATCAGTCAGTACAATACTTAAATTTTCAAAAATATATAATTAAGGGTAATAAACAAGAAGTAAAAGTATATATAGATTTGATTTAACAATTGAATTTGTACAAACAATGGTAAATTGCACATATGGCCATCATAAAAAGCAAAGGAAAAAACCAAACGATATGTTCTTATGCTGAGATGTGATTTCCAACTCTACACGTTTTGGGGAAACTCCCCTTCTTCAGGAGCAAAAGAAATCTGCAATTACATCTATACATACAATTATTAATCACCTTTTCATATGATAAACACTCAAATACATTAAACAAAGCGTTAACAATAATCACTTCCAACCTAGTGCAAAAGAGAAATAGCTCATTCCCTATATGTTTTTCTTAGTGGTTGGTGAACCATAATTCTAACACCGGTGTGACTCCAAAAGAAGAAAACTAAAAGAAAAATAGTATAGAAAATTACCTCTACTGTATCTTTTTGTGTAGTCTTCCACAATGAACGAGTATTATGCAGGTCAAAAGTATCTACTGCTGGTCAAATCTAAGGGGAATCTATCAAGGATACCTAATTTAGACAGGAGGTCATACTAGCCAGCTAGAAATTAAACGTTGAGTAATAATAGTCGACTAAAAAATAAATCAATGTCAAATAAAGGACCAAGTGCTTACCCAAAGGTTTGGAAGATGGTGAATAATTCCAAATGGAACCACAGTGGGAAAACCAACCGGGTTGTACCACCCACGGTGTAGATCTAGTTGGAGTATCTTAAGGATAATAAAAATCCTAAAGAAACGTAAAACCCACAATTAGTACTGATGCCAGTATCAATCTAAATGCGCACAACATTGTCTCACTAAGGACAACCTTTACCTCAGTGGCGTATAATGCGGTCTGTTGTACATGCAGCAACTCCAAAGGCATCAACAAACTATTCAGCTCGCCATGGATAAATGACTCCAGTTTTCAAGTGAAGCGTCCAGCCACTTGCAGATTCGAAATCACGTGCTGTTAGATTCAAGAAGGGGTAAACGCGAAAAAGATGCCCATTTCAATTTAGTGAACCGCAATGGCCCAATGTTCGATAAAGTTCCAGATGCCTCTAAATGCAGTAACCATCATAGTACTTACAATAAAAGAAACAATCTTCTATTCAGGCGAAATCCCGGAGTTTTAGTATTACGTACACCACTCGCATGGTATCCCCGTACTGAATGAGTACTCTTTACCGGTTTTAACAAAACCAGGAAGAGGTTGGTCACATGACAAAGTCATGTGATCCGGAAACTTCCTAGCGGGACAACTCGTCATGTGACCACGTCACTCGACTCTGAACGCCCAAAACGTGGCCCTCCGAGGCCCTAATAGGACTAAAGTGATGGTGATGATAATTATAAAGATATAAACACTGAATCTAGATACAGTATGCTCATTAGTATATCTATCGTGCTTGTAGCTGAGTTACAAAGTCACATGACAGTGTCACGTCACAATGTCATGTGACGCGGAAGTGTTTCTGCAAGTTCACTGAAAAGTACCTCTCAAATCCTTCTAAAAAGATGATTCAAATTGTGGAAAAGTGCAGAAATGGATGCCGCTCAAGGTGGGGAAAGTGAGCAAGAAAAAAGAAAGAAAAAAATAAGAAATAGGTTATGATGCACAGCAATTTATAGACAAGGAAAACAAGACTCCAGAGTCCACAGATGTAAAAGAATACCTAATCCACCAACCATTTCAATACCTATATTTCAACCAATGGTTTAGCTTGACTGAAGATCAAAAATCAGTCATCACACAAGAAAACAAAACAGAATCCACCATTATATACACCAGTTCCAATTTAAATCAATCCGAGCAATTTCTAAAAGTAAACAAAGATGTTGAGGCCCTACTTGTATATGCCTAAATAAAACAGTTGAGGGAAAACTCCTCATTAAGACCTCTGGGGGAAAGATTGTCCAGGAGATCAATCCAGAACATCTCTCTTTGTGCCAAAATCCTTGCATAGTCACCTCCTCTATGAGGTTTTTTGACTACTTCCAGTATGTTGAGTTTTAACTGGGCTACATTATGTCTCTCCTTGGTAAAGTGTCTTGCTACAGGGGATTTTTCATTTTTGCACCAAACGTTCGATTTGTGCTCTGTCCATCTTTCACGGGCCGCCCTCGCTGTTTACCAATGTACATGAGGCCACATGGACACTTAATGCTGTAGACAAGCCCTGTAGTTCTACACATGGCAAAATCTTTAAGTTTAATTTTCCTCCCCGCCTGTGGGTGTAAGATATGTTCGCCCTGTGCCACATTGTTACAATGACTACATGTCAAACGCGGGAATGTTCCATTTTTTTTATTGAAAATGTCAATTGTGTCTGTTTGGGTCCCCTTTCTGCTTTGACTTCCCTGTCTCTGAGGTTAACACCTCTTTTGTACACCATCATGGGTGGTCGTGGAAACAGTTAAGAAGCATCGGGTCATGGTGTAAAATAGACCAATGTTTCTGTAAAATTCTTTTAATGTGAAAACTTTGTCTTGAGTACTTTGAAACGTGTAAAATCGAAGCTGTCTCCTTCTTGGGTTTCGGAGTGAGGATTTGTTCCCTTGTGATGGGGAGAGCCCTGATTTGTGCTTGCTCTAAGATTACTTTAGGGTATCCTCTGGAGGTGAATTTATTGGTCAATACTTCACATTCCCCTTAGAAATCATCAGAGTCTGTAATTATTCTTTTGAGACGTAAAATCAGACTATACGGTAAACTTGCCATCATTGGTTTCGGATGAAAACTTGCATAGTGCAATAAATTGTTGATTTATTCCACGCTTTTCTTGTATTTTGCCAGAACATTGGATGATTTGAGGGGTTCTTGTTTCTCTACTATCTCTTCCATCATTTTTTCGGACACCACCTTTGCCATGCTGATGATTAGCACCAACCAATCTCTTGTACATTTGTTGGAGATGTAGCTCCAATCTTTCCTAAATTGGACCTGCTCCAGGAAGATCTGTGGTTCTATGTGTATGAAGAGCCCCATTGGTGCTGCATGGGCCCGTAGATACTCTGTCATTATGGCTGCATGGAGTTCTGTTCTGATCAGTTGCTTTTCAGAACCTCATCGATGTTGGTTCCTGTGGCTGGGATGTTGTCAGCCCCTAGGATTGATGGCATGGACAATATGTCCTCCACTAGTTCCTCCGCAAAAGCTAGACACCTAGCTTCCGTCATGGTCTGGTTTCTTACAGTGTTGCTTCAAAATTGGTTTATTACCTTCTTGAATATTTCTATTGATGCATTAATCCCTGTTTGTAAACACGTGTACATGTGATTTCTCACTGGAAGTGATTGTTCATATAATTTTGAGCCACAGTCCGCAGCCTTTGGCTGTTAGAAGGACCAAAACACCCATACGATTTGGACTGTTTAGGGTTTCATACCTTGAGACTTCCTCATTCAGACTGTCACACAACAAAATCTCAGGTTACTTTACTACAGAATTTGACTAATAACTTCAAAGATCTGGCATCGTTTATGCTGTGGCCGAACAAACAGAATAGGTTCCTAACCTTCACAGAAACACACAGTCGCACCTCAATCAACTTCCTGGATTTAAACTTGGAAATACGGAATGGAGAGATTGCGAGCACCGTATTTACCAAACCAATGGATAGGAATTCACTCCTAACCTTTGATAGCTACCATCTGGCTAGTCTCAGGAATAATCTGCTGTTCGGACAGTTCTTGAGATATAGGAGAAACTGCTCTACTCTTGGGGACTATGAGAGGCAATCAACCCATTTGGCAGCCAAGCTACTCAACCGGGGTTACCCCAAACGTCTAATTAAGCAAGCACGCAAAAGAGCGAAGAACATCCCGCGAGATACCACTTTAGAGAATCATTGCAAACTGAACGATACAAATGAGACGATTACAGAAGTATTCAGCTTTTCACCGCTGACAAACCAAATGAAAAAAGAAATCATCAAGCTCTGGCCGATCCTCAATGTAGGAGACGTCATTTTAGAAACACCAAGGTTCACAATGAAAAGAAGACGGAACCTCAAGGACGCCCTCATCCATACATACTAAGAACCGGACTTGACGCCCAACACCCTGTGGAATCAGACACCGCCAACGGGGCTCACACGTGTCGGGGATGCAGTGCATGTGCCACAACCAAAACATCAGTAACCATCGACCTAGGATGGCACTATCCCTGGAACCAAAAATGCCTCACCAATTGTAATAGCAACAACGGGATCTATCTGATAACCTGTCCGTGCCAAAGAAAGTATGTAGACATGACCACACGACCCGTCAAAATGAGAATGGCGGAACACAGATCTTGCATTAGAACCACAGCACCCATGGTTGAGCATTTTGTAACCAAACAGCATGGACCGAATGACTTCACCTGGACGATCATAGAGAGGATCATGATCCCCAGAAGAGGCGGCAACCTCCACAATCTACTGTATAGGAGAGAACAACTCTGGATTTTTCATCTTAAAACAGACACTCTAGGGCTAAATGAACCAACTAGCTGGCAAACACTGGCAACATCATGAACCCTGTGAATAGAACAGAATATGGCAGGTTTCCTCAACAGTGATACCACTCTGCTCAGAACCCCAGTAATATCATGGAAAGAGTGACCAGCATGCCCCAACACACCTAGGTTTTCACTCCAAATCTAACACAGTGGTTCTTCCTAGTGCCTCTCTCGGGCCCCCTGAAGAAAGCACGTGGAACATACACGCAACACCTGTAGATAGAAACACCTTGGCATCACGTGATGTTATATATAAAAATATATGCACACACTTAATTGGTCTTACATTCGAGAGGCTAATGATATATTGGGAGACATCCACTGTCAACATACATCACTGACGTGAACACCATTACAAGATACATAGACTGAGAACATGCCACAACATGATGTGCACAAACAACGTATGGCTATACAGCCGTTTGATATTCAGTAACTATTTATGGTCATCATACAGTCAGATGGTCACTAAAAGATGGCGCCCAGAGAAAGTACCGAAATCGGCTTACACTGGTGGCTGCGATCTGGCGCATGCGCATAGGATATGACCAACAAGAGAACAGATAAACGACGAGATAGAACGGTTGTGTCTAAATTCTAGACCGCTCCATCTAGGACACGCAAACCGTGGGCCCCGAGTGGAAATAGACAAGGTAAGAAGGCACTATCTAACCTAGAGTCATTTAGCACCCACAAACTCTTGTACAAACATAGACCCGAGCGCGGGGTGCTAAGAATAACTGCGGGATGCAAACCAACGCATCCATAGAAATATATCACTAACTGTATGCACTGCCCTAGAAGTAGACATACGTATATGCGAGACAGTTGAGAATCGTGCTCTAATGAACAGAGAGCCTCAACTACAACAAAAAACCAACACTGGATATAATGATGTTACGAATGAACAAAGATGTATTTACTTGTCAAGCAACCTAGGAGTTCACAATGATTTTCTGAAACTCCTGGTATCACGGAATGCTGGTAAATAAGGCATCCTACAGATGAATAGACCTGACCTGCTCTGACAGCAGCTTAAAGAAACTGGACTCGAAAGTTTGCATGAGCAGGGTAAGCAACCTGTACCTCCTGCTGTTTTATATATATAAATGTGGTAAAAACAATATAGAGATATTGGCAGTAACACTAAATTATATCATATCATATATCTCGCTCCATACCCCGTACCCCATTATATCTTCTCTGCAGGTGGGGCACTACATGGGAAACACATTCATTTGCTTGGAAACAACATAGAAACAGCATAGCAATACATGCTGTAGATAGCCCTGAAGAAAGTGGTGTATTGAGGTCAGACCACTGAAACCGGTAGGCTTTACCCGACCTCGCAAAAAAACTGACCATTGAGATGGCGAAAGGTCGGCAGTAACCAAAGGTTCTTCCAACTCTCTTAGGAAGAATATAGATCGTATTCTTTATGAACTACACATAGATTAAGCGCAGTGAAAAGAGCACTTTCTGTGCAACAGCTGGGGTTGCATTTAACATTTGCAGATATACTCTGTCTATATTTCTCTGACAATACATACTTACAGTTTTCGTGTTGCTCCATCAACATCACACGAAACTGATAGAGTTTTACTGAATTCTACTTTTTTAGAAATTTCTGCCAGACAAAGGAGCCCAATAAAAATATATAACTTAATTTGGAAAGCAGACGACACATGCCACGAGAAATATGTCCTGTGCCTTTTAGAAAAACCATCTGAGTCAGATCACATGGTGTGTATAATAATCTAGCAATAGGGCAAGTACTCTTGACTATCACGTCACCCTAGATAGGCGGAACAACCAGCGCAATCTAGGGATAGTAATACACAAGGGTTTAGTTCAGAGTGGTTGAAGGGCAAGGTAATCTAGGACTACATTTAAAATCATTAGTCAAATTCTGTAGTAAAGTAACCTGAGATTTTGCTGTGTGAAAGTCTGAATGGGGAAGTCTCAAGGTATGAAACCCTAAACCGTTCTAATCGTATGTGTTTTGGTCCCCACAAGCGATACCATTGCTCCCCATTTATCTCCTGCCCAGGGTGCCCTCCCTTTGTTTCATTTAGGGCCATCTCACTGATTCCCTAGGGGTAGAATATATCCTGTACATGTCAGCTACTATACAAGCCTCCCCAGTATTACTTGTTACATATTTCTCATAGACGGTGAGGCCTAGTCGCCGCCCCCAAAATCTGGGGATTCCTTAACCAATGCTTAATTTGAGAGTATCTGAACCTCTCTCCTGCCCCCAGGTTAAAGTCTTGTTTACATTGTACGTTTTAACCTCCTTCCCCTCCACCATTGCACAACATCCGACAACCCTCCCTTTCCCACTTTCCAAAGGCTCCCGTCTCCCGTCCTGTAGTAAATTGTGGGTTCCTAAATGTTGGCATCAATGGGGATGGGAAGGTTGTCGGGCCTGCCACCCTAACCAGGGAGTGCCATTCCTCCCCCACTAAAGCTGTAATCTGGCTTTTATACATATTCTTGGGCCTGTCTGCTTTGGGACACCATAGTATTTAATCTAGGGGCCTCCCCACAACCGCCCCGTCTATATTCCTCCATACCTTGTCCCGGTCTGCGCTGAACCATTCCTGTATCACCCTAGTCTGGGCTACCAAATAGTAAACGTAAAAATTCAGGGCTCCAATACCTCCTTTTGTGGGTGGGGTGCCATTAGTAGCCTCATGGATACTCAAGGTCTTTTGTTGTTCCATGTAAACCTGCTCATATATCTCTGAAGCTCAGTGAAAAAGTGTTTTGGAACCTTCACAGGGAGTGTTTGAAAATAGTAACAGATCTTGGGGAGGATCATCATCATCCTGAGATTGTTTATTTCCCCTCAGCCACAATATCACCAAGTGCCCCCATTTCTTCAGTAACTGCGTGACCCTCTCCAAGAGGGGTGTATAATTGTCTCTGTACAGATCCTCCGCCGACCCTGTGAGCTGTACTCCCAGACAACGAACACGCCTCTCAGCCCACACATAAGGGCATTTCTCCTTCAGAGTCACCCTTTCCCCAACCAAAGTCAAATTCATAAGCTCAGATTTATGGGGATTAATCTTCAGGCCCGCCACCCTGCCAAAGTCCTCCAACTCCCTTTCAATTCCCGGAAATGTTGTCTCTGACGCTGTGATTGCCAATAACATATCCACAAAGGCAATAACCTTGTGCATCTACCCCCTCCCCCAAAGCTAATCCGTGTAACATCCAGCGCTTCCCTGATAAGGGAGAGTAAGGGTTCTAAGTAGATTGCGTACAGAAGTGGAGATAGCGGGTACTCCTGTTTCGTTCCCCCGGGACACCCTTATCCCCCCTGAGAGCCAGTCATTAATGGCAAGACAGAGGGTCAGGTCCTTATTGATGGATATGGCCCTTCTGACAGCCACAATCACTTTCTCCTTCTGCTCGTACTGGTGCAAGGATACCAGTACGTCCCTGGGTCTGGCCTCAGGCTCTCCTCTCTTTGGCCCCACTTTGTGTATAAGGGTCCAGCTCTATTTCAGTCCAATCCTCCTCCTGCAGCAGGTCTGAAAACATAAGTTGCGCCGTTGCATGCATTTCCTTGTCCGCCACCGCCTCGGCCAGACCTTTAATTCTTATATTGGATCACCTTAACCAGTTTTCTAGGTCTTCGCTCTGGATCTCCAGGTTCTGCGTGACTATTGCCAGCTGATCTATCAGTTCATCAATATTCGGTTGTCCTCTCTCACGTCTTGTATGGCGTTCTTTGCAGCATCCACCCGTTCCTCCAGTTTCGTTATGTCCTCTTTCACTTCCTACAGGGATTGTGAGAGTTCTGCATGAATAAGGCCAAGCTGGAATTGAGTGATTTCCAAAATCTTCTCCCCAAAGTCCTGAACGCAATGGTGGAGGAGCTCCTGGGTAACCACTTGATCCTTCGTGGACCCTGCCATGTCACCAGGCCCCTCTTGTGCCGAGGGCCGCTGTTCTCCTCGCCTTCGAGCTATCGCTGTCCTTGTGCCTGTGCAAGAGTCTTTGCAGGTTGCCCTCCTTTGATTTATTTCGCTGACTTGGGGCCGCCTGCAAGTCCTTCCCCTTGTTGTTGGACATGTGTGCAGCAAGGTCTGATGGAGGGAGGTCCAGAGCCCTCCTCCATACCTGGGTGCCCCGTTACACGCCATGGGCCCACCCTTGACAGCCTCCCCAAGGCAGCGGGCTGCTCTTTGCACCACCACACTGTGGATCTGCCCTTTGCCGGGTGCCAAATCCTGCTGCGCGCCTCCGCCTCCGCACCGTTGGATCTACAGGTAGACTCTTCCTCGGGCCCCCAGGCGTTACTCTTTCTGGTCCCTGGCAAAATGTTCAAGCCTCCCTGGGTCTGATGGGGGTCGGGGGGGCTCCTCCCAAGACTTGATAGAGACTCTCGGGCCCTGCTCTTCCCCTGCTGCTCTTTCAAGTAGCCAGGGAGGTTAGAGCCACCCCCAGTGTGTCTCTGGGTCGCTTCCTGCACTCCTCACCCTGCCCCTAGCACAGGGTTTCTCCATTAAGGTATGCCTTCCCGCAATATTCCAAACAGTCTACTCTGCTAGAACACCTCAAATGCCCTCTGTGCCGATTTGGGGAACTTCCCCTGTTCCTTCCTTTGGGGGTACTAACCAGGCCCCCGATTCCACTCTCCCACTCTTCACCATACTTCTTCCTCCGTCCTGCTTGCCTTGCCCACTTCGGCCAGCTGCAGTGAGTTCTCGCTCTCTCCCGGGAGCAGAGCCCTCTCCTTTCAGCCTCCAAATGTCCCAGAAGGGCCCCTGCCCCCCCTGGCTTGCCACGCTAAGTAGTACCCGTCCGGCGGGACTCCTGCCGTTGCTCCCCGCTGCCATGCAGCCCTGTAGCTCGATTGACTGAAAGGGTAAGCACCCCCCCTCTGGATCTCCTTCTCCTGCCAACGAGCTACGGCCTCCACCACCTATACCCGGGGGCAGGCCAACATCACATGCAGCCCCCACTGCCTCTTGGGCTCCTCCAACGGTGGTCGACCAGCTGCGGCCAAGCCCCACAATGCACCCTGCAGGGCTTCAAAGCTTCGGCTAAGGCACTTCTTCTGTGCCGGCAGCTCTGGGCGTATGTCGAAGCCTGACCTGCCCTGATCATGGAGGTGGCACATTGGTGTTCTAAGCCCTGTACCTGAGCTGGAAACAGAGCGATTGGCGCTACAAAGTTCTCAAAGTTCTGGCTTCTCCTCCACCCACTGCCATGCTTGTCAAAGTATCCCCGCCTGGGAAAAGCACTATTTCATTTATTTATGATCGTGGGCCCCGGAGGGCGAGAACGCTATGATCACGCAGCTCTCCCCTCAGCGGTCATCTTCCCTCCATGAAGCAGAAATAATGTAATCAATGTAAATAAAAATATGCTACACTTCCATTAAATCCAATTGCAATGATGAAAAATAATCGACACAGTAGTCACCTCAGTTTTCAGTGCTACAGTTATAGAACTACAGACTTTTATTAACACACTCCTCACCATAGGTATTGTACTAAATCTTGCAGAGTCCTCACAAATACCTTGCCTAATGTCTCCTCCCAGGTGGCCAGTGAAAGGCAGACGCTTCCTGATCCTGGGAGTGGGACTAGCTAGGAGGAGATCACCTGGGAGAACAAGGGCCCCAGGTGAACAGAAGGACCTTGTGGGATGAAACGCAGTATTTGTCTTCCTCTGGGGAAGAAATATCAGTGATGCCGAAATATGTAATGGTTTGCTGTCCGAGATGGCTTTTAACTTCCCAAGTTGACTATCTTAATGTGGGTGAGTACATTTATAACCACTTATGCACTGGTAGAAATGAAACCCCTTTTAAAACCACGGACATTCATAGAGGTGAAAGCTCCCATGACTCCCAGAGGAATAGTAAAGGTGAGTCTTTAAATATGACCAATTTAGACCCTGAAAATCTTTATTCCTATGTAAAGCTAAATCTTTCATTAAATCCTTATGACATTCCTTTGGGGAATATAATTGAAGAAAGAAATCAGCGTGTTGTTAATATTCCCATGGGAAAAGCAGATTTTTACATTATGGACGCTCAAGTCACATAAACCCCAAAATACTGGTATGAAGAAGACGGCTGCAGAGGAACAAAAGTGCAAAGTGACTGGGAGGTTTAAAAGGCCCCCTCGGGTGCAGGCCAAGAGAAAGAAGAGTACAGTAGAAAGTGGATTTGTGAACTCTATACATTGCAGCAGAATCTGGAGGAGAACAGACACACCAGGACCACTGTCGAGTGTCGAGCAGTTGCCTGTCCTGAGAGGGTAATTTCCTCTAGAAGTCTTTAATGTAGAGGTTGCGCAGCAGGAATCGTTGGAGTTGAAAACTTTTCCCCTGGAGGCTGGAATTGCAAAGGTTACATAGCGCAAAGCGGAAACTTTAAAAGCTTTCCCCGAAGTGAGGCTTGATCCGGTGGCAGGCGAGCACCAGAGAGCCTCTGGAACAGAGAATGCCCCTTTTTCAATTGGCACAGGCTGCAGGAGACCAAAGGAAGCAGGTCGCTGGGGCGCGAGAAGCAGAGGACCTGGAGGCAGCGAGACGAAAGAATGTGGACGCTAGACCCGGTGAGTTCACTAAGAGATTGTGACACTGGAGCACACCGTAACCGCTCGCTTGCCAAGTCTAGGTGCGTTTACATTAGAAGCAGAGTGAAATTCCAAAAGAAATGTTCCTTTGAATATCGAACTAAAATAACATAAAGCAGACAGACCATTATTCTGTAAACCAAGCTGACTTAAAAAGGAACAAGTGGAAGAATAATCACGAGACCAAAAGAGTGTGATTGTATGTATGTGGTTCATTCAGATTAAAGGCGTACAACAAGCAGGGGCAATAATTTGAGAAACCAATACAAACAACTATTGCAAAAGCCAATATTGTCAAAGCCAAAAAGAGAACTAGGCAAGTTAAAAAGAACAACCAGTGCCAAAGCAAAGAGGGGGCAAATGAGAATCAAAATGTTTGTAACATCTATTGGCCATATTTAAAGAAGTTCATAAAAGGAACTGGATTAAACCCACATTTCCAAAGCCAGAAAGGTATCGGAGTGTGACTGAACCATTTTCAGCATTTGGTTAATGCAAAGTGGGGAAACCAGAGTGGCACACAATTTGCTGGAAGCTAACCTTTACCGCAGAAGTACTTGTAGTTAGTAGTTTATTCTGGCCTGGCAGGAGAGTACACCCGGTTAGAGGACTTTGTAACTTTTTGTTCTGTTCTCGCAGGATAGTACAGCAGAGCGGAGAACTTTGTAGTAGTAGGCCTGACAGGTGAGTGGAACAGGTGGAAGTCAATGAGGTAATGTGGTGGTGAAATTCTGTAAAGAAGTAGTAGAAACACTAAGATGTATTTGTGAAGTATTACTGAATCATCCTGACAAACTTGCATTGCTAAAGCAAGTGTTGTGTGAACTGCTGCAGAATTATCTATTGATATCAAAGCAAGTGTCTGTTGCAGAATAGTTCTGACAAAGACAAATTGTACTAAACCTAATGAACTAATGAAGTGTTCTTGGTTTATGAGAAGAAGTTGTTTTGAGTTCTTTATGTCACACATGGAAAGTTTAGTTTTGGAATCAAAAAGAACTGCATTGGATCTTTGTTAGAAGACAGTATTTCCTTATTCTTTTGGAACTGTTAAACATAATCCTGATTGAATCTGGGGAAGGGGAATTCATCCAGGTTATAAGGAGAGACTGTTATCAAGTTGTGGAAGTAACTGACATATTTGTTTTGCCTGAACTGCCATATATTACCTTGTTGAGATGTTGTATGTACAATTGTGACGGACAGAAACCTTTTGTTAGAGTTTATTTTAGGCAGGGAAATCCTCGTCAGGGTAGGGGTAGTGAGGCGTTTTATCCAACCTGTTTGAGTTAATAAAAGGGCATCTATTGAAAAATCATCACAATGTTCTCTGCCTCACATTTTTGGCACCTCATAGTATTGATACATTTAATTCACCTAAAAGCACCTCCACCATGGGAACAATGCACAAGAGTTCAAGATGAATCTTTCATTTTATTTTAAAGCAACCTAACTCAAAACTCCCTGCCTAACCTATTATGCTTACAGTCTCTGCGAGTAGTCCAAAAGGAGAGCAATCTATTCCTTCTCCTGTTGGTGTCAGTTCCTCTTTCAATGCATTAGTCAGTGTGTTGTAAGCGAGTGAATCTGTCAGTGTCTCCTGAGTGTGAGTGTGTGTTGAATCCTTTATAGATCAGTAACCCAAATGTTTTGAGGCTGTAGTGATAAACAGTACCCGCACCCCCCTGGGATCCAGCCATTTGTGCAAAGTAAATCACTCCTAATTACCTTCCCACACAAATAAGGTTTAAGACGCACGATGAACTCAGTCTGGAAAAAAGCCAATCACACTGAATATATGATGCTTTCATTTATTATCTACAGTGTCTAATGAGAACTAAGCAGCAATTTACAATAATGTGGAAATAGAAAGTGCAAGCTATATAATGCCAATTATCAATCACAGATGAATATGCAATTATTTGGTCTTACGCTCCTAATAAAATGTAGATGAAGGTACGATCAGATCACACCCAGGACCCTCGCTGATACAGGTGCCCGGCACTCCTCGGAAGAGGAGGGGAGGACTGGCCAAGCCCCCACAGTCCTACACCAGAGCGGGGATGTGATGCTAGGAGTCTTGGCCCAGATAGTGCACAGCTGGTCGTCCAGGCACTGTTCCTCTTGGTACGTGCGTCTTTCCAACAGCCCAGGATGAGTCCTCCCTTCCTTGGGCCAAGTATAGTTCTCTTATTAGGAGCTGCACATCAATCATCATGACGTGTCAGCTCTTCGAGAAGCTTCTAGGCTCACCCTTCCGGGCAGTAAACATGTTTTCGCTTGGAAAGTTAAAAGACTGGAAACAGCCAGTCTTGGCTTCCAGGCTTCGGCACTGTGTTTTGAGAAGATCTGACATTCTTGCCTTATCAGTGCACCTGACTCGCGGAGCGAAGATGAGCAAAGCTGTGCCTGGCTCCCAAGGGCTGCGTAGAGCCTCTTGCAAATGCTAGATGTTTTATGTCTTCAGGAAAGGCCTTCGCAATTAACCCCTTGCATGCAGGCTCACCCAGTTCGAGAGGCCTGGTTGATGTTAGCATTTTCCTCCACGCTTCGAATAGGCTCTAATACACACAAGATAGCTCAGTGGGTTAGTGCAAATGCAGGTTACTGCAAGCGCCTAGCAGCTTATCAAGACAGAGGCGTGTATACTTTCCCTGATCTAATTGGACAATGTATGTTATTGGGACAGTGTTCTAAAAGTGACATCTCAGTAGGCATACCCCTCCACAGTGATTGGGCATATTAATGAAGAGGGCGGTCTGATGGAAGTAACTTAATGTGATATCATCTTGGGATTTCTTGCATTAAACATTGGAACATTCTGAAATGGCAATTTTCACATACATGTCCACTTTACTAATTAGCTCACCATATTTCTCTCTGTGGCGCAAATCAAACAATGCAATTTTCATCATAATAGCATGAATGCGTACTGAATTATAGTTTATTTCATTTAACTCCATGATATGTATCTGCTCTCAAATCTTGATTCTAGCCTTCCTTCTGTCCTCATCCTCCTGGACCTTTCCTCTGCTTTTGTCACAGCCAATCATGCCATACTGATCAATCGACTCTGCGAGAATCTGGGCATCACAGATCAGGCCCTGGAGTAGTTAACCTTCTTCCTTCTGGACCGACCCTCCCAGGTCCAACTTGGGTCCTTTCTTTCCACCACCTCTCTCTCTACATCTAGTGTTCCCCAGGGCTCTATCCTCTCACCCTGGCTCTTCAATCTCTACTTTGGCCCGTTTGGCCCATCTGATCTCTACCTTCTCTAACTTTCCGTGTTATGCAGATGACACTCGGCTCTCTTTCAGGCTCCCCTGAGCCTCCTCTCTCTTCTGACTGTCTAGTTGCGATTCAGGATTGATGCACCCCCAACGCTCTCTGCCTTAATGCCAGTAAGACAGAGATCCTTCTCATTGGAACCCCTGCTCCCGCTTCCCCTCTCTCACTCTAGCCGTCCCCTTTGGGCCCTCTTCCTTCACCGTCCCGTGAAGCAAAAAACCTTGGTGTCATCTTCGATTCCACTCTCTCCTTCTCACCTCTCATCACGGACCTTACCAAGAAAGACCACTACCAGCTGCACCTCCTCAGAAGTATTCTTGTCTCCAGAGCCCTGGTTCTCTCTAGGCTGGACTACTGCAACAGCCTCTTTCTCAATCTGCATTCCGCTACTCTCTGCAACTAATCCAGAGCAGCACTGCAAGACTTATCCTTGGCCCCAAGCCCAGGGCCCGTATCTCTCCAGCTCTGAAATCTCTCCACTGGCTCCCGGTGGCTACAAGGATCAAGTTCAAGACCTTCTTAATCGTCCACAAGGCTTTCTGCGCTGTGGCCCCCACTACATCCAACTCTTCCAAAATGCCTTGCTTCTTGAGCGATTCGCTCAGCTACCTCCAACTCACTGACAGTCAGATGCTTCTCCAGACTGAGGTCTGAGGTTCCGGAAGCTGCTCAAGACCTTCCTTTTCTCCTCTACTTTCTTTCTCTCTCTCTCGCTCCCCTGCTGACCTACTTATCTGCTGCGCCGACTAGTTGCTTGGCTACCCCAAGAGTCTCCCTGGGTACACGACTCCTCCTTGATCAGTCTCCCCTGCACTGCCTCCCGCAGACTTAGGGGCTATAATTGTAACCTCTATAGCCCCCTGCCTCCCTGACTCCTTGCACTTACACAGAGCCATGCTGCCCTGGCTGCACTCACCCTTTCCCTCTCCTTGGCAGTTCTCCCTCTCCTTTCCCCTTGCACTTTCACTTTTTTGCGCTGTCGCACTTACAAAAGCTGAATAACACAAGAGATAGTAAGATCATTTGTCTTGTCCTCCCTCTGTCCCCCCCCCCCCAGCCCCTTGTCTTGTAGCCCTTAGAAAGACTTGTGTACAGGTGCATTATAAGTGTCTTATCATATCATATATTTATGTTCAAAGTGATGGGTTCGTCCCTGCGGACGCTATGATATGTAATGCACTGGTGTTTGCCATTTGTGTGCATCAAAATACAGATTCACCTAATTTGCCTAATTAAAAATTACATTAGAAAAATCGTTTTTCCATCACCAAATAGAACATCTTAAGCTGAACGCTTAAAAAATAGTTATTTTGCTGCGACTTTCCGTTTGGGGGATACCATCATAAATATGAATCCAATGTGGTTTTTCTAATATACAAAATTAAGTCAATAACGGCGAATCTGGTGTCTTTAGCTCTTTAGCTGTGCCTAGTGCCCCTCAGTTTTTAAGGTCTGTGAGGCAGGCATGGTATCAAGAGAGACACATCCGCAATGGTGTTCATTTTAAAACCTTTATTTACCAAGGTTCCTATGTTATTGTAATGCCTGACTGGCCCTAATTCTAAAGCGGTGGTTTCCTTAACTGATGTTTCTAAAGGCCGTCGATGTCTAAATGTCTAATAGTCCAAAATAAAAGTCTGTCTGTGTCTAAACATATGCCCTTCCCTAACTCTTTACAAAAATGTGATAGAAGTCTTTAAAAAAAGGACAATAGCAGAAAATTGGAAACCAAAGTTGGTTTCAGGTGGTCTTCTCACCAGGTATAGTTTGGTCCATGTCTCAAAAATGAGTTCAATCAAAAAGGCTGTTCGTAAGACCTTCTCCCTTGTAGTGGTTTCAAATATCTTCAGTGTCTTTGTGGTTCTCTTCCCCAAGCTTCAATTTGTACAAGTTCCAAACACCACAAATGAAATATAACACAGTTACTTTTGAAGCTTCTCAAGGTTCCCTTATCCTTTCAATACTACAAAAACAATAAGTCTCCAACTTGGTTGGGCCTCTCAGGGTTCCCTTCCCCAAGCTCAGGACCCTTTCAGTTTTCAACACAAATTCAGTTTTGTCAGGATGCACTTTGCTTTCTTTGTTAGGCCTCTCAGGGTTCCCTCCCCCAAGCTTAGTCCCCTTTTCGGTTTCAAATACAAGTTCATCTTCACAGGATGTACCTTTCATTTTTAACATAGTTCTTTCATACACAACTTCACTTGTGGGCCACAATCTGAGACTTTTTCTAAACTGCCTGGTTCTTTGCTCCTCCTAGGTGTGACCACTCCACTCTGTAACCCCACTCTTTATTCCGTGCTCTTCCTTCTTAAACCGTTCAGCTTCAGGTGCTACCTTCACCCCTTCTTGTTCTCAGTTTGTTTCATTTTGCTTTCTCTCTTGTGCCCCGTCACCTTCCTTTTCCTTCCAGTACCTCTTGCATGCTTCTCTCGTCCTTTCGGTGCTCACTTGCACCATCTAATCTGTACCCCTCCCCGGAAGTCCTTCAAGGGTGGCAACCTACTCCACATTGCCACTCTTAACTCTCGTTCAGCGGTCAAACACTCCTCCGACATCTGCCGCCTTCTGGAAGATCTTGACCTCAATGTCCTCGGTCTCACTGAGACATGGTTCACAGCCAGCCCTGTCACCAGATTTGGCACACTCCTCCCTGATGGCTACAAGATCCCCTCCGCGCCCAGGTCCATCTGCTCCGGAGGGGGTGTAGCCCTGATCTTCCCCGAGTGGATTCCTGCCTCTGTCATTGCTACGCAGGCCTTCTCTTCTTTTGAATGCCTTGTCTGCAGGCTCTCTATCTCCCCTAACCATTCCCTTACTGTGGCTACTTTCTATCGGCCACCTGGCCAAATCTCCTCCTTCCTCTCTGAGTGGGCGGACCGCTCCTTCTCACTCCTGGCCTCGACCACTCAACTCCTCCTTCTTGGAGACTTCAACATCCACCTCGATGTTTCCTGTCATTCCTCTGGACTCTTTCGTGACCTCTGCGACTCTCTCTCACTCACCATTCTCCCCTCTGGCCCGACTCACTCTGCAGGGCACACTCTGGATGTTCTGATATCCTCCGACCTTCCCCTTTCTGTCCCCCTCACCACTCCCCTCTCCTGGAGTGATCACTTTCTCCTTTCCTACCATCTCACCCTCGCTACCTCTCAGGCCAAGCCACTTCCATCACTGCCACCCACCTTCTCGGTCAACCGACCCATGAAGTGCGTATCAGTTGAGGCTTTCGCTGCCACTTTCTCACCCCACCCCCATCCCCTTTGGCTGACTCTCACCCTGACACAGCCCTTTCCATGCTCCACTCTGCTATATCTGATACTCTCGATGTTCTTGCCCCTGTCATGAGGATCCGCCTGAAGCCCAAGGCCAAATGCAACTCCTGGTACGACTCAGACGTCGTCGCCCTTAAACGCAAGTGCAGGGTGGCTGAGAGGACATGGCGTGCTTCTTGTTCATCCTCTGACATACTGACCTGTCGCCTGCTCCAAAGGCAATACCGGCTCTCTGTCCTCACCAAGAAGAGAGCTCATATCCAAGCCCGCATCTCCGTGGCATCTAACAACTCGGCTGAACTCTTTAAAATCTGCAAGGAACTGGCCAATCCTGCCGTGGTCTCTTCCTCTCCTGTCCCTTCCCAGGCCCTCTGCACGGCACTGGCGTCTCACTTCATCTCTAAAACTCAGGACATCCTGTCCTCACTCGCCTCCTCTCCCCTCCCTCCCTATACTCCCTGTTCTTCCTCTGGCCCTTCTGCAGCCACCTCTCCTCCCTCCTTCTCTGCCTTTCCCCTGTTCTCCGCTGACGAGGTTTCTAGACAAGTCGGATCTATGAAAGTCACGTCAAAACAGGCTCACCCCTGTTCCTCCAAAACCATCAAGGACCACATTGACACCCTTGCCCCTCTCCTGGCTGAATTCTGCAACCACTCCTTCGCCACTGGAGTCTTCCCTTCCCCCCTGAAACACTCCCTTGTGCACCCTCTTCTTAAGAAACCCTCTGCCGATCCCTCTTGCCCGGCTAAGTATCGCCCAATCTCCATCACTCCCTTCCTGGGCAAGCTCCTGGAGAAACTGGCCATCTCCCAGCTAAATCGCCACACTGAATCTGTTGGTTGTCTTCATGACCATCATTCTGGCTTCAGAGCTGCCAGAAGCACGGAAACTGTTCTCCTGAACATCCGTGAAGACCTGCTCTCCAACCTTGACTCTAACACCCCTTGTGTCCTCATCTTGCTTGATCTTTCTTCTGCCTTTGACACTGTCAACCATGCCATCCTGCTTAATTGTCTCCGTGTTAATCTAGGGATCACCGGTCAGGCCCTGGAGTGGCTGACTTCCTTCCTCTCCAACTGACCCTCCCAGGGCCAACTTGGATCCTTCCTCCATGCTATCTTCTTCTCTACCTGTGGTGTCCCCCAGGGGTCTAACCTCTCTCCCTGGCTGTTCAACTAATACCTGGCACTCCTTGCCCACCGCATTGCCGCTCTCTGCCCATACTTTTAGTGCTATGCGGATGACACTCAGCTCATTTTCAGGCTACCTTCGGCCACCTCTTCTCCATCCCTCATCTCTGACTGTCTGTCTTCTATCCAGGAGTGGTGCACCGCCAATGACCTCTGCCTTAATGCCAGTAAGACTGAGATTCTCCTCATCGGCACACCCACTCCTTCCTTCCCTGTAGCTCTCTGGCCGGCCTCTTTTGGCCCACTCCCTGCTCCCACCTGCAAGGCTAAAAACCTTGGGGTCATCTTCGACTCCACACTCTCTTTCTCGCCTCACATCTCTGACGTCTCTAAGAAGTCACACTACCAGCTGCACCTCCTCAGAGGTATTCTTCCTTTCCTCTCCTTCCCCCAGAAGGTCACTGTCTCTCGATCACTGGTTCTCTCTAAGCTGGACTATTGCAACAGCCTCCTTCTAGATCTGCCTGCTTCCACTATACGCCCTCTGTAACTCATCCAGAACAGGACTGCAAGACTTGTCCTTGGCCTCAAGCCCAGGGATCGTATCTCTCCAGGACTGAAATCTCTGCACTGGCTCCCAGTGGCTGCGAGGATTAAGTTCAAAACCCTCTGCATCGTCCACAAGGCCTTCTGGGATCTGGGGCCTCAATACCTTCAACTCTCTCTTCCTAGATACCTTCCCTCCCGAGCTCTTCGCTCATCCACCTCCAACTCCCTCAGGGTCAGTTGCTTCTCCAAGCAACGAGTTGGTGGCAGATCTCTCTCTTCGGCTGGGGCCTCCCTCTGGAACAGCCTCCCTGCCTCCCTGAAACTTGAGGAGGACCATCTGCGGTTCCGGATGCACCTGAAACCCCTCCTCTTTGCTTCTGCTTTCTCTCCCCCTCTCCCCTGCTAATGTCCTGGCTGTTACCGAAACTGCACTGGTTACCTGGCCATCCATCTTATCTTGGACCCTAGCCTTGCCAGTTGCACGCCTGCACTGCCACCCTGGCAACCCTTGCACCTGTGGACTGTTTTCTGTATCCCGACAGTCCCCCCACTAGCACTTATTTTCTGCACTCACCCTGCACTTGCCACCTGCTGGCCGTTTATTTATCTTGTTGTTCTATTATCCCATGTACTGTACTTTCCCCCCTCCCCCTCCCCCTTCCTTTGCACTTGAGCAATCTGAATGACACTTGGCCTATTAAGATAGTTGTCTGCCTTCCCTCTGTTCCCCCTCCCTTGCCTCGTCAAGCTTTGAAACACTTGTGTATAGGCGCGTTATAAATGCCACATCATATCATATCATATCTTTTTTTTGTCGGTTAGTTGCACCCCTTTTTCCACACTTTTCTGTCCTCCCGGTGCTCATTTGTCCCTTTCCTTTTCTTTCTGCTCTCTCAGCGCTTCTTTATACACTTTCTGCTTTTCACTGTCATGTCTTTTTCCAATCGCTTTCAGCTTCAAAACCTTTTTACCTTCTGTTGCTTGCTTTGCACTCTGTATCGCTTTATATTCTGTTGCTTACTCCCGCTCCACTACAGTCACACGCACGCTCCCGAGTTTCTTTCTTACTGCTTTCACGAAACTCAACAGGCAGCGTGGGGTTGACTGGCGGTCCCTTTCAGGATACATTGGTTGAGGGCAGGGTCTCACCACCTGCCCCTCAGACACTCTGCACTTTCCTGGATGCCGCCAGCAGGATGCATGCAGCCTCGCTCCGGCTCCTTTGGGACATGGCTCCCTCGCCATGCTGCAGCCCCTCACAGACATTGGGACAGGGTATATGCACACCGTTCTCCTCCAGCCCTACGCTCCTGTCAGTCTCTGCTCCCTGGCTTCCCTGGTCCAGGCAGCATCCCCAGCTAACTCTCCCTCTTGAAAAAGACCACACCTTTTATAGTTGTGAAAAAGTTCCAGTGGAGTCAGGTGTGAGTAATAATTAGTAAATGCCTGACTCTGCTTTACTCTATCAGTGGAACAGTTTAAGTTCTTTCTATAGTCGGTTTCCCTTACTTTCCCCATGTGGTATCTATGGGTAATCCTTACTGCTCTTAGTTGCCTCCTCTTCGTCTCCGTATTTGTTGGAAATGGGGAAGAGGAGATGGAGTAAGATTGAAAACACCCCATGAAGGCTGAGGGAGAGTAGGTTGCAATGTTATTGGCACTGGGGGGATACCATGTCTCACCCTTAGGTATCCTCCCCCAATACCTCGTGACCCTACACTCTGCTGATCCTACCTCGCTTGTCCACCCCCAGGGTCAGGATCCAAATGCGATGGCCCTTCCCTGGCCACCTGAATGGAAGATCCTGAGGGAGTAGGTGGGAGAACACTGTTGGGTTTCTCACAGGTCTTTTGAAGTTTGAAGTCCTCTGGGTTTCATGATTTTCCCCCTTGGATGGTTTCGGGACTGTTAGATTTTAAGATAACACTATTTTTCCAAGCATCACAATTCCTTCTTTTAAGAGAGGCTTGGGAGATTGAAATCTCAAATTAGGCCACACAGATCCACTAGTCAAGCTGGACCCCCATTAGTTCTTTATTTTACGTCCACCATACACAGATGCATCCCATAAAAAGGCTGGCTTCGGATTGATAGGAGATCCAGCCTCCCTTTGAGTAAGTTGCAGAGATATCTTACCACTATGGCTCAATCCCCACCAGTTCAACTCCGTAAGAAAGCATAAGATCTGTTTTCTCATCTCATTTTGGGGGAGGTGGCATGAGCAGAAAACGAATGTCAAGAGTTCTGTTCTGGCTACATTTAATGTGGCCCCATTCACAATTTCAGCTTTTAAATATACAGTTCCTGTTTGCCTTGATTATACATTTTCCATGAATACAGCAGTTTATCCATTGCACTGGCATATTAACTTCCATCAAAGGTCCACATTTTTACATCAGTAGGTTTCGTAACAATGAACCCTGATTTCTGTAAAGCAAATAAACACACAGCAGTAAAACATGCAACTTTGTTTTCTCTCATCATTTTATAGTTGCTATGATTTTCTTCTCAGCATAAGCAGTTCTCCATTTTCATAAGGGTTGTAGGATATTTTATTGAACTTGAGATATTTATCTCAGAGCTTTTCAGTTCTTTTTGTTTAGAGAGTACACGTGTTTTTCAAATACTGTGAGCAAGACCACAGCTTACATGTTTTTTCTAAAATTACGCCTTTCCTCTGCATTTTTTCTGTGAATGAGATTTCCCTACAATGTTATCTTTGTAAGTCACCGGTTTTCTTCTATACATTTTGTTTCAGTTTGTTTTGTTTTGCCTGGTTATATTGTAAAAAGGTGCAGATTGGAGTAAGGCTGTGAGCCCCCTCCCTAAAGGTTATCCCACCTGGAAGATAAACCAAGAATGACACACCTTCACAGAATAACAGTCACATCAAACAAAACACTCAAGTTGCGAGGGGCGATAACGTATGCTTTCCCTAGGGCTCCCTGGCTTTACTTACATTGGTCCATTCTTAAATACTATTATTTCAGCTGCGCTAGCATAGCACGAAAATAACACAAAGTTCTTTGGCAGGGTGATAAATCACTTGGCAGGGTGAACAGAAGGTTTGGTGAGTAATTATAGTGAAATACATATAGACATGCATGGCAAGGCTCAAAATGTGTTCCTTTCTATCCTCAGCCTGAGATCAGGCGGAAGTCACCAACTGGTATTTGTCTGTGCTATTTTGACTGAAAACTATTTCTTAGCTGGCTGCCTGAGAGCAGTGTCTGTAACCCAACACATAGAGTTTGTTTGGGAGTTTTGCTGCTTCTGGACCACAAGTAAAAATGGTTGTGTGACATATTGTAGAATAAGAATTAATGTTCATATACTGTATATTTCCATTAGCGGCCCTTTGAACATCAGTTCTACTAGAAGTGTTGGCTTATAAGCGCAAGTTCTGATATACAGGTTGGGAAGGAAAAAGAGGCTTTGTACTAATGTCAGTACCCATTATTTATTGTATTGCTACATCTTGCATTATCAATGCATTACTATCCAATACAGATGAAACTGGAGGTTTGAGCAACCGGGCAAGTGCCTGGCAGCAAACAGGTAGACAGTGTAGAAGGAAACCAGCCCCTAAGAAAAACAAGAGGACAATCATTCAGGAATGCACCAATTTTCCAGCCAAAAGAGCTGATGATGGACCAAAAGTAGCTGGTAAGGTCCCATGTGCCAGTGGGCATGTGAGCTTGTTCAGCAATACCATGCATCTTCTTTATTGCTTTGCAAACAGAATTGAAGGTGTTGGGCACATAGACACAGCAATCTGCCCCTAGGATTCTGCATACGCCTCCCTTTTCTGCAAGTATCATATCTAAAACCAACCTATTTTGAAGGGCCACAAGGCGTACCACCTGTAATTCTACAGTGATACTACTCAATATTTCAGGGGTGTCATTTAATGGTTGCTTCAATCTAGCCAGGCGACGGATATTCCTAGAGTTTATGGCAGGGTTAGACCAGGGGATGATTGCTTTAATGAGATCGGCAAATTTCTTTTACATTTTTTTATTTTATTTATTGTGCAATTAGTTTCATCCATTTAAAACTTTAAGCACACTTTTTTAACATACAAAAGAAACCTCAAATTCACCATTTCATAACAATTCATTTAATCACCTAAAACTTGATCTTATTAAAACTCACAACTATACAATCTGTATACTCCATATATCTCAGTGTTTCCATTTCGTTACGATTCCCCCTTCTTCTGAATCTCTTTCCAAATATCTGGTTTTGCAGTATATACCACTACCGATGTTGCCCCATGGAAGTAGGACCAAAATTGGTCCCTTGCCCAATCATTTGAACATTTTTCATAACCCCTAATATATAGCTGGTTCAAGAGTTGCAACCTGTTAACAAATGTCGCGGTGTTTCAATCTCTTTATTACAAAACCTGCATAATCTCTCTAAGTATGCGGTGTTTGACCTTGCTCCAATAAATTCCTTTGTGGGCAACACGTTGATTAGTAGGTAGGATAAACTTTTCAAGCTTAATAATACTTAATTTTGTCAAGTATTGAGAAGGAGTGTGGATTGACCAAATCTGACATGCCAATTCTTGATATCGCTTCTTCTTATATAAATTGCCAACATTATTTGCCATGTCCCAGAACCTGGCTTTCTTTTTTATTTTCTCTGCAAAATTGGGATCTTGTTCTAATATGTCTGGTTCCAAATTCAATTGATCTATGAATTGGGACGTGGAATCTCTGAGAGCTAACAAGAAACCATTTTTTTCCTGGGTTATCCCGGGTTTTCACCATCAACAATAACAAATAGTTTGACTCACATCCACTGCTGATAAATTGAGCATATAATAAAATTATTTGTACCTGCCAAAGGGTTGTAATGAGGTAATCCCATATTCCAAGCGCAACGCTTCCACAGGTACAGCTTTTGGTACATTTATAATTGAGCGTAATATTTTCCCTTCGAGCTTCTCTAACCATGTAATCTGCTCCAAATTTAAGACTACCAAACCATACATTATTGAAGGGATTATGCTCATTCTATAGATTTCCACCAAACCCTCGATGTTGTTTCCTCCACTCTGTGCCACATGGTATTTGATTGCCTGCCTCTTCCCCCCAAAACATTTCTTAACCTTCTCGTGGTAAAATTCCCCACTAGGGTTTGACATAATGAAAAAGTCAAGATAGTTGTATTCTGATACATTGATCAATGGTGACCCATATATTTGCCATGTGAAACTTTTTTTGTTCCCAGTTTCTTTTTGCTTAGCCGCAAAGTTTTTGTTTTTGCTATATTTATTGTGTCATTCTCATTTGCGTATACTTCTAAAGCTTTTAATGATCTTTTCAAATCAATCTGAGTATGATCAAATATAATAATGTTGTCGGCATATGCCAGCCATAGAATAACAACGCCATTAATCCTATATGGAAAATTATTTATCTTTGAAAATTTTAATTTCATGTCTGCCGTAAACATATTATATAGAATTGGACCCAAAACACAACCTTGTTTCAAGCCAACATTCGTGTTTTTAAATTCTGTGCATTGTCCAGCAGCATTTAAGCAGATTGCAATTGATGTGTTAGTGTATAATAATTGAATGTAATACAGCAGATCTTTGTCGATACCCCACTTTGTTAGTTTTTCCACAGCTTATCTCGTGGGACTAAATCGGATGCTTGGAAAAATCTACGCAACAGCTTTAAAGATGCTTGTTATTTTTGTTCTCTGACTCCGACCTCAAGTATTGCACCACACAGATGTGTGTTCATGTATTATGATTTTTCCTAAAGCCGGTTTGATATGGGCTTAGGATATTTTTACCTTCCGCCCATTTTATTAGTTGTTTAAGTAGGCACTTGCAAAGACTTTTTGACTGGTATCAGTTAGTGATATTAATCGATCATTTTGGGGATCTTTCCTATTCTCTTTTTGAAAAATCAGCACCAAAATAGCTTTATGCCAACTTTCAAGTATAGTCCCACTTTTTTCAATATGTTTATACAGTGATACCAAAATTATGCCCATACATGCAGATTAGATTTCAATACTATGTAAGGGATCCCATTGGGTCCTGACGCCCGAGAACTTTTTAGCCTATTTATTTTATTGCACAGGTTTTCTCCATCTATATCCAAAGATGCCATATTGAATAAAGCATTATACTCAATAATTTGGTTATCATTTACACCATCATCGTAGTACCATTTTTGTAATGTGCTCTAACCATGTTTTTCTGTGATTGGATTCAGTTCCATCGGAGAGTTAGGCAGAATTACATGCAGTACCCTTTGGGAACACTACACATAAGACTACAGGTGTAAGCACAATCTCACCTTTGGTACAAGCCTGTACTACACAGTTAAGTGGTAGCAGTGGCAGAGCAGCCAGACTTCTCTCAAGAGGGATGTGAGCAGTACAAAATGTTACACAAAGGACTTGCAATCACAGTAGTTCAAACAAACACTTACTCAAGGTTTCCTGGTAAAAGAATATACATTTATTTACACATTTAGTTAGAAAACATTCCACTAGCAAGAAGCAGCTCAATATCACACTATAATACACTACAGTACACAACCAATAAGTTTCTGAACAAGTTAGACTCCCCTGAAGTGGGAGCAAAATGGCACTTCAGTAACTTTCAAAAGGGGTAGAAAGACAAAGGTTATAACAATCAAAACACAATTACTTTCAGAGGCAGGGCAAATAGTTTCGGTTCACTACAAGAGGCAATTCAATTCCATAGGCCTGGGCCAAAGTCAATGGTTCAGTGTCTTGGATAGGATAGCACAATTCTAATAGTAAACGGTTAAGTTTTTGCCAATGTTTTTAGAAGTAGTTTGCCAGAAAACGAGTTATATGTCAGATTAGCAGCGAACAAGACTCCAAAGTTGGGAAAGTTTCACAAACTTTCACCGCGGCAGAAAGGATTTCCACACTGCATTTGCACAGTACCTTATGGATGAAGAAAAGCTGTAGCTTAGGCAGTTGTTCCTAGCAGTTCCTGCAGATCTCACTGTTCCTGAGCTTCAGTCGTGGGGACAAGGAGGACGATGGGAGGTTCCTGCACTGCCTAGGGAAGAAGCCACAAGCTTGGCTAATCGTCGGTTTTAATGTGAGAGTGACTTAAAGTCCACAAACTGGTATCCTTCTCACTGGCTATCCGGTTTTCAACAGCACTCTGAAGAAAATTTGACCAGTATGGAGACGGTGTCCAGGTGGCTTGCGAGTTGGTTGTTCCCACCAGCTCAAGGGAAGAAGTCGTCCTTGAAGGGGCTTCTCTGTCGAGGTAGTTTCAGGCAATTGGGACCTGCAGCCGGGCTTCACTAGGCAAACCAACGGTCCAGGAATTGCAGCAGTCGTCTTCCTTTAGCTCGTCTTCAGTTCTTTCCTTCCAGTGGTTGACTCTCCCTTCTAAGCCCCAGAGACCTGCTTTTAAACAGTTTTCTCCCATTCATTCCAGCCTAGCTGTCACTCACCCAGCAGGGTGGCTGTCCTTGCCGGACAGTCAGCCAGCCAATCACACCAGAGTGCATTCAGGTCTCCTAGGAGACTAAGCACAGGGAGTTTCGGGCACCTCCCTCACATCCTGTCCATCCCAGACACTCGGGCGCCAGAGGAGGGCTTCAGCACTGAAGCCCGCCAAAGGCCATCGAGCAAAGGGACCCAACCTGGATTGGCGCACAGAGACAAACACTAGAAGGACCTTTCCTAAAAGAAACAGCAAAATAGATGACCAGAGTCTCTTTTTACAGAGGGGTCTTGGGCGCCATATTGAAAAACATTGCTGACCTGATTTTTTAGCTACCTGTGTTTGCGGTCGGGAAAAATCATGGTAGTTTGTTCTAAAACCACTGCCACCAGCCATTTCAAGAGGAAAGGGTAACATTTGACTGTTACATGAGTGTTTAGACATAGGGGGTGCTAGGCAAACCCTCCAGCACTCTATAGGAAGATAGTTTGTGCTGAGTCTAGGAATTTAAAAAGACTAGCAAAGTCAATTTAACTTTACATGCACTGGGAGACAGTAGTCAGTTCCAGAGAAGGTATTTAAACCTTGGGAAGACTGAAAGACATCCCTGGGCCATTGCACTGAAGGTGCTGTGTGACACACAAGAAAAAGATGATGCCCATGGAGTTTGTCTAAAAACTCGATATCCAAAGAACACAAAAGTAAAACGCATTGAAAATGAAAAGTTCAAAGTCCCAAAATATAGCAAAAGAGCTGGAGGGCTCTAAGATAGAAGGAATTTAGCACTTGGGTGAGAATTCTCCCTAACAATTTACACCATCATCGTAGAACAATTTATTTAAAAATTGTTTTTTTATGTGCTCTATTCATTTTTCTTCTGTGATTGGATTCAATTCCATCAGGGATATGTCTCTCTTCTAAGCATTATACTTTGACTAAAATGATTTTTGCTCTCGTGGGACCTTAACCAATGAAACAATAATAGCCAATTTGAATTGTGTTTACCCAATTTATGTAGTTTATTCCAATTTTTATAACATGTAGCCAATTTTTTTTTAACTGAGTTTGTTTTTCACTTAGGTTCACTAATACATTATTTTTTATTAAGTTCCTTCTAATCCGATATTCTTTTATCCATCAGCTGTGATTGCATCATTTGGTTGCCTGACTCTGTTTTAGTTTTTGCTGTTAAATGCCCTTACTCTACTTGTTTGTGTTCCATGCATCTTTGCGTAATTATCTAACATCAGTGTTATGTCTCCCTGTAAACCGCTTACATCCTGTTCGATATCTCTTTTCTTCATTAACAATATATCGTTAATGTTTTCAATTATTTCAGCAGACCAATTTAATCTCCGACCTCTTCAGTCAGCATATACACCTATTATTTTTTGATTATTTTATTTGTGTCGCTTTGTCAATCCTGCAATTTTCCATTTCAAGACAGCATGATTCCATTTCAAGACAGCATGATGCCAAATACCTGTGCACCAGTATCTTCCTGAATAACAGTGCAATGCCTGTTAGGGTTGTCAACAACAGAGGGTCTAATGGATACAGCTGGAATGTGAATCCTAAATGGCAACGGCCACTCCAATGTGGAGATAGCCAAGTGTAAGTGTTAAGCCCACAAATGAAACACACTGAGTCGCCAACATAAATGGGAACATTGGTGTAATCTCTAGGAATGGTGAATGCTATGTTGCAGTTAGTGCTATATTGTAGTAACTTGGGACCATTGTTCTCAGTACAAATTGTCCCAGTTATGTTGGAGGCCCAGAGATGCAGGGAAGTGATGGAAAATGAATGAGGGTTATTATCCAATAGCTGTGTAGTAGGTAGAACCGGGGCTGCTGCAGCCAGGAGGCGAGCCCGATAGAAAAAAGGAGTAAACACATCTGCAACTGCGGAAGATGCCGGTAACGCAGACTGCATGTAGAGCAGAGCAGAGGTGCTGGGCTGCATCTGGAGACGTGCCCTGCAAGCAGAGTGAAGGTTTTTCCATTCAGGGAGAGCTGCTGGAAGATGCCGTAAAAGCTAGTAAGTGTCAGGAGACACTGAGGAGACCAGAGCACTCTGAAGCAACTTTTTCTACGTAACGGTTCCTGCATTTAAGTAAATGCTACTCACATTGAATATCGTACTGAAAGAAAACCACTAATTGAGTAAACCCAAGTGAATGCTATCTATATTCAATATTAAATTGAAAAGAAAACTTCTATTTGGACAAACACCAACCAGTAAGTGCTATCTATATTGAATGCCGAACTGAAAGAAAGCTGCCAAATGAGTAAACTATGACATGCTGAATGGTGAATGAACACATTAATAGACATATCAACCGGCACTATCATGAAGTGAAGTCCTTTACTCCGTAAGCTCCTGCCTGATACGCAAAATTGATTAGCCCTACTGCCATAAAACATGACAAAACAGTTGAAAAGCACTGAGAAGCAAGCCCAAACACACAGGGAGCACCTGTGAGAGAGAGCGATTAGCGAGGCGGCTGGAGAGCTGCATAAAAAGACATGAAACGGCAGATGAGTCGGCGAAGGAAAATGGTGTCTGCAGCTTGAAGGGATGGCTGGAAAAGCAGTAGTTTAGGCGAGCAGAGAGTGCCTGGGGGCACAAGCTGTGAGGCTGCTTGGAGAGAACGCTGGTGTCCATGCAACGTAAAACAGGAACAAAGCTGCAGCCTGGTGAATGCCGGGTGAGGGAGCGGCAAAAAAACCACTGTGGCGGCGTTAAGGAAGGCGGCCCCCAGGGAGTGCGAGACCTGCTGGACAGAGTTGGACAACCGGCAGCCTGCCAAAAGGGCGGAGAACATACTTGAGTGAGGCGGGTTGGTATAGCAGCCAGCCCGGAGGGCAGAGGAGATGCTGGGGCAGCGGTGAAGCGAGGCACATAGAAGCAGGCTGGTGCTAACATTGCATTGCCCTAAGCGAGAGGAGGACCGTGGCGTAGCACAGTGCAGCAGCCCGCTGGCGGAGACTCCCGCTGTCAACGACTGCCGGAGGACATTCGGAACGAGCAAGCGGAAGAGCTGATGTGAGAGGGCCTCAGCTCGCCCCACATGCGTGAGGCACAGGAGCGCCTGTGTAACCGCGGGTGGAGAAGGACATTGTGGAGGGGGGCCCGGAAAAGCACCGAGTACTGCAAAGCCTTGTTCGAGCCACACAAAAGCCTATCACAAAAATCCAATACGCAGGAAGATTAATTGAAGCTGATAATTTCATGAAAATCTTATCCCTTCTGCTGGAGGCATCAGGGACTTGAGCCATGGAAGGCAAAGTAAAAGTGAAGGCTGCCCCACTGAGAGGGACAGAGTCCAGATGTGAGAAGTGTGCAGTAACAGTGCTGGCACTCGCCAAAATGTGCCATACGCAGAGGGTGGCCACACTGAATCTAGAGGGCGACATAGCACCAGGGATTGCAGTTCTGTTAAGTGAGGCAGCACGGTGGGCAGTGGCAGTAATGAACCACAGAGGGGGCAATCCCAGCAAGATACAAAATTGAAGGCAGCAGGACGGGGGCCAGGGCAGCTGTGCAAGGAGGAACAGCAAAGAGCAGGAAGAGAGGCCCGGTCACAGGCAAACGATCAGATGCCTGAAAACCGAAGGGTGGCCTGCGACATCAGACAGGACACCGCCACAAGGGAGCGCCTGCACCCCCAGGGCCGTCTAGCATAATAAGGACACCGCTGACACAGTTGCCCGCATGGGAGGAGGTGCCACGAGGAAGGGACTAGGCATTGCTGGGAGTCTGCCCATAACAAACGGGACTGAGCCAGGGGCACTGCAACAAAGCATTGGGAAACACCCACCCCCCCTACTCCCCCCAGCAAGGGGCCACAGACCTCATAGGATAGGTCTGGACCTGGAAAACAAACAAACTACACCTCAGGGGTGGAACTGGGTGTGCGGCCGCTAGCTTGCATTGCGCCATGAAGGGGGAACACCGAGCACATGCCGGACAGGCAGCATAAGAGCAAAACTAGACAAACCAGGATGGAAGCCTTCGCACGCAATGGGGAGGGAGGCAGCAAGGCACCCTGTCACAGGGCTTCATGGTGGAACGAGCACACCGGTCCTTGGCCAGAAGATCCCCACCAAGGGCACCTCCGAGACCTCTGATTGCGAAGCTCTTAAACTATAGAGACAGGGAAACAATTTTGGCATTCTCCAGACAAGGAGGGATCATCATAAGGGGGTTCACTAAAATCACAGTGTATCCTGATTACACATTGAAGGTGCAGAGACAGAGGGCAACTCTTGGACCCACGAAGGAGAGACTGCGACAGGTGGGCTTGAAGTATATGCTAATTTATCCCGCTAAGCTAAGTACTGTACAACGGCACCTCCCATTTCTTTGACAGCACGGAGGGGGCTTAGGCATGGATGGACACCATAGGGGCGGTACCCCTCCGGAGGAGGTCGGATGCAGCCCCATGAGGAGCTGCGATGAAGCGGCCGTGCCTGGCCCCTTAGTAACACGCAGTAGGGCGACATGCAATTAACAGATGGCAGGAGGGGGAGACAGTGCGCCTCACTAGAAAGGTGGGAAGGTGACACGTTGACTCTGGGACCGCTGGGTAAGCGGTTTACTGGCAGGTGCAGTACACCCCTGTCACTAACCCTTGTTTCACTTTAGGGGTGCCAAGTAGAGGCATCCTGCTGCTGCATGCGAGACCGGCAGGGAGGGGGTGCAACACTGGTTAAATGTGAGAAGCGGCTGAGCCTGAACAGACCGGGAGCCGTTGGGCATGTTTGGGGTTTAGGGGATGTTATATGTTGGGATGAATAGCATGCTTACCTGACCTGCGACCTGCTTTTTGATGCTGACATGCTGCGTACATATATATGTGAGGACACTCCCAGGCTGGGGCTGGCCAGGGGATGGGGACGAAGGCAATCCCAGAGCTGGGCAGGGGTAGACTGTCGGTCTTGACTTGGAGTGAGAGTGGGAGGGTGGGCGGAGACCGGGAGGGGGCGAGTGGGATGTCCAGGAGGGAGGAGGGCTGCACGACTAAGATGAGAAACATCAAAGTCATCTCCTGGAACGGGAGAGGGCTTAACAGCTTTGTCGAGTGTAACAGGGTACATACATACTTGATCACCTGATCAGTAAGGGAGTGTATTTGGCCCTCCTGCAAGAGACACATCTCAATGCGGCCAGACAGGCCGCGATCCCTAAGAAGTGGGGGCACTAGTACACAGATCGCCATATTCAGCGTATGCTAGGGGCACCCATATGGGTGGCCCCCTCAGTGCCTTTCAGGCCTCTGTAATGCAAGTGTGATAACGAAGGCAGGTTGTCTATTGGATATGGGTTCTCGGAACAGAGAGAGTTTTGCATAATCAATGCGTATGCTCCTAACCATGACTTCACTGGCTATCTCAGGTCACAAGGCCCCCGACTAGTGCCATATGGATGAGCCCTGTGGTTGTGGTGAGGGGATTTTAATTGTGTCCTGGACCCGGTGCTAGATGGGTCAGATGGCAGGCACAAGAAACAGGCGCCATTGCGCCTAAGGTGTTGGAGACCTTATTATGGGAGCTGGGATTGTGTGATATATGGAGGCCGCTACACAGGGATAGGAGGGGCTACTCCTATTATTCATGTCTGCATGGGGTACACACACGCATACATTACATGTTCACGGGTACTGAAACCATGGGTGAATTTGTTGCCGCTGAATAAAGGGCAAGAGTCCTTTCAGACAATGCACCACTCATTGTGACGTGGCAGAGAGCAGCATGTTTACCCCCAATCCGGACATGGAAATTAAGAGCGGAAGCACTGCTCAATGAGCAGTTTAGAGTCCATATTGGGGAATATTTAGAGAAATTATTCTATCATAATGCAGAGAGTGTGGACAGTGCAGAGACTCTGATTAATGCAGTCTTCAGCTGGTTCGACCAGTGCTTTTATAAGGCTGGCGAGGAGGGCCTTGTCGGGGACCTAGAAAATGTTTCGATGGAAATTGAACTGGCCTATTTGGAGCAGGAGTAGGCAGAGATGCTTGATGCTCCGTTCACGGTAGAGGAGCTACAGGCAACCATACTCTCGTTACCCTCTGGTAAAACGCTGGACGCGGACGGGTTCCCGGGGGAATTCGACAGGTAGTTTGTGGGCGATCTTACGCTGCACTAAATGCAGATGCTGGAGGAGGCATTTGAGGTATGCTTGCTGCTGGCGACCCTCTGAGAGTCTGTCATAGTGAGGATATTTAAGTCAGGCAAGCCGCTGCTTGAGTGTAGCTTGTATAGACCATTCTTGGTGATCAACGAAGACTGCAAAATTCTCGCTGCAATGTTTGCAAACAGACTGAGGTGCGTAATTGGCACTCTGATTAACCCTGATCAAACAGGCTATGTCCCGGGAAGGAACACGTCCTGGAATTTGCCTAGGCTACATCACGCAATAGACAAAACCAAGGGAGTGGAAGTGGAATATGCTATGGCTTCGCTGGATGTGATGGAGGTGTTTGACTCCGTAAGGTGGGACTGGCTGCACACAGCGCTTTTGAGTGGGGCTGCGCTTTGCGCGATGGGTGCACTTGTATAAGAAACCATTGGCCTGAGTAAGAACTGGAAGATATGAGTCAGAGGCATACTGCATTTTTATCCTATTGTGCCGTGATTTTGCTACCCACACTGCATTTTGATCCTATTGTGCCGTGATTTTGCTGCCCACACTGCATTTTGATCCTACTGTGCCGTGATTTTGCTGCCCACACTGCATTTCGATCCTATTGTGCCATGATTTTGCTACCCACACTGCATTTTGCTGATTTTGCTACCCTTACGGTCAAAATACCCTTACTCACACCTGTCATGACGCACACCATCCCGGCTGCACCACTCAACACCTCCTCTACCTCAGCCCAACACACACACAACCTACAGTGTGCCCTTATTAATGCTAGATCCATCCCTACCCACGCCACTCAAATTCACGAACTCCTAATTATCTTGAACCTCGACATCCTAGCCATCACCGAGACCTGGCTTCATAGCGCTGCAGGGCCAGCCCTCAACCTTACCATCCCACAGGGTTACGCCATTATCCGGCAAGACCGCCTCTCCTCAGTAGGTGGTGGGGTAGCATTCATCCTGAAAGATCACCTTGAGGCCAGACAAATCACCTCTAACCTAGGTGACACCATAGACTCCCTAGCTATAAAAATTGCCCTCTCCCCTAACTCCACCATCAACTTCAATCTCGTCTACCGCCCACCCGGCCCACTACTGGAGTTCCACGAAAACCTTATACACCGCCTAACAGGTAACCTAAAACTCACCTCCAAAAGCATCCTTCTAGGTGACCTTAACCTGGGGTATAACGACAAAAAGGACAAACCAGCTAAATCTCTTGCACTAGCCTTAAAAGAACTAGGCTTTGATAAAAAAATAAGCTCACCCACACACAACAACGGCCGTATCCTGGACTGGGTAGCCGACCACAATTGTCACATCGACATTAGCTCCATCACCCCGACTCCTTGGTCAGATCACCACCTCATTCACTTCTTCATTCCCGTCGCATCTAACACAAACAAACCTAACCCTATCGCCCCAGCATTGGCAAGATGTGCAAAAAATCTTACTAAAGATAAAATTACACCCCACCTATACATCCTCTCCACAGATCTCAAGTCATCTGACCCGTCAGAGTTAGCAGATATCTACAAGAGCACCATAAGCACTGCCATTGACACTATTGCCCCTTTACAGACCAAAAAAGCCAAAACCATTAAACACTCAAATACCTGTTTCTCCACTGAACTCCAAGAACTCCGCTCACAGAAAATAAAAGCACTAAACTCCTGGCAGAAATCGCCTTCCCCAGCCACCCTATCCTCCTACAAAAAAATCACTGCCCAATACAAAAAAGCCATAATCACAACAAAATCACTCCTATAATGATAGAATTGCTAATGCAAGCTCCGAATCTAAAGAACGTTTCGCCATTTTCAAAGAACTCACCACACCGGCCTCCAAATCACAAGACATTGCTAAAGACCAAACTTGGTGCAATGCCATACAATCTGCCCTGTTAAATAAAATTGAACTCCTACAAACAAAAATTAAGGAGCACCACAAAAACCTATCAAAGCACTTCAAATCTACTACCACCACGAGCCACATACCTACCCTTAGCTCTGGGCCCCCATCCACCAAAGCCCCCACCACCCCGTTCAAATTCAGGGAGGTCACAGAACACAAAGTTATTGAGATAATGAACAAGATCAAACCATCCAATTGTAAAGGAGATCCCTGCCCCGCAAGTCTGATTAAAGACTGCACTGAAACACTCGCCCCCTTCCTTAAATCATTCATTAATACCTCCTTCAATGCCAATACAGTCCCAGACAGTCTAAAAGAAGCCTGGGTGCGCCCGCTTCTAAAAAAAACCTACTCTCGACCTAGAAGTAGCTACCAACTACAGGCCCATCACCACCGTGCCTTTCCTGCTCAAGATTCTGGATAAAGTTGCCTACACGCAAATCCAGGCATATCTTGAAAACCAACCATATCTTAGGCAAAAGACAGTCAGGCTTCCGACCAGGTCACGGGACAGAGTCAGCCCTACTCGATCTAAAAATACAGCTTGCAGACACTATGGACAAAGGCAAACCGGCACTCCTTGTCACGGCTCGCTCCCTTCGCTCCCGTTCCCGCCACTTGGCGGCATGTTTTGGGGTTTATTCCCTACTGGACATTTCCTCCGAACCTTATGCTACAGTGTCCTGATGAATTGGGAGCGCTAAAACCTTATTTCCCAAATTACTTCCCTTCCGGATCCATTCCAGGTTTTTGGCAGCCAGCATGCTACTGTTACTTTAATCAAATGACTATGCTTCCCAGAATGCCTGGCTCACTGCTTCACCTCCTCCCTTGCAGGACAAGGCTGGGTGGAGGATAGGCAACACCTGTGGCTGCAGGTGCAGCAGGCGGCACGCCTGAGGGGTGTGCTCGTTAAGCAGCTTTAAAAGCCTCAGTTTGCTTCAGTCCAGCGCTGGTCATTGTTGCTATGTTCCTGTTGTGACTGGTCCCTTGTTCCTTGTTCCTAGCGTTTGTGCCTAGTGCCCAGTTCCTGTTTCTTGTTCCTCTGCCCTGGATTTCGGATTCTTGTGCTTAATTGATTTCTGCTCACTGGATTTCCCTTTCTGTCTTCCTCTGTCTGCAGGCAGCCTGTCTTTGTGCTTTACCCTTTAATGCTGCCTAATTCGCCTGTGTTTTCTGTTTCTTTGTTGCTGTCCTTTGCTACTGAAAAACCTGATGCTTTAGTCTTTCCCTTTTATAGATTCAGCTTCCTGCCTCAAGGTTTCCTTTTGTGATATCATTTTCCCTGCTCCTGATCCTTACTTTCTATTGGGATCCATTCCATGTTTTCCATCTCACTTCTGCATTAATTTCCCATGGATTATTAGGTGTTGGTGTTATTGTAACTAGTCCCAGTGTAAATGCCCTTTTTGTTTCCTCACTATTTTATATCACTATTTCGACTCGCCCCTTGACTAGGGTCTTATGTATTTAGTTTCCTCCACCCATTGCTGTTATAGCCTTCAGGGTTCCTGTTTGATCAACTGGGTTCGTGAGTTTACTGACATTCAAGTGGTCTTTCCGGTCCTCGTGAGTACAGTTTCTAAGTTCCTTATTCTGTATCATCCAGAGTGTCAGCTCACAGATCCTGTCCTTGCTTGCCCTCTACGTGGGTTTAGCGCTGTCAGTATCTGTAATAGCATAGTGGGTAAGGAGTTTGCCGACTTTCCTTTCAGTCATAAGGAGGTTCTAAGTGCTTACCCCACATTCCTTTTCATATATAGGTATTATTGTTTCTCCTGGGTTTTAGTATACACAAGTCTTGGGTTTTGTATGCACATATTTAGATTCAAAGTTGTACACTGTGAGATTCCGTGCACATTGCCTTCTTCCTTTCTTAACAGACCTTTCTTAACACTCCTTCTCCTACTGGATCTATCTGCCGCCTTTGACCTTGTCAACCACGATATCCTAGGCATGCACCTAAAAAAATGAAGCACACTTCTCTCCGGAAGCCATTGCATGGGTGGCCTCATTTCTAAATGGCAGACTCATGAAAGTCTTCTCAGACACTGCCTCTGCAACCCCTACCATGATCCACTACGGAGTCCCCCAAGGCTCTTGCACCGCCCCCACTCTCTACATTATATTCACCCTCCCTCTCTTCAATGACCTCGACTGTCGTAACATAGCGTACACCAACTACGCAGACGACACGCAGGTATTACTCCCGCTAACTGGGACCTATGAAGAAGATGTGACAGCACTAACCAAAATCTACACAGCCATCCAAACCTGGATGGCGGCCAACGGCCCCTGCTTAAACGGGGACAAAACAGAAATCCTCATAGTAAGGACCAACGAAATTCTCAATAAACTCCCCCCTCAATACAAATCCTTCAACATCGACAACTCCACCATCACAGTCTCCAAGTCTGTCAAAACCCTAGGTATTCACCTAGATGCCTCACTATCTATGTCTCGCCAGGTCAACGCCATAGCCTCTTCCTCAGCGCTCATCACCAAGGTGATAAACGCCGTCAAGCCTTTTCTCTCCACTAAAAACTGCCTGTCCATCTCCAGAGCCACCATAGGTACCAAACTGGACTACTGTAATGCCCTTTTCCTAGGCACTTCTGCCCACAACTTAAAAAACTCCAAATCACGCAAAACAACGCACTCCGGGAAGCGCTGTCCATTCCCAAAAGGGAACACATCTCGCAAGCAAGGAAAGATGCTCACTGGCTACCGATGAAGGAACATATACTTTTCAAAGCCATGGCAATCACACATTAATGCCTCTCTCTGGATGCCCCACCCTACCTTGCAGAAAGAATCACACCGAAAGCCTCCATTAGACCCACCAGAGCTCACCGCACCAACATAATCCATGTCCCCACGTTTCAAAGATCCAGGGCGGGAGGATCCAGCTTCCAACACCTCGCACCAAAAAACTGGAACTCCTTACCTACTTCACTAAGGAACGAAAAATCATACCACATCTTCCGTAAAAACCTCAAAACCCTCCTATTCCAATAAAGTCCTCCACATGCACAGTTATGCTTGCACTGTAACCACAGCATAGCATAACCTCTAAGTTCAATTTTTTATGACCAGTGTGAATGCTTCCTAGCACAGCTATGCTTGCACTGTAACCACAGCAATGCATAACCCTTTAACTTCAACATCCCACTGCAAATAACTGTTGTAGTCTGTAACTATATTCCTATGTTATGTTCAAGATCAAGTCTGCTGTAACAGCGCCACGATGCCCCAGGGCAGTTCTGTGTGCTTTATAAATGCAAATAAATAAAAAAAATAAAGAGGCAATGGAATTCGGTAAGGGAGCCAAGCAGGGGTGCCTGCTCTCCCCCTTATTGGTTATCCTGGCATTGGTACCCCTAGCGGCCTTCCACTGGACAGACTGCAAGGAAGTGGGCATACCGATAGAGGGCGACTCGCACGTGGTCTAGCTGTATGCATACGATATGCTGTTCTACGTGCAGAATCTGGAAACACTCTGCCATACATACTAGAAGTACTGGGTGGTTTTGCAAGGTTATCTGTATAACCTTAACCAACATGAAGTCGAGGTTATTCCCGCTTGTTTGCCTGACAGTGATGGAGCAGTGCACCTACCGAATTTGGGGATGCATTGGGCTGTGGACACCTTCTGTTATTTGGAAACGGACATCTATTATGACCTTAGGAAGGAGCACGAGGCAAATACACTGAGGGTGCACTGTGCAATTGAGAGATCTATGGAGTTCTGGCAGAGGCTCCCACTATCATAGATGGGCCGTACAGAGCTACTAAAAATGTTGGTGCTGCCATGCCTGTTGTATCACTTTGTGAGCATATCCTATGAGATCCCGAGATTGTTCTTTCGCAAACTCGACTCGGTAGTGAGTGGATTTATCTGGGGGGGATGGAGGGAAGAGGTGCCAAATCTTGCTGGGTGCACTGAGAAGGGACTACAGGGATGGGGGAATCTGGCTGCTGCATTTTGAAGTATATTACCTTGCTGGTCAGCTGAAGTTCTTTATGACCTGGCTGGCAGACAAAGCCTCCTTAGACACTGTTCTGCTGCGGGATGAATTCACACCATGTTATCTGAGGGAAGTGCTCTTGGTGGAGGGCGCTGGCTGGGTGGGGATGTCTGTGCCAGTGGCACCGGGATGGAATCTGTGGACGATGGTGGGCAGAGAAGACTCGTACTCTGATAAAATACCACTGGCAGCAATTTGCGGGAGGAATTGAGAGGAGTTGCGCAGCATTAGGCACCACTGGGAGCCACACAGGGTAATTATATTGGGTACCTGTGCCGTGACAGTGTTCTGCTGGGCTTCCCTGGACTGACTGAGAGCTATGAAATACCAAAAGGTCATTTCTTGACATACCAAAGGGTGATTAAAATTGCCACAGCCAGATGGCCGGACATAAAGACGGGAGTTGAGGGTAAAGTCATGCTAGACTCCCTTTATGACCTAACAGAGGGGGGGCCATGTGATATCCAGGCTCTATGACATGATATTGGACTCGCTCAGTAAACCAGAAGAGTGAGGGCCAAATGGGAGGATGTAGGCTGAGACTTTACAGACAGGGAATCAGCTAAGGGGGTGCTGTATGCAAAGAAGTTATCCAGGAAGGCCAGATTCAAATAGATACTGCTACAAGTTGCACACAGTGCATACATGACCACACACAGCATTTCACGGTTCCCGGGAGCGGGGGAACAGATGCCCAAGATACACAAGTGAGTCGGCAGATATGCTGCACATGTTTTGGTCATGCCCGGTAGTTAGGGGGTTCTACCAGGACATTCAAAGGGGAGGAATAGAAATACATGAATGGCCACCGAAGGGGTGCCTGCTGTGGACGTTCCTGAGGTGGCGTACAGAGGTACATATAACAAAAATGAAAGACCTCATCTACGTCTTGGCTAAGCGCAGGATTGCACTGACTTCGAAGACTGCGTAAAGTTCCTGTATAGAGACATGGTGGGAGACCTGAGGAAAGGGGTGGAGGCAGAAACAGTGGTGTGGCATAGGGCGGTGTACAGGGGACAAAGGGAGGTCAGCAACGATGTCGGAGCATGGAATGCATTAGTTCAAATTATGTTTGTGCCCTCTGAAAACATGCCACTGTGAAGCTTGCGCAACAAGTGTGTGAGGTGCATCAAACATTGGAGGACGCTGGGCTGAAGTGGGGCTGGAGGTGGGGAGGGGAGGCTGGAAGGTGTATAGTATGCACAGTTTTGGTTAACTTTAGTTTATAAGTTGGGGCCACTGACCCCGGTTTGGCTTACTGCTAACAAGCCTGCATGGCATGGGATGAGATAGACTTGAGGGAAGGATCAGACACACGCATCAAGGGCCTGAAGTTGTAATATGCTCAAGGACATTGATTGTTAGGTGTGGGAACAATTAACCCTTGAGACTGCACAGTGTACGAGATGCGATTACTCCCTCCCTCTTTCTTTATCTGTAGCACACAGCTGCTTGTCTTCTGTGGTTTCCTTTTTGTTTTGTCTTCCTTTCTTTGTTGAAGAAATGCAAATAATAAAAGGAATAAAAAATAAATATGTACAAACATCAGAAAGATTGCCAATTAGAGTTTCTTACGTGGAAAAGAGTCAGCAATATATTGCAACCCAAGAATTGGCATCAAAGAGGGCTTCAAAGAATACAAGTGTGGAAAGTGAAAGCCCAACGTATAAGGGTCCTAACAGCTTTGGGGAGACTTATGGTTGCGTGACCTGTAACAACTGCGCCTAGACCAGAAAGTCTCCTAATATGCCAAGCTACTGGCTGAGTGACCTGTGATGGGTGGACCATGTGGTCTAACAATTGCGCCTAGACCAGGAAACTCCGAACAATGAACTAGCTGCAAAGGACTGTGGAATACTTGGTGAAACAAATCTGAAAGAGGGTAAATTGGACCCGGGTGGCGGGGGGTTCTTTTGAGCTATTGAGCAGATGAAATCCAAAGTTAATGTAATGTTAATGTCTTGGGGAAGGGAACCCTGAGAGTCAAATGAGCGAAGGGAGTCCCAGGACATGCGTTGTGTGTGAACTGTGATACATTTAAACTTGGAGAAGGTAACTTCAGAACACTTTGAGCTGAATCTTTATTGGAACTGAGTTGACCTTGAAACAGGGACCCCAAGAAGAACTTAAGCTGAAAGTAGTTTCTTCTCTATCTTTGAACAATTCTATTTTGTTGAGAAAGATTCCCACGCCATGTTTTGTTATAGTTGTGCGGATAAGCATAGGTTTTGATACAGTTTTTCATTTTGTACTTACAGAGACGTCCTTAGATTTATTTAGGCAGGAGAAATCCCACCATAGTATAGGGCTAGTTAGGCGTTATACCATCCTGATCTTTAATAAAGTTTTGTTAAGAATTGCATTTTTGTTATCTTTGTTATTTCTCTTGTTACCTTGCCTGTCTCTCGGTCTGCAAATGCATTGCCTTTGCCCACTTGGTCAGTTATTTTCTTATGTGCGCTGCATTTAATAATGGCAAGACGGCTTGGCAAGGCCAGTGAATTGAGCAATTTGTGAATGAGTTCTCCATGTTAAATTTTGGTCCCATGGGAGGTAAGACAGCCGCGATCCATCCAGCGCCTCCCAAAATTATGGGCAACCCCAAATGCATACTGGCTATCAGTGTAAATGTTTACTGCAAGTCCACAGCTGAGCTCACATGCTCTGGTTAGCGCTATCATTTCAGCCACTTGTGCTGAATGCTGATGTATTTTACAGGTTTCCACAACTGTTTTGAGTGTAGTTATGGCAAAAGCTGTGGTGGACGAGCCATCGGGTAATTTCAAACAAGAACTGTCAACATATAAAATGCCTGTCAAAACTCTAGTACACAAATATGGGGGAAGGTGTGTCAACCCTCTTCACTGAACCACAGAAGCCGAATGAAGTCGACCCTCCACCCGTGGTTGGCACAGGTACCTGATATACAAAACACAGGACACCACGTGGCAGCCAGTGGGGGGAAGAGGGTTAGGGAGAGGTTGCGGACGGGGAGGGGAATTAGGAACACCGGATAAAGGGTTGGGGAATGCCTAGTTTGGATAGGACAGGGGACGTAACAGGGAAAAAACCCTACACTATCTACTACCTTAGAAAGTACCATAAACTCTAATCGCAACTCCAGGCACCAGTAGCACCCCTTAATACAGGCACCAGTGGTACCCCTTAATACAGACACCTAATATACCGTCCTAGATCATATCTTGATACCTTTTGATACAAGCATCAATTGTCAAATAATTTTCAGGAGTCACACAGGTTTCACATAGAAGCAAGCAAGAATAATGGGACATACATGGGATATTATCCCAACATGAAAAAAACATGACACATGGCCCTCTGGGCAAGCATTAGCGACAAGTACCAACTTTAAACATGAAAAGTTCTAAACATGAACAGACAACACAGTTGTGCTGCTTTGTGTGAATTCACCATGCATATCAGTTTCCAATAATGCCACACTGATACTCTAGTGAAGCCTGTGCTTCTGTGCAGTGCGAGCATTAGATGCACGGAAAACAGCACTTTGAAAAGCCATCTGGCGAGCACGCTGTGAATTCAAAACCCATTCGTACTGCCTGTCCACAGTTCATATGAGACAACAAAGGTACATAATCAGTGTAGCGCCGTTTTAAACAATGTGCGTTCACACCCAAAACCCTCCTGCACTTATCTGGTTGTCCGGGAAGCTCGTAAGCCTTCCTGGATGCAAGCTGTTGCAGCATGTAGCAGCAGCGCGAGTCCTTTCGTCTACCGCTGCGAATTCGGAATGACGGGCATGGAGACCACTCGTCCGTATGAAAGAATATCTGCCGGCGTGAAAATGGTCTCCCTCAGTCCTCCGGCATGACTTCGTCTGGATCACAAAATAAGCCACACCTGCCGTGCGCCGTTGGCCCAAGATAAGCTGTTAATAATTTGTTTCAGCTGGCCAAACGCGCGCACGGCAAGAACTACCAGAAGTCCCAAGGATGCTGGAAAAGGTAGTTCATATTCTGTATCCTGCTTTCCTGAGTCCATGGCATCTTTTCCACCTCCTCCACCCCAAATCCCTGACAATGCCATCAAGCTTTTCTAACGGAACATCAGTCAAATCAACCCGTCCCTTTGTCTCCTCGTATGTTATTAGTATAAAGTCATGAAAGACATCAAGGTCATCAGACAGGAGGGACTGCAAGATGGCGACAGAGTTCAGGGTACTACATCTTCTCAAAGTAATGTTGTGTGCAAACGGGGCCAACGCATACCTAGTGAGTCATGCATTAGTTAAATGTTGCGGTTGTGTTTTGTTCAGGAAAATGTCTATTGCATGGGGAACAACAGTTAAAGAATGGCCTAATACTATGGTTTGTGGTTGTTTCAGAGAAAGGGCAGCAACGGCTACCCCCTTTAAACAATTTGGCAGTCCTTTAGCCACTGGGTCTAGGGTGATTGAAAAATAGGCGCATGGCCTATTCTTCTCCCCTTGTGGTTGAGTTAGTAGGAACAAGGCACGGCCATTTAGTTCATGCACAGTGAAAAGGGTTTAGTATTGTCTGGTGTTCCCAATGCAGGAGAGTTACATAGCGTAACTTTAGTGCATCAAAGCTTTCTTCCTGTGGTACTACTACGTGAACTGCTGGTCTAAACATATCCATGGAGCTGTGTGAGTGAAAGCAGGGGCACAAGGTCAAATGTGCCTGTTTCCGATTTTTTGTTGGACGTATTTTTACTCCCTCTTTTTATTTTGGGGTATTTGCCTATTTATAGGGAATTAAAGTGGTTGATACAATCCTTATCTGTAGGACTGGTGTTAGTAATAAGTTCCAGTAAGGGCTTCGCTAACAAAGAAAAGTTAAGAATTCATTATAGAATGAAGTCATCCCCACAAATCCTTTAACATCTTGCTGCGTGCTGGCTACTGGCATGTTAAGTATCATTTTTATCCGCTGAGGGTGCAATCTTTTCTCTCCTTTAGTAAGTAAATGACCTAGATAAGTGACCTGCTGCTGAAAAAATGGTAGCTTATATGGGGAAACCGTATGTCCTAAGGGAGCTGAAAACTCTAGCAGGTGCATGGTGCAGTCCACACACCCTTCCTTGGTATCTGCCGCTATAAGTAGGTCATAAACTTACTGCAATAACACAGTGCCTGGTGATGGTGTAAAAGTGTCCATTTGTTCCCTATTTGCAATTTGTTTGTAATACCTGACTGTAAATACTTGGCCGCTCTGTGCATCCTTGGGGTGCTTTAGAAAATGATTAAGAGCGACCGTCTATGCTAAAGGCAAAAAGGTACTGGCTGTCCTCATGTATTTGAATGCTGAAAAATGAGTTTACTCTGCTCGTTAGATCAATTAATTCCTGTTGTCCCTCATAATTCACCTGCAACCAAATCAACATTTTTTATGAACTTCCCTACTAAATAATATGCTAATAATTGGATCAGCCATATGGCCACATGGTTATATATTGTCACTAGTTTACCAAAGTACGCTGTCTTAATATCCTTCCATATTCCATGAAATTAATTTTAATTAGAGACTGTGCTTGATAATGATGGAACTGGTTGGGCAATTTATTCACTTCCTCCCAAGATCGATTTTCCAGTTTAAAACTAGAGTGCCTGAATAACATAAATGTATCTATCATTGTATGCTTGCATTGTATCTTGGTATTTGCCCCTTTCCCCAGACTACTACTTATAAGTTTGTGCTGATATTTACCTTACACCCAGCAACCTTGTTCATCGCTCTATTCCGCGCAAACTATTTCATTCAGTTCCAAAGTTCTCATATTATTTAGTAGGGAAGTTCATAAAAAAATGTTTTTGGTTGCAGGCGAATTATGAGGGACCACAGGAATGAATTGATTTAACAAGCAGGGTAAACTGATAAAGGAAGACTACCTACCAATTTATAATGATGAATCGATAGACATCAGGAATAATAGGTAAAGTAACCAACACATGTATATTGGTTTAAAATCATGAACATGGCATTCAACAAATGGACTAAATCTTAGTATGAGGGAGGAACTTTAAAATACAACCCACCAGGACATAAGCAGTTCATGTTAATGTCTAAGGACTAACTATTATGAACTTGAATATTGTATGCAAAATATTTTGATATAACAATGAATTGACATCAGTCTTCACATTTGTGAGGCAATACAATGTGAATCTCGTTTGATACATGGTCACCAATGTGAACAAGGATTGTTAAGTGATGCCTAGGACGTACATGAAATGTAAATGATAGAAATCAGAGGTATGCAAAATACTAATTCATGTTTATATTTTCTTGTCTCTTTGCACTTGTCTCCCCTCCTCTTCTGATCACCTTCTGTCTCTGAAAATGTTGTTTGGGGATGCGCTAATAATTTGAATAATGAACATGTGAAAGATATCTGGTGAATTGATTAGATTGTTAATTGATATCAGGAGTGTATCAGATAAACAAGTTCCCTGAAGAGGACCCATATGGATCGAAACACGTGTTGGCATCAAAAATAAGGCATCATAAATTGTTGTGGCATTGAATTAGTGATTGTGGTACAACAGTATTTGGAGAATCAGACAAATAATTGGCAGCAAAAATAAGGCATCATACGTTGTGGCATTGAATTAGTGATTGTGGTACAACAGTATTTGGGGAATCAGACAAATGATTATTGGCATACAATTGTAATGAAGAAATCAATGTATGATTATTGGGAAAGGAGGTATTTACTCTGTCCAGTGAAGCTGTAAAATAAAAATAAAATATCCACTGGTCATAAGGCAAACCAATGTGAGTGATATTATTATAAGTTGATCAGCGAGGTTCAGCGCGTCACAAAGGAAACATTTTGCTGAACTTATCTTCATATAATTTATATTTCCACAATAGGTCCTCATATTTGTATTCCATCATAAACTGGCTCACTACTTTTTCTCATCTTTGAGAGGCAGCCGCATGCTTATAGCACATGTGTTGAAACACGTGTTTTTGCCCAGCATTTAGCTGCGTATGCGCCTGATTTGCTCTATTTGTGAGCCTCTGTCCACCATTACAACAGCCCTCAACCCATTCCAAGATGGCTGCTGGCTTTTTGATGCAGCCTGTGTAGCCTGCCCTTGGCCCCCTGACCATTGGCTACCTCCATTTCATCTGCCAACCGGTAGGACCGGAAGGTGGGAACCGGCCCGTTGTTCAAAGGCCCACTTCTAAGGCCCCTGTATGCTCCCTGTCCGCTACCAGACCGCCACTTGGGTCCTCTCCTCTCCCGAGCACCTTAACTTCAATGAGGCTGCTACCTTACTCCTCTAAGAATTCTGGAGTGCCTTGACATTGTCACCTCCTTAACTATGGGTTAGTTCCCTCCTTTTGGACTCACCCCTACCACCTTTGACTTTCACTGTTCTTTCTGCTTGCTTCTCCCACCATGTCACTCCAATTCGCATTGTTTCTTAAAACCCTTCGCTAACATTTGAACCCAATGGGATAGCCACATTTTTCTGTTTTTGCTTTTGGTTTTGAAAGTCAAATTTTGCTGTCCATTCCTAACTTCTCTGTACATTGCTTGTAAACTGTTGCTCCTCTGCACCTTCACTGCTCTTTTGTTCCACATCCACCTGCCTTAACCCCCCCTTCTTCTCTTTGCTGGTAAAATGGCTCAGCGGGTTGAGTGCTCGCTGCTGCAATCTGAGCGTGATCTGCAGGTCGCAGGTTCGAATCCTGGCAAGGCCAACTCAGCCTTTCATCCTTGCGAGGTCGATGAATGAGTACCAATTTCAGTTGAGTAATAGTGTATATAAATATGTGCTCTGTAAAGCGCTTTGGATTAAGGCGCTATATAAGTAACATATCATTATCCCTCCTTTTCGTACTACCTTTCCCATAGCACTTTCTGTTTCACCTATCTTTTCCATCTGCTTCTCCATTGACATTCCCTCCCTTCTTACTCAGTCTGGTAGGAAGAAGTTCAAAAAGGATATCTTGGCCTCCAACCCTGGTCTTCCTATTGACGACACCTACTCCAACGCTTCCTCTGGACAGAAACCTGACTGACATCCTCTCTGTCGTTCCTTCGCCAGATCTATGGACTCTTCATATGATCTGTGTTCTGTCCTGTTTTCTCCTCTCCCATTAATGGTGGCACTCGCTGGGAAGTTCTCATGGCTTCCTTCGACTCCTCTAAAGTCATCATAAATGTCTATCTTAATGGAACTGTCATGGTCCAATGCCCTCAGGCCAATCTCCTCCTCTTTGATAGGCGCTTCCCACACCTCATCAACTTCCTTTCATGCTGCATGAAGACCCAAGCCAAATGAGGCTTAGGAGGGACTATTTTACTGAAGGGACTATTTTGTTACTTGGGTGGGGCTGTGGAAGAATACTTACCTAGGACTTCTTCCAAGGCTATTTAAGCCACGCCCGGACAGCCACACGTGCTTCGCGTTGTTCTGCATTCCAGCAGCTGAACGCTCACCGTGTCTGCTCCTGCACCTGGACTCCAGCCACGCCCGCCTCGAACCTGGAACACCTGTAAGGAAAGAAGAGAAGAGAAAGGTGAAAACCAAGAACTTATTCAAACTTCTTACCTGCATCCGGAATCTTCACGCCAGCATTCTTGAAGAAAGACTTCCATTTAAAAGCATCGCGTTGCTCGCTGCAACGCCGCGCTTCACTCACCTGTCCTCGAGACATCTCCCGGCTCCATCGCGGCTGTCAGCACCGGTCGCCACATCTCTGCACCTAGGGGAGAGAAGAAGAGACAAAAGGTGAGCAGAGGGAACACAGGAGGAAAGCCGAATTTTCAGCCATAATACTTACCGGCTTTTCTTGGTGAACCATTCCACATTTCGGGTCGGCGCCGCTCCGTTGGCAGATACCGCACCCCAGCCCCTATGGGGAAAGGACAAAAGACATTACTGGGGAATTATAAAGACATTTAGAGGGGTCGCCCTCATCACTAACTCAACTGATTTTACCATCGGCAATTTAACCCCTCAACGCATCGCCTTCGTTCTGCACCTGAAATAAAGGACAGATCACAGGTTAGGAAGACAACATAAAAAGAGGCTCACACTTGAACTTTTGAATCTTCATACTTACGGCGTATCGCTCAGAAAAGTCAAGTGGATTTTGCCAGCGCCATTCTGAAAACCAGTGAAGTAACTAGACGAACACTACCCCTGCACCAGAAGCAGGATGGAGAGTTCATCCTTCCAAACCATAAGGTGAGCTTAAACCAGGGGTTTTGGAGGAAGTCAGAGAAGAACGAAAGGGGAAAGGGGGGAGCAAGCACACTATTCTGCAGACAGTTAACCCCCTTTCTCATCTGCAGAAGGATATTCCTACGGGCCAGACAAGCAAGATTTGGGGGTCCTGTTCAATCGGTGGTCCGAGTTCTGCGCATCACGCTTGAAGAGGACACAGCAACCCAGACTAGACCAGCGCCTCCGTGGGAGCCAGGTGAGCGTTACAGAATGCGAAGCCTTCCTATAAATTCCCACCCAGGCGCTATGGAAACTTCTGAGACTGACCAGTTGGCCCAACTGCTGGGGGAATTACGGGCCGAAGTACACGCCGCTCGTCAAGAGACTAATGCTCTCAGGAGGGAAGTGATTGTAACAAAGGAAAGAGCTGATGACCTGGCTAGACAGCTTTTGCAAGGTCAACCTGGACAAACGCCTTTACCCGGTTCCGGGGGGAACCCCGCTCCTGTGCTTTCCAGTAACCCGGTGCAGATTAATCTACCTGGAAACATGCCGCTGGCCCCACCCGAACGCTTTGCTGGGGACCCCAAACGATTCGCTGTATTCATGAATCAGTGTCGTTTGCATTTCCTATGCAGACCTGGAGCCTTCCCTAATGACCAGACCAAGGTAGCCTTTGTATTGTCATATCTCAGCGGCAGTGCTGCCGATTGGTCAGTTCCACTGGTAACTCAAGATGACCCGATTCTTCATGATTTTCAAGGATTTCAAGCAAGCATGGAAAGGTTATTTGCTCGTCACTCCCAGGGGCAGGCTCTGGATGACGAAGCTCTATCTCTGCGACAGGGCAATCAAGACCTCCTATCCTACATTGCAACCTTTAATAGACTAATTGTGGAAACTGGGTGGCCAGAGGATAAAAGAATCATGTTATTTTATCGAGGTCTACGCGGAGAACTTAAAGATGTCCTGGCCCAAGTTGTAAATCCGCCCCAAGAATGCTCAGAATATATAGACTTAGTGGTCCAATTGGATCACAGACTGCAAAACAGAAAAGCAGATCGGTCCAAGTTTGAGACCCGGATGTTGGTCAAGACCCACGCTAACCTCAAGGGGGCTGAAGCCTCTGAGCCAATGCAAATCGGAGGGGTTAAAGACGGCAGATGCAATTATGTCTTTATTGTGGGTCCTCTGGACACTTTCTACGAGATTGCCCGGCAAAGCCGCCCAAGAAGGTGGTAGGAGCCGCTGATAAAATCCATGAAAACTCTGTATCGGGAAACGACCACGCCCGACAAGCTTAGGGGTCCGCTTGCCGAGCTTGAAAACTAACTCTCAGACCTCGCATTTCATTGTGCCAATGGTCCTCGTAGATCCGGAACAGCCTAAGCGGTTGCATGCAATAAAGGCATACATCGATAGTGGGGCTATAGGAAACTATGTGGATTGTGAATTAGTCTCCAGGATTAACCTCCCTCTGCGTCTTAAAACCAGCAAAGATGTCATCACCACAGTTGATGGAACCGAAATTGCCTCTGGACCGGTAACACATTCCACGGTTGAGGTGACACTTGTAGGTCCGGACGGCCATCGGGAGGCAGTTGTGTTTGATGTAATCAAGGCTCCACAGTTTCAGGTTATTCTCGGAATCCCTTGGTTAGAGACACATAATCCTCAAATTGATTGGCGAGCGAAGAGAATAACCTTCCCGGATTGTGCACAAACCTGCTACCCAGAAAATCTGAAGATCAGTCTAGCATCAGTAACCTCTGTCTCCATGCAACTACCTCCGGAATACCAAGAATTTCAGGACGTCTTCCAAAAGGAACAGGCCAACACGTTACCTCCTCACAGATCGTACGATTGCCAAATCGATCTGGTGCCCGGTGCACAACCCCCTTGTAGCAGGATTTATGCCCTTACTGAACCGGAGAACCTGCATTTGAGACAATATTTAGATCAATACCTAGCCAATGGTTTCATTCGCCCGTCAAAGTCTCCGGCATCTTCGGCTTTGTTTTTCGTGCCAAAAAAAGAAGGCGACCTTAGAACTTGTATCGATTACCGCGCATTGAACCAGATAACGGTTAAAAATCGTTACCCTCTGCCTTTGATCCCTGAACTCCTTGACCAGGTGAAGGATGCTTGCGTATACACCAAGTTAGATCTCCGGGGGGCTTATCATCTGGTACGAGTAAAAGAAGGCGACGAATGGAAAACGGCCTTCCGTACAAAATATGGACTATTCGAATACCAGGTGATGCCTTTCGGGTTGTGCAACGCGCCTGCTGCCTTCCAATTCTTCATGAACGATGTCCTTCGGGAACTCATCGATGTCTGTGTTGTCGTGTATATCGATGACATTCTGCTGTACTCCTCTTCGGAATCAGATCACAGAAAACATGTCAGGGCCGTCCTAGAGAAATTGCGCCAGCACAAACTGTTTGCAAAGATGGAAAAATGCGTTTTCCATACCACCAAGGTTGAGTTTCTTGGATTCATCCTGACACCTAAAGGGGGAAGGGGTCCGAATGGACTCACGGAAAGTGGATGCCATCCTCAAATGGCCATCACCTAGTTCGGTGAAAGGTGTCCAAAGCATGCTTGGTTTTGCCAATTTTTATCGCAGGTTTATCCCGGAATTTTCACGTGTGGTGCAACCCATCACTGCACTCTTGCGGAAAAATAAACGTTTTGAATGGACCGAGGAAGCTGAACAGGCCTTTCAGGAATTGAAAGCTAAATTTACATCTACACCTATTTTGAAACACCCGCGTCCCGATCTCCCATATATAGTCGAAACCGTCGCGTCCAGCTTAGCCATGGGAGCTGTCCTGTCTCAGAGAGACCCCGAAACCAACCAACTGCACCCCGTAGCATTTTGGTCCAGAAAGTTCTTGCCGCCGGAGATAAATTATGCAATCACCGATAAGGAATTATTAGCCATTAAGTCCGCCTTTAAGGCTTGGCGGCATTATCTTCTTGGCGCCAGGCATACCATCACCGTGATCACTGATCACCGAAATTTAAAATATTTAAAAACTGGTCAGTCTTCACGACAGGTCCGATGGGCTTTGTTCTTTGCTGAGTTCGATTTTGTAATCACTTACCGTCCCGGCTGTAAGAATGGCAAAGCGAACGTGCTATCTCGAATTGGAATGGGAGAAATGGACACAAACTCAGAACCAGTGCCGATAATTCCCGAACAAAGAATTTTGGGGATAACCACTTTACAAACCCTTGAAGACATTCAAGCACGGGTAAAACAATTCCTGGACTCTTCAGCCTTGCAGGATTGGATCAAAAGGGGGTCTTACTTTTCAGTCAACGATGGCTTACCTTACTTCCAAGGACGCTTATTTTTGCCAGAAAAGGAATTGCAAGAACTGGTTATTTCCCGTCATCATGATACTCTGATGGAAGGACATCCTGGCATTGCCAAAACAGAGGGAAAAATTAAACGACAATTCTGGTGGCCTTCCTGGCGAAAGGATATTAAATCTTTCGTGATGTCCTGTGGAGTTTGCGCCCAAAACAAAGGTCAAAAAACAAAACCCGCCGGTCTTCTTCAACCCTTAGACATTCCACCAGCACCTTGGCACACCTTGTCACTAGATTTTATCACGGACCTGCCCTCTTGTAATGGATACAATACTATTCTGGTTGTGGTGGATTTATTTTCCAAGATGGCCCATTTTATTCCGTTGAAAGGATTACCTTCAGCTTTTGTTCTTGCCAAGGAATCCCTCGAAAATATCATCCGTTTGCATGGATTCCCGTCCATACTAGTCTCCGATCGGGGAAGCCAGTTTATTTCTCATTTTTGGAAAAAATGTTGTCAACTGGCACAAATCGACGTAAGACTCTCAACCAGCCACCACCCACAGACCGACGGTCAGACAGATAGAACGAACCAGACCCTTGAACAATATCTACGATGTATGTTGCACCAATCGGAGGGTAATTGGAAGGATATTTTATGGGTGGCTGAATATGCATACAATAACTCGATACACTCTGGAACTGGTCAGAGCCCCTTTTATACCCTATATGGACATCACCCTCGTACTTCAGACTTGGACTCACCTTTGAGCCTTGAAATGCCCGCAGTGGACCATTTGCATTCTACGATTACTCAAGCCTTCAAGGATGCAACTGCACACTTACAACATGCGAAAGGGAAATACAAAAAGAATGTGGATCTGCATCGAAGAGAGGCGCCTCCATACCAAATAGGGGATCAAGTATGGTTGGCTACCAAACACTTTCCTTTATGAGCCTGGCGCCTAAGGCGCCAGGACTGATGTCCAACATGAGCCTGGCGCCAAAGGCGCCAGGACAGAGTCCAAAGAGCCCCTATAAGGGGCCGCTGGGCTTTTACCCGGGGGCATGATGCCTGCTCCCGGGGGTGCTGGGCCTGGCCTGGTGCTCCGGGGGTAGGCATCATGACAGTAACCTTCTTCATCTTGCCACTCTAAACTCTCGCTCTGCTGTCAAACACTCCTCTGATATCTGCCACCTCTTCAAATAACTTGAACTCGATGTCTTCGGTCTTACTGAGACATGGTTCGTGGCCAGTTCTGTCACGAGATTTGACACTCTCCTTTCTGATGGCTACAAGATCCTCTCCACACCCTGATTCTCCCAGTCTGGTGGGGGTGTAGCCTGATCTTTCCTGAGTGGATTCCTTGCTCTATCATTCCTACTCAGACCTACTCCTCTTTTGAATGTCTGGTCTGCAGTCTCTCGCTCTCTCGCTCTCGCTCTCTCGCTCTCGCACTCTTGCTCTCTCTCTCTCGCTCTCTCTCTCGCTCTCTCGGTCTCTCGGTCTCTCGCTCTCTCTCTCTCTCTCTCTCTCTCTCTCTCGCTCTCTCTCTCTCTCTCTCTCTCATATGAGGATCCGTTTGAAGTCCAAAGCCAAGTGCAATTCCTGGTATGACTCTGACCTAGCTACACTTAAATGTAAGTGTAGGGCGGCTGAGAGGAAATGGAGAGCTTCCTGTTCATCCTCTGACAAACTGGCCTATCGCCTGCTCCGAAGGCAATACCGACTCTCGGTCCTCACCAAGAAGAGAGCAAACATTCAAGGCTGTGTCTTTGCAGCATCTCACAACTCAGACAAACTCTTTAAAATCTGTAAGGAGCTTGCCAACCCTGCTGCAGTCTCTACCCCTCCTGTTGCCTCCCAGGCTCTTTGCAATGCCCTCGCCTCTCACTTTGTCTCAAAAACTCAGGACATCCTGTCCACACTCTCCTTCTCTCCCCTCTCCCTATTTGCATGCTAATCCACCTTCAGCCGCCCTCACACTCTTTTCTCCTTTCTTCTTTTCTCTCCTGACAAAGTCACTAGACAAGTCCGATCTATGAACACCTTGTCAAAACAGGTTCATCCCTGTTCCTCTAAAACCATTAAGGACCACATTGATATCCTGGCTCCAGCCCTTGCTGATTTCTGCAACCTCTCCTTTGCCTCAGGGGCCTTCCCTTCCCCTCTGAAGCACTTCTTGTCCGGCTAACTATCGCCCAATTTCTATTACTTCGTTTTTGGGCAAACGTCTGGAAAAATTGTCCATCTCTCAGCTTAACCTTCATTCTGATTCTGTTGGTTGTCCCCACAACCATCAATCTAGCTTCAGAGCTGCCAGTAGCACGGAAACTGCTCTCTTGAACATCCGTGAAGATCTGCTCTCCAACCTGGACTCTAACACTCCCTCTGTCCTCATCCTACTCGATCTCTCTTCTACTTTCCACTCAGTCAACCATACCATCCTGCTCAACCGTCTCCATGACAACCTGGGCATCACTGATCCGTTCTGGCTTGGCTGACCTCTTTCATCTCTGATCGACCCTCCCAGGTCCAAATGGGGTTCTTCCTATCATCTATCTTTCTTTCTACATGTGGTGTTCTCCAGGGGTCTAACCTCTCACCCTGGCTTTTTAACCAATATCTGGCCACTCTGGCCCATTGCATTGCCATTTTCTGCTCCAATTTCCAGTTCTATGCTGATGACACTCAACTCATCTTCAGACTTCCCTCGGCCACTTCCTCTCCCATCTCTTATTGCCATTCATGATTGGTGTGCCGCCAATGATCTTTGCCTAAATGCCAGCAAGACAGAGATCCTCCTCATTGGCACACCTTCACCCTCCTTTCCCCTCACTCTCTGGCCAGCCTCCTTTGGTCCTCCTCTTACCCCTACCTGCGAGGCCAAGAACCTCAGGGTCATCTTTGACTCCACACTTTCCTTCTCTGCCCACATTTGACGTCTCTAAAAAGTCACACTTCCTACTGCACCTCCTCAGATGTACTCTGCCTTTCCACTCCTTTTCCCAGAAGCTCATTGTCTCACAATCCCTGGTTCTCTCTAGGTAGGTTGGACTATTGTAACAGCCTTTCTTAATCTACCTGCCTCTACTCTCCGCCCTTTGCAACTAATCCAGAACAGGACTGTGAGACTTGTCCTTGACCTCAAGCCCTGGGATCGTATCTCTCCAGCCCCGAAATCTCTCAATTGGCTCCCAGTCGATGCAAGGATTACATTCAAAACCCTCTGCATTGTCCACAAGGCTTTCTGTGGCCTGGGTCCAAAATACCTTCAGCTATCCCTCTGCTAATACCTCCCCTCTTGAGCTCTTCGCTCCTCTACCTCTAACTCCCTCAGGGTCAATTGTTTTTCAAAGAAACGAGTTGGGGGGCGGGGGATCACTCTCTTCGGCCAGGGCCTCCCTGAAACTTGAGGAGAACCATCTCCGGTTCTGGAAGAACCTCAAGACCTACCTCTTTGCTTCTGCCTTTGCCCCTCCTCTCCCCTGCTGATTCTGTTCTTTCTCGGCACCGGGCTCCTGGCCTACCCTCTGTCTTCCGGGCCCAGGTACCTGCTCACCCTGCCATACCCTGCCTCCGGGCCACCCCCTGCACTGGGTTTTGTATCTGTACCCATACAGTCCCCATCCTCCTTTTTTTTTCTCTTCCTGCACTTATCAGATATACCGTGTCTGCCTCCTTAAACCCAGCACTTGCCACTTGCGGGCTGCACTACCACTGTTTGCTGCCTTTATTATTTTATTTATTCTTTATGGGTTTTTTTTTGCTCCGCACTTGCCACTTCTCCCCCTTCCATGCACTTTTCCCCTCTCCCATGCACTTGCGTGTTCTCAATGTTAATGGGCCTTGTAAGATCGTTGTTTTTGTTCTCCCTTGTTCCCCTCCCTTGCCTTGTCACGCTATGAAACACACGTGTACGAGCGCGATACAAATAAAATATCAATATCTTTATGCTATTGTACAGGCACCATTCATGGGACTGATTCCGCCTTTTCGAAATTGGCATCTCTGTTCTTCAAACAAATGAATACAAATGCACCCTATTTTATTTTTGGGAGTATTTGCTTATTTTTATGGAGTAAAAGGAGGCGATAGACCCCTTATCCCCTTATATTTCGTGAAACGAAAACCTATGGCTGTGTTTTGCAAGTTCTGATTCCAAAAGACTAAGGTGTGGAAAACAAAATGTCCTTTATTAGTGTATTTTTGGGCGATTATTCTAATGAAGCAGAGATTCTGTTGCTCATTGCATGCTGACATAAAAATGCAGTCCCCGTACTATATTTTGCAAAATGACCAAGATAAAAAAGATTAAATATGGCCACAGAGAGGGTACACTTGCCTAGCTGTGAACACAAGTGCATTGTGCAGAGCCTGTGCGTGGGACAGTAGAAACGTCCACTCTGCCCTTCGATAGAAGGTTCCATTGATGTGGTACCGCGAAAGAAAACCCGTAGCCATCATATGCGATTGTTTCAGCGTTTCAGGGCTCTCTGGTGTTTAGGTTTCTGTCCTTATGGCGAGAATGTTTTTCAGCTGTTGTCGGATTTCATGCTGGTTTTAACATGGCTCTTTCCAGCTTTGTCACGCAATTATTTTTGCAGCTGGCAGTTTTCTAAGCCTGCCTGAGATTTCACTGGTTTGTATTTTATGCTGGGTGGAGGTATGCAATGTATGGCCTGACCCGCCAGGGCACTGTCACAGTGTGCCAGCATTGGATGAAAGACGATGAAGGCTAACTAATCTGGATCACTGTTGGAGCGTCATTTTCGAATTCTTGCAGTTTGTGCACATTTGGCAAGTTATCCCTCGTGCTTATCACATGCTTGCCAAAACAAGAAAACAGCAGGACTGCACGGGACTCCATTTTCAAAATGCCATTACTTCGTCTAATGTATACATGATTTTGCACTTGCAAAACATTTTTAAATTGTGCCTTGTTCACGTAGGCAAATTTGGCCTTGCTCCGATTGCCTGCAAAGATTTGAAAATGTTGCAAAAAAGCAACACGTTTCCATATAGTACCAATCTTCCCTTACCTGTTACTAAACCGTGAGAGTTGTTGGGTATCCTCTGTTTGACCAGTCAATGGTATGGATTTCCCAAAGTGTTCAGCGTTTAGGAGTTGGCATTTGGAGTACTGTAGGCAGTGGGGGTTTTGTAGAATGTTATCCTAGTAAATGATGAGAATCCAGGTCATGGTTACACTTATCCAAGTCAATGCTGCAAAACCGGGTTGCGTTGAGACCTGAAAATGTGAATGCCAGAATCCTGAGGTCTAGGGACGGCCCATCAGGAATGGTAAGGTCTAAGAAACATCTATATGGTAAAGGGAAGTTGGTGACAAAGCTAACACGTATTTAGGCACACAGACAAAGGGGAAGACGAAGCGAATTCTCACAAGCCAGGGACGTGGGAGGGGTTTAGAGGGGGACATTGAAAGCACTGTCCCATGTAAAAGGGTAGTGGTACCCCTCTCAACCATGGGCATGAGGCATGCCAGGGTACATGCCAGTCCTGCTCCATGATGTGGTGTGAGAGTTCCGAGGGCCCCAGTCTCTGTCTTTCTACCTGTGCCTGGATAAATGATCACAGTACCACTTTTTCCTGCCTCATACCTGCTTTTCAACATACTGGCAATTGTTTTTTTTTCTTTGATTTTTACCTGTGATTATGAGTACCAGGATTCCTAGTGGTAAAGACCCGTGCCTGCAGCTCATTGGCACAAGAGGTTGCGACCAGCAGAACAGTGGAGGAAATCGTGCACATCAAACCAGCAATCCAGACACTCTACCTAATCTGTATATGAACTGTGAAATTGACAATACCGTTAGCAGGCTGCTATTAATAAAAGGCGAGAAGCCCGAGTGGTGAAAAGGGCGAGCTGTTGTCTGCTGTGCGGCTGCTACCCTTGTTCAAGACTTTGTTCCTGTAAAGAACTGAAACACATTTGCCTTGTGGACAGGAGGAGGATCGATTTTAAAACACCCCCTCCAAATCGCGTAAGACTCCCAGCTCAGCTGCGAGCAGTTTGAAGTGAGCGGCATCCCCCCTGCAACACGTGACCCGCGTCACGTGACTTTCGGAAGCCACTCCCTCTGCTTCAGCATCATAAGCAGAACAGCCTGACCCTTGCGGCGAGAAGCCCGAGTGGTGAAAAGGGCGAGCTGTTGTCTGCTGTGCGGCTGCTACCCTTGTTCAAGACTTTGTTCGTGTAAAGAACTGAAAAACATTTGCCTTGTGGACAGGAGGAGGATCGATTTTAAAACACCCCCTCCAAATCGCGTAAGACTCCCAGCTCAGCTGCGAGCAGTTTGAAGTGAGCGGCATCCCCCCTGCAACACGTGACCCGCGTCACGTGACTTTCGGAAGCCACTCCCTCTGCTTCAGCCTCATAAGCAGAACAGCCTGACCCTTGCGGCGAGAAGCCCAAGTGGTGAAAAGGGCGAGCTGTTGTCTGCTGTGCGGCTGGTGGTGGCTAAAAGGCTAGGTAAGACACTGATCACACATACCATATTTTCTTCCAGGGAGGAGCGACCAAAACCCTTGCACCTACGCGAAGCGGCACGCGGAGTTGGCTCGCCAGAACCGCGAGCAATCTACGGCAGCACGCGCCCGTCTCGGCCGATATGGCCTCTTCAGTCAACTCGAATTTACTCAATTCATCAATAACACCGATAACACCGCTAGGTCGCGTCCTACGCAGTCAATACACACGCCTGGAATGAATCGACCGACGCAATACAAAGACAGAGAAAATCCACGATCCCGTTCCAACGTAAGGAAGGCAAAGGGGGAGGCTAAATCCATCTCATCCTCCTCCTCCTCCTCCTCCTCTCCATCGTCTAGGCCAAGCTCGCTAGACAGCCAGTCGCTGCGTGAAGCAAGCTCCCCGGCCGACAAAGAGGAAGAAACCGCCGTGCAAACTGAGTTACACCTATTGAGGGACGAAGTTTTCCATCAGCTCCCCGCCGTTACTGGACCCCCTTTGCAGTCAAATCCTGTTGTGATCTCGCTAGGAGGCTCCATAGACAAGTGCGAAACGACGATGACAAATCCGTCTGACTACACACCGTCCCGGACACCGCGTAATCAGCTTTCAGTCTCAAGAGATCGACCTGCCTCCGCTGTGGCGAGTGAGACCAGACCTGACAGCGCCGAAGGGCGCAGTCGAGTTGACCCCAGCGGCATGGTCTTACTGAGCCGACAAAAATCCCCGGACCTTCCAGCCTCTTCTACGACGACTGGGATCGCACCGGTTGTCGCCGGAAGGTGGCGTCGATCTGACCCTTGCGCTTCGGTCCAAGAGGAAGCACAGAGTTCCGAACCCCTAACCGACTCAACCTTGCAACAAATCTACAAAAAGCGCAACATCCATACGCACGCTCTACAAGCTAGAAACCTGGAAGACAACCTGGTGTCATGTGCCGATTTTGGAAGTACCATTCAAGTTGAATGGCATGCAAATTCCGGCGACACGCCTACATTAGATGAAGGAGAAGATACCGAAACACCTCCCACTTTACCATCACACCCACTGTTAACTCCACCGACAACAGAGAGGTCGGTAGGTCCCTCGACCCTCCCTTTAACGGTGGCTTCTTCCCCTTTACCCGTGGAAGCGGACCCAAACTCAACCTTGGGGAACGAACCGCCCACAGAGCGTTACACTTCACAAAGACAAACTGCTATAGCTTTACTAAAACGAAAAGCACTTCACCAGAAAAAACCCTACAAATCTGGGACTTCACAAAGTTCCAATTACTATCAACGGAAGCAGCGCCAAACAGCAAAGAAAATCGAGATTGGGAAAACGCTACTTGCCAAACCCTTAACATGTCATGCATTAAAAGACTTCTTCGCCAGACAGACAAAGAGAAAACTGGTGAGGGAAGTCGAGCTTTCAGACGCAGAACTATTGGACGCAATCGCCGAAATTCCCCCGGCTCCTAAACAAAAGAAAACGGGGGAGGTCGATTCACAGAACTCACCGTTAATTGACTTATGCCTCTCTCCAGTAAGAGCTTCAGCCTTGTCACATAACTCGGACCACTTACAGCCAAGTCCACCCACTGGACCCACACAACCAGCTCTCAACTTGTTCGTTGAGTCATCCGAAGACCGAGTGCTAGGACCTTGTGTCCTGGTTCCAGATAAACATAACCTACCAACAAAAGCCAAAAACGACACCCCGCCTCAAAGAACTACTGCAAACCAATTCGCTCCATGTACACGCCTTTTAGATCATCAGAGAAACTCCTCCACTCCGGGAAAAGACAAATCCAGTGAGTCTTCGCCATCAAAATTGAACCACAAATCAAAAAATCAGTCTCCAGATATGTTCGCTGTGATGTCAGCCATCACGGTGGCCTTGTCCCCGTTTGGAAAACTGTACGAATCGCTCAACGAATCAATGAAAGATCTGGTGACAATAGTAACCTCTACAAACTCAAAAATGATCTTCTTGGAAGGCTTCATCACGGCCCTAAACCAAAAAAACACAGAGCTAGAACTTCAGTGGGAGCAAAGAATGTCACTCCTAGAAACCCAATTAAGATTAAGATCCCCACACACACTCCGTGCATCAACAAACATAGACAGATATACAACCATTCAGGAAAAACCGAACGAAGCAAACAAGGGTCAACCAATTAGTGAAACCCAAATCACTCTTGAAACTGAAATATCCAAAGAAGGCTGTCATCAAATAGCCAAAGATCTGAAAAGAGGTGTGGATGAATATAGCAGAAAAACGACACCGCTCATCGTAAAAGCAAAAACCAGTTCTAAGAAATTGGAACCCAAACCCGCACAAAGCCTTAGTTGGAGTAAACAACGAGAGGAGGTACACCCCAAAAGAACGTTACTACAAACCATGATACAGAATTCATCAAAAGAAGCAGCACCTCTGGAATTTCAGCAGACAACCGAGGTGGACGATTTACATTCATCGATCCCAGATTCCTCCTTGATGAACCTCACACAACACTTAGAACCAGAAGATACATCAAATCCATATATCACTGTGCGAAAGCCTTCGTCAATAGAATCAACAAACGCTTCTACCGATCTATCTACACTGGGCTCCACAAAAGCGTCCTTGACTTCATCGAACTCAGCTGTTTGGTTCGCATTCAAAGCGGCAAAAGAACTACCGTCTGAGGCACGGTCAGCAAATACACACCCCATAGCGGCCGTCAAAATTACACCGCCTGAGAATAACCCAGAGGACAACAATAAAGAGTGCATTAATACACCAGTCCAGTCAAGGTCTGAATTAACCAAAACAAAAAAAGACATCCCAACACACATCCAAACCAAGAGCCAAACCCGACTCTTTAAAATAGAACAACTAACGCCAGGAAAAAATGTTCTTGTTCTGAACAGAAAAACAGTTCTCACAATCGTGGCCAAAGTGCCTAGTTTGACTCATTTGTCTACTACGAACTTCATTTTAATTGAACCATACCATAGGCAGAAAAAGGCCAAAGCATATCTACATGTAAAAACCATCCCTCAACATGAGCCAACTAAAGACACGCTTGATGCGCTGCTTCAACTAGGCTTCGGCCTGTCAGAAATACAACTACCTCAACCGACCTGCCAAGTAGGATCAACACATTACAAGACCAATTCTCAAACCACAAATCACAAAAAAAGTGCGCAAGCAAAACACAATACCGACTATTGAAGTTACTATGCAGAAACACGAGAACACCAACGTGAAAGACCCAAACATACGCCACGGACCTGGACAAGCAGAGCTCACCACCTCAGACAAGAAGGGGGTCAAAATTGGAAAAAAACTCGTCTCAGGTCAGACAGATCCCCTGTGAAAGATTTCCCCTCGGATCACAAAGAACCATTGAACCAATCGCAATCACGGACTCCATCGGGTCCCTGGTCTTGGTTGAGAAAAGTGCTAAAACCAAATTCCCAAAACTAGCAATTACCTTGTACAGAACTGCAAACCTCGGACAAACTTCTGAACCAAATCATCGAAGACTTTCCCCTGACCATCTCCATGTGCTCCTGGAATACAAGAGGTCACGACCATCTACTAAACCCAGAAACACGAGACCTAGCAAAATTTGACACAATCTGCCTCCAAGAAACTTGGCTGAGGGAAAAACCAATTCTAGATGGATACGACACCGAAATATCACCGGCAACAAAAGGCATTTTTGGACGACCATCATCTGGCCTTCTGACCTCAATCAAAATCGGATCCGGAATTGACATCAAGTCAAAGATAGCAGAAACTTACGGAATCCTTGCTCTTCAGACAGAATGGTGCCATCCGAATACAAACGTAAAGGGAAACCAGAAATCAAAGCTGGCTATCATTAACACTTATTGGAACCCGCAAAGATATACAAACAAGGAATTTTGCGACAAAGTGACCACCCTGCTAGACAAGATCACCGCCAAACTTTGCATCGACTTCATCATAATTTGCGGTGACCTGAACGCAAAGTGTGATCATTTTAGGAATGCAACATTACCGACAGCCGCAAAAGCAAGAGGAGACCTGTGGTTAGATCTGATGGTCGCAAGAAACTTCCATAACATGGCAATGGTAAGGGGCCAACTTCCTGCATTTCCAACATGGGAACGTGATTCGTCAACAGCTACACTTGACTATATCTTCACTTCACTCGCTTTACTACCCTACGCGTCCACCTTCGAGATTTATAATACGAAAGAAAGCGATCACAACCTCTTAACCATGACGCTGGAATCTAAAATCCCGGTGAGACCGTCCTACACATCAAAACTGCAATTGGCAGCAAACCAAAAGCAGCTTCAGCTCACATCATCAAACATCAAAGAAATAACGAAAAATTACAACGAAGCTCAACAAAACGCTACGGGTACTCCGGCAAGGCCAAATTACTTGCCCCTTTTTATACCCCACATACAAAAGCAAAAAACCGGCAAAGCCACAGTAACAACTGGTCATCATGAATATGACAAAGTTCTAGTGCAAAAACGAAGAAAACTGAGAAAACTACAACGCGACAACAAAAGACATCCCAATGAAAAGGCTAAACAATCACTGGCTGCGGCGACCAGATCTTACAGATCATGGGTAAGACACCGGAGAGCGGAACTTATCAGAAGGACGCAGAACAGATGTTAAAAACTTTAGCGTCAAAAAGTGTTGGAGATTTCTGGGCTTTAATAAAGAACAATGGCATCCGAACCGATGACAAACTCTTCAATTTGATACCGGAATCATCGTGGACAGCTTTCTATTCTGCCCAATTCGCTCCTACCTCCATATCTGACACGGTGTTAGGAAACCAAAAGGAAGCAACATGGATAAATCTAGCAGTTCAAGACGAAATCAAGTCAGTAATCTCAAAGCTGAAAGCGTCTAGAGCACCCGGGCCAGACGGACTGACAAATATAGATCTAAAGAAAAACCAAACGGAATGGTCCCTTTTGATTACAAAAATTTTCGATCACTGCAGAATATCCAGACAAGTCCCGAAAACATGGACAGAGATAATTATTGTACCCATTTTTAAAAAAGGAAGTAGAGACAACCCGGCGAACTACCGACCCATAGCCCTATTGGACATCATGGGCAAAATATTTGCGACTCTACTCCTATCAAAATTTCAAAACTGGGCAAGAACCTCTCCTTCAATCGATCATTTCCAAACGGGATTTCTCAAGAAGGCCTCCACAAGCATAAACATCTTGATCTTGAACATCATCAAAGACAATGTAAAAAACGGAGCTCCAAAAGTTTTCCTCGCATTTATCGACTTATCTAAAGCATTTGATAAAGTAAACCGTCAAAGACTATGGTTGAAATTATCCAACTGGAAGTGTCCAGAGGAAATATTAGAACCAATAATCGCACTACACACAGAGACAACTATGCGAGTTCGACTAAACCGACAAGGCTTGCTATCGGAAGCAGTAAAGGTCGAAAGAGGGGTCAAACAGGGGTGTCCTTTAGCCCCCGCTTTATTCATCACATTTTTAGGTGACTTTCAATATACGCAAACTTCATTGAGAGTATTTCCTCCAAAAGTTGGAAACAGCGCGGTGTCCAGGTTGCTCTACGCCGACGACCTGATTCTGATGGACCAAACTCAAGTCGGTCTTCAGCGCCAGTTGACAAACCTGGCCAGATTCATTATCCAAAACGACTTAGAAATAAATATAGAGAAATCAAAAATCTTGATCTTGGGGAACAAGCGCTCAAAATCTAACCCAGGTGGCACCTGGTTCTTAGACAATGTAAAGATCGAGATAGTCACAAACATCAGATACTTGGGTGTCATGATTGATGAATCAAGAACTGAGAACTCAACCATCCTGGCTCTGTGGGCGAAAGTCAAAACACTTACCACTCAAACAAGACTGATCGACAACAAATACGGTAAATTTTCCCTAATACCAGCAATCCAGTTTTACAGACAAAAGGTGGTACCAGCTTTGATCTACGGAATGGACGTAGCGCTCAACATGCACGACTCCATCTGGCCAAAACTAGAGGGATACCTCTGGAAAGCAGTTTTGGGATTGCCAAAATCGGCATCTATTGCAGCCATACGACGAGAACTTGGCTTATTATCTTTGTCAGCATCCTTAGAACAAAGCCAAATGAGAGCACTAAGGAAAATCATTGACCCGGACTCGCTGCCAATATACAAATCGATTCGAGAAGAACTTAAGATGGGGCGCTGTAAAGCATTGACCCTTTGGGAAAAGAAACTAACTTTAAAACTAAAAGCCCTTGCCTGCACCCGCGAGGACTTAATCCAAAACCCAGAAAAAATTAAAAGCAAAGTAGAACATGAGGACTGGATCACTACATGTAGTCTGGCAATGGCAAACAAACTGCTTTACCACCTTCCACCTACCACCAACAAACTAAACCTTCCGTTGAACTATTGCATCAAATTTCCAAGCAAAAATCTCCGAAAAATGTTCATGCGAACAAGATTAAACCTGATACAAACACAAGAAATCCGAGCTATCCGTACTCAATCGGCAAATAAAACCTGCAGACTATGTCTAAACCCAGACATCACAGAAACATCAAGACATTTGATCTTAAATTGTCCTAAAACCGCCCACCTCCGAACGGCATTCTTGCTACCGCTACTTCAGGACTCTACTCTTAGAGAAGAACAGACTTGGTGGTGTAGATTGATCGCCGGGGAAAAAACAAAATGGGTTATAGTGGCAGTCAAGATTCTCGAAGCTGCCTTAAAACAAACCACAGAACTTTGATCCAAACAACGAACTTAGCCAAGATTAAAACCGGCGAAACTGCATCAACAGATCCCAGAAAAAACGCTGATCTCCTTCTTTTTTTATACCTTGTAAAAATCAATTCTTTTTGGTTAAAATCAAGTAAATAAAAAAATAAATAAATAAAAGGCGACGGAACCACTTAAGAAAATGGGGCAGAGCATAACGACTTTTGTATTTTCTCTGATGCTTGTAACCCGGTCCCTGGTGAAAAGGAAGCCAGAGGTTGGCCCAGAAAACCAGCTGAAGAGGGCTAAGGGAAGCAATGGAAGGAAAAGGGGGCAGGATAAAAAGGGGCAGAAAGATAAAGGCAGTGTGAGTTGTTCATGTGAGGTCAAGGTAGGAGAAAGCAAACCGAGACCAGGCGGAGGAAGGACTGTACATTGGAGCAGGGAGGAGGATTACAGAGACTGTATGCAAGGTGTGAGTTATTGTTTGAGAAGAGAAAGTGGTACGTAGGTCTGAGAATGGATGTAAGGTGAATGAGTGAGACTAAGTGAGAGTGTACGAGTGTGAGTGATAGTGATTGGAGAAAGGTGACTGGGAGAGTGGAGAGTGAAGTGTGAAAGGAGGGTGACTGTGGAGTAGGTGTGGGTTGAATGTAGTGTAGTGGGAGGAGAGTGCAGTGGGGGTGTAGTGGTAGTAGAGTGTAGTGGAAGGAGAATATTGCATAGTAGTGGGAAGAGAGTGTTGGAGAGTAGTGGGAGGAGAGTATTGTAGGGAGGGTAGTGGGAGGTGTGTAGTGGAGAGATTTGTAGTGAACAGAGCTGAGGGTTAAAGGAAGAAGTAGAGGACAGAGAAAGAGAGCACATTAAGATATAGGAGAGGGATTGGGAAGACCGACAGTGGGAGGAAGAGCAGCGAGGAGTGCAGACAGCAGGAGAGGACGTATGAGGGTGTGAGAATGGAGGACAAGGGGAGCCTGGGCAATTGGAAGGCATCTTTTCCAATTGTAAGGACTGTTGTTATTCTTGTGGGGCCCATGAACAGGATCCACCTAAGAAATTCCAGAGGGAACAGCTGGATAAGGGGGTTTCCTTTAGGACATCACACCTAGTCAGTCAGTTGTTATATTATAGGGATTCCCAATCTCTAGTGTCCAGAGGTATTTAGGGATGCCTGGGCTAAGGAGGGAACAGCCGCCTGGAAACGAGAGTGAGAGAGACAGCCCTTCTCCATAATTTCAATAAACACCCCTAAATTGTCTTGCAGACTTGGTGTGTACTTGAGGCCATCTGTGGCGGCAGGAAGACCAAAGCACGGTACAGGCTGAGTGTTAAACCCTGGGGAAGCCTTCCCTGGAGAAATTCCCTGTTCTTCTCTTTAAATCCGGGCCAGACTTGTTGACCCAGCTTTATTAACTCTTTTGTTGGCCAAGAATAGGAACATTTGCTCTTCAGTTTAGGGATTAGCATGGATGCTAAGGATTTATTAAGCATACGTTTGGAACTTGCTGTTGTCCACATACTTTGAACATTGCTTCATAGAGCAGGGTTTCCTTGATGAACAAGGACTTGTAAGATCAAGTTTGAACTTGATCTCCTGTAGAAAAGCAGTTGAAGGTGTTGGACACCTGAGAAATATCCCAAGTTGTGTTGACCTATCCCTGACACTGTTGATAGCAACGTTTCATTTGTAGAGATTCTCCTAGTTCCGAACCCCTTCCTTTAATTGAGAGTGAATAAAGTACTTTACAATTACCTTGCATCACATGTCATTACTCAACCTACCTACAGATGTCATCTTATTAGGTGTGAGAGGCCCTGTTGTATCCTTGAGAATATATGCTGCTAGTTTTGTGTAGGCTGAAAAAGACGTAGGTCTTACCTGTATGTAATACCATTGTTGTATGCACATGGAGAAACAGTATTCATACTTTTTCTTTTTTAAATTTGTGTTGTGGTTTACAAAAGGAACCTTTCACAAACCTTGCATAAAACAGTATGAATCAAAACAGGAAAAAATAAAATTCTATGTAAAATCATACATGTCATTGTGATATAAAAAATCCACAGCCAAATAGCAATAATGGTTTGAGGAAGACTTTTTGTTTGTGGTTGACAAGCTGCACTGGTATTTATTGACAGAATGCTACACTGGAGTCTGAGTGTGCTCGTGTGTGGAGGTTCCTTTTTATTGTTTTGATTTTATGCCATTGTTTGCGTCGCCAGAGAAATGTGCTGAGATGTGATGTTATTGAATGGCACCTGCATGAATGTTCTGTGTGTGTTGTTAGTTGCTGGCAGTTAGAAGAGCAAGGCTCCTTTGAGAAGATGCCGGCTCTTGCTGAGGTATGTTAGATTAAAAAATAAAGTAATTGTGACTACTGTTTAGAGGTCACTTACCACTCCTAATGATCCCCATTTGAGAGTCCCTAATGGAGCCCATTATTGTGTTAAACTGGAATGCTAGCCATTTCAGAGCACGTTATGATGTTGTAAAACATTGCTCATTCTGCTGCCCACCATTTCATTGATGCACAACTATCTTGCCCTGTTTCTCTTTCTGAAGAATTCATTTCAGGCTGGAAACGGAAGGGTTACAGACAGGTTTTAGTTAAAGGGTGGCTCCAGGAAGTACAGGCTTATGCTCTCACAGAGAGAGTGAACGAAGTGACCCGAGAGTAAGATCCAACTATTGAACGTGAGATGCTTAGCTGTGTCTGTTAGTGTGCAGTGGTATAATCGAAACTGCATCTATGACCTTGAAACAAAGGGAATAGGTTTCTAAAGTGATGGGCATGCAGAGACATGTTGCCAAACTATTTGAACAGTGAGCAGATTTTAAATGTCTGGTGTAATTATAGCAATGATAAAAAGGATGTCAACATGACAGCCAGACAAAGAGTCTCTGGAAAGGAAACTCATTGTGAGTGGTCCTAGTTCTGCACATACTCTCAACTCCTTAATTGAAATGTTCACGTTATCTCAGCCAATAGATTGTTTAGATGTCAGGCATTAACTACTGTTATTTGCCCTCTAGAAACAGCTGTTGTGGCTCACAATGGAGTCGCCAAACTACTCCTGCTGTCCCATCCTCCTTTCAACTCTTTCCATCATGGGTTGTGTGTTATCCAGTGAACGCACAGTGGGAAGGACCAGAAGCATAGCAGCATGTTAATCATGGCAACAGTGAGATAAGGAAAGGTGCTGGTGCACCTCGAATTTCATTGTGAGTTGAAAGGGTTTGGAATAAGAGGGCTTCCATAGCTTGTATCGACTTTACTCATGATGTCGTATGTATTACATGCCAGATGCAGTCCCCCCGCCACGAGAGGCGCGGCTCCCACTGTATTTATTGATATTGATTGCACTAACCTTGCTTGAATAACTTAACCCAATGTAAAGTTCTATGCACAAGCACTTACTGTAACCGTATTCTTAAGCTAACAGCGCCTAGATACCTCTGGGTTTTGTGCGCTATATAAATGTCAAAATAAAATATAATAGATCAAAAGCAGTTCAGGTGGCAGACGTGGGTGGTATGGGAAGTCTTAAGCTTTAAGAAACTGGGAGGCACGGAGCAAAGGAAGGAAAATGCAGGGAGGAAAATCTTTGGTTGAGAATCCCCGTGTGAGGGATGATGCAGCGGCCCTGTTGAGACAAGTCAGGGTTGATTTTTACTACAATTTTCCAAATTAAACATAAAAACAAGACTCCCCCCGACCCCCTTCCCCCAGATCCCCTACACCTCTTAACCTAACTCTCCCCACCCACCCCGGGCAGAGACAACGTAACATTTTCTCTATATCCATCAGGCTACAACTTATTTCTTACATAATATTCAATATCCTTGCATTGTGTGGACACCATTGTAATACAAAATCTCCATCAAGAAAGTCCAGGAGCAAAGCCCTTTCTTGACAAACCTTTTCCAGCTCCCCTTGAAGATTATATGTCATCCACTCCAAAGCAATGAACCCCCACAATTTAGCCAATCTTTTACTCCAGGTGTTTTTTTCTGTTTCCAAGCACTAGCTATAACCAGCCATGCTGCTATTACCGTTGACCTACATCTTTTACTATGGATTTTGGTGGGAAAACAATTTTCCGGATCGAACAAACCACACAACCATTCCTTGGGTGACCATAGTGCCAAAGCGGGAATCACTTTCATAATCTGATTTGTGACATCTTCCCAGATTTTCTTCAATTTTGGGCACTCCCACCAAATATGCCACCAATCACCCTTCCCTCTGCATTCTCGCCAGCAACTCTTTGTGGAAGTTGGGAACATTTTATGCAATTTTTAAGGGGTGAAATGCCATTGGTACATAACCCTATACCAAGCTTCCCTAATCTGAATAGACCTTGTCAGTTTAGGGATATGCCTCCATAGGTATTCCCAATATCTTTGCGGGAGTTTTTTTCCCAAAGTCTTTTCCCATGCACACATGTATCCCCATGTCTGACCCTTTCCCTCTTCCATCAATATTGAATAAAGTTTTGATTTTGACACCTTTTGTTCATTCCCATTGTGCATGGTTATGAATTTTTCAAACATGGTGAGCTCTCGCCCCCCCACTTCTTGCCCCCCAGACCTAGCTAACCAATGTCTCAGTTGGTAGTACTCCCACCTATCTTTTTCGGAGAGGCCCAATACTCGTTTACACTCCTCAAACGAAAGAATGTTCCCACCCTGCATCATGTCATGCATCTTTATACAGCCAACCACCCGCCACTGTTTGAATGTTCCATGTATCATTCCAGGCTTAAATTGCGGGTTACCGAATAGTGGGGTAAATTGGGATGGGCGTGCAGACAAAGCACCTTTACCTAATAGACGATCCCATAAAGACTACTGCAGGAATCTGGCTAGTCTGGTATTCCTAGGTTTATCTAGTCTGTTTAGCCACAGTACACCTTCCAAGGGGAACCCGACTGCTGCTCTATCCATTTTAACCCAAGTTCTTAGTATCCCCCATGATCCATTCCGGGTGTACCCAAAGCTGTGCTGCCTCATTATACTTTTCAAAATTTGGCAGGCCCACACCCCACCCTCTATAGGTGCCATTAAAATTAGATATGCAACCCTCAGAGTTTAGTTTCCCCACAGAAATCTTCTGATCTCTTTGTTCAGTAACTTGAAGTTAGGAGGAACCATAGCCGGGAGAGCATGACATTCATAAAGTAGCCTGAGAAGGGTTAACATTTTAACAGTGGCAAATCTGCTCAGCCAAGAGATTTGTAGCAGAGTCCATCTCCCTAAACCTTTTTCACCTTCTGCAATTCTTGAGGATAGTTGCTGTCAAATAACAGAGTCACATTCTTTGTTATGTTCATTCCTAAATATCTGACGTAACTGTCCGCTACTTTAAACTGTGAATATGCTGGCAGTGTCTTCTTCTGACGCGTAGATAAAACTAGTTTCAAAAGCTCAGATTTCCCCAAATTAACCTTGAGGTCTGATACTCTCTCTACTTGCCCCAGTTCTCCCAACAATGCTGGTATCGATCGTTCTGGTTCCCTCAGCGTCAGCAACGTATCATCTGCAAAGGCCGCAGTCTTATGATCCTCGCCCCCAAATGTGATTTCTCTTATATCTTTTCTTGCTCTTATTTTTTATTAAGAATGGTTCCAGGGGTACCCCTAGCCACCTTTATACTACGGGACACCTGATTATCGATCGCAACTCGGATATCGTGGGAGTTTGTAGTTAGAGTGCACCATCTAAATAAACTGGCCCCCATACCCACCTTTTCCATCGCTAAAAATAAAAAGGGCTATTCTATGCGATCAAACGTCTTTTCGGCATCAAGGGAGACTAGAACTGCAGGATCCTGTTTTATAGTTACTTTTTCAATTAGGTGGGAGACTCCTGATATTATCCAAGATCTGTCTACCCAATATGAACCCTGATTGATCCATATCTATCAATTCAGGTAACAGCTGCGCTAATCTCTTTGCCAAAATATTATTAAACAGCTTAGCATCAATGTTTAGCAGGGCAATGGGTCTGTATGACCCACATTTCGTCTGATGTTTCATAGTTGGTGTAATCACCCCTTTAGTATATTTTGTATTAAATAATTCCTTTAATTTTGTTACCAACTGTCTTGCATATTTCTTGTAGAAAGCCGCCGTAAACCCATCTGGGCCTTGTGCTTTGTTGTTTGGTAAAACCTTTATTGCCTCCATCACCTCTTCCTCACTAATTACCCTGTTTAAGTTATCCCTTTCCTCCGTTGTAATTGTAGGCTTATTTATCTCCTCCATATATCATTGTATTTCTCGATATTCAGGATGGCTGGACGTATAGAATTTTTCATAAAATTGTAGAAAAGTCTCAATTATGTGCTCCGTCCCAGTAACTATTGACCTGTCAGACCATGTTATTTGATGTATCAACTTCGCCGCTTTCATCCCCTTCAGCTGTCGGGCCAACAGTTTATCCGTTTTATTAGCTCAGAAATAATTATATTTGATTAGTTAAGAGCAGGGATCGTTCTGCCCTCCTGGTCCGCAACATATTGATCTGACTATTTAACTCCTTCAATTTAATAGACGGAGCCCTCATTCTGTGTTCTACTATAGCCATTTGGGTATCCCTGTCTTGAGACTCCAAATCCATTTCTAACTTAGCCCTCTGTTTTGCCAAAATGTCAGTGCTATAAGCTCTCCACGTATCACTGCTTTAAATGCATCCCACGTTCCCTCTGGGGAAGCCGATTGATTATCATTAATAGAAAAGTATTCTATTTTAATTCTTATTTCCTCACCCATCTCTTCATCATGCAATAATTCCCTGTGGAACCTCCAAGACCAGTGGCCAGAGCGTGGACCACTATCTATAAACTAAACCGTTAGAGGGGCATGATCCGACAGAGCTATCGATCCAATTTCTATTCCTTTCACTACCCCCATCAATCTGTCCGACACCCAAATATAATCAATTCTTGAAAATGAATGGTATATGTGTGAGAAGCAGGTATATCCCTTCTCATCCCCCTTCTTCATACGCCACACATCCCGCAGCGTTACATTTTCAAAAATTCTCCTTAGCGTCCATGAGGGTTGAACTGTTCCTTTCACTCCACCTGCGCGCCTATCTTTTTTAGGATCCCAAGCTATATTGAAATCTCCTGTGAATATTATTTCCCCACATGCAAAATCTTCCAGCTTGCTGCCAACTGCCTGCAAAAATGTCCCTTGTCCAGTGTTTGGCGCATACGCTGTCACCAAGGTAAATAATTTGTGTTACATTTGCAGTAATACAAAAAGATATCTTCCTTCCTTGTCTGTTAGATATCGCACCACCGATGCCTTTAATGTATCTCCGAGTCCTCTGATTACCCCCAAGGTCTTCCCGCTTGCGTTCGATTGATATAATCTGGAGAACAGTCGTGACTTCCAAATAAGTTTATCGATCTTCCTGATGTGTGTCTGCTGCAAAATTATAATATCAACATTTTTCTGTCTTAATATGGCATCCACCTTTTTAAGCTTCACCTGGGAATTTAACCCTCTGACGTTACAAGATAAAACCATATATGTTTACTGAATTAAAGCATTAACAATCTAAATCAAATAATTCCCCTGTACAAATATTTATCACACCCATTTGTCCCATGCCCCCCCTTTTAACCCTCTCCCCAACTTATCCCCCCCACACACCCATCCCAGGCCCTGGCCTCTGATCCTATGATACCCTCGGGAGACAACCCCCTAGCAGAGGCCTGTTGTTCACCTGGAGTCACCCCAGACCCCCGGGAAGTATCCTACCACTCTCTAAGATCCCAAGACACGCTCCGCCAGCCGTTAAGCCTGCATCAATATTCATTCCCTGCCTTTCTTATTTCAGGATACATTTGTTCTGTTATTTGTGTCCTTCATCCCTCTTTTCCGCCTCTCCGCCCTCCCCTTCCCTCGAGGACCCATCTAATTCACTCCTTGTCCACCCCTCTTCCCCTTTACCAATGACCAGTTCCATCGTCACATTCCCTGTTGAGTGGAGGGATCAACCCGTTGCTCGCCCTGTCCTTCCTCTTCCTCGATGTTCAGCAATGCCAGTCCTTCAGCACTCGTAGTTACACAATGTTGCACTCCATCCAAATTAAATAGCAACCCAAATGGAAACGTTCCTTGGTACATCTCTCTTCGCTTCTGAAGTGTTGCCACTGCCAAATCTTGATACAGCTGAATTTGCATCCCATTTATTATAACCTCTCCATCTACTCTGGCTGCCCGTAGAATGCTCTCTTTCAAGGTATACAAAGTTATTGCAACCAGGACATCTGTAGGTCTGGCGCCGGGTTCCCTTCTCCTTGGGCCGACTCTATGGGCCCGATCAATTCCGATGTCATCCGTCTGAACGTCTGTCACTAGATTCCCAAAACATTGCTGCACCGTTGATTTTAAATCAGTGTCAAGGATAGACTCACTCAGGCCTTTCATACAAATGTTGGATCTTCTTGATCGCTTCTCTAGGTCTTCAGCTTGTATTTCTAAGTTATGTGAGACTCTCGCCAGTTGTTCCAAAAGTTCACTGTTTTGTTGAACCTCCTCCGATGTTGCCGACAAACCCTGCTCAGTGACATCTAATCTTCCACCCAACTCCTTCAGCTCCTCCCTAACGTCAGTCAAAGAGGATCTCAGTTCTTCGCGTAGAGATGTAAATTGTTGCTGAAAGTTATCTGCCAGTCTCACTTCCATTTCTCTTAAGCATTCCTTGAGGTCTTCTTTACTAAGCGGCATTACGGAGGCTTTTAGAGTATCCCTTTTCTCGTCTTCTACAGTATCTTGCTTGGTGTGCCCTAATCCCATGTGACCCGCTTTGTTTCCAGCACCTCTCCAGTTGACCTTCCTGTTAAGCATGATGTTGCCTCCTTCTGACCTTAGTGCCCCTATCTTTAGGTTTTGGCATTAGTGTTTAGTGAGATGTCTTCCCCGGCACTCTATATTTGTAAATACCCCTCTCTGCCGATTTCCACTAGTTTTATTAGAGAGAGTTTAATGATTCAGCTACACTCAGGTTAGCAACTCTTGTGTATACAATAAGTTCCTTTAAGTTGTCTCCCGACCAACTGAGCACAACTATGAGTTTATAGAAAGGAAAACATTGTTACAGTTAGTTCCTTGTCCTTGCCAACTAAATGTTTTCAGACTCCCAGCTGAAGCTGCATTGCATGGACAATACTGCTATCTGCAGAATACAGTCGCAGGGTATCTTGACAAGCTATAGTGGTGGATGCACTCTATGCCCATTTATTTATGCGAGCAAAGCCAGTCTCTCTCACGTTTCGGTTGCCAGTCACTTGAATCTTGTAGGACGCTAACTGCACCACATGGCTATAGGGCTCCTTTTATTTTTCCCAAGAAATGAATCCTAAGTGTGCACCTCATCAACCATAGTACTTGGTATCAGTCTGTATAGAGCCAATCTGTAGTGGCTCCTCCTTAACGCACTGTAGTAGCGCTGCGACGCCCTTGATGGAAAGAGCAGCCCCAATGCTGCCAATCTAGGCTGAATTGTTTGTGTGCTCACCTTCAGCTCTGGCGGGGCAGCTCACCTGCATATCTTTGCAGCCTACCACGCCCCTTATTGTAGATGCTGCAAATACCAACGCTAATATCTCTGAGTTATGGCCCTTTGATGTTGGTAGCACACTCTGAGATTAAGGACTCTCTCCATAGATCTTGGATCTTGATGTGCTCACCGTCACTGAGACATGGTTCAAGGACAGCTCTGTCACATGCTTTGACACTCTCCTCCCTAGAGGCTACAAAATCCTTTTTGTGCCCAGGCTAAAGAAGGCAGGAGATTAGTAGTACTGCTCTTCCCTAAATGGATATCGGTGTCTATTATCCCTACTCAGGCCTACTCCTCCTTCGAGTGCCTAGTCTGCAGGCTTTCACTCTTTCCTACATTTTCTCTGCTCATGGTCACCTTCTATCGGCCTCCTGGATAGCTCACTCTCTTCATTTCGGAATGGGCCAACCTAGCCTCTTCTCTACTCTCCTCCTCCTCCCACCTCCTCCTTCTGGGTGACCTCAACATCCATCTGGACTCTCCTGACATGCCAGGACCTCTCTGCAACCTATGTGACTCTCTCTCCCTCTCTATTCTACCCTCTGGCTCCACTCACACTGCGGGCCACACTTTGGATGCTCTCATCGCCACTGGCATCCCACTCGCTATCCCTCTCACTACCCCTCTCTCTCTTGGACCGACCACTCAACACTCTGATATTCTTGCCCCTGTCATGAGGGTCCGACTGAAGCCTTCAAAAAAGTGCAACTAGTAGTACGACTCCGACCTGGCTGCCCTTAAACTCAAGTTTAGGGCAGCTAAGCGGAAATGGAATTCGTCGAGTGGACCATCTGACAAACTTGCCTGCAGCCTCCTTCAAAGGCAATATCGACTCTGCATCCGCCTCAAGAAAAGAGTCTTTATTCAAGCCTGCATCTCCGCGGCATCAAACAACACGACTGAACTTTTCAAAGTCTGCAAGGAACCGGGCAATCCTGCAGCAGCCTCTTCTCATGTCACACCCACCCAGGACCTTTGCCCAGCCCTGGCTTCACATTTCACGCCACAAAAACCCAAGACATCCTTTCCACCTCTCTTCTACACCACCGCATTCACCAACACCAGAGCCTCCCTTGGACCCACCTCCACTTCCACTCTCCTCACTCTCTCCCGTCACACCTGATGAGGTCGCCTGACAAGTCCGGTCTATGAAGGCCTCATCCAAGGAAGTGGACCCTTGCCCTTCCAAACCCATCAAGGGCAATATTGACTCCCTCACATCAGCTTTGGCTGACCTGTGCAACCTCTTCTTTTCCACTGGAGTTTTCCCAACTGCTCTCAAGCACTCCCTTGTGCACCCTCTGCTCAAGAAACCCTATGCTGACCCTTCCATTCCGTCAAACTACCGCCTGATCTCTATGATATAAGATTGGTTATTTATAACTCGCTTAATACGCAGAGGTTTCTAAGCGCAGACCTGGGGATAGAACCTGTGTTGCTCCATGTCGTCTTGCTTCCATTGCGAGCATGTTGTCCCTGAGCTATCCCCCCGAGGTATCCTCCCTGAGCTATCACTCCTTTCCTGGGCAAAAGCTGGATATCTCTCAGCTAAACCTCCACACGGAATCAATCAGTTGTTTCCACGACCATCAGTCTGGCTTTAGAGCATCCAGAGGCACGGAAACTGCTCTTCTGAACACCTGTGAAGACATGCTCTTAAACATTGACACTAACGCTCACATTGTGCTCATTCTCCTTGATCTCTCCTCTGCCTTTGACACAGTTAACCACAACATCCTAAACTCAAGGCTTCGTGACACCCTGGGAATCACAGGTCAGGCTCTGGTTTGGGTAACCTCTTTTCTCTCTGACCGCCCATCCCAGGTCGAACTCAGTGCCTTTCTCTTGACTATCACCCTCTCATCCTGCGGCATGCCCCAGGGTTCTAAGTGATCCCCTTGGTTCTTCAACGTCTACATGGCTACCCTGGCACGTGTGCTTGCGACTTTCACCTCTAATTTCCAGTGTTATGCGGATGACACACAACTATCCTTCAGGCTACCCTCATCCGCCTCCTCTTCCTCACTCATTCCCGACTGTCTATCCGCTATTCAGTCATGGTGTGCTGCAAACGACCTTTGTCTCAATGACAGTAAAACTGAGATTGTTCGCATTGGGACCCCTGCTCCCGCTTTCCCCCTCTCACTCTGGCCAGCCTCTTTTGGCCCTGCGCCCACCCCCACCTGTGAGGCCAAAAACCTTGGGGTCATCTTTGACTCCACTCTCTCCTTCTCCTCTCACATCTCTGACAGCTCAAAAAAAGTCTAACTATCAACTGCACCTCCTCAGAGGCACTCTACCTTTTCTCACTTTCCCCCAGCGGCTCACTGTCTCCAGAGCCCTGGTTCTCTCTAGGCTGGATTACTGCAACAGCCTTTTTCTCAACCTCTCTGCTTCTGCCCTGCGCCCTTTGCAACTCATCCAGAACAGAACCTCAGGACTTATCCTTGGCCTCCAGCCCAGGGATCACATCTCTCCAGCGCTGAAATCCCTTCACTGGCTCCCCATGGCTGCATGGATAAAATTCAAGACCCACTGCCTTTTCCAGAAGGCCTTCTGGGGCCTGGGACCTACTTACCTTCAACGTTGCCTTCCTAAATACTGTCCCTCTCAAGCCCTCTGCTTATCTACCTACAACCTTCTGCGAGTTAGCCGGTTCTCCAAGCAGAGATTTGGAGGGAGATCCCTTTCCTCAGCAGGCGCCTCCCTCAGAACAGCCTCCCTGCCACCCTCCGTCTTGATCCTGATATTCGTAAGTTCCGGAACCTCCTCTTCCTTCTCTCTCGCCCTGCTCTCCTAACCTAGCTCTCTGCTCTTCCTTCTCTCCCACCTTTCCGTACAGTTTACTGACTGGCTGCCTGGTGTACCTCAGAGTCTCACAGGCCCCAGGCACCCCTGCCAGTCCTCCTGCACTTGCCCCTGGGCACTGCACTCCACCCCCTCACTGCACTTGTAATAAATCCTTGAGAGCTTCTCTCTCCGCACTTCACCAGTCTCGACTGACTGGATGCACTTGGTTCCTTGCCCCTCCCTTGCCCTGCCCGCACTTGCACGATCTGTATACAGCCCTGCCTGAAGATCATTCTGTCATTCTGTCTGTTCTCTCTTGTCTTCACTCCTTAATGTGCACATGAAAAAATGCAGAATCGCCGTCAGGCCTATTTGCTGTATCCAAACTGTTAAATGTATCCTATTCTCTTAATCTGCCTGTGCAGACCATTATCTTCTCAGAAATTCAAGCGCTCTGAGCGGCTGTTGTTTTGTCGCTGTGTTCCCACTCCCCTTGAGCACTTTGAAACACTTGTCTGTGTATAGGCGCTTTCTAAATAAACATTACCATGCCGTAGATGGGGGCGGGTTTCATAAAGTGTTGTGAGATGCCCACACAGGTAGATCGATTATTGCCTTCCCATTCACTTATTGCACTTCCTGGAGGTTTTGCATGCCGTAGCTCACTCCTGTCACCACCGTTAAATTCACGCTGTGGTCCACCTTGTAGCGGCCTCCCCAAACTGCAACTTTCACTAGGAACAGATTAGCCTTCTCCAGGAGCTCCGTCCCTCATTGCACTAGGGCTGTAGCATCAAAGTTCCTTCTTGTCGGTTTACATTGTATGCCAATGAACATCCACCTGGAGCTCTGTCCTTCATTTCCCTGCAGCCGTGCCTCCGGAATTCCCTCTTGCATTTTGAATCTGCTGCAGAGCTTGTTTTCTATTCCACTGCAGTGATCTGAATCCGCTGCAAAGCTTGTATTCTATACCACAGCAGTGTTCTGCTCTATCAAGTCCGCGGCAAGTAACGTTGATGGGCACTGCCCAGTTTCTCTCCGCCAGAGCACTCCACTCGATCCACTAAAGGGAAGGGGTGTTATCTATACTTCGGGTCTCCTCCTGCCTTTCACCTTCTTTGCAATCCTTTCTGATTGCCCTACCCGGCTCCTAACCGAAGCGGGAGGGCAGCTTTCTAAGTGGTCATGAGCAGAGTTTAGGACCGTATGTCCTTACACCCCGGTGGCCATCTTGGAAAAAACCACAATAACATATTTTTCATGGGTGGATGATGCTTTTTGGCTAAACAATCGATTTGTGTGGCTTCATTTTAGCACAGTGCAGTAGTGGCAAGGTTTTGTAGGCCTAGTGTAAGTGCAACCAGCTCCTCGTTTTCACAGTGATCACCTAGTAAAATGTGTTTCCTCCTTGCTGTGCTTCTTAGGTGCCCTACCAATTTACTTGTAAAGCACTTCTTGGGCAGCATTATTTGTCTGTACCCAGCACATGGATGTATTGTTTCTGGACAGCATGGTTTGAGAAATCCTGAACCTTCTCACCTGTCCTTATCTTTTCAGGTAGTGTTTGAGAAGGATGGTGTCTTCCTGCACACTAGCGCTAAGCGACAGCAGGACCAAGACTCTCTGATACCTGGAGTCATAAGGATTGTTGAGAAGGTAAGATGAAAGCACACTACTTCTGTTTGTCTGACTGTGCAGCAGAAGCACCATCTGTCTTTCCCTAAATGTCAGTTCCTGTTTTCTTTCCTTTATGTAATTTGCTTTGACATCATAAGACCCCATATTGACTTCTGTGGAATACCACAGAGGTCTTCAGTATGGTCTAATAATACGTGCCAGTAGAAGCATTCTGCTGCTTTTGTGATCCTTCTATACCAGGCATATCATGGATTACAAATAATAGTAATTTTGTTCTCGCACCAAGAAACACAAAATGTCTTATGTTTTTGCTTAATGCTAGGAACATCCATACAAGAGCAAAATATAAACACTTGCACATCTTGCCGCCACTTTATTTAGTTTGAAGAACATATCAATGACAGCGATGATGGTCTGAAGACCAGCATGGCGCTCAAAACATGCTCAGTAATTAAATGGAGCAACTCGCTTTATAAGACTTAATTAATTTGATTCTAGAGAGCAGATGTGGCCAAATACACTGGATCTTCATAAGTGAAATAGCAGACTATCCCTAGTTTATTTCAGGATAAGTTATTCGAATTTGTATTTTTCCTGCTTTATTTTCCTTTTTTCCTTTTTTACTGACATTTGTTAAGTCTATACAACTATTAACTTGTTTTATTTATTTAGAGCATATTTATTTGACTGGTTTTCATGAGTGAAATCTTGGCCCTGCCGCCAAAATAACTACAGCCATTTTATCCAGGGTTCTGATGTGTTCCTGCAGTGGATTCCTATTGATGAGATTGGCGATGGTCCCCAAATTGTTTATTCCAAGAAGGTGAGTCTGTTCATCTAAGATGTCAATTAATTGAGATTTCTGTTGTTGTCCTCTGTTTACTTACATAGCCACCTGCAAGTCTCGAGACCTGCCTCCATCTTCCCTACATTGTCCTAGAATATGCTCCAGGCTTCAGTCATTCCAGAACACCATGCCTGTGCACTGGGAATTGGCACCATTTTTCCAGGGTACAGAGAAATCGTCTAAAATCTCAATTTTTCACATTATATAGTTTCACAATTTGGTATTCACAGAGATTTTTAGCAAGAATAATTGAAAACTATAACGAGGCATAAATTAGTTTTCAAAAAGTGATTAGCAGAGTTTGCTAATTAAAGTTTTCTTGATTAGCAAACAAACCTGTCTCATTAGCAATGTTGTACTATTATTTTTAATGTTACCTGAACCGATTTGTACCTAAGACCTAAAATGAGCAACTATACAGGACTTTTGTGGATCGCTGAAATACAACATTAATGAGATGAGTGTCTTTAAAATGTAAAGGCTAGCTGTATGAATGAACACAAATAGATGTGAAAAATACATTCTGCAAACATTTTTCAGTGCAAGGCTCTGAGCAGCTGTGTGCTGTCATTGTTGCACTTAGCAGTGTGCCATACATTTTATGCTTGACCCATCATTTGCTGTGTAAGGAGAAGTTCATAAATGAAAAACATAAATGTTAAATGAAAGTCATAGCCTGAGGCTAAGTACATAGTATTGTGTTGCATTATAGCATTAAATACCACTTTCGGTGGACGGCAGTGCCGCTAACGGCCCAAACCCGAGCCAGGTTGGCCCAAGCGCAGCATTCCAGACCTGTGTGGCCATTAAAGCACTCTTTATTGATATTAGCACTCAAAACCGCCATCTATGATGCAGATATTTTGTTGTTGTTTGTTATTATTAAGGGAACCAGGCTTTGCACAATTCATGGTTACCTTAAATAGAAATTACACCTATGTCCGCGATTGGAAATAAGCCGGGAAGTGCTCAGGAGAGTGGGCAGGGGGAGTCATAGTGTTCCACTCCAGTGGAGATTCAGCCTGGGGCACTTCCTCCAGGGAGCTGGATGAAGGCTGGGCAGAGGCACTGTGGGCTGATATAAAAGGCGGGTGGTTACTTGCAGATTCCAGATTGGCCAACTCTCTCCCACAGATGCTAATATATATAATGCAATAAATAGTAGATGAAAGTGAGCTGTGTATGTTATTGCAGTAGTTCTGTAGATGTACAGACTCAATGGCAGTATTGATCACTAATTTGCGTAAACATCTAGCCAGCTTTGTGTATTCATTATGCAAGATGAAAAGACGGAAGAGACTAAGCAGAGTGGATGGTGTTGCAGGCACTGAACTTGGCAAACTAGGGGGAATATTGTTATTTGCTGCCATCTTACTTTCAGAATAGTTGGTATGAAGCAACAGGGTGATAAGCTAGGAGTTTGGGATCATCTCATGGGTTGAGTACCGTTTGCACAATTGAATCCAACAACCAGGTCACAGAAGTAGGTTTGACATCAAAAGTATTTGGCTGTGTGATCATCTACATTTTCAAAATTGTTCACTCGTCAATATGATGCATCTTCCCCAGCAAAATTAAATATAGTTGACACTATGAGATTTAGATACACTAACCTAAACTTCACATGGGGTGGAGACAATGCAGTGTTTTACAGTAGCAATACTGTAAATGTGCATTATGCAACAATTTACACATTTAAGAAAAGAAATGCAGGACACACTTAAAAAAAAACACATACAGTCTTTGCCAAACAGGATATAGTTAACTTAATAAAAGTATCATCCCGATTTACTTCTGGTCTGCAGTTATTTAAAAAAAAGAAAACGTATCTTTCCTAGAACTCTAACACAGGCCTTTGACACTTTTGAGATTGGAGGAGATGATTACTGCTGCACTCTCTCCATTAACCCCATTGAACGTCCTGTGAACAGAGAAAAGAGGGTGGGGAGAACCCCCAAAATTAGAGGAATGCACTGTGAGCTACGCCTTCATTGAACAGGGTCATTTAAATAGCAGGCTGTGCTGCGGAAGTGTCCATTTAAGTAGCAAAACTACAGAATTGGATAGCAATTTGCTATACGACACTACTTATTTTATGCCTTGTATGAATAAAAGGACCTCTTCCAATTTTTTTAATGTTTATTTGGGGTGGGATAGAATGGAGACATTGTCTAAGAGAGTGGTAACATGTTTTTGACTGTATTTGAGAGACTTATTTTTCAAGTATTGTCTGGAAATGTATTAAGGGAATCCTGCTGTGTATTTAAAAAGATGTGTTAGTAGCATAGGTATCCTTGCACCCAGGTAGTGCATTAGGGGAGCTTCAGGGGATCCTTAGTTATTGTAGCAGACAGTGATGGAAACTGATTGGGCAAATCCTAAACATGCTCCAACACCTGCACAAGCAGGATCCTGGAACAATTTAGTAAATTCGCTTTCCAGCAGTTTAAGAGCAGAGCACCTAGATAACCTCTCGCGCACTAAATTGGCAGTTGGATTTTACTTATTTTTTTATGCTTAATGTGAGATGATGCCTCAGTGTTCGGTTAGTTGATTAACATTTTACTTCTAGTATGTCTTTTTCTCTTCTCATAGTCCTGTTTAACAAGTGTCCAAGTGCAATGATAAAATGGCCATGCAGGATTAGCACTGCCTGTTCATGAACTACTGCTTTCGTATAGTTGATTGACAATATGCCCGCACCTTTCACACATTGTATGAAAGGTATGGCAAGTGCCTTAATGCCATATTAGGTCAGCTGTTTTGTTGTGCGAGATCTGAACCATCTAGTGGTTCTCAAAGGGATTAACAAATACAATAATCAGGCTGGGAGTCAACCTCTTCCCTAGGCTAGATTATCCTCATGGGGTCAACAACCCTAAGGTTTCTCAAGTTATTCTCAAGCATGTCCTTTGCTGAGGGGCTTGATGGCACAATCTCTCAACATCAAGGACCTCGGTATCAAGCTATCCTACATCATAAGGATGAATGCCAATTGGATCTTCTCCACCTACACCTCATTCAATGAAGCTGCCACCTCTGAGAGTATCCTCAGCATCTTGGACCCTTCATATTGATCTTCCTGACCCATCACAACTACCCTATTGAATGGTACGTCATTGCTCCTAGATATAGCCACTCAGCATCATCAAGTATTCATATGCTTGTCCAACCAAGGGTAGTGGCTCCTCCCAGAAAGCCTGACACCTGTTACAATAGTAGGGCATACTGCCTGCTTTAACTAGATTGGTTATTCTGCATCGCCTGCATTTTCTTCAATAGACAGCACATCTCCTGCTGACAAAATTGCAACATCCGATGTAGTGATGGTTAGGGCTGAAAATAAATTAAATACCCCAACAGTGGTGGCAACACCTAAAATGCCTGTAATATTTGAGACTCTGGAAGCTTGGGCACAGGCTCAAACTGGTCCATAGCCAAATGGACAGTGCCCACGTGGCTGGCTTGACAAACAGTGGGGGTCCATTTTCTTGGGCAATGTGGGTCCCTCTTGTGACTGTGCAGCAGATCATTTTAACTAATGCTTCTGGCCTTATGTACTTCAAATGGTACTAATTCTAAAATGTGCCCTAATCCCCAAAATAAAGCTGTTTTACTGAGCACTACCGAAACACACTACCGAAACAGTTTTTGATGTGAAGTCATGGATTGCACTCTGTGTATGTGGGCCATCTTTGTTTGATGTCTGATGCTGCCGGAGTATCTTCATGGGTGCTAGTATATCTGTTGCTGGACATATCAGATACCACTCTAGAAGCAGACCAGTCTGAAAGCTTCAATGAGGATGGTTTGACCTCAAACAAATAAAAATGCAAAGAACCTAAGCAAGAGCTTCCTTTTGTGAGATGCTACTCTGACTCGGTCTCTGCATCCAGGAAACGGTTGTTTTTCTTTTTCATCTTCCTCCTCAGCTCCACCTGACAAGGAAGCAAATTCATGGGAACCATTGGGAAAACGTGTGTCCCTGAGGCCTTCAGAATGAGAGCACTGAGATTATCAAGTTCAACCACCCTGCTGGCCCTTTAGAATTTGATTGAACACCTGGCAGACAAAATGCCATCAGACAAAATAGAAAACCTTGTGGAGGTGATGATAGAGGGCAGGATCGTGTTCAGCCATGCAATTGGCACAGCCAGAGGTTTTGGCGTCTCTCTCCTACAGGAGCTACTGTAAGGATGCACTCTTCTTTTAGGTCTGATTCCCAGCATAAGGGTCAGGACCTACCTTTCTAGACCTTTGATTATTTGGTGCCCCAACCAATGGATTGGTGTTGAAGATGGAGCAGGGGACCCTATAATCTGTCGGTATCTATAAGAAGATTCACTAAAATGGCACTTGGGATGAGAGTCTCTGAATTCCTACCCTGAGAGGGTTCTACTTGGACAGTGGCAACTCAAGAACCAAAAGAAGTGATGGGTGGCCATACATAAGGAACACCAGATAAGAGAGGCTGAGGATGTGGACAGATATCTCTATTGCAGGGAAGCACCTTAAAATTAATGACTTCCTCACTTATTTCCCACCCCTAAGTAAACATCATGGGGTTCATCCAGCAGTGCACCAACATCGCCATGGACATTTTGGTGCTCTGCATCGATAGGCAAGGATATGCCATAAAATGCTCTCCCTCTTCTACCATTCCACCAGATGCCCATGAAGAAAGCTAGCACATCTAGCTTGTGTAATTCTGGAAGTGAGCACAGTTCCACATGATGTAATAGGTGTGCCAAACATTTTTGGGAGGGGGTACCAAAACATAACTGAAAACAAGTCTCAATGTTTATTATAGACCTCAAAACAGCAAACAAATGGTTGAAGCTGTAAATATTTGGAATGCAGCACTCTTTTTCATCACTTGCGTAAAGGTGACCCAATAGTGTACATGTATTTCTTTGCTGCCAGTTCCACATCTCCATCAAGGAAGAGTAGATGCTTTCTCAAAATTATCGTCAGTGGAAGTGATTCAATTTGTTCTCCTGGCATGAATTTGTCTCCTCAAGATGTCCTTATGCAAGAACTAATTGAGACCATACATGAATATGACCCTACACCATTTGGCCCATCTGACACTCAAATGTATCTAGAGAAATCCACTCTGAAGCCGTTGCAGAAAGAACATTAATTCAGAGCGACAGTATGATCAATGCTGAAAAAGAAAATATGTCCATTCAAAGAAGTTGAGGAGCTGAAAAAACATACCTTGTGCCACAGCCAGGCACATTGTTACTCCTAAGCTCCATGGTGGGATTCCAAATAAGACCCCAGCAAAAGTGTCTGACAAATCAGTGAAACGTATTGTAAAGTGCTAATGAATCCTGACACTGATATGCAGGAATTATCATTTATTCAGGAACATAGATTACAGGCTGTCAAGACTCACCAGAGTCTATCAACTAACAGAATGTAACCCAACCACAAACAATTCCACAAAGAACCTTACAAGGTAAGCATTCCATCATGACCTAACTATGCACAGAATATATATGTATATTTCTGAGGCTTGTGGAATCTGCTTAGGTCACATGCTGTGCATAGGCTGACCTCTAGTGGATGCTGGGAGTATTACAGTTGTTGTTTTCGAAACTCGAAAAGGGACGTTGACAGGGCATGCCAGTAATACTGTCCCTAGTGTGACATCTACTGTACCCATAGTGCTTCATGCGTCAAGGTCCCTCAGGTGGTTTTTTGCCGCCATCATAGTCTGTCGCATATTGCAGATTTCCTTCTTAGCTATCGCCATTGCTTCAAAAAATTTAACTTAGAATATTCTTTCTGTCCTTTAGTATCCGTCTACCGCAAGATCATCGTCAACGGCATGAAGGGTGAATTACCATAGTCGACGACTACTGCAACTCATCTCGACGAACCTTTGCCATGGCCTTGGAAAACTGCAACAGGCCTTGGCCCTCACAGTAGGGAGAGTGGGGGGTGGTTCATTCTTTAGTCTCCTAAGAGAATGCATATTCCCTTCTCTATCCACTTATTTCGTCAGGCTGCCTTCCCCATAGAAAATGCAGAATACACCCTTTAAGTTTTGCCCCTCCTGCAATCGAAAGTTTCCTTGGAAAGACTTGCACCACGGGTGCAAACTCTGTCTCCCAAGGGATCACGCTGAAGGACAGTGCAAGACCTGCAAACCGTTTGGGCCCAAAACACTCAAGGACCGCAAAAACAAAATGCTGGGCCCATCGCGCCATGCAGGCCGAGGCCGCCATGGACGTCGAGGGAACCTCCAGCGATGGCAGCATCAACGTCTACAGTGATGGCGAGGTCTGTCGGGATCCGTCGGATAGCCGCGTGCAAACCCCCAACTCGCAGGACGGCGGTTCTGCTACAGGGACGAAGCCGGGCGGCACTAGCACAACCAAGTCACACCACACAAAACACACCTTCCAAGGCTAAAAACCGACCGGAAAGCCTTACACGGCATCAAGGGGGAGGTACGAAAGTTCCCTGTCCTCTGGGCCATCGCATTCGCGGTCACCACATGACAGGCCCCGAAACAGACAAGCAAGTCCATTTCTGACACCGTGTCTAAAGCTACAAAGTCCTCACAGGCCGACGAGCGAGCGTCGAAAGACGTGTCGACAGCCCCCTCACATGCTGACATCCGACCTTCGAAGGCCTCTTCGAAGACTACAGCGAGCTTGAAGATGAGCCAGCTAATTAAAAAACACGTCCCAGACACTCTGTTAAAGAGTCGGACGTCGAAAAACCATAAGTCTTCTAAAACACGACGAGAGGGCTCTATTTCAGGGACTATGACCAAGGGAGAGAGCACCATTTTGGGGGGTATGCACCATAAAAGTCCCCCGGCATCAGAAACGACACACACACACACACACACACACACACCTCCTGCCTCTGTTCCCCCAGTAATCCCAAATTCATCTCAATAGACAGCATAACTGATTGGTAAGTCATGTGGCGTATGTCCTCCCTAGCTAATTTCTTTGAAGACCACCCTGAGGTCTTGCAAAACTTTCAGGATGCCCCACACAGTGGCCCAGTAACTACTCAAAAGTGGGCAGCAGTTACCCAGCCTTCCGCCAAAAGATCCCACGCAGACCTCACACAAGCTTCCACCTTGCAACAGGAGTTAGGGCAGCATCCTTATTGTTACTCCATGCAAGACTCCCAGGACCCTGGAACTTATACAGACCCAAACGACCAAGGGGACTTGGGTGATGTCGACCAATTTTATGATGATGATGACGACGAGGATGTCTACGTCATACAGTCGCCAGATTACTCAGACCCACTGGTGGCCGACTCACCAGTGTATAACCAAATACAGTATAATGACCTGTTGCTAAAGGCGGCAGAGCATTTAAGAATTGATACACAAGAGACACAAGTGGATAATGACTTTGTTTAGGACATATTAGGGAATAAGAAAACAGCTGCCCAATTTATCTCCATACTTCAATCAGTACAGAGACACATCCAACCCTCTCTGATTACTCCTAATTTAACAAGGGCAGTCAACCCGCGCATTGAAAAAGTATTCCGGCCAGCACCCTCAGACCCCTTTACATCAGAGGATAGTTTAAACCCGACTCCTTTGTGGTAACAACTACTAGAAAGAGAGCAGGAACAACTATGGCCTCTTCCGAAGCCCCTCCTGATAAGGAGAGTAAAAAGATTTATACTTTTGGAAGAAAAGTAGCCTCTTCGGCAGTTTACCAGACTAGAATTGCTAATAAGACGATTTTATTAGCTAGTAACAACTGTCACATGTGGGATGAGATGGCCGAGCAAATAGCATCTGTTCCAGAGCCCCTTAAAACACAACTGGTGCTCTCCATTGCAGAGGGTGAACAAATAGCAAACTGCATCCTCAAGAACAACTTGGATGCAGCAGACAATGCAGGAAGAATAATAGCAGAGGGCATGTTGATCAAACGCCACACATGGCTTCGCCAGTCTGGCTTCAAGCTAGAGACTCAGGCTACGCGTCTTAATATTGTATTGTTTATTTATATAGCACCTAGACACAAGACAGTGTTTCAAAGCGCTCAATGAGGGTGGGAACAAGGGGGAAAACGACAGTCGCTCACAGCCCTTGAAATTCAGAGACGATAATGGCCTGCACAGGCAGAGAAAGTCTGTAAAATACATTTACACTTGAGACACAGCAACTAGGCCTGATGGCGATTCTGCAGTTTTACAAGTACAATTCAGGGGAGAAGACAGATGATCTTCTGGCATGTGCATTTGGATCGTGCATATGCCCATAGAGCCCACCGTGTTGTTTGGCAAAGCGGTGGAAGACGCCCTAAAGAGCGCGAAAGAAGAATGACACCCTAAAATCATTTGAGCAGCTCACCAATAAACCCTCCAGACAACGAGGGGGGCTATCATTTTCGCTGTTTTGAGTGCAAAACTCTCAATGAGCATCTGGTTACAACCAGGGTCAAAGCTCGTTCTGGGGTTCATCTCAGGGACAGTCCTCTCAACAGGGGTTTCAAAGAGGCCAAAGAAAGTCTTGTAGTAGGGGTAGATCCTCCTACTCCAGAGGCGGCTCAACACCCCCAAGTAATGACCACTCGCTACAGGTTCCCTCCCATGCCACTCCAGTAGGAGGCTGCATTTCATATTTTACCCACAAATAGGAGGGAATCACCTCGGACAAGTGGGTACCTTCGACTGTGGCAGGCGGTTATTGAATAGACTGATAAAGCAACCACCCAGCCACCCACCAAGACAAAACACCTACCAGGAAGAACAATGTATCCTGTTGGAAGAGGTAACAGCGCTGCGCTTAAAGGACGCCGTAGAAATCGTCCCAGCGAACCAGGTAAACAAGGGCATTTATTCAATGCACTTCCTCGTGCCAAAAAGAGACCTCACAATGCTTCCTGTCTTAGATCTGCGCCCTGCAAACACCTATGTCAAGCCACAGAAATTCTGCATGACAACGCTACAGGAAGTAATCCCACTGCTAAAGCGGGGGGACTACATGGCAACCTTGGATATGAAAGATGCACATATTCATATTTCAATGTTCCCAGTGCCCAGAAGCTTCTTGTGTTTCAAAATAGCGAACCAACACTACCAATTCAAGAGTGTCCTGGTGTCTCTGGTCGATGATCTCACCATATTGGTGGACCAGGGTGGAGTGGGAGCACTGATTTTGTTAGATCCGTCGGTGGTGTCCGACACCGTCGTCCACACCATCCTGCTATCTTACCTGCAGACGGCAGGCCTCTCTGGGCCCATCCTGGACTGGTTTGTGTCCTTCCTCGCAGATAAAAGTCAATCACTATCTTTGCCTCCTTTTCTTTACTCTTCTCGCACTTTATTCTGTGGTGTTCCTCAGGGGTCGGCCTTGTCCCCTATGCTCTTTAACATCTATATTCAGCCGCTAATTTGCCTCATCCTTTCCCGCGGCTTTCATTGTTGTTCTTATGCCGACGACACTCAGATCCTGGTCTGTCTTGACAGGAGCCAGGGGTCTGTAGCCCGTGAACTACGGGAGTGTCTGTCGGCAGTGGGAAACTGGATGTCTGCAAATTTGCTGAAGCTGAATGGGGACAAGACTGAAATCCTGGTGGAGGCTTCTTCTGTTTCTGCCGTATGGTCCAATACTTTCTGCCCCCCCCTACTTTGGGCGACCTTCCCATTCCAGTGAAGGTGGTCAAGAATTTAGGGATTCTTCTGGCATCTGACTTAGCAATGTCATCTCAAGTCAGCGCAGTCTGTTAGACTGGTAATTTACTTCTTAGAGTGCTGTGCAGAGTTCTGCCTTTCTTGCTGGAATCTCTGCGACCACTATTAGTGGCTTCTTTAATTACCAGTCGGATCGACTATTGTAATGCACTCTATTTGTCACAACCCCTCGGGCTGATACACAGTTTACAATAGTTGCAAACTTTAGCAGCTAGGGTGACTACTGCCTCCTCCTATGGAGCCCACAAAAGCCCTGTGCTGCAATCACTGGCTCCCGGGGGTGCAGAGTATTAAAGGAGTTTAAAGCCTAATGCTTGGTACACCGTGCCTTCTTTATGCATGGACCGGAATATCTGCAGGACACTTTCTCCCCTACATCCCACGTAGGCTACTACACTCCGGTGATGTCAACTTAGTGGTTGTCCCGAAGGTCCATTTGGCAAGCGTGGGTGGCCGTGCCTTCTCATACGCAGCCAGTAGACTGTGGAATGGGCTTCCGTCTAGCCTTAGAGGTCTAGCGAATCATCTTCAATTTAGAAGGGTGCTGTAAACCTTCCTGTTTTAGGGCCGGAGCTGGGGCCGGCACTTCTTCTTTTCCCCACGCAAAGATGCCTTCGAGTGAAAGTGCGCACTACAAGTACATAACATTTCAAGGTGCTACCGTTCGGCATAGCCTCCACTCAAAGGGTATTCATCAAGGTACTGGTGGTGGTGACGGTGCATCTACACAGGGAGTCAATCCCAGTGTACCCTTACATGGACGACTGGCTGATCACATGGGAGAAACACCAAATTTGAAAGCAAAATACCCAAAGAAGAAACAATCTACTTTTTCAATTGGGTTTCTCAATCAACGAGAAAATGTCAAGCCTTGTACCAAACAAGACCAAACCGTTCCTAGGAGCTGTCATAAAAACGGAAGAAGGTCTAGTCTTTCCATCGAAAGAAAATGTACAAAACATACTGCTACAAATACCTCAGTATCTAGCCGGTCGCCAGTTAACCGTACGCAAAGCAATGCGCCTGCTTGGGATGATGGCATCATGCATTTACCTGGTACCACACGCATGGTTGCGCATGCGCCCAATGCAGGAGTGGTTGGCGAAACAGTGGTCTCAGGCAAGTGGTCGGTGGGATGATCTAGTGGTCGTTTCTCCAACCCTAGCACAAGCTCTACGCTGGTGAACAAAGGAGAACCTGTTAAAGGGAAAACCCTTTCACGACCCGGCGGTGCAGGCGGTTGTAACAACAGACTCATCACTCACCCGGTGGAGGCCCATTACCTTCATCTCACAGCACATGGTCTGTGGACTCGGATCACAGCTCAGAATCACAACAACCTTCTGGAACTTCTAGCTGTGCTCAAGGCATTACAAGCCTTCCAAGCACACCTGACAAATCGGACAGTACAATTACTCACAGAGCGCACCACTGCTATGTTTTACATAAACAAGCAGGGGGGCACACACTCTCCAAGTCTGTCCAGGCTAGCCTAGAAAATCTGGAAGTGGGCACTGAAGCGGGACATGTTCCTAACATCGCAACATGTTCCAGGGGAACTCCATTCTCTAGCAGACTCACTAAGCAGAGATCCTCTACTAGAAGAGCATGAGTGGCAACTCGACAAAGATATCGTAGAATGCATATTCACAAAATGGGCTACCCACCTCAACACTTGTTTGCCACAAGACAAAACAAACAATGCCCAGACTTCGCATCAAGGATCCACCACCACGACTCCAGGGGGAACGCCCTGTGGATGAACTGGTAAGGGAGATTTGCCTACGCTTTTCCCCTCAACTCCTCTGATGAGCAAAGTGGTGAACAAGATGCACAAAGAACAAGTGACATTAATCCTAGTTGCTCCCATGTGGGCGAGACTACCTTGGTATCTACATCTGCACAAACTGGCGATTGCGACCCAATCAAACTCCCGTGCCCCTTCAACATGCTCACACAGCATGGGGGGACAACATTACACCCTCAACCTCAGTCTATGAGCTTGGCAGCTTGGCTCCTGAAGTCATAGTTTGGCCATTTAAACCTACCTCAAAGGTGTATGGAAATCCTCAAGGAGGCACGTAAACCAAACACTAGACACTGTTACTTTAACAAGTGGAAAAGATTTGTAATTTGGTTCCAGTCAAAACAAATAAACCCAATAGAATATACTTGATCACACATTCTCCATTATATGCCTCACTTACTAGACTCTGGCCTAGTATTTAACTCAAATGAAAGTTCACCTAGTGGCTCTATCCTGGGACACCACTTCTCAGAGTAAGGTGTCGTGGTCGAAAATCCTAGTCATTAAGGCATTCATGGAGTGAGTAAAGAGACTCCACCCTCCTATTTCAAACCCGCTGCCAGGGTGGGACCTAAATGTAGTACTTGCAAAGCTCATAGGACCCCCCTTTTGTGCCTATGCATAAGTCCAGCCTTAAACACCTCACATATAAGACGGACACATTGGTATTAAAAACGCACCCTACGTTTTCACCTAAGTTCATTTCAAAAGTCCATGTCAATCAGGCCATCGAACTACCAGCTTTCTTCCAAAATCTATCACGCTCAGCTGAGAAAAAACTCCATGAACAAGCTGCAAGCAGGGCGGGTCTTTACTATGTAAACAAGACCAGACCGCTAAGGAAAACAGACCAAATGTTCAGCTCCATAGCTCCAGGCAGGGAAGGAGACAGCATGTCCAAAAACGCCATCTCCAGATGGATAGTCCGATGCATACAGCTCTGCTACTCTGTATCAAATAAAACACTGCCTTTCACACCAAGAGCTCACTCCACTAGGGGTACAGGAGCTACCTTGGCTTTTATCGCAAACGTCCGCTGGATGCCAATTGCAAAGCAGCTATATGGAGCTCTATCCACACTTTTTACTCAGCACTACTGCATTGCCACTCATTCTAAAGCAGATTCCCAGGTGGGACAAGCGGTGCTAAAACATCTAGGGCATCGAAATCCCTTCCATATACACCAGAGATCCGAGAGAGTCTCGCAAGCATCATCTCGCCAGCAAATAGGCCTAGAGACACGTCGAAGGACACCTCCAAATGCCGACAAGGTCAGGAAGAATATACTGAAGGTTCACATCCCCTGTCTAAATCTCCGTCAGACAAAACTCGACGGCCTAAGAACAAAGGTCCCCAAGAAGAGCCCTTCCCCCTCCAGACCCCTCTGGGTCTTCCTTATGGACCAGGGATAGATGTGAGGGTTATATGAATAAACGTTCAAAATTTGTGGACTTTTCAGAGAAGTTTATCACTCCTAAAAGGCATAGAGAGGAACTCTATCCTGCTATGTCTAAATCTCAAAGGACCTCCAGTCACTCTCCTCACGAGGAGGTTTTTGATCTAACAGAACCAGAGGAGACCCCTCAGGACCCTTATGATCAGGGTGAGAATCACTTTGAAGAACCTATAGACCACTCCCCAGATTGGGGTGAGGATCAACCTGTGGGTGATGCACCATGGCTGTCAACGACCAATATCCCTGACCCAGAAACATTGTGCATGGATCCTCCCCCATCTCCTATAAGGCAGGCATCACCCATAGATGACCAGATGGCATTCAATGCTATCCAGAAAAAAGCAGCAGAACACTTCCAGATTGCCACGCAAGAGGCAGTGCAAGACACTGACTTTGTGGAGGACATTTTGAAATAGAAACCACCTTCAAGGAGATATCTCTTCTAAACTCCATCAAAAGGCGTATGGCCCCTTCTTTGCTCACTCCATTGTAAAAAGGGCAGTTAACCCACGGGTCGAGAAGCTTTTTCGCCCCCTCGTTTACAGACCCACACTAAATCCGGGGACATGCCACTCCAGATTCCCTAGTGGTAACAATGACTAGGAAAAGAGCAGGGGTACCCTTGTCCATGGCTAAGGCACCACCGGACAAGTACTGCAAGAAATTGTATGCCCTGGGTAAGCGCATCACAACAGCAGCAGCCTATTTCACCAGGATAGTCAACAATACCACATTGTTGGCTAGATACAGCGACACCCAGTGGAATCTACTCCAGGAATGCCTGCAGGATGTCCCAGAGCCAACACGATCACTCCTGCTGGCGATTATGTCGGAGGGGAGGCAGGTGAATCAAAACATTCTTAAAAACACCCTGGATGCTTCTGAGACAGCAGGAAGAACACTAGCCCAAGGTACCTTGTTGAAAAGGCACGCATGGTTGAAGAATTCGGGAGTTCAAACCGTAAACACAGGCGTCCCTCATTAACAAACCGGTAGAAGAATCTAACCTGTTTGGAAAGACGGTGGATGACCCTTTAGAGACTCCGGAAAAGGAACATTAAACCTTGAAGTCACTAAATCAGATAACTCAGAGACCCTATCAGCAGCGAGGTGGCAATTCTCGCCCACGTTCACTGACAATCTTTCCCACGTTCCCCCCACAATCAGTACGGATCGGAGAAATATATGGTCCTCAGCACAGGGGGCAGCTGCCTCCAACCAATATCAGCCAAGTGGACAGCGCCGTGGCAAAGGAAGGGGTAGAAGCACCACGCCCAGAGGCTCCCCGGCCTCAAACCATAAATGACTTAACGATCCGGGTCGCCTCTAATGCCTCCCCGGTCGGGGGATGGATAACATCATTCCTCCACGCATGGGAGGGAATTACCACAAACCAGTGGGTGCTCAAGACCGTCACCCAGTGTCATTGTATCGAGTTCAGCCGACCACCTCTATACCGGCCGCCAACGTCCAGGCGAATGACGCCAGAACATCTGAAGATCCTACTACTATAAGTAGGGATCCTGCAAGAAAAGGACGCCTTCGAAGTCGTCCCCGTTCTACAGGTAAACAAGGGTATGTATTCAATGTACTTCCGTGTACCCAAAAATGATCTCACCATGCGCCTTGTGCTAGACTTGTGTCAGCAAACAAATTTGTCAAACCACAAAAGTTTCATATGACAACACTGTAAGAGGTAATCCCTCTACTAAGACAGGGGAATTACATGGTAACATTGGACATGAAAGATGCATACTTTCATATTTCAATGCTGCCAGCACACAGAAAATACCTAAGGTTCATGATAGAGGACAAATACTATCAGTTCAAGGTCCTTCCCTTCAGCATTGCCTCAGCCCCAAGGGTATTTACAAAAGGTACTGGCGACTGGCTAATAACTGGGGATTTGTGCAGAACACGCATATCAAACATGCAAAAGACAGTAGATTTACTCTTCCATCTGGGATTCTCAATAAACGAGAAGAAGTCCAGTCTAGACCCCAGCCAAGTCAAACAATTTCTGGGAGCTCTAATTCGGACAGAAGACGGCCTCGTCTTCCCCTCCAACGAGAAGGTTCAAAACATGCCTTTCCAGATCCCTCACTATGTAGCCAGTCGCGAGGTGACTGTACGCAAGGCCATGTGACTGTTGGTGATGATGGATTCCTGCATTTACTTAGTTCCACACGCACGTTTGTGCATGCGCCCCATGCAAGAGTGGCTCAACAGCCAGTGGTGTCAGACCAGCGGACAATGGGGCGATCTAGTTGTTGTCTCGGCATCCCTCGTTCTCTCTCTGCAGTGGTGGTCGAGGGAAAACCTCTTGAAGGGGAAAACCTTCACCGCCCCCGCGGTAGAAGCCACTCTCACTACGGACGCATCTCTCACGGAGTGGGGGGCTCACCTCCTTCATTGCAAGGCAAACAGCGTTTGGTCTCCAGCAGTAGCGTCCAACCACATAAACCTGTTCGAATTGTTGGCGGTGTTCAAAGCCCTAAAAGCTTTTCAGACACAACTTCAGGGGAAGACGGTACTGGGTCTCACGGACAGCACAACGGCATGTATTACCTGAAAAACATGGGGCACACACTCTCCAGGGCTATCCAAACTGCTCCAGAACATTTGTAAGTGGGCTCTGAAACATGGGATGTTCCTCCTGTCTCAACACATTCCAAGGGAACTCAATCTTCTGGCACACGTGGTCAGCAGAGACTTCCCTCTACCCACAGAGTACAAATGGCTTCTACACGAAGACATCGTCTCCAACGTCTTCTCAGAATGGGGCTTCCCAGAGATCGACTTGTTCGCAACTCTGGAGAACGCACAATGCCAAGATTACACCTCCAGGTCCCCCCAGAACTGCTCCAAGGGGACCGGTCTTTGGATAACATGATCAGGGAAATTTGTCTACGCTCCCCCCCCCCCCCCCCGACTCTCCTACTCAACAAGATAGTGCACAAGATGCACCAGGAACCACTCACAATGATTCTGGTGGCCCCCATGTGGGCCCGCCAACCCTTGTTCTCCAATCTGATGGCGATGACAATCTCTTCTCCGATGAAATTACCTTGCCCATTGAACATGCTTGCCCTGGCTCTTGAGGTCATAGAGTTTGTGCACCTCCAACTTCCTCAGAGATGTATGGATGTTCTTAAGGAGGCAAGAAACCCTAACACCAGACATTGCTACTACAATAAGTGGAAACGCTTCGTCATCTAGTGCCATTCTAAGAGCATCAATCCTATCGACTGCTCTCCTACTCACATTGTGTTATACTCGACTCATCTACTGGGCTCAGGTCTTGTTTTTAATTGACTGAAAGTCCACCTGGCTGCGCTTTCAAAATACACTACGTCCCAAAAGAAGGAGTTGTGGTGTAAGATCCCAGTCATCAAAGTTTTATGGAAGGGGTTAAAAGACTTAATCCCCCTATTTCAAACCCATCCACTGGGTGGGACTTAAATGTGGTATTAACTAGACTAACGGGATCCCCTTTGAACCGATACAGAAGGCTAGCCTTAGAGCACTCACTTACAAGACCACCTTCCTAGTGGCAGTCACTTCAATCAGAAGAGTCGGTGAATTACAGGTCCTTTTAGTTCAAGACCCATTTGTTACAATTCACAAAGATAAGTTGGTTTTGTGCACTGTTCCTAGTTTTGCGCCTAAATTCATCTCAAAGTTCCATATGAACCAATCAAAAGAACTACCCACCTTCTTCCAGAATCCCACTAACATGGCAGAGAAGAGCCTACACACACTTGATATGCGTAGAGCGGTCATATATTATCTGGAAAAAACAAGACCTCTAAGGAAAACAAGTCAGTTTTTTGTTTCAGTGGCAGCTGGTAGAGAAGGAGATCCTGTCTCTAGGTCAGCCATCTCAAAGTGGATTGTAAACTGCATCACACTCTGCTACACTCTTGGCAAGAGAAATCTGCCCTTCAAGCCTAGAGCACGCTCTACTCGGGGTACCGGGGCTTCTATAGCATTCATTGCAAATGTTCCTCTCAAATCCATTTGCAAAGCAGCAACCTGGAGTTCTGTACACACCTGTACAAAGCACTACTGCTTAGATACTCACTCTAGGTCTGATTCTCAGGTGGGGCAAGCAATACTAAGACATCTTTTTACTACTGTTCCTTCTCACACCCAACTGCCAACTCTGGGTACTGTTCGCTAGTGTATACACAGCAAGTGACTCTAAGGAGATTCACAAGCATCAGAAGACATGCATTACTCACCATAATAGCATTTCTGATGATTGTATCTGCTTAGATTCACATGCACCCTCCCTCCCTCCCTGCTCGCGGTAGAAGGAACATAGACATCTTACTACTTTCTCTCTATCTGTACTCACTCATGTTAGTAATAAGGCTCCCTCATGGCAGAAAAAATACAATCGGAGGGACCTCGATGCGAGAAGGATCTTGGGTACACTACACGTCAAATTAAGGATAGTGTTACAAGCACGCCCATGTTGACGTCCCCTTTCGATCCTTGAAAGACAAGATGCAATACTGGGCGATTACTACTAGATTTCAGACTATAAGCACAGCATGTGAATCTAAGCAGATACAATCATCAGAAATGCTATTACGGTGAGTAATGCATGTCATACAGGAGAAAACATATGAAAGACATAAGAGCTGGCTCTCAACCCCAATAAACTTTAGTAAGATCACAACAACCCCCTAGTCTACTGGTACAAATTCTTCTAACATGACGTCTGCTGCCCTTTGGCAGTTCTACCCTTGGTTCTATTGTGTATTCAGAATTTATTTGGTAGTCTTGATTGGAAAAAGAGTAGCAGATGGGAGGTATGGTCTGTCCCCCTGCGGCTTGGAGTTGGTGCTGATTTAGGGCCTCACACTTCCAACGCCTCTTCAGTTTGCCGTAGTAAAAAGGTGTGTTATTGGTTGCAAACCCTTTTAAAATTTCTTGTGAGCCCGGAGTACGACCATCCTCGGCCTCTGCCGCAGGTGGATTATGCACCCCTTCATGGTATGGCCCCGCCCCCATCTCCTGTATACATAAACCATGCCCATCCCTGCCAGCTGTTCGCTGTTGCAAATTCTATACCCGAAGAGACATTAATTTACCCTCACTGACATCTTTTTTTTAACTCTGGGCAGAAAACATGATTCGCAAACGGAGAGGGACTTTGCTGCTGATATACCTTGGGCAACAGCCCCTGCACAAATGCACCGCTTAATGCTGAGCCGTCTCAGCCAGTTTTTTAAAAAAAAATCCTAAATGATGCATAGAATTACCTTAATACGATCAAGAAAATCTGCTCAAGGTTCATTTTTCCTGTTTACAATTTGAGATCTTGCTCCACTCAGTCTTATGTTAACATACCACAGCAATCTTTTGTATCAAAGCATCTGCAATCTGAATCAGCACAGAAACATGCCCACATCCTCTGTAGACTAGCAACTCTCATCGGCCAAACGATGGTGCACTGCAGCGGTCATTGTCACTCTCAGCTCTTGGTAACTGTCTCAGTCGGGGTTGTCGTGTGCAGTTTGTCAGCTGTAAATCGCACTTGTTCAGGTATGGGAGAATCTGGTGGAGGACACGCTTTCCGCCTGGCTGGCCGGAGTTTGGGCAAGAGAATTGTGCTTGCTGCGCTTTGGAAGGGTGATTGCTTGGGTTCCGCTTTCGCTTGCATCGCTTCTACAGCGTCTCCCTACACTCCTTACGATCTCGATAATATCCTCTGCGCCAGCCTTGTTTATACCTTCAATTTATTGCTTGTCAGCTGCAGAGACAAGGTAGTTGTGGGGGCAGGTGAGTTACATCTCTCCCCTTCCATTCTTTCCATCGTCCATCTTTCCATCTTCAATTGTTGTATCTAACTTGTTACATCATTTCATGTTTGATTCTTCTAAATTTCCTAATCTCGATTCGCTTACTGTGAGAAACCTGAGGGTATTCTCACTTCCACTCCCTTGGGATCTTCTGCACAGGTGGCCAAGGAAAGGACACCTCTCTGGGATCCTAACGCTGGGGGTGGACAAGCGAGCGAGGATCACCTGGGTGGAGGATCCTGGGTATTCGAAGTGGGGTGCCTTTAGACGAGACGCAGTATTCCCCATTTTCCTTCCAAGGAGAAACCTTTATTCCAGGGGCAGCTATGGGATATTGTTATCCATGTCCCATTGACTGGAAAAAGGATAGGAGATACTCTCAATCCAGATGTACATGGGAGAAAGTAAAAAGGGTTAAATATAAGAGGGGTGGAGGGTCTTTGGGGATTGGGAGTGGGATGTGGGGGATGCCTTTGGGAGAGACATAGTATCTCCCTTTTCCTTCCGACAATCAACCCAACCCTTCCCCCACCTTCATGGGTTATTATGAGTGAACTCCCCTGACTTCCTCATATATAACCACTATCCGTACTGAGACGAAGAAGAGGCAACTGGAAGAAAAGCTGCTTTTAACACACTGGTGGTAGGATGAGGAAGTGGCCTGCTGAGAGTTGTAGAGGTCAGGCATGTTGCCTTAATGATGGTCAGGCAGGGCTAATTGCACATTCGCACCTGCAGCCTGTTAAAGGGCTTCAGGTGTATAAAAAGCCCAATCAAATTATGTTGAAGAGAGAAGCAGTGGCTTTGATGGTGGAGCAGCAGCAGCGAGGCCAAGAGAAGCAGCAGGGAGCTGTATGTGTCCGGCATGCTGACTGTTCAAAGTAGTGCAGCCCGGGAGCTGGGGCGCCACGGAACTGAACGAACACTGAAAGAGGAGCCGTGCTGGGAGGCTGCCCCTTTTTCTGGTGTTTGCAGGGCTCATTCTCCTGGGGCCAGAAGCTGACCCATGAGTGCCTGGGGGGCAGGAGGTTAGAGCCCTGAGGCAGAGGACAGAAGGTCAAGAGGTCTGCGCTGAGGGAACTCTGAAAAAAGCAAGCAGTTTTTCTGAGAGAGGAAACCGGGTATGCACGTGTTTGAACTTACACAGAGGATTAAATTGCATCAGAGTGGTCGTTTGCATGATTTTCAAACTTCTCCAATTGTAATCCTCTAACTATTGAACAGTTGAGAATACTTTGTAGCGGAGTGGTCATGTGTACATGAAGGCACGTTTTCGAAAGTCTGAGTGCTGGGCACGTTACAAAGGCAATCTACAAATACTTATAAGATCGAAAGGAACTGAATGAAACAGTTTACAATTATTGCAAAAGTCTCAGAGTGCAGGGCACGTTATTAAAGGCATTCTATAAAGATAGATAACAAAGAGGTGAATACATGAAGGCCTTTTACACTTCTTCAAGTCCAAACCGAATGAAAAGCTTACCAAACCTATCTTCATATTCATTGAATACCGAACTGAAAGAAAACTGTTCCCTATGAAGATTATAAATAAATAGATCTTTAATATTCAAATAAGCCCATCACGTGCCAGGCTCAAAAGTGAATGACATTTTAAATGCAAGCAAAATTCCTATATGTTGAATCTACAAGTCAGCAAAATTTTGAACCAAAGAAACAAATACATATTGAACCTTAACGTGAACAGAACTTCAGCAATACATGTGAACCCAATATAAATTGCACTCCAAAGTGAATGGAACTTTGGAGATGAACTTTAACAAGTGAATGACCTGCAACTTTCAGTCAAGACATTTTTGTACAAAGCCTAACCATATATAGAGGGCACAAGTGTGGCACAGAACTTTAAGAACATTGGAACTTATCCTTATAACATTGAAAGTGAATCTTGGGCAAGGGAACCCTGAGGTTTGACCTACTTGTTGATTTGAGGACAGAATCTCAAGATATTTTGTGTTTCAAACTATGTTTTGAAACTTGGGGAGGGAAACCCAGGTGTTGGTTAACTGGATATCATCCTGAACTTAAGGCAATACTGAGACTTTTGTTGGAACTTCTTTATACTTGGAGAAGGGAGCTGAAATAAAGCTGTGAGCTGGACATAGTTCAGAACTTTGTCTTGAACACTGTTTTGTTGGTTGCTGACATCCGTACACATTGTATAGATTAGTTGTGAGGGCAAGAATAGGTTTTAGACAGAGAGATTCCTAAGCTGAACTGGTGGACTTTAACTTTTCTTCGTTTTATTTTGGTACTTTTGGTAGGGACAATACATTATAGTATAGGGCAAGAGAGATGTTTTTCCAAAGTTTTATTGTTAATTCAGAATCTGTTGTCTGTGTCTTAATCCAAGATGCCCTCACACTACCCTCTTGGAATCCTCCGCAAACCAATTCAGAAAGATTTCCTATTCTGCTGGTTTGTTTGGTGAACCCTTAGCATCTAGAACAGAGTTAAAAAGTTTCATTATGTCAAATATCCCATCCACAGGGAACTGCCAGTGCCTATTGTGAGAAACTCAAAGGTGTCTCACCCTCTAGTTCCCGGGGATGGCTCTCTCAGGTGGCGAGGGCACGGCCATCGCCTGTTGATCCAGACCCTGGAGGTGGACCAGTGTGGGAGGATCACCTGGGTGAGGGGGTCTTCTGGGAGTGGGGCACCTGATCGTTGGATGCGGTGTCCCCCTCCCTGTAACACCTTTACCCCATGCTACCCGGTAAGATATTTAGTAACTCTACCTCCCCGTTTCCCTTCAGAAACACTTTTACACGGACAGCCGGCTCTGGGAGAAAACAGACTCACACCTGAGCATTGTACCTGACATGTCCCACTACTATGGTCAGACAAGGTCAGGCAATTACTGATAATCACTTACACCTGACTTCCATTGAACTTTCCCGCACAGATAAAAGGCAGAGCACAAGAGGACACTCTGAGCTTTGAAAAGCGCACGGAGGAGCATTATTTTCCTGACAGCAGCTGAACGAGGGAAGAAAGATGGCAAACCAAGAAGGGTGCCCAAGGAGGGAGATACCCTTGCCCTTTCCGGCGAGAGACAGTTGCTTTCCAGACACCTTCAGATTTGAAAGCATAAGGCCAGGAAACCAGACTGAAGAATCCATTGTGTGTCGGAGATACCCGAGGCCCTCCTGCACGGCTGATTGAGTCGGGAAGGAACAGCAGCCGCCGTGGTACCATCCTTGGCTCCAAGATTAAAGCGTGCCAGAGAGATAAACACAGCCAGTAAGTTGGCAAGAACCATGCAAGAACGGTCTGTGTTGCAGTCAAGGTTGAAAGGCGCAAAGAAAGCTTAATTGCTGTTGGATGTTTGAACATTCAGGGGAGAAAAATACAGTACCAGTGACAGAGTGGTCCGGCATCACAAGGGTGCTCAATCAAAGGTCTCTGTAAGGTATCCAGCCAAGAAGTGGCAGAAGCGAAAGTGGAAGATTTGTAAGAACATTGTGTGAAGTGATTCGGAGTGGTCCTGCGACGGTTTAAGCAAATCCCATCCCAAATTCAAAAGTCTCCAATTTTCTTTTTATATGAAGAGGAAAACGTAGAAAGTGAGAATACATGGTCCTACACTGAACGAGGGAGACCAACTGTGAACTGTGTGCTAACGGCTTTTCCTCTTACGTTGTCACTTGTAATTTGTGCGAGCCCAGCACCAAATGTAATGAGAAAGACTCTTTGTTTTTTAAATTATAAATGGATTTATTCTCCATGTATTTATTTCATACATAGCATTGATCAATCTGTAGCAGTTATTCATTAATTTTCCATGTATTAGCTTCATACATCCAAAGTGGTTACTCATTCATTTTCAAAATATTGACCATACATTTATGCATGTTATTGGATTCCCATGAAACACATATAATCTCCCTTTCAATGTATTGACTTCATACATTTATGCATGTTATTGTATTCCCATGAAACGCATATAATCTCACAATTATCTCAAATATTAATTTGTGTTAAATTCACCATTTATACATGATTTTGTATTCCCATGAACATTATATGATCTCCCATTATGGGAATGATTGAAGAAGAGGGACTCAGTTGTATGTAATTTTTGGTTGGATTAACTCTCTTAAATTATTTTAATTTCAAGTCTTGAGAAAGGAATTCTTTTCGCCAAAGGTGATGGATCTAAAAAGAATTCCAGAAGGACTGGTTATTTCTCTGACGTCCTAGCGCATTGTTTGATCAATTTACTTTTCCTTACTATTTTCTAAGTGGGGGGGTATATATAACTATTCTATCCAAAATGTGCTTAAATGATCAATAATTTAAAAGTTTTTGAAAGTTTTAACTGTTCCAAATTTTTCCAAAGCGTAGCTGAACTAATATATACTGGTTTTTACAAAATAGAAAACAAGAGAAAAAGAGTTCCGCTTTACCTTAGTCTTCCTAGTTTTTGCAAGGTCCGATTGCCTTGTGCGTTCTCGCCAAGATCCGCAATTGTTTTCAAGAATCCTGTTTCTGCTTTTATTGTGCAATTTGGTGCGTAATGACGTCATCGTGTGTGCGTGCCGCGATGACATCATACATTCCAAAACGTGCCGTGGCCATTTTGGAAAGTGTTTAATTTGCCGCGAGGCTAGCGTTACTATTGTTTACTTTTGAGTGATTTCATTCAAAAGTGCTGCCGCGGCCATTTTGGAAAGTGTTTAATTTGCCGCGAGGCTAGCGTTACTATTGTTTACTTTTGAGTGATTCTATTCAACAGTGATGACATATTGTTTCTTTGGTCCTGAAATAATCCAGATGGTGTGGACGTTGTAAAAGAGAGGATACATGTATTATGTCAAGTGGTAAGTTATGTATGTCGGAATCCAGTTCAATTCAGACAAAATTAATAGAAGTCAGATAAAAATAGATATAAAGGATGAGAAAATTAAATTAAATTAAACAAACAGTATATAAAAAAATTGTATACAAAGATAAGAAATAAAGATAAGTATATGAGAGGATGCAAAATATATATAAACGCATCTTAAGACACAAATTATTTTTTAGTAACACAAGCAAATGTTCCTCTATGGATTTTATCCATTTTCATTGTCCCTGTGCCTTAAAAGGTCTCTTATACCTTCTTCTTACAGCCAATAGGCCATCCCGTGTTCTGTGTCAATCCAGTAGAACATGTGTCCAAAATGCAAATCCATTTCGCTTCTCTTCTAGTAATAAACGTTCTCTGTCGCCACCTCTTTCTTGTAGGGCAATTTTTTCTAAGCCCAAAACTTTAATGTCCTTGATGTTACCTGGGTTGTGCTCTTGGGAAAAATGTATGGCCATAGGATATCTTGTGTCTCCATTTTTGATTGCTCTTAGGAGTTCCATGATACGATTTTCATCTCTCTTATTGTACTGCCAACATATTTCTTACCGCAAATACATATTATTGCATAAATGACAAATTTGCGTCTGCAATTGATGAATTGTTTCATTTCTTGTGTTTTTCCAGTTGGTAAATTGACGCGTTTTGTGCCATGTAGCATCTGGGCGCAAATAGTACAATTTCCACATTTATATGTGTCACAAGTCTCTCCCCTTCTCACCTGTCTTTCCTATTTACTTGCAACCTTCTTTTGTGACGACTTCCGCACGGTCCAGGATTTGTATTACCCCGCGCGCGGGTCTTCGGATTCCAGCGTACTTCGTTCAGATTGTCCAGGACAGAACCAGTAAGGAACAATGTCCACGTGCGGAGGCACGGAACCCGTGGTTCAAGCGCGGGCGAAAATCCAGGAAAGTTTTGGTAAGTTGAGGGATAAAAGGAAAAGGAGGAGGAATCAAGGAACCAGGAATAGAGATCAGGAAAACAGCCCTGAGAGAATTCCGGCAGCACACGTCCAGCTACGGCGGGCAGTAGCGTTGAGACGCGCAGAGCCGCGGGTGGCATGTCTGTTTTGTAGAACGTAGAGTGCATAATGCAAAGACTGGTAAGCAGCGTTCCGCATCAAGCGGCCATGGTGGAAGGATTACTGAGTTCAATCCCCTATGTGTCAGGGACCACGAAGTCCAGAAGGGACGCAGACGGCGGGTTCATGACAATATGATCCTGTTGGTGCTGGTAGTTTAAGAAATTCACTAAGATTACTCATAAGTTCTTGAGGTGGCTAGGACTTAACATCTGTTTTAGTGTCTGAGCTTTCCTGTATACCATTGATGGTTTTTCTTCTAGGTGTCCGTGTAATGTCTCATCTGTTAGCAAAATGTTCCAGTGCCGTTTTAATATTTTTTTCACTATGTAAGCTTCACTACTGTATGTAGTGATGAATTGTGTTTTTACACATTTGTTGGTGATTTTTTGTTTATTTGTCAGTTAACTTGATCTTGGAATTCTTTCTGCTTTCCTTATGGCTTGATTCAAGGCTTCCTCTCTGTATCCTCTTTGGATACATTTCTCTTTTAGATTCATTAGGTATGCTTGATTCTTCTTTTCCTGACTGCAATTTCGTTTGACTCTTAGTATTTCTCCAAATGGGCTGTTTTTGATGGTGTGTTTCACATGGTTACTTTGTGCATGTAGTTTATTATTTACTGCCGTAGGTTTGATATAGAGATCTGATAGTATTCTTTCACCATCTGTATACAGTTGTAAGTCCAAAAATTCGATCGTTGTTGAGCTGATATTCTCTGTAAATTTGATGTTATAATTATTGTCATTGAGATGCACGATGTACTTGTCCAGTTCAATTCTGTTTCCATCCCATATCATGAGCACATCATCGATGTACCTCCCCCAATATACCACATTTTTGTCACTGAATGCTTTGTGTTGCCATGCGTGATTTAACTCGAAATGCACCATAAATATGTTGGCATATCAAGGTGCAAATTTGGCACCCATGGCCGTGCCTTGCTCTTGTTTGTATATTGATTTGTTGAACATGAAGATGTTATTATTTAGAACAAAATTGAGCATTTCTAGAATCATGTTGTTCTGTTGTAGGAATTAAATAGACCGTGTTTTCAAAAAGAATTCTACTGTTTCCATTCCTTTGATGTGTTGTATGCTGGTATATAGGGACACAACATCAAGGGTCACAAATAGAAAGTCGGATTCCCTGTGTGCTAACGGCACCTGAGCCCCAATGAGGAAGATCCATGGTCCGAGCCTGAAGGAGGGAATCCAGTTGTGAACTTTGTGGTTAAAAGGGGTCAGAGACTGAAGGAGAGAGACCCATGATGAACACTGGAAGCGAGAACCTGTGAATTTGAAAATCCTGATAAAGGAACTTCAGTGCTTGTTTGTTACAACAGGCCCTCTGCAGTAAGAGACTGTTATTGGGGAAAAGGCTCTGCCAGAAGGCCCTTTTACTTATAATTTGAACTGTATCCTTGTGGCAGTGAATCCAGAGGGTGTGCGAAGCTCGAACGTGCCGCCATACACTGTGCTGAAAACGTGGGGAAGGGAAGCTAACTGCTCAACTATCCCGACATATTATTTCTTGAACACTTTACGTTTTTAATACACTATTGTCCTGCACCATTTGTATTTAGAAGTAAGAATTGGCAATAGGTTTAGCAGTATAGGCGTTTTTATTTTGACAGAGACTTGACTGTGAATGCATTATTATTATTTGATGGTCGTAGCTTGCTCCCATCCTTAGAATTATGCATAGATAGGTGTTCAACCAACCCATTGAAGTTCAATAAACACCCTTGAACTGTGAACACTTGTGTCTGTCTTCACTGTTTGATACCATGCCTTCCTTAAATGTGGTGTCAGGAGTGGGATGCGACTCAATGCGGACAAATTGGGGGTACCCTAAAATGCCAGACATTTAGTAGACCCTCAGATCCCTCTACCACCACGAAAGAATCCATAGGATTTGATATTTGTGGCAGCTGAGAAGCTACTATCGCTCAAAGGGAAAAGAGGAATGATTCCCACAGACTTAGTCCTAATACCCCCTGAGGGTTGTTAAAAAAGATTGGCCCCAAAATCTGGCCTAGCCTGGAAGTTTGGTCTGAAGGTTCTAGCAAAGATTCTCCTACAGAACCATGGCAAAACTCCATTTGAAATACATTGTGGTGACAAAATTGCACAGGGAATTCTTGAGAAGGCTCTATTAACCCGTTTTAAGGAAGAAAGTGAACAAGAAGAAACTGAGAGAGGTAGCTTAGACTTTGGAGAGGCTGATGAACCACCCATCACTGAGGCAAAGTGGGAAGAAGAACCTAACATCCTTCCCGACCTAGCCTTGGCCCAGCTAAATGACCCAGCTCTTGCAGAGGCTTTCTTGCAAGTGATTCCTAAGAGAGGACTGGAAAAGGGGAGCCCCTTTTTCTTCCTGAAATGGGGATTTCTATATAGAAAGGAAACCTCCAGAGAAGGCCTAAGTAAAACTCCATTAGTAATCTCCAAAACCCACGATAAGATCATGCTAGAGATTGCACATTCTCATTTGACAGGGAGACATCTAGGACAATGTCATGACCACTGTGAGGGGGCACAAGTTGTGCCACAAGCAGGCTCCCACCAGAACCCTGAGGGCCTTAAAACCACTTCAAAAAGGCTCCTGGAGCCAGTCCTGGCGCCTTTGGCACCAGGCTAATATGTAGGAAGGAAGGGCTGGTCAAATGTACATGGGCCTTTAAATCCAACATGGAAGCACACACACAGTCTAGTTCTAAGAACCAAGTCATGCGGTATAGTGTTTTGTGTGTGGCAGGCCTGGAACTACTTTCCCTGGGCTATATAAACCACACCCTGACTGCAGAATACACTTCGTGTTATTCTGCAACCCGCAGCGTGACCCTCACCGTGTCCAGCTCCTGGTCTATAGCATCTTCCTGTAATCCCGCAGGAACAAGATTGTTCTGTTTTACCTGAGCAAACACCATTCAGCACTCAGCATCTCAACTGGGCTGTAATCTGTGGAAACCGAGAGAAGAAGAAACATCACTCACCTGTGAGTACTAGCTTAAGGACTTCCGGCGAACCGCTACCACAGCTGCTGTTCGAACATTGCGACCTGCAATAACGAGAAAGGGAAAAACAGTATTAGAACGTGCGCTTCCAAAACATCGAATTCCAAAGTCTTACCTGAATTCCATCGCGCTACATCATGCTTCCATCCGGAGCACCACAGCAACATCTGGAAAGGAAAAGAGACATATTCAGGTTCGCTTTCAATATTAAACAACCGCACAGTGCTATACTTACCTTAACGGATTCCGGGGGTCTGTTTTTCATTGCGCTCTCATCCACTCGCAGCACCACAGCGGCCTGTGAGGAGAAGAAGAATAAAACACAGGTTAGCTTTAAAAGACAATAAAGGCACTGCGCTTTGCGCTTTCTCTTACCTAGAAAACGTGCCTCTCCATCCAGCACGCCAGCATCAAGACCTTCGCACTTGAAAAGAAGGAGATAAAGACATTAACGAATTCCCACCATAAACAGAACAAAGACTTACAATTAACAAACCTACCTGCCTACCCGCATATTCGGGGTCACAGCAGGCCTGGGCCCAAGGAAGACGTACTGCACCAGTGAAGCAACTCAGGCAGCTCGCCAACAAATGTCAAGCGCCCCTGCACACAAAACGCAGGACGGATATCTCACCCTCCAAATAACCAAGGTGAGAAAAGAACCCAGTGGGAAGGGAATCGGTCAGAGGGAGGTGGGAGATCTACCCATTAGAGACAGTTATCACAAATCCTCCCTTCTGTAATTACAGATTCATTATTCAGCACTGGGGAACTATGCATCCAGGGTTCCAGATCTCGGAGCCTTCCAGACGCCCCCGTGGATATATGGTGAGCGTAACAGACAATCTAAAACCCAAGCTCCCATCAGTGGGAAATTCTACTGGCCGGGTATCCATGCTGACATAAAGAACTTCATCCAGACATGTGAAATATGCCAGAAAACCAGTGCGCATATTCCCTTACTTGCCCCCTCTAAACCTCTTACCAGTCATGGAAGTCCCTTTCTCGCAAAATGGGATAGATATCATTGGACCGTTGGAGACCTCTATACTGGGTAATAAATATGTTCTCGTAATCGTTGATTACGCTACCCGATACCCAGAGGCTTTCCCTATGTGGAGCAATACAACCCAGCAAATGTTAAAACACATACTAACATTGTTTTTTAGGGTTGATTTCCCCAAGGAAATTCTAATAGATCTGAGAACCAATTTTATGAGCAAACTCATGGGTGCAGTCAAGAAATTACTACACATTTCTACCTTAAGAACCTCAGTTTACTACCCCCAAACGTACGGATTGGTAGAGAGATGTAAGAAAACCCTTAATATGATTTTGAGAAAATTGGTAGATACGGATGGAAAGGACTGGGAAAGCATCATCCCCTGCAGTAAGAAAGACCCCTCAGGCATCCACTGGATTCTCTCCTTTTGAACTAATTTATGGTAGAGAACCACAAGATGTCTTAGACATGCTCCGGGAGACTTGGGAAGTGAGGAAAGAGACTACCCGATTGCGAGAGCATATGAAATTCGTTAGCAATCTAGTCTACACTCGCATGGAAAAAGCTCAAGCCCAACAGAAGTCCACCTATGACAAGAAGGTACATTTAAGATCCTTTTCAGTCAGACAAAAGGTATTAGTCCTCTTACCTACCTCTGAAAATAAATTTGTCTCAAAGTGGCAAGGGACATATGAGGTACAAGAGCAAACCGGGACCTGTACCTATAAAATAACCCAACCTGAAAAGGATGCAAAAGACCCACCTTTACCATGTAAATCTCTTAAAGGAGGGGAAAGAAAATCCTTCTACTGCCTCTGCCTCGATATTGTCTTGTTTGTGCCGGAGGAGGTAGACATTTTTGAGCTTATTCCCCAAGAACTATCTAGACAGAAGCAAGAAGTTTTAAACAACCTGGTTATGGCATTCCCTGATGTATTCTGCGAGAAACCATGGAGAGTACATGGTACCTAACATTATATCAGAACTCCAAAGGCAAAAGTGGTCCATTTAAAACCCTATAGACTCCCACAAGCCTGAAAACAAGTAATGGTTGAGGAAGTGAAGAAATGCTGAAGGCAAACATTATCGAGCCCTCTTCAAGCCCATGGTCCTCCCTTATTGTGTTGGTAACTAAACCTGATTATTCTTGGAAGTTTTGCATAGACTTCAGGCAGGTCAATGCCATCTCTGCCTTTTCGATGCCTATCCTATGCTACGCGTCTATGAGTTAATGGATGAACTCGGAAGTGCCACATTCCTGTCAACCTTAGACTTAACCAAGGGATATTGGCAGGTCCCTGTGCATGGACATGATAAGGAAAAGATGGCTTTCTCGACTCCCCTGGGACTATTCCAGTTCAAAGTCTTTCCTTTTAGCCTGCATGTGGTCCTCGCCACTTTCCAACGGCTTATGAACTGGATATTACAGCCCTGCTCTGATTTCAGTGGGGCCTATATTGACGACATAGTTATTTATAGTAAGACTTGGGAAAATCATCTTTTTCGTCTTTCTAATATTATGAGAACCCTCAGAGATGTTGGCGTAACTGCCAATCCATCAAAATGTAAGCTGGCACAATCGGCCGGAAATACCTCAGCTTCTTTGTCAGGAACAGCAGTGTCCAGCCCCAACAAGAAAAAGCTATTCTAGATAGCCCCACGCCTAACACCAAGAGAGACCTTAGGACATTCCTAGGATTGATTATTACCATAGGTTCATCCCAGGTTTCTCAGATAGAACAGCTAGGTAGATGGATCCATTAAACAACGCTGAACCCCAAAAGATTCTTTGGACTGGTGAGGACGATGAATGTTACAACAACTTAAAACAAACCTTATTTATTTATTTGTTTTATTTACTTATTCATTTATAGAGCGCTCAAGGCCCTAAGGCAACTAGGCGCTGATACAAACTTAAGAAGATGGTTACAGGTTTTTTTGTGTCAGAACCCAGTCCTAAAGGTAGTAGATTTTTTCAAAAGAATTTGCGTTACAAACTGATGCCTCTCTCACAGGATTAGGAGCCGTTTTATCGCAAATTAGTGATGGATTATAACACCCTATACTATTCAATAGTCAAAACCTCTTCCCACGGGAAAATAACTACTCTGTGTTGGAATTAGAGGCCCTTGCCATCAAATGGGCAATCACCCATCTAAGATACTATATTTTAGGAGGGAAGTTCAAACTGGTCACCAACCACTCACCTTTAGTATTGTAAGGAACTCGTGGTGGTAACAGTAAAGACAGACAGAAGTGATCACAATTCAAAGGTGTTTATTAAACTGTATAAATGGGTGAGAAAAATACCTAATCTAAACCTAAATCTAAGATGGGAGCAAGCTACGACCATCAAATAATAATAAGTCAGTCCTAGTTGCTTCTTGTCTAATGAAAGGGCTTATACTAAAAAAAAAAGATTGCCAATCCTTACCGCTAAATTACAAAAGTGTGTGTGATAGTGTTCACAAGAAAAGAAAGAAGTATTCACAAATGATAATTCAGGATGTTATAGCCGAGTTCTCCCGTCCCCACATTTTTAGCACGGGGCAGGGTGGGACTCTTGAGCACAGCACACTCCTGGGCTTCTCCAGCATGAGGCTACAGTTCCTTTCTGCGATATCAGGACCTTTGGTGGTTAACTCTCTTTTCTACAAAGTCTCTTGCCTCCGAGGGCCTGATGTGTCCAAAATAACAAAACACAAGGTCCTTTCTGTATGTACTTTGGGTGATGACTGGATCCCCCTCTTCTGGGTTCAGACCCTTCTCGATTGTAAGCCTCCCTTCATTGGGTTCACTACAGCCTTTTACTCAGAATATTTCAATTGTGTTGTATTCACAAGTCTCAATGTCTTGTTAAACAATCTTTCACTGTGGACATCGCTCAGCCGGGTTCACTCTTGTCAACACAATGTTCACTAGGTTATCGCTCTCCACCCCATTTTACAGGCATACCTCAGCCGGGTTGACATTTGCCAGGTACACAGTTCACCTTGCTTTACACAATGTGGGATTTACTTCCCTTAGCTTTCCTCTTGGTTACGATATCCTCCCTCCGTCGGGCTCAGACCATCAGTTTACTGTAGACATCCCTCGGTCGGGTTCATACTTATCATTCTAACACAGTTAATGTTTTTAACATCTCATTAGAAAAGCGGGGTTCCCTTCCCCCTAGCTTTCTTTCGGCATCCCTTCGTCGGGTTCACACTTGTCTTAGCTCATTAGACCTCTTTTCCTACTTAAGTCCGGGTTTCAGCTCCCAGTCAGGCTTCACATACTTCAATGTTCTTGGTGTGTTACTGAACACCCTAATTCGCAGGCATCCCTCTGTCGGGTTCACATTTGCCACAAACACAGCTCACTTGCTATCCCCAATGTGTCAAAGACTTTCCACTGTACAAGGGCTTTTCACTCGACTCTTGTATGACCACATTGACCTCTTACATTGGGCATTCCTAGGGCCTTCTGGTATTGGTAGTTTCAACAAAAGGGGACCGTCAGAGTCTTTCAAATGAATGCCCATTGGCTCCAGACCACTGTGCAGCTTTATTTGCCCTATGTTGCCATTTTCAACCTTCGCTCAACACAGTTCAGTTTACTATCGATCCCCCCTCCGACTCACCGGCTGTGATGAACCGCTTGGTGGTTCTTGTCTCTGGAGTCAAGGACGGTACCACGGTAGCGTCTCTCCCTGCCTTGGTTATGTTTATGTTTATTAGGTTTATATAGCGCCTTTATCCAAAGCGCTGTACAATATAACAAGATACAAGAATAATGAAAGAAGCATATTTACAATCACGAAACAAACCAATGAAACAATATGTAAAACAATTTACCTAGATGGAAGAAGGTGAGGGAAATTGAGGAGGAAGGGAGAAGAGGAGGTAGTCGGGGAAGGAAGACATTTTTCAAGGGGGATAGGAGGAGGGAAAGGGTAGGAAGGTGGGAAGGAAGGAGAAAAGGGAAGTAGGAGAGGAGTGAAGGTAGGAAAGGAGGTCAGGGGGAAGTGGAGAAGAAGAGATTTCAGGGAGGTGCAGGAGGAGGAGTAGGAAGGGATGGAACAGATAGAGAGAGGTAAGGAGTTCCAAGGTAGGGGGGCCAATAGTATAGGAGGGCTCCGCGCACCGTTTACATCTGTTGCACCACACACTAGCTGTTGTTCCCGACCTTATGATTCCTTCCACGAAGGCTTTGCGGGTCTGGGTCGAAAAGGGCAAGGGCACTTTCCTCCTTGTCGTCCTTTCGGTTCTCGCCACCATATTTAGCCAACTTTGTAAGGTGTTTACATTATCCTACTAGGGCATGTACTGTACAGTCTTTGCTTCTGGAAGAAACCAATGGATCAATGCTCCCTTTCCCTCGCCCAAGGTTCAGGTGGGTTGAAATCCTCAAAGGACCTCTGAACCCTGGGAAGCCTTGCTGTTCATCCTTGTATGCATCATCCATAAAGGGGCCAAGAGCACCGGAAAGCCCTGAATCCTGCTAGCTGATATACCGAAGACCTATCATTAGACAACTTAAGAATCAACCACAAACTCTACAAGCATTTTTGGAAGTTGACACTCTGGCGCACCTTCAACACGCATGTATTGTCTGTTAGTAGCATAACTGCACTGTAGCCAAACTTAATTTGGCCTTTATCTGGTTTAGCATTTTACCCAGTTTGCCAATTGTTGTTTTGCTTGTCTGCCGCATTCCGTTCTCACCACTGTAATGGCCACTGAGGAACTGGAGACCGGCACTTCCACTGCTGAACTTTGACTTCCCTTCCTCCCAAGGTTTTGGCAGCCAGCGTCTGGGTACTTCAAGCAATTGCCTGCTACGTGCATCACCTACACAATTGTGCCACATGTTTAACAGTGGGCCTACTCTTAACATTAGGGCACCACATATCAGAACCAATATCTCGCTCGGCTGTTTAGAGACTGGTCCGTATTCCCCATTGATTCTTTTGAAAGAGCTACGTTATGCGTCATCTGTTGAGCATGACTCTCACCATAGAGATGGTATCCTGACTCTGTAACCCATGCAAGCATAAAAAGCTGATAAATCCAGAGGGAGTTATTCCAGGTAGGTTTTAAAGATAATAGTTTAATTTCTGATGTTTGTTAATCTGCTTAGAATCACATGCTGTGCATAGTCCGACATCCAGTGGTCACTGCGGAGTATTGCATTTTGTTTTTCGTAGTCGAAAAAGGGGACGTCGACAAGGCTTGTCTGTAACACTATTCCTATAGTGACGTGCAGTGTACCCACAATCCCTCACGCGTTGAGGTCCCTCAGATTGTTTTTTTCTGCCCAGATATTGGTCGCCTTTACGCGGAGCTCCTCCAGAGACATTGCAAATATTCACTCGACCTTTGGTCGTTATTTAACGTTAGGTTCCTCCTTCGAAAGAAGCTGTTCTCCGCCGACAAGATCTTCGACGGCTGTGTCTTCGACACAGGAGACCCTTCGGCGTCACCGAACACGTGGCCTGGCCTCGCCGGCCTCAAACAGTAGGGAGAGTGGGCTCGTGGGACATTTCTTGCTTCTCTTTAAGAATGCCTTTCTCTTTCCCCACCTTTTCCTTCGGGGTTGTTATCACGTCTGTCCGTTCCCTCAGCTATGGAGAGGACACCCTTTAGGTTTTGCCCGTGCTGCAAGGGCAAATTCACCTGGAAAGACAAACACAAACGGTGCAACCGTTGCTTGCCCCTCCACCACGAAGAAGACGGATGTGCGGCCTGGAAGCTTCTTAAGCCTAAGACTTTAAAGGACCACAGGGTCAAGAGGTGGTCAGCCTACGCCATGTCTAGGTCCGATTCCTCACCCGCCGCCGGCGAAGGTGGCGAGGAAAGTGATAACCCGACCTCCGCATCGGAGGTTGTATACCCCTCTAGGGAGCAGTCACGCTCCTCGTCGTCTGTCCCCGGCCCCGACAAGCTCGGCTCACGCCCTACTTATGGGGATGAACACCCCGGCGACACAGACGCTCACAAGCACTCACATAACCACACGGCCCACAGCTCTTCCGCGTCGAAGACGAAGAAAGCATTAGCGCCAACGGAGACGCAGGTCCTACCGGCGTCCTCCATGGACCGTAAGGGTCCAAAGCCCCCCTCGCAACCATAGACGCGACCAGCGACTGGGCTACCCCCAGATAAGGGTGCTATCACTAAACCGCCAGACGACGTGCCCCATCAGCGAGTGCCCGTCAGCATAGAGGACGCGACACCTGTAACGTCGAGACCAGAGGAACCCTCGACAGACCATTTAGTCGTCGAAAGCCTGGCGCTTATTGTTTCCACCGACAGCCAGAGACGGACGGCGAAGAAGACGCCGAATACCGCTCGCAAGGCCAGGGAAACGCTGAAAGGGACGGAAGGAAGGCAGGAACTGCCCCCTCCGTCGATAGGGACTCCTAGCCTACTAGAAGGCTTTTCAGAAGGCGATGGGAGTTTATCCTCGACGTTATGGGATAGGTCAAAGCGTTTACAGGCAGAAAGCCTTCCCTTTTCCCCCCCAGACCGCTATGGGCTACCACAAGGGACCATGGAGAGACTCCAGTTTTGCATGGACAAAATGGAGAATTTTATGTCTACCCAATACCTGCCCACACCCAAAAGACCAAGAGAGGGGCCTCAGGAGGATCCCAGGGCTAAATACCCTAGGCTGTTTAACCCCCCACAGGGGGATGTAGAGTTATATGACCTCACTGAAGAGGACTCCCACTTTCATGAAGATGAGGAGTTCTTAAGTAACGAACAAGAACTAAACCCGGACGGACCAGGAAGGTTTCGAGGATGACCCAGACATGGGTGATGCTGGCTTTGAAGAAGACCCAGAAGAAGGTTCTTCACAGCCCTGGCAGTCCCCATCAGCATCTACAGACCCTGACCCCCTAAACCTGTCCCCCCCAAAGACTCACCAATCAGGAATACGTCACCTATAGACGATCAACCTACCTTTAATGCACTACTACGCAAAGCAGCAGCGCATTTCGAAATCGAGAATGGAGAAATTTCTCCTGACATAGACTTTGTGGAAAAGATCATCAAGGAGAAACCCCCTGTCTGTCAAACCATTCCCCTCCTTGCCTCAGTAAAGAGACAAATTATTCCTTCGCTATCTACACCTGCATTGGTCAGAGGGATCAACCCAAGGATAGAAAAATGATTTAGTCCTTCTCCATTGGACCCGTTATACATCAGGGGCCACTCAGTAGTGGACTCCCTTGTAGTAACAAATACAAGAAAGAGGGGAGGGGTCGCGCTATCAACCAGCAAGGCACCTCCAGATAAAGAAAGTAAAAAACTGTATGCCCTAGGTAAAAGGATTACAGCCTCGGCAGCCTTTTCCACCAGGATTGCCAACAACTCCTTACTGGCAAGTTATGCAGATGCCCAATGGAGCAAACTACGCAAAGACATTGAGGAGGTACCTGAACCCCTAAGAACTCCGCTTCTAGCCACGGTTACTGAGGGAACCTTCATCAACCAGAGCATCATTAAGAATACTCTAGATGCTGCAGAAACGGCTAGCCGTTCCCTAGTCCAAGGAATCCTCCTCAAACGTCATGTCTGGCTACGTAATTCGGGGTTTAAACCCGAAACACAAGCATCTCTCATTAACAAACCTATATGCCAACCTCTTTGGGAAGGCGGTGGATGACGCACTAGAGACTGCAAAAAAGGATTTTGACACCATTAAGACCGTAGATCAGATTTCAAGGCCTCCCAACAAGCGAGGTTAAGGAAACAGATGCTTTTTTCGAGGTCAACGCCAACAAAAACATCAACAACAGCAGCAATACTCTGCAGGCAACTGGTCCTCGAATCAAGGAACCAGTGGACAATACACCCAGAGAGGACAGCGTCGTGGCAAGGGAAGAGGGCCGGGTTCCACCCCTAGAGGTTCCCAAGCCACCAACACCAAATGACCCGAAGATTTGGGTCCCCTCCCATGCATCTCCAGTCGGGGGCCGGCTAACATCCTTTCTTCCAGCATGGGTGGGAATAACATCAAACCGCTGGGTACTATCAACCATAGCCCGCGGATACTGTATAGAATTCAACCGCTCCCCGACGTACAGACTCCCAAGGGGACGACGCCTGTCACCAGAACACCTCGCCATCTTTCTTCAAGAAGTGGACCAGCTACTAGAAAAAGGAGCTATAGAGGTTGTGCCTCTATCACAGGTAACGGAAGGTATTTATTCAGTGTACTTCGTTGTACCAAAAAAGGACTTAACCATGCGCCCTGTACTAGATCTGCACCCAGTGAACAAATTTGTAAAACCTCAAAAATTCGTATGGTGACATTACAGGAAGTAATCCCCCTGTTATCTCAAGGGGATTACATGACAACACTGGACATGAAAGATGCATACTTTCATATTTTAATGTTGCCAGTGCACAGAAAATACCTCAGGTTCATGATAGAGGGCAAACACTACCAGTTCAGGGTGCTACCCTTCGGCATAGCGTCAGCGCCGAGGATATTCACGAAAGTACTGGCAGTGGCAGCGGCCCACCTGCGCAGGTTGTCCATCCCAGTATACCCTTACCTCGACGATTGGCTCACAGCAGGGGATTCTTACGAGACATGCTTCTCAAATACCCAAAAGACTGTAGACCTTTTGTTCCAACTGGGCTTCGCCATCAACGAGAAGAAGTGCAGCCTAGAGCCCAGCCAGATCAAAGAATTCCTAGGGACTCTAATTCGAACAAAGGACGGCCTTGTCTTCCCCTCCAACGAGAGGGTCCAAAATATGCTGTTTCAGATCCCTCAATATGTGACCGGTCGAGAGGCGACGGTGCGCAAAGCAATGCGTTTGCTGGGAATGATGGCGTCATGTATATATTTGGTACCTCACACGCGACTGCGCATGCGTCCAATGCAATAGTGGCTCAACAGCCAGTGGTGTCAGGCCAGCGGACAATGGGACGATTTGGTGGTGGTCTCGCAGGCCTTGATTCTCTCGCTACGGTGGTGGTCGAAGGAAAACCTTGTAATAGGGAAACCATTCGCCACCCCCGCAGTGGAGGCCACTCTAACCACAGATGCATCCCTCACAGGATGGGGGGCTCACCTATCCCATCAGACTTCACACAGAGTTTGGACTCCGAGCGTAGCGTCCAAACACATAAACTTGCTGGAACTGTTAGCGGTCTTCAAAGCATTGAAGGCTTTTCAGGCACACCTGCAAGGGAAGACAGTGATGGTCCTCACAGACAGCACCACAGCCATGTACTATCTGAACAAGCAAGGGGGCACTCACTCTCCAGGACTGTCCAAGCTGTCCCAGAACATCTGGAAGTGGGCTCTCAAACGCAACATGTTCCTGTTGTCACAACATGTACCAGGGGAACTCAATCTGCTAGCAGACGAACTCAGACGAGACTTCCCTCTGCCCGCAGATGGCGGTTACAAGAAGACATCGTCTTCGACGTCTTCACACAATGGGGATTCCCAGAAATAGATCTGTTCGCAACTCTGGATAACTCCCAATGCCAAGATTACGCCTCCAGGTACCCCCAGAACCAATCCATGGGGAACAGTCTATCGATACCATGGTCAGGGAAATTTGTTTACGCTTTTCCCCCCCGGCTCCCCTTCTCAACAAGATAGTGCACAAGATGCACCAGGAACCAGTCACCATGATACTAGTGGCCCCTATGTGGGCCCAGCAACCATGGTTCGCTCACCTGATGGAGATGTCTCTGTCTCCACCGGTGAAACTACCCTGCCCGTACAACATGCTGTCACAGGATAAGGGCAAGACACTACACCCATGCCCACAGACCATGAATTTAGCAGCATGGCTCCTGAGATCATAGAATTTGGTCATTTACAACTCCCGCAGAGATGCATGGACATTCTCAACGAAGCTAGAAAGCCTAACACTCGTCACTGTTACTCTAGCAAGTGGAAAAGATTTGTCATATGGTGTAGAAATAGGAGCATCTACCCGGTTGACTGCTCTCCCACACAAATTGTTCTCTACCTGACTCACCTACTAGACTCAGGATTAGTGTTTAATTCTATTAAGGTTCATTTAGCTGCACTTTCCGCATATACCACTTCTCAACTTAAAGTGTTGTGGTGGAAAGTCCCAGTTATTAAAGCCTTCATGGAAGGAGTTAAAAGAATACACATAGCTAACCCAGCTCCCGGATGGGACCTAAATGTGGTACTAACCAGGCTCATGGGCTTACCCTTTGAACCCATGCACAAAGCTTAAGGACCTCACCCTTAAAACTGCTTTCTTAATAGCTATCACCTCCATTAGGAGAGTGAGTGAACTACAAGCGCTCTCTATACTAGACCCCTTTGTAACAGTTCACAAAGATAAGGTGGTTCTACGCACACATCCTAGGTTTGCACCAAAATTCATTTCTAAATTCCATGGCAACCAATCAATAGAACTACCAACGTTCTTTCAGAACCCTTCAAGTTTGGGAGAAAAGAGCCTGCATACACTAGATGTACGCAGGGCTGTCATGTTTTACATAAAAAAGAACTAGACCTCTGAGAAAGACAAATCAGTTCTTTGTCTCAGTAGCAGCAGGAAGAGAAGGAGATGCAGTTTCAAAATCCACTATATCTAGATGGATTGTCCAATGCATCACTCTCTGTCTCTCTCTTACTAAGAGAGAACTACCCTTCAAGCCAAGAGCACATTCTACTCGAGGCACTGGGGCTTCCATGGCATTCATTGCAAATGTCCCTCTGGAGTCCATTTGCAAAGCGGCAACCTGGAGTTCTGTACACACCTTTACAAAACACTACTGTCTAGATGCCCGCTCTAGATCTATTCCCAGGTGTGGCAAGCAGTGTTAAGACATCTTTTTTCTACTGTTCCTTCTCACAACCCACCTCCAACTCCGGGTACTCCTCGCAGGTCTATGCACAGCATGTGATTCTAAGCAGATTAACAAAAATCAGAAGACAATGCATCACTTACCGTAAAAGCATTTCTGATGGTTGTATCTGCTTAGATTCACATGCGCCCACCCTTCCTCCCCGCTCGGATGGAAGGATCAGGGACATCTTTTTATCTCTCTCTCTCTGTTCTGTACTCCCTCACGTCTATAAGGCTCCCTCAGGGCAGAAAAAATACAAACAGAGGGACCTCGACGCGTGAGGGATTGTGGGTACACTGCACGTCACTATAGGGATAGTGTTACAGACACGCCTTGTCGACGTCCCCTTTTTCGACTACGAAAAACAAAATGCAATACTCTGCAGTGACCACTGGATGTCGGACTATGCACAGCATGTGAATCTAAGCAGATACAACCATCAGAATGCTTTTATGGTAAGTAATGCATTGTCTTACCAGTGAACGATGGTGGCCCCAAGTTACAGCAGGATTTAATTCCACCACTTGGTAGATATTTTAGAGAAGGCAAGTTCATCCCGTTTTATGTGCCTAGCACGAGGCACCACCATTAGGTGAGTTGGTGCAGGTGCTGCAGAAGATAGTGGGATAGCTTCACTCTTCAGAAATGAGTGCCATTTGTGGTAGGTTCTATTAGCCATACATAACATCTAGAATTTAACTCTGGCTGTCAGCGGCACCCATTTTAAGTGGTGCAAAACCAAGGCTGATGTGCTCTTGTCACCTAAGTAAATGCAAAGTGTGGGTGGCAGAATGATGTTCCCATTGTGAGCAGTGCAGGACATATGCTGGCAATATCTACAGTCACACTGTTTTCATTGTCCAGGTGAAAGAATATGAGGGACCACCACTTAAATACATAAAGTAGAAGTGAGAAATCTGAGAATATGTTTTAGTAGGCGCAGGACAGTAGAGGAATTGACTGTGGTCATAACTTTGAAATCAGGGAAGACATGGGGGTCGGGACAAGGCGACTTACCCTCAGAATTCTTTAAGGCTTATAGGGACCTCCTGGTGCCAAAACTGTTATGAAGTGTATGAGAAGGCCAACGGACTGGGATGTTTGCTCACTATATGCAGGAATCTGTCATAGTCCCGGTCCTCAAACCCAGGAAGCAGAAACAGCAGGGATGTAATTTCACCAAAATGCCAGGGGTAGCGGAAGTGACATCATACGACCCTTGACCTCTGATGACATCACAGGAAGTAGTGTCATTTGACCCCCACACCGAAGTGATATCACGGGAAGCCATGGAACACGACCTTTCGCCCCTTGGCAATACAGGAAGTGGTATCACATAGCGTTGTTTCTAAGTACAGTACGAAAAATATGGTTATGATATCACTATAATGTGATATACATTTCATACAAGAATGGATCGTCATATGTATCGTTAAGATCAGTGTGTATAGACCCATATTACCAAATTACTGTGAATGTAAGCAGACGTCCATGGCCAAATGATAATGATGTTTTATTATATAGAACTTACACTTAAGTGCTTTACATAGAATACATACAATATCACCCAACCTGTGTTGGTAATTATTTATCGACCTCAGAAGGATGAAAGTCTGAGTTGAGGTATTTAAGAACAGACTACATCAGCGACTCACCCGCTGAAGTGTGCCTGAAATAAACCTTTAATGAGTCTAGTAATTATTGTATAGAATTCCAGAAAGCCAAATTATTTTATATTCCTATTCTTTCTTATGTAGGGTCACTGCTGAAAGTGTAAGACTTGTGGAACCCCTGTTCTTTTTTTTTTTTTGTCTTTTTTTAAAAATAAAGTCCTGAACAAGAAAGACAGCCACTCCAGAAGTATAGAGCGACGTGGTGCTGGCCACAGCCCAGGAGCTTCCATTTAAAAGAAATGCCATTTTTATTTGTAGGGGTAGCTAGGGAGACCACAGGGGTCGCAGTTGCTACCCCTTGTGACCACTAAATGACGTCCCTGAGAAACACATGTGAATCCTACAGACCACTCTCCATGCTCAACCAAGATGTTAACATTTTGATGGCCCTTCTAGCAGGGAGATTTCGCCAGGTGATGGGTTCAATTAAACACAGAGACCAGACAGGGTTTGTACCTCACAGGAATAATTTGATGAATCTGAAGAGACCGCAGCACTTTATAGACAGAGCTAGGTATTCCTATGCTGAATATGCAGTGGTCTCTTTTGATGCCATCAAGGACTTTGACTCTGTGTATTGGCCATGTATCTATGCTGCACTCCTAGGCTTTGGATTTTGCAAGGGGTTCCATCTAATCTATGAGGCCCCATTGGCTAGGGTCAAAATGGGAAGGCATATGTCTAAGGCTTTGCAATTACGCAGAGGTACTAGACAAGGCTGCCCGCTGTCTCTGATGCTGTTTATCCTGATGTTAGAGCCGCTAGCAGTCTATTTGCAGGCAGAATTCGATGTATCTGGGATACCGGTAGATGGAAGTGTTACATTTATATCCTTGTATGCTGTTTATATGCTGGTGTACTTACAGGAATCTATTCCTTACTTGCTGTTGGTGATTGATGATCTGAATAACTTTGCTGTGCTCTCGGGCATCACAGTGAGCAGAGATAAATCCTGCATTTTCCCATTAGCTGCACTTTCTAGTAGAACAATGGGTGATTTGCCAGATTTAGGTATTTGATGGGTCGTGGACTCCTTCAGATACATGGGAATCAACATATGCTTGATACACATAGACAAAATACGGCTTGAGCACTGGAGGGGATAAAGAAATCGATGTGCTTTTGCAAGTAAACTGACCCTCTCGGTAATGGGCAGAGCAGCATTGGCCAAGATGGTGATTCTCCACGGCTGTTGTAATACTTTGCCAATGTTATGTTTAATGTTCCCAGGGATTTTTTTAAAAAACTGGATTATATTCTTGAAGGATTTCTGGGGATACCGGGAGGTGTAGGATAGCAATGACACCCCTATGGAGGAGCTGGAACAATGGTGGGGTACAGGTTCCCTAGTTCATGTTATTTTACCTAGCAACTACAGTATGTGAGGGGTCTCTCGGATGAAATGACCTTGGACACATATCTCATGCAGCATGCTATTGGGCCAGTTGTGCTGAAGGAGGAACTGTGGACCCCTGTGAACTTTCTCCCCTGTAGCCTGGCCTTTCTTAGGATAGGCAGAGAAATCTGCGTTAAACCACTAAAGCTACTTAGGATTCAGGACCCTATAGCCCTGGTATACCATTGACAGCAGTTATAAACAAAACTGTGGGAGATATTCGAGACATAAACACCTGGGGAACATTTGGGATAGCCACTGTGCAGAGTTCTTTTTAAGGAAGGGGAGCTAATGGACTTCCGACGGCAGTGGAGGTATGGGAGCTGCACAAGGGGCAGTACCTGTTAAGCATGCGAGTAACGTTGACTGTCAAACGGAAATGGCAAAGCACTCTTGCATGACCCGAGAGTGAGAAAGTCTATTGGCCAGCATGGGGGATGAGCCATTACGAGTCAAACGGCTTTGAGAAACTGACCTGCACAGGGCTATTGAGGACCAAGTGTGGAAACGAGTCAAGGTATACGCAAAGAAAGTCTATAGGAATGCTAGACATAAATTGCTGCAACTAAACGTCCTACATAGGACCTACATGACACCGCATAGATTGTTGAAATTCGCTAAACAAGGTCCTTATGTCTGCCTATGGTGTAGTACTGAAGGGGCAGATCTTTTGCATATGATGCGGCAGTGTCGCGTTATACATAGATTCTGGGCACTGATTAAACAGCAGATGGAAAGGGCGGGTGTCACATGGTTCGAATGGTCACCTGAGAAATGCCTGTTGGGTATGTACACCAGACCACCGAAAGTAAAACATGTGACTAAACTAATGGACATAGCCTGTGTATTGGCCAAACGCAGGATAGCCAAGACCTGGAAGTGAAAAGTGGGCCCAATGTTTTCGATATGGTGGGGGAATCTGCAAAGGTGGTCAGATGCGGAAACTGAGAAAGGTATAGGGCCCTACAGAGGGGATCCCGCAAGACCACAAATAATATTGAAGCTTGGAATGCGCTTGTGATTTCAATGTTCGGCACCTCAGAGGCTAAACCTCCCTGTGCGCCATGTGGCATGTAGTATACTGTGCACCACAGCACTGGGGACCTACAGATTGGGAACTTGATGCAGTGCGACACTATGCGCCTTCAGTGTTGTACTTACTAGACCACAGAAGGATTGAGACGCCCACGTATGTATGGTGGAATATGTTTTTAGCCTTTTTATTTAATATGTACTGAGAAGACAAGACAAACCTATTTGCGTTTGGATATACGTTGGTTTATTTTTTATGGTTTTTCTTATTGTACCTTAAAGATCTAGTGATTGGAGCAGAACAACTTAATAAAAAAGATTTGAAAATAAAATAATGTTTTAGTAGGCACAGATTGTGGAACCCCTTTTTCACAACTGCCAACACCTGAGGAATCGAAGACCGATCATTATCTAGAATGACTGGAGGAATGTGCTGAATGGCTCTGTGGCTCTAAAGCCGGCAGTAGTGCGGTTTCTGCAGTTTTGCAATTTTTATAATAAGTAATGGTGAATATTTTATACTTTGTATGATGTAGATATGAACCTTTTTATGTTTTATGGAAATGTGCTGAAATATATTATAACATTATTTAACTGGGATATTTTATGATTAATTTCATGATTGTTTGTGAAGGTAAATTTTAAACCATGTAACAATTAATAAATAATAAGGAAGTGATCATAATTCATCAACATGCTGCACAAGTACAATCCTAATCTTTCTTTTTTAGCTTGTTAGCTTTCCCTTTCGGTAACTATTCTTCCCCTTAGTAGTGTCTTATACTGCCAGTTATCCATGATAAAGCATTGACCAAGGCCTACAGGTGTGCGACCTGCCTTGTTCAGTTGGGACTAGGCATCTTGTAATCCTGTCTCCGTCTGCATAAGTAACTTATCTTCTATTGTTTAGGATGATTCTACTGGTTGAGCTAGTTTTCCTATCTGTGACTATGAGATACTACCACATGATGTGAGATGAGGGTGTAGAGGTAGTAACATTAATTGGTCTTGCCATAATATGTGAAGGAAGTGAGAAAAAAGTCATTTTAAGAGACCTAAATAGGAAATGTGAGGTCTGGAGACAAGGAATAAAGGTTGCTAGATGTGACTGGAAGTATAAAGGACCTAGCTGGAGGGTTGAGATGAGGGATAAGGGATGCAGGCAGGTCCTAGCATAAGAAATAAGAGGTGGGGGTAAAGGAAGTGGAGTGGTTCTAGCATGAGACATGACAGGTTGACAGAGGATAAAGGAAATTAAGTAGCGAGATCCTACCATGAGATGTGAGTGGAGGGGCAGGGAAAGTGAGGTAAAATGTGTCCAGTAAGTCACGTGAGAAGAAGTATGGTGATAGAAGGATTCAGAAAGAGAATGTGGGAAGAGTGAGACAGCAATACATAAGGTAGTAATAGAGGGGTACAGATGTGCTGTGATGTTTCAGTAAGGTGAGAGAGACTGAGCCTGAAATGTGAGGGGATGAAAAGGAGGTGGTAGAAGTTAGAATGCAAGCCTCAACATTTGTGACTGAGAGCATGCCCTGAAAGCCCATTAACCTGTTGGGATTTTGCATGCAGGATTCCATGGGAGGGTGCCGTGCCGAGGAAGATCTATATGATCCAGGATATGAACCAGATTGGGCCGTGATCAGCACTGCAGGTACCAGACACCGGCCACCAGAAGAGACACAAGGTAAACACTAGCCTGCTTCAATTAGTCTCACCAATCTCTTATGAGAACAACAGTAACTCCCACCTGTTTCTTGTTAAATGTGTGCCGATTGTGTCATGTGGCACTGGCTTGATTTCACTTCTCTCTTGGGGCTTCAGTGGCAGCTGTCCCTAGAATCATCAGGGTACTTTCTCTGTTTTTTTGTCACATCTGCATAGCTAGCTAGTTTCCCTGTCCCATGCTGAATTTTTGAGCCAGTCCTGTGTTTTATTTTTTAAACTACCCGCACTGCATGCAGGGACTTGTAGGCCCATCCCTACAATGGGAAAACAGAACTACAAGTTCCAGCATGCAATTGGAAGCAACAAGTAGGATTGGCTCAATGTGTCACACATTGAACTAGTAAACTTTGCAGGGAGGGACGGGTGGCCCTTGTGCCCACGTTGATTGCTGAGCGCCCATGCCTAGGGGAAGGGGTTTGAAGTAGATTGGGTGGGACCCACCGCCCGGGCTCTGCCATTGAGGTGTTAAGAGCTTAGCCCTTGGTATAAGTATGGGGACCCTCTGGGGGTACTTTTCCCTCCATAGGACGCCACTGGCACCGCCGAATTGCACGGGTACCTCAGCCATGACCGGGTGAGTGTTGAGTGCTCTGGCTTGGTTTTTGCAAGGTGCAGACCCGGAACGCCCCAGCTAGCCCTGGGCAGCCCTGGCCTGAACCCAGGACTCGCCCTGACTGCCTTCCTTTACGCCTAGGTGTCCCGCTGCTGTGCTTGGTTGTACTCTTATTCTTCTATAGCCCTCTGGGTTTGGTCGTTAAGTCCCCGTGCCCCTGGATGCCAACCCAGGGGGTTCGGGACTGTGTTGCCAACCCCTGGTAGCTCTCCCCTGTGCCCCCGATCCTTCATGCGCCTCAGCTGTCGGCCTCACCCCGCGCTCAGGCCGTTGGGCACCAGCTGCACTGGGACCCGCTGGCCACCTTGAGGGGGTTGGCTTATCGCCTTCGTGAGGTACCGGTCCAGGTGCAGAGGTAACGTCTGCCGTCTGCGCCACACCGCTGCCCCAAAGGACAACACTTCCCATCGACTATTAAACCCACACATAGTGGAAACCTATGGAGCTTGACCAGCGATAAATGTAGGAGTCAGCTGGGCTAGCTGCAACTCGTGCCTTCTGGTCCTACCGCCCGACCCGATGCCCAGCGTCCAGAAGGTTGTGTCTGCCTTAAGGCCCCCATCCACGGTCAGGGGCTTAAGCCGCCAGCTCTGCTCTTTGGTGCCGGTGCTTAAGCCGCCACCAGCCTCTCTTCCCTGCCTCCCACAGGCTGGGTCCTGCCACTCTGCCACTCTGCCACTGGCTGGCCCAATGAAATCTGGTCTGCTAGGCTGAGTGGAATGGGCTAGAAGAGCACTCCCTAGCTCGGCCGTCCTCCATTTCTAGTGCATCCCTGCGGCGCACCAAGAAGGTTGGAGACACTTTTGCAGTGCTGCAGTGCTTTTTTGACAAAAGATTAGCTCAGATGATGGCTGTTAGAGAGAATTCTCTGTTAAGGCTAATTTCCCAAAGCTAGTGAGTCCCCCAGCAGCTTTGCTGGATTTTTGGGGTTTATTTTTTTCTCCTGATAAGAGTGAGACTCTTTTTCTCCCACTCTTAGACATGATTTGAGATATCCTTTGACTTTGTAATGTGTTTTATGGGCTATGGGGTCTGTTACTCCGTAGGGTTTCATGTATTTTTGGTAAGTGTGTTACACAGCACCCTCAGTGCAGTAACACAGGGGTGTCATGGTGACCCCCAAACATAGACTCCATACCCTGGGACTGACTACTGTCTCCCAGGGCATGTAAAGTCACCATTGACTTTACTAGTCTTAAATTGTGAACAGAACCAGTACAAACCATCATATTGTGGAAGTACTGGTAGGGGTAATTAGATTTCCCCTGGGTCTGTTTTTCGAGGGGGCACTGTGCAGTCCCCCCTCGTCGAGTTTCTGGCTGGTGGCAGTGGTTACCACGCAAAATATTCCACCAGAATATTTCCTATGGGATTTTCCCATTCATTTTAAACGCACCACTTTTTTGGTGCAATGTTAAAGATACCGCCGGGTTATTTATTTAATATTTATTCCCCGGTTGGGTCTTTTTGCCAGGACCCGGTTTTAAAATGGCGTTTGTGTTCGCCTCTGTAATTCCAACCCAATCGAGTCCTTTGTTCCACTTTTTGGCGGGCTTCTCCACAGAAGCCTCCAAAAGTGGTGCCACTCTGTCTGGGTCTACAGGATGTGTGGGAGGGGGGTTTAGGGACCCTGGACTGAGTTGCCTCGGCAACTCAAGTCACACTCTTGTGTGATTGGCCCACTTAGCATGTTTGTGTGACAGCTAGGACTGATGAATGGGGGTTTACTGCATAAAAGCAGGGCTTTGGGGACTGGAACTTCAGAAGTCGCCACAGGACCAAAGAATACGAAGAGGGAGAAGCTGAGCCGACCTGCAACGACGACACCACCGGTGGAGCCCTGCTGAACCGTCTCACCACTTCCCAACGACAGAAGATCTTCATCCCGGAGAGTCTTCTTCCTCTGAACTGGTGGGGATAACCAGTTTGCCCTCTTTTCGCCTTCCTGAATCGTCTCGTGGTCGAATTGCCCGTGCCAAGCACCCCGGTGGCCGGATAGCCACGCTTCACCACTACCGCGAATAAAAGGGTAGTACATTTTAACTGGGAAACTCTGCGGCTGGTTTCTTCCCTGGCAGTGCAACGACCTCCAGCTTTCCTCCACGTCGAGATCTTCTCTTCCCCTGGACGAAGCACTGACATGCACCCGCTGCCAGGAACAACTGCCCCCGCTGGAGCTTTCTCACCATTTCAGGTACTGAGTCCTGCCTGGTCTCCCTTGCAACAGACTGTTCAAGGTGTCCCATAAATCCTTGACTTTCTTTCCTGGGGTGACTCGGGACCTGCAAACTAACTTTTCCTGACTTGATCCAACCCTTTTTTAACTCTTTGCAAAGACTCTTTAAAAGTACTATTCAACTGTGTGATCTTGGACACATTCCGCCTTGCTCTCACCAAGAGTGGGCCTGGCCTATGACTTTCTTGCTCCTCAGTAGACTCTGCCTTTTCTGACTTGCTCTGGTTCTCCTAAAGTGTTGGTATTGTGTATGTTCCTAATTCTGCCTGTTTCCCTCCCTTTTTAATTAACTTATTGGAGTGCCATCTTCGGTTAGGCGCTCACCTCTGTCTGAAAATAAGTGGTGTTTTAACTAAGACTTGTTCAATAAGTGATCAGGGATGTATATATATATTAATAGTGACTGTTTTTGAACTTGCTTGCCATATTAGTGTTAGTGTATTTTACAAAGTATGTTTTTAAATAAATAATTATATACTTTTATACCCAAGCTCTGGTCAGTGTTTGCTTGTAATACTGTATTTTGGTACCTTTCTTGTATACTCTAGATACTGTCTAACTCTTCTCGAGAGAAGTCTGGCTGCTCAGCCACAGCTACCAGGTAAATCGGGGTGGTACAGACTGCTACCAATTGGGTTTACTGCCAACACCTGTAGTCCTAAGCCTTTTGCAGTGGTCCCTAAGGGAACTGCACAGGTTTCTGCCTAACAATGGCTTTCAATAGATCGGCTTAGCTCAGATGATGGCTTTCAATAGATCGCCGTGAGGTAGCTGCTCTGCTACTTACGAAGCCCTGACCGAGAATCAGGTTGTCTAGCAATGATTTAGCACCAGGTTCCCCACAGACATGCGGTGCAGTACGGGCAAGAGAGGTGGCCCCCCTTCTATCCACACTAGAGTCCTGAGCCGAGCAGCTCTATGTACCGGCCTAGAGGCCGGCTATTTTAGGCCAACTAAGGCTTCACAGCACTGCGGTATCGTTACTGGTTAGGGAAGATTCTGACTTATGGGCATTCAGTCATAATCCCACAGATGGTAGTTTTGTCCCATTGCCTCCTCAGCCAAGCACATACACCAAATGTCTGAACCTGCGGTTCTTCTTGTACTGAGCAGGATTACTATTTCAACAACATATTATCAGCACAGTAAAACTAACATGTCTCGTGACGGTCTAAACCCACCTCACAATCCCTATCAATGGGTAAACAATCCAATGCTAGGTGTATTATGCTTCACAATAATATGAAGAGCCGACATCGAAGGATCAAAAAGCGTCATCGCTATGGAGGCTTTGTCCCTGTGGTGTGGTTACTTTTCTGACACATCCTGCTTGAAACCCAAAAAGTCTGAAGGATCGCAAGGCCCTCCTTTCACGGTCTGTATTCATACTGAAAATCGAGGTCAATCGAGCTCTTGTCCTTCTGCTCCACAGGAGGTTTCTGACTTTCCTGAGCTCTCCTGAGGACACGTTCGTTATTGTTTGATAGGTTTACCGCTCAGCCAAGCTCCCCACCTACCACTGTTCCCGGAGCATTTGGTAAAGTGGCTGCAGTTGCTTCAAGTTCTGCCATGGAAGGTGCCACTTTCTGCTCAGGGGATGGGGGGCCCCAACAGAGTCCTCCTCAAATATCTTCAACAACTGATACTTCACAGCTCAGTTGAAGGGCCCACTGTAGTGCTCTGCAGGTGAACAGCCTGTGGTCTGCACAGGAAAAGGAGCACATGAATGGGGTATAACTGAAGGCCATTCTCCTGGCCATGAAAGCTTTCCTTCCCTTCACCTATGGCAAGATGGTCAAACTCACAAACATCATACAACTGTTACGTATTTTCATGAACAAGCAGGGGCACCTGTTCTCACCTCCTCTGCATGTTCAAGTTGTCATTAACATCGAGGCGGGTAGCCTCAGTTGTCTCCTTCACTCTTCTCACGCATGGAGATCCACCTGAAAGTAGTGGAAAACATTTGTCAGTGGTTGGGTGTTCCTCAAGTAGACTTATTTTCTTTGAGAGAAAACAATAAGTGTCAGTTCTATGTGTTGGATGGAAAAGGATCTGGAATGGTTGGGCAAGTTCCACCACTTTCCCTCTGAGAAGGTCTACAGAAATTCTGGCCCAGTGTTAAACATTTCTCTGACTCCGATTTCTCTGATACGCATAGCCCCAAACTGGCTTCCATATTTCTGGTACTCTGATCTTCAGGTGTTATCTGACAGTGTCTTCCTGGATCTTCCCCCCCCCCAAGTAGAACCTCTTGTCCTAAGCAAAGCGATTGGTCCTCCACCACTCCCTGCCAGTGCTCAGATTGAGACCTTAGTACCTAGGGAGCTAGCTTACACCCAGGAGGGGATTTATAGGCCCAACATTCAGATTTTGACCACTAGCATGAAGGAGTCAACCAGGAAACAATAGAAAAGCAAAGTGGATGCATTTGGCTCTAGAGAGTAGTCAATCCTTTGATGGTACCCATGGATCATGTGTTGTCTTCTATGACGAATTTGGCCAGTGCTGGCATTAAAATTGACTCTTGCTAACATCATCTTTTGTCTATTGCAGCCTACTTGAGTATGGATAAGAATGTCCTCTCTTTAAAGAACAAGACTCTTAGGTATCACTTTGATAGATTCCTTCATATTTACCTTCCTGTCTGCAACCCTTCTCCATAGTGGGACGTGACCTTTTTTATGGACTCTTCCAAAAAACTATATGTCAGCACTGAGAGACTACACCTCTTTTTGTGACTTCTTGTATTGTTACAATTGCACACATTGCACAATGGTCTTCTAACAACTGTGGGTCTGGCCCTGTTAGGGGGCTCAAAGAAAAGGATGTTAGAGGCTGTTCAAATATGGAGTACGCAACTACTTTTAATACAAAATATAAGCAGATGTGGGATCTGGGGAGGCCTGACAATATTTTATCTACGGGGAGGGTGGGGCTCAGGATAAAAAAGTTTGAATACCACTGCCTTAAAGTGAGGTGCAGTTAGTATACTTTGCATGCTTATACATTTTTACCTAATGGCTTTTTGGTTACTTTTACAATGTTTCTAAGCTAAGCTGGTGTAAGCTGTGATATTTTTACTGTTTTTGTGACATTTTACTTGTGCACGTTTGCACTTACTGCAAATGGCTACTAAATGTGACTAGCACCCTAAAATGGCAGTGCCACAAGTTTGTCTGCTTGCTCTTTGGCCATATTGTTCTTTGGCCTTCTTCCTGCCTTCTCAGGTAATGAAAGGCCTTATATGGTAATCAGCTGTGGCTTTCGCAGGCTAAGGGGCAGTTACTGTGTGTGGCCAAAGGACGTGGATGAGACTCTCATCCCGAGGGCGTTCAACCTACCAGCGTCTTGAGACCATACCAATGGTACATAAGGCGCTACTTAAATGCAAAATAACATAACATAACGTTTCCCCTTATTCAGACCCTTCTAGTACTGGGATGAGGAAGAGGTGACTAAGAGTAGTGCACACTAACTTGTCATTTCACCACTCTAGTGGTTGTAGGTGCATAAAAGGTGGAGCCGACAAGTTTGTGAGAGAGACCGCCGGGAGAGAAGCCAGACTGAGCGTTGTGGGCCTGAAGGAGGAATCCTGGGCAGAAGGAGGCAGCCGAGTTTGGTCCTGCAGGAAAGACAGGACGCCGGCAACTAACCCCAAGAAGCTGTGGAGCCGAGTCTTGGGTGGGCCCCAAGAGGGCCAAAGAGGTGGGAGCCTCCCTGGTTGGTTGCCGGCAGCAGAGCTGCAGGCACAGAAGTAAATCTCGAGCTGCAAGTCACCAGCAGCGTCCGCGGGAAGCGAGCTGAGCTGTCGGCAACCCACAGGGAGAAGGCGAAGTGAAAGCGGGCCTCGCCAACAGAAGAAATGGTGGTGCTGAAGCAGTAACGGAGGAAGCAGCCGCCCGGAGGAGACGCTACCGACCGGTGAGTGAAGAGGAGAGAGCACTCGAAACCGGGGCGCTCCTTAGGGCGGTTAGAATGTCAAAGTAAATGCCATATGAATGAAAGAGTAATTAAAGTTACTCCCTGTAGTCCCCTTTCCTCCATCCTTTTGGGCGTCCCCCAAATCATGCGGACGGTACCGGAAACTTTGGCAGCAGAAAAATGTGCTTCCACTTACATTTAGCATAGCAAGCGCACCTCACCTCAGTTCCCTTTGAACACATTTGTTGCTTAGATACCTGGCTACACCTATACATATTAGCCCTTGGCATACCAGCGGGGGAAGGTGAGTGGGAAGTGTGGAGGAAAGGGGACTATGGACTATGAGTACTCTAGTCACTACGGTGAGTAACTTTAATTACTCATACATTCCGTCCCCTTTTGTCACAAATCGTCACCAATCTTAATGTATGGAAGACAATAACTCAACAGGAATGAGGAAGGAATCCTGGCTGCACTGGTACCTTCTTATGCTCTGACTTCGGAATCTTTAGTAATCAATAAGACCTTCCTAATGATGTACCTCACTAGCTGATAACATAAGGAAAGCTGGAGGAGTTAATCCCTGGAAAGGGCGAGGAATCCACCAAAACTGGAAAACACCAGGCTGTAATAAAGGGTGTAATTCAGTATTCAGTTTTGTATGGATAGCAATATATTGGCCCAGGAAAATGCTACACTAACCTGAGTGCAAAGACTCCTGGCTTCCTGGTTGACTTGTAACACCTCCTTGGCTTCTCCTTAAGGAAAGATGATGGAGTCCAAATTGATCCAGAAGGTGACACCAGGGTAAGTACAGAAACGAGGAAGGGAAGGTTAGTCGGGGACTAAAACCCGAATGGCATGAGGGACGCACTATAGTCTGGTTGGTGCACTTGTGAATTCGCAGGAGAGCATCCACAAAGTCCCGTGCACGTTTTCCTAATGAATTGACAGAGAAGGAGTTAATGCCTCTCAGGTGGTGGATCCTCGACGTGAGGTAGAACAGAACAGAATCTGTAATAGCACCTGAATGGAACAGCTAATTTGCGTGCAGAAGAATGCACAAGAAAAAGAAAATCAATAAGCATGCAGCGAAGTATTGTATATTAAGCTGCACGCTAAATGGCTGGAAACACAGGGCAGATGGTTAGGCAGGCCGAGGTAGTGGAATATTGTGGTTGACAATTGACGTGGGTGGAGAACAAGGAAGTCTGTTTAGCAGCCCTGGTTCGTAGTAATCCGTGATAACAGTGCTGTGGGCGGAGACAAGGCAGTCCAGAAATCAAGCCGGGGTCGTAAACAGAGAATCAAAACGCGTGTAGGATTAACAGACAGATCTTCCAGAAAAACAATAATCAGAAGCACGGGACTCCTGCCGCCAAATGTTTAAATGCCATCTATGGTGGCGTATCCCTGAAGCGAGACGCAGTTCTCCGTGTCACGTGACGAGCAAGAGCTGCGGGGTCCGGACATATTGTGCGGCATCTTTGGAGAGCACAACGTCACCATGGAAAACTTCCTGCGAGTTTCCAGAAGAATGGTCTCGCAGCCATTATATGGGCAAATGGCAGACGTACATAAGGCTAAACGGCAGGCCGCCTGACCCTGGCATTGGAAGGCGAAGAAAAGGTGGAATAATCAGCAGGCATGACACCCTTCCTCCATCCTTGTAGGTGATTCCACCGAACAAGAAACATAGGGTGGAGCTGTGATAACCTGCCTCATATCTAGGATGAAGCAAAAAGGTTCTTCAGAACCGTCTAACCAAATTCTGCATCGCCCCTGTAGCTGGTGTCCAGTGAGTAGTGCTTACAGAAGGCCGACTGAGTGGCCCAAGTAGCTGCCTTGCTGATGACATCCCAAGAAGCATGTCTCTGAAACGCGACAGCCGTGGACTTGGCTCTGACCACATGAGCATGAATCCCCTCAGAAACAGGTTTGCCCATAGCCGTATACACCTCCGAAATGGCCTGAACCATCCAACGGGCGATGGAAGCCTTAGAAGCTTGAGAGCCGGGTGAGAAGCCCCAAAAAGTCACAAACAATGCCTCAGACTTCCTGAAGGATTTCGTCCGAGAGATATAAAACTTGAGGACCCTCTTGAGGTCCAAGGAATCCATGGCCCTCTCTGCCTCTGACTGTGGGTTCGGGAAGAACACCGGCAGGCGCATCTCTTGATTCAGATGAAAAGGAGAGACCACCTTGGGTAAGAAATGTGAGTCCGCAAGATGACCCTGTCGTTGTGAAACGTGGTGAAGGGCTCGCATGAAGACAATGCCTGCAGCTCACTAACCCTGTGCGCAGAGGTGAGAGCCACCATTAAAACAGTATTTAGCGCCACCAAGCGGATGTCTACTGAATCCATCGGCTCGAAAGGCTTGCATTCCAAAGCCGCAAGAACCACATAGATGTCCCAGACCGGAAGCGGTCTATGCACAGGAGGGAAAAGCCTAGACAACCCCTTAAGGTGGGCCTTAACCAGCGGGTTGGCTGCCGAAAACACATGCTCAAGGAAATTCTTGTAAGCCCTGATGGCCGCCAAATACATTCAGCAAGTATCCACCTGAAATCCCGAATGAGCCAGGTGTGCTGAAAAGGCCAGAGCGTCATCCAGAGCACAGTTGATGGGGACCAGACCCTTGTTGCGAGCCCAATGGCAAAACCTAGTCCTTTTGCTCTTGTACTGGGACCGAGACGAGGGCCTCCTGGCCTGCTGAGTAATGTCCCAGTTGTCATCTGAAAATTGAGCATGCTGAAGCTTCAGCTGATCAGGAACTGGGCCGTAATGGCCAGTTTGGCCAGGTCCGGATGTTCCACTGCCCTGCTCTGCTGTGTCACTAAGCCCCTGCTGGGGATCGGAAGATGGACGGGACCCTGGGAGCTCAACTGCATCAGTTCCAAAAACCAGGTCTCGAAGGCCAGTGGGCCCCAACCAGGATGAGGCGGCAACCCACGGAGCACCAGAACTTGCAGAGAGTCTGCTGGAGCAGAGGGGTGGGCGGGAGTGCATAACACCTGCGGCTGTGCCAATAGATCTGGAAGGTGTCTCCTAGATATCCCTGACCCTGAAGCATACTGGGGGCACTTGGCATTCCAGGGGGGAGGCGAACCAATCCAGGTCAGCGAACCCCCACCACTGGAACAGGTGCAACAAGGAATCATCGTGCAACTCCCACTCATAGGTGTTGAAACCCACGCGGCTCAACTGATCCGCTTCTGCATTGCTGTCCCCTGGAAGATGGACTGGTGAAGTCCAGAGCCCATCCGTCAGTGCCCATTCCCAGACTGAAACCGCTTCCATGCATAGGAGGGGGGCGGGGACGTGTAAAACATTGTAGTAGAATTCCGGACTAGAACCGACTTGTCCCTGATTAGGGGCAAAAATGCCTTGAGGGCCAGGCCCACTCCCCGGAGCTTGAGCAGGTTGATATGTAGGAGGGCTTCTGCCCTGAACCATGCTCCATGGATCACATAGCCCTCCAGAGTGGCCCCCAGCCCGAAAGAGAGGAGTCCGTCGTCACCACCAGGATAGGCTCTGGACGGGTGAAGGGGGCTCCTACTGAAACATTTCCATCGATCAGCCACCAGTGAAGGTCGGGCAAAAGGAGAGGAGGTATAGGGATCCTGTCCAACTGAGACCCTGTCTCGTGATCCCAATTGTCCACCAGGTGGGGCTGCAGGCACCTCACCTTGAGGTCAGCGTGCTGAACAGTGAGCACGCAGGAGGCCATCAAGTGCTGAATGTGCTGGAACCACAATTCTGAGGTGGTAGATTTGTCGAGAATGTGTCCCACCGCCTTGCAGAGGGACATCGGTTTCTTGGGTGTGGGGAACACCCGCTGAATGGTAGTGTTCCACTGCAGCCCTAGGAAGACCAGTTCCTGGGATGGGCATAGCTGTGATATTTTTCGCTGGTTGAGGGAAATCCCCAGCCGATAAAGGGTATCCGCCAGGCTCTGGCAGGAGTGGACTAATGCTTTGTCGTCTCTGCCCTCACAAGCCAGTCGCCAAAGTAAGGGTATAGATTATGGCCCTCCAGGCAGAGGAGGCACACCACTGCATTCATCAACTTCGTGAAGACACAAGGGGCCAAGTTCAGGTCAAAGGGCAGCAGCATGTACTAAAAAGTGGTATGACATAATAGTGAACTGCAGAAACCTCTGATGTAGTTGATATATGGGTACATGCAGGTACGCATCCTTGAGGTGCAGGGAACACATTCAGTCCCCACGCATAGACACACAGCTATGTGTGCAGGAGTAATCATCTTGAAGCGCTCCAGCGGTAAAAACAGATTTAGAAAAGACAGGTTCAGGACCACCCTCAGGGCAGCCTGGTTGTTCTTGGGTAATGCAAATATCCTGGAATAGTAACCGAAGCCCCTGTCTACAAGAGGAACTGGTTCTATTGTCTGTATCTCTAAGAGTAAAAGGACGCACTGTAAAAGAGCCGGGGACACCATCTGATGAAGAGGAGGAGAGACTGGTAGTGGAAGGGGAAGACTGAAGCCTGTGGCTGAAAAGATACTTCCAGGTGTCCTGGAACAGTGCCAAGCAGCCCCCCCACAGGAGAGCTGTGTTCCCTGACCCTGATGTCACAGCTTCTTAGTGTCGGAGGCCGGCGGAGCGAAAAAACCAGTGCAACGTCCTCTGCTGCTTCCTTCTGCTGTCGCTGGGCGACCTGTTAGGCCTCCGCCTACCGCGGCCCCTGAAACCCTTGAAACTAGAGAAGGTTCAGGGTTGGAACTCGGTCCTGCACTGGGATTGAGGGAAGTACGTCTTACCTGGCTTTGTCAGGATGGCCTAGGACTTGGCAGTTTGAGTGGAGGTTTTCTTCTGTTACATCAGATGACTTAGTGGCATGCATCCAGGCTGTCCTCCTCATCTCAACTCCAAGACACAGCCCTATGCTGGCTGTGTCGATGTGGGAGACCGATGACTCCATGAGGTCCTGAACAATGGCCCGGGCATCTACCAGCCTGGTTTTGAAGGACGCCTGCTTGCCCGAAGGGAGATCGGGCAGAAATTCCCTGGGCTCCCACCGCAGCTTCTGGTTTGCCGCAGCCAAGATGGCGTCCGTGTTGGCCTGCCACAGATGCAGTCCTATGATGGAGTAACATCGCTTTTCCAGGGAGTCAAGGACTTTGTCCTCCTTGGAGAGGCAAATGGAGGTGGCTCCCATGGAGGAAGACGATGAAGACTATGGTTTAGAATATAAAGAGGCAGCAGCCACCACCGAGGAATGGGGCTGCAGGTGGGAGGCAAGGAGGATTGGCTCCCCATCCATCAGCTTGAACTTGCTGTCCAACATCTTGTTCATCTGGGCGTTGCCCCTGGACATCTCCTAGACAGTCTATGCCACCTACAGCATGTCTCAGTGTAGTTGGATGCCTTACCGGGTCATAGTGTGCTTCTCCAAGATCCCTGCGAGCCCCCCAACTTCTCAGAGCTCCAAGACCTCTGCCAAACCCTGGAGGCAGTCTTGAACGGCCTTGAAGGATGCCGAGGGGAGATGTTGGTGGTACACAGGAAGTGGAGTGGTCCGTTACGACTGGTAGGGCCTGTACCGGAGGAGGGACCAGCACTGGGAGTGCAAGAGGAGCAGGAAGAACACCCACAGGAGGGGGCCTAGGCGGCACAGCCTGCGGGATGACCCCCTTCACAATATCCTTCAAGAGCCCCTTCATCTGAGGAGAACGCATGAGGAAGAGGAAACATTAGAAGAAGTGATCCTCAGTTTCCGCCGAGTCCCTCTGGGCCCTGCCCTCTAAGGCGCTGGGCCCTTGGTCAAAGCGTTGTGGTGCCTGGTGTGTGCAGCTGTGGGGCTTTGATAGGTAGATGTAGTACTGAGGGGACCAGAACACTGTCCCATAGGATCCACTACCGCTTCCAGAAGGAAGGGGGCTAGAATCGTCCTGCAAGCACACTCAATGGGCGAAAGGACTGGCAAGGCCTGAGCTAGATCCAAAATGACGCCTGCTTGGCAGGCACTGCCATGTGCTGCTCTGCCATTTTTAATTCTTGCGCCACACCCTGGGTGGGAGGGTGTGAAGGCCCTGAGCTAGAAGAGGCCTCAGGCATGGGAGGATACAGCTTGAGTCTTGCACCCGAAGCAGAGTACCCCCTGGTAGGCTCTAAGCACTCAGCCGGATGGCCGGTAGTCGAGACGCCCTGGATGATGGCCTCAGAACGAACTCTGGTAGGCTAGGAGCCCTCGGCACTCATGCCGGTAGCCGTGCTGGATCTAGCCAAAGAATTACTTTTGGAGGTGGCACTCGATGAACCCTTGCCCCCTGGGGTGGAAGAAGCATACAACTGTGATCATCCTTCTGAGGACAGTCTGGTAGAGTACCTGGACCCCTCATCTTGGGAGCCGGTAGCCTGGAAGGCCTCAGGTCATCCCCAGACTGCCCGGAAGGGCCCCTCGGCTTGGGAGCTGCTAGCCTTAGAGGCCTTGGGCCTGCCGGAGCCTGAATGCGAGGAATCCCGATCCATGGGAACCCTGGAGAAGGAGTCTCTGCATTGTGGAGCAGAACTGAAAAGAGGTTCGACCTTGTCTTGACGAGAGATCCCAGAGACGAAGTCCTTAAGGTGGCGAGGAAGAGAAATATGGATGATCTCCCTCTGCTGCAACAAACGATTCTTCAATGTCGTGTGGCCTAGAGCGCTGCAGACTGCACATGAGTCCCAGCAGTGGTCGGGCCCAAAACACACAAGACAGAGTGCATGGGGGTCCGAGGCCGGGAAGGAGCAGTCGCATGAGGCACATCTTGTGAATCCTCCTGTGGCCGACATGCGCCGGGGAAGGTAATGCACCAAAGGGAAGTAGAACAATAATTGAAAAACAAGAGGGGAGCAAGCAGAAAGCTAAAATAAATCTCTGCGCTGGCTGCCAGGTCTGACACCGTCTGTGTAGAAAAAGGGAGAGGTGTGAGGCGCTGGAGGGTGGGGCTTTGGCGAGGGGTTCCCACGCCCCTGCACGCTATACTAAATTTAAAGGGGAAAGCTACATTTTTCGCTGTCAAAAGTTCTGGTACTGTCCCCATGTTGGGGGCGCCCACAAGGATGGAGGAAAGGGAACGGGACGTTATGAGTAGGTGTATGCTACAGTGAACCCAAAACAAAGGGTTGTGAGGAATAATACGGACAAGATGGGCTATGAGAAAAAGAAAAACCGATTCAAATGATTGAATAGTGAACTAAATGAAAGCTTTTTGAACCGACGAGAAGTTTGTGGAAAATACACGTATAGTATATTGAAAGCAAAGAACAAATCGTATGAAACGACTTGAAAAGCAAGTATGGAATATTGCCGAAAAGTATGACCGCAAATGTGGTGAAGGAATGAGAGCACCACGAAGCGAACTGCATGGGAAAACACATTGTGGCAAAGTCAAGAGATTGGCAAAGAGGAAAACACAGTGTGACAAAGCCAAAAGGCTGGTAAGGAAAAGCTAGGTGAGTGTGAACCAGCACACAAGCACAGATACAGACAAACCTATGTGGTCAAGAAAGCCTAGGGTTCCTGGTTACATGACCTGTATTGAGTGGACCGTGTGGTCCGACAACTGCGCCTAGACCTGGGATACCCTATTTGTGAAATCCAAAGAACTATACCGGTAGCCAAAGCAAGTGGATGAAAGAGATTCCTGAAGTGAAGCAGAAGAAAGCAATCTGTATGAACTGTCAAGAAAGCCGAAGGAATGCAAAGTTAACCTGGAACTGATTTTGAATATTGAGAGACTTGAGGCTAAGTACAAGTTGGCAAGCTGAAAACCTGGGGAAGAAAACTCTGAGACTTTATGAACTTTGTTGTTGTCTTGAGGAAGGGAACCTCGTGGCTCTTTTAGAACTGTGTTGTCTACTTGGGGAAGGAAACCCTCAAACTATATGGAACTGTCTTGAACTTGGGGAAGGTGAGCGGGAAAGTAAATCAGGGCTGGAAAAAGCTCAGAACTTTATTTGGAACTCTATTTTAATGCTGACAATCCCACACATTGTTTAACTTTAGTTGTGAGGACAAATATAGGTTTTGGACATAGTCAAACTTTTAAGTTGAATTTACTGACTCAGACTTTCCTTAATTTCTTTAGGTAGGGAAATTCCACCTTAGCACAGGGTAAGTTAGGCCTTCAACCATCCTGACATTTAAGTTAATATAACACTTTTGTTTGAACTTTGAATCTGTTGTTTGTGTCTTGCATCATGCTGTCTTCACAGTACCCACCTGTGCTTCAGTGGCCATTCAATCAAATGCTATACTATTTCATCTAAGAATCTATGTGTATATCTGTTTTATAAGTGCTGGTGTTGCAATATTTGACTAAAGGTTTTATCTGCTTAGTGTGTAACCTAAAGGCATAATACATAAGTGTATTTGTATGCTTGCCTGTCAAAATAGCAACACTGGTGTTGCTCTGTGTGGACTCAATTTCACACCCTTCCTGAGATTAAGCCTTTCCGCTTAGCTACCTTACCTTGATTGGGTTTTGCTAATCACTGTGTCTTCCTTGTTCACCATAATAGGGGGCCTCCCAAAATCCTCCATCCGGGGCTGATTTTGGAAATCCATCTTGACCAACTGATTTCTTGCACTTATGGCGCCTGCAACCCTGTGTCTGTTCTTCCTAGCCTCTGCGTCTACGAGCCACCCACACTCTTCTGCTTTTTTAAATCAGAATCTGTTGGGAGTTCACTTACCCTGATGTTTTCCCTGTAGTTCTTTCCTTAACTGCTTTGTTAATTTCAGATTCGGATATTGGATCATCTAACGCCGTTTTACCTACGACATCTCATTGTGGCATCTGCTGGTTGGCCTTGAAGGCTCTGTATTTTGTTTCTAATGTTAGCAAATTTTCAAATAATGAAGATGAGCAGCGGGAACTGTAGGCAACATTGTATTGCATTAATGCAGATCATTAACAAAAGCATTCATGTATTTTCTGGGACGGTGACATTGTACAAACAATTTTGGGGGAAAGCATTATGCTAAAGTAAATGCAACACCAAACTCCTGTTCAAATAGATGTTTTGCACCGAGCTGTCTTCTATTACTCATTATCTGCGGGATAAGGCACTCAACAGAAGGAGAAAGATTGCATTTGTTATTGATGCAGAGAGGTGCCACCTTCTTATTTAGAGTGTGTTTAATCAATAAAAGGCAGCATGGTCACCAGAAAAGAATTTGAGGTCGTTCTTGAGTCACCAAATTCTTGTCTGTTGGTAACTTGTGCTGCACCTTTGCACACCAGATCTCTGTTTGCAGTGAGGATGAACATTACCATGTGTGAGCTGTCATTAAGCTTCCAGTTACCATGACCTAATTAAAAAGCTCGTTCCTAGGAGATAGTACTGTTCAATCTATAAACCTTTTCTTTTGATGCACATTTTCCAGTAATACCACCAAAGAATTGCATAGTATCTCCAATCCTTTGATGTGTTATGTTATTGGGTTTTATACTGACATTTGCTCTTCATGCACTCTGAGAGAGGGCAAATAACAAGATTGTGTTGCCGCGTTCAGATCAGAAGTACCCCAAGCTCTGCAAGCAGGTCAATTTCTAGGTGATCTGTGTAGAGAGCATAGGAGCATTTATGTCCAAAGGGTGTGAGCCTTGTGTGTCTGTGGTGCAAGGATGCATTGGCCCGGGCTGTGGTATGTAAGTTGACTGGAGAGGTGTTGTTTTCTGATGTTCAATATCTTTTGGGATGGGTGTTAAATTGCCATGTGTTGATGGCTTTGTTGTTATGGTATGTGTGTTGGAACATGCTAGTGCAGGGACCAGACAGTGAACTTAAAGTTCCGTTTGATGAGTAGCACATAGAAACCTGAAACCACATATTGCGGATCATAAAATGGCATTGCAAGCCATGGAAAAGATATGTCAGTCATTATAAGGCATTTGGAGATATAGAAACCCATAAAAAGGCTATACACTACTGTCCTCCCTGTGCTCCTCCCTTCAAAGCCAAGCCGGTCTTCGCCGGTCCCACCGGCCTCCTACATAAGGAGACTCGACTCTATGTTCATAGAAGGGCTGTCTAGGCAATTACCAAGGTTACCTGTCACGTGAGGTGCCGTACAGTGCAGAATTCTGAGAACTCATGTCTGAAATTGTAACAGAATTGTTTAGATTGTACTATTGTGGGATCTTGATTTGATATTCAGAACTGCATTTAAATCAGCCTCTGACCATACTTTAAAAGCACAGTAGCAAGTTTTACACTGGCCGCACACACGCGCTGCGAGATTTAAAGCAGCGTGTGTAGTACCCGTTCAATTTGAACTGTGTGCCTAGTACTGCTTGCCTACAGGGCGCATTAGCATTCCCCTGAATAGGACAGTGGAAGCAGCACTATAATGCTGAGCTGAGGCACTAGGGGACTATACTACTCAGAAGCCCCGGCTGGCTTTTTAAGGAAACGTCAGGCCCTTCAGTGCCAGCGCTTCAATGCCAAGCCGGTCTGCGCTGTCCGCAGCGTTTGCGGCTCCCAGTTCTTTCGACTTTCATACTGAAGCCATTTCCCTATAGGTAAGAGGGGGGATATGGCCAAGTCTGGCATTCTCCAGAGTAATTGCAGCATCGCAACTGCTCAAAGGTGCGCGTTGAATGCCATGGAAAAGGCTAGACTAAGTGCACATACCTCGTTACATACTGGCCACCGGTTAAAGACTAACTCCATCAAACTGCAAAAGAACATTAGGGAAAAAAAGTAAAAACCAGGTAACTGGTAACACAACTATGCAGGTCAAAATTAATACATCAAGGGGGGGGGATTCGAAGGCCCTAAAAGCATGTTTATTGAACACCAGATCTCTATGTAAACATGCAAAAAGGAGGAGGAGCTAGACATTATATGTCTCACTGAGACTTGGCTTCAAGATCCAATCCGCCCTATGTGTGATATAGCTGTACCTGAAGTGTACAATATACACAAAAAGAATAGAGATACCGGGGGGGCAGGGTGTGGAGTGGCAGTGATAGTCAGGAATACTATACCTTTGTTTGCAGCCACCATCGGATGCGCAGGATGTGAGACCCGGCATCTGAAATTCACCCCCACAAAAAACGACTGTATCAACATCATAGTCATATACAGAGCTCTGTCTCTTAGTTCAGATTTTACCAACAAACTAACCCAACAGCTTAACAACCTGAAGTCTACCAATGCAGCAACACTGCTCGTGGGAGACCTCAACAGATGTGGAGGGAATCCGACTGACAAGGAGGCTCTATTCTGGGAGAAAACTTTGAATAACATTGACTTTAGGGCTATAAAGAAGGAACCAACAACAGCTAAGGGGAACAAGCTAGACTGAGTCATAGCACACAACCTGGAGGTACAGGTGGTCGATACATCACCATTCATTTGGTCAGACTACTTTAAAGTAATCTTTGAGCTAAAATTAATTACCCCCCAAAAAAGTCCACCAATACTCAAGAAAAAGTCCTAAGTAGACATTTTAAGAACATAGGGCCATTACAATTACAACAGTGCATGAAAAAGATGAGACAACTTTCAGGAAGATGACACTTGTGAAGACATGTTAATGAAATTCTCAAATACTGTACAGGAGCTAGTGGGGCAGCTAGCACTTCTAAAATCCAAGTTGATAAGAAAGAACAGTAATCACCAAAAATGGTTTTAAAAGTATCTGAAGCAAAATGTTCGATGTGTTGGTTATTGCTTTGAAATTCATTGCTACTGTATACATTTCAAAAGTGTTTAGTAAAGCATTTTAAAAGGGAATTAAAACAAATAATATTTTTATGTTTTATCACTCCACTCCAAATATGGGAAATGGCAAGGTTACAGATTACTTAAGTTCATTCACAAGAAGAGAGCACAATCAATCTTTCTTGGACATTTTATCGAATGTGCTGAAGCCGTTGAGTGACTGAAACATGCCTTCCAAAAAACGAACATCACTTGGAAAATCTCCATCGGATGCAAAGCGAAAATCCATACCAAGAGCTTATGAAACACAAAAACAAACAGCGGTACGACTTGCCGACCAGAGGACAAGAGCAATTTTCTCCAGGGCAAATGAGCTGCCTGAGCAAACTGAAGCAAGACTTGCTGACAAGAGGACAAGAGCAACATCCTCCAGGGCACATGAGACACGAGAAGCAAGACTTGCCGACAAGAGCAACATCCTCCAGGACACGTGAGATACCACTCGATTAGGACACAGGCAATGCTGAGTACCCCAGGTAGTACAAAATATAAAGCAACACCAGCCTAACATTACAATCCTAACCTTGAAGCAAGTGTTTAACAAGGTTCCAGGTTAGTAACCACATTTTTAATACATTTTGCTGGAGTATTTGCAAGCCAGGTGGAGGGGACTTTTTCGTTTGAAATGATGACAGCTGGGTCTTTTGGTTCGGTCTCTGTCAGTGACTTAACAGTTCCAAATATCTGCAGACTCCCGTGGAGAACAATATGTCTCAATGCCGTAAATCAATCTTCTTTTTCACTTCTAGCTCCTAAATTCTGGAATACTCTCCCTTTTGATATTCAATCTTCTTCCTCCTTTTCTTTCTTCCGCACTCGCCATAAAACCTACTTACTTTCTTCATAATGCCTATTCTTGTACTTTGATTATTACATTTTATTAAATCGCTATAGAAATTAAATCAAATAAAAAATATAAGACAAACATAGGTTTCCCATGTGTGGAAGGAGCTGCTGCCAATCCTGGCAGGAATACTAAACTCTGGTTCCACCCCCAAAAATAAAGCTACTGTTGCTGCACGATAGGACTTTATGCCAGGCTGCACTCAGGCTGAAGTTGAAGACGGCTCTTTGCTTTTAATCGCATGACAAAGTAGGACTCCGAGGACATTGCAGATTAGATGAGCGGTCAGAGTGACCTTGTACATGGTCTGCAGACATGGATGGAAAGACTTGGGCTCCATCAAGTCTTCTATACTTGGCAGAAAGGAGCAGCATGTAATCTGTGTTGTCTGGTTCATCGACAACGGTGCACTTCAAGTATCCTACTACGTTGTGCGAGATCCAAGCAAGAAGAGCAGTCCCCACTTCAGATGATGTGGTCCAGCTACAGGCCCAAGACACTTCCCTGCCACAGGATGATAATATCTGCCATGCAACACTCTGAATTGGTTAGGCCTACCAATTCAAGGAAGGGGAGGAACGATGGAACGTTTTCCCTGTCAATGAAAGAGTACAGCTTCAGTTTAAGATATGTAGCTTAGGCACTGGGTGTCCCAGCAGGAGTCTTCCAGCATTTCCATGTGGTGTGGCCTTCTGTGCTTCGTTTCCTTGACTCTACTGATTGAGTGAAAGGATGGCTTCAGAACCTCTCCTGATATACAGGATCCGGGTCTGAGGGAGCTGCCAACCCACCTATCAGGGGACCTGCTATGCTCAAACTCTGAGTAGATGTCCAATCCTTGACAACCAGTTCAAGTACAATCATGATCGAACACAGATTGGCTTGTATATTGTGGGCGCCTGCAGTCAGTGCAGGGCCACAAAACAGTGGACATGGTCAATTTTCAATTGAAGAAATATACGGGTTTCCCCAATAATATAGTTGGCCCGGTCTTAGCAGCCCCCGGCCATCAAGTTACCATTGTTTAATTATCTCATCCCATGAGTAAAATCATCCTTTCCTAAAATCAGTGACATGAGGGAAGCAAAGGAATAAAGACTACATTTTTTGTATGGCTATCTAATATTCAGCAAAGTAGCATTCAACAATTTTAATGTGGTCTTAGGTCTCAATACTGGACTTTGAGGAAACCAGAATAAATGATGTAAAGTGGTTTGCAGGGCTGTTTGCTCTAATTGAAGCCATTTCTTTGAGAATTGAACAATTGATCAGTCAAACCTTAGTCTCAACAGAGGTGCCAGCAAATTACACATATGAAAGAAGCCTCTGTATTAATCATGATTATCTTTCCACTCCTCATGCTCTGCACCTGTTTAGAGTTCTGTGGATTTTAAACTACTTTACATTATTTCGCCGTTCTTGGTTTATTGAATGTTTATCACCTCCATGGTAAGTATACGTTTTGGCTGAGCTGCTTTTACTCTCTCCTGATATTGTTGCTTTAATCGAACAACACAACCTTTAGACTGTATTTGAATTCAGAAGGCATATTTGGCCATTATGATTTGTAGAATGTGTCTCTGATGGGGTCTGTTCATTCGTTTTGTTGGATGATTTTCAAGTTTGAGTTGATAACACTCTGTGTCTGTTTCCCTTCACTCTTTAGTGCAGTATCTTGACGTGCAAGTTTCTGTTTGCTCTGTGCCTTTGTTGAATGTTCAAATGTTGCTGAGCAGTGAAGGGAAGTGCGTGCCCTGATAAACTTGGTAACATGCCACATGCTCTCCCTTAACCCCCTCATGGTAATTTTGAGTAACATGAATGGGAAAACCTCAAGAGAGCAGATGGATAGCAAAGGACTAAAACTGGAACTAAAATATTGATTGCAAGAAACTGGAAATGGAAGGGGAGAGTCGATTTGAAAATATGGATGACCAAAGTAACCCTACAGGCTATATTGCAGCAAGTCGCATATCAAATTTAGAGACCTGATGGTAGAATTTGGGAAAATCTCCGATCCATTCATGGAACTGTATGGGGGATAATGCTGAGTTCTTGCTTACTCTGTTTGCGCTCCATACACATGACAAATGGAAGGCGGGCAGTGGGTTGTGCCTCACGTGCAACTGGGATGTCTCATGCTGCTATTGTGGGGCTACAAATATGTATGGGGAGGACGTGGGATATGGCTGGAGAATACATGTCATAAAATAGCCATAGGGGAGAAGTCAAGAGATTTTATTGTTTCATTTTTAAGATTCCCAGTTAGGGAGCTCATACTAAAGAAAGCATGAGAACTGAGAGATCTAGCATGGGGTGGCAACAAAATAATTATATTTGTTGACCTTAGTAGGGATGTCTTGGAGAGACGACTAGGATTGAGAAAAAAACATGAAATATTACATGATTTGCCCTGCTATATTCAGAATAGTTGGATAGTTGCTGGATGGTCAATTGCACTCTTTTACTCAACATAGATCTGCCGAGGCCTTCTTGACAGACTTGGATTCAGATCCCATGGAGGGCACATCATCAGGACATGATTTTACAAAAGTAATGACAAATAAATAAATGGTTGAACAATCTCAAGGTTAAATAATGACAAGGTGTTTTTTTTTCCAAGTTCATATTTTCTTCTATAATATATTAAATATATTATGGTTATCTTTATTATTATTATTATGAACCTGTTTTCAAAAAACATATATGAAAAGATGGCTGCCATGAAATAGTCGTTATTTTTACTTAATTGGAATGCTGCATGAGCCTGGTGTTGACTTTCAAGACTTTGGTTTGTGTGGGATAGAGGAAAGAACCTATTAACGTGACTGGAAATACACTGGGAGTGTATCAGACCCCATAGGAATGATGGCGAGTTCACTGCGGCTTGAAGTGAAACAAAGTTGGATGTTTGAACTGGAAATGCAAGTCGACGGGATAGCGTGACGGCGAGTGGTGAATGTAGTCTCAAGTATGTAATGTGCTGATATGATGCGGCACAGGAAAAGTAAGCGCAGATGGGTTTAATGACAGACTGCCTGTGCCGTAACATGAGGGGGATATAAAAGCACACAAGAGCCGCCCGTCGCCATCGCGCAGAAGCACGCAGTAGTGGAAAGCTCATGGCAATTGGAATATAGATGCATCTCATATACCTTATACACAACTATTCAAGATTATCGTTTCACATGACCCTATAACGTTGAAGGAATGAAATTGAACTTATAACCTGAGTACACAAGCACAGTGTAGACATGAGCAGTAGATAAAGGAGCTTGAAATGAAACAAACGGGTAACAGAGAACGGCATAGTTATGCAGCACTTATGGAAGGTTCCACATATTGTAAATAATATTGAGGCATGAAAGTAAGTGTGGGAACTGACTAAGACATCAAAATGCATACATAATTGAAACTTTGAGCCTGTTAAGAGGATACAGTAGAATAACCATGCATTCAGAGCTGACAGATACATATTTTCAACTGAAGGAAGTAAGGTAATAGAGAGTAACCAAATTATGCATCATTGATGCAGGGCTCTTAATGGTATGTTTGTAAGCACAATCCTTTGCAAGTCTCTTGCGAAAATGTAAGTTGCCGAAAGCATTTTGCGTCGGGTGTTAAATAGCATTAAAACATGCAAAGTGAGTGTGGAAACTGACTTAAGACATTAAAATACACGCATGCTTCTAATTCTTTCTCAAAGTCAGACAATGCTGCGGACTAGATGTGCCATAGTGGAAGTGCCTGATATGGCAGGACTACATTCAATGTACTGCAGTCACGCTGGAAGAGGCGACTGGGCAAATAAGAAATAGGAATGAAGATGAGAAATGGATTTGGGAATGAGGATCGAATGATATGTCCAATAGTTTGAAGCTATGTGTTTGAGAACTGATGGTGGTTTTTACTATCCTAAATGGTATACATGTTTTGCATTATTATTTATTATTATTATAACAATCCGCGTTTCTTTGATTCATGATTTTGGCTTGAAGTTTACTGATGTAAATAGGAAAGATTTAATTGCGATCTACTTACAAATAGTTTTTTTTATATATGTCATCCGCCGCCGCCGAGACTGGCGGATACTTCCGCGTTGCCGCTTGCAGTATGGGTTTAGAGGTTGGTAGTCCTTCCTCTATTTTCACGGCTATAGCTGCCGTTCCAGTTTCCTCAGCGCAGAGCCCGCCGGGAGTTATTCCTCCTCCTCCCGGCGGACACTGCGTTGCAACCCCCACTGGATTGTTTTCCCAGCTTCCGGGTTTACGCTTGCTGCTGACTCTCCGCTCGGAACGTCAGTGCTTTCTTGCCTCCTACTGTCTTCGTCCTCAGTACGAAGTTTCCTTCGCTCTACTACTTTGCTGCCTCTTACCTGTTTTCCCCCCGGCCTTTCACCCGGCTCGCGTCTCCTTCCTCCGAGACCCAGAGCCTGGTTCCCTCTCTGCTTTCTTCCCAGCCTCTCCTTTTCCAGGTTCCTACTCCTGCCGGAGTTCCGGGTTTTTCACCCTTTCTTTTTCCTCCACTTACCTGAGGCTCGTGCTTCTTGTGTTCAGCCTGGTAGCACTGGATTCCAACCACACCTACCTGCTTAACGTTTGCTGCAGATCCTCCTCGCCAAGTGGTCCGTGCCTCTTCCTGCTACAGTCTTCCTCTCCGTCTGCAACACCTCTTCGGAAGTTCCTACTTGGAGTCGGACAAAGTGCATTGCGGTGCCAAATAAGGGTTTTTTCTGCTGCTTGGCTTTTTCCCTTGTTTTTTGGCTTGTTCCCGGAAAGGGAGCCACAGGCTTGCTGTTCCATCAGCATTCACTGTGGCTTCCCATCGTGACAGGCACTTACCATCTAAAAAGGAGAAAGACTACCTCGCCAGACGAAACCTGTCCTCCGAAAGCTTCGACTCAAGCAGCTCAGGTGAGGAGAGTGTGGAAACAAGGGGTGAGGTGGGAGTCAAAGGGTCGCAGAAAGGACAATATATTGATAAGAAGGGAGTTATGATTGATAAGGGAAGTGGGATGAAATTGAGAGTAGTTAATTATATAATAGGCTAGTTTATGCATATATTCTAAGTGATAAATTAGAGGAAATGGACCCAGATTAGATGTTGTTATGGGTTTGGAATGCTGAACAGTATGGGGTCTTCATGAATGGAATTACTACATTACACAATTGATAAGAAAGAAGCTGCTATTATATGTAACATTGAACTGAGCCAAGGAAGATACCCAGTATCACGACTGATGGTAGTCGGATAATGATTTGAATAGCACTGTTATATGGATATAAGTTTTAATTCATTGAGATGTACCAGATACAACTCTTGCAAGGTAAATGGTAAGACCAGGCTTTAGAGTTTTTTCTTTTCTGAGGTGATACATATGTAATTTGAGTAGATGATGGGTTGTAATGAAATTATTGAGAGTTGAAATAGGTTATACTTCAATATTATATGTTGGCTTATTAGAGACACTTCTGTACGATGACAATATGTATACAGTGTTATAAATGTAGAAAATAATATAAAGGAGGGGAAGACTGGTAATGGATATCTATTGGAATGGGCATAGGTCTACTGGTAAGTACAGTTCAAGACAATGGCCCTCATTAGGACCCTGGCGGTAAGGGGTTTGCGCCAGCGTTAGCTGCGCCGACCCCTTACCGCCAACTACGAGTTCCCATAGCGCCATGGTCATTTTTCCGCCCGCTTTTTGCGGGCGTAAAAATCCATGGCGCTATGGGACCTTGGTGTTAATTACGCCACCGTAATTTACGGTGGCGTAATTAACTCCTTCCCCACTCCCATTGAGCCCTATGGGGCCGAAATGGGAATGGGGAAGGGTAAATGGGTCAATGGGGACTTACCGCCCCGCCGACCTCGGAATGGGGCGGTAAGTCCGCCATCCGCCATGGCGTAAAGGGACTTTGCGCCATGGCGGAAAAGTCCGCCGACGGCGGAAAAAATCCGCCAGGGTCCTAATGAGGGCCAATGTGAGTACTGTACATAAAATAGCTCATAGGGTGTCTGATAAGCATCAGACTTTACAAGTTCGGGTTTACTCATTTGTTTTATTAACTGTTAGTTTGTCTATTTGTGTTGTATTGTTTTTCTTGTGGATTTGTTTTGTCTGTGATTTATTGTTTTTTTATGATGGAAGTTATTCATTTAGTGAATTTGAAGGGAAGCACGCTCAACTCAAAGTTTATAAGCAGGAAGGTATAGGACGTTATAGGACGTTAAGACATGAAACCATTGAATTTCGTTTTGTGGAATGTGAAAGGTATAAATTGTGCATTTGAGAGTAAACACGTTATGGCGAGAATTTGGAGGAGTAGGGGAGATATAATGTTAATTCAAGAGACTCATTTGACTGATCAGTCTGAAGGCTTTCTAACCAACTCTAGGTACACTAAGGTGGTATCACATTGTTATGATTCTACATCAAGAGAGGTTAGTATACTATTTAGAAGGGGACTATCTATAAAAATAGAGAAAATACTGAAAGATGAAGGTTGCGTATTGCTGGTAGATATAATATGTAATGGAGAAAGAATGACAGTAGGAACTATTTATGCCCCATGTTTGCCAACTGTACAGTTTTTTGAGGGTTTGAGTAAATTGCTGAATGAAATGAATGGAGAACATCTTTTTTTAGGAGCAGATTTTAATGTTATGCTTAAAAGTGAACTAGATCGGAAATCACAATTCAGATACAGAAGTGAAGGAATAAGTGGAGAATTTCGTAGCTTTATACAACAATATAATCTGGTAGATATATGGCGGGAGATGCACCAAACAGAGAAGGACTATACCATTTACTTACCAGTACATAATTGACATTCAAGAATAGATTATATATTCATAAATGATAGACTGGTTAGTCAGGTAGTATGCTCAGAGATCAAGGAAAGAGGAGTCCGTCTTAGACCATGAACTAATTGAATTACAAATGAAAATTATGGGTTTAAGAGACAGGTCCAAAAGGTGGACATTACAAGCAGGAGTGCTTAAAGTCCCAACATTTATCACAGGGCTTCAGACCACTATTGCTAACTATTTTAATGAAAATAAGGATTTGGTTGACATTAAGATAGTATGGGACTGTTTTATACCAAACAAATTCTGGGAATTTGGAGATAAGAATGGTAGGATATTGGCTAATAAATTGAAGGGGATAGCTAATGAAACATGTATCACAGCTATAATAACTGATGAAGGGAAAACTTTACTTAAAAACAGGGAGATGTGTGACTAATTTTGCGAGTTTTATTCACGGTTATATAAGGAGGATATTTTTCCGAATGATAAAGATCTTAATGATTTCTTTAGTAAAAATTAAACTTGCAAAGTTAACATCTGAAGAGAACAGTAAGATAGTGGCAAAAATTTGGTTAGTGAGATACTTGAAGCAATACAACAACTTAATAGTGGGAAATCACAAGGGCCAGATGGATTAATTCCGGGATTCTATAAACATTTTGTAGCTCAGTTATCACCAATACTGTGTGAAGTGTTTAATAATTGTCTGTCAGGAACAATATGTGAATCAATGAAGGAAGCATTAATAATTGTAATCACAAAATCGGATAAACATCATCGGAAGTGTGGAAGTTATAGACCAATATCACTATTGAATGTAGACTTAAAAATATTCACTAAAGTTTGGTTGAATAGACTGAATGGATACATTGGGGACTTAATTGTTGAATCTCAGGTGGGTTTTACACCGGAGAGTTTTCGTTATGACAATATTAGAACGGTGTTAGATGTTATAGGCACACATAATATTAAGGAATCTGATTTGGTACTAGCTTTCTTTGATGCAGATAAAGCTTTCGATGGAGTCAATTGGAAAAGTTTAGAATACACATAAGGACAATGGGGTTTGGCCCCCTGTTTATGCAGGTGGTATACATACAGATATATCGGCAAAGGTACAAATTAATGGGCTAATATCGAGATCCTTTATACTATAAAAAGGTACTAGGCAGGGATGCCCATTATCACATTTCTTATTTAACTAAGCACTAGAACCATTGACAGCGTATATTAGTATTAAGTACAGAGCTAAAGATATTGGCTTATGCTGATGATATGACAATACTCCTTTCAAATCCCGCGATGTGTGGCTCGAATTTGAAAGAAATGTTTGAAGAAGTTGGAAAAATATCAGGACATAAAATTAACTGGGATAAGACTTAAAATATTCCCTCTCTCTGATGTATGTGATAAAAGTGTGTTAGAATCCTGGAATTGTAAATGATTCCCAAATGGAGTGAAATATTTAGGGATACATATCATTAGGAATTTGAAGAAAATCATTAAAATAAATGTTGATAAGATAATAGGAAAAATATTCATGAATATTAAGAAAGGGGAAAGGCTGACCTTGAACTTCTGGGCTAAGATTAATGCAATAAAAATTACTATTACCAAAGGTATTGTACATCATACAATTGCTTCCTTTGCTAGTTTAAAAAAAAAATCTTGCAGTAAATTGATATGGTTTTTCAAACTTTTTTATTTGGAATTGGCAAAAGAGCACGTATTCCGAAATATATTTTATTGCGTGAAGTTAAGGAAGGAGGGTTTGGATATCCATATCTTTTCAAATATTATAGAGGATTCCTTATAAAGAAAGGTTCACATTGTTATATTTGTAAACCTTATACTTTAGATAGCCTTTATACAATGGGAAAAGTGTCTGGAAAAAACGTGAGATTGCAGCCAATAGTGGCAACTAAAAATGCTTTGGTAACGTGGTTTAAGGAAAATGGTTAGCATTTTGGGATTAGTTATGATGCGTCAATCTGGCATTATCAAGCACAGCAATTGCAAAAGAGATATCTGCATTGGCATAGCTGGATTAAGAAGGGTATTCTAAAAATAGGAAAAAGGTAGAATACTGGGTTTTGAGCAATTACATGATAAGTTCAGTTTGAATAGAAAAGAGAGGAGTCGTTATTTAAAGCTGAGGTCAGTGATAAGTCAAAGAATGAACATGATTGATAAAGAATTGGAGCAAAAACCAGAGATTTGTAAGCTGTTTGATGGACAGAAACATGGTGTATCTAGGTATATGCATTTTATGACTATGGCATTGGATTATGTTGATTCATGGACAAAATTGAAAGAAATTTGGTCAAATGACATCAATTTTACAATATTGGAGGAAGAATGGGATGATCTTTTCAGAGTAGGATCTAATGCAAGAATGGACATGTGTTTACGGTTTGTAAGACAAAAAGTTATTGGGAGAATTTACTGGACCACTAGAACATTAAAGAGACTTAGGGGAAAAAATGGCACTTAGAAAAAATAATCCCCCTCTTAACATAAACCTTACACCTTTATTCCTTCTAAGTTATAGTATTGTGGATTCTTAGAATAGATACCACCGTCTTTTCATGTGCCTCACTAAAGTGTATTTTATTTTGATTAAATCTTCATACACAGTTTTTTTAAATGGTCAACATTTCAATGTATTAATATTTCATGGTTATCATTACACTACACAAGTGTTTGTTTCCAAAAAAATCAATGTGGACCGACAGAAATGGTGTTCAACACATGGTAGCACCAATTCCTGCTACCACTCAAATTTGAATTAAAATCTTCACTCACGCACTCAATGCGACAATTCACACTCATTCCAACTTCACATTCCATACCCAACATGTTTGATTCCCACACATTACAATTTAAAACACAGCATAGCCTGGAAATTCATCAGGGGTACACCATTGGTCAATTTCACTTTGCCATAACAGTTTTCAGGTATACTAACATTTTAATTCTAGTACAAACAAACATGTTGTTCTCCTTTTTCACGCTCTGTCTTTCTTGTCTGTGTTCTGCAGAGAGGACATGTAAAAGGAGGAAATGAGTAGGACTGCACGTACGCAGAGCAAGCGATAAGACACGAATGGGGGTGTGTGGCTTGGCAGCCATGGAGTAAGCTGCATCTCAACTGAGCTCCATGATCCGGCAATCGATCCTGAGAAGCGTGAGCTGCCTGGCAGCAGATCATGACATTAAAACAGCACCATGGGTGCATTAAGGCGCCTGGAATAATAAGCAAGTATCCGCGAGCAAATCGACGCAGGCGAGCACAAGATTTGAAACTTTGTTGCATGGACCAAGAGCGGCAACAATAAAGACAAGATGGCACCGTACTCGGGACAAAGGGACCCATGAGGATGTAAGGAGTGAAAGCGGAATGGGCTGCCAAATGAAGCACGATATACCAGCAAATGAAAGAAGACGTGCGCCATGATAATATAAGCATACCCGCACTGGCCAGCAAACAAAAGAAGACGGAAGGTGCGGTGCTCAGTGGCAAGAGGAGACCGCTGAAGACTATGCGACATGGCCGTGCGCGAACGAAAAGAACTGTGGTCCTGGCCCCCGTGTACACTAAGAAATGCGAGGTGGCCCCATGGAATGAAAACAGTGGTGCGAATAAGCGCATGAGAGTGGCTGACGGCAAAGACACCCGCTGGCACAACAGAGTGTTGGGGCTTGTGGTTCGTGAGCTGCGAGAGTAGCAGAGAGTTGATCCGGGTGCGCAAGGCTGGAAACAAAGACTATAAGGAACCCCATACATCACAAGGACAGCAACAGGTGGCAGCCAAACCCGAATACAAAGAGCAGGGGGTGACACAGCACAACGATCGACGCGCGGGGCTGCCTGCACTCACACAGAGGCTAAGGGATAAGCCGACAAGTAAAGAGCGGAGTGAGAAATGCTGGGAGTCGGGTGCGGACGGTCGTGTGCTCCCCTCGCCCTCAGAGATTGACAAGGAAGGAGAACTCCTGGGCAGTAGACAAAGCGCTGAGATACGGCCTGGGACAACAATCACTGGGGAGCATTGGAACTTATATCATCTGATGGAAACACATGATAAGTTGGAGCAGTCAGCCCTGGCGAAGACAGGCCCTATGGGACGAACAGAGCAGGGCAATCTCTGTGAGGGGCGGAAAAGTCAAAAGCAAGCAGCCCACGATGGACATCTTTGCAAAGTCACAACAATCTCCCAACAACCCAGCGCAAGGTACGGCGACAGCACCGACAGATGTAGCCACTTCTCGGGAGGATAGCGCAATCCTAACGGCCATAACAGAACTGAAATCCTCATGGGGGGCAGCGAAAGCAGACATGAGAACTGTACTGGAGAATAAAATAGATGCAGTGGGAATTGAGGTCAACCTGTTGAGACAGGACGTGAGAGCCCTGGCGGAGCGAACGAGTGGCCTAGAAAGTGCGGTGAAGATTAACACGGACACTAGTGCGACTAATGCCAAAGAAGTCCACATATTGAAGCAGCAAGTGGCTAACTTGGAAAATCGAGCAGAGGAGGCGGAAGGACGGCGAGGCACAACAATGTACGGGTGGTCGGCTCCCGGAGGGGGAGGAAGGGCAAGATCCCACGAACTATGTGGAGAACATGATATTGCAGGAGATAGGAGCTGGTGAGCTCTCCCAAGGGTTTGCAATCGAGCGCACACACAGGGCGCTGATGAGAAGACCGCAACCTGGCGCCCCTCCCAGAACAATTATAGCAAACATTTTGAACTACAGAGACCGAGAGAGAAGATATTGGAATTCTTCCGGAAAGGAGGGACGATAAAAATAGGATCTGAGACCATCACTGCATATCCCGATTACACCATGCAAGTGCAAAGACAGCGGTATAGCTACGTGGCGATCAAGAAGAGACTACGCACAGCTGGATACAAATACAAGCTCCTGTACCCCGCAAAGCTCAACATTTTCCACAAAGGAAAAGCGTTGTGTTTTGATACTCCGGAGGAGGTGGCAACATGGCTGGATGCAAACGGCTGGCCGGAAAGAGACGAGGAGCAAGATCAGCAAGAACACGATAAATGATTATAATGCCATGTAGGGTGGTTGGAGGGAGGAGGGAGCCAGTAAAGGGGCAACAGAACTGGGAAACAGAATAATGTCGAGAGAGGTTAAACAAATGACATTTGGACATGTTGGACTAGAATATAACCCGTGAAATGCTTGGAGCTATTAGCTGGAGAAGGCATACCCCCAAGTAGTAGAATAGTTGGATCACCATTAGGGTGATATTTCCCTGCTGAGCCGTAAGTACGGCATTTGCTGGAAAAGGGATAGATGCGGGGGTGCCTGAGATCCAGGGATGGAGCTGGGCAACAGTTGTGGGAGGGTGGGGGTGGGGAGGGATTGCAGTGGAAATTGGGGATGTTGAGGTGTTTGAAGTTGGGGAGAGTTGGGGAGGGGGTTTGAGAAACAGTTGGGGTGCGAGCCTACACCCCGAAAAAACGATATAAGTCATGGGAGACCTTAAAATAGTTACTTGGAACATTAGGGGGCTCAATAGCTATTTGAAAAGAAATAAGGTTATGATGTACCTGCGCAGGCAGAAAATTGACATAGCCTTGCTACAAGAGACTCATTTAACGCAGGAGAAGCTGGAAGTAATACGGAAGAAGTGGAGGGGGACTGTTGTGGGGGCATCATATTCAGCCTATGCCAGAGGGGTAATTATTTGGGTGGCACCGCATGTCCCGTTCCAGTTATTGCAATCTACGGCGGAGCCAGACGGGGGAGGATGGTGGTAATGAAGGGGCTGGTGGAGAACAGAGAGATGTGTATTGTAAACACTTATGCCCCAAATCAGAACACAGCGGCATACTTCAGAACCCTATATGGCAAACGCAGTGGGAGCGTGGGGGGCAGTGATCTGGGGGGGAAGACTTCAATTGTTTACTGAACCCAAAAATAGATAGATCGGACACGAAGATAGACAGACCCACCCCAGCTGCGAGGACATTGCAATCACTATTATGTTATGTTATTTTGCACTTATATAGCGCCTTATATACCATTGGTGTGGTCTGAAGGCGCTGGTAGGTTGAACGCCCTTGGGAACCGAAGTTCAGGTCAGTAGAGAGAGTGGGGAGGGTCAAACGGCGCGTGTGCGCACCGGGTATGTGTGCAGCTGGTGCGGTATTCGTGAAATAGCTGCTTCTTAGCGGTAGGTGTGGTGGTTGATATGAGGGGTATGTGTTCGTTCTGGCAGGATTTATCCAGGCCGACTGTGGCTGCGTTAGGCCTGAGGAGAACGCCTGGCTGGGGGGTGTGTAACCAGCGGTGTTTACTTAGAGTGATGGGGAGTGAGCGAGAAGTGTTGGTATGAGAACAGTAATACCGAATGGTGTCATAATATCTCTGTGTTCTATTTGGGTGGTGATGTAGAGGAGAGAGTAAGCGTGGGGTGTGATATGGTGGGTTACATGCTCTTCCAAACGTTCCCTGCATTCCAGACCATACTGGAACCAGCCACACTTCTAAATACACATAGGCTGTTGGGTACACTTCTAAATGCAATTTTTCTCAGAGAGGCTATTGGGCACAACTTTTAAATGTCACTTTCTCAGAGAAGCTATTGGGCACAACTTCTAAATGCAGCTTTCTCAGAGAGGCTATTGGGCACAACTTCTAAATACACAAAGGCTATTGGGTATACTTCTTAATGCAACTTTTCTCAGAGCGGCTATTGGGTACACTTCTAAATACATAGAGGCTATTAGGCACAGCTTCTAAATGCAACTTTCTCAGAGAGGCTATTGGGCACAACTTCTAAATACACATAGGCTATTGGGTACACTTCTTAATGCTATTTTTCTCAGAGAGGCCATTGGGTACACTTCTAAATACATAGAGGCTATTGGGCGCAACTTCCAAATACACATAGGCTATTGGGTACACTTCTAAATGCAACTTTCTCAGAGGTAGGTGAGAGGCTATTGGGCGCAACTTCTAAATACACATAGGCTATTGGGTACACTTCTAAATGCAACTTTCTCAGAGAGGCTATTGGGCACAACTTCTAAATACACATATGCTATTGGGTACACTTCTTAATGCAACTTTTCTCAGAGAGGCTATTGGGTACACTTCTAAATAGATAGAGGCTATTGGGCGCAACTTTTAAATACACAGGCTATTGGGTACACTTCTAAATGCAACTTTCCTCGGAGAGGCTATTGGGCACAACTTCTAAATGCAACTTTCTCAGAGGCTATTGGGCACAACTTCTAAATGCAGCTTTTCTCAGAGAGGCTATTGGGCACAACTTCTAAATACACATAGGCTATTGGGTACACTTCTAAATGCAACTTTTCTCAGAGAGGCTATTGGGCACAACTTCCAAATGCAACTTTCTCAGACAGGCTATTGGGCACAACTTCTAAATGTAGCTTTTTCAGAGAGGCTATTGGGCACAACTTTTAAATAAATATGGGCTATTGGGTACACTTCTAAATGCAGCTTCCCCAGAGAGGCTATTTAGCAGATTTTGAGTTGGATGACGCATGGAGATCACGCCATGCGCAGGATAGACAATATTCACACTATGCAGCCCCTCAGAACCTACATACTAGGCTAGACTATGTGTTTGTTACACATGAACTAATGATAGAAATAGCGCAAGCAGAGTACAAGGCGAGGGTCCTTTCCGACCACTCGCTGCTGATGCTAGTATGGCAATACCGGCACCTAAGAGCAAGGATACCGACATGGCGCCTGCGAGCAGAGGCGTTGAAAGACAATGTATTTAGGGAGGACATGCGAGAGGAAATAATAAGTTATTTTGAGATAAACACTGGCAGCGTAGAGACAGTGGGCACACTGTGGGAAGCCTTTAAGGTGGTGGTGAGGGGGATAGCCATAGCTAAATCCAAAGGATTACAAGGTGGGATCTTGACCGAACTGCAAGAAGCAGAAACAGAGCTAGAAATAGCATTGAAAAGGGGAGGTAATACCAAATAAGACACTGAAGTAGTACTTGAATTACGACAGAAATGTTCGGGATACTGGGAAAGATTATGCATCCTTAACTACAAAAAGTATATAGAGAGACAGCATGCAGGAGGGGATAAACCAGGGAGAGTTCTGGCATGGCTATATAAAAACGAGACCCCTAGACCCACGATCAGAACGATAGCGAAGGATGATGGGAGCATAGTAGATACTCAAGAGGGGGTTAACCAGGAATTTGTAGATTATTATAGGCTCCTGTACGGAGACGAGGAAGGAAGCAACAGCAAATAAATAGGAGAAACGTTAGGAGATATTGGATTACTGCAGATTAGTGCGGAAGAGAGAGAGGAGCTAGACGCACCGATTACCCTAGAGGAACTTGAGGAGGTAGTGAGGCTGCTACCCACTAGTAAGACCACGGGGACGGATAGACTCCCAAGCGAATTCTATAAAACGTTCAAAAATGGGGTACTCCCCCTGCTCTTAGAGATGCTCAACGATGCATATGAGGTAGGGAAACTACCGGAGTCCCTGCGAGAAGGGGTTATTATACCACTTCCCAAACCTAATAAGCCTGGCCGTGACTGCGGCTCTTACAGGCCCTTGTCAATGTTAAATCAGGACAGTAAAATATTAACGGCGGGCTTGGCAAACAGACTGAGGAGGGTCATCAATAAGCTAATACACCCGATCAGACTGGCTATGTCTCCAATAGGAATCTATCAAACAACCTCAGGCGTCTTCACCGAGTCATTGAATATGCGAACAGAGACGCGGGTGAGATGGCGATAGTATCGCTAGATGCGATAAAGGCATTTGACTCGGTCAGATGGCCCTGGCTAATTGCGGCCCTGGCCAATTATGGCATAGATCCGGGATATCTCAAATGGGCTAAGCTATTATACAGCGCACCACTAGCCAGGGTCAAGACAGGAGCTATAATATCAGAGAGATGGCAACTCAGTAGAGGTACTAGGCAGGGATGCCCATGGTCCCTCATGCTGTATATTCTGGCCCTAGAGCCCCTGGCAATATACCTGAGGCAGCAGTATGACGTAATAGGCATCGCCATAGAAGGGGAACCGCATCTAATTTCATTGTATGCTGATGATATGTTGTTGTACTTACGCTATCCGGAAGAGAACCTCCAATACGTATTAGAAGTGATGGAGCAATTTGCGAAGCTCTCTGGCATAGCTCTGAACCCCGGAAAGTCCTGTGTATTTCCACTGGGCAGGTACAGAGGGATCCTGTTAGAGCAGTTGCCGATCCTGCAGATACCATGGGAGCTCAACACATTCAAATATCTTGGAGTAGATATATATCCTACAGTAGAAGCAGAACATAAACACAATATGGAGGAAACAGTTAAGAAAATAGAGAATAGTATGAAGTTTTGGGCGAAGCTCCCCTTGGCAATGATGGGACGGGGGGCAATGCTTAAAATGGTGGTATTGCCCAGACTGTTGCACTGCTTCGCGAACATCCCATACTTGATATCTAGAAGATTCTTTGCCAGGTTAGACAGCGTACGTAGAGAATTCCTATGGCACGGGACGAGGAACAGGGTGGCCCTACGGAAGCTACAAAATTCATATGAGAAAGGGGGCATAAAACTACCAAAATACGAAACTTACTATATAGCAAGCCAACCACAATATGTAGCTAAATGGCTCTCCGAGGAGCCGACTTTAGAATCCAGATTGTTCCAAAAGGACTGTACCCCATTCTTCATAAAAGAGGTGATATGGTTGCCCAAGTCGGAGATGGAAGGACGCCCGAGGATGATGATGCTCGGGTGGGAGATATGGAGGAGATCCTGTCAGTTAATGGAGAATCCATCCCTGTGCTCCCCGCAGATCCCACTGGTCGCTGTGGTGGGAAAAGAGAAGCAATTGGGACTAATGATTAGGAAGCACTGGGAACCGGTGGGGATAGCAACAATGGAGGATGTGTGGCAGGAGGGGAATATACGGGACTTTGAGGGGCTGGTGGAGGAAACTGGTTACATGAGGGGCAGTATATCGCGTATCATGGGGTGGTGCAGCGAATTAAAGAGACCTGGTCTGAAGTAGTGCTAGCAGAGGAACCGGACGCCACCATAGACACGATATATGACATAGCAGAGGGGGGACATGAAATATCCAGATCATATGAGATTATAATGACCAAAGTGGGGAAGGAGGTGGTGCAACTTAGACTGGACTGGGAAGAAGAAGTAGGGGCCCCAATGAGTGATGGGATGTGGGAGCGAGCTCAAGCATATCATCAAAAATTGTCAAGAAACGCCAGATTACAACAGATACAATGATATATAACTCACAGGGCGTATATATGACACCCCAAAGAATAGCCAAATTAAAAAACGCAGGACGTCAATCATGCCCCAAATGTAATGAAGAAAATGCGGGAATGGTGCACATGTTTTGGTTATGTCCAATAATAGAGAGATTCTGGGGAGAAATAGCACAGAAGATGGATGAAAAAGGGATCAAAATGGGGGTGGATACAGCATGGGCTTGCCTGATAGGAGGCTTTCCCAGACCACGTAAACTTAAGCATGTGAGCAAACTGAAAGATCTAGCGTATGTTCTAGCAAAGAGAAGAATTGCTATGGGATGGAAGACATGTTATAGACCAAGACTGGAGACGTGGTGGAAAGATCTACAAAAATGGGCAGAGGCAGAAACTACGGTGTGGCTGGAAGCGTGTAAAGGTGGGGGGGGGGGGAGGCTGGAACCTTGCTAGGTTGGAGGCAAATGATAGCTGAACTATTTGGGCCCACGCATGAAGAGTCAAGCGACCGGGATCCAACAAATATCGTTGGAGAGGAATCCCTACAACAGGATGTAGCAACGGAAAATGTGGGGGAGTAGGCTTGGTGGGGGGGAATGGGAGAAACAGTGGACTTGGATGCAGCAATGTATATTTGATTATTACTTGCACTGTAAATTTGGTTTGTATTGTTTGTTGAGATAAAATTAATAAAATTGTTTTTAAAAAAAAAGTGATAAGACACAAATGTGTAAAAGCAAACCTCTATGGAATGAGAGGGTGAAACCAAGGAAAGCTGCTTGGGTTTAGGAAATGCGTGTGTTGAGATTACACTGTGTTTAACTGCAGGTGACATGTAAGGGTGCGAGCGGATGTGCAAAAGCTGGGACGGTGGCAGCAATTCACAACGGTCCCAGGAAGTATGTGGTCCTACACCACCAGTGCAAAACAAAAATTGAACTACAAGCTGCTCCAGAGTGAGCAGATTCAGGAGTAGGAAAAGAAACAAGAAAGATCGAAGACAGAGCGTGAAAAAGGAGAACAAAAATGTTGTTTGTACTAGAATTAAAATGTTAGTATATCTGAAAACTGTTATGGTGAAGTGGAATTGACCAATGGTGTACCCCTGATGAATTTCCAGGCTATTCTGTGTTTTAAATTGTAATGTGTAGGAATGAAACATGTTGGGTATAGAATGTGAAGTTGGAATGAGTGTGAATTGTCGCATTGAGTGCGTGAGTGAAGATTTTAATTAAAATTTGAGTGGTAGCATGAATTGGTGCTACCATGTGTTGAACACCATTTTTGTCGGTCCACATTGAATTTTTTGGAAACAAACAATTGTGTAGTGTATGATAACCATGAAATATTAATACATTGAAATATTAACCATCTAAAAAAACAGTGTATGAAGATTTAATCAAAATAAAATACACTTTAGTGAGGCACATGAAAAGACGGTGGTATCTATTTTTTTTTTTTTTTATAACTCTGTTTATTGGCTTTAAACAACACAACGTAATAATAAACATGAATCATAGGCATACAGCAGATGAAGGAAACATGGCAGTATCAAAAGCGAGAAGGGCCCCGCGGGGTCAAGGGCCGTAAGACAGTTTTGAGACAAGGCAGGTAAATCATGTTATCAGAGGTACTGATCTACACCCACTGGCGGATTTCAGTGAGCATCAAGCCATTTGCCCCATATCCTTTTGAATTTGCGGGGGCAACCCTGTGTATTATAAATCCGGCGCTCTGAAGCTGCGCATCTGTCCAGTTCATTACTCCAGCGGTTCAGGCATAGTGGGTCTGGAGAGCCCCATTTAGCCGCGATAAGTCTTTTGCCTGTCCCTAACGCAATCGCCAGAAATTCTTTTTTTGTATTTTGACAGGTCTACTTCTCCCCAGATGCGCCTAAGAGTACCATTTTGGGATCCCTAAGAATTGGCGTCGCCAGGGCAGCGGAGATCGTGTTAATACAGTTCTCCCAGAAGACCTGTAGCACCTGGCAGTCCCATATCATATGGTAGAAGGTGGCTGGCTCAGTTTTGCATCTAAGGCATGTCCCATCTTCTATTCCCCACCAACGGGCCATTGCAGTACGTGAGTGATATGAGCGGTGAAGGATTCTCAATTGCATTAGTCTGAGTTTAGTTTCTATCCCAATTTCCCTGGGAGACATTAATGCATCAACCCAGTCTTCTGGTTCCAGTTGACCTACATCCCTTTCCCATTTTGCTGTGAGCCCACCAAGCTGTGCAGCCCCGAGGGCCTGATAGAGGGTGGAAGTGACCTTAGAGGAAATGCGTCTCAATGGGAGAGCAGGGGGGTATGTTTGTCGTGTCAGGGAATTGGGTGCGGATGGCGTGGGCTAGCTGCGCATGTTGAAACCGGTCCATGGGTGCCAGGTCAAATTGCTTTTGTATGGTCTCAAAGTCCAGAAGGTGCCCCCCTTGTATCACATGTGCAAGTGTGTCTATCCCCTTTGCGCACCAGTGGCCAAAAGAGCCCATTTTCACTATTTCCGGGAGGAGCGCGTTGTGCCATATGGGTTGGGACAGTGTTGGTTTTCCTTTCCAGCCTATCAGTTTGTGTGCATCCCGCCATGCACAACGGATATGGTGAGTCGTTTTTGGCAGCGTCGGGAGCTGGTTGTGGGTGGCGTATAGGATCTGCAGCGGGGTTAACGGGGCGATGGTCTACAGTTCAATACGGATGTGTGGTAGTCTGGGGTCTGCGTGTATCCAGTCGTTTACAACCCCAATCTGTGTCGCAAGGTAATACGTGCGATTGCAGGGTAAACAGATGCCTCCCCCCCATACCGATCTCTGAAGCGTGTCAAGGGCGATTCTGGATTGTTTCCCTCCCCATAACAGCTTGCAAAGGTTTCTGTCAATAAGTGCGAAGGTTTCTCGGGGGATGGTAAATGGGGCATTTTGGAGAACGTACAAAAGTCTGGGGAGGGTCATCATCTTGAATAATGCGGCTATACCCATTAGCGATAGGGGGAGTGATTGCCAGTGGGCGGTATCTCTGTTAAACCTCTCTATTACTGGTTGTAGGTTAAGTTGGAGGAACCCTTCAAGTGACGGGTCGAGCCGTATGCCCAGATATTTAAATTCCCTGATAGAGATGTGGTATGGGCAGGTCTCGGGGATCGCAGACTCGCCACCCTGGATCGGGAAGTAAATGGTTTTGGCTTCATTCACCTTAAGGCCTGCAACGTTTTGATACTCCCTAAGGATGAGGGACACAGTCTGGCATGAAGTGCTCGGGTTACCAAGGTATATGTGGAGGTCATCCGCATAGAGCGAGAGGCGGTCTTCTCCCCCCCTGGCCAGATGAATCCGGTCCAGTTGGCGTTAGCTCTGAGCTCGATTGCGAGTGGTTCGATGGCCAGGAGGAAGAGAAGCGGAGACAGCGGGCACCCCTGCCTCGTACCTCGACCCAAGGGAAATGATTTAGAGGACCTGCCGTTCACCCTTACCGTGGCCTCCGGGGATGCATAGAGAAGTTTGACCCATGATATAAATGTTTGCCTCGGGTTCATCCGAGCCATAATTGCCCACAAAGCATCCCACCCCACAGAGTCAAATGCCTTTTCAAAGTCCACCGCCAGGAGGGCTAGTGGGGCCGGTATTTCTTTGGCTCTGCTCAACGCAAGTTGGATTCTGCGTAAATTCATGCGAGTGGATTTATTGGGCATGAATCCACATTGGTCTGGATGGACGAGGGTCTCAATCACCTGCAGTAGTCTTTTAGCAAGTGTTCTGGCAAGGACCTTGGCTTCTCCATTGATCAGTGAAATGGGACGATAAGAGGCACATTCCTCTGGGGGTTTCCCAGGTTTATGTATGACTACTATGCATGCCTTCCTGAGGTCCGGGGGGAGTGTCCCTAGTTCTTTGCTGCGTAGGAACATACGTTTCCATGTCTCTGTAGGGAAATCGTTGGGACCCAGTTTTCCCGGATTGGAGCTGTGCAAGCGCCTCTTGCACCTCAGCCTCTGTGACTTCAGCATTCAGGAGATCTGATTGGTGCTGTGAGAGTTTCGGGATCTGTAATGCTCTCCCAGAGGGCACGGACAATCATAAATCACCAATGCAATTACGGAGCCAATACTTTGAACGCAAGAAGACACAATAACTTGCAACCACACGCTCTTAGAAAATAATGAGCACTTATATGGCTATTTATTCAAAGCTTAGAAGCAACCAGTGATAACATTGACATAAATCACAGAAGAAACAAAGAATTCAAAAGAAAATACATCACCGTGAGCGTAACTGGATTCCTCATCTCGCCAGAAGCGGCTGGAAGACCCCGATAACAGCCAGGCCGAGAGCACAACAGCCCACAGGTAGGCCGGACGGAAGCGTCCCCCCTCCGGCTGAAGTCTCACCTGATCGCTCAGGGGTTCCGCATATATGCACCCTTCAAAAGGGGTGGCGATTTCTCAAACCTTCTGGCAACGCACTTGCACATTGATGAGCCGCCGTTGGTTACCAGTTGGGTCAACCGACAGTAACCTCAAGGAGCAAAGTGCCTCCCTCCTCTAAAAGCAAGCACCACTGAAAACAGTCCCATAGCTCATAACAAGACATAACAAAGTTAGCTTTCCGAGCAGAAATGTCCTTGACTGCATACCAGGTTTGGAAAGCATGTTTTCTTCAGCATCGTGAATCTAGCTCTTAGCAAAATGGGTGCAGATTTTCACTGCGGCATGAAGTAAATATCCATCATGGCTCCGAGTGCTCCCAGAATGCACTGCGCATCAGCGCCACGTTTTAGCTCAAGCATAACAGGATCTCAATCCGGTCAAGGTAGCATGAGGGTTCGGATGGCGAGCTCTCAGTGGGTGGGGTATAAAGATTCTTATAGTAGGCAGTGAATGCTTCAACAATGTCAGAGTCATCTGTCAGCAATGTTCCATCTGGAGATTTTATGGCACGCACATGTCCTCTGCTTTGTTCGCGTCTCTCCAACCAGGCCAGGGTTTTATTTGCTTTGTCGCCTCGTTCATAATTTTGGCTCCGGACTAGTTGATGGGCTGTTCGGGCATTGTCCAGGGCCAGGTTGCTAAGGGTATCTTGTGCCGTGATCAGGGCCTCTTTGGCCTCTTTTGCCTCTTGGTTGCTGTGTTCTAGGATTCGCCGTTCACACTCCAGGACTCGTGCTTCTGCCTCTCTGATTTTTTGGACTTGTCGTTTCTGGTGGGCGGAAACCGCTGAGATAGCTTCTGCTCGGAGGACAGTCTTGTACGCCTCCCAGATCGAGGTTGGGCAGTCCACTGAACCTTAGTTGATTTCGAAATATTCCGTTGTCTTTATTTCCAGTTCCTCCGCAATTTCAGGGAGTCGTAGGTGATACGTGTTCAAGCGCCAGTTGCGATCCGGACATCGGCAGGCATTCTTCATGGTTAGAAGGAGCGGTGAGTGGTCCGAGATTCCCCTTGCAAGGAATTCAGCAGCTAGGAGTCTATGATGTGTGCTGCGGGGGATGAAGGCGTAGTTAATCCTGGAAAGCGAAAAAGGAAAAGCCAGCCTCGTCACTAGGAAGTGAGCGCCATGTGTCCGTCAACCCCAGGGCTTCGGCGAACATGGCGAGTGGTGTGGGGGCGGGCGGTTTCCAGATCTCCTATGAGATCTGTCGACTGAAGTCCCCACCCATCACCCACAAATCGGCCTCTTCTTCATGAAGCAAGTTCCGTAGTTCGGAGAGCAGTTCCTTCGTGAGCGTAGGGGGGGCATAGATTGCTGCAAGGCCCCATTTCTCACCCCAGATGTCGGCAAGTACCATTACGTGGCAGCCCTGGGGGGTCAGCTTTGACCTTCCTGACCTGTAGGGGGACTCACTTGTGGACAAGTATCATTGTGTCCCTGGCGCCTTTCGTGAATCAGACATGATAGGTATGCAAGTAGTTTGATCTTTTGAAAAGGTTGGTGCTCGTACCGATCAAATGTGTTTCATTTAGGAGAGCTATGTCTGGCGAGTACCGGTTGAGATACTGGAGCACCAATCTTCGCTTTATGCTGGAGCCGAGGCCATTAACGTTCCAGGACAGTAAGGATACCTTGTTGGAGTTCATTCTATCTGTGTGGGTCTCTTATCGGGGCATCTGGAAGGATCAATGGCGGTTGCGTATTTTTCGGAGGTGTGTGGAGGTATTCCTTCGGGGGAGACGTTCGGAGGTCGCCCCGTAGTGGTGTGCCCGATGACTGGATGATTTTAGTGTCAACGGTCTTGCCCGTAGACAGTGCTTGATTCTCTTGCCAGCGTTTGTCGGTATCATGCCTTCTCGTCCCATGTTTCTGATTTCTTACATTCCTAAAACTCCCCCCACCCCGTACCCCCCCCCCCCAATTGGGAGCACCTTTCGCCCAAACATTAAACTTATAACTTAATAAGCTTCCTCATTAAACTTATAACTAAAGAACTTCTTCGGGATGACCCGGACTGGGGTAGTGCCTACACCACATGATGCGTGGCGGCCCCTCGGACAGAGTTCCCGTGTTGTTGCATTGAAGGTCGGCCCCCGTATTGCTGGAGCCTCAGCCATTTTCTGTGGGGCTGTCAGATGCTGCATGGTATCTCCACCTGCACTTGTCGGGGATAGAGGGGGCGAGGGCCGCCCAGGCCTGGGTTTCTACGCAGACGGGTCAGGCGGTGTGCGTTTCGTTCTAGAGTGAGTGAGGACTCATGTTTCGAGCCAGTCCCATGCGTCTTTGGGGTTGTAAAACAGATGAGTGGTGCCCTCGTAGTGGACTTTCAGCATTGCCGGTAAGAACAGGGCATATTTGACAGACGGCGACTGGAGTTTTTTCTTGACAGAGTTGAATGACTGGCGGGCCTTTTGAACTTCCTTGGTGTAATCGGAGTAGAACCCGACCCTGTAGCCGTTGTATGTAATCGGGCCAGAGGCCCTTGCCATTTGTAGGATCGCATCGCGGTCTCCATAATTCAGCAGGTGTGCAATTATTGTCCTAGGCGGGGCTCCAGGGGTAGGTCGGCCGGTGGGTACCCTGTGTGCTCTTTCTATGGAAAATAATTTAGATAATTCTTTGGGAGTGAAGACGTGCGCCAGCCAGTCATCCAGGAACAGTTCAGCGCTGGGGCCTTCCTCCTTTTCTGGTATTCCGAGGATCCTTAGATTATTACGCCACGCTCTCCCCTCGCTGTCCTCGGCAAGGTATTCCAGCTGGGTGACTTTCTGGGTGATTGCGGCAAGTTGGTGTTCCAGCCGGTGGACAGTGTCTTCCGTAGCGGACACCCTTTGTTCCACTTCGCCGACCCTGGCTGAGAGGTTGCGTAGATCCTGTCGAATGAGGGACACTTCCATAGATAGGCCTCCCATTTTTGAGTTCCATTGATGTCCTCGAGTCCCCAATCGCTTTCATGAGGTCTGTCAAAGAGAGTGGAGGGTCGTGGGGCTCTCCGCTGGCACTTTCCTCTTCTGGGATCTGAGTCCCCTGGCGGGGGCGAGGGAGGCATCGTTGTGTAGAAGTCAATTTTGCTTGAAGGGTTTGCCTTTTTGACTTCTCCTTCCCCATGTCACAGTTGGCACGCACGGTATGGCAGAAGATCTGGGAGTTCCACGGTGTCGGGCAAGGAGGGTGGATAATGAGGCCTGGAGGGGCCCTGCGTGGGTCAGACTGTTATGTCGTAGCAGTACGAGGTATCCGTGGTGTGTCCGCGCAGGGGCGGTGCCAAAAACAATGGAGCGTGCTTCCCTCGCGTGCGGGCTTCTCTTCCGGGGCCGCCAGGCGCTTGAGGATGCTGTCGAATGTGCAGGGGAAGGCTCGCTACTGCGGTAGTGGTGCTCCACAAGAGTTGTTCTGCGTGTTGTCTGCCACCACCCCGCCCCCACCACAGCCCGAGTGTGCAGAGGCTTTGCGTGGGAAGTGGGGGAAGAAACAGTCCTCCCGGTAAATGTGTCATTGTGCCGTCGTTCTATACACTGGCGTGGCGCTAGCAAGTGTTCATCCTGACCCCATGCAGTTCCATATGTGGGCTTCACAGGCCCTGTCGCTGGTCCAAGTATATGAGGGGCCGTGAAGGAGAAGGGGAGAAAACAGGGCCAGTTCCCCGTCCACTACACACTCCTACCTCACTGTGGCAGGGTCCGCTGCCGATGTGATGTCCACCAACAGGGGAGCGCAGCACTCGGTCTTTCTGGTCGTGCCGCGGCTCAACCCTGGGTGATACAGTCTCACTGACAGGGGGGGGACAAAGGGCGGTGCCGAAGCCAGTAGAGCGTTTTCCCCTTAGATGCGGCCCCCATCTTCATAGGCCGCCAGGCTCGTGGGGGTAGTGCTGTGTGTGAGGGGGCGTCTGCTTTTGCTGCACAGGCGCCCCCCGTAGGAGCTGTTCTGAGGGTTGTCTCCTGCCGTCGCTCCCCCACCGCAGCCCGATTGTGCGCAGGTCCTGCGGAGGGGGCAGGGGAGGAATATGGCCCTCTCAATAGATGCGGGGCTTTGCCTCTGCACTGTTCTCCAGCGTAGCAATAGCCGGTATTTGTTCCCACCACATGGAGTTCTGTTCCCAGGCTTGTGGGCCCTGTTTGTTGCTGGTCCAAGTGCGTGAGGAGCCGTGGGGGGACAAAGGGGGGAAGAACCGCGCAAGCCCCCACCCCACACGCACTCCTACCTTGCTGTTGTCGGGTCCGCTGTCTACGTGTTGTCCGCCAGCGGGGGAGCGCAGCCCTCATCCCCTCTTATCGTGCTGCGGCTCGACCCCAGGCGGTGCAGTCTCGCTGACGGGGGGGGATCACCAGGGGAGGCGGGGAGTGTGGGCCCAGACCTTGGGCAGGCGGTCACGGTGGTGGTCTTCTGCTGCTTCAAGAAGGAGGGGGAGGGCCCCTCTTGTGTCCGCTACACTGCCAGGATCGAGAGGTATACAGTGTGCAAGCGGCAGCAGCCGCTCTGGTTCCAATGCCCTGTGATGTCTCCCGAATTGGGCGGGCAGGAGGGGCCGCGGTGACACCTCGCCAATGCCGGTGGAGCGCCACAGGATCTTGTTGTCCAGCCCGTCGGCGTATCCTCGGTGTATGTCCTCGTCCGGGGTCTGCCGTGTTCAGAGTGCCTCAGAGGGCGGAGGGGCGGGCAGTCACCTCGTCTCGTGCCACAATGACCGCCGATCGCCCGCCAGCAGTCTTCAAGCTGGTACCGGAGACCCCTGGTCCGGTTCGTCCCCCAAGTGCAGCGACGGCTGCTCTGATGTGACTGCTTCTGCTAATAGGCAGATGGGGTGATTTCGGAAAGCAGAAAGGGCGAAAATTAAGGATAAATGTAGCGGCCGCCGGGAGCCGGTGTGCTTAGCTGCTCATGCTTTGCCCGCGCATGCGCACAACCGGTGGTATCTATTCTAAGAATCTACAATACTATAACTTAGAAGGAATATTGGTGTAAGGTTTGAGAATTTACTGGACTCCAGAGTTGTGGTAGGGAGAGGGGAACTCTATTACATTTACTCTGGAGTTGTCCGCACGTACAAACCTTTTTGAAAGAGGTTTTAGATAGAATGGATATGGTTTTTAATATAACTATTTCTAGGAAAGCTGCAAATGTGACTTTGCTGCTGCATAGGGGAAGATGCTTAATTACAAGGGAATATAATGCATGGATAGATAAGGCCCTAGTGGTTGCTGACAAGTTGATTCTTAGAGTTTGGAAAGTAGGGCAAAACCCGTTATCGAAGATTGGTTGGTAGAAATGCAAATATTGTCAATACATGAGAAAGTATCTTTAGTAAATAAAGGTTGTGAGAACATATATCTTTCTTTTTGGAGTCCTTTCAATAACCTATATGAGTAAGTGATTTAGGGGGTGTTTGTTTTGTTTTGTTTGTTGTTTGTGTCTGCTTGTTGCTGTTTGTTCTGTGTTGTGCTTTGTTGTTTATGTGGGTTAATTTGTTATATTCTGTTCTTCACTTTTTACATGGGATTTGAGATGAACAATCGCTGTGAGGTCATTGGCTGTTACATAAGTTTGTAAGATATTTTTAGATGGTGTTGTTATGATAGCACTAAATACTAATATGTTTATACATTTCATAGTTAAGGAATGATGCTGAAATCCGTATGTAAGATGTATATTGTTGTAAAATCTAACACATATATATTAAAACATTAGAATTTCTTTTTTTAAAGAAAATAGTCTCAATGTCTGTAATTTAGATTTGGGCTGCTGTTGCTCCTGCCATGAACTGTACATATTTACTGTATGTTAAAGGTTTTATTGCTGCTATTTCTGGGAGACTCAATAAAATTGTCAGGAAAAAATGAAACTATGTAAGGGAGGCTTATAAATTGTGCACATGGCTTAGCCTTTCTTGTGTGAAACATAAACCCTTTTGGGACGTTGCCAAAATCCCAGAGCTGTTCTAAACCTTGCTTCTGCAAACCCATAAGAAAAGGATGACCGTGTCTCTGCCTCTTTCTCCAGTCAAACAAAAAAATCAAACGCTTAATTAAAAAGATAATCAGAAGGTACTGTGCAATGATGAATTTCTCTGTTTCTTGTTCTTCAAGTAGATGGGGGGGATGTCCCTTATCTCTCCTGCAACCTTGCCCAATGACTGTCAAGGCCTCTTAAATCCCTAAAGGATCACTTCTGAGTTGCGCCCCCAGGATGACTAATCTTAAGAATTCATACTCATGCATTTTATTTTTTGCTTGAATATGCGTTTAGTGCTATACTGCCTGGTATACAGTGTCTACTTAGATACATGTTTTCATTATGTGTCACCTGGAGATCTAGTTCTGTGCCCACGAGTTGTGCACTTTATGTGCTCAGCCGTTTCGGGTACATTTGGGTGTGCAGTGTATGTGTTGGTGCTTTGACTCAAATTCTTTGTGTACTGTCAGTCCACCAAATGCTCTGTACTACAGGATACACAAGGTGTACTACAAAAATGATACCTATGCATGTTTTTGTGATATTCACAGACAACCTGGAGAAATGGTATGCTGCCCGGCCTCTGACTTTCCTGCCTCTCCCATACATTGTAGTTTACACCCCGAAATCCTTTGACCTCTATCCTTTATTTCGCTGCAGTGCTTTATTGTTGTGGTTGTCCTCAATGATGACCGGCTTACTCTCCTGTTTTTGCCTTGTTAAATGAGATTGTCCTCATTTGTGTTTTCCAGCGCCAGCAGCAAAGCCGTGCAGCCGAGGGAAGTGGGCTTTCTCTCTTAATCTAACTGAGCTCAAGTCAATACGTAAGAGCAAACCTGGCCTGGGCTGGTCCTTCCTCATCTTCATCACAAAAGAGGGTGTCTCCTTCCAGGCCCTACACTTCCATCACGGCGGAACCAACGCCCTCCTCAAAGCTCTCTGCAAATATGTCATACTGGCTATGTAAGTGCTAAGCTCTGCTCTATGGGTTCTGGGCCGTGTACTTTGCTTGTATTGCCGGAAAGAAATCTTATAACACTGATGAAGGACTCGTTGGACAAAGCTCATATTACTTGCTCTACGTAGCAATGTTGGTTTCCTATATCACTTTTAGGGCACTACCGGAGTTGGCTAAAACTGCTAGGAGTCCTTTACCACTGGCATGCACTGCTGTGTCCTATAACATAGATACACTTTGCACTTCTCTGGTAATTTAGCATTGGCAAGTCACTTTTAGAGGAGGCACACAATTGGTGCCTTGTAATACTGTTGGGGCGGCTGGTAGGGCACTGGTTTGGGAACGTGCGCTCTCATGTGGTGCTTTATCACAGCTAAATACTGTGAGGAAATCAACACAGCTGTTCTTTTTAGCATGTATTAGGCTCTGCTAGTTAAAGCTTCCACTACCGCCTAGTCTAGCCCTGACACTCTACTGATAAGGTGGATCTCACACTTTCAAGGTCCTTTAGCAATGACAGATCTTTGCTCTCACTGTCAGTGTCCAAATTAACTAACCGTGGACTGCTCTGCTAGGAGGAAACTCACACTTACGGTTATCTGGCAGGACTCTAGAGGAAGGAAGGTGGCACTTTCGGCGTTCAATAGCTCTGACTGGTCACTGGCAGGAAGCATATATAGTTTGAGTCCAGTAGTGCTGATATGGCACAGCTGAGAGAATACACCCGCTGCAACCCTGATGAGTCTGCCTGGGTGACCTGAAACTTTCTCTGTCATGGCATCCTCATTAATATTCATAAACACTGAATATCTGCCTCAGTATAGAAGAACATATAAAATAGAGAATCCCCTATCACATGTTTTATTGCTTCTGTTTTTAGCAAACTAACGTAGAAGCTTTTAATTTAATTATTTCTTGAATATCCCCGTTTAAAGGAAAAAGAAGAAGGGGAAACAAACGGAAAGAAATATCACCATAAGGCAGCTAAGACGCTTGTGGGTTTAGTTTGGAGCCGTTCATTTTTGCGCTTTGTGAGCAAGTATCTCTGAACACTGACTCAAGCTTATTCATCAAGTTTTATTTTTAGAAGATCTTTTTTGTCTTTATTTCATGCAAAACTGATATTTTCTTTATAGTTTCACCCCGAATATCTGCACAGTTTTACGAGTGAGCTTCACGTGGTGGTAAAAAATCTGGGAAAAATGTCCATGCAGTCTTAATGTTCTGTCTTCCTAAGAGTCATACCATCGAGGAATGCCCTATTTGATTTTTTAAGAGGCTGAATAGATTAAGTGCAAGACATGGAGGAAATTGAGGTCCAATCAAAATTAAATATCTTTATACATTACAAGGTTTTTCAATGTTCATCCTCAAGTCAAGGGGCTGGATAGATGACTTGTCTGCCTTGCACCCTGCTGGGCTGGTTCTGACCCCATTGGGGGTCACCAGCAATGACAGCTGTATCATCATCATCAATTTTGTGGCCGTCAATGCTGCTCATTGAATACCTCCCCACCATAATTTTCAAAATTGCAGTCTGTTGGGGAGAATTCTCACTTCGAATGGATCGTGTCCTCCAACGTATTCCTCATCTATGACATGTAATGTCCACAGCTGTGCTGCTTCGGAAATCTGTTCGGCAGAGGGCGCCCTGCTTCGATGGCGTCGGTTCGATGTCCCCCGAAGGCCTACGTCGAGGGTGATGTCATCGGATGTTATTAGTAACAAGCATGGCGCCCGTAGCCTCAGTTCTATTTTTTCCGCAAACGTTTTTGCTTTGTAAAACTCAGCGCGCCTCCTGGTTACTGTTAAGTTACCGTATCATGTCTTCTTCTTCTACCCCGACGACCCTGCGGTCTGGCTTCAATAAATGTCGGGACTGTGGCTCCAAGATGTCGATTACAGGTCCTCATAGAATTTGTCTGTGGTGCCTGGGCGAAGACCACCCGACGGATGACTGCTCAAAGTGCCATTGTTGGTAACTGGAGGGATGGCCCGACTACGGCAGAACATTGGGCTCGAAATTCTAGATCAACAATGGGGGCTGTTCTGACATATAAAGTTTTCTGGGGACTACTGTTTGACTTGAGTAGGCCTAGGTCATTTCTATTATGTCAAGATAGATACAGAAACACTTTGAATGTGAAAATGCATCAAAACAAGTTTCAGACACAAATGAATTTTAAACAATCAGCTTTTTTAAATCAAGTGGTCGACGTCTAGATATTCCCCAGAAAACGTTATACGTCAGAACAGCCCCCATTGTTGATCCAAAGTGCCATTGTTGACTGCCAAGCCCTTGCGGGAACGTAAGGGGAAATTGAAGGTAGGAAGGGTGTCCCAGCCCTGTAAATCCAAGTCAGCTGGTATTTCGACCAACTAGTTGAGAGGGGACTCTCCTCGTCGGAAGAAGTCCAAGCGCTCCAGGTCCCGCAGTGGTTCGCGCCACTTGTCCTCTTCGTTGCGGCAGTACAGGAAGCAACGTCACTGTTTGCCTTCCTTGTCCTCTTCGGACGACGCCTCCTCGAAGAAGGTGACCTGCCCCACCAAGTCCTCGACCCCGGAGGAGTGGGATGCTTTCCGGGTGCAGATGTCGAAGATATTTCAATTCCAAGGCACAGTTCTGTCCGCGCCTTCTGACGAAGCTGGCAGGGAATGGTCTCGGCCGGATGCTCGCGCGCCTTCTGACCTGGGTGGACGGCTTGATGAACACTGGGAGCCTTTGAGACCCTGTTCGGACAAGGCATTGGATGTTCACCAGAGACGTGCCAGGACCAGGTCGCGGTCATGAAGTCCTCGATGTCAGGGTCCGGCTTGACGGAATTCCACAGGAGCTGATGCTGGCCCCACAGACCCTCAGCAGGAGTTCACCTCTCAACCCTAAAATAAAAGCGAAGCTGAGAACCCCAAGAAAGGGAAAGGGGAATTGGAGAAAACAACAAATGGGACACTGCTGCCCTGCAACCTTCTGGTAGGCTCTGGTATCTGTAGTAAACAAATGTGCATGGTTAATTATGTAATAGTACACATTTCCTTTCTTAAATAGTTTTTTAACATACACTAACTTCTTTACCTCTTAAACCTCTGTTAAGACTTAGAGGTTAATTATTCATGTTGAATATCCTGTAAACTGTTGTGATACTCTAATACATCTTGCCACTATGCCATTCAAGTCTCTTTAGAACTCTAAAGTAAATGACTCTTGCAAATACTTAACAGACTTAGATATTCTTCATTATTCTTCATTTAATTTAACTCTGTAAAGTCTGAGCTTAAATGCTTTAAAGGAATGCAGTCCTTTCTTGAAGTATAGAATTCCCAATAGCGTGAAAGTTACATGAAAATGGAAACTCTTAAACTTCCTTAAATGCTGCTCCTCCTGCGTGTGAGTATTTATATTTACAAGCGCTTATGCGACAAGAAAAATAAACACGCGCTTTTCAAAACTCAGAAAATAACTTTCGCTAGTTATTTTCTTGACATGCGTTTTTAAATCACGTACACGCTCACCGCACCCACGCGATTAACACGCGGCGCCACCAAGACGTGAAAAAACTGTTCTCGCACTGAAACAATCTCATGCACTGTTCATAGGCCTCACGCGCTCTTTCGCTAAATGCAACCGCGCGATTTAAACGTACCGCTGCTAAACATGAAAACCCGTACACGCGCTGAAAACAAACCCGCACTCAGTTCATATGGACTCGCGCTCTATCGCTCACCGAGCATGCGCTATTTACACGCAACGTTACTAATGTGAAAACCTGTACACGCGCTAAAAAATATCTCGCACACAATTCATCGGGACACGCGCACTATCGCAGTCCATACCCGCGCGCTGCTATAATTGACATTGCTGAAGACGAGAAGACTCGCGCACGCGCTAAACTGTTTTGAAACTTCTTTCACGCAGGTAACAAAATTAAAAACTTGCGCGCACAGTCTTTACACTTCTTTTCTCATAGTCTTAAAACTGTATGAGTTTTTTCCTCAGTAACTTTGAAATAACTTCTTAACACTTTAAGTTCCTTAGAAAATGGAAAGTCTCTGTGAAAGTCTATAAACTTTTAAAAGGAACAATCCCACCTGATGTCTTCTAGTTCTCTCAGGCACAGCAATCAATTTCCTTACTTCTTCAATAAATCTTCTGAACTCTGAAAGGCCTTACTTAAGGAGCTTAATAAATGTACAACCAGCCACTGAATTACTATGGCTGAAAGGCAGTTTAGAATCTTGCTCACCTCCCAAGAATCCAACCCATTAGCCCTTCCACCAATCAATCAAACAAACCAAACATATCATTGTTCCTTAAACCAATCAGATTAAGTTTCTTTCTCTCCATCTTGACTTGGCTTGACTTGGGCAACCACAATGTTCATTCTATGTACATACCCTTTCTAGTTACTAAACCACCTACACCAGCCAGCCCTGACACTCGAAGCCATTGAAGGTGTCGACACCATCGTCGCCATGCCCGTCAGGTACGCCTGTCTGGTTTTTGCCCCCAGTCAGGCACTCAAAGCCATCGGCGCCATTGTCAACGCTGACACTGTCAGATCCATCAATGTCATCTGGGCCAAATTTACCGGTGGAGGTCCCTGTGACTGTGGACCCTCGGAGGAAGGCTACTTCTAAGACTGTTACAGAGAAGAGGTGTACTCCTCTCCCAAGGAAGGACTTTTTAAGTCTCTCCAGGACATTTCTGAGGACAAAGAAAGGTCAGAGGAGGATATTGGGCCTTTTGGTCGGATGGAGGATCTGTGTCAGTCCTTGCATGATGCCAGTGGCCTTAACACTTCCCCTGAGATGGAATTTGGGAGGCCGGGTCTGGGGGATCATGCTGACTCCTCTTTTCAAAGATTGATGTTGAGAGTTGTGGAGTACCTGGGCTGGGCCAGGCCTCAAGTGCATCTTTGATCAAGATGAACTTGCAGATATTCTGGATCGGTGTCCGTCCACTGAACCGGTATTGCCATTTCATATGGTATTGTAAAAGAGGGTGGCTGCTACTTGGAACACCCCAGAGTGTATTCCGGCAGTGAACAAGTTGTTGAACCAGAAATACCTCCCATCCTGAAGCGACCCCAGCTACCTGACCACACACCCCACACAGGAGAGTTTGGTGGTTCAGGCCGGTACGGCCACCTTGAAGCAGGCAGCATACCCTCCTATCCCTCCTGATAAGGACGATAAGCGCATGGATGGGAAGGATGGCAAGGATGCCATGTGTGAATCCCTTCAGTCTGGGTTGGACACTGCAGATAGTATCAGCAGGTCCATGGCCACGAGCACCGTGATGCACAGAATTGCATGGCTGCGGAAGTCAGGGTTTGCACCAGATGTGCAGGCTTGTCTTCTCAGCATGCCCTTTGAAGGGTCGCATCTGTTTGGCAGCAAGGTTGACAAAAGCCTTTAGAGGTTGCAGACCTCCAAAGCAGCTGCCAAATCTTTGGGCGCAGCTGTTTGACAACCTCCGCCTTTTCGTCCTAGGGGACAGCAATGGAGGGGTTCCTTTCGCTACTACTCGTCATTTGGAAGGGCGAGAGGAATAGCCAGTCAGAGGGGCCAATGTAAGTTTCCTCATGGTGAACGAGGTAGAGGTGCCAAGGCCGCTCAAGCAGCAGCCTCTTTACCATCGGGTGCTGCCGCAGCCGCTTCAAAACCGCTCTGAGGTCTTGTCTCATTGTTCACAAGTGGGGGGTAGGCTGTCACAACATCTAGAAGAGTGGCGAGCCATTACTTCAGATGCGTGGGCTCTGGAAACAATAGCCCATGGCTACTGCCTTCCTTTTCTAAGACGGCCTCACGACAATCCACTGGGGAAGCACTCTTTAAGGGTTCCGGATCCGCTCAGGAGATTTTGACCCTGCTAGAGAAAGGCGCTATAGAACCAGAGCCCGTGGCGGAGAGGAACAAGGGTTGTTAATCCCCATATTTTTTGATTCCCAAGAAGGACGGAGGACTGAGACCCATTTTAGACTTCAGATACTTGAACAAGTTCCACAGGAAGGACAAGTTCAAGATGGTCACTCTTTCTCAGATCCTTCAGGCCCTCCAACTTCAGGATTGGTTGGTGTCATTGGACCTGCAGGATGCTTATTTTCATGTGCCGATCCATCTCAAGCACAGAAAATACCTGAGGTTCGCAGTTTGAGGCACACTATCAGTTTCAGGTCCTGCCATTCGTGTTGATCTTTGCCTGAGGGTCTTCACCAAGTTCATGGTGGTAGTGGCAGCGTATCTCAGGAGAGGGGGGAATTCACGTCTACCCCTACCTGGACAATTGGCTGATCAGGGCGCGTTCTCCCGCACAAGCCTTGGATAATCTCAGCGTCACCTGCCACTCCCTTCACAAACTGAGCTTCTCCCTCAATTTCAAGAAGTCACATATGACACCTTCCCAACAGCTCCAGTACATCGGGCTGTGTTGAACACGTCCCTGGGGATGTGCTCGCCACCCAAGGTGAGGGCTCAACACATTCTCCATATGGTCTCCAAGTTTCAACAAGACCAGACTCTTCCGGCTTTTAAATTCATAAGGTTGCTATTTCTGTATCCTGCATATTTCTGATGCCAGAGGCCCAGCTGAGAATACAATCCCTTCAGTGGGCTCTGCGCACCCAATGGTCCCAGTTCTCAGGCAAGATGTCGGCTGTCCTTCTTGTTCCCATCAGGGTCTCCCAGGACCTTCTGTGGTGGGCCAGCAAGGAAAATCTCATGAAGGGGGAGCCTTTTTGGCAACCATGGCCGAAGGTAAGGGTAGTGACGGATGCTTACCTCACAGGGTGGGGGGCTCATGCCAACGATCTGACCATCGGCGGTCGTTGGTCCCCATCAGAGTCCAAACTACACATCAATCTTTTGGATCTCAGAGCAATCAGGGTAGCACTGAAGACTTTCCTGCCGTCTGTATGGGGAAAGAATGTCCTGATAATGATGGACAACACGGTGGCCATGCATTACCTCAACAAGGGAGGAGGTGTAGGGTCACTCTCTCTGGGCAGGGAAGCAATGCAGATCTGTTTCTAGGCTATTCAAGAAGGAATCTCCCTAACAGCAGTTCACCTGGCTGGAGTGGAGAACATGGCGGTTGATGCTCTGAGCAGGCAGGGGGCAGTCTCCCACGAGTGGGAACTAGCTCAGGAAGTCCTTCAGGAGATCTTCGCCTTTTGCAGAACCCTGCAGGTGGACCTGTTCGTGACCGGTGCCAACTGGACGTGCGACAGGTGCTGCAGGGGGAATTTCCTCCGAGAGGAGATCTAGGAGACGCGTTCGTTGTGGATTTGTTGTTCACGCTTCTGTACATGTTTCCTCTGATCCCCATCATTCTGAAGTTCTGAGGAGGAAACAACGGTTCGGGACCCGCATGATCCTCATTGCTCGGGATTGGGAGAGGAGAGCGTGGTACCCAGACCTTCTAGACATGCCCATCTGTCCTCTAATAGGTCTTCCCCAAAGAGAGTATCTTCTCTCGCGAGAGGAAGGTCGGGTTCTCCATCCAGAGGTTAAGACTCTTAACCTTTATGCATGGTTTCTGAACGGTTGAGATATAAGGATTGGGACCTCCCGGATGGCGTGATGGAGGTGGTGCTTTCGGCCAGACAGCCAGCAACAAAGTCCCTGTACCGTTGGTGTAAGTTTTGCGACTGGTGCAGAGGAAAGAATGTTGATCCTTTTTCAGTGCTCAATTCCAGAGAGGTTCTCTCCTTCTTACTTGCTTTGGACCACTGGGGTCTTCAGGTGGGAACCATTAAAGGTTACCTAGCAGCGCTTTCTATCTTTAAGCGCTCGTCCAAGGAATGCTCCTAATTTAAGATTCCCCTGATCACTCAGTTTCTGAAAGGGCTCTCGAATGTGTTCCCGCCGTCGCCTTTTCAGGTGCCGGTCTGGGACCTTAATTTGGTCTTAAGATTTCTGATGGGTGCTCCGTTGGAACCTTTGCACTCTTGTCTGTTGAGATTGTTGACATTTAAGACTGTTTTCTTGGTTGCAGTTACCTCTGTTCGTAGAGTGAGTGAGTTGCAGGCACTTTCTTCTAAGCCACCCTTTACTTTGTTCCACAAGGATAGGGTTGTATTGCGAGTACGTCCGTCCTTCCTACCTAAGGTAGTGTCAGAATTTCATTTGAGTTAGAAGGTGGTGCTCCCTGCCTTCTATTCTCCTCTGCATCCTATTAAGGACGAGGAGAGACTCCATAGGTTGGATCCTAGGAGGTCATTGAGCTTTTATCTTTCCAGGATATCCAAGGTCAGAGTGGACGACCGGCTCTTTGTGGGGTATACTGGACACTGATTAGGCCGGGGTGTTTCTAAGCAGACCTTGTCTAGGTGGATCATCCTCACTATTTCAGAATACTACAGGTTGGCTGGCAAGGACCCTCCTGAGGGCTTGCAGGCTCATTCCACCAGGGGCATGGCTACACCGACAGCCCTGCAGAGGGGTGTACCGATAAAGAACATCTGTGATGCTGCAACGTGGTCTTCCATACACACGTTTGTTAAGCATTATTCCCTGGATATTTCCCATGCTCAGGATGTCGCCTTTGGTAAGGCAGTGCTTTACTCTGCCATTTAATTGGCTATGTCTAAATTCTTCTTCCTCATCCACTCATGGATACTGCTTTGGGAGTATGTCATAGATGAGGAATACGTTGGAGGGCACAATCCATTCGAAGAACAAATTACTTACCAACTGGTAATGTTCTTTCGACTGGATGTTCCTCCAACGTATTCCTCATCGCCCTCCCAGCCAACCCCTCTCGAGAATTTCCCATGCCATTACAGCTTTCGTTCCAAAAAGGTTAATGCAGTCAATGTTATATTACAAGCACGTGTGCCACACGTTGTGAGGGGGAAAAAACAAGAACTGATGCTACGGGCGCCGTGCATGCTACTTACAACATCCGCTGACAACATTCTCTGGGGGCCTTCGAGGGACATCGACCCAACACCATCGACGCAGGGCGCCCTTTACCGAAAAAATTTCCGAAGCAGCACAGCTGTGGAAATTACAGATCCTAGATGAGGAATACGTTGGAGGAACATCCAGTCGAAAGAACGTTACCAGTTGGTAAGTAACCTGTTCTTCTGTGCCGTTTCCCTTCAACCTTAGAGACCCACAGCTCTTTTGCTGGACTTTAGGACTTTAAAATGTTTCTCCTGCAGTGAGACCTTTTTCTCACTCTCTCATGTATTTTGATCTGATTTGGATTCTGTGTTCTCTTTGTTTTTGGAGTCTGACAAACTCCATAGGCATCTACTTTTTGTACCTTCAGTGCAGTGTCACAGAGAAATATCTTTTCTTGGGTAAACTACTGTTCTCAAGAATAGTAAAGTGAAATTGGGCCTAATTCCGGGTTTGGAGCTAACCATGGAGTAATTAGCTCTGTGGTTGCTTCCGAAACCGTCCCAAATCCGGCATGGTGAATGGAGTAATTACCGGTCCATTCCAGGGTTGGAGGGACCGGTAATTCCCCATTCACCTTTTGCCCTTCCCCATTCCCATTTCTGCCCCATAGGGCTCAATGGGAATGGGGAAGGAGGTAATTACGGCACTGTAAATTACGGTACCGTAATTACCTCCGAAGTACCTTTGCGGGTCCCGACTTTACTCCTGCTAAAAGTAGGAGGTAAGGAAGGACCCGCAAAGGGACCTCGGAATACGGAGGTAAGGGATTACCGGCATCGGCACCCTTACCGGTGCCGGTAATTCCTTACCTCCAACCTCGGAATGACCACCACTGACTTTACTTACCTTTTCTCTTTGTAGATCCAGCACACCCCATCTTATGTGGAGTGCTGGGGGGGTTACTTAGTAGCCCCTTTTTCTACTTACTCATGTAAACATTTGCTATGTTACACTCATTACTTTAAATGGCTAGTGGCAGTGGGTTAATTTTCCTACCATTATGCATTTCCACCGCAGGCTGAACCCTCAGCTGCAGTGTAGCACCCATGGGTGACCTTTGTGTCAAAATGGTCCCGGTCTTCTTTTTTCATCGTTTCTTGCTTGTGAGGTCTTTCTTGGGTTTTACTCTGCGCGCCAAACCAGATTTAACCCTTTTGTTCGTTTTGCCTTTGGCTGGCTTCAGTACTGAAACCCGCCTCTGGCTCCAGTGTGTCTAGCTGGGCAAGAATTGAGGGAGGTGCCCAAAACTCCCTGTCCTTAGTCTCCTTGGTAGCCTGAATGCACCCAGTCCGGACCGCCACCCTGCTGTGTGAGTGACAGCTAGGCTGTGCATGAATGGGACAAACCTGCATAAAAGTCGAGGCTTCTTGAACTGAAGACAGTCGACTACTGGACAAAGCATCCAATGAAGGAATCGTGAAGAGAAGCTTGCTGCATCCTCCTGGACCGTTGAACTGCCTGGTGAAGCCCTGCTGCTGTGCTGAAACTACTTTTCCGATAGAGAAGCTCCAGAGGGGACGACTTCTTCCCTTGGATTAGTGGGACCAACTAACCCTAAGACAAACTTTGGTGGAGGACCTTCACCAACTGGCTGTACTTCCTTTCTGCTAGTGTAACCGTGAGCCAGTGGTCGAGAAATCCATAGTCGAGTGCAACATCTTTAAGCCAGACCAAAGCTCCAGAAAGATCCTGAGGACCCTCCCGAAGCAGGACAACCCAAGCTCGAGTCACCTCACCAGAGTGCTGGACTCAAGGAGTGAAGGAAGCCCATCAAGTGCCCATGATCCACATACAAAATCGCAGCGCTAGAAGCAGCTCAGAAAGCACAACTATTATGTACATTGAGAGCAGTGTACACAACAGCAGCTACCGCACTAGCCAAAGGAGACACCACGCCAGAAAGCAAAGCACACAGGCATCTTGCTGTGCTCACAGAGTATGCCATAGCCCAAGGAAAACAGCTCATGTGAAGGCGAAGTGCGCACAGACATTGCCCAAAGAAGCAAAAGCACAAGAAAAGGGCAGTGCATGTGAGACAACGGACCACAAAATTGACTAAAACAGCGCACGGTGAAGCACGCACATAGACTTTGGCAAGCAATTAAGTAAGAACAATAAACCACGTTAAAGGACACTAATCCACTCCGCAGCAGGTCTGGGCGCGATACAGCATCTACAACCAGTGACGTAACTGGTTCTATACCACTGCACCCCTGCCCAAAAGACAGCAGGATGGAGTGCTTCTCATCTCTATAAACAAGGTGAGCACAAGCCCACAGAAGGCGGTGAGCCAGGGAGGCACAGGGTGGAGGGAAGGGCCCTGTCAACACTTCCCCCTAACACAGTCTTATACCTCCCTTTCAGAATCACACCTGGGGTTCCAGTTTCTCCCAGAGTCCCGACACAGAATCCAGAACGGAAGAGGTTTCCATGTGTTCCCGCAGAGCTATGGTGAGTGTAACAAGACGCAAAGCCTACCCTGAACCTCTGCCCGGCATCATAGAAACCTCAGACACCGACCAGCTAGCCCAATTGTTAGGGGAGCTTCGAGCTGAGGTCCACGCGGTCCGACAGGAGACAAACGCCCTACGCAGAGAATTAGTAGTGAACAGAGACCGAACTGATGAGTTGGCTCGACAGGTGCTCCAGAGTCAAGCTAATCAATCCCCATTGCCAGGGAGTCACCCTCAGGCCCCGCCATCTACTGCAATGCCCCCCATACAGGTAGTACTGCCTGGTGCAGTCCCCTTGCCCCCACCTGAACGGTTTCTAGGGGATCCCAAGAAGTTTGCTATCTTTATGATTCAGTGCCATTTGCACTCCTTTGTATACCCCGGATGTTCCCCAACGACCAGTACAAGGTCGCCTTTGTGCTATCTTATCTGGGGGGGAGTGCCGCTGACTGGTCCACTCCTCTAGTGAATCGGGATGATCCTTTATTTTGCGGGATCTTGGATGGTTTCAGCGGGAACTTGAAAAACTATTCGCCCGCCGCACCAGAGGACAGGCCTTGGATAACAAGCTATTGTCACTCCGACAGGGTAGTCAGGACCTGCTGACATACATAGCCACCTTCAACAGACTGGTCACTGAGACCAATTGTGCCAGAGGAAAAAAGAACTACCCTGTTCTATCGGGGCCTACAGGGAGAATTAAAAGCACTACTAGCCCAGGTCGTGAATCTACCTGGCGGCTGTGCCGAGTATATCGATCTTGCAGTGCAACTAGACCACAGACTTCAGGATTGAAAAACTGATCGGGCACGGGCAGAAGGGAGATCAATCTACATACGTCCCAGGGAGAACCCACCCTGCCAACCTGAAAGGCAACCTGAACCTATGCAGATCGGGGGAGTACAGAGTCCACTAACCAAAGCCGAAAGAGAGAAAAGAAGACAGCAGCAACTGTGCTTGTTTTGTGGGAAGGCGGGGCATTTCTTGCACAAGTGTCCTGTGAACAGCCCCCCGGTGAAAAGAGAAAAATAATATGAGGCCGGGAAACCCAAAGGAAACACACCAAACACCAGTTACAAAGGAACATACAAAGTACTTTATTTTAAGGTCAAGCAATGACAAAGTCAAATGACAAATCAGATAGCTATCGGCCCTCAGTACAACACAACGAACTTCAACGGAGTTCTATGTATTCAGTGAGAGACTGTACATTGGGACATTCAGGCTTTTATACATTTCTCCAGCCTGTTGTCCAACCCCTTCGCGGGTTAACCATTCCATGAATGTATTACTGGTTTAGGGTCTCTGCCAGGTCAATTCTAATTTATTCATCAGTATGTGCATAGATCAGTTCCGTTGATACAGGTAATCCATTTACATGCAGGTCAACAGAAGGGCAAGGTCTCAGTTCACGACCCTAACAAGTGGCCTGTAGGCAAGTTATACATTAGCTGTACGGAGGTCATGTCGACCAGATTCTGTTCGGAATGGCATCGTCCACCATTTTGATGTACAGGGTGACTTTTACACAACAAGAGAACCTAAAATGGCGGTTTGATTCAAGATGGCGGCCTACATCAATTTCTAAGGTCAAGACCTTGCCATAGAGAGTTATTCGCGTATAGTTTTAAGCAACTTGGCGTAGGCCAATATACATACAATCATTTACAATAGGAGGCATAATTTAATATCCAGTTTGACAAACCCTCCTTTTGGCCTATGCCAAGTGCTAAGACTACTTCTGATCTCCTTGCAAGTAACTCCATACGTCATCGTCCATACACCCTGAACCGCTGTCAGAGATATCTATGGCCATCAGGTCGTTCACTAAGATCTCTTTTAACACATACTCTTTGGAAGTTTTATCCGGGGCATATACTCTTTGTCCTATCGCCTGAGCACAAAATCCCCCTAGCATCAAACATATACTAGGCAGACATTGGATACAACAACAAAGGAATAGCAGAACTCCCAAAATGATCAACAAAACTGAAAGTACCTTCCAACCCCAAGATCGCAAGAAATCCCAAAACCAAGCACTAACATTCCAGTTCCCCTCGGGGACATGCACTTCTGAGCTAAGGAAGTGCAGATTCTGAATTGCTTTGAAAATGGTTGGGGAGGAGTCTGGTACGAAAACACAGCAAGTGGACCCCACTAATTTACATACTCCACCACATTCAGCCAGAATGACATCTAATGCGTTCCGGTTCTGGAGTGCTACTAATCTTATCGCTTTCTGTTCTAATGTCATGTTATAGAGTATATCTGTGGTCCGGTTGATGGTTCTCTCCAGTACTCTCGCTAGTCTCCTGATGTCTTCAGAATTTGCTATCTGCCCCCAAAATGGCACAACTGATTTTGCTATATCTCCCATCACTTGTGCGGGGGTATCACCATTCTCGTCCCGCCGTGGACGAGCCTTTGAAACTTCCAAAGTGCTTGCTATGAATACCCCAGGTAACAGGATCCCTAAATAACAGGTTCCCTGCCAATCCCTGGGCAACCATGGAAATGCTACATTACTGCAAACGAAATAGACAGGTTCGCCCACATACAAAGGTCTGTCTTCCCCAGTCAAATTTGCAACGTTGGCACAACCTTTAAAATCTCCCATTGACCGGGTACCATTCCTCTGTATGCAGAAAGAAACTGAATCGGGGCTATGGTTAACAGAGTAAGAAGGAGGCACGGCATCCTTATTGCCTATCAGAGCCATTTTAAAGGAAACCAAAGATTGGAAAGGACGAGATAGTCTATCAGAAGGCCTAATTGAAGCAACATTGAGTTTGCTTCTATTTGCAAAAAGCGAGCATCCCAGGGGAGTCAAACACGTTTTTCAAAATTGTTCAAATTAGTTCCATCAAAATTCCCCGAGATGCTATCATTCCATCGGCTAAAGAACAGTGCTCTAAGAGAGGCATAACAAGCAGTCGTCAAAGGTAAGGGATGAATATACCAACCTAGCCCCTTATCCCCATGTTGCGGTAAATGCGAGCAGACCCAGCAATTGGTTTTGTTAAAAATGGCATGTGTCGAATTCATAATCAGCATCATAGTATTATTGTGATACTTCTGTCTATGCTGAGAGTCCCTAGGTGATAGAGTATGCAAATGTACAAAAGGAGTAAAAACAGTAGGTACAATTTCAGTTGGAAAAAGAGGCTCTAGAGGGTAAATCTCCTCGACGTACCAGAATCCTAAAGCATTTACTATAAAAACCCCAATTATTATCATCAAAACACAGCAATACGTTTTCGGGGCCCAGGCACATTGTTCATTGTTCAAGTTGGTCACCCCCTTATTTACAAGTCCAATACGGGCAGTAGCGGTGGCAGGCATCGTAGTCTTCGGATTGAAACCCCAATGTTCGTTGCTGGCGACCCCCCAGTCGCGTGGCTTCTTAGTCCATCCCCAACCCTAGCCGACAGAACCCCTTTTCTCACATTTGGGCAAAATCAAGCCCTTAATGATCCTTTCCTTCTTTTGAATGCACAGTCGAACCATGCCTTAGGTCTATTTTCTCCGCTGAAGATTATATCTGGTGCTTCCTGGTACTGTTTGATCCGGAAATAAGGTAACGTCACTTCCTGAGGGAAGCAAAGTATCAGAGGCAACGGAAGTTGCAGAATTCGGAGCAATGGTTTCCGGAAATGACTTTTCCAAAGAGTGTCGAGACAAAATGGACTCTCTCACAGTGCTACTTGCTGCTTCAGGATCATTGATTGCAGCGTTAGTGAGGGGTTCTATTTCTTCTGTAGCGTGCGGCGTTGGGTGAGGAAGTTTCTTGACATGCGTCGCATGTATCCAGTTCTTCTTTCCAGCCACCCGCACTGCCGTTTGGGTGACCAACAAGACCTGGAATGGTCCCCGCCAGCGAGGCGCGAGGCAAGAGGACCGCTCGTATGCTCTCACCAGGACCCAGCTTCCAGGCCGGATGTTGTGTCCTGGGCCCTCGTAGCGTACAGGTAAAGCTGATCGTACCTGATGATAAATGAAATACAGATTTTTAGTCAACTGGTTACAGTAGTCTGAAAGCAATACATTCTCAACATTTCTCAGTGCTTTAGGTTTCGGAAGACCCCAAATATTGGCAGGCCTCCCCATCACCACATCAAATGGAGAGAGCCCAGTCTTAGTTTGAGGGGTAGTGCGCATGTAACACGATCAGTAAGGCGTCCGGCCATTTTAGTTTGGTACCGGCACACGTCTTAGCGAGTTTGTTCTTTAGGATACCGTTATGTCTCTCTACCAATCCAGCACTTTGAGGATGTCTAGCCAAATGAAATTGCTTATCAATATGTAGTGCCCTACGTATCTGTAAAATTACAGCAGCAACAAAATGTGGACCATTGTCTGACCAAATGACTCTTGGCAACCCAAACCGCGGGAAGTACTCCTTTATCATAATTTTCGCAGTGGGCATTGCTGTAGCATCTTTGACAGGGAAAGCCTCAACCCATTTACAAATGGCACAAATGACCACAAGGACATATTTTTAAACTATTGCACCGCTCCATCTCAATAAAATCAAAATGAATCACTTCAAACGGGACAGGAGGAGGCCCAAAGCTACCCCTTGGAGTTACCGTCCCCTTCCCCACATTGTGCTGTAGGCAAATCATGCAATTTTGGACATAATGCTGAGCAATTTTCGAAATCTTATCATTTACCTGGACTTTCTCTAACATTTTCGTAATCTGTTGAGCACACACGTGTGGGACCGTGTGCCATAGTAACCATCATGACTATGTAGGCATTAGAAAGTAACCATTTCCCTTCAACTGTGTCCACCCAACACCGGTCATCATCTAATTTCCACAAGCTTTCAGCCCATTTCTTAGATTCTTCCATTGTGGCATCAGCTTGGATATCACGCACAGACCCAATATCCTCGTCCATTACATAGACATCCCTAGTTTCTCTTAGAGCATACATTTCTGTGCAAAGATCTGTGGCAGTTTGTCTGGCTATCTGATCAGCGAAAGCATTCAGTTTTCCTACATCGTCTGTGATCTTGCGATGCGCTGAGCATTTCATGATCGCTAACTGACTAGGGAGCGCGAGCGCCGAGAGCAATTGTACTATCAGGGGGTCATGCTGAATCTTGGTCCCATGTGAAGTTAGAAACCCTCTCTCTGACCAAAGTCTCCCAAAGTTGTGAGCCACCCCAAAAGCATACTGACTGTCAGTATATATATTCACCGTTAGCCCTTCGGAAAGCTCACAAGCTCGGGTTAATGCTATAATCTCTGCGGCCTGCGCAGAGTTATGTGTAATTCGCTTGGTCTCTACAACCGTGTTTAATGTAGCGACTGCATAAGCAGCTGTGGATGTACCATCCGGAAGTTTGAAACAGGAGCCATCACAAAATAGCTCCCCTTGCGCATTATCCAAAGGAGTGTCCTTAAGATCAATTCTGCCCTTTGTTTCTTGTTCAGTAGTATACAGGCAGTCATGTGACTCATCATCACCGCAAACAGTATTTTGCGGGAAAGGTAGGAGTTCAGCGGGATTAAAAACACAACACTTCCTAATTTGTATGTGGGGAGCAAACAAAATCAATTCATAGCTCGTCAATCGTGCGGAAGTGAGGTGTTGCGTTTGAGTTTTGTTCAATAGAACATCTACAAAGTGAGGCACCATCAGGGTTAGATCATGGCCTAGGACCATTCCCTCACTCTATTTTACAGACGCGGCAGCAGCAGCGACAGCTCGCAAACATCTTGGCAAAGCGCATGCGACAGAATCAAGGGCGGAAGAGTAGTAACCGCACGGTCTATTCTTCCCTCCATGTTCCTACGTTAATACAGCCAAAGCACATCCATCACATTCATGCACACACAACACAAAGGCCTTGTTGTAATTTGGTGTACCCAAAACCGGTGCAGAGCATAATGCAGTCTTGAGAAGCTCAAATGATTGTTGGTGTTCCGATTTCCATGGCAATGGCGAAGAAATGCCCTTTTTTGTCAAAGCCAACATCGGCTTTATCACTAGTGAAAAGTTTGTGATCCATAACCTACAGTAAGAAGCCATACCTATTAAGGCTCTGACTTCCTTCTGTGTATTTGGGACAGACATGCCAGAAATGTGTTTTATTCTTTCAGGTGTCAGGTGTCAATCTTCTTCCCTCCTTTGACAGGAGGTAGCCTAAATAGGCGACCTCCTGGCAACAATATTGAAACCTTTTAATCAAAGCTTTGTGACCATGCTTAGCTAGATGGATGAGCAACAATACAGTGCCCTCTTTACAAGAGCTCTCAGAATCTGCTGCTAAAAGCAAGTCGTCAACGTACTGAAGCAGCGTACAAGTAGGGGGTAATTCAAGAGTATCAAGCTGTTCTTTCAAGGCCCTACTATAAATGCTAGGACTCTCGGTGTAACCTTGAGGTGCACGAGTAAATGTGAACGAGCGTCCCCCTAAGGTGAACGCGAACAAATATCCACTGTCTTTGTGTATAGGAATACTGAAGAAAGCATTCTTCAGGTCCACAACACTGAAGTAAGTAGCCGTAGCTGGAATCATAGTTAATATCATCGTCACATCAGGCACAATTGGAAATTGTGGAGCGACAACTCTATTGATGGCACGCAAATCAATTATAAAACGAAACGGAATAGCATTATCGCCTTTTTTGTAATCTCCTCAATCACCCCACAATGCACAAAATCGGAAACAATGCTCTTCAAAGCTTGCTCACCTTCAACTGAGATCTTATACTGCGGGATACGTGGCAACTTAATACCATGTTTCAAGACTATTCTAACAGGCTCAATCTGTTGAACACCGACATCATTGTAGTCAGCCGCCCACAAACACTCCGGGACATTACTGAATTCTGGTGGCAGAGGTCTAGTCAAAAATTGTGAAACAGAAAACTGCTGTGGTGAAATCGTCAAACGCACTCCATCAGATGAACAATGAATTACCGCTTTTAATTCCTTCAACAGATTCAACCCCAACAAATTCTCTCCACAATTCGAAGTCAAAAGAAATAGACAGTGGTCTGTAAAGGGACCCAAAGAAATAGGTACCGGCAAAGAAAACCGACAAATGACTGGTGTGCCAGAAAACCCTACAGAGACATTGGTTTGCCCTGACAGTGGAATGTTTGGAACCCAAGAATGATCAATGGAGCACTTCTGTGCTCCAGTGTCTATCAAGAACTGATGTTTCCTATTTCCCACTACCATTTCAACGTAGGGACCTTTCTGACTAACGGGAATAGGTGTAGGTTCCTAACCCTGCTTTGGGCAATCCTAACGAAACAAAATATCATCAGAAGGAAGCTCCTCAGAGAGGTAAGCAGCAGAAGGGTGATCGAATATGTTTCTAGTATCCACACTCGAAGTCTGATTGTCCTGTGAAAAAGGTTGCTGAGGATCCTGCAAAAACTGACCTCTACCAGGGCCCCCCACCCCGGGGTGACCTCTGGTCGTCTACCCATACTCCCAAATGTGTTATTCGACCTCTGTCGAAGGACGGGGCGTTGTGCACGCCAATGACCCTCCTGACGACAATAGGCACACTGGTTAATGTTCACAGGACCCAAGGGCACATTCCCTTGTGGAACATACTGACCTCTAATCTGCGAACTACCCCCTCTGGGGCCTCTAACAATTTGTTGTAACAATACTTTAGTCTTTAAGTCTCCTTTTCTCTTTTCTACTCTATCTTTTTCATTATTGACATGGTTCTCGTAGTACTGAGCCATGTGCAGTACTTCTGATTGGGATTTTGCCTGCCAAGCGCTCTCGGAAGACATAATCTGTGACTGGATGTCAGGCAGCAATCCACGCACAAATTTGTCCACAAATAACCTTTTCCCAGATTCTGTGCCTAAATCCTGTCCACTGAAGTCCGAGAATACTTGTTCGAACCGATTAAAGAACTCGGTGGCACCCTCAGATTTTCATTGGACACAGGCCGTAAGCTTGTCCCCAAATAATTCTTTTTTTGGGAATTATAGTTTTTAATTTCGCATTAATTTTGTCAGGCAAAGTGACTATCACCTGAGGCGGTCTCTCACCAGCTGGCCTTTCCCCGTCAAGCCTAGTTATATTAGCCCACGTATCTCCCAACCCAGGTGCATCATCTATTGCTCTAACCTGTTTCCACAAATCTACGGGCAGGAGTACAGGGAATAACAAGTCAATATCACCTAGGGTGAACACTGAGGACTGCAAGACGGACTCTACCTCTTTATAGAATCCTGTCGGATTTTTCCTAATGTCGGGAATAGATTGCCTAATAGTGTTCATTTCCTGTCGTGAAAACGGGACGTGAACAAACTGTGATACATAATGTGCAGGAATGTCCACAGCAGTTATACCTGCTGCAGCATTAGCGGCAATCTCAACTTTTGGGACAAATGTCGGAGGTACCTCTCTCATAGGCAACTGAGATATAGGCAACTCCGAATGCTTACTAAGCAACAGAGCTAAGTCGAGCGCTAAAGCAGTCGAAGAAGTGTCAAGTGAAAAAGCTCTCTTATAAATACCCAGTAACTCTGTGGGACAACTAACCTTCTTCCTCACACATTCATCCTGCAGGTACTCCACCATTACCTGAATCACCTTCCTCTGCATTTCTAGCGTATATTGACTGTATGTGTCATATACCTCAACCGGAGTTATCGATAAATCCGAAATCCATCTAATCGCATCTCTTGTACAAATCTATGCTTCCTCAGATGCCCATTTACGACACGGAAGAAATTGTTTCTGTGCATACATACTCTCTTCTTCGTCATCCTCATTCCGTAACTTCTCCAAATCTCTCCTATACTCAAACAATCTCTCGACATGCTCATGTACTTTCTCCACAGTATCTCTTTATAGTGCTAAAGTATTCAGATCCCTCAGCCCTTGTGGGAGATCCACATTATTTAATTTACCCCACATTACGCATAAATGAATCCCTAAACCTTCAATAAAAACATTTTTTCTCAGGAAAATTATCCATTTTAAACAGTGTGGCAAAAACATTAGCTCGATCATCTCTCTCCATACAATGCTTAGCCCATGCAAACAAATCCTGCTTTTTATCTGTAGGGACAGTATTACGAGTAACAACCTTCGACCCCGCACCCCGATCAACTATAGTCGGTACAGAAACACTCGGGAGTGGAGGTGCAGGCAGATTCAATGGAGGTGTTATTACTGGTCCAATGGGAAGAGGTAGTAGAGCAGGCGGAGGAACAACAGCCGGAAGAATAGGAGCAACAGGTTGAGCATGGAGAGCAGGAATAACAGCAGGAAGAGGCAAAGCAACAGGAAGAGGATAATGCGGAGGTGGTGCAGAGGCACCAGGCCTTCGCTCGTTTAACAATTTGTCGAGAAACTCGTCAGAAACATGAAGGTCTTTAGAAGGATAGATTTTCTGAATACCGAGTGAGAAAGCCCTATCCATATTCCTAACTGACTCAGACTGTTTGTCCTGATCATATAACAACACCTTTTCAGCGTTCGTTTTATGACGGCGCGCATGTTTTTCCCTATTCTTAAGCTGCTGCAACGCTTCTTTTTTCCAATTCTGTAGAACATCAAATGCTGTGGGTCTGGCCTTTTTCTTTAATAAGACCGACTCTAAGTAATCAATACGAGGGATCTCAAAACTACCATTAATTGGCCGCTGCAGTTCGGAGGCATGTCTGGTTTGTCTGTGCCAAATATCATTAAATACTACACTTCCAATGCCATGTTTACAATAAATAATAAACGCCAGCGACCCCTCCTGTGGTGCTGGGCGGCTAAATTCCAAAGATTGTCGATCGCTGCGGAATAATGCCCTAAAGCAGCTAGACAATTTCCCAGGCATTTCTCAAAAACTTGGTGTTACCTGGTCAATAATTGTGTCTGCAGATACAATGCGCCAAATTCAAATTGTCCACCATTTTGATGTACAGGGTGACTTTTACACAACAAGAGAACCTAAAATGGCGGTTGGATTCAAGATGGCGGCCTACATCAATTTCTAAGGTCAAGACCTTTCCGTAGAGAGTTATTCGCGTACAGTTTTAAGCAACTTGGCGTAGGCCAATATACATACAATCGTTTACAATAGCAGGCATCATTTAATATCCAGTTAGACACCCCCTCTACCCTGAAAACCGTAGGTGCCCTGGAAAAGGAAAACCCCGATCTTGACCTGGAAAACTCCAACGCCCGGCAAGCGTAGGGGTCCGTTTGTCGAGCGAGGAGAAGGAACCACAGACCTCACACTTCCCCATGCCGGTGATCCTGATTTGTCATCAACAGCCGTCTAAGATGCACGCTTTAGAGGCGTACATACACAGCGGGGCAGTAGGCAATTATATTGATCAGGACCTGGCAGTCTGGATTGGTCTTCCCATGTGTCCAAACACTGCAACGGAGAATGTCACAATCGTCAACGGTACAAAGTTGTCTTCAGGACCGGTGACCCACAACACTGACATTGTGACACTCCTCTGCCGAAATGGCCATAGAGAAGACATCACCTTCGACCTAATAAGCGCTCCACAGTTTCATTTGATCCTGGGGATCCCTTGGTTGGAGGCTCACAACCCGCACATTGACTGGCGCGCTAGAGTGTTGACCTTCTCCAAGGAGTACACCCATACCTGCTACATGGCTGAACAGCACCCTCTGGTGGATCATGTCTGAATAGTCCAAAAATAAGGGCCAATGCTAGGTTTGATAGGTGTATTACCCCTCACGTATCTTGACTACCAGGACGTCTTTCAAAAAGAAAAGGCACAGATGCATCCCCCGCACCGGGCATATGACTGCCAAATCAACCTCGTCCTGGGTGCCCAGGTCCCTTGCAGCCGTATGTACGCGTTAACAGAACAAGAGAACCAACACTTGAAGACCTATCTTGACCAATATTTGGCGAACGGCTTTATCCGACCATCCAAATCTCCAGCGGCCTCGCCCCTCTTCTTCGTACCAAAGAAGGAGGGGGACCTCAGGGCCTGCATAGACTATAGGTTGCTGAACCAGATAACAGTAAAAAACAGGTACCCGTTGCCACTTATTCTGGAACTCTTAGACCAGGTGAAAGACGCACAGATCTATACCAAGAAGGACTTCAGGGGAGCTTACCACCTGGTACGAGCAAAATAAGGGGACGAATGGAAAACAGCATTTAGAGCGAAGTATGGCCTCTACGAGTACCAGGTGATGCCATTTGGGCTCTGCAATGTCCCAGCCGCATTTCAAAGCTTCATGAATCATGTGTTGCGAGAGCTGTTGGACACCTGTGCTATGGTGTATATGGATGATATCCTGGTATATTCCACCACAGAGCAAGAACACGTCAAACACGTACGGGCTGTCCTGGAGAGGTTACGGAAACACTGGCTGTATGCAAAACTAGAAAAGTGCTCCTTCCATGTCACCGAAGTAGTTTTTAGGGTTCATCCTCACCCCACATGGTATCCAGATGGATAATCGCAAGGTGGACGCGATTCTTAAATGGCCCTCACCAACATCGGTCAAGGGAGTTCAGAGCTTCCTAGGCTTCGCAAATTTTTACCGCTGTTTTATCCCTGTTTTTTCTCAAATTGTACATCCAATCACAACCTTACTGCGGAAAAATCAACGCTTTGTCTGGTCCACAGAAGCCGAGAGAGCCTTTCAGGATCTAAAACGCTTGTTCACCTCGGTCCCGATTCTGCAACACCCAAAAACCCGATCTCCCATATGTGGTAGAAACGGATGCCTCCAACATCGTCATGGAAGCAGTCCTCTCACAGAAAAATCCTGAGACTGGTCAATTGCACCCGGTAGCATTCTGGTCAAAGGAAATCTCCCCCGCTGAGAGGAACTACACCATCACAGACAAAGAACTCCTTGCAATCGAAGCGGTCTTCAAGGAGTGGAGGCATTACCTCCTGGGAGCTAGGCATACAGTCACGGTTATTACCGATCATCGTAACTTGCAATACTTAAGATCTGCTAAGGTGCAATTATCCCGCCAACTAAGATGGACTCTTGTTTTTCATGGAGTACGACTACGTTATCACCTACCGCCTGGGAGTGCGCAACAGTAAAGCAGATGCCCTATCCCGTTTGGGGGAAGCGGAAGACGCGTACATGGTACTGAGGCAATCGCCATCGTACCCGAAAACAAACTCCTAGGTGTTACTATAACATCTCTGCTGGATGAGTTAAAGGCCGACATTCGACGCCAGATGAGCACAGAGGATCTACATGCTTGGACCTCGAAAGGCGCTAAACACACACTCATCGATGGACTACCTTTCTACATGGGCAACCTCTTTCTTCCGTCAAAAGCTCAACAAGACCGGATTATAGCTGATTACCACAGCACGTTGTTGGAAGGACACCCTGGATTGACCAAGACAATAGTCCAGATCAAACAAGGCTGCTGGTGGCCAACTTGGCGAAAAGATATCACCCAATTCATACTGCCATGTGGGATCTGTGCACAGAACAGGGCCGACAAACAGAAACCCGCAGGACTTTTACGTCCGCTAGCAGTTCCCCCCCCCCATGCCATGGCTAGTCGTAGTGGACGAGTTCTCGAAAATGGCTCACTTTATTCCTCTGAAAGGACTAGCCACCGCATCCACTCTGGTGAAGGTTTGCCTAGAACAGATCGTCCGACTACATGGATTCCCCTAGATCCTGGTGTTAGATTGCGGCAGTCAGTTCGTCTCCAAGTTCTGGAAGAAGAGTTGTGATCTAGCACAAATCGACGTACACCTATCCACCAGCCGTCATCCCCAAACTGACGGCCAGACTGAGCGGACCAACCAGATGCTTGAGCAGTACTTAAGATGCCTACTCCACCAAGCAGAAGGCACATGGAAGGATATGTTATGGGTCGCGGAATACGCTTACAACAACACGCATCATGCCACGATGGGACAGACCCCGTTTTACACCTTATATGGCCGACACCCACGAACTTCCGCTTTTGATATACCAGAGGAACTGGAGATGCCCGCTGCGAAGATTTTATATACCAAAATCAGCCAAGTCCTCAAAGAAGTCACTGAGCAACTGACACAAACCAAGGAAAGACACAAAAGTTTCGCAGACCAACATCAAAAGGAGGCCCCTGCGTATTAGGTTGGAGACGCCGTGTGGCTAGCTTCGAAACATGTGCCCACAAAAGGACCCAAGGCATTCCGTCCCAAATACCTAGGCCCATACACCATCGAGGTAATAATTAATCCAGTTGCTATGAAATTAGCTTTGCCCCCTAACATGCACATCCACCCATTGTTCCACTTATCCCTCTTGAAACCAGTCCAGCCAGACACCCGATTGAAAGCACCCCCGATTCCGGTGATTGTAAACGACGAGCCCGAATACGAAGTTAAAGATATACTGGACTCAAAGATAGTGAGGTCCAAGCTGTACTACCTTATTGAGTGGAAAGGATACGGGCCACAAGACAGGTCATGGGAACCCAGTGAAAACGTCCACGCACCTCGCTTAGTCAAAAGATTCCATCGTGATTATCCTACCAAGCCCGGGCCACAGATGCTGGGAACTTCTTTGAGAGGGGCCTTGTGTCACGCTCATCTGATATCCCCGGGGGCGTCTGGAAGGCTCTGAGATCTGGAACCCTGGATGCGTAGTTGCCCAGTGCTGAATAATTCATCTGCAATTACAGAAGGGAGGATTTATGCTAACTGTCTCTAATGGGTGAATCTCCCACCTCCCTCTGAACGATTCCCTTCCCACTAGGTTCTTTTCTCACCTTAGTTATTTGTAGGGTGAGCTATCCGTCATGCGTTTCTTGTGCAGGGGCGCTTGACATTTGTTGGCGAGCTGCCCGAGTTGCTTCACTGGTGCAGTACGCCTTCCTTGGGCCCAGGCCTGCTGTGACCCCGAATCTGCTGGTAGGCAGGTAGGTTTGTTAATTGTAAGTCTTTGTTCTGTTTATGGTGGGAATTCGTTAATGTCTTTATCTCCTTCTTTTCATGTGCGAAGGTCTTGATGCTGGCGTACCGGATGGAGAGGCACGTTTTCTAGGTAAGAGAAAGTGCGCAGCGCCTTTATTGTCTTTTAAAGCTAACCTGTGTTTTCTTCTTCTTCGCCTCACAGGCCGCTGTGGTGCTGCGAGTGGATGAGAGCGCAATGAAAAACAGGCCCCTGGAATCCGTTAAGGTAAGTACAGTGCTGCACGGTTGTTTGATATTGAAAGCGAACCTGAATATGTCTCTTTTCCTTTGCAGATTTTGCTGTGGTGCTCCGGATGGAAGCGTGACGTAGCGCAATGGAATTCAGGTAAGACTGATGGAATTCGATGTTTTGGAAGCGCACGTTCTAATATTGTTTTTTCCCTTTCTCGTTATTGCAGGTCCCAATGTTCGAACAGCAGCTGTGGTAGCCGTTCGCCGGAAGTCCTTAAGCTAGTACTCGCAGGTGAGTGATGTTTCTTCTCTCGGTTTCCACAGATTGCAGCCCAGTTGAGATGCTGAGTGCTGGATGGTGTTTTCTCAGGTAGAGACAGAATAATCTTGTTCTTGCAGGATTACAGGAAGATGCTGAAGACCAGGAGCTGGGCACGGTAAGCGTCGCGCTGCTGGTTGCAGAATAACACGAAGCGTGTTCTGCAGTCAGGGTGTGGTTTATATAGCCCAGTTAAAGTAGTACCAGGGAAAGTAGTTCCAGGCCTGCCACACCCAAAACACTAGACCGCATGGCTTGGTTCTTAGAACTAGACTGTGTGGGTGCTTCCATGTTGGATTTAAAGGCCCATGTACATAAATGGGACCTAGTTTGAACAGCCCTTCCTTCCTACATATGAGCCTGGTGCCAAAGGCGCCAGGACTGGCTCCAGGAGCCCTTTTGCAGTGGTTTTAAGGCCTTAAAGGCATGGTCTAGTAAAAAAGTTAATTTAAAAAAATAGATAGGCAACATAAATAAAATACTAGCATTCTCTTTTTTAAAACTTCCTATGTAAAATTTTGAGCTATTCAAGCTCAAAATTCGCAAAAGCAAGCACATGGGCACATCCATTTTGTGAAATGGATGCCCTCCTGTGCTGGCTTTTGCGGCACTAATGAAGGAAAAGCCAGCCAGCTGTAGTAAACAAAAGCTACCGCTGGGTGGCTTCCTGGGTGGCTTCCTTTCGTCCTCCGTGTACAGCACTAATGAAGGGAAAGCCACCCAGCGGTAGCTTTTGTTTACTACAGCTGGCTGGCTTTTCCTTCATTAGTGCCGCAAAAGCCAGCACAGGAGGGCATCCATTTCACAAAATGGATGCGCCCATGTGCTTGCTTTTGCGAATTTTGAGCTTGAATAGCTCAAAATTTTACATAGGAAGTTTTAAAAAAGAGAATGCTAGTATTTTTTTTTTTATGTTGCCTATCTATTTTTTAAATAACATTTTTTACTAGACCATGCCTTTAAGGTTCTGGTGGGATCCTGCTTGTGGCACAACTTGTGCCCCCTCACAGTGGTCAAGACACCTTGGGGGTGTTTCTGTCACGACTATTGGCCTTACCCATTGCATCTACCTCGAATCATCAGCATGCGCATATGCACACGTCTCAGTGCCACCCCAACCACATGGGTCCCTGAAACACCACTGGGGCCCCTGTGCATAATTAGGCAAGAGCAAGAAGAGAAGGAATTGGGTCCAAGCATGGCACGCCTGGCGCCACATTCATCACCCTTTGGGTGGATGAGATTATCCAAGCCACTTCCTGTTCCTCCAACATGGAGGGGGACTAGTCCAAGCATCATTGACATATGCTGCAGGCCTGCTTTTTGGGTGCAGCTGACTATATAAGCCACACCCAGGCAGGGAATCTCTGCTTTGCGTCATTCTGCCCTCGCAGCGTGACGCTCACCGGCATCGCTCTAGCAGCCTGCAAGGAAGAAAACAGCTGTTAGACGGAATACAGCATAAAGCAAGGACCCGACCCACGATCCCCGCGACACTTACCTTGGGATCTCCTGTTTGAATCCAGCTCTGCAGCGTTCCGTGGACTTTTCTGCCGTCGCACCTGCCTTGATCCTGTTGGGGAAAAGAACGAGAAAAAGTTAGTAAGTGAAAGCATTAGCCCGCGCGGGACAAAATCGCAATGCTAGAAGCTGCTCAGAAAGCACAACAATTATGGATACTGAGAGCAGCGCACATAATAGCAACTAGCGCACTAGCCAAAGGAGACACCAAGCCAGAAAGCAACGCACACAGGTATCTCACCGCGCTCACAGAGATTGCCATAGCCCAAGGAAAACAGCACATGTGAAGGGGCAGTGTGCACAGACATTGCCCTAGGAAGCAAAAGCACAAGGAAGAGCATTGCATGTGAGACAATGGGCCACAGAACGGACAAAAACAGCGCACGGTGAAGCGTGAACATAGACTTTTGAAAGCAATTAAGTAAGAACAATAAACCATGTTAAAAGACACTAATCCACGCCGCAGCAGGTCTGGGCCTGATACAGATACAACCAGTGACGTAACTGGTTCTACACCACTGCGCCCCTGCCCAAAAGACAGCAGGATGGCATGCTTCTTATCTCTATAAACAAGGTGAGCACAAGCCCACAGAAGGCGGTGAGCCAGGGAGGCACAGGGTGGAGGGAAGGGCCGTGTCAACGCTTCCCCCTAAAACAGTCGTATACCTCCCTTTCAGAAGCACACCTAGGTTTCCAGTTTCTCCCGGAGTCTCGACACAGAATCCAGAAGGGAAGAGGTTTCCAGGTGTTCCTGCAGAGCCAAGGTGAGCGTAACAAAACCTTCAGGGGTCCACACTGCCTCCTTAGCCTTCATCCCTGAGGGAGAAGTTCATATGGCAAGTGGTATCTTTCAATTACTGGCTAAAGACCGCATTGTCTTCAAGCCAGTGTTTCTGTAGTGTCCCTGGGTCTGTGGGAACAATAGAATGTGGATGTGTACAACTCTATACCAGATAACACAAAAGAATATTATAAGGACAGTTTACTTGTAAATGGTCAGGAGACCCCTGCCATTAGGGACACTGGGGCCAGCATTACAGTGGTTGACTAACGTTTTTTTTTTTTAACCGGAGGATGTGGCTAAGGCATCCAAAGGTCCTACTAAACTTGCAGGAGGCCCAATCCAAATGGTTCCTATTCTGCCAACTCTCCTCCAGTGCAATTATATGACTGTTGGAATACCTATTAGTGTACAGATGAAGTGCGTGGAAGAGTCCTGTTGGGGAATGATTTGAAAACTCTTGGAGTTGTATCTAGTACCCCCAGGCCTTTCAGTAAAAGGAAGCAGGAGCAAACACGATTGGCCAGAGAAGCAACCTTACGAGACTCTCCCAAGGCCACCCTTCTATTTCCAAGCCAAAGAAAGAGACAGAGTGGAAACCCAAAGTCTCAGGGAAAAAGAAAGGTCTTAAACCTAAACCTGTTCACAGGACAAGGACATCCCCGAGAGGACAGTCCCATGCACCCCTGTGACCCCTTCCCAGCTGAGGTTGAGTGGGACGATCAACCAAACTCAGAAGAATCAGTTACTGGTGAAATAGAGCTGGAAGAAAACCTTCCCTGTGTTGTAGATCTGGATCCTAAAGACCATCCTGAGCAGAATGTGGACCCTCTAGGGCAGACTTCAGCAAAGATCAAAGAGTGTGTCCCTCCCTAGAAGGACTTCGCCAACAGACAGCTTCCCAGCTGGAAGGGCAAGAGCCAGGGAAGCATAGGTTTTACTGGGATGATGGCCTCCTCTACACTGAACCTACTTAATCTATCCCAGGAGACTACAGGAGACTTGTAGTGCCCCAGCAGGTGAGACACATGTTCTTACAGTTAGCCCATGAGATCCCTCTGGCTGGCCACATGAGTTTCAAGAGGACCAAAGAGAATCCATATATGTATTTCTACTAACCCAAGATGGGGACTGATGTAGAAAAGTTCTGTAAGAGATGCCACACTTGTCAGGCATCTGGCAAAAGTGGAGCCAAGAATGTGGCACCTTTAGTGCTCCTCCCAGTGGTGGGAGTCCCTTTTGAGAGGGTAGGGATTGGCACCAACCCTTGAGATGGTTAATGCAGATGAAGGGGGAGAATCCAAATGTGTTAAGGTGGTCAATGGTCCTCCAAGGGTTTGATTTCACCATAGAACACAGGTCAGCGTGTAGTCACCAACATGCTGATGGTCTCTCTAGAAATATGACCGACTGGATTAGGAGATTCATCCAAGATTGGATTAAATCCTCTTGGCCCTTAGTCTCGGGGGGACAAGTGTTAGGGAGAAATCTCATTTATGTGCTAATTCCTTTCAACCAGTGACCCCCAGCTCTTTTGCTGGACTTTAGGACTGTTTTATCTTTCTCCTGTATTGAATGAGATCTTTTTCTCACTCTCTCATGTATTTTGATCTGATTTGAATTCTGTATTTTCTTTGTTTTTGGAGTCTGACAAACTCCATAGGCATCTACCTTTTGTATGGTGACACACAGCACCTTCAGTGCAGAGACACAGAGAATTCCTTTAGATTTATCTTAAGGTTTAAATACTTTTACTTGGGTGAACTACTGTTCCCAAGAATAGCGCAGTGAAAATTACTTTACTCAAGTTTTCTCTCTGTAGATCCAGTACACCCCATTTTACATGGAGTGCTGGGGGGTTACTTAGTAGCCCCTTTTTCTACTTACTCATGTAAACATTTGTATGTTACCCTCACTATTTTAAATGGCTGGTAGCAGTGGTTTAATGTTCCTACCATTGTGCTTTTCCACCGCAGCCTGAGCCCTTGGCTGCAGTGTAGCACCCATGGGTGACCGTTATCAAAATGGCCCTGGTCTTCTTTTTTTGCCATTTTTTTGCTTGTGAGGTCTTTCTTGGGTTTTACTCTGCGTGCCAAACCATGTTTAACCCTTTTGTTTGTTTTGCCTTTGGCAGGCTTCAGTACTGAAACCTGCCTCTGGCTCCAGTGTGTCTGACAGGGCAGGAATTGAGGGAGGCGCCCGAAACTCCCTGTACTTTGTCTCCTTGGTAACCTGAATGCACCCAGTCCTGTTTGTCTGGCTGTCTTTCCAGGACAAATTAACAAGGGGGGTCCTGGGAGTCCCTCTGCCAGACATTAGTCCTGGTTACGAAAGACTTACCCAGAGTCTTTAGCTCACTATCTTTCACAGAGAAGAAATATCCGAAACATATCAGTCTTTGTCCTGCCCTGGGGCAGTCCAGCACCGAAATGCTAGGCAATTCTCCTCTGAACAAGAGTACCAACAGAAACCCCAGACACTTGTTTCGGTCTGGTTGGACCTCATCAGTAGGGTGGATCTGTGCCTCTCTAAGAATAGTGAGCAAGGGGTCCACGTCTGGATTCCCCTAGTAACTTAGGGTGAGACCCAAAATTACTTAAATATGCAAATTAACAAGGGGGGTCCTGGGAGTCCCTCTGCCAGACATTAGTCCTGGTTACGAAAGCCTTACCCAGAGTCTTTAGCTCACTATCTTTCACAGAGAAGAAATATCCGAAACATATCAGTCTTTGTCCTGCCCTGGGGCAGTCCAGCACCGAAATGCTAGGCAACTCTCCTCTGAACAAGAGTACCAACAGAAACCCCAGACACGTGTTTCGGTCTGGTTGGACCTCATCAGTAGGGTGGATCTGTGCCTCTCTAAGAATAGTGAGCAAGGGGTCCACGTCTGGATTCCCCTAGTAACTTAGGGTGAGACCCAAAATTACTTAAATATGCAAATTAACAAGGGGGGTCCTGGGAGTCCCTCTGCCAGACATTAGTCCTGGTTACGAAAGACTTACCCAGAGTCTTTAGCTCACTATCTTTCACAGAGAAGAAATATCCGAAACATATCAGTCTTTGTCCTGCCCTAATGTCTGTGAATTTCAACGCTACTGCTTTACAGCTCATATTTACCCCTCTTGAGATAAGTCTGTCTGCTCTGACACTACCAACTTGTGTAGTACAGACCTTATACCAATGGGGGTTACCTAATACCAAGAGGACAAGACTGGTGTAGTCTCCCACATGGTTACTGCATACAATCTTGCCTAACACAGTCTCACTCAAGTGCCAATCATATTTATTTTCTTTTTTTTTCTTTTAATTGTGTTTATAACAACCTGCACATTATTTAATAAATATATATTGTTAAAATCAAAGGGATGCATTGTCAAGTTAAATACATAATCATAATCCATTAAAACAGCATATATTACTCTCTGTTCAGAATTAACAAATACAGTGAGATACTATAAGAGGGTTGATCGTCTCCAACTTGAATAAATATCAAACACCCAATATCGCGTTCATGAAGCATAGTAATCAATTGAGAAATAATTGTACATATTCTCCAATATAAATAGATATCTTCAATCAAGTATCATGTTCGATACTTATCGATAGAAAATGTAAGAAGGGTTATACATTACCTCCAATGTAAATCAATTTCGAGGGTATTGGGTCCTCCGACGTATTCCATATCTATGTCAGTAATCGCCACAGCTGTGCTGCTTCGGAAAATCTTTAGGTGTCTGCATCCTGCCTCGATGATGTCGATAAGCCGCCCTCGAGGACCTCCTCCAACGGCCGACGTCACTGGATGTTATAAGTAGGACGCACGACAACCGTAGCCTCAGTTCCGTTTTTTCCACAAACGTGTTCGTTTCGGAGATCTCGGCGCACCTCGACTCTTTGGAGTTATTTCTCGGTTCTTCAATCCTGTTTCGTTTTGTGAAGTCTTTTCTTCGTGAAGATGTCTACCTCGTCTTCCACACCGCGTGCAGGCTTTAAGAAGTGCAGGGACTGTGGGTCCAAGATGTCGGTTACGGACTCGCACAACGCCTGCCCTGGTGCCTCGGGGAGGCCCATGACACGGATGACTGTGTCGACTGCCAGTCACTCACGTCTAAAGCCTTGCGGGAGCACAAGAAGAAGTTATCGTTAGGTAAGGTGTCTAAGCCATGGAAGTCGAGGTCTGCAGGGCTTTCGACGGACGATTCAAGAGGCGACTCTCCGCGTCGTCGTCGGAAGTCCAGTGGGTCTCAGTCCCGGAGTCGGTCCCGCCACTCCTCTGCCTCTTTGAGGCACTCCCGGAAGCGCAGTCATCGGTCGCCTTCCCTGTCCTCTTCCGAGGACTCCCCCCGTCGGCGGGTCGCTTACCCTACCAAGCAGGCGACGCCGGAGGAATGGGGTTCCTCCGGGAAGAAAATGTTAGCGATTCTCGAATCGCAGGGCACCGGTCTGTCCGCGCCTACGAGTGGGGTCGGTCGTGATCAGTCGAGAGACACTGCTCGCACGCCTTCGGGCTCGGGTGGTCGGCACGATTCGCAGGAGAGGTCCCGCTCGGACAAGGGGAATCGTTCTCGTCATACCCGGTCCAGGTCCCGGTCCTCGACGCGCTCGAGACCGTGTGAACCTGTGATGTCTTCGAGGAAGACGTCGACACCGGTGGCGCCGAGGTCGTCGACAGACTCTTTCGAGGCCCCGCCTCCGAAGAAGTCGTCGGCGCCCAGGCTGTCGAAGGACACGCTCGGGGCTCCCGTCTCAAGGCCTGTGTCGACGCCATCGATGCTGTCGACGCCGATTCATTTGATGCCCTCGACGCCTTTCGAGGCTGTGTCGACGGGGGTGCCCCGAGGCTTGGTGGAACCCCCTAGAAAGGCTCTGGCCAAGGTCAAGCATGGCTTTGGTTCACATTCTGTGCCTTCTTACCTCCATCTTGAGTTTATTTCAGAGGTGGATGAGGGCTCTGATGATGGCATGGTTCCTAATACGGTGCCTGACGAGATTCTCTCGGGCCATAGCCAGTTTGAGGACCTGAGGCAGTCCCTGCACGATGCTAGTGGGCTGGACACCTCTCCGGAGGTGGAGTTTTGTAGGCCTGAGCCTGGCACTCGTGCCGACTCCTCGTACCGGCGCCTTATGTCGAGGGTCACTGAGTACTTGGGATGGTCTGCTCCCCCAGGGGAGTTTCTTCAGGATGACCTTACGGATATCCTCGACCTTGGTCCACCAACTGACCCGGTACTGCCGTTTCATATGGTGCTACAGAGGAGGGTGGCGGCGGCTTGGACTGCTCCGGAGAGTCTCCCGGCAGTGGGCAAGTCTTTGCCGCGAAAATACCACCCAGCCAGTAGCGACCCCTGCTACTTGTCCAAGCACCCCACTCCGGAGAATTTGGTGGTGCAGGCGGCTACGGCCCTGGCAAAGCAGGCGTCGTATCCTACCATCCCTCCTGATAGGGACGACAAGCGTTTTGACGGCTGGGCGAAGAAAGTGTTTTCTTCAGGGGGTATGGCGCTTCAGGCGGCCAACTCCGTATGTGCCTTGTCACGTTTCACGCACACTCTGTGGAACTGGGTGTCCTTAGCGGCTGAACATATTCCCGAAGGGGACGAATGGGATGGTTTCCTTGCCATGGTTCAGGATGGCAAGGATGCCATGTGTGAGGCCGTTCAGTTGGGTTTTGACTTGGCAGGTTGCGTCAGCCGGTCTATGGCGGTGAGCACCGTGATACGCAGGTTTGAGTGGTTGCGGAAGTTGGGGTTTGCTCCTGATGTGCAGGCCCGGCTCCTCAACATGCCCTTTGACGGGGAACATCTTTTTTTGCAGCAAGGCTGACGAGAGCCTTGAGAGGTTGCAGACCTCAAAAGCTGCAGCGAAGTCGTTGGGCGCTGCAGTTCGATAACCTCTGCCTTTTCGTCCTAGGGGACAGCAATGGAGGGGAGGTTCCTTTCGTTATTACTCATCCTTTGGTAAAGCGAGAGGAGCTGCCAGTTAAAGGGGCCACCGTAGAAGTGGCAGAGGTGGAAAACAAGGTACTCGAGCTGCCAAGGCCGCTCGGGCTGTTGCCTCTTTGCCCTCAGGCAACACCGCAGCCGCTTCAGCTCAGTCATGAGGCCATGTCCCATGGTTCGCCGGTTGGGGGAAGGCTGGCGCAGCATCTTGCAGAGTGGCGCGCCATTACTTCAGATGTGTGGGTTCTGGAGATCATAACCCACAGCTACTGTCTTCCTTTCCAGCAGAGGCCTCAAGACAATCCACCGAGGAATCTCTCTTTGAAGAGTCCAGATCCGCTCCTTGCGCAGGAAATTCAATCCCTGCTGGAGAAAGGCGCCATAGAACTGGTGCCTGTAGCGGAGAGGAACAAGGGATGGTATTCCCCTTATTTTTTGATTTCCAAGAAAGACGGGGGATTAAGACCCATCATGGACTTGCGCGCGGTTTGAACAAACTCCTCAGGAAGGACAAGTTCAAGATGGTTACTCTCTCTCAAGTCCTCCAGGCCCTTCAACTTCAGGACTGGTTGGTGTCTCTCGACCTCAAGGACGCTTATTTTCATGTGCCGATACATCCAAAGCACAAGAAGTACCTGAGGTTCGCGGTTGGGGACTTGCACTTTCAGTTTCGGGTCCTGCTGTTCGGTTTGACCTCCGCCCGAGGGTTTTCACCAAGCTCATGGTAGTGGTGGCAGCGCACCTCAGGAAAGGGGGGATTCACGTCTACCCCTACCTGGACGATTGGTTAATCAGGGCGCACTCTCCCGAGCAGGTCCTGGATCATCTGTCAGTCACCTGCCACTCCCTCCAAAAGCTGGGCTTCTCCCTCAATTTAAAGAAGTCCCATTTGACACCAACTCAGAGGCTCCAGTACATCGGAGCAGTGCTCGACACATCCCTGGGGCAGTGTTTTCCTCCCGAGGTGAGGGCTCATCACATTCAGCAGATGGTGCACAAGTTTCAGCTTGCCTAGAGTCCCCCAGCATTCGAGTTCTTGAGATTGCTCGGCCTCATGGCATCCTGCATTCTTCTGGTGCCGGAGGCCAGGTTGCGGATGAGATCTTTGCAATGGGCACTCAAGCTCCAGTGGTCTCAGTCCTCTGGCAGGATGTCGGACCCTGTTCAGGTGCCGTCCTCGGTCGCCCAGGACCTTCTGTGGTGGGCCGTCGAAGACAATCTGATGAAGGGGGCTCCCCTTTGGCTACCCTAGCTGGAGGTGACGATCATGACGGACGCATCCCTCACAGGATGGGGAGCTCATGCTAACAAGTTGACAGTCAGCGGTCGTTGGTTTCTGTCGGAGTCCAGACTCCATATCAATCTGTTGGAGCTGAGGGCCATCAGGCTAGCCCTGAAGGCTTTTCTGCCGACTGTGCGAGGGAAGAATGTCCTGATCCTGACGGACAAAACGGTGGCCATGCACTACCTCAACAAAAAGGGGGGGCAGGGTCACTTCCTCTGTGCAGGGAGGCGATACAGCTCTGGTTCTGGGCAATCCAGCAGGAAGTTTCGATCTCGGCAGTTCATCTGGCCAGAGACGAAAATGAGACGGCGGAGGCTCTGAGCAGGCAGAACGCGATCTCTCACGAGTGGGAGTTGGCTCAGGAGATTCTCCTGAAGATCTTCGCCCTCTGGGGGACCCCTCAAGTGGATCTCTTCGCCTCCAGTGTCAAACGGAAGTGCGAGAGGTTCTGCTCGCGGGAATTTCCTACGAAAGGAACCTTAAAAGAGGCGTTCGTGGTGGAGTGGTCATTCCCACTGCTGTACGCATTTCCTCCAGTCCCCGTCATTCCACAAGTGCTGCGGAGGTTACGCAGGTTCGGTTCCCGGATGATCCTCATTGCTCCGGCGTGGGCCCAGAGGATGTGGTACCCGGACCTTCTCGACTTGTCCATCTGCCCTCCACGTCGTCTTCCCTAACGAGACGATCTGCTCTCACGGGAGGTTCTCCATCCAGAGGTCAGATCCCTCAACCGTCACGCTTGGTTTCTGAAAGGTTGAGGTATAAGGATTGGGACCTCCCTGAAGACGTGATGGAGGTGTTGCTCTCGGCCAGACGGCCAGCAACAAAGTCCCTGTACCGTTGCTGTTGGCGTAAGTTGTGCGACTGGTGCAGGGTTAAGAATGTGGATCCTTTTGCATGTGACATTCCCATGGTTCTGTCTTTTTTGCTTTCTTTGGCCCACAGAGGCCTTCAAGTGGGTACCATTAAAGGTTACCTGACGGCACTGTCCATATTTAAGCGCTCGTCTGAAGAGTGTTCCTATTTTAAAATTCCTTTAATTTCTCAGTTTCTGAAAGGGCTCACTAATGTGTTCCCTCCGTCACCTTTCCAGGTGCCCGGTTGGGATTTGAACCTTGTTCTCAAGTTTCTGATGGGTGCTCCGTTTGAGCCTTTGCATTCATGCCCTTTGAGACTGTTAACTCTTAAAACTGTGTTTTTGGTTGCGGTCACTTCCGCTCGCAGAGTGATTGAGTTACAGGCACTTTCAGTTAAGCCACCCTTCACTGTGTTTCATAAGGACAGGGTTGTCCTTAAAGTTCGTCCTTCCTTTCTTCTGAAGGTGGTGTCGGAATTTCATTTAGGCCAGAAGGTTGTTCTTCCGGCGTTTTATCCTCCTCCACATCCTGGTAAGGAAGAGGAGAGGCTCCATAGGCTTGATCCTAGGAGAGCGTTAAGCTTTTATATTTCACGCATGTCCCGGGTCAGAGTGGAGGATCAACTCTTCATTGGTTACACTGGAAAGCGTTTGGGACAAGCTGTGACGAAACAGACTTTGTCTCGCTGGATTATTTCGGCTATCTTGGAGTGTTACCGCTTGGCGGGTAAGGACCCACCGGTCGGCTTACGGGCCCATTCTACCAGGGGTATGGCTGCCTCTACTGCCCTACAGAGGGGTGTTCCTATTCGTAACATCTGTGATGCAGCCACCTGGACTTCGGTACATACGTTTGTACGTCACTACTCCCTCGATTCCATCCGGGAGCAGGATCTAGCCTTTGGCAAGGCAGTCCTTTACTCAGCAATTTGATTGGGCATTCTAAATTTCTGTTTTGTAAATTCTTTTCCCACCTCCTTGAATTGGTACTGCTTTGGGAGTCTGTCATAGATATGGAATACGTCGGAGGACCCAATCCCCTCGAAGAACAAGGTACTCTCTTACCTGGTAACGTTCTTTCGATGGGATGGTCCGACGACGTATTCCATATCGCTCCCTCCCTACCTTCCCCGCTACAGAATTTCTTATGTGATTGCAGCTTACGTTTCCGCAAGACTTTGTGTGGTCAGACTGGCAGAAGACTGGTGCCACACGTTCTGGGAAAAAACCACAACTGAGGCTACGGGCGTTGTGCGTCCTACATATAACATCCAGTGACGTCGGCCGTCGGAGGAGGTCCTCGAGGGGGGCTGATGGATATCATCGACGCAGGACGCAGGCGCCGAAAGATTTTCCGAAGCAGCACAGCTGTGGTGATTACTGTCATAGAAATGGAATACGTTGTCGAACCATCCCATCAAAAGAACGTTACCAAGTAAGCGAGTAACTTGTTCATCTAAGTTCTTATGTTGGATACACTATAAATGTACTGATCAATTAAAGGAAGAATTACACATTATCACCAAAATAAATGTCTATGGCCCAATATCATATTCACTATCAATTTCGTCACCTCTCTGGAATCTTAAAGTATGATTAGCAAAACACAATCTTTATTCCATACATTGTACGCCGCCATCATATCAATGGAGTCAGCGCAATAGATGGAACTCCAGAATTGATTATCTTCAATACAATCAATGTGTGTGACAAATTTAGAGTAGCTTTTTAGATATACAGTTTCCAACTTGTTGCATTGAGTGAGATATGGTGAGTAGTTTCTGCATCTAATTTAAGCGGCCGACATAACCTGTCTTTTCATAGCATCTTCGTCCACTTCCCAGTATGCTCAAGCGTTGGCAAGATATTGAAACGAAGATATATAATGAATCTAAGTACTTTGGTGAAATATAACTTAGTCAGATATACACAAGGCGTTTGTTGTTTAAAACCCAACCAACTATATGCCTTATATAATTTTTATTTAGCCAATCTATCAATGTTGGTACTCATATCAATGTCTCTTGTTTTCTTTTTTTAAATCACTGCTCTATTTGGATTTAGAATCAACTCTTCATTGGATAAATTCAACTGCGATATGTGCGTCAATGCAGTATTGCTTAGTTGCAATATCTTTTGCATATTGCACCGCCAAATAACTGCTGATGGTATTGGTTTTTGTAGTTGATAAAGTCATTGAAAAATACAAGTTACACCGCTGGACCAACCAAAGTGATCGACTCAAGGGAACCCCAAGTTCACTTCTAAGTGCCTCGACTGGCACGGTTGGAGGGACCCCTAGGATGGAACACAATAATGTACCTTCTAAATTTCCCATCCCACTAATCATTGATGGTGGAGTAACGGAGAAACAATATAATATACTTGCTAATATGCTTTTGCAATATATTGAGATGAGTCCTTCAATATTATATCCACTCCTTTTGCAAATAAAACGTTTCAATAAAAAAGTCTTTCAAATGTTTGTTCAAATATGATTATGATAAAAAACCAAAGAGGGTGAAGCACAAATTAGGAAATCTCAAATAATTATATCTGTCAACCATTTCTAAATTGGAGTTATCAATCGACCACAAAAGTGCACATTTCTTAATTTTCCCACCAATAATTAGTACTTTTATCTTACTAGTATTGATTTTACGATTATTTGCCCGGGCATAAATAGATAATGCAGTCAATGATCGTTGCAGTCCTAAAGGGGTGCAATCCATCAATATGGTGGCATCTTCGATCCAACCCAGGGGACAGCTATCTTTCCAATATGAGGAGGAAAATTACGAAATGCCTTTATAGCCTTGTCTATGTCACTAGCAAACACATTGTACAGCATGGGGGCCAATACACAGCCATGTTTAAATTCAATGTTGGTCGGGATGTCCAAAGTGTGATCCTACCCTCCTGATTAACATGGAAGACCACTGAAGTATGTGTATAGTGCTCTAAAGAAAATACAGTAAAGTGAGGTCAATGCCCCAACTTTCCATTTTTGCCCAGGGCAGAGGTCTTAAAACAATATCAAATACTGTACTAAAATCAATAAAACAAAGATATAATCTGTCATTATCTCTACCCTTACATGCCGCAATAAAATACTGTAATATACTGATGTTATTCTATGTATTGTGTCCTTTGCGGAATCCGGTTTGAAAAGGGGAGAGCAGCCTAGCCACTTGCACCCAAATATTCAATTTCTTATTCATATTTCTTTTCTGCTGTTTTTTCTTTTTTTACTTTGTTCTCTTACCACTTGATTTACCCTTCAGCGCTTTTTAAAGAAAATCCCATATTGGAGAAAGAAAAATAATTTACTTGCAATCTTTGGTCTCCATCATGGATAGTCTTTATTTAGTTCTTTTATAATCAGCCCTCTTGGGCGGGAACTACAAGGGAAGTTTTGAACAAACTTACCATACCACTGCCTTGCAGGCCTCGAGAGCTGCTTGGCTACCTTAAAGAGGGCAAGTACTTTTTCAACTTTAACATTGCCTGTCTATCTGCTCCTGTTACTATTCTTTGTTATTTTTATGTGGCAATTCAACAAGTAAATTGAAAACAGTATTTCAGTGTTTTAGGTTCTGTTTTTTTTTTAAAGGAGACAAAGGCATTTTTTATTGGTTACAAAATAAAGCGTAATCTCTTTTTACCATAGGTAGGCATCCTTGGTGTTTATGAATTTACAACGATATCCACAATAGAGAACAAAGATTGCATGTAATGAACATTTCCTTTTTCTCTTCCTTGCACAGTTCTCCCAAAGATTCCCGTCTGTTCCTGGTGTATTCACACGACTCCTATGCTCTCTCTCACTCTTTTGAAGGAATGCAGCTGTTCGATGAAAACTCCTCACACCTGGTCTCTGTGAGTACAGAACCTATCCTATCTATCTATCTATCTATCTATCTATCTATCTATCTATCTATCTATCTATCTATCTATCTATCTATCTATCTATCTATCTAAAAGGGAAAATGTGTGTGTGTGTGTCTGTTCGAAATGTTCAGCATACTTCCCAACATGCTACAAAACTGAAATTTGGCATGTGGGTAGGCTCTATGGTGTGTAGCCAAAAGTCCAAAGTTATAAAATATACATTTTTATAATTTCTTAAGCGGGTGTTAGGGAGAATTCTTTCTTTAGGCTGAATTTCCTAACCTAGTGAGTCCCCCAGCAGCTTTGCTGGATTTCTGGAGTTTGTTTTTTTTCTCCTGCCAAGAGTGAGACTCTTTTTCTCCCACTCTTGGACATGATTTATGGTGTTCCTTTGACTGTTTATGCGTTTTATGTACTATGTGGTCCTTTACCCCATAGGGCCTCATGTGTTTTTACTATGTGTGTTACACAGCACCCTGCGTGCAGTGACACAGGGGTGTCATAGTGACACCCCACCATAGACTCCATGCCCTGGGACTGACTACTGTCTCCCAGGGCATGTAAAGTCACCATTGGCTTTACTAGTCCCAAGTTATGAACAGAAACCAGTACAAACCATCATATTGTGGACGTACTGGTCGGGGCAATTCGATTGCCCCGGGGCCTGTTAGTCGAGGGGGCATGTCTCCGCCCCCCCTGATCGAGTTTTGGCTGGTGGCAGTGGATACTACTTTTTATATTCGACCGCGCATTCTAGCTGACATTAGCGGCACTCACTTTTGACACAAAACTGTGCTTTTGTGGTAATGCGGGTGACAGGAAACGGTTCATGTCTCTTCATTAGCATCGTGCAAAATCACTCATGAAAATCACAGGAACTTCATGCTCTACCTAAGTTGATAAATCCAGGTCATCTCAACATGCTTCAGCTGTACATGTACGGGTATGACACTTAACAGCTTACACGCTTCAGCGCTAGGAATTACTCTGTGAAGCATACATATATATATATATATATATAATTATAATTATGCACCCATGCACACACACTCCCCTACCCTCACCCCCTTTCGGGGCCAAAGGCACATCCTCACATTGGCCAGTCTCTGTTAACTGATTTCACATATTTGCAACCAGGATCATGAACAGGTTAGCGTTCCATCACTGTATGCTAGAATGCTCACTCTTCAGAGAGCCTTCTCATTTTAATTGAGAGAAGAGCTGTATTACTGATCAATCTGTTTCTGTTACAAATATTAGCCTTTCAGTCTTACTTTGGAATGTACGTTTAGTGGACCGGAGTGGGTAGATTAGTATTTTGAAATATTAAAACCTAAGCAGGAACCCTGAATAGCCTTCCTCTAACTCCTTCACTCTAGGTTATCCTCTTCCAGCCCTGTCATACTGCGTCTTCGCAGGAGAATCAAATCTTTTAGGATTAGATTTTCATAAAAGCTATTTTTAGTTTTGGCTGAAAGTTTGTGGAGCCAACTTTGGCAAATTATTCCTGTTTACATAGGCTTTAGGATTGGTTTAAGGATTAATTGTAAGTCGGCTCTCTTTTTCAATCCTGGTGTGATGCACCCAAGCTTAGAATATGCTGCCTATCCTACAATTTTTGGTAAATACAAGCAGCCCTCCTCCCTCAGTCCTTCGTCTGAGCCCTTCTCCTTCATCACACGCCTTCCTTCTCATTTGCCATGGTCTCTCTCTTTGGCCACAGTCTTTCTTCTTTACCACAGTTGGTCTCCTTGACCACAGGTATCCATATTTGCCGCCACAGTCGTCCTCCTTTGCCGCAGTCGACCTCCTTTGCCGCAGTCGACCTCCTTTGCCGCAGTCGTCCTCCTTTGCCGCAGTCGTCCTCCTTTGCCGCAGTCGTCCTCCTTTGCCGCAGTCGTCCTCCTTTGCCGCAGTCGTCGTCCTTTGCCGCAGTCGTCGTCCTTTGCCGCAGTCGCTCTGATTTGCCGCAGTCATCCTCCTTTGCCGCAGTCATCCTCCTTTGCCGCAGTCATCCTCCTTTGCCGCAGTCCCTCTCCTTTGCTGCAGTCCCTCTCCTTTGCTGCAGTCCCTCTCCTTTGCTGCAGTCCCTCTGCTTTGCTGCAGTCATCCTCCTTTGCTGCAGTCATCCTCCTTTGCTGCAGTCATCCTCCTTTGCCGCAGTCCCTCTCCTTTGCTGCAGTCCCTCTGCTTTGCCGCTATCCTTCTCCTTCATCACAACCCTTCCGCCTAGTCCTTCTCATCTGTCAACATCCTTCTCCCTTCCCCCTTCCTCACAGTCCTTTCTTCACAATCCTTCTTTGCTACAGTCCTTCTCCTCTGCCAGAGCCTTCTCCTTTGCCACTGCCCTTCTCCTTTGTCATACTCCGTCCTTCCCCTTGACCACGGGCCTTCTCCTTGACCACGGGCCTTCTCCTTGACCACAGCCATTCTACTGAAAGTCCCAACGCAGCCAGATACAGAGAACTGCATATCTTATATGGTGTGTCCTGACCCTAGAGGGCATGAAGACGGACGGAAAACAAGATGGCCCAAGGACCGATTTTAAACCACATGAAACCGCCTTTTTGAACACATGGTACTTAAAGTGATATTATGCAGTAAAAAATGATAGTTGTTAGGGAGAATTCTCAGAAATGTGCTGATTCCCTTCTACATTAGAGACCTCCAGCTCTTTTGCTGGACTTTAGCACTTAATTTTAATCCTTGTGAGAGTGAGACCTCTTTCCCACTCTCTCATGTGTTTGTCTTTGATTTGAACATTGTTTCTTTTTGTTTTGGAGTCTGACAAACTCCATAGGCATAATCTTTTCAAATTGTGACACACAGCAGCCTCAGTGCAGTGGCACAGGGAAGTCCTTTAGATTTCCCAAAGATTTAAATACCTTCTCTTGGATAAACTACTGTTTCCAAGAGTAGTAAAGTGAAATTGACTTTACTTACCTTAGTGTGTGCTGGGTCTACAAAGTTACACAATCTTACATAGAGTTCTGGAGGGGTTACTGCACATCCCACTTCGTCTACTTTCTCTCTCATGTAAACATGTTTGTTACCCTTTCTACAATTAATGGCTGGTGGCAGTGGTTTAGTTTTTCTACCATTGTGTGTTTTTACCGCAGGCTGTGTTCGCAGCTTCAGTATAGCACCCATGGTGCCCATTTTGTCAAATTTCCCGGTCTTCTTCTTTTTTGCCATTTCTTGTTGCAAAGGTCTTTCTTGAGATTTACTCTGTGCGCCAACCCAGGTTTGGTCCCTTTATTCATTTTGTCTTTGGCGGGATTCACTGGTGAAGCCCACTAGTGGCTCCCGCATTTCTGGCAGGGCAGGAGGCGAGGGAGGTGCCCGAAAACTCCCCGTGCTTATTCTCCTTGGTTACAGGAATGCACCCAAAGGTGATTGGCCGGATGGCTGTCCTTGGAGGACAGCCACCCGGCTTTGTGAGTGACAGCTAGGCTGCAAATGAATGGAAGAGACTTGCATAAAAGGCGAGGTCTTTTGCAAGGGAGGAAGAGTCGACCACTGGACGAAGGAATCCGAAGAAGAACTTGGAAGAGAAGCTTGCTGCAACTCCTGGACCATTGGTTTGCCCGATGAAGCCCTGCAGCGGTGCCAAAGCTCTGAATTCACCTTGACTAGAGAAGCCCTGCAAAGGACGACTTCTCCCCTTGGGTTGGTGGGACCAGTCCACCCCAAGACAAACTTGACTGGAATCCCTCTCTCTGCTGGCTGTACTTCCATTGCTGCTTCAGGAACCGAGTGCCAGGGAACAGGAACACCAGAATCGAGTGCATCGTTTGGAATCCGGACCCGAGCTCCAGGAAGATCCTCTGGACTCCCTTGAAGCAGGGGTGACCAAGCCTGAGCCACCTCAACAGAGTGAGGAAAGCCCTCAAGGTATCCAAGAACCGCAGTGGTGCTATTCCCGAGAAGCTGAAACTGCTAAGTGCAGCTGATCTGAACTTTACCCATTGCTGCTGCCAAACCTTATCCATTGCTGCCGCCGACCTTCAAATTGTAGTGCAGGAGTCCCCAGACGTCATTCCTCTTGTTCTCATGACTGAGGCCCAGGAACAACAGGATCTGCCACAATACAACAGGAACAGAAGCCAGCTGGAACCATTTCTTCAGACCTAAGGTACTGTGAACTAAGGGTTACTAAACTCTTGTCTGTGTAGATTGCCTGTTCTCAGTTGAGACTTGCAGTTGCTGCCCTTTGCAGACTTGCTTGCAGCTTTGATCATCTCAAGCCTCTTAACTTGTGGCCCAACAGTAATTTCTTTTTCAAACAAACTCTCTATAACATTGTGCAAGACGTTTTACTTGCCTTCAAGTACTGCCTCAGCTCCCCTATTGTTTGCTCAATTGACATTGGCTGTCCTGGCTCCTTGAAGACTCTTCTAACCTCTGACTTTGTGTTTAACTATCCCTCCAAAAAGACATGCGTTCTTCACTTGTATAGCTGGGAAAGGGCTAATCTACATTGCATTGGGTGGGGGGGGTTCAAATGTGCTTACCTGTTTGAGAAACGTGTTAACCATTGTTTTTCTCCCCTAACCTTTTCCTTTTTGCCATAACTTCAGTTTTATCAATTCAGGGTGAAACGTGATATAGTAATGTCCACAGTGTCCTAGCTATTGAAGTAACCTCAGGGTGTAGGAAATCTGTGTGCCATCTCAAAAGGGTATCTACTTACTTTATTGAACTGAAGGAGTGTATTTTGATGTGAGTTTTTCTTGTTGCCAATTGCTCACTTGTAAAGAAGGCTTATTTTAAAACGGACTGTTAAATTAATAAATAATGATTTAATCAAGAAACCTTGAGAATAAGTGTTATTTGGATTCTTGTCACTGTGAAACTCTGTTACATGCCTACAGCTTGCATTGACCCCTCTTGAGATAAGCCTGGCTGTTCAGTTACTCTACCAACTTGTGTAGTACAGCCTTATACCAAAGGTTGGGTTCGGAATTTGCCAAGAGGTCAAGGCTGGTGTAGTCTCCCACAGGGTTACTACATACAATCTTGCTTAACAATAGTGCACAGAAAAAAGATAAAAACACAGTTCACTGACACCAGCCTGTCCTAGGTACATCAAAAATGCACAAAGTATGTTGCCAAACAAAAGTAAAGAAGGGATAAAATCCCCAGCATTCCACTATAAGGTGGATTTGCTACATTAAATCAAAATAGAAAAATAAAAAATAGTGCAGAGGAAAAGAGTCCCCCCTGTATTGGTAGCCTTAAGGGATCACCAGTGCCTCCAAAATAAATGAGTTGAGCGGTAAAGTAAAGTTAAAAAGGCTTTTGTTAGCTCCAAAGTTAGGCCACGGTTTACGACACACAAAGCTCCTCAGGGTTTCATTGAAATCCATGGTGGGAAAATGCAAAAAGAAAACTGTTCCCTAACAGTCAGTCTTCTTCCTCCTTTGTCACAGTCCATCAGTATTTCTCTGTGCCAGTCTTTCTTCTTTGTCACAGTTCTTCCCCTTGGCCACAGTCCTTCTCTTTTCCTTGGCCGTAGTCCTTCTCCTGTGCCACATTCCTTCAAATTATTCCTTTTACTTCATCATAGTCCTTCACCAGTCCATCTTCTTTGTCACATTCCTTCTCTGTGACACACTCGTTTGACATAGTCCTTCTCCTTCATCACAGCCCTTCTTCGTCAAAGTCTTTCTTCTTTGTCACAGTCCGTCATCATAGTCCTTTTCCTTTATCATAGCCCTTCTTCTTTGTAATGGTCCTCCTCTGTAAACTCCTCTCCCCTCACCATACTTTTTTGATGTTTGTGTAGTCCTTCCTCTTTGCCCTAGTCAGACTATCTTAGTCACAGTCTGTGAGTCACAGTCTCTATCTCTCTGCCTTCCTGCATCGATTCATCCATCTTTTCTTCTTTTCCCCCTCTATATGTCCCTCTTTGTCTCTCTCTCTGACTCCCCTTCTCTCTTGCCTTTGTTGTGTGGCAAAAGTTTTACAATATAACACAATACAGTATTATCATTTAAGCAGTTTTTGACCGACCCTCTTTGCGAGCACTGCACACACATCAGGAAAGGGACGGCAAACCGCTTGTAAAGTAAATAACATGGACAGAGCCACAAGATTTACCTTTCAGGTAGGGGAAGCAGGCTGACACAAAGGCAGAATGAGTCCCCACACATCTGTAGAAAATACACCATACTGATAAACTGAAATAAATATTCTTTTATTGAGTCACACATTGACATCAGGTCAAATAAGTACTTAAGGTATGATATATCTAGTGATAATAAGATACCCAGTATGTTATTAAAAACAGTAAAGGGCTCTTCTTACCCCTCTGCCTATGTATGGCCACAACCACAGGTAGGCATCCAACATAAATTAACACAGAGAGGTAGAACAATGGAAACCACACAATGCAACAAGCAGGTAAAGCCCCCTCCCGGCATGCGCAATTTAGTACTGTGTCCTAAAGAGGCAACCTACCACAAGTATATGTGAAAGACCCTAGACCTGGTGGTCAGCACCTAATACATACAAGTAGGGATAGGTAGAAAAGAGATCCAGACATGTGTCCCTACCAAAGACAAAAGTCTAAAAATCTGCAAGGCCTTCACCATCACTCTACATTAATTTAGGCCCTCTGGCGCATAGTATCAAAAGTAGTGCGGAGGAGTGTTGGATGTATTGTACCCCTGTCCTTTCTAGTATCTGTTGCCGCTGAGGAAGTCATCAGTCTTTCTTTCACCTCTATTCCTGACTCGACGTTGATGCCGTTCTTCAAAAACTCACTCTGGTCGCGCAGCGCACAGGAGTTTTGGCTGTATTGGACCCTTGCCCTTTCCAGCATCTTTCCAGCATCTGTTGCTGCTGAGGAAATCACCAGCCTTTCTTTTGCCTCTATTCCTGAGCCGGCATTGATGCCGATATTCAAAAACTCACTCTGTTCGCGGTGTGATGCGGACTGCGCACAAGTGTTGGCTGTGTTGCCTGGGAGGCCTGAAAACCGTGCTACATGGTTCCGGACAACACCACAGCTATGAAACCTTCGCTGGAGACCCTACACTTCTTCCCAATGCCCAGAACGAGGCTACAGCTAAAATCTCAAGTGAGCGGAATAACAGGGAAACCACATAAGAGACTGAAACAGCCTATGTCTGTCTTGCCGCTTCCCGAAACAACCTCCAAATGTGGATCCTTATCCACAATGAAAGACGCTAAAACTTGGTTACAGGATTCGGTGGTGGGGATTGAATGCACGGGTCTAACCAATGTTTTGAAAGGAAAGAAATTACCTAAACCGAACATGGGTCCCCAAAGCGAAAATCAATCTATAACCCACCAACCTTCAGGCGAAGGAACATACCAGACGATTTGCCACTTTCGAAGCTTACAAGATCGTGTTCTACGAATAACACTATTGCCCTTGACCTAACGGATGCTGAGCTCTTGTTAAGTGAGCCACCTACAACCAATTTCGACATAAATCATGCAGACTTCGCTTCTAAACCAGAGAACAATTCCGATCTAGAGACTGGTGAAATAGCTCTTGTTAAAACCCAGGATCCCGGTTACAGCATTTTCGAGGAACTACCACTCTCGTCTGTGATCCAACAACGGACTCCCACAGGAGATCGGATAGATGGTCTCCTAGAAACCAACGCAAGGTCAGTGCCGACCGTGGCCATTAGTGATCTCTCAAAAACACTGATATACGGCATAGAACGCTTCCTGACAACAGTAACCAAGTCACCATTGGACTGAGAAAATTCTTCAAACAAACTGATACCTGACAATGTCTCTGTTAAATCGGATGAAGGAGAAATCTGAGATATAACGACAGATGCATAGTCTAAGGCATCTAGTTGTCCTCCGGTTTCGATGAGACTGTCTAAGAAATCACTGATGATTGTTGTTCAATATTCTCCCAAAAAAGTATTGAACCTTCTAGGGAAAGATCTACAACGTCTAATCTCCTTTCCTACTGATTTGGACGCACAGCAACCCACTACAAGTCCACACAGGATTTATTATTGGCACCTTCTTTGGACGATTCCATCTTTTCTTCAAAGCCTATTGAGGAACCAAAACAGGGCCCAAATTCGACTGCATTTCAATCACAGAGCAATATGATGGGTATCTTGACCATCTCGCTAGCACCATTCTTGAAGTTATGAGTCTATAAACGATAATGCAAAGGACCAGGCAACTCTTCTTGCTATGATTCATTCAAAAATCATTTACATTGAGTCCTTTATTACAAAGCTACACTATAGAGTAGACCATGAAGCAGCACGCACAAATATGATTAAAAAAAACTCCAAGATGCATTAGATTTAGAAAGAGCTGACAAAAAATGCTTGCTGAATTCAGTCCTGAAACTGTTACAATTAAAGTAATTGGTACAAACTAGAAAGGCAGCTAGATCAACTATGCCTTATCTAGATTTATCCAATGTCCTGAAGGACTGTACCAAACCAGATGATTTACTAGCTGTCCCACAATTTAATGGACAAAACAAAGCCTCCAGAGCTCTGAAATTAGACAAATCGATCTCGACACCATCCAAATCTCAAGCTGAAGTACTTTCTGGACGGGATTCTGCGATAGGTATTAAAAACGCTGTTCGAACTTCAAGGAAGGCGGTAGAGACACCGGGGACAGAACCTTTTTCAATTTCCCCACAAACCCAATCTCTGTCCAATACTACAACGGACCAGCAATCCTTTTTGTATCTTTCAAAAAGTATAAAAGAAAGGAAACTCAATCTCATCTAGAGAGACGCGCCAGAGAAAGAAATCAAAAACTTGCCACTGCCCAAGGGTAAGAACTCTAACAGTGCCTGCGTGTATATTAGAAATTTGGCGACTCTTTCGGACAAATCTTCACTTCTCTAATAAAACCAAAAAGCAGTCTCCTCTCAGAAAACTTCTGACCCACTCACTGAGTCCTGCTCCTTGCAAAATTCCGAACTCCTGTGACCCCAGAGGGGCCAAGGATGTGGACATTGATGAAGATTGTTTGAACTGCTCGGTCTACATGATTGATGAAGATGAATTTTCTGACAAGATAACTTCCCTGTCAGCCTTGTTGGAGATACAACTCCAACCTACGAAACAAAACATTCAATTAGACCACCATGTTCCTCAGAGAACCAACTTGCCCATGAATGCAATTCCGCCTGTAACAAGTGGGAAGATAACTCTGCCTCACCACCCCTTAAAACTGGCTAGTCCATTTCTGACGCTGGAGAAAAGACAAGAATCAGCCTTATTAAAGAGTCGCTCTATGCATAACCAGGATGGGACTGAACCAAAAGTGGGGCCTAGCTCGGCACACAAGATAAAATCTGTGTGGATGCCAAGATTGACTAAGAAGGAGGGATCTAACAGATTGCAAGAAAAAAAGCCTGCTTGATACAGCCCTGTCACAAACTTGGTTGGAACCTGCATGGTAACTTTGGAACGTTAATTAACACAAAAGATAGTTTAATTCTGAACCGTTTCGATGCTCTAAGGCTACTTCACAATATACCCCTGCTCCACTTTCTTCATATAACAGACATTGTGATCACGCCTTGAAACACTTGTGTATAGGCGCGTTATAAATGCCATATCATATCATAGTAGAATTTCCGGAAGAACATATACCGGATATCGTAATTCTGCACTTGCGATCAAATCACGTTAAGACTTCCCTATTGGAAATGACTCACCTCCTGCTCCCGATGGTTTTTTAATGCGCAAATTTGTCAACAAAACAAGAAAGGAAGATACGTTCTGTTTTTGATCCAACTTTCCATGCGAGATTTCATGTTTCTAGTACAGAAAGGAGAAGAAACTGCTAACCAACTTTCAAAACCAAAAGACACAGGGATAACTATAACTTGAACGCTAACAACGAGAAGAAGATGGAGAATGGCGATTGCCTAAGAAGACCACAAGGCCTATTGAAGACCATTTACCAACAAAGACCTTACCGAATGTACTATTACTTGTGCGAAGGACAAGGCCCAAACAACTTGGATAGGATAAACCAAAAGGAGGCTTCTCGTACTAACCAACAAACATTTTATTAACCACGAGCGGCCAGCAGCGGGGTGGTTTTCTGGAACATGAGAGGCTTTATGCATTTACAGACGGATTGTGATCTACAATCAGATGAGCTGGACATAATTTGCTTTCAATAGACCTGGCTTCTTTTGGCCCCTTCACTAGACAGCTACACCTCATTGTTTACTCCGGCCTACAGAGAGGTTACTGGTCGCCCGGCGGCAGGCTTACTCACCTTTGTCAAAAATGGAAACTGTTTGAAAGTCTAAATCCCTTTGTTCAAGTCATCAGCGTTAAAGAGGTTTTCGACCTGGAACCCCGACGAGTGAATCCAGTGATAACTTCCAAAACGGTGTTTATCAATATGATAAGGTCCGCATTAGACAAATGGACCCAGCATTTCAACCCGCATTATACAATTCTAGTGGGTGACCTTAATTGTTCTTGCGTGACAAAGAAACAGGCCATTTCACCCAAAGAAAAGAGCGATGCACTCCAAAAGTACTTAGAGCTTGCGACTGTCTAGAGCTGATGCACTCTAGTGATCTCCATATTCTTAAAGGCCAAACGTTGGGAGATCACCTGGCAAGAGCAACTTGGTATAATGGAAGTGTATCTAGTATCCCGGACTATGTCTTTGTTTCAACTTCACTTATTCAGGACATTACTTCTTGAAATAAATCGGTAGACCTCTAGCGACCATTGACTACTAAAACTTAAATAGAAGAGTCTCCAGCGGCCTACCCCAACCAACACAAATGGCGTCCATCGAACTAACACAAGGAACTTATCGACTTAGAATGAAGCATCAAGATATCATAGCATTTTCTAAAAGTGATTTCAATCTGCTTAGAAAGAGAAATAATGTAATATATGTCCCGCTACTTCTAGAGTTTGTGAACCATCGTAAAAAGCCTATGCCATTTGACCATAGACATAAATATTCATTTGATGAACAAATTAAACTGGAGAAAAAACATCTGAAAAAAGAACTAAAATACCCAAGTCACCATTGAGATACCCACTGCCTTGCTCTGAAGAATAAAGGGAACAAAAATATAAGAACTGGCTGGCGTTTATAAAGCTGAGATTTTCCAGAAAGAAGCTGAACGCATGCAATCTCATCCCCAAAAAAGATCAACTTGGCAAATGCTTAATGATACAGGGATTTTGCGTCTATCTCTAATGATAAATGTGGTCACTGAGGAAGCATGGAGGGATTTTTACCAATAACATTTTAGCCAAAGAGGCTGTGTAAAACAGTTGCCTCTCACTAAAGAACTAGTGGACATGTAAGTGTTAATCAAAAAGGCAAATCACTCTAGAGACTGGGGCCCAGATGGCCTCACAAATTCAACAATTAAGGCATCCCCCGAACTTTGGATCCCTTTTTGTTTTTGAGATATTCATGAGAACGGGAGAAATTCCAGCCTCTTTGAGATCAGCGATACGGTTCCTATTTAAAAGCGAGGTGACAGGATGGATCCCACCAACTATTGCCCGATAGCGCTTTTGGACTCGTTGGGCAAACTATTTGCGGCTTTTCTACTTAAAATAATGCAGAACTGGATGAAAACCGTGGAAAGAGAGGACCCCAGACAGACAGGATTCGCCAAGGGCATGGATACAGATCTGAACCTTTTCTTGATAAACTGTTTGAAGGGGAAAAGCCTTTAACAAGAAGACTAGAATTTACGTGGCATTTGTTGACTTAGAAAGGCTTTTGACAGTGTGGATCATCGATTACTATGGAACAAAATGGAGTCATGGAATTGTCCTCCAGATTTGCTAGAGTCAATCAAGACACTCTACGAAGACACTACTGTACAAGTTCGGCTCAGCTCCCAGGGTTTGCTGACAAAGTCCATTAACACCTTTGGCGGCCTAAAAAAGGCATGCAGCTTGGCCCCTACGTTATTTAGTTTGTTCCTTGCAGACATTGGAGAGTCCTTGGACAAAATCGGAGGATTCCTGCATAAAATAGGTGGCCAGAGTGTGGCAAGACTCCTGTTTGCCAACGACTTAGTGCTGGTCGATATGACACCTATCGGCCTCCAGCGGTCCTTTGATGCCCTTACTGAATACATGGACAAAAATGGATTGGCAATGAACATTGCAAAGGCTACCACTGTGATATTGAGCCCTCGAGGGCTAAGATCTATTTCCTCCCTCAAATGGTATGTTAAGAAAAATACCCTAGTGCGAATCCAACAGGTTATCTATTTGTGGGGCCTTATTAACAACAGGAAGCTGGATACTCCTCGCCAACAAGCTTTGAAGACAAAACTCAAAACCTTGATAGCCCAGGGTAGGCTGGTACAGAAGAAATATGGTCATTTTTCCATTTTGCCTGTTCTAACTTTTTTCAAAGCAAAGGTCACTTCAGTCTTAGTATATGCAGCCGAGAGATTTCCTCTTACTCCGTGGAAAATATGGTCCTCCTTAGAAGGACCGTGCTGGAAAAAAAATCCTGAAACTCCCAAAGCTAGTCCCAATCTCGGTTATTCGGTTTGAATTGGGAATAATCTCTCTACAGGCAGGATCAACATGGAAGACATTGAGTTTATATCACAATTGTCTCCTGCCCCATCCGCCTAAGCCCTATCTCATCTTGGTGCTAGAATTGAAGAATGGGGGGAACCATTTAGTAAATGAGTGGGGTAGTAGCTGCCAGAAATATCTGCAGCACCTCCAGATCGACTTGCAAGATCTAATTACTAACCCGGCAAAGGTAAAGTGGAAGTTGGCGGGACGATTGGATTAAAACTCGATGCAATGTCCTCCTACAAACTGCAGACTGCAATGAAAGATGAACATAAGTCGTGGGGTGTCCTCCCAAAATACTTAACTAAGTTCCCTAACAAATGGTACAGGAACCAGATCATGCACTTTAGGATGAATTTGTTGCTCACCAACCAGATTCTTAAGATCTATAAACAAGTTGCTTCTACGGACAGCAGATTTTGTTTGAAAGAAGAAGAGACAGACTCACTGAAGCATATTACTCTGTTCTGCCCAAGCTTGACCGAATTACGTACAAAATATTTGGGCCAGGCAGTTTCTGAAAGGCAACGTGCGGATGCGTACACCTTTTGTTGGCTTTCCTTCAAGCAGGGCAGCATTTTTTGACTATCTTTCGACTGATGGAAGTTTTTTTAAAGAAATCTTTTAAACGAATGTTAAGTGTTATCATTGAACACCATGGGATTTTGACAATGGTGTGATGTATTGAATTCATTTGATATAAGGAAATGCTGACTGTTTTGATGATAAATGGTTTGTTAAAAACTAAACATCATGAGAAAAAATTAAAAAAATTAACATTTCCCAAGGCTTTAACCAACACTCCACATCAATTAAGACCCTCTGGGGCATAGTATCAAAAGTAATACAAATGCGCACATGATGATACATCATAGCCAATGAGGGTACGAAACATTTACAAACTATAGCCAAAGGCGTCCAAGAATTAACACTATATTTTAGCAACATTTATGTTGGCAATACAGTTCAGGGGAACATATTTACAGTGTCGCTAAAATTAGCTAAAGTGTTAGAATCCTTTTTATCATTGGAGGAATGCAAACCATGACTTTAAAAATGCGTTGCAAATCGCTGATAAGTACTAAAAATTATTTTATTTATTTATACTTCAATTTGATACAGTTAGACTTTACACATAAAGGAAAATAAAAACATAATAACAATAGACATACAAAATATAAAGAATTCAAATACAGTACAATTCAGAATTCTAAATTCCAGATTCAAGACTCTTGCTTCTTAACATACGTGAGATACAGAATAGGATTCAGAATTCAAAATTCAGAAATTCATACATAGTTTTATGCAGGATTGACACTCCATAATTCCAGGCACACAAGCAAACGTTCAGACAGACAGACAGGCAGATTTAGATTTCTGAGCAGCCACACAGGAGAGAGAGTCATCCTGGCAATACAATGCCACACATGCCAGCTGAATTTCCGGGACAGACCAGATCGGCGGAGAGGACCATACCCATGTAAAGGTCTACATAAGATGCCACCAGCTGTTAAAATGATATCCAAACACGATAGAGGGCCAACTGCAGGCTCTTGTTTTCTGTATTCAAACACCAAAGCCAAAAAGCCCTCTCACTAAGTGAGGGCAAGTGGTGGACACATAAATGCCTACATTTCAGTCAATCATAGGAAACATAATGGGACACTCTGTCAATATGTGCTTTCCAGTTTCGGGGCAATCGTGGTTTTTGCACAATCGACAGAATCTTTCAGTCCATTTCAATTTCTTGGCAGGCCCAGTATTCATCAGGAGAGGCAAACTATTTATACGGAAAAGCAGTAGAAACCTGCGGACGGTTTTCGAGGGACACAACATAAGATAACGCTGCGCTCTCCAAGGGGTATATAGAACAAAGGATGTGAACCCATAAGACTTCAGGCTCTGGAGCTGGGCATGATCCTTTACTCTGTCCCAATCCAGTATTTTCCCCTTGAACTCCTTACGGAGTTCCCGGTAACCACGTTCCCAGTTAGGGGCCCAGCCGAAAGTGCTGAAAATACTGGACTTAGCAAACCCATACTGTACTTTGTTTACCATGTCTGAGCCCAACAATCTTAATAGGTCACACTGTGGATTGGTAAGGGCCTTCAAGTATAGTAGACCATGTTTCAGTAGGAGCGTGTTAGTCATCGAGCAAATAACCAATTCCAGGCTGATTATTTCCATCGTGATACGGGGTGAGGGCAGTATTCGACGCCTCAACCCTGCAGACTTTTTAGTGAAGGCAGCAATTAATACGGTTCGTTGCATTGCCTTCCTTTCTCTGGCAGCTTGGCTTGCAGGATAGTTTCTTCTACTCTCCAACTCCAACTCCACCCCAAGGTACCTATAGCTCACAGTGAAATCTACACATGTACCCTCCATCAGAAGTGCCCGGGCGGGCTACTCTTTTTTTTAGTAAAGAGCATAACCTGGGTCTTTTGCCTATTGATGACTAGCTTGTTTTCATATGCTTAGCTCCAAAGCCCCTCTGCTAGCTTTCTAATACCCGCAAAGGTCACGTCCATAAGGACCAGGTCGTTGGCATAAGCAAGGTATTTGATGGGCGCTGAGCCAATCGTGGGCGGAAAAGTGTCCAGCCTCTCAAGAGTTTCTGGAAGGTCAGCTAAATACATATTAAACTAGCATGGGGCCAATATACACCCCTGTTTTAACCCCTCTAGAGCTGGCCATAGGCCTTGATAGTGTCCCTTCATTGTCCAGCCTCACCTGCACAGTATTATCAGAGTGATGGAGTTTTATAAAGTGTGATAGTACAGGTGGACAACCCCTGGCTGCTAGTTTAGCCCAAAGCCTCTCCCTGGGAACCAAATCATATGCGGACGTGAAGTTCACAAACAGTGCGTACAGACCATGGCCTCCCCTAATTCTTGTGCCCTCAATTAATGAATCCATAGCCCTCATATTATGTATAGTGAAGCAGTCTGGCTGAAAGCCCGTCTGGAAGTGATCCAGCATCCTATTGGAATCTGACCATGTCTGTAGGCGATCCAATAGGGATAAGTATTGCTGATAGCCAGGAGATCAGGATCTTGCCTTCCCACATCATCTTCTTGTACAGAATTTCCAGAATCTTCACCCAGTGCTCAGGAGCATTTTTAGCACCACAGCTGCCAGGTACTTAAATTATAGTTCTTGGTCCAGAGCACACTGTACCCATTGTGGGTACAGGAAAAATGTCCAGGCCAGGTAAGTGCCCACATAGTCGATTTAGGAGAGTTCCAGAGCAGGTTGAAAGTTCCATAAGAATTGTTCTGAAACATTTTCTTTTTTGAACCTTTCTCTCCATAGATTTCCATAGAACCTATATGTTATTCTTGTTTTGAAGGCTGTTCTGACTTTTTGGAAGTCAGTAAAGCCGTCTGCTGTACTTCTACTGTACTTCCTTTGCCTGTTTGGTCATTCTTATGGGGATACTGACTAGGCTGTAACACTGTCAGTACTGAGAGACTATGGGCCACATTACGAGTAAAAAACCGGCATGCTGGTGCTACCGTTTCTGCTTCTGGAATCAACGGTAAATTCCGATTCAGCGTGTGTGGACATTCCGGCATGCCGGAAACAGTAGCACCGGCATGCCTGCAATGGCCCCAAAAGCCCCAATACCGGCATAGATGATGCCCCAGACACCGATTCTGGCACCTACGACGCCGTAATTACTGGCACCAGAAACGTCATCATCGCGCCGGAACCGGAAATGCACCGGTGGCCATCTTTAAAACGCAATCCATTGCAATCCTTTTTCTACAGGAGTCTAACTGGAAAACCAAGTAGATACCGACAAAGAAGAACATGTCAGTTAGGCAAGGCGCCGCCCATCACTGCAAACCATGTTTCAGCGAGCAGGAGCTCAACATGTTGGCAGACACACTTGTGGGGCATGCTGATGTGGTGTTCTGCGCTGATCTGCGGCGGCCAGCACAACTAAAAAAAGCCATTTGGGAGGAAGTGGCCCGCAAAGTCTCAGCAGTGAGGACAACAACCCGGACTGTCTGAGATTGTCGGAAGAGGTGGGACGTTCTACATCTCCGTGTCCACAACCTCCTCGCTGCAGAACGCAGCCTGGGGCTGGCAACAGAGGGTGGTGCGTCATCCCCCATCAAACTGCAGGCGTGGGAGGAGACCTGCAGCACCATACTCCAAATATGGAGAGCATAGAGGGAACAGGAGATGCAGAGACGGGAGCAGCAACATCCGATGATGAGGGTGATTGTCCCTTACCGTAATCCCAAAGTCACAGCACAAACCTTCTATCCCCAATGCCAATGGTGAAGTCCAAATGTCAAGTAAGTGGCACCAGGTTCCTGCTGCATTTCCACCCACTGTAATCCTCCTTCCACACAAGTACAATGTACCTGCCAGGAAGACAAGCAACAAACCCCACTGACACACCCCACATGTCCCCTGGATTCCCCACACAAGTACCATCTGCATACACACAGACACACAGCACTGTCCAACTGCTGCCGTCACCACCGTGCCACCACATGGTCAAAGCCACCTCATCTCAAGATGCACAGATCACCGGCACCAGTTGCAGACCTGTCACACCCACCATGTCCCTGCCTGCAGAGGCAACATCAATGCATCAAAGTACACAATGGGAATCAGTTTGACAATCAAACTCCACATGGCACACAGCCCCTGAGGCATGGCCACAATACCCAAGCCACTAGACACCAGTACCCCAATCAACAGACACTGCGCATTCCATGGCCGCACAGCAAGGATGCTCCCACACTGGGTCCCCCACACATTCATGTGTGCACCATGCCAGGCCCTCCACCATGTCCATGACAATGCACATGACTCTGAATGTACTAGCATCGATGTATGTCAGATGGATTCACACCCATTACTAATGCCCTGCCTCACTGTCCTCCACAGGCACATCATCTGACAGCGAGGGTGAACATGCCACCACCTCCTGGTCCACCGCTGCACATCGCTGCCGCTGCGAAACAACCGCCTCTAGCCAGGAGCCAGCCACCTCCACCGCAAGACCTGAGCGTGCCTCAGCATCTTTCGCACAGCCCCCCACCACCAGGAAACACATGCTGCCCAGCAGCCCGAGCACCCACCAACACCTGCCAGCAAGGCCCCCCGGCAGTCCACAACACCTGCCAGCAAGGACCCCTGGCAGTCCACAACACCTGCCAGCAAGGACCCCCCGCAGTCCACAACACCTTGCAGCAAGGACCCCCGGCAGTCTACAACATCTGCGGCCAAGCAGGCACATCAGCCGAAAGATCCTGAATCCCCAGTGCACAGCCTGAAGGAGGAGGCAGAATCCCCAGTGCACAGCCTGCAGGAGGAGGCAGAATCCCCAGTGCACAGCCTGCACGAGGAGCCAGAATCCCCAGTGCACAGCCTGCAGTAGGAGCCAGAATCCCCGCTACACAGGCAGGCGACCATACATGTAACACCAACAGATGGCCCTGGAGCACACAGCACTGTGGATGCCAGTGGGCCGGACACACATAGTGACATTGGACATGAGGACGAAGCTGTGTTCACTCCCCCATGGAAGAGCGGCAGCAGGCAATGCACGCCTTGATCACCCAGTACCGCACAGAGGCACAACTGACGCGGTAGACTATGCAGGACTCCATGTGTAACATGGGACGGATGCTCGGCAGAGCCACGGAGGGTGTGTACCCCCTGGCGAGGCATGTGCGGGAGGGGAATGGAGTGATGTCTACTATGTCTGAGTCCATTAACAAGTTAGTGAACGCTATAGCCGAAAAACGGCACATCATCACCCCACTCGTCCAATCCTCAAGCACGAAACCAACCAGTTTGATCCAGAGTAGCCATCTGTGTTGGTCACAGCGACTTAATCTGCCACCAGAGGCTCACCTCCATCCTCAAACAAGGGCTTGTAAATAGGCCAAGTGACTACTGCATGTGGGGAGGTAGTAGTTGGGAATGGGTAGTGGGGAGGGGGTGTTGGGGTGGGGTGTTGGGGTATTGGGTGTGGTGGTAGTGGGGGAGGGGGTTTTGGGTCAATTTAACGGGGTAGAAGTGTTAGGTATAAAAGTTCTAATTTGTACATAGTTTATCCTCGTTCAATACACCTGGTGTCTAAATCAAACATGACTGGACATTGATTCTTGAGTGTGTGTCAATTTAATAATGTACAGTGCCCAGTATGACCCATGCCCAGTGTTGTGTATTCTCCAGTCCATCAAAAGTAGTGGTCAATTAATTCTTGACGTGTTGCACATCCATCAATGCCATTATGGCGCTGATGAATTCCAGCATCTCCTTCATCCTCATTCTCAAGTCGCATCATGTCCATGTCAAGGGGGACGTTGCGCCGGCTGCACATGTTATGTAGCATGCACATACTAGTTTGATTTTTCCCACCTTCTCTGGCCCGTAAATGAGAGTCCCCCAACCCCCCGACCTGCTGAGGCAGCGAAACCAGGCCTTCAACAGGCCAAATGACTGGTCGATGGTGACACAAGTGCGTGCATGTGCGCGGTTGTAGTGCTCTTCGTGCCTGTTGTATGGTTGCCTGATGGGGGTCATGAGCCAGCCCATCAGGGGATACCCGGCATCACCTGCATGGGAGCAAGAGAAAGGGTACTTGTGATTTATTAGGTCATTCCATGTTAGCAATGGCTGTACAGTGTTCATCATAAAATGCAACTAAGCACATAGAATCATAACTGTACATGGCATGTATCATTCTCTATGAAACCCGTAAGTGAACTTAGGGCTGATCCATGGGTGGGTGGGGATGGGTGCAGTTGCTGTCTCATGGCCCATTCAAAGTGAACCTGCAATCTCACAATTCAAGTACAACAGACCACAATGGTATTCGTTTTCAATATTCTTTTACCATTGGAAATGGACTGTGCATTTACAGTGTCAACTCACACATTTGCCTAATTTGCTACATGTAATACAGTGGTATCCCCAGTATGCATTCAACATATATAGGTCTCCATGTACATGTCCATCACCACCTTCCCCAGTTTGACTGGGTCTGATCTCCGTTGGTAGAATGCATCACGGGTGAAGGGTTACGTTACTGTGATACGGCACGGTGGGTGTTAGAATGGTGGAATGAAGCGACATTGGATGTGTCCCGCAGCTCTCAATCATATCTTGGTGGTGCTCAATAATTGTTTTTTGTTTTAATTTTCATACTTGACCCATTCTACTTGGAGTTTTTTCAGTGTGGCAGATGGTTTTCTCTCTGGCGGAGCATCATGACTCATCATTTGCGTTGCTGAGATCATGTATTTAATGCATTGCCACTGAAGAGTGGTGCTTTGTGGTACATGTGGTTTGTGTTTTGAGATGTTCCTGATACATGTGCTGGTGTGAGAACTGTGTCTGTAGATTGCATGTAGACACAGGTGTGAAGGCCTTGCACATCTGCATGCATTAACTGTACTGCACATTCTGTTACATTTACATAAGTCACAGTTCAGGGCACCCAGTACACTGTGTGTGGTCCTTTTCCATTCAATGTGTGCGGTTCCATGTAGGGCTGGTTGGGAATGGTGCCGTTGCTTGGTCTAATTCCTCATCTGACTTAGTCTTCTATTGCCCTACCCAGTCTCTCGGCACTTCAATGCATACCGGTTGATGTTAACAGGTTTTTGCAGGAGTGATGATGGACTAATGCCATGTCAAGGGGGACGTTGCGCCGGCTGTGCACTTGTGCTCCTCATGCATGCATTCACCCAGCAGACAGCTTGCCTATGCTGTTCATACCCCCCCGAACCTCAATTCAACGCCCCTCATGGCCCACCCAGCAGACAGGTTGCCTATGCTGTTCATACCCACCCCCATTCAACACCCCTCATGGCCCACCCAGCAGACAGGTTGCCTATGCTGTTCATACCCTCTCACTCCCCCCCCCCATTTAAAACCCCTCCTGCACCTGTGGTTAGACTCACCCAACAGCCATTTACGATGTCCAGCGTGTCATGCCATGTAGTGGGGCAGCGTGGAGTTGCGCAGCACCATGACACCATGTGTCAAGCCAGGGATTATTGCACAGCAATGCATGATTATTTTGCGTGCATCGCACACTATCTGGACATTCAGGGAATGGTACAGCTTTCTGTTGCAGTACACTACCTCCACAGCATGCCGGACAACCAGCTCCACATGTGTGCAGTCAAGCACACCTATTACATTTGGCATGCCTGCAAGTGCATGGAATGCTATTTTGGTAGCATTCACCTCCTCTGCAGTCCGTGGTAAGCTAATGTGGTCGCATACGTGGGACAGGAGTGCAGCTTGCACCTGGGTGAGCACACGGGAGAAACAGGGTTGGGTGATTCCATGCAGCTGCTGCACTGTGTGCTGATAAGTGCCTATGGCAAGGAAGTGTAGCACAGACACTACCTTCAGCAAGGGGGGGTTGGCTGTCTGGATGTTGATTAGGCTCACTTGGTCATCATGTATGAGGTCCACTATTGTGGTGATGGTGTCCCTGTCCAGCCGGTACAGGGTGTGGATCTGGGCAGGGGTTAGATTGAATGGGCTGACCCTTAGGCGAGGGATTGGTGGCTGCCTGCAGGGTACAACTGCCTGCACAATGGCCATCTGCTGGCCCATTCCCGCCCTCCTTCTCCTCCTGCACCTCTGGGCATACTCTGGCTCAATGCCTCCTCAAGGAGTAGCTGTGCATGCATGTCCTCCAGCTACAGTACTGCTAGTGCTAATGGTAGCATTGTGGATTTGGGAGGGGTGTGGTGTGTAGGAGTGCTCCTTTTGAGCTGTGCCAGACTCCATTGCCTCCACCGGTGCTGATTGTGAGCACCTGTGGCAGGTTTCCACACACCAAATTCCTATTCACGGTTGATCCGCGATGCCGGTGTTTACGGCATCATTTTATCCATTATTACCATCACGTCGATGCCTGTATTTGCATGTCTGTGCACCTCTTAATGTGGACTTGATTGCGGCATGCCGGTTTCACTGGCACAGCTGCCACATGTCAATGCTGATACCGGCAACGGTGTGGCCAGCCATGGTGGGTCGATGCCGATCACACCGGCATTGTGACTCGGAATACTCTGTTCCGGTAAAGGGTACCGGTACAGTGATACCGGCATAGTTTTTACCAGACCGGCAACCTTGTAATGAGGCCCACTGTCTATGATTATTCTATTTTTGCAATTGCACCTACCACCTTGCAGTGAAGTGCTGTTAGGATACTTTGTATTCGTATACCTTTTTATATAATAACTGTTTGCCTACTTTAACAATGTGCCCCTAGAAAAGCAGTTGGCAGCTGTCCTGATTTGTACAGTTTTTGTGATATTCTTCCTTGCACTTTTGCGTTTACCGCGAATGGCTAGCACCCTAAAATGGCCGTGCCTCAAGGTTTTTGCTTGTTCTTTGGCCTTCTTCCGCCTTTCCCGGTCAGGAAATGCCACATATTGTAACCCCTTTCCTGGTGAAAGCTGCTGCTTTGGCGGGCAAGTGGGCTTTGTGTGTGTGACCAGAGAAGGGGGCTGGGAATGTCTGGTCCAAGTCCATGTTGCAGATGCTTACCATTGGTGGGCGTGGGCTAGCTCTGAGCCTGAATCTTGGATTAAAGGAGAGCTTCTGCAGCTATAATACAGATCATCGTTGGAACAAAGACTTCTACAAATAAGAGCAACCGGCTTACTCCCTAAGGACGGCTCATACAGCTGACCAGCATCAACTACAGTGATTGGCCCGGTGAAGCCCTGCTCCTCTGCCTGATCTCAAAAGACCCTCATTGATGCTTCGACCTTTGGACCAGTGGGCTGACTAGCTCCCTGTTGGGTTACCTCGCACCGCAATTGCCATTCTGAGCAGAGTGTAGGGACTTGAAAGATTTCAGGTTATGCCAGAAGTTGCCTGTCCTCGCATATTTAGCCATCTCACGACAACGGAAGCTGAGCTGGGGCTGCTTCTGTGTGGAAGATTGCCTGCTGCTGCCTGCCCGTGGTGACCTCTGCTGGAACAATCTCTCTGCAATCCAGTGACGTGTCCTGAAGGGTCTGCACGGCCCCCAATATGCATCTTTTCTTCCTTTGGGGGTCTTCTTTAAGAAGTTGTCTGTAACTCTCTGGTGAGAACCACAACCGGCTCCAGACATGAAAAAGTGACTTCTGCATCCGTGACCCCTGGACTTCGTTCACCCGAAACAAGGACAGAAGATTGTGTACCCAGAAAATTCCACAACCCCTCTAACCCCTATCCCTGTTTATTTTATGGGAAACTACAACTCCCATAATTCCTCCCCACCTCTTCTTGACAAAAGTACTGCACCGAGGAAGATGAGGAATGAGGACAGAAGGATTACCTCCCCGAACTTGCACAGGCCCTGCCCCTCTAAAGAGGCCAGGCATAGTCAGGCACGTAACTCTAATAATGTACACCTGCCACTTATTAAGTCTCCCTGTGAAAATAAAAGGTGATGCGCACAGACACACTTTGAGCAAGACTGGGTACGTGAAGGAACAGCTCTTCCGAGGCTGAAGCAAACCAGGCTGTGGGAAGTTGGAAAGCCAATGGGCTGATCAGCAATTGAGAGGATCAAGAGAAAGCCAAGCAAGATTTCTAAGCTTTCGGGAAGCCGCAGGTTTTCGAAAGGCAGAGCCGAGCGAGCGAAGGAAAGAAACCTTCAGGGTGCCAGGGAGTGGCCCACGATCCTCCTGGGTAACAGCAGAGTTGGGGAGAAGCTAAGGAGGCGTTGGTAACGGCCTTGAGCTGCGAGGAAAAGATGGAAGACATTCATTTAACACAACCAGAGAGTTATCGAGCACAACAAAAGTCTGGTTGCTGTTGAAGGGAAAAATGACTGATTTGAAAGGTGAAGGTTGCGTGTTAAAGCAAAAGGTTACAGAGTAGCAGAGTGGTCCTGCGAGAGCAACTCGCACATTTGAAAGTCTTTGTGAAATGTTGTGAACTTTCGAAAGATATTACAAGCGGAGATCAAAGGAAAGAAAGTTAAACAAGTAGAAAAGGAAATATGTGAAATGTGCAATACACCATGTGGTAAAAGCAAAATATAAAGAACAGTGAAAAAGGCCAAAAAGGCAAGTGAAAATGTACAAGAACTACAAGTACCAAGAGGCATTGGTGCTATAAGAGAAAACTGTGAATTGAAGAAATATGGAAAGAGTTGTCAAAGTGGTCATGCAGAGGTTCATGTAAAGTCCAGTTTTCGAAAGTCTTTGACAGTGATTGATCATAAACAAACATGGGGAAGGGAACCCTCACAAAGAACAAGACCGTCTCGAGCCCGGCAGAAGGAAGCTTATTCAGTGAGTGATAAGGTAAAACCAGACAAGCTTGAGCTCGGCAGAGAGAAGCCTGTACAGAACTGTGAGACATTGAGAACAAATGAACTGTAAATTGATGACAAGGCGCGAAGCCTAAGAAAGTGATTGAACTGCCAAAAGTTGAAAGCCTAAGATTGAACTGTTGAACTGTACCAGTAAGATAAAGTGTGCAAGACTATTAGAACTGTGCCATCCACCAAACCTTTGTTTATTAATAGACTCTAAACCCGTGGGGTTAAACCTGGGGAAGGGAATTTCCTTTTGAAACACTATTTTCATTTTGTATTCCCTTAACACATTTTGTCATTTTGAGAAGGAGGGCAAGGTTACATTTTTTTTTTTTTAGTATAAGCCATTTTATTTTGACTATACTGACTGGGACTATTTTGTTTGTTTTAATGACTGAGACTACTGCCATTGTAGATATAGGGCAAGATAGGCAGTTTCCAAACCCCTTTGAGTTAAATTTGCATCCATTGTGTCAGTGTCTGCTTTTGATACCATGCCTTCCTCACATATGGTGTCAGGAGCAGAGGCGTAGACCGGGTAGGGCCTGAGCGGGCAAGGCCCACCCAAAATCTGTAAATGCCCACTCAGCAGCACTGTGTGGGCATTTACAGATGTTAATGCCACTGCGGTGGGTCCATCTACATTAGCTTCAGGTCCCACTTGTTAGACAATCCTGGCTATGCCTCTGGTCAGGAGTGGGACGTGACTCTTATCAGCACCATTCAACGCCATCACCGCCATCCTAGGGAAGTCTAGCGATAACCCACCCAGCTCACTCTCACACATGCCTTGCACTTTACATGTAAAGTCAAATGTACCCAGCCAATCCAGAATATCCATTTTTACACCATACATGCCTAACAAATCTTTTGGGAGATGAGGCTTCCTGAATCTAGAGGTGTCTGGCAAAGAAGACTCTGAAACAGAAGGGGAGTCGAGAGACATTTTCATATCATACTCATGCTGCATCTCTTTCTCTCTGAGTTGCAGTTCCTTCTTCAGCTAATTGTCTTGCATTTCTGATTGTACCTCCAGATTTCTGTATTGAAGCTGCATTTTCTAATTCTAGAACCAGCTCTGCTGACTTGTTCGACATAGGTAATGGTAATTGTGAGGTTAGAAGATTTGGAGGTGGATCAACAACCGTATTAATATCCACATCACCTTCTTCCTCACTTCTTGGAAGATGAGGACTAAGAGTTATACTTGGACCTTCATCATCTTCATGCATATCAGTTTTGGGAGTAGGGGTTACAGGCCTACTCACAGTAACTTGGTGATCCAACAAACTTTGAATCGGTTTACTTTTCTTTCCTTTTGTACGAAGGCATCTCTCTTTACACATATCTATTAGTCTATCTACTGTTGGATTGATACGATCTTCTGCCTTAAAGTGTTCCATTTTTACAGTGATTTAGTAGTTCATAGTATAGTAACCAGCCTTGTGGATGAATTCTTTGGACAAAGGTCAACAACGACTCATAGTAATCCAACACTACTTAATCCCAATAGCTGTAACACCAATGTTGGGTGAGTTTTCCTAAAGTCCACTTGATGTAAGACTTCATAAAACTATCGCTAGGCATACAGGTCCCCAACTCTTAGTACAAGTCTGTACTACCCAAAGGATCTTGGTAGAATGCAGAGCAGCCATGCTCATCATAGGCGGGAGATGTGAGGTGTAGGTAGGTACACTGACCCCAGTAAATTCAATAGTCCAAAGAAACACTTACAGTTTAAATGTTATATTGAAAATAAAAATAAAAAAAATAAAAAAATTAGAGAACAAGAACATTTTAACGTTTAAAAAATAACACACATTTAAACTCCTTACATCTACCACATGAGAAAAAAGAATACAATTCCCTCATTAAAAAGAAAAACAAAAAATAATAAGACAAATCATTAATCAGTAATCCATCCTTCTGCAAAGCTTTGCCTCCTCAAACCTTCATCTAACCCCATACCAAGAGGTAGCAGCGAATGGGCCTCTGTTCATATCTTGTCGCGCTTCAGGAGAAAACCCACTCCATGATCTGCTCTATGGGTCACCTCCCGAATGTTCTTCTAAATTTAGGCTTTTAAGGAAAGCGGTAACAGCAACAACTTCTGCCTCTATTATTGGTATCTATAGACCTCACAGAGTTCTCCCTTATTTTGAGGAACAGTTTCTCAGTCTTTTAAATAACATCACCAAGCCCCACTCGACAGTTTGGGTTATGGGTGATTTTAATTTTTGGTTTGACGCCCCTTCTGATGCGGCTACAGTCTCGTTACTTAATGCCCTGGATGCTATCGGATTTTCCCAAAAAGTGTCAGGCCCCACACACTCTGCCGGGCACATTCTGGATTGGCTACGTGTACAATATCTTACTGTTAAGCAGGTTGCTGGACATGCTCTGACTTCTTAGAAGACATTATTATAAGCTCAATAGCATGAGGACCCCCAGCACAGCCAAGCACATCCACAACTGAGGCTGCTGCTTTCCAACTGCTGCACAACAGAACCCACATAAAAGTAAACAAGAATACATTCTAAGAACAGAACATTTTCACAGTGATACTCACCCACTGTACACTCCCCCACTGTACACTCCATAGTAAATTATCGCATTCCAGCCATCAAGCAAGCAACACCATAACACTTACCTTGGCCAATCTGACCATTTCTCCATGCATCTGGTCAGACCATCATTTACTTTTATTTCTTATCACTCTTCTGATGCCCCCTGCCAGACTAGACACCAACCCTAGATCAGTTACTCGTACCCGAAACTGGAAGGTTATAACTCTGGAGTAACTCTCTTCTTTACTTAATGAAAAGCTTTGTTCCATAGAGGACTTTGCTACGGCAGATGAGCTTGCATCTCACAACACTAACTCTCTTGAGAGTGCCATTAATATCCTAGCTCCTTTGAAAAATCGATTTGTATAGAGCGAAACCATTAACAAGTGCTGGTTTGATGACACTATCATACATCTAAGACTCAAGAAGCGGTCTGCCGAACGCTGTTAGCCTAAGTACCCTTCTTCCTCTACATTGGCTGCTTATAAATCTGTGGTTAAGCAATTTAAAGATGCCATTATATCAGCCAAATCCTTTTTGTACAATGCTAGGATTATTCAGGCTAAATCTAGCTCTAAGGAACTTTTCTCAATCCTGGACGAATTCAAGGGTAAACCTTTTTCTAGGCACGCTCCGGTAAAAGATAATGGGCCTCATTACAAGTTTGCCGGTCCGGTAACTACGGTACCGGTAAGCTTGCTGGTACCGTAGTTACCGGACCAGCAAACTGCGAGTTCTGCCTGTGGGTGCCTTTCCACCCACCAGGTCAGACGTGGCGGCGGACCGGCACCCGCGAGCAGAGCATGTCAGATGCACCGGCACCATTCTGAATGGTGCCGCTGCATCCGACCTCCCCATTCCCATTGAGCCCTATCAGACTCAAATGGGAATGGGGAGTACATTTTTCCCGCCCCTGGCAATGGGGAAATACAGGGTCTGCCAGAGTTGTAATGGCCATGTATTTCCCCACTGCCAGGGGCTGGAAAAATTTGCAAGTTTGGCGGCAGCCTGCCGGTTTTACCAGCAAGGCTACCTCCAAACTTGTAATGAGGCCCAATGAGTGGTGTCAAACCATTGCTAACGCTTTTGTCAACAAGATTGCTGTTCATCAAAGTTCTATTCTCTCCATTAGGGGCGGTGTTTATAGTAAGAATAATGTCATTCCTTCTAGCCTTGAATACAGCTTTCCCAAAAGCCCCCTCCCTCTTTTTTCTTTTGTTCCTTGCTCTGAATATATGATTTAAAAAATCGTTTCCAGCATGAAGCCCACCTCATGCCAGGGTGATGTCTTTTTGTCCAGACTTTTTATGAGTTGTGTTGACGTCCTTGGCACCTGGGTCACAAAATATATTAACCTTTCTTTTGCTGAAGGGTCTGTCCCACTGTTTCTCAAAGAGGCCTGGATCACTCCTCTTTTAAACCCCTCTTTTAAAGGACAACCTGGATCTGCCTTCTGTGGACAATTATCGTGCAATAACTAGCGTTCCTTTTCTTCTGAAGATCCTTGACAAGGTGGAGTACATCAGTTCCAGAAGTTTGTTGAACTTAATAACATTCTTAATGACCATCAGTTGGGGTGCAGAAGTGGGCATGGCACTGAGACTGCTATTCGGGATCTCAAGGCGAACCTACTGAACACCATTGATCAAGGGTAACCGGCATTATTGATGCTTTTGGACTGGTCATCTGCGTTTTATCTTGTGGATCACTCTCTATTAGAAGACAGACTTTGTACTATTGTAGGTTGTTCACACCAGGCCTCCCAATGGATTGCCTGTTTTCTTGGCCCGCATAATGCCAGGGTGTTCTCTGGCGAAGCCTCTTCTTGACCTACTCTTATTACCTGTGGTGTCTCCCAGGGTTCTTGTCTCTCCCCTTCTTTGTTCAACATTTATATTGTCCCATTTTTGAGAGTGCTGGACGACCTGGGTGTCTAGTATACTAATTATGCTGATGATACCCAGGTCGTCATGAAGCTCACAGGCTCTTACTCACAGAACTTGGACATGTTAAATTCCATTTACTCTGCTATCCATGCCTGCATGGCCTCCAACGCCTTGGCCTCAAATACGAAGAAGACCGAACTCTTTATTAATGCTTCTTGCTCTAAGTTTACAACCCTACCAGAAGACTACATGTTGCTGGCACTATTATTCCAGTGGCCAAAAAGATAAAAACCTTGGGTGTAACTTTGGATTCTGAATTAACCATCAACCAGCATGTTGCTCAGATCCGTTCCTCGTGTGGTCTGGTTAATAAACTACTTTGCAGCATCCAACCTTTCATGACTCATGAAAAGGCGTCCATTCTCGCCACCGCTCTTGTCTACCCCCCCATACCCCCTAACTATTGCAATAGTCTCTTGAGCAGCTGTTCCCAGCATTACCTGTCATCTCTTCAGATCTCCGAGAATGGAGCAGTTCGTGCCATCTCAGGACTCTTTAGACAAGCCCATATAACTGCTTCCAGGTGGAATCTCTATTGGCTGCCGTTAACGCAGAGAGTTACCCATAAACTTCTGACTTTGACACATAACTGTGTACTTAAAGCACCCCAAGGTATCTGGTGGATCGTATTCTTCTGTATACTCCATCGCGTTCTCTTCGGTCAGAAAATCAAATGAAAATTGTTCAGCCGAGGTGTGAATTGGCCAAAGCTGGTGGATATAGTTTGTGTCCAGAGTCCTGTTGCTTGGAATGCTCTTCATACAGTCTCAGAGTTATTCCTACTACTATGGAATTCAAAAAAGGTTGAAGACATATCTATTAACCTACGCACTGACTAAACCTGCTTGATTTCAATCTTATTCTTTTAAGATACTGCTCTTTTTTTGTCTCTCTGTACTGATTCTCTGTTTTGTCTGTTTTCTGTGCGCACCCTGAGGCCTCCGGGCGTGTGGCGTGCTTTACAAAAATGTGAATGAATAAATAAATAGTGAAGGTTGTACAGAACGCAAGGCATACTTCTCAGACCTAATCTCCCAACCCCCTCTCAAATTAACTTTGGAATTTTACCAGATGATTCATCTAGCTCTCTGGATCGCTAAACTCTTTATCAGTAAGTGTTTTATGGTTTCACCCTCACCTTCCCCATTACAAAAACGACAACACCCCTGATCGGATTCCAGTCGGCCATATCTAATCATAACCTGCTTAGTCAAGCAAAGGTTTCATCTAAGTAGCAAAAAGGAGCACCTCACCGCTTTGGATGGATACATTGTCAAAAAGGACACCAAGGTACCTTGGTTTTTATGATATGTTCTGAGATGTTGAAGAGAAGAATAATTATGCATGTTCTCAGTTGTAATCACCCAGTACCCACTAAATAGCAGATAATTTCTTCATTTCTAGCTCATGCTTGAGCTCCATTTCCCTTAGCCTTAGTTCTTGATTCAGTTCCTGGTGTCTCTGTTCAGCCTGAGTATTCAGTCTCTTGAACTCTAGTTCAAGTTTCATTTTCTCTAATTCAAGATATTGAGGACTAAGTGTGGGACCTGGCAAAGGCCCAGTAGGTACAGCAGGTAGAGCAGGCAGAGGCCTAGGGGGGACAGTCACAGCAGCCTCACCCTCCTCTTCTGACTCTTCCTCAAGATTATCAACATTTTGATCAACCTCAATCTCTATACTGTTCTCCAGCATGGGGTCTGGCATGGATTCACATGCTCATGAATATTCCCCGTCGTCAGGCTGGGAATCCTCGTTAAAGAAAAATCAGCATCAGTTTCGTTTCTGATCTGTCTTTCGTAGTAGTAACCAATCACTGATCTCTGCGTCATACTGACCACAGCCAATGACTGCCATCTCCCTAAGCCCCGCCTCTGGCAGCCATATTCAGATTTTTACCGCACGTTCAAGTGTTGGGAGTCCTCGTGCTTAGCACTCAAGCTTTTGCTGCGTTTTTGCGCTTTTTCAGGTGAATTTTCACATTTTTTCGGTTAATCGAGCCTCAAGCTCCACCGCTTATACTCCCGTTAACGGGTACCCGTTGCTGGATTTTCCTACGCCCCTCAAGGGTGAAGATTTCGTCGAATTGACCTTTTGGAGGATTCCAGAAGATTTGCGGCCTACTTCGAGATGGCCCAGGACGCGAGTTCGTCACCCGGACCCAAGCTGTTTCGCAGCTGCCATGGATGCGGGCTGCAGAATGTGTTTAAGGAGGACGAGCATTCGCGATGCCTCTACTGTCTTCATGGGGACAAGACTCATGTAGAGAAGGACTGCCAGTTCTGCAAGAACTTGTCGGAGCGGACCATGAGGGACCGTCGATCCCGTCTTGCCAGCTGGTTGGAGAAGGGCTCAACGGGTGAGAAGAAGAAGAAAGGGTCAGAGCGGGCTTCTAAGTCCTGTGTGGGCGCCCCGGCGACGGGGGCCCAACACCAGGCCAAGCGCCGCGGGTCCACTGGCTCCGGGAGCGCCGAAAGGTCGGGCTCTTCGGTCGCCAGGCAGGGCGCACCTTCCCCGGCACCGTCAACCACGAGCCAGCGCTCCGGTTCGGGGAAGAGGAAGTCTGAGACCCCGGGTAAGCTTCGGGAGAAGCCCCGTCCGATCTCGGGAGAGGGGGAGCGAGGCGTCGCCCCTCCCCCTAAGGAGAAGGCCCGGGACGCACCTAAGGTGGTGAAGGCCCCTACCCAGCAGGCAAAGGCCTCTATCGAGGCGATCGCGGCGACTCTGGCCAAGCCGGCAGAGACCCCGCCAGCGGAGACTGCCTCTGGGACTAGAGTTTCCCTGCCGCCAAGGAGGGAATCCTCTTTTCAGCCCATCGTCATGGCCATCATGATGGAAGAAGCGAGGGGGGGCACGGTAGCCTCCTCGAGCTCGGAGTCAGCCTCGGAGGAGGAAGTGACCGAGGCCGTGAGGAATCTCGAAGTCCAATTCGAGAAGGTTCGATCCCGTAAGGAAGATCCTCGGGAGATAACCGAGGAAGATGACGATGGCGAGGAAGAGCAGCCTTCCCTTCCGGCGCAGCAGGAACCTAGGCCTCAGGATAGCTCGGCGGCCATTTTGTCTGCGATCCAGTCCTTATTCTCTGAGATAAGGACGAGATTACCACGGCCCAGGCCAGAGGACCCGCAACCTGGCCCGTCGGGAAGTCCTCAGAACAAACTACGGAGGACCCAACCCTCTCCTCCACTCGCCCCCCGTAAGGCCTACAGTTCCCTCCTCATCCTCCCACGAGTCGGGAGATGACAGTGCGGTGGGCTCGACGACGGGTTCTGAGGGCGACCGCAACGACGACGGAACGGGTCTCCTGTCGCACGGGCCTCTCCGCCCGACGAGATTGGCTCATTCCACGCCATGATCGCCACGGCGTCCGAATTGTTCCAGCTCTGCCCGGAGGAGCAGAAAAAGGAAGGTTTCCTCTATCAGCGCCGGGAGGCCAAGAGGAAGACTGTCATCGCGGTGCCTCTAATCGATGACATCTGGGAGGAGGGCCTGTCGGTACTCAAGAACCCCTCTGAGGCACCAGCCAAACGGGACCGGTACGAGAAGAAATGCTGGGTCCCCGAGACCGCTCCCCTGTGCCTCAGGGACCAGCCAACGCCAGACTCGGTTGTCTCGGCGGCGGCGAAGAAGAAAGCGGCGGAGTCAGGAGCCTCAACGTCTAATTCCCCTCCGAACGGCGAGGGTAGGAAGTTGGACGCCATGGGGCGACGGGTCATTTCGTCGGTGTGGCGACGACGATCAAAGTGGCCAACGCCCTGGCGATCGTGGCCCGTTACGACAGGGAGCTCTGGTTTAAGCTGGCTCCCATATTGGACTTCCTACCGGACGACAAGAGGTCCGAGGCCCAGGAAATACTTCAGGAAGGCGAGGTGGCGTCGGACCACGCCATAACGGTGGCAACCGATATTGCCGATACCGGGTTCCGCCAGCTGGGCAACGGAGTTTGCCTACGACGATGGGGTTGGCTCCGGGCGACCGACTTCCGTCAGGACGTCCAGACCAGGGTGTTGGACATGCCGTTCGACGGCAGCAACTTGTTCGGGAAGGCGGTGGACGAATCCCTCCAAGCCATAAAGACGGACACGGATTCGGCTCGCGCCCTAGGAGCCCTTCAGCAACGACGGCCCTTTCGGAGCTCCAGAGGCAGACAGGGGACCTCCAAGGGATCCAGCGGTGGCTCGTCGTCCTACCGCCAGGCGGCACACTCCTCGTCTCAGGAGGCCTACAGGGGTCGCGGAAAGCAGGGAGCGCCTCGCCGCCGTCGGCAAGGTGGCCAGGGTGGCAAGGCCACCACCTCCAAGCAGGACTGAACCGGCCGTGGCCTCGGGCCCCCACCGAAGCACCCCGGTGGGAGGCCGGCTGATGATCTTCGTCGGCGTGTGGAAGTCCATCTCCACCGACCGTTGGGTTCTGGATACCCTGGCAAGAGGACACTCTATCGAATTCCTGAAGAAGTGCCCTCACGTTCCACCTGGGCCAGGAAGGAAAATCACGTCCCGCAACTGCTGTTGGAAGTACGAGCGATGCTCAGGAAAGGCGCCATCGAGCTCGTCCCGAAGAGGCTCTGGGGTGTACTCAAGGTACTTCCTCGTCAGGAAGAAGACGGGCGGCTGGCGCCCCATCCTGGACCTTCGTCATTTGAAAAAATACATCAGGTCACAAAAGTTCAGGATGGTCACCCTCCAACACGTGCTGGGACAGCTGGAGGAAGGCGACTTTCTATCGTTGTTGGACCTGGAGAATGCATACTTCCACGTTCCCATCCTCAAAAGTCACCGGAAGTTCCTCAGGTTCGTCGTCCAGGAACGCCACTACCAATTCAGAGCACTGCCGTTCGGATTGAAGTCGGCCCCCAGGGTCTTTACCAAGTGCCTAGCACCTGTGGCGGCGTGGCTGCCCCTGCAGGGGATTCACGTCTACCCCTACCTGGACGACTGGCTCATCCGCTCAAGGACGAGGGAACTCGCCGTCGAACACACTGCGAGGACCGTCCAGCTACTGGTGCCGTCGTAGGTGGCCCTGTTTCTGGGAGCGAAGCTCGATACAGTGAGGCGCCTGGCGGCACCGTCGGAAGAACGGACGGAGACCATTCTGGGCAAAGTGCAGCGCCTGCTAGCCACGGACGTGGCCAGGGTGAGGTCCATCAAGTCCCTCCTGGGGATGATGTCCTCGTGCATCTCCCTGGTGCGCCTCTGCAGACTACGGATGCGCCCTCTTCAAGAATTTCTCGACGCCCGTTGGATGCAGGCGACGGGCACCTTAGAAGACAGATTCCCCCTCAACGAGGTGTTCCGGCGGGCGATTCAGTGGTGGGGCGTTCGAGCGCACCTCACGGCGGGCAAGGACTTTCAGACGCCGGCGTACCAGGAGACGGTGACGACGGACGCCTCCCTGGAAGGTTGGGGCGCCCACACCGGAGATCTCCACGCAAGAGGCCTCTGGCTCCCGGAGGAGAAGCTCCTTCACATCAACATCCTGGAACTCCGAGCCGTGTTCGGGGCTCTCAAATCGTTCCTCCCGTCGCTCAAGGGCAAGGTGGTGCGGATCTTCATGGACAACACCACGACAATGTTTTACATACGGAAGCAGGGAGGCACCAGATCCCCAGCCCTATCCAAGGAGGCACAGGATCTGTGGCACTGGGCGGTCGCCCAGGGGATGTACCTGGTTCCCTTCAACCTGGCAGGAGAAAGAAACACCATCGCCGACTCGCTCAGCAGGGAGCTGCGCGCGTGTCACGAGTGGGAGCTGTGCCAGGATCAGGTCGATCAACTCTTCCGACGATGGGGCAAACCCCAAATCGACCTGTTCGCAACAGCGACGAACTCGAAGTGCCAGAGGTTCGCCAGCAGGTTTCCCCAGCCGAGAAGCATGGGCGATGCGTTCTGGTGCCCCTGGGACGGCCTTTACCTGTATGCGTTCCCTCCGTTGCCGTTGCTGCTTCGACTCATCAACCAGCTCAAGAGGTCCCGGTGCAGGATGATCCTCGTCGCACCGGCGTGGCCGATGCAGATCTTGTTCCCGGACCTTCTGGACTTGTCAAAGTCCCCTCCCATCAAGCTGTCGGCGGACGCGGATCTTCTCTCCAGAGAAGGAGGCGCCATCTTCCACCACGACCCGGCGTCACTGAACCTGCAGGCTTGGCTCCTGCAGCGCCAGAGTTTGGAGGGTACGATATACCGGCCGACTGCAGAGAGGTTCTTGCAAAGGCCGGGCGTCCTCGACTCCCAAATGCTACGGTCACAAGTGGAAGAGGTTCTCTATCTGGTGCCAAGCACAGAAGATCAACCCCCTACGAATTACGGCCCCTCAAGTGCTGCCGTACCTGCTATCGCTGGCAAAGGCTGGGCTAGCCCATGCCTCCATTAAGATTCATCTGGCGGCGATCTCCAGATATACCAGAACCACAGGACGGACGTCCCTGTGGTCCCATCGACTGGTAAAAGAGTTTATGAAAGGACTGTTCCGGTCGTTCCCGCCGGTGAAGGCCCCGGCCCCGGCGTGGGAACTTAACGTGGTGCTGACCAGGCTCATGGGGCCCCCATTCGAGCCGATGCACTGCGCACCGATGAAGTTTGTGTCATGGAAGACTGCATTCCTTGTGGCCATTACCTCCGCACGACGAGTGGGAGCGATCCAGGCCCTGTCCTGCAAAGCACCGTACTTGACTTTCCATGCCTCGAGGGTGGCGCTTAGGACGCACCCCTCCTTTATGCCCAAGGTGCCGTCGGACTTCCATCTTAACGAGCCCCTGGTGTTACCTGTTTTCTTCCCGTCTCCTTCGTCGCCGGCCGAGAGGACTTTGCATTCGCTGGATGTGGCTAGAGCGCTGAAGTTCTACGTGGAGCGCACGAAGAGTTTTCGGAGGACATCACAGCTATTCGTGAACTTTGGACCTGTGAATCAAGGGAAGGCTCTCTCGAAGTCTTCTATTTCCAGATGGCTCTCTGGCTGCATCATGCACTGCCACCGGTTGGCTAACCGACCGCTGCCAGGCCGTCCGAGAGCCCATTCGACCAGAGCGATCGCTGCTACTATGGCGTTCCTATCTGGTGTGCCCCTGCTGGGGCTGCTACGTGGAGGTCGACGCACACCTTCACGAGATTCTACTGCGTCGATCGGGATTGCAGGGAGGAGTCCAGGGTTGGCCAAGCAGTGCTGCGCAACCTGTTCGCTTAAGGTGAGCCTGGTGAGGAGGTAAGAGATGCTTAATGTTGAGTTTTTTGTATTGCTTAATGTTGAGCCTTTTGCCACCTCCCGTGGTTGTGCATGTGTGTACTGCTATGTATTCTTATATTCATGAGCATGTGAATCCATGCCAGACCCCATGCTGGAGAAGGAACAAGTTACTTACCTGTAACTGTTGTTCTCCAGCATGGGTCTGGCATGGATTCACATGCGAACCCTCCCGCCTACCCCTCTGCGGCTCTTCACTTGGTCATACTGCCACTTCACGTGCTACCAAATCTGAAGATGGCTGCCAGAGGCGGGGCTTAGGGAGATGGCAGTCATTGGCTGTGGTCAGTATGACGCAGAGATCAGTGATTGGTTACTACTACGAAAGACAGATCAGAAACGAAACTGATAGTGATTTTTCTTTACCGAGGATTCCCAGCCTGACGACGGGGAATATTCATGAGCATGTGAATCCATGCCAGACCCATGCTGGAGAACAACAGTTACAGGTAAGTAACTTGTTCATTATCTACAGTTGCTGGAGTGGTAGGTTGCTCTGAACCATCATCCAGACTTTGGTTAGCTAACAACCTTTCTATCAATTCCATTTTCTTGCTTTTAGTCAGGAGATTCTTATGCTTACAGAGAACTCTTAAACAATTAGCAGTTTTTGTAGCAAGGGACTCTTGACTATAATTTTCCATAGTTGACATGTTAGAAAGATTACTTTTTCAGTGCTTTCAGTGCTAAGCTTTGTGGTTAGTTGTACTAAGGTATCCTAAAGCACTCTAAAATGTATACTCAATACAAATCCCACCGCTGTGCACCAATGTTAGGTAGAAACCTGTGCAGTTCCCTTAGGGAGCACTGCAAAAGATTTAGGACTACAGGTGTTAGCAGTAAACCCACTTGGTAGCAGTCTGTACCACCCAGATTTACCTGGTCGCTGTGGCTGAGCAGTCAGACTTCCCTCAAGAAGAGTTAGGCAGTATGCAAAGTATACACAATAGGCACTCAGATACAATAATACAAACAAACACTGACCAGAGCTTTGGTATCAAAGTATATAATTATTTATTTAAAAACACACTGTTTGAAACACTCCAGCACTCTTATTGTAAAACACTCTAAACACAGTTACTATTATAATATATACAACCCTTATTCCTTATCAGATGACTTAGTAAAACACCACTTATTTTCATACAGAGGTGAACGCTTAACTATAGATGGCACTCCAATAAGTTTGTGAAAAAGGGAGGGAAAAAGACAGAATATGCAAAGGTACACCACTCTAAGATTTAGGAACACTATTAGCAAGGCAGAAGAGCAAAAGTCACTTGTGAGCCAAAGTCCATAGGCTGGGCCCACTCTTAGAGAGAGCAGAGCACAAATTCGCCCAAGATCACACAGTTACACTAGGCTTAGAAAGTCTTGCAGAGAGTTTGAAAAGAGTTTAGAGAGGCTCAGAAAAGTTTAGCCAGGGTGTCCCAGGCTAACCCAGGTTCGAAAGCCGGGGGCTAAATCTACCCTGTACAGTCGGTGGCAAGGGAAGCCAGGCGGGACACGGTACCTTAAGTGGGAAGGATCCTTCAGCGGTGGCAGTTGTTCCTGGCAGTGGGTGCAAGTCTCGTCGTCGTCCAGGGGAAGAGAAGATCTCGACTTGGAGGAAAGATGAAGGTCGTTGCACTACCAGGGAAGAAACCAGCCGCTGAGTTTTCCGGTTAAAGATAGTACCCTTTAATTCGCGGTCGTGGTAAAACGTGGTATTCCGGTTGCCGGGGTGCTTGGCACAGGCAAGGCGGCCACGAGATACGTCGGGAAGGCGAAAAGACGGTGAAACTAGTTATCCCCACCAGTCAAAGGAAGAAGACTCTCCGGCGGGAGATCTCCTCTGTCGTTGGGAAAAGTGGTGAGACGGTCCAGCAGGGCTCCACCGGTGGTGTCGTTGTGGCAGGTCGGCTCAGCTTCTCCCTCGTCGGATTCTTAGGTCCTGTGGCGACTTCTGAAGTTCCAGTCCCCAAAGCCCTGCTTTTATGCAGAAAACCCCCATTCACTCAGCCTAGCTGTCACTCAAACATGCTAAGTGGTGAGCCGGCCGGTTCACCACTTGGGCCAATCAGGACGGAGTGCGACTTGAGTTGCCTAGGCAACTCAGTCCAGGGTGCCTAAATCAATCTCCACCCGTCCTAAGTACCCAGACAGAGTGGCACCACTTTGGAGGGCTTCTGTGGAGAAGCCCGCCAAAAAGTGGAACAAAGGGCTCGACTTGGGTTGGAGTCACAGAAGAGAACACAAACGCCATTTTAGAACCGAGTTTTGGCAAAAAATACCAACCGGAGAATGAATATTAATTAAATAAACCGGCGGTATGTTCGAGGCTATCGTAATTAAATAAATAAAGATAGTAGCCTTGAACAATGGGAAAGTCCCATAGAGAAATATTCGCGGTTGAATATAAAAAGTAGTATCCACTGCCACCAGCCAAAACTTGATCAAGGGGGACGGAGACGTGCCCCCTCGACTAACAGACCCCGGGGCAATTGAATTGCCCCAGTCAGTACGTCCACAATATGATGGTTTGTACTGGTTCTGTTCAGAATTTAAGACTAGTAAAGTCAATGGTGACTTTACATGCCCTGGGAGACAGTAGTCAGTCCCAGGGTATGGAGTCTATACTGGGGGGTCACTATGACACCCCTGTGTTACTGCACTGAGTGTGCTGTGTAACACACATCACAAAAACACATGAAGCCCTATGGGGTAAAAGACCCCATAGCCCATTAAACACATCTAGAGTCAAAGAAACGCACTCAAATCATGCCCAAGAGTGAGGGTAAAAGAGTCTCACTCTTGGCAGGAGAAAAAAAAATAAACCCCAAAAATCCAGCAAAGCTGCTGGGGGACTCACTAGGTTAGGAAATTCAGCCTAAACAGAGAATTCTCCCTAACACTCTTTACTCTACTTGGTTCACAAATTAGATCCTCAGACATTCAATTGGTTTTGGCAAATAAAACTCACAATACACACACATTTCATTAAGCCAGCTACATTTGCTAGAGTACAAAATCGCATTCATATCTACAAACAAAGAGTTGGGTACCGGGCAGAGGATTTTCCTGAATAGTGCCAAAATGTTCAATTGTACATGTACAAGGAGAGATGTCACCCCTCAACTCATAACAAATTAAATCGTTGGGGACTACCTTGGGGACCTGTAGTAACTTACGCCACACCAGATCCTCCAGGGATGGCAGTACCTCAATCAGTTGCAATGGATATACCTCCAGCCCGTACAATATCTTTGGGATGATTTTACCCTCATAATATTTCACTGCCGCTTTTATAGAGTAAATTCCATATATGGCATCCCCTCTTAAATGGGGTTATCAGCAGTGATATTCTCTCCTTCAACCAGATTTTCATCCTGGAAAGTGAAGGATTCGCAAGAATATGAAAGCCCAAGTAAGTTACAGACTCCACCCTGGACTGGTTCTCAATCGATATGCCAATTAAACGTTTTTTGTGTGTACAAATTGCAATATACAGGTCTTTTTTGCATTTATCGCTAGTGAATGGTCACCCACATATGTAGTGAAGATGTCTAATTGCCTAATGTCTAATAGACCAATCGGGGAGCACTCAAAGATGACAAAATCATCCGCATATGACATCCACACCGGCTGTGCATTGTGGATAGATGGTGAGATGAAAGACGTCGGAGCTAGGGATTCACCAATATCTGAAAGGTAAAGGTTAAACGGGCAGGGGGAGAGCACGCACCCCTGCCTGACCCCCTCGAAAGGTTTGAACTGCCCTTGAAAGGCCTCCCACAACATCCAAGCAGACCTGAACTTCTGAATTGGCATGAAGTCCCATCCTTAGTTTCAATAGGCCCATAGGGATTCCCAAATCCTTCAATTTACCCACAGGAGTCCTCGATCAACGGTGTCAAAAGCCGCGGCTAGGTCGATGGAAGCCATATAGACTGAAGAATATTTCCCCTTTCAGGCCAAATTTCTTTTTGTCTTCACCACTAGCCCATTGAGAAATGTGCCCATTTCTCTATGGAAGCCAATCTGCCAGTCAATCTTCCTGAACATTCCACACATCGCTCTAGATGTGACAGCAAGATACCTGCAAAGATCTTTGTTAGGCAAGATTGTGCGCAGTATGCTTTGGAAGACTACAGCAACCTTGACCTCCTGCTAATAGAAACCCAACCTTTGGTATAAGTCTGTACTACACAGGTTGGTAGTGTGGCTGAGCAGCCAGGCTTATCTCAAGAGGGGTCAATGTGAGAAGTAGGGTTGTAACACAGAGTTTCACAGTGACAGTTATTCAAATAAACACACACACTCAAGGTTTCTTGATTAAACAATTATTAATGTATTTAACAGTCAGTTATATAAGTCTTCTTCAGAAGGGAGCAAAACATGTAACAATTATAATACACTTCAAAACACACTGTTTCTCTAAATCAGATGATACCCGTTGGGAATGGCACACAGACAATTCCTACACCGTCAGGTGATTTAAATAGGTTTGTACATTGATTTATCAGTGGTACATTCAGAGCAATACCGAGTTTAGGTGAAAAGGGTTAGATAGAGGAATAAAACAAAGGTTAACAAATAATTCATAAACTGTTAAGTACTTTTAAACCTTCCAGTGCAAAGTAAATTAACCCTTTCCTGGGGGAAAGGCAGAAGCACAAAGTCAGAGGTACGAAGAGTCTAGCGGAGCTGAAGATGGGCTTTAAATGTCTAAGCTCCTTTCTCATTTGCCTTCTTCTCATTACCACATCCTCAATATATGTGTGGAGGTGGGGAGTCTGGCGGGCCCTGGCACCTCGATGCTGATTGCAGTCAACCAATTTGGTTGCAAGATGTTCAGAATTTGGCGCAGATAACTGCAAATACTTCCAATCAGTGGAGGAGCCAGCCAAAAACTCCCTGTGCCAAGACCAGGTTTCCTTGATAGACGATTTCCCCCCCGAGTTTACTTCTATGTCCCTTGCGGTTGGACCTCCCTGTAGATTAACCGATCCCCCTAATGCAAACATAGCAACCAATTTATGATGATCACTCAGGTTAGCTGGAACCACCTGGAGTGATAGACATTTCTCCCACAGCCAATCATCCACAAAAAATTGTCAATTGTCGAGTGAGTTTTAACATTCAACCAAGTGGGGTTTGTGAGGGAGAATTCTCAGAAATGTGCCAATTCCCTTCTACCTTAGAGACCCCCAGCTCTTTTGCTGGACTTTAGGACTTTTAATTTTTATCCTGGAGAGAGTGAGACCTTTTTCCCACTCTCATGTATTTTTTATTTAATTTGAACCCTGTGTTTCTTTTGGTTTTGGAGTCTGACAAATTCCATAGGCATCATCTTTTTACATTCTGACATGGGTGCCCGTTTTGTCAAAATCTCCTCGGTCTTCTGTTTTTGCCCTTTCTTGTTGGAAATGTCCTTCTTGAGATTTACTCTGCGCGCCAAACTAGGTTTGGTCCCTTTGTTCCTTTTGTCTTTGGCGGGATTCAGTGCTGAAACCCGCCTCAAGCTCCAGCGTGTCTGGCAGGGCAGGAAGCAAGGGAGGTTTCCGAAACTTCCTGTGCTTAGTCTCCTTGGTTATAGGAATGCACCCAAAGGTGATTGACTGGCGGGCTGTTCTTGGAGGACAGCCACCTTGCTGTGTGAGTGACAGTTAGGCTGTGAATGAATGGGAGAAGCTTGTATAAAAGGCAAGCTCTTTTGCAAGGAAGGCAGAGTCGTTCCACTGGACGAAGTAACCAAAGAAGAAGCTTGCTGTAACCTCCTGGACTGTTGGTTTGCCTGGTGAAGCCCTCCTGCCTTGCTGAAGCTTGAATTTCTAATCGACTAGAGAAGCCCTGAAAGGACGACTTCTCCCCTTGGGTTGGTGGGACCAATCAGCCCCAAGACAAACTCAACTGGAACCCCTCTCTTTGCTGGCTGTATGCCATTGCTGCTGCAAGAACTGAGTGCCAGGGGACAGGAACACCAGAATCGAGTGCATCGCCTTTAAGCCAGACCCGAGCTCCAGGAAGATCCTCCAGACTCCCTTGAAGCAGGACTGAGCAAGCCTGAGCCCCCTCAACAGAGTGCTGGACCCCAGAAGCAAGGAAAGTCCACAAGGTGTCCAAGAACTGCGGTGGTGCTATTTGCGAGTAGCTGAAACCCGCAAAGTGCATCTGATCTGAATTGCACCCATTGCTGCTGCAGACCTTCGAATCGTAGTGCAGGAGTACCCAGACGTCATGCCTCTTGTCCCCACGACTGTGGCCCAGGAAAAACAGGATCTGAGGAACTACAACAGGAACAGAAGCCAGCTGGACCCACTTCTTCAGACTCAAGGTACTGTGAAGTACCTCTTGTTGTGTGTAACTTGCTTGCTCTCACTGAAGACTTGCATTTGCTGCCCTTTGCAGAGTTGCTTGCATCTTTGCTCCTCACAAGCGTCCCAGCTTGAGGCCGAATAGTGATTATTTATACAACAAAACTCTCTTTAACATTGTGCACAACTTTTGTGCTAATCTTCAAGAAGTGCCTCAGATCCCCTGGACTTTGCTCAATTGACATTGTTTGTCCTGGTTCCCTGAAGACTCTTCTTACCCTCTGACTTTGTGTTTTAACTGTCCCTCCCAAAAGTCATACATACCTTACTTGTATAGCTGGGAAAGGGTTAACCTACATTGCATTGGGGGATTCTAAAGTGCTTACCTGTTTGAGAAACTTGTTAACCATTGTTTCCTTCCCTCATTCTTTCCTTTTTGCCACCACTTCAGTATTAATTTAAGTATGAAAACTGATTAAATGTCCACAGTGTCCTAACTATTGAAGTCACCTCAGGGTGTAAGAAAATGTGTGTGCCATCCCAAAAGGCTATCTACCTACTTTATTGAACTGAAGGAGTGTGTTGTTTTTAAGTGTTGCATATTGTTCCCTTCTAAAAAAGGCTTATTTTAAAACTGACAGTTAAATCAATAAATAATTACTTTATCACGAAACCTTGAGTATAAGTGTTATTTGAATACATCACTGTGAACCTCTATGTTGCAACCCTACAGCTCACATTGACCCCTCTTGAGATAAACCTGGCTGCTCAATCACACTACCAACTTGTGTAGTACAGGCCTATACCAATGGTTGGGTTACCTATTGCCAAGAGGTCAAAGCTGGTGTAGTCTCCCACAGGGTTACTACATACAATCGTGCCTAACACTGATGGCAAGCGCCGAGGATCTATTGTAGAGTTGTTGCATTGAGAATTTTGCTTTGCTTGTGTTCAACTAACCCCCCACAAGGCTAAGCTATGTAAAATGCCAAATATGGATAACTTCAGTCAGGAAGCCCTGGTCATTTTAACAGTAGATCAACTGAAAGAAATGTGTAAAGTCAGAAGTCTTAATGTAAAAGGAAAGAAAAATGAGTTGATGAGTTGATTACAAGGTTGTTGAATCACCAAAGTTTGGGTAGTAGGCCTGCAACACCTACTAACCCAAGAAATGTGGAAATCGATAATGAGGATGACAGTTCAGTCTAAATCTATTTTGTCAGAGGAGGTACAGGAGTCCCAGGCTAGGAGCCCCTCTTTGCCACAGCCTGCCCTTTTGCCTCAAACCATGTCCAATGGGACCCCACAAGGTCCAACACTGAGTCCAGAGTATGTGTCTCTGGAAACCGTGAGACTGGAGCTAGTATTCAAAAGGTAAAAGATCAAACTGAAGCCAAACATCAGGACATTCATGTATTTTAAAGTATGTTGATTGGCATTTATGGCCATACATTGTAGAATAATAAACCATTAAGCAAGAGTTCCAAGCATGTTTGAGCTTAGAGCAAAGCATTCAGCCAACAAGTATAACACAGTCCAATAACATAACATAAATTCTCCAGGCATGTTAGCTAGCTCCTAGCATTATTTAGGGTTGTAGTCGGATCAGGAGTGGGATGACCATCCTGGGTCCACCCATACTTGCTTTGGCCTGTTCATACTTGGACTGGGATGCTGGGGCATCAAGGAGGAGCAAGGAGAGCAGAGAGTCTGACCAACAGTGCAACAGCATAATGAGTGGCATGGTACTCACAGCGGTTTATCATCTGACGGGTGAAACATATCCAAAATCAGTAGCTTCCAGGACTCATAGGCTCCACCTGTGGTCACATCTAGATTCCGTGTTGACCTAACCCACACTTTGGTCTCAGCCTCAACCCAATTCTCAAAGTCCCTGTGCCAGCGTAAATTTTGGGTCCTCCATTAGACTTCCAGGACATGGCAATGCACCGTTTTGCAAGAATACATGCCATGTCCATGAACTTAATAACATGCTTGTGCTTGCTGTTCCTCGGGTATGCTCCCAACAGGCACTCCATTGGACTCCAGGAATACCTTGTGACCCCAGCCTTCCTAGACCCTTGCTCGATGCGGGACCAGAAACTCTATACCTTTGTGCAACCCCAAAACATATGAACCAAATCTGAACTGATACCACTAGACCAGGGACATGTCGGTCGTTTGCCACTGTTAAACTTGGCCACCTGGCTAGGTGTCATATAAGTGCGATGCAACACATTCATTTGAATCAATTTGAAACAGGGGTTCATAGACACCTCCCTGGGAAAACTAAGTATGCATTCCCACTCCCGCTCCCCAATGTCCACTGAGGTCGGCTTCCCAGCATGATTTCAACTTGGAGCTCTGAGGATTAGGTCTTTTGGCTAAACTACCACACAGTCTGGACACCGATCACCAGCCATCCTCCAGCAAGTACATTACGCCAGTAGCGGAGTCGCCTCAGGCTCTTCAGGCCACCAAGACCATTTCCATTTATCCACCCCCATTATTCTGAAATATTGCAAAAATTACCCACTGTGCAGCTATTGCGATGAGTCCTTTAAATTTACCGTTTTCGAACATGTGGCCGCAAGTAGCGACACGCCAGCCCTCCCATTGACGAGCCACCGCAAGATCGTCCCTGTTCCTGCATACATCCGCCACTGTCGGGACCTCAGACGAGTAAGGGCAGTCAATCTTCAGTAGTTTCAATGTTGTAAACCACACCTTCCTGCCCAGGTTAACTAATAAGGGCCTAGAGTCTAGGCAGCACAACGGTAGCCATAGTACATCTTTAAGGTGGGCAGGGGCCACCAGCTGCTGTAGCAATAGCGACTCAGACGTAACGTTGTCTGATAGCCATTTCGCAATAAAGCTAAGCTGCATCGCTAGGTAATAACATTCCAGATCCGGAAGTTGCACACCTCCCTCCTTGTAAGGTAGGAACAGTGTTGCAAGGGCTGAGCCCCATAGGAATCCCTAGATCAACGAGTCCAATAAACAAAAGAAGGAAACATTAATGTAGTGATGGATGTTAGTATAGAAGTACAGAAATCTGGGCAAGACAATAATTTTTTAATCGCAAACCTACCCATTAGTGACAAGGGGAGCCTAGACCAGAATGTCATTGATCTCCTCAGGCCTTTCACCCCCTCAACTGTGTTTCATGTGTGCTTCCCGTCAGGCGTATGCATGATGTGTACCCCTAGGTATTTAAAGGATTCCACATTCCATGAGAGCCCCCATTCCAGCAGAGCATCAGCCTCGACCCTGCAAACCCCGGCCATTGGAAATAGGCAAGACTTCTCCTTGTTGAAAGATATTCCAGACAATTTAGCAAAGTTGTTCAGTACCTCCATAAGCATTGGTAGATTGTACTTTGGCTCCCCAACGTAGAGCAGAACGTCGTCGGCATACAATGATATTAAATGTCTAGTGCCACCAACCCAAACGCCTGACTCAAGGAATTCTTGGCGTAGATAGACCGCTAAGGGCTCCAGTGCCAACACATACAACATGGGCGACAACGGATATCCCTGACGCATACCCCTCTGTATGTCCCACTCCGCCGACACTTGTCTCCCAGATTTGACTCTTGCGGTCGGGGATGAGTATAGGATCTTTACCCAGCGTATGAACTGCTCATCAAACCCAAATTCCTTCAGTACAGCTAACAACTATTCCCAATAAAGTGAATCAAAGGCTTTAATCGCATCTAGCAATACCACTGCACACTGCTCGGGACACTTCTTGGTCTGTGCAATAATGTGTTGCAGTAGGTGCAAGTTCAGGGCGGTGCTTTGGCTGGGGATAAAACCAGTCTGATCGCTATGTATCAGCCCCACAATCACTTTGCGCAGCCGTCCAGCACTGCCAGTATCATGGTTGATATTTTCATGTCATAATTTAGCATGTCCAGGGGCCTGTAAGATTCACACCTATCCGTGGGTTTCACTGGTTTAGGAATCTGGACCAACAAAGTTTCCTGCATACCCACCAGGAGTACACCTTTTGAGTAGGCTTCCTCAAAAACCCTGAGCAACGCCGGGGCCACAACCGAAGTATATGTTTTATAAAATTCGGGTGGCAGTCCATCACTACCCGGTGCTTTTACTAGTAGCGAGTGAAGCTATCGCGTCACACACTTCGTCCACCATGATGGGCTGGTCTAATGCGGCCTCCTGTGTGAGCTCTAGTTTAGGGAGCCTCATTAAGGAGAGAGCATCCATCACGTCCTCCTGAGGGACCTGCTCCTTGTGGCTGTACAATTGGGAGTAATACTTGCCAAAGCCATAATTAATTTCAAGTGTATATGCTCCCATTCCCTTCTCTTAGCTTAGCTTGGTAGTCAAGTGTCTAGGGCGTTCCATCCTACAGAGCCACGATAAAAGCCTACCCGGTCTACCTCCCTCTGCATGCGCTCTCATAGGTCTTGCAATGTAATTGAATTTGCATAACCTTTCCCACGCCTCAAGGCAGCAGTACCGGGTTTCAGCCAACCTCTCTTCACTTGTTATTGACCTGCCTTCCGGGCCTCCATTTCTTGGATTTCCTCTTCCAGCCTTTCCAGGTCAGCTCTCAGCGTTCTGCTGATACCCCCCGTACTGACAATAACATGTCCTCTGACCACCACTTTCAGGGCTTCCCACACAGTGCCCCATTCCTTTACACTTCCCACATTGTGCTCTAAAAATCCAACCAGTGTCGTCTGCAGCTTGTCCCTGAGGATTTGGTCTATGAAGACATCCGCTGGCATACGCCAAATTGGAATGGGGGCCTGGGATTTCTTATGTTCCACGTCATCATTAGTGGGGAGTGGTCGGATATCGTTCAACCCAGGTACTCTGCACCACCAATATCAGCCATCTGATTTCGCTCGGCAAAGATATAGTCAATCCTGGTGAACAGAGGGTGGGGTGAAGAGTAAAAAGAGTAACCCCTGCTCTCAGGGTTCAATTCCCTTCCGACATCCGCTAAATCAAGGTTGGTCAGTACTGTGCTGAGGTCTGCAGACGTTGGGGATAAACCTCCCTGAGGGGGAGAGGATCTGTCTAGCAAAGGATCTCTAGTACAATTAGTATCTCCTCCCCATATGAAAAAACACTCCCAGTGGTGCGCAACCCGAGCACAGAGTGTGCGAATATGAGATGGTATGCCATGATTTGGAAAAGAAGAGTTAACTATGCACACCTCAATGTTGTCTATGTAGCCCTGCAGAATGTGGTACCTCCCATCCCTATCCGCATCTACTTTCACCTCCAGCCACTGAAATGGAACGGAGTCATTTATCCACATGTACACCCCTCTAGCATATTTAGAGTACCCTGTTAGGCAGAGTTTGTATGCAGTATCCTTTGGGACCACTACACACAACTATGACTACAGGTGTAAGAAAAACCAACCTTTGCTATAAGTATGTACTACACAGTTTCTGGTAGCTGAGCTGAGCAGCCAGGCTTATCTCAAGAGGGAATGTGAGCTGTAAGGATGTTACACAGAGATCTACAATCACAAGTATTCAAATAAACTCTTACACTCAAGGTTTCTTGGTTAAACACTTATTAATTTACTTAACAGTCAGTTATACAACATTCACTAGAAGGAGGCAATCTATATCACACAATAATATACTTCAGTACTTTTCACGGTACAGGTCTGAGGCATTTAAACTACTTTGAAGGAGGGGCAAAATGGCATAGATTCGTAAAACGAATATTACAGTTACTTTTAGGCAGTGCAAATAGTTTGAGTTCACCAGAGGAGCCAATTCAATGCAGTAGGTTAGGCCAAAGTCAATGAGCTAAAGTCTTGTATAGGATAATGCAGTTCTGGTAGTTAAACGGAAAAGTCTTTGTCAAAGTTCTCAGAAGTAGGTCGTAAAAGAAAGATTCATATGTTGGGTCACAAGCTGAGTAGGCCTGCAAGTTGCCAAAGTTCCAAGCACTTTCGCAGTGAGTGGTAAGTTCTCTCGGTCGGTTTTTCACAGTACCTTACAATGAAGAAAAAGATGCAGTTGAAGACTTCTGTTCCTGGCAGTTCCTGCATATCTTGCTGTTCCTGAGCCTCAGTCGTGGGGACAAGAGGGAGGACGTCGGGGGACTCCTGCACTGCACTGGGACTGGTCAAAGCTGGCATTTTGCAAATCCTCAATTCCGGTAGCTGTGGTCAAGCACACAAACTGGTGTCCCTCGCCCTGGTTATTCAGTTTCTTGCAGCCCTGTGAGGAAAATACATCCAGCTCCGAGAATGGTATTCAGGCGGCTTACGAGTTGATTGGTCCCACCAACTCAAAGGGAGAAGTCGTCCTTGCAGGGCTTCTCTGTCGAGATGAACTTGGAGATTCGGACCTGCAGTAGGGCTTCACCAGGCAAACCAACATTCCAGGAGTTGCAGCAGCCATCCTCTTCCAGCTCGTCTTCGGTTCTTTCTTTCCAGTGACCGACTTTGCCTTCCAAGCCAAGAGACTCGTCTTTTATCCAGTTTTCTCCCATTCATTCCAGCCTAGCTGCCACTCACCCAGCAGGGTGGCTGTCCTTGCCGGACAGTCAGCCAGCCAATCATGCCAGAGTGGATTTGGGTCTCCTAGGAGACGAAGCAGAGGGAGTTCCGGGCACCTCCCTCACTTCCTGCCCACCCCAGACACTCGGGCGCCAGAGGCGGTCTTCAGTCCTGAAGCCCGCCAAAGGAGATGAAACAAAGGGAGCAAACCTGGTCTGGCACGCAGAGCTAAACTCTAGAACGACCTTTCCACAAAGAAATGGCAAAAAAAGAAGACCGGGACCTGTTTAAACAAAGGGGGCTCAGACGCCATCTTGAAAAACATGGCTCCCGCGATTTAACGCTACCAGTGTTCGCTGTCGGGAAAAATCATGGTAGTTCATTGTAAAACCACTGCCACCAGCCGTTTCGATAGGAAAGGGTAGCATTTGACTGTATCTAGACACAGGGGATACTAGGTAACCCCTCCAGCACTCTATAGTAAGATAGGGTGTTCTGGGTCTAGGAATTTGAAAAGACTGGTAAAGTCAATTTCACTTTACTTTCTCTGAGGGTGCTGTGTGACACACATGAAACGATGATGCCTATGGAGTTGTCTAAAACTCCATAATCAAAGAACACAAGAGTGAAACACACATCAAAATACACGAGAGAGTAGGGAAAAAAGGGTCACACTCTCTCCAGGTAAAAAAATCAAGTCCTCAAAATCCAGCTAAGGTGAAGGGAATTAGCACATTTTTGAGAATTCTCCCTAACACCTCTGCCCCCATCTCCCCCCACGTTCCCAGACCCCTTTTAATTCATCAGCTGTCCCAATGGTCTCTTGGAGCAGGGAAATGGACACCCTCTTTTGGTTTAGGAAAGATTTCACCCTATTCCTACGTAAGTACGTGCCCAGCCACCACATGTTCCAAGTCAGTACTTTAATGGGTGCCATATTGCAGTTGTATAAAGACCAGTCTCTTATCAAATCAGACAGCCCCCCATTTCTTCATGGCTAACCCCAAGTCATGCATCCCCCTTCAGACGCCCTGTGCCCCATCTCCCTTCCGACCAGAGAATCCTTGTGTGACATGTGTACCCAAATGCGTGGAGAACGTGAAACCAATAACATAACAAACCAAACAGTATACATTAGCCCAGCAACTGCACATAATGTACAGTGCTCTGACGTACCTGCATCACCAAGGCCTACCCAGGCCATTGTGAGCCGAGTAGTGGGTGTCAGCAACGGCCCAACACCAGCCTATGCGCCGAACAGGCCAGTAACGCCAGTGGTAGGTGATTAAACGTTACCCCCATCATATGCAAGAGCATTTTGTTCAGATGGAAGTAGACTTTGCATAACACATACGGCTAAGTATAAGGCCCACAATCAGAAGACCAAATGCACCATTCCGTCAGCGATGACTACCCGCCTCATTGTTGGCACCCGTTGCATCATGTGTTAGGTTCCTCTCTGCTAGCCAAATTATTGTGCTCCAACCACACGTTAGCCAGCGCCGGGGTTTCAAGGAAGTGTGCCCTGCCCTTATAGATGATTTTGAGCCTGGCAGGATACATAAGCATATATTTGACATTTAGGTGCTAAGTCACGCTTTGATCGGTACAAAAGAGTTCCTGGCCCGCTGGACTGCCAGTGCGTAATCCGGATAAATGACAATTTTGGAGTTGCCCTGCTGGATCTCACCACCCTCGCTGGAGTGTTTCAATATCACCTCCCTATCTTGAAAGTTCAAAATCTTTGCTATGACATGTCTGGGATATGACCCTGACGGGTGCCTCTTCAGCGAGCGGTGAGCGCGCTCAACTGCGAATCTTTGTGTTAAGTTCCCAGGACCTATTTCTTACAATAATAAGTTCTCAACATACTGAGTGGGGTTCGAGCCCTCAAGGCCCTCATGGAGCCCAGGCAGCCTGACATTGTTTTGACGGGCTCTACCCTCAGCATACTCAGCTCACAGCTCCAGAGCAGTGTTTCTTCTTTCCAGATCCCAGACCCAGGTTTCCAGGTCCTTCGTAGACTCCCGCATATCCTTCAGCTCCATCTCAGCCGACGTAACTCTCTCAGCCAAATTACGGACGACCTGTTGCAGCAGCTGAAACATCCACCTTGACCTAGTCTATTTCTGTCTCCAACAAGGATCTTAGGGCGGCTAGTGCGGCCAGCACCAGGTCTTCACGACCTCCTATGGTGGACATTAGAGAAAGTCAAAACCACCCAAGGGACACAACCACATCTATTGAAACTAGAAAGCTGTTGGATCCATAGACTGGACAGCATGGACCATGGGCTAAATAAGCAGTACACACCGCCTTATAGGTAAGCAGCGATGTGAGCTCCTTGTTTTTGAGTCAGCCTTTTTCTTCAGTTGTGCCACCCCGGAGAGTATCCAGATTACACCTGTCCGGCGGGCACAGGAGACTCTATCTCCCACTACAGAACACACTATGGTTGCTCCCTCTGCCCACAAAGAGAGCCTGACATTCCATGTTGTTAGTTTTAGTTAATGACACTGTCCATAGCATTTTCCAGGCAATTGTGTGCAGCTCCCTCCAACTCCCCCGGTTGAGGGCTGTGTGTGTGTGTGTGTTTCTTTTCACTGACATACTCCCAGCAATAGTGTGACTTACCACACAGCAAGGGAGGGACTACCGAGTCAGGCCACAACAAGGGGCACTTTGGAGACCGACCATGGCCCCATGTTACTTTGCATGTGTCTAGCTGTGGTGTTGCCGGCGCTCCATGCCTTGTAAAACGACAGGCGAGATCCAGCTGAGAGGCTCACTTGTTTACAAACACCTCCGTGGACGCCAACCAATTGGATGGGCTTTACAGGGCGAACACCCTTCCTTGTGGTTACGTGTACCACTTTGCCTCAGCCCTCTGTTGCCCAGTTACGAGCACCAAGCGCTGTGTCATGTTCATGATGCTCCGTATGCGCATGTGAACGATACACATTCCCCACACAGGAGACGCAGAGGCAAGAGCATGCAAGCTCACCGCCGCTGTCTGCCGTTTCCAGATCCAGCACCAGGTAAGTTTTGCCCGTGGGCGTGTCCAGTCCTGTTCCCCTGTTCCTCTGCCTTCAAGGTGAAGGTTCACTAAGAGGATACATTATACTCGTTTGTGTCCCCCTGCAGGCACTCATCCATTTCGCTGGACAGGCCAAGGGATACACATGTATGGATTTAGGAGGGGAGAATGGGGAATCCGCCACCCCTGAACCTTTCGGAGCAACGAAGCACAGACCTACTACTGAGCAGCAGTTGCTTTTGGAACTACATCAGGCTCCCTTGCAGGTACCTTTTGAATCGTGTTCACTCCTCCTTCTCCTTAACACTAGACTGGCCAGGGGAGCCCCTAGCCACGTTAGGAACTAATAGAGGACAGGCATTTAACTAGTACCCCTCCTCTCGTTCTATACAGGCACGAGATCCCTGATGCAAATACCCTTCATTTCCCTAGGGATCGTGCCCTGTGCACACCTAGTGTTCGGGACACACTTTTCTCTTCGGTCACGGCAACTCTGCGGGATCTGATATGCAGCACCAATCTTGAGTCACCACAGATTGGCAAGTCCCTCAAGGTAAGATAATTCTCTGCCTGAGAAGGGGACTTTTTTCCATTTACATGCAAAACCTACCCAAAACTATTAGTATGCATGCACGTACTTACTCATTATTTCATGCACACATTACGGCACCGTGCCGTGACCAATGACTCAAGTTTCTCCCCCTCCCCCTTCTTCTTTTTTTTTCTTTCCCCACAGGGTACTCTGATTCTGCCCTGATGAAGGTGGTTATACAAGTCTTTCTTCAACACCACTGAAATGCAAATTTCAGCAAGGGTGCTCCCCCGGACCCTGGGTTCGACAGACAATCAGTGATCCTCTTGGACAAAATAGTACACCTAACACCTGGGACCCCATGTACATAGAGTCTGTACTATACCCCCTGCACGCGTAGGCAGACCCAAAGAGGGTTATGTTTGCCCCATCAATTGGGCCACCGGAGGTTCATAATAATACTCATTAGTATAAAAAAAACTATGTATAGTAGATTGAATTAAAAATGTTTTGTTACAAATTATATGGTTAAGAACCCCTCAACGCATGCACCAAGAATTTTTCTACAAGATTTACTAGAAAAATCCATCTTAACTTGTGCGAGGCAGACTGAATGCAAGCTTTTACTTTGAATTACAACATTTAGAGAAAGCCCAGTCACGATTTTAGACTAGGGGCAGTGTGTCTATATCTCTCTGTTTTTGTATGCATAACAATTTTTGTGTGCATGCTCTGTAAAGGAGAAACATTTCTGTTGTTTCTTGAAGTGTCGAAATGCTATTTTGTTTCCTCAAATTTACTTTTTTTTATTGTACAGAAGAATTATTATCTCTTCGAAGCTCAAAGATACGTTTCCTTTCCCTCAGCACTGGGTTTCTGTTCACCTTAAATCTTCATTTCTCTTCTATTTCAATTCTAAAAAATGTTTTTACTCAGTTCAGTTTCTTCATTGGTATGTAAATATATTGCTCATTGCCAATAACTGAATAACTATCACAATAATAATACATTTAAGATATCACGACATGTGTGCTGTTTTTTTGTATGAATTGAACATTTAATAAGGTAACCGGGATTTCATTTAGTTTAGGCCCGAGACAAGGTATTCCACCTATCCAGCAAAATGTGTAGGGTGCCAGTACTGGTTTTTCTACAGCAGTTCTTTCCCTCTGGTTCAAACCCCCTTTGTTAGACAAATCCATAATTGTGGATTTGCCCTTGCCCTTGGTGGGGGACATATTTAGATGATAGTGAAGCCAGGGTCTCCGCGCATGCACCAACGCTTCAGTGAGCCTGTTCAGCTATCCTCGCCCAACACAGAGGAAACTCCACAGCAGCCTGATGGACGGTGGGGCCCAGCGCAGTTCCCAGCTTCTGCGAGGACTGCTGATTCCCTCCCAAAACCACCAAAGCGAGTACAGCAGGGAAGGGAGACAGGCCCCACAGCGCTATTTAACGTTAGCCAGCACAAGGAGCAGTCTACCCCCTCAGGTGTACAAGACCCTAAACTGGGTTAGGACTCATCGTCATACCATTGGGTGCCAGTTACCACTCATTGTAGCACCACCTTCTTCCTCCTCCAGGTGCCATACGGGAAGTGTCCGCTGGGCAGTATTCAGAGGTTCAGTGCTTGTCGTCGGATGTGCCTCTAGGAGTAAGCAATAGGGAATCCACCCCACCCAGTGTCCGGGGTACTGTCCATGTTGAGTGCCCAGATCTTGGGATCCCAAGGTTTCAGCAACTGCCAGCACTCTGCAGCACAGCCATTTCACCAGCCACCATACTCAGTGCAACCTCAGTCACAAGTACTACTGGCGAAGAGCAAGCTGCACCCTACATGTGGATACCTCTATCCTGCACTTTCAGGCCCCAGCATCAATGTTAGAAGCGTGCATTCACCAAGGCCCCTCCGCTGATCACACGCTCCGTTAAACTGATTCCTGGGGAGCACAACCATCATACCAGAAGAATGCAGTTAACTCTGGTCTCCCTCCTACCTTTCGTGACTTTTGTGTAGTGGGAGTGCCCAGCAGCGGCACCGCCAGCCGACTGCACAGCGTAGGCTCCACCGCCACTCGGGTCCATGCTCATGCCTCCAGTAGTGCGGCGCGAGGGAGATGAAGCGCCTGCCTCGCCGCCGGGTGCCAGGTCTACCCAGGCAGGATGCTGCACTCCCTTACGTAGTGGAGGCTGCACCAGGGCCATGGCCAAGCTGCTGCCAGCTCAGACACAGTAGGTCAGTTCAGATTTAACGGGATCGGACCCTCTCCAGCCGTGGACCCCTTCCTTCTCCCCTTAGTTTGCTGTGCTGCAATTTAGTTCCGGCCCCCAGTCGAGCCTGCTTGTTAAGCAAGATTGTATGCAGTACCCTGTGGGAGACTGCACCAGCTTTGTCCTATTGCCGATAGTTAACCCAACCTTTGGTATAAGCATGTACTACACAAGTTGGTAGAGTGACTGAGCAACCAGGCTTATCTCAAGAGAGATCAGTGTGAGATATAGGGTTATTACACAGAGATTCACAGTGACAAGTATTCAAATAAATACTCTCAAGGTTTCTTGACTAAACAATTATTTATTAATTTAACAGTCAGTTGAATAAGCCTTCTCTAGAAGGGAGCAAATATATGTAACACAATAATATATTTCAAAAATACACATTCTGTTTCAATAAATCAGTAGATACCCATTTGGGATGGCACACAGACACTTCCTACACCCTGAGGTGACCTAAATAACTAGGACACTGTGGACATTGATATATCACTGGCACATTTAGAGCATTACTGAGGTTAGTGTCAACAAGGAAAAGATGAGGGAATAAAACGGTGGTTAACAAATATTCTTCAGCAGCTAAGTACTTTTTTACCCTCTAATACAAAGTAAATTAACCCTTTCCCAGCTACACAAGTTATCTAATGTGTGACTTGTGTTGAGGGATAGTTAAAGCACAAAATCAGAGGTAAGAAGAGTCTTTCAGGGAGCCAGGACAGCCAATGTCAATTGAGCAAAAGTCTAGGTGAGCTGAAGCACTTCTTGTAGATAGGTAAAAATTCTTGCACATTGTTTTAGAAATCTTTGTAGAAAATGAAATCACTGTAGGGCCACAAGCTGGGAGGCTTGTGAGTGGTAAAGCTGCAAGCAACTCTGCAAAAGCAACCAAGACAAGTCTCAAATGAGAGCTAGCAAGGCTACACAACAAGAGGTAAGCAACCCCTTAGTTTTACAGGTTTGAAGAAATAGGTTCCAGCTGGCTTCTGTTCCAGTTGTGGCTCTGCAGATCCTGTTGTTCCTGGGCCTCAGTCGTGGAGCAAGAGGGAGGACGTCTGGGGACTCCCGCACTACGAATTGAAGGTCGTGGCAGCAATGGGCAAACTTCAGATCAGCAGCACTTCGCGGATTCAGCTTCTCGCGGCTCTTGCAAATAGCACCAGTGCGGTTCTCGGATACCTTTATGGATTTTCCTCGCATCTGGGGTCAGCACTCTGTTGAGGTGGCTCAGGCTTGTTCGGTCCTCCTTCCTGGGAGTCTGGATGATCTTCCTGGAGCTCGGGTCTGACTTAAAAACGATGCACTTGATCCCAGTGTTCCTCCCCCTGGCAACAGGTTTCTGCAGCAGCAATGGAAGTACAGCCAGCTCCGAGAGGATGTCCAGAGGAGTTCGTTTTGGGGTTGATTGATCCCACCAACCCAAGGGGAGTAGTTGTTTGTTGCAGGGCTTCTCTAGTCGAGGTGAATTCTGAGTTTCAGCAATGCAGCAGGGCTTCACCGGGCAAACCAACGGTCCAGGAGTTGCAGCAATCGTCTCTTCCAAGTTCTTCTTTGGATTTCTTCGTCCAGTGGTCGACTCTGCCTTCCAAGCCAAAAGCCTCACCTTTTATGCAGTTTTCTCCCATTCATTTGCAGCCTAGCTGTCACTCACACAGCAGGGTGGCTGCCCGCCAAGGACAGCCAGCTGGCCAATCACCTTTGGGTGCATTCCTGTACCCAAGGGGATTAAGCACAGGGGGTTTCTGGCACCTCTCTCACTTCCTGCCCTGCCAGACTCACTGGTGCCAAGGGTGCGCTTCACCAGTGAATCCTGCAAAAGACAAAACGAACAAAGGGACCAAACCTGGTTTGGCAAACAGAGTAAATCTCAAGAAGGTCCTTTCCAACAAGAAATGGCGAAAAAGGAAGACCAGGGCCATTTTGACAAAATGGGCACCCAAGGGTGCTTTACTGCAGCTGCAATGACAGCCCGTGGTAGAAACACACAATGGTAGGAAAAAGTAAACCACTGCCAACAGCCATTAATTGTAGGAAGGGTAACATAAAAATGTTACATGAGAAACTAGACAAAGGGGATACTAAGTAACCCCTCCAGCACCCTATTGTAAAATAGTATGTGCTGGGTCTAGAAAGTCACAAAATATAAGTAAAGTCAATTTCACTTCATTGCTCTTGGACACAGTAGTTTAACCAAGAGAAGGGATTTAAACCTTTTAAACCTTTGGGAAATCTGGAAGACTTCCCTATGTCGCTGCACTGAAGGTTCTGTATGACACAATGTAAAAAGATGATGCCTATGGAGTTTGTCAGGCTCCAAAGTCAAAAGAAACAGTGTTCAAATCAATGAAAAAATACATGAGAGAGTGAGAAAAAGGTCTCGCTCTCTCCAGGTTAGAAATTATAAGTCCTAAAGTCCAGCAAAAGTGCTGGTGGTCTCTAAGGTAGAAGGCAATTAGCACATTTCTGAGAATTCTCTGTAGTACCGCTTTAGGCAACAGGACTTGCAGGGGGTGCGGGGCTGCCCCCCTCCCTCTGCAAACCTTTGACACTCCTCCGGCACCGGGCGCCCAACTGGGCTGTCCCCGATCCGCTCCAGGCTCCTTCACCATTCCTCATGTAGGAGCGAGCACACAGTCGGCCGCGCTGTTCCAGTTCACTCCCCGTCCCTCAGGTCTGGTCCCCGCGAGTGTAGGTTTGCTCGCTCTGCAATCTGGCCAGTGCCTCAGCAAGTGCACACCACGTGTGTGAGCTGGCTTGCGATCTTAGTTAGCCAGCAGGCTGTTGTCCCAGGCTGGTCCCAATGTGGACCGAATGAAGTTAGGATCCAGCACACATGCCATGCGAGGGGCGTTTGTGCAGCATGGTCGTGTTTCTGTCACTCCTCCTTCACTTCACTGCAGTGTTTCCCTTGCCGCCATCTTCCTTCTCATCGGGCCGGCTTTCCGGCCCCTCACTCTGGCACAGCTGTCCGATTCCAACCAAAGCAATGATACACTGCAGGGCACTGATAGCCCCTACAGTTCACTGTCTTTGTATGTGGTCAGGGTTGTCCACAACCGCCACACGAAGGATCAATTAAGGATCACAATGGGAGCGCCACAGTTTACAGCCTCACCACGTGGGCACAGACCACGCCCATCAGGACATCAAATTCTGGGAAATGGAAACGCAGCATGCTCATAATATGAAAAGATTGTCTATTGAAAATGCTTCCCTCCCAGGGTCCTCTAGGTCTTCCAGCCCCAATAGGCCTCGCCTGCCCAAAGAACCAGTGAGTATGTATGATGTGAAACTTGATATTTTGGATTGGTTGGATGCCTTTGAGTATAATCATAGCATTCAGGGTCTCACAGGGAATCAGTTGATTGACTGGCTTTTGTCTAGGCTACCCCAAGATGCAAGTGATGCTATACGGGAATCGAGTGAGCTTGAAAGAGAAGATTATGAACATTTAAAGCTGGCCTTAATAGCCAGATTTGGAACGACTCCTTCCACTACGAAGGATCCTCTTTTTGAGGGTCCTAAACCTCTTAAGGTGCTGACCTTTAGAGGTTTAGGACCCTCAAAAAGACTGATGGTACCCTTTGGGCTACCTGGATGTGTACATATTTGAATAACTCAGATGGTTGGATTAAGGGTTACAAAGTGAACTCCTTTGAAGGAATGAGACATGTTTTTTTTGTTAGAATCTAATGTTGATGCCTGATCTCCTGAGCTGAGACAGCACTTGGTTGACTCAAATGAGATTGATCCCAAAAAGTTAGCAAAGACTGCTGACTTGTGGCTTGCCAACAGGGCCACTTAGTCTGGGTCACTCACAAGAAAGATGAGGGGAAGCAGCACAAGAAAGATGGAACAGAGAATTCTAATACCAACCACCCAAAAGCGGGTCACACACAGAAAAAGGGTAAGCACCATGGGAAACCAGGTAATTCTAGTGAATCCTCTGGTGCTAAACCAAAGGGAGGTCAGCCGAATCCCCCATTCCAAAGAACATTTGCTAAATGTTATGCTTGTGGCTCAACTAACCATGTGAGAGGGGATCCCACATGCAAGAGTAAACCTTCAGGGGTCCACATTTCCTCCTTAACCTTCATCCATGAGAGAGAAGTTCATATGGCAAGTGGTAACTTTCAACTATTGGCTGAAGATCCCATTGGAATCTCAGCCAGTGTTTTTTAGTGTCCCTGGGTCTGTGGGAACAGCAGAATGTGGATGTGTACAACTCCATTCCAGATAACACAAAAGAATATTACAAGGGCAATGTACTTGTAAATGGCCAGGAGACCTCTGCCATTAGAGACAATGGGCCAGCATTACAGTGGTGGATGAAAGTTTTATCAAGCCTGAGGAGGATGTTGCTAAGGCAGCCAAAGGTCCCACTAAACTTGCTGGAGGCCTAATCCAGATGGTTCCAATACTGCCAGCTCTCATCCAGTGCAATAATATGACTGTAAGAATACCTGCCGGTGTAAAAAATGAGGTGCCTGGGAGAGTCCTTTTGGGGAATGACTTAAAAACTCTTGCAGTTGTATGAAACACCCCCAGGCCTCCCAGTAAAAGGAAGCAGGAGCAGACTAGATTGCAAAATACTAGTGGAAAGCTGATTACCCCTCTTTTCACCCAGGTGTCTTAGACTAATGACATTATCATAAAATACTTTTGATCTCATTCAATTCATTCAAATGAGCCCAAATAGGTCCTTTCACTTCTTCAAAGACAGCATTGCAAGCAGATGAAGAGGCTTGTGGTCCATTCGAATAAAGAGATACTGCGTACGTGACCTAGGTACAGGGTGCTGCCACTCTGTGTTCGGAAATGTACAGCAATTTCGACACTAAGAAAAAATGACTACCCACAACAAGACCACCATCGTCCTTGATGTAAAACCGACCATACTAAAGAACCTGATTCCCTGGCAATAGCACATAAATAATGCTCATGAATCAGGGAGAAGATAAAGTTAGAGGACCTCACCTTGAAATAGTTCATTGAATCACTATTTGTGCTCGAACCCCTGCCCTGTCTTTTAGCATATTTGTGATTACGACAACAATGAATCACATATGATTGAATGTGAACTAAAGAAATATCCCTGTCCTGGGGAAGGCCAAGACAAAATCAATGGGGAGAAAAAGTACTAGAGATAGTGCTGAATGACCCTTATGGCCGAAACACGTTGACAAGCGATACTACGTACGTGACCTAGATACAGAGTGCTGCCACTCTGTGTTTGGAAATTTACAGCAATTTCAACACAAAGAAAAACAACTACCCACAGCAAGAAGACCATCGTCCTTGAAGAAAAACTGACCATACTGATGAACCTGATTCCCTGGCAATAGCACATAAATAATGCTTATGCATCAGGGAGAAGATAAAGGTAGAGGAACTCACCTCAAAATAATTTATTGAATCACTATTTGTGCTCGCACCCCTGCCCTGTCTTTTAGCATATTTGTGATTATGACAACAATTAGGCACATATGGTTGAATTCGAACCAAAGAAATATCCCTGTCCTTAGGAAGGCCAAGACAAAATCAATGGGGAGAAAAAGTACTAGAGAGAGTTCGGATTGACCCTTACGGCCGAAACATGTCGACAGTAAATGAGACTTAAAATAATTAGTCTTATGCATATCTTTTTATAGCTCTAGCTTTGACCTTTATAGATGGTGGTGATCAGGAGATGTTTGTCTAGAACTAATTGTGCAGTAAGAGACAGATTACGGCAATTCGAAAGGGTTTGATTCACAATTCCTATCTCAATATAATTGAATGTAAAATGATGTGACTGCTGAAGAGAAGTGTCTAGTCACTCCGTCACTCCATTGTGCTTTATATGTTTTTGTATATTTTTTTATATAAACAATACTGTGTTTTTTATAAATTGATTAAAGGTATCGAATACATTTGGAAAACAATTATTTTTTTGACAGTACGTGGTGGAGATATTTTGGCTCATTTGAATGAATTGAATAAGATAAAAAGTATTTTATGCTAATGTCATTAGTCTAAGACACGTGGGTGAAGAGAGGGGTAATCTGCATTCCACTAGTGTTTTGCTATGTTCAACCCTTTTCTTTTCCCGTTTGAAAACTGATCCTCCAATAACAAAAAAAAATGGGGAAAATACGCAATTTAGTATTACTGCAGACCAGATTGGCCAGAGAGACAACTTTAGATGACTCTCAGTGGAAAGTTACAGAAGTACCTATAACTTCAAGTCCACAGGAAGGACACCCTTCTACTTCTAGGCCACTGAAAGAGACTAACGGGAAACCCAAGGTCTCAGGAAAGAAGAAAGGTATCACACCTGTTCAAAGGACAAGGACATCGACAAGAGGACAGTCCAAGGTCACACATGTGGCCCCTCGACCAGCTGAGGCTGAGTGGGAGGATCAACCAGAAAGTGGTGATTCAGCTACTGGTGAAACAGAGCTGGAAGAAGCCCTTCCCTATGGTGCAAATCTGGATCCTAAAGACCATCCTGAGCTGCAGACTTTGCTTGCAGAAGTTGGACCCTCTAGGGCAGACATCAGCAGAGGTCAAAGAGAGTGTCATACTCTTGAAGGACTTCTCCAACAGGCAGCTTCCCAGCTGGAGAGGCAAGAGTAAGGGACGCACAGGCTGTACTGGGAGGATGTCCTCCTTTACAATGAGCCTATTGAGTCTACCCCAGGAGACTTGTAGTGCCCCAGGTGGTGAGAGCCCAGTTTCTACCGTTAGCCCATGATATCCCTCTGGCTGTTCATTTAAGTTTAAGAAGACCAAAGAGAGGATATCTCTGTATTTCTACTATCCCAAGATGGGGTCTGATCTAGATAAATTCTGTAGAAGCTCTCACTCTTCTCAGACTTCTGACAAGAGTAGAGCCAACAATGTGGCACCCCTGGTGCCTCTCCCAGTGGTGGGAGTGCCTTTTTAGAGGGTAGGGATTGACATTTTTGGTCCTTTCACCCTCCCACATCTTCAGGCAACCGATTTATATTGGTTGTGGTAGACCATGCTACCAGAAATCTTGAAGCCATACCTATGAGGACTTTTACTGCTCAGACAGTGGCTAAGGCCCTCCTTGGTATTTTTTACCAGGGTTCGTTTTCCTAAGGAGGTCACCGCAGACAGGGGGTCACATTTTATGTCCTGCTACATGCAGACCATGTGGGAAAACTGATAAGTGACCTACAATTTCTCAACAGCCTACTATCTCCAAACCATTGGATTGGTGGAAAGGTTTAACAGAACTATGAAGAGCATGATTGGTGCTTTAGAGGAACCCTTTAGAAGAAAGTGGGACCTTCTACTGCCATGCCTTCTCTTTACTTATTGAGAAGTCCCTCAGGAAGGGGTTAGTTTCAGCCCCTTTGAGCTGCTCTGTTGTCATCTGGTTAGAGTTCCATTGGCTCTAATCAAGTAAGGGTTGGAGAGTGCTCCTTCACTCAAGCCATTGAGAGTCACTGACTATGTGCTAGGTCTCCAGAGGAGAATGGCACACATGATGACAGAAACTTCAGATAACTTGAAAGCAGGTCATGCTCTGTCCAACATTGGCATGACCAGAAGGCCAACATGGTGGAGTTTACTCCAGACCAGCTTGTTCTAGTTTTTAAAAAACATTATTTATTAATGTTCAACAAAATAACATACAGACTTTGTGCATAATTTGCAATGATACATCATGTTATTTGTCTGTTCAAATCTCCCTACCACCCTCCTCCCCCGCTCCCACCAGCCTATTCCACTTGCAATGTCTACCTGCGGTGTGTAAAACTGATTGAACTTTCCCATATCTTTATTCCACGGATTGTGATGGTACATGTAGTGAGTCGGGTGTCATTATGTGCAGGGGATATTAGTTCTTGTAACATGTTTCTCCAGCCACCAAATCCATGTTTTGCCCCTCTTGGCTTCGACAAGATGCTTCCTGCCACACTGCAGTTTCTGTCTATGACCATTATTGGAGGTCCCTCAACCACACCCCAACCGCTGGTCCATTCCGTGCTTTCCACCCCATTGTTATCCTGCGATTTGCCAAATGTATAGCAGGTCTTTCAATTTACTCACATGTCTCGCATTTTTTGGTCTCGTCAAAATTTCTAGCAAGCACGCCTTGGGGGTGATCGAATCTGGCAGCAACCCTAACCTTAGTTAGGGCATGGGGCACCTCCTCCCAATATCAGCATATGTCAGCGCAGGCCCAAAACATATGTATCTGGTCTGCATTGATCAGGCCACATTTCGCACAGGCCTCCTCTTTTGCATTATTACATTTTGCAATTTTCTTCGGGGTTAAATATGTTCTGTGAGTGACATATAATTGGACCAGCTGTAGTTTCTAATTTCTGGACACTTTCTTTTGATACCCCATGGTACTGGCCCAAGCTGCGTCCGATAGCTGCTCTTGCAAATCTGCCTTCTATTACTACAGGCAGGTTTTTCCGCACCCCGACCACTTGTTCCCTGGAGTACTTTGTCGTACCTGCTAGGTGCTACTTGTAGCTTCATGAACATTATCGGCAATATCCAAATCTTCAGACTGTATCAGCTTGGGCCATCTGTTCTGCATCCGCCTTGACTTGCAGTGTCTGAAGGTGAACCCTCTGGAAATTCCACCCAAAGAACAATACCCAACAACGTTAGTCTTGACAGGTTCCCTTAAAGTTCAATTCCACTGTCATATTGATAGAAGCAGGGCAGCAGAACTTCACTGGAAACCATCCGGCAAATTCTGGGAGCACCAATTGGCTCCTCTATTGTGGGCCAACCGCTGTTTAGGACTGTTCTTCTTGGATAACATATTGCAACCTGGGACAGTTTCTTGTAAAAGGTCTGATGGGTGCTGCCCTCTTTACTCTGGAATACTGTACTCCCCACTGGTCACTTGGTCTATCACGATAAGCAGTACTTCATAGGCATCTTGTTGGTGGCCACTGAGACTTCGTATGTGTCACAAGATGTATTGGAAGAAGGCCTGCCTTTTAGTTCCCACTGTGCAGCAAGAATGGCGTTCTGCTTTTGTTTTGCTTCTGTGATTAGAAGCACGGTTTACTTTGAGTCCACCCAGCCGCACAACACGCTCTCATGGCCTGCTTCCAGAGCGGTCCTCCTCCTATTATCAGCCGGGGCCAGATCCCCCTATGGCCCGCCCAACCTCAGCAGCAGAAATAATGAGAGCTATAATCTTCACCATTAGATGAAATGTGCTTGTGTTTATATACGCACTCACGGCACAGGTATACGTCCCAACGGGGAGCTCGGGTGCTGTTATTTCATGTCTCAGGGTTGCTTATAAGGATACTCGTGGAAGCCGTAGGTATTCTTCAGGTTAATTTATTCAAGTAGCATAGATCATCCGGTCTCATCAGGTACATTAGGAGATAAGGAAGTACACAGAGGGGAACCCACTGGCTCCCACCACCCAGGCTACATTTTCCAACTGCCCTGGGTGGAATTACATTCACACACAACATTCCAATCATTCTACTAACATTCCATACATGACCTCATACTTTGCATACACCTCATGCAACCTGGATGCAGGAACCAAGAAGGAAAGTCAATCATAACACCTCCTTCCGTTACCACAAACAAGCACATCTCATAATCAGACAGCACCGCACTCAAACTCTCACTTAAATTGAACCGACTAGTATACCTGCAAACTACAAACATTCCATACATGACCTCATACCTTGCATACACCTCATGCGACCAGGATGCAGGAACCAAGAAGGAAAGTCAATCACAACAGGTGTCCACTAGGAGTCGTGCTTATGGACACAATCCGAATTATACCGGCCCGGTACACATACTCTTACCGTAAACACAGTCCTGCTGATTTACTAGTTCTTGCAGCGATTTTCCACCTGTCTCTGCATATGCTAATCCGAGTGTTCTGACATGTGCTGCTTTCATTCCTCTTTGGTAACCCTGCTTTGTAAATTCTTACGGCGTCTCTCACCTGGCAATTGTGCTAATTCGCAGCTGTACGCTGCCTTGTGCCTGCTGCCACTGTTGTTCCATGCGGGATGCGCTTGTTTGTGCTGCGGCTGTCTGTGCCGCTGTACTTATCCCTCACTTTGAATCTGCATGTTTTCTCTGGTTCCTGCCTACGCTTCGTGCAGCTGTGTCTCAGCTGTACGCGAGGTCTCCGACGCCGTCAGCTGCCTTTGTTGTCATCAAGGTTCCTGCCACTTCCATACATCCAACCGAGGAAACTATGAGGCTTTGACTCTTTTTGTATTGTTATTTCTCACACGACATGTGCGTATCTCGTCCCCCATTTATTGCGACCCTTTCCAATGTATCAGCAGTGCTCTTGCGGCTAAGGGGACCACCCTTCTCATCTCGCTCCGGGACAGCTGTTCGTGCCTTCGTTGTCATAGTTGTGCTGATTCTTGTTTTGCACTTCGATCACTGGCACCAAAACGGTCCGGTCCAGCTCCTGCTATTGTCCCGGGTCCGGTATATTCTGCCTGCCAGTGCCTCTCTGACAGTGCCTGTGTGTTTAGGTGCCCAGTCCTCACACTGTCCTTTTTCCGAGCTTGTCTGCCATCTTGCTTCTTCAGATGCTATTAGTACGCAAACTCTCTTTAGGTCACATTACATGATTACACCTTGACCAGCCTCTTATTTCGCATCCGTCGATGCTCCGTTACTTCATGTGCCTGCTGCTCTGTTCCCGTGCGCAAATGGACTGTGTAGCCTCTGAAATTGCACCGGATCATGTAGGATCAGCAGGAGCACCCAGAGTAACGTCCTACAGCATGGCACTGTAGCCACCCCCCCATCCCCCAGCTTGTTCTATTATGGTACTTGCAAGGCAGGGGGCCTTACAGGACAAATGGATTGGCCCCTTCAAGGTTGTGGGCAAACTTGGAGAGGTCAATTATTTAGTGGACTTGGGCAATCCCAAAGAGGTCCCTATGGTCTATCACACTAACTGCCTGAAGGCATATCTTTCCAGACCAGAACTAGGAGCTTTTCTTTTAGCATTTGATCAAGAGGAGGAGCAGAGTGAACCTCTACCTGACCTTCTCATGGGACAACCTTTAAATGGACAAATAGAAGGAGTTAATCTCTCTTCTGATTTTACTCTGCAACAACAGGAGGAGTGCAAAGTTCTGTTGAATCAGTTTGCCTCCCTGTTTTCACTAACACCAGGCTTGACCCCTTGGGGCCAGCATGATATACTCATTGGTGACTGTCTCCCTGTCAAAAGCAGGGGTTACAGAATGTCAGACCAGGTAAGAACCCACATAAAGGAAGAGGTCAAGAAGATGCTTGATCTTGGGCTAATAGAGCCATCTACAAGTCCATGGGCACGTCCAGTTGTACTAGTGCCAAAGGCAGGAACCAAGGAATTGAGATTCTGTGTGGATTATAGAGCTCTTAATGCAGTCACCACGACTGATGCCCATCCTTATCTAGGACATATGAGTTGGTGAACAAACTTGGTTCAGCCAAGTTCCTCAGTACATTTGACTTAACACCAGGCTATTGGCAAATAGCTCTGACAGACCATGACCAGGTGAAAACTGCATTTTCCAGCCCAGGAGGCCTCTACCAGTTTAAGGTTATGCCTTTTGGACTCAGAAATACACCTGCTACATTCCAAAGGATGGTGAATCAAGTTCTGAATGGGATGGAGGACTTCTGCGTGGCATACTTGGATGACATTGCAGTGTTCAGCCCCACTTGGGAAGAACATCTTGACCACCTTGGATATATTCTGCAGGCTCTTCAACAGACCCATCTGACCATAAAGGCTAGCAAATGTCAAATTGGTCAGAGTAAAGTGGTCTACCTTGGTCATGAGGTAGGGAGGGGGTGAAATAAGGCCATTGCATAGCAAGGTACAAGCTGTACAAGACTGGGCCACCCCTACTACTCAAACCCAAGAGAGAGCCTTTCTAGGTATCACTGGTTACTATAGGAACTTCATTGAGAACTATGGGACCATAGCTTCTCCCTTGAATGTGGCGATCTCGCCCAAATTCCCCAAGAAGGTCAGGTGGAATGAGGAGTGCACTCAAGCCTTTGAAGGACTTAAGAAAGCCCTTTGTCAAGCTCCAGTCTTGAGAGCTCCTGACTACAACCAATCCTTTATTGTACAAACTGATGCTCCAAATACAGGAATAGGTGCAGTTTTGAGTCAGCTGGATGAGAAAGGCAGGGAACACCCTATCTGTTTCATCGGCAGAAAACTGATGGACCGTGAGACAAGGTGGGCAACTATTGAAAGAAAGTGCTTTCCATTGTGTGGTCTTTGAAAAAGTTTAGACCATACTTGTATGGATCTACTTTTGTAATTGAAACAGACCACCAGCCCTTGAGATGGTTAATGCAACTGAACGTGGAAAATCCTAAATTGTTAAGGTGGTCAATCAGACTTCAGGGGTTTGATTTCACCATAGAACACAGGTCAGGGTGTAATCACCAAAATGGTTATGCTCTCTCCAGATTGTATGACCGCCTGTAGTAAGGAGATTCATCCAGGAGTGGATTAAATCCTCCTGTCCTTAGTCTGGGGTGGACGAGTGTTAGGGAGAATTCTCAGAAATGTGTTAATCCCCTTCTAGCTTTGAGACCCCCAGCTCGTTTGCTGGACTATGGGAGTTTTAATTTCTAACCTGAAGGGAGAGAGACCTTTTTCCCACTCTCTCATGTATTTTTCTGTGATTGGACTCTGTTTCTTTTGACTTTGGAGTCTGATAAACTCCATAGGCATCTTCTTTGCATTGTCACACACAGCACCTTCAGTGCAGTGGCACAGGGGAGTCTCTTAAATTTCCCAAAGGTTTCAATACCTTCTGTTGGTAAAACTACTGTTTCTAAGAGCAGTGAAGTGAATCTGACTTTACTTACATTTTATAACTTTCTAGACCCAACACACACTATCCTACCATAGAGTGCTGGAAGGGTTACTTAGTATCCTCTTTGTCTAGTTTCTCATGTAACATTTTTATGTTACCCTTTCTACAATTAATGGCTGGTGGCAGTGGTTTACCTTTTACTACCATTGTGTGTTTTTACCGCAGGCTGCAATTACAGCTGTAGTAAGACACCCATGGAAGCCCATGTTGTCAAAATGGCTCGGTCTCTTTTTTTCGCCGTTTCTTGTTGGAAAGGTCCTTCTTGAGATTTATTTTGCGCACCAAACCAGGTTTGGTCTCTTTGGTCATTTTGTCTTTGGCGGGATTCACGAGTGAAGCCTGCCTCTGGCTCCAGTATGTCTAGCAGGGGCAGGAAGTGAGGGAGGTTCCCGAAAGTCCCTGTGCTTAATTCCCTTGGTTACAGGAATGTACCCAAAGGTGATTGGCCGGCTGCCCTTGGAGGGGAGCCACCCTGCTGTGTGAGTGACAGCTAGGCTGCGGATGAATGGGAGAAACCTGCATAAAAGGCGAGGCTTTTGGCTTGGAAGGCAGAGTCGACCACTGGACAAAAGAATCTGAAGAAGAACTTGGAAGAGATGCTTGCTGCAACTCCTGGACCGTTGGTTTGCCTGGTGAAGCCCTGGTGCATTGCTGAAGCTCTGAATTTGCCTCGACTAGTGAATCCCTGCATCGGACGACTTCTGCCCTTGGGTTGGTGGGACCAATGAACCCCAAAGCGAACTCGTCTGGACATCCTCTTGGATCTGGCTGTACTTCCATTGCTGCTGCAGGACCCGATTGCCAGGGAGAGGAAAACCAGATAGAGTGCATCCTTTTTAAGTCAGTCCCAAGCTTCAGGAAGATCCTCCAGACTCCCATGAAGCAGGACTGACCAAGCCTGAGCCCCTGCAACAGAATGCTGGACCCCAGCTGAAGTGTCAGGCCCTGATCATGAATATAAACAAGCCCATCACATTTGTATAACCAAGTAATCAGGATTCCCAAAATTAGGACTCCAACACTTCAGTTTAGTAGGAGTTAGGTTTACTACTGGGGTACACACATGATGATTTAACTCGATTTAATGTGTTTTTATGTTGGTGAAAACAACCCCTGGATGTTAATGCTTAATAATTTGACTCTTTTATTTAACAATTTACCCTCTTTTGTTATTATAAAAATGTCTTCTTTGTAATAATCCTTTCATTTGTAAGTATTTTCGCTCAATCATTTGTTTTCATATTAACTACCTAAAAACATTTTTGTGTCTGTAATAAATATTGACAACCTGGAGACACACCTGCATTCCTTTTTCCCTTTTGATGACTCGTTTGAGCACAAGAACAAGTAAGAACTAGATTGGTCTATACATGTGGATTTCCTTTTTTGTTGTTCAACTTCTGGTTAAACATTGGCATGACCAGAAGGCCAACAAGTTTGAGTTTACTGAAGACCAGCTAGTTCTAGTTATGGTACCTACAAGGCAGAGGGCCTTACAGTACAAATGGATTGGACCCTTCAGGATTGTGGGCAAACTTGAAGAGGTCAATTATTTGGTGGACTTGGGCAATCCAAAGGAGGCCCCCAGGGTCTTTCACACCAACCGCCTAAAGGCATATGTATCCAGACCAGAACTGGGAGAAAACTGCATTGTCCACCCCAGGGCACCTCTACCAGTGTAAGGTTATGCCTTTTGGAGCATATTGACCACTTTGGATATGTAGTGCAGGCTCTTGAGCAGGCCCATCTGACCATAAAGGTAAGCAAGTGTCAAATTGGTCAGAGCAAATTTCTCTACCTTGGACATGAGGTTGGAGGAGGTGAAATAAGGCCATTGCCTAGCAAAGTACAAGCTGTACAGGATTGAGCCCCCCCTACTTCTCAAACCCAGATGAGAGCCTTTTTGGGTCTCACTGGTTACTATAGGAACTTCAAAACGAACAAAGGGACCAAACCTGGTTTGGCGCGCAGAGTAAATCTCAAGAAGGACCTTTCCAACAAGAGTTGGTGAAAAAAGACGACCAGGGCCATTTTGACAAAATGGGTACCCATGGGTGCTTTACTGCGGCTGCAATTGCTGCCCGCGGTAGAAACACACAATGGTAGGAAAAAGTAAACCACTGCCACCAGCCATTAATTGTAGAAAGTGTAACATAACATTGTTACATGAGAAACTAGAGATAGGGGATACTAAGTAACCCCTCCAGCACCCTATTGCAAGATAGTTTGTGCTGGGTCTTGAAAGTTAAAATGTAAGTAAAGTCAATTTCACTTCACTGCTCTTGGAAACAGTAGTTTAACCAAGACAAGGTATTTAAACCTTTGGGAAATCTGGAAGACTTCCCTGTGTCACTGCACTGACGGTGCTGTGTGACACAATGTAAAAAGATGATGCCTATGGAGTTTGGCAGACCCCAAAGTCAAAAGAAACCCAGTGTTTAAATCAATGAAAAAATGCAAGAGAGAGTGGAAAAAAAGCTCTCACTCGCTCCAGGTCAGAAATTAAAAGTCCTTAAATCCAGCAAATGATCTGGGGGTCTCTAAGGTAGAAAGGAATTAGCACATTTTTGAGCATTCTCCCTAACAATGACCGATAGGTTTAGTGTGTTTGTCCTCACGATCTGTACATGTGACAAGAGCGCCCCAAACAGTGTATCCTCTGTATTCACAATTTTTATGTTGGAGGCTGATTTGACCAGAGTCAGTAGTCCTCAAGAGGGCCGTCCAAATAGGCCCCTCTTAGTAGACTGGAAAAGAACTGTGAAACCATCCATAACCGGGCTAATTTGGTTCCATGTCTTAAAATCGCGGCAAAAATGACCGTGAATACAAAATGTCACAGCAAAAATGCTGTGGTTTTGCCACCACAATCATGTAAAGATGCGTGGGACACCCCCGCAAACCCCAGACCCATTATACCATTGAAGGGGAGCGGGGGACACCCCAGCTCCCCTTAAATGGTATAATGGGGTACATCTTTACCGGGTCAAACCACTGCATTTCTGCCACAATTTTCATTTACCAGCGACATTTTTGCTGCAATATTATTACCTGATATCGCTAAGGTTCCATGTCTTAAAAACATGCCACGTTTCTTGTCGGAAGACATTCCACAGGGTATTTGCAAACAAATAAGTGGCCCCTCGTGTTCCAGGACATTATGGCGAATGGCGTTGTTGGGGAGAATTCTCAGAAATGTGCCAATACCTCTCTACCTTAGAAACCCCCAGCATTTTTGCTGGACTCTAGGACTTTTTAATTTCTAAACCTGGAGAGAGTGTGACCTTTTTCCCACTCTCATATGTATTTTTTCTGTGATTTAAACTCTGTTTCTTTTGGTTATGGAGTCAGACAAACTCCATAGCCATCATCTTTTTACATTGTGACACATAGCACCTTCAGTGCAGTGACACAAGGAAGTATTTCAAATTTCCCAAAGGTTTAAATACCTTCTCTTGGATAAACTACTGTTTGCAAGAGCAGTGAAGTGAAATTGACTGCTTACATTTGTAACTTTCTAGACCCAGGACACACTATCTTACAGTAGGGTGCTGCTGGAGGGGTTACTTAGTATCGCCCTTTGTCTAGTTTCTCATGTAACAATTTTATGTTACCCTTTCTACAACTAATGGTTGGTGGCAGTGGTTTACATTTAACTACCATTGGGAGTTTTTACAGCGGGCTGCATTCGCAGCTGCAGTAAGGCACCGATGGGAGCCAGCGCTCCTGCCCGAGATCCTGCAACAGACCACACTGCTCCGTCAATATGCCTCATATTGAAATAAAACATATCCACAAGTAGGGGAACCATTTCACTACGCCCAACATTACTCCCGAAAGAAATCGGATTTGCGAAAGAAGAAAACAAAGTTAGAAAAGAAGGGCCCCCTGCGGCACACAAGATGGCGGCGCCCGCAGCAGCTGTGAAAGCCGCGATGAAACAACGCAGCTGAGCCGGGAGCCCGCCGCACAGCGAGAGAGAACTGTCACAAGCAATATCCCCCACAACAGTCACAGCAGCTGCCCCAGACAACGCCAAGACCAGCGGTAGGACCACTGGCACCCACACAGAACCACGCCCTGGAGGGAGAGACACAGTGAGTCCCCCGCCCTGAACGAACACCGAAGCGGAGACACCAGCAACGCTGAAGGAAGATGACGGGGGAGAAAGCCCCACACCGCACCGGAGGGCAGACACGCTGGGAAGCCAACGCCACACCTCAGCTCCGCCAGAGAGACAGAAGGTTGCTGCTCAGGCCGCTACGTCCCGAGGACTTGAAAACAAAGCGTGAGTACGCAGAGCACACGGCAGGGCCAACGACAGGGCCGGGAGATAGCACACCGCCCTGATACAGGGGAGCGGGACCACAGCCCTGAAATAAGCTGCGGCAACAAAACCAAGCCAAGGGGGCGCACCAGACTCCCCCCATACCCCACCACCAGCCAGGGCACAAGCACGGTGCTAACCCAGGAGACCGAAACAACTGCCCAAACGGAGGGGGGGAAGTAAGATCAGCTTAGTGGGGGCCAGAAAAGGAGCTGAGCCCACCATAAAAGACCACAAAACTAAGTGGGAAGCAAACTAGAATTGAGTGGCGAAACTAGGACACCGCTTTGAACCGCGGCAACCCGTCCTATAACCCCCATGAACAGAACCACTAAACACTGATCAACCTAACTGCTGGGGATACTGGCACTACGTCAGCCAACACCCGGAAGCTGCACATACCACTGAGACCAGCTAGCTTCGGAGCCGAAACCACACCAACGAGTAACAAACCTGTAAAGGAACCTGTCCACCACATACCCCGCTCCACGAGACAGCCATCAACTCGCACACCCTAAGCCTGGAAACCTGCAGAATTTACTACCAGGAGGACGGCAAAGCGACAGTAGAGAAGCAAATTAACAAACTGGGCTGCACTCACGACAACCTAAAAAGCAGCACATGCCGGTGAACCTGGGGAACACCGACCCAAACCTACGCAGCCCAACATCCAACAGTCAGGCGGCCCAACCACGATTTACCATCCAGGAACAGAACATCAGCTAAGGAGTGCGAGAACATTAAACGGACAAACGGGAAACCACGCCTGCCTCACAGCAGTACACCATGAACCCCGAGTTAAGGGATGTCTCCCCCTAAAAACAAACCGATATCTGTAACAATGGACTCCTTCACGACGGTCAGACCCAAACAACATCAAGAAGCCATGGCCACTGAAGAACCACCAACCCAGGAAGGGGACTCTAAAGACACAAAAGTCCTGCAGGCCATAGCGGCGCTCTGCATGTTTATTGACAACAAAATAGAAGAAGTGAAGTCGGACATGCAGCTGATGCGACAGGACGCCCGCAACCTGACAGAAAGAGTGACTAATGCGGATGCCACACTACAAGACAATGTCGAGAACACATTGGACCTGAAAACAAGAGTCCAATAACTGCAACTGAAAGTGGCATGACTGGTGGCACGCTCTGAGGACGCTGAAGGACGTGACCACTGCAACAACATTCGAATCTTAGGAGTTCCGAAGGACATGGAAGGCCCGGACCCAACAGAATTTATAGAAACAATGCTCCAGCAAGAAATAGGAGCAGGAAAACTCTCCCAGGGATTCTATATAGAACGGGCCCACAGATCACTATAGAAACGACCTCCACCGGGTTCATATCCACACCCAATAATAGCAAAAGTCCTAAACTTTCGAGACAGAGAAACAATACTACGATTCTCGAGAGAAGACAGGGAAATCGAGAGAAAGGACGCCACAATAGTCATGTACCCAGACTACACTCCCACAGTGCAACTTGCTAGGAACTCTTTCATCCCAGTGAAAGCAATATTACGGAAACTCAATCTCAAGTACATGCTGCTATACCCATTGCGCCTCAAAATACTTTACAAGGGAAAAGCAATCTTCCTAGAGACTCCAGCTGCAGCAAACATGTGGCTCAAACATAACCTCGCGGACGACAAGGAAGAAAAAACAAAGGCGAACACAAGATAATAAACACCAAACGCAACGGGAAGAGACTGGCGTTCCCGCAATGAAACAAGCAATGAGCACATGGACCGAGCAGGAAACCACAAAATAAACATAGCAATATCGGGCAGGAGCGTTAAGACCCACACACACGAATGACGGCGACCCACCCCTCCAAAAAATGTGCAGGCCGAATGCCTACACACCGCCTGCACCGAAAGGCCTGGTACGGCCTAGAAGGCTCGGGAGGCCCCGAGTGCTGCAAGTTGGACGCAACTGCTGGGGGCAGTTCACAGTTGACCTGTTTGTTCTCATTCTCCAAAATGAAGGTTACTAAAGTTGGTAAGTCTCCAAGTAATCCCATGAAGACGGGGAGGGGGCTGGTGGGGGAAGTGGAACGGCTGGGACCGTGCTCACACATAAGCAGTGCCTTCTGTGGCCAGATCGCAACAGCGAGCAGCCCCACCAAGGAAACAGGGCACCCGAAACACCCCCCCCTGAATCGCCATGGCAGCAAGAGTAAAAATAATGACATGGAATGTGCGGGGCCTGGGCACTTACCTTCGTAGGAACAGAATTAAATCCTACTTATATAGAAAAATGGTGGAGATAGCGCTGCTATAAGAGACCCACTGCACCGAGGAATGCATGGCCAAACTCCAGGAACACTGGGGTGGACAGGGGTTCGGAATTACTTACTCTAGATACGCAAGGGGAGTGTACACCTGGATCCACCCCCAACTCCCATTCCACCTAACCAAGACTGAGAAAGACCCAGAGGGCAGGTTTGTGATAATATGTGGGCACATTGAGCAAACGGAGATCTGCATAGTGAACTCCTATCTCCCCAACAATAACATCCCGGCCCACCTGAACTCAATGTACACCAGAATTGCGCAATACAGGAATGGCCTTTTCATCTGGGGGGGAGATTTCAATTGCGTCCACAACCCAGAAGTTGACAGAGCCTTACCCCACCCAAAAGGTCCATCGGCAGCAACAAATGCCCTGGCCACCATGACGAACAGGCTAGACCTAGCAGACACATGGCGGGAATTGCACCTGGAAACACAGGGCTATTCATATTTTTCGTCCCCGCATGGTCTATACAAGAGGCTAGATTACATCTTCATAAGCAAGGAACACCTCCCCCAAATAGAAGGAGCACAGTACCTTGGGAGAACCATCTCGGATCACTCCCCACTTCTGGTGGAATGGAACCACACTGGCCCCAGACCTCTGATCCCCATGTGGAGAATGCTGGTGGAAGCCCTGAGGGACATCGCGTTTAAAGACGAATTACAAGTTTCCATTGATAACTTCATAGAAGTGAACACGGGAAGTGTTGAACATACAAGCACAATGTGGGATGCCCTAAAAGTGGTGACACAGGGAAAAATTATAGCAAAAGCAGGAGGCATCAGAAAATTACTCCGAGGAGAATTAGACCGATGGGAGTGAGAAATTGAGGGACTAGAGGCCAATCCCACAGACACCCGACAAAAAGAAGATAAACTCAAAACGCTCAGAGACAAAAACACAAATGCATGGAACAGACTGGAAAAATGTGATTATGCCACTAAAACGAACAGAGCACGGGGGCGTGGCTACAGAGCCATGTGAAAGGACGTGTCTCAGAGGGAGCTCCTGGTGATCCTGGATGCTACGGACAAAAACTTGCAAAAAATGTTGAAATCGGTGCTAACAAAGAAGGAGCAGCTGTGTGAAGATCCACCGCACACAGACGGAACGGATTGTAAGGACTGAGGCCGGCACGCAGGAATTCGGAACAGAAACAGCATCCCGAGTCTCGCCGAAACAGAAAACAAAATGGTGAATGGTGGTCCGCTCAGAACAAAGGAACGGATAGAGGTCGCAGAGGTCCGCAACACACTTGCCGGCGGTGCGGATGTCGGCACTGTAAGCTGCACATGACCCGAGAAATACAGGAAGAAATGCGCGGCCGGAAGAGAGAATCGGCATGCAAGGTCTGCTGAGCGGACCCCAGGGCGAACAAAGAAACCCGCAGCAGAGCGCCGCGTGGAGTATGGAAGTGCCCCCTGGGTGAAGAAGGCTCGTAACATGAGCGGGCTGTGACCATGGACATTGAGATCTGCCGGCGCCCTTTATGAAAGACGCGAGGGAGGCCGCGCATGTTGGGATAGATACATTGTGGCAAGCGCTGGCGGGACTCAGCCGGCGGATGCATCACACGCGAGGAGCGGCAACACTGTGGCCACGAACTGATAAGGACGTGCTGGATAGGGCTGAGCCCCAGGAGTGCTGGAAGGTCTCCATCGGAGCACACACAAACATCGTGTGCATGCAAACTAAGTAAGGAGAAAGTTTTATAGCGGAGGCGTGGAGGTGGCCGTGCGAACAGCAGATGAAGGGTGCTCTGCAGAGAGCAAAGTGAAGCGGCGTTAGGGGGATGCCCTGCGCCCCTCCTTGGACATCTGCTTAAGGCTAGCCAAGCAAGGGCTCCACACCGGAGCCCATCTGAAAACATCAGGCGCTGGCCTGAGGAAAATCCCTTGTTCACCTGCCAGGAATTGCAGAACGGCCCGTTGGGGCGCAGGATGGCCTGAATAATGGGATCAAGATAGGAGCTGGATGCCTATAACAGAGCAGCACACGATAATTTGAAGGCCGACCCTCCAAGTGAACATTTTGCAATCGTACAGGCAGAGGGGCCTAGAGGAAAGGCCATGCAAACGCCACAGCATAGGGGCTATACCACCCCCAGAGAGACATCCCCTGAATCAGCTGCAGAAGGGCACTAACACACAGTCCCATCGCCCATCAGGGAATGTAGTTGGCACTGTAGGCGCTGGGAGACACTTGCCCCAGGAAGGTTGAAAGAGGGACACAGGACACATTGCTAATTCCCATAATGAGCAGCGAAGACCACGGCCCGGGAGGACCATAGAAATGAACTGTGGTATGGTTAGTGGAGAGTCGAGCTCCACGGAGGATAACAGGCCACTGTGAGCGGAGCCACGCTGGGGCACATCACTGGGCAACAGCGTTATCAAGGGTGCGGTGCACAATCCACCCGTGTAACATAGACAGACCCCTAGGACCTTTACCACAGCCTCCCTGAGGCCTCATAAAAGATATTGGAACAGCCTTGGGGCGCTGGAGATTGCACCCCTGGGAGTGTATTCTGCAGCATACGGAAATACTGAGATGGCGAACAAACAGACCAAGGTAAAGGGTAAGCAGCCCACACTGGACAAATACGCCAGGACACTGACTGGCCCGGACGGAGCCAGGAGTAAAGACAAAACCCCGGCAGGAGGAATGGCTGCAGTGGGCACGAATCAGGAGGTCCTTGCGGCGATCGCGGATTTGAAGGCGGCCTTGGAGACCAAGCTCCAATTAGCTGTGACGGAATTGAAGACGGCAATGGAGCTCCAGGTTGGGGCGGTACAGGAAGACGTGAACCTCCTCAGGCAGGAAGTTAGGACTCTGGCGGAGCGCACAGAGACTCTGGAGAAAGAGATGGGCCCTACTACGGCAGACTGCGCTGCGCACAAACGAGAGCTCCATGCCCTGGTGCAACGTGTGGGCAATTTGGAAAGTAGGGCGGAGGAGGCGGAAGGACGTGCCCGGAGGAATAATATTCGCATTGTAGGACTGCCAGAAGGAGCCGAGGGACACAACCCGATGGAATTCGTGGAAAATATGCTGCTGCAGGAGATCGCCGGGGGAACCCTGACTCAGGGATTCGCAGTGGAAAGAGCGCATAGGGCCCTAATGAGGAAGCCGCCGCCGGGAACTCCGCCCAGGCCGATGATCGCCAAGATCCTTAACTATCGGGATCGGGAGAGAATCCTTGAATACTTCCGCAAAGGTGGAACAATACAAAGAGGGGCGGCGAGCATAACTGCCTATCCGGATTATACCCTGCAGGTACAACGAAGCCGTATGAACTTTGGATCTGTCAAGAGGAGATTGCGGGTTGCTGGTTACAAGTACATGCTGCTCTACCCGGCCAAACTAAAAGTTTTCTATAAGAACCAGACATTGTTCTTCGACACTCCGGTGGACGCCATGGGGTGGCTAGATATGCAAAGCTGCCCTCAAGAGCCAGATATCCAGAAAGAAGATGGAGCAGGACGAGATAAGTAAAGCTGCAAATCTGGTGGGACCGAAGACTGTGGGACTTGATTATAGTCATGGATACAGCTGGAAGGTGGGCATGCGCTGGTTGATAGGAAATATGATACGTGAGCACAGAGAATGTTGCCTGGTGAAGGAGCCTCTTAGGGCCGATCTTTATACCCCCATTCAGAGTGTAGTTTGCTCACTGATAGTGCGGTGACACCCTGCCGGGTTCTTACTTTGGGCTTCCAAGGTGGAACCGAACGTAGGGATGCCTGAGATCCAGGGATGGAGCTGGGCAGTTGTTGGGGTTGGTTGGTGGGATGGGGTAGGGTGGGGGGAGGGGAAGGGCTGTGGGATGTTTGGGGTGTATATAGTTATGGGGAGTTTTAGTCTGAACATGAGCCTATATAGCAGAATTGGATGGTTGAATCTGTGTCGCGCAGGAGGATGGGATCTGCTGGAGGTAGATAAGGGGGACGATATTGAGCCATGGGGGATCTTAAAATAATCACATGGAATGTCAGGGGACTGAACAGCTACTTGAAAAGGAACAAGGTCATGCTATATCTGAGAAGGCAAAGGATAGATATCGCGCTGTTGCAGGAAACACATCTGACACGGGAAAAGATGGAGCTGATTGTCAAGAAATGGAAAGGGGTGGTGGTGGCTCAACATACTCTGCGTATGCCAGGGGAGTACTAATCTGGGTGGCGCCGCATGTTCTGTTCTACCCATTGCAGGAGGTGGCGGAGACGGATGGGAGGATGGTCATGCTGAGAGGGCTGGTGGAGAATAAGGAAATAAGCATTGTAAATACATATGCCCCCAATCGGGATACAGCAGCATATTTCAGGACTCTGAGTGCCAACCTCGGCATATGTATGGGAAGTGCAGTGATTTGGGGTGGTGATTTTAACTGTGTACTGAATCCTAACGTAGACAGATCGGATGGTAAGATTGATAGACCTTCCCCAGCGGCGAAGGCATTACAGACACTGCTAGTTGACTTTCGTCTGGTGGATGTGTGGAGAACTAGATACCCCCAAGAAAGGCAATACTCACATTACTCCGCCCCTCAACAGCTACATACGAGGCTGGACTACGTCTTTGCCACGTCGGATGTAATAGCAGAGATTACTCAGGTAGAATATAAGTCGAGGGTCCTCTTAGATCACTCCCCATTGGTCCTGGGGTGGCAGTAACGCCCCCCGAGGGCACGAATCCCGACGTGGCGCCTTCGTGCTGAGGCGCTCAAGGATCCAGTCTTTAGAGAAGATATAAGGGAGGAGATTGCCAATTACTTTGAAGAGAATACGGGTAGCGTGGACTCGGCAAGTACATTATGGGAAGCCTTTAAGGTAGTGATGCGAGGGGCTGCCATATCAAAAGCAAAGGGCCTGCAGGGCGGGGTTCTAGCTGACCTACGACGGACGGAAGAGGAACTGGAGGGAGTATTAAAGGGCGGATGTGAAAATATGGAGCGGGTACTTGGGCTGCAGCAGCAATGTGCGGAACACTGGGAGAGGCTCTGCAACCTTAACTATAAAAAGTACGTTGAGAGACAGCATGCGGGAGGGGATAAAACGGGATGGCTGTTAGCGTGGCTATACAAGAGCGAGGCTCCCAGATCCCCGATCAGAACGATAATGAGGGAAGATGGTAGCGTAGTGGACACCCAAGAGGGTGTCAACGAGGAGTTTGCAGAATATTATAAAGTGTTGTACGCAGACAAAATGGGGGGTAGCCGAGAGGAAATAATGGAAACGTTAGAAGACATAGGACTACCCATGATAAGTGAGGAGGAAAGGGAGGAGCTAGATGCACCAATCACCCTGGAGGAGTTAGAAGAAGTGGTGAGGCAGTTACCTACCTGCAAGACCCCAGGGGCGGATGGGCTTCCGAGCAAATTTTATAAGACATACAGGGAGGAAGTGCTCCCCCCGATGTTAGAAATGCTCAATGAAGCGTTTGAGGTGGGACGGTTGCCGGAATCACTTAGAGAGGCGGTCATAATACCGCTTCCCAAGCCTAATAAACCTGCACACAGTTGCGGCTCTTACAGACCTCTCTCGATGTTGAATCAGGACAGCAAGATATTGACGGCTGTCCTGGCAAACAGATTGCAGAGAGTGATTAGCAAGCTAATACACCCTGACCAGACGGGCTATGTCCCGAATAGGAATATAACTCATAATCATAGGCGACTCCTACGGGTTGTTGAATGGGGAAGAACGGCTGAAGGCGAAATGGCGATCGTGTCCTTAGATGCGGTCAAAGCTTTCGACTCGGTCGAGTGGCCGTGGTTGCTGGCGGCCTTGGAGAAGTATGGTATGGGGCCCGGTTATATGAGGTGGGTGAAGATGCTATATAGTGAGCCACTGGCCAGAGTTAGAACGGGATCAGTAATATCTGAGAGGTGGCAACTGAGTAGAGGCACTAGGCAGGGGTGCCTTTGGTCCCCGATGCGCTATATATTCGCCCTGGAGCCCCTAGCAATATATCTCAGAAAGCAATATGATACGATAGGTATTGAGGTGGGGGGAGAACGACACCTGATCTCCTTATACGCAGATGACCTGTTGCTATACTTAAAGTATCCAGAGGAAAATCTCCAGTACATACTGGAGGTGATGGCGAGGTATGCAGGGCTGTCTGGGATAGCGGTAAATCCCCAAAAATCTAGTATGTTTCCACTAGGCGACTATAAGGGAACCCCTCAGAGACAGTTACCAGTGTTACAAATACCATGGGAGGTTAGTTCTTTCCGGTATCTTGGGATAGACGTGTACCATATGGTGGAGGAGGAACACAAGCATAACACCGAGGTGGCACTCAAGAAAATCGAGAAGTGTATGCTATTTTGGGTTAAATTGCCCTTAGCAATGATGGGACGGGGTGCAATGCTAAAAATGGTGGTCCTGCCTAGGCTTCTGCATTATTTTAGCAATATTCCATACATGATACCTAAGAAGTTCTTTGCTAAACTTAACAGTATGTGTTGGGATTTCTTGTGGCATGGTACCCGGAACAGAGTGGCACTGTGGAAGCTGCAGAGCTTTGATGAAAAAGGGGGGATAAAACTGCCCAATTTAGAGGTGTATTACGTAGCAAGTCCGCTGCAATATGTGGCTCAGTGGCTTTCAGACAAGGCGACCCCTGAATCTAGGCTATTTGGACATGATGGTACCCCATTTTACTTGAGAGAGATGATCTGGCTGTCCGAAATGAGTGATGATGATGATGCTCGGGTGGCAGATGTGGCGTTGGACATGCCGGATGATGGAGAACCCATTTCCATGCTCCCCGCAGGTACCGCTAGTTGCGTTGACAGGGGAAGATAAGCAGTTAAGGGCGATAATCAGGACCCATTGGGAATCGGTGGGGCTAATAACGTTAGGGGACGTCTGGCAGGTGGGGGCCATTTTGGACTTTGAGGCCCTTGAGGGGGAAACAGGACTGCATGCGGGCCAGTTCATCACATACCACAGAATTGTGCAGAAAATCCGGGAAACGTGGCCTGAAACTGAATTAGAAGAAGAACCAGATGCCATCATAGAGGCAATATATGATATATCGGAGGGGGGCATGAGATCTCTAGGTTGTATGAGATGGTGATGTCTAAGGTTGGGAAGTACTTGACCCAATTGAGACTAGATTGGGAGGCAGAAGTGGGAACCCCGATAGAGGATGGGATGTGGGAACGGGCACTGGGATACCATAAGAAGGTGTCAAGGAATGCCAGACTAAAACAAATACAACTATATATAATGCACAGAGCATATATGACGCCTATGAGGATATCGAAGTTTGAAAACGCTGGACGACATGCATATCCCAAATGTGACGAGGAGAAAGCTGATATGACGCACATGTTTTGGTCATGCCCAGTAATTGAGCGTTTCTGGGGAGAAGTGGCACAAAAGCTAGCCGAGAAAGGGGTTACGTTAATCATAGATACAGCTTGGGCTTGCTTGCTGGGAGGGTTCCCCAGATCATCAAAACTTAAGCATGTCAGTAAACTGAAAGATCTGGCATATGTGCTGGCTAAACGAAGGATTGCCATGGGATGGAAGACTTGTCAAAGGCCACGGGTGGAGGTGTGGTGGAAGGAGTTGCAGAAATGGGCAGAGGCAGAAACAATGGTATGGCAAGAGTCGAACATTGTAGGGAGTGAGGAGGAGACAGGGACCCTGATGGCATGGAAATCATTAATAGCGGAATTGTTTGGAACAATACAAGAGTGGTCAGAATCTATAGGAAGCGAGACCCCACCGCGTGCGGTGGACACAGAGAACGATGAACAGACAGGCTCATGAAGGGTGGTGCGAGGTGGGGAAGCAGTGACCAAGATTAAAGAATTGATATAATTATTTGGATGTGAAATGCAGTGCGTGTTTGGTTGTATTGTTGTTTTGTTTGATTAAAATTAATAAAAATTGTTTAAAAAAACCCAAAAAAAACAAACAGAGCACACATGGAAGCAGACAAGCCGAGCAGACTACTAGCTTGGCTTTGCAAAAAGGAACACCCCAGGCACACAACCACCTCACTGCAAGATGATGACGGAAACATAAACCAAACGCAGCAGGGCATACATATCACCTTCAAACACTTTTACGCACACTTATATTCACATAAAGACCAGGTTCCCCAAGATCAGATAACAGACACACTAGAAGAGATAGGACTGCCCAGACTGACCTCCAAACAAGTTGAAACTTTAGACGCAAGTATCACACCCGAAGACATAGCCAAAGCAATTAAATCCCTGGCCACATGCAAGGCCACTGGTAGCGAAGGGCTGCCTTTGGAGTTTTATAAAACATACGAGTCGTCCTTGACGCCCCTGCTGCACGAGGTCTATCAGGAGGCATACGAAAGGGGGGTCCTGCCCGAAAGCATGAGAGAGACGCTTGTGGTCCCGATCCTCAAGCAAAACAAACCAGTAGACAAGTGCAACTCCTACTGCCCACCTACGATGCTTAACTATGATGTGAAAATCTTAACCACAATACTAGCAAAGAGGCTATACAGACTGATAGGAGACATAGTACACGCTGACGAGTGGTTTTGTGCCAGGCCGCAACACAACTATGAACTTATGCAGGCTACAGCATGTTATAGCACAAACTGACATGGACAACGAACCATACGCACTATTATCACTAGACGCCATTAAGGCATTTGATTCCATATTTTGGGAATGGCTGGTGGCCGTCCTCGAAGAATTTGGCTTCGTGCCAGGGTTCATCAGATGGATTAACATACTCTACACCAAACCAAGAGCACGGGTGAAAACTGGGAAATATTTATCAGAGGCGTGGGACATATACAGAGGAACCAGGCAAGGCTGCCCACTGTCCCCCATGCTTTACATATTAGGTTTGGAGCCCATAGCCATTTATTTCAGGAAACAATTTTTTGATGCAGGCATTCGACTGGGAGGGGTAGACCACATCATCTCACTCTATGCAGACGACGTTCTTCTATACGTCAAAAACCCACACCTCAATGTACCCAACATGTTAGAAGTTCTCGACAACTACTCCAGGGTCTCAGGCATACAATTTAGCAAGACAAAATCGTGGCTATTCTCCCTAGCGGGCCTGAAAAACAAGAGTATAGAGGAACTTCCCTCGGTAGGGATACAATGGCAGACCACCTAATTTCGGTACCTCGGAGTCCAAATAATGCATACCCCAGAACTAATGCACGAACACAACACAAGGGCAGCACACCTAGCACTGCGCAAGTCAATGAACTTCTGGGAGAAACTCCCCCTCTCAATGATGGGCAGGGCCTCAATAGTCAAAATGATTGTCCTCCCAAGATTTCTCTACGGGTTCCAAAATGTACACTACTATATCAACAGCCCCTTCTTTCGCCTACTCGAGATAATAACTTGAGAGTTTATATGGGGGAGGGGCAGACACAAGGTAGCACTCTCCACACTAGCCTTACATTACAAACAGGGCGGAATTCAACTCCCAATTCTTGAAAAATACTTCTTGGCAGCCCAACTCAGCTTCGTGACCAAGTGGTTAGCGGATGAACCCACATCTGAGACCCCCCTGCTGCAACCCATGATCTCCCCAATACAACTAAAGGAACTAATCTGGGCACCCCAACGCCTGCTGCGGAACGCACCCTTTCTAGCTGCTCTTGGAAGGAAAATATGGCACAGAGCAAAGGCGCTTATCCACCTAAAGCACCCATACTCACCAGAAATACCAATGATTGCAGATTTATGCACGACAGACACTGATCTGAAACATATCAGGCTATGGGAAAAGAAAGGGGTCTATACCTGGGGGGACCTATATGAGGAAGGCACTTTCAGGGAATTTGCATCATTATAGGAAAAAGAAGACATCCACACCAGTCAATTCTTATGGTACCAAAGGGTCCGCAAAACAGCTCGAAACAAATGGGACACCTGACCAGGGGAACCAGGCACGGACCCCTTCACGACACTGCTGTACAACCTGGGAGAGGGATAGAAACTGGTATTTCAAATATACAGCCACCTGAGTGACATTCCCAATCCCCGAAGCGTGGAAATGAAAGAAAGGTGGGAGGCAGACATTGGACGAGAAATGACGGATGGGGAATGGAGCAGAGCGCTTACGTCTCCTAAAGAGGTGTCCAGAAATCATAGATTCTGAATGATACAGCTAAACGTATTGCACCGCACATATCTAACCCCATGCAGAATGGCGCAATTCAACAAGCAAATACAACCCAATTGCGTCTGGTGCAGGGCGGAGAAAGCAGACTTGATTCACATGCTGTGGGAATGCACCAAGACAAAGTACCTATGGGATAAAATAAGACAGACATGCGAAAAAGCGGGCATGACCAGGTATAAGTGGACCCCATAAGAATGCTTACTGGGAACTTACCCCAGACTAGCCAAACTCAAACATGTGGTATGATGTATGGTTATAACGTGCATACTGGCCAAAAGAACTATAGCAATGTCTTGGAAAAAACCTGTAGGGCCACAATACAACATATGGTACATAGAACTGGAGCGATGGGTGAGCGCCGAAACAGAGGCATGGGAGGACAGTGTTGCCAGATCTACTGACGACTCAAGTATGATACTAGAAGCATGGAAAGAAATCACAAGAAACATGTTCCATCCATCAGATGATAAGCCCCCATGAACTAAATGTCCCAAACAACGCTAGCCTACAACCTAAGCAAAAATAACCAAGACGAGACCAGTGCAAACCGGAACAGACCCCCCCACACCGGCGCCTTGCTTCCCCCCCACCCCATTGGAAATAAAGTGTTGTTTTGTTCAGAATGTTACTGTTTTGAAATGAATACTGCAATTAAATGGCGCATTTAAATGTCATGTACAGCTGCAAATAATAAATGCCAATAAACAAATTTGAAAATAAAGTAAGGCTCCCATGGGTGCCCATTTTGTCAAAATGGCCTGGTCTTCTTTCGCTATTTCTTGTTGTAATGGTCCTTCTTGAGATTTATTCTGCGCACCAAACCAGGTTTGGTCCCTTTGTTCGTTTTGTCTTTGGTAGGATTCACGCGTGAAGAGAAGAGATCTACCACCAACTCGTTGCTTGGAGAAGCGACTGACCCTGAGGGCAATGCAGAGGGTTTTGAACTTAATCCTCGCAGCCACTGGGGGCCAGTTCAGTCCTGGAGAGATACGATCCCTGGGCTTGTGGCCAAGGACAAGTCTTGTAGTCCTGTTTTGGATGAGTTGGAAAGGGCAAAGATTAGAGGCAGGCAGATTTAGAAAGAAGCTGTTGCAGTAGTCCAGCCTAGAGAGAACTAGAGTTCTGGAGACAGTGAGCTTCTGGGGGAAGGAGAGCAAAGGAAGTATACCTCTGAGGAGGTGCAGCTGGTAGCGTGATTTCTTAGAGACTTAAGAGATGTGAGGAGAGAAGGTGAGTGTGGAGTCGATGATGGGCCTGAGGTTTTTAGCCTCACAGGTGGGAGCAGGAACAGGGCCAAGGGAGGCCGGCCAAGGAGAGACCGGAAAGGAGGGAGCAGGTGTGCCGACGAGGAGAATCGCAGTCTTACTGGCATTAAGGCAGATAGCATTGGCGGCACACTGTTAGGAAAGATTTCATATTTGAATGTAATTTTCCCTCCATGTGTCAACCCCCAAACTTTTTGCTGCTGTTTTACACCCTGATCGAACCTTTGCCAGAGAAGCGCAGCCCTCAGCCGCACTCCTCTAGGCTTTCGCTCAATTCTTATGGGGAAACTGACATGCCCGTAAGACAGTCAGTACTGGGAGACTTTGTTTCCCTTAGTCCTTTTCTCATGTTGCAGCTTTTGTGCAACATGTATCAGGTGTACAATGTAACTTACCTTACAGTACACTTGGGTCTCTAGTCATTCCAAAGTCCCTAGAAACTCTCGCTGGACTTATTATGAACTGTGCAGGTGTGTCACGGACAGGAAACACCACTACCATGTCAATCTCCTGAGTTCACACCGAACAAGGGATAAGGAGCCAAATATCCTGCAACAAGAAGCCGAGTCGAGGAACCGCTGGTGATCAGCTGGAAGGTTTGGCACCCTGAGCCCGCTGTCGTCCTGCGAGACCCCTCTGCATCTGATCGTCCTAGAAGGTCTGCGAAGGCGCTTCGACCCATTGGAATAGTGGGACCAACTATTCTCGGCACCTTCATCAAACCCTGCAAGTAAGCCTCATCGAAAGTGTCCCTGGGCCAACCAGTGGGCTGACCAGTTTACACGGGATGTTTGCTCCGTCACCGCCGCCGTTTCGAGGAAGCCCTCGGAACTTGGCATACTGCTAGCTCTGTGTCCACGGCACCCTCACACCGAATTTCGTACACTTGGCATTCCCAGGTCTGAAGTGAGACGAGTGCGCCCGGACCCGAGTAAACGCGGTTGCCATGTTGCCCTACTGTGGCAACAACCTGTGCACGTTTGCTGCATTTGTGACCCCCTTGACCCTGAATCCTGCTACCGCGGAAACTACACATTGTCGAGACATCCTGATTGTCGCATTCGAACCTGCCAGCAAAGTGAACTGAACTGGCGAAGTCTGGCTCTGCCTGCGTCGGGGACCGGTGAGTAGTCCATACCCCAACCGGTGGCCCCTAGCGTAGGAGCCCATTTCTTTTCTACCGCTGTTGCGAAATAGCGACTCTATCCCGCACTCTCAACCTGCCTCTGCCCGCAAGTGGAGGTCCTGCTTGCATAGTGGGGACTTGTTCTTCATCAACCGCATCCACCTTCCTGAGCTGCTAGCGACCTTGAAGAGACCCTATTTTGTCTATTGGCACCAGCGCGTTCAGGTACTATTGAGCATAAGGTTCCTCTCTTCGTAGGGCTTGGACTGCCTCTTAAGTTAGGTGTATTCTCGATGTGGAACTGGGTCTAAAGATTACCTGCACTGCCTGTTTTCCTCCCCATCTAGGTGGTCTACATGTTTCGTGCTTTTAACTCCTTAGACCCCTCGGTCTTGTATATATATTGTATTGATTGTGATGTATTGGTTTACTTTATTGTTACTGTGATTCTTTGCTATGGTTGATGTTACAAAGGCCTTGTAATAAATGTGCTATATTTTTAATATGTATTTAAACAAAAGGAAGGAATATAACAGACTACTTCAACACAGTATATATCCTCAGACAGCAATTTCTTGTAGCAACCATGAAACAAATATAGGCTGCATTATGTGTTCTCAATAATCATCAAAAAGCAGTATTACCAAAAAATATAATTTTTAATATATTAATCACTCTTTAGCACAAGAAATACACTCATTTGTTTTAAAAAACATATACACATAACATAGTCATATACATCTTAAAATCATGCCACCTCACAGTGTACAGAATTAAATGCCAAAAATTTCATTAGCACAACACAACAATGGCAACTCAATTGTTCACATTTCCCATTGTGTGAACCAGCCCAACTTATATAAGTTTCAGTCCTCTGTGTTTCAAAATAACCGGACATTCATCAGGGGCAGAAGTAATCCTGTGCTCCAGGTCGATTCTTCCTACATATACACCAGGTTGCTATCTCTAAGGATACAAAGACAAACACGTATCACTAACACGGGCATAATCAGTGTAATCAGTCACCATAGCCAAACCCTTATCACCAATAGGGTATCTAGTACACACTACATCATGTACTGGATCTGCGGTCAGAAGAAATATATGTCTTTGACCATATAAGCCAAGTCAGTACTGGCCCTTCACTATTACAGCAGTAAGTGAAATTTGTAAGTGAGTACCTAGAGGAATTCTACCAATGGCAGTATTTTTATTCACCTCCTAATCCCGAACACAAGGAATTTAGGGAATATCCAACCACATTAGAGCCTGGCACAACAACAGAAGCCGGCTCACCCTCGGGTGTTAAAAACTGTTCTTTAGTTGGATACAGTCAACTCCGTGGCATTGTCACCCATCATCTTTCTTTCCAATTTTCTAAAACGGACTATCAATGCCTAAAATACAAAAAATTGAGGGTAAGATGCCTAGACCCAGATGTCAAGTAAGAATCCGCTACTCTAATAAAGGCCAAAAAACGGGTCTTACCTATTCCAGCAATTTTCAATTCTCCGAAAAACACTACAGTGAAAGTCTGTATAGATAGGGCCTCTTCCTTCTACAATTCCTCTAGCTCTGAAAGAGTAAAAGTGCTAAGTAAATACATCGCAAAGGAAAGGAGCATCTTCTGCAGGGTGTTACAGTTAAAGTTACTTCCAAAGGCATCCGCTCGTTCTTACCTTGTCTATGCCAACTGATAACCTGCAAACAGGCAGAGTACTACATCTCACGCCCAGGATAACAGTGGATCAACACCCTGAGACTACGGCCCAAAAACCATACTGAAATCCCCATTCCGCGGCACTCGCGTGACGCGATGACGTCATCACGCTCCGCGGAACGCGGTGACATCACCACGCCCCGCGCGCGTGGGAACGCCCATTAAAATCAGGCAAAACATGCCCGAGTTGCTAAGCAACTAAGGCCACAGGTCCGCCAATGGAAAAAAGGGGTGTGACTCCCATCATACCAAGAGAAAGGGCAAAAATCCCAAACAAGACCACAAACGGCTCAAATATAGTGGCGAAGTATGCAAAACATGTGAGGAAAAAGTGTAGGCATTCTCCACCAGCTCTGAAAAGAGCATTAACTGACCCAGGACACGGGAAAAAGAGACCTGCTACCCCTGATCATGTCCAAAGAAAACCACAACAGAACATCACTCATGGTGGAAATTCTCTAAACACAGAGACAACCACATAGGAAACAACCACTTGAGGCAAATTGTTTGTGGCCTGTATGACAACAAATTGCATTTCTTCACATAGAAATAGAGATTCTCCCTCAATGGGTACCAACAAACAGTGCAACACTCCTAGAACCTCCAAAGTCCCTTCAAGGTAACAGGTAACTTGCTTATCTGATGTTATGCCACTCGATGTTCTCATTCAATCCTGTGACATGACTGTTGGTAAGAAAGATAAGCTTTTGTTCCAGATTAATCCGTTTCCTATTAATTTCGTCTTGGGATCTACCCTTGATCTTTTTTAAGATGCACCATTCAAAATCAGAGAAAGTGTGTTTTTTATCTTCAAAATGTTTGACTAGAGGAGCTTTATCAGTATGATGTTTTAAACAGCTCCTATGATCGATCATCCGAGTCTAGCACTTTCTGTTGGTTTTGCCTATATAAATTAGGTCACACGGACATTTAATCATATAAATTACATTTTCCGTTTTACAATTAGTGTGTTCATTTAGCACCCATTCAGAAGTGAGGCCCAAATTCACAGTGGTCATTTTCTTGGTAAATGGACACATGACACATTCTCCACGTGGATGGTGACCCTTCACTCGAGGCAGACCCCACAATGTACTTTGGGCACCCTCCTGGCTAACCACCTGGTGTATGTCATTCTTCATCACAAGATTACGAATGTTGGTGCTCTTTTTGAAAGCTATAATAGGTAATGGACTGTTCATTGTCGTTTTCCAATTTTTATATTCTTAACTTTATAGGAAAGATTACTAAAAGTGTTGACAAACACCAATGGAGTCACATGGTTAGCAGTGTCTTTCTTATTCTTTACCAGCAGAGCTTCCCGGTTGTTATTAAAAGCTCGTTTGGCAGACTGCCTGACAACTTTTTTGGGATAGCCCCTATCGATCAATTTGTCCATAAGTAAATTGGCCCCGGTTTCATAATCATAGTTGGTACTGCGAGCTTTTAATAACAACCGGGAAGCTCTGCTGGTAAAGAATAAGAAAGACACTGCTAACCATGAGACTCCATTGGTGTTTGTCAACACTTTTAGTAATCTTTCCTATAAAGTTAAGAATATCATATGTAAAAATTGGAAAACGACAATGAACAGTCCATTACCTATGATAGCTTTCAAAAAGAGCACCAACATTCGTAATCTTGTGATGAAGAATGACATACACCAGGTGGTTAGCCAGGAGGGTGCCCAAAGTACATTGTGGGGTCTGCCTCGAGTGAAGGGTCACCATCCATGTGGAGAATGTGTCATGTGTCCATTTACCAAGAAAATGACCACTGTGAATTTGGGTCTCACTTCTGAATGGGTGCTAAATGAACACAATAATTGTAAAACGGAAAATGTAATTTATATGATTAAATGTCTGTGTGACCTAATTTATATAGGCAAAACCAACAGAAAGTGCAAGACTCGGATGATCGAGCATAGGAGCTGTTTAAAACATCATACTGAAAAAGCTCCTCTAGTCAAACATTTCGAAGATAAAAAACATACTTTCTCTGATTTTGAATGGTGTATCTTAAAAAAGATCAAGGGTAGATCCCAAGACGAAATTAATAGGAAACTGATTAATCTGGAACAAAAGCTTATCTTTCTTACCAACAGTCATGTCACAGGATTGAATGAGAACATCGAGTGGCATAACATCAGATAAGCAAGTTACCTGTTACCTTGAAGGGACTTTGGAGGTCCTAGGAGTGTTGCACTGTTTGTTGGTACCCATTGAGGGAGAATCTCTATTTCTATGTGAAGAAATGCAATTTGTTGTCATACAGGCCACAAACAATTTGCCTCAAGGGGTTGTTTCCTATGTGGTTGTCTCTGTGTTTAGAGAATTTCCACCATGAGTGATGTTCTGTTGTGGTTTTCTTTGGACATGATCAGGGGTAGCAGGTCTCTTTTTCCCGTGTCCTGGGTCAGTTAATGCTCTTTTCAGAGCTGGTGGAGAATGCCTACACCTTTTCCTCACATGCTTTGCATACTTCGCCACTATATTTGATCCGTTTGTGGTCTTGTTTGGGATTTTTGCCCTTTCTCTTGGTATGATGGGAGTCACACCCCTTTTTTCCATTGGCGGACCTGTGGCCTTAGTTGCTTAGCAACTCGGGCATGTTTTGCCTGATTTTAATGGGTGTTCCCACGCGCGTGGCGCGGGGCATTGTGACGTCATCGCCTTACCGCGTTCCGCGGAGCGTGATGACGTCATCACGTCACGCGAGTGCCGCGGAATGGGGATTTCAGTACGGTTTTTGGGCCGTAGTCTCAGGGTGTTGATCCACTGTTATCCCAGGCGTGAGATGTTGTACTCTGCCTGTTTGCAGGTTATCAGTTGGCATAGACAAGGTAAGAACGAGGGGATGCCTTTGGAAGTAACTTTAACCCTAACACTCTGCAGAAGATGCTCCTTTCCTTTGCGATGTATTTACTTAGCACTTTTACTCTTTCAGAGCTAGAGGAATTGTAGAAGGAAGAGGCCCTATCTATACAGACTTTCACTGTAGTGTTTTTCGGAGAATTGAAAATCGCTGGAATAGGTAAGACCCGTTTTTTGGCCTTTATTAGAGTAGCAGATGCTTACTTGACATCTGGGGCTAGGCATCTTACCCTCAATTTTTTGTATTTTAGGCATTGATAGTCCGTTTTAGAAAATTGGAAAGAAAGATGATGGGTGACAATGCCACGGAGTTGACTGTATCCAACTAAAGAACAGTTTTTAACACCCGAGGGTGAGCCGGCTTCTGTTGTTGTGCCAGGCTCTAATGTGGTTGGATATTCCCTAAATTCCTTGTGTTCGGGATTAGGAGGTGAACAAAAAATACTGCCATTGGTAGAATTCCTCTAGGTACTCACTTACGAATTTCACTTACTGCTGTAATAGTGAAGAGCCAGTACTGACTTGGCTTATACGGTCAAAGACATATATTTCTTCTGACCGCAGATCCAGTACATGATGTTGTGTGTACTAGATACCCTATTGGTGATTACGGTTTGGCTATGGTGACTGATTACACTGATTATGCCCGTGTTAGTGATACGTGTTTGTCTTTGTATCCTTAGAGATAGCAACCTGGTGTATATGTAGGAAGAATCGACCTGGAGCACAGGATTACTTCTGCCCCTGATGAATGTCCGGTTACATTGAAACACAGAGGACTGAAACTTATATAAGTTGGGCTGGTTCACACAATGGGAAATGTGAACAATTGAGTTGCCATTGTTGTGTTGTGCTAATGAAATTTTTGGCATTTAATTCTGTACACTGTGAGGTGGCATGATTTTAAGATGTATATGACTATGTTATGTGTATATGTTTTTTAAAACAAATGAGTGTATTTCTTGTGCTAAAGAGTGATTAATATATTAAAAATTATATTTTTTGGTAATACTGCTTTTTGATGATTATTGAGAACACATAATGCAGCCTATATTTGTTTCATGGTTGCTACAAGAAATTGCTGTCTGAGGATATATACTGTGTTGATGTAGTCTGTTATATGTTCCTTCCTTTTGTTTAAATACACATTATTTATCCTCACTTAGTAGGAGGGAATATCACCAGAACGTGGGGGTTACCCCTGTAGAAAAACTATCTATATTTTTAATATAACACCTGTCTGGAGTAATTCATAAGTGTCCTTGCTTTGTGTGCTCATTGAAGTCTTTCAGTCACCCTCACCCCTCTTGAGACTTAGTCTTGACCGCCGCCATCGCTACCCTGATTGGTCTGGCTTGTCCAGAGTTTACCCTGTTCCAAGAAACTAGGCTGGCCTTCTGAACCTCTGCCCCTCCAGGTCAGAGTTCAGAAATCCGTTTTAACAAATTGGTGTACAGTGGTGGGATAGGACTGAAGGTATCCAGTGTTGCTGTCATGCCTGCGCCATGGGCGCATCCATTTACGCTCAATTTGGACTATATGTTTATCATTTATTTACAACAGACTCTTGGATCTATCTATATTTACTTTGGAAACTTTATTTCCCATTTGCGAGATTTTGCTGCTTAATTATTATTTCCAACAAACTACGCATACCATAATGCACCTGGCTACAAGCATCGATTCCTGGCTGTTCCTATTTGTTATCAATGGAACTACACCCCCCAGAAGCCCTAGAGACTTGCCCTGCTTCCACCAGCCCAGGAACAGAAAGGGAGGTGGCCGATTGCCTGCAGGTGTGCTTAGCCAGGTGCAACCAATTAGCCTGCCTCTGTGCTGTGCTGGGCTAGGCAGTATAAAGGCTGCTGCCAGCAGTGGCTCAGCCTCTTGCATCTGAGAGTTCTTCCTCCACCTTTTGCTTCTTTCTACGGATCTTGTATGCTGCTTAGCTTCACTCCTGCTTGGACCCTGCCTTGTTGCTTGCTCCACCCTGCTGCCTACAGCCATAGCCTTCCAGGCTCCCTGCCTCACAGCCCTGCTCCTATGGGCTCTCCACACTGCAGCTGATCACGCTCTGCTGCCTTCCAGTCTCCGCCCTTGCCCTGCCGGGCTCTCCACATTGCAGCGGATCACGCTCTGCTGCTTTCCAGCCTTCGCCCTTGCCCTTCGGGCTCTCCACACTGCAGCGGATCACGCTCTGCTGCCTTCCAGCCTTCGCCCTTGCCCTGCCGGGCTCTCCACATTGCAGCGGATCACGCTCTGCTGCCTTCCAGCCTTCGCCCTTGCCCTGCGGGCTCTCCACACTGCAGCGGATCACGCTCTGCTGCCTTCCAGCCTTTGCCCTTGGCCTGCCGGGCTCTCCACATTGCAGCGGATCACGCTCTGCTGCCTTCCAGCCTTCGCCCTTGCCCTGCCGGGCTCTCCACATTACAGCGGATCATGCTCTGCTGCCTTCCAGTCTCTGCCCTTGCCCTGCCGGGCTCTCCACATTACAGCGGATCACGCTCTGCTGCCTTCCAGCCTTCGCCCTTGCCCTGCCGGGCTCTCCACATTGCAGCCGATCACGCTCTGCTGCCTTCCAGCCTCCGCCCTTGCCCTGCCGGGCTCTCCACATTGCAGCCGATCACGCTCTGCTGCCTTCCAGCCTCCGCCCTTGCCCTGCGTACCGTCTACATTGCAGCTGATCACGCTCTGCTGCTTTCCTGCCTCAGCCCTTGTCCTCTGGGCTCCCTGCCCTGCAGCCTGCCTCACTCCGGCTGCCTTCAGCCCTTGTCCTCTGGGGCTCCCTGCTCTGCAGCCTACCTCTCTCTGGCTACCTACAGCCCTTGTCCTCTGGGCCTTCCTACTTTGCAGCTTATCCCGCTTCGCTGCCTACTACCTACCTTTTCCGCTGGGTTCTCGGCCTAGCAGCTCTCTACAGTCCTCTGCTACCTTCTACGTTCATCGGCCCCGTCCCTCAGGGTTCACTCCTTACTGCCCGGCCCTTACGGGATCCTTGCCGTGCAGTCTGCTTTACTCTGCTGCCCTAAGCCCTTTTCCTCTGGGCGTTCTACCTTACAGTCCTACCCCTGTGGGCTTACTCATTGCTTTCCTGCTCCTCTGAGCTCTCAACCTTGTTCCTTACTGTCCTCTGCTATCCTATCCTGTTACACGACTTTCCTTTCATTTCCTTCTGCTAGTTTGCTATCACCTCCTTTACTGGATTTGTCTGTAGTATCTTCTCTTGTACTGTTTGTAGACCCTTTTGTACAGAGCTTGTCTGTTGGTTCCCATCAGTCAACCTCTGCCCCTTCCCTTGTCCTGTTTCTACATTACAGACACCCAGAGCTGCTGTTCCAAGTCATGAGCAATCATCGTGGGCCTCTGTTATAGCAAACTGTGCAGAAGGCTAGAGTATTTCCAAGGTTTGTGGAATACTCTTTTCCTATATCTGCATACACCCCAAGAGGGTATTCATTCTGTATCTTTTCCCTTGCTACTCTTGCTTACTCTTCGTTCTCTTTCCTTTCCGCTGTGTGTGTTCTTATCTGTCCACTTTATTTGGCACAACCACCCAAACCCTTTCTGGGTATCCTGTGCCACTCTTAATAGAGTGCCACTCCTGACAGTTGCACACTAGTGAAGGCATTTTGAGTTATTTCTACCAGGACACATAGTGAATTGTTGTAGTATAACTTTTTAAAGGCCATAGTCCTATCTAACAGTATGGAAAAGTACCTTGTTAACTTCAAATGCTTCTAGATCCGACACATTAAGAAAGATGTGTGCTGAGAGAGGTGTCTCCTCTCAAGGCACGAAAGTAGAAATTATCCAAAGAATCATGGACTGGCAAGAAGCTCAGTTTAGAGCTATAGTTTCTGAGGACAGTACAGAAGGAGGTGGGGCTGCTCTCGCTGGTGCTCTCGCTGGTAGAACTGATGGTTCTGCTGCTGCACTGATCCACAGCAACCATGAGGACATGGAGGAAGTAATGTCTAATGTTTCCTCTGCCAGTGCTGTTGGGGAGGCCATACTTGAATTCAAGAAGCAAGAACTGCTTTTTAGGCAGAAGGAGCTTGAGTTCAATATGGCCAAACTAAAGCTAGAGCAGGCAGAAAAACAGAAAGACAGGGATTACCAGTTGGAACTTGCCAAGCTTCAAGTTGCCAGTGGATCCAAGGGTCCTGGACATGGGTCTGGGGCCTCCTCTCATCCAAGGTTTCCAACAGATCTGCTCAGTGTGTATGAGGAAAAGAATGACATTGTGGACAGGCTGAATACATTTGAGTATGCATGTGAAGTTCAACAAGTTGACAATGCTGATAAAATTGCCTGGTTACTTAGCAGACTGCCACATTCTGGCTGCAGTGCCATTATGGAAATGTCAAAAGCTGAGAGAGCAGATTTTGCAATGTTGAAGCAGACTTTCATCTTAAAGTTTGGAAAGACTCCTGCCCAATACTTAAAAAGATTCAGAGAGTATAAGAAAAAAGAAGGTGGTACTTGTGTATCTTATATAACCTAATCCTTAAAAAACGTGACTGGCTGGGTTGAAGGTTATAAGGTTTCTACCTTTGAAGGTATAAGTCTTGTCATGCTGGAACATATTTTTGCATCTTCTTCCCCTGAGCTTAAGCAGCATTTGGCATATTCAAAGGAGATAGATCCTAAGAAGCTAGCCATTTGTCATGCGCCGCCTCCGCACCTGGCGTCTTTGGCCCCGCTGCCGCTTAGGGACTTCCTGATTCCCGTCACGCTGACGCTACGTCCTCTCTATGCGGTCTAGTCTTCGCCGCCGTAGCGCTATTTAACCACTCCTCTCCCTGAGCACAGCGCGTTGCAACCTTCCACGGTCAGCTGCTTTTCCTCGCTGCCGCGGTCTTGCTACACGCTGTTTACCTTTGGCTCCTCGAGCATTTTTCTCTTACTCTTTCCGTCCTAAATACCGGTCCAACTCCGGTCCCAGTTTTTCGTTTCCTCTCTATCTCCATTTCCTTAGTTCCAGCTCTCTGCCTTTACCTTGTTTTCTTTACCTTTTGGCGTTTTACGCTGCATCACATTTCCACCTGGTTCCGGTTGCTGCTTTCTCCCATCATTCATCTGCATCACGTCCAGCGGCCATCAGGATACTTACCGGTCCTAGGGGTTTTTTGCCTACTCTGGCTTTTTTCCCCCTTCCTGTCTCTCCCGGGAGGGGGACACGGTCAGGGCGCATTTACACGCTCTCACTGTGGCTTCCTCTTGTGGGAGACACTTTCAACCTAGAAAAAAGGAAAAGGATTATACGGCGCATCGAGCACTCAGTCCAGCTGAAGAGGATTTCGACTCCACAGGTGAGGAGGTTGAAGAGAGAAAGAAGGGTATTACACCAGTGGTGGAATCGGAAGCTGACAGTTTGCAACGCCTACAAACACCAATCATGGCTACTCCTGAGCAAGTGCAGGAACTAATCGCTGCGGTACAAAACCTTTCTCTAGAGATGCAGAATATGAAAACTGAAAACAATCTGTTAAAACAAATGGTGGCAGTAAGGGAGCCCCCCAACACAGACCTGCCCCCTATGCCTTTATCTTCAGGGAAATATGATGGTTCCCCCAAGACCCTAAAAGAATTTCTTGACGCTTGCCGGGTGTATTTTTCCTTCAGAACCCGCACCTACGCCTCAGATCATGCCAAGGTTGGATTCCTGGTGTCTAATATGACAGGGAACGCTCTAGCTTGGGCCACCCCTCTAGTCACCGGAAATGACCCTGTCCTTCAGAATTTCGATGCATTCATTGCTTTCGTTAAACAAACCTTTGAGAGACCTGAAGTCTCAATGGCAGCTGGTGAAGAATTGATGGACATTCGTCAAGGACAGTTTGATGTGCTGTCTTATATCTCCTCATTTAAGAGATTGGCCATGGAGACGGGTTGGTCTGAACAGTCTCAATTTATTTTGTTCCGCAGAGGACTTCGAGAAGAATTAAAAGATGAAATGGCTCACTTTCCTCGGCCTACTTCCCTGCAGGATCTTATGACGGCCGCCCTTCAGATGGAGTTCAGTATGCAAGAAAGGCGGCAAGAAAGAAGAAAAGCACGTACCTCCTTTTCAAGGACCTCCTCACCTCCTTCGGCAGTGCCCAAACCTCAAGATGAGCCCATGCAAATCGGCACTACTCGCCGTTCTTTAACACCTGAGGAAAGAAGGAGGAGAAGGGAACAGGGCCTATGTGCCTACTGTGCCTCTGATCGCCACACGGTGCATACTTGTACTGAACTAACCAAGAAACCGGCGGAAAACGCAAACCCTCGAACCTAGTGGGGACGGGTTATCGAGGGCAATCTTTCAGTCCCTACGTTACTATGTCTATTGATTCCTCGAACCCTTCTGAAGATTCCCGCCTGATGGTTATAACGGTCCAGGTCACTATCAATGGCAGCCCCGTAGAGACGCTGGCTCTCTTGGATTGCGGTGCCGCAGGAAACTTTGCTGACACCCTTTGGGTAGACAAAGTGGGTGCTTCACGGATAGACCGCAGCCACGGTCAGAAAGTAGAAGGAGTAGACGGCACACCTTTGAGTTCAGGACTCATTATTCAGACAACCGAACCCCTTCCTCTGTCTATATTTCAACATTCAGAAGTCATTACTTTTGACATCATTCGAGCAGCCCATTTTCCTCTTATCTTGGGGGTTACCTGGTTGCGACAACATAATCCTCATGTCGACTGGAAGTCTAACACTTTGCAGTTTAATTCCAGCTATTGCCAGACACACTGCTTTAAAGAAGCACATTACCAGGAGGTAAAGATATCTCCCACTGTTCTCCCCACGAGTATAGGGGTGCTTTCCATTGACTCGGTATTGGAAGAATACCCTATGGTGTTTGCTGAATCCGCTCCAATGGCATTACCACCTCATAGACCGGAGGACTGCTCTATCGAGCTAATACCTAATGCCCTGGTCCCATTTGGACGAATGTTTACTTTATCCAAGACTGAAAAGGACGCTTTACGAAAATATCTGGATGACAACTTGTGCAACGGTCTCATCAGACCCTCTAAATCCCCGGCGGGTGCTCCCTTGTTTTTTATTCCAAAGAGGGATTCTAAGGACCTCAGACCATGCATCGATTACAGGGGACTTAATAAAGTCACTCGTAAGGACAGATATCCCATGCCCCTCATTCCTGACATTTTGGAATCTGTACAGGGAGCAACAGTCTTCTCTAAATTGGATCTGCGCAATGCATATCATTTACTCAGAGTGAGTCCAGGAGATGAATGGAAGACGGCCTTCAGGACACCATTCGGCCTATACGAGTACTACGTTATGCCTTTCGGACTGGTCAATGCTCCCGCTATATTCCAAAGGTTCATAGACCGAATATTCTCTGATTTATTGTTTATTTCAGTTGTGGTTTACCTGGACGACATACTTGTTTTTTCACAGTCTATGTCAGAACATCTACTACATCTCACTGAGGTCCTGGAGCGCCTTAAAAAACGTCATTTATTGGCCAAACGTGAAAAGTGTGTTTTTGGGGTATCCTCGATCCCGTACTTAGGGTTTATCCTCTCACCACAAGGAGTACAAATGGATCAAAAGAAGGTTGAGGCCATTCTCCATTGGCAGGCTCCTTCCTCAGTCAAAGAAGTTCAGAGATTCCTGGGCCTGGCTAATTTTTATAGGCGTTTCGTGCCAGGTTTTTCCAACACTGTCCTACCAATTACCAATTTGTTAAAGAAGACATCTGTGCCTTTCATTTGGAGCCCACAGGCTGAAGAAAGCTTTCAACTCCTGAAGAAGAGCTTCTGCAGCGCTCCCATCCTGTGCCAGCCAGACCAAAGCAAACCTTTTATTGTTGAGACAGATGCCTCTGCCGCAGCAATAGGAGCAGTTCTACTACAAGAGCATGACAACGCGGAACACCCAATAGCATATCTATCAAAAACTCTCACTCCGAGTCAACGGAATTATTCAGTAATAGAACGTGAACTACTAGCCATGAAAAAAGCCTGTGAAGTATGGAGACACCTCTTACAAGGGTGCAACCACCCTTTTGTAATCCGGACCGACCATAAGAATTTACAAGTTCTACAGTCAATGGATTGCATCAATTCCAGACAAGCCCGGTGGGCGCATTTTTTCTCACAATATGACTTTACCATCACGTATATTCCTGGAAGCCAAAACACTTTGGCAGATGCTCTGTCCAGAAAGGCTTTCTCCTCCCATGTTGCCTCATCCTGCCCGGAAAAGTTGTTTCCCAGGAACCGCATTGTTGCCACTATCTCTTCCCTGTTTCAACGGATAAAAGAAGCCGTCTCCTTACATCCAGAACCTCGCGGCATGATCCAAAAGGATGGTTTGTTCCTGAAGAAACAGAGGATTTGGATACCATCCAAACCTCTTCAAAAAGACATATTGTCCTGGTGCCATGATCACAAGACAGCAGGCCATAGGGGACAAACCAGCACCTTGGACTTGATTAGTAGAGCTTTTTATTGGCCTAATATGTCTAAAGATGTTAAACATTACGTCAAGTCCTGCAGAGTCTGCTGTCAGAGTAAAAACAACACAAAGAAACCCATAGGTCTACTACAACAAGATGCAATCCCGGAACGTCCGTGGAGTCATATATCTACAGATTTCATTGTGGACTTACCTTTGTCCCACGGATGTACATGCATAATGGTGTCCATCGACTCTCTCACCAAGATGGCTCATTTTTCTCCACTTCCTGGTATACCAACTGCCGATGGTATGGCATTAGTATTCATTAAAGATGTGTTTCGACTCCATGGTCTCCCCGACAAGATTGTATCAGATCGAGGAAGCCAATTCGTCTCCAGATTCTGGAAGTCCTTATGCGCCGCTCTTAATATTCAGCGCGCTTTGTCATCAGGATATCATCCCCATACCAATGGGCAGACAGAACGGTTAAACGCCACATTAGAACAATATTTGCGCAGCTACACCAATATGGAACAAGACAACTGGGTGGATATGCTGCCTACAGCGGAGTTCGCATATAATAATGCCAGTCATTCCGCAAGCAAAATGTCTCCATTCTATTGTTCATATGGCTATCATCCCCGAGCCATCATTCCACAGTTTTTCTGCAAACCTGCACTTCCGGCGGTAGAAGAGACACTTATCCGAATAAAGGACATCCAAGACAAAGCCAAGTTGAATCTCAGAGATAGCCTCCAGGCTTACAAAAGGCAAGCTGACCGGCACCGGCAGGTTGTACCTGATTGGGAGGTTGGTTCCAAGGTATGGTTATCTACTAAATACCTTCCTAGATGGTCTCGCCCATCTAAACTGTCCCCCAGGTTTATCGGTCCCTATCCCATTTCTGCCAAGATCAATCCAGTGGCCTTCCGCCTTAAGCTGCCACATTCTCTTAGGCGGATCCACCCAGTGTTTCACGCATCTCTTTTGAAGAGTGCCGAACAGTCATTAAGGGCTCGTCCTTTCCCCACTCTTTCTCACTCACCTGATGCTCCTGAGTATGAAGTGTCCGGGTTGATGGACTCCAGATACCGCAAAGGGCGCCTTGAATACCTGGTGCATTGGAAAGGTTATTCACATGCTGAGGACTCTTGGGAACCAATTGCGCACATCCACGCTCCTGTCCTTCTCCGGAAGTTTCACCGTTTGCATCCCGGCAAACCGGGTGGCCTGGGCCTTGGCGGGGGGCATACTGTCATGCGCCGCCTCCGCACCTGGCGTCTTTGGCCCCGCTGCCGCTTAGGGACTTCCTGATTCCCGTCACGCTGACGCTACGTCCTCTCTATGCGGTCTAGTCTTCGCCGCCGTAGCGCTATTTAACCACTCCTCTCCCTGAGCACAGCGCGTTGCAACCTTCCACGGTCAGCTGCTTTTCCTCGCTGCCGCGGTCTTGCTACACGCTGTTTACCTTTGGCTCCTCGAGCATTTTTCTCTTACTCTTTCCGTCCTAAATACCGGTCCAACTCCGGTCCCAGTTTTTCGTTTCCTCTCTATCTCCATTTCCTTAGTTCCAGCTCTCTGCCTTTACCTTGTTTTCTTTACCTTTTGGCGTTTTACGCTGCATCACATTTCCACCTGGTTCCGGTTGCTGCTTTCTCCCATCATTCATCTGCATCACGTCCAGCGGCCATCAGGATACTTACCGGTCCTAGGGGTTTTTTGCCTACTCTGGCTTTTTTCCCCCTTCCTGTCTCTCCCGGGAGGGGGGTCAGGGCGCATTTACACGCTCTCACTGTGGCTTCCTCTTGTGGGAGACACTTTCAACCTAGAAAAAAGGAAAAGGATTATACGGCGCATCGAGCACTCAGTCCAGCTGAAGAGGATTTCGACTCCACAGGTGAGGAGGTTGAAGAGAGAAAGAAGGGTATTACACCAGTGGTGGAATCGGAAGCTGACAGTATTGCAGCAGATTTGTGGGTGTCAAATTGAGTGTCCCATAGGGACAAGACTCATCCTGGTAAGCAGGAGGAAGGGAAAAGTCCAAATATAAAGAGGGTGGGGAAACTGGTAAATCTTCTTCCCAAAAGGGCCGCAAAAAGGAAAAAAAGGGTAAGACACAAGAGAACTCACAGGGTAGTGGAGGTCAGCCTCCGAAACAGAACTCTGGTTATAGTAAGCCTCCCTATGTGAACAGACCCAATGGATCTTGTTTGCTTGTGGAGCAACTGACCACGTGAAGGGGGATCCCGGATGTAAGGTCAAAACTTTGCGGGTCCACTCTGCTAATCTGGCCTTCTCCTATGAGGAAGAAGAGATTACCGGAGCATCCTTCTCCTAAGACTCCTTCCCCAGTGGCATAGAAGCTGAGGTAATTTTAGTTTCCCTGGGTTCCTGGGAGCCTAAAGTCTCAGAGGCTTATGCTAGGATTCCAGATAACACCAAGCACTACTTTAAAGACAGTGTTCTGATCAATGGAGTAGATACTCCAGCTCTTAGGGATAGTGGGTGCAGTCGAACTGTAGTGGATTCTACTTTGGTAGACCCAGAGGAAGTTGCCAGAGCTACTCTGATGCCTACTAAGTTGGCTGACGGCCCACCTCTCATGTTCCCAGTAATACCTGTAAATCTTACTATCAATGGTACAGCAGTCAGGATTCCAGTAACCATTTAGAGGAATGTCACAGGAAAGGTCTTGTTGGGCAATGATCTCAGAGCTTTAGGGTTTGTGGGAGATACTGCTGACAGACCCTGCACAAGGTCTCAAACAAGGGCAGTACTGGCCAAGACCAATGCACTGCCCCAGCCAAAGGGGAAACCCAAGGCTAAAGGAAAAGAGGGAAAGAGAATATTCCCCCTAACTCACCTACCATTGAGGTGGAGGTAGTTGGTCCATCACCAGGACCTGATGAGGAGGTGGTGATACCTGAAGTGTTTGACCCCAATGACCATCCTGAACTAAACGATTTGTTAGTAGAAGGTGGTCCTGACAGGGAAGAATTCAGTAAAGGCCAACGTAAGTGCCCATCTCTGGAAGGCCTAAGGGGATAGCCCTGCTCCCAGCTTGAGGGTGAATCTCCTGGGAAGCATCAGATTTATTGGGAAGGTGGGCTCCTGTAGAGAGAGCCTACAGAGTCTACAGAAGGAGACCATAGGAGGTTGGTGGTTCCCCTTGCTGTAAGACCCTTTCTCCTGCAGCTGGCGCATGAAGTGCCCCTTGCTGGTCACCCTGGTATTAAGAGGACCAAGCAAAGGTTATCCATGCACTTCTACTGGCCCAAGATGGGGGTGCAAGTAGAAAGTCGCTGCAGGAGTTGTGCCTCCTGCCAGCTCTCTGGTAAAAGTGCCTCAACAATCCAAGCTCCATTGGTACCACTCCCAGTTGTGGGGGTACCATTTGAGAGGGTAGGGATCGACATTGTTGGTCTCCTTGACCCCCAAACATCCTCAGGCAATAGGTTTATCCTGATACTGGTCGACCATACCACCAGGTATCCTGAGGCCATCCCATTGAAAACTGTGACTGCCAAGTCAGTTGCAAAAGCTTTACTTGGCATCTTTACTAGGGTTGGCTTCCCTAAAGAAGTTGTGTCTGACAGAGGCAGCAACTTTATGTCTAAGTATATGCAGGCTATGTGGAAGGAATGTGAGGTCACCTATAAATTTTCTTCCGCATACCACCCCCAGACCAATGGTCTGGTGGAACGGTTTAACAGGACCTTGAAAAGTATGATTGGGGCTCTGGAAGAACCTCAAAGAAATAAATGGGATCTTCTTTTACCATGCGTACTGTTTGCCTACAGAGAGGTACTACAAGAGGTTGTTGCCTTCAGTCCCTTTGAACTTCTGTTCGGTCACCCAGTACGGGGACCCTTAGCCTTAGTCAAGAAGGGATTGGAGATGCCCACTCCCCCATTACTACCAACGTAGTGGACTATGTGTTAGGGCTCAGAAAAAGGATGTTACTCCTGATGGGTCTGGCTAGTGACAAGTTGAAGGCAGGACAAGCTCTGGTGAAACATTGGTATGACCAGAAGGCTTCCCTCATTAACCTTACACCTGGTCAGAAAGTCCTGATCATGAATCCCATAAGGCCTAGGGCTTTACAGGATAAATGGTCAGGCCCTTACACAGTGGTGGAGTCACTGGGCGAGGTCAACTATTTAGTGGACCTTGGAAGGCCGGGACAGGCTCCAAAAGTGTTCCATGTAAATAGGCTGAAGGCTTTCATCCCAAGAGTTGAAATCGCAGCACTGCTATTGGCCTCAGATGTTGAGGAAGAGGAGTTTGAACCTCTTCCTGAGCTATTCCAAAGCAGTCCTTCAGATAGCTCCATTGAGGGTGTCCGAGTGGCCCCTCATCTGACTTCTGATCAACAGGCTGAGGTGAAAAGTTTGCTTAGGCAATTTTCCCCCCTGTTTTCACAGTCCCCTGGTTTGACACCTTGGTGCAAACATAACATAGACACGGGAGACAGTGTACCTACCAAAAGTAGGGAATACAGAATGTCAGACAAAGTAAGGACTTACATTAAGACAGAGGTCAACAAAATGTTGGATCTTGGGGTGATTGAACCCTCTAGTAGTCCTTGGACCAGCCCTGTGGTTTTGGTTCCAAAAGCAGGTACTTCTGAATTGAGGTTCTGTGTGGATTACAGGGCTCTGAATGCTGTCACCAAGACAGATGCACACCCCTTGCCTAGAACAGATGAGCTGGTGGATACCTTGGGTACCTCCAAGTACCTCAGCACGTTTGACCTCACTGCAGGCTATTGGCAAATAGCCCTTGCAGATCATACCAAGGAGAAGACAGCTTTCTCAACTCCAGAGGGCCTTTACCTGTTCAGGATAATGCCTTTTGGGTTGAAGATTGCACCTGCCACATTCCAAAGGCTTGTGAATCATGTGTTGAATGGGTTGGACAAATTCTGTCTTGCATATCTGGATGATATAGAGGTTTTCAGTGCCACCTGGGAAGACCATGTGAAACACCTTGGGATTGTGTTACAGGCTCTTCAGAAGGCCCACTTGACCATGAAGGCCAGTAAGTGCCAGATTGGACAAGGATCAGTGGTCTACCTTGGACATGAAGTAGGTGGAGGGAGGATACAGCCTCTACCCAGTAAAGTACAAGCAGTACAAGACTGGCCTGCCCCCACTACACAGACCCAAGTGAGAGCCTTCTTAGGACTCACTGGGTATTACAGAAATGTCATGGCAGACTATGGCACCATAGCTGCCCCTCGGACTGCTCTCACTACTCCAAAGAAACCCAAGAAGGTAACTTGGACTGAAGAGTGTGAGAAGGCCTTCCATGGCTTAAAAGACTCCTTGTGCCAGACCCCTGTTCCAAGAAACTAGGCTGGCCTTCTGAACCTCTGCCCCTCCAGGTCAGAGTTCAGAAATCCGTCTTAACACACATCACTCCTGGATAGCAGACAGACAGTCGGAGATAAGAGAAGGAGAAGAGGTGGCTGAAGGGAGCCTGAAAATGAGCTGAGTGTCATCTGCATAGCACTGAAGGTTGGGGCAGAGAGCGGCAATGCGGTGGGCAAGAAGTGCTAGGTATTAGTTGAACAGCCAGGGAGAGAGAGGCTAGACCCCTGGGGAATACCACAGGTAGAGATAGAGGTGAGGAAGGACCTAAGTTGGACCGGGGAGGGTCGATCAGAGAGGAATGAAGTCAGCCAAGCCAGGGCCTGATCAGTGATACCAAGGTTATGAAGGAGATGGTTGAGCAGGATGGCATGGTTGACCGTGTCCAAGGCAGAAGAGAGATCAAGTAAGATGAGAACACAGGGGTTGGGGAGCAGGTCTTCACGGATGTTCAGGAGAGCAGTTTTCGTGCTTCTGGCAGCTCTGAAGCTAGACTGATGGTCATGGAGACAACCAACATATTCAGTGTGAAGATTAAGCTGAGAAATGGCCAGCTTTTCCACGAGTTTGCCCAGGAAAGCAGTGGTTTACTTTTAACTACCATTGGGAGTTTTTACCACGGGCTGCGTTCGCAACTGCAGTAAGGCACCCATGGGTGCCTATTTTGTGAAAATGGCCCTGGTCTTCTTTTTTCGCCATTTCTTGTTGGAAAGGTCCTTCTTGAGATATACTCTGCGCGCCAAACCAGGTTTGGTCCCTTTGTTCGTTTTGTCTTTGGTGGGATTCACGAGTGAAGCCTGTCTCTGTCTCCAGTGTGTCTGGCAGGGGCAGGAAGTGAAAGAAGGCAGAGTCGACCACTGGACAAAGGAATCCGAAGAAGAACTTGGAAGAGACACCTGCTGCAACTCCTGGACAGTTGGTTTGCCCGGTAAAGCCCTGCTGCATTGCTGAAGTTCCGAATTCGCCTCGCCTAGAGAAGCCCTGCAAGGACGACTTTGCCCCTTGAGTTGGTGGGACCAATCAACTCCAAAGTGAACTTGTTTGGACATCCTCTCAAAGCTGGCTGTACTTTTACTGCTGCTTCTGCTAGAACCGAAGTGCCAGGGAGAGGAACACCAAATCGAGTGAATCGCTTTTAAGTCGGACCCGAGCGTTAGGAAGATCCTCCGGACTTCCCTGATGCATGACTGACCAAGCCTGAGCCACTTCAACAGAGTGCTGGACCCCAGAAGCAAGGAAAGTCTGAAGTGGTATCCGAGAACCGCAGTGTTGCTATTTGCTGTCGGACGCGAGGAGCTGAAACGCCAAAGTGCCACGGAATTGAAGTTTGACCTTTGCTGCCGCTGACCGTTCCGTTGTGTTGCAGGAGTCCCCAGACGTCCTCCCTCTTGCCCCCACAACTGAGGCCCAGGAACAAAGGGATCTGCAGAGCAACACAGGAACAGAAGCCAGCTGGAACCATTTCTTCTAACCAAAGGTACTTTACAGTCTAAGAGAACTTACCTCTTGTCTTGTGGCCTTACTTGTTCTCAGTTGAGACTTGTCTTGGTTGCTTCTGTAGAGTTTCTTGCATCTTCTACAAACTCACAAGCCTCCCAGCTTGTGGCCCTACTTTGATTCTACTTTTTCTACAAAGACTTCTAAAACTTTGTGCAAGACTTTTACTTATCTGCAAGAAGTGCCTCAGCTCACCTAGACTTTCGCCCAATTGACATTGGCTGGACTGGCTCCCAGAATAACTCTTCTCTCCTCTGATCATGTGTGTTTTTACCTTCCTTCCCAGAAAGGGTAAACTTACTCTTTGTGGGGGCGGGTATGCCCAAAAGTAACTGCTTCAGAATATTTGTGTAATCTCTTGTCTTATTCTGAAACCTCTTTTCTTTGACACCAACTTCAGTATTGCTGTAAATGTAACAGTGATATATTAATGTCCACAGTGCCCTAACTATTTGTCACTCGAAGGTGTAAGAAGTGTCTGTGTGCCATCCCAAACGGGTACTTGCTGATTTAGAGAAAATAAATATTTATATTCAATATTTTTAAGTGCATTTGTGTTACTATTTTTTTTTAAATGTATTATTTTTTGTATGACTTGTTTGAATTGCGTTGCGATTTTTACAAGGTGAACAGTAATGTAGTGAAGAGAAAAAAAAGAAGCAAAGCGTAACATTTAGATTCTATTCATGTTTTCAGGTTTGTCCTCTTCTTTGTAGCAGCTCGAAAGGAAGATGCTTTTCTCATTTACAGTTTGCAGCTAATCTTGCTTCCTCATTTAGTAAAATCTGTTTCATGATTTTCACCGTCACTGTAGCCCATGAAGTCTTTTCGCCGCTGATCAGACGTGACCACCAAAAGTCCTCCTCCAAGATGGATGATGAATCAAAAAGACTATTCAATTATGCTACTCTGATGTTTTGTGTTCCTGGAAATGACAGCAAGAGGTGCCTTGTTGTTTATATCTTGTCTCGGTTCTCACAAAATATGCACTTGTTTGAGGATGATAGACCTCTAATCACCCAAATTTCATTTATCGCCAGGAGATTCAGGCACGCTCTTATAAAGATGTTCCTTAGCGCTCTATTTGGATATTTTTTCTTGAAATCCTGAGTCTGATTTAATTTCCTCGTCTGTGGTGGCAAGTGGGCTGTCAATTTGTATTTTGACACTGTGTCTAAGGTGTGAATCCAGTCTATTTCTTCCATTTTTCTTTTCACCTTTAGCGGATTTTGGGTCAATTCCTCTTCGGAGCTTTGGATCTCCACTAATTTTTCCTTTAGATCTTTTTCCCATAGGTTTAACATCTTACAACTGCCTTCCATACGTTCCACGTTGATCAAGGTAAATATCCAAGGGCAGTTTTGCAATATCATTTTTCTGTAGAGCATCATGCTATTACTCTCAATCGTAGCCTGCAGTGACAGTTGGCTTAGTTTGCGTCTGATCAAGACCATTGAGGTCGATTTGGGCAAGCTGAGAACTTATCTCCAGAAGTAACTTTCCAATGACTGCCAGATTTCTTTTGGTATGTATGGCATGGCTTCAGCTCCGTAAGTTAAAGATGGTACAACCTTCGCTCTGTAGATCTGTAGAAGTTAATAACGGGTAGTAATGAGAAACGGCCATACTTTTTGTCCACAGCTTTGGCCTGCAGTGTTAATTTTCCTATTTTCTCATGTAGAACACGCTGCATTGATGATTCTGCTTTTGAGCTCTCAAGTGTCACTCCTAGATATTTGAAATTTGTCACTTTTTCAATTTGGGAGCCTTCGAGGTGCCATTTTAGTTTCTCTGCTTTCCTGCTAGATTTTTCGAATGGCAAGATCTTAGTCTTTCCTTTTTTGATCTCCAGGTTATTGGAGTCGATGTATTTTAATAGATTGTCGAGCTGTCTCTGAAGACCAATTGAGGTGTGGTCTAACAAGATCATGTCATCAGCATACAATAGTCGGGATGTCTTTGCTTGACCAATTGTTGGTGGGCATGCTCTTACTCTTCCCTCTGTGTTTTAAAGTCTCCCAAGCATGCTAGGAAAAGAGCAGGAGCAAGTGGGCAGCCTTGCTTTACCCTTCTTGTTGTCAATATTTCGCCGGATAATAGGCCCTTGAGACTCAGACTACTCGCATTCTGGTGTTTGTGTGTAGGGCCTTTATTGGGTCTAATATTTCCCAGGGACAGTTCCATGATGACAATTTGTTCCACAGTGTTTCTCTGTTGACCTGATCGAATGCTTGAGTTAGGTCGATAAACGCGAGGAAGATCCGAGGCACCCCCTTCCATGATCTTACTCTTGAGGATGCTCAGTAACATGATGTTAGCACTACTTCTGATGTTTTTTTAAAAACTTGTCTGAAAAGGATCTGCGCACAGGGCTTGGCTTGCCCACGCTTGAAATCGGGTTAATAATAGGCAGCAGAAAACCTTCCCAATTACATCTAGTAGTGCAATAGGTCGTACATTTCTCGGATCATCTTTGCTGCCCTTTTTTGAAAATGGGAACTACTTTTGATGAAGTCCATGATGCTGGTAAGGCCTTGGATTCTGTGCATCTTTTGAAGACCAAACTAATGAAGGTTGCCCATTCCTCTAGGTGGTTCTTTAGGTCAATGTTGGTTATTCCATTTGGGCCTAGGGCTCGAGAACTTTTCAACTTGCGGATGGCGTGTACAATGGTATCTCTGTCATGTAGTTCAGCCCATGGTATATTTGTCCCATTCTGCTCTGGAGAGGTAACAGTTGGTGAGGAGTGGAAAAGGATTTTAAAATATTCCACCCAAGTAGCCTTTCCTATGCTATTTAGGAGTGTGTTGTTGATTGAGTGTTCGGTAGATCTTATCAAAGACCAGAATTTGCGCGGGTTGTGGCCGCTTACCTTTCTCAGCATTTCCTCGGAGTCCTGCTGGTATAGGTAGAGTCAGTGTCCTTTCAATCAAGACTTAAATTTCTTTATTGCATCAGATGCCTTGTCTCTATTTGATTGGGTGTTTGTCTTAGTGCCATTCTCTTTATTCTTCGCAGAGCTCTTCTTTTTTCTACCAGAATTTTGTCAAATGTATGGTTTTTGGGTATTGGTAACAACTCGGATTTGTTCACATTTAACTTGTAGGCCAGTAGTCAATTGATTAAGATTTCCAGTTTAGGGTTCTGCCACCTTCCGGTCCGTTGTAGGTTTTTGTTAAAGCTTTTGATGTTTCTGGCACTCAGCTTGAGACGGTTACCCTGCAAATTACTTTCAAGTTCAGTTTGCATTTTCAGGTTTTTTGTGGTGATCGATGACCATGCGGCCACCAGTAAATTGTGGTCGCTCGAGTTTGTTTTTATGACCTCAAAAGATGTTATCACTGGAAACATTGAGCATGATACGAAGATATAATCGATTGTTGCAAAGGATTCTCCTCTTTCTCAAATAGGAATTCGGTTTGGAGAGTTGTTTTCTTTTTTTTTTCCATAGGATGTAAGATCTTTAATAAAATGTGAACTCAGGAGAGGCAGGACGATGGGCACACGAGTATACAATCAAGCATGTAATTAATTATCCAAAACAGTGTTGCATCGCAAACACCTATCCATTAGCATTACCACTTTAGATTTTCTTACTTTTATTATGTATATGGTCACATGACAATTTGGACAATGAGGTCTTTCCTATATTCAAAAGAATGTACATTCATGAGAGGTAGGCTGTTTGTTACAACGTTAGAAAATTGAGAGACTTGAACAGGGACTTTCACTTAAATAGGAACATACATCCATGATGATGTTCAGGAATGATTACTGTCATCCTTTTGCTCATATTCTCAGAAAAGAACATTTACTAAGCGGACACTACCATATAGGTGAATTCTTGGTTCCAATCACTTAGTCGGTGTGAAGTGAACATCTTTTCCGTACTGTAGCTTAGGTTCAAGATGTTGATAGGGCGGAATATCTACATGTTATCACCTCATGGTCTAGATCAGGTTTTATATCAAACAATACGCTGGATTTCAAATCCTCTTAAGCAAGTTGTTAACATTGAATATGTCACATACACTTACGTCATCCGTGTATGACGTAATGACGTCACATATGCGCGTCTACACGCAGCACACATAGACAGCCATTTTGGCAACAAACTAACCACGTCTTCTTCTATACACCGAGAGGGATCTTCCATCCATCGGATTCACAGGTAAGTTGCTTAGTACATAGTAACTAGAATTACTATTATTATACTTATTCCTAGCTTAGCATTAGGTTGCACATACTTTTTCCGACCTGCAGGATATTTTGTAAGCCACTATCGCTTGTTATTAATTTGCAGGATCCTGTGGCGCATGCTCTTTGAATCTCTCAGATGAGGTAGATTTCAGTTAGAAAAGGTTTTGCCTTAATTAGGTAAGTGTACACAGCGTAATCCACGTGTATATATACACAGACATCTGATTAGATTAAGTGGACAGAACAACTAAAAGCCCTTATTTCGAAAAATAAATTTCAAATAATGTTCTGCTTATACAGAGAGGCACGTGTAACAACAGTTTTTTCTTGGTAAAGGGAGAAAATTCTTTCTAATACTAGACATACTGGACATCTCACGGGGTGAGATATGAATAGTAAGGATAAACCTAAACATGGGTATTTAAGGTTCTTTGGAAACAACACATTTTACACTGACTAGCAAAATGGTTTATTACTAAGCCAGTGGCTCCTTTTCTTTTTTTTTTTTTTAACTTTATTTTTAGGTATTTAAACCACAATACAACTTCACACCCACATTAGGGTGGACTTTAAACTTTGCGCCGTAAACCAGGACCCACCCTGTGTCCCCCCAAATCCCCACATCCTCCTCTCTCAGGTACAGTGCCCTCTTAAGCTGGAAATGTGTCTCTCCTGACTCTCGCTCCAAGGATGTGGTGTCTGATGCATCCAAGTCAAAGAGTTTTCTAGAAGCCATTCGGTTCGACCAGGAGGTGCCTCTCTCTTCAGCTGGATATCTGTGGGCTTCCAATATCTGTTTTGGCTCTTTCTTTTGACATATGGCATTTAAGTCTCCGCAGATGATTAGGTGTGACACTTGATGATCAACGTATGCTTCGTCGATTACGTTTTCTATCATCGTAAGAAAGTTGTTTGACGTCTCCTGAGGGTTCCAGTACTTGTTCATAATAATCACAGGTATGAAGAACTTATTGCTTGTGACCTTGTTTTGATGTTCCCAGTTTACAAGTGCTGCCAGCAGAAATACATTTGCTGTCAGGGTTTTTTACAGGTGTATGCCACTGCCTGAGCGGTTCACCAATAGGAGTCCTGAAGAAGGATGTCCTTTAGCTCCTTTTTTGGCCGTTGAAAACATTAGGTCATATCCATCCAAACTTGGTTTTTCAATCAACCAAGTTTCCTGGAGGCAAAGTATATCAAACAACCCCAAGCCAACATCTCCTGGGATCGTCAAGTGTTTGAAGCCTCGCGTGTTCCAAGATCCCAGCCTCTGCGCCGTAGAAGTTGACGTCTGATGATGTATAGTTTCTAACCTTTGATCTTGCCGCTTTGGGTTTATGGGTTGCTATTGTGTCAGACGGGTCGTTAGGGCCTTTGGAATCCACACCCAAAGTTGTTGAAGTGGAGCAGTTTTTTCCTTTACCTGGTTATTTGAAGCTAATGCTGAGGGATCTTGGACAATTGTCCTTTTTATTTTTAGCGGCGTACCACTTGGGAATCTTCCAATCTCAAGAGGATCTTTGAAGGTTAGGGTGACTGGTCTCTCAAGGCATGATCGAGATATGTCGAGAGGCCTAAGGGCGACTGGTTTCAGGTCTCTTTCATTTTTACTGGTTTGTTTCAGTTAGTTTTTTTCCGGACTGCGTTTCTCCTCTGTCCTCTCTATTTGAGTGGGCTTCAGTTTTTTTTGTGTAACTAAATTTACGTTTAAGAGTACTTGGAAGCTGTGTGGAGTCTTTAGGTTTGCTCAGAGAGGCGAGAGGCATGTATGTTGTCTGTTGCTTCGACAAGGTCATATCCCAGCCTTAAGAGGTTTTCGCATGCGTCTCTTTTCATATTTTCCACCACTGAAGAGGCTATATGTAAATAGGTTATTGCTTTTTGGCCCTTGTTATGGAGAATTCTCTGTTAAGGCTAATTTCCCAAACCTAGTGAGTCTCCCAGCAGCTTTGCTGGATTTTTGGGGTTTATTTTTTTCTCCTGCTAAGAGTGAGACTCTTTTTCTCCCACTCTTAGACATGATTTGAGATATCCTTTGACTTTGTAATGTGTTTTATGGGCTATGGGGTCTTTTACCCCATATGGTTTCATGTATTTTTGGTAAGTGTTACACAGCACCCTCAGTGCAGTAACACAGGGGTGTCATAGTGACCCCCAAACATAGACTCCATACCCTGGGACTAACTACTGTCTCCCAGGGCATGTAAAGTCACCATTGACTTTACTAGTCTTAAATTGTGAACAGAACCAGTACAAACCATCCTATTGTGGAAGTACTGGTAGGGGTAATTATATTGCCCCTGGGTCTGTTTTTCAAGGGGGCACTATGCAGTCCCCCCTCGTCGAGTTTCTGGCTGGTGGCAGTGGTTACCACGCAAAATATTCCACTGGAATATTTCCTATGGGATTTCCCATTCATTTTAAACGCACCACTTTTTTGGTGCAATGTTAAAGATACCGCCGGGTTATTTATTTAATATTTATTCCCCGGTTGGGTCTTTTTGCCAGGACTCGGTTTTAAAATGGCGTTTGTGTTCGCCTCTGTAACTCCAACCCAAGTCGAGCCCTTTGTTCCACTTTTTGGTGGGCTTCTCCACAGAAGCCTCCAAAAGTGGTGCCGCTCTGTCTGGGTCTACAGGATGTGTGGGAGCGGGGTTTTGGCATCCTGGACTGAGTTGCCTTGGCAACTCAAGTCACACTCTTTTGTGATTGGCCCAGTGGTGAGCCGCCACTTAGCATGTTTGAATGACAGCTAGGACTGATGAATGGGGGTTTTCTGCATAAAAGCAGGGCTTTGGGGACTGGAACTTCAGAAGTCGCCACAGGACCAAAGAATCCGAAGAGGGAGAAGCTGAGCTGACCTGCAACAACGACACCACCGGTGGAGCCCTGCTGAACCGTCTCACCACTTCCCAACGACAGAGAAGATCTTTATTCGGAGAGTCTTCTTCCTCTGAACTGGTGGGTATAACCAGTTTGCCCTCTTTATCTCCTTCCTGGATCGTCTCGTGGTGGAATCGCCCGTGCCAAGCACCCCGGCGGCCGGATAGCCACACTTCACCACTACCGCGAATAAAAGGGTAGTACCTTTTAACCGGGGAACTCCGCGGCTGGTTTCTTCCCTGGCAGTGCAACGACCTCCAGCTTTCCTCCACGTCGAGATCTTCTCTTCCCCTGGACGAAGCACCGACTTGCACCCGCTGCCAGGAACAACTGCCCCCGCTGGAGCTTTCTCACCATTTCAGGTACTGAGTCCCGCCTGGTCTCCCTTCCAACAGACTGTTCAAAGTGTCCCGTAAATCCTTGACTTTCTATCCTGGGGTGACTTAGGACCTGCTAACTAACTTTTCCTGAACTGATCCAACTGTTTTCGAACTATCTGCAATAACTCTTTAAAGTACTATTCAACTGTGTGATCTTGGACACATTCCGCCTTGCTCTCTCCAAGAGTGGGCCTGGCCTATGACTTTCTTGCTCCTCAGTAGACTCTGCCTTTTCTGACATGCTCAGGTTCTCTTAAAGTGTTGGTATTGTGTATTTTCCTAATTCTGCCTTTTTCCCTCCCTTTTTAACTAATTTATTGGAGTGCCATCTTGGGTTAAGCGCTCACCTCTGTCTGAAAATAAGTGGTGTTTTAACTAAGACTTGTTTAGTAAGTAATCAGGGATGTATATATATTAATAGTGACTGTGTTTGAACTTGCTTGCCATATTAGTGTTAGTGTATGTTACAAAGTGTGTGTTTAAATAAATAATTATATACTTTTATACCCAAGTTCTGGTCGGTGTTTGCTTGTGCTACTGTATTTTGGTACCTATCTTGTATACTCTATATATTGTCTAACTCTTCTTGAGAGAAGTCTGGCTGCTCAGCCACAGCTACCAGGTAAATCTGGGTGGTACAGACTGCTACCAATTGGGTTTACTGCCAACACCTGTAGTCTTAAGCCTTTTGCAGTGGTCCCTAAGGGAACTGCACAGGTTTCTGCCTAACAGCCCCCATGGCCTGGTTCGACTATTTTTAGATCTTCTGTTGTTAGTAGTCGCAAGTTTGTAACGCAATGGGGTAAGTTTAGGACTGTTCTTCTATTTAAGACAATGTATTCTCTATTGTCCAGCAGTTGTTCTAGTTTGAAGGTTTGCTTGCTTTTCTCTCTGCCTTCAAACCCAGTCTTTTGTTTTGTGGCTCTGTTTCTTCGGTCCGCTTCAGGTGTATGCGGTTTACCGCGAGCACAGATTTCTAAACGGTCAGTGGGTTTCCTTAAGGTCGGAGTCAAAACTCTCTTCAACTTGTTTTCTCTCTTGTTAGCATCATTCAGTGAGGTTCTTGGATTTGGCAAGTCTCTCACCCTAGCGCGATAATGCCTAGAGATGACTTTCTTTTCCTTTCTGTGCTCAGATATTGTTTCTGTTTGTGAGCCCCAATATGTTTTTGTAGTACATTTTTTCCAACGATCTTTCAGGGTAAGGAAGTTGGCAAAGTCCTCTGGGTCCAAAGTACATGTGATGGGTGAGTTCACTTTCTTTGGGGCGGTTTGTCGATGGGAAGGACTGTTCGTCTAGTAGATGTTTCCTTAAGTTCATCAGGTCTCCGTCAGCTATGAAATCTTCCACTGTTTTTGGAGAGGTAGAAGACTGCACTTTGTTATTAGAAAGTTATTGCGGACTGGGTGTTGTTAAATCTTTTCTTTAGTAGCGTGTTTTCATTGTAAGATTCTTGGAGCAGGTGTTGGTTTCCAGATTTTTGGTCCGTAAGCTATTTCTGACCTTAACTCCTCAGAGGATTGTAAGTGAAGTGCGAGTTGTGGTTTGTTTGTCGGGTCTTCCTTTTATTGATATTGATATTTTATTTCTATGCCCAGTGACATTGAGAACGTGCAAGTGCATGGGAGAGGGGGAGGGGAAAAGTGCATGGAAGGGGGAGAAGTGTAAAGTGCGAAGCAGAGGAGAAACAGATAAATAATAATACACCTGGTTTTAGAATGCAATGGTCTTGTTGAGATCAGGCAACGTTTTCTGGCCCAACCACTGATGAACTATCGCACCTTAGACTTGGAAAACGTATGGGCCATGTTGGCTAGCAGCAACAACAAGCGATGTGTTATCGGATTGTCCTTATTTCTGAAGGTTCTGAACTTATAAATTAAAGCAACTGGCCCTTCTGACGAGATTACTTCTATCAGGGAAAGACTTATGAACTATACTGGAGAACGGATCTTTCTTTTCTCTTATTTTGTAAAAATTGTAATACAATTAAATCAAAATAATAATAAAGGCAACAAACAGTGGTAATGCAGCCAGCAATTTGCAAGTGCTAGGTTTAAGGCAGCAGACAGGGTAGGTCTGATAAGTGCAGGAAGAAAAAGTGGGGGCTGTATGGGTACAGATACAGACCCCAGTGCAAGGGGTGGCCCAGAGGCAGTGCGGGAGGGTGGCAGGGTGAGCAGGTACCTGGGCCCGGAGGACAGAGTGTGGCCAGGAGCACGGTGCCAGGAGAGAACAGATCAGCAGGGGAGAGGGTAGGGCGAAGGCAGAAGAAAAGAGGAAGGACTTGTGGTGCTTCCGGAACCAGCAATGGTTGTCCTCAAGTTTTAGAGTGGCAGGGAGGCTGTTTCAGAGGGAGGCCCCAGCCGAAGACAAGAGATCTACCCCCAGCTTGTTTCTTTGAAAAACGACTGACCCTGAGGGAGTTAGAGGTAGAGCAGCGAAGAGCTAGAGAGGGGAGGTATCTGGGAGGGATAGCTGAAGGTATTTTGGACCCAGGTCCCAGAAAGCCTTGTGGATAATGCAGAGGGTATTGAATTTAATCCTTGCATCCACTGGGAGCCAATGGAGAGATTTCAGAGCTGGAGAGATACAATCCCAGTGCTTGAGGCCAAGGACAAGTCTTGCAGTCCTGTTCTGGATTAGTTGCAGAGGGACGGAGAGTAGAGGCAGGTATATTTAGAAATAGGCTGTTACAATAGTCCAACCTTGAGAGAACCAGAGCTTGTGTTACCATGAGCTTCTGGGGTAAGGAGACGAAAGGAAGAGTACCTCTGAGGAGGTGCAGTAGGAAATTTGACTTTTTAGAGACCTCAGAGATGTGGGCGGAGAAGAAAGAGTCAAAGATGACCCTGAGGTTCTTGTGGGGGTAGGAGGAGGGCCAAGGGAAGCCAGCCAGAGAGTGAGGGGAAAGGATGGTGAAGGTGTGCCGATGAGGAGGATCTCGGTCTTGCTGGCATTCAGACAAAGATCATTGGCGGCACACCAATCTTGAATGGCAGTTAGGCAATCAGAGATGAGAGATGGAGAGGAGGTGGCCGAGGGCAGCCTGAAAATAAGTTGTGTCATCAGCGTAGCACTGGAATTTTGAGCAGAAAATGGCAATGCAGTTGGCGAGAGTTGCCAGGTATTTGTTGAAAAGCCAAGGCGAGAGGTTAGACGCCTGGTGAACACCACAAGTAGAGAGGAAGATAGATGATAGGAAGAAACCAAGTTGGACCTGGGAGGGTCGATCAGAGAGGAAAGGGGTCAGCCATGGCCAGAGCCTGATCAGTGATACCCAGGTTTTCATGGAGACGGTTGAACAGGATGGTATGGTTGACGTGTCGAAGGCAGAAGAGAGATTGACGAGGATGAGGACAGAGGGAAAGTTAGAGTCAAAGTTGGAGAACAGATCTTCACCTTTGGTTTAGGTTTGGAGTGGTCAAAAATAGCAAAGTCTTTGTTGAGAATGCCATTTGAGAAATTGCTTGCAATGGTGTTACTTGCGGGCTCCACTGAGAGTAGGATCACGTCTTCGTCCATTGCGCAATTGTTCAGTGCAGTTTGTTCTTTATTTTCTACCAAAGGTTCATTGCCTTTTGATTTTACTGTAGTGGCGGTCTTCTTGCGTGTACCCTTTGTTTTGCACAGAACTGCTCAAAGTGGTGTTACTTTGCTGTCGATCTTGATAATTTGTGTTTCCTTTTTGACAATCTTCATAAAGGTCCATTGAGGTTTGGGAGCCTGTCTCCAGTAAGGTTGTTGGCTCTAGCGCAAGTGTTGAATTTCTCCTCACAATTGTTTTAGGATTTAGTGCAAGCTAAATCTGAAAGTGCTTGATCTTTGAGTCTTTGTTCTATCGCAGTTATGTACACTTCAAGGTATATTAGTTTTGAGTGCATCATGGCCGAGATCGTACTGTGGTCTTTTAGCGTGTTGTTGATTGACTCGTAGAGTTTGCTAAAAGTAGCAAGAGCTATTGTTACAGGAGTCACTACCAAAAATATATCAGTTTTTTTTACGGTGTGTCTTTTGATGAGGTTTGTAGTAGTTCACTTAATCTTCTGTTTCTTGGAGGGGACAGTGCTAACTGTGATAACGAATCCCTCCGGGGAGTGGGGGGAAGGGAGTTGTTGTAGGTGTTGTGTGTTTTATTTGTGGTAGGTCTAAGGTTTGGGTTTGAGTAGCTTTATCCCTCTTTGGCGGATCAGCTTTAGGTCCATTTGTGTTTTCAGAGGCTGGTTCCTCAGCAGGAAATGGGAAGATGTTTTCTGGGTTGTTTCCTCAGGCAGGAGGATAAAACTGTAGAACAGGTGATTTATCCCTGGATAGAGGACTTTTGGTTTTTTTCTGGTGTTAGCAAGGTGTTGTCAGGCCGGAGCACTTGAATTGCATCCTCTGATAGCCCTAGTATCTGGGGGAGGGTTTTGCTTGGTGAGCAAGACACCCCCACAACCGTTTTGTGTAGTTTCTTCAACCGTACACTGCAATGCCGGCAGGGGGTGCTTAATTGGCACCCTGTTATGCTCTGCAGGCTTTCCAAAATGCCATCTTGTTTCAGTTGGAAACATAAAAGGGGAGACTTTGTTTGTAGACTTTGGCTTGCAGTAGTTGTATTGTTATCAGTTTTCCGTAGCTTTGTAGATGTCTGAGGGTCCTGAATGGCCTCTAGTATTTCAGCATCTGAAAGTTCAGCTATTTTGTCGAACTTTCTTTTATACTGTTTATTGAAGAAGTCTTTTAAGATGGTTACGGACAAAAGGTTACAAGAGCCTGTTTTCGTCAAGTCTTTGGTTTTTTTCCTTTTTCCTTTTGGTAGATTGACTAGAATGTTTAGAGCCTTTAGTTACTGAACTAGGTGTGTCAGCTTTTTTGTTTGCGAATCGCTTCTTTTGCAAGTGAGAGTTATCAGTTTTTTTCCAAGGCCGTTTTTGCCGTGGAACCTTCAACTGGGGCTTTTAGTTTGGTGGGCCCTTTGTTTTCGTTTTGCTATCTTTCAGAGGGGTATGATCCGAACAACTGCTGAAGACCGCCAAGTCTTCTTGGACATTGTTTGAGAGGCTTATTGGAGTCCGATTTGGCTCATCATCGCAGCTCAAAACACTTTGCAAGTTCTTTCCGTCAGGTCTTGCATGTACTTGGATTTGTACCTCGAAAAGGGCCCTTCTGGGTTGCATCTCCAAGGGCAACCCCTTTTCCGAGACTGCTGGAATTTCGGCGTCCCGCACTGTTTCTAACCCCCATTCAACCGTCGAACGACCCAGGAGGGGGGCGGAAGCAGAATCACACGCGCCGACTTGAGGAACCTGACTGGGTCACCGGTCCATTTCGACAGCCCAGCTGAGAAGCCCGTACAATCATCCAGAGACGCCACTGCTCCATATGCCTCCTCCGGAACAAGCACCGCCCCCGCCCTACCGGCAGCGACCGACTCCGTATCTTCTCCGAGAGACGGAACAGGCTCGCTGCTTTCAGTTAAGAGCTTGGGGCAGGACGAACCGGGGGAGGGCCATGGAAGATTTTCCGGAAGGTGGCTTTGTTGTGTTTCGCAGGTGAAGCAGGGTCCGTCGGCAAGTTGAGACAGCTTGATGGTTTGCTCAATGGAATGTGTGGGCTGGACACAGAGCATTTTCTCCTTATGGCGGGCTCGCAGCACTGGACCAGCTGGCGCTATAGATGATCTGTAGAATGTTGTGAGAGGGAGTGCATAGAAGCTCGTCCGTCCAAGGCTCTTTCTTCAGGTTTATCAAAAGGGGTGTCACTGAAAGTCAGTGTGCGGGGGGGTGACAATTCCTCTTCAAAGGTAGGGCAGAGAGAAGCAGAGTGTATGGTGTCCATAGCGGCCATAGCGGCCATAGACTGCCAGGACTGCTACTCTGCCGCTACTCTGTGTCCGTTCCGCGGCTTCAGGGGATTTTTAATCGGTGCTCCTCCCCCAGCACAAGTGGACACAGGAAAGAGACTGAGATTCAGAGTTGAGGTGAAGAGTAGCTGCCAAGACTGCTACACTGCCGCTACTCAGCGGCCGCTCCGCGGCTTCAGGGGGGTTTTAAACAGTGGGTTTTTAAACAGTGCTCCTCCCCCAGCACTAGTAGACACAGGAAACAGACTGAGATTCAGAGTTCAGGTGAAGAGTAGCTGCCAAGACTGCTACTCTGCCGCTACTCCTCCACTATTATATTGCCCCTTCTGAAGAAGGTTTACTCAAACTGACAGTTAAATAAATTCCTAATTGTTTAATCAAGAAACCTTGAGTTTAAGTTTTTATTAGAATACTTGTCACTGTGAATCTCTGTGTAACTCCTCTACTGCTCACATTGACCCCTCTTGAGATAAGCCTGGCTGCTCAGCCACGCAACCAACCTGTGTAGTACAGACTTATACCAAAGGTTGGGTTCCTATTGCCAGGAGGTCAAGGTTGCTGTAGTGCACCCAAAGGGTACTGCATACAATCTTGCCTAACACTGGTGGCAGGTGGTGAGGATCTATTGTAGAGTTGTTACACTAAGTATTTGCTTTGCTTTTGTTCAACTAAACACCTTCAAGGCTAAGCTCCACTAGAACAGCAATTGTAACTTGCCAAATATGGATAACTTCAGCCAGGAAGCCCTGATCATTTTAACAGTAGATCAACTGAAAGAAATGTGTAAAGTCAGGAATCTCCCTGTTAAAGGAAAGAAAAATGAATTGATTGCAAGATTGTTGAATCATCAAAGTATGGGTAGTAGGCCTGTCACACCTACTTACCCAGGAAATGTGGAAATTAGATAATGCTAATTCATAGTCTAACTCTAATATCTTAGAAGAGCCAGAGGAGGGAGAGGAGTCCCAGAATAGGAACCCCTCTATGCCTCACCCTGCCCTTTTGCCTCAACCATTAGCCAGTGGGACCCCACAAGGTTCATCACTGAATCCAGAATATGTGTCTCTTGCGAAAATTAGACTTGAATTGGAATTTAAAAGTTTACAAGCCCAAGCTGAAGCCAAACATCAAACTCCGCGAGTTGGAAATGCAACATACTCTTGAAATACCACTTCCCTCCCAGAGTCCTCTAGGTGCTTTTGAATACAATCATGGGATTCAGGGTCTCACATGGAATCAGTTGATTTCTTGGCTTTTGTCTAGGCTCCCCCAGGTGGCAACTGATGCTGTAATGGAGGTGGGGGAACTTGAAAGATTGGAGTATGAGAATGTGAAGCTGGCTTTGATAGCCAGATTTGGGAAAACTCCATCCCAGTACCTTAAGAGGTTTAGGACCCTAAAAAAAACGGATGGCACCCCTTGTGCTACCTGGGTGTGTGAATGTTTAAAAAACTTAGATGGTTGGATTAAGGGTTACAGAGTGAACTCCTTTGAAGGAATGAGAAATCTATTTCGAAGGGATTGGTTCCTCCGACGTATTCCACATCTATGACAGGTAATCACCATAGCTGTGCTGCTTCGGAAAATGTTCTGTGTCCTGCGTCGATGACGTCGATACGCTGTCCTCGAGGGCCTCCGTCGAGCCGACGTCACCGGATGTTATAAGTAGGACGCACGATGCCCATAGGCTCAGTTCCGTTTTTTCTGCGAACGTGTTCGCTTCGGAGATCTCGGCGCGCCTTGGTTCTTCTGAGTATTATTCTGTACGGTTCTTCGAACCTGTTCATTTGTGAAGATATCATGTCTTGGTCGTCTTCTACCCCGCAGCCGGGTTTCAAGAAGTGTCTGGACTGCGGTTCCAAGATGTCGCTTACGGACCCGCACAACGCCTGCCTCTGGTGCCTCGGTGAGGACCACTCCATGGATGATTGTGGCGATTGCCAGTCGTTAACATCGAAGGCCTTGCGTGAGCGGAAGAAGCTTTCTGTCGGTAGGGTTTCCAAGCCCCGAAAGTCGAAATCCGCTGGGCTTTCGACCAATGATTCGAGAGGCGATTCTCTGCGTCGTCGCCGTAAGTCCAGGGGGGTCTCGGCCCAGGAGTGGTTCCCGCCATTCCTCTGCCTCTTCGAGGCACTCACGGAAGCGCCGTCACCGGTCGCCTTCCTCGTTCGAGGACTCCGCCCGTCGGCGGGTTGCTTGTCCCAACAAGCACTCTTCTCCTGCGGAATGGGATGCATTTCGTACAGAGATGATGGCGATTTTTCAGTCGTAGTGCTCCGTTCCGTCCTCGCCTTCGATAGAAGCTGGCAGGGAGCGTGCTAGGGCCACTGCTCGCACGCCTTTGGGCTCGGGTGGTTGGCGCGATCATCGGGCGCCTTCGAGGTCCCGATTGGACAAGGTGGATCGCTCTAGTCATGCCCGCTCCAGGTCCCGGTCCTCGACGCCCTCGACACCGTCGGAGTCTGTGAGGTCTTCGAACAAGACATCGACGCCATCGGCGCCATGTCCGTCGAGGGACTCTCTGGAGGCTCCGCCTCCGAGGAAGTTATTGACGCCATCGGCGCCGAGGCTGTCGAAGGACACGCTCGGGGCTCTGCCCTCGAGGCCTGTGTCGAGGCCATTGGCGCCACGCTTGACATCGACGCCGATTCTGTCAACGCCCTCAACGTTTTTCGAGTTTGCTTTATCAGAGGTACTCCGTGCTTTGGTGGAAACCATGCGGAAGGCCCTGAAGAAGTCGGTGAGACCTGTCTTTGAGCCTTTTTCTGTGCCCTCCTCGTGGGATTTATTCCAGCCTCTGGATTATATTTCTGAGGTGGAGGAAGGGCCTGAGGAAGGTTTGGTTCCGGATGAGGTTCCTGACAAAATATTGTCTGGTCATAGCCAGATTGAAGACCTGCGTCAGTCTTTGTACGACGCCAGTGGTCTTGATACCTCCCCGGAGGTTCAGTTTGGCAGGCATGAGCCTGGTACGCATGCTGACAGGCGGCTGATGTCAAGGGTGACGGAGTACTTGGGGTGGTCTGCGCAACCAGTAGATTTTCTGCAGGATGAGTTGACAGATATCTTGGATCAAGGTCCACCAAGTGACCCGGTACTGCCATTCCATATGGCCTTGCAAAGAAGGGTGGCGGCGGCTTGGACTGCTCCGGAGAGTCTCCCGGCAGTGGGTAAGTCATTGCCGAAAAAGTACCGGCCAGCCAGTGGCGACCCCGGCTACTTGTCCATGCACCCTACTCTGGAGAGTTTGGTGGTGCAGGCGGCTACAGCCCCAGCAAAACAGGCGTCGTACTCTACCATCCCTCCTGATAGGGATGACAAACGTTTTGACGGTTGGGTGAAGAAAGTCTTTTCTTTAGGGGGTATGGCTTTGAAAGCAGCCAACTCCGTGTGTGCCTTAGCACGTTTCACTCGCACTCTGTGGAATTGTGTTTCATTGGCGGCTGAACATATTCCCGAAGGGGAGGAACGGGATGGCTTTCTTGCCCTTGTACAGGATGGCAAGGATGCCTTGTGTGAATCCGTTCAGTCGGGTCTGGATGTGGCAGACTGTGTCAGCCGATCCATGTTGGCGAGCACCATGATGCGCAGATTTGCGTGGTTGCGGAAGTCGTGGGTTTGCTCTGGATGTACAAACCCAGCTTCTTAACATGCCCTTTGATGGTGACCATCTTTTTGGCAGCAAGGCTGACGAGAGCCTTGAGCGGTTGCAGACCTCCAAAGCTGCAGTGAAGCCGTTCAGCGCTGCAGTTCGCCAACCTCCACCTTTTTGTCCTAGGGGACAGCAATGGAGGGGAGGTTTCTTTCGATACTACTCTACCTTTGGTAGATCGAGGGGAGCCGCAAGTCAAAGGGGGCAATGTAGGAGTACCAGAGGTGGAAAACAAGGTACTCAAGGTGCCAAGGCCGCTCTGGCAGTTGCCTCTTTGCCCTCAGGCACTGCCACAGCTGCTTCAGCTCAGTCATGAGGCCATGTCCCATGGTTCGCCGGTTGGGGAGAAGGCTTGCGCAGCATCTTGTAGAATGCCGTGCCATTACTTCAGATGTGTGGGTTCTGGAGATCATAGCTCACGGCTACTGTCTTCCTTTCCGGCAGAGGCCTCACGACAATGGTAGTGGTGGCAGCGTATCTCAGGAAAGGGGGGGATTCACGTCTACCCCTACCTGGACGGTTGGTTGACCAGGGTGCGCTCTGTCGAGCAAGTCCTGGATCACCTGTCAGTCACCTGCCACTCCCTTCACAGGCTGGGCTTCTCCCTCAACTTAAAGAAGTCCCACTTGACGCCAACCCAGCGGCTCCAGTACATCGGAGCAGTGCTCGACACATCCCTGGGGCAGTGTTTCCCTCCCCAGGTGAGGGCTCATTACAATCTGCAGATGGTGCACAAGTTTCAACATGCCCAGAGTCTCCCGGCGTTCGAGTTCTTGAGGTTGCTAGGCCTCATGGCATACTGCATTATCCTGGTGCCCGAGGCCAGGCTGCGGATGAGATCCCTGCAGTGGGCTCTCAAGATGCAGTGGTCACAGTCCTCCAGCAGGATGTCGGATCCCGTTCAGGTGCCGCCCTCGGTCGCCCAGGATCTTCTGTGGTGGGCCGTCGAAGACAATCTGATGAAGGGGGCTCCATTTTGGCTACCCTGGCCGGAGGTGATGATCGTGACAGGCGCATCCCTCACGGGATGGGGAGCTCATGCCAACGAGTTGACAGTCAGCGGTCGTTGGTCTCCATCGGAGTCCAGACTCCATATCAATCTGTTGGAGCTGAGGGCCATCAGGATAGCTCTGAAGGCTTTTCTGCCGACTGTGCGAGGGAAGAATGTCCGGATTCTGACGGACAACACAGTGGCCATGCACTACCTCAACAAAAAGGGGGGGCAGGGTCACTTCCTCTGTGCAGAGAGGCGATGCAGCTCTGGTTCTGGGCCATCCAGCAAGAAATTTCGATCTCTGCAGTTCATCTGGCCGGAGATGAAAACGAGGCAGCATACGCTCTGAGCAGACAGAGCACGGCCTCTCACAAGTGGGAGCTGGCTCAGGAGATTCTCCTGGAGATCTTCGCCCTGTGGGGGACCCCTCAAGTGGATCTCTTCGCCACCAGTGTCAACCGGAAGTGCGAAAGATTCTGCTCGCGGGAATTTCCCCCAAAAGGAGCCTTAGGGGACGCGTTTGTAGTGCAGTGGTCCTTCCCACTGCTGTATGCGTTTCCTCCAGTCCCCGAGATTCCGCAAGTGCTGAGGAGGTTACGGAGGTTCGGTTCCCGAATGATCCTCATTGCTCCGGCATGGGCCCGGAGAACGTGGTACCCGGACCTTCTCGACATGTCCGTCTGCCCTCCACGCCGTCTTCCCTATCGAGACGATATGCTCTCACGGGAGGGGGTCAGGTTCTCCATCCAGAGGTCAAGTCCCTCAACCTTCATGCTTGGCTTCTGAAAGGTTGAGGTATAAGGATTGGGACCTCCCTGAAGACGTGATGAAGGTGTTGCTTTCGGCCAGAAGGCTTGCTACCCTGAACCGTTGCCGTTGGACAAGGTTCTGCGACTGGTGCAGGGTTAAGAATGTGGATCCTTTTTCATGTGCCGTTCCTGTGGTTCTGTCTTTTTTGCTTTCGTTAGCCCACAAGGGCCTGAAAGTGGGTACCGTTAAAGGTTACCTGGCGGAACTGTCTATATTTAAGCGCCCGTCTGAGGAGTGTTCTTACTTTAAGATTCCTTTAATTTTGCAGTTTCTGAAAGGGCTCACTAATGTGTTCCCCCGTCACCTTTCCAGGTGCCCGGTTGGGATTTGAACTTGGTTCTAAAATTTCTAATGGGTGCTCCATTTGAGCCTTTACATTCTTGTCCTTTGAGACTGTTGACCCTTAAAACTGTATTTTTAGTTGCGGTTACCTCTGCTCGCAGAGTGAGTGAGTTGCAGGCACTATCTGCTAAGCCACTCTTCACGGTGTTTCATAAGGACAGGGTTGTACTTAGGGTTCGTCCTTCTTTTCTTCCGAAAGTTGTGTCGGAATTTCATTTAAGCCAGAAGGTCATTCTTCCAGCGTTCTATCCTCCTCCACATCCTGGTAAGGAAGTGGAGAGTCTCCATAGGTTGGATCCTAGAAGAGCTTTAAGTTTCTAGATCACACGCATGTCCCAGGTCAGAGTGGTAGATCAACTCTTTGTAGGATACGCTAGAAGGCATTTGGGACAAGCTGTTACTAAGCAGACTTTGTCTAGATGGATTATCTTGACAATTTCTGAATGTTACAGATTGGCGGGTAAGGACCCTCCGGTAGGCTTATGGGCCCGTTCTACTAGAGGTGTGGCTGCTACTACTGCTCTGCAGAGGGGTGTTCCCAATCGTAACATTTGTGAAGCAGCCACATGGGCCTCTGTGTATACTTTTGTCAAACACTACTCCTTGGATTCTATCCATGGGCAAGATCTGGCCTTTGGCAAGGCGGTCCTTTATTTTGCAATTTAATTGGGCATTCTAAAATTCAAAATTCTTTTCCCACCTCCATACGTTGGTACTGCTTTGGGAGTCTGTCATAGATGTGGAATTCGTCGGTGGAACCAATCCCTTCGAAGAACAAGTTACTTTCTTACCTGGTAACGTTCTTTCGATGGGATGTTCCGACGACGTATTCCACATTGTACCCTCCCAACCTGCCCCGCTACAGAATTTCTTATGCGATCGCAGCTTACGTTTCCGCAAGGCTTTCTGTGGTCATACTGGCATAAGATTGGTGCCGCACATTCTGGGGAAAAAACTACAACTGAGGCTACGGGCGTCGTGCGTCCTACTTATACCATCCGGTGAAGTCGGCTAGACGGAGGCCCTCGAGGACAGCGTATCGACGTCATCGACGCAGGACGCAGACGCCGAACATTTTCCGAAGCAGCACAGCTGTGGTGATTACCTGTCTTAGATGTGGAATACGTCGTCGGAACATCCCATCGAAAGAACGTTACCAGGTAAGAAAGTAACTTGTTCTTTTGTTGGAATTTATTTTTGATGCCTGCTCTCCTGAGCTGAGACAGCATTTGGCTGACACAAAAGATTGATCCCAAGACGTTAGCAAAGGCTGCTGACTTGTGGGTTGCCAACAGGGCCACTCACAAGGATTCTTGGGTCACTCACAAAAAGGATCAGGGGAAGCAGTACAAGAAAGATGACAAAGATAATTCTAAATCCTCCCACCCAAAAGAGGGCCACACACATAAGAAGGGTAAGCCATTGAGGCAATCAGGTCAGTCTAGTGAAACATTTGGTGCTAAGCCAGAGGGAGGTCAGCAGAAGCCCCCATTTGTCAAAACGTTTGGAAAGCGGTGTGTGTCGGTGAACTGAACATGTGAAAGGGGATCCCAGATGCAAGGGTAAACCTTCAGGGGTCCACACTGCCTCCTTAGCCTTCATCCCAGAGAGGAAGTTCATATGGCAAGTGGAAGCTTTCATCCATTGGCTGCAGACCCCATTGGAGTCTCAGCCAGTGTTTATTTACTATCCCTGGGTCTGTGGGAACAGCAGAATGTAGATGTGTATAACTCTATTCCAGATAATACCAATGAATATTACATGGACAGTGTACTTGTGAATGGTCAGGAGACCCCTGCCACTAGAGACACTGGGGCCAGCATTACAGTGGTGGATGAAACCTTTTTCAAACCTGAGTATGTTGCTAAGTCACCCAAAGGCCCCACTAAGCTTGCTGGAGGCCCTGTCCAGATGTTTCCAATACTACCAGCTCTCATCCAGTGCAACAATATTGTAAGAATACCTGTCAGTGTACAAAATGAGGTACCTGGGAGAGTCCTGTTGGGGAATGACTTAAACACTCTTATAGTTCTATCAAGCATCACCAGGCCTTCCCAGTAAAAGGAGGCAGGACCAGACTAGACTGGCCAGGGAGCAAACATTGAATGACTCTCAATGGGAAGTTGCAGAAGTACCTATAACTCCTAGTCCAATGGAAGAACAACCTTCTGATTCCAGGAGGAAAGAGACAAAGGGGAAACCCAAGGTCTCAGGAAGAAAGAAAAGTATCACCCCTGTGCACAAAACAAGGCCATCCCCGAGAGGATAGACCAAGGTCACACCTGTGACCCCTCCACCAGCTAAGGCTGAGTGGGAGGACCAACCAGAGGATGGTGAAACAGAACTGGAAGAAGCCCTTCCCCCCTGTTCGAGATCTGGATCCTTAAGACCATCCTGAGCGGCAGAATTTGCTTGTAGAAGGTGGACCCTGTAGGGCAGACTTCAGCACAGGTCAACAAGAGTATGCTACTCTTGAAGGACTTCGCTAACAGGCAGCATCCCAGCTGGAAGGGCAAGAGCCAGGGAAGAACAGGCTGTCCTGGGAGGATGGCATCCTTTTACAGTGAGCCTATAGAGTCTACCCCAGGGGACTACAGAAGACTTGTGGTGCCTCAGGAGGTGAGACCTCAATTTCTACAGTTAGCCCATGAGATTCCTTTAGCTGGTCACTTAAGTTTTAAGAAGACCAAGGAAAGGATTTCTGTATTTCTACTGGCCCAGGATGGGGTCTGATGTAGATAAATTCTGTAGAAGCTGTCACACTTGTCAGACTTCTGTCAAGAGTGGAGCCAAGAACGTGGCACCCTTGGTGCCTCTCCCAGTGGTGGGAATACCTTTTGAGAGGGTAGGGATTGATGTTGTTGGTCCTTTAGACCCTCCCACATCTTCAGGAAACCAATTTATATTGGTTGTGGTAGCCCATGCTACAAGGTAGCCTGAAGCAGTACCTATGAGGACTGTTACTGCTCAGGCAGTGGCTAAGTCCCTTCTAGGTATTTGTACCAGGGTAGGTTTTCCTAAGGAGGTTACCTCAGACAGGGGGACCAATTTTATGTCCCACTACATGCAAGTCATGTGGAAAAACTGTGGCATGGCCTACAGGTTCTCAACAGCCTACCATCCCCAAATCAATGGGTTGGTGCTGAGGTTTAATAGAACTATGAAGAGAATGATAGGTGCTTTAGAAGAACCCCTTAGAAGAAAGTGGGACCTTCTACTGCCATGCCTTCTCTTTGCTTATAGAGACGTCCCTCAAAAAGGGGTTGGCTTCAGCCCCTTTGAGCTTCTCTATGGTCATCCCATTAGAGGTCCATTGGCCCTAATCAAGGGTTGGAGAGTGCTCCTTCCCACAAGCCAGTAAGAGTCACTGACTATGTGTTAGGTCTCTGAAGGAGAATGACACACATGATAATTGAAGCTTCAGATAACTTGAAAGCAGGTCAGGCTCTGGTTAAACATTGGCATGATCAGAAGGCCAACATGGTTGAGTTTACTCAAGAGCAGCTAGTTCTAGTTATGGTACCTACAAGGCAGAGGGCCTTACAGGACAAATGGGTTGGACCCTTCAAGGTTGTGGGCAAACTTGGTGGGGTCAATTATTTGGTGGACTTAGACAATCCTAAGGAGGCCCCCAGGGTCTTTCACACAAACTGCCTAAAGGCCCATGTCTCTAGACCAGAACTGGGAGCTTTGCTTCTAGCCTCTGATCAAGGAGTGGGGGAGAATGAGCCTCTACCTGACCTCCTCAGGGGACAAACCTTAGATGGAAAGATTGAAGGAGTTAATCTCTCTTCTGATCTGACTCTGCAACAACAGGAGTGCAAAGTTCTTTTGAATCAGTTTGCCTCTCTGTTTTCACTAACACCAGGTTTGACCCCTTGGGGCCAGCAGGATATACTCACTGGTGACGGTCTAACTGTTAAGAGCAGGGGTTACAGAATGTCAGACCACGTAAGGACCCACATAAAGGAAGAGGTCAAGAAGATGCTTGATCTTGGGGTAATAGAGCCATCTACAAGTCCATGGGCAAGTCCAGTTGTACTAGTGCCAAAGGCAGGATCCAAGGAGTTGAGATTTGATGTGGACCATAGAGCTCTTAATGCAGTCATCACAACTGATTCCCATCATTTACCTAGGACAGATGAGCCGGTTGCCAAACTAGGTTCAGCCAAGTTCCCCAGTACATTTGGCCTAACCTCATGCTATTGGCAAATAGCTCTGACAGACCATGCCAAGTAGAAAACTGGGAGAATTCTCAGAAATGTGCTAATTCCCTCTACATTAGAGACCCCTTTTGCTGGACTCTAGGACTTTTTCATTTCTAAACATGGAGAGAGTGAACCCTTTTTCCCACTCTCTCATGTATTTTTTCTGTGATTTAAACTCTGTTTTGGTAAGAGTCTAACAAACTCCATAGGCATCATATCTTTACATTGTGACACACAGCACCTTCAGTGCAGTGACACATGTAAGTATTTCAGATTTCCCAAAGGTTTAAATACCTTCTCTTGTATAAACTACTGTTTGCAAGAGCAGTGCAGTGAAATTGACTTTACTTACATTTGTAACTTTCTAGACCCAGCACACACTATCTTACAATAGGGTGCTGGAGGGGTTACTTAGTATCTCCTTTTGTCTAGTTTCTCATGTAAAAATGTTATGTTACCCTCTACAACTAATGGCTGGTTGCAGTGGTTTACTTTTAACAACCATTGGGAGTTTTTAACGCGGGTTGCATTCACAGCTGCAGTAGAAAATCAAAATGGCCCTGGTCTTCTTTTTTTGCCATTTCTTGTTGGAAAGGTCCTTCTTGAGATTTACTCTGCGTGCCAAACCAGGATTGGTCCTTTGTTCGTTTTTTCTTTGGCGGGGTTCACGAGTGAAGCCTGTCTCTGTCTCCAGTATGTCTGACAGAGGCAGGAAGTGAGGGAGGTGCCCGCAACTCCCTGTGCTTAATCCCCTTGGTTGCAGAAATGCACCCAAATGTGATTGGCCAGCTAGGCTTGTATGAATGGGAGAAACCGGCATAAAAGGTGGGGCTTTTTGGCTTGGAAGGCAGAGTCGACCACTGGACGAAGGAATCCGAAGAAGAAATTGCAAGAGACGCCTGCTGCAACTCCTGGACTGTTGGTTTGCCCGGTGAATCCCTGCTGCTGTGCTGAAGTTCCGAATTCGCTTGTACTAGAGAAGCCCTGCAACGACGACTTCTCCCCTTGAGTTGGTGGGACCAATCAACTCCAAAGTGCACTTGTTTGGATATCTTCTCGAAGCTGGCTGTACTTCCGCTGCTGCTGCTGGAACCGAAATGCCAGTGAGAGGAACACCAAATCGAGTGGATTGCTTTTAAGTCGGACAGAGCGCTAGGAAGATCCTCCAGACTTCCCTGATGCATGACTGACCAAGACTGAGCCACCTCAATAGAGTGCTGGACCCCAGAAGCAAGGAAAGTCTGAAGTGGTATCCGAGAACTACAGTGTTGCTATTTGCTGTCAGATGCGAGGAGCTGACACGCCGAAGTGCCACTGAATTGAAGCTTGCCCTTCGCTGCCGCCGACTGTCCCGTTGTGCTGCAGGACTCCCCAGACGTCCTCCCTCCTGTCCTCACGACTGAGGCCCAGAAACAAATGGATCTGCAGAGCCACACAGGAATAGAAGCCAGCTGGAACCCTTTTTTCTAACCAAAGGCACTGTACATTCTAAGAGAACTTACCTCCTGTCTTGTAGCCTTACTTGTTCTCAGTTGAGACTTGTCTTGGTTGCTTCTGTAGAATTGCTTGCATCTTCTAGGGACTCACAAGCCTCCCAGCGTGTGGCCCTACTTTGATTCTACTTTTTCTAAAAAGACTTCTAAAATACTGTGCAAGACTTTTACTTACCTGCAAGAAGTGCTTCAGCTCACCTAGACTTTTGCCCAATTGACATTGGCTTGCCTGGCTCCCTGAATAACTCTTCTCTCCTCTGATTGTGTGTTTTTACCTTCCTTCTAGGAAAGGGTTAACTTCTGCATTGGGGGTTGGGGGCTTAAAAGTACTTAGTGCTTCAGAATATTTAATATTTGTGTAATCTCTTGTCTTATTCTGAAACCTCTTTTCTTTGATGCCAACTTCAGTATTGCTCTAAATGTACCAGTGATATATTAATGTCCAAAGTGTCCTAACTATTTGTCACCTTAGGGTGTAGGAAGTGTCTGTGTCCATCCCAAATGGGTACTTTCTGATTTAGAGAAACTAAGAGTGTGTATTTTGAAGTGTATTTGTGTGTTACTATTATATTGCCCCTTCTGAAGAAGGCTTACTCAAACTGACTGTTAAATGTATAATTGTTTAATCAAGAAACCTTGAGTGTAAGTGTTTCTTTGGATACTTGTCACTGTGAATCTCTGTGCAACTCCACTACTGCTCACATTGACCCCTCTTGAGATAAGACTGGATGTTCAGCCACACTACCAACCTGTATAGTACAGGGTTATACCAAAGGTTGAGTTCCTATTGCCAGGAGGTCAAGGTTGTTGTAGTGCACCCAAAGGGTACTGCATACAAGCTTGCCCTACAGGCGTTGACTCTACCTTATCCCCGTACTCCTTCACGGAGCTGTTAATATTTAGTCGCCGTCACCAACCAGGACCAATCTTGCATTTCCTCTGATATTTTCATTTTCTGTTTTAGGGCTAAATCACTTAGCTGTTGTTGTAATGCTATTTGACTCAATGGCTTCTCCCTCTCGCTGTGGGGAACAAATCCATAGAGGTCAAAGCCAAAGACTCTGAGGGAATCGCTCTCCTGCATCACAATGTTAGCCACCTGCTTTGATTTGAAATAAACTACAGATCGATCCAATCTCTTTAAATCTGCAAAGTGGACACTCAACAGGTCTTCCAATTTGGGCTTCTGCCAACAGGCGCAATATATTGGATCGATTTAAGCTTACTTCTTTTATTTCCTTGATCACACTTTCAGACACTAGCCACTAGTGCGATTCAGCTATTTTCAAATCCACAAGGGTAGGATATGTGGGCAACCTTATGCCCCACAAGCCCCACTGGCCCCTTGGAACCGCGCTCACGCCCGCACCACATATAATGGGGGTTATTGAGTCCAAGTATTTGATGGATCGCTGTTCACTTGTGGCTCCTGTAACTCAGGGTGGCTTACCTCCCTTTGCTCCAGGGAGCCATACTTCCATAATGGGGCAGCTGTAGTGCCCACCACCTCTGGAGCCTTCAGTGGACCCCTAACAGGGGCATCAGTGACTGGGGGCATAGGCCTTGGTTCTTTACCATCACAAGATTTATCAGCTTCTGGATCCCCACTTAGCACAAGCTTATTGGCTCTGGACAGCGACCGATTCGATGTTACCTGGGCTAGTTTTTTTGGTTCTTTTCTTCACCTCGCATCAAGTGGCTGCCTGCTCCCCCTTGCGTCTGATCAATATAAGGTAAATCGTCTCCACCCTTCGTGGACACTCCATCGACCATGTTATGTACTTCCCACATTTCTTTTCATGGTTACGGGTGTCTTGGGTTCAAGCCTGCTGGCAGTGACATCACTGTCTGGGAAGATCTTGAGCCCCTCTGCCCGGGGCCCCCCTATGAGCGGTCGCCCCGTTGCTTCCCCTTCCTCAGTGATGACCACCAGGGAACCTTTCCGATGGTCCGATATGATAGATTTTTGTATTATGTCTACTCCTCTAGTACACACCCTCAGTGATGGTTTGATAGGGCCTGTTCTGAAGGCAGTGCCATGAAGATGGCTCTCACCCGAATGTTTCACAGTTTTGGGCCCATCCTCTCTTATGGTTGACAGTTCCTTTGAAAATAGGAAGTCTTTAGCTGCTGCATGCAATTTGATGGCATTGAATTTGAATAACAATGACTCTAATAGGACTGAGTTTGCCTTGGTCTCCATTTTTACTCCTTCATATATGGAGACCAAAATACACAGTACCTGATTGATCTCCACCAAGGACTATTCCCATGCTGCTGAGCTTTCACCTTTCAACCCTCACGGTGTGTCTGAGGTCCCGAGGGGGGCTTGCGCATTAGGCGGGCTCACTGGAAAAAAAAGAAGAGTCAAATCCTGCTCCTAGGTGCTTCCCAGTTTCCGATGATGGTAGGGAATCAAGATAGGTCAATGAAATTTCCGACCGATTATTTTGAGGTGTCTGCTAACCTGGGCATTCAGTGAGGGTGTTTAATTGATCTGTATTGCTACTTGGGGGGGTTCTGGGATCATCCCGCCTGGTACTCTTCCTTCTGCTGAAATCTTTTGACCCTGTTTGTTTGGGTTCAAAATACAAGGTTATCAGGTGTGCAGATTATTTTCTCTGCCGTGCTGGCCCCACCTGGGCCACTCGATGGCTCATCCCCTCGGCATCCACCTCCTCTCTAGACAAACACGTATAAGCTTTGCTTGAATTACTGCAGTTGCCTGTACTAGCTGAAGGAGGTAATAGAAGATTTACAGCTGCTAACATCTCTGCATCTGTAATTGTGCAGGTGGCGCTAGGGTCACACATGTTGCGTACCAGGCCCCTGTTGCCACTCCCTGTTGCCACTCCTCAACTCGTACATTGAATGTCAGTTACAGATGAGAGCGGTATCAAACCCAGTTCCTACGCTTTAGATTTTTCCAACACACGGCAAGGGCTCACCCCAATGCCCTGCCGCCTGTGCCAACTGCAGTGACTGCTTCTCTATACTGAGGCCCCACTCCGCTGTGTAATGGGCTTCTTAAATAACTTGCCGCCTCCAGCAATGGTAGGAGAAAACAGACTGTACTAAGAAAAGCTCTGGCCACTGAGGTGACTGCTTCTCTCCACTCACGCCCCACTCCGCTCTGCAGTGTAATGGGCTTCCTAAAGAACTTGCCGCCTCCAGCAATGGTAGGAGAAAACAGACTGGATTCAGAAAAGCACTGCCTATTGCAGTGACTGCTTCTCTCCACTCACGCCCCATACATTTATTCTTATTTACATAAGTATGGTACATAAATACTTAATTAGCACACATAGGAACTCTTAATACTTTTCAATGGTAGTTGCTCGCGTTTACAATTGTTAGAGTTTGACACTAATGACACTTCTAATGTATTATCAGTACTACCGCGCACTTGCATTACTTCACAGATATACAGTAATTGTACTTAGTTTGCAAAACCATATAAGATAAAGTCTTTTAGGAAGGAAAAGGGTTGGTTAATCACACAGCAGCAGAGCTTAATGTTCTAGAGACACTGTTCAGGATAACTAATGCTTTTAAAGTCCAAGCCCTAACTATACGACAAAGTCAGTGTAGGAGTGGATCCAAAGTCTTAGGAATTAGCAGAACAGCACAAGTTCCTCAGGATACTTTCAGACTCTAGGATAAGTCAATTAGCAATATAACACCACGAGGGGGACCCTGCAAAAGGAGTCCTGGCCAGCTTAGGTCAGAGGTAGGATGGACACCCTGGACACCTCTTCACACACTCCAGTCACTCTGGAGCAACTTCTCAGTTTAAGTTAAGTTATACCTTTCACTCCACAGTACCTTAGGCTAGAAGAAATGCTTGTAGCTGGATTCTCTTCTGTGCTGCAGCGACGGTCCTGGTCTCCTGATTCCTCAGTCTGGTGACAAAACAAAAAGGACTTTGAATGGGCTATCTCAGAAGCAGTTTCAAGAGAGGGAGAGGACCCCTGGCATGGATTTCTTCAGTCTCCTTGGTCAGTCTGCAGTTTTGGCGCCTTTTTCTCTGTGCCAACAATGGATGGTATTCGCCCTGTCGATCTTCTTTGCTTCTGAGGTCCTGCACTGTGGTGAGGGGATTTAGGGAGTTGAATCGTGCCTCTGGTGGTTCAACTAGAGCTCACCAAAGTTCTGGATGGATTCGGCCCTTCTGCCCACTTCTGAAGGAAGTGTCAGGATTAAATCCTTGTGACACGTCCTACACCTTGTAGTAGGTAGGGGAGGAACTTGAAAAGGGATCAGGAGAGATGGGAGTCCTACAGACGGTTAATTATAAACACATATCCTAGAATTACCATGCCAGTACAGTTTGAACATATTGTTCCTCAGCTACCTCTTAACACTTTGTAAAGCAGATGCAGCTATGTCTTTATAGGGTAAAGTATGGTAAGAACCAGATCCACCCCATGAATGTGGGCAAAGCAGCAACCATCCTAGGAAGACCTAGAGGGGACCCCCTTGATCAGCTCCATATCCAGGTTCGATGCCCATTTAGCTGGATAGGATGGATGCAGAACAGGAGTTTGACCAATGTAGGCCGTTTGTAATACATGGTAGAGGGGGCCTACCGAATAAACGTGTCCACTGATGAAGAATTCAAGGAATATATCGGCGCCAAGGACGAATGTTGCCAGGCACTGCGGATTGAGCCCTGGAATGGGGGTACTTTTCAGGTCTAGAGAAGAGCTCTGGTACTAAGGGGCTCAACCATTGATGCCCCAGACTGAAAGCATGAGTAACCTGGGTACCCAGGAAAATCATCCAGCAAGTGGAAGCAGTGACGGAGAAGATGCAGGAAAAAACAGGTATCCAACCAAGGTTTCAGGCCAGCTCAAGGGGGCAAGAAAGGTCAGCCAGCCAGCAAAGAACGGCAATGGTAGGAGGCAACTCCTGACTGCCTAAGACAGAGGTTGGATAGAGTGGCAGCGAGTTACCTCTCACCCAGGTCAGGGAGACGCTCCACCCCAAAGTGCTTGGTCCAGGATAGTTTCTCAGGAAGCAGCTCTGGAGTGGCCAAGAGCCTCTCCCAAGATGGAACAGGCTGGCCAATCAGCATTGTGGACTGGGAGGAGTATGAGAAAGAGCCCAGGATTAATTTTCAGAAGCTTTGATAGAAACTGGTAGAATGGAACCAAGACCCAGACCATTTGACCTGACCAGGTTCTCCTCCTGTACAGCAGCTTGTTATTGCAACAGTCGTCTAGCAGGTAAGAATATGGGGAATTTACATGGATTTCCAATGATAACACATTCACTTGGGGCTGACCAACAACCAATCGGGCTGGCCCTTAAAAGTGGCCACACACTGACCAATCTCATACAAGATGCAGATTGGGGCTTCCTGGTGCAGAAAACCAGGGTAGCTCAGTTCAAACCACTCTAGAGGGTACTGAGAGTGAGTCCACATCAGCACAACCACCATTTTAAACCTGCTTCAAGATCAACAGAGACATGGATTGTCCAAAATTAAAAGGGCCAGGTGTTAAGCTCACCTGGTCTCTCTGGAGGCGTTGGGGCACGGTTGCAGCCCTCCCGGGGGTGAGGTTGCTCGGGTCCGACTTTGCCCTCTGCGCTTATGTGGTGACTGGTGGTAATAGATGATGCTGCTCGGGACTGCTCCTGTGTGGAGAATAGGGGGCGTGAGTATGCCAGTTTGTGCACCTGATCCCCTTCCATACCCCTTCTCCCAAACCATGGTACCCGTGGGATGCGCTTTCCCTTGAAAGCTCAACTGTTGATTAGTTTTGGTGAGCACTCCGTCCTGCTGCTTCTGGCAGGGGCGCTTGTATGATCTAGACCGAGTTCCTTCACTGGTACCTTGCACGTGGTAGTCCAGTCCTGCTGCAACTAAGCCACTATACTTCAGGTAAGTGTTCCTGTTTGCCTTTGTCTTTCCTCGTCTGTTTTTGTTGTATTGTAAAGTTTGTTGTCTTGTATTGCTGTCTGTTCCACTTTCACTTTTGATGTTTGCTCTTTTGCTTTCTGCCCTTGCTGGTGATGTTGCCGGCCCGGCAGAAGCTGCGGAGCTCGAGGCAGCAGCAGGAGGGAATGAGGAACGAAGTTGCAGCGGTACAGTAGCTGGTAAATTGTTAACTAGGAGGCGCGCAGGGTTCAAATGCGGCGTGGCCCAAGGTCGGATGTTCTAACCTTGTCCTTCTTCTTCTTCTTCTTCTTCACAGGGTCTAAGCTCGTGGATGCGGAGTGCGGTGCTGCGGCGTCGGGATCAAGATCACTGGATGTCAGGTGATGAGTCTGCAAATGAAGCGATGAAACACTGGTTTCCTGGAGGTGAGTATGCAGGAGAACGCCTGGTTTCAAAGGTAAGTAAACTGGTCCAAGCAGCTGTGGATGTAAGGTTGCACGTGAGTGCACAGTAACGCGAAGCACCGGCCTTAAGGATGGAGCAGCTTATATAGCTGAGCTTCTGAAGCCACGCCCACCAGGTTCAGCCTGCCTGCCACACCCGATGAGTCGGCACATGAAGACCAGGCCTAGGGAGCCACACCAGATGAGTCAGCACATGAGGATGTTCTCTGGAATAGAGGCTTTCAGCTCCTGGAAAGTTCTTGTTAAATAAAAGCACTCCTGCACTGAAATAAAGTGTTCCTGCTCACATCTCTATATGAACCTGGCGCCAAAGGCAACAGGACTGAGTCCATCCAGGGCCCCTGTGTTTATGGGTCCTAAAGCGACATAAGTGAGTCAAGTGACCCATGCCCCCATCACTAGATGGTGTGGTTTTTGTGTTCTGGGGCCTGTGGCCATGACACCAGGTCCGAGTTTACAAAAAAATGCAATGTCTACCACATTGATGCGTTTGGCCACTACACAGTATACATTATTGCATGCCTGGTGGAGCCAAAATTAAATTGCAGCTGCTACCATCCTCAACACACATTCAATGTGACAGTCAACCTGCGACCAAAATGTAGGTGCTTAGGAAGCAGCCCAGGCCTGCAATCCCATGGCCTACTAGGGACGCACATCAGGCAGTGGGTTGAAGGAGCAAGGGGACTTTATAGCAGTCCCTCTGGGTAAAAAAATAAAGTCACGAAACCAGGGAAGTCTGAAAAGAAGAAAGCAGATGTTTAGGGGACTTACAAAGTGGGTCCAGAGAATTCCAAATATTGAATTCTGTTCCAACACAGGTGGTTGCAGCAGAAGGCTCAATGGGCTACACTCTCGATGTGCTCACACATCTCACCGAACCACTACATGAAAATAAGTGGAGGTGGGTGGAGGAGCAGAGGCAAGAGAACTTGTTGTGCCTGGTATGTGGACTTACTGCTTTGTATTGTGCATTCCTGAGGAGAGCCATTTTGCACCTAAGGAGCGATGTGAGAAGAACTTTGCATTGCTGGACCCCTTGAGGGGCTGCAAAATAAAAGTTATAGAGAGAGGGGGAGAGGAGTATGGTCTTGTGGAAGCGTGGTAGGAAAGCCTTTGGACAGTTTGGGAAGAGCTGTTGGCGATTCCTCATTCCCACATCGGATCTTAATTGATCTAGAAGTTGCTTGTTATAAAATCTCGACTCAATCCTGCACTATGCACTAAACAGGCAAGCTCAACATCAATGAATCAACCTTGTCCTTGAATACATTTTTGTAACAACTCTACCAACTAATTTGTTTGACCCTGCACCTTCAATTTCAAATGCAGTGTTTTTAAGCATGGTGATTAGAATGTAACACCTTGAAATGGATAAGCATGTGTGTATATAATAAACTATCTTCAAATTGCACATCTCAATATCGTAAAGTTCTCAGAATTTGTGGATATCTTGAATTATCAAGAATGTGTGCATACAACAATGCCAGATTTTGCACATACTAGGAATTGGCAAAGGTGTGCACATACTGGGAATTATTAAATGTGTACCATGATATAGTGTGGATTTTCTCATTCTATGTGGTTGGTTTTGGTTGTTGTGTCGCTTTGCAGTGTTTTGCAGGTTTTGGATCTTATGATGCTGTTTTACATTAGATGATGCCACAATTTCTTATGCTGTTTTTTGATGTTCTTGTTTTAGAGGTTTCTACATGACCCTTACACTGCCACTTTCGTCAGTTTCTCGAAAGTAACCAACTTTTTTCGTGGTGCTCTGAAACCACAAGAGGGTCTTCACCAGAGGCCACTGTCTGAGATGGCTACCGGGCTGGAGGATGAGCCTGGTTTCGAGGTTATTAACTGTGTAAGTTGATGATTCCGTTGGAGGTTTCAAATACATGCAAACCTGAGTTTGGCAGCAGGTGAGTTTGGCGTTTGCCCATTTCCTTACTGTGACCAGAAAATACACTAACTTTACCCCTCTATAATCCTCTGCCCTGTGGCCCAATCTACAATATTCTTTTCCATTATTGTTGCTTCTCAAATGTTCTCTACCCTCTCTAGCTGGCACAGGGTTTATTTAAATGTAGAGGTAATTTATATTACTTGGAAAGCAAAAGTTGGTATACATTATTTTAGTAATTCATGCAACAACAACAAATGTGGAAAATATAAGTTGGCTAACCTCCCACTCTGCCATGCTCTGTCCTCTCCCTCTTACCAGATACCAAATGGCACGAGCTTGGAGAAATTGTGAGCTCTGCCAGGGTGTCACAAACCCACTACCTTCCGGTCAAGCTGAAAGAAAGGAAGTGGGTCTGCTATCGCAGGGAGACTTTCCCCCTGAGCGCGCACCCGTGGGAACAATAACAGAACCTGGGTCTCAGGTGAAAAGGCAGGAGGACAAAACCAGCAGATACTATAGAGGGAGACAAAAAGAAAGAATACAACATTACTATGGTGAACACGAAAGCAGATCTCAATAACTCCCCTTTCTTCTCCCCAGTGCCCTTCCTACCTGTGTTTTTCTGGGAAGCAGAAGAATAACTATCAATGTGATTCACTCCTAACCATAGATATATATGAAATGTCCATAGGCCAGGAAAACTGCACTACACTAGTAGCCAGTGGACACAAAAACAGTCCAAGGGATGCAAGGAGCTAAACCTGTACGAAACGAGGGCACAATCTAATGGATGAGCTAATAATGTTCAATTCCATGAAACCCCATCTTTACTTCATGCAGAACAATCCAGGATAGACAAAATCAGATGGCAAACCCAGCTGAAACCCGAGCACATGCAGGAGTGGAATACAGTGCAGTCTGAGGAATACCAAAGCAGAAGAGGGCAAATCGAAAAGGAGTCCAGGAAACGTTCAGAGGTCAGGCAACAAGGAAAACACCAGTCAATACACAACTGAAACAGGCAAATCCAACGGGCAATCCAGAGAAACACAGCTGTCTGTCAAGAACAAAAAGCCAATATTCAACAGTAGACCAGAGACAGTCTAAAGATATGGGAATACAGTTGAGAAGCACAGAGCCCCATCAGCTCACCCTCTTTAAAGAAGCAATGACCGGTGAATAGCGGTTTCGGGTCACATTCGGAAAACGCTGATGTAATGCTGCCATGCGTTCCATCCTTACGGCCACATATTTCTGGGGATTGTAGTTTCCTATACTGCTGAGAAGTACTCAGTGGACTGAGGAAGGGGAATGATAGTGGCAGGATATGGCGGCTGGCTGTGCGAGCTGCCAAGGGACACGCCAACCACCTACCCACTTGGTACCCCTTGGGTACGCTTAGGAACGGAAGCGACAGCTGTCTGACAGCATGTCTGACACGGGGACATGCTAAATTCAAGTTGCAGACTTCACTTACTCCTTCACTTGAAACCTAATTCCCTTGTGGAGTACAATCCTACTTCATTGTAATTGAATTGTTCCTGGTCTGGGCATGCTGTCTGTTATTACATTGGTGGCTTAGCTCTGGTATCTGAAACTGGTGTTAATGTCTTTCCCAAATCATTGAACACATGTGAACCTTTGCGTATGGCCATCACTAACCGGTTCCATTCACCAAAGTATCAGTTCCATTTACCAAAGTCTTCCTTCATGTTTTGCAGCAAGCTGAGCTGGGGGAGCGACCAACAGTGAAGCGGGGGAAACCATTGACTGAAAAGGAGTGGGAGAACCACCTGGACCCTGAGGGCAGAGTGAGGGATGTAGATGAATTGAAGAAGAAAATCTTTAACGGGGTAAGTGCTGCTTAGAAGCTGAATGTAGCTGTTCTGGAATGTGCTGCTTAAGAACAGGCCCTAGCTATGTAGAAACTGGGCACTTACAAGTTTTTTTGGGAATGCTTTTTCCTTAGAAGTAAGCAAAAGCTGCGTATGAATGTGATGCTCAAGAAGTGAAATGGCCATATACAATTATATTTCTTTGGAATTGGACATAGCTTTTCAGGAACTTGATTGCCCAGAAACTGAGGATGACTACACAGGATCAAGCTGCTCAGTGTTCAGTGTAGCTACATGTGCTGTCCAGGGACTGAGTGTATATGCTCAGTGGCAGCTTCAAACATCTCAGAATGATGGTGGTTAGCCTCTGAATGTAGCAGCTCTGGAATATTCTTCTCCTGGGATGAATGTAGATGCTCATTGATGTGTTTCTATGCTCTGATTTTTGGCTAGGGTATGTTGCTGAATTACCAAGTGTAGCATCATCTGGATTCACTGGTTAGGAGCAACACTTCAGAGATATAGTGACTTATGTTTTCTACCCCAGGGCCTTAGCCAAGGAGTCCGAAAGGAGGTCTGGAAGTTTCTACTGGGATTTCATCCCTGGAACAGCACAGCTGAGGAGCGTAAAGCTTTGATTCGAGATAAGACGTAAGTACAGTACTCACCAAGCAGGTTCGATTAATGCAGTCAGTTTGTCTCTGATGTCTCGTATGTGTGATAAAAATTGCAGAAGCCTTCCCCTATTCACTTGGGGTGTGATTATTATAGACCAGCCCTAATGACCCCCCCAGTGTGTAATCGCTTTATTGATATGTGGGTGTAATTAGGGTACTCAGACCATCCACTATGTGCATTGCAAACAGTCAAACATTTCTGTTTGCAAATAGGATAATAATACCCACATCTGTGTGGTGTGATTAGAACAGCCGGACGCTTTTATTTGTGTGCTTAGGTAAATTAGGTACTCTCTTATGTGCTTTAGCATAACCAGGACCTTCGCAGTATTGTCATGAAGGTGGCAGCGGAGACCAAGAAGGATGCCAAGAGCACATAGTTCGTTCACTGATTTAATAGGTGTTCTGTACAGTGGGCTAACAAAAAGCGTAATAAGAACAACAAAATAGTCAGAATTGTATTTCTCCCTGGCTGCAGTTGCCAGGTCCCCTTGGTTCTGGCATCAAAGTCACAGTCCTTAGAGCTCTTTAGGTGTTATTCCACCTCCTTCTGCCCTGCTCTGGCATTGGTGGATCATGGAGATTCAGAACCCTCTTCTTTTCAAGTCCTTTGAATTTCCAGGGAGGTTGCACCATCGCCTTCTTCCCTGGCAATGCGGGCTCACAGGGTTCCCAAACCACCTTCTTCATGTACCTCTAGGTGCAAGCTATCCAGGGTCCCATACCCCTGGTCTACTGCAATTCTCACAGCCTGGTGGTGGTCTTAGATGGCAGGAATAGCTAGCAGGGGGAGCCCTTAAGCAGGGTGGCTAAATCGTGGCCAAACCTTCTCCTCCTTGTGCAAACTGTATGACTGACCTGGCCGGCTGGAACCTTTGCCTTCTGGCTCGCTAGACCCTGCTCTCCCTCATGGTCCTCCTTGTTCCTAGGCCTCCTCGACCTCTTCCTTGCCTCCTCTGTACCACACTCCCTTGGTGTTACTACTGGTTCTGTCTCACTCCCAGACTCTAGTATACTCCTTTCTTTGGGCGGAGAGTCTTGTCCCCGCTGCCTGACCCTCTCCTTTCGAAGCTTTGGCTTCCAGTTCTACCACCTTCTGAATGTCTACAATTTCCTTATGCTTGCTTTCCTCCAATGTTTCTCCCTCTTTTCTTTGCAATCCTTCTATAACAACCTCCTTCCACTCCGCACTAGGTATTGCCATTCAAGCTTTGGCCTCCTCCCTCCCATCCCCTGTTTGTATCCCATCCTTCAACTGTGCTCCTGTTTTCCTCCCCCCTCCTTCCATTTTATTTCATCTTCTGTTATAGCATCCTTCCAATCCAATCTAGGTTTTACCTCTGAGCTCCTTTCCTCTTCTCTTATTACCACCTTCTTTCACTCATCTAGAGATATTACCTCTGCCTTCCATTTCTCTTCTCCCCTCCTTCCATTCCACTCCTGATAGAATCTACTCCCTTCTTTCCTCCTCTGTTTTAAATACTACCCTCATATCCATTGAAGATTTAACATCCCATCTCCTTTCCACACCTTCAGCTCTTACTACCTACTCCTTCTCTCCTCTCCCAGATCTGTATTGGACAGCCGAACCCCAGCTGGTCAAATGTTTGCTCCTCCCATCCTCACCAGCCAAATCATGTCTGCCAGTATGGCCGACATGCCTTTTTTTCCTTATCTTTCGAATTGTGTCCCACTCCCTTCTGTTTTCCATACTCTTATTCATGAGCAGGCTGCCCTCCCCGCACACCTAGACTCTAAGACCCTACCATGTACCATCCCCTCTACCCCTGTTCTTTACAGAATCTCCTCCCCACCTGCCTTGACTTCTCTCCCGCTTCTAAATGGGGGTTTTCACCTCCTATACCCCACTTCGCACTGTGATCTCCCCCTCCTACCAAACCCAATGCCCCACAACCTCCTTACCTTCTTCCTCCTGCGTGGAGCCCCAGATGCATCCTTATCATACAAGTTCTTTCACAGCACCGTCAAAACTGATGACTTGCTGCACATCGCTGATCGCCCCTGTCGGCGCACCGTACAGTTGGTGCTGAGGCTTGACCCAACTGGATTTGATGATTCATGAGTTGGTCCAGGTGGGTAAACCTCCTCTTCTGCTACCTCTCCAATATCCTTTCCTCCTCCACCTTTCACCTGGCGCAATCCTCCTGTTCCTGCAACTCACACTGCCAGTCTAGATTATCTTGTTTCTATGGGGCTCTCCATTCCCCTTGAGTGTGACTTCGCCAGAGGGTCTGCGCCCGTTAGTGATAATTGGTTGACGGAGGGTCTGTGCCTGTTAGTGATAATTGGTTGAGCTCTGGAGCCTTTAACGTCCCCTGGGTCAGAATGAGGCTGAGGGGGCTGGACTATTTTTGTAAGAACCTCTGCTGTCCTGTGTGTGTATATGGTGAATATAGAACATCTGCGCCTTGGGCAAGACTGTTGTGAAGGTTTGGGCAGATGGGTTCACTTTGGGAGGGCTAGGGGCAGTGATAGCACTTTCTCTAGGTTACCAACAGTGTTGGCATTGAACCTGCATGTTCATGAATTCGCAGACTTTGTTTGCAGGTCCACTCACTTGAATGGGTCTGCAACGTTTGTGGAACCCGTGAAAAAAGTATGTCTGGCATCCTGGCGCCTGGGATTCACATTTAGCGTCTACTCAGGATGTTTGGGACAGGGTTGGCTTGCCCAACGAGTCTGGTTTGTGGTAGGGATCTGTTAGTCGGCCTAGGTTTGGAAGGAGTTATGGTGCTGCTACTTTGACTGACTCCTGCCTAGGGATCTGTTAGGGAGAATGTTCATTTCAGTGCTTAAATCCTTCCACCTTAGAAGACCCCCTGTTAGGGAGAATTATCAGTGTGCTAATTCCTCTCTACCTTAGAGACCCCCAGCACTTCTGCTGGAATCTAGGACTTTTTCATTTTTAACCTGGAGAGAGTGAGACCCTTTTTCCCACTCTTTCGTGTATTTTAATGTGATTTTAAACACTGTTTCTTTTGGTTGCGGAGTCGACAAACTCCATAGGCATCATCTTTTACATTGTGTCACACAGCACCTTCTTTGCAGTAGCACAGGGAAGTCTTTCAGATTTCCCAAAGGTTTAAATATCTTCTCTTGGATAAACTACTGTTTCCAAGAGCAGTGAAGTGAATTTGACTTTACTTCTTTGTGGAAAGGTCCTTCTTCAGATTTACTCTACGCGCCAAACCAGGTCTGGTCCCTTTGTTTGTTTTGCATTTGGCGGGATTCACGAGTGAAGCCCACCTCTGGCTCCAGGGTGTCTGGCGGGGGCAGGAAGCGAGGTAAGTGCCCAAAACCCCATGTTCTTAAACTCCTAGGAGACAGGAATGTACTCTTAGGTGATTGGCCCGCTGGCTGTCCAGCAAGGACAGCCACCCTGCTGTGTGACTGACAGCTAGGCTTGAATGAATGGGGGAAACCTGCATCATAAATCCCTTAAGTGGGCTCCGACACTTGGAAGGTACTGCACACGCTGGCTAAAATCTGGGTGGTGAACTTGGAGCTTGAACAAATTAACTTTGTCAATCCATTAAACTAATAGAATGTATGTTAACCACCCCCATTGCTCTGGGCAACCCTCCAGACCATTGTTGTTTAGCTTGCCAAGCCAATACAGAAAGGGGAAAGACCATATGCAAATCAGGCTTGGTCCTTACCCAAATGGGGCAGTCCTGCCTGCTTGGTCACATCCCTTCTAAACGCGGCCACAAGCAACCATATGCATGTTTTAGCCTCATTGGTGTCATCAGTGTGGTGTAGATTGGTAGGCTCAGGTCCCACTGTGAGGAAATGGGGTGCAATCTGTGTGAATGAAAGCCTATGCGGCTGAAGTCACCAAACAAGGCTAATAAGCCCTGGCAATGTAGTGAGCTGGGCCCTCGGATGATGCTGGGACTATAGTTCCCATGAACTACTTCGCGCTAAGTTGAAACCGTGGACGTCACAGATCAGGATGCTTTTTAGCCCCTCCACGTCCCGTGCCGCTTGCTGGTTATTGTTTGGTGTTTAAGGCATGGGCCGAGGAGCAGGAGCAGTTCGGAACGTTGACTGTAGGAAGAAACACAGGGGCTTTCGGGTGACTCCCTCCTTATTGACTATCATTTCCCTGCACTCATCTGGCTGCCTGGCGAGCTCTCGGGAGGCTCCCCGAACCTGCAGGTGTAGGCCTCTCTCCTATACAGGACTCCTATACTATACAGGACTCTCAAATCTAGCTATGTTTAGACTGATACTCAAATTGCATTGTTAGGTGTAGACCTCTCTTCCACTATACAGGGCTCTCAGATCTAGCTGTGTCTAGGCCGATACTCAGATTGTATTGTTAGACACCAACTGTATCTAGGCTGGTATTCAAATTGCATTGTTAGGCTCTAACTGTATCTAGGCTGGTACTCAAAGTGCATTGTTATGTGTAGGCCCCTCTCCCACTAAACAGGACTCTCAAATCTAGCTGTGTCTAGGCTGGTACTCAAATTGCACTGCTATGCTCCAAATGTATTTAGGCTGATGCCCAAATTGCATTGTTAGGCTTAGGCTCTAACTGTGCTTAGGCTGATACCCACATTGCATTGTTAGGTGTAGGCCTCTCTCCCACTATACAGGACTCTCAAATCTAGCTGTGTTTAGGCTGATACTCAAATTGCATTGTTAGACTCCAACTGTGTCTAGGTTGCTACTCAAACTGCACTGTTGGGCTCTAACTGTATATAGGCTGATACCCAAATTGAATTGTTAGGTGTAGGCCTCTCTCCCACTGTACATGACTCTCAAATCTACCTGTGTTTGGTCTTGTACTCATCTTGGACTGTTAGGGGTGTACCCCCCTCCTACTATACAGGATTCTCGAGCATAGATATGCTTAGCCTCGAACTCAGACTCTGTTTAGACCAACCTGACACACACCTAGAGGGGACCAGACTGTGATAGTATAGTACCAACCCTCCACCAATACCTCATAGACCTACATAGACAGCTACCGAACTTAGTCCTACGCCTCCCGACAACCGTACGCCCAGTAATCCCCAACCCCACCAGACAGCGCTCCTAGGATACTTACCGAACCCACCTGAAGAATAGACAGCACCAAAAGCACACAAGCTTACTAACACAAGAGGAAACACCAGTACTGCCTAGCACAAGACACCACAGTCAACCACTCAATCTGCATTTCTGCACCAAGCACCAAAATTCCCCAGACCAGGAAGGGGCGCCGAGAAAGAGCACAAGATAAGGCCACATTGGACATAGACACACAAATTCAACGCACCCCTACAGAAACAACCTCAAATCCAGGAAACGCATTGCCAAAAACCAACACGACCAGAATGAACTTCGAAAGGGAAAAATCCTTATATCTGACACCATACCTCGCAGCAACCCCAGAACTTGGATACCCCAACGACACAGAGACATCAAGACATGCAAAGAACAGCCTGAGACAACCAGAAAAAAGACGGGAGCACCCAAGAAGAATGTGGGAAGACTCCGACCCCATACATCACAAGAACAGAAGCACACCATCATCACCCAAGGCACACCAGACAAAATGACGAGGCACTAATAACCAACAACCCAAACATCAACCTAACTGAACAATTCAATGAAGAAGAAGCCTTCTCTGATCTTCATCCAACCATCATGAATAGGGAAGCACCGCTATTGAACAGCTAAGCTTTCAGTCTAGTAGACCGCTTCAATGAAGATGCAGCCTTCGCTGATCTTCATCCTCCTCCAATCAACACCAATAAAGATGCACCGCAACCAAACAACTGCAAACCAAAACAAGGAACTACTAACACCAAAAAGCTCCACTGCAACCTAACCAATGCAAGGTCAATGTCCAAACATGCCACCAAAATATACGATCTGCTTTGTGACGGAGGGATTGACATCCTATTTGTAACAGAAGCATGGCTATATGACAACTACAAGATCAACCTAAACAGCTGCCTGCCTGAACACTTCAAATGCATCCAAGCAAACAGAAAAACCTAAAGAGGGGGGGGACTGGCAATCATCCACAAGGAACACCTGGATATCAAACTGGAAGACCCACTATACATTGATAAATACGAATCCTTAATCATGTGTCTATCAGTAAGCCCCAAAACAAACCTGAAATTCATACTGATATACAGACCACCAACCTACGATGCAACCTTCGTAGACGGTGTCACGGAAGCAATCACCATCCTAGCCATCAAACACAATCACCTGATCGTCCTCAGAGATTTTAACATCTAGTTCGAAGAAGAAACAACAACCACACATAAATCTCTAACCAGCCAATTAGCAGCAATGAATCTACAACAACTAGTTAAAGGAGCAACCCACTTGGCAGGGCATACAGGACGCAATCTTCGCGAACAAACAACTCCTTACCACAGCACCCCCAATTCAAATACTTTGGAGCAACCACCTCATCATCCCCTTGGTAATCAAAATGACCACTCCAGTAAATAGGCAACCAGAAAAAACACTGAACACCTTGAAAAGAAACTGGAGAACCATCAAAAACTCCAATCTAATTGAACTCCTGGAGCTCAGAAAACTGCACCCAACATTTATGGAAGAAGGTGACCTGATCAAAAAAGTAGCCCTGCTGCACTTCTGGATTGTAACAACTATAGACAACACCGCTAAAGAGAAACCTTTCACTTCTTCTCATAAAAGGGCAATGGAAAAATGGTTCAGCCCACTACTAAGCACCATGAAAAGAAAAAAACGAAGACTAGAACTAGATTGGAGAAAACAAAACAACACTGCGAATAAGCTGAAATTCCTACAACACAACCGCACATACAAAAAGGAAATCCAAAAAGCGAAGAGGAAACACTACGACAACCGAAGATTTGAAGCACCAAACACCCAAAAATAACACTTCAAAATCATAAATGAAATAAAAAATCCACTGGGCTGCAACAACTCACCAACTCTGTCTACAAAACTATGCAATGACATTGCAGACCACTTCAGAAACAAAATCACCAACATCCAACAAACCATACAAAGCAGACCACCCGATCCTACTGCGATACCCACCTACACTCAGGAGGAACACCCAAACTACAAGGCTCTCCAGAAATATCAGTGGAGACCTTTGTCAGACTGGTGCCCCCGGATACATACAAATTGATTCTTAAACAAGGAACACCTGTGGAATATCACAGGAACGTCCTCAACCTTTCTGTCACCACTGGGAAAGTGCCACAAGCCTTCAAATCAGCGTACAGCAGGCCACTCCTCAAAGATACAGCGGGAACCGTAGAGGACCTTTCCAACTACAGACCCATCTCCAACATCCCGTACACAGCCAAGCTGCTCGAAACGTACATATACAAAATGACCCAAGAATTCATAGAAGAGCACTGCCTACTAGACCAGGCACAAGTTGGCTTCAGACCAATGAGAGGAACAGAATCAGCACTCCTTTCATTATGGGATGACCTAAAAATGAACGCAGACTCGGACAACAGCACTGCCTTGATACTTCTAGACCTATCCGCAGCATTCGACACAGTTAATCATGACACCCTCATAAAGAGATTAGAAGGACTCGGAATAACAGACACCGCCCTACTATGGATAAAATCCATCCTAACAAACAGAACGGAAACCGTATGGATGAAACCCTTCAAATCCAGCTCGAGAGATTCCACTTGTGGTGTACCACAGGGATCATCCTTCTCCCGCTACTATGCAACATCTACATATATCTACATTTCTGAGGCTTGTGGAATCTGCTTAGATCACATGCTGTGCATAGGCCGACATCTAGTGGAAAAAACCACTGCATTTTCTCAGCTATATCCCTGACAATGCTACTCCTTCAGGATCCAAGGACCCTCAGCCTCCTAATAAGAGATCTCAGTTTGATACTCCAGCTCAGGGACTGACTTCAGACCCTTACTACATCCTGCATTATCAACAGTATCCGGTTGACCCACAAATACAAATGCTGGACGACCAAACAGTGGTAGAGTATTATGTAGATGATGAGGACCAGGATGAGGACGACGACGAGGAAGAAGTCTACAATATGGACTCTCCGGTTCGCAAGGAACCACAAGTTACTGACTCACCAATAGATAACCAGCCCCTCCTAATGAGGTCTTGGCTAAAGCTGCAGAGAGCTTCCACATAGACACTCAGGGGGCGCAGGAAGAGAGGGACTTTGTAGAGGAGCTAGTGGGTGGCAAAAGGCCCGTTGCTCAAGCCATTCCTATTCTCAAATCAATCCAGTGAAGAATTGATCCTTCCCTTCTCACTCCTAATCTCACTAGGGCTGTAAATCCCAGAATTGAGAAGTTGTTCAGGGCCGCCCAGTCAGACCCACTTTACATAAAGGGTCAAGTTGAGCCCGACTCATTGGTAATCACAAACACCAGAAAAAGAGCGGGGACACCTCTATCTTCATCTGAGGCTCCCCCAGACAAAGAGAGCAAGAAAATGTATGGGTTAGGAAGGAAGGTGGCCTCCACTTCTGCTTACAAGGCAAGAATCGCCAATACCACCACTCTGCTGGCAAGCTATAATTGCCACCAGTGGGAGCAGGTAGCTGCTCTCATTCACTCTGCTCCAGAACCACTAAAGGGCCAGCTAGCCCAAATCGCGTCGGTGGGTAGAGCCGTGTCCGGTTGCATTCTGAAGACGACCTTTGACGCTGCAGATAATGCAGGCCGGCTCATAGCAGAGAGCACTGTCATTAAGAGGCATGCTTGGCTAAGACAGTCAGGGTTTAAACCCAAGACACAGGCTACCCTTATTGACATGCCGGTGGAACCGAATGTCTTCTTTGCAAAGCATTAGAGGATGCACTCAAAACTGCCAAAGACGAGTACGATACTCTGAAGTCCCTGGGACAATTGACAAATAAGCCCACCAATCAAAGAGGGAATAGTAATTTTCGTCGCTCACACGGCCAAAATTCCCAGAGGGGCTCCAATTACACACAGGGACAGGGTACATCGTGGGGTGGCAACCAACAGACTACCCAAAGTTACGGCAGAGGTAATAAAAGGAGCCGTGGTAGAGGAAGAGGCAGCCCAGGCAGAGGTGGTACGCCTCCTGCAAAACAGTGACGTTCCGCTCAGGGTCCCGTCCCACGCATCCCCAGTAGGGGGGCGCATTTCCAACTTCACCCAAGCATGGTGTTAGGCAGAAATCTGTGCAGTTCCCTTGGGGAACACTGCAAAAGATTTAAGACTACAGGTATAGCAGTAAACCCACTTGGTAGCAGTCTGCACCACCCAGATTTACTTGGTAGCTGTGGCTGAGCAGTCAGACTTCCCTCAAGAAGAGTTAGGCAGTATGTAAAGTATACACCATAGGTACTCAAATACAATAGCACAAGCAAACACTGACCAGAGCTTGGTTTGAAAAGTATATAGTTATTTATTTATTAAACACACATAAGTTGAAATCACTCTAGCAAAAAATATAGTAAAAACTCTTCAAACGCAGTTATAATGAAAGCAGTTTCACCCCTTACTCCTATCTAGACAACTCTAGGTTAACACCACATAATTCGAACAGAGGTGAGTGCTTAACGTTAGATGACACTCTAGTAGGATCAAGAAAGGGATGAAAGAAACAGAAATAGGTTAAACACACCACTCTAAGGTCCAGAACACTTGCAATAGGCTCAAAGAAGTACAAAGTCACAGGTGAGCAAAAGTCACTAGGCAGGGCCCACTCTTAGAGTAGCCGGAGCGAAAATGTGCCCAAGATCACACTGTTAGTAGGGATTCAAAGTCTTGCAAAGAGTAAGAAAGAGTTTAGAGTGGCTTAGAAAGTTTAGCCAGGGTGTCCCAGGCACTCCCAGGTTCGAAAGCCGGGGGCTAAAACTACCCCGTACAGTCGGTGGCAAGGGAAGCCAGGCGGAACACGGTACCTTAAGCGGAAAGGATCCTCCGGCGGTGGCAGTTGTTCCAGGCAGTGGCAGCAAGGCTCGACGTCGGTCAGGGGAGAAGAAGTTCTCGCTGAAGAGCAGAAGAAGAAGGTCGTTGCACTGCCCGGGAAGAGACCAGCCGCGGAGTCCTCCGGTTAAAGGGTTGTACCGACTTTCGCGGTTAGGGGTAAAAGTGTGGTATTCCGGTTGCCGGGGTGCTTGGCACGGGCAAGGCGGCCACGAGATACCTCGAGAAGCGGAAAGAAGGTGAAAACTGGTTGTCCCCACCAGTCAAGGGAAGGAGCCACTCCGTTAAGAGTTCTCCTCGGTCGTCGGGAAAGGTGGTGAGACGGTTCCGCAGGGCTCCACCGGTTGGTGTCGTCGAAGCAGGTCGGCTCAGCTCTTCCCTCGTCGGATTCTTGGTCCTGTGGCGACTTCTCAAGTTCCAGTCCCCAAAGCCCTGCTTTTATGCAGCAAACCCCCATTCACCCAGCCTAGCTGTCACTCAAACATGCTAAGTGGTGAGCCGGCCGGCTCACCACTTGGGCCAATCAGGACGGAGTGCGACTTGAGTTACCAAGGTAACTCAGTCCAGGGTGCCTAAATCCCCCTCCACCCCTCCTAAGTACCCCAGACAGAGTGGCACCACTTTGGAGGGCTTCTGTGGAGAAGCCCGCCAAAAGTGGAACAAAGGGCTCCACTTTGGGTCAGAGTTACAGAGGCGAACGCCAACGCCATTTTAGAATCAAGTTTTGGCAAAGAGTCCCAACCGGAGTTATAATAATAAATATATAAGCCGGCGGTATGTTTAAGGCTACCGTAAATAAATAATTAAATGTGTTAGCCTAAAACAATGGGAAATCCCATAGGGAAATATTCGCGGTCGAATATAAAAAGTAGTTTCCACTGCCACCAGCCAAAACTCGATCAGGGGGGACGGAGACGTGCCCCCTCGACTAACAGACCCTGGGGCAATCGAATTGCCCCAGCCAGTACGTCCACAATATGATGGTTTGTACTGGTTCTGTTCAGGATTCAAGACTAGCAAAGTCTTTGGTGACTTTACATGCCCTGGGAGACAGTAGTCAGTCCCAGGGTATGGAGTCTATGTTGGGGAGTCCCTAGGACACCCCTGGGTCACGGCACAGAGGGTGCGGTGTAACCCACATCACAAAAATACATGAGGCCCTATGGAGTAAAAGACCCCATAGCCCATTCAACACAAGGTTTAATCAAGAAAACACACTTCAACATGTCCAAGAGTGAGGGTAAAAGAGTCTCACTCTTGGCAGGAGAAAAAAAGAAACCCCAGAAATCCAGCAAAGCTGCTGGGGGACTCACTAGGTAGGGAAATTCAGCCCAAACAGAGAATTCTCCCTAACACATGGGAAGACGGATCACATCGGACAGATGGGTGCTGTCCACAGTGTCCGCAGGATACTGCATGGAACTGCTGGAGCGCCCCCGCAACCACCCTCCACGACAAAAGATACATTCCCTGGGCCACCAAAAGATCCTCCTCGAGGAAATCATCAATCTTCTTGCAAAGGACGCAATAGAACTCGTCCCGGGCAACCAGGTAAACAAAGGTATTTATTCAACTTACTTTCTTGTGCCAAAAAAAAGATTTGACAATGCGCCCAGTATTAGACTTGCGCCCTGCAAACAGTTATGTCAAGCCCCAAAAATTTCGCATGACTACTCTTCAAGAGGTAATCTCCCTCCTAAAAAAAGGGGAATACATGGCAACATTAGACATGAAAGATGCCTATTTTCATATTTCCATGTTCCCAGCGCACAGAAGATTCTTGCGCTTCAAGGTGGACAGTCAGCACTACCAGTTCAAGGTGCTGCCCTTCAGTATAGCCTCGGCTCCAAGGGTATTCACCAAGGTACTGGCGGTGGCGGCAGCACACCTACGCAGGGAGGCAATCCCAGTGTACCTTTACCTGGACGACTGGCTCATCACGGGGTAAACCCCGGTAATTTGCAGATCCAACATCCAAAGAACTATCGACCTCCTCCTCGAATTGGGTTTCTCTATCAACGAGAAAAATTCAAGCCTGGTGCCAAGCACCTCCAAACAGTTCCTAAGAGCTGTCCTAAACACTCAAGAAGGGTTGGCCTTTCCATTAGAGGAAAGAATTCGGAATATACTACTGCAAATTCCTCAATATCAGCCCGGTCGTCAGATAAGGGTGCACAAAGCAATGCGTTTGCTAGGCATGATGGCGTCATTTATTTACCTGGTTCCCCACGCGCGCCTGCGCATGCGACCCATGCAGGAATGGTTGGCGAAACAATGGTCTCAGGCAAGTGGTCAGTGGGACGATCTAGTGGTCGTTTCGCCAACACTTGTACAAAGTCTTCACTGGTGGCCGAGAGAGAACCTGTCAAAGGGGAAACCCTTTTTCGATCCTGAGTTACAGGCTGTAGTCACTACAAACGCGTCCCTATCCGGGTGGGAAGCACACCTCCTTCACCACACAACGCAGGGTCTCTGGTCTCACACAGTGGCCAAGAATCACATCAATCTGCTAGAGCTTCTGGCAGTCTTCAAAGCGCTTCGAGCGTTCAAACCCCACTTGATGAACCTGTCGGTGCAGATCTTAACAGACAGCACTACAGCAATGTTTTACATAAACAAACAGGGAGGAACTTGTTCGCCAAATCTGTCCAGGCTTGCCCTGAGAATTTGGGCATGGGCACTCAGACGGAACATTTACCTGTTATCTCAACATGTTCCAGGGGATCTCAATTCACTAGCAGACGCTTTAAGCAGAGATCCCCTCCCAGAAGAACACGAATGGTGTCTACACAGAGAAGTCGTAGAGGACATCTTCTCACAGTGGGGTTTCCCCACTATAGACCTATTTGCCACAAGCGAAAACAGGCAATGCCCAGGATTCGCATCCAGGTTCCCCCAGCCAGACTCCAAGGGGAATGCCCTGTGGATGAACTGCTCAGGGATGTTTGCCTATGCTTTTCCACCAACCCCTCTCATGAGGAAGGTGGTCAACAAGATGCACAGGGAATCGATGACGCTCATCCTAGTTGCTCCCATGTGGGCGAGGCAACCATGGTTCCCACACCTACGCAGACTAGCAGTGTGCGAACCCATCATACTCCCGTGCTGGCACAACCTACTATCCCAGCACAAAGGTCAAACAGTGCATCCTCAACCCAGCTCAATGAACCTAGCAGCATGGCTCCTGAAGTCATAGAGTTTGGACATCTCAACCTACCACAGAGATGCATGGACCTCGTAAAGGAATCTAGGAAACCAAACACGAGGCACTGTTACTTCGATAAATGGAAAAGATTTGTTATCTGGTGCCAGAATAAGCAAATCAACCCGGTTGATGGCACTCCTTCCAATATTGTCACCTACATGCTCCACCTGCTGGATGCAGGGTTGGTATTTAATTCACTCAAGGTACACCTGGCGGCGCTGTCAACCTACACCATCTCCCATAACAAGGTTTCATGGTGGAAAGTACCAGTGGTTAAAGCCTTCATGGAAGGGGTAAAGAGACTCCACCCTCCAATTTCAAACCCACCACCAGGATGGGACCTTAATGTGGTGCTTGCTAAACTCATGTGCCCACCATTTGAACGCATGCATAAAGCCAGTCTCAAACACCTCACCTATAAAACTGCCTTCTTAGTGGCCATTACATCCATAAGAAGGGTCAATGAAATTCAGGCTCTGTCAGAGCAGGATCCTTTCTTTACTGTTCATAAGGATAAACTGGTTCTACGAACACACCCTAGGTTCTCACCTAAGTTCATTTAAAAATTCCGCGATAACCAGTCAATTGAGCTTCCGGCCTTCTTCCAAGAACCAAAAAGCTCTGCTCAGGTGAAACTACACACTCTAGATGTGCAAAGAACGGTCCTCTACTATGTAGACAAGGCCAGGCCGCTAAGAAAAACAGACCAACTGTTTGTCTCCCTAGCTACAGGCAGAGAAGGAGATTGCGTCTCTAAAGGTGCCATCTCGAAGTGGATAGTCAATTGTATCCAGCTATGTTACTCCCTTTCTGAAAAAACTCTGACTTTTACGCCAAGAGCCCACTCTACAAGAGGCACTGGGGCCACTCTGGTTTTCATTGCAAATGTACCCCTTGACACCATTTGCAAAGCAGCTACATGGAGCTCTATTTACACTTTTACTCAGCACTACTGCATTGACACTCATTCCAAGACAGATACTCAAGTGGCACAAGCGGTTCTAAGACGCCTGTTTGCTCATGACCCTTCTCACATCCCACCTCCTTCTTCTAACACTGTTCGCTAATCTATGCACAGCATGTGATCTAAGCAGATTCCACAAGCCTCAGAAGGGATACATTACTCACCGTAATCGTATTTCTGATGTGTGTATCTGCTTAGATTCACATGCGCCCGCCCTTCCTCCCCTGAGAGAAGGTGCATAGATGTTATATGAGCTTCTCTGATGTTTATCTGCTTGGATACACCTGTACTCACGCTGCACTTCATGCTACCTCATGTCAGAAACAAAACAATCTGCGGGACCTCGACGCGTAAAGGATCATGGGTACAGTGGACGTCACACTAGGGATAGTATTACTGGCACGCCCTATGTCGACGCCCATTTTCGAACTTCGAAAAACAAACTGTAATACTCTGCAGCTTCCACTAGATGTCGGCCTATGCACAGCATGTGAATCTAAGCAGATACAAGCATCAGAAATACGATTACGGTGAGTAATGTATCCCATATCTACTAATCGGAATCATCAAAGGTCACAGGCTCACCTGCTGCAACTATGCCGACGATACGCAAATAATCTTAAAAATAAAAAAAAAAACTAGAAATAAACTCAACGCTAGAAAATTGCCTCCATGATGTATTCAACTGGATGAACGCCAGCTGCCTCAAAACCAACCCAGGCAAAACAGAAATAATGATCGTCACAAAAATGGAGGAGAAAACCACTTCATCCTTTGGCCAAGGGAACTCGGGACAACCCCCGCACCCTCGCCGATTGTAAAAAAACTAGTCCTGATGGACAATAATCTCACCCTAGAGCCACAAGTATACGACCTACTCAAGAAATGCTTCTTTCTCCTGCGAGCGGCGAAGAGGGTCCTACCGATCCTATCATTTGCCAATAAAACAACCACCATCATCGCTCTCATCATGTCTAGAGTAGACTACGCCAACAGCCTATACTTAGGTATGCCTGAACGACTGCTAAAAAGACTACAAAGCATACAAAATGCGGCAGCCAGACTGCTTCTGAAACTACCCCAAAGGGAACACACCACACCTGGCTAAAAACACTACATTGGCTACCAATAAAACAACAATTAAATTTCAAAACCATGTGCATCACACACAGAGCAGTACGCAATCTAGGCGCTGAGTTCCTGAGAGATAAACTGCGTCTACATCAACCAACAAGAACGCTCAGATCAAGCAATGACATCCGCCTAGAACCGAAACCCTACAATAAAGAAACTCTGAGGATCTTCTTTCGCTCACCAGGCGCCGAAAACCTGGAACGACCTTCCAAAGTACGTACGTAACACAAGAAACCACCTACTATTCAGGAAACTACTCAAAACTTGGCTCGTCACATCATAACTAGAAGACCGGCCACAGGGACACACACAACTAAAACATCGACGAACGAAGGCACAGATCCTGATCCACACCAAGCAATCGACAGGGAAAAGATCCTAAGGAAAATACTCCATGGCATACCAAACGACTAACCGAGAGACAGCCGTAATAGGACCCAAAAGCCCCAATACATAGCAAGACGGAAACACCAGGATGACTCATCAATAGCACCCTGGCCCTAAACCATGGCCATGCCCAACAGACCTAGTCACGGCAGATAGCAAGGGAATAGGGAACTCCCATCCATTAGCTCCAAACCAGAGTGTGATAAACATACATACCCATTCACAGTACACAATACTCAATTAGATACAGCGGGGAGCACACTGTGCCATCACACAGAAACATTAACCAAACAATAGCTCTTAAGGAAATCGCCCCACGGAAAAACCAAAGGACTAACTGAAAGATAGTCATGATGGGAGGAAACTATACACAGGCTGACCAAGACGGAAGTACTAGGACGTCTCATTAACATCACCCCTACCCTGAACCATTCCAGTCTCCAACAGACCATTGACACAGTAGATAACAAGAGAATAGGTAGCACCAACCTCAGTTCCCACACCCGAAGGAAAGGTTCAGACATATCTATCACTCCATACAATAGTCACTAGGATACAGCTGTGTCCGTGCCGCACCATCACATGCCACAGCGCGCGGCATATAAGGAATCAGCAATAACCCCACGCACAGGAATACAGCTCAAACGGAACCAGAAGTTCAGGATACAGACCACACCAACCAAACCTTCAAATCTCTGCAAACTCAACCCACATAAAACTCGCACAACCATTTCTCTCCCATGCAATCCGCACACACTTTACCCACTGCATCAACAACACATAAACAGCACCTAGAGCACACGAGGTCTCGCCCAATCCGATACTTGCACCAAAGGCCAGCACACAGTGTATACCAAGCTGAAGCCGCCAACACCACACCACACCACCTCTCCCACTCTCATACTCCCCCTCCACCTGACTAACCCTACCCGCCCTCCTTCCTGTTTACAGGTCCGCCAGAGCACCTGGAGACCAATTTCGCTGGTGACGTTGCGCTATATAAGTACCTTTAACATACCATAACATAACCTGAAAGGCAAGGCTTTTTGGCTTGGAAGGCAGAGTCGACCACTGGACGAAGGAATCTGAAGAAGAACTTGGAAGAGACTCCTGCTGCAACTCCTGGACCGTTGGTTTGCCCAGTGAAGCCCTGCTGCTGTGCTGCAGCTCTGAATTCGTCTCGATTAGAGAAGCCCTGCAAGGACGACTTCTCCCCTTGAGTTGTTGAGACCAATCAACTCCAAAGTAAGCCACCTGGACATCCTCTTGAAGCTGGTTGAATTTCCACTCCAGTCGCTGCTAGAACCGAATAGCCAGGGAGAGGAACACCAGATTGTGTGTGTTGCTTTTAAGCTAGCCAAGAGCTCCAGGAAGATCCTCTGGACTCTCAGGAAGCAGGACTGACCAAGCCTGAGCCACCTCAACAGAGTGCTGGACCCCAGGCACAATGAATGCCCATCTCGACAGCCAGGAACTGCAGTGTTGCTATTTGCGGTAGATGCAAGGAGCTGAAACACCAAAGTTCCACTTGTTTGAAGATTGCCGGTTGCGGTCGGTGACTGTCCCATTGCAGTGCAGGAGTCCCCAGAAGTTCTCCCTCTTGTCCCCACGACTGAGGCCCAAGAACACCAGGATCTGCACAGCTGCACAGGAACAGAAGCCATCTGCTGCACTTTTCATCAACCTAAAGGAACTTGCCCCTTGTTGTGTAACCTCCCCTTGTTGTGTAACCTCACTTGTCATCGTTGGAGACTTGTCTTGGTTACCTCTGTAGAGTTGCTAACAGCTTCTTTACCTCACAAGCCTAATCAGCTTGTGTCCCTTCTTTGATTTCTTTGATTTCTTCTTATTCTACAAAGATTTCTAAACCATTGTGCAAGACTTTTACTTACCTGCAAGAAGTGCTTCAGTTCACCTTAACTTAACATTGGCTGGCCTGGCTCCCTGAATGACTCTTCTCTCCTCTGCTTATGTGTTTTTGCCTTCCTTCTGGGAAAGAGTTAATTGACTTTGCATTGTTCTTTTTTTTTTAAAAGTACTTACCTGATTGAGAAAAATTGTGTGAAACCCTTGTCTTATTCTGAAACCTCTTTTCTTTGACACTCCTCTCAATAATATTCTAAATTCAACAGTGATATGTCCCCAGCACCCTAACTATTGAAGTCACCTGAGGGTGTAGGTAGTATCTGTAGGCCATCCCAAATGGGTATTTGCTGATTTGAGTGCGTATTTTTAAGTATATTTGTTTGTTGCTTTATATTGCTCCCTTCTAAAGAATGCTTATTTAAACCGACGGTTAAATAAATTAATAATTGTTTAATCAAGAAACCTTGTGTGTAACAGTTTTTTTGAATACTTGTTGCAGTGAATCTCTTTGTAACTCCCCTACAGCTCATATTGACCCCTCTTGAGATAAGCCTTGCTACTTCAACCACACTACCAACCTATGTATTACAGACGTATACCAAAGGTTGGGTTCCTATTGCCAGGAGGCCAGGGTTGTTGTAGTGCACCCAAAGGGTACTGCATACAATCTTGCCTAACACCCCACCAGCTCTTTTGCTGGACTTTAGGACTTTTTAATTTTAACCCTGGAGAGAGTAAGCCCTTTTTCTCACTCTCTGATGTATTTTGACCTGATTTGGTTTATCTGTTATCTACTTTTTGTATGGTGCCACACAGCACCCTCTGTGCAGTGTCACAGAGAAATCCTTTAAATTGCTCATAAGGTTTAAATACCTTTTCTTGGGTGAACTACAGTTTCCTTGAATAGTAAACTGAAATTGACTTTACTTACCTTTTCTCGTTGTAGGTCTAGCACACGCCATCTTATGTGGAGTGCTGAGGGGTTATTTAGTAGCCCCTTTTCCTACTTACTTATGTAACATTTTTTATGTTACCATCATGACTTTAAATGGCTGATAGCAGTGGTTTAAGTTTCACTCCATTGTGCCTTTCTGCCACAGGCTGAATCCTCAGCTGCATTATAGCACCCGTGGGTGACCATTGTGTCAAAATGGTCGGTCTTCTTTTTTTTGCCATTTCTTGTTTGTGAGGTCTTTCTTGGGGTTTACTCTGCGTGCCAAGTTTAATCCCCTTGTTCGTTTTGCCTTTGGCGGGCTTCGGTACTGAAACCCGCCTCTGTCTCCAGTGTGTCTGCAAGGGCAGGAAATGAGGGAGGTGCCTGAAACTCCCCTGTCCTTTGTATCCATGGTTACCTGAACGCACCCAGTCCTGATTCGCTGACTTGGCCATCCTGCTGTGTAAGTGACAGTTAGGCTGTGCATGAATGGGAGAAACCTGTTTAAAAGGTGAGGCTTCTTTAACTGAAGACAGAGTCGACCACTGGGAAGAACAACCCGATGAAGAAACCATGAACGAAGCTTGCTGCAGCCTCCTGGACCGTTGAACTGCCCGGTGAAGCACTGCTGCTGTGCTGAAACTCCTTTTTCTGATCGACAAGAGAAGCTCCGGAAAGGACTTCTTCCCTTAGGTTCATGACACCAACTAACCCTGAGACAAACTTTGCTGGAAGACCTTCCCCAATTGGCTGTACTTCTTTGACAGTAATTACCACAGCTGTGCTGCTTCAGAAAACTTTTTCGGCGTAGGCGTTCTGCGTCGATGATGTCGATACGCTGTCCCTCGAGGGCCTCCGTCGATGGTAGACGTCACCGGATGTTATGTCTAGGAGGCACGACGCCCGTAGCCTCAGTTCCGTGTTTTCCGCGAACGTGTTCACTTCGGAATCTCGGCGCGCTTCGGTTCTTCTAACTTGATTCATGATCTCTTCGTCTTCTTCTACCCCAAAGTCGGGCTTCAAAAAGTGTCGGGACTGTGGTTAAAAAATGTCCATTACGGACCCGCACAATGTTTGCCTCTGGTGCATCATTGAAATCCACGCCATCGAAAATTTTGATGACTGCCGGTCCCTGACTTCGAAGGCCTTGCGGGAGCGGAAGAATAAGTTGTCGGTAGGTAGGGTTTCTAAAACCTGTAAGTCGAAATCTACTGGTCGTTCGACCGACGATTCGAGGGGCACTTCTCTGCGTCGGTGTAAATCCAGGGGGTCTTGGTCTCGGAGTGGGTCCCGCCATTCCTCTGCCTCTTCGAGGCATTCACGAAAGCGCCGTCACCGGTCGCCTTCCCCGTCCTCGTCAGAGGACTCTGCCAGACGGCGGGTAACTTGTCCCACTAAACACTTGTCGCCGGCCGAATGGGATGCATTCCGCCAACAGATGATAGTGATTTCCATTCCATCCGCACCTTCGAGAGAAGCCAGCAAGGAATGAGCTAGAGCCACCACTCGCACGCCCTCGGGCGGTCGGCGCGATCATCGGGAGCAGTCGAGGTCCCGATCGGACATGGGTGATCGCCATAGCCTTGCCAGGTCCAGATCTGGTCCTAGATGCCATCAAGACCGTCGGAGCCTGTGAGGCCTTCTAAGAAGGCATAGACGTCGTGGGCACCATGTCCGTTGAGGGACTCTCTCGAGGCTCCGGCTTCGAAGAAGTCGTTGACGCCATCGGCGCCGCGGCCGTTGAACGACACGCTCGGGGTTCTGGCCTCGAAGCTGTTGTCGAAGTCGTCGGTGCCTCGGCCGACGTCGACGCCGATTCCATCAGCGCCCTCGATGCCTTTTGAGAAGAATTTACCGGAGGTGCCCCGGAGGGCTGTGGAAGCTCAGAGAAAGGCTCTGAGCAAGTCTGTGAGGCCTGTTTTTGAGCCCTACTCTGTTCCTCCTCCTAGGGTGGATTTGTTCCAACCCTTGGAGTATATTTCAGAGGTGGAGGAAGGGTCTGATGAGGAGAGGGTTGTGCCTCCTGAGGTTCCTGATGACCTGTTGTCTGGTCATAGCCAACTGGAAGACCTTTGTCAATCCTTACATGACGCCAGTGGTCTTGATACCTCTCCGTAGGTTGAGTGTGGCAGGCCTGAGCCTGGTTCACATGCTGACTTCTCGTCTAGGCGCCTCATGTCGAGGGTGACAGAGTATTTGGGGTGGTCTGCTCCATCTGCTGATTTTCTTGAGGATGATCTGACAGACATCAAGGTCCACCCACTGACCCGGTGTTGCCATTTCATATGGCGTTGCAAAGAAGGGTGGCGGCGGCAGCTTGGACTGCTCCGGAGAGTCTCCCGCCGAAAAAATACCGCCCAGCTAGTGGTGACCCCTGCTACTTGTCAACGCACCCTACTCCGGAGAGTTTGGTTGTGCAGGCGGCTATGCCCCCAGCAAAGCAGGCTGAGTACCCTACTATCCCTCTGGATAGGGACGACAAGCCCGTTGATGGTTGGGCGAAGACGGTATTTTCTTCTGGGGGTATGGCTTTAAAGGCAGTCAACTCCGTTTGTGCCCTGGCAAGATTCACTCACACTCTGTGGAATTGTATATTGTTGGCAACTGAGCATATTCCCGAAGGGGAGGAACGGGATGGTTTTCTAGCCCTTGTGGAAGACGGCAAGGATGCCATGTGTGAATCCGTTTAGTCGGGTCTGGACATGGCAGACTGTGTCAGCCGGTCCATGGCTGCGAGCACCGTGATACGCAGGTTTGCGTGGTTGCGGAAGTCGGGGTTTGCTCCGGATGTGCAATCCTGGCTTCTCAACATGCCCTTTGGTGGTGTCCATCTTTTTGGCAGCAAGGCTGACGAGAGCCCTGAGAGGTTGTAGACATCCAAAGCTGCAGCAAAGTCTTTGAGCGCTGCAGTACGACAACCTCCTCCTTTTCATCCTAGGGGACTGCAATGGAGGGGGAGGTTCCTTTCAGTACTTCTCTTCCTTTGGTAGATCGAGAGGAGCTGCCAGTCAAAGGGGCCACCGTAGGAGTTTCAGAGGTGGAAAGCAAGGTACTCGAGGTGCCAAAGCCGCTCGGGCAGTTGCCTCTTTGCCATCAGGCACTGCCACAGTCGCGTCTGCTCAGTCATGAGGCCATGCCCCATGGTTCGCCAGTTGGGGGCAGACTGGCACAGCATCTTGTAGAATGGCGTGCCATTACTTCAGATGTGTGGGTTCTGGAGATCATAACCCACGGCTACTGTCTCCCCTTTCGGCAGAGGCCTCACGATAATCCACCGGGGAAGCTCTCTTTGAAGCGTCCGGATCCTCTCCTTGCGCAGGAAATCCTATCCCTGCTGGAGAAAGGCACCATAGAACTGGTACCTGTAGCGGAGAGGAACAAGGGATGGTATTCCCCTTATTTTTTGATCCCGAAAAAAGACGGGGGATTGAGACCCATCATGGACTTGCGTGGGCTGAATAAGCTCCTCAGGAAGGACAAGTTCAAGATAGTAACTCTTTCTCAAGTCCTCCAGGCCCTTCAACTACAAGATTGGTTGGTGTCTCTAGACCTCAAGGATGCTTACTTTCATGTGCCGATTCATCCAAAGCTCAGGAAGTACCTGAGGCTCGCATTTTCAGTTTCGGGTCCTGCCATTCGGATTGACCTCCGCCCAAGGGTCTTCACCAAGCTGATGATGATGGTGGTGGCAGCGTATCTCAGGAAAGGGGGGGGATTCACGTCTACCCCTACCTGGACGATTGGTTGATCAGAGTGCGTTCTCCCGAGCAAGCCCTGGATCATCTGTCCGTCACCTGCCACTCCCTTCACAAGCTGGGCTTCTCCCTCAATTTAAAGGAGTCCCATTTATCTTGCCTGGGAACGTTCTTCCAATGGGATGTTCCTCCGACGTATTCCACATCGTACCCTCCCTTCCTGCCCCTCTACAGAATTTCTTATGCGATTGCAGCTTAAGTTTCCGCAAGGCTTTCTGTAGTCATACTGGCAGGAGATTGGTGCCACACGTACTGGGGAAAAACTACAACTGAGGCTACGGGCGTCGTGCGTCCTAGATATACATCAGATACATCAGATATATACATTCAGATAACATCTGGTGACGTCGACCATTGACGGAGGCCCTCGAGGGACAGCGTATCGATGTCATCGACGCAGGACGCCTACGCCGAAAAAGTTTTCCGAAGCAGCACAGCTGTGGTAATTACTGTCAAAGATGTGGAGTACGTCGAAGGAACATCCCATCGAAAGAACGTTACCAGGTAAGATAAGTAACTTTTTCATTCGTTTTATTACTTATGCCTTTTTGCTCCTACTTTCAATGCTCTGAATGCCATTTTTGCTCCTACTTCAAAGTAGTTTAAATGTCTCAAGCCTGAAAATGTAAAGTACTGTAGTATATTTCAGTGTGATATTGATTGCCTCCTTTTAGTGAATGTTTTCTAACTGACTGTGTAATAAATTAAGAAGTGTTTTTACCAAGAAACCTTGAGTTTACGTGTCTATCTGAATACTTGTAATTATAGACCTTAGTCTAACACCCTTACAAGCTCACATTCCCTCTTGAGATAAGCCTGGCTGCTCAGCTCACTACCAAAAACTGTGTGGTACAGACTTATACCAAAGGTTGGTTTTGCTTACACCTGTAATCATACTTGTGTGTAGTGGTCCCAGAGGGTACTGCATACAAACTTTGCCTAACATAGCTTGCCCTTCTCAGTTGAGACTTGCAGTATCTGCTTTTCTAGAGTTGATCTCAGCTCTAACTTTCACAAGTGTAACAGCTCGTGACCCTACAGTGATTTTTCATTCAACTAACTCTCTAACTTTGTGCAAGACTTTTACAATCTAAGAAGTGCTTCAGCTCCATAGACTTTGCTCCAATTGACTTTGGCTGTCCTGGCTCCCTGCAGACTCTTCTGTTCCATTGACTTTGATTCTTACTGTCCCTCATAGGTGATGCATTGGTTTTAAAACTAATATTGCTGGGAAAGGTTTTTATCTAGACTTCGTTGGAAGATTTAAAGTGCTCAAATGCTTTGGGAACCTGTTTAACCTTTTTTCCTTTCTGCCAACCTCAGAATCTACCAAAGTATACAAGTGACATATAAATGCCATTACCGTGCTAGTTATTGAAGTCAACCTCACGGTGTAGGAAGTGTGTATGAAGCATCTCTAAAGACTATCTACTTGCTTTGTATGAATTCCGGAATCTTATTTTGAAGTGTATTTTTATTGTTGCACATGGCCCTTTTTAAAGAATGCTTATTTATAAAGAACCGTTAAATAAATAATTACTTTAGTTTAAGTGTTATTTGGATGCTTGTATTCGTGGATTTAATTGTTACAGCTCTACAGCTCACATGTATCCCTCTTGAGATAAGTCTGGCTGCTCAGTCACACTACCAAGTTGTGTAGTACAGACCTATACCAATAGGTGGGTTATCTAATACCAAGAGGACAAGTGTTGTGTAGTTTCCCACAGGGTTACTACATCAATTCTTGCCAAACAGGATCCAGAAGGAGGCGTAGAGTAACCTGAAGATCCTCTCGATTCCACGCTAAGGCCCGTCCTCCACTGTCTGTGGGGGCACCAGGCCCCCAAGGCCCTTCTCTCAACTGTCCACAATGCCAGGCAAGGGAGTGTCCTAGGGGGAGGAGGGGAGGAGGAGGAGAGGAGGGAGGGAGGGAGAGGGGAGAGGGGAGGGGGGGGAGGGAGGGAGGGAGGGAGGGAGAGAGGGAGGGAGGGAGGGAGAGGAAGAGAGGGAGATATATATATATTTAGGACAAGCAGACTCTTCCCTGTGTCACTAGTGTGTGATTGGGACTGTTAGACTTTATTGCCCTTCCCACTGTGCGCGTTGAAGACAATTAGATTAAATGTTGTGCTGATAAGCAATTCTTCACTGTAGTATATTTTTACTGTGACTGGATTGTTAAACTATTTTGCTTCTTTGGAAGAGCATATCCTGGAGTTGTTTAAAAAATCTTAGTCTAAAATGGCAAAACAAAAGATGTAATGCCTGGAAGGTTTAGAATTAATCTTGACCTCTGGCATTGCTCTGGGCAACCAACTAGACCATCATTCTTTGCCAGGCAATCCATCTCTGAAAGCAATGCCAGTGGCTAGGAATAATTCTATATAACGTAGGGTTCAATAACGTAGAATAATTCAAAACAGTCCAGCCATCACCTCTTTTGTTTAAGTCACCCCAAATGGGACGGGTATGCATATATGTGGGTGTCACACCAGAGGAAATACCAAAAACAATTCTTTCCTGACCATGCAAGCCGAATGGAGTTAGGTCCCTGGTTGTGAATAACAGGTAACAACAAGGCAACCAGTGGGGGGAAGAGAGTTTGAGAGAAGTTGTGTATGGGTAGTAGGAGTTAGGGAAACCTGAAAGATGGTTAGGAAACTTGATCGGATATGTAAGGAGAGATAGGGAAAACATGCCAAAAGTACCCACAGCCGAATATCTTACCACACTCGTGACTCACATAGTTATACCAAACTGTCACAGTAGTGAACCAGAACTGAATCCTTGTATTCCGCTCCCTCTGTGAACACCTGTACTCCTAATACTCCTGTTCAACTTCAACGAGCACCTGTATTCCTGACACATCCTATTCTTCTGCAGAAGTAAGAACCATAAGGATACTGTTTTCTAGACACTGCACTTCACAATGACATAGCCTGATGCAGCTCACACCCAATATTTCTTCATATTGCCTGGTAATCATAATTGCACGAGCATTGAAGCATGTATAATAGACAACAAATAGCAAAAACATGAAAAACTGACCACATTAGCAAGTAGCATGCATGTACTCTGCCATATTCATAGCACCCATTGAAAGTGAGAAGCAACTTAAACAAACAAACATGAATGCAGCTTAACACAATAGACAACTGTTTGAGCAGTGATAGCTGCCACATGTTGTCAAGGCTGTGGGACAATCTGGTAGAGCTTTAATAGCGTCCTTCCCATTCGTGAAAGTTTCCCTGTTCATTCACTTTTCCCTGTGCCATTCATCCTTCCCGTTTAAAGCACAGGTCTTCAAACTCTTCATTATTCTCAACAGGTTTCACAAGCACACTATGGAGAACGCCATGCCATACACTTAATTTGTGCATGGGGAGCCTCCCGATAGCTCGCCAGGCAGACCGATTAGTGCAGGGAAATTCCAGTCAGTGAGGAGGGATCCCCCCGAAAGTCCCTGCGTTTCTACCTATAGTCAACGTTCCGAACTGCTCCTGCTCCTCGGCCCGTGCCTTTAACACCAAACAATAACCAGCAAGTGGCACGGGACGTCGAGGAGCTAAAAAGCCTCCTTATCCGTGACATCCAGAATGTGCATGAAAACACTTTAGCGCAAAGTAGTTCATGGAAACTATAGTCCCAGCATCGTCCAAGGGGCCCAGCTCACTACATTGCCAGCGTTTATTAGCCTTGTTTGGTGACTTCGGCCGCATAGGCTTTCATTCACAAAGATCTCACCCCATTTCCTCATAGTGGGACCTGAGCCTACTGGGCCTAGAGACCCAAGCTACACCACAATGATGACACCAATGAGGCTGAAACATGCCTGTGGTTGCTTGTGGTCTCGTTCAGAAGGGATGTGACCAAGCAGGCAGGCCTGCCCCTTTTGGGAAAGGACCAAGCCTGATTTGCATATGGTCTTTCCCCTTTCTGTATTGGCTTGGCAGGCTGAACAACAATGGTCTGGAGGGTTTCCCAGAGCAATGGGAGTGGTTAACATTCATTCTATTAGTTTAATGGATTTAAACTGTTAATTTGATCAATCCCCAAGTTCACCACCCTGATCTTAGCCAGCCTGTGCAGTACCTTCCAAGTGTCGTAGCCCACTTAAGGTATTTATGATCAAGCACTCAAGGCATTCTTCTCCAGGTGGGTGGGACAACAGAAATGCAGTTTAACGAGATATTGGATCAAATAAACAAATGTCCATGCATAGGTACTTTATTTACTGTTGCAGGTAAGTTAAAACATGTATGTACATTTACCAGTTGTGTATTTGCAATCCTTGTTTTTTTTCTTTCAAATATGGTTTTAATTGGTGAATTAGTTTCTCATCTACAAAACATACATTCACCACATGTGTTTTCTGAACAACAACTTCCCTATCCACCCCCAACCCCTCCCCCATCCACTATCCCTTATCTCCATCGGTCTCTCGTGGCTGCTGGGCTACCACTTCGGTAATCCTTCTAGCCTCTGTGTTCCTGTTCTTCCCGTTGCTCCTTACTCTCATAGCTAAAAGTGTCCCTCCCATGTACACCCTTGGGGTCCCTGTCTCTTCCTCTGGGTCTCGATTGGGGCACTTCTTTTGTATTCTTACCCTTTTCCTCCCGTAATGAGTACTGGCTGCTCTACTGTCCCCTTACATCCTCTTTTTAAGACCTGCGCGCTCTGATCACTCAATCCTCCGCAGAGCTCCTCCCTCTACCTGTGCTACCTTCCACCTATGGTTTCTCCAGGGTGTATTTTGCAAGGAAGGCTGCCCATTCCATAGCCCTTGTTGGGGTGTGGTCATGTAGTTGTCTAGTGAGTTCCTCCATTCTTTATAGGTCCAATGCTTTTAAGGCCCATTCTTTTTCTTTTGGGAGCTCCTCTCTCTTCCACCATCCAACCAAACACACCCTGGCTGCTAGCAGAAGATAGTGAGGCATGTATGGAAGTTTCAACCATTCCCTCTCCATTGTTTCCATACCAAACATCAACAGTAGGAGGTCCGGAATCTTGTCAATTCCCTGTAGTGCCTTTATCCATCCCAGGAACTCCTCCCAGTATTTCTGCACTCTATCGCACCCCCACCACATGTGCCAGTAGTCAGCCATTTGTTCACATTTCCTCCAGCAGTGAGGGTTTGCCCTCAGGAATATCTTTGATATCCTCACTGGGTCCCACTGCCACCTGTATAGGAGTTTGAGCCCATGTAGTTTATATTGACTAGACACTGATGTACGGTGTGCGTTCACACATAATCTCCTCCACTGTTCCACCTCCATTTACAGCGCAATGTCTCTGCCCCATTTCTTCCTGAGTGCGCTAATGTCCTCCCCTTTGCTTCCAACAGTGCCTGATACATTTTGGATATAAGTCACCTTGTTCCCCTCTCCGTGTCCAGCAATTTCTCAGTTTGTGTCAGCTCCCTCTGTAGTCCCACCTTCCACTCTTCCGACATTAGCATGAGTTATAAGAATTTAAAAACCGAGAGGTTATCTATCCCTAGGGACTCCTCCAGGTCTGTTATTTCTACAAATGTGTCTTTCTTTAGGACCTGTCCTGCCCTTTCCAACCCCGCTTCGAACCAGTCCTGAAACCTCTCATGATCTGGTATGCTGTCCCGTATCGGGGGCCCAAATGTGGCTTAACAGTGATGGCCACGTTGTGACTCAGTTCATCTCCCTCTTGACCCTACACAATCTCCAGAGCGGGCCCAGTATCTATGTGAATGTACCCTGCCCGGTGCTGACTTAGCCGGTGCCCAGAGCCATTCTCCTAGAGTGCCCGGTTGGAATAGGAAGTTATCTATACCTACCCATTGCTTGTCCCCATCCATGCGCAGGTGAAGTATAAGGGCTCTACATTGGGCTGCTCTGTAGTATGTGCGCATCTTGGATAGCCCCACTCCTCCTTTTTCTTTGGGTTGCACCTGTAACCTATAGACTACCCTTTGTTTTTTCCCTTGCCACAAGAACTGTACTATCCTCCTTTTTAGTTCCGCAAAGTTTGAATGAGAGAGTTCTATTGGTAACGCCTGTTATAGGTATAACACTCTGGGGAGAAGCATCATTTTGACCGCGTTTAGCCTACCCAGCCATGAAATTGTTAGTTTAGACCAGGTTTCCAGCTCACTGAAAGGTTTGTGCAGGGGAAGTTGTGTTCATATAGGTTATTTAGGTCTTTGGGTACTCTCACCCCTAGATACTTTATGCTGTCTTTTTCCACCGGTATACCCAGGTCCATCCAATCCCGGATTTGCTCCTCTGTGAACCCTTGTAGAGGGAGGAGGATCGATTTGCTGACATTTACCATAAAACCCAATACCTCCCCATATTCTTCCAGTGTCTTGAGAACCCTCTGAAGTGATCCCTTTATATCTGTAAGGTATAACATTATATCGTCAGCATACATGCTCACCTTATGACTCCGTTCCCCTACCTTGATCCCCTTTTTCTGTTTGTCCCCTTGTATCCTTTCCCCTAGTGGTTCCATTGTCAATGCGAATAGCAAGGGAGATGGGGGGGCATCCCTGCCTTGTATCTCTGCCTAGTTCAAATTCCCATGATCTTGTCCCGTTCACCACCACCCTTGCCTTGGGTCCCGAATAAATTGCTTCGATCGCACGGCACACCCCGTCCCCCACCCCTATTTTTCATACTATTGCAAAGAGAAAGCCCCACTCTACTCAATCGAAGGCCTTCTCTGCGTCCAAACATACCAATGCCCGTTTTCCCAATTCCCCTTTAGCATGTTACATGAGGTCAAGTACTTTCCGGATCGCATCAGGGCCTTGTCTCCCTGCTATTAATCCCATTTGATCTGGGTGCACTATGCAGGGTAATTTCCCTTCTAATCGTGTCGCTAATATTCTCGTGAATATTTTCTCGTCCACGTTTAGTAGCGAGATTGGACAATATGAATAACATTGGCCTGGGCTTCCCCCTTCCTTTGGAATTACTGATAACAGGGCCTTGCTGAATGTTACGGGTGCCTCTCCCGTGTCCAGAATGTGATTATATAGCTTTACCATGTGTTTTACTAAAATTCCTACATGTTTTTTGTAGAACCCTATAGTGTAGCCATCTTCTCCAGGCGCCTTTCCGTTAGGGAGACGCGCTATCGCAGCCTGCTCCTCTTCTTAGGTCGTGATTGGGCTTTCTAGTTGCTCCACCTCTGGGCGTGTAAATGTAGTCATCTTCACTCCCCTTAGGTATTTCCCCACTGCATTCTCCTTACCATAGGTTTCAGACTTGTATAACACCTCGTAATATTGTCCCTCAACAATGTCTTAAGGCAAGACCTGAATGCTCACTACAGAGCTTTCCAGCCTAGACACCCATATCTCAGCTCTCTAGGCACGGTGCCTTGCTGCTAACAGAGAATCTGCCTTCTCCTCCTTTTCATAATATTTCTGTTTTAGATACCTCAGTTTCCAAAGGGTTTCTCCCATCCCCAATGCCTTAAATTCTGCCGTCTTATCTAGCACCTCTTCCCTAACACCATCTATGTTCCCTTCTGTAGCATGCGTCTTTTCTTCCCCCTCCAGTATCTCTTTCCTAAGTCGTTCTTCCCTCAGCCCTCTCTCTCTTTTCCTTCTTGCCCCCTCTTTAATCAGGAGGCCTCTCCATGTGGCTTTCCCCGCATCCCATACCAGTCCCATGCTCGCTTCCCCGATGTCATTGAGTTTGAAGTATTCTGTTATCGCTTCAGCCAGCTGGTCTGAAAAGATAGGGTCACCCCATAGTGTTTAGTTGCAACGCCACATCCCCTCCGCTCTGTGCAACCCTTCCACGTCAAAAGTCGCAATCACCATATCATGGTTCGTCCACCCCACTGGCCTAATGCTGCTGCCCATCGCTCTCGTGCCCTGATCCTTGTTAATGAGCTGGTAGTCAATCCGGGTGTACGTTTTATGCAGCTCTGAAACAAAGGTAAAGCCCTCCTCCTGTGGGTGCTGACTCCTCCATACATCTTCCAGGCCTCGCTTCTCCAATGCCTGGCCCAGGTGTCCCAGTTTGTCCACCCCTTTGTCCAACCTCTCCCTCCCTTGTCTTCCTATGCCAGGTTTCATTCGCCCATGAGTTCAGCTGCCCACCTAGGATGTATAGGTCCTCCTCGAGCCCTTGTATTTTATCGAATGCTTCCCATAGGAATTCCCCTTGTCCCTGGTTAGGGGCAAATACTGCCACCAACAATATTCTAGCTCCTTCCAAGTTGCCCTACAGTATCAGTAGTCTACCTTCTAACATGGCCGTAGCTACACATTCCCGCAGCCTACATTGTCTGTGGAGGCCTATACCCGCCCCTCCCTTTTTGGTGTTCCCAGGCGCCCAATGGACCTGTCCTATTCCCCCACCCTCTCAGCGCTCACTCTTCCCCCTGTATTAGACATGTTTCTTCCAAAAAAAACACATCCAACAAGGCTTTGCAGAACTCCCTCACAACTAAGGACCTCTTCGTCTGGGAATTAAGACCTTTCACGTTAAGTGTGCCCACGCTCAGACCCTTCCTAGCATCACCTTTCCCGATTACGGGTGTGCCCCCCATTTTGGCATGGTTATGGGACTTTCACTTTCAACAACCTCCTTAATCTGGGATCCCTTTACAGTATACCCGATGTGCGCCCTCCTGGAGCCTATCCCCTCATCAACATTTGAACATACCTTATTAACAATTCCTCACTCAAACTTGGTGTATTGATTACAAGTCTCGGAGACACCCTCTCTCTCACAGAGGGCCACTTTGGAGCTGCGATTTCTGCCTCCCTTCAGCAAATCTACTGTGTTTCTTTAGATGTCTATCCGGTCTCGGTAGTTCCATTTCAACTTTCACACATTCCGTTCCACGGGGTTTCGTTGCGGCCGTTGTTACTGAGTCGTGGGCAACTTTCGGGCCGAGGGCCCGGTGAGTCGCATATACTTTCTCCCTGTTTGCCCTCTCCTCCTCCTTTGAGGGACTGGTGTGGGTCTTGACCGTTCTCCATTTTTGGGTGGGCACTGCAGGCTCCTTGGTGTGGCCAGAATATCTGCTGTAAGGCGACCAAGGGCTTGTTCCGCCTCTTCTGCCGATGTTATGCAATAGTCCACCCCTTCCACCTTAAATTGCAGGTCAGAACGGGTAGGCTCCACCTGTATCTAATTTCTTTTTCGCTCAGCCATATCATGAGGGGCCTGCAGGCTCTCTGCCTGGCGAGCGTGATGTTAGAGAGGTCCTTAAATATTGCGACCTCAGAGCCCTTGAATTACACTTCCTTTTGCTGCTTGGCCCTATTCAGGACCTCTTTTCTGTCCTTATAGCTCAAGATTCTGGCCACTATGGACCGGGGGCCGTTCCCATAGGGCTTGCCTCCTCGGTGGGCCCTTTCGAGTTGTGCTATCTTACCCCCTTCCGCTTCAAAGAGTTGGTGTACTAGTGGTTGGATTTCTCTTCAACCTGCCTCTGGGTTTCTCTTGCCGATTCTTTCAGCCCTAATATCCTGATGTTATTGCGCCTTTCTTTATTTTCCAAATCGTCCATTTTGAGCATCACTTCCTCCTCCCAGAGCTCCAGCTCCGTCATCCTTGCCTCTAGTCTCATTTTGACCATGTTTGTGTTCAGTTGATTATGCTCAAGTCCTTCAACTGTACTTTCCACCATGACCATCTTCTTCCGGGCCCCCTAGTGGTCTCCCTGCAATCCTTGTTTTAATGCTTTTGACAGTTGTGTATTTGCAATCCTTTTTTCAGTTCTTTTAACAGAAGAGTGCAGAAGTAAGACTCTGACACAGAGTGGGCATAGTGATTAGTGGAAGTGAGAAAATGAAAAGAAAAACCCTATCTGTCCTAGGTCTTAGAGGGGTTTCCCTGCCTCAACTAAAATAACTAGCGTCAGTGTCAGAATGTCCAAAAGCAAAAGTTCCAATGTCAGAATCCTAACTCTGTCCCTCAAACTCAAGTTTAAACTAAATGAAAAGAAGGTCTTTCTAGCCCAAAGGGAGTGACTCCCTTTCTCTGGACAAAAGATAATTCTTGAATATTCAGTGCCTTAAGTGTTTGGGAATAATTTCCTTCCCCGGCCTCATTCAGGCTTCTTGTAAAGTTCATCAACTGTTGGGGGCATGGATTATCCTGGCGTCAGCCTCTTTTAGACTTGAAATAGAGATCAACAAAGGTTATGGAAATCTCTGTTCCCTGATTGGCCCTTCTCAGGCTTCCTCTATGTTTCTGTGTCCTTAACCCTGATTGGCAGACCTGGTTCCTTTTCTCCAAGCACTGCACAGAATAAGAGTAGCTTCGACGTGCTTCCATGCTATGGTGTGTCCTTGACCCTGGTTGACGTACCTGGTTCCTTCAACGAGGTACTGCGTCAAAGAAGAATAGCTTGGATGCACTCCGAAGCTGTGGTGTCAGATATAGACTACCGTCTTCATTTATATCATTTATATATTTATGTTTACATTTGTAAAGCGCACAAAGCCCTAGAGCCTCAAGGCACTGTTGCTTGACCAGTTACTTGCAGAGACAATACAGAAATTGTATAAAGGTGAGCCGATGGTTTCATACATTGGTCTCAAGTATAGGGGGCAAATTACCTGCTTCAGTTAGACAAGCAGTAATATTTTTAACGCTTTTCAAGAATGTCCAGTAGGAATGTTCAGTGCGTAGGGTAGGTGGGAGTAGGTTCCAGTGTTTGGCCCCAATGGCCATGAAGTTAGAACCTCCAGCTTTTGTTAAATGTTATTTAGGCATTAAGGTGCGGTGGGCATAGGCTGCTCAGGTGGGTCTGCTAGATATCGCCTTAGTGATTTTTTTAGATAAGTATAGCGGGGCATCCTTGGACAGACATCTGTGAGTGATGGAAAGAGTTTTGGTGATAATCTTCTCCTGTTTTGGGATCCAGTGGACTTGTTTTCTTGCCGCCATGATATATTAACTTTTAGGGATATTCCGAGCTGCTCTGAGGTTATTGTTTTGGATTATCCGCAGTTTCCGAAAGTTGACTTCGGTGGTGCCTGTAAAGAGAGCGTTGCAATAGTCAAGCCTGGACCCTAGAGTTGCTTGGGGGATGGTGAGGCAGCTGTTCGGGCATAGGAAAGGTCGGGATGCGTTTATCAACTTAGTTGTGTAGGCAGCGAATGAGGCTATGGTGCTGACGTGCCGAGAGAGGGACAGTGTGGCGTCAAAGTATACACCTAGTGTTTTGACGACAGGTGAGACCGGAATTGGGATTCCATCAATGTTGAAGGAGTTATATTGGGGACGAGCTTCTTGATCACCGAGGGAGGCTCCTACAAGGAGTAGCTCTGTCTTCTCGTCGTTCAGGCAAAGGCAGTGAGTGGCTATCCGGCCTGGATGGTCAGGGAGACAGTATTGAGAGTAGTACAGTCATCGTGATAGTTGCCTGAGAGGGGCAGTAAGATCTGTGTGTCATCAGGATAGTTTGTATACAAGATGCCAATACAGTCTAGGAGGATAAAAAGTGGTCTTGTGAATATGTTGTACAAGGTTAGGGACACGCATGAAGCTTGGGGCACACCACATCTGATCGGGGCTGGTGGGGCGCTGGCATTCTAAGCGAATACTCTGAGGGATCTGTTTCCAAGGAATGAGGAGATCCAAGATGTGGCCTTGGCAGAGAAGTTGGCTGAAGAAGATAGGTGCTGCCCTAGAATGTTGTGGTGGACTAAGTCGAACGCAGCTGAAAGTTCGAGGAGGAGCAGGGCATGTTTGACTTCATCCCTGAATTCATCGATTTGGATCTTGAGGTCAAGTAGTGTACATTCGGTCCCGTGACCTGGGCGGAATCCTGACTCACATATACCCAGGACTTGATTATCTTCAAGGAATTGCTGGGTTTGCAGGTAGGCTGCTCTATCCAGAATTTTTAGCAGGAAGGAGACAGTAGTGATGGAACGGTAGTTGGTGGGCATGGCAGGGTCTAGCAAGAGTTTTTTAATGAGGGGGGAGTACCAAGGCTTCCTTGAGTGGTGTAGGGACTATGCCCGTAGAGAAGGATGCATTGATAAGGGGAATTAGTGTGTCAGAGCAATTTTTGATGAGGCTTGCAGGGCAGATCTCTCCTTTGCATATCACTCTCACAATTCACTTTTGCAATCTTTTTCACATGCAGACTTGGTTTACTTGCCTGCCAAGTACTGCTTCTCACACAAAGTTCATCAATAGTTCTCAGAGTCAGTAGTTTCAGAATCTGGGCCTTCGGTCCTTCCCTCAGACATCAAAATACTTCTGATTGCCCTGTGTTCACTCTGCAGGTTTTCTTAAAAGTCTTGTTTCTGTTTATGAAAGTATTTTTTTCTGTGTCCCTTCTCATAGGGGTGTGGGTCTCCCACACCCTATTCGGTCCCCCAACCACTGTCTTGGCCATCCAGGTACCTTTATGGTCTTGTCCATAGCACAGCAGCTGCTCACAGGGTCTCTGATGTCTTTTCCGGCTCTATTGACAACTTGGAGGCATTTCGAGTCTGCTTACACGACTGTGCAATCGTTCTCTTTCTGTGCTGCAAGCGGCTTGACCGGACCATGCAGTCCCATGGCGTGGCTCTGTTTTTGCCGTTGCCTCTCACCGCTCTGTTCTTTTTGTTGCATTCACGTGGCCCTTGCGGACCACCTCGCAAGCACCTCCACGCCTGGGGTTTGACAAGGCATTCTTTTTTCTGGATTAGGCTTCCCCAGCGGCAGCTCCGCAGTCGGGACGCGTGGTCTCTCCCATGGACTGCCCCTGCAGCTCCGCTTGGGTCTTTGCCTCTTTTCGGTTTGTCTTCCCCTGCACTATTTCTGCAATTGGGAAGTCTAGCTCTCTGCTCCTCTTGCCCGTCTGCAGACAGTCTCGGGTCCTCTCGGCCTTTCAAACGTGATGGCTTGCTGGTTCCTCCCTCCTCCATTGAGGATCCCTCTCCTGGACATACTCTGTCTCGCGTTTCCTCCAGGGTGGGCTTGAGATTTTGTCAAGTCCTTACTCGCTTTTTTTATTTTTTTTTAACAATTTTATTTTTCAATAGACCATAATATGACATTCATGCGTTGCATCATCAAAACCATTAGAGTAAGTTCACCTTTCAACTTTGAAAAGAGACATTGAAACGGTCTTCCATTTTCAACATTAACTCCACCTTCCTTTTTAATCCCTCCACCCTTCCTCTTCCCCAGTCTTGACCAAGAGTATTTGATCATGATCCAGCTCCCTTCATTAATCCAGGTTTTTGGGCATGGTGTTCCTTGTCTTTCATCGAACATGTATAGTCTTGAGCAGGCGCGGTTTGAAGAAGCAGTCTTTGCTCTCCCCTACGTAGTCCTGGAGTGGTTCCCATATTGCCAAAAACTTTAGGTATTTCCCAGCGTTAGTTGCACAAATATTTTCCATTGCCATGACCCACCCCATTTCCTTCGGTCAATTTCCAACGTTGGGCGATTGTCATTCTAGCTGCCGTCAGCAGGTGTGTGATCAGGGCTGCCCTGTTTCCTGATGTGCTATATTTACCCTCCGATACTGCGCCCAGCAGAATTACTTTCGGGGACCGTGACAGTTTGGATCCGTTTATGTCCTTGATTAGCGCCAAAATTTGTTTCCAAAAGATGACTACTTTTGGGCACTTCTACCACATATGGAACATATCCCCTCTATTTCCACATTGGCGCCAGCACATTGGGGGGTATGCCGGATTCATTTTGTGTAGGCGATTAGGGGCCAGGTACCATCGGTAGCAGATTTTGTACACCAATTCTTTGATCGACGCAGATTTGGATAGTTTGTGCGCTCTAGTCCATATTTGGCTCCATTCCTCATCCAGGAACTCCTCCCCTATGTCTTTTTCCCAATCTTTCTTCTATTGCAGTGGGTCTGCTGTTTGTGACTTTTCCAGCAGTCTATATAGTCGAGTGATACTCTTCGTAGTTGAGCCCTCCCATATGGTAAGTTTCAGGCCCAGTGGTGTTCGCAACCCTGCTCTCTTTGTCTCTGGATGGGAGAGCCACTGACGCAATTGTAGATATTTGTACCTGTGTTGTTCTCTGATCCCAAATTTCTGCTTGCATGCCTCAAATGATATGGGGGCGCTTTCTTGATATACGTCTTGAAGCATGAATGTTTCGGCTTCCCTCCATCACTCCCAAAATTTTAGGTCCAGTCCAGGGGAGAAGTCAGTATTATATGCTATAGGTGAAAGTCGGCCCAGGCCCTTATGTATCTTGTTCCTGCGGGTAGCTTGGTCCCAACCCCCTAGGGTATGTCTGGTGGTTTCAAGTAGCGCTCCTCCATTCTCTCGGGTTTCAGGTTTCAAGAATTGTAGGTGTTTTATTGGGGTCGTTGTGGCTGCTTGTTCCATCTTACACCAGCCAGGTGAGGGCTTTGGGCTTGCCCACTTTAACATTGGTGTTAGGTGTGCCGCTAATATGTACCTCTTTATGTCCAGGACCCCCATACCCCAAGTAGTGTCGGGAGAATCATGATTTGACGTTGGATTGGAGGCTTCTTGTTGTGCCATATAAATTTAAGGATTGCCCCTTGCAGTTCTGTGATAAGTCTTGGTGGGATGTCTATCGGAATTGAGCGCACTACATATAGGAGTCTGGGAAGAAGCGCCATTTTTGTGACTGCTATTCTCGTAAGCCAGGAGAGTTCCTTGGTGTCCCTTCTCTGCAGGTCGACTTGCTGACGTTTCCAAAGCAGCACAATATTTGCTTTGAAGAGCTTCCCCAAGGTTTTGGTGATGTGTACCCCTAGGTAGTTCAGCGATTGTTTTTCCCATTGCAAAGGGTAGAGGCCCTCCAGAGGTTGTATCTCTTCCTTCTTCTCAGTGATATTTAGTGCCTTAGATTTTGTGTAGTTTATTGCGAATCCTGAGGCTTCTGCAAATCTCTGTAGTTCTGCTATTCTCCTGGGTAGGGTGTTTTTGGTATCTGACATATAGAGCATGATATCATCTGCGTAGATCGCAATTTTATGTTGAGTCTTCCCGCTTACCACTCCCTTGATGTTTGGGTCCTCTCTGATGTGGATTGCAAGGGGTTCCATCGCCATTGCACAGACCAATGGAGACAGGGGGCAACCCTGTCGAGTGCCTCTTCTGATATCAATTTGACGCGAGGTGTGGCCGTTAACGAGGAAGTTCGTGGACGGCAGCTGATAGTTTGCAAGGACCATTCTAGTAAAATTCGGGCCACAACCAAAACCTTCCAGCACCAACCATAAGTATTCCCAATTCACACTGTCAAAGGCACGCCTTGCGTCTAGGGCCGCTATTGAGAGTTTCTGATTCTTGCTTGTGCCCCATTCGATAATGTCAATCGTCCGTCTGATGTTGTCTTGTGTGTGTCTCCCATTGATGAAACCTGTCTGATCTCCATGTCTTTGCATCTGTGTTGAGGAGAGCGATGGGTCGGTAGTTGGCGCAGTCGGATGGCTCTCGTTCTGGTTTTAGAGTTAAAATCGTAACTGATTTACTCATATCTTGCGATACTGCCCCAGTGTCTCTAATTACATTGAACAGCCGGCTGAGGGTGGTTATCAGTTGTGTGTGGAATGCTTTATGATAGCCATTTCCTAAGCCATCTGGACCTGGGGTTTTCCCATGTGGGAGGGCTGCTATCGCATTGTTAACTTCTTGGGCTGTAATCGGGTCTCCTAGTCTAATTTTGTCCTGTTCCGTGATCTGGGGCAGATGGATTGAGGACATATAGGTTGTTTGTTTTGTCTTATCTAGAGACTCGCCGGATAGCAGCCTCACATGAAATTGGACCATTCATTCTAGCTTTTCTTCATCCTTTGTATGTAGCTCCCCCCTACTATCTTTCAATCCCGAAATGTTGTTGCGTGTTTTATGTTTGCGTAGTGTGGCCGCTAGGAATCTGTTGCTTTCCCTCCGTATGTGTAATATGATTGTTCGCGGGGATTGGATCCTCCGACTTATTCCATATCTATGACCGGTAATGTCCACAGCTGTGCTGCTTTGGAAAATCTTCGGCGTCTTTGTCCTGCGTCGATGACGTCAATGCACCGTCCCTGAGGACCTCCTCCGACGGCCGACGTCACCCGATGTGATAAGTAGGACGCACAACGCCCGTAGCCTCAGTTCTGTTTTTTCTGTGAACGTGTTCACTTCGTGAATCTCGGTATGCCTCGACTCTTTGGAGTTTGCTGTATTCTTCTCGGTTCGTTGAACCTGTTCGGTTTTTGTGAAGACTTGTTTGTGGCGATGTCTACTTCGTCTTCAACCCCGCGTCCGGGCTTCAAGAAATGCAGGGACTGTGGGTCCAAGATGTTGGTTACAGACTCACACGATGCCTGCCTCTGGTGTCTCGGGGAGGCCCACGTTACGGACGACTATGTTGACTGCCAGTCGCTCACGGCCAAGGCCTTGCGGGAACGCAAGAAGAAGCTGTCGGTATGTCGGGTGTCTAAGCCCCGGATGTCGAGGTCTACGGGGCTTTCGACGGATGACTCGAGAGGCGACTCTCCGCGTCATCGTCAGAAGTCCAGTGGGTCTCCTTCCAGGAGTCGGTCTCGCCACTCCTCCGCCTCTTGGATGCATTCCAGGAAGCACCGGCATCGGTCGCCTTCCCCTTCCTCTTCCGAGGACTCCGCCCATTGGCGGGTCGCTTATCCTACCATGCAAGCGACACCGGAGGAGTGGGCTTCCTTCGGGAAGCAGATGTTAGTGATTCTTGAATCGCAGGGCACCGGTCCGTCCGCGCCTCCGAGTGGGGTCTGTCGGCACCGGTCGAGAGACACTGCTCGTACGCCTTCGGGCTCGGGTGGTCGGCACGGCTCGCGGGAAAGGTCCCGCTCGGACAAGGGTAGCCGTTCTTGCCATGACCGTTCCAGGTCCCGGTTCCTCGACGCGCTCGAGACAGCGTGATCCTGTGCCGTCTTCGAAGAAGACATCGACACCTGTGGCGCCGAGGTCGTCGGCGATTTCTCTCGAGGCTCCGCCTACGAGGGGGCGCCTAGGTCGTCGAGAGACCCGCTCGGAGCTCCGGCTTCGAGGCCGTTTTTGTCGGCACCGACTCCTTCGGCGCCCCCAATGCCTTTCGAGGCGGCGGTGTCGGAGGGGCCCCGTGGCACAGGGTTAGCCCCTAGAAAGGCTCTGGCTAAGGTCAGACATAGCTTTGGTCCCCAGGTGTCTTCCTCTCACCGCCTGGAGTACATTTCAGTGGGTGATGAAGGCTTGGTTCCGGTTACGGTACCAGATGAGCTTCTCTCGGGCCATAGCCAGTTTGATGACCTGAGGCAGTCACTGCATGGTGGCCAGTGGACTGAACACCTCTCCGGAGGTGGAGTTTTGTAGGCCGGAGCCTGGCACTCATGCCAATTCTTCATACCGACACCTTATGTCTTGGGTCACCGAGTACTTGGGATGGTCGGCTCCCCCAGGGGAGTTCGTTCAGGATGATCTTGATCTTGGTCCCCCCACTGACCCGGTACTGCCGTTTCATATGGCTCTGCAGAGAAGGGTGGCAGCGACTTGGACTGCTCCGGAGAGTCTCCCGGCAGTGGGCAAGTCTTTGTCGCAAAAATACCGTCCAGCCAGTAGCAACCCCTGCTACTTGTCCAGGCACCCCACTCCGGAGAGTTTGGTGGTGCAGGCGGCTACGGCCCCGGCAAAGCAGGCATCGTATCCTACCATCCCTCCGGATAGGGACGACAAACGTTTTGACGGCTGGGCTTCAGGCGGTCAACTCCATATGTGCCTTGTCTCGTTTCACACACACTCTGTGGAACTGCGTTGCATTAGCAGCTGAACATATTTCCAAAGGGGACGCACGGGATGGTTTCCTTGCTATGGTTCAGGATGGCAAGGATGCCTTGTGTGAGGCCGTTCGGGTTTGGAAATGCAGATTGTGTCAGCCGGTCCATGGTGGCAAGCACCGTAATACGCAGGTTTGCGTGGCTGTGGAAGTCTGGGTCCCCTCCTGATGTGCAGTCCCGGCTCCTCAACATGCTCTTTGACGGTGAACATCTTTTTGGCAGCAAGGTTGACGAGAGCCTTGAGAGGTTGCAGACCTCCAAAGCTGCAGCAAAGTCGTTGGGCGCTGCAGTTCGACAACCTCCGCCTTTTCGTCCTAGGGGACAACAATGGAGGGGAGGTTCCTTTCGCTATTACTCATCCTTCAGTAAAGCGAGAGGAGCTAGCAGTCAAAGAGGCCACTGTAAGAGTGCCAGAAGTGGAAAACAGGGTACTCGAGGTGCCAAGGCTGCTCGGGCAGTTGCCTCTTTGCCCTCAGGCAACGCCGCAGCCGCTACCACTCAGTCATGAGGCCAGGTCCCATGGTTCGCCGGTTGGGGGAAGGCTGGCGCAGCATCTTGTAGAGTGGTGCGCCATTACTTCAGATGTGTGGGTTCTGGAGATCATAACCCACGGCTACTGTCTTCCCTTTCGGCAGAGGCCTCACGACAATCAACCTGGGAACCTCTCTTTGAAGAGTCCGGATCCACTCCTTGTGCAGAAAATTCAAGCCCTGCTGGAGAAAGGCGCCATAGAACTGGTGCCTGTAGCAGAGAGGAACAAGGGATGGTATTTCCCTTATTTTTTGATTTCGAAGAAATACGGGGGATTGAGACCCATCATGGACTTGTGCGGTTTGAAAAAACTCCTCAGGATGGACCAGTTCAAGATGGTTACTCTCTCTCAAGTCCTCCAGGCCCTTCAACTTCAGGATTGGTTGGTGTCTCTCGAACTCAAGGACGCTTACTCCATGTGCTGATCCATCCCAAGCACAAGAAGTACCTGAGGGTCGCGGTTGGCGACTCGCACTTTCAGTTTCGGGTCCTGCCGTTCGGATTGACCTCCGCCCCGTGGATTTTCACCAAGCTCATGGTGGTGGTGGCAGCGCATCTCAGGAAAGGGGGGATTCCCGTCTACCCCTACCTGGACGATTGGTTGATCAGGGGGAGCTCTCCCGAGCAAGTCCTTGATCATCTGTCCGTCACCTGCCACTCCCTTCACAAGCTGGGCTTCTCCCTCAATTTAAATAAGTCCCATTTGACACCAACACAGCGGCTACAGTACATCGGAGCAGTGCTCGACACATCCCTGGGGCAGTGATTTCCTCCCCAGGTGAGGGCTCTTCACATTCAGCAGATGGTGCACAAGTTTCAACTTGCCCAGAATCTCCCAGCGTCCGAGTTCTTGAGACTGCTCGGCCTCATGGCATCCTGCATTCTTCTGGAGCCTAAGGCTCGTCTGCGGATGAGATCTTTGCAGTGGGCACTCAAGTTCCAGTGGTCTCAGTCCTCCGGCAGGCTGTCGGACCCTGTTCAGGTGCCGCCCTCGGTTGCCCAGGACCTTCTGTGGTGGGCCGTCAAAGGCAATCTAATGAAGGGGGCCCATTTTGGCTGCCCTGGCCGGAGGTGACGATCGTGACGGACGCATCCATCACGGTATGGGGAGCTCATGCCAACGAGTTGACAGTCAGCGGTCGTTGGTCTCTGTCGGAGTCCAGGCTCCATATCAATCTGTTGGAGCTGAGGGCCGTCAGGCTTGCCCTGAAGGCTTTTCTGCCGACTGTGCGAGGAAAGAGTGTCCTGATTCTAACGGACAACACGGTGGCCATGCACTACCTCAACAAAAAGGGGGGGGGGCAGGGTCACTTCCTCTGTGCAGGGAGGCGATGCAGCTCGAGTTCTGGGCCATCCAGCAGGAAGTTTCGATCTCAGCAGTTCATCTGGCCGGAGACGACAACGAGACGGCGGAACGCTCTGAGCAGGCAGAGCACAATCTCTCACAAGTGGGAGCTGGCTCAGGAGATTCTCCTGGAGATCTTCGCCCTTTGGGGGACCCCTCAAGTGGATCTCTCCGCCTCCAGTGTCAACTGGAAGCGCGAAAGGTTCTGCTCGCGGGAATTTCCTCCAAAAGGAGCCTTAGGAGACGCGTTCGTGGTGGAGTGGTCATTCCCACTGCTGTACGCGTTTCCTCCAGTCCCCGTCATCCCGCAAGTACTGCGGAGGTTACGGAGGTTCGGTTCCCGGATGATCCTCATTGCTCCGGCGTGGGCCCAGAGGACGTGGTACCTGGACCTTCTCGACTTGTCCATCTGCCCTCCACGTTGTCTTCCCTACCAAGACGATCTGCTCTCACGGGAGGGGGGTCAGGTTCTCCATCGAGAGGTCAGATCCCTCAACCTTCACGCTTGGCTTCTGAAAGGTTGAGGTATAAGGATTGGGACCTCCCTGAAGACGTGATGGAGGTGTTGCTCTCGACCAGGCGGCCGGCAACAAAGTCTCTGTACCATTGCCGTTGGAGAAAGTTCTGCGACTCGTGCAGAGTTAAGAATGTGGATCCTTTTGAGTGCGACATTCCCATGGTCCTGTCTTTTTTGCTTTCCTTGGCCCACAGGGGCTTGCAAGTGGGGACCATTAAAGGTTACCTGGCGGCGCTGTCCATCTTTAAGCGCTCGTCTGAAGAATGTTCCTATTTTAAGATTCCTTTAATTTCTCAGTTTTTGAAAGGGCTCACTAATGTGTTTCCCCCGTCACCTTTTCTGGGATTTGAACCTTGATCTTAAGTTTCTTATGGGTGCTCCGTTTGAGCCTTTGCATTCTTTCCTTTGAGACTGTTAGCTCTGAAAACAGTGTTTTTGGTTGCAGTTACTTCCGCTCGCAGAGTGAGTGAGTTACAGGCACTTTCAGTTAAGCCACCCTTCACTGTGTTTCATAAGGACAGGGTTGTCCTTAGAGTTCGTCCTTCCTTTCTTCCGAAGGTGGTTTCGGAATTTCATTTGAGCCAGAAGGTTGTTCTTCCGGCGTTCTATCCTCCTCCACATCCTGGTAAGGAAGAGGAGAGGCTCCATAGGCTTGATCCTAGGAGAGCGTTGAGATTTTATATTTCGCGCATGTCCCGGGTCAGAGTGGACAATCAACTTTTCATTGGTTACGCTGGAAAGCGTTTGGGACCAGCTGTGACGAAACAGACTTTGTCTCGTTGGATTATTTTAGCTATCTCCGAGTGTTACCGCTTGGCGGGTAAGGACCCTCTAGCTGGCTTGCGGGCCCATTCTACCAGGGGAGTGGCTGCGTCTACTGCCCTGCAGAGGGGTGTTCCTATTCGTCATATCTGTGATGCAGCCACCTGGGCTTCAGTACATACTTTTGTACGTCACTACTCCCTCGATTCCATCAGAGGGCAGGATCTGGCCTTTGGCAAGGGAGTCTTTTATTCCGCAATTTGATTGGGCATGCTAAATTTGTGTTCTAAATTCTTTTCCCACCTCCTTGCTTGGTACTGCTTTGGGAGTCTGTCATAGATATGGAATACGTCGTAGGACCCAATCCCCTCGAAGAACAAGTTACTTTCTTACCTGGTAACGTTCTTTCGATGGGATGGTCCGACGACGTATTCCATATCGCTCCCTCCCTACCTTCCACGCTGCAGAATTTCTTTTGCGATTGCAGCTTGCGTTCCGCAAGGCCTTGTGTGTCTGACTGGCAGAAAACTGGTGCCACACGTTCTGGGGGAAAAAACTACAACTGAGGCTACGGGCGTCGTGCGTCCTACTTATCACATCGGGTGCCGTCGGAGGAGGTCCTCGGGGACGGTGCATCGACGTCATCGACGCAGGACGTAGACGCCGAAGATTTTCCGAAGCAGCACAGCTGTGGACATTACCTGTCATAGATATGGAATACGTCGGCGGACCATCCCATCGAAAGAACGTTACCAGGTAAGAAAGTAACTTGTTGTTTGGTTTTTACTAGTGCCTGCGCCATTTTGTCTGCTGTGGTTCTCTAATTTGGCTCTAATCTTTCTGAGCTCACATAGTGTCTTTGGGGTTTGGCGTGTCTTATGTAGCTTTTCAGCTTCCTTTAGGTCCTCTTCCAGTCTACGTGTAATGAGAGCTCTGTCCCTGTAGTATTGTGCGCCTTGGGCAATAAATTCCCTTTTGACTACTGCCTTCCCCGCATCCCATACTACTCTCCAGTCCACTTCCCCATTATCATTCTCCCTGAAATAGTTGCTAATGGTACTTTCTATGTGTGCTCTGAGAGCTATATCTTTTAAGATTGCTTTGTTTAGCCTCCATTGTGGCCGCGGCCTATTGCTGCTCTTTGCTAGTTCTATTGTCACTGCCACAGGGGCATGGTCTGAAAGGTACTGCACCCCTATCTCAATATTTGTGACGCTAGGGATCAGAGTGGAGGAGACCAGTATCGTGTCTATTCTCGAGTAACCGCCATGCACTGCCAAGAAATGCGTGTATTCTCTCTTTTCTCCCTTAAAGAAATGCCACGTTTCAATCACCTCTAAATCAGGGAATAGTTTACCTAAGGCCTGACTATTCCTTTGGTCTGCAGCCGTCAGGGGGAGCGTCTTATCTAACTTTGGGTCCATTACACAGTTGAAGTCTCCCCCCATAATTATCTGGCCTTCGCACCACCCACCGTCTTTGTGGAGCAGTCTGACTATTTATTGGTCCTGTTTTTCGTTGGGTACATATACCGCCAAGATCGTGTTCATCTGACCTGTGATTGTGCACTTAACCCCAACATATCTGTCCTCCTCATCTTTTAATCCCTGCCTTTTCTGGAACTCCAGATCCCGACTACAGAGGATGGCTACCCCTTTTGCTTTTTTCCCGCTGGAGGAGAAAATGTGTATCTGGAACGACCTGTTGCGCAGCCTCTTTTCATCTTTCTGCAGGAGGTGTGTCTCCTGGAGGAGTGCTATTCCGGCTTGCATTGTTTCTTGTCTGCCCAGGATCGCCTTACGCTTCGCTGGAGGGTTTAACCCAAGGATATTAATTGATATTATATTCACTTCAGCCATCACACCGAGCATTGCCTTAACGCACTTGTCTCCCTCCCCGCTGCTTGCACCTGGTTCTTCCTTGTCTCAACTCTGATTTTCCTTCCGTCCCCTAGGTTTCTAGCTTGTTTTGTCGCTACAGCTCTTCGTCCTTTCCCCAACCCCCAATACCCCACCCCCCAATTGAAAATATATGCGGCTCAGATTTGAAGGAATCCACCCATCTCACCTCCCTGGGTATTGGGCCTTAACTTGCTCCCAGTCTTTGCTCTGCCAGGATCTGACCTTATCCTGATGCAGCTTCCAAAACTTGTTGTTCTTCTTCCTCCGTGTGGGTTCTGTCCAAATCTGTGTATTATCATCCACGACCATAGTTCTGAGGTCATTAGCTCCCTTGTAGGTTGTTTGACCTGCGGTATTTCCAACGCCAGTTATTCCTGCCTCTGCTGTAGGGCTGTGGTCTTTTCTGCATTCCTTGACTTTCACCTTTTTTCGGTTGACCATTCCAAGGGTTTACTCGCTGTGCCTGGAGGGTTGCGTCGTGGATGGTCGTTTGGACGAACTTGGTCTTCCTCCAGCTGTAGGATTGAACGACCCTCCTCACAGGTGTTAATTTTCTTCTGCTTGCCCTCCCATGCAAAGGATAGGCCAAACAGATGCGTCCATCTGTATTGTATCTGCTTTGCTTGGAGTGCTTTTGTAATTGGCTGCATCATTCTTCTCTTGTGGAGGGTGACCAAAGCTAGGTCCTGGTACAGTTGAATGCGGGAGCTGTTGATTGTGAGGTCATTATGGAACCTTGCTGCTCCCAGGATATCGTCTTTCAGGCAATAGGACGTTACTGCTATCAGGACGTCCCTAGGCCTTGCGCAGGGGTCATTCCGTTTTGGGCCAACTCTGTGTATCCGATCAAACCCAATTTGGTCTGGCTGCATGTCTTGGGGCATGTTGCTAAAGCATTGTTGCAAAGTGTCTTTGAGGTCTTTATCCTGGATCATTTCGGCCAGGCCTTTGACCCTAACATTAGATCTCCTTGAGTGGTTCTCATGGTCTTCCGCCTGTAGTTCAGGTTGGTTGTTGCATTAGCTAGCTGGTCTAGTAGGACATTGTTGTGGCTAGTTTCTTCTGTTACGTTTGACAGACCATTTTCGACGATATCTAGTCTGCCTCCCAGATCCGCCATTTCTCTGCTTATTTCCTGGAGGTAGGATTTCAGTTCCTCCTTCATTTTTTCCAGTTGATTGTGAAACGTGTTTGAGTCTGGCTTCCATCCCCTTCAAACAAATTAGGAGTTCCTTACTCGCTTTTAACTTGGTTGTTTCTAATCGGCTGTTGAGAACCGCTAGAATGGGCCAAGTGGCTCCGGTACCTCGTTCTCCTAATATGGTTGTCAGTGGTTCCATAGGGGGTTTCCCTTCCCATGAGATCCACCCGCTGAGTACCAACCCTAGGGGGACTATCTGGTAGGGGCCTTACCTCCCTGGCCTCATGGGAAGGGGCTCCCCTAAAGAAGCAGAGACGACATCCTGGGATTAGTCGCAATTTGCAATGCTTGTTTCAGTGCTTTTAGGTGCTACATGTCTAATTTCACAGGAAGTAGGTTGCGGGTTTAATATCCTCCATTTCTGCACCTTCGACTGGCCTTCAAGATCCTCACTCCTCTTATAGTGCCGATATCCTACTTTCAGTGCTTTGCAGGTTCTTCTCAACTGCTATAGTCTCTCCACCTGTCCCATTAGGGCATATGGGGACCATCAGTTACTACTTGAACGGTGCACCACACTAAAACCTCCATACAAGTTTTAATCAACCAGTTTTCACATGGTTAATAAATGCACAAACTACTAAATAATGCAATTCCAAACCAATACTATTTTATGTCTTTTGTTTCTCTCGATTGTGAGTTGGTGTCTTGATTCAACATTCTTTACATTTGCTTTAGCAGCATTATTTTTCAAAATCTGTCTGTTTCATTGTAACATAATCAACCTATTTTATAGTCATTGGCTACTTTGCTTCTGTTAACGACCTTGAAGGGGTGTCTTGCCTACTATGGCACATACAGCCACAACATTTTATGATTATACCTGTAACCTCTGGAGGAGATTTATTATATTAACGAGTAAACACACCGGGAGTAGGTTTCCAGCTTTTGGGTCACATATACCTCTGTCGGAGGTATTCCTAATTACTATGGAACAACCTTCCGGCACTTTGTAACCTTCATGCAGAAGAATAAAGATAAACAGGCTTATTTAAGGTGGGGCTCAGCCAAGACCAGTTCATATTTTGAAGTATGGGCCCGAGTGGTATAGTCTGGCTGTGGTTTGTGAGGCAAGGCTTTGCCCCTTTTTCCAAGGGCCAAACATGTCACTACATGGACGGGAGGGGATGAGTATGCAGGAGGCAGCTTCTGCCCTTCGTAGGCAGCAGTTCCAAGCTCCTGTTAGATGGTTCCTGAAGCTGGACAGCTGGATGGCTCAGGTATCCCAAGGGGCAGAGCACAAATCCTGCGATGTTAGATGACCTACAGGACACGAAGAAGGCGGGCGGCAGCAATGTTCTCTGCACTTCATCATCAGCAGGCAAATCTCGTCGTGAACACAAAAACTAGCTCTGGGACGGCCCCTCTTCAAGATGAAGAGCAAAAACGTCAGGAGTGTTCTTGGCCCACAAGCTGGAGACCTGCAGTGTTCCAAGTCGAAACATAGAAAGCCGACTTTTGTTTGGGTCTTCAACTGGAATCTGTCCTGACTCATTCCTGTGCGCTGAGACCGACAGAAACTAAATCCCAAGATAAAAAGTATCATTCTATCTAGACAACCCTTGTGATGGGAAAAAGAACAGATCAAAGAGCCTAGAACAAAGACTGGAACCTACAACAATTGGAATTTGGCACATCCAGAGTCAGGGGGTAAGTCTACATACCTGTTGCTTTATCCCCTTGCCTTCCATAGTGTGCCCTGTGCATAAAGTACGGCCCTTAACTCACTCTCACCTGTCCTTTGGTGGTGGGACCTGGGTTAAGGATACTTGCTTAGTCTCCTAGTGGTTTGGATTGAGTCGAGCGACTATCTAAACTTTACTGAAACTGTATCTAACATTGACAACTTTGTAAAAGCACCACTACACCCACTGTATCCTTTTGAACGGACTCACCTGATGACGTTCTACTTTGGAACTTGCGATTAAGTCGATCTTAGGTTTGGACTTAGGTAAGGATGAGGGAAGTGTTCTTGTGTTGGTTCATATGCAATTGGTGAATGTGTATATATGTGTTTAAGGTTTTATAAGGCACTAGGTACCTGTGATTTGTATATGCTTAGTGTGTAATCTAAAGGGCTACTAACTAATTGTATATGTATACTTACTTTTCTAACTGGGAATTACTGGTGTTGCTCCATGTGGACTCATTGTAGTCCTGGACCACTCTCACACTTATCCTGAGACTAAGCCTTGGCTGCCCGCCTAACTTACCTTGGCTAACCTCTGGGTCTTCCCTGTTTATCACAAGGGATGATTTTGGAAATCCATCTTAACATATACCAATACTGAATAACTATTGTAACAGGTAAGCAGTGTTTCCTTTCTCATGTAGAATGCCCATGTTATAGAAATAAGAGTCATTTTTTGAGCACCTCAACAGACGGTCCAATGAATACAAACTCAAGGCTTTGTTAGTTAAGTGAACAGTGGGTAATCCATAATTAAAATTATGCATTCTTTTGATTGAAATAGGGGGCTGATATAGTCTGGTGAAATTGTGTGTAGATGTCTCCAATGTAATTTATCCAACTGACTGTATTTCATTTATCCAGGGATGAATATTTCCGTATGAAGCTTCAGTGGAAATCTGTAACAGAAGAACAGGAGAGACGGAATTCTCTGCTCCGTGGCTACAGGAGTTTGATTGGTAAATTGAAAAAAGACCACATTGTTATCATTGTGCTGGAGCCGGAAAGGTGCTAAAATGCATTAGCTGTAAATTCCTGACTTTTATATTTAAGTAGGCTCTACAAATGTAGTCTTTATGCATTTTTGGTTTGCAATAGCCAGTAAGTGAAAGATAAATACATGTTATTCTCCCTTAGGCCTTCAGACACTTCTATCTGCCTTTGCTAAAGGCAACTCTTTGGTAACAAATGAAAAGTAGACCAACATTATTCATTTCAATAAGAAAAGGAAGGCATTCAAATATAAGTGAAGGATAGAGATGGAAAGTTTGGTGCCTGTGGACAACCTGGTCTACCTGGGTTTCGCTATTGCTGGTAAACCGCACAAGACATTTATGTAACTGCAGTTAAAACGAAGGGCTCTGATACTTTCAAATCAAATGATTAGACTCAGTCAAAGGTACAGAAGGTTTTCGATTAAGTCATCTATTAATTTCTACGAGGGGAAAGCTGTCCTAAAGGTATTGTATGGGCAGAGCTCCTTTGTCCAGACGTCCTGCGTCTCTATGACAGGCCTGAGGCAGTTATCTGGCGCATGGTCGTAATGGTTCCTAATGCCGTGCCAATTGAGGCTGTGCAACAAGAACTAGGACTTGGGTCATTGCAAGCCAGATTAAAGTGTATGCTCTTAACCCTATGTAGAAATATCTTAAACCGTATAGCTGATACCCTGTTGAAGAACTGAGTAGAGCAATGACTGTTAAGAAAGATTGTACATTAGTGATGTTGGAGAATCTATGTGTCTCCATTCTTGGAGATATAGGTAAAACCAGGGTGGAATTGGAACCTGTGCCCGACCAGGTTGAGAGATCCCTGTATCAATGGGATTTTGTGTTGTAATACTGCTAAATTTCATGAGTGTCCATCCTTGCAGCATTTGAACTGGGATCATAAAGAACTAGGGGTACTGGCTTTGTACTTAAATAAATTCCTGTATCACTACTATAGAGAGGACTTTATTTGATTCAAAGGGAACCTCATGAAGCCTCATGCCGTTTTTGCAAAGATGCCACAAAACTGGAAACACTGAGATATATATTGATTTTTTGTGACGCTCTGACTGCACAACGCTCTTTGGGGGTCATCAGGAGTTGACCGGGGTTTCCAGTGATCAATGCGCCGGAATACCGGCCAATGCTATTGGCGTTAGCGCAACTCAGACTGGCGCAATTAGTGTTGCGGTAAGGCCTGCAAGTCCCCATTTCTTTAAGACTCCATAGGACTCTATTGGGCTTGTTGGCACTATTACCGCTGGTGCTAATAGTGCCGCTATAATAGCGCCGCAAATGGGCGGAAACTCTCCAGATTTACCTCCAGCTTTAAGCTGGAGGTAAAGCTGAGTGACTTTCCACCCAACTCGTAGTTGGGTGAGCGGTAATGCGGCAGTTATCGTGTTACCGCTGCATTTTTACCGCTCCATCCAACCCCTTTACCTTTTAATAAGATACTGAATGAAGTATAATTTAAGGATTGTGATTAATTCTCGAGGTACTGTTTGTGTGATTCCTACACTACAATTTGTATAGCTGTTATTGTTTTTTTTAAGAAATGTGGTTTTGTGTTTAAAATGAAATGATGTGATACATATTTTTGCTCTCCATTTAGAAGCTTTGATGGATTGTGTTGTAGAAATTATTCCTGTATTTTGTGTAGTAAGAATTGTACGATATAAGAGGATTTTATATAATGTATTGAATTATGAAGTATTGAATATGTTTTTTGTAAAGGTTGAAGTTTTTTTTTTAACCAAATGCAATAATAAATAAATAATAACTTGACTTTATAGTTTATGCATGTTTGGTTTGCACTTGCTAGTAAGTGAAAGTGAAATCAATGCAATTCTGCTGCATACTTGGCCTTAAACCTAAAACATGAATAGCATGATGACACCTCTGTCATTATAAATGCCATCCAGGCCATCTTGATATGGCATACATGTATGTCACTGTATTTTATGTGAGAGTGTATGAGGCAAGATGCCCAATACATTTTGTTCTTCCCTGACAGATTTACCAACCTTTCTCACATACAATTCCCATATAATTCCATATCCATTACCTTTTCTGGGATGTGGTTCTGTCATGAGTTTAGATTTGGGACCTGTAGGCCTCCCCAGAATGGTCCTATATAGAGTTTGGCATTTAACCCCTGGTTTTCTACATGCTTAGAGAAATGTTATCAATCTTCATTCTAGGATTATACAATATTTACTGTTCCCTTTTAATGGAATACTATTGATCGAATAGTTTGACTGGGGGGTGGAGGGAGTTATGGAATATTGCACCCATCAGGGAGATCGGAAATTAAGCCTTTTTAGAAATCTTCCTTTATGTGATAAGCAGCATTCCATTTTTGGGGGTTTTACTGTTCCATTTCATCGGACCCCTGAACCTTTCGTTTTTTAACCCTTTGGTTTTTACTTTGACTTATTTTCGACTGATAACACATCTCAACCCTCGCCCCATGGGTAACTACCTTTATTAATCAATCCTTTCAGTAGTCACATGTCCCTGAAAACATAAAGGAGGCATGGGTTACACCCTTGCTTAAGAAGGAAAATGTGGATCCTGCTGAGGCGGGGAACTACCGTCCTATTACAAATGTTCCTTTCATATTGAACATTTTGGATAAAATTGCCTACTGTCAATATCAGACCTTCGTTGATGAGCAAGATATATTAGCTACCCAACAGTCCAGTTTCCGACCTAACCACGGGACCGAGACTGCGTTGTTGGATTTGAAATCACATATCGCGGGTCTAATCGATGAAGGCAATGCAGACTTACTTCTGCTTTTAGACCTGTCTGCCGCATTCGATCTTGTTGATCATCACCTTTTGGCGCACAGGTTGACCTCAATTGGTAAATGTTCTACAGAAGCATCAGCATGGTTTAAATCTTTTTTGGGTCCACGAAATATGAGAGTGACTAAGGACAATGCTCACTCCATTGCTTCTATACTATTATGTGGCATCCCTCGGGGTTCATGTCTTTCGCCCTTGCTCTTTAATATTTACTCATGTCTTCCCTGCGCTCTTTTGTCAGCTATGGGCATATATTTTGCCAATTATGCCGTTGACACGCAGATTGTTATCAAACTTACTGGTGAGTATCAAAAAGACTTAGAGCATATTAATTACATCTTTGCCGAAATTCAGAAATGGGTGGCTTTAAACTCTCTGGCCCTCAATAATGCCAAAACCGAGCTGCTGGTTGTTGGCACTCAGCAGAGGCTAAAGAAACGGGATATAAAATATGACAATTTTTTGATTGGTCAACATGTTATCCACGTATCAAAATCTGTAAAAACCTTAGGTGTCTTTTTTACCCTCAATTGTCTTTTACTCGACAGACCAACTATCTTAAATCTTCGTGCCATTACTATATCCAGCTCTTATGGCAGATACGCCCATTCTTGTCCAGAAAAAATCTTGCACTGATTGCAGCTGCCATTGTGAACTGCAAGCCGGACTACTGCAACAGTCTCTTGATTGGTACATCCCAGGCCAATCTTAAGACGTTGCAGGTGATCCAGAATAGCACAGTGCGAGCTGTGTTGGGACTCAAGCGCAGTCTGCATTTGCTGCCGGTTCAAAAGCGGCTACATCATAAACGGCTGTCCATTGTGTATAAATGCCTGTATGGCAAAGCCCCATCATAACTCACTGCTAGGATAAAAAAGAAACCGGCGGGTTCAAACAAAGTTCGCGAAAAGGCACCTGGATTGCAACACTGGTAAGATGAGGTAAAAACCCAAGACAATGTGAAGGAGTTACAAGCCTTGAAACTGCCTCATCAGGAGAAAGGAGTCATTCTCCTAACCTTAGTTAGTTTGAAAAGTGGTAGGGTAAATTGAGATTAGTTTTGGGACAGCAAACTCATTTGTTTGGACATTTGCTCACTTTCCAGGGAATATCCCATATTAGTACCCGGCGAGGGCACAATCAGAATGAAAGAAGCATTCTGATTGGCCCTCGCCGGGGCTTTACCCGGCCGAGAATTCCTCGATTCTCGGCCGGGATTCCAGCCACCTTTTCCCCAGCGGGGGGGCCTGGTAACCCCTCAGCCAATGTTGAGGCTTGAAGCGGGGCCATCCCCACTCCGAGCCTCCCCACGGCTGAGAGGCTGCCTTCATCCCCTGCCGGGGAATCAGGTACGTGTTCTTTTTTTTTTGTATTCCTCCCACCTCCCAGCCCTCCCCACCACACCTAATGTTGCCTCTATCCACCTAATGCAGCCTCTATCCACGTGAACACTCGAAGCAGGACCATCCCCGCCCTGAGTCTCCACACAACTGCCATCATCCCCGGCCGAGAACCCATGTATGTTTTTTTTGGGGGGGGGTTCCCTGCCTGCCGCCCTCCTCCCAACCCCAACCCCACTTACCTTCTTGTCTTTTTTTTCGGAGCGGACGCGCTGGGAACAGAAGTGTTCCCAGTGCATCCACTCCCGATGGCTGCCATGTAAAGGGAAAACAGACTCTGTTTTCCCTTTCCCGGCGGCCATTTTCTTGGTCATTTCTTTATTTTTATTTTATTTTCTGTCCCGAAACGTTTCGGGACAGAAAAAAATGCTTTTAGTGCCCCGGTCACGCAGATTTTGCAGGCCGGGGTACTAAAAGCAATATGACCCTCGCGGCGGGGGCATTACCGACTCAGGTAATGCCACGGGGCCTTTGTTAAGGCCCTTGCTTTGCTCGGGCCTATAACTATGGGCCCCGGGGCATTACCTGAGTCGGTAATGCCCCCGCCGCAAGGGTCATATTGCTTAAGTGATAGAAAGAGATAGGCCTTTTTCTTATTATTTAATTAACCTTTTTGGAAATTACATCACAGTGTCTGCGTCCTTCTTCTGACGTGCCTCCTTATGTAGTATAGTTTATGTATAATATGAATATATTATATACAATATATGTACAATTGTACTTGTATAATATATTCATGAGGCTTGTGGAATCTGCTTAGATCACATGCTATACATAGGCCGACATCTAGTGGAAGCTGCAGAGTATTACAGACTCAAAAAGGGACGTCAACAGGGTGTGCCAGAAATACTATCCCTAGTGTGACGTCCACTGTACCCATGGTCCTTCACGCGTCGAGGTCCCTCAGATTGTTTTTTTCCGCCATTGTGACGGACGCTTATAGCGGAGTTTATTTCGGCCAACGCCATTTGCTTATGAAAAATTAAGGCTAGTTACTCTTTCTGTCCTTTTCCAAACCGGCTTCGACTACTTCATCGACGCGGTGAAAAAGACGACCGTCGGACAAATTCCCAGACAAGACTGACCCTTTCGGCCCTGGAAGGCTGCACCGGGCCTAGCCCCTAACAGTAGAGAGAGTGGGGGAGGGGGCTGGTCATTGTAGAATGCATTTTCCCCTCCTTTCCCTTTCTTGCCTGGCTGCCATTCCCCATAAACATCGAGAGCACTCCATTTAAGTTTTTCCCCAAGTGCAATAAAAAATTCCTGTGGATGGACAAGCACCGGGTTTGCAATTTGTGTCTAGCGCGCAATCACGACGAGGGGCATTGTCGACCCTGCAAGCTCGTCAAACCAAAAACTCTTCAAGACTGAAGAACTAAACACTGGGCCCATCACGCCATGCAGGCCGAGATCGCCATGGACGTGTAGGGAGCCTCCGGTGATGGCAGCGTCGCTGTCTTTACAGACAGCGAAGGCGATGGGGAACCGTTAGGTTCTCAAGTGCAAGCCCCACCCCAAAAGACAGGCTGGTGGCTCTGTTACGGGGATGACAACCAGCGGCAAAAGCACTACCATGACCCCCGGCACTAAGCACATAGCCTGTGGCAAGGAGTCGACATTGTCGCCCAAACGCCCGCACATGGCGTCAACGGGAGGTCTACAGAATCCATGTCCTCTGAGCACTTAAGGTCCCGATCGCCTCATGACAGGCCCCGTAAGTCTAAAGACAAACAAGACACCGTCCCCAAAACATTGACCGAACGTCGGGAGGTGAGGCTGCGGTCCGCCTCACTGCCGAAAGTTGACATCACACATCGAAAACAGCTGTAAACTCTAAAAACACTAGTTTATCCCACCTAGTGAAAAAGCATGTCCCTGAGAGCCTGCTGGAGTCCAAACACTCCAAGAAACACTCCTCCAAGAGCCCAAATCATAAGGATAAGCCCTTATAAGGACAAGTCTACCCCTACTCATAGGGAGAAACACTCTGTCTGCCAGGAGGAAGTTTCCTAGGCAGAAGCCTTAAAGAACAAAGGCCAACCTCAGACTCCGGCCCAGTCTACACCCCAGGCCCATCCAACATCCCTAGGACAGGACTCTACCCCTCAGTACCCTGGTGTCATTCCAAGATCAGCCAAATGGTCTACTGAAGACATAGACAGGGTCATGACCAGAATTACCTTTATGGCCAATTTTTTCTGCAAAAAAACAGGCATACCAGAATTCCCAAAGCACTCCTCGTACAGCTGAGGCTGCCACCTCCCAAACGCCAGCTGAGAAAGCTCAACCTGATACTCTCCCTATTCCGAGTCCAGTGCAACCAGTCCAAAGTGATTTGTGTGATGTTCACACAGACACGGATGACAATGAAACCTATCAAGAGACTGATCATCATCATTATTATGATGATGAGGAGGAGGTGTATAACCTGGTCTCACCAATTCAGCAGGACTCGCCAGTGGCCGATTCGCCAGTGGACAATCAGCTTCTCCATAATGATATGTTAATTACGGCAGCTGAACACTTTGGTATCCAAACCCAAGAGACTCTGGTAGATAAAGACTTTGTAGAAGATTTGTATTTATTTGATTTGTAAAGCGCATCCGGGCCCCTGGGCATCTGGGTGCATAAAAGTGAAAGAAGTGGTTACATACAAGCAATTATATACAGTTACGTAGTTACAGATTCACAAATAATCACAAAGATGCTGTAGACATGGAACATAAAATATATACAGTGGTACAGTTGTGTATTTTCCAGCGAGGGCCTACCTATGCTATTAGGATATGTATCAGGTCATGATGTGTGAGACGCTGCTAAATCCTGGTCAGAAAGCCACATTTTGACTTTGTGCTTGAAGGATTAGAAGGAAGGCACAGGTCTCAATTCGGTAGGAAGGGTGTCCATAGCTTGGCTTCCAAGACTGGGAAGCTGGCCTGCTTGCTTTTTGCAGTTTAAATCTGGGTATGCGCAGCTAGTGGATTTGGGTGGATCTCAAAGGTCGTGTGGAGGTGTGAGCCATGAAGCGGTTTGATAGGTATTGAGGTGCGCAGTTAGCTTGGCACTTATGAGTCAATGTAAGTGTTTTCAGTGCTATTCTTTGGTCAATAGGTAGCCAGTGTAAGTTGCGTCTAGTGTCAAATATGTGTGATTTTTTAGGGATGTTAAAGGCAGCCCTAATGGCGTTGTTTTGCGTTACCTGGAGTTTATTGATGTTTCTGTGGCTAGTTGCAAGGTAAAGAGCGTTACAATAGTCCATTTTAGACATTATAAGGGTTCTAGCGAGGGTGATGCAGTTAGTGGTGGAAAGGAAGGGTCTACAGGCTGTTATAAGTTTGCAAGTATAAGCAGCTGCTGATGCCACAGCATTAGTTTGTCTATTGAAGGATAAGATGGAATCAGGATAGATACCCAAGGTTTTGGTATCATTGGACACCTTAATGGTGTTCCCATCGATACTGAATGCTTTGAATGACGGGTCTAGTTTGTTCAGCCTAAAGCGAGAGCCTAGGATAAGTAACTCAGTTTTTTCGTCGTTCAAACAAAGCCCATGGTGGGCCATCCAAGCCTGGATGGTCGCATAGACTTTTTTGAGAGTGATTGAGTCCGATACGTAGTCACCTGAGATAGGGATGAGTATCTGGGTATCATCCGCATAATTCGTTTAAGTGACATCCAGATAGTCAAGAATATCAAAGAGTGGCTTAGTAAATATGTTGTAGAGGGTAGGGGAAACGCAAGATCCTTGCGGTACCACACATAATACAGGAGATGGTTCTGCAGACGCAGTGGGTGAGAAAACCCTCATGGTTCTGTTGGCCAAGAAGGATTTAATCCATGAAGTGGCTTCGTTTGAGAAATGAGCAGCGATTTTTAGGTGGCGGCAGAGGATTTGATGGTCCACCAAATCAAAAGCCGCTGATAAATCAAGCAGAAGTAGTAGTGCCAATTTGCCCTTGTCTTTTAGATCCTCAATTTATGTTTTTAAATCGATTAGGGTGGTTTCTGTATCATGTTTGGGTCGGAAATCCGATTGGAGTAGACCCAGGAGATTATTTGCTTCTAGATAGGCCTGTATTTGTAGATATGCTGCGCGGTCCAACATTTTTAGAAGGAAGGGCACCGTTGTGATAGGTCTGTAATTGGCAGGGTTGTTAGGATCAAGGGTAGGTTTTTTGATTAGAGGGATGACCCAGGTGTCTTTAAGGTTGTCAGGGACAGTCCCAGATTTAAAGGTGGCATTAATGAAAGAAGTAATAAAAGGAGCTACTTCGTGAGCAGCCTATTTAATGATTCGGGCCGGGCCTGCGTCGCCTTGGCAGTTGGATGGTTTGATCTTTCTAATGATGTTTTCCACTTCCCAAGTGGAAGGTGGGGAGAAGTTAAAGGGTTTGAACGTGCGTACATGAGTGTTGGGGTTGTTGGTGAAGGGGTTCTAGGGGTGGTCTGTCGGAATCTGTCGGAAGGCTGCATTTTTGGTGTTGATTTTAGTTTGTAAAGTAGACATTTTCTCTAGGAGCGTTTTTTGGATAGTAGTACACCATGTGGTGTCAGTAATACAGTTGTCGAGCGGGGCTATTGGAGATTCAAGTTCTTTAAGAATCTTGAAGATCTCTTTGGTGTTAGATTCGGCCTACAAATACACTTATTGTAAGTGTCTTTTTTAGCAAGGAATATAGCATCTTTGTATGCGGTTGATGCCGTATTTAGGATATTTTTGTTAGATTCTGAGTTCAAATGGGCGCAAGGTTTAGATTTCCTTAGTTTGAGAGGGGCTATAGCATTTAGTGCCTTCAGTATGGTTTGGTTGTAGGTGTCTACTAAGACTGTAGGATCGGAATGGGTCTTGGAGGCTTTGTTGAGAAGAGGAAGGATTAGGGGGAGAAGTTTCTCCTTGGAAATGTCCTTTTTATTTCTTGTGTGGATGGGAGGTGCAGGATTGGATTTGAGACTGTGAGGATTGGATTTGATGGTGAAAGTTATTTTTATGATGATCCGACCAAGTACATGGTGTGATAGATCCAAGATTAATAGAGCAATTCAAATCTGCGAGCCAATCCAAGGTTCTTCCTTTACTATTGGTTGGTTCATGGATGTGTTGGGTGAATCCTGAGTCTGCTAGTGAATTGGCTAAATCTTGGCTGCCAAGTCCTTAGGGTCTTGATAACCTAGATTGAAGTCGCCAAATAAAATAATTTGGGAGTTAGGCTTGGTGTTAGCTGTGATGAGGGCTATGTCTTCGGCAAAGGTGTTGATTGGGCCCAGTGGCCTGTAGATGAGGTGCATTGTGGCTGTTTGATTAGGAGATATTTGCAGTTTAACTGTAAATAACTCAGCAGAGTCAATGTGCGTGTAGACATATTGGGGGACAAGAAGGCCGCCACCTAATTCATCCCTATTCTAGAATCTATCCAAAGAAGGATTCAACCTTTCCTGGAAACAACAAACCAGACACGGGCATTCAACCCGTGGGTTGAAAAACCTTTTCGCACAGCGCCGCCTGACCCACTTTCAATCAGGGGCCAACTCAAGCCAGATTCTCAAAGGGCAGGGACACCGCTAGCCTCTTCAGAGGCACCCCCAGATAAGGAGAGCAAAAAACTCTACACTATGGGGAGAAAGGTAGCGACCTTGGCAGCTTTCCAAACAAGGATCGCCAATGATTGATATTGATATTTTAATTCTATCGCTCTCGTACACAAGTGTTTCAGAGCGAGATAAGGCAAGGGAGGGGAACAGGGGAGAACAAAACAATGATCTTACTAGGCCCAGTGACATTGAGAACGCGCAAGTGCATGGAAGAGGGGCTGGGGAAAAGTGCATGCAAAGGGGGAGAAGTGGAGAGTGTGGAGCAAAGGAGAAACAGATAAATAATCAATAAATAATAAAGGCAACAAACAGTGGTAGTGCAACCAGCAATTGGCAAGTGCTGGGTTTAAGGCAGCAGTCAGGGTAGGTCTGATAAGTGCAGGAAGAAAAAAGGGGGGGGTGTATGGGTACAGATACAGACCCCAGTGCAAGGGGTGGCCCGGAGGCAGTGCGGGAGGGGGGCTGGGTGAGCAGGTACCTGGGCCCAGAGGACAGAGAGTGGCCAGATGCACAGTGCAAAAAGAGAACAGATCAGCAGGGGATAGGGGGAGTGAAGGCAGAAGCAAAGAGGAAGGTCTTGAAGTGCTCCTGGAACCGGAGATGGTTCTCCTCAAGTTTTACATTGAATGCTGTTGGCAAGCTGTAATTTCCACTACTACTACGTCCCGTCCCCTTTCCTCCATACGTATGGGACATTTCTCCGTCCTGTGGGACGGGACCGGAGCACTTTGTAAAAACCATAAAAAAAAAATGTTTTCAAAAATGTGTCCTTCCTCTCTTTCTTGCGCGGGGCCCGGCACGCGGCCGTAACCCCACCCACCTTGGCTCCGCCCCGCGCATCGCCCATCAGTCCTTTTCTCCACTCGTTCGGGACTGGACGCACTTGCATCCTCGGAAGATTTTCTTCCCTTTTTCCTCTCTGGCTCTCGCTAGCGATCGTGTACTAGTCTGTCTATGTCGTTCAAACTAGACTTTCAAGATTGTTCATCGTGTCACCGTCGCTTCATGAGGGCGGATCCCCACCCTCTTTGTTTAGAGTGTTTGGGTCCGGATCACCGTTGGGACTCCTGTTTTTACTGCGACTTCCTTTCGGTCCGGGCTCTTCAACGACGGTTGGAGCGGTGGGAGGAGGTGTTCCGACAAACTCCTCCTTCACATTTTCAGGCGTTCATCGACGAGAAGAAAAAACGCCCGGTAAATTCTTTACTTTTCAGAGCACCCCGGTCGAGGGATACCTTTCCAGGTTCCTCTCGGGCCGGGCAGAGCGTTGACCGCTCTGTCACCCTGGTTCGTCCGGAGGTGCCCGTTGGGCCTAATAATTGTACCAGAGTTTTCTCAGAGGGTCTCCGTAAGGGGCCTGTGGATACCGGAGCATGCTCTGAGGCCCCTCCTGTGGGGGCTGTTTGTAGACCCAGTTCTACTGAATCATGGGATACCGGAGCTCGCTCTGAGGCCTCTCTGTCGGCTACCCTCAAAAATAAGACTGGGGTGCACCCGAGGCCTTGGTGGGACTTGCTGTCACCGAACGGATGTTCGAGGCCCGCGCGGCTAAGACTGCCACTGGATGTGGGTCCGAGGTCCCTCTTTCAGAGGCTAAAGCTACCAACATTTCTGAGAGGCCTGACAAGGCCTTACCGATGTTGGCTGTTTCTCACCGTTCCCGCTCTTGCGGTGACACCAGATGAGGGGGCAAAGAAGGAAAGTTCTTCTTTTACCGGCAGTGCCAAGGTCCTTCCTGGGAAGGCTAATTTGGTGGTTGGTATGTCGCAGAAACATTCCAGGCCTCATAGTACTGGCTCTGCCGAGGTTCCTTATGTTAAGGCTAAAGTTAAGACCCCTGATCCATCGACGGGGACCCCTGCCTCACTTCCTCACTGCCGCAGTTCCCCTCAGGCGATGACAAAATGGCGCCCGTTCCCGCCACGACCACGGCGGCCATTTTGGGTGCTACCCCTACAACTACACCATCCGCCTCAGGTGTAGGGCTTGGTTCCTTGGGTGAACATAGTCCCTTGTGCGCATCCTTATCGGCCAGTTTACGATTGGAACACCCAGATGCCTCTTCCGCACAATGTTTCGTTGCCTGTGGGGTCGGCACCTTTCATTATGTGGATTCGTCGGTGGAGGGGCCAGTGTGGCACCCTTCCGTCACGTCCCTGGACTTGTCCACCTCATGAGAGGCCTCCTCAGGTTCCAAAACAGTCCCCGGAGGACGCCTTTTTCGGTAAATTTCAAACGCTCATGTGTACCGACCCCATGAGGGAGTATTTCAAAGGGCTTTTTAGGGAGATCTGTCCGCCTGCGCCTCCAGCTCCACCCGTTCCTCTGGTGGTTCCGCCGGCGCCTCCCTTGCCTACGGTGCCTTCCCCGACTCTTCCGCCTTTGCCCATTTGGTCCCCCGTGGGCAAGGCAGCGCCCGACATGGCTCAGCAGGATCCTGACCTGTCGGATGACGCGCAAGGCGATCAGGACAACGAGGACCTGCCCCGCTCTATTAGAGCTTTTCATGACCGGGTACTGGACATGATGTGCTTCTTAGATGTTCCAGTGCCCGAGGCACCCGTTCCACAGGAGGGTGTGCTTTCTGGGGCGTTCACCCTGTCTCCTTTGGAGCGTACCGGCCTGTTCTTGCATAAGGACGTTCTGGCCAAGGTCCGCAGGGTCTGGGAAAAGCCACACTCTGGACTTTCCGTCAATAAGGAAATTGACGCGAGATACAGGCTACATTCTTCGGAAGAGGTGGCCCTGTCGTCTTGTCCGCCTCCCTCCTCCACAGTGGTGGCTGCGGCCACTTTGCCGTCCAGGCCTGCAGCATCCTCTTCCACAACGGCTACTCAGGTTCTGGGAAAGGAGGACAAGCTCCTCGACTCCCTCAGGAGGAAAATCTTCACCAACTCGGCCTTGCAGCTCAGGCAGGCCAATGCCGAACTGGTGTTAGCGGGGGCTAATATGCGGCTGTGGAAAGGTCTGTCGGAGTTTGAGGAGTTCATCCCGGTCGAGAAGTTGGAAGACTTCAAGGGGGGGGTTTATCTGACGCCAGGGTCTTGGCCCAGGATCTCCTGGAGGCTGCGGCTCATCACGTAGACACCTCGGCTCGGGGCCTTATGCTGGGGGTTGATACCTCACGGCAGGCGTGGCTGCATTCCACTAAATTCTCAAAAGAAGTGCAGGACAAGGTGTTGGAACTTCCGTTCGATGGTAAGGAGCTCTTTCATTCTACAACAGATGTAGAGCTCACCAAGACGAACGATAGCACTCAGACAGCTAAATCCTTGTCAGGCCTTGTTAAGACCCCTTTCAAAACACAGAGACCGTGACCAAAGCCGACCCTCCTCTGGCTTTAGGGGCTTCCTCGACCGGAAGTCTCGCAGAGTGGATACCCCTTTGGGGAATAACCGCCGTAGACAACAACGGTCTCGGTTTTTCTCCCGCTCCTCAGCCTCCTCCTCAGGTTCAGGTGGCAACACCACCGAAAAACCTGCTAAATGAGGGTTCTCCGCGCTCGCACGAGACCCCGGTGGGAGAACGCATTGCGTCTCATTGGGAGGCGTGGCAGACCATCACTGAAGACAGATGGCTCTTGTCAGTTGTTCAGGAGGGCTTCCTCTTACCCCTACCCCCTACCCCACCCTTCAACCCTCCTTCTCAGCTGTCGGGCTCGCCCTCCCTCAAAGCCGAGGTTCAGAAGCTTCTGGACATCAGAGCTGTGGAACCCGTTCCCCTCGGGGAACGAGGGGAGGGCTTCTTCTCCCAGCTGTTTACGGTGCCCAAACCCAACCAGGCTGGCCTGCGCACCATCCTAGACCTTTCCCAGTTCAATCTTTTCTTACCCCAATAGAAATTCAAGATGATCATGCCCAGCCAGATACGGTCCTCCTTGCAGTTGGGCGATTGGCTCAGCGTGGTGGATCTTCAGGATGCATACATGCATATTCTGATTTGGAATCTACACAGGAGATATCTCTGTTTCTCTTTGGGTGAGGAGCACTTCCAGTTTCGAGTGCTTCCTTTTGGCCTCAGCTCGGCGCCGCGTGTCTTCACGAAGATGATGTCGGTGATTGCGGCCTATCCTCGTCTGCATGGTATCCATGTTAATCCGTATTTGGACGACTGGCTCTTACGCAGCCCTTGTCCGTTGGAAGCAGCGGGCAATCTTCAGTCTCTCCTTCAGCTCCTGTTCCATCTTGGGCTGTCGGTGAACTGGCGGAAATCTTCCATGACGGTCTCGCAGGACTTGATTTTTCTGGGTTTTCGCTGGAACACGATCGACTGCAGAGTGTACCTGACAGCGAAAACCACATGATCCTGGCGGCTATAACGGAATTGAAGATCTCGTGGGGGATGACAATGGTAGAATTGAGGACTGCACTAGAAACGAAAATAGACGCGGTTGGAGTGGAGGTCAACCTACTAAGGCAAGATGTGAGAGCGCTAGCAGAAAGGACCAGCAGTCTGGAGAGTGCGGTGAAAATCAACACAGACACTAGCACTGCCAATGCCCAGGCAGTTCACATATTGAAGCAGCAGGTAGTTAATCTTTAGAGTCGAGCAGAGGAGGCAGAAGGAAGAGCCAGGCGCAACAACATACGCGTGGTCGGTCTGCCGGAGGGAGAAGAAGATAGGTGCAAATGTGCTCTCCCAAGGATTTGCGGTTGAACGTGCACACAGGGCCTTAATGAGGAAGCCGCGACCTGGAGCCCCTCCGAGAGCAATCATAGCAAAGATCTTGAACTACAGAGACAGGGAAAAGATATTGGAGTTCTTCGGGAAAGGAGGGACGATAGAAAGAGCGTCTGCAACCATCACGGCATATCCAGGCTACACAATGCTGGTTCAGAGACAGCGCTACAGCTACGTGGCGATCAAGAGGAGACTGCGCACAGCCGGATTTAAATACATGTTGCTGTACCCTGCAAAACTCAAGATTTTCCATAAAGATAAAACGCACTTTTCAGACTCACCGGAGGAAGCGACGACGTGGCTGGACGTGCATGGATGCCCGGAGAGTGATGAGAAGCAGGGTCAAGAAAGATACAATAAGTGATTTAACTGTTTTGCACATCATGGGAAGGGCACAGGGTAATAAGTAATCGTAACATGAGACATTTGAACATTTTGGACTGGAATATAGAATGTGCAACGTATTGAGAAAAACGAAGGGTGCAATTAGCTAGATTCCTAATAAGGAGCAACGGTATGGATGCAACCTACCCCCGAGAATCAGAATAGGAGGCCGCCACTAGGGCTATATCTCCCTGCTGAGCCGTAAGTAAGGCAATTGCCAGAAAGGGGCTAGATGCGGGGGTGCCTGAGATCCAGGAATGGAGCTGGGCAACAGTTGGGGGAGTGGGGCAAGTTGGGGAAGGGTGATGGGGAGGGTGGAGTTGTGGGAGTGTTAACAGTTAGGGGAAGTTTGCATAGGGGAACAAGCCTACATGAGAAAAAGGGATAACTGAGATCTGGCTGGCACTGGTGGAGGGTGGAGTTGGAACCGGACTCATTATGGGAGACCTGAAAATAGTTACTTGGAATGATCGAGGGCTCAATAGTTATCTAAAAAGAAACAAGATCATGATGTATCTGCGTAGACAGAAAATAGATATCGCCTTGCTGCAAGAGACGCACCTGACGCGTGAAAAGTTGGAGGTGATCGGGAAAAAGTGGAGAGGGACTGTCGTGGGCGCAACATACTCAGCTTAAGCTAGAGGGGTGATTACCTGGATAGCACCGCATGTACCGTTTCAGCTACTGAGTTCTACAGCTGAACCGGATGAGAGGCTGGTGGTAATAAAAGGACTAGTAGAGAACAAGGAAATATGTGTCATAAATACATAAGCCCCGAACCAGAATACAGCGGCATACTTTCGAACCCTATATAGCAAACTTAGCGTGAGCCTGGGAGGGCCAGTGATCTGGGGAGGTGACTTCAACTGCATACTGAACCCGAGGCTGGATAGGTCAGACACCAAAATAGATAGACCGACCCCGGCGGCCAGGATACTGCAGTCCCTGTTAGCAGATTTTGGGCTGGAGGATGCATGGAGGTCACACTATCCACGAAATTGGCAATACTCGTACTTTGCAGCCCCACAGAACCTTCATACCAGACTGGATTACATGTTTGTCACGCACAAACTGATGGCAGAGAAAGCGCAAATAGAGTATAAAGCGAGGGTCCTTTCGGACCACTCGCCGCTGATATTGACATGGCAATACCGACCCCCAAGAGCGAAAATACCGGCATGGCATCTCCGGGCAGAAGCACTGAAAGAGAATATCTTTAGGGAAGATATGAGAGAGGAAATAATAATTTACTTTGAGGCCAATACGGGCAGTGTAGACTCAGTGGGTGTACTCTGGGAAGTTTTTAAAGTAGTGGTGAGGGGGGCAGCCATATCTAAGTCCAAGGGGCTACAGGGTGGGATCCTGGTGGAACTACAAGAGGCAGAAACGGAGCTAGAAAAGGCGTTGAAAAGAGGGGGCAGCACCAAAGATGACAATGAGGAAATACTTAGGCTGCAGCGGAAATGTGCGGGACTCTGGGAAAGGCTGTGCAACCTAAATTACAAGAAATACATAGAGAGACAGCACACAGGGGGGGGACAAACCAGGAAGAGTTTTGGCATGGCTATACAAAAGCGAGATCCCCAGATCAGTAATCAGGACGATAGCGAGAGAAGATGGATGCGCATAATAGACACCCAAGAGGGAGTGAACCAAGAATTTGTAGATTACTATTGCATCCTGTATGGGGACGCGGAGGAATGTGATAACAAGGAAATAAGCGAAACCTTGAGGACATAGGATTGCCGCAGATTGGCGCTGAGGAGCGAGAGGAGCTACATTCTCCAATCACTCTAGAGCAGCGGTATTCAAACTATGGGGCGCGACCCCCCACGGGTGGATATTCATTTCTTTAGTCACAGACTGGGCCTCATTACAACTATGGCGGTACGGTAACAACGGCCGCACCGTTGCTACCGTACGGCCATAGTAAGAGTTCTGCTTGCGGGTGCCTGACAGCCAGCCAGGTCTGACCTGGCAGGCCGTGTGGCACCTGCGAGCACAGCTCGTTGGATGCACCGGCACTGTTATTAACGGTGCCGGTACATCTGCGCTCCCCATTCTCATTGAGCCGTATGGGGCTCAATGGGAATGGGGATCTACCGGTACCGGCACCCGCAAAAGGGCAATTAACAGGTCCGCCTAACTCGGCATGACCCGGTAATTGCCCATTTGCAGGTGCCGGACCCGGATGCAACTCCGGCGGCAGCCGTGCTGGTTTTACTGGCACAGCTACCGCCAGGGTTGTAATGAGGCCCACTGTTTCCATAGTACCCAAGGGGGTGCTTTGTGTTAAAATGTAAGTAAATTGTGATATATTCAGCAACAATGGTCAAAATTATTAACTGCATAGTTAAGTAACTCATCAAACTGGTCCACATTGGCCAAAATGGTGGCCCATTTTGACTGGCCCACGCTAGCATTTTACATTTTTGGTACAGGTATTGCCCTATAGGCCAGTCCGAGCCTGGCGGCTCATCCATAATAGTGAGGGGGCGCCCACCCAGTGGCCCCTCACCCATTATGGAGTAGCTAAGGAGCCAGACCAGTGAAACAGTGAGCACTCCCTCTGACGGAGTGCTCCTGGTCTGGCTGAACTGTCAAAGGGAAACACTGTTTCCTTTTGACAGTTCAGTTTAGTTCCCCAGCCGCACATGCTCACTGAACCATGCAAGTGCTGGGGCATTTTGCTTCGCCAGCATTGCATAGCTCATTGGAAATGCTGGCTGGGGTACTGCATGTCTGTATGTCCGAGGCGGAGCTCCTGCGCCTCCTCGCACATACGGACAGAGCAGCCTGGAGCAGGGCATTTTAGCACCCACACGCAGGCCAATGCAGATGCTACGTTTATGTTCATTGTTTTTATTTAAACATGTGTATGGATGCGTGTATGCTTATGTTATGAATGAGTGTATGGTGATGGATGCTCGTGTGTATGGCAGAGTGATTGCTGTATGAATGTGCAGCGCCTTGCATACACACATAATCATGTTGATTATGTTAGGCCCAGTGGGGCCCACGGGACAGGGATGGTATCTTTTTACTGGACATCTATAATAGATGTCCAGTAAAAAATGTCATGCTTGCCCCCTGGGCCCCCCCAGCACCAATTGCAAAGTGTTTGGCTATTTACCCATTTTTTTGTTAAAAGTATGCTCTACAATGCAACATTTTAACCCATTATTTAAAAAGGATTCACAGGGGGAACCCCCCCACCCCCGAACCTTCCTTTATTGGTTCGGGCTCCCTCACTATGCTTGATCGCTATTGCATTTTCGAGGGAAATAGTTATGCCCCTCCACTTAAAAAAAATCACCAGCCGCCACTGGCCCTCAGACTGTGTTGTGAACGGAATGGGGGGAACCCAGGGACTATGGGGGGAGCACAATGGGCGGGAACCATGGGATAGTGGGGAGAGCCCAGGGTGTGTGATGGGGTGGGGTGAGACCAGGGACTGGGTAGAAGTGGGATGAGGGAGCCCAGTGACTGTGATGGGAGCAGGTGACGGCGCGCAATATATACCGTCCATTTGGCATTTCTGGGGGGTCCTGACCTGCCCAAATTTTGCTCAGGGGGGCCCCGGTCAAATAAGTTTGAAGACCACTGCTCTAGAGGAACTAGAAGAAGTGGTGAGACAGCTACCCACCAGCAAGACCCCAGGGTCTGACGGACTCCCCAGCGAATTTTATAAGATGTATAAGAACGAGGTGCTCCCCCCGCTCTTGGAGATGCTCAATGAAGCATATGAAATTGGAAGGTTACCAGAGTCCCTGAGTAAGGCGATCATCATTCCGCTCCCCAAACCTAATAAACCAGGCTGTGAGTGTGGCTCCTACAGACCTCTGTCGATGTTGAACCAAGATAGTAAAATACTGACGGCGGCCCTGGCAAATAGAATGAGAAAAGTTGTCAGCCAAATAATACACCCCGACCAAACTGGTTATGTCCCCAAAAGGAACATATCTAATAATCTTCGGCGACTCCACCGAGTCATCGAATATGCTGAAGAGGACACGGGTGAGATGGCAATAGTGTCGCTGGATGCCATCAAGGCTTTTGATTCGGTTAAGTGGCCATGGCTCATGGCAGCTTTGACAAGATATGGAAAAGGGCCGGGCTATCTCAAATGGGCCAAATTACTATATAGTTCCCCGCTGTCCAGAGTGAAGACAGGGGCAGTCATATCAGAGAGGTGGCAACTCAGCAGAGGCACCAGACAGGGATGCTCGTGGTCCCCCATGCTGTACATACTGGCCCTATAGCCTTTGTCAATATACCTAAGACAGCAGTATGACACAGTAGGAATCACCATAAGGGGGGAGCCGTACTTAATTTCTTTGCATGCTGACGACATGCTGTTGTATCTGCCCTACCCTGAAGAAAACCCCCAGTATATCCTGGAGGTGATGGAGCGATTTGCAAAGCTCTCAGGTATAGCTGTGAATCCCAAAAAATCTTGTGTATTTCCACTAGGCAGGTACAAAGGGATACCGCTGTAGCGGCTACCGACCCTTCAGATACCATGGGAGGTTGGCACGTTTCGCTATCTTGGGATGGATATATACCATACATTGTAGGCAGAGCACCAAAATAACACAGAGAAGGCTATCCGACAGATTGAAAATAGTATGAGGTTTTGGGTGAAACTTCCCCTAGCGATGATAGGAAGAGGGGCAATGCTTAAAATGGTGGTCCTGCCAAGACTGTTGCACTACTTTGGGAACATCCCATACTTGATACCGAGGAGATTCTTTGCCAGATTGAGTAGCATATGCAGGGACTTTCTCTGGCAGGGGACAAGAAATAGGGTGGCCCTTTGGAAGCTGCAAAACCCACATGAAAAAGGGGGTATAACAATACCGAACTATGAGCTTTACTATATAGCAAGCCAACTTCAATATGTAGCTAAATGGTTATCTGAGGAGCCGACCTCTGAATCCAGGGTGTTCCAATTGGATTGCGCCCCATTCTTTTTGAGAGAAATGATGTGGTTGCCGAAATCCGATATGGAGGTGCGTCCTAGGATGATGGTACTTGAGTGGGAGATATGGCGGAGAGCCTGTCAGATAATGGGTAGCCCGACCCCGTGCTCCCCGCAGATGCCATTGGTCGCTTTGGCAGGAAGAGAGAGGCAATTAAGATTAACGATTTGGAAGCACTGGGAGCCAGTGGGGATAGTAACGATGGGCAACATGTGGCAAGAAGGGAGCATAAGGGATTTTGAGGGGCTGGTGGAGGAAACGGGGTTACATGCGGGACAGTATATCACATATCACAGGGTGGTGCGGAGGATAAAAGAGACGTGGCCCGAAGACATATTAGCAGATGAACCAGATGCAGCCATAGACACAATATGTGACATAGCAGAAGGGGGGCGTGAAATATCGAGATTATATGAGCTGATACTGACTAAAGTGGGGAGAGAAGTGATACAATTTAGACAAGATTGGGAAGAGGAAGCTGGGGTCCCAATGACTGATGGGATGTGAGAGCGCGCCCAGGGATATCACAAAAAAGTGTCAAGAAATGCGAGATTACAGCAGATACAATTATATATCACCCATGGGGCTTATATGACGCCCCAACGAATAGCCAAGTGTAAAAATGCAGGGCGACAATCTTGCCCCAAATGTGATGAGGAAAATGCTGGTATGGTACACATGTTTTGGTCATGCCCAATAATAGGACGTTTTTGGGGAGAAATAGCGCGCAGGATGGTGGATAAAGGGATTAACATGGAAGTGGATGCAGTATGGGCATGTTTGTTGGGGGGGTTCCCTAGACCACATAAGCTAATGCACGTGAGCAAACTGAAAGACCTGGCGTATACATTAGCTAAGGAGAAAATTGCAATGGGATGGAAAGCATGCCACAGCCCGAGGATAGAAGCGTGGTGGAGGGACCTACATAAATGGGCAGAGGCGGAAACCATAGTATGGCAAGAAGCGAGTAGCGTTGAAGGGGAGGAGGAAGCAGGAAATGTATTGGCTTGGAAACAATTAATTGCTGAATTATTTGGGCCCACGTATGGTGGAGCAAGTGACCGGTGTCCAATGGAAACCATAGATGAAGAATCCCTATTGCGTGAAGTAGAAGCAGAACAAGAAGACACTGCCTTTCACATCAAGAGCTCACCCCACAAGAAGCACAGGAGTTACTCAAGTATTTATCACAAATATCCCCTTAGACAGCATTTTCAAAGCAGCTACATGGAGCTCAGTACACACTTTCACTCAGCACTTACTGCATTGACACTCATTCCAAAGCATATACACAGGTGGGACAATTGGTTTGGTTCTAAAACATCTATTTGCCGCTGAACCTTCTCACAACCCACCACCTTCTCCTAACACTGCTCGCTAATCTATGCATAGCATGTGGCCTTAGTAGATTCCACAAGCCTCAGAAGGATACATTACTCACCGTAATCCTATTTCTGATGCTTGTATCTGCTTAGATTCACATGCGCCCACCCTTCCTCCCCTGAGAGAAGGTGCATAGATGTTATATGAGCTTCTCTGATATTTATCTGCTTGGACACACCTGTACTCACGTTGCACTTCATGCTACCTCATGTCAGAAACAAAATCTGAGGGACCTCGACGCGTAAAGGACCATGGGCACATTGGACTTCACACTAGGGATAGTATTACTGGCAGGCCCTGTCGATGTCCCTTTTTGAGTTTCAAAAACAACTGTAATACTCTGCAGCTTCCAATAGATGTCGGCCTATGCATAGCATGTGATCTAAGCAGATACAAGCATCAGAAATATGTTTACACACACACACATACACATATTGTATGGGTTACCAGGCATTTGGTCGAAAACCAAATGATCGAATGCCATTTGGTCGAAAAAATAGTCGATTTTTTTTTTTTATGGGTGGGGTGGGTATTTCCCACCCCAACCACCCCTTTTCTTTATTATTATTTTTTTTTTACCGACCGAAACGAAAAAAAAATTATATAAATAAATAAAAAAAATCGACCTTTTTTTTCCGACCAATTGGTATTCGACCAAATGGTCATTCGATCTTTTATTTTCGACCAAATGACTGGACAGCGTTGTATGCGCCTATTAAATACATATATGCACATACCTATAGATATATGCATACACATACATTGTGTGTGTGTGTATATATATTATAAATGTATAAAAATATATATTTACATAAAATGTTCAGGTCAAATTTGGGAAGCTTGTCCAGGCCTATTTGGGAAGTCAGTGGGTAACATTCACGTTATATGTTTGCAAAAGACTTTACCTCCTGAAATGGCCCACCAGTTTTACTAGCACATGAGTCTTCAGAAGACCGATCCGTTGTGGAACCCTTGTTACTGGTCAGACACTTTTACTCAAAGGCTGTTCACCCAATGCACCTGATATCGTTTTTTGTCTGGACGAGGTAATTTTGTTCAGATGGGATCCTAAGATCCTCCTCCCTCCCCGTGATATGCTGGGTGCCTCAGGGATCATTTTTCTCCCACATTAAATTTACTATGTACATAGAGGCACTGGAAGATGTACTGACGCAGGGTGGGGAGGGGTGAGGTTCACCACCAATATAATGATGATACACATCTTTATTTGAACGTGTCATGTACTCCATATATATGCACTGCCTGGGGGATTGCCTTGCCTGCATTGATGCTTGTATGGCTTCTGTGTCCCTAAAATCAGACGTTCAAAAGACTGACCTCCTGATTTCATCTGGAAAGAAAGAGGAACATAATTAGAATCGGTTGCATGCATTGTTAAGATCCTTGGTACCAAAATTATCAGATGTATCTCTAATCTGGATTCCCAATTAACTTTTAAAAGTCATGTGGAGACTGCTGCTTTTTTCAGTTTAATTTATTGAAGAAGTAAAACCATTTCTGCCACTAGTTACATTTCAGGCAGTTGTACAGGCATTAGTTACTGCCCATATTTATGGGCTAAATGCTCTTTTGATTCGGGTGGGGGATGTCCAAAATCTATTTTACTACCCTTGCAAACCGTATTTGATGATGCAGCTAAATTGGTAAGTTGGAAGGGAAGAGAACATTCAATCATGTCTCTCCCATTTTAGCATCCTTCCCCTGGTTCAAACCGGAATCACATATTCTCTTCTTTGTAGCATCTATAAAGCCATCTAGTTGGAAAGCCTGCATATCTGGCCGAAAAGCTTCAGATCTCTGGTCGAATGAGCGTGACATGTTCGGTTAATATTTTAAGACAGGAGATCCCAAATGCTAAAAGGGAAAAGATTCAGAAACAAGGAGGTTTCCTATTACACACCTATTTTGTGAAACTCATTACAAGTAGCTTTTTTGCCTTTGGTCCATCCCTTTTATCTTTTATAAACGAATTCAAAACCTTCCTATTTTATATTAGGCAATCATTTCTGATTTTGTATATTTTCTTTTAGGCATGGATAAACTGTTCTGGAGATAATTTTATGATTAGTTAAATAATGTATTTAATCACTGTTAGGGGATGTTACAATAACGTTAGGGTAATACTTAAATTGTGATGAATGTGCAATATAATTAGACTGTGAATGTTGTATCTTGTTTGGCAGTCTGTTACATTACGGATTAAGTTTGTTAACTTAAAACGACTATATAAATAAATAAATATCCCCCATTCGAAAGATTTTGTTGATAAGGTGACACTTAAAAGAAAAATAAGAAACCACCATTATGAAATCCCTTATACACCACCTCCTCACAGCCAGAAATTGCCTTGAGAATATTATTTTTTGAAGAGCTTCTCTTTGGAAGGATCTCATTCATTAATGGCTTCATTCATGAGTTATTCAGCTCCGGGTATCCCTCACTAAAGCATGTGCTGCTCCCATGCATAACTCCTTCAGAAAACAAAATGTTCCAACTCTACGGCCTCCATCTCCCGATGGGATCAACTCAATTGTCATTAATGTATAGTACATTTTCCTGCCTGGCTCTCAGGGTGTTGCTCTCTTGTGTGTTTCAGAGAGAGATGTCAGCCGGACAGACCGTAACAACAAGTTCTTCGAGGGGAGTGACAACCCTGGCCTGGTGCTCTTGAACGATGTGCTGATGACATACTGCATGTACAACTTTGATCTCGGTAATGAGCTGCGTCTCTTCTGTGTGAGAGCGACAACAGTCAGTAGATCCTTCCCTTTGAGTGATCAGCCAGTACACCCTTCCCTTTGATGGCCTTCAGCAACTGTGCCATTTTCTGGGAGGAACACCTTAATGTCTACCCAAATTAGAAAGGCAATATTGAGACTACCCTCTCCTGTGACATATACCAGCTAACAACTCTCCCCAGTATGTTATCTGCTTGAGACACCGCCCTGCATGTTCTCTTCTTGAGATACAGTACAGTATCCGCTTTAATGCACAGGCCACTTCTGGTCCCTTCCAACAGAGTGCAGTATGCTCTTAAGATATTGGCAAATATTCCCAGAGGCGCACCCTTAGCTATCCTTTCCTCTGAGCGAGGGCAGCACATTTGCCCTGAGAAAATCACCCAGTACGCCCTGAATCTGCTGCTGCTAGTATATTATGACACACCTGCCAGTGTGCAGTGAGTGAGACAGGATCATCTGAGGCAGCAAACATGGTGCCTTGAGTCACAACTCTGTATGCCATGCACCACATAAAGTATTCCCTGAGCTAGACAACAGCATGGGCCCTTTTAGACCGGTGCAGTTTTTGCAATGCTTTGTTCCTTTTCCCCTGCAGGTTATGTTCAAGGCCTCAGCGACCTTCTCGCCCCCATACTGTACGTCACACAAAATGAAGTGGACGCCTTCTGGTGTTTTACTGGATTCATGGCACTAGTGGTAAGTCCTCGAAGTGTGCACAAAGTGAATGTGTGCCAGGGAGACGATATTTTTAGGTTTGTTAGAGAGGCACGCACAGAATGGCTACCAATAAAGTCATTGTGGAGGCTGAGTGACTTCCACTACAAGTAAAGTGGCATTGAATGATTGTCTTTCCTGGTAGTGGCTTTGAGTAAGTGCTTGCAATGATAGAGGGCCATCAAGCACCTATGCTGGGTTAATGCATGTACTGGTGAGGGTAACATACTTAATGCCTGTCCAGACCGTTAAAGGTCAGTGAGGTTACTACTTATCAGGCTCTCTGCCTCTTTGAAAGACAACGATACAATTCTTTTTCAACATTGACTTAGCAACCATTGCGTCTGTGGAGAAAGGGATCACTCTTGTAAAAATGTATTTGTACCAAAAATGAGCCTTCCAATTGGTTTTGGGAGGGAGATGTTTTACAGTGAATCTTTCCCACTTTGTTTTATTTTCAAAATAAAAATAAGGATTGTGGATGAGGCTTCAGCATATTACCAACGATCACTAAAAGATTTGACTAATAACTGCAGCTTTTCAACTCTGAAGTCCAGTAAGGCAGTATATGACTACATTTCTTGTATAATGCTGTTGTGCACTGCTGTCTGGACCATGTCTCTTTTTGTCCTTCTTTCTCTTTCCATGTATCAAGCTGGCCTTTATCCCTCTGGTCTTGCCTCCTTCTCCTGATTTATTTTCACTATTTTCAACTGATAGACTAAATAAGCTTCACTGGATTCAGCTTTCCTCCACTTGCTGTCTTCTGTGCAGTTATCTAGTGGATTGGATTATACTGGGGTTGAGCAAATAGCGATAATACTAGAATTACACAAACTCGGGTATTTGTGTGTTGTGAAAGGAAGCGCCCCCAAGTTAGCACGATCCTCCCCGCAATGGGAGACAATAATGGACACTCCCGTAATGGGAATAAGGCCGAGACAGAGTGCGGGTGAGCGTAAGTGGGAGTTTATCAAAAGAATATGGCATGCAAAGAACTCTGCAACCTCCGAGAGCGCTCTGTCTGACAATAGCAAAGACAGGCGTATTTCTAGTACAAAAAACGTCATCAGAACCTACACACTATAGGGGGCACAAGTTAATTGGGATTGGGTGGCGTCGACTAACTATAGGTGTTGCTGCAGCTTGGTTGGTCCGGGTGGGAGGACGTCACTGGTCAGCCTCGTGGGTAGGGTTGGGCCTGGCAGGCCGGCTTGAGGTCATCCGGGCGGTGTTGGTATGCTGGGGCAGCCTGTGACAAAGATGAATACCTTTCCTGACTCGTTTGCCCTAGGCCATGCACACTGCAGTTATTCAAGAAACGACATTTAAGTTCATCAATAAATCGCTCAGCAGTTTATCTTATAAAATAAATGCAACACATGAGGAATGCACCTCGTGAGAGGTCTGGTAGTTGTCGGTTGGGGTGAGATTTACCTGTGTCCTATTGACCGGTATTTTAGGTCGAGGGGCTGGGCTCTGGGGCCTGGGCCGAATGATACATGTTTGTCTGCTGATTATATAAATGGGTCTCTGTGTCTTGTCCTAGCCTTGCACGGGGTCATGATTCTTGGGGTGGTCTAGGGGGGGTTATGGGATTTACGAGAGGGTGCTGGTAGATCTGTGGATTCAGACGTGGGTTTATTACCGTGCTGTAAATAACACAGGTGGCGGGCTGTGGCCTTGGGTGCGGTACTGGGGCCTCTGACTCTCTGAAGCGGCTCCAGCTTGGTTGGGGGAGGTGAGGGAGCGCGGCACATGCCTTAGCTTCTTTATCTGGCAGGCTTCGTAGGGTGGGAGGGAGAATGGCCTTGCATATATTCACAAAGGTTTTTTCCTCGTGCGTTGCTGACTTTTGAATGCAGAACTTTTATAATGTTTTGCCTTATTTTGATCTTATTTAAACACACATCTATATTTCGACTTCGTTACACATTTCTTTAATACAGTCGATTCGAGTACCTTTTCATTACATGGTATTATATGTACTGCAGTGTTTAAGTATCTATATACATTCGACGGTACATGAGGTAGAACTATATTATGGACCACAGAGATTGACGGTTGCCACTATGGGTGACTTAAGACGATATATAGGGGTTCATGTGTCTACATATGACTTAAAGACACTCTCTCTGTGATCTAGCAGCATTAGTACAGTCACAATGTGAAGTCATATAAACATTTCACTTTTATGGCTAATTCATAGTTGGCAGATTCTGTTTAAGAAGAGCAGTTCACTAATATCACTACTTGAATTCATTTCTGCGTCGCCCTGGCCTCGCGGACCAGGTCACACGGGATGCAGTATTACATTGTGAACGACGAAATGTTACAGTGTTAGCATCTCGGGTTAGCTCATACCCGGCCTTCTCATGGGAACGCGCTCGCAGCGGATCTACCATGGTGCTGCGGCGGCAGGGATGCTTGGAAAGCCCTCCAAAGGTGGGGGCCGCGCTACAGTGTGCTGAACTCACGCCATCTTTGCTAAACAGGATGGCTTCTAGGCCTAACTGAATTTTTGTATATGCAGGAAACGGATACGTGTGGGCAATGTCGTCGGCGGGTGAACCCTCCTCCACCTGGGCCCGGGTGGCATGAGGGGACGCCCACCGAGTCATGGTCCTCACCTGGGGAGAAGGCTGCAGGTGAGGAGGGCCTCGCGGCCAGTCCTCCCCTACATTTCCCCCCTTTCGTTACTAAAGTAACGAATTCTTTAGCTCTTCCAATCTTCTACATTCTTGTTCCTCTATCACTGCGTCATCCCATGCAGGTGTTCCTTTTCTAGGCATCCATGCCCTACATACCCCCCTCAAGCTCTCACCTCTTCTAGCATACTCGTCTGGTGTACATGTTAGATATATACAGTCACCAGTTTCTTCCAAGTCTACCCAGACCTCCTCATACCATTCCAGTTCCACATCTCGGGGTTCTTTGATAGTGGTGTGCCATAGTTTGTCTACTATGTACTTATCACGGTACATAGGCACTAACTGGTACCTGGGAGTGTTATCTGCTCCTGTCTGTACATGTACTTCTTGTGTCGCCCTCATTGTACCACCAGAGTTGCCCATTGTCACCATCATCATTGCGCCGTTAGGGACAGCATTTGCACAACATCGGAGGCCCACCTGGCACAGGCAGAACGCCACGAGGAGAAACACCGCAGCTGGTACCAGAAATTTAATTGTCATTCCAAGCCAAGAGGGAACCCAGGAGAAGATATTGTCGAACCACGTGCTGGCTTCTGCTCCACCTTCCATCTTCATCTTCTCTCCCAGATTGTGTACTGCTTCGATCACGTGGGATAAGGAGCCATTCTCCGCGTCTTCAGAAGGTACGAAAGTGCAGCAGGCACTTCCTATTTTTCGGCAAACACCTCCGTCCATCGCAGTCAACAGGTCCAGAACATACCTGTTCTGCATGGTCATCAGACGTAGAGCTCGCAGTTCTACTTTTATTATGTTGAACCCTTCTTCAGTGTCATTGGCTAACTGAATTAGTTCCCACCGTGTTATCTGGAGCCATTTTGCATTTGCCCTTGCTTGGACACTTGAGATCAGCGAGGCAAAGAATGTTTCTACAGAGCTGAACAGTCGGTACCTGTCTGGGATCTGTGCCAATAAATCGGATGAAGCTTGGGATATGTAATTTGATGCCCGTCTGTTCCGTGATAGCTCTTCTCCCTTCCCTCCGGAGGACAGGACATAGAGGTGTGATTTTGCAGTAGGAGGAATCACACCCTGGGGCATGTTCTCTGGCGTCCTTTTATTTTCATCAACGTGGCTTTCTGGAATCACCATTAGGGCCGAGTGCAGTGTGGCCATCGAGCAGCTGCCGCTCCATGCCTGGGGAAGGTGCAAGTAGGCCTGGTTCCCACATACCCAGTATGTGTCCATTAATGCGGCTGTTCCTTTTCTCATGTCTGGGATGGTGAGAGTCTTGTTGCAGCTTTTATTCGTCCCTATTGCCACTTTTCCTTCTCCCTTAAAACATAGTTCGTTCTTGATCTCACTTTGTAGTTTGAAGGGTTTCTCCATTGCTGTTACCCATGTCAGTTTGGAAATGTGCTCCTTCCATACTGGTGTGCATGTTTCTTCTATCCATCGCATCCTGGCTGGTTGGACACCTCTCAGTGCTTCCGCTTTGCACAGTACTTCTTCATCTTTCCATTTGTTTTCAGAAAATAGTGTCCCTTGTATCGCAAAAAATGGTTCTTTGAGACATACCACTCCAGCTGCTTTTGGATAGCACGTTTTTTCCGTCTGTATAATCTTGAAGGTGACGTCGTGTGCCTGGAAGGTGTTTTTTATTCGGCATAGCGTGAGATGGAGACGACACTGGGCATCTACAATGGGCAATTCTCTGGGCAACAACACTTTAGGTGTGCCTGATGCATGGGGAATAAGCGAGCAGACATAACAGCTCTCATTTGTCGTTTGTTTTGCTGTGGCACTCATATCAGCATACCATTTATTTGCTTGGTGGGGGTGCCGGGGGTCTTCCATTTTGTCTAAGCCTAACCCATAGTACTCATCATACCCCCTCCGGCTTGTCTCTCTTCTCCGCCTACTATCCTTGCTTCTCCTACGTCTGCTTTTGGTAAATGAAAAAATGGGCCCCCCTTCCTCCTCCCCACCCCCCTTGTCAAACTTCTGATATGTTTCCTTAGGTTCTGTCATAGTTATAACATTCCCATCTTCCTCAATAAACAACAAATCACTTTCTTCTAATGGGGTGGGGAGGGTCGTGGGGCTGCTATACATTTCAGGTGTGGACATTGTGTTGTTTTCCATCTCTGTTCGTATACCTCTTGAGTTTGACAGGGCGACAGTTGGTGGTTTAGTGTAGTAACCCCATACAAAGTGTGATCCATCCCATACTAAAAAATCACCTTCTTTTATATTTACACTTGTGGTTGTATTGCTCTCAGGAGCTCGGGTGATGTTACTCCTCCCTCCCCCCTCGGTCATCTCGATAGAGATGAACGCTATAAACCAATACGTCACCAGGCAAAATATTGATAGGAAGAATACAATAACACAAATTGACAATCCGCATTCGTATGAATATGTAAGTCTATCTATCAACACTTCTCTAATCCTAACAAATCTATTAGTTGCAGGCTGCCCATTAGATGCCATGGTAATTCCTGTTTGGGATACAAAAGTGCATTAAGTACAGACATGTAAACATTTCTCGGACGTTATTAACTTTTTTTTTTTTTTTTTTTTCATAACGCATGGACGTGGGTAGGGGAAGGGTTTGTTTCCACAGACAAGGGTATTTGCAATCAATACGTTTAGATCATTGTATAATATATATAAAATCTTCTTCAAAAGAAAGAAAAATTTCAAGAAATGAGAGAACAAAAACATTAAAATTGAGAAAAAAAAAAAAGGTTTTTCTTTTTCCGTACGAATGCCATGTCATCAGTTGCATTCATTGTCAATCGCTGCACATACACAAAATCACCTTCACTCATTCTCCATAACACCACTGTCTGCTGTTGCCTGTGCCTCGTCCTGCACCTCACCTTCCACGGCGCTATAGGCTCTGCGTACGTCTGTCAAATGCACCCAGTATCTTAGGCCCTTCACCTTTACTGCTGAGGGCGTGCAAAACACTACCTCATAAGGGCCATGGAAACGTGGCGCATTCCACCTTCGCACAAAACTTCTGACATATATAAAGTCACCTGGCATTAACTGTAATTGTTTGTCAGGCAGTGGTACCCGTTCTGTTGTATTCCCCTCCTCTCTTGTAGAGGGGGGGGCGAGTTGCTTCGCTATTATGCGCGCTGCCCGTGTTAGTTTTTTCAAGTACTCTGTGAACTCCTCTCCCAATATTGCTGCGCTTCTGTGTGCATCAGAACGTTCACGGAGAGGCGAGTGCGCTGTGTGCATTCTCCTTCCCGTGACGATCTCATGCGGGGACAAATGGTGGTCTTTACTTGGCTGATTGCGCAATTCGAACAGGGCCAAAGGTAGGCAGTACATCCAGTTCTTTTTAAGGGAAAAACACAGTTTTGACAATCTGCTTTTTAACAGGCCGTTCATCTTTTCCACTACGCCATTACTTTGAGGGTGATAAATCGAGCATAATTTGTGCTTTATCCCCAATAACGTAGTGACTTCTTTGATTAGTTCATTAACAAAATGTGTGCCGTTGTCTGAGCCAATGACTTCGCAAATTCCCCAGCGCGGGAATACTTCCCGTACTAGGAACTTCGCGGCGCCCTTCGCATCAGGGCGCGCACAGGGACCTGCCTCCACCCACCTTGAAAATGGACATACAACCACAATCATGTAACGAGCCCCATTGCATCTTTCTCCCATGTCTACATAATCAATGTGGAGCTCTCTGAATGGGCCATTTGGTTTTGGTATCGTACCTCTCAGTGTGCGCAATGTCATACCTGAGTTGTAAATTTGACATGTCGTGCATTCCAGAGCCAGCCTTGTGATGTGTTCCTGGAGGCAAGGTGCAAACCAATCTTCTTGTATCTCCGCCATTATGTGTTGTTTTGCATTGTGTGCGGGAAAGTGTAGTTGTTGAAATGCTATTTCTAACAATGTAACTGGCATCACGGCTTTTCCTGAGCTTTCTTGTCGCCACAATAAATCTGTCGGCGATTTGCTGCATCCCCTCTTAGTCCACAGCAATTTTTCTTCTGCACTAGCTCCCTCTTGCAGCTCTATTATTTCCTGTGTGGGCATCATGTTGTATCCTGTGGGGACCTCTTGGCTTGTTGTGTGGTGTAACATGTACTCTCCTACCTCACCTTTCTGAAAATATGAAGCTTCTTTGGCGGCGGCGTCTGCTGCCGCGTTCCCTAAAGATATAAGATCTGTATTTGTAGTGTGGGCTTGGCATTTTACGATGGCCACTGCCGTTGGTTCTTGCAGGGCCTCAATCAGTTCTTTCAATAATTCTGCATGCTGAACCGGTGTTCCATCCGCTCGTCGAAACCCTCTCCGCCCCCACCGTGCCAGCCCTCCGTGTACTGTTGTTGTCATGTATGCTGAGTCTGTATATATTGTCACTGCGCATCCCTTAGCTGCATGCAATGCTTCTATTAGTGCTATTAGTTCGGCTGCTTGGGCTGAATAGTGTGATGGGAGGCGGTGTTGCACTAGTGTTTCGTATTCATCTTCCTCTAATCGTACCACTGCCATACCCACATGTTTCTCTCCTGTCTCCATGTCTATTGAGGCTGACCCGTCCACGAAATACACCTCTCCTTCGTTTAGGGCATTCTCAAAAACCACCTGGTCCTGACCTTCGTCACCTGTGTATGTTGCACAGTTGTGGTTCTGCATGTCTTCTATGGTGCACGCCTCTGTGATGAATGTGGCTGGGTTCACGGTTTTGCATCTTACTATATGGATGTTTGCACTGGACAATATTATTTCATATGCTGTGGCGCGTTGTGTTGTCAATGTGCTCTTTGATCGCTCTAATATTGCAAAGAGTGAGTGTTCCACAAATAGTGTCACAGGACAGCCCATTACTATCGTGGCACTTTTTTCAATGGCGAACGCGGCTGCAGCTAGTGATTGCTCGCACGCGAAATGACCTTGCATTACTGCGTCTAAAGTGCCACTATAGTAAGCCAGTGGCTTGTGCCCTAACGATGTCTTTTGTGTCAGCACTGCTGTCATCAGTGTTCCTTTGCAGTGCGAAAATAGGAAGAATTCGCGGCCATAATCTGGATTTGCCAGTACTGGAGCGCTTGATATCAGCTCTTTCAGTGAGTTAAATGATGTGTTCATTTCTTCTGTCCATTCTATGTGTTTGTTTTCCTGCTGGGCTTCTTTGAGTGCCTGTAATAAGGGCCTTGTGTATGCTGCATAATCCAATATCCATGCTCGGCAGTAGTTGCACATACCCAGGAATTTCTGCATCTCTTTTACTGTTTTGGGCTCCCCAACTGCTCTAATCGCCTGTGCCCTGTCTGCTATGATCCGCTTGCCATCCTTTGATATCAGCTGCCCCAAATATAAGACCTCTGTCAGGCAGTATTGTAACTTACCCTTGTCCACTTTGTACCCTTTATTGGCCAATAATATCAGGAGTGTTATTGAATCCTTTCTACACTCTTCCTCAGTTCGTGCACAAACCAATAAATCATCAACGTACTGAATCACCGTGCTTTCTACAGACAAGTTCCCCAGATCTTCATGTAGTATCCTGTTCAATATGCTTGGGCTCTCGCAATATCCTTGTGGTAGTCTGCAATGTTCGAACCTCCTCCCCCCTAGTGTAAACGCTGTTAAGTACCTGCTCTCTTCTGCTAAAGGAATCGAGAAAAATGCATTTTTCAAGTCAATGACCGTGAAGTGGGACGCTGTTTTTGGAATATTGCATAGTATTGTCGCCGGGTTCGGCACTAAAGGGAACTCCTTTTTAATCACATCATTGAGTGGGCGCAAATCTTGTATCATCCTCCAGGAACCTCCCTTCGCCTTTTTAATCGGGTAAATGCATGTGTTACATGGGGAGTTTGAGGGCACTATTATTCCTTGCGCTAGCAGTGCATCTATTGTCTCTCTGATCCCTTCTTCTGCTTCGCGTGACAATGGATATTGTTTTACCCGGGGTAAAATTGCTCCCTGTTTCAGTTTTATTACCACAGGCTGAACCCCATGTAATAACCCCACATCATGGGGGCCATTTGTCCATATGTTAGTGGGTACCAACCTCATGTCGTCATCAAAAAATGCATGTGGTGCTCCTACTACTGCCATTAATTCAACTTGAGTTTTTCTGGCTGTAACTACAATGTCGCACGGCATTGCTAGTTCCATCACTATTTCGCCATCTTTCTCAGTGTCGGAAAATAGCTCCTTGTCCGATAGCTCCCGCAGTGGGATATTTGCATTTGTACACAGTACTGTCCGCCACTCGCATCCTTCCATGTCAATGCCAATCACACATATTCTGTTTGCTGACACGTGTACTGCGTGTAAATCCAACGATAGCACTGACCCGGGAGTTGTGTCGGGGCTCACTATGGGGCGGAAAAGGAATTCGGCTGGGATCCTCCAATCCATCCTTTTTAGTTCTGGTACTATAAGAGCCAATGTTCTCATGCCCTCAATAAACATCTCCTCGTTTCTTGGTAACCCTCTGATCTCCTGCATGATTGTGTGGCCATGTATTACTGCCATTATGCGGAGGGGACATATGCCAGGTGTTGAACATACGATACCACTTTTTGTGAATGATATGGTCATATTTAGTTTGCTTAAGAGATCCCTCCCCAGCAAATTAATGGGAGAGCGTTCATAATACAGTAAGGGTGCTTTCACTGTTTTACCCCCCACTGTCACATCCAATGCCTCTGTGTAAGGAACTTCAATTACAGCCCCAGAGAACCCCTGCGTCTCTAAAGTTTTATTAGATAACGGGAACCGGCCCTCTTTAATACATGATTTTTCCGCTCCCGAATCCACCATGAATATGAATTGCTTGTCTCCTATCTGCGCTCCTACCAATGGTTCCTCTGATGCATTGTGGGTCGTAGATAGTACCGGACACGCAAGTGCTCTCTGTGGGCTGTCCTATGCGGGGTGTCTCATTGCCCCCCCTTGATCAAAAATGTTCCCCGAAACTACTGACACGCCGCTATAAGGTGCGGGGGCAGGCGCTCCATTAGCTACTGTGGCGAAAGTGTTACCTGGCGTGTATTGTATATTGTCATTACTCTGTGGGTGGTTTTGTGTTCTGTACTGATGTCCGTGTAGTTGTGCGTTACTTCTTTGTCCTGCATTTTCTGGTTGCTGGTATTGTCCCATGGGGAGGCCGTATGGGCTTCCTGGGTGGGGGTGACCGTACTGCTCTGTCTCCTGAAACCCGTTGTTTTGTCTGCTTCGGCACTCCCTTGAGTAATGTCCCCATCTCCCACAATTCCAGCAGCTCCCCTGTGGACCTCTAGGACCCTGCCACCCATTTCCTCCCATTCCTCCATACCCTTGTCCTCCTCTTCGGCCCCTGTACCCACCTCTTCCCCCTCGTGGGGCCCACTCTTGCCACGCTAGACCTCCGTTCTGCTCTTGCTCGTTCCACTGTCGCTGGCCTTGTCCGGCCCAATTAGCTGCAATTCTCCCTTGTATTGCTATCTGCCCCTCCTCCCCTTCGTCTCCCTCCCTCATGAGTGGGAGCCCTGCTACCGCTGCTGCAACCTTCACCAGTTTTGATTGTACCAACTTTGCCTCGTCTGCCAACCTTTTCTGTGCTACTTCCCTCTCTCTCTCTTTTATCCTTTTACAATGGTGCACTATTATACTTTGGATCTCTGGCCACCCCTTTGCCTCAACGCCCGCTATTTTATCGAGTGCCTTCTGCACCTCTTTTGGGAGCCCTCTCTTAATGATAAAATAAAATAGAGATGTGGATTGGTGCCAGGGTGTGCCCGTTTCCGCTCTCCACATCTCCTGCACCCGGAGAATGTAATCCATAGCATCCTCCCCGTCATTCATTGTACACTGCATTACTGATTGTAAATCTGGAGTATCTGGGAACGTCTCCCGCAGCGCATCCCAAACCCGTGCCCGCACTGTATTAAAAGACGCTCCATCATGACGGTCACAATCTAATGTCACGGCCGGGAAACCAGCCTTAACCCATACTCTGTCTGCTTGATCTCCTACTGCTGATACTAGTAGGCTTTTCACATCTCCTACTGCCAGCGGTATGCCGGCAGTATGTTTCTCGAATGCATATATCCACTTGCTCGCCCCTCCGGACAACGGGGGCAATAACTTCATCAAATTAGCTTTATCCATCTGGGCCCAGGGTATATAGTTTGGTCTTCCTCCCCCTCTGTGTATTAGTGGAAGTTGTAATTTTCCTTTTAACGTTGCGCCCTCACCCACTTTAGTCGTCGCTGACCCCAATGACGCCATCCTCCCCACTCTATTCCTTAGTCGTCCCATCCACTCATCATCTATTGTTCCTAGCGAGCATGCACCGTCCAGCTCCTCGCTTTCCCCTCCTACTGCCATACTCAACCTATCACTCTCATCTATTTCGCCTCGGACATCACATAACAGGTCCTCTCTGATCCCTGTCTGCCGTGATACATCACCGATGCTCCCCTCTGGTGTTTCCACCTGTATTATTCTTGTCGGTTCTTCCTCAATTCTAAACAATATTTCACCCTTTTTCCATCCTTCCTCAATTTGTCTACTTTCACTTGATGTTCTGGATACACGTCCTGATCGAGTGGGAGTGCCTGCTGTACGCTCACATATGTCTTTTATTCTTGAGAGTTCATCCTTTGCTATCGAGAGCCTCGATTCTAAATCGCTTGTTAGCTTTTCTATGTCCCCTCTCCGCGTGCTTGTCTGGGCACGCTCTCTAGTGCTTTCGTATGGTGGGGGGGCTGTTGGTCTTAGGGGTGTAGTAGTTGTAGGGGGAGGCACATAAGTAGGATCACTATACCCTGCTGCGGGTGCCGGTTTTTGTAATATCGGGTACAAACTAATCACCTCTACAGGTTGTTCTGTATTTGGCTGTTCCTTCTCCTCTCTTGGAATCATCAATGGGTTATCTGTGGTGGAAGGTAGATCAATATTTGGTGCCGGAGCTTTGGGTGGGGGTATTTCCTCAAATAGTCTCCAGAGATCTAAGATCTCCTTCCTGTTTTGCCACTGTTTGCCCTTATACTTGAGGCGAATGCACGTTCGTACCATATCTAGAACGCTTTTTTCAAAAGACCCCCCCTCAGGCCAAATCTGGGGCAATCCTTCCCCTTTTAATTCTGTTACCCATTGATCGTGGTATTTCTTCATTCGTTCAGCGTATCCCGGTAAGCTCGTACAAATATGTGACAAGGGAGTTTCTGCCCCCATATTCTAAATCACTAGCAACGACCGTGTCCACCTTCTTTACTTTTAGTTAGGTGTAGATATGTGTATGTATACCTTTATGGCACAGACAAGAGCGGACGTCTCAACGATATCGCCCAATTTTATTCACTGCGCAAATCCTTTCTCACTCACCACAACTCATCTCCTTCCCATTCCCATACACTCTCATGTGATTTCACTTACAACTAATCAACTACTAGTTATAGCCAACACTCTCTGGCACCCTCGCGGACCTGGGCACGCTCTCTGGTGCTTTCTACTACATGTCTCTTTTTGTCCTTCTTTCTCTTTCCATGTATCAAGCTGGCCTTTATCCCTCTGGTCTTGCCTCCTTCTCCTGATTTATTTTCACTATTTTCAACTGATAGACTAAATAAGCTTCACTGGATTCAGCTTTCCTCCACTTGCTGTCTTCTGTGCAGTTATCTAGTGGATTGGATTATACTGGGGTTGAGCAAATAGCGATAATACTAGAATTACACAAACTCGGGTATTTGTGTGTTGTCAAGCTGAAAGTATACGTGGTCTGTGAAAACTGAAATGCACTGGTAATGTGCAGAGGTTGTAAAACCGAGAGTAAACGTGTAAACTGCACATTGGGGATTACAAACTGGCAGTATGCTATGATTTTAAAAACGGGGTGCTGCCACAGGGTCCCAGAAGAGATAAAGAAAATGAAGAAGTGATTTGGTTTTCCTGTTTTCCGTGTTTGTTTTATCATTTCTGGTGGTACTTTACCAGCGTTTACAACATTTTTAAAATGTGTAATCCGTGTTTACCGATTGTTTCACTCAATAAACTGGCAAAAACGTTTACAGTGCATAGAAAAATATATTTTTATTGCTGCATGTACATTATGCATAATCTTTTAAAACAAAATAATCACAGATTATGCTGATGGAGCCCTTCTTATCTCTTTGCATTCTTGTACTTGTAGGCCTGAATTTATAATCTAAAAGGAAATCTACCATACAAAAACGCAAAGAACCAAGTAAGGAGTTGTTGGACTCCAGTTGCCTGATAAAGGGCAAGATAAGAGCTCAAATACTTTTTACTGGCAACGTTAACGTTGACGCTTGCATTAACCAAAGTTACCATAAGTGATGGTGTGCAATAGAGGAAGGTGCATGGGAACAGAGGCAGGATTATCTGTATACTCTTTTTCAAAGCTGCTTGCAGGACTAAGATCTGGGCAGCAGCGTGGACCTATGTTTCCCATCACACAATCTATAATTAAGTGGACACTTAAATATATCGTGGAACCTTAAAAAAGAGCTGGATATTTAAAAAAGAGCTGGATATTAGTTCAGTGGGAATTAGGGATTCCAATTCATAGACATAATTCTGCTATCCTTTAACCGCATTTTTTTGGTGGGGGCCAAGAGCAACCTCTATCGAGACGCAAGAAAAACAGATACTTAAAATACAGTAACAAGCATAGGTTGTGAGGGAGAACATTAACCAACCACCAACAGCCAAACAAGAGGGATAAGTCATTCTTTCTTAAGCTTACTTTGTTATACTTTTGTTAGGTTCTGTGCTATTTTCTTGCATGGATTTCACTGAATCCCTTTTCACCAAATTATTTTACTGCATTATAATGCAAATAAATGCACAGGGAGATCCTCCAACTTCCTTAATACCTTTCCCCACACCCTTTATCTTTATTTGCAGTAAAATGCTGTAAAAACCGTCCTGTGAAATGGGACTCAGCGAAGGGTGACTGCTAGGAAAAGAGGCAGTGGAGATTAGTATGGAAAAGGTTTATTTTTTTCCTTAGAAGAATAGGGAATTCAGCTTAGAGCTAGGGACAGACGCGGCATTCATTCCTTTAATAAAATCACTTTGTTGCAAAGCATGTCCTCTGGTCTATCTCCTATCTCTGATTTAACCACAGCAGTCAGTTGACGACCTGAGAACAACCTCTGCAACTGACCAGCACCAACTCTATTGAAGTCCTGCTCCAAGACCCTGGTTGGTGCTTTGACCCCTTGGCCAGTGGGAACAACCAGTCTCAACTCCTGCTCGAGGATCTGTGCCTTCTGATTCTATGGAAGTGTTCTTGGACCAACCAGTGGACTGACCAGTTTTCTCCTGGGCTGCGTCAGTGCAGCCATCACCGTTTCGGGTTCATCCTTGAAACTAGGAGGATCTTCAACTTGTGTATCAAGATGCATTTTCAACCTTCATGTATGAACGGAAGCCATTCTGGGCCTGATCCTTTGTTCGTCCATTGAAGATAATCTGTCGCCTCCTGATGGTGGTGACTCCCATTGCAACACATCTTCATCACTCCATGGAGGTGTCCTGAGGTGTTCTGTACCACAGAAATCTTCAACTTTTCTTTGTTGACTGTTCTGCTTGTAGCTGTCTGAAACCGATTCCAAAGCACAGTGACTGACCGAAACTAAATCCCTGTGCCCGAAAGTGACCTCTGCACCTATGACCTCTGGGCCTTCCCCGACTGGGAACAAGCACAGACAATTGGGTCCTCAATGTATTCCAGAGCATCAGTAGTGATCTCTGGAGATATCGGAATCAGCAGGGTAAGTTCCTGTCCCCCCCCGCTGTTCTCCTTAGGGCTACATGGGCGTAACGTCCTGTGCCTCTTCCCTGACTATGGTCAGTGGAGGCTTCCTAGGCCTATCCTAGAGATCAGGATTGAGTGAATTTACTTACCTTTAATGTTTTTACTTTTTTAATCATAACCACTGACATCGAAACCTACCTGTGAATTAAAACTTTAGAACTGGTAACTTTTGGGCACAAGACCCCAAACCATCTTAGGGTTGGACTGTGTAGGAACTAGGGAAGCTTTTCTAAGGTTACTTTAAAGTGTCTCTTCTATTTCTGATGCACGTGAGTACTTAACTATATTGCACTAGTTATTGATTCAAATGCGTTTCTATATCGCTTAAGGGTGAATGTATATATCTGTTTTATAGTGTTGGTGTTACAACATTTGACAAGACATTTTATTTGCTTAGTGTGCATTTTAAAGGCCTAATAAATAATTGTGTTACCTGTCGAAGTAGAATTATTTGTGTGAACTTATGTGTGGGCTCATTATAGTCCTCAACCACTCATACACCCCTCCTAAGGCTAAGCCTTGCAGCTCTGCTACATACCTTGATTGGATTTGCCTAAAATCTCACTGTCACCCAGGTCCCCATAATAGGGTAGATTCCCCAAATCCTCTCCCAGGGTTGATATTGGAAATTCATCCTAACACACACATATATGGAACCCCCAACTTTCTGCTGTTGTTTTGGACCTGTCCTGACTTTTGAGGTAAGGGAATTCTTTTCACTTCCCTTTATGTTGCTAAATTCAACTGTTTTGGGGTCACTGATTAATCCTTATCGTTATCAGTGGAGGAGAACACTGTTCTCCATTGTGAAATTCTCTGTTTATTTTGCACTGCACTCTTCACCCTTACAGTGAGGTGCGGTAGGGATTTCTGTCCCTTTAACTTTGGTTTTTGTATTTTTGTGGTTACTTGTATGATGTGTCCAAGATGGGCTGGTGGCAGTGAATACTTTTCTAACATGTTTCTTTTAATAGGTGCACTTTTCCATTTTACCGCGTAATGCTTATTAGGGTTCCATGTAAACTAAAATTGCAGTGCCAGGAGTTTTTCTCCTGACTTTTTGCCATCTTGTATTTTGGCCTTCTTCCTGCCCTCACAGGGCCAGATTTGCTGCCATACATGGTAAGGCCTTTCCCAGGGAAAGCACCAGATTTCCCAGGCATAGTGGTAGTGCATGCTTGTGACCGGAGTGGGGGCTGAAATTGTCTGGACCCAGTTCACATCCATTCCAGTGAGTGTCTGTTGCTTGGCATATGTGGTGACTGGAAGCTGTCCATGATTGGACAGACAGTGCCAGTTTGAATGTTGCAGATCCTGTAAGAAACCAGGTCTCTTACCCGCTAGTCCCGGGTGGGTCTCTCTCTCTCAGGTGGCTAGGGCACAGCCATCGCCTTTGGATCCAGTCCCTGGGGGTGAACCAGTGCAGGAGGATCACCCGGGTGAGGGGTCTTCGGGGAGTAGTAGTGGAACACCTGATGGCGAGACACGGTATACCTCACTTCCCTGCAGCACCTTTACCCCATCCTACCCAGTAGGATATATGGTAACTCTACACCCCACCCCTTTTCCTGCACAAACACTTTCACACGGACAGCACACTCTGGGTGAAAACAGACTCACACCCCAGCCGGGTTCACACCTAACTTCCATTAAACTTCCTCACAGATAAAGGCGGAGCAGGAGAGCACACTGAGCGAGGCAAAGCACATGAAGGAACAGCAGTTTTGAGACGGCAGCCGAACGAGGGAAGAAAGACGGCAAACGGCGAAGGATGTACAAGGAGGGGGGATATCCTTGAACTTTCAGGCAGAAAGCTGTTACTTTCTAGACACCTTTGGATTTCAGAGTATACAGATAAGAAACCAGACTGAAGAATCCTGTATTGTGTGTCGGAGATACCCGGGGCCCTCCTACACAACTGATCGAGTAGGAGAGAAGCAGCAGCGGCCATGGAAACATCCTTGGCTCCAAGATCAAAGAAAGATCAACACCGCTGGTGAGTTGGGGAAACCAATGCAAGACCGGTCTATGTTGAAGGCAAGTTTGCAAGCGGCAACATTGTATACAAAGAGCAGGGATAAAGATTGCTGAACGTGTGTGAAGAAAGACGCGACGACAGCCTAATAGCTAATGGATGTTTGAGCTGTAGCAAAGAAGGTACAATATTCGTGACAGGGTGGTCCAGCACCACAAGTGTGCTCAATCGAAGTCTCTGTAACATATGCGGCCAAGAAGTGACATAAACTAAAGTAAAAGATAAAGAATAAGAATTGATGTTAATCGAAGTGGTCATGTGACGGTTTATGCAAAACCCATCACACAATCGAAAGTCTTTGGTTTATGATACAAAGGGGTCTGAATCCGAACAAGGAGGATCCGAGGTCCGAGCCCGAACAAGGCAGATCAATTGCGAACCTGTGAAAATCCAGATAAGAAAGGAACTTTGGTGTTTGTTAGTTTCGTCAGGCCCTCTGCAGTAAGGCACTGTCATTGGGAGAGAGACTTTGGAAGAAGGCGCTGATACCTATGCTTTGAACTGTTTCCTTATGGCCAAGAAGCCAGAGTGTGTGTGAAGCTCAAACGTGCCACCTAGTCCTGTGCTGAAAGCGTGGGGAAGGACTGTGCTGAAAGCGTGGGGAAGGAAAGCCAACTGCTCAACTATCCTGACATATTTCTTGAACACTTTTTTTTTCCCCCTACATTGTTGTCCCACACAGGGAGGAAGGAGCCAGAGCATAAGCAACCCTGGAAGGCTTGGAGTGGACAGGACTTTCAGGACACTGAGCCTGTAAGCACCAGAGGGGCTGCAGTGTGGCGGGAACCTATACATCTAGAAGGCTAAACCGGGGGCATTTGAGGCCAAAACTCCTACCCTGGGTCAGACTCAAAGACCCATGCTTTTGAGAGGCTGGCAGTGAGACCCTGACCTCAGGAGGAATCCCATTTGAACACTGATGCACTCTGGGATTTGAAGTCCAAAAACGTTTATTTTGAGAACAGTTAAAGAGGTGTCTGAGCTGACTGAGGGAGACCTCTGAGGAGATAAGAGCAAGGCGGTGCACAACAGAAAGCTGTACTTCCAGGGCACAGGAATAGGAGGTTAAGGACAGCGAGAGACCAGAGGGCTGAATCCAGGCAGCTGGAGAGTGAAAGCCCCTTTGTCGAGAGACCACTACTGCCTAGAAGCCAAGGGGCTATGTAAACGAGCCCAGCAGAGAAGCAGAAAGATGGCATACAGTGCTACAAGGTTAACAGCAGACCCTACTGGGTGAACGGTAGAGTTGGGGAGGCGCTGATGCTGAAGGAGTAACAGCTTTTGACTCTGACATCAAATTGTGAATCGAAGTTGTCCTGTGGCGGGTCAAGCAAAATCCTGCGCACAGTCGAAAGTCTTTGATTTATGATGCAGAGAGAGGGACTCGAACCCGACGGAGGAAAGTCCAATAAAAAAAGTAAAGAAAGCTAGGGGAAGGGAACTGCGGAAGGTTTGAGCCTGATCGAGGGGAACCCTTATTTGAAGAACGAACATTTATTAAGGAACTTGTGTGTGTGTGTAAACTGTGTAAAACCCAGGGAGGTTGATCTGGACTTATGGGGGATGAGTTGGCGGGGGGGGCAGAGAAGGAAACCCCAAGAGGTCAAGCCTCCTAAACTGATAGCTTGATGCCTAAAGGCCAAGAGATATGATGGGTTATTTTCTGATATGAAAGGTTATTTATAACACGCTTAATACCCAGAGGTTTCTAAGCGCGGACCCCGGGATCAGACCTGTGTTGCTCTGTGTCATCTTGCTTCCAAGGTGAGCACGTTGCTCCTGAGCTATCTTCCCGAGAAAAGAGAGCTCTGGAAGATAGGCTCTTGTAACCAGGACTCATGTCTGGCAGAGAGTCTCCCAGGACCCCCCTTGTTATCTGCATATTTCAAGTAAGTTTGGGCCTCACCCTAAGTTACTAGGGGAATCCAGACGTGGACCCCTTGCTCACTATTCTTAGAGAGGCATAGCTACACCCTACTGATGAGGTTCAACCAGACCGAAACACGTGTCTGGGGTTGCTGTTGGTACTCTTGTTCAGAGGAGAATTGCCTAGCATTTCAGTGCTGGACTGTCCCAGGGCAGGACAAAGACTGATATGTTTGGTATATTTCTTCTCTGTGAAAGATAGTGAGCTAAAGACTCTGGGCAAGGCTCTTGTACCCAGGACTCGTGTCTGGCAGAGAGTCTCCCAGGACCCCCCTTGTTATCTGGAAGATAGGGTCGGCAGCTTAAGATGTATTCACACAGTTAAAGTGGGTCTGAGCCCGGGCGAGGGGGACCCGGGGTGAACAGTAAATCACCAGAGAAGTTGTACATGTGAAATCCTCACAAGAAAGGAACTTTAACGTTTATTGTGTTGCATAAGGCCCTCTGAAATAAGAGACTTTGAAAGGCAAAGAGACTTTGGCACAGAGGGCCCTGATGTTGAGATTCTGAACTCTATCCTCGTGCTAGAGAAGCCAGAGAGTGTGCTAAGCTTGAGTGTGCCGCCTTGTCCCGTGATGAAAACGTGGGGAAGGGAAGCCAGCGGCTTGAATATTCTGACATATTTCGTGAACACTTTTCGTTTGCATAACATTGTTTCCCACACTATTTGTATTTAGAAGTAAGGATTGGCCATAGGTTTATTAGTATAGGCCCTTTTATTTTGACAAGACTCGACTAGGACTGCATCATTATTATTTGATGGTCATAGCTTGCTCCCATCTTTAGATTTAGGATTAGATAGGCATTTTTCCAAACCCAGTTGAAGTTCAATAAGCACCCTTGAACTGTGATCACTTGTGTCTGTTGTCTAGGGCTCGCTCACTATTCTTAGAGAGGCACAGCTCCACCCTACTGATGAGGTCCAACCAGACTGAAACACGTGTCTGGGGTTTCTGTTGGTACTCTTGTTCAGAGGAGATTTGCTTAGCAATTCAGTGATGGACTGCCCTAGGGCAGGACAAAGACTGATATGTTTTAGATATTTCTCCTCTGTGAAGGACAGTGAGCTAAAGACTCTTGGTAAGTCTCTCGTAACAGGACTAATATCCGGCAGAAGGACTCCCAGGACCTCCCTTGTTTTTTGCGTCTTACTGTTGATACCAAGGTTTCCTTACACCACCGTAGTTTGAATAGTGCATGGTTGCTGAATGGCTGTGTTCCTGCATAAAAGGCATGGATCCTGAGGCTGAAGAGAAGCTGGCCCCTGGAACAGACAAATCGGTAAGGAAGAAGATGAGAGATGCCCGCAGCCGCTTGCAGATGACCAGAGATGCCTTCTGTGTAATCGCTGCTGCTCGCTCCAAGCATCAGGAGAACTCCAAAGAGGATGGCTTTACCCCTTTAGACTGGTTGGACCAATCAGTCTTGTAATGACCCGCATTCTGAGCCATCCGACGATAAGATGTGACCTTCAGGGCTGCAAACTGCCAATACCCTGGGACCTGTGACCACTGTCATTGCATCGTCTTTCTTTCGAAGATCGAACCCTCCTGAAATTTTGGTGGACTCCTTCCGGACCCCCAGAGGCAAGATTGCACTCCTTGAAGCCCCTCACCAGGGTGCTGGACCGAGAAAGCGAGATGAATCGACCGCAAAAATCACAGATTCACGAAGAATCCTTTGCTGGAAGCCTCTTCACTGTGAGATCCACTCCAGTGTCCCTTCTTTCGTCTGCCTGACCAAGAATCCGGTGACAGGGTCTGCTGCTGCTGCATCATGGAGGCATCATACTCCAACCTCGTCTTCCCTCCTAAGGTACTGTGAGACTCCTGGTAGAACTTAACTAGAGTTGTTTTGCTGCTCCTGTCTTGCTGGAGTGCTGATTACTGTGTTTGGTAGTTTGCCCATACACGTTCACCCAGACCTAATGACCATGTGCCTACACAGAGCCTTCTCTGAAGTCCCTGACCACTATTCCCAACAAAGAGTTTACTTACTTGCTACTGAAGACGTCCTCTGGAACCTTTGAATTTTCTACAGCTGTGCCTTACCTGTCCCTCCGAACTGGCGATGAGATACTCATAACTATATAGGGATGGACTTCTAAAGTATTATGCCTCTGTGAAATTATTGCAAAGTTTTTACTTACTGTGTGTTAGGTTGGTTTCATTTATTTTACTTGAACAGTTATTATAAAAGTATTTTACTTACCTTTTGAGTTGCATACTGCCATTGTCAAATTATACAATGGTGTGTTAGTTACTGTGAATATTGCATTGGTCCTTCTATTGCGCTTATTGAATGTTATAGTACTTACCTTCTGGGAATTGCTTACCTTAGTGTGAATATATAAAATATACCATTATTTGTATTTAACCTTAGAGTGTCAGTGTTTCTTTGGGCCTGTGTGTGTAGGTCTTTGTACCAAATGCAGCCCTTTCTCCCTCCTAAAATGAGCCTGGCTGCTCAGCCATTGCTGCCTACAAAGCGTGTGTGGTTCAGCCCTATACTAAGATTTGGAGCCCTGTGTCCCAAGTGTGAGTCTTCTGAAGTCCTACATAAGGTGGACTTTTGTAAAACTCCCTAACACTCTTACCCGGGGTGGGAGACCCTTTCAATGAGGCTAGGGAGGTGTGGCCGCTAACCAATAGTCCCCCCAGGGGTGGTAATATGTGGGAGGAACTCATGGAGAGGAACTCCCCTCCTTGGGACAAGGACGCGTATCAGTGACACAGCCACCTTTAACTCCCGACCCCATAAGGTAGTGACATCGCCCAAACCTCTTTTTCCTAGACTTATAAAAGAAACCATGTATTATTGTACTGGGTTAGGCAATTTTAACATGATTAGTACAGGGATGAGGAGGATCTTGAGAACGCTACAGTCAAGCAGGAAAAACGCTTGATGAGCTGTTGTCAATGGAACTGATGTTACGCCAAAACGGACCCTGCTATATCAAGACGTCAGAAACAAACAACGGCGAAAGAGAGATGGAGACCGAGAGATACAGAGAGGAAGATGGAGTTGGAAAGCGAAATGTGGTCAAGGCGGAGGTAGAAGTAGAAGGAAGACTCGAGAAGCTTAAGGGAGAGACATGGAGGGTGTTGGTTCAAGAGAATGCAGAAGAACGTCTCGCAGGCTGACTTGCGGTTGGAGGTAAGGGAAGCAGAAGCAGAAGTGAAAAGTGGAGAAGGCATCCTGCACAAAGGCAGAACACCAAACGTTGCACAAGGAAAACCTGGTGGCCGGTGGGCAAAAGTAAGGCTGAGAAAGAGTAGAATCAGCATAACACCCCGGTGAAACAAACTTATGTTATTTCTGAGACGCCCGGAAAGCATGGTACCATTCACCCATGATCCGGCCCAACTGAAGAACAGAGATGGGGTTGTGGTGGCACGAGTGGTGGAGGCTGAACGACCCGTACGGAAGGGACGGTCGAGGCCATTACCAACATCAGAACAACCAGCAGTACAGGGCCCAGGAAACAAGCGCTCGACGAGAGAAAAACTATGCATCGTCATAAGATCTCAGACAGAACCAGGGAAGCATCCCGACTCCAAGAGCAGGTAACGGGAGTTGTTAAAAGTCTGGGAGCGGGGCTGAGGCAAAGCTAAGAGAGAGCCTTAGAAACAGGCAACAACAAGCTAGTATGAATAACTGTTAACTAAGCAAACAAGTATAAAGAACGGTTAACTAACAGAGAGGTAACATTCACCTCTGCGGTTGTGAATGGAGTCTGTCTTTAAAACTCCTTCCCTAACTCACCGAAACATTATTCGAGGGGTTATCTTCTCAAACTCCGCCGAAGGACCAGAAACCCTTGCATGAGTCTTCTGGAGCATCATTGCCAAGAACAGAGATCTTGAGGGAACTATTGAGTACAACCGTTGACAAACGTAACATCCTAAAACACGTGGGAAAAAGAAGCCCTCTTGCACAGACCCTAGAATCATCTAATGCTGATCTTCAAAGTAAAACCCAATTAACCTATCAAAAGGCTATTCCAAGCTTATGATTGGTCGACACCAACTCCTGTCAAGAGTCCAGTCCTTTCAATCCACAGGGTCAACATTCCCTTTTGAAATAAGAAGAAAAACATTGTCTTTGTCTTCTCTTTTGAAAAGCTGAGAATCAGGTCCTTCCTTTTAGAAATTAACCTGATAACATCTGGGGAATCTAGAATACTTGAGACTGTAAATGTGAAGAAACCAAGAAAGTAGTGAATCACTTTGAATTACAAATCCCAGGCCAGCTCCTCAAAGGTGTGGCGCTGGAGAGTCGAAAGGAACTCGGGGAGCATCTTTGTCGTCCCAGTGGGGGCAAAATAAAGAACATAAAGTTGCATGTGTGAAAACAACTGTAAAGGAATTACAGGTTTTGCTGAAAACTATAAGGAACATGGGGGAACCAACAAGGAGAAGGTAGTCATTCTCCTAGCCCCACGAGGATACTGTAGAACTGTTTTTTCTTATTTTTATTTGTGCGTCACACAAAGCTCAAAGTTAAGGACAGCTAGATTTAGCTTTCTTTTGAATAAATGTTTATAGCAATCATCATGGCACCACTTGGTCAGTCTCTTGATTACTTGTCACCACATTTTGTCAACTGCTGGGGCGAAGCCCTGCTCCAATGCTGATCTACTGAAGGCCTTCATTGGTGCTTCGACCCTGGACCAATGGGAACAGCCAGTCTTGACCCTTGATTGAGGATCCTACCCTTGGGAGCATTCAGAGGTCCCAAAACCATTCTGTGGGCTGACCAGCTTCTTTGTGAGCTACCTCACTGTTCGGACTTTGGACTTCAGACCCTCGAATTGTGAAACAAGAAGCCTCCAACTGCAGTTGCAGCTCTCAAGTAAAAAGAGGGGCCTGGCAGCAGGACCAGATTCTTCTTTTGTGACATGAGGATCAACTTCTCCCAGTTCTTCACAATGGCCATTGCTGCTACCCACCTACATTGTGTCCTGAGTGTCCTCTGAGGTCTTTGTCAATGTGGTGGTTTTTTCGATATTGTGACAGGGTCGTCCAGGTGTCCGATCCTAGGAACCGTCTCACCAGAGCGCAGAATTGCTGACTAGCTGGACCTAAAATCCAGCCCCGAAAGCGACATTTTCACCCACGACCCCTGGTCTTCCCTCAACAGAACCAAGACACAAGACATGGGGGACCAGAGATTTCAGGAATCTTAGCAGTGATCCTTCAGTGAATCTGAGTACAGGGGGTGAGTAAACATATCTGTTCCTACTCCCACCTCCATTGGTTTTAATGGGCATAAAGTCCTTGCCCTACTTCTCCCTTGCCTGACTGCGATCGGTAGAGTTCTGGTCTAAAATCCTGCCCTGGGCTTCCCCTGTAGTGGTTCGTTTGGGAGAGGGTCTGCTAAGAAGCTTTCTTCAAGTGTGGACAAACCACATATAGCCTTGCACAACAGCACATGACAGCTACCGACTGAAAAACACTGCTACGCTCAGCGAACAGTGTCAACTGAACTGAAGCTGTCAACAGAACATCACAGCTCTCTCTCGCTCTTTTTCCTGCTAAGTCCTACTAACCTACCTTCCCACCCCCTCTTGCTTTACAGAGCCGCCAGAGCGCCAAGGAACCACACAAGTGGCAACTGTGCCCGGTATAATAACCTTTAACATAACATAACTTACAAACTTCCTGTTGGCTCTGCCAACCCTTTTTCATACTCCTTTTAAGACTCGTAGAACCTAAAAAGGGTTGAACTGGGACCTATGACTCTAGGTCCCACCTTTTCTAGCCAGTGAAGGATTGCTAAAGTGTAGTGCCTTATTTTATACGGCTGTGTGTGGTGTTTCTAACTCCTTTCTTTCCTACATATTAGTTCTCTAATTTGGTTCTTACCTTTATTCACTTCCTTTGCTACACTAAAGTTGCTAAAATTGTTTTACTTATGTTCAAAAGTAAAGTGTTGGTGCTCTGCAGACCAGACACTCCAATGATTGTGTGTCTATAACTGTGGTGTTTGTTTAGTATGATATTTACCTGTGGTTTTTAATTGTGAAGAGTTGTTCAAGGCATAAATAAATAACTTTTTGTGCATTCTGGCCAACTAGTATTATTAAGAGTGCCCAGTGTGTGCTTAACTTAACCCTTCACCAGTCTCACACCCTCCCAAGTCTACTCCTTGCTGCTCAGTCACACTACCTAGATTGTTTGGCTAAACTTTAGTGTCTCTCCCTTTTCACTATAATATGGTAGCCTCTCAGAATATGTCTACAGGGCTGATTCTGAAACTCCTTTATAACATTGGAATAGCATGTGATCTCATCCTCTAGTTCAGCTGGCCTTTCCTGTGATTATATTTATTCATTAATATTTTGTAACACGCTTAACGCTGGGGGCCAGTCTCTAAGCTTGGGCCCGGGATTCAAACCTGTGTTGTTCTGCGTTGTCTTGCTTTCATTACAAACGCGTTGCCTCTGAGCTGTTCTCCCGGCTCAGGATGTTGGGACATATTCAAGAGTTCTCCTAAACTCTTGTCATTGCTCTCCACTAGATTGCCATTGATCATCTTTCCTCAGTGACCTTAGCTGTTGTGATGGGAGATCCCACACCTCAAGTGTTTCCCTGGTTGCCTGTTGACCTAACATTTGCTTCTTTTTAGCATGAAAACTTTGAAGAGAGTCAGGAGGCTATGAAAAGGCAGCTGGTCCAGCTCAACTTCCTGCTGAGAGTCTTAGATCCTGCATTCTGTGACTTCCTTGGTACGCCAGCTTTCTCATCTGTCCTGTTGGGTGCAGTTCGGCTTGTTTCCCTGTTATATTAATGTTTGTGAATTTCTCTTTTGTTTTTTCTCATTGGCTCTTCAAGAAACTGGGATTGGCCCACCATAAACCTTAATTATATGTTTCTTTTTCCCGGTTCCTCCCCCCCATGCCAAAATCCCTAGAATTGTGCCTTCTAGTCTCATGGCCAGTAGAACACACCAATTCCTTTTAACTGCATAGCCAGTTCTCCACACGACAGCCATCAAACATGCAGCTACTTGTACACAGGACAATGCCAGTGCAGTGCACTGAGACCAGCATTGAATATGACTGCCCTGTTACCACAGAGCGAAGGCGCACACACACACACTTACTCCTTCTCTCTCTCTGCCTCATACACATTCTCTATCCCTCTGTTCCACTTGATCTAGATGCACTACATATCATACCTGTTCTCCCCAGACGAGGTTTCTAGACAAGTCCGATCTATGAAAGTCTTGTCAAAAAACGGGTTCTTCCCTGTTCCTCTAAAACCATCAAGGACCACATTGACACCCTGGTTCCTGCTTTGGCCGACTTCTGCAACAACTCCTTTGCCACTGGACTCTTCCGTTCCCCCTTGAGGCACTCACTTGTGCACCCTCTTCTAAAGAAACCCTCTGCTGACCCGTCCTGCCCGGGTAACTATCGCCCAATCTCCATCACTCCTTTCCTGAGCAAACTCTTGGAAAAGCTGGCCATCTCCCAGCTAAATCTCCACACTGAATCTGTTGATTGTCTCCATGATCATCAGTTGGGTTTCAGAGCTGCCAGAAGCACGGAAACTGCTCTCCTGAACATCCGTGAAGACCTGCTCGACCAACCTAGATTCCAACAACCCCTGTGTTCTCATCTTACTTGATCTCTCTTCTGCCTTTGACACGGTCAACCATGCCATCCTGCTCAACCGTCTCTGCGATAACCCCTCCCAGGTCCAACTTGGGTCCTTCCTCTCCTCTATCTCTATCTCTACCTCTGGTATTCCCCAGGGGTCTAACCGCTCTACATGGCTGTTCAAACAATACCTGGCACTTCTTGCCCACTGCATTGCTGCTCTCTGCCCCAACTTTCAGTGTTCTGCGGATGGCACAGCACATTTTCAGCCTCCTCTTCTCCTCGCATCTCTGTCTGTCTGCTATCTAGGAGTGGTGCGCTGCCAGTGATCTCTGCCTTAATGCCAGTAAGACTGAGATTCTCCTAATCGGCACACCTGCTCCCGTCACTTTATGGCCGGCGTCTCTTGGCCCTCTTCCTATTCCCACCTGTGAGGCTAAAATTCCTCTGGGTCATTTTCGACTCCATACTCTCCTTCTGTCCTCACATCTCTGATGTCTCTAAGAAGTCACACTACCAGCTGCACCTCCTCAGAGGTGTTCTTCCTTTCCTCTCCTTCCCCCAGAAGCTCACTGTCTCCAGAGCTCTGGTTCTCTCTAGGCTGGACTACTGGAACAGCCTCTTTCTAAATCTGCCTGCCCCTATCCTCCGCCTTCTGCAACTCATCCAAAACAGGACTGCGAGACTTGTCCTTGGCCTCAAGCTCAGGGATCGTATTTCTCCATGACTGAAATCGCTGCACTGGCTTCCAGTGGCTGCGAGGATTAAGTTAAAAACCCTCTGCATTTTCCACAAGGGCTTCTGGGGCCTGGGGCCCCTCAATACCTTCAAATATCTTCCTTCTCAAGCCCTTTGCTCATCTGCCTCCAACTCCCTCAGGGTCAGTCGCTTCTCCAAACAACAAGTTGGTGGTAGATCTCTTTCTTCGGCTGGGGCCTCCCTCTGGAACAGCGTCCCTGCCTCTCTGAAACTTGAGGAGAACCATCTCCGGTTCCGGAAGCACCTCACGACCTTCCTCTTTGGTTCTGCTTTTTCTCCTCCTCCTCTCCCCTGCTGAACTCCTGGCTGAAACTGAAATTGCACTTATTACCTGGCTACCCTCTGTTCTCTGGCCCAGGCCCCCCCTCACAGCCAGTTGCACACCTGCACGGCCCCTCTGGCAACCCTCTGCACTCAGGGGCTGTTTCTGTATCCCTAGCCCCCTACCAGCACCTGATATCTGATGTCTGCACTTACCCCTGCACTTCCCTCCACTCGACTGCACCCCTTATTTATTGTTTTTTTTATTTATGTTACTGTTGTCCTATGTACTGCACTGCCCCCTCCCTTTTCCCTTCGCACTTTTCCCTCTCCCCTCTCCTCTGCACTTGCGCGATCTCATTGTCACCTGGCCTAGTAAGATTGTTGTCTGTCTTCCCTCTGTTCCCCCTTGCCTCGTCGCACCTTGAAACACTTGTGTATAGGTGCATTATAAATGCCATATCATATCCTATATCATATCACTCTTGGCTGCTGTGTTCAAATAGAATATTCTGATGCATTAAATCTGATGATGGTCACCATATAACTGCTAAAACTCAAACACGCAGGAGGTAGGGGTGGTGCAACTGTATAAAGCTCTAGGGCATATGGTACAAGGGGTGGTATTGTTAATCTCCAACTAGCTCTAGGATATTGTGGTTGCTTTCAAACCCCATGATTAGAGGGGTTACTAATGCCACTTCAGACGTTGAGGTATATGGTATAAGGGTGATAAAGTGTCTTCGCCTATGGGTTTAAGGTTAAGGGAATGTGCTATGGTCAACCCCTTCAAATAGGCTGCGCCCTGAGTTTCCATATTCCGCCGCCAATGTTGGGCAACGGGTACTCGTGGTGTGGAGGTGGCCCTCTCTGTGTGTTACAGCATCTCCTCTTTTTGTCTTTCAGATTCCAAGGAGTCAGGCAACCTGTGCTTTGTCTTCCGCTGGCTGTTGATCTGGTTCAAACGGGAATTCTCCTTCACAGATGTTCTTCAGCTCTGGGAGGTAATGCGCCCCGTTCAGTCAATGGTTCTATCAAGTTTATTTTGGCTTTGATAAAGAGTCGATAAAACCTTTGACATAATAGAAATTCATTAGTCACAATAATAATCACTGGCTAAGTCAACAATTCAGTCTTTGCTAGAGGGAAATCTTTCAGCCAGATGAGCGGATGAGAGACTGGGAGGGGGCCTTCATGGCCGAAGGAGCATCACGACGGGAGAGGAATGCAGTGTCTGTGCACTCCGCGGGCCCACTTACCTCACCGGTACCGTTCAGTGTAATCTACCTGTCTGTCACTAAAATGCTGCCCAGGAGCTGCAACTAATGTTAGCGCTAAAGCTTCAACTATAAATACATTTTATTGCTGCTTCTTAGCTCTGCATATGTGCTTAAAACTAATGAAAGGGGTGCGAGATGCAGAGCGCTCCACTTCTGAACAACTGTGTAGCCCCATTAGCTGGTGCTAAAGCGCCACTTACGAGACAAAACTGAGGGAGACGCTAAACAGGACTTTGTGTGAAGGTCATTAGGGGTAGCAGCTGCTACGTTTTGCTCCCTCCTTTGTACCCCCTAGCACTGGCCTTGTGGACCCCTAGGTCAGAGATGAGAACAGCAGTGTCGGGGAGATAAAGCGAACGTGCAATCATCACATGAAATCGGGTGCCCTACTTGCCTGGTTCCCTCTTAGAAACAAATCCAATGAAAATGAAGTAGTTGTGACTGCAAATTTAAACTGCACCGTGCGGGGGCTCCCTGTGTTTTGTGCACCACTGCTTCGGCGTGCCCAGTCCAAGCGGATGAAGTCACTGCTGCAGCCAGGTGAGGTGTGTGTGTTTTCTTTTAGCTTTAAATATGTAGGGAGCCTCGATAATAGAGAGCGGCCGCTGCATTTCGCAGCTGGTGTACAATGTATTTGCATATTGGATTCTTGTTTTATTTTCATCACTGTTTCATGTGTATCAAGTGTCGCTTGAACGTGGTCACTCAGACATAAATAAATAAAACAAACAAACAAACAAAACGCTACCCAAGTACTGGTGGACGTTTAAGAGCAATTTGTTGAACCGTGACACCAACCCACACTGATTATTTTGGACACGTGAAAGGCTCACTTATAAATGTCGTTGCCACCCCTGAGCTCTGGGGTCACATTTAGAAAATTACCGTACGCTTTTCTGATGTGTTTTTTAAAAAAAAAAAGAATGTGTAAAAATGTTTAGCAGATTCATTTCTCCAGCATGGGGTCTGGCATGGATTCACATGCTCATATTCCCTGTCGTCCGGCTGGGAATCCTCGGTAAAGAAAAAATCAGTATCAGTTTCGTTTCTGATCTGTCTTTCTTAGTAGTAACCAATCACTGATCTCTGGGTCATACTGCCCCCAGCCAATGACTGCCCTCTCCCTAAGCCCCGCCTCTGGCAGCCATCCTCAGATTTTTACCGCACGCTCAAGTGTTGGGAGTCCTCGTGTTTAGCTCTCGAGTTTTTTACTGCGTTTTCACGTTTTTTCAGGAGATTTTCTCATTTTTTCGGTTTAATTGAGCCTCAAGCTCCACCGTTTCTACTTCCAATAACGGGGACCCATTTCGGAATTCTTCTACGCCCCTCAAGGGTGAAGTTTTCGTCGAGTTTACACTTCTTGGAGGATTCCGGAAGATCTGCGGCCTATCTCAACGGACATGGCCCAGGACAAAGGGAGCTCGACGCCCGGATCCAAGCTGTTCAGGAACTGCCCTGGATGCGGATTATATAACGTTTTCAAGGAGGACGAGCATTCGCGATGTCTCTACTGCCTCCATGGGGACAAGACGCACGTGGAGAAGGACTGTGCGTTCTGCAAGAACCTTTCAGAACGGACCAAACAAGAACGTCGTTCCCGCCTCGCCACCTGGCTGGAGAAGGGCACAGCAAGTGAGAAGACGAAGAACAAGTCTGAGCGGGCTTCTAAGTCCTTTGAGGGTGCCCCGGCGACGGGGGACCCAACAGAAGGCCAAGCACTGCGAGTCCGCGGGCTCCGAGAGCGCCGAAAGGTCGGGCTCTTCGGTTGCCAAGCAGGGTGCTACTTCCCCGGCACGTTCGACCACGAGCCAGCGCTCTGGTTCGGGGAAGAGGAAGTCCGAGAACGGACCCGGTCAATCTCGAAGGGGGAGCAAGGCGTTGACTCTCCACCCAGAAGAAGGCCCAGGACGCACCTAAGGTGGTGAGGGCCTTGATCCACCCGGCTAAGGCCTCTACCGAAGTGGTCTCTGCGACCCTGGCGGAGCCGGCTGAGACTATGCCAATGGAAACGGCCTCTGGGCCCAGAGTATCCCTGCCGCCATGGAGGGAATCCTCTTTCCAGCCCACCGTTAAGACCCCCGTGAATCCCCGGGTGAAAAAGAGGGGGGGGGGCGGTGGCCGTTAGACTCGGAATCAGCCGCTGAGGAGGAACTGGTGGAGACCGAGAGGGGCCTCAAAGAAAGGTTCATAAGCCTCAACGAGAGGTTCAAGAAGGTTCGATCCCAGGGGACGGTCCCTGCTGACGTGATCGAAGATAGCGATGAGGACGACGAACAGGGCCCAGTGGAGCGGCCATCCCGTCCGTCGCAGCCATTGCCCGAGCCCCAGGATAGCTCGGCGGCCATTTTGTTGGCAATCCAATCCTTATATACCGAGATAAGGACGAGATTACCACGGACCCCGACGGAGGATCCAGAACCAGGCCCGTCCGGCAACCCTCCGAACAAGCGGAGGAGAGGCCACCCCTCTCCGCCCTTCGTGCCCGCGAGGCCGGCGGACCCCTCATCCCCCTCGCCGGGAGAGGATACGGCGACGGATACGGCGACGGGGACGGACGACGATGGCGGCGAGGACACAGCAGACATCCCGTCGTCACCCCCCCGCGGACGTCCCCAGCTGACGAGGTTGGCTCTTTCCACGCCATGATAACCAGAGCATCCGAGCTCTTCCAGCTCTGCCCTGAAGAACAGAAAAAGGAGGGGTTTCTGTACCAACGACGAGAGGCTAAGAGGAAGACGGTCCTCGCGGTGCCTTTACTCGACGACATCTGGGACGAGGGGCTTGCTGTCCTCAAGAACCCTGCCATGACACCCGCCAAGAGGGACAGGTACAAGAAAAAGTAGCAAATACCTGATGCCGCCCCCTTGTGCCTCAGGGCCCAGCCCATGCCAGACTCGGTCGGCTCGGCAGCAGCTAAGAAGAAGGCAGCGGGCGCGGCGGCTTCAACTTCCATTTCCCCGCTGGACAGCGAGGGTAAGAAGTTGGACTCTATGGGACGACGAGTCATCTCGTCAGCGGCGACGACGATTAAGGCGGCCAATGCCTTCGCGATCGTGGCCCGCTACGACAGGCAGCTCTGGTTCAAGATAGCTCCCCAGCTAGATTTCCTGCCTGATGACAAAAGGGCGGAGGCCCTAGAAATTCTGCAGGAGGGCGATGTGGCGTCGGATCACGCCATTACGGTGGCAACGGACATTGCCGATACCTGATTTCGCCAACTGGGCAACAGAGTTTGCCTCCGACGACGAGGATGGCTCAAGGCGACAGACTTTCGCCAGGACGTCCAGGCCACAGTGTTGGACATGCCGTTCGACTGCAACAACCTCTTTGGTAAGGCTGTGGATGAGTCTCTACAGGCCATCAAGACCGACTCGGAGACGGCCCGGGGCCTTGGGGTGCTTCAGCAGCGATGGCCCTTTCGGAGCTCTGCAGGCAGATAGGGTGCCTCCAAAGGCTCCACCGGTGGCTCCTCCACCTACCGCCAGGCGGCCCGGTCCTCTTCCCAGGAGGCCTACAGAGGTCGCGGCAAGCAAGGGGGTTCCCGCCGTCGTTGCCAAGGAGGCCAAGGAGGCAAGGCCGCTTCCAAGCTAGACAGATCCGGCGGGGTGGTGGGAGTCCATCTCCACCGATCATTGGGTGTTGGACACCCTGGCCAACGGGCACTCGCTGGAATTACTAAAGAAGTGCCCTCGCATTCCTCCCGTGGCCAGGAAGGAGAATCACGTCCCTCAACTGCTGTTGGAGGTAAAGGCGATGCTCAAGAAAGGTGCCACCGAGCTCGTCCCCAGGAGGCTCCGGGGCTCCGGAGTATACTCAAGGTACTTCCTCGTCAGGAAGTAGACAGGCGGTTGGCGCCCCATCCTAGACCTGCGTCGGTTAAACAAATACATCAAGGCGCAGAAATTCAGGATGGTCACCCTCCAGCACGTACTGGGACAGCTGGGGGAAGGCGACTTCCTATTGTCGCTGGACCTGGAGGATGCTTACTTCCACATCCCCATTCTAAAAAGGCACAGGAAGTTCCTCAGGTTCTTGGTTCAAGGACGCCACTACCAATTCAGAGCCCTACCGTTCGGATTAAAGTCGGCACCCAGGGTTTTCACCAAGTGCCTGGCACCAGTGGCGGCGCGGCTGTGCCTGCAGGGGATCCACGTCTACCCCTACCTGGACGACTGGCTAATCCGGGCAAGGTCAAGGGAACTCGCCGTCGATCATACGGCAAGGACTGTCCAGTTGCTCACGGAGCTGGGGTTCTCCATCAACTACCCCAAATCCCACCTGGTTTCGTCACAAGTAGCACTGTTTTTGGGGGAGAAGCTCGATACAGTGGAGCAATTGGCCTCCCCTTCAGAGGAGAGGACCAAAATCATCCTGGGCAAGGTACGGTGACTGTTAGCCATGGACGTGGCCAGGTTGAGGTCCATCAAGTCCCTTCTCGGGATGATGTCCTCATGCATCTACCTTGTACCCCTTTGCAGACTTCGGATGCGTCTGCTACAGGAGTTCCTCGACGCCCGCTGGTTTCAGGCGGGGGGCTGCTTCGAGGACAGGATCCCCCTCGACGAGGAGTTCCGTCGGGCGATCCTCTGGTGGGGCACCAGGGCTCACCCCACGACGGGCACGGACTTTCAAACCCTGGCGTTTCAGGAGACGGTGACTACGGACGCCTCTCTGGAGGGTTGGGGGGGCCCACACCGGAGATCTCCACGCAAGAGGCCTTTGGCTCCCGGAGGAGAGGTCTCTTCACATCAACATCTTGGAGCTCCGTGCAGTGTTCTGGGCGCTCAAGTCGTTCCTCCCGTCCCTCAAGGACAAAGTGGTGAGAATCTTCACCGACAACACCACCACGATGTTCTACATACGAAGCAGGGAGGCGCCAGATCCCCAGCCCTATCCAAGGATGCCCAGGATCTGTGGCACTGGGCCGTCGCCCAGGGGATGTTTCTGGTTCTCTTCCACCTGGCAGGAATAAAAAACACCATCGCCGACTCACTCAGCAGGGAGCTGCGCTCGTGCCACGAGTGGGAACTGCACCAGGATCAAGTAGATCGACTCTTCCAACGATGGGGCAAACCCGAGATCGATCCTGTTCGCGACGGCGGCGAACTCCAAGTGCCAGAGGTTCGCCAGCAGGTTCCCACAGCCGAGGAGCATGGGCGATGCTTTCTCGTTCCCTTGGGACGGCCTGTTTCTATACGCGTTCCCTCCATTGCCATTGCTGCTCCGCCTCATCTGCCAGCTCAAGAAGTCCAGGTGCAGGATGATCCTCGTCGCACCGGCGTGGCCGTGGCAGGTCTGGTTCCCGGACCTTCTGGACTTGTCAACGTCCCCGCCAGTCAGGCTGCTGGCGGACACGGATCTTCTCTCCAGAGAAGAAGGCGCCATTCTACACCACGACCCACAGTCGCTGAATTTACAGGCCTGGCTCCTGCAGCGCTAGAGTTTGGAGGGTACTATATCCCGGCTGATTGCCGAGAGGTTCTTGCAAAGGCCAGGGCGCCCTCAACTCTCAAGTGTTACGGTCATAAATGGAAGAGGTTCTCTGTCTGGTGCCGTGCACAGAAGATTAACCCTCTGCAGATTACGGCCCCTCAAGTGCTGCCGTACTTACTGTCGCTGGCCAAAGCTGGACTGGCCCACGCCTCCATAAAAATACATCTGGCTGCCATCTCCCGATATACCAGGACTACTGGACGGGCGTCTTTGTGGTCTCATCGCCTGGTAAAGGAATTTATGAAGGGACTATTCCATTCATTCCTGCCGGTGAAGGCTCCTGCCCCGGCGTGGGAACGTAATGTGGTGCTGACCAGGCTCATGGGAGCCCCATTCGAGCCTATGCATTCGGCGCCCTTGAAGTTCCTGTCATGCAAGACAGCGTTCCTCGTGGCCATCACCTCTGCACAACGAGTGGGAGAGATTCAGGCCCTATCTTGCAAGCCTCCATACTTGACTTTTCATGACACAAGGGACGAGCCCTTGGTGTTACCAGTTTTCTTCCCGTCGCCTTCGACGCCGGCTGAGAGGACTTTGCACTCGCTGGATGTAGCTAGAGCACTGAAGTTCTACGTGGACCGCACAAAGAGTTTTCGGAAGACGTCACAGCTATTCGTGAACTTTGGGTCTGTGAATCAAGGGAAGGCTCTCTCGAAGACTTCCATTTCCAGATGGCTCTCCGGCTGCATCATGCACTGTGACCGGTTGGCAAACCGACCGCTGCCCGGCTGTCGGAGAGCCCATTCGACCAGGGCGATTGCTGCTACCACGGCGTTCCTGTCTGGTGTGCCCCTGCTGGACATCTGCAGGGCTGCTACGTGGAGGTCGACGCACACCTTCACAAGATTCTACTGCGTCGATCAGGACTCCAGGGAGGAGTCCAGGGTCGGCCAAGCAGTGCTGCGCAACCTGTTCGCTTAAGGTGAGCCTGGTGAGGAGGTAAGAGATACTTAATGTTGAGTTGTTGTATTGCTTAATGTTGAGCCTGTTGCCACCTCCCTTGGTTGTGCATGTGTATACTGCTATGTATTCTTTTATTCATGAGCATGTGAATCCATGCCAGACCCCATGCTGGAGAAGGAACAAGTTACTTACCTGTAACTGTTTTTCTACAGCATGGGTCTGGCATGGAATCACATGCGAACCCTCCCACGTACCCCTCAGCGGCTCTTCAATTGGTCATACTGCCACTTGGCGTGCTACCAAATCTGAGGATGGCTGCCAGAGGCGGGGCTTAGGGAGAGGGCAGTCATTGGCTGGGGGCAGTATGACCCAGAGATCAGTGATTGGTTACTACTAAGAAAGACAGATCAGAAACGAAACTGATACTGATTTTTTCTTTACCGAGGATTCCCAGCCTGACGACGGGGAATATGAGCATGTGAATCCATGCCAGACCCATGCTGGAGAACAACAGTTACAGGTAAGTAACTTGTTCCTTAAGGTTCCTGGTCTATTTTTAAACATGTATTGGGAAAGATATAGCATGCTGGGGTAAGGTACTAATATGTACTGTTGTGAAGTGAAGACTTCACAAAATTAACCGTTCTATAGGGAAGATGTTTATCTCGCAAGGAAGGTGAGATAATCCTTGCAGCTTGAAGAAACTTGTGAAATAACGGGTTACATCTACATTAACATTTAATGCTGATAAACGATGTTCCAATTCAGGGCCACTCTGCATAGCAACCAAGTTCAAATTGCATGCTTGGACTTGTAGGCACATTTTCAATGGGGGAATACAACTGCAAGTCCAAGCATGAAGTGCACACTATGATGATAAGAAGACGTCATGCTTGACATGGGGCGCCTTACCAGCCCAGAATCTGTAAGGTTCTATGTAGGCTCCACACTGCTTTGTTACAATATGTCGAACTCTCTGTAAAAGGGACACGCTGCACGCAAATGGCACCTTGCAACATACTTTGCTGTAAACCTATACCTGTAGTGGTAACTTTATGCTTAGATGCTGTGATTGATCATTTGACCAGTGATTTAAAAGTGTTGGATTTTCTTTAAGGGTTGCAACTTGCAGGATTTTGGCATTTGTATGTCTGTGCAAAAATGTCCCACTTTTACTATGGGCTTTTTGCAGCGACACCTGGTCATGGCTCAAGGGCCCTTTTAAAGTAAGAGTTGTGGTGGCAGTCAGAGAAGCTATATGTCATCCTCTGGAGATAGGCTGTACCTTACATGATGAGTGTTAAGGGGTATATATCGGCCATTTGAGACTGTAACTTGCAGATGGTGAGTGCACTTAGTATGTAAGGCATTAACTATGAACCAAAAACAAAAGGTACTGTTTTGTTAAAAAAAACACCACCATCCAGTAAAAATGTCTAGATGGTATAACAAAGAAATCCTTTTATTTCTCAGATAGTTGTCTCAAATTAAAGCATAATGTTGAAGACCTTAAACAACATTGTGACCAGCTAATACATGATTGCCTTGTTCAAAGTCTTAAAATTGATGACAAAACTAAAACCGGTCACGTTTGAGCTAGTGGATGATTTCTTTTTAACATTCAGGTTCTTATTCTTCAGGCTTGTCATGTCAATCCGACTGGGTCCAGCTCTTTATTAGGAAAGATGTTCTTTTGCTTCTTTCCCTCCATAGACAGCTATGGAAACCCCCAACATGTTGCTGTTGTTTTGTACCGGTCCTTCCTTTCGGAGGCAAGTGAAGCCTTTTTCCTTCACTTCCTATGTCTTACTAAACTCATCAGTTGTTGGGGGTACTGCTCAGTTCTTATGGTTATATGTGCAGGAGAACGCTGTTCTCCATTATAAAATTCCCAGTTTATGTTACTCTGCACCTTACTGTGCAGTGTGGTAGACATACTGTGTGTCACTTTAACTTTTGTAACAGTGTGGTTACTTGCATGATTTGTCCACGACTGGTTGGTGGCAGTGGGTCGTTTTCTACCGTGTTTCTTTTTGTTCCCATGTGCACTTTTGTATTTCACAGCTTAATGCCTTTTAGAATAATATATTCTCTAAAATGGCTGTGTCACAAGATTTTCGCCTGTCTTTTGGCTGTCTTGTATTTTGGCTTTCTTGCTGCCCTCTCACTACCTGGTTTGCCATATATGGTAAGCCCTTTAACTGGCAAAGTGGCGGTGTGTGTTTGTGGCCAGATGTGGGGGCTGTGAATGTCTAGTCCCAGGCCACAACCATGCCAAAGTGTGTCTGTTGTTAGGCAGATGTGGCCAGAGGCTGTCCATTTTCGGACAGCCCCTGCCACTTTAAATGCTGCAGATCCTTACCATTGGTGGAGTTGGGCTGCATCTCTAGCTCTAATACTCGATAAAAGGAGGACTTTTGCAGTCAGTTATCAGCCTGTTGTTGGCGCCAAAACCGCTATGAAGAAGAGCATCCTGGTGAAGACCCAGAACTTGTCACTGCAGCCAACCAGCATTTTCTTCTTCAACCATCCCAGCAAAGTCCTCCTCCTTTAGTGATCTCCAAAATACTTTCATCAATGCTTCAACCCCTGGATCACTGGGAATAATCAGTTTCGAACATTGCTAGAGGACCCTGCCATCACAGTCCTTCAGAGGTGTCCCAGAACCATCCTCTGGGCTAACCAGCTACCTGGTGGGCTAGCTTGCTGCATCGGCTGCATCCTGAGTTCGGACTTGGGACTCAACACATCCTTAAATTGTAAAAGAAGAGGCCTCCCCCTGCAGTTGCAGCTCTGCAGTTTGTAGAGGGGCCTTGCAGAACCAGCTTCTTTGTGTCAGCCTCAATAGTCCACTTCCACCATTTGTTTTCAGTGGCCATCGTTGATCTCCACCTGCATTGTGCCCTGGGTGTCCTCTGAGGTGGTCAACAATGTGGTGGTCCTTTCTTCATCCTTTCAGGGTAGTCTATCCCTCCAGTGCAAGGAACCATCACGCCAGCGTGCTTAACCACTGACTAACCAGGCCTAAATCCTGATATCAAAAGACCCCTGCACCATCCACCCTAAAATCCCCTCCAATGGTACCAATACACTGAGTACGGGTGGCAAGCCGTGCATCTGTGCAGATCTCTTTTCTCTGTAAGGGTCTCTCCTTTGTTGTGGAAATAAATTTCTGTGCCCCCCTACAGTCTGAGGTCTCCAGTGGAACCCAAGGGCGACCGGTGGTGATCGCCCTCGAACCCATGACCAAACGACCCTGCATGGTGACTACAATGGTAAAGCTTGCCTTCCCCAGAAATTAACAGTTGGCTGGGACTATTCATACCTTTCTAGGAGCTTGGTGGGCTGAGATTACTTAATTGCTTGAACCGCCCCCTTCCCTATTGGGTTTGCATTGGACGCAACATCCTGCTTATCTTGGCACTATCCGGGGCTGGCCCAGGACAGTGATTTCCGGGTTAGTACCTCTGTGGGTCATCCTTGTGAACACCACAGTTGGTATTTATATAGTAGGGTATGTATTGTTTTTTGGGAGGGGTGGAGGGGGTGGCAGTTATAAAGCACAGACGTTAACCCAAAGGTATCTTGTTGCTGTAGAGTTATGTCAGAACAGATAAACCGACAGCCGTAGAGTTATGACAGAGCAAGAAACAACTGAATATCTAGCCTGAATTTTAAGAAGAGCTAGATGGGTTTTATGTTTCTTCCTAAAATATAGGTTTGTCTCATTTTGAATAGTTGCTTCTCCTTTTAGTGGAATTGGACTTTAGACCCTTTAGTCCCTATTTCACATGTTGAATTTGCCCTACACTAATACACTAATTAACTTCAGTGCTTGTCCTATACTAGCTGTTTGGGCCCTCCTGGACCACTTTCCCTTAGGAACCTTTTGAGGCACATAAACGACTACTAGAGACTTGGTACAGGCTGTGGCTGGACTTCTGAAGTTCTTGGTGCTTTATAATTATGAGGTCTTTGCATTGAAATGTGCTTAACATCTCTTCTCCCTACGTTGATGAATGCAAGGATTGTTTAAATAACTGCCTGCAATATGAACGTTGTGTGTAACCCATAGTGGGTTACCTAACTGTGAGTTGTATATATGTAGTAAAGCATTTGTAGTTACTGTTGTCGCAGATGGCACAGAAACACACCGATCAGTGTAGACAGCTTAAAGGTTTTATTTTAAGGATCACTGAAAATATGGACTGTTTCTTTGTAATCAGGAAGAAATACTGGCAGTTTCTTTGATTCGGGGTACTGGCTAGCAAAAGGAGTTGTACAAAATGACACTAGAGCCGTCACTTTCTCGCATCTCCCCTTGGGTTTGCCACCATAGCCAAGTAGTCTGTAACCCTGGTTAGTGCTATAGAACAGTAGGCTCTAATGTTTGAGTTCTTAACCTTAGCCTATAGATGATTTCCCAAAGGGATTTCCCTCAGGGGCTTCATAACTCTCCCTACTGTCAACTCTCGCTAGTATTGTAATGGGAAACAGGATCATGCCTTGCAACCAGGGGAACCTCCTCCATAATGGGCGACGGGGTGCTGACTGCCCATCACCCATTATGGACAAGCCAAATCCAGACCAGGCAAATCGCTCCCAAGCACTCCTGGGCTGGCTTTAACTGTCAAAGGGAAACATGCTTTCTATTTGACAGTTCGAGTTACCGGCACATTGGGGATGCAGGCTGGGAATTGCAGACCTAAATGTGCGAAGCGGTACTCCCGCACCTGCACGCCTATTTAGGCCCCCATGGGTGGTTGATAGGAGCTGCTCTGGCTGCCCCACGCCAGCCTCAGGAAACATGAGCTCTCTCTGCTTCCTGGTTCCTGTTAATGCTGCGCTGGAGCCAGCTCTCTGTGGCAGACAGCACTGGGACCAGGACTGCAGGTAACAAAAAGGTTTTCTAAATTTTATGTATGTCTGTATGTATGTGTGCGTGCTTGTAAGTATTTATATCTGTAAGTGTGCGAAAGTGAATGAGAGAGGGTCTACTGTGTGCGAATGAATGGAAAAATGAATGGATGTGTGAATGCGTGTTTAAAAGAAGAAATTATTGAATGAATTAATGTGTATGAATACATGTGTGTGTGTGCTGGGGACAGGGCTTGTCTCTGTGTGCGTTTAGGGGAGGAGTTTGGGTGGAGTGAGACTGCATTGTCATGTCCTGGCATACCCACCCTCACAGTGGAGGCCAAAGGTGGTACGGGGTATGCCAGGACATTACATTGCATGTTTTAATGGGAAGCAATAGTAAAGCAAACATGATTCATGTTTGTTTTACTCTTGTTGCCCATCTTGTTATTATGGGAGAACACTGGCCACTCCGATGTGGCCAGTCTGGATATCATTATTAGTTAAAAAAATGTGGAGTAAAAAAAATATCCAGACTGACACACCAGCGTAAGCCAGTCTTGCCACGTAATAACAAAATGGGCATCAAAAGTAAAGCCAACATGAATCATTTTTGCTTTACTCTTGATGACCATTAAAACAGATGGCGTTATATTGGTAATAAATGTGGCACAAAAGGGATGATCCTAATTATAGAAGGAGCGAAAACAGAATCCAAAATAATTGAACTACATTTATTGAAATTAGATGAAGAAATCAATAAAGTAATACTCCTTGATCAATACAAACTAAAACTACAAGAACTGAATAAAGATGTTGTGGAATTTCAAACACAATCTACAAATAGAACAAGAAGAATGCCTTCAGATTTAATCTCTTTCTTGCATGACAACCCATTCCCATACACACAAGAAGGTTACAACACACAGGAACATTAAAATACTATCAAAGGCAAAAAAAAGAAGAATGATCTATAGGGATACATCTTTCACCTCTAGCGAAGATAGCAGTTGCTCAGAAGCAGATGAACAAGGACAAACACCAGAACCCAAACCACAGGAGACCACATGCAAATTAGAGGCAACAACACAGGTCGAAAGACGCCAAAATCACACACATCCACAAGGAGAGATTAGGAAGAATAATAGAAAAGGATCTGCAGTGTTGACTAAATCACTAGGCTTTGTAGTAACCAGAAAATATAAGCCTTTTATCTTCAGAGTTGAGTGCATCCAATTGATGAAAAAAATACATCTTCATGATTTTTTAAGGCTCACAAATGTTCTAATCAATCTAATTTGGCAGGCTTAAAAGTCTATCTAATTTGCAACCTGCCAGCCATCCCAACACACCAAAATCTCTGGTTTTCAAGAGGAAAGTATTAGAAGAAGTGTCACAATTAGGACAGACTTTACACAATTCACATAGCAAGATCCACAAAAAAGAGACATTTTGCCATCTTTAGGCTGCAACACAGAGATAGTGATTAGAAAAGCGGACACAGGTGGGGGAAATGGGCATTATGGATCACCAGGCCTACATAGAAGAGTGCAATAGATCATTAGCAGATGAACCTAGTTATAAATAAACTAAGAAGATCCAGCAAAGAATTGCAAAAGGAGATCAGTTAAAATGTTGACAAAGCCCTAGAAAAAACACGAAGAAGTAAATAGGAAGCAGATTGTCATGTCCTGATCCCTTGTATGCATGAGTGAGTGATGTGGCGGTTTGTGCTTGCTTGTGGTAGGATCAAGGTCCAGGGTGGCAGCTCTGGACAGGTGGTGTCCGGTTCACTTTGAGGCTATGAGGACATTATGGTATTAGTTGGTTCTAGGTTCTGGGAGTCTGCATATAGTCGTTTCAGATATGTCCTTTTGTTTATGAAAGAAGGGAGGTGTGTCATGTCCCGATCCATTGTGTGCATGATTGAGTGATGTCACTGCGCGAATGTTAATGAGTACCTGGAATGTTGCATGTGAACTTTGTTCCAGCGCATGTAGTTGACGAGAGCTAGCCTGGGTGTTGGGTGCCAGTGGGTCCCGTCTGGGTCTCTGCCCCTTAACTGAGCTAGCTACATTTAACATCTCAATAAAGGAACTTGAATTAACTTACCTGCTGCCTCCTGGACTATTTTATCACAACACAGACCTTTTGATGAGAGAAACAGGACATATTCCTACAGTCTACATACTCCATAAGATACAGAGTAGAACATCCACTGGGACGTCCAATAGTCTGCAGAAAATATCTATTTTGAAACCAATTATAAAATTCATAGACTGCTTTCTTTGACCAATGGTCTTGTGAGAAACCAAAGGGTGTCTCACCCGCTAGACCCCGGGGAATTGTCATCCAGGTGCCCAGGGCACAGCCATCATGCACAGCCATCGCTTTTGGATCTAGTTCCTGGAGGTGGACCAGTGCAGGTGGATCACCTGGGTGAGGGGTCTTCGGGCAGTGGGGGTGAGACAGCCGATGGTGAGGCGCAGTATTCTCCCCTTTTACATTCATCTACCCCTTCCTGTTTTGTAGGATTTTCTCAAGTCCCAACTGCCCCTCCTCCCCTGCCTTTTTACACAAACACTGGACCGAGGAAGAGGCCGACTGAGAGTAACTAGACTAACTCCTTCACATCGTACTGGACATGTCCCGTTAATCGGGTCAGGCACTTTACACTAAGTGCATACACCTGATAACAGTTGACTCTCCTCACACGAATAAAAGGAAACACCTAAAGACTCACTGTGAGTAAGGTGGACCACGAATACGAGCAGCGCTTCCGAGACAAAGGCACACCTACTGGAGCAGAGCAGCGGACCAAGGGGCGAGCTAAGCGGGCCAAAAACCCCAAAGGTTCCCTACTGGAGGTTGTTGCCTTCGACAGACCGGACGACACGTGGAGAAGGCCAGATCCCACAAGTGAAGATTGCATTGTGTTTCAAGGATGCCAGCGACCCTCCCGGTTGAACGGCAGAGTTGGGGAGGCGAGGCCAAGCCTGTGGTACTAATCTTTACTTGTGAATTAGGTATCCAAAGTCAGATGGCTTATCTACATTAAAGCCCTCAAAGATGTTCAAAGATGCTACGCGGATGACTTGGTCAAATTGGACAGGACCCCCATAGGCCTGCAGCGCAAACTATCCGCCCTAAGTCACTATGCTCAAAACAATAATCTTGTAATAAATACATTAAAATCTAATGTTATGATATTCCATCAGTCCTTAGCTAAACAAGGATATACATTTAACTGGACTCTTGAGTCTTCATTAGCACAAATTCAGCAATATAAATACCTCGGAATTAATTTAAACACCCACCCTTTAGATCAGCTGTATAAATCTGAATTAAAAAAATAGAGTAAAGTTCCTTGCCACCCAATGCAAGGTGCTACAAAACAAATATGGTAAATTCTCGCTACAAACCGCAAGAAGCTAGTACCTATTGTAACCTACGGCGCTCCAACTAAATATCATTCCAGTAATCCCAAATGGGAAGTTCTTGAAGGTGCATTTTGGAAGACAGTCTTATCTCTGCCTCTCAGTGTTCCAATCTCTCTTATTCGCTATGAGATGGGGCTTATCTCCTTAACAGCTATGGTTGCCTGGCTTGTGCTGAAAGCCTATAGGAAATATCTTCTATCTGAAACATCTCACCACAATTTAATTCCGGTTCTAAAAGCAGCAATACTTGCTGATAACCTGTCCACCATTCATCTCTGGAAGGAACATTGTCAATCAATTCTCACAGACACTGACATTAGCCTTGAGCTACTATTACAGTCACCAGAAAAAGCCAAGAAAAAACGGTGGATCTACGATTGTAACAAAACATGGGTCTCTTGCAACAGATATGCCAGCTTTAGAGCGCGGGGCGTTCATTACAAAACCGCTACATCAAACATCGTCTTACTTGTAGAATTTTCCAGATCAAACATATGCACAAGCCATTCTCAGCCAACATTTAGATCTATGACCAACAAAAGTAAGGCTAGCAATGACCTCTAACACCACTATAACTGATGTAACATGTCGGTTTTATAAGTCAAAAGAAAACAGAGAGACAAAGGAAATCGGCATTCTACAAGTATTTAGGTGAATATACAATGCAATGCTAACCAAACAAATGTGGCATTATATATTTAACACACAAATTACCTCCCTTAATATTGCAACAGTTCAATACCTATTAACATTAAACCTGACTGAAAAGATATTTACTCACTATAACACTGATTGGTTTCAATTTTAATATTGCACATTTTATGACTTTTAAGAACTGAATGTTTTAAATCTTCTATTTTATCAATATGACAATTTTATATTTTGTGTATGTGATCGATGTAAACCTGTGATGTGTTAGGAAATGATATATTTTATCATTTTATCTTTCTTCAGACGAAATGAACTAGCCTATTTAAAAAAAAAACTCTCTAGTGTTAAATTTGACTAATGGGGTTGTTGTTATTCCTATTGCTGCGTATTGGATGTTGTAATTGTGATTTTCTAATGTTAACCTCTGTCATACTTCTATCTGTGATCTTCCAATGTTAACTTTTGTGATACTTTCACTGTGAATTCTGTCTCTGATCAAATGTGATAAAAATACTGTGTAATGAATTGAAAAGTTGATTTATCAACTAAAACAATCTTAATAATAAAAAAAAGATGATCATTGTAGATGGCTGAGGAGACATAAAGTTGAACACAAAAATGACATATGGTTACAAATAGCTCATCACGCAAAGTCAAATAACAAGAGAGGGATCTGGAGCACCATTAAAGGTATTGCAAAGCACAATCCCCCAATAAATAGTGTGCATGAGGCATGTTGGGAGACCCATATTAGAAACCCACTAGGATCGGGTGAGACCTTGGATGACCCGCATGTGACTGACTGCGCACAATGAACCTGCACAGCCACTGTTGCTGATATCACCAAGTAGATTAGATTACTACCTACATCCTGTGTAGTTTGTCTGGATGATACTTGCAACGGGCTCTTGCGATTGTTGCCCGAGCTATGGGCTATCAATTTCCATGCCCTCTTTACACACATTGGGAAATGTGGACTGGTCCCCCCTGTTAGGGAGAATTCTCTGTTAAGGCTAATTTCCCAAACCTAGTGAGTCCCCCAGCAGCTTTGCTGGATTTTTGGGGTTTATTTTTTTCTCCTGCTAAGAGTGCGACTCTTTTTCTCCCACTCTTAGACATGATTTGAGATATCCTTTGACTTTGTAATGTGTTTTATGGGCTATGGGGTCTTTAACTCCATAGGGTTTCATGTGGTTTTTGGTAGGTGTGTTACACAGCACCCTCAGTGCAGTAACACAGGGATGTCATAGTGATCCCCAAACATAGACTTACTCGTCTCCCAGAGCATGAAAAGTCACCATTGACTTGACTAGTCTTAAATTGTGAACAGAACCAGTACACATCATCATATTGTGGAAGTACTGGTAGGGGTAATTAGATTGCCCATGGGTGTGTTTTTCGGGGGGGCACTGTGTAGTCCCCCCCCTCGTCGTGTTTCTGGCTGGTGGCAGTGGTTACGCGCGAAATATTCCACCGGAATATTTCCTATGGGATTTTCCCATTCATTTTAAACGCACCACTTTTTGGTGCAATGTTAAAGATACCGCCGGGTTATTTATTTAATATTTATTCCCCGGTTGGGTCTTTTTGCCAGGACTCTGTTTTAAAATGGTGTTCGTGTTCGCCTCTGTAAATCCAACCCAAGTCGAGCCCTTTGTTCCACTTTTTGGCAGGCTTCTCCACAGAAGCCTCCAAAAGTGGTGCCACTCTGTCTGGGTCTACAGGATGTATGGGAGGGGGGTTTAGGCACCCTGGACTGAGTTGCCTCGGCAACTCAAGTCGCACTCATGTGTGATTGGCCCAGTGGTGAGCCGCCTGGCTCACCACTTAGCATGTTTGAGTGACAGCTAGGACTGATGAATGGGGGTTTTCTGCATAAAAGCAGGGCTCTGGGGACTGGAACTTCAGAGGTCGCCACAGGACCATAGAATCCGAAGAGGGAGAAGCTGAGCCGACCTGCAACGACGACTCCACCGGTGGAGCCCTGCTGAACCGTCTCACCACTTCCCAACGACAGAGAAGATCCTCATCCTGGAGAGTCTTCTTCCTCTGAACTGGTGGGGATAACCAGTTCGCCCTCTTTTTCGCCTTCCTGGATCGTCTCGTGGTCGAATCGCCTGTGCCAAGCACCCCAGCGGCCGGATAGCCACGCCTCACCACTACCGCGAATAAAAGGGTAGTACCTTTTAACCGGGAAACTACGCGGCTGGTTTCTTCCCTGGCAGTGCAACGACCTCCAGCTTTCCTCCACGTCGAGATCTTCTCTTCTCCTGGACTAAGCACCGACTTGCACCCGCTGCCCGGAACAACTGCCCACGCTGGAGCTTTCTCACCATTTCAGGTACTGAGTCCCGCCTGGTCTCCCTTGCAACAGACTGTTCAAGGTGTCCCGTAAATCCTTGACTTTCTATCCTGGGGTGACTCGGGACCTGAAAATTAACTTTTCCTGAATTGATCCAACCCTTTTTTAACTCTTTGCAAAGACTCTTTAAAAGTACTATTCAACTGTGTGATCTTGGACACATTCCGCCTTGCTCTCACCAAGAGTGGGCCTGGCCTATGACTTTCTTGCTCCTCAGTAGACTCTGCCTTTTCTGACTTGCTCTGGTTCTCCTAAAGTGTTGGTATTGTGTATGTTCCTAATTCTGCCTGTTTCCCTCCCTTTTTAATTAACTTATTGGAGTGCCATCTTCGGTTAGGCGCTCACCTCTGTCTGAAAATAAGTGGTGTTTTAACTAAGACTTGTTCAATAAGTGATCAGGGATGTATATATATATTAATAGTGACTGTTTTTGAACTTGCTTGCCATATTAGTGTTAGTGTATTTTACAAAGTGTGTTTTTAAATAAATAATTATATACTTTTATACCCAAGCTCTGGTCAGTGTTTGCTTGTACTACTGTATTTTGGTACCTTTCTTGTATACTCTAGATACTGTCTAACTCTTCTCGAGAGAAGTCTGGCTGCTCAGCCACAGCTACCAGGTAAATCTGGGTGGTACAGACTGCTACTAATTGGGTTTACTGCAAACACCTGTAGTCTTAAGCCTTTTGCAGTGGTCCCTAAGGAAACTGCACAGGTTTCTGCCTAGCACCCCCCAGCTAGAAAGAGAGTATCATTCTGCCAACACGTAAAAAAGGGTGCTGGAACGATCCCTTAAACTACTGCATGCTTGCGATGCTTGAGATTCCAGCGAAAATGTTTGCAAAAGTGGATTCATGAAAATGCGATAATACCACCTAATGAAACGGGATTCAGAGCAAAATCAAGCACAACTCACAATCTATTGATCTTGGTTAGCGTGATTGAGCATGCATGGGGTTGTCGCCAACTTCCTGTTTATGGCGCTTTTATTGACTTCAGTGCAGCCTTCGATACCATTTTGCGTAATCGTTTATGGAATAGACTTGTATCATGGAACATTCCCTCTGGGCCGCTGTCCATGATTAAACTATTATACTCTGCCACATCCGTGCGTGTGAGGCTGGATGGAGAAGGGTGTATGAGCAGCCAGTTTTGCACTGTATGTGGGGTGAAACAAGGTTGCATTCTAGCTGCCTCTTAGTTTAATCTATACCTAGCAGATCTTGATGGTGCCGTCAAATGTAGCACATCTTTTCCCCTCAAGTTAGGTAGTCTGCAGATTGATTGGCTCGGTTATGCAGATGACCTCTTCTGCTCGATTATACCATGTCAGGTCTCGGATGCTGTGGAAACTTGACACAGATGTTGTTCACAAATGCTCAAAACAAAGACAAAGTATTGAATGTTTGATGGTACAAATGTCTACTCATTCTAATAGTGGTGAATTCATCCATTCGGTCCTGTTTCGAACTGAGCTTCCAAAATACATTAGTGCCTTTCCACATACTGCCACAATTAGAGCACATCTTATTCTCAAGTTCAATGCTTGTAGATTATGTGGCAAGATGATAATAGAAACTGCAGTACATATAATAACTGAATGTAATAATCTAAATACCCTAAGAAATAAGCATATTGCAATTTGAACTGGGAGGAAAATGTAGCAGCCAATTGAAGGCAATAATATGAATTTGATGTTCCACATGATGACATTTTTTTATATTATGTACAGAAATGTTAAACAACCTATCGGGTCATTTTAATGCATCGATGAATTGTTAAGAAGACTGTCTTTTTTGCTATGAACTGTTTTATCATCTATTTATTTTTATATGTTATATGCAAAGCTATTTCATGCTATGAGCATATTATGCAAATAAATAAAACAAGAAAGAAGCACCCACAGCCGTTGAGTTGGCAAGCGACCTGAGAGACTGGTGTGTGTTAAAGCGAATGAAGTAGAAACATTATGTCACAGGTAAAGGTTACACACGTGTGAATGAGACATGAAGAAAGGCAGACGTCTGAATGAACTTTGAAGTAAAAGGCAGCTGTAAGATCAGAGACACTAAGTAACGCAGTGGTCTGGCGAAAGGAAGTAGTCCATTCGAAAGTCTCTGTTAAAGGTATATTGTTTGAAGCTAAAAATCGAACCAACAGCAAAAGTGAATTATGTGAGAGTAAAAGTGAACTTTGAGTCAAAGTGGTCCTGCGGTGGTCTGTAAAGAGAACCACGCACATTCGAAAGTCTCCGACATCCGAAAGGGGTCCGAGCCTGATTGAGGGAGATTGAGGGAGACCTGAAGTACAATAAGCTTGGGGAAGGGAGCCCCTCGGCAAGTTTGTGTTGAACTGTGATGTGATAGGTCTGAGCCTTGCAGAGGGGGACCTTTGTGAACTTAACATTGGAAATACACCTTTGGAAAGTCAAGAAAATATGGCAGGCCGGGCGGACCCCAATCCATGGTTCGGAACTGCTTAGAGTGTTAGAAACCGAGCCAGAGTGTGTCATCCTGCCTACAAGGGCAGCCATACTCTTTGAGTTTTAACGTGAGAAGAGCTGGTTCAACTACCTTTATTCTTTTGAACACTGATTTTTCCTTTGCATACATTTCTCCTTTTTACACTTGTTGTACAAGAGATAGGTTAGCCATTAGGTTTTTGTTAGCATAGGCGCTTCTGATTTGAAAGACTCCACTACGACTGTTTTGTTTATAGTTTTATGGTTGAGACTACTCCCATCTTAGTTATAGGGCAAAATACAAGTTGTATCCATTGTGTCAGTGTCATACTTGTGATACCCTGATTTCCCTACAGTCGCCAACATCAAAAAGTATCTTGAAGACACCAGAAGTGTGATTAAAAAAATCTAGAGGGATCTCCATTTAATGGAACTAGAACATTTTGCTTAGTTTGGACATTAAATCACTCTACACGTGCATTCCCCAGGAAGCCATACAGAAGGTAATTGAAGATGTTTTGATATGAAGAAATGACGGCCATCCAGTGCCTAACTTGTTTTTAATCTGGTGCACAGAAATAGCATTAATAAAAAATGTTTAGGTAATGTTTTCCAGCAAATAGTGGGCACAGCAATTGGGGCTGCAATGGCCCCTAATTTGGTTAATATATAAGTACAGATGTTTTTAAAAAAAATGTGTATATAGATAATGACCCCTTCAGACACTAATTAAAAACATGGTGGAATTACATAGATGATATAATGATCTGGGAGTGAGAGTCAACAACCTTATTGAGTGGTTTAACAATCGAACAGATATTTACAATTCACACATACCACAGACAGAAAAGAAATCAACTTTCTAGATCTGACAATTTACAATGAAATTAGTTAAACCGTATCATAAAGCTACAGATTAAAACACACTCTTGTATTATACTATTGTTGGGTAGGAGAGAACTCCCAGGTAGGGTAGGGCTACTGGGAGTCCATGGATCCAGAACTCATGGAAGGCCCAACACCTTCCCTTTGCCAAAAAGGAACAGTGACCCAAACAAATGGCAAGTTCAAACTGTGGTTTATTATGGCCAAAAGTCCACAGGGATCAGTGCACGGAAGAAAAGTCCAGGCACAAACACAGAGACTGGCTTGCAGGCCAGTTTTGTAACAGACCAGTACCATGCTGACATCCCAGCTTGGGCCAGTTCCCAGAAACCTATCTAACCCAGAGATTGAATTTTGAGTGATGGGCCACATATAGCTCCCTTATAGAGGTTACTTTCATTGGTCCTACAGTGTCGGAGGGCTGGCCTGGCTTGTCCCCAATTATCTAACTTCTACAATGTTTCAGTGTGAATGTCTTCCCATTGGGTTAGTGTTCAGAGCCCCCCACCCCTGGGGTTTTGAATGGTGATTGGCTAGAGCTAAGGTCTCCAAGCCTGAGACAAAATTTGTTCTCACCTCGAAATGTATCTTCCCAAAGTAAAAGTAACTGTCTCTCCTGCATAATAATTATGTGTGAACCACCACTGTGTCTGAGTGCACTTGCTTCTAATGCAACATGCAGGCCTTCTTGTTACACTGTGTTTCAAATCATGTCTGGGCTTTGCAAAATTGTTTTTCGTTCCCAGAGACGGGTCTTGGCTTGCTGTCAGTTCTGCTGAACCACGTGCGCTGCTTCACACCCTGAACCTTTCCAGCTCGGAATTACTCGTATTTTATTGAAGAATTAATAATGTTTGTCTGCCAGAGTTTACTGTTGGTCAACGTGTGTCACGATTGTCTATGGGTTCTCCCTCCCCTTCTTCGGTAGAGGTAGATACCGTAAGAAATTCCCCTTCTTCCTCCTCCTCCTCAGCTGAAGTTACATGTTCTGTTTCTCTTTCTTTCTTCTTGATGGAATCTCCCTTTTTTTATTAGATACGGCCTATCACAAAAAGAAGCCACCTTGACCGCCTTTCAGGCAGGGCAGGGACTACGTTCCCGGAGCAGCCAAGAAAGGGGAAAAAGCAGTTAGGCGTAAAAAAACCCTGGTAAGAGATCTTGACTTCTGATTCGCAAGGAAGGCTGGTAGTTGAAGTCTGTTCGCGAGTATGAAACGGAAGTAATTTCCAAGAAAGAGAATGAACAGGGTAAATGCCAAGACCGACCACGAAACGGCAAAAAGAAGGAAAGAAATCAGGAAGCACACGGGCAGCCGCCCGCGAGTACACTGCACTGAGCAGCGGTAGTTCTGGAATGCCGAACGTCAGGAAACACTTTCCCGGACCCGGAATAGGGATCCGAAAGGAAGGAGCAGCAACAGAATAGGAGGAAGGTAACGCTACTAGGTGAAAGAGGAGGAGAGAACAAGGGCGTGAGAGCAATAGCTGGAAACGACAGCGCTAAGAGGAATTTATCTTCATGAAGGCGAGGAGTGCGGAGCAAGAAAAGAGGAAAACAAAAAAAAACAGCATGAAGGGAGAATGCGAGAGAGCAATAGCAAAAGAGGAAACAGAAAAGAGTTGGTAGCAAAAATAGGTAAACACAGAATAGCAAGGGCAGAGCACTGCCAAGGCTCGGGAGGATAGCTCAGGGGCAACGTGCTTGCCTTGGAAGCAAGACAACACGGAGCACCACAGGTTCGATCCCTGGGTCTGGCGCTTAGAAACCTCTGGGTATTAAGCGCGTTATAAATAATCCATCATATCATAAGGGGAAAAACAACGAAGCGCAGGCAACAAGCAGGAGAACAAATAACGCCTAAAGTTGCAACGCGCAGAGCCCCCAGGAAGCACACCTGAGAAAGGAACCAGCGGCGGCCATAATGGAAAAAGACTACATCGCGCAGCCAAAACGTAATGGCACCATCTCATGGCGGACGTCTTTCCAGTGATTCCAAAGCCTCCAACCCCCAGGTCTCGTGGCAACTTGGGGAATGTTATCTCAGCACAAGACCTTGGCTTAGAGCCTAGATTTCACGGTGCACTGCGCAGAGTCCAAGCACCACTAGACTTCACTGAGGCAAGTGTACTTGGCTGTAATTTTCTCAATGCTGGAGCAGAGCTTCCACAGAGTGCCATTTATGATGCATGAATTAATTAGTTATAGCGCTGTGAGGTAGTCTAAATACTTCTATAGTTCCATAGAGTTATTCGCATGTAAGCATCTGCAAGTTTAGAAACTGGAACTCTTGCACCTTGCGGTTTCCTGCATTGCAGTATACATTTAACGTAGTGACAAAATAATAATAAATAATGATTCCAGGCAGCATCAGGTTAAGGAGTTCCCCATTTTAACAAAAGTTGCAGGTTATTTTCTGGTACTTGAAATAGTTGAGGTGGAAGCAGTTACTGGCAGGACGTTCTGGAGGCTGTTTTCCCTGTTTACCTGTTACGTGCTGAATTGGGGGGGAGCAAATAAATACCATTCAAACTCGCGAAGCGGAGTTGGAAGCTGAGGTGAAAGCAGTTACTGGCAGTTGGAGGCATTAGGTGGGATAAGCCGGTAAGCTTTCTTTAATTTATTTTTGGAACATTGCTGCCTAGAGCCTCGTGAACAATTATCTGCCGTGTGCCTGGGGACTGCGTGGTGTCGCCGTTTGGCTTCATCCTTTGACCTGGGACCGGCATGGGACTCCATTAATATGTTAGGCTATAGGCGAGAGCTCAACATAACACAATGCGGTCTGGGCTACATAGCCAGGCCAGACAAGAGCTACAGGTAATGCAAGTCTTATCGGCTGGAGGTGGCACCACTCCTATACCTGAGAGGTTGGTGGGGAGTACGGATAAGTCAGCTACTATGAATGAGGGTCCCCCTTTGGTATCAACTAGTTTGTGCACATTTTTCGCCCGTTCCACTTCATGAAGTGTGGGTGAGTCAGGGCTTTTGGGGGGACCAAGGCAGGGCCTGCCCCTTCCAGTTCCACAATTGATGCTTATTCTGGACAATCAATTTAACCCCGGCCCGCCTCCTCCTACCCAAACTGCACTAGCTGATATCTATCCCTTTGATAAGCTGGATGTGGGTAGTGGTGTAACTAATAAGTCTCTGGAACATCACAAGACACTGAGATTTACTTTGGGCACTAGACCCATCTCGGCAACGGATCATGGACCACTATTTCATTAAGGCTGCCACTACCAGCACGGAACTTAAATCATTTCCATCAATGAAAGGTAAAGTGATGTTAAACCACTTGGTCATGAATTCACATTCTAATTGCTGTGAATTTAAGGACCTTATGGATATCCGCATAATTGAACTCCCCGATCAGGCAGAAGAACAGTAGGCAAACTGTGACCGACTTGTGGGCAACTACAGTGAAAGTGTGGTACAGCAAACATGTGATGCCTCACTATTGGATTCACTGACTGCCCTCACCAACCTGCTTGATAGGTCTAATACTGGCGACAAACAAGATTGTCATGCACAATCTCAGACCCAATCCCAAACCTCTGAACCTTTTGGTGCTCAGAGCGATTCTTCCAGCCCTCCACCATACACTGAGGGAAATTAATGAACGGATTTGTCTGACCCATCCCACCGTATCCGCACTGAACATGGTTTTGAGTTAATTTGTTTCCCTGTATGATAACATTTGGGCAGAACTAAAATCTACCAATGCAGTGTTGGCAGACGTTACTATTAAATTAGAGGAGATTGGTGCAGAAATTGTAACGCTTACCTGTACTCCTCGGGAGCGTAGTACCTTCCCAGCCTGTGGAGCTGATACCTTGGAGCCTTTAGGATCCTTTTTCTGTTTGGGCAAACAAATGACAACAATAGAAATGCTATAACTTCTATTAACTGAGATAATTACCTGATGAGATGTTATAAACACCTAAAATCGCTCCCTTCTAACTCTAGTGCTGAATTCCCTTCTCACCTGTGTTTTATTATTGTGGAGTTCTCCATCCTTTTTTTCTACAGGGGCGCGTTGAGATGGAGAAGCAACGGCAACTTGGGATGCTGAAGAACTCTATAGCTTCTTGCCTTGAAAAGTTTTCTTTTAAGAATGAGTCTTCGGTAAGTAAGCAGATGTAAATACTGTAGTCTTTAAGGGCTGGAAAGGATTTGTACGTTGGAGAGATCTCTTTTACTAATTACTTTTGTCTTTTCCTCTTCTTCGCAGGTTCTCAGAATTTCGGGAAAGAATTATGGCTGTGGAGTTACTTAGGATGAGAAAACGTTAAAACGTAAGTTCACCAATACAGAGTAACTGCAACCTTCAAGGTGGAGCGCGGTAACAACTTTGTAATGAAAACTTGAAGAACCTTCAGGTACGTAAATGCTTATAAAACGTCTTCTCTGTAAAACTGTCGGGTAAGTCTCTTCTGTGAACTATAATACTCTGTAGCTTTTCGTAAAACTAATCTCTCTATTATCTTCTGCAAGTGAAAGACACCACACCAAAGGCTAAATGCGTCAAACAAGTAAAATGTAACTTGATAAATCTCGCCGACAGTGATGACAGACAAGTCAAATTAAGACCAATAAACCTTGAGAGCAGCGACGAGATACACTACCTAACCTTGGAAGAAAAATGCAAAAGGATAATAGCAACAGCAAATTGGTACAGTTACCAGACAGACAAGTCTAAAAATCACACATCAGACAGAGAACGAGATATCCATATCGAAAAGAGCATCGAAAAATCAAAGTACAAAAATAAGCCCCAAAAGACACATATAAACGCAAAGTCATCATCTAATCTATCCACGCCGCACATATCAGGAGCTTATAAAGAGACAGCCAAAAAGGAATCATCAAAAATGCACTACTCATCCCAAATAGAGGCATATCATTCAAATAATGGCAGACCAAAAGACGCAAGATGGGTTTTTAAAATGGAACAAAGAGCGAGCAACAAAGAGTATGTAACCCTGAACAGAAAATCTGTTCTAGCGATCTTCCACCACATACCGAACATGCGGACAATAAAGTCAGATGACTTATAATCGTCGAACCATGGCACGACCATCAAAGGGCCGCAGCTAACTTATACATCGACTCATCGACAGTACACAAACTGCTTAGCAAAGATACAGCTGACCTCAGAAGAATGGGCTATGACCTGCTCGAAATTACATCAAAAAGGCAAACAGTGCACATCTCTAGAGAAAGTAACCGACACAGAGATAAAATCAGACAAAGCAGAAAGGATCAACACGAGGCAAGTGCCGACACAAGGCGAAGAAACTCCATAGATCCTTTGCATAGAGCCGTTCAGGAAGAAACTGAAATCAAAAGAAAAATAGACAAGTTGAAAATAACTGATGAAGAAAGGTCGGGTAGAAAAGACAACAATTCAAACTGCGTGGGAACTAAAAGCACACAAAGGACGGATAAACATGAACATAAGAAATCATACTTGGATGAGCCATCGTCAAATATAAAGGAAAACGCACAAATACCAACGAGAACGATTATACAATCTGACACAAGAGGATACCAACACCTAACAATTCCACGCGATGTAAACCTGGGAAAATATGATATCATATGTCTACAGGAGACATGGTGGACCACACTGCCGTCCACAACGGTTATGAAACCGCAATGGCCCCTGCAGCAAAAGGGCATTTGGGTTGTCCATCCTCGGGTATACTCACAGCGTGCAGAAATGGCTGTGGTCTGACATTGGGCAAAATCCTGATTACCAACACATCAATCCTAGTGATCACTGCAACATGGGAACAAACAAACAAAAACAAAGCTCAAAATAACTCAAACACAGTAGTTATTATCAATACTTATTGGAACCCAGCAGCAATAGACACAACAAATTTCATTGCAATGATGGAGAACGTGATTGACGAGACCTTGGCAACGCTGAGGACACCCTATCTATTCATTTGTGGTGACCTAAATGCAGTAGGCCAACTTGACAAATTAAAACGATCCACTTCGAAGGCACCTCTGACAGCACAACGAGGCAAAGAATGGATTGACATGGCAAAATCACGAGATCTGCATAACCGGGACACGGTTTATGCACAACAAAACAGACCACCGACCTGGGAACGTGCAGAGTCACAGGCCACAATTGACTACATTTTTGTTTCTAAACCACTGCTACAGCTAACCAATAGGTTCAAAGTCATAAGAACATCTGCCAGTGATCACAATCTCTTGGAAATGACATGGAACATCCCCTCTAGGAAAAATGAAAGGTTGGACATGAAAATCGAGACTAACACACAAGGCTCTCGAATTAAGCTGACCACAAATGCCATTAAAGAGTTGACAGCAAGATACCAGTCCCAGAGTCAAATAGTGGAAGTAAAATCAGTAGACTATCAACCGCTAAACCACAATTGGCAAAAAAAAGCAATCTCATATCACCGGAAACCATTCTTACAACAGAGAACTCGTGGAGAAGCGACGAGAATTCAGAAAAAACAAGAGAATGGCAAAGACATTACAAACGGCACAAGTAAACATAAAAATGAAAGAGTTCATAAGCACCTACAAGGCATGGGTCAAATTCCATCGGGCAAAACTTTATCAACAGGATGCAGAAGTGATTGCAAAAGCTTTAAGTACCAACAATGCCAGAGAATTTTGGTCTTTGTTAGGATCTACAGACACAACAACGGCAGACCAAATACCGAATAACATCGGGCAACACACATGGGAAATACACTTCAAAAGTGCATTTCAATCTGTCGATGAAGAGCATCACAAAGTTGTACCCACACATAGCCCAGTTTGGAACAAGCTGGATGACATAGAAGACATCGAAGACATCATCAGAAAACTAAACAACTCCAGGGCAGCCAGCCCTGATGGAATAACACATTTTGAGCTTAAACGTCATCCCAAAGAATGGGCAACCCTACTAAGCATAATTTTCAGAAGATGTGCTGAGACAAAGACATTGCCACCATCCTGGACTTCTGCAATGGTGATCCCTATCTACAAAAAAGGGAATAAGAGTGACCCCCCAAAACTTTCGACCAATAGCCTTCTTGGATGCTATCGGTAAAGTATACGGGACTCTCCTGATGAAAACATTTCAACTCTGGGCAACATCAGCAATCTGCAATGACAACCTTCAAGCAGGTTTAAAAAAAAAAAAACGCATGGACCACAGGAAACATTCTTCTGTTCAGCGTTTTGAAGAGTAAAGTCTAACAACACGGATTGCACCTGTTTGTCGTGTTTATCGATTTCACCCAGACATTCGATCGGGTAGAAAGACAGCTCCTCTGGAAGAAACTCTCAGAATGGAAATGACACCAATCCAGGCCTTACACTCCAAAACAAGTATGAGAATAAGACTAAATCGCCAGGGAGATCTATATCATCAGAGATCCCAACCGCATGTGGGGGTAAAGCAAGGGTGCCCCTTAGCATCAGCACTCTTTCTGACTTACATAGGTGACTTCCAAAGCACAGAAGCAGTTGTGTATGAGCCTTTTCACAAAAAATTGGAAGCTCGTTGATCTTTCGCCCGTTATATGCGGACCATCTAACTTTGTTCGATCAAACACCTATTGGCCTTCAGCGGCAAATGAACAACCTGCTATCATATACAAGAAAAAATCATCTAGAGGTTAATAAAGGTAAAACGAAAGTTATGATCTTACAGAAATCTAGTAGTAAACCCGACAAGAACAACTGGTATATGGCAGAAATCCAAATAGAGAAAGTCCAAAGCTTCAAATACTCGGGAGTCACCCTGGACAGCTCAGAAAATGAAACAACAATGCAAGAAACCCTTCATAGAAAAACCAAAATGTTCGTGGCTCAAGCCAAAGTGATCGACAGAAAATTTGGCTGATTTTCACTGATGCCAATATTGAACATCTACAAAATGAAGGTAGTCCCCTAGGTAACATATGGGGCTGAATGTATGCCAACTATCCCGAGTGAAATCTGGTCCAAACTAGAAGCTACCTTCTGGAGATCCGTTCTGGGCCTACCAAAATCAACATCGGGAGTGGTAATCGGGCGCAAACTGAGTCTTATGTCTCTACACTGCACCGTGAGTTGTAATGCACTAATGCTATACAGAACATGTAGAATGGCAGATAGCAATCAAATATTCAAAATGATCAACAAAGAAATGCAGGAGGAGAAATGCATTTTACTTAACAGTTGGAAAGAGGGAAACGAAACGCTGCTAGAGTCAGTTGCTAGTAATGAAGACAAACTCATTCAGAACCCAGGTAAGGTCCTACGGAAAATTAAAGAACTAGATTGGGCTAAAACAACAGACATGGCAGCAAAGAACAAACTGACCGCTCATCTACCACACAACACAAAGAAATTGAATGAGCTGCAAAATGTTATCATCAAATTTCCCAACAAAGGAGCACGTGACTTCATTTTAAGAGCTAGACTCAACTTGCTCCCAAAAAATGAAATCCTTCAGATTAGAGGTCTCTCTCAGACCTCCACCTGTCGTTTCTGTGAAAACCAACATGCACAAACCAAAGAATCCATAAGACACCAGTAACCTCTTGTTCAGGTACTCATCTGATCAGATCTCACCATTTAAACTATCTGTGCGACCACGACACGCAATGGAATGAGGAGAGATGGTGGTACAAGTTGATAGGCGGCGACAGACCTACCTGGCAGATTGCCACTTCAAAAATGTTAGCGTACATTGTGAAAAACTTACTGCAAAGGAACTAGCTGTTGAAAACCTACCCATGTCTTTAACATGTCCCTTCTCGTCGGAAGAAACATGCTGAAACGACAAGCGTTCAAAAAAGAGACTGTGTGAAGCATATGTCAGCACCTTTTTGTAAAAATCTTTTGTGGATTAAACAAATAAATAAAAAATAAAAATTATCTTCTGTTTCTTAGGTTCTGTGAGGAGAAACGCCTGTAGCGTTACACCGCTGTCAGCGGAGCAGACGCGAATCACACATTCCAGCGGAGGCGGGGCTTAAGTAGCTCCCTCTGCGAATATGAATAGAACTGTGCTGCTACTTGTAAATGGGTTTTGCGGGTAGACATCCTAAGTGTATGAAATCACTATTGAACAACATGGAAGTCTATGGAAGTAGATGCTGTGAATGGTGTAAATGCCATATGTGCCAGGCTAACACCCACCTGATGATTGATATAATGTGCTCTGCCTTGCCTGAATGTCTGAATGAAGACTAGGCTCACTGTCTGGGATCATGACAATCTTCCCCTCCCCCAAGTCCCCTCCCAAGGATGGACCCTCCGGCCCTGGCTTACTGGGGTGATTCTGATGAAACTTCTGAAGCAATTTGGGAGCAAGCATGAATATTGGAACTAGGTTCCCAAGTTCTATCCTGTGGACCAAACCCTTTCCAGTCTACAAAATAGAACAATTTCCTTTTGACAATCTTGGAATCTAGGATCTCTTTCACTAAGAATTCTGGTTCACCCTCTATAATCATGGGTTTGGGTGATTGTTATATTCTGGTTCCCGGATTCATTGGTTTCAACTTGGAAACATGGAATATAGGATGAATTTGCATGTGAGATGGTAGGTGTAACCTTACTGCTACAGAGAATTGGTCCAGAAACCTAGGTTGAAATTTACGAGGGCCCTTACGTGCAATGTATTTTGAAGACAACCATACTTTGTCTCCCACCTTATAATCTGGAGATTTTCTTCGAAGTTTATCTGCAAATTTCTTTTGACTCTCCTTTGCTATAGTTAAATTTCTCAGGACCTCTTTCTGTACCTGGGTAATGTTGTCACAAAGATTTTGTACTGCTGGCATCTCTAAGGAATCTGTTAGATCGAAGGTAGAGGTCCGAGGATGTGAACTATTAAGGATGTAAAAGGGGGTATAACCTTTGGAGGTGTGTTCAGAGTTATTGTAAGCGAACTCTGCAACCCAGAGGACATCCACCTAAGAACAATCTGATTGGTGGAGAAGACATTGAAGGTATTGTTCTAAGGTTTGATTGCTTCTCTCAGTTTGACCGTCAGTTTGTGGGTGGCGGCTGGTAGATAGGCGTACTTCAACTTTAGCCAACTCACAACATTTCCTCCAGAATTGAGAGACAAATTGACTCTGCTGATGGAAATCCATGAAGACGTACAATTTGTTCTAGAAACACTTTTTCCAAAACTGAATCCGTGGGAAGTCCCTTAAAGGCAATGAAATGAGCCATTTTGGAGAACAAGTCCACCGCTACAAGGATTGTATTATAACCCGAACAAGGGGATAACTCGTTAATAACATCCCCTGAAATGGTATGCCATGGTGCTGGTGGAATAGGTAGTGGTTGAAGAAGTCCTGCTGGTCTCTGCTTTGAGCTTTTGTTTTGGGCACAAATACCACAAGTTTGGATGAAATCTATGATATCCTTGCGCAATGTTGGCCACCAAAAGTGTCTTTTGATCTTGGCTGTTGTCCTAGCAATTCCAGGGTGGCCTTCTAATGTTGCTCCATGGTAATCTGCCATGCCCATCCTTTGTAGCTCCTGATTTGGTAGGTAAAGACGACTCTGGAAATAAGGTAAAGCTTCTTGAATGCTACACTTTGCTCCTTTTGACTCCCAGGCCTCTAACTCTGAACTAGTCATGCCGAGTAGAATTTGTGACTTTAGGTCTTCCTCCAAAAATCCAGTGACTCCTAACATCTTTTCATCCGGAATTATGCTCACTGGATCCGAGGTACTTTGGACCTCTTCTTTCTCTCCAATACGTGACAAGGCATCCGCTTTACCATTACGTACTCCTGGGCGGTAAATTATAACAAAATCATATTTCACAAAAAACAATGCCCAGCGGAGTTGTCAGGTTGATTGAGCCTTTGCATTGCGTAAATATTGCAGGTCTTCGGTGGTCTGTGAAAACCGTTCGGTATGTCGGGCACCCAATAAATGGTGTCTACATTCCTTGAAAGCGTGTTTTATTGCTAGTAATTCCTTATCGGTGATACTGTAATTTAATTCTGCTGTTTAAAACGTCTTTGACCAGAAGGCCACTGGATGCAGTTGTCCGGTTTCTGTTTCTCTTTGAGATAAAACAGCTCCCATTGCAGCACTGGACGAGTCAGTTTCTGCTACAAACGGTAGTTCAGGTTGTGGGTGTCTCAAAATGGGAGCGGTGGTAAAATGTTTTTTTAAGGTCTTGAAGGCCTCTTCCGCTTCCTTGGTCCAAGAGAATGTCTTGTGCTTTCGCAATAACTAAGTTATTGGATGGACTCGTTGGGAAAATCCTGCAACAAAGCGTCTATAAAAATTTGCGAATCCCAAAAAACTTTGGACTCCTTTCACTGAGGTAGGGGAAGGCCAATTCAAAACTGCTTTAACTTTTCAGTTATCCATTTGAATTCCCAATGGTGACGGGATGAATCCCAAAAATTCCACTGAGGTCGACATGAAATTAGCATTTTTCCAGCTTGACAAATAACTTGTGTTGCTGTAGTTTCATAAGTACTGCCCTCACTTGAGTTATGTGCTCTTGGGCCGAGCTTGATTAAATTAGAATGTCATCGAGGTACACTACGACACAGACATCTAGCAATTCACGTAAAACATCATTCATAAAGTTCTGAAAAGCCGCTGGAGCGTTGCATAAGCCGAAAGGCATCATTTGATACTCATATAAGCCGTTTTTGGTGCAGAAGGCCGTTTTCCATTCATCCCCTTCTTTGATTCTCACTAAGTGGTAAGCTCCTCGAAGGTTCAGTTTGGTAAAAACTTTTGCATCTTTAACTTGGTCCATTAACACTGAAATGAGTGGAAGGGGGTACCTGTTCTTAACTGTGATCTGGTTTAAGGCATGATAGTCTATGCAAGTACGAAGGTCCCCTTCCTTCTGGGGAACGAAGAACTGAGGAGAAGCCGTAGGGGACTTAGGCCTACTAAAACCATTGTCTAGGTAGTTATCCAAATATGTCTTCAAATTAATATTTTCTTGTTCGGTTAAAGCATAAATTCTACTACATGGGGTTTTGGAACCAGGGATTAAATCGATTTGACAATCATATGGGTGATGTGGAGGCAACACGTTGGCCTGTTCTTCTTCAAAAACTTCTTGAAAATCTTGATACTCTTCTGGAAGAGTTCCTATTAATCCTTAGGTGGGTTCTTCTCTTGAAATCACTTGAACTTCTTTTCCAAAGGTTCTGCCTTGAACATAGCATGAGTGTTTGCCTTCCTCGGTAAATACTAAGGTTCTGGCACGCCAATCAATCTGTGGATTATGTTTCTCTAACCATGGAATACCTAAGATTAATTTAAACTGTGGAGCACTGATTAGGTCAAACAAGATCTTTTCTCGTTATCCCTCCTGGCAAAGCAAGGTGAAAACTTCAGTACACTTCGTCACCAGTCTGGATATCTCGTCACTGGTCTGGATATCAGTTGAGTACCATCCACTGCCGTGACATTTTCCACCACAACCTTTGGGTGCATACCAATACCCATCTTGCCTGCTAGTTCATAATCCATGTAGTTTCCAATCACACCACTGTCCACATATGCTTCAAGAGCATATATCTTGGAAGGTTGAAGGTCACCACTTAAGATAGCGGGAACAACGAAATGAGAGATCTGAATTTCCTTCTTCTGGCTCGACAAGTCGACCACTACACTTGTCGGGCGTTGAGTTTTCCATCAGTTCATTCTTTATTATATTCCTGTCCACCTTGTCTACTGCTCCCACTGGTTTCCACAGTGGTTTCACTGGGCAATTACTAAGGTGATGACCAGCTGAACCACAATAGAGGCACAAATTATGTTGGCTTTTTTTGGCTCCTTCTTCTTTAGAAATTGGACCCTGAACACCACCTACCTGCATTGGCTCAGAGTGACTTTCCTTCACTTGTCGAGTGAACAGCCATAAAGTGATATAGTCTCTGATCTGGCCCGATCAGTGCGCCGGTCCTGCAACCGGTGATCCAATTGTATAGTTAATTCAATGAATTTGGCACAACCTGTAGGAGGGTTCACTACCTGCGCCAATATGTCTTTGAGTTCTCCTCGTAATCCTCGATAAAAGAGTGTTGTTCTCTTCTCCTCAGGCCAATTAGTGTCTGCTACTAATCGATTAAAGGAAGCTATGTCAGCCAACAAACAATTCTTGGTTTCCTTGGTGTAAAGAGAGCAGCTCGTTATCTAAGGCCTGTCCCTGAGCATGATGGGCAAAGAGTTTCTCTAACTCCTGCCAAAAACCAGGGAAGTCTCTTAATAATGGGTCCTCTTGATTGACTAAGGGAATGGACCAGTCAGCAGCATGTCCACCCAAATATGAGAACACAAACGCCACCATAGCTTGATCTGAAGGAAAGACCCCGGGTCTACACAGGAAGTGTAAATTACATTGGTTCATGAAGACTGCAAAACGCTTTGGATCCCCCATAAACCTTTCTGGGGCTGCTAGTGGAATGTCCCCAGTAAAACCATCTGTAGAGGAGGACTGGGAGCGGAAACCTGACCCTGTGGGAGACCACCAGGAAGTGGTGCCTGTCCTGCTTGGGACTGTAATAATTGGTGACCCAATTCATCAGTGCGTTCTCTGTTAACCACCAACTCTCTCCTGAGAGAATTGGTTTCTGACCTAGCTGCATGGACTTCTGCCCTCAACTCCCCCAAAATCTGGGATAAATTGCCTATTTCTGTGTTTTCCATTACGGTCAGGTGGAGTATTTTAAGTACACACCATGTTCTGTAACGCTTACCTGGACTCCTCGAGAGCATAGTACCTTCCCAGCCTCTGGACCTGATAACTTGGAGCCTTTAGGATCCTTTTTCTGTTTGGACAAACAAATGACAACAATATAAATGCTATAACTTCTATTAACTGCGATAATTACCTGATGAGATGTTAACTTGGAGCCTTTAGGATCCTTTTTCTGTTTGGACAACAAATGACAACAATATAAATGCTATAACTTCTATTAAGTGAGATAATTACCTGATGAGATGTGTTTATACACCTAAAATCACTCCCTTCTAACTCTAGTGCTGAATTCCCTTCTCAACTGTGTTTTATTATTGTGGAGCTCTCCATCCTGTTTTTCTACAAGGGCGCGTTGAGATGGAAAAGCAATGGCAACTTGGGATGCTGAAGAACTCTATAGCTTCTTGCCTTGAAAAGTCTACTAGTTTAAGAATGAGTATTAGGTAAGTAAGCAGATGAAAACACTGTAGTCTTTAAGGGCTGGAAAGGATCCCTATGTTGGGAGATCTCTCTTACTAATTACTTTGTCTTTTCCTCTTCTTTGCAGGTTCTAGGAATTTGGGGAAAGAATTATGGCTGCGGATGGCTGCAGAGTTACTCAGGATGAGAAAACGTTAAAACGTAAGTTTGCCAATGCAGAGTAACTGCAGCCTTCAAGGTGGAGTATGGTAACAACTGTGTGATGAATAACAACTGTGTGATGAAAACTTGAAGAACCTTCAGTTAGGTAAATGCTTATAAAACATCTTCTCTGTAAAACCGATCAGTTCTTTTTTAATTAAATACCTCTTGTGTTGTCTGCAGGTTTTCAGAAAGCTGAGGAAAAAACCTTCGGAAGATGCGGTAGCTGCGAGCAAAAACTGCTGACTGACGATGCCGCAGCGGTGAGTGAAACTTTTGACTGAGGAGATGCAGCGAGAGATTAAATGTTCTTACATGAATATAACCGCGTCAGAGATAACTTCTGTAGGGTAAGGCTCTTCTGTGAACTATAATACTCTGTAGCTTTTCATAAAACGAATGTCTCTATTATCATTTACTTCTTAGGTTCTGTGAGGAGAAACGCCGGTAGCATTACACCGCTGTCAGCGGAGAAGATGCGAAGCGAGCGTTTCAGCAGAGGCGGGGCTTAAGTAGCTCCCTCTGCGAATATGAATAGAACCATGCTGCTACTTGTAAATGGGTTTTGCGGGTGGACATCTTAAGTGTATGAAATTACTATTGAACACCACAGAAGTCTATGGAAGTAGATGCTGTGAATGGTGTAAATCCATATGTGCCAGGCTAACACCCACCTTTGACCTGCTGATTGATATAATGTGCTCTGCCTATCCTGAATGTCTGAATGAAGACTATGCTCACTGACTGGGATCATGACAGAAATACTGTTTGGGAATGGTGGGCAGGGCCCAAAAGAGTTGAGCTTTGCATGGGGGGACAGATCATCAACCCCCTCAACCTATAGTACTGTGGATATAATTGACATTTCTGACAATGCTCCTATGAAGGCTTGTGACCGCGTCCCCAACCTGGGGCTTGCCTTGAGTTTACCCCCTGTAAGCCATAGTGCAATTGGCGCTTTGGGTCCCCCCCAAGTGATTGACCTAACCAATGAACCATCTTTGGTGGGGGAGGGACAGTAAAGCGGAAACCAGGGGCCAGAAGGAATCGTATACTTAGTATCAGAGCGGCCCATAGAATTTTATTTCGTTCTAGATTGTCTCTGGCCATTGAACATGGACCTTTAAATCTGGAGGCCCCATCCAAACCCGTGTCTGTTGACTCCATGGCTCAAACAGACCCTACTCTTATTGGTCGTCTGGGTGATGCTGAATCTGGTGTAACTCAGGTGGAATCTGCCCCCCACAATGATGGCTCTTATGAATACAGGTAATAGAGGAGCTTGTTCTCTGCGTAATGGGTCAAAGGGCGGGGGACCGATTTGGACCCAAGGGACAAACCTGTATTTTTCCCACCCCCCAGACATTTGGGTGGGGATTCTGAGATAACTTGTACATTTGGGGCAGTAGCTGCTGGGATTGAGTCCATCTTAGGTTCACTGGAAGGTGCGTCTAGCTCGGCTCCGCCAGGGCAAAGAGCCGGTGAACGGAATTATTTGCCCTTGGGGGGAGTCGAGGGGATGAAAAAACCTGTACAGAGATCAACTTGGGAAAAACCAGTGGTTATACCCAGATGGTCGAACCTATCAAAGGACATGGGGGCGAGCAATTCTGTAATACCTCTCGCCAATGCAGACATTGGGGTAAGTCCTGCGAATTTTGGGGTGGGTTGTGGAAATGGCAAGTCAAGGGCACTGGAGGAGTTAGTGGATATTCGACATAAATCTAACTACCCCACAGTAGCCTCGGGGATGAAGGACCTGCTACAGCGATTATACTACCCCACCACCTATGTCCCAAGGGACACCGCTAATGAACATCAACAATCTGGGGGTGGGCCTCGTGTGACTCCACTGAATCCATGAATGGGAGATCAACGCAGTGTAAAAACCAGGGTGCAATGGGCTTGAGTCCGATGGATAAATGTGCTAATAAGGGGCTCCAGAGAATTAAAATGACCAGCATGTTGGGCCCCAATTACCAGGTACGCCTCAATCGCTCAAATATTTTATCTATCTTCTCCCAAATTGCTTCTTTGGCACTGGGGGCCTCGACTGATATTGGGAGAGTGACTTTCCCTGAGAAAGACCGCCTGGACATTAGTACTATTTATCTAAACTCTCCATTGGTGAAGGAGTTGATCCTCACACAAGGGGAAGGCTTACTGAACCTTGGATTTGAAGTAGAGTTGCTGGTTGAGGAGAAGGGGGGGCCCAGGCCTAAAGGGGATAAGCAGAGTACTGGGCATGTGCAGTTACACTGACAGGGTGGAAATTTGGGAATGGAAAAGGTGGGGGGGGGGGAAATCGATTTGGGCTACCATAATCTCCTCACTGTGGCAGAAATTGGTCCTGTAGAGTACCAGAGTGTGCAGGCACCACATGGGGAGATGTGTGGTTGTGCCTAGAATCATGGCACACTCGGGATAATATCCACCCTTTTTACAATCTGCTTTGTTTGGATAACCTGAGACTAGCTAACTGCATATGCATACAAGAAACCTGTTTGACTTCCATTCCCATTCTGGATGGCTATAACATTTTTACCCAACCTGATAAGGAGAGTGCAGGAGGAAGGCCCTCAGGGGGACTTCTTATTGCGATGGAAAATTCCTTGGGCTATCCATAGATAATTTGCCATTTGGCGTGTTGGGGTGGATTTTTCGTCTAAGGATGGCATGGTAAAAATGTTGGTCATCAATATTTACTGGCACAAGGGCATTGCCCTGGTAAATGTGTTTGTGGAGAAAGTATGCCATATAATAGACGATTTGTCCTGCACGTTTTTGAATGGGAGAATTATACTGGTGGGTGACCTGAATGCAGACTTTGATTTCCAACATTTCCCTTGGGATCTTTAAGGGATTACTGTTGGTGAAACAGAGAAGCGACAATGGGGGCAAGTCTGGTATGTGGGTCTAGGGGGACAAGGCCTTCAGCCAATAGTGGGGAGGAAGTCTGACCACCTCCCTGAAACTGACTGGCACACTTGGCATAGGGGCAGTAGTTCCTCCCTTTTGGATTATATCTATTTAGACTCATTCCTAATGTACTGCTGTGTGTCGTTTGATGTGTTGACATATGCCTGGGGTGATCATTCTATTCTAACGGCAAATTTTGACTGGATATTAAACTCCATGGAATTTCGCCTCCAGTCCCAGGTAGTTGCCAATTTAGCCGGCAATGCAGTGAGATGGTCAGACATCAATATCTGCTGCTTGAACCAGAAACTAAGGAAAGCACTCAACCTATCCACTTTAGAGTGGAAATTAAATAACTTCAATGCGATGAGCTTCAGTCGCTTGTCAGCTCCCTTGTTTCTGGGCTTCTAATTGGGTCCAGTACCATGGGGAAAGGACCTGCCAGACATATACCCATTGTTCTAATGAGGAGTTGGCTGCTGTAAAAAACACCATGAGGAGAGAACTGAGATTCATCCATCGTACCATCTTGGATGGGGAGTCTCGTTATGAGCAGGCAAGGAAGATCAAGCAATCATACAAAAATCATTGTAAGTCATTGAAGCACAACCTCCTACAACAAGATGCTGAAATGATGTTCGGGCTCTTGATGAATGCTGAAGTCAGTGCCTTTTGGCACTTGGTGAATGGGCAGGACCCAAATCATGTAGTTTCCCAACTCAACTCAATTGCAGAGCAAGAATTGGTACAGTTTTTTTAGGGTAGGTTTGGGACTCCTACTATCGACCCTGAGGAGGTAGCTGGCCTGGCTGGTGGCCTTATTCTTCTCCCTGATCTCTAAATGCAAAATATCTAGTGCCCCGGGCCCTAATGGCCAAACTAATAACACCTTTAAGCAGGATCCAAATATCTGGGCAAATTAGAACGCCTGAATCCTGGAGCACTGCTCACGCTGTACCCATCGTCAAGTGTGGGAGCAGGGCGGACCTAGCCAACATCTTGAAGAATGGGCTAGAATGGTCCACCCTCTTGATCAATTTCAGACCGGACTTAGAAGGGCCACTCCACCAGTATTAACGGTCTTGTCCTCAAATGCGTACAGGAAGAAGCTTGGAGGTCTCCTGAGGGCTGCACCTATGTGGCTTCAATCAACCTGGAGGGGTAGGGAGGCACTAACAATTCAAATTAGAACAGTTGATCAGGTAAGGTGACTACGTAACATTTTCAAAAAGTATTGTTCATAGGAAGTTTGAGGTGCAAATGTCACGAGGCCACTCGGGGCTAATTAGCAAACTGAAAAACGAAATTGTGTGTCGCCACACAATAGCCCCATATGAACTCCTAGGGAACCTAAATTAAAAAGCTTTGTTATATATAGGTCAGGTCAAAAATATATGCAATAGTTTGTTAACCTTAAGATCTCAAAATTCAATAACCTCAGGAGGAGGGTAGAACCGCTTGTTCAGTTGTGTATAGAAAAATTAGCAGATAGATCTGTATATTTGACTTCATCAGTCCCGAGAAAATCAATTTCAGAAATAAAAATAAAACGTTTTTAATTCAGTTGATCAAATCATCCTTCTTTGTTATACAATTCACACATCGTGTTTCAAGACCAAATGAATATCTTTTTGAAAAACAAACAAGCTTCACTTGGCGTCGGTCTCAACATCAATGTCACAAAACAAAAATTGTGTCACCAAAGATATATTTCATACACATCTAAAGGAAATCTCATGGCTGGTGTTCACAACATCCACACTTAGTCATGTAGGAGAACCCTTGGTTTAAATGTAAATTGTCCCAAATAGCACCAATCGTTAATTTTGTTGCGAATGCGTTTTGGACTAAATACAAGTCCATCATCAGGGCTGGTATTGCTATTGTTTCTTGACTGGTGAACATATTCAAACTGTAAATTCCTAAAGAAAAATGTGAGAGGAGATTGCTATCATAGCAGTATACAGATCAACCGACGTATTTACAAATTAAGTTAACTTCCACAAACCTTTTTGGTCCACAGGTGGGACTTGTCACTGCAACTTAACCATACTCGGGTGTAGTTGTACACTGGAGCGCAGTACAGATGCGTAACAGCCGATTAAAGTCCAAACGCTCTGGAATATTTAAAAGGCATTTTTAGGCGATTTTTTATCGGATGTTACCGTGGACTGTCACTCGTCATGTAAACTGCACAGCTGTTATCATACATGTCGCCAATGCTCTAGTGAGTAAATAAACTCAGCCAAAGGCCAAGCTTTGGTCGCCATTCATGTTGTCTACGAAAGGCGGTCCAGTTTTGCAAGAGGGAATTTATTATTTCATATTATCAAGAATAAGGGAATTAACTGGTGCAAATATACGGTCTGGTTCTCTGACCGGAATTACCTATTTAACTTTACACGGAAAAGTAACACCAAGTGCACTAATAATAGAGTAAAAAGGAAGCACCAACTATACATAAATGTCAAAGAATTTAAGAGTAAATATTATGCCAAATGGATGCTATAAAAAGCAGCCGTCACGGTGGACCAACTGATATATTCTACGTGCTTGGGGGTGGCTTGGGCTATATCAGTTAATCGTTACACAGCCTCGTCTCGCCTCACCCGGAGAAACGCTACAAACAGTCATCCGACGTGAATGCGTGGTGCTGAATTCCGGATGTTGTTATGGTTTCCATAGAAACCCAACGCATGCGTGTTGGTACCGAATTCCGCCATCTTGGTATGGGATTAAATTACATAGAGTCATAGCTTCAATATTTACAACTGGATGCCCATAATGCGGTCCATCCAAAGTCATTGGCTTTGCTATCCCTATAGCGGACCTAAGTGTGGCCCAATTGGGGGTTAAAGGATGTACCACATATGTATGTTGGCACGGAGGAAGTGCAGATCATGTCTGCTCGAGACCCCATGTCAACCAATAGTCAGGAATGGCTTGCTCACAATGACTCAACTTGGGGAGATGGGGATGATTGCAGATCAAGTCTGCTCAGGCCCCCATGTTCTCTACGTTGGGATCATCATTACTCAAAGATGTCTGAATCATGTACGCAGCCTATTCGCCTATCACCAAATACTGATCATCATTTACAATTCACCCTCACAGTCTCGGGACTATTCACAATTCACAATAAGACTTGCAGTTTAAAGTCTGCTCACACTCTTAATGTAGAAATAGGACCTACATGTGTTCCTGGCGTCATTGGGACACATGCTTGCACAGCCCCAAGAGAACGTTCACACTCTAGATGTATCTAACATGGCTAAGGGTCTAACATAATCCTGAATACCTAGAGTAAAGAGATCTGATTGCCAACTCGATCATCCCCATTTACCAATCTTTAACGTAACATACATCAAATACAATGCATGTAGCAAGGTGACCTCATGACGGTCTATGGTCATCAGTATTTATCAATCTCTAAACATAACACATCAAGTCAAACTCATAGTTCATACCCCTGGGACTCAGGCAGTCAAGTAAGTCTATCCATAAGATTTCTCTTTGCTGGAGTTTCCTCACTATATCACCACCTCTGGGGCCCAATTTCACTTGTTCGAGTATCATGCATTTTAATTGTGCCACAGTATGTCTGGCTTCTGAAAAAATGTATCGCTACAGGAGACTTCTGACTCTTCATGCGGATATTAGATTTGTGTTCCGTCCAGCGTGTTTTCACTTTCCTAGTGGTCATACCCACATAGAAAAAGCCGCACGGACATTTCAAGCCATAAATGACATTCATAGAATCACAGGTGCAGGAATGCTTTAGCAAAATTGGTTTACCTGTATGAGGATGTCTAATGCTATTGCCCTTTATTATGTTGCTGCAATACTGGCAATTCAAGCAAGGTATCGTGCCCTTGAATGTGGAGGTTCCTGTTGCTGGGGTCACTATTTCAGCTCTAATGACGCTGTTGCATAACGCTTTATGGTTTCTGTATCCAAAGGTAGGTGTCTGTGGAAAGAGTTGTTGCAGTTTAGGATCCAATTGCAACATCAGCCAGTGTTTCTGGATTATTCTCTTTATCCTTCTGCTTTGTGTTGAATGTGTGGTTACATATACAAGCATTTCCCTATCTTTGGGTGGCTTAGGTGTCAGTAAGGTTTCTCTTTGTATGGTACTGACTTTTTCTTTCACATCAGCGATCAATCTGCTGTCATAGCCTCTGTCTATGAATTTAGTTTGCAATAGAGATGATTGTCGTGTGTATTCTGTAGCTTCTGAGATATTCCGTCTATAACGGAGAAACAGACTTAATGGGACACTGTCAAGGGTATTCTGAGGATGAAAGCTCGTAGCTAGAAGTAAACTATTCCTATCCATGGTTTTTGTAAATATCTGTGTTTCTAATTTCCGTTCTTTCACATGAACTTCAACATCCAAAAAGTGGATACTGGATTCACTAGTCATAGTGGTGAATTGTATTCTCGGGTGCATTTGGTTCATCATAGCGAAGAATTCTTGAATTTCTTCCTCTGGACCAGTTCGAATCCCAAATATATCATCAATATAGCGTGTATACAGTGCCAAGTGTCTCGACCACCTTGGGGATGTTAGTAAATGTTCATGTTCTAAAAAGAACATGAATATGTTAGCATAGCACAGGGCCATTGCCGCTCCCATGCTGGTTCCAGCAATCAGTAACCTATATATAACACAGCTTTGGAATCTAGGTTCCCTAGGAGTGCATATGGGGCTATCGTCTGGCGACACACGATTTCGTTTTTCAGCTTCAATCAACCTCTCAGCCACATTTGATTGTTTGGACTGGAGCCGAATATGGGCCAAACTGGCCAGGTGGGGCCTGCCAGGGGGGCTCTTGAGACTCATTAGTGGAATTTACGATAATTGTAGGATCCAGGTCCGTTTTAGCTAAAGGGGTGATGTTACTCGGAGAGTTCGATCTTACCGGGGGGGTCAGACAGGGATGTGTTCTGGCCCCCTGGCTGTTCAACCAATATTTCTCTGATGATGCACTGTCCCTTGAGAAGGAGGGGTTAATTGCACCGAAGGTGGGCCAGGGGAAAATCGGTTGGCTTGCCTATGCAGACAACCTCTTGATCTTCGACCTAACTAGGGTCGGCCTGCAGAGGTCACTAAATAACTTTGAGAACTATGCTAAAAATAATGGGCTCATTATTAACCCGACCAAAATTAAATTCTTTCTTTTAGAAAAGCAAGGTTAAAGATTGTGGGGCACGTTGGCTCTGTTGGGGGAGTGCCTTTGAAACTCTCTGAAAGTGTTAGGTAACTGGGCTTCAACGTTGCAGCTTATAAAGGGTTCAATATTGCCACTGAGTCCCTGCTCCATAAGGCCAAGCTTTTGGAAGCTCAGATTATCAAGATCGACCGTAAATTCGATAGATTCTCCCTTAAATCTGCTTTAATGTGTTTTGAGAGAAAAATCGTGCCGAAACTAATATATGGTCTGGAATTAAATTCGGATAAAATGTACAAAATGTTGAACAGAATTGAGGGCAGAATGTGGCGAAGAATCCTCGGTGTCCCTAATGCAGTCCCGCTACCAGCCATACAATTCAAATTAGGAGTCGCATCCCTCTTGGTAAGGGTACAATGGGCTTGTTTGTCCTTATTCTCGAAAATTAGGGCTCCCATCCCTGGCACTATGTATCAATTAATGGGGAGAAATGTGACCTACTCCATTTCCTTAGCTTCTCTGAGGGAAATATCTGAGCTCATTCTCTGTGACATTGGTATGAATTTGGAGACTTTGCTCTTTAATCCTATGAAGGTTAAAAAGGCCTTACTTGATTTTGATTGGATTCAGACTATTGATGGTTTTCATTCTTATCCTTCTCTGAATCATTTGGTGCATGAACACAGATGTAGAGGCTCCCCATCTAAGATTCTGGCCCAATTCCCAAATAAATTCTATCGGGAATTTTACTTAAGGCACGATGGAACCTTCTACCTACTAAGAAATCCAACTAAGAAGGTTGCAAATAACAAATGACGCGGCTGGTTGCCGGTTCTGTATGGGGAAATTAGAGTCCCTACGGCACCTGGTTTTGAAATGTGACACACTACAGGGCCTTAGAGCTAAATATCTTACACCCTTAGATGTGAACCCTTTATGCTTCAATGAAGAGGTGGCTTGGCAGCGATGTCTCAGTATCCGTACCATACACAAGGGTTTATTAAAATCCTGAAATTGTAGCCTCTGTGATTTACAGGGTATTTTTGAGGGACTTGTGAAGGACTAATTGCTGGTCTGTTTGATTAGTTTGTAAATTCAGACCCATCAATTTGGTGACACAATGACCTAAAAGATACAATGTGTATACTGAATCGAACTTGTTATAAGATACAATAATCTAATTGCTGACATCTTATATTTTTTTCCTACTTTAAATATGGTAGTAGTCCAGCTATACAATTTGCATGACCCACACTATTGGGTCTATCATGTATTGGTCCTTTATGCTATGCTTTTTCCATCGTTACATTCTATATGTTGAATGCATTGTTTGAACTGGACCTCCAATTGGTTGTGCATCATTGCATCATTGTTTCATTGTTTTATTACTTTGGTTGGACCTTTCAACATGTTTTTATTGTTTCTTTTATTCCACTTATGATGGTAAAGTGAGTTTCACCTTTTTCCTTTTCATAATGATTGTGTTTTTCTTTTTAATATGATTGTGCTTTTATACTCGCTCTGATTATCTTCTTTGTTTTTTGTATTTGTAAAGGTTTAATTAAACCAAATGCAATAAAAAAAAGAAGAAAAAAAAGAAATGACGTATCTGTCCTCTAACTACAGAACTGAGCATCCGTTGTAATCACATATGTGAGTGGTTCAGTGTGCGGATGGCACATGTTTTTCATGTCTAACATGGCTATTTCATGTGGGCCCTAATGGCACTGAACATGTTTTCTTAGCGCTTTAGGCAAGACTGTCAATTGAAGTGTCATTGACAGCACCCAGAGGCTCTTCATCCACTCTGGGCAAGGTTTGTGTTGCTTTTGGGCTGAAAGGCTGTCGGAGTGGGTATCTCTCAGCATGTTTGTCACCCATGGGCGCACTGGGGACTGGTGCACAATGGTGAGTGCGCTCATTATTCTTTCTGGTCGTCTTCTTGTTCATGCGACTGGGGGAATGGGGAGCAGGAGTAGATTTCGGCCTCCCCTCTTCACTAGACACCATACTAAGCAAGTCAAGGATAACTTTCCCTTCTGCCAGATATTAAGACGTTAAAGGAATAGTAGCACAAAAGAGCCATATGAAAAGACAGGCAATAATTTAATCAGAAATTCAAAGAAAGAGGGTAGCCAACAAAACTAGCAAAAAGTCAGCGAAGAGAGCCTACAACAATATATGGGAGGCTTTCTTAAAAGACATATACAAAGAACCTAAGGACAGCAACTTTACTTGTGTCATCACCTTTACCAATGGCTTCTACAACATCAAATCTATCATTGTAAAATATTGGAGGATCTTAAAAGGAAAGAAATCATTTTTATTTCAATGGATTGCCTTTCTCCCACAGATTCCTCCTCAGATCATTCCAGCATCAGCTTCTCAAACTTTTTCGACAAGGGGCGTAGTGCACCTCGATTCGAGCATCGATTTGGCAAAGTTTTGGCACTATGTCAGCTCCCAAGGTGTCAGCCCTTAAGCGGTGCAAAGACTGCAGTTCCAAGGTGTCCACTACGGGCTCACACTTGGTCTGTGTGTAGTGGCTCTGCGTCGGTTATGTCACCAAGGACTGTGGTTCTTGCACTAAGATGAACCCGAAATCTCTACAGGAGAGGGCTGTGAAACTAGCGTAAGGTTGCCCCCCCCCCTTCAAAATCTCCAGCCGCTCAACCACACAATCCTCAGAATTCGAGAGGTAGGGGCCGGTTCCGGAAAAGGAGGAAAGGTGCCATAAGAATGCCAAAAAGCGCTCACATTTGCGCAGTCATTCCTCATCCTCCTCCTCCCATGAAAAGAAACTGCATCATTGCTACAGGCACGATTCCGGTTCCTCTGAAAAATGCACTAAGTTGGCTTCAGGGCCCACATCGAAAGCAGAGTAGAATGCTTTTAAAGAGCAAATGCTTGATATGTTCAAGAAAGTGGCTGCGGGTATGGGTGACTCCTCGAAGCAGCATGTACCATCAGCTACAGTGGAGCCCGGTGTGAGAAAACTGAAGGTGTCTCACCCGCTAGTCCCCGGGGATCTGTCATCCAGGTGGGCAGGACATGGCCATCGCTATTGGATCCAGTTCCTGGGGGTGGACCAGTGCGGGAAGATTACCTGGTGGATGGTCTTTGGGGAGTGGAAGTGGGACACTGAAGGGTGAGACGTGGTATCCCCTTCCTTATGACACCTTTTCCCCTTCCTGCCCAGGTGGAAATTTAGAAACTCTACCCCAACCCCCCCTTTTCCAACACAAACACTTTCTCACACTCTGAGCGACAATGGACTGATACCAGAGCTGTTTACCTGACATGTCTCAACACAAGGGGCAGGCAGATTCGGGCAGTTGCCGACAACTACACACATTTGACTGCCCTTTCCCGTCCCCATAAGGATAAAAGGTAGAGCACAAGAGCACACTCAGAGCAAGGTCGAACGCACAAGGAAGCAGCTATTCCAGGACAGTAGTTCAATTGGAGGAGAAAGGCGGAAAGACCTGAATGGACACCATGGAGGGAATTGCCGTTGCGCTTGCCCTTTTCAACCCAGACCCACAAAGCCTCCAACAGAGGAAACAAGACCGGGAATCTCAGCTAGCGAGTGTTGTGACAGATGTCAGAGGTACATGGAACCCTCCCACTGATAGCCAGGGAGGGGAGACGCGGTTGCCATTGTGGTACCGTCCTAGACTCCCGCAGCAAAAGAATCGCCAACGAGTTCAGCACAGCCAGTGAGTCGGAAGAACCTTATAGTGGACTGGACTGTGTTAGGCTCAAGGTTGCAGTGGCAACAGTAAGAAGATCAATAGACAGAGGTCTTTTTGTCAACGGACTGGGTACTAAAGATAGTGGTCCGGCGCCACGTGGTCGATAATTCGAAGGTCTCTGACTGGTACCCCTCTCCTGAACAAAGAGACGGTGTTGAACTAAAAAGGTATTGAACTGCAAGTACCAAGAGGCCATAGGGAAGGCCGGCGTGAGGTGTCAAGGTGGTCATACAAGGGTCAAGCCAAACCCCTTGTACAGTTGATTGACACATGGCAGACGTTTTGACGATTGTGAAATTGTGAACCTGACTGAGGGAATTATGAAAAAGGCATTTGCGCCCGGCTGAGGGGAACACTGTGCGAGCTGTCGCACTTGCCATAGGCTTACAGAGTGACCCAGCAAGACAAGATCGCCCTTCGGAAGTCTCTGTTTAAATTGGCAAGGTCTTTGGGAGGGTAACGCTGAAATAAGGATCAGAACCCGGCTCAGGGTAATCCTAAGGGGAAGAGGAATCGCCCGATGTGGAGATACAGAAGGAACTTTTGTTTTGTTGTTTTTGGCATATCAGGCCCTCTAAAGCAAGGGACTTTGCATGAGAAGAGACTTGGGCACAGAAGGCCCTGATATAGAGAAAAGGAACTGTAAGCTTGTGCCAGAAAAGCCCAAGAGTGTGCTGTGCTCAAGAGTCCCACCTTGTCCTGTGCTAAAACCGTGGGGAAGGGAGACCCCGCCATAAAATCCTGACTTATCATTTTTGTGAACACTTCTTTCTTTTCTTGTGAACATTTATCCCACACTATTTTTGTAGCATAGCGGTAAGGATTGGCAATATGTTTTTTAGTATAGGCCCTTTTTATTTGGCTAGACTCTACTAAGACTGTATTATTATTATTTGATGGTCGTAGCTTGCTCTTATCTTAGATTTAGATTTAGATTAAGCGTTTATCTCACCCATTTTACAGTTTAATAACCACCCTTGAACTGTGATCACTTGTGTCTATCTTTCTTTGATACAATGCCTTCCTTACACCGGATACTCCAGCCCCAAGGAGACCATAACGATGCCGGCATTCTTGGGCTCGGCACCGATTGCTGGCAAGCTGTCCATGCCATCTGGTGTGGATCCTTCAATGCCCGACTGATCATACGCACCTCGGTCCCGACTTGCAATGTTCGGCACTATGGCGTCTGGTAACGACAACGTCCTAGAGCTGTTTGGCATCGATCCCACATATTCCGGCTCTGGAGGCAGAGATTGTTACTCAGATCAGGTAAAGAAAATATTTTTCAGGTAGTATGGCCTTAAAGGCGGTCAATGCATCTTGCGTATTTCCGACGTACAGCTTTGCCCTGTGGAAAGCCATAGGGGAAGCGTTCCAATACATTGCCGAAGGAGAGATGCGGGAAGGCTTTCTAAGGCTGGTGGAAGGAGGACAAGAGGTAGCCCGGCAGTCTTTGCAGATGGCCCGGAATGTCTCTGACTGTGTTGGAAAGTCAGTGGGGTCAGCTACAGTCTTGAGCCCTACCTCCATACTTAAGGTTTCTCGCCAAACGTCTGGTAACAACGACGTCCTAGAGCTGTTTGGCATCGATCCCGCGTATTCCGGCTCTGAAGGCAGAGATTGTTACTCAGATCAGGCTGACTTGTGAGCCTTGGCAGAGGGCCTTGGAGAGACAAGTGGCTTCCCTGATGTGGATACTACGCAAGCACACCCTTATGCTCACGCAAGTGGGAAGTATTGTGCCACAGTGGACAGGGTGGTGGAGGCCCTCGGTTGGAGTGCCCCAGCTAGAATTCTGTCAGGATATAAACTCACTGACATTTTGGATGAGGGAGCCCCTACAGAAAGAGCAATGCCATTCAATGTGGCTATTGCTGAACCTATTTCTTCCTTGTGGCAGAGGCCTTGTACTACACCACTTGTACATTCCCGAATTCACAAAAAGGTATAAGCCAGCGGGGGGCTTAGTGGAGACCCACTGTACCTCTGCTCCCATTCTACGCCCGAAGGGCTAGTAGTACAAATAGCCATAGTCAATAGTAGACCGTCCACCACAACTTCGATCCTCCCTAAGGCAGGGAAGGTAAGAAAGTTGACGCCCTGGCAAAGAAAATATTTTTCAGGCAGTATGGCCTTAAAGGCGGTCAATGCGTCTTGCGCATTTGCGAAGTACAGCTTTGCACTGTGGAAAGCCATAGGGGAAGCGTTCCAATACATTGCCGAAGGAGAGATGCAGGAAGGCTTTCTAAGGCTGGTGGAAGGAGGACAAGAGTTAGCCCAGCAGTCTTTGCAGATGGGCCGGGATGTCTCTGTGTTGAAAAATCAGTGGGGTCAGCTACAGTCTTGAGGCCTACCTCCATACTTAAGGTTTCTCGCCAAACGTCCAGAATAAGTTGCTGGATGTCATCTTTGATGGCGAGAATCTATTTGGGCTAAAGGCAGCTGATTCCTTTAAAAAAGTTGAAGGACTCAAAGCTTGCAGCAAAGTCACTGGGCCAAGCTGTGCAGCAACCGGCAAAACCTGCATTCATGTTCACTTCTAGAGGTAGGGGATACAGGCATTAGGCCTCCTTTGGCTCCTGCAGCCCAGGCAAGGGCAGAAGCGTTTCCCATGCCCCGGAATGGGGGGCCAGTGGGTTCTAGGGGCCAGAAGGCGGCAACTGCTGGGGATGGACACCGCTCTCAGCCGCTTTGAGGCCTCCCCCCATGATTCACCAGTTGGCGGACGGACAGGCGAGCACAGGGCCAAATGGCGGGAGATTAACTCCGATGCCTGGGCCCCTCTGCTCTGTCTGCCCTTTTTAAAGGGGCCTCCAGAAAGACCACCTCCTCAATAACCGGAACAGGAGCTCCAGAAAGAACTGTGAGCACTGCTTTTGAAGGGTGCCGTGGAAGAGGTGCCTTCGGAGCAGAGGGGATCTGGCTGGTCTTCCTGGTACCAAAGAAAGAGATAAGCCTCCGTCCCATCTTGGACCTCAAGCCCTTGGAAAAGTTCTTGAGAAGGGACAAGTTCAAGATGAGAGAAATTCTCCACGCTCTCAGGCTTCAGGACTGGCTGGTGCCAATAGATCTCCAGGACGCATACTTCCATGTGCCAATCCACCAAAAGCACAGGAAGCTCCTTGAACCTAAGTCCCACATGACAACAACGCAAGGCTCCAGTTCATCAGAGCTGTCTTGGACACTGAGGTGGGGAAGGCTCCTGCAGGGTCAATGGTCCCAGTACTTTGTCACCCTAAAGGACATTTTAAAGGTGTCCAGGTCGGTGGCCAATGATCTCTCTTGGTGGGCCAGCCGCGAGAACATGATGGCGGGGGAATCTTTCGGCATACGTGGCCCAGGCCAAGGTGATCATGGATGCGTCTCTGAAGGGCTGGAGCGCTCACTGCGAGGATCTGCAGGTGAGTGGCCTTTGGTCCACGATGGAAGCCCAGTGGCATATCAACAGGCTGGAGCTGCGAGCGATCAGGTTAGCTCTGGAAGCGTTTGAACCCTCTCTCAAGGGTAAGCACGTCCTGATTATGATGGACAATACAGTGGCTGTGCACTTCTTGAACAAGCAGGGAAGCGTGCATTCCCTTCCACTTTGCAGAGCAGCGATGCAGCTGTGATTCTGCCTTTAGGAGAACCAGATCGCGGTCTCGGCTGCACATCTGGCGTGGATGGAGAATGGATTGGCGGATGCTCTGAACAGGCACAGTACAGTCTCACATGATTGAAATGTGTGCCAGGAAGTCCTAGAGGAAGTCTTCGCTCAGTGGGGACCCCGACGGTGGATCTGTTTGCCACAAATTTCAACAGGAAGTGAAAGCAGTTCTGCTTGACAAAATTTCCGGCAAGAGGTGCACTGGGGGATGCATTACTGGTGGGGTGGTTCTTCTGCAAATAGCGACAGTTTAAAGCATGATTCACCACACTGGATACCTCTAATTGCCTGATGAGCACGAATAGCGATTGCTAGCGGAGCCAGGCCCATAGCACAGAGTAAGGGGGTGAAAGGGGACGCCCCTGTCTCGTCCCTCTGGTTAACGGAAAGGGGGCAGTCCGGACCCCATTAACTTGCACTCGAGCCGTTGGTGTGCTGTACAGCGCCGCCATCAGTGTTCACATGTGTGGGCACAGTCTCATTCTTTCTGGGACCTGTAGCATTTTGTGTTACACCTTTCCGTCATCGCTGCTTTTTACATTTGCATAAGTGGAGACTGTGCAGTTCCGCGCTTTGTTGTACGGCAGCGCTGTCTATTCCTGTCAATGCTAACAGTCTCAGCGGTACTGTTGTTCCGCGTTGCCAGCGCACGTCAAGAATAGGTCACATGATTCTTCCACGCAACCAGCTGACTCTTACGACAAGTCATGTGACACTATTTCAGAACCGAAGGCTTTCGCCCTCTCGCGTCGCTACTGTCTTACATGACGCTCCGTAAGTTCGAATTCTAGGTACTTCTTACTCCTTACTCTCGTGTATCCAAGCTATCCTGACTGTGACTATTTATTCCTTGTTTTCTCCTACCGTTTAGTGTTCCCCTACAGCGCTCCCTTCCAGCTAATACTACCTTTCAGCCTGCATTTCCGGGAACCCGTTCGCGATCCTATCCCAAGCCTTCATTACAGAGTGAAAACAACGGAATCCCAAGTCTTCCTGACTCGGTTAGTTCCTTCCCCGGTCCTCCGTTTCTTCTCCGTTCCTGGTTAGTTAATTACCCGTTCTTTCCCGCTCCTGTTTAGTAATCTTTCCTCTCATTACTACAGAAGTTTCTGAAGGAACTAGAACTCCAGTCATTACCTCCCTTTCTCTCTGAGAGACCTCCACCTCTCATCAACTGCTAGAATCTACCAACAACATCCGTAAGAACATACTCACCTGTAATTATTCTGTTCTTCTATTCCGGTTTCCTCCTATATTTACCTGTTATTTTCTCCCGATAGAACCTGTGATACCGCCATCGAGCCAGGAGTTCTGTGCCTTGGATAGCCATCTTTCTGCAAGGATCTCCGACAACGCGTCCAGGGTTTTTTCCTCCTTTGGGGGTTTCCCTGGGGGTCCTGCCTCTCCCTGTTGAGGTTTTCTTTCCTCCTGAAGGGGTAGAGGGCTCAGGATTCTCAGGGAGGCTCTTCATTTCCGCCGTTGCTGTCCCGGTTCCGACGTTCTGACCAGGTTGGTGGAAACTTGTTTATACATTCACCCGCTTTTTGGGTTATGTAGTTGATTTTCCGGATCAGATTGTAATAGTTAGCGACGCCCGTAAGTTCATTAACCTGGTCGGAGCGGTAGTGCTGGGATGGAACAGCAAATGCAGCAATTGATGGCTGCTATGCAGTCCATGTCTCATGAAATGCAGAGTCTTAGACAGGACAATGCACAGTTGAAGCAACAGTTTGCTCGGGCCTTTTCTGAAACCCCTCCCGTTACCCTCTCAACGGGCAAATACGATGGTGACCCTCATAGGTTAAAAGAATTCCTTGACAGTTGCACCATCCAGTTTACGTTTAAATCTCGATTCTTCCCCACTGATAAGGACAAAGTGGGCTTTCTTATTTCACACCTAACGGGCCCCGCTCTTGCTTGGGCTACTCCGTTAGTCACTTCCGGAAACGCTATATTGGATTCCTACCCAGCGTTCTCCAACAGTCTCAGGTCCATGTTTGGTCGGCAAGAGATTTCAGTAGTCACGCAGGAAAGGCTTTTAGATCTGAGGCAAGGTAATAAGGACCTTATGTCTTACATTACCCAATTCAAACAGTTATCTTCCGAAACCGGTTGGCCTGATGACGGACTACTCACCCTCTTTCGACGAGGACTTGCTGAGGATTTGAAGGATGAGGTGTCCAAGATTCCACGGCCTGCAAACCTGGCTGAGATGATATCCTTGACTATGCAAATAGACTACCGTCTCCAAGAGCGTTCATTAGAAAGAAAGAAGGGGAAAGGCCCTCGTCTTAACCCAGATCTCATGACCCTTCCACATAAAACCATTCCTTCTGAGGAACCCATGCAGATAGGATCAGTTAGGGGTCCTATTTCAGCAATAGAGAGAGAACGAAGGAAAGCCTTAAATTTGTGTATGTATTGTGGGTCTTCTTCCCATTTGTTGCGAGATTGTCCAGTCGTTCCTCCTCGCAGATCCAGACCTTTGCCGTCGGGAAACGCCAAGCCCCTACCGTAAGGGGAACCACGGTAGGAGTCCAGCTTCAGGGTTCCCCGACCGAAGATGAGTCCACTCTTGGACCGTTGGCTCATAACCCTTCCATGATTGTACTTTCATTAACCATCTTGTTGCCTGACCGGAATTTGATGGGTATACCGGCTCTGCTCGACTGTGGAGCCGCTGGAAACTTCATTGACGATAAATGGGCAGCCAAGAATGGGATAGACAGAACTCCTAAGTCCTTTACTACACCCATCCTAGGAGTAGATGGAAGTCCCTTAAGCTCGGGACCTATACGAGAACAAACCAAGCAGCTAACTTGTTTGATCGCCTCTCATAAAGAGACATTGGTGTTTGATTTAATCAGAGCGGCTCACTTCCCCATAATTCTTGGTCTGCCTTGGCTGCGGTTACACAACCCCTACATAAACTGGAAGGCAGGAACACTTTTTCTGGGTTCGGAGTACTGTGTCGCTCATTGTCTTTCACACAATTCAGTAGGCATCTATATTCCATCTGAGCCTCCTCCTGCCACCGAGTTGCCTTCCATCGGTCACTTGGGGCTTATTCCCGAATGTCACCAGCACTTTCTCAGGGTTTTCTCTACTCCCCGGTTTCCAACACTCCCACCTCATCGAAGAGATGATTGTCATATAGACCTGCTTCCAGATCAACCGGTTCCGTTTGGACGCATGTACGTGTTGTCCCAACGTGAGAAGAGTGCCCTTCGAGAATACCTACATGCTAATCTCCAGAACGGTCTCATTACCGAATCTAAATCTCCTGCTGGAGCTTCCTTATTTTTTATTCCAAAGAAGGATACAGAAGAATTGAGACCGTGCATCGATTACAGAGGACTTAATAAGATCACTATTCCTGACAAGTATCCAATGCCATTGATTAAAGACATTCTCGAAGCCGTCCGTGGAGCGGCACTTTACTCTAAATTGGACCTTAGGGGGGCCTATCACCTCATTCGAATCGCTCCTAATGACGAATGGAAGACGGCCTTTCGAACTCCTTTCGGACACTTCCAATACCAAGTCATGCCCTTTGGTCTAGTTAATGCGCCTGCTGTGTTTCAGCGGTTTATGGATCACCTTTTCGCCGATTTGCTTCTCCACTGTGTCGTCATCTACCTCGATGACATTTTGATATTCTCACCTACGCTTGAAGACCACATCCAACACGTCAACCTAGTCCTGAGTCGCTTACAGACGAATCATTTGTACTGTAAGGCGGAGAAGTGTGAGTTCCATCAAACTCAGATAACCTACCTAGGATTTGTCCTGTCAGCAAACGGGATCTCCATGGATCCAAGAAAAGTTTCTGCTGTGCTGGATTGGCCAGCACCTTCCACAGTAAAGGAGGTTCAGCGATTCCTCGGATTCGCAAATTTCTATCGGAAATTCATTCCCTGTTACTCTGAGACTATCCTACCTATTACTCGTCTACTCAAGAAGGGGATCGCCTTCTCTTGGAACCCTTCAGCCCAACAAGCCTTTGAGACTTTAAAGGGTTTATTCATCTCTGCCAGGGTTTTACTTAATCCGGATCAATCTCGTCAGTTCATCATTGAGACGGACGCTTCTCACCATGCTCTAGGAGCCGTCCTTCTACAAACAACAGATTCAGGGGAGCAGAGACCGGTGGCCTATTTGTCAAAAACGTTTAACTCCTCGGAACTCCACTACTCGGTACTTGAAAAAGAGTTATTGGCCATTAAGAAGGCCTTCGAAGAATGGAGACATCTTCTACTAGGCTCTCCCTATGCCATAGTGGTCCGAACGGATCATCAGAACTTGAAAGTACTACAACAGGCTCAAACCACAAATAGTAGACAAGCACGGTGGGCGTATTTTTTTTTGCCTTATCGGATCGAATTCACCTTTCTCCCAGGAAGCCAGAATCTAAGAGCCGATGCCTTATCCCGAAAGAAACCACATGTTTCTCAATTCTGTTCAGAGAAGTTGTTTCCTCAAGCAAGATTTGTGGCAGTCATTTCCGACTTTCTCCATTTACTAAAGCAGGATACAATTAAGAATCAAACCAGATGTGAAAATCTTCTTTCTACTCACCATCTTACAAGAGACCGAGGATTATATTTCAATGCAGAACAAGTTCTAATTCCTTCCAGCGTTCTTCAATCTGAGGTCCTTCGGATGTGTCATGACTCTAGAGCGGGAGGGCACCGGGGAATACAGACTACTCTGGATTTGATAAAACGATATTTCTGGTGGCCAACTCTTCAGGTCAATGTTCATGATTATGTAAACTCTTGTGCAACATGTATTCAGTCTAAATCTTCACGAACTCCTCCTTTTGGTTTACTTACCCGCATGCCTATACCAGAGAAACCTTGGCAAATCATCTCCACCGACTTTATAGTGGATCTTCCGCCTTCCTCAGGTTATACAACCATAATGGTCACCATAGACTACTTGACCAAGATGGCACACTTCATTCCCTTGGGCAAATTGCCAGGGGCAGCCCAAATGGCAAGGATCTTCATTTCTGAAGTGTTTTCCAGACACGGACTACCTGAAGTCATAGTCTCTGACAGAGGGCCCCAATATACTTCACAATATTGGAAGGGAGTCTGTCACTTTTTAGGCATTAAGAGGGCACTCAGTTCGGGATATCATCCCCAGACCAATGGGCAGACGGAACGTCTTAATCAAACGTTGGAGGGATACCTACGTTGTTACGTCTCCGCAGCTCAAGATAATTGGGCTGAGCTATTATCAATGGCAGAGTTTGCTTACAATAATGCCAAACACACAGCTCTTAAGACTAGCCCCTTCTTCTGTTCATACGGATTTCACCCCTCTTTTGTTCCTACTACTACTCCTTCCTCCTCTAAACTACCAGGGGTAGACTGTCTGATAGACAACATCCAGTCTGGCCAAAGGAAGGCTCGTTTGGCTCTTCAAGAAGCCCAGGATCGAGCCAAGCGATATGCAGACCAACATCGACGCAAATTTCCAGAACTACAAGTAGGAGACAAGGTTTGGTTGGCCTCTCGGTTTCTTCCAAGACACTTAGTCCCTTCTAAGTTGTCTCCTAAGTTTTATGGTCCTTTCAAGTTGTTATCCAAAGTGGGCTCGGCAGCTGTTCGACTGGCTCTCCCAGCTACCTGGTCCAGCATTCATCCTGTTTTTCATCTATCTCAAGTGAAACCTACTGTAGCCGATCGTTTCCGACGCTCTACTAAGACCATTCCACCTCCGGTAATCACTGATACCGGGACAGAATATGAGGTGGCCGGTATCTGTGATTCCCGCTACCACAGGGGTAAGCTACAATTTCTCATTGATTGGAAGGGGTATTCTCCGGCTGAAAGAACATGGGAACCTGCTTCTGGGGTTCACTCTCCTCTTTTGGTTCGAAGTTTTTTCCGTCTACACCCCGGGAAGCCTGGATCACCCCCCAGGAGGAGAGGGCATACTGTTACACCTTTCCGTCATCGCTGCTTTTTACATTTGCATAAGTGGAGACTGTGCAGTTCCGCGCTTTGTTGTACGGCAGCGCTGTCTATTCCTGTCAATGCTAACAGTCTCAGCGGTACTGTTGTTCCGCGTTGCCAGCGCACGTCAAGAATAGGTCACATGATTCTTCCACGCAACCAGCTGACTCTTACGACAAGTCATGTGACACTATTTCAGAACCGAAGGCTTTCGCCCTCTCGCGTCGCTACTGTCTTACATGACGCTCCGTAAGTTCGAATTCTAGGTACTTCTTACTCCTTACTCTCGTGTATCCAAGCTATCCTGACTGTGACTATTTATTCCTTGTTTTCTCCTACCGTTTAGTGTTCCCCTACAGCGCTCCCTTCCAGCTAATACTACCTTTCAGCCTGCATTTCCGGGAACCCGTTCGCGATCCTATCCCAAGCCTTCATTACAGAGTGAAAACAACGGAATCCCAAGTCTTCCTGACTCGGTTAGTTCCTTCCCCGGTCTTCCGTTTCTTCTCCGTTCCTGGTTAGTTAATTACCCGTTCTTTCCCGCTCCTGTTTAGTAATCTTTCCTCTCATTACTACAGAAGTTTCTGAAGGAACTAGAACTCCAGTCATTACCTCCCTTTCTCTCCGAGAGACCTCCACCTCTCATCAACTGCTAGAATCTACCAACAACATCCATAAGAACATACTCACCTGTAATTATTCTGTTCTTCTATTCCGGTTTCCTCCTATATTTACCTGTTATTTTCTCCCGATAGAACCTGTGATACCGCCATCGAGCCAGGAGTTCTGTGCCTTGGATAGCCATCTTTCTGCAAGGATCTCCGACAACGCGTCCAGGGTTTTTTCCTCCTTTGGGGGTTTCCCTGGGGGTCCTGCCTCTCCCTGTTGAGGTTTTCTTTCCTCCTGAAGGGGTAGAGGGCTCAGGATTCTCAGGGAGGCTCTTCATTTCCGCCGTTGCTGTCCCGGTTCCGACGTTCTGACCAGGTTGATGGAAACTTGTTTATACATTCACCCGCTTTTTGGGTTATGTAGTTGATTTTCCGGATCAGATTGTAATATTTTGGGCCATTTAACTCTCGAATGCCTTCTCAGAGTCCAGTGAGATCACTGCAGCATCAACATCAGCCTCCCGTGCCACGTGCATAAGGTCTATGGTCTTTCTGGCATTATCCGACCCCTGCCTCCCGGATAAAACCAACCTGGTCCCCATGTATAGGTGTTGGGAGAAGATTCTCAAGCCGCTGTCCCAGCAGCCTAGCCAGTATTTTCACATGCATGTTAAGGAGCGAAATGGGTCTGTACGCGGAACACTCAGCGCAATCCCTCCCAGGCTTATGGATGACCACAATGATCATGCCCATTATAAGATTCCGGAAGGACTTCCCCTTCCAGCGTCTTGTTAAATACCCTAGCCCGCTGAGGGACCAATGTTGACCGATACATTTTGTTAACGGAAAACCTGTCATCGCCCGGCATATTGCCAGATTTCAGCTGTCGAATCGTTTGAACCACCTCTTCCGGGGTTATTGGGCTATCTGTGCTGTCGGACATGGGGTCAGACAACCCAGGCAACTGCAACGCATTAATGAGTTATTTGCGACCAATCCCCTGTACATTTCGAAGAATACAGTGATTCATAACATTTCCAGATTTCGTCCCCTATTCTTACTGGATCATATTGGTGGTCCTCATCTGCGCTCCTAAACCTACTGACCAGCTTGGACTTACGTTCTTACCTTAGTCTCCAGGCTAATATTCTGTCCGCCCTGTCTCCCTTCTCATGATATTTTTGTTTCACAAACTTGAGCTTTTTTTTTTTTCTGTATCCTGTATCAGCAAGCTATTCAATTGTGATTTGTAAAGACACAGTTATGCTGCCCTGAGCGGGTTCAGACCTCCAGCCTTAGTACCATTGGGTTAGAGCTAAGATTCACCTCCTCCCTCAGCTGCATCCGCTTCTTCTGAGAGCCATTCCAATCGGGACCCCTCTAATAGTGGCCTTAAACCCTTCCCATACAAAACGGGCACTGAACTCTCTGATCATTCAGCTCGAAATATTCCTTAATATGACCCAGCAGAGTTTGGTCAATCTTCCTATCTTTCAGTAACAAATCATTACAGGTCCATCTCCCGTTGGGCCAGTGAGCCCACCCCTCTCCAATTTCAGCCTGGACTAAGCCATGATCCAACCATGGGAACGGAGCCACAGACCTGGAATTTGCAAATGCTTTCAATGATATATCAACTAAAACGAGGTCGATCCTGGAGTATGAGTCGTGAACTTGCAAATAGAAGGTGAAGGGGGACTCATCCTCTACCGACCGGTCAGAGAATCCGTCACCCCCAGATCCTCATTGATCCAACGGAACTGTCTGGCCTGGGAGCCCTCCGTCATGGAAACTACTGACCCTTTCAGCCTTTTCCTATCCTTCACTAGGTCCAGGACCATCTTAGAATCCTGTCCTATTATTGGTGGCCCTCAACAAAAAGCTTCAATTCTCCTTTCAGGCTGGCACAGAAGGAAATCTGACCCTTGTTAGGCCCATAAACGGACACAATAATGATACTACCCCACAACAACCCCTTGACTGCTATATAACACCCATCAGGGTCTCAAAGAGGTTTGTCTACCATAAAGGCCTAATCTGGATGATGAAATTATAGCCACCCCTCTCTTCTTAGCTCAGGTGGAATACTGCTACACCTCCCCAATATGTCTAGAATTCAAACCATGGGCATCCCCATTATTGGAGTGGGTCTTCCACAATGCCTTCCCTCCAATGCCTGTCATGCTGTGTGTTCTAAGGGGGTTGAGGAGGTTCTGAGCAATCCTGATCTTTATCACCCCAGATTGGATGAGGAGAAAGGAGAAACTTATAGTTTCTGGAACTGAGCATCTGCCCATTTCTCCGGCTGCCTCGTCGCCCGGATCTCCTATCTCAGTTGTAAGGTCGGATACTCCACCTGCACCTGGAATCCCTCAAATTAAATGCGTGGCTCTTGAGAGCATGAAGTATGACTGGGACCTCTAAGAGGAGGTACTTGAGGTGCTGCTGGCTGCACCCAAACCTTCAACAAGATCGCTCTATGTGTGCAGGTGGAGAAGATTTGAGGTGTGGTGCAAGGAACGCGAGATTTACCCTATCTCTTGCCCCACCACTGCAGAGATGGAGTTCCTTCTGTCACTGGCCTCAGTAGCTCTTCAGGTTGCAACAGTCAAAGGCTACTTGGCGGCTTTGTCTGTTTTCAAAAGGTCTTCTGATCAAGGGTCTTTCTTTACAATACCCGTTATGGCCCAATTCCTGAAAGGACTTGTGAATACGTTTCTGCCTGTTCCCTTTTGCTTCCCAGATTGGGACCTTAACTTGGTTCTCACTTTCCTCATGGCATCTCCGTTTGAACCTTTGCATTCTTGCTCCATTCACTTGCTTACTCTGGGGACGGCTTTTATTTGGTTGGCCATTACATCAGTCAGATGGGTCAGTGAGCTTCAGGCCCTATTGTGCAAGCCACCATATCACCACTTTTTCAGGGAGGAGGTTTCTCTTACGTTTTGACTGGGATTTTTACCCAAGGTTGTATCTGAGTTCAATCTGACCAGGCTATCAACCTGCCTGTTTGGATAGGATAGGAGCAGTTCCATATGCTAGGCCCGAAAGAGCTCTCAGCTTTTATGTTGCGGAAACGGCAGAGTTAGGAAAACTGACCAACTGTTCGTATCCTTATCGTGGGCAAGGAAAGGTTTGGCTGTCTCCAAACAATCCGTCTCTAGGTAGATCATACTTTTCAGAATGTTACCTCTTTGCAGGAAAGGTATTATCTCTGCGCATCATCGTCCACTCTGCTAGGGGTGTGGCAGCCTCTTCTGCTCTACAGAGGGGGGTGCCAGTGAGAAATATCTGCTGCGCGGCGATTTGGTCATCACTGCATACCTTCACCAAACCTTACTGCTTACATGTAGCCTGTGGAGCTGAAGCTCGCTTTGGGAGAGCGGTTTTGCAGAGTTTCTTAGTGAAAGGACTTTCATCCCACCTTCTTAGTACATACTGCTTTTCGAGTCTATCTGATGAGGAATCTGCAGGAGAAAGGCAATCCATTGAACGAGAAATTACTTACGGTAATGTTCTTTCTATGGATTCTTCTCCCGCAGATTCCTCACCACACTCCCATCTGACCTCGCACTGAAAGTGCCTGCAGTTTGATGAATGCCTTCTTTACTGTAAGAATGATACAGGCTCTCTTATAAAAAACTTATTATAATTACTTGTGCTTCATGAAATTACTTATGGATCCTTTCTTCAACTAAAAAAACCTTTATTGGGTTCATCTGTTTTTTGAGTTGTGGCTGTTTTCAGAGGAATCCTCCATAGCAGCTGAGCTCGGGGTGGGGAGGGAAAGGTGAGGAACTGAGGCGTAGGGACATGGTATATGTATGATGACCGACGGCACGTCCAGAGTTGACGACTGCCGCATCAAGTCATAGGGATCAGTGGCTGAGTCGAGGTGCTATACGCCCCCTGTCAAAAATGTTTGCGAGCAGCTGATGCTGGAAGGGATATTTAACTAATGAGGAATCTGTGGGAGAAGAATCCATATTGAGACCATTACCGGTAGGTCATTTCTCCTTCCCATTTCTACTTTGTACTTTGATTCAGAAGAGGATCATAAGGAATGACATAAGACATTCAGCTAAAAAAAAAAGAGAAAACTCTCACCCAACAATGTGAGTTACTTCCTATCAAAACACATTTTGTGTGTGGAAAATGCACAGTTTGCAAAAATACAGTTTAACAAAATATGGTTTATATAGGCTTACCAAAATTGTGGCACATGAGCGAAATGAATAATTGTGAAACCCAAAATGTAAGCAAAGTTAAAACCAGAATCATAGAGCATGGGCGCTGTATAGAAAACAAGATGGAGACAGCAACCTTGGTTAAAGATTTTATTTACCAAAACCATGCTTTTGATCACTTCAGATGAACCATACTAATGAAAATCGAAGGAAAAAAATCGAGAAGCTGTAGACAAAACATTTATTAACATGGAACAGAAAATATTTGTTTGTCTAACAGTCATATTCAAGCATTAAACAAGAATGTAGAATGGCATGATATTTCTTAAGTCCATTGTTCGCTATAGTAGGGAAAACACTATTGGAATCAATCATATTCAGAATCCCCACATCCATAAATAACTCCCAGATGTCAGTTCAAGAACAGACCTCCATGAATAACTTGTCGATGCTTCAGTTTCCAAGAAGAACAGGCCACTTGAATATATTCTTTAGTTTTTACCCTCCCAGCCACCATGTCAAAGATGGCATCCAGGCAGTCCCCAAAATTAAGGCAGGCATAGCACGCACAACGTGGTGTGATGTAATGTGATGTGTTTACGCAACACATAACGCAATCATGTTATAAAAACGAAAAACGCGTTTCTTGCTGTTTTTTAAAACATTAGGAGAACGCCAGTGTTTTCATAAAGCGTTTTGGAAATCTCCTCTTCAGGGCAGGTTGCAGTAAATGTAATTTTATATAAATAAGATCAAGGAGACAAACCACCTGACTTTCGAATTATTGGTTGACGAGAGTATTCATAAAATACCATTTTATGCATTATTGCAGCAATGCAAAGGATAACGAGGAGACATACATGAACGAAACTACATTGAAATAAAAGTTACCTTTACCGAACAATACAACCAAAAACCAATAAGATTAATAATTACACTTTTTAAAATGTAAATCATATACTATAAGGCCTATTTCCAAGGCAGAAAATTAATGATTGCTTGCTTGTTTTGGTAGGAACAATAGAAAGAACCAAAGATTGCTCCAAACAGCTACAAGGACATCCCAAAGACTTAGAAGGAAACCGGGAAAAAGATGTGTGCACATTTTAGCTGAATAAAGAAGATGTTTACTGTCATCACAATACATTGGTAGTAGAGCTTGGCATGTTTTGGTATCTCCCACAACCCAAATTATTCTATGCAAGAAGTAATTAATTAATTACAGTAAATTAGTGTTAGGGGAGTTTTCCTAAAGCCCTATTGGCAGTAAGACTTTAATAAGCTATTCCAGTGGTTTCGATCCCCAACTCTTAGTATCAGTCTGTAATAGCCCAGGACCATGGTAGTGTGGCAGAGCAGTCAGGCTTATCTTGAGAGGAAGATGTCAGCTGTAGGTAAGTACTCTGAATCTTAGACAGGCACAACGAAGAAGCACTTACACATATAGTTATATAAAAGATATATATTTATTATATTTTCACCAGAATCACTTTAAATACTGACGTTTACAGTAGAACACTTAGGAGTACTAGATAATACACTTCAAAGGGCACTTTCATCCTTGTGTTTGTTCACAGTTACATTAATAGCAACGTTAGAAAGGGAAACGACAAGGTTATCGCATTATCGGTAACTGCGCACTGGTTTTCAACAGGTCATACAGTAATGCATTTACTCTGCAAACACATATAGAAAAGTCACTTAAAGGGAGAAAGTGGTTAGTGCAACATGAGCTTAGTTTAAGGCTCGAGAGACGGTTTGTTTGCCTGGCAAGCATTGGGTCCAAAAATACAATCCTAGCTAAAGGCAGTTTGGCGAGGGCTTGAAGTCTTGACAAACAGTGAATAATGAAGAGTTCCTGCAGATTTCTTCCAGGGTCTAAAGTTTTTGAAGCAGCAAGTTAGCAACTAACAAAGGGGACCTAAAAACGGACTTGAGAAGGGGACACAAGCAGCAGCTTGGGTCAGACGTAACAGTGGGTTGCCTTGGACACCTCTATGTGCACTCCAACTCTCTGGAGCAACTTCTTGATATCAGGTAAGCAATACCCTTTTCCCCACGGTACCTTTGGTTTGAAGAAAGTGTTTGTGTTGACTCCTCCGCAATGTGGCAGCTCTGGACCCGACCTCCGGATTCCTTGGTCTGGTGACGAAAGGCAGGATAATGGACAGTGTCTTTCAGCAGCAACCTTGAGGGAGGACCTGTAGCACGACTTTGAGCAACTTCTTGGTTCACTGCGGTTTTGGTGTCTTTTCAGCAGCACCAACAAAGGACACAGATTGACCGGTCAATCTTCTTCGCCGCCTGGTCAATCTTCTTCGCTTCCTGCAGTCCCACACTCTGGTGAGGGGGTCTGGGTGAGTTGGATTGGATCTCTGGAGTGTCTTTACGGGCTCAGCACAGATTTGGACGCATTCAGCCTTTCCACGAGGATGCACTCGAAATGGGCAGCAGGTCTTCTGGTATTGGGGTTTTGCAGCTCTGGATGCACCTAGGACCTTGGGCGATGGCTTGTTTCAAAGTTTGTCTTGGGACTGGTTGTTCCCACCAGCCAAAGGGAAGGAGTCATCCTCTTTGAAGCTCCTCTGTCGCATAGAAAACAGGGTCAGGACAGTAGTAGTCACTTCACAGTGTTGTCAAGGGTCTGCAGGCATCTCTGGTCGTCTTATTCTTCGGTTACTTCTGTTTCCTGTGGTCTACTTGCTTTTCACTCCAGAAGCCTCACCTTTTATATACTTCCAGCACACGCTCCTCTGCAATTTCTCTCAGCATTTTACAGAAAGGGGTGTTTGGCTGTTCACTCAGGGCAGCCATACCCCTTGTGGGAGCTGGTCCTATTCAGGCACTCTGGCAGACAAAGGACTGGGCGGTGGTAGACTCCTCCCCCACTTCCTGTCTGCCCAGACACTGGAGCCTAAGCGGGATACCTACTCATTCCTGCCAAAGGCAAAACGCACCCACAGACCTCCCCCTCCCAGAATGGTAGAAGATACGCTAACAAAGTACAACCACACTAGTAATGGCAAAAAAAGAAGGGAGGCCCCAGGCTGATACTTCAGTGCCCCAGTTGGGCACTACCGAGATTATGGACATAGCCTACGGTATAAACAATACACAATAGTTAATAGTCCACGTCCACTGCCACCAGCCAGTACCAGGGTACCAGGTATCCCTTTGGCACTCCACTGAAGATGGTGTGTGCCAATCTCTCAGACTATAGAGTTTTGAGAGAGATGCTAAGGATCTCTATCCTTAAGAACTGTACTTACTTGAGGATATAGAAAATTAATCTCAAAGGAGGACCCTAAGGGTCCCCAGCAACGCTGCCCATAAGGAGCTGTGTGCTGCAGTAGTAAAACACAGATGCCTTTAAGAGCCATGGAGCAGACAGACCCCATAGTACAGGTAGAATACAAAGAATAGAGCTCCAAAAGACAGAGGCCAAAAGAACGAATGAGTGGAAAAAGACTCCACTCATTCAGGATTGAAAGAAAAAGGTCCAGATGACCAGCAAAAAGTGCTGGGATGCTCACTAGAAGAGGGGATGAAGCATACTAATGATAAATCTCCCTAACACCTACACTTCATAGGGTTTGCAGTTAGTCCAGACTTTGGGCCTGATCACGACTTGGCCGTTACCGCCGGCGGTATTACCCCTACCGCCGAACTCCCCGGTGCTAATAGCGCCGGATCACGAGTTCGGCGGTAAAGTAATTCCCCATTCCCCATTGAGCCCATTCGGGAATGCCCCATTCCCCATTGGGCTCAATGGGGAATTTTCACGCTCTTACCGCCGGCGGATTTCCCGCCGGCGGTAATAGCGCAAATTTTTCGGTGGATTTCCCCCCAGCTCAGAGCTGGGGCGAAATCCACCAAAGCCCTGATTCGGCGGACCCTTAAATCCGGCGGTATTAGCGCTACCGCCGGATTTAAGGGTTACCGCCGAAGTCGTGATCAAGCCCTTTCTCAGAGCTCTTATAATCGTGCATAAGTGATCCTCCCGGGTCTTACTATAAATCACTACATCATCGATATAGGCTCCGCAAAAGTCAGCATAAGGTCTTAGAATTCCGTCCATGAGTCTTTGGAAGATCGTAGGGGCTCCATGAAGGCCAAAATGTAGGACTTTAAAATGATATAGTCCAATAGATGTTAAAAAAAAAGCTGTTTTTTCTTTTTCAGGTCCCCAGAGAGGAACCTGTCAATAACCCTTGTTAAATCTAACGTGGATAGAAAAACTGTGTTTCCTAGTTTATCAGTCAAGTCATCAACACGTGTGTTGGTTACTTACAAGGCAGAGGGCAAGGATTCCATACAATCCTGTGTAGGGTAACAGGAATTCCGATCTGACATCTATGTGAATCCTCAATCTGAGGGTCTCCTCAACTGAGAGCGCCCTTTCCTATGAAACACTGCCCTGTCTGTTTCTATTGGACAGGCAATGCTGAGGTTCACATGAAAGAGCAAATGCCACCAGGTATATGCCAGGCTGTGGGGTGGGAAGAAAGGACATAAGGGGTTAGCACTTATTCTGAATGAAGGTATACTGCATAAAATGCTAGGAGTACTAACCTGTGAAGTCCTGGGGGAAGATCGGAATATCATTCAGGAGGACGTCTGGTGGAAAAGCTCAGTATCTATGTCGGGAGGACAAGAAAGGTAAACATGAAGGACGTAATTAAGTGGTGCCAGAATATAAAATGATGATACAGATTAGGACTTACCCTGGCTGACACAATGAGGGGACCAGAAGCTTGGGTGTGGAACTGAAAACCTAGAAGTGAGCTAAACGGAATGTTAAAGTGAGTTAGTATGGACCTGCCCCCGGGGGAAATGAGGACGCACTCACGACTAAATGGAGAAGACGTTTTGCGTGCTTACTGCATAGCGTCCATGGATGTTCAGTGCAAAACGTAGCTCCACACAGCTAGCTAGGTGAATCCAATGCTTAACAATCCCACGTTGGTATAGCATCAAGTGAACAGGTTCCAGGAATAGTACAAGTCAGTAGAAAATCCAATCTCAATCCATAAAACAAGGTGCAGGTCTGACAACAAGTAGGCAACAGAAATACAGGTTTTTAAGGGTAATCCAAGACAGTCCTTTAACACAGAAACGGCTTCAAGTACATTCAGAAACTGAGAGATACGATGGCGTGTAATGGAAATCCAAAGACAATAATCAGGAAAGAATGCTGTGGTCAAAAACAAGGTAGTCAACAGGATACAAAGAACAAGGAGTTACACAAGCGTACTAACTTCAATTAGAAGCGCCAGTGTTTAGCGTCTTTCCTTTTTAACAACCACAGCAATACGCATTGACGTACCGTTGTGCGTCCGGTTACCCTGACAATGGGGACGCAGCCGATGCGACGTGATCTAGCAAAACGTTCCTGGTATTGGCGGAGCCGCTATGGATAAGAGGGGGCACCGAGAACTAAACCGTTTGCGCAGCAATAAACGTTCACTCTTACGAAGTGTGACAACGTGCCAAGTCAATACAAAATCTCCAAGTTTGGTCAGGTTTTGTCACTAGTACAATAGGAGATGACCAGAGACTTGAAGATGATTCTATAACATTGGCTTTTAGCATATTTTCAACCTCTTGGATCATAATCTTCTTTCGGGCCTCAGGTAGTCTGTAGGGTTTTAATTTTACTACTTTCCCCTTTGGAGTCTGTATGTAATGGTATGTTCCCTTTACTCTTCTTGGCTTCTCAGAAAACACATCTGGAAAGGATGTAACAAGGTCAGTAAGATTAGCTCTTTGATTCTCAGGAAGCTCTTGGGGGAATAAGTTCCAGGTTATCTATTTCGTGAGGAATTAAACAAGATAGAATGGGAGTATGATGGGATGAAGGATTTTCCTTCCTTCCATTCTTTCAGAAGATTGATGTGATAAATGTGAGTTTTTTGTCTTCTATCAGGTTGGACCACTCGATAATTGCAGGTTCCTATTTGTTCCAGTATTTCATATAAGCCATTCCATTTTTAGGTCATTTTATTTTCTGAAGTTGGTAAAAGGACCAAAACCTTTTGACCTACTGAAAATGATCTCAAAGTCCCCTTTTTATCATAAGATATTTTCTGGCATTGTGCTTTCCGTATGAGTGTGGACTACAGATCTAACTAGGCTCATACGTTGGCACTTATCCTGAGCACTTCTCCATGAGCATCAAAGCACCTTATCCCTCACCCCTGCCCCCTCTGCACTTGCACATTCTGAACATTCACAAGGCATAGTAAGTCTGTCTCCCCTTCCCTTATTCTCATTATTGGTTTGTACTATTATTGCAATTATTTATCCTTGCTGTAATTCATTGTCTTACCCTGTTCCCACCCTGTTTGCCCTGTGGGTCGCTTTGAAACAGTTTGGCTAATTGTATATGCGCCTAATAAGTGACCAATAAATAAATAAAATATTGGTTTAGCTTGGTGGTGGTTTGTGATAGTGGTATTGGGGCCTCTTCTCTTTCTTCCCAGATCTCTTTGAGCATATCCAAGACATATCTTGGTTTTCTACCATACAGTAGCTCAAAAGGGGAAATCCTGTAGGGGCTTGGGGTCTTTTCCTCACTGCACGTAGGGCCCATGATATCATCCTTTCCATCTTCATCCACTAATCTTTTTAGAATGGTTTTCAGAGTTTAGTAAAACGTTCTACAAGACCATATGTTTGAGGATGATAAACGGAAGTTCTTAAGGTGGTAATATGTAACAACTCATTAACTTCTTCCATTAATTTGCTCGTGAAAGTTGTTCCTGGCCGGTGAAGATTTCCTTTGGGAATCCTATCCTGGAAAAGAAGGGTAACAGATGTTTTAGTATTTGTTGAGTTGTGTTATTTCTCATGGCAAAGGCCTCAGGATACCTAGTAGCATAATGCACAATTACTAGGACATATTTGTTGTCTAATTTAGAGGTTTCGAGTGGTCCAATAATATCCATTCCGATTTTGGAGAATGGAACCTCTATTATTTGTAGTGGAGTCAAAGGGACCAGTGAAGGGATACTTGTGCTGGGTTTCTGACATATTTCACATGTCTGTACATAGGTTTTAATATCAGCATGTATCCCAGGCCAATAGAATTTCCCACTAATGTGGGTTTGTGTTTTTATTTGTCCTAGGTGTCCTCCTGTTATGTGTGAATGAGCTATCTCCAAAATGATCTTATTACAAGTTGAGATTTACTAATACCTTCTCCTGATGTTTCTCTTCGATAAAGTAACCCTTGCTTTAAGAAGAAAAAGGGGCTCCCATGTTATTTACCTTCATTTGCTGTTATTACTTGTGGGAATGCTTCTGCTAATAATGGGTCATTGTGTTGTACGAAGGCTAAGTCTGGTAGGATAGTCATTTCGTCTTCAGCTCTATTTGGAGGTATAGGTCTTTTACCAGCTTCCCCAAAACCTAGATTGCCTCTTTCAGTCTTTTCCTGTTCAATTGTTTCCTCTAATCTAGGAAGCATAGCTTTCTCAAGAATCCCCTGGGCTACCTTATCTCCTGGAAGGATGTCAAAAGATATTTGTCCATGGTTTTGTAAAATTACTTTTATGTCTCCCCTAAAATCCGGATTAATGACCCCTGCGAGTACATCTAACCCGAATTTCCAGGCTAGGCCTGATTTTGGGGCTAATCTAATATAACATCCACGGGGAGGTAATATAACTAAGTCAGTGGAAATCATACTCCTCTTCCCAGGAGGGATGGACACTTCTCGACTACTACATATATCAAAACCGATGGACCCCTTTGTGGCTGTAGTAGGGTCGGAGGCACGGTCACTACGTTTTTGAAATTGTAGGGTTCCCCAACTTGTTTCAATTGAGTTTCATCCCGCTCCTGACACCATATGTGAGAAACTCATTGTAGCAAAGGGAGAGTCACAAACAAGAGATGCAAGTTCAGTAGCTTTATTTATAACTTTTCAAGGGGCTAGAGTCTTCCTAACTGGCCCTAAATCTAAAGTGGAAGTAAACACAACCATGAAGTAAAAGTAAAACAGTCCTGGTCAGTACAGTCAAAGCAAAGGTTGTAAACCAAAATGCCTGCTCTAATTCTGATACAAAAAGGTTCAAGGATAATGTACACAAAATGAAAAGGATAGTGTTCTCAACAAAAGGATCAGGCTGGCAAGGGGTTTGAAGCAATGATGAATCCCTTCCCCACGTTTTCACCTTGGGACAATGGGATTTCAGGGCATAGGGACTTAGACAGCACAGTTTTTCCCAGTGAGGCACGCGTTGGCTTACTGGTACTAGTAAACCGAATGTTCAGGCTTCTTTCATAATTAAATATTAGTTAGGACTTTCCAAAAGCAAAGGTTGCAAATGTTTTCCACCAATAAACTTCTTGGTCTTGAAACAAAAACCTTAATAGTCACAATCTTTTATAAATGTCTCAGGGATGCCCTCCCCCAAGCTTTCTTGTTTGAAGACTTTCGAGACAGAATAGGTTTGGTTTCTGACTATGCCTGACCACTTCGACAAACGTTACCTTCACTTCCTCCCAATGCTTTCTGGTACTTGTAGTTGCAGGATTATGGGCTTCTCTCCGTCGGGCTTGAAACACTTATATCTTTCACATCAGCCTCCTTCAGTCGGGTTCATGCCTTCAATACTTTTTTCCCAGTTCTCACAAGCCTCCCTCAAATGCGTTTCGAATGGATTGTGTCCACGTTATTTTCTATTTCCAACAATCCCTTTTGCCCCAGGACTTTGTATAGTCAGGCATGTCACTACAGAGGCTTCGACTGTGCTGTATCCAACAGCAGGACCACTCTGTGTACATTGTATCACGCTGTCTCTTTAAAGCGTTGATCCTTCTTTACTCGCGGTTTCTGTATTACACGCAAAATTGTCTTGATACAGTTGCTTTCAAGCAAAAACTACCAGGACTTTGTTCTTCTCTTTTGTTAACTCACCGGCTGTGTATTAATATTGTTCTCATGTCCGAGTTCAAGGTTCCTTTACTCTTAGCTTTATCGAATCTACCCAATTCAATCATTCACCGGGAGGGAAGCAGGCTTCTCATCAAGCTAGTCCAGAAGGACGACTTCCAGCTCGGGTTATCAGCTGCTTGTTGCAAGTGCGGTTCTTTTGCCTGCTTTCTTGAGACTTCTCCAGAGCTCATAAAGTCCTCTGACTTTCTACCCTCCAATCTCACATTTGCAATAGCTCCTGAAGTCTGGTCTCTTTTCGCTCCCAGCCTCGCTCAGAGTGTACCTGTGTGCTCCGCCTTTTATCCCAGGTGGGGAATTTAACAGGTTTCAGGTGGGGATGATTGGAAAGGGAGGCATGATCTTGCCTGGCCTCATTATTGGGACAGAGCCATTGAAAAGTGTCCGAGGTAATCTTCATGACTCTGTTCCTGATCTTCCTCGGCCCAGTAGTACTGATAGAGTAGGAGGGGTGAGGATCATGGGAGTTGTAGTGTCCTACAAAGTAGATTGGGATAGTAGTAGGAAAGGTGTCAGGGGGGGGGAAAGGGTGATACCATGTCTCACTAGTGGGTGTTCCACCCCCACTCCGGAGGACCCCTTACCTAGGTGGTCCTCCCTCGCTTGTCCACCCCCAGGGTCGGGATCCAAAAGCGATGGCCCTCCCCAGAGATCAGGTACTCCAACAGGGTTTCACCGGGCCGGACACAGGAAGGGGGATGCTGAGCCACTCCGGCAGTCGTCTTCAGATCTTCAGTAGGCTGGCGTCTTCGAGGGATTCTTGGCTCTGGCGATGATCTCGAGAAATGGCTGCAGGTGTCCTCTTCTTATCCAAAATCCAAGCTTGAAGCAAGCCTACCAATGATAAGGATCTGCACCATTAAAACAGGCAGTAGTTGTCCAATCGGGAACAACTACTAGTTTCACATTTGCCCCACACCTCAAGTTTCTGCACCCCTCTCCCCCGATGTGGAGTGGGACTTGAGACAAACACACACCCCCACACCCACACCCCCACCCCACACCCCTCACCCCACCTCCCCCCGATCTGGCAAGACAGGAAGAAGGCCAAACAACCATATGGCTAAAGAAGCAAGCCAAAATCTTGTGAGACAGCCATTTAAGGCCACTAGCCAAGTTTGGTAGCCATACAGGGTAAACGCAAATGTGCACACTAAATATAATGCAAACATTGTCAAAATGTATCTGCTGCCATGAGCTTGTCTTTAGATGCATATAAAAGTCACCAAAAAGCCCAAGTGTAAAAAGATAGGTCGATTAAAAAGTATCCCCATTGCACTGCACTGTAAGATGGTGTGTGTAATATTGCAAAGTACAATTATTCAAAAAGGAAACATAGTTTCCCACTATTGAAAATCTGATGGACTGATCCGTTTCCCCATACAATGAGCAATTGGCAAGGGAAGTGAAGATGAAGGCTTTACTGCCCTTAAAGTCAGAACAGGTTTAAAAACAGAACCTATGGAGGGAAAGTTGCACAGGTTTAAAAACAGAACCTATGGAGGGAAAGTTGCACAAACAAATACATGTTTCTGAAAATCTAACCCACCCCTGGATGGGTTTCCTGTTCCAGTCAATTATCCATTTTGGGCACCCCATCAGCATTGATATGTTGTGCACCTGGCCTATGCTCAATGGTGAAGTCAATGTTTTGGAGGCTTATGGACCACCTGAGCAATTTAGGATTTTCTCAGTTCATGTTCATTAGCCACTTTAATATCTTATTGTCTGTCTGCACAGTAAAGTGGGTCTCAAAAAGATAGGTTCTCAGGTTCCTAAGACCTCACACAATAGAGAAGCATTCATTCTCCACAGTCGCCAACCTGAGCTCTCTGTCCTTAAGCTGATGACTAATAAAACATATAGGATAAAACATATAGGATGTTCCCTGCCTTTTTCATCTAACAGTGACAGGAAAGCACTTATCCCAGTGTCGGAGGCATCTATTTGCGCAATGAAATATTTCTGGTAGTTAGAGGCCCTGAAAACAGCGGCCTGACACAGGGAAGCCTTCAGGTTTTAGAAGGACTTATCGCACTCCTCAGACCAGGACAGTGTTATAGGTTTCTTTGGAGTAGTGAGAGCAGTCCGAGGGGCAGCTTCGGGGCCATAGCTTGCCATAATATTCCTACAATACCCAATGAGGCCTTGAAAAGCTCTTACCTGGGTTTGTGTTGTGGGTGTCGCCCAGCATTGTAGAGGCTGAATCTTGCCTCTACCAACCTCTACCAATCCCATGTCCAAGTTATGTCACTGAACCATGACCAGTCTGGCACTCGGTACCCTTTATGGTTAAGTGGGCATGCTGAAGGGCCTGCAACACAATACTTCAAGTGTCTTGCTTGTTCATCCCAAGTAAGGCTGAAGACTTCTATATACCCAGATGTGCCATGCAGAATTCATCTAACTTTTAGGACATGATTGACCAGCCTCTGAAAAGTGGCAGGTGCATTCTTAAGACCAAAGTGTATTATCCTGAACTGGTAAAGTCCTTCATGCTTAGATAATTCTATCTTCTCTTTGGCGTTTTCTGTCAGGGATATTTGCCCGTAACCTATAATGAGATCAAATGTGCTTAGGTACTTAGCAGCACCCAGCTTGTCCACCAACTCATCAGTTTGTGGTAAGGGATGGGCATCTGTCTTCGTGACAGCATTTATAGCTCTGTAGTCCACAGAAAACCCTGGTACCAAAACCACTGGGTTGGACCAAACACTACTATATCCCCCTAGATCCACATAGTGTTAACCACAATCTTGATGTAATACCCTACTTGGTCTGAACTCCCACAACCCGTAAGCTTGGTAGGCCCACTATTTACAGTGGCAAGGCCATGCCCGCACCAAGGTGTGGAGCCTGGAAGTATGAGAAACAAGGGGGAAGATTGCCATCAACGTTTTCACCTCACCTTGCTGTTGTAGAGTCCGTTGAGACTCCAGCTCATCCTCAATGAAGCCATATGAAGGACTGCCCTGGAACAGGCTAGGGCTAGGTGCAGCCTTCTCTGCCTCCCTTTCTGAAACCAGGAGCAGAGCTCCTCTTTCATCCCTAAGAATACAAGACTTCAATAAGCATGATAGAAGATGGCCCCACTTCCTTTTGTGGGGCTCCTCAAGGTCTCAATTTTAGAGTTCCAATGAATCACTCAATCAGATTAGATAACTGTGAGGCATATGGGAATGACAAATGATCAGCCACCCCATCTTCCTTCCACATGGTCTGACTATTCCTAGTCTTTGAGCTGCTGCCTGTGACAGGCACAACTTCTTCTGGAAAGCTAGCTCTGGTAAAGGTATCTAGTAAAGCTTGAATAAATTACTTGTCACGTGGGATGGCTTTAGGATACCTTGTGGAGTGATCAACTACGACTAAAGTAAACCTGTTGCCTGAGGATTTAAGGGACTAAGGATATTAACCCCTACTTCCTACATACACTACTGGTAATGGAACCCATGGAGTGTGAATCGGTGTTCCACTTTTGTCAGATAACCTTTAAGTTATGGAACCCCTGTTGTTGTTTTCTATTTGTACCCCCATCTTCGACCAGTAGAGGTGTAGGGGTACCTTCTCTTTGGTTCTATTGATATCAATAGGAACTGCAAGGGGGGCCTCATACGCCAACTGCAGGAGGAAGGGCTGCACATCTTGAGGGACCCCTAGCTCATATGGTCTTCCTCAGTTGGCTCTGCAGGCTTAATTAGTAACCCACTTTCTCTTTTCGATATTTGCTTCTCAGTGATTCAACTTCCAACTTGGAGCAGGCTGGGCTTCCAACGCATTCAGTTGATGGACACTGTTTTTGACCCTTACTTACCCCTTTCTCCATGAGTCTTCTTCTGCATGCAAGCTTGACAGTTCAGCATACTCCTGGAGATAGAGATTTTCTGACAACCCTTCTTCATCTTCAGGTTCAACTTTGTCGCCAACTATTCAATCTCAGTTGTAGGTATGGCAGGGGGAATGTTTTCCTTCCCTCTTCCTTGATGTTAGACCTGGTTAAAGCAGCCTGGTTTCAAGACCTAGTACTTGAAAAGTCTTCAGTTGTTCTCTCAGGACCTAAGTCTTGGAGCTCTATCTGTGACAGAACTTTTCTCTAGGAACTTACCTCCTCACACTGTCAGGTATCCTTATCACTCCTCCATTTACAACTAAAGTGACAGGCATAACTGGGACGTTGAGAGGGGGATTACCAGCCAACTTAATGGGCATCAGAGGAGCTCTGGCCAGAGCCTCTGAATTTACCAATGTGGAATCTACTACAGTCCCACTGGCCCCAGTGTCCATAATGGCAGAGGTGTCTACACCATATACCAGCACACTATCCTTAAAGTGATGTTTGGTACTGTCAAGGATATAAGCCTAACCTTCAGCTACTCTTGGTTCCCAGGGAAACTAAAACTACTGCAGATCATATACCACTGGGCAAGGTCTCTGAAGAGAAGGATGGCCCTGTGAGTATTTCTTCCTCTTCATAAGGAAGTGCCAGATTCACAGAGTGACCCCCAGGGCTTAGCCTTACATCTGCCCCCCTTTCACATGGACACTTGCTACACAAGATCCACAGGAACTTTATCTGTAGGGGGCTTACAGTGTCCACCTTCCTGCTTGGGATCGGGAGTCCCACCAACCTTTCCATGATCATATGGCTTACCCCCTTTTGAAACTTTTTGGGGCACTTGTGGTAAGAGGTTTTATCAGTAGGCCCACCCCTTTTCTGCTTTTTCCCCTCCTCATGTTTACCAGAAACATGTTTGTCTCTATTGGACACTCTATGTGAAACCCACAAATCAGCAGCAATAGCCAGTTTCTTAGGATCTAACTCCTTTGAATCTGCTAAAAGCTGCTTCAACTCAGGGAAACAAGAAGCAAAAATATGTTCAACCATGATCAAATTGATCATGTCATTAAAAGTGGTTACATTATGGCCTTCTACCCAGCCATGCAAGTTCTTCAAAGAGTCAGTTACAAAGGACACTCAAGTGTTACTCTCTTTTTTCTTGTATTCTTTAAATCTTTTTAGATATTGTGCCCGAGTCTTCCCAAACTTCAAGAGTAGATCGATAATGGCACTGCAGTCAGAATGGGGTAGTCTGCTGAGCAGCCAAGCAATCGTATCAGGCTCTCCCATGTATTAGAATTCAGAGGCATATTCAAAAGCAGTCAACCAATCAATGATATAATTGCTCTCATCATACATGGGATTTTCTGCAGCGGCATCTATCTGCTCCTCTACATTAGGGAACTTCAAGCCTTTGGCTCCGTGGCAGTCTTTGACAGATCCTTAGGAAATCTCGGATGAGTAGAGGACCCAGAGCCACTCCCAGAACCCCTGGTGGAGCCATGTGACCCTTGCAGTCTGGCCAACTCCTGATGGTGTTCTATGTCCTTTTGTTTTTCAATTATGTCAAATCCTATCTCAGCTTTGTTCAATTCAAGCTCTTTCTCTGAGCCTAAGTTTCTATTTTTTTAACTCTCCACCCCCCAGGCTCCCATCCCCTCTGCCCCATACCATACAAGATGGAGAGTGGACTTCGATACAGCATTCTGAAAACGCAGCATTTGCCGATTTCAAACTAATCCCAGCACCGAAGTCTCTGAGGGCACATGCCTGCCCTGAAGTCATTTCAGAGGAATGTCAAGACCAAGTCCCAGTCTGTCACAAACTTTTGATGATCCCCCTGAATTGTATAAGTAATCCACTCCAATGCCACAAAGGACCAAATCTTGGACATTCACTCCTGATCTGTGAGGATCACCTTGCTTTTCCATTTCTGTGCCACCAATAGTAAAGCTGATATGCTAGGTTTGGTGTACGCCTTTCTTTGCACCTTGGACGGCAGTACCTCATTGACATGGACATTTGCAGCCCATCCAGAGCAGGAGCAGGAGCTTCCGACCACTGCAGGAGCAGTCGGTCGTAGCATCCACCTGAAGCAAAGGCCATTCCTGAGGTATGCTGACCATTGCTACCAATTGTAATGCAGCAAATTTAATTTGGCTATTGCCCACAGCATTTCCATCAGTAAATCTGTCAGTAAATCTGTGCATTTATTAATGATGCACCTGTGCCGCACATAAGCTGTGCCGACCTCGTTTGCCTCCAGCATCCTCTACAATGCCATTACAACACACGAGGCGTTCATTCTAAGATGGCCGCCCGTGCTACTTGATTGATCTGCCCTGCTTAGTTTCCTCACCAGAGAACAGCCCTCTGCTGATTGGCCTCTGTTCTGATCATCTAAGCATATCGGACGCCAGCAGGCGTGAGCCAGCCCTTCCTTGAAAGGCCCTGAGAGCAACTGTCCCGAGCTGACAAGAGCCCAGGGCCAGACCCCCTGCCCGAGCGTCCAGAGAAAGTGACGGTCCCTGTGTGCGCCAATAGAGGTAACTTATGCCAAATACCATAGCCCTCGCCCCACATCGAGCTAGTGTCTATGTTTCACCCCCATATGTGACACCAGTGCAACCACACTCGTGTCACTGCACCCCTCTGGCAAGTCTGCACTAACACACTTGGAACGCTATGCTCCCAACCATCCATCTCTGCATAAATCCACTAATAGTCTCTCGCAGACACTACAACCGTGTGCGCACACGCTACGCATGCTCTGCAGCCTATGCTCCCTCACCTTCACTGCAGCATACCCGCAACAACTCTCAACATTGTCTAACTTTCTAACTTTGGACAAACAATCTAATCGAGCATGCCACCTGGAACATGCAGAACCTCAACATAGAGCGTCCATGCTCGACATGTCTAACAAAGTGTTGTGTGACCCAGTGTGATTTATGCTGTTTGTGTAAATTTGAATCAAATCTAGGTGAGACACAGCCCCCAGACTTAACATTGTGTGACCCACTGTGATTTATGCTGTTTATGGAATTTCGAATCTAGATGAGACACAGCCCCAAGACTTAATTAACACCGAGTGACCCACAGTGATTTATGCTGTTTGTGGAAATTCAAATCTAGATAAGCCAAAGCCCTTGCTAGCCACTGCGCTGGATCCACTCAGCCATTGTGTTACTCACAACCGCCTTACACGAGTTGGTGTGTCCCACATGATGCTAGTTGAGGTGCTATATCTCTACTGTCTCTACCAAATGTAACCTGAGACAACCAGTGTTCTTACAATGTGCGCTAGCAAGAGTCAAACAGCCACCCTACTGTACCTCATCTTGCCCTTACTACACCTCACCACCTCTACTGCTCTAGCAACCATGCACCCAGCAGGAAATGTACCTTGTCCGACCACAGAAAGAATCATCAGGCTGCTCGCCAGATTACCCTGTCTCTATGAGCCCACCTGCCACAACAAAATCCCCAATCCTCTTCTGAGATCTACCTCACAACACCCTAAAGTATGTCCTAACCTAACCACGCCCTGCAATAACTCCACCCAACCTAAACCCATCCCTATAATTATCCAGGTCTCACCCAACACAACCAGTCTATCCGGACCCTTGATCAACGCTAGATCCCTAGTAGCCCACGCCACAGAAATAGCAGACACCTTATTCACCAATAACCTCGAACTACTAGCTATCACCGAATCTTGGTTACACGAAGCAGCCGGCCCAGCACTCTCAATAGCCATCCCTGAAAACTACCAAATAATAAGAATGGACAGACCCAATAACAGAGCAGGCGGTCTGGCCATCATAGCAAAGACCAACCTCGAGCTAAAACCATTCACTCAATCACCTCTCAAATCATGCAAGCTCCTCACAGCCAAAATACCCATCTCCAACTGCCGCACCTTTACCATCTACCTAATATATAGGCCACCTGGCCCCATTGGCTCATTCGAGGCAGACCTATGCAGCCTCATAGCCAACAATACAAAAGACATCTCTCAAATACTATTATTAGGCGACCTGAATCTTGGTCTGAACGACCCTGATGACAAATCAGCACAAGCCAGAGCCAACATGCTAGCTGAACACGGCCTATCCCAAAAAGTGCTTACCCCTACACATAATAAAGGTAGGACCCTGGACTGGATCGCCGCCTTGAACTGCGATACCACCATCACCAAAACCACTCCTCAACACTGGACAGACCACTACCTCATTGACTTCACATTATCACTCAATAAAGAAGTCAGCAAAGAAAAGATCATGGCACCTCCACTGCCCACTAGAGCAAAAAATATATATAACTCCCGAAAACCTCCTACCACTTCTACTGCCAACCCTCATTGCCCTCCCCGACAACCTAAATCCAGAATGCCTAGTAGAAAGCTACAACAAGGCTATGGAAAAAGGACTAGACATCATTACCCCTTTAAAAATGCAAAAAAGCAAACAGGCAGCTCACCTGGACACATGGTTCACCCCCCTCCTGAAAGAACTAAGAATGCACAAAAGAAAACTAGAAACCCAATGGCGCAACACCCCCACAGAAGAAAATAAATTACAACTTAAACTCTTCGCTATCAATTACAAAAAAGAAATCCTGCTCACAAAAATAACCTATTCAACGAAAGAATTGAAAAATCCAGCTCCAACACCAGGGAACTATTTACTATACTAAGGGAACTAGAATCCCTGGTACCCCCACCAGAGAACATAACTAAAGACAAACAATGGTGTACAAGCGTCTAAAACGCTCTAACCAATAAAATCAAAACTCTCCAATCTAAAATCGCACTGAAAAAGGACTCTCTAACCACTAACGAATCATCTCCTAGCAACCATGCCAAAACAACCAATCCTTCTGACCCGAACCCTTTCAGATTCGCTAAAATCTCCATCCCAGAAATAGAAAAAGTCATCGCCTCACTTAAATCATCCGCCTGTGAAGGGGACAACTGTCCACCCCAGATAATCAAGGATGCTGCCAGGGACTTAGCTCCCTTTATAACCAAACTGATCAATGCATTCTTCTCCTCCAACACCATACCACGTAATCTCAAAGAATCATGGGTTCTGCCTCTCCTCAAGAAGAGAACTCTAGACCCTGCGATCCCCACCAACTACAGGCCCATCACCACGGTACCTTTCCTATTAAAGATAATAGACAGAGTAGCATACCTGCAAATCCAGCAATATCTAGAAACTCAGAAACTACTAGGCGCCCGACAATCTGGATTCAGACCGCAGCACGGCACTGAGACGGCCTTAATCGATCTTAAAATCGAAATGAATGAGATCAATGACAAAGGAAACATTGCCATGCTACTCCTCCTCGACCTATCAGCGGCCTTCAACCTTGCAGATCACACAGTCCTGTGCGAACACCTGGCCTCGGCTGCCCACTTTTCAAATGATGCCATAAACTGGATCCAATCATTTTTGGACAATCAAACCATGAGTCTTCTCTTCACTAGCCTCAGCAGACCCTATCAAAATAACCTGTGGTGTACCCCAGGGGTCCTGCGTCTCCCTCACCCTCTACAACATTTTTACCAAGCCCCTATTTGAAAAATTGGACAGATTGGGTGTCACATACACTAACTACGCAGATGACACCCAGATCCTCATACCCCTTTCGGGCAACTTTGATTCAGATACGGCCTTGGTAAACAAAATATACCTCATCATTCAGGCATGGATGGCCACACATGGCTTATGCCTGAATGATGACAAAACTGAAATCCTGCTCTTCGGTTCCAACGCCAATCTAAAAAAAACTCAGCCCCAACTACGAGGCATTCAACATCGATGGCAACACCATCACAGTCGCCAAAACAGTAAAAACCCTAGGCTTTCACCTCGACTCAGCATTGTCACTAAAAAAACAAGTAAACTCACTAGCATCCTCTACCGCCTAAACATGCAAGTTAATCGGGCAAGCAGAGCATTCCTCTCCCGAGCTAGCTGCATCTTCATCGCTAATGCCCTAATATTATCCAGACTTGACTATTGTAATGCCATGTACCTAGGAGCCAACAAATGCATAACCAACAAACTTCAAACATTGCAAAACAACGCACTCAGAACAGCCCTTAACCTACCCTCCAAGGAACGCATCTCCAATAAAAGAAGAAAACACAAATGGCTCAAAATCTGTGACCGCATCTCACTCAAAACAGCATCACTCACTTTCAAATGCTTAAACAATGCAGAACCCCCCTTCCTCGCAGCCAGAATAGTAAAAAGAAATTCCACCCGCCCCACCAGAATGATTAACTCTCACTGCCTTCAGGTACCCAAATTCAGACTGAAAAGAACAGGCAGCAGTAGCTTCCCGGTCATGGCTGCTCAACATTGGAACGCTCTCCCACTCAGCATCAGAACAGACCAATCCTACTATAGCTTTAGGCGAAACACTCTCTCCTGGCTACGATCCAATGATTCCCTTGACTGAACCATGCCAACCTGACTGTATTTATGTACATTCCTAACTGACCCACTGCAATGTAATTAACTGTATATATATACATATGTCCTCTCACCAGCCTTTACGAAATGTAATGCTTTGCTTTATATTCACATGTGCCTTATCCTGCAACTAAGCTTTTATGTAATCTTACTTTCCTGTTCTCTGTTGCGCCCTGTTACCTCTGGGTTTTGCGCGCCATATTAAATGAATAAAGAAACAAACAAACATCTCCCATCCCCAACATGGACTCCTTGAGGCCTCTCTGAATCTGCGGGCCAAAGATCCCCTTCATGGCTGCATTGACCGAGACCCAGAAGGCTTGTATGTCTCTACAGTCCCACCAAATATGCTTCCAAGTCCCCACTCCCCCACACCCCCTCAAACATTTGTCTGATACCACCATGTACCATTTGTAGAGCTTTTCAGGAGTGAGTTGCCATTGACCCATTACATTGATCTACATTTCCCAGATCTGAATTGCTCTAGTTAGTTTGGGTATACTCTCCCATTGGTGGACCATTGCTCTTCAGGTACAGTGTGGCCCAGGGTGACCTCCCATCATTTCATATATAGCCAATCCCGGTGCCCTGGGTGATCGGAGAAGATTTTGTAAAGAGCGGCCATCGTACGGTTGTCCCCCAAGTTTGTTGTTATTAACCCTGGGGTTCACTAACCAGTGTCTCAGCTATGAGTAGCAGAATCTCTCCTCTTCCCCAAAGCCAAAATGTTATTTGGATTGTATAAACGTTTTGATCTCCTGGCCCTCTACCATGTCTCCCAATTTGTGGCACCCTGTCTCCTCCCACCGTGGGTTGTCTCCCCGCTCCCTTCCTGGCCGAAACTGTGGATTTAGAAAGAGAGGCGTAAAGGGTGAAGTAAAAGTCATCCTTTCGAGAGCAGGCAGCCAAGCTCGCGGTTGGCTGACCACCGTCGAAATCACCTGTATGGTCCACCGTTCGGCCCATAGAAGCCGAAACGGAGGGACCTACCCCAAGAAAGAGAAACGACATTGGCACAAGATGAAAAAGCAGTCTCACTCATGGAGCCACTCTTCCTCGTCATCTTCTCATAAGAAAAAGAGGCGCCACCGGCACCAACGCGATTGTGACTCCTCGTCAGAGTGAGGTAAGTCATCGACGGGTCCGACAACTCGCCAGGAATGGGAGGAATTAAAATCACAGATGCTGGCGATGTTTGAAAAGGCTTCTGTAGGTGCGGGCGCACCCCCAAAACAGTTGGCCCCGGTGGCTTCAGCGACGCTCGGTGGTCCCGACGCCATGCAAGCACTGATATTGGGGGTCCCTATGACATCGGCATCAGGAGAGCCTTCGGTCTCGGCACCGAAAAAGGTGGCTAAGCCCTCAAAGCCGGGACCTTTCTGTGAGCTTCCGGGTTCGAGCATTCTCGACATGCCTTTGGAGCCCAAGCCACCCCTTCATCAAAGGATAAGTCCTCAACGCCGACCATTAGCCATCAAATCTTTGTCCCGCTTTCCCAGACCGATTTCTTCGGTTCCATGGCGCACATTTTCTGCACCAAGGGTGAGGACGATCAGGGAGACTTTGATCCTATATATTCAGGGGCTGGTGGTGTTGAATATTTTGATGACCAGGCAGACCTCCTGGCCTTGGCACAGGGGCTTCATGATGCCAGTGGGCGGGCTGGATACATCCCCAGATGTTGAATTGCAACAGGCTTGGCCTTAAACTCATGCCCATGCCAAACTTAGGTAATTAGTGGACAGGGTGGTCGACACTCTGGGGCTGAATGCTTCTGCAGTTCCTGTCCAAGGTTAGGAGTTAACTGACATTTTGGACGCGTATCCCGCTACGGAAAGACACATGCCACTGAATCCTGCTATAGCCGACCCAGTCGCCTCCTTGTGGCAATGGCCCAGGTCTATTCCTCCAGTCAGCTCCACCGCAACCATCAAATTCAGGCCGACAAGAGAGGATCTGTCTTTTACGTCCTCTCATCCTTCCCTGGAAGAACTAGTTGTGCAGGAGGCGGCCATGGGTTCCACCAGGGCAGCTTCATCCACCTCGAACCTGTCTCCTGACAGAGAAGGTAGGAGGCTGGATGCAATTGTGAAAAAGAATTTCACATCTGGCAGCATGTCATTGAAGGCGAGTAATGTGTCCTGTGGGTTTGTCAAGTATTCCTTTGGCCTCTGGGAGGCGGTGGAACACGCAGCTCAATACATGTGAAATGGTTTTATACAGCTGGTGGATGATGGGAAGGAGGTGGTCAGGCAGCTTATGCAAACTGGCATGGACGTGGCAGACTGTGTTGGCCGGTCAATGGGGTCAGCAGTGGTACTCAGGAGACAGGCCTACCTGGGCTCCTCAGGTTTTGAACTAACGTCCAGAATAGTTTTACAAAGGTAGCGGGCGCCCCTCTCTCGCAAGAACAGACATGATAACCTGTTCAGTGGTTATTAACCACTTGAGAGTTCGCAGCCACTGCTTTTACTCACTGTGCCTTTCACAGATGGGAAATATCCATTTGCATATCAGTCTTTGTCCTGCCCAGGGGCAGTCCAGCACCGAAATACAATGGCAATTCCAATCTGAACGAGAGTACCACCAGCAACCCCATACACGTGTTTCACCCTTGTTGGGGATCATCAGTGAGGTGAAGCTGATGCCTCTCTAAGCACAGTGAGAGGGAGACCACGTCTGGTTGCCCCCAGGAGACCTAGGGTTACCAATCCCAGGTTCCTTAACAAATAGTTTTACAAAGGTAGCGGGCGCCCCTCTCTCGCAAGAACAGACATGATAACCTGTTCAGTGGTTATTAACCACTTGAGAGTTCGCAGCCACTGCTTTTACTCACTGTGCCTTTCACAGATGGGAAATATCCATTTGCATATCAGTCTTTGTCCTGCCCAGGGGCAGTCCAGCACCGAAATACAATGGCAATTCCAATCTGAACGAGAGTACCACCAGCAACCCCATACACGTGTTTCACCCTTGTTGGGGATCATCAGTGAGGTGAAGCTGATGCCTCTCTAAGCACAGTGAGAGGGAGACCACGTCTGGTTGCCCCCAGGAGACCTAGGGTTACCAATCCCAGGTTCCTTAACAAATAGTTTTACAAAGGTAGCGGGCGCCCCTCTCTCGCAAGAACAGACATGATAACCTGTTCAGTGGTTATTAACCACTTGAGAGTTCGCAGCCACTGCTTTTACTCACTGTGCCTTTCACAGATGGGAAATATCCATTTGCATATCAGTCTTTGTCCTGCCCAGGGGCAGTCCAGCACCGAAATACAATGGCAATTCCAATCTGAACGAGAGTACCACCAGCAACCCCATACACGTGTTTCACCCTTGTTGGGGATCATCAGAATAGGTTGCTGGACATGCCTTTTTTAAAAAAAAAAAATGTACTTTAGTTTTTATTAGCATTTGTGCAAAACAATAACAATAAACTTTGGAACAGAGCTTGTTAACCATGTGACTGTCCAAGTAACATTTAACTGTTCCCCCCCCCCACACCACCCCCTCATCCATTAACCATAAACAGAGGTTTCTAGAGCTCGGAAAAATGGTCCAAAACAATGGGTAAGGCGTTATAAGATCCACGTCCCCTACTGGGGACTCTGCTACCGGAGCTTGAGTACATGAGTGGTGTCTCCTCTCACTGTGTCCTAAGTTTCTCCACATTGAGCTGGGTGTTGGCTCCCCCTCCTCCTGCTTTCTCTTTCCTCACTCCCCCACCACTCCACTACCCACTCTGCGCGGAAGGTGCCTGGGTCGTTGTTCACCAGAGCGGTCAGCTTATCCATGAGGAACATGTTTTTCACTTTGTTCTGCCATTCTTCTTTACTTGGGGTCCCCGGGCTCTTCCATTTCTGCGCCAGGGCTACCCTCCCTACCCGTAACATCGTTTCCCATATTCTGGGGTATCTGTATGTGTCCAAATCCCTCAGGGGTGGGGGAGGCCCAGCAGCAATGTCAGCGGGTTTTGTGGGAGTAGTTCCCCTGTGACCTCTGCCATCCATCCCCTCAGATCATCCCAATATTTCTATATTTGTGGACAGTGCTACCACATGTGTCAACTTGATCCTACTTGACCACATCCCTCGGACTTCTCAAGGAAGCCCCCGTGAACATTTTGGACAGTTTAAAAGGGCCCCTATGCCAACCCTGGAGGATTTTAGGGTTATGTTCCATATCCGCTTTAAATAAATAGCTGTGGAAAGCTATTTGGAAAACCATATTCCATACCTCTTCCGCGAGTTCCTCCCCTGCTAGTTCATTCCAATAATTCCGGAACCCCCGTCTCTCTGTTAGGTTGTTAGTATTTATTACCTTGTACAATTTTGACACCATTCCCTTCCTTGAGTCTGTTAAGGCAAATAATTTTTCAAACTGTGTCAGAGACCTCTTGAGCTTGTGCCCCCATGTCTGGGCGGTTAGGAGACCGTTCAGCCTAAGGTATTCAAATATTGAGATCATCCCCGGGCCCAGAGCCTCCTCCACTTCATACGACAGGAATTCTCCCTCACGGAACAGTTGACCCACACTTTCCATACCTTTGTCCGACCATGACTGTGCATTCCTGAATCCCCGGTTTCCCAGCCTAGATACGGGGCCCCATAGCGAGGCCATAGGGGAAGGCCATGTTGACATGTGTTCAGTTTGAAGTTCCTCCCTCCACAAGGACCACAGTACCCCTAGCATTGGGTGATTCATTATCCTGCTCGGAATGGCCCTTTGTGGGGCCCAGAGGAGGTCCCGCACCTTATGTGGATGGGTGTCCATGTCCTCTGAGTAGGTCCAATATGTACCCTTGAGGGCATTTTCTTGGATTTCCCTCTCCCTTTCTTTTAGCTTCATCTTTATCAGGACCCCCGTATAGTTGCCTTGAATGCGTACCATGGTATGTACGGGCTGACTTCCCCATTATCATTCAAGGCGAAATATTCCACAATGTTCTCCAGCACTCTTTTAGCAACTACCATATCTTTCAATAGAGCATTGTTGCACTTCCACCGCCCCCTCCGTTGTCGACCCCAACCTCCCACTAGAGTGGTCCTTACCAGGTCGTGGTCGGACCAGGGAACTGGGTCTACCCTGCGGTCTGTCACGTGTGGAAGAAGGGTGCTATCTATCTGGATGTAATCGATCCTTGAAAAGGAATTGTGTATCCTGGAATAGTATGTGTATGGAGGGTCACCTGTGGTCGTGCTCGGGAGCGTATCCTCCAGACCGAGGTACTGTTTAATCTTGCTGAAACTTTGCGAAGTGGGGTCGTCCCCCACCTAAGGGGCCTAGGGTATCATCCTCTTCCTGTCTCTCGTGGGGTTCAGTACCATATTGAAGTCCCCACTCACTATTAGTGTGCCTTCAATGAAGAGTTGGAGCTTGTCCCTTACTCCCTCCCAAAATTGAGCCTGACCTTCGTTTGGCCCATATATCTCTGCCAGAGTTAATTGGGTTACTTGTAGCCCACCTTTAATGAACAAGTAACGGCCCTCTGGATCTTTCAGCGAGGCCTCCGTTCTGAAACCCAGGTCCTTCGCAATCAAAATTGACACCAGTCTCTTTTTAGAACTATGTGAGGCACAAAAGACCTCCCCTACCCCTCCCCTTCGAATACTTGGTTCTTTCCCCCTTGCCCAGTGAGTTTTTTGTAGGAAGAGTAGGTCTAGTTTCACCCGTCTAAATTCCCTACCTATTAGGGACCATTTAGTCAGAGAGTTTATTCCACTGACATTCAGGGAGCCTATTTCTAGCACAGGTAAGTGATCAGCTATTTCTAAGCTTAAGATTCTCACTGATCATCTTCTCTGGCTTTTCTCCCCATTCTCTTTTCCATTGCCATCGTCCCAGCTTAGCGAACCCACGCTTGCTCGGAACCCTTACCCAACCGATTGATCTCCCCCTCCTTCCCCCTACCTCCCTACCTCCCAGGTGGAGCGTGACCCCAACTGCCCCTCCCTCCAGCCCTTCCTCCCTCCAAAAAATTCACCCTGTATCCCCCGCGCCTCTCCCCTGGCGACCAGCTAAGTAGTCTATCCATTCTTGGTTCTTGACTGGACCACCATCGAGCCTGCTTCGGCGGGGCCTCTCAATGGTTCAATTTGATGTAATGAGCCCCCACAGTCCCCAACCCCCTTGGTTGTTGTTTTCAGACCTTTTCCCTTGATAGAGGTTCTCCCCATACCTGCTGTTCATTGGGGGACCTAGCCCCCCATCCGGTCTGGGTTCTCAGATCGGCTTCCTGGGTTCAGGTGGGGATCCCTTTCACCCGTTGAAGCCTCTCGAGCTCTTGTCTCGGGCGGCAGAGAGGTGTTCATCTTCTTGAATTTTCTAGAGCCCGGGATTCTTTTCCTGTCTCTCCCATTTCCTTTCCCACCTATTGCCCCTGCTGCCTCCCCAGTGGGCCTTCTGTGGTCGTCGTCTGCGTCCACATATTCCCGGATCGCTCCTCTAATGTCGTCTTCCGTTACCAAGCACGATCGCTGCACCATATACTCGAAAGAAAGAAAAGGAATAGCCCCACCGGTACCGGATCCCCTTTTCTTTTAGGCATTGTGTTAGAGGGTGGCACAATCTTCGTCTGGTCAATGTGAAGGCTGAGAGGTCCTGGAAAATAGATATGTGTGCGTTATTGTAAGTGATGCTGCTGGCTTTCCTTGCTTCATTCAAAATGTTTGTTTTCGCAGCATAATAGTGGAAGCAGACCGGGATAGAGCGGGGGCCCCCAGCTCTGCTCCCAGCTCTGCCCCCTGCTCTGTGCGCTCTATTGTGGGCTACGTTATGGCCTCGTTCCCAAATAGGAGGCGAATCACATCCCTAACCACTTGGCATATAACCCTTTTGTCTCGCTGTCAATTTCCAGAATGCAGAAAAATCAGAGGTTATTCCTCCTCTCCCTGTTCTCAAAGTCATCCATCTGCAGGGCTCTTTCTTCGTTTTTCCTCTCCAGCGTCGCCAGTCTAGTATCTATCTGTGCTTCCATGGTTGTCGATGACGATTGGTTGGATTCCAGCTGCTGTAGCCTGTCTTCCACTCTGTCCACTCTCTGACCCATTTTCTCAAATGTTTGGTTAATTTCAGATCGCATGTCCCTTATTTCCTGCAGCACGGCTGCAAAGCCCTTTTCCATGGTTGTGTCCTTCACGGGTATATATATATTCGTCCACTTCTTCGATTTCTTCTCTACCACCGCTGAAGACAGCGGAAGACTACCACAGACTTCGTCGGCTGGTGCTCCGGTCGACGCTGAAGACCTCGGGGCTGGGCCTTCTGGCTGGCCTATACAGTAAGGATTTCTTTCAAGAATGTATTTCCTTCTCCCCTCGCTTTGCCCCTTTGGTTTTGCTGTTGCTATAATCCTGAACTATGGACAGGGCACCCTTTACATTTTACCCTTCTTGTAAAGGCAAGTACCCCTGTAAGGATACGGCCCGGAGGTGCAATAAGTGTCTCCCTCAAAATCACCACGAGGCAGCATGTCGGTCTTGTCAGCTCTTGCGTCCTAAGACGATCAAGGAGCGTTGAGTTAAACGGTGGGCGACCTATGCCATGATACAGGCCTAGGGTAGCTCCCCTGCCACCACAGGCACTGAGAGTGACGAGGCGTTAAGTGACGTCCGTGCCTCCGATACGGACGCCAATCGACTTTTCAGTGGAGCGATCACGCTCCTAACCGTCCATCCCCGGCAGGCAGGACGATAGTTCTGCTATGGGAAGTGTACAGCCCGGTGACAGGGACTCACGCACTACTCAGAGATGCAAAGACCACACAACCCCCAGTACAGCCTCGACGGATTCGTCGGGACAGTCCAAGGCATTAACCGGTATGCCAAGCACCTCGATGGCATCCACTGATCGCTGCGATCTGCAGCCCTCCCTGCAACCGCATAAGTGGCATGCGTCCGGTCACTCCACATACAAGGGCGCCAGCACCAAAAGTCACAGGCTGTCGAGACGCCTCTTAAGAGCGTGCTGATGCATAAGGTTCTGGCAACATCGAAATCTGCAGCGAAGCCGCTTGAACAGCCAAAACCCTACCATAGACGCCGAACATCCGCAAGAGTCTCGCAAAGATTGTTTCAGTGGCCAATAAACAAAGACAGGTTTCTCCCATTAATTCGCAGCCTAGCTGTCACTCACACAGCAGGGTTGCTGTCCTCCAAGGACAGCCAGCCGGCCAATCACCTTTGGGTGCATTCCTGTAACCAAGGAGACTTAGCACAGGGATTTCGGGCACCTCCCTCGCTTCTTGCCTGCCAGACACGCTGGAGCCAGAGGCGTGCTTCACCATTGAATCCCGCCAAAGACCAAATGAACAAAGGGACGAAACCTGGTTTGGGGCGCAGAGTAAATCTCAAGAAGGACCTTTCCAACAATAAATGGCGAAAAAAGAAGACCCGGGGCATTTTGACAAAATGAACACCCAGCGGTGCTTTACTGCAGCTGCAATTGCAGCCGGCGGTAGAAACACTCAACAGTAATGAAAAGTAAACCAGTGCCACCAGCCATTAATTGTAGAAAGGGTAACATAAAAAATGGTACATGAGAAACTAGGCAAATGGGATACTAGGTAACCCATCCAGCACCCTATTTTAAGATAGTGTGTGCTGTGTCTAGAAAGTTACTTATTTAAGTAAAGTAAATTTCACTTTGCTGCTCTTGGAAACAGTTGTTTTTAACCAAGAGAAGGTATTTAAAACTTTGGGAAATCTGAAAGACTTCCCTGTGTCACTGCAATGAAAGTGCTGTGTGTCACAATGTAAAAAGATGATGCCTACGGAGTTTGTCATACTCCAAAACCAAAAGAAACACAGTGCTCAAATTAAAGAAAAATACAGGAGAGAGTAGGAAAAAGGTCTCTCTCTTTCCAGGTTAAAAAATAAAAAATCATCAAGTCCAGCAAAAGAGCTGGGGGTCTCTATGGTGGAAGGGAATTAGCAAATTTCTGAGAATTCGCCCTAACAATGTGCTTTGGTTTAGGGGGTGGAGGAGCAGTGGGGGGGCTGGGACTGAAATCTCGAGGGTAGGGGTACGGGGCTGGGGCTAAAATCCTGCAGGAGAGGGTGGGGGTGGTGATTGGGGGGATGGAGAACAATGTGGGGGTCGGGGGTGGGGGGGGGGGGTTGAAACTCCCGAACATCAAAACAAATGGGGAAACCCGCATTTTAAAGGTCTCTTGAGAAAAAGACCTTTACAAGGATGGTTTTCTGATCAGAAGAAAATCGGTCAAAGTAAATCAGTCTTTTTCTCTTGAGACTCTAAAAAGAACCCATCAAACACACGATCACGCCAGCCTACCTAACTGCCACCACCTGATTTACGCAATTGTTCTTTCAACAAACCATTCATCCTCTCTATCACAGTCGCACCTTGTGGATGATACGGCACATGGTAGAGCCACGCAACATTGTTCTCCTGACAGTACCCCTGAATTAACTTGCCCTTGAAATGTGTGCCATTGTTACTCTGAATTTATATGGTTTGATCTGCTCAATAGTGTTCAATTGTGTGGCTCTCTTGCATGGAAACACCATCAAATATCCTGAAAAGGTATCGACAATTGTACATGTATGTTGACAGCTTTTACTGATTGGCATAGGACCGATCTAATCGATCTGGCAGATTTGACACGGTAACTTTCCTCTTTGAAAAGTGCCCTGGACAATATGAGGGATAGGTCTAGGCTGTTGATGTTGACACACCGGACATTGCAGAATGATTGTTTTCACTACCTCTAAAGGGATATCGATCCCCTGAGCTTGTGCCCACCTGAAAGTAGCCTTTTCTCCCATGTGTTTATTTTTACTTTATTTTATTTATAACAGCGCAACCAATGACCCGGAGGCTCACGGGCGCTCATAAAATACAGAGAAATCAATATGTAGCTAGTCGGGAGGTGACGGTACGCAAAGCCATGCGACTGTTAGGAATGGTGGCATCCTGCATTTATCTGGTCCCTCACGCACATTTGCGCATGTGCCCCATGCAAGAGTGGCTCAGCAGCCAGTGGTGTCAGGCCAGCAGACAATGGGAGGATCTAGTGGTTGTCTCGGCAGCCCTTGTTCTCTCTCTGCGGTGGTGGTCGAGGGAAAACCTCCAGAAGGGGAAGAACTTCACCACCCTGCAGTAGAACCCCCTCTCACTACGGATACATCTCTCACGGGGTGGGGGGCTCACCTCCTTCAGCAGATGGCACACAGCGTTTGGTCCCCAGCAGCATTTTACAACCACATAAACCTGTTGGAGCTCTTACCAGTGTTCAAGGCTCTGAAGGCTTTTCAGACAGTTGCAGGGAAAGACAGTACTGGTCCTCGCCACAGCCATGTATTACCTGAACAAACAAGGGGTCACTCACTCTACAGGGCTATCCAAACTGTCCCAGAACATTTGGAAGTGGGCTCTCAAACACGAGATATTCCTTCTGTCTCAACATAATCCAGGGGAACTCAATCTTCTGTCAGACATGCTCAGCAGAGATTTTCTTCTACCCACAAAGTACGAATGGCGACTACACGAAGACATTGGGCCTCATTACGATCGTGGCGGTCCGGAAATAACGGTGGCGGTAAACCCGCCGCCACCGTTGTTTCCGGACCGCCTGATCCCGACCCCTGCAGGCGGGAGGTGATGTTCCCGCCAGGTCTGACCTGGCGGGTTTAACACCGCCCGCCTGCAGGCGGACGAGGAAACACCGGCAGCATTACAAGATGCTGCCGGTGTTTCCATGATCCCGATTCCCATTGAGTCCCATAGGACTCAATGGGAATGGGGATTTACACCATTCCGCCTCCGTGATTCCCGGAAAACCGGGGTTGTGATGCGCCGGTAATTCCGGGAGTCACGGAGGCGGAATGGTAATACGAGTCCGGCGTTAACCAGGCGGTTTTACCGCCTCGGTTAACGCCGGACTCGTAATGAGGCCCATTGTCTCCAATGTTTATTGCAGGATGGGGCTTCCGAGAGATCAACTTGTTCGCAAATCTGGAGAACTCACAGTGCCCAGATTATGCCTCCAGGTACCCTCAGAACCGCTCCCAGGGGAACGGTCTCTGGATAACATGGTCAGGGAAATTTCTTTACACTTTTCCCCCAACTCAACAAGATAGTGCACAAGATGCACCAGGAACCAGTTGCCATGATATTGGTGGCCCTGATGTGGGCCCGCCAGCCCTGGTTCTCCCCATCTGATGGAGATGTCCATCTCACCTCCAGTGAAACTACCTTGCCCATACAACATGCTATCACAAGACAAGGGGAAACACTTTATCCATGCCCGCAAACTGTCAACTTAGCGGCCTAGCTCCTGAGCTCCTAGAGTTCGGGCACCTCCACCTTCCGCAGAGATGCATGGATATACTTAGAGGCAAGAAAGCCTAACACCAGACATTGCTACTCCAATAAGTGGAAACGCTTCATCATCTGGTGTAATTCCAAGGGCATCAATCCCATAGATTGCTCTCCTACTCATATTATACTGTACCTGACTCACCTTCTTGACTCGGGTCCGGTTTTTAATTCTCTGAAGGTCCACTTAGCTGCACTTTCAGCCTATACCACGTCCTAGCAGAAAGTGTCGTGGTGGAAGATCCCAGTAATCAAAGCTTTCATGGAAGGTGTTAAGAGACTTCATCTCGGGAGGATAGCTCAGTCTCGGGAGTATAGCGCAGAGGCAACGTGCGCGCCTTGGAAGCAAGACGACACTGAGCAAGAAAGGTTCAATCCCCGGGTCAGTGCTTAGAAACCTCTGGGCATTAAGAGCGTTATAAATAACCAATCCTATGAATCATATAATATCCATTTCAAACCCAGCTCCCGGATGGGACCTAAATGTGGTACTAACTCCCTTTGAACCAATGCATTAGGCTAGCCTTAAAGCACTCACAGCCTTCAGGGTGGTAGTCACCTCTATAAGAAGAGTTAGTGAACTACAGGCCCTTTCAGTTCTATACCCATTTGTCACTATCCACAAAGACAAGGTGGTTCTGCGCACTCACCCACGGTTTGCGCCTGAATTCATTTCAAAGTTCCATGTGAACCAATCAATAGAACTACCCACTTTTTTCCAGAACCCCACTAACGTGGCGGAAAGAAGCCTACACACACTGGAAGTGCGCAGGGCAGTTATATATTATCTGGAAAAGACTAGACCACTAAGAAAGACCAACCAGTTTTTCATCTCAGTGGCGGCTGGTAGAGAAGGGAACCCTGTCTCTAAATCAGCCATCTCTAAGTGGATTGTCAATTGCATCACACTCTGTTACACTCTTGCCAAGAGAGATCTGCCCTTCAAGCCTAGATCACACTCTACTCGGGGCACTGGGGCTTTCATAGCATTCATTGCAAATGTCCCTTTCAAGTCCATTTGCAAGGCGGCAATCTGGAGTTCTGTACACACCTTTACAAAACACTACTGCCTAGATACTCACTCTAGGTCTGATTCTCAGGTGGGACAAGCAGTATTTAGACATCTCTTCACTACTGTTCCTTCTTACCTCCCTCCTCCAACTCCGGGTACTGCTCGCGAGTCTATGCACAGCATGTGATTCTAAGCAGATTCACAAGCATCAGAAGACATGCATTACTCACCCTAATAGCATTTCTGATGATTGTATCTTGTCAGAAATAAAGGATTGTGGAGTAAACGAAAGCAGGTACGGAGAAACTACACTTCCCAGTAGGCATTGTAGTTTCAGGGGGCCGTTAGGTCACAGCTGCTAGTGATCTGCAATTAGTGCGGGTCTTCATAACGGCCGCTCGCCCATGCTTCAGTGCTGTTGATTAATGAATGGAGAGCACGGGCGGCGGCGGCGACGGCAGCAGGCAGGAGCAAAGCAGAAGGCTGAGAAGGCGTGAAGGAATCACGCTTGCTATGCCGTGTGAAATCTTGATTCCTGGGCTACGGCGATGAAGACTTGATTACTGCCTTATTCTCTGCAGGTCCGGGTCTGTCACGGATGACTCCCCGGGCCATAAAGCTAAGTGGTGCCTATGTTTATTTTACTTGCTGGGCTGCGGCGGTGAAAACTTGTTTATTGCCTCATTCTCTTCAGGTCCGGGTCAGTCACGGATGACTCCCCGGGCCATAAAGTTAAGTTGTGTTAAGTTTAGTGACTTGCAGAGATACGGCGGGGATTTTGGGAATCTCTGACTTTCAATGCAGTTATGTTTACGCTGGTCTGTGACAGTGATTTGTAAAATACAAATGATGCCCCCATTTTTGTGAAGCTAATTTTGCTGAATGCAAGAGAGATATTTTGTTAGTAAGCCTGTTACATGGATACTAGGTGCCTTCCCAGTGCATTGTTTCATGAATTATGAAGTATCTGGGTGGGACAAGGTTATGCACACAATATTGACAAGGCATGTTCTCTAATGCAAATGGTTTTCTTTGTATACGCACAAGGTTTTGTAAGGTTACGTGAATTCAGGAGTCAGGTCAGGTTGCAGGAGTAATAATTGAAGAATTCCTTCAATTAAACTAGGTGTTCTTATTTTGTATATGTCTTGTTCTCCCTTCCTTTCCTTTATTTATCCATCCCCTTTCCCTAACTCCGTCTTCCCCCCATTGGCTGCCACGTGGCTACCTGTAATTCTAAAGTCAGGCGCCCGTGCCAACCACGGTGGGAGGGGTCGATCCATTCGGCTTCTGTGGTTCGGGAGAGAGGATTGAAACCCACTCTCCCTTAAGTTCAGAGATCTTGACAGAATCAACAGCCCCCGTATTCGGGAGTACTGAACCACCCAGGCCAAATGGATAACCCTCCTTCTTTAGCAGATGTGTTAAAGGTACTACAAGATATTCAGGTGGAATTGATACATGTAAGGCAGGAATCTAGTACGTTGAAGAATCAAGTGCAAGGATTAGTAGCACAAGGGACACCATTGGAGGAAGCAGGGTCGTCTACAAGTAGAACGCCCACTGTGGTGGTTCAAGCACCCAGTAGTGTGCCGTTAGCACCACCGGAAAGATTTTCTGGGGATCCAAAAAAATACATGACGTTCTTGACCCAGTGTAGATTACATTTTTTGTGTAAACCATCAGCCTTTGAGACTACTCAAGCAAGAACTGCCTTTGTGATTTCATACCTAACAGGAGATGCAGCTGCTTGGGCGATGCCTTTGGTACAAAAAGATGATCAATTATTGTATAATTGGGATAATTTCCAGGCTGAATTCGGTAGATTATTTGATCGAAGGGAAGTGTCATTGGCGCAAGACAAGGAGTTATTGGCTTTAAAACAGGGTACCAGAGATCTAGTTTCGTATGTGACCCACTTTAATAGACTGATAATCGAAACAGATTGGCCAGAGAATAAACGAACTGTTCTATTCTATCAAGGATTGAAGGAAGAACTAAAGGACGCCATGGCACAGGTGGAGCCTCAACCCAACACATGTACAGCTATGATTGATTTAGCATTAAGGTTGGATCATAGAATGAATGAGCGAAAGGGAGATAGGAAAAAATCCGAGGTGGTACCTTTTGTACGATTGGATAGAGGTAGGGTGAACAGAAACAGTGAAGGGGAACCTATGCAGATTGGAGGAGTTAGGGGACCATTATCGACCACAGAAAAGGAACAGAGAAAGGCTAATAATTTATGCTTGTATTGTGGCCAGCCAGGACACTATATCCGTACTTGTCCAAATACTCCTAAGAAGGTAGGGAATGGAGATAAGAGCAAGGTCGAGTCGGGAAAAGGAGTGGGCCGGCCTTAGGGGGAACAAAGGTGTCAGGCTCAGTGGTAGAAAAGTTCCCCACGTGGGTAGCCAATACTTCAAGAAAAGGTAATTCTCACTTGTATATACTAGTAACTTTGATTTTTGCCTGTAATAAACAGATGGTGTCAGCCATGATAGATTCAGGGGCTACTGGAAATTTTATTGACATTGATTTGGCCAAAAGACTAGGGTTGCCTTTGAGAGAAAAGACTCAAGTGGAAGGGGTACAGTCGGTGGATGGGTCACCTTTAATTTCGGGACCCATTTGTCAGCAAACTCAAACCCTAGAAATGAGGTGTCAGTCTGGCCATGTGGAGGATATCATACTAGATCTCATAGCAGCTCCCCAGTTCGGTCTTATTTTAGGAATTCCTTGGTTAACTCAGCATAATCCAAGAATTGATTGGGTAGCTAGAGAGATATTTTTTGAAAGTACGGAATGTATGGGTCACATTGAAGAAGAAGTGAGCCCTGCATTGTTTTTGGCAGATCAACCACCAGCAGCACAAGTAGTGGGGGCGGTGGGAGCACAGGTTCCAGGGCAATATCAAGAGTATGTGAATGTGTTTGATAAAGGAGGAGCGGAACAACTACCCCCCCATAGACCATACGACTGTGTCATAGAGTTGGAACCTGGGGCTAAGCTACCATGTAGTAGAATATATGCATTAACGGAAACTGAAAATCAACATTTGAGAGAGTATCTGGATGATATGTTAAAGAAAGGGTTTATTAGACATTCTACATCACCCGTTTCATCCCCATTGTTTTTTGTGCCTAAAAAAGAGGGTACCTTGAGAACATGCATTGATTATCGTGCATTAAATAAGGTGACAGTTAAAAACAGATACCCACTCCCTTTAATTTCTGGATTGTTGGACCAAGTGAAGACAGCGGTGATTTACACCAAGCTTGATTTACGTGGGGCATATCATTTGATTCGGGTCAAAGCAGGGGATGAGTGGAAAACTGCATTTCGAACTAAGTTTGGATTGTTTGAGTATTTGGTGATGCCTTTTGGTTTGTGTAACGCTCCTGCAGCATTTCAATTTTTTATGCAGGAAGTTTTGAGTGAGTTTTTGGACATTTTTGTTATTGTATACATTGATGACATTCTAATTTACTCAAATTCACAAGAGCAACATGTGAGTCATGTACGGGCAGTGTTAAAGAAATTACAAGAACATCAGTTATATGTGAAATTGGAAAAATGTGCCTTTCATGTGAAAAGAGTGGAGTTTTTGGGCTTCATATTGACCCCAGAGGGTATAATTATGGACAAAAACAAAGTACAGGCAGTTTTGGATTGGCCCAAACCCCAGTGTGTCAAAGATATTCAGTCTTTTTTGGGTTTCGCCAATTTTTACAGACGATTCATTTCTAATTTCTCTCAGGTCGTAGCCCCTATAACACGACTATTAAGAAAGGCAACCAGTTTTTGTTGGAATGAGGATGCAGAAAAGGCTTTTCAGGAATTAAAGACGGCATTTACATCAGCTCCAGTGTTGCGACACCCAGACACGGATAAGATGTTTCAAGTGGAAACCGATGCGTCCAATGTGGCTATAGGGGCGGTGTTATCGCAGAAAGATTCAGAAGGAAGTTGGCACCCAGTAGCGTATTATTCACGAAAACTTACTCCATGCGAACAAAATTATTCCATTACAGATAAAGAACTATTAGCTATCAGAGCTGCTTTCCTGGAATGGAGACATTATCTACTGGGAGCTAAACATCAGGTGTTGGTTGTGACAGATCATAAGAATCTACAGTACTTTAAAACTGCCCACACATTGAGCCCAAGACAATTACGGTGGTCTCAATTTTTCAATGAGTTTGATTTCGTGGTGACCTTTCGGCCAGGAAAAAGAAATGGTAAGGCAGATGCCTTATCCCGTCAACAAAACCTGGACAACCCGGTATCGGAAACAAAGTCCATAATCCCTGCAGAGAAAGTGGTAGGGGCAGTAATTTCTAAATTGATGACACAAGTGAAACAAGCAATGCAGAATCAAAAGAATCTAAGTTGGGGAATGAGTAACCCTTTGGAAACATTTAAAGGGAATCTTCCTTACTATGATGGAAGATTGTATTTGCCCACTTTGGAACTCCAAAAGAAGGCTTTGCATTGGTGCCACAACTCCCCTTTGGCTGGTCATTCAGGGAGTAAAAAGACACAGACTCTAGTGGAAAAATACTTTTGGTGGCCGAATTTGAGACAACAGGTGATCAAATATGTGCAGGAATGTGAAACATGTGTACGAAGTAAATCTGATCATACAAAAAAGGCAGGGTTACTTAAACCATTGCCCACTCCCACTAAAATCTGGACACACATATCAATGGACTTTATTACAGACTTACCACCAGATGATCAGTACGACACAATATGGGTGATAGTGGATTATTTGTCTAAACAAGCTCACTTTGTGCCCTGTAAAGGAATTCCAGGAGCAGGGAAATTGGCGGAATTGTTCTTACAGCATGTGGTCCGCCTGCATGGGCTACCACGTACTATTGTTTCTGATAGAGGACCACAATTCACATCCAAGTTTTGGCGCGCTTTCTGTCAGATGTTGGGAATTGATTGTGCTTTGTCCACTAGTTATCATCCTCAGACGGATGGACAAACTGAAAGAGTTAATCAGACGCTTGAACAATACCTGCGTTGTTATTTACATGATGGTATGGAGTCGTGGGTTCGGGCATTATGGTTAGCTGAATTCACATATAACAATGCTGAACATGCATCCTTGGGAATGTCCCCCAATGAGTGCTTATATGGGCAGATACAGGAAATGTTGCCAGAACAGTTACCAGAGATTGAAAACCTTCCAGTACTGCAAGACAGAAGGCAATTAATTCTAAACATCAGACAAAAGGCGCAGGATAATCTTGAATATGCAAAACATCAATATAAAATGTATGCAGACAAAAAGAGAAGGGGGGCTCCTCAGTACAAGGTGGGAAATAAGGTGTGGCTATCCACACGCAACTTGTCGCTGGTAGGATCTCGAAAATTTGCTCCTAAATACATTGGACCTTATGAAATAGTAAAGATTGTGTCTGAGGTTGCAGTGAAATTAGACTTACCTAAGTCTCTGAAAATTCACCCGGTATTCCATGTGTGTCTCCTTAAACCTGCAGCACCTGGAACACGCATGAGGAGACCACCTGCCATTCACAAAAAGGATCATGTTGAATATGAAGTAAAGAAGATTTTGGATTCAAAAAGAAGAAGACAAGTGTTATGGTACCTCATCCAGTGGACTGGATATGGATTGGAAGATTGTTCCTGGGAACCTGCTAGTGCAGTACATGCACCTCGTCTGGTAAGAATGTTTCATGCAAAGTATCCAGAAAAGGCAGGTCCTGGGAAGAGCCCTGGAAGGGGAGGTAATGTCAGAAATAAAGGATTGTGGAGTAAACGAAAGCAGGTACGGAGAAACTACACTTCCCAGTAGGCATTGTAGTTTCAGGGGGCCGTTAGGTCACAGCTGCTAGTGATCTGCAATTAGTGCGGGTCTTCATAACGGCCGCTCGCCCATGCTTCAGTGCTGTTGATTAATGAATGGAGAGCACGGGCGGCGGCGGCGACGGCAGCAGGCAGGAGCAAAGCAGAAGGCTGAGAAGGCGTGAAGGAATCACGCTTGCTATGCCGTGTGAAATCTTGATTCCTGGGCTACGGCGATGAAGACTTGATTACTGCCTTATTCTCTGCAGGTCCGGGTCTGTCACGGATGACTCCCCGGGCCATAAAGCTAAGTGGTGCCTATGTTTATTTTACTTGCTGGGCTGCGGCGGTGAAAACTTGTTTATTGCCTCATTCTCTTCAGGTCCGGGTCAGTCACGGATGACTCCCCGGGCCATAAAGTTAAGTTGTGTTAAGTTTAGTGACTTGCAGAGATACGGCGGGGATTTTGGGAATCTCTGACTTTCAATGCAGTTATGTTTACGCTGGTCTGTGACAGTGATTTGTAAAATACAAATGATGCCCCCATTTTTGTGAAGCTAATTTTGCTGAATGCAAGAGAGATATTTTGTTAGTAAGCCTGTTACATGGATACTAGGTGCCTTCCCAGTGCATTGTTTCATGAATTATGAAGTATCTGGGTGGGACAAGGTTATGCACACAATATTGACAAGGCATGTTCTCTAATGCAAATGGTTTTCTTTGTATACGCACAAGGTTTTGTAAGGTTACGTGAATTCAGGAGTCAGGTCAGGTTGCAGGAGTAATAATTGAAGAATTCCTTCAATTAAACTAGGTGTTCTTATTTTGTATATGTCTTGTTCTCCCTTCCTTTCCTTTATTTATCCATCCCCTTTCCCTAACTCCGTCTTCCCCCCATTGGCTGCCACGTGGCTACCTGTAATTCTAAAGTCAGGCGCCCGTGCCAACCACGGTGGGAGGGGTCGATCCATTCGGCTTCTGTGGTTCGGGAGAGAGGATTGAAACCCACTCTCCCTTAAGTTCAGAGATCTTGACATATCTGCTTAGATTCACATGTGCCCACCCTTACTCCCCGCTCGGATGGCAGGAACATAGACCACTTACTACTACTTCTCTCTTTCTGTACTCACACACGAAAGTCATAAGGCTCCATCACGGCAGAAAAAATACAATCAGAGGGACTTCGACACGTGAGGGATTTTGGGTACACTACACATCACGTTAGGGATAGTGTTACAGGAACGCCCATGTCGACGTCCCCTTTCGATCCTCGAAAGACAAGACACAATACTCCCGATTGCCACTAGATGTCAGACTATATGCACAGCATTTGAATCTAAGCAGATACAATCACCAGAAATGCTGTTACAGTGAGTAATGCATGTCTTTCATTTACACTGACCATGTTCCTTTTAGCTTTGGCATCTGCTGGGCATTCATTATGGGTCCACATTTCTGGTGAGCCCACTTTGCCAGACCCTCCAAATCGCCCTCCTGAGCCTCTGCATCCACAGATTAAATCTTGGTGTGTTCATCTACAAAAGAATTAAATCAACGTTGTAATGAGTCAGTAGTACAATGTGCATCCACATGATACACTGTTATTTCACTTGGTGATAGCATTTCCCCACAGTTCTTTTCCCCACAATTCTTTTGAGTGAAGGTTCCACCCATTCTTTTGCCATGTTGGCAGCCACACGGCTAGCCCGTTGTCTATTGACCATGAAGCTGTGTACAAATGACATTTACCAGGTGTTTCTGGTTTCAAAGCTTGCTACACTGCATAGAGTTCTGCAAACTGTCTGCTCTTCCCTTTCCCTGATGTTGTTAAGATCTTTTTTGTCTTGGGATTATATGACACTGCTTTCCAGTAAAGCTCAGTTCCTACATAGCGAGCAGAGCCATCAGTAAACCAGGCATGCCCTGTGTGCTCCACTGCCAGATATCCATAAGGTACTCCCCATTTCACTGGAGACTCATGTACTTCGGTCACTTCCTGTGGTATGTAATCTACGGGTGGTATATTAGCCACTTGCTCATGGCATTTCGCATTCCCACCCTTTCCTGATTTTGCTCTGTCTTGAATGTACCATTTTCATTTCATTATACTGCCTTTGTGGGCGTGACCTATTCTGTGTGTTTTAGGAGAGCTGAACACCCACTGCATAATTGTGGTTTCGGGTCTAATCAGTACATCATGACCCACTGTCAATTGTTCTGTGTCAATAAGAGCCCAATAACATGCTAGCAATTGCTTTTCAAATGGGAGTGTATTTATCACCTGCCTCAGGTAATTTGTGACTCCAAAAGCCCAAAGGAACTTGCTTACTGTCTTGCTTCTGCCACAGACTGGTTAGCATCATTTCTTGTACGGATACATTTAGCTCTACTTCTCCTGAATTCAAAGACCACAAGTCAAGCACACGCTGCACTGTCATTTGCCAAATCAAATGCTCTCTGCTGCTCTTTGCGCCATTCCAAATTCATATTTCTTTCATGTCACTTTGTAAAGTGGGTCCATGATTTGCCCTATATGTGGTATATGCTCTCTTCAAAATCCAAACAGCCCTATGAACTGCTGAGCTTGTTTATTGTTCACTGGAGTGGTAAATTCAAGTATTTTTTGTCTTGCTTTCGGCAGTATCTCTTGGTGCCCATTGTGCCATTGAATTCCCAAAAATATCAGTCTCAGCTGACCCTTGAACTTTGTTAGGGTTAATTTCCCAGCCTTCCTTCTTCAATCCATCAATGATTGCTTCCAATTGATTTTGCTCACTGCGCTCAGCCTTGCCCTAAATTAGAATATCATCAATGTAATGTGAGATTTGTATGTCAGGCTTACATGGTATTTTGTCTAGATTTTTCTGCCACCAGCCAGTGCCAGGTGGTTGAACTATGTAAGTACCCCGTAGGCAATCTTGTGAAGGTGTACTGACGCCCACCCCAAGAAAATGGGAACTGCTCCTGGCACTCTTCGGCAATTGGCACAGAGAAAGGCATTTGCCAAATCTAGTAGAGCGAACTAGGTTCCCTCAAACTTCTGTATGTTCTCAATCAAGGTAACAGTATCTGGCACTGCAGGCACTAAAGGGGGAGTGTATTTGTTTAACTCTCTATAGTCCACAGTCATTCCCCAGCTTCCATCCCCTTTTTTCACAGGCCAGACAGGATTGTTCCAAGCAGTAGAGACTCGCCTTAATACTCCTGCCTCTACATATTCATTAATGGTGTCTGATATGTCCTTATGTCCCTCTGGAATGCGGTTTGCTTCATTGACACACGTTTTGTGGCCAGTGGCACGTGCAGCGGAGGGATCTTCAATTTGCTTACAATAGCTGGTGAATAAGTCAGTGCATTCACTCCAACTGAAGGTTTACCTCTAAGCCCTATAGTCAATCCTTTCAAAATGTCAAACCCAATGATGTATTCAGGTATCAGGACAAGCAATCATTGATATTTCTAGTTTTTCAAATTACCGATCTTTATTTCCATTCCTGTCTGTACTGTGGGTGTTTCTGTTCCACTGAGCCCAGTAATTGTAAAGTGTCAACCTTTATATCTTCAAGGATTTCCATGAATCAATGAGGCCTCCTCCCCGGTATCTATCAAAGCTCAGACCTCTTGTGTGTTCCCAGGCTTCCAAAATATATTAACATTAACATGAGGTTGTCTGTCAACTTTTATGCGAGCTGACACTGCTAGAACGTGGCCATAATCCTATTCAAATTTCAAATGAGTGCACTCATAGTTCTTCTCAACTCAGCATATGTTGTCTAGTACCGGGAATGGGTCCCCATGGTCCTGTCTCCCTGCTCCTCTTCAGGAGGCACTGAAGAGGAAGTGTCACCTTTCTGCTTGGACACCACTGTTCTCTTGATTTGTTTATAGCCCTCTTTCCCAACAAGCCCTCTCTTTTTGTATAACTCATGCATCTCCCTTGTTTCAATACCATCAATTTCTTCCTGTGGCACACTATCTTTCAACATTGCCAAAAACATGTCCTTTATTGGCACTCTGGAATCTCTGCTATCTTCTCTCCTGCCTTCTGTTCTCCTCTTACTGTCCCCCTCTCTCTCCCGAGGTTGGTCCTCATCTTTGTGCCATTCACCCAGATCTGACAATTGCTGTATAGCATCCACTACTTCATCAGTCGGCTTGCCAGTCATGCCTACCAGCAAAATCATAATGACACTCTTGTATGCGGGTCAGGCAGTTCTGATAACCATATTTCTCGTTGACACTGACAGTGGCACCACCCCCATATGTAAAGGCTCATCTACATGAACCGCATCTTTCAAGGCATGTTCTCTGATCTTTTGAACTGCCTCCTTTAAAGTATACAATTTTCTGCTTCAGGGGGCCAATCTGTGGTAATATGATACTTGCGGTTACACCCCTGAGCTGCTAGGTGCAACAAAGATAGCTGCAAAGCTTGCCCATTCACATCGGATGGAGGCCCAGCTCACAATACCTCCTTTCTCTAGGTGTCCGTGAACAGAGGCAGGAAGTGTACGGAGTCGGTAGAATTTACTAACAAACCCCCAGCACCGCCATCATACATGCACACCATCCAGGTCAGCACGGGCTCTCCTGCCTTCTGCGTTAGTCGAGTAATAATCTCACCCACTTCCTGTTGTGTGTAATCCTCCAGTGTGGTCAAATCCACAACACCACCCCCTGGATTGTGTGGGTAAGGGTCCGCTCTCCGTATAGTCACTGGTTTAGCAGTAACGCTCTTCCCATCCTGTTTCAGTGTAGCTTCTGCCTTCACTTCTGGGCTAGAATCTGAATCACTGGAACACCATGCATCAACAGCCCATAAATCTGGATTCCAATTCGCATCAGCAGTTGCAATCACTTCAGCTACCTTATGTTTCCCAACACGGCCCCTACATTTCCTATATTTGGATCTGGCAACATGGACAGCCGCCCTCTCAGCCACTTCTTGATACCTAGAGGCATTGTCATGCCATATTTTCTGCTGCAATTGTTGCACCAAAGAAATGTGTCTTTCTGGCTGCTAACTCCTTCTCCTAACGCAATACACCTGCCTCTAATTCCATATATTTCTGATGTATCCTGCGCTAAGCATGTAGAATGACCCAGGGCTGCAAACACATTTCCCTTTAACACTGGACTGTATGTAAACAAGATACAATGTCAGCAGGCTCTACACTGTTCAATGATTACACTGTTCAATGATTCAACCCACAGCTCATTTAAACCAGCAGCACATGCACATTCCCAAGCTAACAAATCGTAAAGAGCTTTAATCCAACCAGGAATTATAACAGCACAAGATTTTCCGCCAGCGAAAGAACCCTTATCTCGCTTCTTAAACAAGGATTGCATAATTACAGCAATTTACAACGGTCTATGTACAATGAATAATAAACCACTTTCTAAATGAAGACAGTCAAAACAATTGCACGCAAACAACTTTCAACACAGCAAAGCATTCACTTCAAAGAAGGGGGAAAAAACACATGCAACATCAATCGTGCGTTTCAAGGTACGAGAAGAGATTCCTATCTGCCTGGAATTTAATAGCAGAGGCTGCCAAGAGTTTGTGACGCCAATATGTTTTCCTTTTCAAAACAGTGCATGGATGTCTATATATATCACTTATCTTTTTCCCCAATACACTATGTAGAAAAACATTGTACACAGGAATTCACACGCATTCTGTTAACTTATAAAACTGGCTTTTTATGGCCCTTTATTAACCCAAAACAAAAGCATACCCAAGTGAATAAAATACAGTAAAAAGTAGATTAGATAGACTACTTCACTGTTGGCACAGTCACACGCCACTTCATCTCGCCAAAGAACTTCACTGGACTGCTTCCAGACCAGGTTGGCAAAGAGAATCTTCACAACGGGACCTGAAGGAAAAGATGCATCCACCCATTCCCCGTTACAGAAGCTTTTTCTCTGTCAGCATAGTCCAGTGCTCTCCAATTTAAACCTCCCACAAATGTAGGATAGTACTTTTCCAGCTCTCAAAGATCACCTGTTGCCGATTCCAATGGATTGTCGGCTGAACAACCCATGGTCATCTGAAGAGGTAAACACTTCTCTTTCTCATGGGAGCACGAAAAACAACTTGCAGCTCCTACAACGTTATAAAGCAAAATAGTCTTTGAAACATGGCAGACTAATAAAGCAATGAGCCTCGCTGAAAAACGTTTGCCCCTGAAACTGTATTCAGACTTCCATTAAATGCAGATCTCGCGGAGTAAGAAAAATGTCCATTGCTGTTCTGAGCGCACCCAGAATGCATTTCACACAGACTCCATGTTTTTTTGTCAAAGATATTACATTTTATTTTAAAGGATTACAGTGAGACAGCTGGAAATACAGGAGAAGGCAACTTATAGCATAAGCTAAAGAGCTGCAAAATTCCTAGACTTTAATTAGAACATTGACTGCTGCAGCGAGGTAGCCCAGCAAAGAGCTGGTCAGTCCACCCGGTGGTACAGGAACACTTAAAAAGGCACAGATCTTTGAATACAGGTCGATACTGGTTGTTCCCACCGGTCCAAGGGTCAAAGCACCAGCAAGGGTCTTCTGAGAACAAGCAGAGGAGCAGAGCTTTACCAAGCCAATCACTGGAGTCGATACTTATCAGCTGCATGGGGCATCAGTGGGTTGTTATTCGTAGAAGTCTTGATTTCAACTATGATCTAATGAACAGTTGCATGTATTCAAGATTTAGGCTGGGAGCAAGCCGAAGCCCATCAATGGTAGGAATCTGCAGCATTCAAACAGCCGAGGGTTGGCCAATCATGGACAACCAGACAGTCCCAGTCCTATCCTCCGGCTCACACACGCCAAGACCCTTTGCCCACGAAAGCCAAAACCTTCCACGGAAAGAGCTTACCATATATGGTCATTCCAGACCAGAGAGGGCAGGAGAGGGCAGGAAGAAAGCCAAAGAAAAACATGGTCAAAGAACAACAAGATGTGTCTCTGCCATCTTATGGTGCTAGCCACACTTAGTAGCCACATAGGGTAAATGCAAAAGTGCACGCATAAAAACACACAAAAACATGGTACAAAAATATCCACAGCTCATCCGTGGCACATTGTAAAAGTAACCAAAAAGTCATTAAAGAAAAGATATATACATTATCCTAACCATTCGTTCTTGCCGTTAAAGTGATGTGTGCAATTGTAACAATACAAGAAATTCACACAGCGAGACATAGGGCCTCATTACAAGGTTTCCGGTAGGCCTACCGGTAACCTCGGCTTACTGTTTCTGTAGCCTGTTTTCCCAGAAATACCGGAATAATACAGGTGGCGGCGAAACGGTAAGTTCCCATTCCCATGGCGTCCCATGGGACGCCATGGGAATGGGAACAAAGAAGCATCCGCACCATTGTAAATGGTGCCGGTGCTTCAGTGATTTTTCTGCCAGTAGGGGCCTGAACTCCCGGCAGGTCAGGCCTGCCAGTTATTCACTGCCCCTACTGGCAGACTGAGTAACCCAGACAGGAAAAAAAGCCAGAGCCGGTAATACTAGCTGTTTTACCAGCATTTATTGCGGACTGGATTACTTATAATGAGGCCCATAGTCTCTCAGTACTGATAGTCTTTTGGACTGATCAGTTGCCCCATTAGAATGAGCAAAAGGGCAAGGGAAGTAAAGCAGAAGGCTTAACTTACCTCCAAAAAGTCTGTTCAGTCGTCTAAACAAGGCAAAAAGAAAAATGTTCCTAACAGTTAACTGTAGCAGTAATTCTCCAATGAGGGTATGCACCGGAGATTCATTACTGACTCTTCTGCTCTTTCCATTGGAGGTTAGATGGAAATGGCTCCCTTAGTGCCGAGCATTATTGGGTGCTGGGATTCCACTGGCCCTTGCTTTGGGGCCAGTGTTTAAACATTGTTTTTCTTTCAATTTATTCTGATAGTATGTTCGGATAAAAAAAACCTACCATATTTAAAATGTATATTGAAATTATTTCCGGGGTCAAGCATGGTGGATAGGGATGTTTCTATGGGTATGCATCTGTCGAGGATATTGTTGCTAGAGAACTTTTGTTGCAAGTCAGCAATCTTTCTTTGTGTAATATGCTGGCAGTAGAATTTAGAGTACATTATACAGAGACAGAACACTGATTACGTGTGAATTGAACCTCTTTGACATTTTGGCAAGAGGTCACTGGTAGCTGAGGTGCACTTAGCACCTTCAACTCCACAGACAATAAGCACATTCATAAATCTGTCATAATGGCAAACAACCCCTTTAAGTTAGGATGTCTGTGTTGTTAGAACAGCCAAAGGCTTAATTGTAGTGCAGAATTAATGGAAGTGGCCCAAGTTTCAGTACGCAGTCTTCTATATACCCGATAACAAAGCCTTTCTTGGAACTGCAAATTTGTGTGGCTTCAAGCTCATCTGGAGGAATCCTCCTGTCAATAATTAGTATACTATGACAATTGAGACAATGCCCGCTCTTATGTTTTCTGTCTCTCTCCTGAGGACAAAAGGCAACTATCATTTTCACTTATGTAGAACTCCTGTTATACAAGCAAGCAGTAGGTTCCAAATATTTACAAGAGCATGCAGTTAACCTTCTCCGTTTTTGATTAATTCTTTAAGTCTAGTCTTGGCTCCCCTGAATGATGCCACAATAAATGTAATTATCCACAGGTTGGTGAACTGCAAAAATAAACAGGCAATGGCCGTTGTAATTGTAAATAATGTAGAAATAGAAGAGATGATATCATGGAATTCTCATCTGCTACAACCCTTTCTACTTTCCTTGCCAGGTTCTGTGGACCGGGCTTCCATGTCCCAACTTTCATCTCCTGGTGGCCTGTGGGATTTTAGACTCTGAGCGGGATGCATTGATGAATTCAGACTACGGATTCAATGAAATACTTAAGGTAAGGCGAAATCTGATGCTTGGTGTGGGTATAAAGTAACCAGTGTTATCTGATAAATCCTACGAGCGATGCAAGCCATTTGCCAGATTCTGAGGAAGACACAAGTGTCCTTTGAGGTCAGTGCATGATGTGTGGTATCCTTCGGTAGACATAGGTAATCTTTGAGAACTTTTAGACCTCTGTGATATGTGAGAACCAGAGGCGAGGCATAGGTGATATATAATATTTGGATTTGGACCGTGAGGTCTTAATGATTCTGAGGTAGGTCCGTAGGCTCGGAATGGGCAATAGGCCCATGGGCGAACCAAAAACACAAAATGTTGGTTTGGGCCCGTTTTTTGGGTCAAAGTGGGCCACATTTTCGGCCAGTTTGATGAGTTAATTCACTCTGCGGTAGTAGATTTGACCAGTGTTGCTGAAAAAATATTCTTTAAAATATACAATTTACATCACACTTTTTCAAACAAATCCCCCTTGGTGTCACAAAAGTAATGAATAGCCATTTGCAACTTGAGCCACTTTTACATTGGTGCCCAAGACAATTTTATGTCCCATTCCGACCCTGTAGGTCTGGGTAGATCCGAGATGCTACGGGTAACTTGTATGATTTGTGAGAGTGTGAGAGTCCTGATTGATTGTTGAGATCCTGAGAGCTATTAGGATCAATCATAATAATATGATATCCTGTTTGATGTAGCTTGTATGCCTCATTTCCCTAATTCCTAAGCACTGCGATAATAGATGATGCTAATTCAGTGTTACTCAGTTTATTAACTTAAGAAAATGAAGAGCCTATACAGCCAGTTGGGATTCAAATCTCTAACATAAGGTTGAACGCAGATCTCTGAAGTGAGTACTTAACACGCTGAGCTATCTTACCAGGTATGGGATCACCTAAAGCGTCAGCTCCTGAGGGAAATGTTTGTGGGCTGTGAGATCCTGCAAGGCCTTGGAGATCAGCAAAAATCATAGAGGGACTTGAAGGATTTGAGAAAATTGGAAAGCGAGAGATAATTTCAGACACTGAAAAGATCAGTGTTAGGATTCTTTACTCTGTCCTCAGGTTTCCCTTATGCTTTCTGTAGTTCACCTATTGGTAGTGGTGGCAAGCAGTCAAGGTCAACTCATAGGGCAAAAGGGTGCTTTAAGAGACAGTGTGTAACACATATAACATTAAATAAGGACATATTCACACATACATGTTAATAAAATGATATGTTTTCTTCTCTGAAGGGAAGTCAAATATTTAGAGAAAGTCTTTTCAGAGATTATGGTATGTCTGCGTAATAGTTATGGTATGTCTGCGTAATAGTACCTGTTTGGGTGAAGGGGGCTCAACAGAGAACTTGAGTAGCAATACTGTGCTGTCATAACATGTTGTTGTGCTGTACATTTGGCGAGGAGCAAAAGTGAAAACCAAGGTCAGATATGGGTTTGTACTGAAAGGGAGGTCAGAAAAGCTGATAAGGGCAAGAAAGATTCACCAGGCACACAGTCTGTGTTAGGATCGTGTCCTAAAGGAAAGTTAAATATGTTTAAGCAAAGAGACAACAAAACAGTCACTATCTAGCTTGAGTCAAGATAGCTTATTCTGGATATATGCCTTGGTCTCGCCCTAGTTTAGAGAGATTTCTTTGATTTTTAAGAATGAAAATAATAACAAAAGAACCAATATATCCTGTGGTTCCTAAGGTCTCCACTTCCCTAGAACAATTCATTGAATCCCGGTTCTTAGGCCTCCTGTCAGCTTTTCGGCAAAGACTGGTCCTCTTGGGCTGTGCTTCCCCAGTCTATTTGGGCCAATTTTTCATGCCGTCATTATAGCCCCATGCCAATGGCAGTCTATCAAATTCTCATTCTTCTTGGGTTTCTTCTCCATCTTTGTTGGGATCCTCTGTTAGGTTCTGCTCCTGCAGGATTCAACCGTAAAGACACCTGCTGGTTTCCAAGTATCCAAGGGCCCCTCAGGGTCAAAATTCCATGGCTCATGGACTGCCCCCCAAATGTTCTTTAGTGTCATTGGTGTACTGATGAATTCCTTCCAATCTGGTCTCTGGTTACCGGCTAGTCTGTTCGTCTTCTTCTGATGTAGTTTCTCTTCTGTGTTGCAAGTATTCTTTTGAGTCATTGGTGGGCATACCGCTTTCACCAGATCTCAATACAGGTTAGCCTCATTCTTCTCTGCTTGTGCTGGCGCTTGTTTTTCTGAACCTCACCACGTCTCAGTCACAGGCCAATCAGGTTTTCAACTGTCTGTTCACAGCTGTCTTACCCACATGTTTTCTACTGTCTGTGCACAGCTGTCTTGCCCTTTCTCCACTGTAAGCCCCTATTGTTCCCCACAGCAGCCCCTGATATGCTCTCTTGGTCTTGCCCCTTTTTACTTTGCTAAACTGAGTATACTGCACCTCACTCCTCCCCCACAGAGTTTCTGCCATCTCCTCCTGGTTGCACTTTCTCTCCTTCACTCTTCCTCCTCTTTTTTGATGTTTGTTAGGAAACATTTCTGTTTTGGTAACTTTCCCTCCAGTTTCCATGGACCGCCAATCTTTTTGATTTGTTTTTAAACCTGTTCTGGCTTTTTGAGGGGAAGTAAAACCTTGAGCTTCACTTTGCCTGCCTTTTACTAATTTGTTATGGGGGCACTGATCATCCCTACAGTCTCAGTACTGGGAGACTGTTTCCCTTTTGTTTACATTTTTGTAACTTTTTATCATTGCACACATTGCAGTGCAATGGCTATACTTTTGTATCTCCCTAGCTTTTTGCTTGGGATTTTTGGTTATTGTCATGATGCCTACCTCCAAGGAGCCAGGTCCGACCCAGCAACGCCAGAGGCAGGCATCATTTCCCCCAAGGGAGTGCCAGCGGGCCCAAGCTGGGGCCCTTTGGACGCAGTCCTGGCGCCTTAGGCGCCAGGCTCATGTTGGACCCCTGTCCTGGCGCCTTAGGTGCCAGGCTCATAAAGCTAGACATGTGTTCAAGTGTTTTTATGTGCACTTACCTGATGCAGACCATGCTGCTACATCCAGGCCCTCTTGAGGCCTGAATGGAACTTCTTTACCTGTGGGACTACTTTCCACCCGGGTGTGGTCGGGGAAGGATACATACCTGATCGGTGGAAGGATACACACTTGGAACTTCTTCCAAAGCTATTTAAACCACACCCGATCAGCAACTCACGCTTCGCGTTGTTCTGCTCCTCGCAGCTGGACGCTCACCGTGTCAGCTCCTGCATCTGGACCTCAGCACGCCTGTCAGGATCCTAGGTCACCTGCAAAGGGAGACAAAAGACAAAGACATTGAATGAGCGAATGCAAAGACATTACCCGAGCGCTCATCCAGAACTTTCCTGTCATTTACTGGATCTGCACGTTTCACTTCGGGTCGGCGCCATTTCTCCGGCATTCCGAACCCTGGCCCCTAAGGGGAAAAAGACATAAGCATTAGCGCTTGCTGCAACAAGACAATGAACAGTATTATTAAGCTTGGACTTTTGAACTTGCAGCAGAACTTTTACAGCGCCTTACCTGAATAGTCAAGCTTACCTGAACTCCCATCAATCCTCAATCCAGTGAAGTAACTGGGTTTCAACGCGCCCCTGTATCAGAAGCAGGATGGAGAGCTCATCCTTCCTGACCCTAAGGTGAGACTTCACGGGGAATCGTGGAAGGGTATCGTGGAGGGTTGGAAGAGAGTGGGAGGCTTGAGCATAACTCAGTCAGTAGGTAATACTCCCTTTTCACGCACAGGGGAATATTCCTGCGAGCCAGAGAAGCCAGAGTAGAGGGGCCCTTCCTGTCCATCTTCAGTGTCCTGCGCTTCACCATTGAAGAAGCACCAGCACTCGAAGCCAGACCTGCGCCTCCGTGGGAATCAGGTGAGCGTTCCAGTTATTATGTGCTGTGATGAATCGAAGGTATTCGTCCCTTCTCCCCAAAGGAGAGCCTCCCCCATTGAGGCTAAGGAGGTGAGCCTGTTCTGCAAGACAGTCCCTATGGGTCTGGCTAAGTGGGACTTCACTGGGAGAGACTCCCCCTTAGGGGACATGGACTCCCGTTCCTGTAAGGAACTCCCTAAGCCACAGAGTTTAGTAACATCTGCTGCAAAGACTAATGTAATATATACATATTTGGTTGAAGGTAATGCTGGAACCAACCAGCCCAGAGAAGAAACGGAGAATGCATACTGAACTGGGACAAGTGGAGGAACATGTAGATGCAGAGAGTATCCTACGCCGGGAAAGCACTGTGACGTGAGTAAGCCTTGGAGAGATGGACCTAAGCTGATGAGCATCGCAGCCTGCAACATTCGAAGAGCTGCAGAACGCCATAGTAAGACACTGGAGGCCCGGCGTACTCAACAACAGAGGGGCCATTGTGAAACAGGACAGCAGAGTCCTGTCTCAGGTGGTGGCGAGACCTTATCCGTATCGTGGTGAGCAGTATGCCCGACGAAACATGCCAAGACCATCAGAGAAGGCAACTGGGAGCACAAACAGCTTCCTAACGTAAACCCCTGTATACGGCAGAAGGGAAGCCGGGAACAGGAGACTAAAGAAAACTCAGAACGAGAAGGCAACTGAGAATGCGAACAGCTTCCGAACGTCAATCTACAGATTTGCCTGAAGGGAAGCAGAAAATGGTAGCGCAACAAAACCAAGGAACGAGAACGGCAGTATCAAAGAGGATCACCTGAGCAAATGCCATGGCCCGCACCATTCCCTGACATTCAGAGCGGTATTGTGGAGAACTGGAGAATGGGAGGCTGCCAGAGACGAGAAGAGAAACTTGTCCTAGTGCTCATAACGAGATACTATAAACCTAAATAATTGGTACTGTGTAAAGCTGATAAAGAGGAGATTGAATAACCCTGTGTGGCAAGTCTATGAAGACTCCAAACAAATGCCTGATAAAGGGGGGAAATTACTATATGAGCATGAAGATAAGAGGAGAAACTGTGACATAAAATCTTGTAATAAAGGACGGACAAGACTATCAAGTAAACAAGATAGTTACAAAGAGAGCACCCAGGAGAGGGGAAATACCAAGTGGGAAGAAACCACAACAAAGCTGAGAAAGCCTGGATCAATAGATAAGAGGTCTAAAACCTCCACCAAGTAGGTGAGAAAGTATCATGAGAAAAGTTATCACAAGTACATCACTAAAGAGAGTACAAAACCAAAGGCTGTTGTATAAGTGCTACAACAAGGGTATGCAGTCTTTATATCGAATATTTTATAAAGAATGAACATATATTGAATATTTTATAGCAAACATTTTTATAGAGCATGTATTTAGGGGTGATGTAAAGGCCTAAATACTTTTGGGAACCGATTGGGGTGGGTTTTTAGGGGTGGGAAACAAGGGTTCGGGGGCTCTCCCTCCCAAACCCCCCCGCAAACCTCCCCTCCAAAAAGTGTATTCTCTAAAGAAATTTCGTTATAAAATATTCCATATATGTTCATTCTTTATAAAATATTTTGGTATAAAGACATGTAACCCTACAAGAGTTTCAAGGTGATTAAGAGCAACTATTACAGAAGATTGTGCTAGACAAGCAGCCCAAGGAATAGAGAAATTGGTGCAAAGAGACTGTTGGACGATATTGGCACACCAAGAGGATCAAGCCAATATCCTGGACTTGTTTAAGTTTGTTATCTTAGTAGTAGGGTCAGGTAGAGTTAGATTCAGACTGAGGACTTTTCTTTCTTTGGCACTGCCTGACGAAAGACAAGCACCTTTAGTTCCTTTGGATAGGTAGGGAACTTCCTCTAGAAATAGGGAAAGATAGGCCTTTTTCTTATAATTTGAATAAACATGAATTAGAATGTTTTTAAAGAGTCATTTGCCCCCGAATATCGCCGGGGATAAAGTGCCATGCTTATCCTATGCCAATGATTTGGTGCTGTGTGACCACACCTTTTCTGGCCTTAAAAGATCCTTAGCTCAGTTGCAAAATTAGGCGGACTCACATGGCCTAAAAATAAAGCATGGCAAAACCAAGTTAATGCACTTAGCCCATAGAAAGACATCAATCCTCAGGATGGTGGTCGCTGGCAACTATATTGAGCATATTTCTTGCTTCAAATACCTGGGTCTAGGATTCACAACTAGCTGTGACTATATCAGCAATTATAGAAGGAAAAAAATGCAAGGCTATATCCTTGACCAAAATGCTTGTTAGATGCATAAAAGAGACCTCAGTTTATTAGGTATGATAACTCTGTATAAGCAGAGCTTTTGTGCTTCTATACTGTATGGGCTTGAGGCCTTATGTATGGAGGATTTGTCTTGGTTAAAGATCGAGGGCAAATTTGGGAGAAGAATTCTTGAACTAGGCCAGAGCGTGCCTATCAAAATCATCAAGTTAGAAAATAGTCTCATCTCAGTGGTTGCCCTGGCACTGAAAAGGCGATGCCTTTTGTATATAAAATCCAGAGTATCCCCGTCTTGTCCTTTACTTCAATTGCTGGGTAAAGCAATCAGTGCTGATGCCCACAGTAAGTACACCATTTTGGCTACACAAGACCTTCACTGAAATTGAGTGGAAACCTACTTGGGAAGATGCACCTCACGTCTTAAGAAGGCAGTTCATTGTAAAACTGGAACGATGGGATTGGTGTTCAAATTATAACCATTTGGCCAGATTGAAAAGTATTAATTCAGTTTTGGAGACTTTGTCCCATAGATTTAAAACTCCTCAGAAGTATTTAAAAATATGCCCATCGCCAGCCCTGCGTAAATAGCATGTATTGGAACAGAGTTGGCTATTGCCAAGGGAGACAAGTTTTGTCGATTGTGGGGCATTGTGGAGAAAATGGAAACCGCTTGCCATGTGCTTTCGGAATGCATTGCTCATAGCGCACTCTACATGACATTGCAAGGCCCTTTTGTAATGAACCTTGATCACATCAAAGGTGATGCTTTTTGTCGATATTGCTTAAACACAGACAACAAATCATTACAAATAGCTGTATACCGTGTATGGACCGTAGTGTTAGCTACAGAGAAACTTTTAACACAGCGAAGCATGGGTTAAGCAGATTGAAGCGTGGGATGAGATGAATTATGCTCTATTCACTAATTTTATGTATTTTTATGTGTTGAGTTTTATGTATTGACAATTAATTTTATATTGTAAATATTCTATGTATGTATTATGTGAAAGTTCGTATGCACTATTTGCATAATAAATAAATTAAAGTGTCGGCTCCTTCTTTCGACCCACTACAGTGCCTAAAGACAAGCTGGTGGCATCAGATATATTTAGTACAATCAATTTTTGTGTTATTTCTAGTGTGTACATTCACGTTTACTGTGTGTGATTACTAAACGTGGCTAGTGCCCTAAAGTGGCCATGCCACAAGATTCTCACATGTTCTTTGGCCGTATTGTAGTTGGGCCTTATTCCTGCCTTGCCCGGTCAGGAAATCCCATATAAGGTCTTGCATTTCACTGGGAAGGCTGCTGCGTTTGTGTGCTATTGCTGCCTTTGTGTGTGACCCAGGAAGTGGGTGGGACTGTCTAGTCCAATTCCACATCTGTGGAGTCAGAGAGTCCAAGTGTGGGGCATGCGTGAAACCAATAGTTGTCCCTGATTGGACAACTGCTGGCTGTTTGAATGGTGCAGATCCTTACCATTGGTGGGCCTGGACTTGCTTCAAGGTTGGACTTTGGATAAGAAGAGGACTCCTGCAATCATTTCTTCAGATCAGTGCTGGAGCCAAGAATCCCTCGCAGATGAACAGACAACTGAAAATCCGAAGAAGACTCCAGAAGAGGCCTGCCCCCCCCCCCTTCCTGCATCTGGCCCGGTGAAGCCCTGCTGGTCTACCTGATCTTCGAAAACCCTGAGCGGTGGACTAGTGGGACCAACTAGTCTTGATGCCTTCTCAAGGATCTAGCCGTCTTGATATTTCGGAAGTGTCCCTGGACCACCCGGTAGACTGATCAGCTCTCTCGTGGGATATCTCATCAGAAGCGTCACCGTTCCACAGTCACCAGCTTGTGGCCATTTTTCCATGGAATCTCCGCTTTCCAGCCTAAAGGGATCCAAATCTAGAAAAGCTTCTTCATCCGCGACTGGAAGGAAGGACACTTGCCATTGTCGGCGTGTGGTGGCCGTTGCTGGAACTCGCCTTCCCCCATTCTGTGAAGTGTCTTGAAGAGGCCTGCTTCAGTGAATCCTGCTTTTCTGTATCACCAGGGGTTGCATCTTGCATCTGGACCTGACTGGAAGAATCCTTGCACCTGCAGCTCCTGGGTACATCTCACTGAAACCAATGCTGGGAAATTCTGCCTCCAGCAACTCCCAGTCGACCCATCAAGTCATCTGGGAAAATCGAAGTCCAGAGCGTAAGTAAACTCAAAGCATTTATCCCCCATCCTCCATACGATAACATTGGGAACCAGTACCTTAGTATCCTAATATTCCATGCCACTTTTTTGGTCTTCTAACCTCAGGAGTATTCCTGAAAGATGAGAACACAATTTACTTACCTAGTAACCCTGTTGAATATCTTCTTTTGAACAATCACCAACACAAGTAAAATAGAACTTACCTACAGAGACTACATTCTAGGGAGAGGAATTGTGGCTCCTGTGACTTTTTGGCACAAGACCGCATTCTTCTTTGGGATTGGACTGCTGAAGTTAGGAAAATTCACTTGTGACTTTGTTCCATCTTTACTGCATTCAGTACTTTAAAACCCTCTGGTGAATATATATATATATATATGTTTATTATTGAGTATTGTGCAATAACATCACCTGCTGGTTTCATTTTATTAGTGTGTGTAAAGGCCTAGAATATATATTTGTATTTGTATACATTCCTGTCTAAATTTAATTTATTGTATGCTTCACTGTGTGGACTCATTGTGGACCCCTGACCCCACTCACCCTCTCCTGAATATAGTCTTGACTGCCCGATAAGTTTCCAGTGATAGGGTTTAGGCTACCCTCTCAGAGTTCCATGTTCAATAAAACTAGGGTGGCCTCCTAGAATCTGTCCACTGTACCAGATTCTAGAAATCCATCTTAACAATGTTTATCTTCCTTCCTCCTCTGGAGTGCTCCCTTCTTTAATACCTCCCTTTCCCTGTTCATGACTTCCTTCTTTCTGTAGATGTTTTCCTTCTTCCAGGATTAGATAGCATCCAAAACTATGAATGGTGCATGCCTAATATGTGGGCTGGGTAACCCCTATCCCTGCATTTGTATATATACTGTGGAAATTCAGAGAAATTGTTTAGTTGACCAGTGGACCTGAAATGCTTGGAAGACAAGAGAGGACCATGTAGGATGTTGGGTACTTCGTCTGGAAGCTTTGCTAGTGCTTCTTTGCCACTTACTGCAAAGCTCTGCCTCTCATCAACCAGAGGAAGTCTATTGATACTTATTCCCTACCTTGCATCAGTGGCGATAGTCGATTCACTGAAAACCAAATAAAGATGCGCACCGTGAAGGAAGTGGAAGCGACACAGACTTGAACTTTGAAGTCCTTTATTTACGGAGCTCCCCGGAGCCCTCAACAGCTGCTCCTCTCAGATTCGTATCTCGCGTCCTCAACCGTCTCCCCGTGGTCACGCGGCTCTTCGCTCCGAACACTGACACAGAGCGCGCGTGACCACCGCGAGCCGAAATCAATACATGCAATTCCCTACACATCTTCCCCTTTATAATAGAATACAAGATTTTAACCACACAAAGAAGAGACGGTAACAAAATAACTAATGTAACTGATCAACCTGAAAACATAGGAAATGCGATCACTCCAGGTAATAATTAAAATGTTACTACTAATCTTGCATTTGCATTACCCTTTCATGTAATGAGATCAAGGTATTTTTTTTTTTTTAAATTTCACTTTTATTGGTTTTTAAGGCTTGGCAGTCACATAGATGCAGCTTACATCTCTTGGTTACAAAGAAAGCGAGCATGTAAGTAGTATAACAATCACTTATTTCGCATACCTTAAGGAAACCAAACCATTGTTTCCGAACATATCCCACCCCTAATTCCCACCCCCCGCACATGATATCAGACCCGAAATTAGAGAGAGCATTAAACAACACCAATAAACCGTCATTTCAATCATGGCAGTGGGCATAAAAGTCGCGCATTGATTCAAGAGACACATACTCGGGTCAATCCAAGCGTTAAACCTTAATAGCTTTAGATATAGCGTGAGTCAGACACATTTCACAAAGCATATATTTTCATAATCCCTCATCCACACAGGTTTTGACCTGGTCCTATGCGACCCTCCTTCTTTAGCTCTCTCCTCATTATCATTTTCGACATTTTTTCCGTCTACAACATCTTCTTTCCTCACCCTTCCTAACGTACTGTATCCAACCTTCACCACACCTTCCCTCATTTTCTCATCCGACCTACTGACATTCACATCACCTACTTTCGCCAACCTTCCTTTTGACCACACTTCACCTCCCTCCAAAATAACCACATTACTTTTTACTGCATTTATCTTCTTCGGTCCCAGGAACTTACTTTCCACATATTTGTTTACTAATCTAGGATTCTTAACATACACCTCTTCACCAACTTTCCATTCCTGTTCTTTCACCCTCCTCCTGTCATCAAACAATTCCTTATTTCTCTCCTGACTCAATGTAATAAGTTTCATAATGTGTTCCGGATCAACATTTACCACTTTGGCCATTCCCAACCATCCTGGACAAAGCCTTGTCCCAGGTTCCCTACCTTTCAGTGATACGAAAGGAGACACACCCGTCACAGAGTGTGGCGTGGTGACGTAATTCCACATCAATAACCTTAATACTTCCCTCCACGGTTGTCCCGAATTCATGGCCATCTGCAGACCCCCTTTTATGTACCTATTTATTCTTTCAACAAGACCATTTGCCTTAGGATTATACAACGCTGTCCTTGTGTGTTTAATGCTATAACCTGCAAGAAATTTCCTCATACTCTCAGATAAAAATTGTACCCCATTATCAGACACAATTTCACTAGGCACCCCTTCTTTAAGGAACAGTCTCTCTAAAAACAAATCAACTCCTTGGCTGTAACCTCTCTCACCGCTTCCCACTCAAACCATTTAGAATGAAAATCCACTGCAACAAATAAAAACTTCTGGCCACCTCCCAGCCCTGCTACAGGACCCATAATGTCCACCGCCAATTTGCACCAAGGCTGGTCTGGCACCACACTTGGTATCAAAGGGGCCTCCCTCACTACTCTGCACTTGTCACTCATTTGACAGGTCATGCAATCTTTGACAAATCTTTCAGCACATCTATCGATTCCCGGCCACCAATAATTTTGCCTCAATTTTCTTTTCATGGCAGCCTCTCCCGGATGACCCTGATGAGCCAAACTAACCAGCTCTGACCTGATAGACTGCGGAGGAACAACACATCTTCCTCTTCTTAGCCTGTCCCCACACAGATTCAGTTCATCCCTTATCTCCCACCAATTATTGAATTTACTATCCAAATCTCCCTTTGCAGGCCATCCCTTCACGGTCCAGTCCTTTATAAGACTAAGCTCCTCGTCAGTATCCTCTTCTCGTATCCACTCAACCTTGCTAGCTGCATTCAGTATTTCTGCCACAACTGACTCCTCCTCTGCTTCTCTGTCTTCTGCAAATCCACCACTTACTGGCAACCTGGACAAACAGTCCGCCACCACATTTTTCTTTCCCGGCAGATAGCTCACATCAAAGTTAAAATTCTGGAGCCCCAAACCCCATCTGCTAATCCTGGGGGAACCTAACGCCCACCTTCCACTCTCAAAAAGTTGAACCATGGGCTTATGATCCGACCTAACCACAAATCTTCTTCCCCACAAGAAATACTTGAAATGATTCACTGCCCAGAACATAGCCAAGGTTTCTCTTTCAATAACAGAATATTTGCACTCTGCACCCCTCAACGTCCTAGACGCAAACGCAATAACTCTTTCAGTATTATCCCTGTCATACTGCACCAATGTCGTTCCCAGTCCCAGCATGCTCGCATCAACCACCAAAACAATTTTATCCTTATGATCAAACCTTCCTATGGATGGTGCCTCACTCACCGCTTGCTTGATACACTCAAAAGCCACACCACACTCTGCTGACCATTCAAATTTTGCACCTTTCTTGAGCAAACTTCTGAGGGGAATCGATACTTTTGCAAAATCCTTCACAAACTTATGGTAATATTCGGCCAAACCTAGGAACGATTTCACTTGTTCCTTACTCTCTGGTACCGGTGCAACCTTCACTGCTTCTACCAAATTCTTCTTAGGCCTCACACCCTTTTCATCTATTTCATGACCAAGAAATTCAACCCTGTGCACTCCAATCTTGCACTTGCTCCTTTTCACCGTTAATCCTGCCTCCCTCAATCTATCTAACACCTTTCTCAACACCACCTCATGTTCTTCGGTGGAATTCGCATATATCAGAACATCATCTTGAAAAATAATAATGTTCTTCACTCCGCACAGCACCGTCTCCATCACCCTTTGGAATACAGCTGCCGCCGAAGCGAGCCCAAACGGCATCCTGCAATATCTAAACGTACCAAACACTGTAATGAATGCCGTCAATTGTTGACAATCCTCCTTCAGTGGAACCTGATGATATGCTTGAGAAAGATCAATGACTGAAAATATTTTAGCATTGTTCAATACGGATAACTCATCACCAATTATCGGCAGGGGGTGTCTATCAATCAAGATATTTCTGTTCAAGTCTCGCAAGTCTACACACAGTCTTATATCCCCATTTGCCTTCGCTGCTACTACCACTGGCGACAGCCATTCAGAGCTTTCACTTTTCTCTATTATTCCCCTTTGCAGCAGTGATTCCACTTCCATTCTTAACTTTTCCTTTAGTTCGTGAGGCACTGGCCTCACCTTGTGCACTTTTGGAGTGGCTCCTGTCTTCAGCTGAATCTGATGTTCAAATCCCTTCAGCACTCCTAATTCATCTTGAAACACTTCGGGGTATTCCTTCTCCCACCTATGCTTCAGCTCCGCCACATCTATAGGCCTTTCCGCATTCGCTTGGATTCTAATACCCAACTTCCACTGTTCACCCCATCCCAAGAGTGTCGAACCTTCTTGAGTAACGTATATCTCCGCTTCGCAGCTTCTTCCTTTATAGTCCACTGAAGCCTGGAACATGCCCACAATTTCAATCTTCACATTCCCATACGCATAAGGTTCGATCTTATGTTCTTTCAGTTGCTTCACATCTCCTTGCATGCGCCCTAGAAATGTTGCTTTCGACATCAAAGTCCACGGCGAACAACTGTCCACCTTCATTGTTATTGCCTTCCCGTTGACTTTGAATACATCTAAAGGTGCTCCACTTTTATTAGATACCTCTGACACTTCTAGTATATGCTTTGTCTGGCTGCAGATCCCTTCTGCACCATCTTCTTCTTGCTCGGCCACCCTACTTCCTTCCTCAATGTTCTGCACCACTCCCGACTCACGACAAACTTTCGCAAAATGACCCTTTTTCTTGCATTTAAGACAAGATATGTTTCTGGCTGGACAGAACATGCTAGTCGAAATGTGACGGTTACTTCCACACTTGTAGCATCTTATCTCCTTGTTGGAAACTCCTTTACGAAATCCCTTCACCACTGCCACTTCTCCCTCCAACTTCTCTCCCTTCATTTTAGTTATGTACTTCTGGGTCTGTTCCATACTTCTTGCCGTTTCAATAGCTACTTCCAGTGATGCGTCTTTGGACAATAGTCTCTCTTGTATCTTTACGTTATTAGTACATCGCACTAACTGATCCCTTATGAGAGAGTCTGTGAGCAGTCCAAATTCACATGTGTGACTAAGGGACCTCAATGCTGCCACAAAATTCTCCACTGGCTGCTGTGGACCTTGTGTCCTTTGGAAAAACGTATGCCTCTCAAAAGGTATGTTCTTTTTGGCTTCAAAGTGTATCTCCAACTTTCTTTCCGCCATGGAATATTGATCCACTTCTCCTTGGCCCAGCTGTGGAGGATCAGGCAATCCATCATACACGCTTCTGCCTTCAGTTCCCAAATTGTGAAGTAAAATTGCTTCCTTCCTAGCTGATGCGAACTTGTCCCCACCAATGGCAACCAGGTACGTGTCAAACAGCCTCTTCCACCTGTCCCACCTTATTGGTGGTGCCCCGGGTTCAGCCAGGAACGGTGGTGGGGGTGCCATGCTAGCTGCAGCCATCTTTATGTGTGTCTAGGTGCTTTAATTTCCCTTAAATGTCACTTAGTTCACAGCTAGACAACACTGTTCACTTCTTCAGGTGCACTAATCTCCCAGTGATTAAGCTGCACTGTGGCACTTCATTAATTATATATTCATTTCCCCCAACACCATCCTTTGTTCTGCCGCCTCTTTGCCTTTCCAAAGTCTTAATGTCTCAGTGGAGACGCTCCCACACTGTAATAGCCAATTATTGTCCACCTTTCTGGTGAGCCTCCCCCTCTGGTTGTGCCCAACCTCCCTTCTCCTTGCTCCTCACCTCTTTATCCAATGAGCCAGGGTGGGCGGCACCAACCAGGAACTAGCTGTTTGCTTCTTACAGCTACTCGGAGCAAGAGAGAGGAGGGAAGACTGTCCCCCTGCAGCGCTCACTTCCCAGCGCCGCTGAGACAGCCTCTGCAGCCCCCCTCCCCTTCACCCCGGCTCCTCACACGTTTGTAGAGGCCCAATCTCCTCGCCTCTGACGGCAGCGCACTTTTCTTTCCTGGCCGTAAGGAAGACGTCACCAGGCTCCGCGGCAAGCTCCGTGTGTGTATATCCTCGTCGCCACTTGAAGGAAGTGGAAGCGACACAGACTTAAACTTTGAAGTCCTTTATTTACGGAGCTCCCCGGAGCCCTCAACAGCTGCTCCTCTCAGATTCGTATCTCGCGTCCTCAACCGTCTCCCCGTGGTCACGCGGCTCTTCTCTCCGAACACTGACACAGAGCGCGCGTGACCACCGCGAGCCGAAATCAATACATGCAATTCCCTACACACCGCTAATTTCCTAATACTCTTGTCCAGTTAATATGCTTGTTTTCCTTGTCTATATTAATTAATCCTGATTGTTGGATCATCGTAGCTCAGTGGTGCAAAAAAGCCATTGACACAGGCCTATCCTACAAATAAGATACTTCCAGAGTTGCCCTGCAAGAAACATGTGCTCTCGCCTTGCTGAAAGGATGAGCTGAAAGTACTTTGAACTCTTAATATGTACAAAAATGACTCATACAGTCATTACTCTTTCACATTTGAAAAAATATATGGAATCACAAATGTAACTCAGTTTGTTTTAATATAAAATAGAGGCAGTGTTGTCAAATGGGTTCAGATTTGCCTATGCATTTCGAATATAATCTGTCTTCAGGGCTGAACCCTCACTCCTTGTTCAAAACTGCGTCTTTAGTGGGTCCTGCTCTGTAGCCAGGATCTGCTCAAAATCATCAGCATCTTGTGTCTTCAGTCTCTAATCTGAACAGGCAAAGTCCATCTTCCCAGCGTCTTGGGCAGATTCCAGTTCAAATCTTGGATAAAAAGAGGACTCCTGTAGCAGAATGCACACAAGACATATGTTAAGTATTACCAAAGCCCACACAGTACATTAGGATAAAAAAGAGCTTCTGGGTGGATTCCTTTAGGATGCAGCAGCATAGGATCTGGTCCTTGGGTTCTTGGTCTGGAGACTGAAGAAATTGACACTGAAGGAAAACTGCCAGCAGTCCTCAAGGGGGGAGTCTTCCAAAAAAGTATTTACAGGAGCCAGATGAAGAATGTTTCTGGAGGTCCAGCAGGAGTACACCAAAGTTTCAGACGAAATCGGACTTCGGAAGACCGTGCACCGCACACTGGCTCAAGGTCCCCTGGTATTGGTGTTTTTCAACCCAGCAAGATCACAGCCGGTCAAGGCATGACTCGTTTTGCAGGTGGTCTTGAGACTAGTGGATCCCAGCTTCTGTGTAGGAGTTGTCACATTTGGAACCCCTAGGTCACTTAGAAGGAAGGATTACATCAGGCTCAAGTTACACAGCAGGCTCTACGGTCGCTGGTAATTGTTTCTGCTTGCTTTTTTTCATCTTCCTCTTCGGATTTGGTTCCATTGGTTGACTTGTCAGCAGCTTCCAGGATTGGAGTATTTTTCAGGAACTACAGCACAACTTTTGCAAATTCTCCCTGCAGTTTACAGAAAGGCACAGTCTAGCTGTTCAATCAGGACAGCCAGCCCCCCAATGGGACCTGGCTCCTTTCAGGCAAGGTGAAAGACAAAGGGCTGCAGAGTTTTAGACTCCTCCCTAACTTCCTGGCTTCTCAGACACTCTGGATCCGCTGTGGGAATGCAAAGTATTCCCACCGAAGACAAAATTTCAACCAGGGTCTTTCCCACCTAGGACAGCAGAAGAAGACCCAAGCAACAAAAAAAACAAGAAACTGTGAAAAAATGGAAGAGCCCACGATTCTAGCAGAATGGTAGCCCTCCTGTACATTGCCGCGTCTGATTGGACAGCCTGCGAGTAATAATGACTAAAAGTCATTAAAGTTGTTTCACTGCCACCAGCCATTCAAGTAAATTTTACCAGATAAGTAGGCAAAGTGATGCATTGCACCTCCCCAGCACTCCACATAAGGTGGAGTGTGCTGGCGGAATAGAATAAATGTAAATGGGATAGGAATCCCACTTTACTACTTGGTAACAGTAGTTCACCCAAGAGGTAATAACGGAAATTAAAAAGGTAGGGCAGAAGGGGCAACCCAGCATAAGCATAAAAGTTATAGGGAACTATAAAAATCCAAACACACAATATCGAGAGACATAAAAAGGTCACCTTTAAAAAGAGTAAAAGGTGAGAAGGGAAAAGATTCCCACACACCTAGGGACAAGGTAAAATAATGTCCAAGTCCAAGCAAAACTTTCACGGGTTGACACAGGTCAGGACGTTTATTCACATTTGTGAAAATCTTATCTAACACTTCCACCCTTCTCTATTACTGGGGCGAGTAGGGAGGTTCAATAATGATTCTCACTTGTGTTCCACTCTTCACTCTTCCTCAGACGAGTATGATTGTGCTAGTAATGATTATCACTTGACTTCTACTTTTCGCTCTTACTGGGGTGAGTATGATTCATATACTCATTAGATTTGTTATCCTTCCTGGGATTATCACTTGATTCCACTCTTCAATTTTACTTGTACGAGCACAATTCATATACTCCTTGTATTCGTTATCCCTCCAAGGTCTCCCGCTGTCCCTGTTGCCTCCTTTCATTGGGGTTAGCGTCTCCAGGTCTTTCTGCAGGATACAAAATTCTTCTGGAGTTGTTAGGTTGGCTTTGCTCTACTGTCCTTTTTACTCTCTCGCTCTGCATGTGGGAGGGTCTGTGGTCTTGGCCTTGATACTGGACTGTACAGTCCACTGTTTTGGGGACATGCCACCACTCGCTATTCGGCTTCTTCGTTGGGGTTCACTTGCCCCACTTTTTGTGGCTTTTTGCTGTTCTTGCGTCTCTCACGCGCCAGCTTCTTCCCGGTCTGCATGCTGCACTTCTTAGCTTCTCTCAGCTTTCGCAGCTGTTAGGGACGATTTCACTTACTGCTAATTTACCTCTATATTTGTGAACCCCCCCAAACATGTTTGCTTTTGTTGCAGCCTCCTATCCTGATTTCTTCCAGTGAAGCACAGCCTTCAGCTGCGCTCCACTGGGATTTCACTCATCGTTATGGGGAAACTGATACACCCTTCAGACTGTCAGTACTGAGAAACTTTGTTTCTCTTAGTCTTATGACTTTGTTGCCACTTTTGTATTTCATTACTGTACCGTGCAATGGGGTCCTTGCTTTTTCGGGCCATAGTCATCCTTTAAGGATTTTTTGGTAACGAGACAAAGGGCCTTGGAGTGGACTGGTGACAGTAGCAGCTTTTTCCTGTATTTGTATAACTTTTTACCGAGCCACACCGCTTACCGCATTTGGCTCATGACTGTGGCTAGTGTCTGTCTTGGCTGTGCCACGAAGGCTTTTGTCAACTGCTTTGGCCATTTTGGCCGTTGGCCTTCCCCTTGGTGTTTGAGACCCAAGCATTCCTTATTTGGGCATGCAGTTGTACGTGAAAGCTATGTCTGAGTGATATATACATGTCATTACTGTCCTTGTGAATGAAGTCACCTCTGGGTGTAGAATGTGTGTAAAAAGCATCTCTAGCGAGTATCTACTAAACTTTTGTTGATTCTGGAAAAGTATTTTAAAGTATATTTGATTGTTACATATATTGCCCTTTTTAAAGAACGCTTATTTAAAAATGGATGTTAAATAAATAAGTAACTATTTATAATTAAAACCTTGAGTGTAAGTGCTACTTGGCTACTTGTATATTCAAATGTAATTCCTATAGCTCTACAGCTCACATTTACCCCTCTTGAGATAGGCCTGGCTGCTCAGTCACACTACCAACTTGTGTAGTAGAGCCCTATACCATAAGGTGCGTTACCTAACAGTGTTGTGTAGTCTCACACAGTGTTACTACTTCAGTTATTGCCTAACACTGGTGGCAGGTGGTGGGATTGGCGTAGAGTGGTTACATTAACTATTTGCTGTATTTGTGCCTAACTAAACCAGCCACAAGGCTAAATTCCACCAAAGAGTTAAGCAATTGTAATATGCCAAATATGTATAACTTTAATGAGGCAGCCCTGATTGTCCTAACAGTAGAACATTTATTATTATTACTATTAATAATAATAATAATAATAATAATAATAATAATAATAATAATAACAACAACTGAAAGATATGTGTAAAACCAGGGGTCTTACTCTGAAAGGAAAAAAACTGAATTGATTACAAGGATGTTAACCAATGTTTGGGTAGTAGGCCTGTAACTCCTACTCACCCAAGTAATGAGGAGGATGATGATGAGGATGCTAGTTTAGAATCAAACTCCAATCTGCAAGAGAAGTCAGAGGAGGCATAGGAGTCTCGGGGAGAGAGATCCCCTCTGCCACAGCCTGCCCTTGTACCTCAGTCTCTTCCCATTGGGACCCCACAAGGTTCACATTTAAGCCCAGAATATATTTCTCTTGAGTGACTAAGATTAGAGTTGGAATTCAAGAAACTAAATGTGCAAGCAGAAGCCAAACATCAAGAGGTGAAACTAAGAGAAAGAGAGTTGCAACATGAAATGGCTATGGGAAAGATGTCCCTTGATTCTGCATCCCTTTCAGGGTCTTCTAGGTCTACTAGTCCCAAGAGGCCTCTCCTGCCTAGAGAAGCAAGAAGTATGTATGAACCAAAACATGATGTGTTGGATTGGCTGTGCATGTTTGAATACACCTATGGTCTTCAAGGCATAAGTGGGAATGATTTAAATCCACGGCACATGTTGAGGCTCCCCCTGAATGACTGTGATGGAATTGGGTACCAGTGAGAGAAAGGATTATGAATCAGTAAAACTGGCCTTAATAGCCAGATTTAGGAAAACTCATTCCCAGTACCTTAAGAGGTTTAGGACCCTCAAAAAGACTGATGGTACCCCTCTGGCTACCTGGATATGTGAATGTTTGAAAATCTTAGATGGTTGAGTAAAGGGGTACAGAGTACACACCTTTGAAGGAATGAGAAATCTTTTTTTGCTAGAATCTATTTGTGATGCCTGTTCGCCTGAGCTGAGACAGCATTTGGCTGACTCAAAAGAAATTGATCCTAAAAAGCGAACACAGGCTGCTGTTTTATGGGTAGCCAACAGGGCCACTCACAAGGACTCTGGGGCAACACACAAAAAGGATGAGGGGGAATAAGCACAACAAAGAAGGGAAAGAGAATTCTAATTCCAACCATCCAAAAGAGGGCCACACGCATAGCAAGGGTCATTTCCATGGGAAACCTGGTAGGTCTAGTGAATCCTCTGGTGATAAACCAGAGGGAGGGCAACAGAAACCCCCACTCCAGAGAACCTTTGGAAAATGTTTTGTATGTGGGTCGGTGATCCCATCGGTAAGGATAAACCTTCTGGGCTCCATACTGACTCCTTAGCCTTCATCCCTGAGGAAGAAGCACAGATGGCAAGTGCACACTTTCAACTAATGGCTGGAGTTCAAGCCAGTGTTTCTTTAGTGTCCCTGGGTCTGTGGGAACAACAGAATGTGGATGTGTACAACTCCATACCAGATAACACAAAAGAATATTATAAGGACGCTGCTCTAGTAAATTGTCAGGAAACCACTGCCATCAGAGACACTGGAGCAAGCATTACAATGGTAGATAAAAGTTTTTTCAAGCCTAAGGATGGAACAGAGGCCCACTAAACTTGCAGAAGGCCCTAACCAAATGGTTCCTGTTCTGCCAGCTATCATCCATTGCAATAATGTGACTTAGAATGCCTGTTGGTGTACAGAATGAAGTGCCAGGGAGAGTCCTGTTGGGAAATGATTTGAAAACTCTTGGAGTTGTATCTAGTACCCCCAGGCCTCCCAGCTAAAAGAGGCAGGAGCAAACAAGATTGTCCAGAGAGGCAACCTTCAGAGATTCGCAGTTTGGGGTTGAGGAGATTTCCAATACCTCCAGTCCACAGGAAGGCCACCTTTCAATTTCCAGGAAAAAGAAAGAGACAAAGGAGAAATCCAAGGTCTCTGGGAAAAAGAAAGGTCTCAAGCCTAATCCTGTTCATAGGACACGGGCATCCCCGAGTGAACTGTCCCAGGTCACCCACTGACCCCTTCCCCAGCTGATGCTAAGTGGGAAGACAAACCAAACTCTGTGGAGACAGCTACTGGTGACACAGAGCTGGAAGAAAACCTTCCCTGCGTTGGAGATCTGGATCCTAGAGACCATCCTCAGCTGCAGACTTTACTTACAGGAGGTGGACCCTCTAGGGCAGAGTACAAAGAGAGTCTCCCTCTCTAGTAGGTCTGCGCCAGCAAACAGCTTCCCAGGTGGAAGGGCAAGAGCCTAGGAAGCATAGGCTTTCCTGGGAGGATGGTCTCCTCTACGCTGAACCTAATGAATCTACCCCAGGGGACCACAGGAGACTAGTAGTGCCCCACGAGATGAGACAATAGTTTCTACAGTTAGCCCATGAGATTCCTTTGGCTGGCCACTTGAGTTTCAAGAGGACCAAAGAAAGGTTATCTCTGTACTTCTACTGGCCCAAGATGGAGACTGATGTAGATACATTCTGTAAGAGCTGCCACACTTGTCAGACTTCTGGCAAGAGTGGAGCCAAGAATGTGGAACCTTTGGTTCCCCTCCCTGTGGTGGGAGTCACTTTTGAGAGGGTGGGGATTGACATTGTTGGTCCCCTAGACCCTCCAACTTCCTCAGGCAACTAATTTATATCGGTTGTGGTAGACCATGCTAGTAGGTATCCTGAGGCCTTACCTATGTGAACTGTTACTGCTCGGGCTCTGTTTGTTCCTAGGAGAGATGCCTGGGGAGATGTGGGTTTGCGGTTTCTTCCGGTTAAATGGAAATGCAAGATGCAACCCCTTTCAGTGAAGAAATGCAGAATCCCACGATGCAGGGCTCAGGACACTTCACGAGATGGAAGGAGGAGATGAGTTCCAGCAATGGGCACCGTTTACAGGTGGCGACAAGCTTCCTTCCAGTCACAGCAGCTGTTCCAAGACAGGTTCCTGTGAAGGTGGAAAGCTGAAATTCAGGGAGAAGGCAACTTGTGGCGCAAGCTTGCGACCACCAAAGTTCCAGACTTCAATTCGGAAGTGTGACGGTTCCGGTGTTGTAGCCCATGAGAGAGCTGGGCAATGGGGCACTTTGGAAGGCTCTGAAGGGCTAAATTCTCGTGAAGGCGTTGATACTATTTGGTCCCACTAGTCCAAGGGCTGAAGTACCGCTCATGGTCTTCGGAGATAAGGCGGAGGAGCAGGGCTTCACCAGGGAGGACACAGGAAGGGGTGCTGGGCCACTCCAGGAGTTGTCTTCGGATCTTTAGCAGGCTGCCCTTCTTCGAGGGATTCTTGGCTCCGCCGCAGATCTGAAGAAATGGCTGCAGGAGTCCTCCATGTATCCAAGAACGAGCTGGAAGCAAATCCAAGCCCACCAATGGTAAGCATATGCACCATTCAAGCATCCAGTAGTTGTCCGTTCATGGACAACTGCTAGTTTCACAGTTGCCCTAGTAGCAGACTTTCTGGCACCAAGGATGTGGACTGGGACTTAACAGTCTCAGCCCCCTTCTCGGGCCACACAAACAACGGCTCACTAGCTTGCAAAAGCTGCAGCTTTCCTGGGCAAGTACTGATAGACTGAAGAACTGATCTGTTTCCCCATAACAATGAGCAAATGCCAAGGGAAGTGAAGCTGAAGGCGTTACGTCCCTTCAAAAAGTCAGGACAGGATCAAAGACAGAGCAAAAAGCACGGGGTCCCATAAGAAACTATGGAGGGACCATTTAAAAAAGAAAATCTTTCCTAACGGTGGGGTTCCAGGGACGTCAATTGGGGGTCGCCAGAGGTTGCAAGAGCGACCTCCGCCTTCTCCCCAGCGACACCTGACATAATTCTGTGACCTCTGGCCCTATAATGGAGCTTGCACTTTTTTAAAAATAGTTTGTTGCTTCAACAAACTATTTTAAAAAATGAGCCAGCTCCAGATTGCCTGGTGCCACCCAGGCCTGGGCAGTGGAAGCAGCGTGGCGGAGTGCCTTCATGTCTGTTACTTTATGGTTTCGGGCTATGGTTGCTTAGCAACCTTAGCTCGTCCAGGGCTGAGGCAGAGCAGAGCTCTGATTGCAGCAGCCAGCCACACCGAGGCACGTGGGATTCCTCTCTGGGCTGAGCAGACCCACCTTGGCCCCACCTCTACAACCAGAAGCCTGCCTCTGCTCTCTGAGGATGACAGCCCAAGGAACCTGCTAGTGGCTCCTGTTCGCACCGGGGCATGAGGCGAAAAGCAAAGGTAAGTGCAAAGAACTGAAGACATCTGCATTTTCTGCAGGAGAAACTTCCCCACAGACTTAGACTGCCTCTAGACAGGGTCCGGCACAACTGTGAAGGAAGGTCACAGGAGGGCCTAGTCTTACTGTGCTAACGGGTGCGATGATAATGCCGCCAGCTCCTTGGCACGTCAGGAAGCAGTGCAGCATATTGGGTTGGGCTGTGGCGCACTGTGTTAATGTTGGGCATGACTCTATCATATTGGGAAGAACTATGATGAACGTGGCACGAATTTCATAATTGGATGCATCCTGTTTTATCCGAAATCACTGATTTAAATCAGTTATCACAGTGTCATATCAGCGTGCAATCAGCTGGGCGGGCACGTATTAGCCGGCTTATCAGCTTGTGGGGTAGATCTGGGTTATACTGGCTACTCTGTGTCGTTGTGGGTAGCCATGAGTCATATGGAACACTGCTGGGTCATGCTAGGAAGACATGACATGTTTGAGGAGCTCACGAGATGGGATGCAACAATCCCACTCAAATTTCCTAGCGCATGACTTCTGCTGCTGTTATAATTAATGGCATAGACATTATATAATGCATGGCATAGTATTTTAATCGGGTGTTATTCATCCTGCTGCCACAAGGTTTATGACTGTCAATTGGCCATTTGCAAGGAAGAAACTGTTTTTTCAGGAGCTCAAAGCATTGGATAGGCCTCATACGACTCAGGCAAGGCACCAGGCAATGCTGAGGTTTTAGATCTGTGTACCCAGTTCTGGGGCCTCTCCTTCAACTTTCTCTAGTCCGACCAAGCCAGCCGTGAGCCTGTGACCTCAAGATCAGCAACCGCAAGACACCAAAACTGGCCTCGCTCAACGCACCATTGAAAAAAACAAAAAACACACGCACACGCACACACGCAACACACTGCAGATGTATTTCAATCGTGTAATGGCCATCACTGCATTTAATGATACTCAATGTACTGACCTCGGAAAAATTAAGGGCTGAGCCTCACCCTTGGAAGATTCAAACCGGTATCCGGAAGATGGAATACACCTGTCTGAGGAAAGTGCTTAACCTACTTAGCTATCTTACAGTGCTGCCATGCAAGGCAGCAGTGAAAACGGACTGATAGCACCCTCTTTTACGAAGGCATAAGCAACATGAATAGTGCCTTAAAACACTCAAGTAAATATGCATATAGCACTTGCAAGCAGATTTCGGAGTTGCATGTAAGCTTTAGTTTACCGGACTGAGCCCAGTCACGGCTCTTCTCCTAGAATGCATGGTTTACTTAATATTTTGCATGAGTACAGAAACCAAATCAAAGAAATCGAAATCTGTACAGCAAACAAGCTCTTAAGGTTTATCATAAACGCGCACCAGTGAACAAATCCATGGTGGGGGGTGGTCGCATTATACACCGACAGTACTGTCGCAATTTTGACAAGGGAATAATTGAAATAACCATTGCATTTTTGGCTGGGCAAATGTCTGCAACTATGTTTGCCAGTCTCTGTGACTCCCTCTTTCCGCCCCCCAGGTATTTCTTTCTCTCTCGCTCTCTTTCTCTCTGGCCCATCTGTTTTGCTCTCTCTCTTTCTCTCCCTTTCTTTCACACCCTCTCACTTGCTTTCTCACCCTCTCTCCTCACTCTCTGCTCCTTTCAGTCTCTGTGACTCCCCATTTCTGCTCCCCAGTCGTCCTTGCTCTCTTTCTCAGCTTTCTTGCTTTCCCTGTGTCTCTTTCTCTCTCTGGCCCACCTGTCTTGCTCTCTCAATTCCTCTAGCTCTTTCCCTCTTTCTCTCACACCCTATCCACTTGCATTCTCAGCCTCTTTCCCCACTCTCTCATCCTCCCGGTGTTTCTAACTCCCTCTTTCTGCTGCCCAATCTTGTTTTCTCTCTCGTCCTTTCTCTCTGACCCACCTCTCTCCGCCTCACCCACTCACTTGATCTTTGCCCTGACTCCTTCTTTCTGCCACCCCTTCCTCCTGCCCAGTCTTCCTTTCTCTCCCCACTTTCTCTCCGGCTCTCACTTCATGGCAGGAGGGTATGAGCTAGCGTTATTTGATCCCACTTTGAAATAAGACCTGAAACTCGTATGGCCCAGATTAGGCCTTTCTGTTCCTCTCCTCTGTCACTCTATCCTCCCTTCACATACCTCAGATCAGGCCTTTATGTCCCACTCATCTGTCACTCTATCTACCTTCTCTGTCACACGTCTCAGATTAGGCCTTTCGAATGGATTGTGTCCTCCCACGTATTCCTCATCTTGTGATAATCGTTATCTCCAGCTTCGCTGCTTCGGAAAAAAAAATTCTCGGCAGAGGGCGCTGTGCTCGTACCCTGTCGATGTCACGGATGGTATAAGTAGCTCGAGCCACGCCCGTTGCTTCAGTTCCGTTTTTCCGATCGCTTCGCTATCGAGAACGGCACGCTTCTATTTTCTGTGAAGAAAATATCATCATCTTCGACACCTTCGACACCCAGGACTGGGTTCAAGAAGTGTGCAGATTGTGGATCTAAGATGTCGATTACCAATCCCCACCGGATTTGTCTCTGGTGTCTCGGTTCCAGTCACCGAAACGACGACTGCGGCTCCTACCAATCGATGACCGAAAAAGCTGTTTGTGAGAGGAGAGGTAAACTGTCGGTGGGGAGGGAGGCCTCAAAAAAGGTTTTGTCAAAAAAACATAAGAAAGCGACCGATTCTAAGGGATTGGATCGCCATAGACACTCGAAGAGATCTCGATCTAGAAGTAGATCGAGACATTCTTCGTCGTCGTCAAAAAAAATGAAGAGGAGACATAGATCTCCCTCATCTTCTTCATCAGAGTCGACCGAAGAAATTAGTTGTCTGACTAAATCGGATTCTCCCAGTAAGTGGGAAGAATTCTGCAAAAAGATGATGGAGCTTTTCGAGAATGCGGCCTCGACCCCCTCGAAAGAACCTCGAAAAAGCCATATCCCTAAGGTTGCTCTGTTGGACGACAAAGGGAAGTCCAAGGCTACTATGGCTAAGACCAGTAGCGTCGAAGAATACAAAAAACCTTGAGTCGACGTAAAACCGTCAAAGAAACCTCGAGAGTCGAGCACCTCTCCGGTGCCGGCCAAGAAACACAAATCGTCGGAGACTTCGACGACTTCGTTGACGCCCTCGACGTCGATAATTTCGACACCAAAACCACATACGTCATCGACGCCATTATTGAAGTCATCTTCGAAAACTTCGAAGACACCGTCGAAAACTTCGAGGGATTTGCCATTTCCTTTGATGCAGATGGAAGAGGAAGAAAGGAGATTCACTCCTTTGCCCAGATCAGACTTTTTCAAGTCTATGTCTGCAATTTATGAAGAGTCTGCTTCAGAAGAAGAAGACGAAGTTACTCCCTTGGGAGTTACTTATGGGACAAGACAAGTTCCTGAAGAACTTATTGAACAGGAATCCAGAATGAGAGACCCGAGTGATACACTACATTCTGCCAGTGGAGTTGACACATCCCCAGAATTAGAGTTCGCCAAACCTGATCCTGCAGAGCATGCAGATGCTGGGTACAGAGGTCTTATGACCAGGGTAATTGAATACATGGGTTGGGGTAATACTTCACCCATTTTTGAACTAGATGACATGACGGATATTATCGTCAAGGGACCTCAGAAGGATCCTGTTCTCCCTTTTCACAGGACCCTTAAAAGGGCTGTGGAGAAAAACTGGGAGAAACCAGAAACCATTGCTGCTGCAGACAGCACTTTTCCAAGAAAATACAGACCAGCTGGATCAGATCCAGAATATTTGAATAAACATCCGACTCCAGAGAGTTTAGTCATTCAAGCAGCATCCACTTCGAAACAAACTGCTTATCCAACTATCCCTCCAGATAGAGAGGATAAAAAAATTGACGCCTGGGCACGTTAAGTTTTCACGTCAGGCAGTATGGCACTTAAGTCGGCAAATGTCACCTGTACGCTAGCCAGGTTTACCCATACCCCGTGGGACTGTATTTCGGCGGCGGCTGATCATATTCCAGAAGGCGAGGAAAGGGAAGGCTTCCTGAATATAGTCAAAGACGGGAAGGAGGCAATGGGGGAATGCCTCCAGTTGGGACTGGATACTGCTGATAGTATCAGCAGATCCATGCCTGCAAGCGTTGTGCTACGCAGATTTGCGTGGTTGAGGAAGTCGGGATTTGCACCGGATGTGCAAGCTAGACTCCTCAACATGCCCTTTGATGGCTCGAGGCTCTTTGGGAGAAAGGCTGTTGAAAGCCTTGAAAAACTTCAGACCTCGAAAGCGGCAGCTAAATCACTTAGCGCCTCTTTGCGCCAGCCTCTAAAACCCTATTCCGGCTCATTTTCCTGGAGGGGTCGTTCTTTTCGATACTACTCCTCTTTTGGTAGAGGAAGAGGACAGGCTTCTCAAAGAGGCAGAAAGAACTTCCCTCGTGGTGGACGAGGAAGAGGTGAAAAATCAGCCTCAGGAGCGGCATCTGTACCCTCAGCCACTCCTGCAGCCGCCTCCAAATCCCTCTGAGACCTTGTTACACAAAACACCAGTGGGAGGCAGGATCTCTCAACATCTGAAGGAATGGCGGGGCATTACCTCAGATGCTTGGGCACTGGAAACAGTAGCCCAAGGTTACTGTCTCCCCTTTCTAAAAAGGCCTCAGAATCATTCACCGGGAGCCAACTCCGTAAAAACTCCAGACCCGCTCGTGTTGCAGGAAATTTTAACCCTGCTAGAGAAAGGTGCCATAGAACTGGTACCTGTAGCGGAGAGGAACAGGGGTTGGTACTCCCCATATTTTCTCATCCTAAAAAAGGACGGAGGACTGAGACCCATCTTGGACTTGAGAAACTTGAACAAGTTCCTCAGGAAGGACAAGTTCAAGATGGTGACTCTTTCTCAGATCCTTCAGGCTCTACAACTCCAAGATTGGTTGGTATCATTGGACCTTCAGGATGCTTACTTTCATGTGCCAATCCATCCAAAGCACAAAAAAGTACCTGAGGTTCGCGATTGGCAATTCTCATTATCAGTTTCGAGTTCTGCCATTCGGGTTGACCTCCGCCCGAGGGTTTTCACCAAACTGTTGGCGGTTGTGGCAGCAAGTCTCAGGAAAGGAGGTATTCACATATATCCCTACCTGGACGACTGGTTGATCAGAGCAAGTTCCCCAGAACAAGCTCAGGAACATCTTTCGATCACCTGCCACTTCCTCCAAAAACTGGGCTTCTCCCTCAATTTCAAGAAGTCCCACATGATACCATCCCAGAAACTCCAGTTTATCGGAGCAGTCTTGGACACTTCATCGGGAAAAGCCTCGCCTCCCGAAGTGAGAGCTCTCCACATCCAGCAGATGGTAACAAAATTCCAGAATGCCCAACGTCTACCGGCCTTCAATTTTCTCAGGTTGCTCGGCCTCATGGCATCCTGATCCCTTCAATGGGCGCTCAGAACTCAGTGGTCCCAGTTCTCAGGGAATATGTCGGATCTTCTGCAAGTCCCGAGCGCAGTTGCTCAGGATCTTCTATGGTGGGTTTGCAACGACAACATTCTCAAGGGAGAGTCTTTTTGGCAACCATGGCCGGAGATAACGGTAGTGACGGACGCCTCACTCACGGGGTGGGGAGCGCACACCAACGATCTGACAATCAGCGGTCGTTGGTCTCCATCGGAGTCCAAACTACACATCAACCTATTAGAGCGGAGGGCAATCAGACTGGCTCTGAAGGCCTTTCTGCCCTCTGTACATGGAAAGAATGTTCTGATAATGACGGACAACACAGTGGCCATGTACTATCTCAACAAGAGAGGAGGAGTAGGGTAACTGCCACTGTGCAGAGAGGCAATGCAGCTCTGGTTCTGGGCAATAAGAGAAGGAATCTCTCTGTCCGCAATTCACCTAGCCGGAGAGAAGAACACGGCGGCAGACGCTCTGAGCAGGCAGAGCACGGTCTCTCACGAGTGGGAGCTGGCTCAGGAAGTCCTTCTGGAGATCTTCGCCCTTTGGGGAACCCCTCAAGTGGATCTGTTCGCCACCGCGATCAACCGGAAGTGCGATCAGTACTGCTCAAGGGAATTTCCTCAAAGAGGAGCTCTGGGAGACGCATTCGTAGTGGAGTGGAAGTTTCCACTGCTGTACGCATTTCCCCCAGTCCCTGTGATTCCTCAAGTAATCAGGAGGTTGAGAAAGTTCAGGAAAACCATGATCCTAATTGCCCCGGATTGGGCCAGGAGGACGTGGTACCCGGACCTTCTAGACATGTCCATCTGCCCTCCAATACGTCTTCCGCAAAGAGAGGATCTTCTCTCGCAAGAGGAAGGTCGGGTTCTCCATCCAGAGGTCAAAACACTCAACCTTCACGCATGGTTTCTGAGAGGTTGAGATACAAGGATTGGGATCTTCCGGATGACGTAATGGAAATCTTGCTTTCGGCCAGAAGACCAGCAACGAAGTCTTTGTACCGATGTCGCTGGAATAGGTTTAGTAACTGGTGCAAAGACAAGGATGTGGACCCTTTTCAGTGTGGCACCTCAATGGTGCTTTCCTTTCTGCTACATCTAGCTAATCTGGGCTCCAGATAGGAACAATCAAAGGATACCTTGCTGTGCTATCCATTTTCAAGCGCTCCTCGGAAGAGATTTCATATTTCAAAATACCGTTAATAGTTCAATTCTTAAAGGGGCTCACTAATGTGTACCCTCCAGTCCCTTTTCATGTACCAGCCTGGGACTTAAATTTAGTTTTAAATTTCTTGACTTGCATACCGTTTGGGCCCCTGCACTCATGTCCATTGAGGCTTTTGACTCTAAAAACTGTCCTACTTGTGGCCCTATCATCAGCCCGCAGGGTGAGCGAACTTCAGGCTCTCTCATGCAAACCACCATATACTATTTTTTATAAAGATAAGGTAGTCCTTAAAGTTAAACCTTCATTTTTGCCAAAAGTAGTCTCGGACTTCCATTTGTCACAAAAAATAGTACTTCCTACATTTTATCCTCCTCCTCATCTGGGGAAAGAAGAGGAGAGATTACACAGATTAGATCCCAAGAGGGCTCTTAGTTTTTACATCTCTAGGATGGCTAAATTGAGACAAGATGACCAACTGTTTGTGGGTTACACTGGTCAAAAATTAGGCTTATCTGTAACGAAACAGACCATTTCCCGCTGGATCATATTAGCTATAGTTGAATGCTATAGATTAGCGGGAAAAAAACCACCAGATGGGCTTCGTGCCCATTTTACAAGGGGAATGGCTACTTCTGCGGCTCTAAAGAGGGGAGTCCCGGCAGCAGACATTTGCGCAGCTACAACCTGGAAAACAATACATACCTTTGTTAAACATTATTGTCTGGACACTGCCTCCTCTAACGAGGGTTTATTTGCAAAGGCAGTTCTGCATTCTGTCCACGAAAACTGAAATGGTACTCCCACCTCCAAAAATTGATACTGCTATGGGAGCCTATCACAAGATGAGGAATACGTGGGAGGACACAATCCATTCGAAGAACAAGTTACTTACCAACTGTAACATTCTTTCGACTGGGTGTTCCTCCCACGTATTCCTCATCGACCATCCCATCCAACCCCACAGTACAGTTTACGTGTTCTTACACTTTCCTCTCACGAAGAATGTATCGGTCATGGGACACGCCTGGGTGTTCCTCCTATATATATTTCATCGAAAAAACAGAACTGAAGCAACGGGCGCGGCTCGAGCTACTTATACCATCGGTGACGTCGACAGAGTACGGAGTACGTCGAGGGACAATCGACGCCACGACCTCGAGCACAGCGCCCTCTGCCGAGAATTTTTTTTTCTGAAGCAGCAAAGCTGGAGATAACGATTATCACAAGATGAGGAATACATGGGAGGAACATCCAGTCGAAAGAACGTTACAGTTGGTAAGTAACTTGTTCTTCTTTCCCTCTCTGCCACTCTACCTTCTCTTCACACACCTGAGATCAGGCCTTAATGTGCCCCACCTCTGTCACTTTATTTACTTTCTCCATCACACATCCTTTGCTTCCAATCCTGTCTCTGCTTGTCCTTCCCATTGAGCATGCATCAGTCTTTCTTTCCAATCATCAATTTCTTACTCTCCTGCCCATCACACATGTGAAGATGAATATGACCGGTGTTACCTTTTCGACACAAACCACCCTCACAACAAGCCTAACAAGCCTATAAATAATGTTCTTTTCAACGGTTAGTTGTGACATCACTACTGACCTGTAATAAGAAAATGACATCACTACTGAGGCGATATGACCCGAGGCTGCGGGCCGACCCTGACTGTAACGGCCCTACTCCCACGTTAAGGGCCCAAGCGAAGAAAGTCTTAGGGACTCTCAGGGGCATATTATACTGAATTGTTTCGCTAATGAGCTCCTGGATGTGGACTTGCACGGGAAAAGCAGGTTGATGATCCAGTAGGCAAAGCAGAAATGTCAGGGGGCTCACATGAGTTCACAACCTAAAACAATGCTGCCTCAGACCCACCTCCTTTTTGTGTTCCTCTGTTCATCAGAAACCTACCCCTAAGCCATTCTGCCAACTGTTCGTCCGATCCTCTGTCCTAGCCATTTGCACCTATGTTATTCTCCCTTCTACCCCACACAAGCCATTATTTGCCCCATGTATTCTTCCCTCTGTCTCACAGCTCATCCATTCTCTAGTTCTCTGTTCGTAATCCCGCCTGCCACACCAACCACAAATATGTTCCTGTTTTTCTATAGCATATTAACGAACTGACCATGAAGATGAGTGTGGATGACATTCTCTGCCGGGCCGAAAGTCTGCAACAGCAGCTGTTTCAGTGTCTTGTAAGTGCTGAGTTCTGTTCTCTTTTATTCTCTTCCTTTAGAGATGTGTGCCGAGGTTGGAGAATTCCTTCACTTTTGCCTTTTGCATTTCTGTGTCCCCAATGACACCCATCAGCCAGGATTGATATGTTTCTGAACAAGCAGACATTTAGGAGAGAATAGCACTGAGAATGTCATGCATGCTTTGTTTCTCATGTATGACAGAACATTACACTTTAGAAGTTCAGATTAGGTTTAATGTTCACATTGTTTATGAATAATGTCCTGCTTGAAACCATTTCTTGATGCACATCAGTCCTGACCAGCACGTCCACATGTGGCTTTTCTTCAGCAGGTGAAAGATGGTTCAAAGGTACTGTGAACACATTTACTTTACTTTAATTATTTGTATAGTGATACAATGGACCTGGGGGTATGAGGGCGCTGACAAACAACAAAGCAGAAGGACTCCGAGAACAAAGCAAGGGTGCCGAAGTGGAATTCCAAGGAAAGCCAAGAGAGGGACTTAGGCAAACAGCCAGGTTTTCAGTTTTTTCTTGAAAGGCTCGAGCTTAGTCTGTAACCTCAGATCGAGCTGGAGTTCGTTCCAAGCCCTAGGGGCAGCCACTGAAAAAGACCCCTTTTCGGTCTTCTTAGATCTGCATCTGGGGATCACTAGCAAATTTAGGTTGTTAAATCTGAGATCTCTGTTTGCGGCCTTCTTCACAATGAGTTCCTTCAAGTAGCAAGGCATAATGCCCAGGATACACTTAAATGTGATCACGAGGAGGCGGAAACAAATTCGAGCCTCCACTGGCAGCCAATGCAGGGCTCTTCTGGCCTCTGTGACGTGATCGCATCTGGATAGGCCCATGACAACCCGCACGGACCCATTTTCTATAACTTGCAGTCTATTAGTTTCCGCTTTGCTGAGACCTGTCAAAAGGCTGCAACAGTAATCTAATTTGGAACCCACAATGGCTCTAGCTAGAGTCTCCGCATTAGCCTGGGAATTGAGGGGATAGGCATTCGATAAGAGATTGTCGACAAGTAATATCTGTAAAGCTTCTTTATTGGTTTTATACAACAAATAAGCTGTGGATGGCAGAGCCGTAAAGTCTGGATGCAAGGTACTGACTCTGGGCCTTGATGGCTTTGAGCCACATAATTTGCTTGGCCTTGGCCTTTGGCAGGAAGCACAAGAAACTCAGGTTGCACCAGTGACACAAACAAAGCGAGGCACTATCAACTGGCAAGCTAGAAGTATGGAGATCAATCCCTTGATCCTTATCAGAAAGTCTTAAGCAAGCTTCAGACATTGTGAAATTGTTACAGTTACTGTTTCGCAGGAGAGATTGGACTCAGGCAGGGGAGATTGTTGTGATAGTGGTATGTCCGTTCAATCAGTTTATCCTGTGTATAAGAATGCAGTGAGGGTCCCCCCCACCACAGTCCTGCAATCGCTGTAACAAGAAAAACCCTATGAAAGGGTTTGTTGTACCACATTTAATGACTGATGACACAGTGTCTTATACTTAAGTGGAGACTCCTAAATGTTGATATACGGGCTGCCATGGCAAAATAAAATAATTATTTCCACCATTTAAAGTAACAGAAGGGTTTAAGGTTCAATTTGATCACAAAAACGATTTAACCTGTCTAGGTTCAAGATTATTGGAGACAATTGATATTTGTATTATCTTGACAAACTATAACTCCTTAAATAACTAACAGAATTCAATGGTGGCACTTGGTGAGCTAACCTTTACATGATGCATTGAACTGATCTTGAAAAGGGGAGCTAGGATGATTGTACATTAGGTCCAGCGTGCCCTCAGCCTCCCAGCCAATCAGGAGGGTCGGAACAGGGGCTTTACCACAAGTTAAAGCTACCCGCTCTGAGTCTCCTTGGAGCTGGAGGCTGCCATCTTTCCCTGCCGATTCCCAGTTAAGTGCGGGCTCTCTCACTTTGCCCTTCCCCTTTTCCACATCTCCTCTCCCCACCCCACTTACCTGTCGCTGCTCTGTGCCTCGACAGCACCGGGAACACTAATCGCGTCACTGACGGCAGTGGCCGCCATGAAAAGGGAGAAGCGACTATGTGTAGTTCCCTTTGCCCCAATCCATGGTGGCCATCTTGTTCTGTCTTTTTTTTTTTTTTAAAGTTGAGAAACGGCACACCCATCGTTTCTCAACTTAACAACTTAAAAAAAACACTATTGGTCCCCGGTACAATGCACAGGGATACTAATAGCAATATTATCCTCGCAAAGGGGGGCTTCGCTCAGGCTTCTAACTTGCCCTTGGCATTACCTGGCCCGATGGTTATATTGCCTAATTAAGACTTTTGATCAGGAAAACGTATCAGTAATTGACTCCTTTTCACTTGAAGAAAGTGTCCTTCAATCCGCTCCCTCTACAACATGTTGGCATCCATAATTCAGGGATGCATGACATGTGGTCTTTGAGCTTAAAAGGGCAGATGTGCAAGTACCACCTAAAATATTCAACTTCTTTGGATCAGCTTCATGAAACCCTTTCCCCGCCATACAGGAATCCCAAAGTCTACTTGGAATATATTGAATATTTGAAATAGTAATGACAATGTTCGTCATTTGTATGGCTAAAGAGAAAATGCTGGAATTTGGGCACATGTCCCTCTTACCTCCGAGGCAAAGGATAAAATGGGAACATTTGAGAACTCGCCCATTGAAGTTATCCAACCGGTACAGGTAAGTAATCAGTTAGCCATATGTTATTACCAATGACTGTTAAGAAAGTTTTTCTTTTTGCTGCTTTCCTCCCATAGATGTCTGTGGGACACCCTTTCTTTTTGCTTGTTTTGAATCCTGTCCTGACGTTTTGGTGGTAAGTAAAGTCTTTGGCTTTACTTCCCTTGCCCGTTTGCTCTTTCTAATGGGGAACCTGAGCAGTCCCTACTACTATCAGTAGTGTGATACTATGTGCATCATTATAACTGTGCTGGTCTGGAAACAACGGTGCCAGTAAGTCTACTTCACCGTTGTTTCCGGACCAGCACAGTACAACTCGGCGGGCGGGTGCTGTCCCGCCTGGCAGGGTCAGGCCTGCTGGGCAGGACGACACCCACTTGCAGAGTTCTCATGGGAGCACCGGCACCGATATCAATAGTTATCGGTGCCGGTGCTCATGTGTCCCCATTCCCAAGGAGTCCTATCGGACTCCATGGGAATGGGAACTTTCAAAATTACCAGCGCCTGACTTCCCGGCCACCGGACTCGGAATAGCCTGGTGGCACCGGGAAGTCAGGCGCCGGTAATTCATTACGGGTCCGGCAGCTACCTGCTGGTTTTACCGGCACGGTTACCGACAGACCCGTAATGAGGCCCTATGTATCTCTGTGATCATTTTGTATTACTACAATTGCACACATCACCTTACAGTGAAGTGCAGTTAGGATACTTTGTCTTCTTATATCTTTTTATTATGGCATTTTGGTTACTTTAACAGTGTGCCTAAGACAGCCTGATGGCAGCAGTGATATTTTTCTGCTTTTGCAACATTTTACTTGTGCACTTTTGCATTTACCTCAAAAGGCTAATAAAGGTGGCTAACACCCTAAAATGGGCATGCCACTGAGTTTTCCACTTGTTCTTTGGCCATTTTGTTCATTTGCCTTCTTCCTGCCTTTATAGGTCACGAAATGCCTTATATGGAATGCCCTTTCCCGGGATAAGCTGTGGCTTTCATGGGCTAAAAGGCGGTTTCGGTGTGCGGCTGTCTAGTCCCAATCCACATCCCTGGTGCCTGAATGTCTGTTGATGGTGTTGTGGCCAGTGACTATCCATGATTGCACCACCAGGCTAAACGCAGGTTGAAGAAGATAAAGAACTTCTGCTATCACTTCCATTACATTGGAGTACCCACAGGATGGCACAAATGCAATGTGCAGTTGACATGATCCTGCACAAGGCCTCCGGACTCAGGCTCCAGCGGTATTCCTGTACTTGATGCAGGACAGCGATGCTCAGGCTCACAAGGGGATGTACTGTCTGTTCACAGGACCAGGGTGAGTGTGAGATCCCGGCAACATGAGAATTCCCCACTTAAGGTGCAGTGTGCCAGCTAGAAGCACACAAATCTTCAGAGCTCCAGGAGGATGTCCTCAGTGGTCCAGGACCTGTTAGTGTCACAGACGCCTCAATACTGTCCCTCTTTCTCTGTCATCTAGAGAAAGAAAGAGAAAGACCCTTCCTAACACAGGCGTTCCTACTCCACAGTGTAGTATCTATTGGTTGTTTGCCCCTACTATCTAGTTTTGCCTTGCTATACATGAGGGCCTAAAACCAATCACATTATCTATCCTACCTCCCTCTGGAACTTCCTAGGTGGGACCTACACTATCATTGTGTTAGTTATAATGGGTTGTGCCTTTCAGACACTCAAGCCCCCAATCTATCTCCTTCCTTTCAATCCCCGACCCTCACTGCTATTCTACCCTCATCCTGCTACCTTCTTTCTTCCAAATCCACTCCCTTCTCTCCTAGTTCTTTCTCCTGTGTACCTCTGATGTCTCTCTCTTTCTACACTCTGCCTCCACCCTCCAATTTTACTATTTCCTACTCTTTCTCTTACCACCCTCCTGTCTCTCACAGCTTTTCTCCCCACCACTACTACTCTTCCCTCCAGTACTACCCTACCAACCTTCTACTCAGTCACCCTCATTTAATTCACAGTCGCCTTCCACTCACTCTCTACTCTTCCTCTTACACTCTCACCCTCTTTACATGCACACTCGCAACACGGTACCATTTGCTCTCACCAACCATTACCTTATCTCTGCAAATCCTGTCCACTGTGCTTCCCCTTTCTGGTCCATTTTTCTATCACCACCTCCTCCTCTGGGCTCATCTGAACAACCTTCACCTTCCTATTTACTGTCCATCTTCTTATCCTCCCCCTCCTTTTCCCATTGGTTGTTTTCCCTGGCCGGGCCGGTGTCACAAATGACAGAATACATAAAAAGGGGGCAAGGCCCCTCCCCATTTTGTCTGTGAGTCCGCCATTCCACGATAATGTCGTTCCGCTTTACAAAGTGTTGCAGTTGATATAGTCCAAAGTAAGTATTCAAATGTCTCTGGATTCCTTATCAGGGAGCCGCTACGCAGCAGGTTTATAATACTCCATGTTAGGGTGCTCTGCCTCAGCAGCTTGATCGCGTGATGCACTGGCGACCGCTGGCAGCCTGCAGCATTCCTTGTGGCTGTCGCGACTTGCCGCTGCTCTGCATAGCATCTCTCTCGTCTTGGTTGAAGAGCTCTGGTACTGTAGTAGTATGTCTGGAAGGAACTGGCCAGCATTTTAATGGAGAGGTATGGGGTGATTCACAGTGGTACAGCCCAAACACATGCAGGCACTTACGGAGCAAACAGGAACTTGAGCCTTTTCAACTGCCACCTTCCCATTGTGAGGTAGGAATGGCTCTGGCTCTCACCCCAGGCTGAGAGAAGTCCCCATCCACTCTTGATTGTCAAGGTCAGTGTACTGACCTTGTTGCATTAGGCTCACCAGTTCAAGGGAGGGAGGCAAAGGGAAAGGTCTTCCCTTTGGTAGCAGTGCTTCGTCTTGCAGAAGATGCCTTGGTCAGTGGTGGTAACAGCAGTCGTCCAGCATCCCTCTGTGACCACTCAGGCTTTGGATTATTGGCTCCAGGATTGACGCAAGAAGGGCTGCAGATATTCTCTAAATCTATAAAATCCTGAGCTGGGGAACCTGCAACATTCAAGCTATGCGTGGCTTTCAAATCGTGGTCAGCCAGCTCACGTACAGCCAATACCTCACATAGAGTCTAGGATGTATTGAGGCTGTCTGCAATCGCTTACCCAGCCGGATCCAGTTCGAAGCACACAAAAGGCTACTTTCCATGTCTTAGACATGCCTGGGGGAAGACGGCCAAAGGAAAGTGATGCACAAAGACACGGCTTAAACAATACGGCCAGCCATTTTGAGCACTGTAGTGCACAAAAATCTGCCATGCAGTTAAAAAATAAAAGGTGAACAGGATTGTGCTTAAAAAGGTAACAAATAAAGTTGCCACCAGCTGGTCTAGTCATCACTTTCTATTCAAACAATACCCACTGACCAGTGTCCCCAAAACATAGTGAGATCAGGGAGTGAGGTTTAAAAATCCACCCCTCCCAAAAATCAGGTTGGGGAACCATACAGTCTGTTGATATGCTGGGAGGCGTGGGCCTCCAATGGAGTAAATGGGGAAGAAAAAATCTTTCCAAACAATTTTTATTGAAGTGTATATTTCTGTATTTTATGTGTTGTGCATTTTATTGTTTGCTGGAATGGGTCTAATGGCACTTTATCCTGTCCCCTCCCCTCATAAGAGTGAAGGCAGGTTGCTCTGCCTCATTACCACTGAGAGAGTTTTGACTAATTTGGTGGACAGCCTGTGCACCCACTACTGAATTGGTCACAAAGGGTGTCTGGTGGGATGTTGTTCCGCAATGCTGGTGTGTAACAGGAGAATGGCTGTTTATTGGTTTTCTCTTTGCAGTGTGTTTTGTTTTTGTTTCCAGCCCACACAATGTTGTGGCTTCTGGAATGTGTGCTTGCCTCTGTAAACGGCAGGATTTTCAGTTAGGTAAGGTGACATGTGAGTTGACACAACCTTGTAAGTAGTACAGGCTGTTTTTAGAAGAATGGGACTAGTATCTACAACCATTGTAGTTCTCTGAGCGTGGGGAGATGTGTGAATTTTCTGATGCTGAGACCAGTTCGGCTGCAGCACTTTGCACTGCTTTGAATGGTGCGAGAGCTTTGGCGTTAATGCTGTAGGCATTAGCTACAGCCCACCACCCCCGAATTCAGGGGCCTAAATACTGGGAATAGGTTTCTGGTCTTGAAGTTAGAGGGTGTCAGAAAGGGTTTTGTGCAGGAATATTAGTTGATATCAGGTCATTTGGTGTGGGAGTTTTATGTTGATGTGGTCTTTAAAAGAGAGGTTGCAGTCAATGAAGAAAATGTATGATTTGATAGACATGATTGGATGAGTGTTGGTCTTGTTTCATTGCCTAGGAGCACACACTCTGTTTAAGTGGACTGAGTTTTAAGCAAAGTGCTATTTGCATGCTCTCCAAGCGCTTTGGCTGATCTGATGGCTGAACCCACCCGTTTGGTTAGTGAGAAGAGAGGGGGAATTCTAGATGGCTTTGTTCTGTTGGTGCGTGCAGTTCGGAAATACCAGTTTACTATGTTCGTGTTTGTGTTTAGGGGTTTAGGGGTTTGTGTCGAGGAAATAGAGGCAATTGTGCCCTGATGGTACACTTCTGTGCCTGTGTTGCTCGGATGCATTGGACAGGGGTTGGTTAGTAAGTTGGTTGTAGAGGTGTGTAGACTTCTGTTGTTTGATGTCTAGAGGGAGGGATTTTAAACAGCCATATGACATCCAGGTTTAAATAAGCACCAGTCAGCGGTGCAACTGTGAATGTGCTTCGATGTTTCTCACCTTCAGGTACGGCTGTTTGCATATTCATTCATGTGCCGGTTAAAGTGGGCTGGCAACAGAATGGAGCCTTCAGGGCCTCTGCACAGTGCAATTATCAAAATGTCTGCATCTGGACCAGTTGTTTCTGACGTATAGCTACAATTGAAACCCAGAGCGCACAGATTCTGTGAAACCCATTGATGGTGAAAGTAGTGTGAGCAAAGCTGTGTTGCCTAATGCTGAATGCTTCAAAGTGGTCATGCAGGACTAGAAAACATGAATCCCCCCTTTGTTCCATCATATGCAATGAGTCATTGATAACTATATGGTTGCTGATTCGGTGCTGCATGGTTGATCTATTTGTTGGTGTAGTTGCAAGGCTGTCTTTTTCAATATCCTTTGAGAGGATAGGAAAGTTGTTAATTGGGCAGCATTTGTGAGGTTGTGCCTGGACCCGTTGGTATGCGCTAAGGCTCTTTTATTGAATTATCTGCTCTGTTTGGTTTAAACAGGCTTAATTATTGGCACAAGTAAAGGTTATTTTGCACCTGTTTCCATAGTCAAGGGGATAACAGGGGTGAGAGGCCTACTTTTCTTTCATGGTGTTTTGCAGTTAGTCAAGGGACTGTTTAATTCTCCAGCATTAGATCTTTCATAGATTCACATGCTGTATGAATATTCCCCGTCGTCAAGCTGGGAATCCTCAGTCACTTGGAGCAGTTTATTTTTAAAACTGAAACTTCAGTCACTTTAGTGCTATAGCCTCGTCATTTTGGGTCATGGTGCCCACAACCAATAGAAACGGTTCCCTTAGCTCCACCCATGCCAGCCATCTTCAGATTTTTTACTGCACATTATGTGTTGGAAGTCCTCAGAAAAATCTCTAAGATAAATTCAATGGTTTCTTCTATTTTGATACGAATTCTTCTTGTTTCTTTGACGTTCTTTTAATCCTTCGCCCCAACGACATCTGGGGTTGGCTCCTGTTCCGGTGGCCCCTGCCCTGTTTGGAGCAGATTCTCGTCTCCGACCATGAGACCTACATCTGACATGACGGCGACCAAGAAGAAGAGCCTCTTCAAGGCTTGTGGCAGATGCGGCTTGAAAAATGTGTATGTGGAATACCTCCATGAGGATTGCCTCTACTGCCTTCATCCGGCCTACGTCATCCAGGACTGCTCCATCCGCCAGTCATTTTCAAACAAAATGCTCACAGACCGCCACCGTAGGTTAGAGGTGTGGCTAGACGATGCCAGCGGGGATCTGACTTGGCCTCAGTCTGGAGTCATGCCTCACTCAGGCAGAGCAGACCTGCCCAGCGTACTCCCTCTAGCAAGAGGCTGAGGTTGCATGACCATACGTCCCGGAGTAGGAAGTCTTGAAAGACCCAGTCGACGGAAGCATAGACATCGTTTCAGTTGTGGCCTCTTCATCCACCTCTGAGTCCTCAGCAAAGAAACACTCTTTGTTTAACTGTCGCTTCATAAAAAATAGTCTTCGAACCTGAGGGTCATGTCTTCATCAACTACTCTACTACAACTTGTCTACAGGTCATGCCAAATCTCCTTTGATGACAACAGTAAGAGCTCCTTCAACAAACCTGTCGACAAATGTCCATAGGACATCTACCACTACCCAATCTGCAACACTATCGACAACCTCGTCGACGACCATACAAAAGTCTTTGATCACGACAGAGTTGACTGGCCCTTGTTATTTATCCTGTATGCTGTATGCTAAATAACCCTGTACTGCACTTTCCCCTCTCCCTTTCCCCCATGCATTTTTCCCTTCCCCTCTACCCTTGCACTTGCGCGATCTGAATGACAAACCTGGCCTAGTAGGATCGTTGCCTGTCTCCCCTTGTTCCCCCCCCGCCTCGTCGCGCCTTGAAACACTTGTGTATAGGCGTGTTACAAATGCCATATCATATCATATCATATATTCATAAATGGACATAAAAAAATGAGGACTTCGTTCTTTGGGCAAATTCAATTTTGGTTTATCCAAAGTTAAGTGGTTAACGTTTGGTTGTCAGCTATTGGGTGTGTACTGTTATCTTGATTACCAGATATAAGAAATTGAAAGCTTAATGAAATGTACAGTCCCAATTGCGCCAATCCAGTGATCTGTTTTTAAGGCTTGAGTAGGTGAGAGCCAAAGGAATGTAATCTCACGCTCTTGGTGATAATAGTTAAAGATTTTTTATTCTCAAATTATTTCTACTCTCTATACGTGTTTCACCCTTTTTTAAGATCTAAAGGAATCCTCAGGAGAGTTTCTGTGAAAAAGGCCGAAGGTTACGCCTGCTTTACCGTCTCACAGCCGTCAGCCCTGGCTGCCTTACACAGGCCTCTGCAGCCTTTTCCATTGACCCTATGGGTCACTCTGGCTACGCCAAGCTCATTGGCCATTCCACCTGAGGAAGGTCTACAACCTGTCCTTGATTCTTACCTGGAGGGCCCTGTGGGATTCTTCTCCGATGACGAAATTGTAGAGGGACATTCTAGCTCCAAGTTGCCCAGGCCCCATCCAAGGACAGTCACATCACCAATGGCAGTTCCTCCTGCCGATCCTGCAACCTCCATCTGCTAAGGTGGAACCTCTTAGAGAAGGCTCCTTGGACATTCTCACCACCTTCCAGTCCTTACAACACAGGCTGCCTAGCCCAGCTGCACCACCGCAAGAACCGATTGGATCATCTGTACCAGAATGTTAGGCCCCCTGCATCGAGGACCAGCTTACCGTTGCATCGGAAATACCTTCATCCCTCTGCAGAGTCCTCCTTCCTTTGAGCATAGCGGCTCTCCTGGATGCTATGAGCAGCCTGCAACCGATAGATGGGAGCAAGGGCAAAGAGCCCCAAGTTCTCAGTTCTGAAAGGACGGACGATACGTGTTGCATGACCAAGTAGTATGGCCATTTTCTGTAAATTACTTGCTGATGGCCCGTGCTGTACCCTCCGTCACCCTGGTGTCTTCCTGACCAAGGTTGGTGTTAGCCCCCTCCCCGTACACCAGAAGCGCGGCGCTGCAAATAGTGGCGGTTTGGGTGTTAGAGCGTGGAGGCAGAGAAATGTTGCGGTTACACAGTGTAACAGGGCATGATTGTGTCTTAGATGTGCTTTTCTCTGTGTGGTTTTCACGACTTCACTTCATATTGGAAGTACAGCAAACGACTTGCAGGAGTGCAGCAGTGTGCTGACCGAGTACTGATGGCACCCTAGCGTAGCCGGTATAATATGGGCAAAAGGCCGGTCTGAAACTACTTCATCTGACCTGTATGCCTGGTGATCGTGACAGGCGCTGGTAACCTGCCCACTATGGTGAAACCCCCAGCAAAGGAAATTACCATGACCTACAAAGGGGGTAGACACTCGGTTAAGGTGGTCTAAGTGGCAAATCTGTGGGTTCAATGCAGCAATCCACCATCAAGTGGGCTTTTCTTAGCCAGTCTACTGTAGGTGGAATTGATTCTGTAGTGGCAGCTGAGTCAGCCCTTGAACCAGCCACGTGGAATCACCCACAGACCTCTGATCCCAACTATGCCTTAGCACAGGCGACCCTCGGTTTGGCTTCAGCTACTACACTTTGTATGCTTCAAGAAGTTGTTGCTCCTTATTTCAGGGAACATAGCCCTATGACGCCAGCTCAAGGGTCAGTTGTATGTAGGCATTATTGTTATGGAGATTTATCATTCTTATGCTTCATTCCCTCTCCCAGTTAGACCCCCAGAACTGGTTCCTGCACTTCTGGACCTTTTTCTTTATATCCTGAATGAGTGAGCCGTTTCCCACGCCTTCATTCTTATGTACTCTGTCCTTTGGAACTCTGTTCTCTGTGTTTTACTTTTACTTTGGAGTCTACTTCCCTCTATACCTCTTTTAAGGCACCTGTGTTTAACTTTTGTGGCACACAGCTCCTTATGGGCAGTGCTGGGAAGCCTTTACGTTCTCCTTTGAGATTCTTTCTTTATCCTTACTTACTGTTCTTAAGGATAGAGAATGAGTTTGTATCTCTGCTAAAATGTTATATTCTGAGAGATTGGCACACACCACCGTATGGGGAGTTCCAATGGGATACTTTGTATCCCCCTTCGCTCTGCTCCTGTGACTATTCAGTCACATAGACAACCTTCTAGTTATCGCTGGTGGCATTGAACGTGTTCTACCAACTATTGTGCTATTTTTGTACTGCAGACTGTATTCACAGTTTCGGTCGGGCACAATAGGGTCATCTAAGTACTAACTTGGTTGTGTCTGTGTGTGTGTGTGTGTGTGTCTGTGTGTCTGTGTCAGTGTGTGTGTGTCAGTGTGTCAAGTCGACCACTGGAAACTGAAGTAACCGAAGAAGAAGACAATTAGTGATGCCTGCAGAACCTCTGCAACACTGTGAAGCGACCACTGCTGTCCTGACCCCATCGTCTATGCGACATAGGAACTCCGAAGAGGACAACTCCTTCCCTTCTGAGCCCTCTCCAGAGCTGCTGACTGCGACTACCAGGAGACCTCCGACCCAATTGCAGTGCATCGTCTTTGAAAGGCTGAATCCGTCCAAGTCTTTGCTGAGCTCCATTTGAACCTCCAGAGACACAATACGACTCATCCAAGTCCCCTCACCAGAGTTCAGGACTCCAGGAATCGAAGATTGACCAGGCAAATCGTGTCCTTTTTTGGTGCTGCAGAAAAGGCGCCAAACCCCCAGACTGACCAGAGAAGCTGAAGAAATCCATGCGGGAGAACCTCCCTCGAGACTGCTGCTGAGAGATCCTGCCATTGTCCTGCCTTTCATCACCATGGAATCTGGAGGTCGGGTCCAGCGCTGTTGCATCAAAGAGAATCCAGCCACAAGCATTTCTTCTAACCTGAGGTACTGTGGGGAGAAAAGATATTCTTAATCCAAGAAGTCAGTTCAGAGTGTTGGAGTGCTCATAGAGGTGTTCAGGGTGTCCACTCCTACCTCCGACTCAAGCTGCCAGCTTGTATCCCTTTATCGTGTCCTGTAACAGGGTCTCCAACCTTGAGTTATTCTTCTAGTATTCTTACCTAGAAACTGAAAGTATCCACAGGATAATTTTCTGTTCGGCTGCTTCATGAGACTTTGCGTCCTCTCCAATCTGACTTTTACATAGAGTTAGGGATCAAACTTTGTTAACTTGCACAGAAACTGCCTCTAGAACCTTAAGCTGTGCTACTGTTTGATTAGCCAACTGTTTTCCTTCCAAAAGGGTGTCATCTTATGTGGTTTTGCTAACTAAATACAATTACTGTATACCTTTGTGCGCGAGTGTGCGGTAATACCGATAATACGGTAGATTAGTGTCAAACTCTGTAACAAACTGACCAGTTGCCTTTTAAAATTACTAAAAGTATTCCTATGTATTTTGGTTAAGTTATCTAAGCATTTTTGAAACATTTTTGAAACATTTCTTGTGTAAATAGAATATATATTGTAATATACATTTATTGGTAGAAGTGTTTCTTTGGTCAGCTTTACTAACTGGGTTCAGTGTACTTACCTACAGCTCACATCTTCGTCTTATGATAAGCCTGACTGCTCTGCCACTCTACCAACGTTCCATGAGTAGTACAGACTGATACTCAGAGTTGGGGACCTGTATACCATTGGGATCGTTTTATGAAGACTTACCTCAAGTGGACTTTAGGAAAACTCCCCTAACAATTATAAGTGAGTTAATCGATCCCTCCTCTGTTTCTCCCTCAGATAGATCAATTCTGGAGGCTTTAGAAAGCTCAATTGATCATCACTATGAGGGATACTGCATGCAGAAAGAGCGTGCGGGGGAGGGGATGGATTTATTCTTTGCTCTGAGCGGCAGGTCTGCGCTTGGGAGGGTGTCACCCGGGGCAGCAGTGCCCAGAGCCTTTGATTGCCCATTTATTCCCCTGGCTGGCAGCGATGCTGGTGAGAGGGCTTTTTCAGCTATTCCGGCCGTTCCTAATGCAATAGTAGGTTGTTTTGACAAAATCTCGGTTAACACTAGCAATGGATTGAAAGAATATCAGCCTTTCCATTTCCATGCTCCCGTCCATGCTGAGTTTCCAGTCAGCCAGGAAAGGAAGCTCCTCATATCCCCATACCCGGAAGCTCCTCATATCCCCATACCCTTGTCATGCCCCTTTTTCGCGAGGACAAACGCTAGGTACCCATGATCCCCCACGTGTCAGCGTCCTCAGATTGTTTTTTCCACCACAGAGGTTGGATGCTAAACGCAGAGTCTATGTCGATCAAACAACTGCTGAGGCTTAGTCAAGGCCTATCCATGCCGAAATCCACATTTGAAAGCCGAGACGAGGGCGGCAGGGCAGCAAAAGAACGCTGAAAGGTGTGACATGTCAGAAAGGCGATGCAAAAGGGGGAGGGGGTGTTAGGGAGAATTCTCAGAAATGTGCTAATTCCCTCCTACCTTAAAGACCCCCAGTCCTTTTTGCTGGACTTTAGGACTTTTAATTTCTAACCTGGAGAGAGTGAGACCTTTTTCCCACTCTCTAATGTATTTTTCTGTGATATGGAGTCTGTTTCTCTTTTGACTTTGGAGTCTGACAAACTTCATAGGCATCATCTTTATGTTGTGACACACAGCACCTTAAGTGCAGTGGCACAGGGAAGTCTCTTAGATTTCCCAAAGGTTTAAATACCTTCTCTTGGTGAAACTACTGTTTCCAAGAGCAGTGCAGTGAAATTGACTTTACTTACGTGTTGTAACTTTCTAGACCCAGCACACCCTATCTTACAATAGGGTGCTGGAGGGGTTACTTAGTATCCCCTTTGTCTAGTTTCTCATGTAACATTGTTATGTTACTGTTTCTACAATAAATGGCTGGTGGCAGTCGTTTACTTTTTACTACCATTGTGTGTTTTTACAGCGGGCTAGGTTCGCAGCTGCAGTAAGGCACCCACGGGTGCCCATTTTGTCAAAATGCCCCAGTCTTTTTTTTTGGCATTTCTTGTTGGAAAGGTCCTTCTTGAGATTTACTCTGCGCACCAAACTAGGTTTGGTCCGTTTTGCCTCTGGGCAGGAAGTGAGGCAGGTGCCTGAAACTCCCTGTGCTTAATCCCCTTGGTTACAGGAATGCACCCAAAGGTGATTGGCCGGCTGCTGTGTGATTGACTGCTAGGCTGGAATGGATGGGAGAAACCTCCATAAAAGGTGAGGCTTTTTGGCTTGGAAGGCAGAGTCGACCACTGGACGAAGGAATTGAAGAAGAACTTGGAAGAGATGCTTGCTGCAACTCCTGGACCGTTGGTTTGCCCGGCAAAGCCCTGCTGCTGTGCTGAAGCTCCGAATTCGCCTCGCATTGCAAGGACGACTTCTCCCCTTGGGTTGGTGGGACCAATCTACCCCAAAGTGACTTGTCTGGACATCCTTTCAGAGCTGGCTGTACTTACATTGCTGCTGCTCCTGGAACCGAAGTGCCAGGGAGAGGAACACGAGATCAAGTGCATTGCTTTTAAGTCAGTCCCGAGCGCCAGGAAGATCCTCCGGATTTCCTGAAGCAGGACTGACCAAGCCTGAGCCACCTCAACAGAGTGCTGGACCCCAGATGTAAGGAAAGTCTGAAGTGGTATCCGAGAACCGCAGTGTTGCTATAGACGCAAGGATCTGACACCGCAAAGTGCTGCTGAATTGAAGTTTGCCCATCTTTGCCTGCCGACCTTCCCATTGCAGTGCAGGAGTCCCCAGACGTCCTCCCTCTTGTCCCCACGACTGAGGCCCAGGAACAACAAGATCTGCAGAGTTGTACAGGAACAGATGCCAGCTGGAACCATTTCTTCTAACCAAAGGTACTTAAGAGGACTTACCTCTTCTTGTGTAGCCTTGCTTGTTCTCAGTTGAGACTTGTCTTGGTTGCCATTGCAGAGTTGCTTGCAGCGTTGCCCCTCACAAGCCTCCCAGCTTGTGGCCCTTCAAGTGAACCTTATTTCTACAAACGTTTCTAGAAACATTGTGCAAGGCTTTTACTTACCTACAAAGAAGATCTTCAGCTCCCCTAGACTTTGTTCAACTAACATTGACTGTCCTGGCTCCCTGAGAGACTCTTCTTACCTCTGACTCTGTGATTTTGCCTTTCCCCCAGGAAAGGGTTAATTTACTTTGCATTGGAAGGTTTTAAAAAGTACTTACCAGTTTATGAATTACTTGTTAACCTTTGTTTTATTCCTCTTACCTAATCTTTTGGACCCCAAACTCAGTATTGCTCTAAATGTTCCAGTGATAAATCAATGTCCACACTGTCCTAGCTATTTAAGTCACCTGAGATTGTAGGACGTGTCTGTGTGCCATCCCCAATGGGTATCATCTGATTTAGAGAAATGGAGTGTGTTTTGAAGTGTATTATAATTGTTACATGTTTTGCTCCCTTCCGAATAAGCCTTATTGAACTGACTGTTAAATAACTTGATAATTATTTAATCAAGAAACCTTGAGTGTAAGTGTTTATTTGAAAAACTGTCACTGTGAAACTCTGTGTTACAACCCTACTGCTCACATTGACCCCTCTTGAGATAAGCCTGGCTGCTCAGCCACACTACCAACCTGTGTAGTACAGAATTATACCAAAGGTTGGGTTCCTATTGCCAGGAGGCTAAGGTTGCTGTAGTCTTCCAAGGGATGTTGCACCCAATCTTGCCTAACAGGGTGGGATAACATTGCTCATATTTTCTGTAAAATTAGGGAATGCCTTTAACCCCCATTGTACATTTACACATACTATTTAGCTCACTCGTTTCCAGCCATTCCAATGGAGAAAACTCTGCTTAAATCTTGCCCATGCTCTAATACAAAGTTCCCTTTGAAGGACACACACCGTGTGTGTAACAGCTGCCTCCCAAGGGACCACAATGACTCAGTGTAAGGTATGTAGTCTCTTTAAACCTACTCCGTTAAAGGGGCATTGACCCAATAGGTGGACAGCTTGTGCTATGCAGGTAGAAAAGAAATTGTGTGAGTTGGCTGTTATCATGGATGACCTTGAGACGGAGGATACAGACTGTTGTTAGCAAAGCTGAGTACCTAGAAATTGAGGAAGCATCCAAAGTTTCCTCGCATCCGGCCCCCAACTCCATAGGGTCGATGTCAGGTCATGCTGTGGAGACGACTTCAGCCATCCATAAGGCTGCACAAGACCCAAAAGCCATAAGACCGGACAAACCCAAACACACGCATTTGTCCGACATCCCTTCTGTGACACAGAAGACAAAGACGGCGGAAGCCGGAGAGACACCTAAAGTAAGGCTGTAGAGCGGGCACACCGGGGACACAAACATAAGGTCGCAGAGATTTCAACTGATTCATTAAAACCAAGACCGAAAACTGCCAAAGACAACATTCTGAAGTCTACAGGAGGGAAACTAACTCAGAAAGATATTGAGCCCAAGAAAACACAGACGACGGACACCACACAGACTATAGTTAAGAAAACACTTGCAGCTGTTGAAGGGAAGGGTACCTGATCCTCTGGCATGCAGGAAAAGAGTACAACCAGGGTAATAGACTTGGAAGAGGGAGTAGGAACACACACAGGACAAACCTGAGTAAGCAGCTCATTTAGTTGAGGACAGATTCTCTACTCTCATGGGGAACATGGAATCCTTTGTGGATTTCTGTTACAGACTACCCACAAAATGGAAGGGGGAACCCCTTTTTGATAAAACTACCAAGTAGGCTAAAATACTACCTCATCCTGCTCAAGAGGAACAAGATGAGGAACACATAGTAGAGGAGGAGGAAACACACTATGAGGAGATTATTAAAGAGGAGGATGAGAACACAGAAATTGACCCAGATGACTATACCATGCCACCCCCATAAATAACTGAACCTCCTACATCATCCTCTCCAATAGAGGGTCAAGTAGTATACGCCAATTTATTTTTTATTTTGTTGTGACTTTTTATTGTATTGTGTCCATTCTATAACCCGTTTCCAGCATGTTGCACTTTATACATGTGGATTTATTATGCGATTTTTCACTTATTATATTGATGTTTTTATCTATTGTGCTCAATAAATTACACACAGCAGATGGTGTTTTTCTGCATGTGATCTTTGAATTTTAACAGATAGCTACTTTGTGTAGCATCACTTGGGAATATTTTGAAAGTACTTTTGTATTTTTTGCCTTCATACACTCAGTCTGTTTTTCATTTGTCTTTTTCCCTGGAATGTAGGCTTAAGGGGACCTTCTACTTATTTTTTACTTAATAGAGAGAGCAGCAAAAAGATTTAACATATACAGATTGAGGAACCACAAGAAGAGACTGATTTCTCTGAGGATGTCCTCAAGGAAAGAAAGTCTGCCTCACAGGCTGTTCCTTTAAAAAAGTGTAGTCAAGATAATTACCCCATCTTTCGCTAATCCGGTTCAGACAAAACTCAACCCCAGGATTGAAAGGTAGTACAGATTGGCACCTACTGACCCACTATATATTAGGGGCCAGCACAATGTTGATTCCTTAGTAGCAGCTAGGAAAAGAAGGAAAAGGGAGGGTGGGGGGCACCGATCTCTTCATGCAAATTCCCCCCCAGATAAGGAAAGCAAAAAGACTTACGCTTTTGGAAGGAGGATAGCAACTTCGGCCTCTCATGAGATGATAATTGCTAACGCAAGAGCTCTTGTGGCAAGTTATGATGGAATCAATGGGTCGAAATGGAACAATTTACAGATCAGGTAGCTGAACCAACTAGATCAGCAATGTCAAAATTAATAAGAGCGGGGAAAAATACATCCAACGCAGTGATTAAAAATTCTTTGGCTTCTGCAGAGTTTTTACAGGGACAACACTCATAGAAAGGTAGGCTAGTCTTAGAGGATCTGGCTTTAAACCTGAGATACAGGCCAACCTCCAGGACAAACTAGTCGAGGAAGATTGCCTGTTCGGGGCAGCAGTGGACGAAGCTTTAGAAAAAGCTAGAAAAGAATATGATGCCATTAAAAGTTGAAACCATATATTAGGGAGATCCTTCCCACAGAGAGGATATTTCAGAGGTAGGCGGCCCTTTCAGAGCCAATCCTACACAACACTTAGCCAACAACATTCACATCATCCCTACCTTTCAAAGCAGCCGCAGTCAAGGAACGAGTGGTTTCCGACCCATGCGCCATCCACGTAGAGGAAGAGCACACGGCAGAGGACAGGCCCTAGAGGCACAGCCCCTGCCAGCAAATTAGCATTAGCAGACCCCTCGCATACAATCCTGGTTAGGAGGTTGCATAAAACAAACGCCCACATATGGGAGGGGATAGCATCAGACAAATGGCTTTTAAGTGCAATAAGGAAAGGGTACTGTATTGAGTGTTTTGGGCCCAGAATAAATATAGTATTTTTATAAATTTCTGTCTAAATCTAATTATGATGTGCTTCAATGTGTGGACTCATTGTGGACTTCTGACCCAACTCACACTCTTCAGAGAATAGCCTTGACTGCGCTCCATTGCTACCTTGATTGGGTTTTAGCTAACCTCTCCGAGTTACCATGTTCACTATAACTAGGGTGGCCTCCTACAATCTGTCCACCAGGCCAGATTCCAGAAATACATCTTAACAAGTTGGTGCACAGCGGTGGGATAAGGCCTTGGAGCCCTCATTGTTGTTCACAGGTATAGTATTATAATTATATTTACACAGAACACTGTGATTTGAAGTTAGTGATTATAACAGCTGCCTACACCTTTTAAATATAGAAACATTTACCATGTCTACTCTTGGAAGTCTCAAATTATGAGTGAATGATTCCTTGACAGAGCTCCCAGGTTTGGCAAATGGTCAAAGGGCAGGATCATTTGAAGGTGTTGGCAACAACGTTTATCTTTGTAGCTTTCCCCCATTGACTTCATTGGACCTGCTGCACACCTACCATAGATTTAGGCTGAAACTTGGTGTGAGCCAGGAATTTCTAGCCACACTCCCCTGCACAACTCAAATTGTTTGGGTTGCACTGGATAGTTCTTCAGACTCCCAGTGGAGGGATGACTTCCACCTTGTGCGAAGTGCTACCGGGGAACACATTGGGCCCCCTTTTCTTTTTCTCCAAGTTATGTTTTTGATGTGCACTTTTTTTTAACGCTTCAGTGCTGTCCACCAATATTTTTATTATGATAATGCCTTTTTTTAGTAGAGTATACACAACCCAGCCTTGCCTGGTTGTTTAAGCTTTCTTCTTTGTGCCATCTTTCATTTTAGCCATCTCCCTTGTCTCTCAGTACAAAAAAAGACCTCATTTGATCATGCACTTTTGCAGCGTTCCTGAAAGGAAACCCTGGTCTATGATGATTTCTGAACCTGAATTGGTTGGAAATAGGGATTGACACTGCCTGGTCCCAATCCACATTCCAGTCAGATAAATGTCATGTTGCCAGGCCGATGTGTGGTTGCTTGCTGTCCACTATTTGAATGGTGAATGTCCTTACTATTGGAGTGCTGGGGTAACGCATAACCTCTATTTAGTTTTTAGTGGGCTACCAGAGTCATGTTTCCCTATGAAGGACCATTTCAATGATACTGAAGAACAGCTGATGCTGATGTGACCATCATTCGCACAGTCAACCACTGCATTGCAAAGCTCTACCTTATCCACTGGGAAGACCTGCGAGAAGTACATCTCTCCTTTGGACTGGTGTGACCAATCAATCTGAAATCTTGCTTGTTCTTCTTGTTCTCAGAAGAGACGTGGTGCATCATTCTGCCTGCATCTTCCTGGAAATGGACGGTCTTGTTGCATGGAAGCCATCTAGCCTTTGGACTGGAAATTTGATGGGTATCTACGCTGCACTGCTAGTAGCTCTTTGCCTTGCTGCTGACATTCACTGCAGAAAAGGGCCTGCCTTTGGCTGAAGTCTGACCGCTGAGCTGCCTTGTGACAGTTGGCTCTGTCTGGTGTTCAAAACGGCTGTTTCTTTTGTTGCTGCTCCTGAGGGGTGCTCCTGCCTTGTAGGATAAAACTTCATGAGGTTTTCTCCCCCTCCAAGTGTGCCTGCTGGTGTCTGACCCGACGGTCAGTAGGATGCTCAAACCCACAACCAGGAGCCCCCTGCTGCAGAATCCACTGGCGAGCCCAGTTATTGCCAAACCACCTCTGTCTTGTAGGCATTTGAGGTTTGATGTTTGGAGTTCAATGGGCTAGATTGATTATACATCTTTAAGATCCCCTGTCTATATTGAAAAGCATTAGGATGTAAAGCAGTCCTGCAGTTAGTCTCACTTTGCCCAAGGTGGTGGTGACTGGGCTTTGGTGTCTTGTTTGGGTTCCTCGTAGTCTGCCTTTTTCTTTACAGAAAATGCGACTTTTGGAAACCTATGTTACAATCCAAATTGTGCTCTGACACTGCAGACTTTTACTTTCAAGCTGTCTTTAGAGTTGAGTTCTATAATCTAACCAGTTTGCCATAGGTTTGTGCTTTAACTGCCCTATCTACACCTGTGCAACCAGGGTTACTTACCTGTAGAACATTTGGAAACTGGATAGAATAGGGCAGGGTTTCTTAAGTGATTTTTGAAGTGGTGTGGTTGACTTATGAAGTTACAAGACCTGTAACCTGTAAGAGAGCTTCTTTTTCCCACTTTCGGTACTGTAACACTGCATATGCGTATTTAACTGTCTGAAAATTAAACAGGTGTGTAATCCATGTTGGGTTACCAAACTATACTGAAATACGTGTATATTTTGATTTGCTTAGTTTGTAGCCTTGTTTACTTTCATTCATACCTGCTCTTAATATTATATTTTATATACACCTGTGTAGAAATTCTAATATTTATCACTCTGTGGTGTTAACTCTACCTGCCATCAAACCTGTGATGCCCTAGGTCTAAGCCTTACTGCCCAGTCTTGTTACCAAGTGGGAACTTGGTAAAACCAAATATAAAAAGCCCTAATTGGAAAAGATGCTCCTTTGCACAGACCTCTGAAGACCACTAGGTTGACCCCTTAAAGAATATCCCACAGTTTACATATCCCTTCAAATTGCTGAACGACTGCTTGCACTCATTACCTGTCAGTGTGTCAGTGTCCCAAAAAATATCCAAGGCAGGTTCTTGCTTGGGGCAGATTTTGAAGCAGGAGAGCGCAGTCTTTATCTTACCACTCTCTTAGTGGAAAAGGAGGTGAAACTCTTCTCGTATGGGTCAGCTTCCCAAAGGGCAATATCTAGGTCTAGTAAGCTATCCAGATCGAAGGGGAAGAATAACACTGGGCATTCTTTCATACCTACTGTGCCAGAACCTGTGCCTCGTCCTGCTCCTACAGGAGAGGGAAATTGGGCTTCTACAGGCTCAAGGTCTCCTGTGTTGGAGGCCGCTCTGGCTCATTAGGATCCTCTACTTTGGGGCATGTTTAAAAGCACATTGTAGGTTTGGGGGAAGTAATACCCCCTGAGGATCTTTTGGAACAGACCACTTCTATTAGAAAAATACAATTTTCAATGGGATGCTGTAAGTCCTGTGGCCTGCAAAGATCGAATCTCTTTAACCATGTGACATATCCCAAAAGGGATTTTTTATCCCTGTTTAAAGTCTGGGAGGTAATTGTGTTATGGCAGAATTACATTCATTTTTGGGGTTCTTTTACCTTACTGCATGCGTCTCCTAAAGGTTTCGCTTGTTTCCATGGTTTTGCAACTTTTTTGTTGGACTTCTACTGATGTTCCCCCATCACTGCAACCCTTTTTCTGATGGGCTGCTCTTAGTAGCCCATTTGATCCGCTGGGTATGGGGGCTTTTTAAGGATGACATTCTGTGATTATGTTGGTGACAGCTGTAATTTAGTTTTGGCTACACAAGTGTTAGATCCATTTTTAACTGCATTACTTGTCCAATGCAACTATATGGAAACTGTTGGAATACGGTACTAATGCATTTTTTAATCCGCAGCCTGGCCCTTTTGTTTTGTGGCCTTTCTTTGTCTGCATGGACAAGGAGGCATGACAGAAATGGCTAAGCCGACAAAGACACCCTAGGACCCTAGACACCCTAGGAATAAATGTAGACCAGCCAATGCAGATAGCAAGCTGTGAGTGGGTGATTGTGTGTTTGGCATTTTTTCTGGTCAGCACTGATTGGCTAGCTCGCCAAACCTTTGTGTGCTGCCTCCAGGTGGTGCTGGGTCCCGCCAATTACTGCATTCGCTTCAGCTCCTGCTGCTTTGTTCTTCTCCTTGAGGGTCATCTTGCCAGGTGACTTCCACATTGAGTTTGTTGCTTCTTGGTCCTGGCTGGCTTGTGGGACAAGTCACATTGACTGGTGGCCCCAATTTATGCTAGCCATGTCTAAACCCAAACTTAAATGTACACCCACACATTCTGGGCCTGTTTTGCAGCAGCCTGTACCTTGAGTATCTCTCCCTGGGTCCTTAATTGCCCATCTCGTAGTTGGCCGTGTTCTCAAGGGTCCCATTGGTCCAGGAACAGTGGGATTTGCTGCCCCCATTTCTTCTGTTCCTTGCCAGTGGGAAAAGTGGGTCTTGGGGTCCCTATGCAACCAGCTCTCTCTGACCTGCTGTTTTCTGACCTTGGGATTTAACTTGTCTTACTTCATGCTCTCCGTTTGGCTGGTTGCCCCTACTTCTGCACCTCTAGGTAAGTGCACACACTTACCTAAACTGTTCCTATAACTGGCAGGCCCATTGGGTGTGTTCCTTTTGATTCCTATGAGACAAGCTTTTGAAAAGTCAGAAAGCGATGTCAAAAGGTACTTGGAGTTAGATATTTTTTTGCAGTGCCCCTTATGGGCTGAGTTTGCGACAATTGATAGAATGCAGAAGGTGATAATGACTGTATGTACATCCTTTGTATAATCACTGTAATTCCCTAATTTACATTACAAATAATGTTTTTGTAGCAAATTGTGGTGATGCGTTTTCTACTAGTTTATTTGGGTGAACTGAGACCTCAGTAGCCGCGTACTGTTACATTATTGTTTGTTGCCCTTCTGGAGCCTGATTCCTGAATGTTATGTACTCTTCAGTACAACACTGTCATGGTTTCTTCACTATATCAGACTTGTGGGTGAATGTGAATAAATGTGAACACATTGTTGTTTTTGTTAGTATATTTTTTCTAAAGTACTTATTTTATAGTGTTGTTTGACCTTCATGCAATACTAAATAAATGTATGTATGTATGTACTGTAATAGTTTATTGAGAGGCCACTCTCAACGCAGGGAGTTCCTTCCCTCCCCAAGCAAGGTGACACACATGTGAGCCCAGCGGAGTGGCAGCGAGAGTGAGGAGACAGCAGCGGAACACCCGCATCAAGGAGACATGGCAGCTGCTTCAGGGCAAGTGCTGAACGTCCCCCTGAGGAGCTTAGTTCCCTCCTTATTTGAACGCTAAAGGCAGGCAGCATATCGGAGCACTCAGCGGCCACGGAGGGCACAGCGTACCAGCAGGTAGCGGCTCAGCAGGAGTACAGTAAAGCTGGAAGGGCTTTGTTACATTACGCCTGCTGTGACACTGCGTGTATAGCAGAGGAGAAAAGAGTCGGCAAAGGAAACTTGTGAACCAGTGCTGAGCGCAGGCAACAAGAGGCTGGCCCCTGCTGCATGTGAGTGGCAGTCACCGAGTCAGTAAGCTGCCAGTGAATGGACAGATCCGTATTGTATGAAGCCTGCAGTGATCAGAGGAGAGGAAGGTAAGCTGCAAGAGGCTTAAAGTGACAAAGGGGATGGGCACATGAACTCGGGCTTAGCGGTGAAAACACAAGAGCAGCCCTGGCAGCACCAAGCCTGCAGTGCATGGGCAGGGAAAGGAAGGGTAGGCTGAAGCTTCATGCTACGAGTGGAGACACCCGAGGAACCCGAAACATGTTGCGAAACGGAACCTGTACCTCCACTACGCCTGAACTGAGGTAATTGCGACAAGTGCCACAATAACCCTGTTGGGGGCAAATAATCGAGGAAAGTACCGGTAGGCCCGAGCTGAGCGTGAATTGTGAACTGTGGCCTTGCAGCACCGAATTTAAGCGCATGACCCCTATCAAAATAAGCCTGCAGCCCTGATAAGGCGGAAAGACGCTGCCTGAGCATTAAAGCTGTAAGGGGGTGAACACACATACCCGGGCCGGGCAGGGGACTAAATGGTCACTCCAGTACTAGCCCTGAGGCAGCCAGGGCAGGCAGGCGGCCATGGGATCACTGACGGAGATCCCCCAAGGGGATCCAGGCCTAGCGGTGAAAAGTGAAAAGTGAAACGTGGCCCCAGTGAAAATAGGCTTGGAGCAGCCACAGGGCCACATTAAGCTGCTTGCGGAGGGTGGCTATTGCAAAATTGCAAAAAAAATACCACTTTTAACGCAGACACCGGCATACTGGACTGGGATCAGTGGGTGTAGCCCTGCGGTCAGACACACAAGGGGCATAGCTCAGGTGTGTAAAGTGCAGAGTGTGAAGAAGTCACAGGAACCTGGAGGCCCGTATTTGCTCCTGCGAGGAATTATAAAGGACGAGACCGCCCAAAGGGATAGCAGCACTACGACCTCATGGTGCATTGTGTAAGCATGTAGGCGAAGTGCCCTAAACAACATAGGATTAAAGACCTACACGGAAGCGTTATTCACCCAGGACAAATGCGGGGCTAACCAGACAAGAGGCGGTTTGCCTGAATGCCTCCCAAGGCGGCCAAAGCAAACCAAACAACGCCAGACGGTTTTGCTAGAACCAATCAGCAAGCATCCAGAGGAAGCATGGAACCGGTGCTGGAGAAAGAAGGGGGCACCATGGAGCTGCACAACCAAGTCATGCTGGGGATGGTGGACTTAAAGACCTCACTGGAGTCACAGATAGAAGCAGTGCAACTAGATGTTGGGTTTCTGCGCCAGGATGTGAGAGGCTTAGCAGTGTGCACCACTATGCTAGAGGCACAAGTGAAAGAGAATTCAGGTACGCTCCGGAACGGTGATTGAAGCCTTATTTAACTTCAAACTATACTGTTCTCTCTCTCCCTCTCCCTCCATATCTCTCTCTCTCTCTCTCTCCCTCCCTCTCCCTTTCATTCTCATTCCCTCCCTCCCTTCCTCTCTGTCTTACTCAAGATCACTGCCTCTGGCCACTCCCTTCGTCTCCACTTAATTACCCCCGTTATGACATTGTGAGGTTTATTCACTGCGCCAGCTCTCTTCCACACCTCCGGCATGTGTGGATCTGTGAATTCATCCATCTGTCCATCCGTCCATATATATCTGTTTACCTCGTTACCAGTCCTCCCTTCTCTCGCATTTTCTATTGTCACAATGTTCATATCTCCCCCCTCAGTCTTTCCACCCATCTCTGTCTCTCTCTCCCGCCCTCCTTCCACCTCTTGGAGACACCCTCACACCACACCCCAATCCTCTTTCGGCATCCATTAGACCTTGAAGTGTTGGGATGGCGTGGGCTGATACTGGATGATGCTGAAATGCCGACTCCCTCACCAGCCCCCATTGGGGCTTGGCTTCTTCCGGATTTCCTAAATTTTCTTCACACCATGGGGACTGTCACAATGATATCCTCAGCCGGGGTCAAAGTTACAAACAAGGTGGGAGCACGTACAAGCCCCGATCTGCTTGAGTAGCAAGGGGACATTGAACATGTGCAGAAATATGAATGCTATTCAGCTGCGGATGTACATGTTCTGCAGCAAAAGGTCAGCCTCTTGGAGAATAGAGTGGAGGAAGCAGGAGGAAGTGCCTGGAGAAAGAACATTCGCATCATAGGTCTGCCTGAAGGAGAAGGCTCAGACCAGACAACATATATAAAGAATATGTTACTCCAGGAAATCTGGCCTGGGAACCTCACACAGGGCTTTACAATCGAGAGGGTGCACAGAACACTAGTCCGGCGCCACCCGCCAGGAGTGCCTCCAAGACCGATCATTGCTAAAGTCCTGAATTATAAAGAAACAGAGAAGATATTTGCTAAACCTGGCAAGGCGGAGAACTGAAGAGAGCCTCGGCAGACCTGGAGGTCTACTCTGATTATACATTCCAAGTACAGAAGAACAGGGCACAATTTTCATTGGCTAAATCCAGGCTATGTACAGCCGGACTGAGATATATGCTGAACTACCCAGCACGGCACAGCTTAAAATCATACATAAAAACAAGACCTGGTTCTTCGACCTCCCGAAAGAATTGCAGGCTTGGATGGGCAGAGAGAAGATAGGACCCTACGGAGATGGTGCAAAGGGCAATCAGAGAACACACGAGGGAAGTTCCACTCGACCTGAGGCCAGGAATAACTAATGTACCTTGAACTGCAGGCACTACGCAGCTGGGCGCACTGCTGGAACAATTATTAGGCAAACATTCCGTTATGGAGAGCCTTGGGAAGAGGATAGGCCACTCTGAGAGACAGATTATAGAGGCTTGATTGTTTTCTTACATGTGGTGGGGCTTAGTACTGGTCAACGCTGTATACTAAAAAAGAGGCGGCCGTGCCTACAGCTCTGACCGCCACACCCCACAAGTTCTTTTTTTCAGGGGCACTTGTTTTTTTGCTCACCCGCTGTGCACTGGCCGCAGGCAGGACCGCTTGGGGCGGATGCGAGAAGCAGACAAGCCTGAGCAAGGAGAACAAGGCTGGGCAGTTTTTTAGTTGGGGAAGTTCAGGAGGAGGGGGGTTTGCTTGCTGATATGTTGGAAGAAAATCATAGCACAATGTTTGGGGTTCGAGCGCCAATAGTGGGGAAGGAGCAGCTGGGTGGGGTACCAGGAGTGGTTGAGCGATTAGAAGGAGATGGATGAAAATGGCTGGCCGGGACTGTAAATGTTCTCACCTGGAATGTGAGGGGGTTGAACACTTATGTGAAAAGAAATAGAGTGTACTCGTACCTCCAGAGATGTAAGGTGGATATTGCCATTTTACAAGAAACACACCTCACGGCTGAAAAACAGGTATTATTAGCGGGTAAATGGAGGGGGCAACTATTTGGATCCCCGTACTCTGCCTATGCTCTAGGGGTCCTGATATGGATAGCGCCCACGGTACCCATTAAGGTTACCAACATCAAAGCTGATAATGAGGGCAGAATGGTGCTGGTGCAAGGCCTCCTTGAACAGATCTGATGTTAAATATACGAAAGTAGCGCTGCCCACTAAGACATTACATACTCTCCTTGATTCTTTTGCTTTATTGGATGCCTGGAGAGTTCTTCACCCAGGCACTAGACACTAGTCATTTTTTTCAGCACCACATGCAGTATATACAAGGATTATTATGTTTTCGTAGGGAATGAATTGGCCCATCAGATTATGCATGCCCAGTATAAGGGTAGAGTCTTTTTTTTTCACACATGTTTTATTGGTTTTAAATGAACATACATATATTAACATTAACCGTTTCGACATCCCCCCCCCCATCTCCCTTATCCCTCCCACCTCCCCCTCGGGTGGTGGACTCTGGTTCTTCATGCAGGGGTGTAGATAGGTTTACAGGATGTCTAGAATTCTGATGTTGTGTGGGCACCAACCGGAGCATGTAGTCACTTTTTAGATAGGACAGGATGTTGCGCCAGTCTTTCCGAAAGACCTCTGGCATTCCTTGTAGTTTGTAGGTCATCTCCAAACTTTTTGGAGCCAGTAGTATATTGTGGGCAGGTTTTTTTGTTTCCATTGTTTGGCGATCGTCAGCCATGCCTCTGTAACCAGAGTCATCACTCCCCTCTGCTGTGTTTTTGTGTAAGACCTTGGGTCCCACATTCCCGCTATCCAGACCTTATCCTGCAGTTCGTCTGTACTTTGTGTCATTTTGCCTGCTTGGGATTTCACGTCCCCCAGAATTGCTGAAGGATTGGGCAGCTCACCAAATGTGTTTACAGTCTCTTTTTGTGGGGCATCCTCGCCAGCATCTGTCGTTAGTGGATGGGTACATTGCGTGGAGTCTCTCAGGGGTGTAGTGCCATTGCACTATGACTTTCTGCCACATTTCTCTCATCTGTATGGAGCGTGTTAGTTTGGGGATTTTGTTCCATACATATTCCTATTCTTTCCTTGCTATGGGCTTGCCCAATGTCTTTTCCCATCGCTTCATATTGTTCCACTGAATTTCTTCCCCTTGGTCATTCAAAAATGTGTATAGATTGGAGACTATCTTTTTGGAGCCTGTCTCTGTTGTCATATAGACTGCGAACGGGATCAATTGTCTAGTGGCCGCTTCTTTGTTTGGTGGGGAGGTAATCCAGTGTATTTGAATTCCTATGTGGGCGTTACCCCCACAGATTGTTTAGATTCTTGATATGTCATGATAGACTGGCCCCTTTACATATCTCTCATGATGCTGCATCCTGCTTGTGTCCAGCTAGTATATGAGTTCAGATCCATCCCCGGCTGGAAGTTGGGGTTTCCGAACATCGGGGTGTACGGTAATGGAATTGTCGTTAGGGCACCTCTTTTGACCGCTGTGTCCCAGGCTTCGATCCCTGTTCTCATGGCATTGCTTATTTTGGTATTCGGATGTCTATAGCGTTTATTTAGCCATAGAAGATTGGAGAGAGGGGATCCCGCCGCAACCCTATCTTGTTTTGCCCAGATGTGTTGGGGAAATTGTGCTACCCATTCTTTTATAAATCCCAGTTGTATTGCTTCGTACTATCTTTGAAAGTGGGGGAGCGTTAGCCCCCTTGGTATTTATGTGCTGTTAAGGTTGACATAGCTAATCTAGGAGTTTGGTGTTTACATATGAAGGTGGCCACCATTTTAGTCAGTGACCTGAAGAAGGATCTCTGGATCTTTACTGGGAGCGTTTGGAAGTAATAAAGTAGTTTTGGTAGAACCAACATTTTTATGACCGTCAGCCTTCCACACCAGGAGATGTTCAGAGGATTCCATTTCTCTAGGTCTGTTTTTAGTTTCGCCAGAAGGTTTGGATTGTTGGTGTTGTAGAACTGTCCAATTGAGGGCGTTTGTTTAATCCCTAGGTACGTGATACCTTCTGAGGCGTTGTTCAATTGGGTAGCTCGGGCCAGTTTGTCTACTATTGCTGGGTCCTCGGTTAGGTTCAGGATTTTTGTTTTTGTTTGTTTATTTTCAGGCCAGAGAGGGATCCAAATTGGTCTAGCTCTTTTAGAAGCACAGGGAGTGAGAGTTCTGGGCTCGTCAAAGCTATCAGGATATTGTCGGCGAAGGCCATGGTTTTATGTTCGTCACCTCCTATCATTATGCCCTTCACCTGGTGTGCATCTCGAATCCATATCAGTCGGGGTGACAGTGGTCATATGTGCTCCAGATAAGATTTTGAGGTGGGAGTATTTTATGCATGATATTTCAAAGTCATTGGAGAATAAATGCAATTTCAAGACAGTAAAAATTAGTTTTCACCTCTGCAAGAGAGTAAAACTTATACAACACATACACCCAATGCATACGTAAAATCAGACCTGTAGACCAAAAGTGCTGTAGATCAAAGATGTCTGGCTTGTGCAGAGCCCTTCACTCCACATGCAAACGGCACATCCCGTCTGAGCACATAGTAACAGCACATCACTCCACTTGATAATGGCATATATCCTCCCTGAACATACTAGCTACGCATCTCCTCTTGTCACATACTAACGAGTACGACACGTACTCTGTGCACATGTTAAAGGCACATCTCCTTTCAGCATTTTCAGAGATGTGCTGTTAGCATTTGAAGAGCAAATTTGTTTTATTTGCATGTGTAAATTGCACCTTTACACCGTGCGCTGCATGCTAACAGAACATCTCTATTCATATGCTAATGGCAGACATTGTGCCTCATTACACGGTAGGCGGTAAACCATGGTGCTATTAGCACCATGGTTGCCGCCGGTACCATACCGGTACCACCATGGAGAAAAGGGGAATTACCACCCCATCCCAAGGTTGGTGGGGCGGTAATTCCCCCTTTCTCCATGGCCCTTCCCCATTCCCATTTTTGCCCCATAGGGCTCAATGGGAATGGGGAAGGAGCTAATTACGGTACCGCAAATTGCAGTACCGTAATTAGCAACAAGGTCCCTTTGCGGGTCCCAACTTTAGCGGCTGGTCTAAACGGCTGGTCTTTAAAGGTCGGGTCCCGCAAAGGGACCTCGTAGTAAGGCGGTAAGGGTTTACCGGTACCGGTCCCCTTACCGGTAAACCCTTACCGCCTACCGTGTAATGAGGCCCATTGTTTTCACGTATTGATAGAACATGTTCTGTTTAGCAAGCCTGATATTTGCACATGTTGACAGGACATATCTCTACCCATAGTAACCTAAAATCTCTTCTTTGCGCATGCTATTGGCACATCTCTTCTCGTCTGCTAATGGTGCATCTTCTCTGCGCACATGCTAGTGGGCCAGCTCTCTGTACATGCATGCTAACTGGGCGCATGTGCACAGAGGATATGTGCATGCTAACGACACGCCTTCTCTACGCACATGCTAATGGGACATACCCTCTCTGCACATGCTAACTGCACATCTCATCCCTGCACGTACTAACTGCACATTCTGTGCAGTGACGGGATGTGCAGTTAGCACGTGCAAACTCCACATCCTTTCTCTGCACATGCTAACGGCACATCTCGGCTCTGCGTGCTAATTGCACTTCTGTTCCATGCAACATGCAAATCACACTTATCAAATAGTGGTCATGTCAAGCGGAACTAAACTCAAATTAATATATTACTATTCAACAAACTTCAATGGAACAGTGAAAAGAAAGGTTCAATCAAATAAAAACCATCAAAACATATTCATAAAATTCTCACATTTTATTTTTGTTAACAAATAGATAAAAAAACATAATAAATCTATAGTGGCCCATAATGAATGTTGGGTCTTTACAATATAAATAAAGTGCATGCAGATTAACGTGCTAATATCGCCCTTGTTTATACCCACCTAAGAGGTCTACGTCGCCAGTTCGCAGTTGGGAAATTCACTCAATCAAGTATTGCATTGTCTCAGATGGAAAAATACACAATTCATTAAAATGGGGTGTCATTCGTCAACTACTCTGGCCTAGGGACCACAAGAACGGTTTTCAAATCTCGAAGGTCAACCTTGCAATACTTTTCACATAACATTGGTAGTTTCGACAGAGTAATGTTTCCAACTGAACTCCAGTTGATGCCCGTCTTCTTCAGGACCGCGCACTCCCTTGTGTTGAGCGCCACGTGATATGAATTGGTTAAAGTACAAATAATTCTAAAACCAGTATTTAACACTCAAAAAGTAAATGAGTATTATCGACCCTAAAAGAGAAATAAAGAAAGAAAAAGGAAAAACCAACAGGCAATACAAAATGGACTGAGTGAACCTATACTAAGATCATGTTTCAAAAACAAAGTTCAAAAGAGCATTAATGTAAATTGGGAGAATTGTAAATACCATTTTTTCAACCGAAAAAAAAGCTGGGACCAACATCATATGTTTGCTTATAATGACGTATCGACCATGCAGCAAACAGACCTCAATTAGTAAATCTGTAGAGACACAATACAAGGACATCTTACTTGAACTGGGAAAAAAGAAAAAGATTCCCTAATTCACAATTGCGAAATAAACCGACTACTTTTTCTCTGAAAATTGGACACCAGCCCATCCTAACCATAGATTGTGGTATCAAACTCTCCTGTCTAAAGGTGCTTGCATAAATAGCCTTTAATAGATCCAGACAGGAATAGCTCCAATGATTGGATCATAGAAACATAGAGGTCTCAATGTTCCAAGTGAGCCCCGACAGGTGCTGTCGTACTGCTCTGTATTCAAAACGCTGTACATCATTAAACAGGAAAAAAGAAAAAAAAGAAAGGAGAAAAAATATATATAAATAGAAAAGTGTATATATATAAAAAGAATGAAACACCATCCTTCACATATTTCTAGCTAAGCGCCAATGCCAAGAGTCACCTGAAGCGTGTGTAGCAAGGACGCTGTCTTATTCATGCTTAGTACCGAATTGCCGCAGCTGAGCTACAAACATTTGCTGTGGTGGCTATATAACTATATTGCCTGCGTGTCTAGAATAGTCTACTGCAACACACCTTATCATAGGTGCGGACTGTAAAATAACATTGGTCTTTCTGGGCAACCGCTTACAGAACGTGACTTTGTTGTATCGAGGTGGTTGTATTGTCAATAAACTGACTGCCCCCCTCTGTGTATACGCTAGAGAGTCCTTGCCATCCTACTACGAGCTTAAAGCGGCAGCGTCGGCTAACGCGTATGTGTCCTGCATTCTATGGGCCCCGGGGCGTGGTGTGTTGTTAAATGCTACTCGACTAAAGATCGCCTAACTGATCTAATTGGGCGAAGCGCGGCAACAAAAACATAGATCACAAAACAGGTCTGGAAACCTGAAAGGCACTTAGCATCCATCTATAAAGATGTTTAAGAAACGGAGCCTCCGTTTGAGCTCACGTCTGTGTAGCCTACAGCCACATCCGGTCATGGCCGTACGCTTTGCCGCAGTCAGATTTTATTCAAATGAGGCATGGCACATAACGTGTGCATCCATCAATAGACTAGACAGTAATGGTTGATTGTATGGATAATGCTTTAGAGTATTAATAGATTCATCCATGGGGCTTAGCCATTCATCATAAATTGTCAAAATGCACAATTAGGTTATGTTTACCAATGCTATTTTATCGCGTCCGCTTACACATGATGCCGAAAAGGCGAAAAACTGTGCAAATGAATGCAAATGCAGCCGTGCCAAAATAGATCACGCTGAAAATCTAGAACGAAACACAAAAACACTCGAAATGCAGCAGAATTGTCTACAGCCCCGAGTATTCAGGATGATACTATCCAGCTCATAGCAGTCCCACTTCAAGAAATAAGAAATAAATGACAGAAACACACCCAAAATTTCAACAAAGTCGGGATCTCCCTGTATATTCTAAGCCAGGCCAATGGCATTTCAAAATCCATTGGCCTGGCTTATCCAACTACACAGAATGAAAACTATGCCAATGAATACGAAGATGATCATGCCAGGATGCTCTTAATCAACCTGTTCTAAAAGTCTACAGTAAGGCACAGGGACATTTTTAAGGGCCCAGTATCCACTCTTCTTGGAGGTTTAAGCCAACCAAATAGCGCTGTCTATTGTAAATCCACCATTGTTCATGAATGGAAAGCCTTTTTGGCAGTGGAATGCATGTCCACACCTTTCACAAGTTTTAGTGCCCACCACCTGAGTTCCTCGAAACTGTGATCATTTTCAACAAAGGGAGAAACCAAGGGGAATAAAGATTTTTTGTTCTAAACTTAGACCTGTGTTCGGTAATTCTAAGTTTTACTGATCTGGATGTTTTACCTACATATGTCTTATTGCAGGGATAGGTAACAGCATGTATCACATTCTTAGAATTGCATGTAGTAGGGTCTTTTAAGAGTCCAAAGCTTCTTATTAATGACGACTGTGCTGCATGCCGAGGTGGAGTCACATTGGCAACAGTAACCACATGGAAAGTGGCCACAGATCCTATTCATGCCCCAGCGTTCATAGATGGTCTTGGGGCCTTGTTTAACTTGTCTGCTTGGGATAACCAGGTCCTAAGGTTCTTACACTTTTTAAAGGCATACATGGGGGGTCCAAATTAGAATTGTTTAACTGTAACAGAGGCCAATGTTTGCTGATAGCCTTTTTAATAGCTGGATGGTAAGTGCTAAAAGTCATGGCACACACTAAACGTGAATTTGCCACATTTTCACGAGAGTTCTTAGACAACATAATGTCTCGATGTTGATTGTGTGCTCTCTTAGGTGACTGTCTCAGAACATGAGTTGGATAACCTCTAGTCTGTAATCTGTTCTCTATGATATCTGCCTGAATAGAGAAGTCATGTCCATCAGTGCAGTTACGTCTGGCCCTCAAAAATTGTCCATAGGGGATACTGGTCTGTAAAGATTGAGGATGGAAGCTATCGAAATGAAGGATAGTATTCATATCCGTAACTTTACGGTAGAGATCAACAGCAATAGACCCATCTTTTGCCTTCACTAAAAGGTCCAAAAAAGGTATAGACTGATTGTTCACTGTTCACTGACATGTTAATTTGTAAGTGTTCATTTAGAGTATTAATGTCAGAAATTGTTCATGATCACCTTTTTATTGCATGGTTTTATTGCAAATGATGATGATGTCATCTATATACCTTTTGTAAAACACAATAGACTGATGGAAAGGATTCATCCAGAATAAAAGTCTTTTCGAATGACCACATGAACAAAGTGGCATAGTTGGGGGCAAACGCTGCACCCATAGCAGTGCCCTTAATTTGCAGAAAAAAGACTCTTTGAAGCGAAAGTAGTTCTTAGTCAACTGCACATCCCATCCCTGCACGTACTGACTGCACATCTTGTGCAGCGACGGGATGTGCAGTTAGCATGTGAAACTCTACATCCTGTCTCTGCACATGCTAATGGCACATCTCGGCTCTGCATGCTAATTGCCTTCTGTTCCATGGCATGTGCAAATGACACATCTTTACTAAGTATGCCCCACAAGTACTTTTTTCCGGGGGCACTTGTTGTTTTGCTCACCCGCTTTGCACTGCCCCCAGGCAGGACCAATTGGGGTGGATGCGAGAAGCAGGCAAGTCTGAGCAAGGGGAACAAGGCTGGGCAGTTGTTTTTATTTGGGGGAGTTGGGGAAGTTCAGGGGGAGGTGGGTTTGCCTGTAGATATGTTGGAAGAATGATAGCACAATGTTTGGGCTTGGAGCGCCAATAGCAGGGAAGGAGCAACAGAGTGGGGTGCCAGGAGTGGTTGAGCGATTAGAAGGAGATGGGTGAAAATGGCTGGCTGCAACTGTAAATGTTCTCACCTGGAATGTGAGGGAGTTGAACACTTATGTGAAAAGAAATAGAGTGTACTCGTATCTCCAGAGATGTAAGGTGGATATTGCCATCTTACAAGAAACACACCTCACAGCTGAAAAACAGGTATTATTAGCGGGTAAATGGAGGGGGCAACTATTTGGATCCCCGTACTCTGCCTATGCTCTAGGGGTCCTGATATGGATAGCGCCCACGGCACCCATTAAGGTTACCCACATCAAAGCTGATAATGAGGGCAGAATGGTGCTGGTGCAAGGCCTCCTTGAACAGATCTGATGTTAAATATACTAAAGTAGCGCTGCCCACTAAGACATTACATACTCTCCTTGATTCTTTTGCTTTATTGGATGCCTGGAGAGTTCTTCACCCAGGCACTAGACACTAGTCATTTTTTTCAGCACCACATGCAGTATATACAAGGATTATTATGTTTTCGTAGGGAATGAATTAGCCCATCAGATTATGCATGCCCAGTATAAGGGTAGAGACTTTTGTTTCACACATGTTTTATTGGTTTTAAATGAACATACATATATTAACATTAACCGTTTCGACACCCCCCCCCCCCAGCTCCCTTGTCCCTACCACCTCCCCCTCGGGTTGTGGACTCTGGTTCTTCATGCAGGGGTGTGGATAGGTTTACAGGATGTCTAGAATTCTGTATGTTTGGGCACCACCGGAGCACGTAGTCACTTTTTAGATAGGACAGGATGTTGCCCCAGTCTTTCCGAAAGGCCTCTGGCATTCCTTGTAGTTTGTAGGTCATCGCCAAACTTTTTGAAGCCAGTAGTATATTGTGGGCAGGTTTTTTTGTTTCCATTGTTTGGCGATCGTCGGCCACGCCGCTGTAACCAGAGTCATCACTCCCCTCTCCTGTGTTTTTGTACAAGACCTCTGGTTTGGGTCCCACATTCCCGCTATCCTGACCTTGTCCTGCATTTCATCTGTACTTTGTATCATTTTGCCTGCTTGGGATTTCAATTCCCCCCAGAATTGCTGAAGGATTGGGCAGCTCCACCAAATGTGTTTACAGTCTCCTTTTGTGGGGCATCCTCGCCAGCATCTGTCGTTAGTGGATGGGTACATTGCGTGGAGTCTCTCTGGGGTGCAGTGCCATTGCACTATGACTTTCTACCACATTTCTCCCATCTGTATGGAGCGTGTTAGTTTGGGGATTTTGTCCATACATATTCCCATTGTTTCCTTGCGATGGGCTTGCCCAATGTCTTTTCCCATCGCTTCATATTGTTCCACTGAATTTCTTCCCCTTGGTCATTCAAAAATGTGTATAGATTGGAGACTATCTTTTTGGAGCCTGTCTCTGTTGTCATATAGACTTTGAACGGGGTCAATTGTCTAGTGGCCGCTTCTTTGTTTGGTGGGGAGGTCATCCAGTGCTTTAGTTGGGTGTATTTGAGTTCCTCCATGGGCGTTAGCCCCACAGATTGTTTATATTCTTGATATGTCATGATAGACTGGCCCCTGTACATATCTCTTTTCATGCTGCATCCTGCTTGTTTCCAGCTAGTATATGAGTTCAGATCCATCCCCTGCTGGAGGTTGGGGTTTCCGAACATCGGGGTGAGGGGTAATGGGATTGTCGTTAGGGCCCCTCTCTTGATCGCTGTGTCCCAGGCTTCGATCCCTGCTCTCATGACCTCGCTTATTTTGGTATTCGGATGTCTATAGCATTTATTTAGCCATCGAAGATTGGAGAGAGGGGATCCCGCCGCAACTCTATCTTGTTTTGCCCAGATGTGTTAAGGAGATTGTGCTACCCATTCTTTTATAACTCTCAGTTGTGCTGCTTCGTACCATCTTTGAAAGTGGTGGAGCGTTAGCCCCCTTGGTCTTTATGTGCTGTTAAGGTTGATATAGCTAATCTAGGAGTTTGGTGTTTACATTAGAAGGTAGTCACCATTTTGGTCAGTGACCCGAAGAACGATCTCAGGATCTTTACTGGGAGCGTTTGGAAGTAATAAAGTAGTTTTGGTAGAACCAACATTTTTATGACCGTCAGCCTTCCCCACCAGGAGATGTTGAGAGGATTCCATTTCTCTAGGTCTGTTTTTAGTTTCGCCAGAAGGTTTGGATTGTTGGTGTTGTAGAACTGTCCAATTGAGGGCGTTAGTTTAATCCCTAGGTACGTGATACCTTCTGAGGCGTTGTTCAATTGGGTAGCTCGGGCCAGTTTGTCTACTATTGCAGGGTCCTTGGTTAGGTTCAGGATTTTTGCTTTTTGTTTGTTTATTTTTAGGCCAGAGAGGGATCCAAATTGGTCTCGCTCTTTTAGGAGCACAGGGAGCTTTGAGTTCTGGGGTCCTCAAAGCTATCGGCATATTGTCAGCAAAGGCCATGGTTTTATGTTCGTCACCTCACATCGTTATGCCCTTCACCTAGTGTGCATCTCGAATCCGGATCAGGAGAGGTTCCAGAAATATTGTGTATAGTCGGGGTGACAGTGGGCATGGGCATCCCTGTTCTGGTCAGGGGTACCCGTCTCTATAGGGTGCCATTCAGGGATATTCACATTGTGGGTGTGTTGTAGTTAGCTTTGATCATCTGCATAAAGTTCAGCCCGAATCCCATGTTTTCCATTGTGTGGAACAATTGTGACCATTCTACTCTATCGAACCCTCCGCGTCCAGAGACATAAGGATAGCTGGGGTGGGGTGTGTTCTACTTTTTCGATTAGATGGCTCACTCTGCGTGTGATGTCTGCAGTTTATCTTGTGGGAATAAATCCCAACTGGTCTGGGCCTATGAGGGTCGGGAGTAGCTGTGTGAGTCTTTCCGCCAGGATTTTTGTATAGAGTTTTGCACCTAAATTAATCGGGGCTATCTGGCAGTATAACCCCTGGTAGTGTTGGGTCCTTTCCTGGTTTGGGAAAGATTACCAGTTTCGCGTCTTCATGGAGTTTGTTTCCCTGTGTTCTGAAGCTGTTATATAGGTTTGTTAGTTTTGGAGCCAGCACATCTTGGTATTTTTTGTAGAAGGCGTCAGGGTAGCCGTCTGTGCCTGGCGCTCTGTTTCTAGGGAGTTTTTGGATTGTGCCAAGGACTTCCTCTACTTGTATGTCCCTGTCCAATGTCATCTTGTCTGCGTCTGAGATCTGGGGGAGGGTACGTTTCTCTAAGTAGACCTGTTTATCTTCCATTGGCTCATCTGACTTGTACAGGGTCTTGTAGTAGTCTCGCATTATTTCCCCCATTTCCTCATTAGATGTTTTTATTTGGCCATGTTAGTCCTTTAATTTCAATATGATTGTCTTGCGCCCCTTTTCGCAGAGGTGCCTTACCAGTAGTTGGTCTGCCTTGTTGGCGTTAATGTAGGGATAAGAGCGTGGATGGATGGGCGTGCAAGGTATTTTCGGCTGGGAGTTTGGCATTGAAATCGGCCAACTCTGCTTGTGACTTGGCAAGATTTTCGTACACTCTGTGGGAGTGCATATCTATGCCGGCTGAGCATATTCCCAAAGGGGAAGAAAGGCAGGGCTTCCTGGCTATTGTTAAGGAGGGCAAGGAAGCCATGTGTGAATCCCCACAGTTTGGGTTGGATGTTGCAGACAGTGTCAGCAGGTCCATGGCTATAAGCACTGTGATAAGTAGATTTGCGTGGTTACACAAGTCAGGGTTTGCACCGGATGTGCACCGGATGTGCAGGCTTGACTTCTGAACATGCCATTTGGTGGGTCTCATCTTTTTGGCAGCAAGGCTGACTAGAGCGTTGAGAAGCTGCAGACCTCTACAGCAGCTGCTAAGTCTTTGGGCGCTGCTGTTCGGCAGCCTCAGCCTTTTCGTCCTAGCAGACAGCAATGGAGGGGTAGATCTTTTCCCCACTACTCTTCATTTGGGGAAGGGCAAGAGGAATGGCCAGTCAATGAGGCCAATGTAAGTTTCCTCGTGGTGGACGAGGTTGAGGTGCCAAGCCTGCTCAAGCGACAGCGTCTTTGCCATCAGCCTCTGCTACCGCAGCTTTAAAACTGCTCCGAGGCCTTCTGTCACAGTTCACCTGTGGTGGGCATGCTGTTTCAGCATCTAGAAGAATTACAAGCCATTACTTTGGATGCTTTAGCTCTGGAAACAATAGCCCACGGGTACTACCTTCCTTTTCTACAGAAGCCTCACACCACTCCACCGGGAATACACTCTTTGAGGATTCAAGATCCGCTCCTTGTGCAGGAAATATTTACCCTGCTAGAGAGAGGTGCTATAGAACCGGTATCTGTAGCGGAGAGGAACAAGGGATGGTACATCTCTTATTTTATGGTCCCTAAAAAGGACGGGGGACTGAGACCCATCTTGGACTGGAGAAATTTGAATAAGTTCCTCAGAAAGGACAAATTCAAGATGGTCCCTCTTTCTCAGATCCTTCAGGCTCTCCAACTTTAGGATTGGTTGGTGTCATTGGACCTTTGGGATGCTTATTTTCATGTGCCGATCCATCCCCAGCACAGGAAATACCTGAGGTTCACTGTTGGCGGCTCACACTCTGTTTCGAGTTCTGCCATTCGGATTGACCTCCGTCGAGGGTATTCACCAAACTGATCGTGGTTGTGGCAACGTATCTCAGGAGAGGGGGGATTCACGTCTACCCCTATCTGGACGATTAGCTGCTCAGGATGAGTTCTCCCGAACAAGCCTCGGCTCATCTCAGCATTACCTGCCACTCCCTTCACAGACTGGGCTTCTCCCTCGATTTCAAGACATCCCATATGACACCTTCCCAATGGCTCCAGTACATCGAGGCGTTTTTGGACCCATCCTTGGGGAAGTACTTGCCATCCAGGGTGAGGGCTCATGACATTCTCCAGATGGTAACCAAGTTTCAGAGTGCCCAGAGTCTTCCGGCCTTCGAATTCTTAAGGTTTCTCAGCCTCATGGCATGCTGCATTTTTCTGGTGCCAGAGGCCCGTCTGTGAATGAGATCCCTTCAATGGGCTCTCAGGACTCAGTTGTCTCACTTCTCAGGCAAGATGTCGGATCGCCTTCAGATTCCGGTCAGAGTCCAAATTACACATTAATCTTTTAGAGCTGCGAGCATTCAGGCTAGCGCTGCAGGCTTTCCTGCCATCTGTACGGGGAAAGAATGTCCTGATAATGACGGACAACACGGTGGCCATGCATTACCTCAACGTGAGAGGAGGTGTAGGGTCACTGTCTCTATGCAGAGCTCTGGTACTGGGCAATTGAAGAGGGAATCTCAATAGTGGCGGTTCACCAAACCTGAGAGGAGAATGCAGCGGCGGATGCTCTGAGCAGGCAGAGCGCAGTCTCCCACAAGTGGGAACTAGCTCAGGAAGTCCTTCGGGAGATCATCGCCCTTTGGGAACCCCTCACGTGGATCTGTTCACGACCAGTGCCAACCAGAAGTGCGAGTGGTACTGCTCAAGGGAATTTTCGCCGAGAGGAGCTCTAGGAGACGCGTTCGTGGTGAAGTGGGAATTCCTGCTACTCTACGCGTTTCCTCCTGTCCCCGTCATCCCTCAAGTTCTCAGAAGGTTGAGACGGTTCGGGACCCACATGATCCTCATTGGTCCGGATTGGGCCAGGAGATCGTGGTACCAGGACCTTCTAGACATGTCCATCTGCCCTCCGATACATCTACCACAAACAAAGGATCTTCTCTCGCGCGAGGAAGGTCCGGTTCTCCATCCAGAGGTCGGGACTCTCAACCATCACGCATGTTTTCTGAAAGGTTGAGATAAAAGGATTGGGACCTCCCGGATGATGTGATGGAGGTGTTGCTTTCGACCAGATGACCTGCAACAAAGTCCCTGTACCATTGACGTTGGAATGAGTTCTGCAACCTGTGCAGGGATAAGAATGTTAATCCCTTTCAATGTTCAACTCTGGGTGTTCTATCCTTTTTGCTTTCTTTGGCACACAGGGGTCTTCAGGTGGGAACCATTAAAGGTTACCTAGCAGCGCTCTTAATCTTTAAGTGCTCATCCGAAGAATGCTCTTATTTTAAGATTCCACTGATTACTCAGTTTCAAAAGGGGCTCACAAATGTGTTCCCGCCATCACCGTTCCAGGTTCTGGTTTGGGACCTTAACGTAGTCTTAAAGTTTCTGATGGGTGCTCCATTTGAACCATTGCACTCTTGTCCATTTAAGACTATTCTATTGGTGGCTATTACATCTGCACGTAGAGTGAGCGAATTGCAGGCACTTTCTTCTAAGCCACCCTTTACTGTATTACACAAAGACAGGGTTGTGTTGAATCAGACCTTCCTTCCTACCTAAGGTAGTTTCGGACTTTCACTCAAGTCAGAAAATTGTGCTACCTATCCTCCTCCACATCCTAGTAAGGATGAGGAAAGGCTTCATAGGTTGGACCCTAGGAGAGCATTAAGCTTTTATATTTCCAGAATGTCCAAGGTGAGAGTGGACGACCAGCTCTTTGTGGGTTATGGAGGGCACAAGCTAGGCCAGGCTGTTTCTAAACAGACCTTGTCTAGGTGGATCATCCTCACTATTTCTGAATGCTATAGATTGGTGGGCAAGGACCCCCCTGAGGGCTTGCACGCTCATTCCACCAGAGGCACGGCTACGTCGACAGCCCTACAAAGGGGTGTCCCTATCAAGAACATCGGTGATGCTGCAACGTGGTCTTCGATATACATTTTTACTAAGCATTATTCCCTGGATACTTCCAATGCTCAGGGTGTGGCGTTTGGTAAGGCAGTGCTTTACTCTGCCCTTTAATTTCTAATGTACAAAATTCTTCACCCTTCTCCAGACGTGGATACTGCTTTGGGAGTCTTTCAAAGACGAGGAATACGTTGGAGGACACAATCCATTCGAAGAAACTGTTACTTACCCCAGGTAACTTTCTTTCCAATGGATGTTCTTTCAACGTATTCCTCATCGCAGTCCCAACCTACCCCTCTGTGGAATTTCCCATACTATTACAGCTTTCGTTCCAACAAGGCTGAGTACGGTCAGGCCCGATTTGTGGCCACTTCTGCTATATGAGGAGGGGGAAAAAACTACAACCGAGGCAATGGGCCCCTGTGCGTGCTACTTATAATATCCGATGACATCACCCTCGACGGAGGCCTTCGAGGAACATCGACCTGACGCCATCGACGCAGGGCGCCCTCTGCCGTAAAATGTCCGAAGCAGCCGAGCTGTGGACACTACATGTCAAAGATGAAGAATACGTTGGAGGAACATCCAGTCGAAAGAATGTTACCAAGGGTAAGTAACTTATTCTTCTGCTTTTTTGTTTTGTATCACTCCCAATTGACCTTGTATATGTTTCAGGGATAATTTCATTTTCCTACTGGGGTTGTTTGCATTTTTTACTCCCTTTAACTTCCCTTCCAATTCTTCCTCCCATCTGTTTCGTATTTTGTCTCTTTGTGCTTTTATTGCTATTAGGTTGCCCCTTCATACCGCCTTGAAAGCGTCCCAGACTATATTCTGGGGGCTTGCACCTGTGTCATTTTCGGAGAAGTAGTGTTCGATCCTTTCTTTTATTGTTTATGCTATCAGATTATCTTGTATTATGTCTGTTGGAAATCTCCATGTCTAGATCCCTCCCTTCTCCCTATTGATGTTGAAAGATGCCATTATCAGAGCGTGATCCGAAAGGGTTATTGGTCCTATTTCTATCTTGACCACTTTCCCCACTATGCCCATGGATGCCCAGACCTAATCGAATCTACATCGGGAATTATATATTTGTGAGAAGTGGGTGAAGACCTGTGTTTCCTCTTTTGTGACATGCCAGATATCCTGGAGAGCTAGTGTTTCGAAAGCTTTCTTCAGGGCTTTTGAAGGGGCGTTCGTCCCCGCTCGTGTCTTGGAGCTTCTGTCCACCCTGGGGTCCCACACTAGGTTGGGATTGCCCCTAGTATGATTTCCCCGGTGGAAAATCCATCTAGTGTCATCAGGGTCCCTTTCAGGAAACTATCTTGTCCCGTTTTGGGAGCATAGATCGAGGCTAATGTGAGTTGCTTGCCTCCTATATATATATGTTATGAAAAAGGTAGCATCCCTCCTTGTCTGCCAGAAAGTTCTCGACTTGTGCGTTTATTCTGTCTTGTATGGCTATTAGGACTCCCATTCTCTTTTCCTCTGCATTTGCTTGGTACGTTTGTGATGCCCCTTGTGCCTTGCCTGTCTTCTTTATGTGGGTTTCTTGGCACATGATAATGTCTGCACGCAATCTCCTGGCCTGACACTCTAGTTTCTTTCTCTTAATTGGAGTATTCATCCCCCAGATGTTGTGTGTCAGGATTTTTATCGGTTTTAAGCTCCCTCTATCCATATTCCACTATTTCAGTTCTTGTGCTCCTGCAGTTCCACCCCCAACTGGTTCTCCTCTTTGCCCTGCTCTGTTCCCTCCACACTTTCCCTTTTGTCCACCCCCTTGTCACACCCCATCCCTACACCAACTTCCCTTTCCCCCTGAGGGGGGGCTAGGTTCCTAGGAGCACTGGGACGAAATGTCCCTCGTGCCTGGCCCCTGATCAGCCTCAGGTTCAGTTTGTGGGGGATCCTAAACCCTACTTGGGATTCCAACATCGCCCACCCTCCGTCTCCCATTGGGCCCTGAGTTGTATGATTCCAGGTGAGTTCCCACCCCATTGACATGGTTTGGTGCACTCCATGTTCCCATTTTCTTACTTGTAAAGTATCGGGGATTGAGTTGTCTTCATCTTTTCCTTCCTCCTCGGTTTCTTCTCGCTATTGGTTTCCATCCTTCCAGTTTGCCAGGGGATTTTGCTCTTCCTTGTGCTTGTTCCTGTCCGCCTCCGTCGTCCTGGTGCAAGCCTAAAATGTGTTCCCCTTACTCACATGTTGTGATCCTATGCTGTCTCCCTTCCCATGTGAGGAGGAGTCTGAATGGGAAGGTCCATTTGTATCTCACTTGGGCCCATTTTTCTTCTCTTCAGGAGCGTGGATTGGGCAAGGTGCTGATATAGTTGTACTTCTTGTCCATTTGATCCCAACGGGCCTGCCATTCTTGCTTTTCGTAGGATTTGCTCTTTTTTAGTGTATGATATAGCTGCCAGCACGTCCCTTGGTCGTGCCCCTGGTTCAGCTGGGCTTCTTGGTCCTACGCAGTGAAGACTGTCGACCTGGACTTGGGCTTCCATGTCATCTGCTAGGACTTCCACAAAGATTTGGAGGACCATTTCGGTCAGGTGTTCGTCTTCAACTGATCTGTTTTCCAAGTCCTCGCATTAGAGTTCGAGGTTGTTAGGTGAGATAACTGTTCCAGCACCTAGTCCAATTTTTGGGTGCTGTCCTCTATTTGTTGCACTATTTATTCCAGTGTGTCCGTTCTCTCTTCTAGTTTCGCAATGTCTACCTTTACCTCCTGCAAAGATTGCTTCATGTCTTTCTTTAGCGTCTTTAATTGTTCCTGGAAGGAGAGCAAACATTGGTTCTGGAATTCTTTAAAACAGTTTTACATGTCCGCTTTGGTCATGGTGTTCTCCCCCATTTCCTGCTGGTCCTCGGTGAAAGTTTCTCGAGTGGTCTGCCCCCATCTCATTGTCGGCCATCAAAAAATGTAGCCCCTCCCATATTCCAGTCACCCATCTTTTTGATGGGTGACAGTTTCAGTGAAAAATGCTGCATTTATTTATCAAACAGCAATGTGATGCACTTTTCCAATCTTCCCTCTGATTACATTTTTGTTTTAGCTTTCCATGCAGAAAGACACCCACATAGTCTGCGTAAATAGGCCCATTTTCAGCGTCCAGGTTTATGAAGGCTAGCAGGTCATTTTCCCAGTGGGCCCTTCAGTTCTGTTTGTTGGAGCCTTGGATTAAACCCACATGTCCCCATGTTTCTTCTATTATTGTTTTGTGGGGATGAGCAGGGCAGAGTGGGGTTTTCATCGGAAGTTCCTTTTTTTGTTGTTCTATTTTTCTTTCTGTTGGAGCCCGTCCGTCTCAATTTCCTTCGTTAAGGAGTGGGCACTCCTGCCTCCCCTTCTGTCATTGGGTTGGGTGGTGTAGCATGGCACTTCCTTGTTCCTGGGGTCCTCCCCGGACTCCCGCCTTGCCTCCAGGTGGGAAGTCAATGAAGTTAATTATCTAGCAATAGAAAAACGAGAGGTTCAGTACTTCTCACACAACAAATGTCCCCGGAAGATGAACATTACATTAGAGAGAAACATATTACATAGAAATAGACTTAACATTTCAAGACTACCATTCGAAAGAGGAAATCATTACATAAAACTAGACACAACATTTCAGAACGTCAGTTCAACACATTTTTTACCATTTCTAAAGAATATTAATAAAACTACTCATCAGTTATAAGTCCATCTGCTCGACTTCCATTTGGCTCTTAAATCAGTCGTAAAGCTTGTCTGGGATGACAGCTTTTAAACTGGTTGATGGGGACTCATTTTTCTTCTGTCTGTTCTCCTTTTGGGATGTGGATCTTGTAGGCAACAGGTGATATTGTATCTACAATTTCAAATGCACCACGCCAAGACGGGAGACACTTCCACTCCTTGGCCTGATTCCTTTGAAAATTGTACAGGTAAACATTGTCCCCTGCTTTTATAGTCTTTCTTGTTGGTCTTTAGATCATAATAGGTCTTCATTCCTGCAGCCGACTTTTCTAGATTGTGCTGAGAATAAGCAAAAGCATGTTGGAGGTGCTGCCTTAAATGTTCAATGTACTCATGAGTAGTAGACACATTTATCAGGGTCTGCTCCTCAGTTCTGTAGAGCAGATGCTGAGCTAATACCATTTTTCATCCAGTCGTAAGCTCAAATGGAGACATCTTTGTTGCAGAAGATGCTGGAGACATAATAGCCATCAGGACAAGCGGTAATCGGATGTCCCAACTGGTTTCATAGTCTTCCACAAACTTTTTTAAGATACTCACAATTGTCTTGATGTATCTCTCCATCCTCTGCTTGAGGCCAGGTGGTAGGTCATGTGGAGTTTTCTTTTTACCCCTAGAATCTCCCATATCTTCGCCTTCACCTCCCTGGTAAAATGACTTCCTCAATCCGACTCAATCCTTTGCGGGAGGCCAAAACTAGAGACAATATGGTGGAAAATATGTGCGGCAGCTGTCTTACAATTCGGGGCTGGAAGACACTCTACCCACTTTGTGAACAAGCATGTCACAGTCAACTTGTACTTGTTTCCTGTAGAGGAGCAAATCACTGGCCCAATGAAGTCGATTTGCAAATCCGACCACAGCACTGTCATTCCCCTTTTTTGTAGGGGAGATCTGTGTGTGAGTGAACTGGGTTGAAATTGAGCACGCACAAGATACCCCGTTAGGTAAGTGTTGAGGTCCTGGTCCTTGTGTGACCAGTAGGCAACCTTAAGCAACCTTCATATGAAATCCCCTATGACCAGCAGTGGCCGTGTCATGGGTGTGGTTCAACATCAGGCTTCGGAATGAGGTAGGTACCACCCACTGGTCACAGCCATATAGGGCTCTCCTACATTTTGAAAAACTTAATCAACACCCGGAGATCCTCTTTACCAGTATAATCCGACTCAGGGGAAAACTCACAGGGTCTTCAATGTGTTGATCAAATTTTCCAATGATCAGGTCCTCTTTCTGTGCAGTGATCAAAACTGCATCTGGTTTATCTTTACTCCACTGGGCACTCGCCAACATGGATTTCCCCCCAGGACTTCCCCCAGCAGGGATTCAGTTTCTATGAAATCCCCAGTTCTTTCCCAGTCTTCTGTGGCCCCTCTATTTTGGAATGACCTCTTATATTCTTTCAATAGATGGTCACCAGATTGTCAATTGACTTGATTAATTTGGCATGCTTTAAGGGTTTATTGTTGGCACAAAGCAAGCCTTGATTCTTCTAGTTAATCAGGTGCTCCATGAACCCGTTCCTGACATAATCGAAGTCAGTGATTATGAACAGTTCATTGAGTTGGTGGTGCACTGCAGTGAGGATGGCTTAATGAACAGCCATCAGCTCTGCAACCTGAATACTCGGGGTCCTGTTTTGTAACCAACAGATGTTCCGGGGCATCATTTTCCCAGGAATTCCCAATGCCAGCCACTAGTTCTTTGTCTCCGTTGTTATCAACGTGGTAGGGGTACCCATCCACATAAACTGTGGATATCACCTGACATGTTTCTTCTTCATCGACCTTGTGTGCAGAAGTTAAGTTCGCTTCTATGTTGTTGTTGGTCATTGGGTGTGATGCTGGAAAGCTCACTTGGGATGGATGCCCAGGTAGATAGCCTCACTAAGAAACTGATGTACCATTTTAAACTGCTGAGACTTGTAAAGCCATATGTGACAAATCAAAATTGTGAAACATTAGTCTGGGCCATTATAATGCCTAGATTGGATTATTGCAACGCACTTCTAGGCACAGCCAATAAAACCAATATTCAAAAGCTTCAGGTGCTCCAAAATGTCAGTGTATGTATCATTAAGAATATCCCTAGAAAGGAGCACATTACCTCAGCCAGGAGAGAAATGCACTGGTTGGCAGTGATTTTGCTAGTCTTTTTCAAGATCAGCATTATAACACATAGGTGCTTAGATGGTACTGCCCCTTCCTACATTAAGGAAAACCTCAGCCTTCAAAGCCAAAGAAGAGCAACTAGATCCATTGACACTTTTCAACTTTTTTGCAATGAGGAAAGGAGGTTAAGAGATAAGGGAGGGTCCTTTCTTGTTCAGGCTGCTCAGGTCTGGAATGGACTGCCAGAAGACTTGCGCAGGGAGAACTGTTTCCTTACCTTCCGGATGCGATTGAAGACCTTCTTATTTAACTTAAATGTCCTCCTGGTTAAAAGTTTCTGCCTTGTGCTGTCTGTCCGCCTTTTGTCTCTGTCCGCCTTTTGTCTCTGTCTTAATGTGCACCCTGATGCCCCCTGGCTGCGGTGTGTGATAAATACATAGATAAAATAAATAAATAAGACTTTTGTCCTCAAGACAGTTTTCTTGAGCACAATCATGCAAGCCCACCAACCCTTGCGCTAGGGTACTCTTCTTGTTTTGGCCATATCTGACCTCCACAGGAAAGCCTTGCATGGACAGACTCCAAGAAGTAATTCTGGAATTACTAACGTTCCCCTCCTGGATTCTGTCACTTAGTAGATATTGCAAGGGTTGATGAGACGTTTCGACAATGATGTGCTCCCCCTGTATGAATGGGCAGTAATTTTTCAATGCCCACTCCGCTGCCAGGAGTGCCTTCTCACATTCATTGAATTTTTCCTCCACAGAGGACAAAGTCTTGCTTGCGTAAGAGATGACTTTGTTGACCTGGTCATACTTTTGATACAATACCGCTATTCGGCAAGTATTTGAGAACCCTGTGTCCAAGAAGAAATCCTCATTCATTAAGGGGCAAGCCAAACAATGATCCTGGGAAAGGCTTATTTTCAGTTGTTTAACTGCCTCGGCTTGTTCTGGTCCCCACTCGACTCCAGCCTTTCATAAATGGACCAAGGGTCTTGTGACCCCTCTGCATAGTCTTCAATGAACTTCGGACTATAATTAGTGAGTCCAAGAGGGCTTCTTAATTCTTGCAGAGTAGTAGGGTCTTTTAATTTCATTAAGGCTTCCAACTTCTTTGCCTGGGGATTAGGACCCTGAGGGATGATTTTGTGCCCTCAGAAATTCACTGTGCTTTCTAAAACTGTGTTAGAGCATATCGGATTTCTGCTATATGTTCCTCCACAGTGGAGCTCTTGATCAGAACATCATCCACATAGACTAGGTTTCCCCTTTTGCCCAAGTCGGGCATGGCATTATGTATGAAGATGTGGAACTCATTGCCAGAGTTTATGTATCCTAAGGGTTTTTGGGTCCACATGGACTGCCGCCCCCCAAAGTTAAAGGCAAGCTTGTACTGGTCTTCATACTCTCAGGACTGTGCAGTACCCGTTGGTCAGGTCAATGGCGGTACACCTTTGACCTTTGGATCAGTGCCAGTCCCTGATCGATGCAGGGAAGTGGCCATCTTGACATGATGTCATGATGCCTACCTCTAAGGAGCCAGGCCGGGCCCAGCAACCCCAGAGGCAGACATCATTTTCCCCAGGGAAGTCTCAGCGGGCCCAAGTCGGGGCCCTTTGGACTCAGTCCTGGCGCCTTAGGCGCCAGGCTCATAGCGGACCCCTGTCCTGGCGCCTTAGGCGCCAGGCTCATAGAAGAGGATATGTGTTTAAGTGCTTGGGTGCACACTTACCTGATGCAGACCTTGCTGCTTCATCCAGGCCCTCTTGAGGCCTGAATGGGACTACTTAACCTGTAGGACTACTTTACCACCCGGGTGTGGTCGGGGAAGGATACATACCTGATTGGTGGAAGGATACATACCAGGAACTTCTTCCAAGGCTATTTAAACCCCACCCGAACAGCCACACATGCTTCGCGTTGTTCTGCACCTAGCAGCTGGACGCTCACCGTGTCAGCTCCTGCATCCTGACTTCAGCCACGCCTGCCAGCACCCTTGAACACCTGCAAGGGGAGAAAGGAAGAGAATAGGAGAAGAAAAGCCCTTACCTGCTAAATCTGCATCCCGGAGTCATTTCTCCAACGGCCCTGAAAAGGAAGACATCATTTTAAAGGCATTTCGTTTCGATCGCTGCAGCGCTGCATTTTACTCACCTTTGCAAGGCGCTTCCATCTTCAGCAGCGATCTTCCGGATTCAGCTACGCCCCGGCGCCTAGAGGAAAAAGACAAGAACAAAGGTGAGAGGGAGAAAAGGAATAAGGAAAGCTCAGTTTCCTTTTAAGTCTTACCTGTTGGATTATTCCCACTGCATTTCGGGTCCTGCCGTTTCCTGGCATCTCCGGACCCCGGCCCCTATGGGGAAAAAAGACAAAGACATTGAATGAGCGAATGCAAAGACATTACCTGCGCGCTCATCCAGAACTGTTTCACTTCGGGTCGGCGCCATATCTCCGGCACTCCGAACCCCGGCCCCTAAGGGGAAAAAGACATAAGCATTAGCGCTTGCTGCAATTAGACAACGAACATTATTATTAAGCTTGAACTTTTGAACAGAACTTTTACAGCGCCTTACCTGAACAGTCAAGCTTACCTGAACTCCCATCAATCCTCAATCCAGTGAAGTAACTGGGTTTCAACGCGCCCCTGCATCAGAAGCAGGATGGAGAGCTCATCCTTCCAAACCCTAAGGAGGGTATCCAACGAGCCAGGGAAGCCAGAATAGAGGGGCCCTTCCTGTCCATCTTCAGAGTTCTGCGCCTTCGACGCCGCGCCTCCGTGGGAACCAGGTGAGCGTTACAGAACGCGAAGCCTTACCACAATTTCCCACCTGGGCGCTATGGAGACTTCCGAGACAGATCAGCTGGCCCATCTTTTAGGGGAATTACGGGCAGAAATGCACTCAGCCCGCCAGGAGACTAATGCTCTCAGAAGGGAACTAATCCTATCCAAGGAAAGAACTGATGATCTGGCCAAAGGGTTATTGCAGGGCCAGGCAGAGCACACTCCTTTACCTGTTTCCGGAGATATTTCTACAACAATGGGTTCGAATAACCCGGTACAAATCAATCTACCTGGACACATGCCTTTGGCCCCGCCGGAACGTTTTGCGGGGGATCCCAAGAAATATGCCGTTTTTATGAACCAATGCCGTTTACACTTTTTATGCAGGCCCGGGGCCTTCCCCAACGACCAGACCAAAGTAGCCTTTGTACTATCTTACCTCAGTGGCTGTGCTGCCGATTGGTCTATTCCATTGGTAAATCAGGATGATCCCATTCCCCGGGATTTCCAGGGCTTCCAGGCCAGCATGGAAAGATTGTTTGCTCGACACTCGCAGGGACAGGCCCTTGACAACGAACTGCTATCCTTACGACAAGGTAATCAGGATCTTTTGTCCTATATCGCCACCTTTAATAGACTAGTTGTGGAAACCGAATGGCCTGAAAATAAAAGGATCACATTGTTTCATCGAGGCCTGCGCGGAGAGCTTAAAGATGTTATAGCTCAGATAGTAGATCCACCCCAGGCCTGCGCAGACTACATAGACTTAGTGGTTCAACTTGATCACAGACTTCAAAATAGAAAAGCAGATCGGCTCAAGTATGAAACCAGAGTACCTATCAAGACCCACGTTAACTCCAAGAGTACTGACGTTTCCGAACCTATGCAAATTGGCAGTGTTAAAGGACCATTAACGCAGAAGGAACGAGAGAGAAGGCGACAAATGCAACTTTGTCTGTATTGCGGAACTTCCGGTCACTTTCTTCAAAGTTGTCCAGTTAAACCACCCAAGAAGGTGGTTGGAGCCACTGATAACGAGTTATTGACACCTGGTTCGGGAAACGACCTAGCCCGACAAGCGTAGGGGTCCGCTTGCCGAGCTTGAAAACAAACTCTTTGACCTCGCATTTTGTCATGCCAATGGTGCTTGTGAACCCAAAACGGCCTCAGCAGTTGCATGCTATAAAAGCATACATAGACAGTGGAGCTATTGGAAATTACATAGACCGTGAATTGGCTTCCAGGATTAAGCTTCCTCTCCACCCGAAAGTAACCCAAGATGTAATTACTACAGTTGATGGAACCGAAATAGCCTCAGGGCCTGTAACGCATTCCACAGTTGAAATCACTCTGGTGGGTCAGGACGGACATCGGGAAGCAATCGTGTTTGATGTGATCAAGGCCCCACAATTTCAAGTACTTCTTGGAATCCCTTGGTTAGAAACACATAATCCGAGAATAGACTGGCGAGCAAAGAAGATAACTTTTCCTGATTGTGAACCAACCTGTTACCCAAGGAATCCAGCTATGGGTCTAGCCTCTGTAACTTCCACCCCTGTACAGCTACCATCTGAATACCAAGAATTCCAAGACGTTTTTCAGAAAGAGCAGGCTAACACCTTACCTCCCCATCGATCTTACGATTGCCAAATCGACTTGGTACCCAATGCACAACTACCTTGTAGTAGGATTTATGCTCTTACTGAACCTGAGAACCTGCATTTGCGCCAGTATTTGGATCAATACCTGGCCAATGGTTTCATTCGCCCATCAAAGTCACCAGTCTCTTCCGCTTTGTTCTTCGTACCTAAAGAGGAAGGAGACCTTAGGGCCTGTATTGACTACCGCGCCCTAAATCAGATAATGATTAAGAATCGTTACCCTTTGCCCCTGATACCTGAGCTTATCGACCAAGTAAAAGATGCTTGTGTGTACACCAAGCTAGATCTCCGAGGAGCTTACCACCTGGTACGTATAAAAGAGGGCGACGAGTGGAAGACTGCATTCCGCACCAAATTTGGGCTCTTCGAATATCAAGTAATGCCCTTCGGTTTGTGCAACGCATCTGCCGCCTTTCAGTACTTCATGAATGATGTTCTTCGGGAACTTATCGATGTTTGTGTCATCGTTTATATTGACGACATCCTGGTGTATTCCTCCTCAGAATCTGATCACAGAAACCATGTTAGGGCAGTTCTTGAGAAATTGCGCCAGCACAAATTATTTGCCAAGCTCAAAAAATGCGTTTTTCATACCACAGAAGTGGAGTTTCTCGGATTCATCCTGACACCTCAAGGAATCCGAATGGACCCGCGGAAAGTGGACGCCATTCTCAAATGGCCATCTCCTAGCTCTGTGAAGGGAGTGCAAAGCATGCTTGGCTTTGCCAATTTCTATCGAAGGTTCATCCCGGAATTTTCTCGAACTGTTCAACCCATCACAGCTCTCCTAAAGAAAAATAAACGCTTTGAATGGACTCTTGAGGCTGAACAAGCCTTTCAGGACCTGAAAACCAAATTCACCTCTGCACCTGTATTGAAGCACCCGCGCCCAGATCTCCCTTACATCGTGGAAACCGATGCATCCAGTTCGGCCATGGGAGCTGTCCTGTCGCAAAGAGACCCAGAAACTAACCAACTACACCCTGTAGCCTTTTGGTCCAGAAAATTCTCTCCACCTGAACTCAATTACGCAATTACCGACAAAGAACTACTGGCTATTAAATCAGCTTTCAAGGCTTGGCGTCACTATCTTCTCGGTGCAAGACACACCATCACCGTAATTACGGACCACAGAAATTTGCAGTATTTAAAGACGGCCAAAGCTCAATCTTCGCGACAACTCCGATGGGCTTTATACTTTGCGGAATTTGATTTTGTAATTACCTATCGCCCTGGCTGCAAGAATGGTAAGGCAGATGCCTTATCCCAGATAGGCATGGAAGAACCCAATTCGAGTTTAGAACCTGTGCCAATCATACCGGAACAAAGAATTCTGGGCTTGACTTCATTGCAAACCATTGAGGACATCCAAGCTCAAGTAAAACAGCTTTTTGACTCTTCTGCCTTACTGGAATGGAGTCAAAAGGGTCCTCACTACACCGTTAAGGATGATTTACCCTACTTCCAAGAGCGGTTATTTCTGCCAAGTAAAGAATTGCAGGAACTTGTCATTACCCGTCATCATGAATCATTAATGGAAGGACACCCCGGTATCGCGAAAACAGAAGAAAAGATCAAACGCCACTTCTGGTGGCCTTCTTGGAGAAAAGACATAGTCATTTGTGTTGTCTTGCGGAATCTGTGCCCAAAATAAGAGTCAAAAGAAAAGGCCAGCCGGCCTACTTCAACCTTTGGACATTCCACCAGCACCTTGGCACACCTTGTCAATGGACTTTATAACTGACCTGCCTCCTTGTGGTGGTTACAACACGATTCTCGTAATAGTGGATCTATTCTCCAAAATGGGCCATTTTATCCCTTTAAAAGGATTGCCGTCAGCTTCCACCTTGGCCAAGGAATTTATGGAAAATATAGTGCGGTTACATGGTTTCCCTTCCATATTAGTCTCAGACCGTGGAAGTCAATTTATCTCCCACTTTTGCAAGAAATGTTGCCAACTAGCACAAATAGACGTGCGGTTATCCACCAGCCACCACCCCCAGACCGACGGACAAACCGAGAGAACCAATCAGACTCTCGAGCAATATCTGCGGTGCATGTTACACCAATCCGAGTTGAATTGGAAGGACATCCTTTGGATTGCAGAATATGCATACAACAATTCAGTGCATTCTGGAACCGGACAGACTCCTTTTTATACCCTGTATGGTCACCATCCTCGGACCTCTGACCTAGATCCACCTCTGACCCTGGAGATGCCTGCAGTAAATCACCTACATTCCACAATAACCCAAGCCTTCAAAGAAGCTACAACCCACTTACAGCAAGCCAAGAAAAAGTATAAAGAAAACGCTGATTTGCACCGAAGTAAAACTCCTCCTTACCAAGTAGGAGATCAGGTATGGCTAGCAACTAAACATCTACCCCTCAAGGGTCAGCGAACTTTTAATCCCAGATTCATTGGGCCTTACCCCATCAAAGCTATTATCAACCCAGTGGCCTTTAAACTCGATTTACCATCCAACATGCGGATTCATCCCGTTTTTCACGCATCTCTTCTAAAACCAGTACAACCTGGAACCAGACTGTCTGAGCCCCCAGACCCTGTCCAAATTGATGGAGAATTAGAATTCGAAGTGAAAGACATTTTAGATTTCAAGATAGTTAAGTCGAAACTCTTCTATCTTGTTGATTGGAAAGGATATGGACCTCAGGAAAGATCTTGGGAACCCAGTAACTAGGTTCACGCACCACGATTAATTCAAAGATTCCATCGAAGATTCCCGCACAAACCAAAACCCCCGGAGGAAAAGACCTTGGGAGGGGCCTTGAGGGGGGGTACTGTCATGATGCCTACCTCTAAGGAGCCAGGCCGGGCCCAGCAACCCCAGAGGCAGACATCATTTTCCCCAGGGAAGTCTCAGCGGGCCCAAGTCGGGGCCCTTTGGACTCAGTCCTGGCGCCTTAGGCGCCAGGCTCATAGCGGACCCCTGTCCTGGCGCCTTAGGCGCCAGGCTCATAGAAGAGGATATGTGTTTAAGTGCTTGGGTGCACACTTACCTGATGCAGACCTTGCTGCTTCATCCAGGCCCTCTTGAGGCCTGAATGGGACTACTTAACCTGTAGGACTACTTTACCACCCGGGTGTGGTCGGGGAAGGATACATACCTGATAGGTGGAAGGATACATACCAGGAACTTCTTCCAAGGCTATTTAAACCCCACCCGAACAGCCACACATGCTTCGCGTTGTTCTGCACCTAGCAGCTGGATGCTCACCGTGTCAGCTCCTGCATCCTGACTTCAGCCACGCCTGCCAGCACCCTGGAACACCTGCAAGGGGAGAAAGGAAGAGAATAGGAGAAGAAAAGCCCTTACCTGCGAAATCTGCATCCCGGAGTCATTTCTCCAACTGCCCTGAAAAGGAAGACATCATTTTAAAGGCATTTCGTTTCGATCGCTGCAGCGCTGCATTTTACTCACCTTTGCAAGGCGCTTCCATCTTCAGCAGCGATCTTCCAGATTCAGCTACGCCCCGGCGCCTAGAGGAAAAAGACAAGAACAAAGGTGAGAGGGAGAAAAGGAATAAGGAAAGCTCAGTTTCCTTTTAAGTCTTACCTGTTGGATTATTCCCACTGCATTTCGGGTCCTGCCGCTTCCTGGCATCTCCGGACCCCGGCCCCTATGGGGAAAAAAGACAAAGACATTGAATGAGCGAATGCAAAGACATTACCTGCACGCTCATCCAGAACTGTTTCACTTCGGGTCGGCGCCATATCTCCGGCACTCCGAACCCCGGCCCCTAAGGGGAAAAAGACATAAGCATTAGCGCTTGCTGCAATTAGACAACAAACATTATTATTAAGCTTGAACTTTTGAACAGAACTTTTACAGCGCCTTACCTGAACAGTCAAGCTTACCTGAACTCCCATCAATCCTCAATCCAGTGAAGTAACTGGGTTTCAACGCGCCCCTGCATCAGAAGCAGGATGGAGAGCTCATCCTTCCAAACCCTAAGGAGGGTATCCAACGAGCCAGGGAAGCCAGAATAGAGGGGCCCTTCCTGTCCATCTTCAGAGTTCTACGCCTTCGACGCCGCTCCTCCGTGGGAACCAGGTGAGCGTTACACATGAGGACCTGTTTGTTCAACTCCCTTAGGTCTGCACATAGTCTCCATTGGCAGCTTTGTTTGGGTATCCCCAGTACCGGATTGTTGAAGGTACTGTTGATCTTAATAATCTCAGTGAGTGATTCCATGGACAAGAGAGGTAATCAGTATTGTTTCACAAATACAGCAGCCATCTCAGGTTTCGTGGGTATGGTGGTTGAATGAATGGATGTGCGTCCACAGTCGTATGAGTCCACTGAAAATATATCTTTGAATTCCAGGAAGACACGTTTCAGCTTTTGTCTTTGCTCCTCGGTCTCACAGGCATCATCAACATTGATCCTTTCCCCGACCATCTGCTTGAAACCTGGAAAGACCTTGGGCTTGGCAATTTCAGCAGTATCCTCCAGTTGGGTGGAGAGATCCCTTTTGATGGTGTCGACCTGGACAGTAGGTTCCAGGGATTTGAGGGAGTGGTCCTTGACTCACTACCTCCACCCTTCTGATGTCATAGGTCACCTCTTACACCCCGTAGGGGTGGTGTAAGGAAGGAATGGTATCAAAGCATGACAGACACAAGTGATCACAATTCAAGAGTGTTTATTAAACTATAAAACGGGTGAGATAAACGCCTGATCTAAACGTAAATTCAAGATGGGAGCGAGCTACGACCATCAAGTAATAATACAGTCCTAGTGGAGTCTAGTCAAATAAAAAGGGCTTATTTATGAAACTATTGCCAATCCTTACCGCTATGCTACAAAATAGTGTGGGAAAATGTTCACAAGAAAAGCAAGAAGTGTTCACAAAATTATAAGTCAGGATGTTATGGCCGGGGTCTCCCTTCCCCACGTTTTTAGCGCTGGGCTCTTGAGCACAGCACACTCCTGGGGGCTTCTCTGGCATGAGCTCACAGTTCCTTTTCTCTATATCAGGGCATTCTGTCCCCAAGTCTCTTCTCATGCAAAGTGTCTTGCTTCAGAGGGCCTGATATGCCAAAACAAAAGTTCCTTCTGTTAACCTTCATATCAGGTGATTACCCTTCAGACGTGGATCCCCCCTCAGCTGGGCTCCAATCCTTCTATCTGCGTCAACCTCCCAAAGCACTTGCCAATTTAACCAGAGACTTCCGAATGGCGATCTCGTCTCGCTGGGTCACTCTGACTATGGCAAGTGCGGGTTTCACAAAATCACAGTTAGCACAACATTCCCCTCAGCTGGCCACAAACGCCTGTTTCACAATTCCCTCAGTCTGGTTCACAATTTAACAATCGCCAAAACCTCTGCAATGTGTCAAAGACTTTCGATTGTGCAAGGGTTTGGCTTGACCCTTGTATGACCACCTTAACACCTCACTTCGGCCTTCCCTATGACCTCTTGTCCTCTTGGTACTTTGAGTTTCCGTACTTTCTCTTTGTTCAGGACAGGGGTATCAGCCAGAGACCTTCGAATGAGCGCCCACGTGGCACCGGACCACTCTATCTCTGGTACCAAGTTTGTTTACAAATACCCTGTATATTAATCTTCTTAATGTTGCCACTGCAACCTTGAGTCTAACACAGTCCGGCCCACCATCAGGTTCTTCCGACTCACCTGTTGTGCTGAACTCGTTGGTGTTTCTTTTGCCGCTTGAGTCAAGGATGGTACCACGATGGTAACCACATCTCCCCCCGCCCTTGCTATCAGTGCGGGAGGGTTCCATGTTCCGCTGACATCCATCACACTATTTGCCAGCTGCGATTCCCAGTCTTATGTTTCTGTTGGAGGCTTTGCGGTTCTGGGTTCAAAAGTGCAAGGGCAACTCCTTCCTTGACGTCATTTCAGATCTCACTGCCTTTCTCCTCCGTTTGTACTGCCTTCCTGGAATAGCTGTTTCCTTATGCGTTTGGCCTTGCTCAAAGTGTGCTCATGTACTCTACCTTTTATCCCAGTACGGAAGGGAAAGGGCAGACAGGAGTGTGTGGTTGTCAATTGCCTGACTCTGCCTGACCCTTTTGTTGGGACATGTCTGGTAAATGGCGGCTCTGGTATTAGTCCGTTGACGCTCACGGTGTGAGAAAGTGTTTGTGTTGGAAAAGGAGGGGGAGTGGTAGAGTTTTTAAATATCCTACTGGGCAGGATGGGGAAAAGGTGTGATATCGCGTTTCACCCTTTGGTGTCCCACTTCCACTCCCCGAAGACCTGTCATGCGGGTGATCCTCCCGCACTGGTACACCCCCAGCAACTGGATCTAATAGCGATGGCCGTGTCCTAGCCACCTGGATAACAGATCCCCAGGGTCCAGCGGGTGACACACCTGCAGGTTTCTCACAGGGGGAAGAGTACACCATGAAATTCCCTCCATGCCTAGTAAAAAATATTTTCTGGAGGAATACTGTTGCTCAGTTTGAAACAGTCGTTTGGGATTGACCTCATGATTTCATTACCTAAATCAATAGAATAATATTGGGCATCAACCACCATTCCAATAAAGGTGTCTGCACCCAAAGTGATACTTCGACGGTCGCCGTTGTCCACCAATATTCGAATGGTGTTGTGGTTTAGCTCTACTAGAGGTGTCGGATTTAAATACAAACTTTGTTGTTGAAGATGGTAATTTTAATTCATATAGGCGTCCTGATGTTTGATGGTCTGGCCTCACTTAATTTTGAGGGATTTTGTTTTTTTTTACTTTGTGGGCTTCTAGACCTGATAGATCCTGGTGGCCTGTTCCATGCACCCCAGTTCGTCGGTCAGTTGCTGGACCTGTCTCTCCAGTAGGCGCTACGTTTGCTGGTTGTAGGGAGGTCTCGAGTCACTCCTGTGCTCCTCCCAAAAAGGGTAATGTCCCTTCTCCTGGAGTAGCTTAGGTACTAGAAATTCCCCCCATAATTTTGCATCCTGAATCTCCCTTCTCCTGGGTTAAAGGATTTATTGTCCAGGAATCAGGAAGAGAACAGGATTATTTTGTACCTTCTGGTTTGGGGGGTACCTGTGGTAAAAATTCAGGTTGGGAGGTGGAGTGATACTTCTCTCCTGAGGGAAGTGGAGGGACATTTCCCGGGAAGTACTTACCTGATTGGTTCCCCCACCCCCTTGAGCCAGAGGAGTGTATACATACCCCATGATTGTTTTGGTGCCCTTGTAACTAGTGCTTACGTAGGTGGCAGTATCAGAAAGGTCATTGGTCTGAGATCCTGCTTGACTACCCCTTGATTTTGCTGGGTCCGAGGGTCTCCTCTGCCTTTCATTCTGCTTGTTGGCAGAAGGGGTATTTGTATGCCCCCCCCCCCTGTCTCCAGATCAAATGGAGGGGTAGTTTTTACCTCTGCCACCTTTGCCGCAGCAGGGATGTTAGATGGTTTGGGGGTTTTTGTGGGGGGGTTTACACTCAGTGGGCTTCTGGACCTTGTAGATCCTGGTGGCCTCTTCAATCACCCAATCTAGGGTCCTGTGCTCATGAAAATCATGCATATACTTGGGGAGTGCATGATAGTGTTGCAAATTATATGCAGCCTTACGGGCCTCTTGTGGGTTCCTATGTGTGGAAAAATGTTTCAAAATGGCCTCCTTATACGTGGACCATTTGTAATGATTCTGGTCCTCCAGTCCTGAAAAGAAACTGGAGTACTCAGTAGAGAACATCTATTTCACGAACCCCATACAATTTACAGCATTTTTAATTCCAAATGAGGATATCATTTGTTCATACAATTGTAGATGTTCCCACACTGAATATTTAGCATTTTTATGATATGTGCCCATGAATCTCTTTAGCCTTCATCTGTATAATTGGGTCTTTGACAAAACCCCTTCTTTGTTTCCCCATCTTCCTTGTCCCTTCAGAGTCCATTCACCTTCTGACTCAGAGCTACTATTGGTACTCCATTCCCTATTTTCTAGGCGCTAGCTGTCTATATGAGACTGGGAATACTTCCCAGTGTTAAAAAAAAATATGGAAATCGGCAAGCACACCTATGTTATTAATTTTAGAATAATGAAATTAAATTTGAGAATACTAATGACTGGACTTAAGTTGCAGAGGAGATAATAGACAACCCTGGCATATGGGTTGCGACATATAACAAAATACAATCAAGTTCCCAATTATGGGAACTCCCGTCCCCTGCACACTATTGGTTGCTCAAAAAATGGAGTCATAGAAGTATAGCAAGTTAGTGCTATTGTACTCAGAAAAACATCAATTTGTGAATAAATTAAATAAACAGTTCATATTTTGAAAATTACTTTGTAAGTCACAAAAATAGACCCAATCACATTTTCTTGTCAAGTATAGTTGTTTTAATGATGGCCCAACGCGTTTCGTAAACAATCACTTCTTCAGGGGCAACATAAGATCATTTTCAACACTTTCATTCTAGAAAAAATATATATATAAAAAATACACATTAGTGCACATGAAAACAACAATATTCACAGTATCCGTTCATAAGACAGTTAGCCAGGTAAACATCACATATGTAAACAAGTTGCAAGTTGTTTTCAGTGTCATTTAAGTATCAATGATACTATAGAGAGCAAGAAACTGTTGACTTCTAAGTCTTTTGGTAACAACTGATAAGTAACACACTGTGTTGACAAGGCTTACCAGAAAGTCTCACTAGTGTGAACCATCAGCGATGTTAAAAGTAGAATAGGAGGATGCATGTCAGTCTATATTTTTAAATTCAAAATCTCTATTATCAGTTCAATCGCTGGAGAAGGGATTCCCTAGAACAGGAAAATGTAAAAAATGTAGAAATAAGTCTAATTTAGACTATAAACAGTAAAAGTGGGGAATCAAGCTTACCCACAGATGAGGGATAGATCGAATTGGTCAAAGCACAAAGTTTTTCCACGTCCAAGTGACCAGATTTGTAGGACAACAATGGGTTAAGATCCTGGCTGTTCAAAGGATAAGGTTTTGGCTGTTTTACAGAAAAAAGATACCCCTGTTGGTAAAGAACACACACAATCAAGAATAGTAGGCGTAAAAAAAAAAACCTTGTAAATGCCAGAAGGTATTCTGGAGTCGACTTACATAACTTGTTGGAGATCAACAGGAACCGCTTCCTGTCAAGTGATGACGCTCGGTGGAAAATGGCCGCTTTAAATAGTATGAAAGTGACGTCATGGTGTAAACACGTGACGCTCCCACGCGCGATAAACGTCAGGACTAAAGTCGCGGTAAACGAGCGCAACTAATAAATGAAAAAAGTAGGTAAAAAGGCTACCCCCCTTTTTTTTTTTAATATGAAAAGTAGAGTTGGCAAGAAATGTCGAAGGATTGGAAAACGACAGGTACATACAACCTGATCAATTCTAAGAATTCCATTGGTGGATAAATTGAAAATATGTAAAAAAAATATGATATTCTGGACAAGCGCAATGCTTGTATTATCCCTTAGACGGACAGCAGCGGTGAGAGCTTGCATGTAAATGCGTGTGACGTCGCCGTGTAAACACGGTGACGTCATGCGCATGCGTGCAATGTTCACCAAGAGATGTAACTGTTAGTAAACATCGATAGTGGCTGTTTGAAAAAAAAGGCTAGGAACTTGGGATAACAAGTCTACATCAATGTGTAAAGCTATGCAAAGATAAATAAATGCAAAGAGCAATGCTAGCATTGTCACAGTAATCAATCTCTAGAGTTTGAGTAAAAGTTAATCATTAGTATTGATAACTCAAGGTGAAACAATGCTTTCTTTAGGAAGACCTCATTAAATGTCTAGCGTTGTAGCAAATGCTGGTTAGAAGAGAATATCACCCTAAAAGGCTGGAAATTGATCAATTTAGATTGGCTTCTAAGGAGAGGGATAATTGTTCACACATTAAGACAGTGACTGTACTGTCCTAGGATGATGAATGTGTACATTCAGTGTAAACAGGTGATTATAGTCGTATTCATTGGAATGAGCTGACTCAAGCAAATGAGTTCACATTCTAAACATTCAATGTAAATAGATGATTACTGTCGTATTCATTAGAATGAGCTGACTCAAACAGATTCTAAACATACAATTTGTTAGTGTTGGTCTACGTAGTCAAATTAACAAAGGAAAAACAATGTTTGATACCAATATAAAGTCTCAACTACAATTGGTGTGCTCAGGGTACCTGGTAAGTCTCTAATTTTAATAGGAAAACGGCTGACAAAGTCCAATTTTAAGTCAGTAAACAATTAAGTTTTTTATAGAAAAGGACCAAGATAGAAATCTTCATTAAGACCCAGTGGAGCCAATGAGTCCAGTTTGTGTGTCCAATACAATTCTTTTTGGGAGAGACGTTTTGGGAGGTCACCTCCTCTTGGTAGTTGTTTAATGACTTCAAGTACTACCCATCTCAGTTGTGAGATGTTGTGTCTATTTTCACGAAAAATGTCTAAAGACGGGAGATTTTTCATTACTTGTTCTGATATTGGATTTGTGTTGGTTTATTCTTCCTTTGATTTTCCTTGCGGTTTTCCCAACATAGTATTTCCCACACAAACACTTATACGCAAATTTTTGCTATCACATGTTGCATAGTCCATGAGTTGGACAAGGGAGGTACAGAGAGTGAGGCAATCCTTTGGAAAGCTTAAAAGACAACTGCAAACAATTGGCGTCAAGTACGGCCTGCTCTTTCCCCTCACAGTTAAAGATTTACCACAAAGGGACAACGGTCCACTTTGATGACCTTGGGGAGGCATGGCGCTGGGCGGAGCAACACATTGAAGGGGACTGGTCGACATCCTGCGGCATTAAGAACAGAAACCCCGGACCATCACTGGACCAACGTCGAATACCGGATCAACCGCCACCGCCGGACCTGCCGGGGCACCGAGGAGACAGGGCCCCACCCTGATCCCTGAAGAAGACTCGCCCTCCTGCCGGTGTACTTCCACTTCATGTACAACATTGCAGGAGGCCCTTGGCGACCTACATAGGGCGTTTCACATACCTACTGGGCGGTAAGCGGTACCCTCGCACTTGGGTGCTGACCACCCCTCCAAACCTTTTCGTTTTCTTGTTGACCTACAGTTGGGTTTGTTAGAGCTGGCATCGAACCTTTTTTGACTGTCAGCAATGTTGGGGCGACAGGTACTTCAAGTTGGGGTGGAGTATGGGGAGGGGTATGGGGGGGTTTGTTGGGTTGAGTTTTTTGTTACTTCAGGACCAGTTTGTTCTTGTCCACGGTTCCGTGTTTGTTGGGACCACACCATTCTCAGACATCAATCCAATCACCACTCTTGGCATACCTTACATCACATTACCACGCGCAGGGATCTTAACCCCGCAAGACATCCGTCCAAAGCCCTAATGCGCAAGCTAGATGGCAGCAACTCAATCCCAGTCGCCACCGGCTGAACGCCCCAAATCCCTCAAAGTGCTCACCTGGAACGTAAATGGGATGGGCTCTGTGATCAAGAGACGCTTGGTGAAGCAATTGCTCGGCAGACACTCCCCCGATGTGGCCCTGTTAACCGAAACACACCTAGCGGTATCTCACTGTACCCTCCTCCAGAGAACAAACAACAAGGCAGCTTTCCACGCTGGATACACAATGGGTTCCAGGGGTACTCTCATTCTCATACATAAACGCATCCCATTGGCTTTGCAGAAAGTAGAACAAGACCCCTGGGGTCGTTATGTTCTAGTTTTGGGAACACTCCGGGGAGAGACACTGGCGTTTGTATCCGTATACTCACCGCCCGGATTGGGCAGGAACTATTAGATGAACTGACTACCCTCATGGGCAAATATCAGCCCGATAGGTGGTTCCTGGGTGGGGATTTTAACGATGTGATGTGTAGTGCCATGCATCGTAGTCACCTCAGACAGCGAAATCCGAACACCCCTACGAAGCTATCCAATTTTTCTTCTGCCCTAGGCCTTTGTGACGTGTGGCGGGATCTCCACCCGGGCACTAAGGGTTATTCATTTCATTCAGGGGCCCACGGCTCCCTCTCCAGGTTTGATTACCTCTTCCTCCCGAATACTGACCTTTACAGGGTACTCTCCGCAGACCTGCTCCACCGCGGCATCTCGGACCACTCGCCACTGCTGGTCGAACTTCGTATGCATGGCAAAACCCCACCTAAAACATGGAGACTAAACAACTACTATCTCGGGTTCCCCGAACTGGTGGACCGCCTCACTGAAGCATCCACCGAATACTTTGAGATTAATGACATTGGGGTAAACAACCCGGTTACAATATGGGAGGCCTATAAAACTGTACTGCGGGGAGAGATAATTTCCTGGATAGCGAACCAAAAGAAGGAAAGACTCAGAAACATCACTGAGGCAGAAAGGGAGATGACCCTCTGGGAGAACAAACACATCTTAGATCCAACCCCTCAGAGCCAGGGATCCCTTAAACGTGCCACTGAGCGCCTTTGCAATTTAAATCTAGACAACGCCAAACGAGCCCACTGGGACACTAGGGCGAGAATATATGCGCTTGGGGACAAGGCCAGCAAATTGTTGGCATGGTTAGAAAGGCGGGATGAGGGACAGCGCTGTGTCTGGGAGATCCTCACATAGATAGGACTGGATCCAAGTACTAATGCACCCACGAGAAGTGGCCATCTGCTCTAGGATCCGGCTGGTGCAACTCAAGATCTTGCATAGAGTGTACTACCCTAGAACAATGTTACATGGTTGGAAGAGAGCTTCGAATCCGAACTGTCTTCGGTGTGGCGAGGAGGAAGGAACGTTCTTTCATATCCTTTGGGCATGCCCCCGGATTCGCACCTTTTGGAACGCTTGCTGCAACAAACTGACCAGGATACTTGCACTCACTGTACAACCAGATCGAAGAGTGCTACTTCTGGGCATACCACAAGAGGCTGATCTTAACAAATGGGAAAAGTTGTTACTGAGCACAGCAGCGGGTTTGATGAAGCGCAATATCGCTCAAAAATGGGGAGCCCCAGAACCCCAGATGCTGGAACAATGGGTAATGGACATGGACACTTGCGCCATGATTGAGCGACGAGTTTACAATGCAAGAGGCTGTTCCACCAATGCCTCTAAAATCTGGGGGAGATGGGAGTGACTTAGCTCGTATGGACAAGGGTGATGAAGGCCTGAACATTTGCATAGATTGTCATGAGAACTGTTATTGGTGATTGGTATTGCAAGTATTAATATTAAGTCGAGAGTGGACCGGCCGGTCCCAGATGGTTGGTTGGTTGGTTGTGATCATGTTACAAAACAATAAAAAATGTTTTATCAACAAAAAAAATGTCTGATGTTGCTTTTTCGGTCTTTTCAGCTCTAATGAGTGAATCTCTGAAATGTCTGCCTCTTTTTTAGGCTAGCATTGGTGGTTCTGGGAATAATCGGTTGAGATTTGGATCAGATTTAATGAGATCCCAATTCTTATTGATTTATTTTTTTATTTGAAAGCTCTGGCTAGAATATTTCAAGGTATGAATCAGTCTAGTATTGTCTTTTTTTGATTTTTCTTTCAGTAAGTCACCTCTTTCCAACAGACTTGTACGTTCTATTGCTGTGTTCATTGTTTGTTCTGGAAAGCCTCTTTTCTTAAATCTTTCCTTCATGTTCTCCATTTCGATTGCCAATCTTGTCGAATCTGATGTTATTCTTTTGGCTCTTAGACACTGGCTGTAGGGTACATTTTGTTTGAGATGGATAGGATGAAAACTTGAAAAGTGTAGAGTGCTCTTGGCATCTGTGGGTTTCCTATAGATTTCAGTCATGAAGCTGTTGTTGATTCTTGGGATATTAACATCCAAGAAATGTATGTTGGGTTCCCCGACCTCTAGGGTAAATTGTATTTTCTCATGACAGCTGTTTAGATAACTGAAGAATTGTTGTAGTTCGTCCATTGTCCCATTCCATATTCCAAAAATGTCGTCTATGAAACGCTTCCAAAAAAGTATGTTCTTTTTCCATGGTTCTTTGTTCAAAATGTGAGTTGTTTCGAAGTGATTGAAGTCATTAAACAACTACCAAGAGGAGGTGACCTCCCAAAACGTCTCTCCCAAAAAGAATTGTATTGGATACACAAACTGGACTCATTGGCTCCATTGCGTCTTAATGAAGATTTCTATGTTGGTCCTTTTCAATAAACAACTTAAATGTTTACTGACTTAAAATTGGACTTTGTCAACCGTTTTCCTATTAAAATTAGAGATTTACCGGGTAGCCTGAGCACACCAATTGTAGTTGAGACTTTATATTGGTATCAAACATTGTTTTTCCTTTGTTCATTTGCCTATGTAGACCAACACTGTAACAAATTGTATGTTTAGAATCTGTTTGTCAGCTCATTCTAATGAATACGACTGTAATCATCTATTCACATTGAATGTTTAGAATGTGAACTCATTTGCTTGAGTTAGCTCATTCCAATGAATACGACTATAATCACCTGTTTACATTGAATGTACACATTCATCATCCTAGGACAGTACAGTCGCTGTCTTAATGTGTGAACAATTATCCCTCTCATTAGAAGCCAATCTAAATTGATCAATTTCCAGCCTTTTAGGGTGATATTCTCTTCTAACCAGCGTTTGCTACAACGCTAGACATTTAATGAGGTCTTTCTAAAGAAAGCATTGTTTCACTTTGAGTTATCAGTTTACTAATGATTAACTTTTACTCAAACTCTGGAGATTGATTTCTGCGACATTGCTAGCATTTCTCTTTGCATTTATTTATCTTTGCATAGCTTTACACATTGATGTAGACTTTTAACCCCAAGTTCCTAGCCTTTTTTTTCAAATAGCCACTATCGATGTTTACTAACAGTTACATCTCTTGGTGAACATTGCACGCATGCGCATGATGACGTCACCGTGTTTACACAGCGACGTCACACGCATTTACATGCAAGCTCTCACCGCTGCTGACCGTCTAAGGGATAATACAAACATTGTGCTTGTCCAGAATATAATTTTTTTGAACATATTTTCAATTTATCCACCAATGGAATTCTTAGAATTGATCCAGGTTGTATGCAGCTGTCGTTTTCAATCCTTCGACATTTCTTGCCAACTCTACTTTTCATATTTAAAAAAAAGGGGGTAGTCTTTTTATCTACTTTTTTCATTTATTAGTTGCGCTCGTTTACTGCGACTTTAGTCCTGACGTTTATCGCGCGTGGGAGCGTGATGACGTCACGCTGTTTACACCGTGACGTCCCACGCTTCTCTACGCAATGACATCACTTTCTTACTATTTAAAGCAGCCATTTTCCACCGAGCGTCATCACTTAAAAGGAAGCGGTTCCTGTTGATGATGACGCCGGGACTCCTATCTCCAACAAGTTATGTAAGTCAACTCCAGAATACCTTCTGGCATTTACAAAGGTTTTTTTTACCCCTACTATTCTTGATTGTGTGTGTTCTTTTCCAACAGGAGTATCTTTCTTTCTGTAAGACGCCAAAACCTTATCCTTTGAACAGCCAGAATCTTAACCCATTGTTGTCCAACAAATCTGGTCACTTGGACGTGGAAAAACGTTGTGCCTTGACCAATTCGATCTATCCCTCATCTGTGGGTAAACTTGATTCTCCATTTTTACTGTTTATAGTCTAAATTAGACTTATTTCTACATTTTTTACATTTTCTTGTTCTAGGGAATCCCTTCTCCAGCGATTGAGACGATAATAGAAATTTTGAATTTAAAAATATGGATGGACATACATCCTCCTATTCTACTTTTAACATCGCTGATGGTTCACAATAGTGAGACTTTCTGGTAAGCCTTGTCAACACAGTGTGTTACTTATCAGTTGTTACCAAAAGACTTAGAAGTCAACAGTTTCTTGCTCTCGTTAGTATCATTGATACTTAAATGACACTGAAAACAACTTCTTGCAACTTGTTTACATATGTGATGTTTACCTAATAATATTTTCTATGAATTAGGTTCAAACAGATTGTAGACCAAGACACAAACAGTTGATATATCTAAAAATGGCTAACTGAACGGATACTGTGAATATTGTTGTTTTCATGCGCACTAACGTGTATTTTTTATATATATTTTTTCTAGAATAGAAGTGATTGTTCACGAAACGCGTTGGGCCATCATTAAAACAACTATACTTGACAAGAAAATGTGATTGGGTCAATTTTTGTGACTTACAAAGTAATTTTCAAAATATGAACTGTTTATTTAATTTATTCACAAATTGATGTTTTTCTGAGTACAATAGCACTAACTTGCTGTACTTTTATGACAACATTTTTTGAGGTACCAATAGTGTGCAGGGGACGGGAGTTTCCATAATTGGGAACTTGATTGTACTTTGTAATACTTCCCAGTGTCCACAGGGTTTGGGCTTCTCTTGCCTGTGCTGCCTTGAATTCTCAGGGTCATTTCCCCTGCAGTCACCTTTTGGCACAGGATAATACTCGGTCTCTTCCTCAGACTGACTCAACTATGAAGTCTTCCCCCTTCCAGATAGTCTGGGGAGCTTCACTGCTTTCCCTGAATATAAGGAGGTTTTTACTATGCTCCACATGGGCTGGAGCTTTGAATGTTCTTCTCCAGCGAAGCACGCTAGGTGATCTCTCTGCAATCTCATCTTTTTTAAGCCCAACTCCCTCATTTTCTCATCAAGAAAGTTTTCATGGTCTGAAGTACTCACTGGATTATTCTGAACTTCCAATGACACACTGGCCCGCCCACCTTCCTTTCTGTGTAATAGAGGTGAGTACTCCTCAATCTCAGATAAGGACTGGCCTTCTGGATCAGTTTGGCTAGGCCTGGGTAAGTCTAGGTTCCTCATGTTTCCTTGGCCTTGGTAGGTGGAAAGCATGAGGTCATTCGCAGTCGGCATGTTGGAAGTTGTGGTGAACTGGCATGAGGTTCCTGATGGGGAGGGCACCACCCCTGGATCAGAGGCCCTTTCCCATACCCTGATTGGTCAGGGTGCCTCAATGCCTGTTTGTAATTTTCTATTTCATTTGTCAAACTCTCACACCTGCTTCTCTCTGTCCTTATTTCCTGATGGTGTTCAGAGAGCTGGCTTTTTTACTCTGAGACCAGGGCCTGATTGGCCTCAAGCACTTTACTCTTAGCCATTAATCAATCTTTTATTTCCCTGATTTCTTTCCGATTCGACTATTTTTGTTTTGTGCAGCCTGCATTGTGTGCACATATTCAAATCGGTTTGCTTTCAAAATACCAATCTCTTTCTCCTGCGTGTTACTACACTGCGCTGCCTGTAACAGGTCAGCTTCTACTTGCCTTACACTCTCCATGAGTTCTACATTTTCTTGCCTATTTCCAATCAGTTCCTGGGAACCTGACAATCTTTTCTGCATCCATTTTCAACTGATGCACCTCTTGTGCAAGGACACTATTCTCCTGGTTCAAGAGTTATTTTCCTTCACCGGCTGAAATTTCTGTTTTAAAGTTTGTACCTTCTGATATATCTGATCAAAGTCATTTTGGGAATCAACCCCTTTTTATAATTAACTGACTGTTTTCATTTTTCAACTCCTTTATTTGTAATTGAAAGGCCAATAGGTCATCTAACAGCCCTCTATTATAAATATTCTGATAACTTTTTGAAAATTGTCCACACTCTCTAGGTGTATCTTGCAGTGCAGCAAACTGCGTTTCAGGCTCTGCACTCTCTTGCTGCTGGGTTTTGAACTCATTTTTGAGTTGTTCCATGAGGCTTTCTTGTTTTAACTCAAAATGATGGCTCTACTGTGCTTAATCTTCTAACTGTTTAAGTTCTTTCTGCGCATCATTTAGAATCTCAGTCTGACTCTGCGCACAGGCCTCACTCTTCTGCACTCACTCTTCCACTAACTGCAAGTGGAAGTATAGATAAGCTGTGAGCTGAACCATTTGACTCAGTTCTTCTTGGGCATTTCTGGTCATATAAAATGCCTCTAATACTTGGTGCCATATACCACCTTCACAACAAATGTCAATTCCTTTTAACATCTTGGATCATTTTAGCTTGCCAGCTCCTTTCATCCGCCTCTGTCCACTCACCACAAATGAACAGCTTAATAAGGAAATGTCTGCAGGCATCAACTAATTCAATTGCATTCATTTACAAAATATGCCGTTTTTGAAATTTTTGTATAATTTCTTTGCGCCGGAGCAAAAATCACCCTGTTCCCGCTTACTTTCCACTCACAATGCCAATTGAAAAATCAATTCTTACTCAATCTTAACTTTTCACTTACACACCTCCCTGGAACTCAGGGGTCAAGTCCTCGCGGCACTTTAACATAGCAAAGAGGACCTTCCCTCCACCTTAATGCAATTACATCAAAATAAATAGTCATGTGTCATGAGTCCAAAATAGCCATCCAAATTCCAGCCGCAGCCCCCAATTTGTAACGGTTTATTGGGAGGCCACCTTCAACACAGCAATCTCCTTCCCTCCCCAACCAAGGTGTCACACAAAAAACGGTTTAATGTCAGTTCTTTGTTCAGCCCATTTTTGCTGATGCATCTCATACACCTTGGATCCCAACCCCTGAGCTATCAATGAGCCAGGAACCTGGCTGGTGTATAGGAAATATATTTGTATTTATTTGGATGATAGGTAATGGAGATCGCACTAAACTACACATGCCACCTTGTTTGTGGCTCACAATTAAACTTCTTGTTACACAAATAAATCACGCAAGTTGGTAAGGAAAAGCACAAATCTCAATACTTTACTTTCTACAGATTTGACTTCAAGAAATAATCAACACTAGTCAATGAACAAAATCAGTTTACATATGTCATGCTGTGCAATTTCGATTTTCCTGCTGCTTAAAAGGCTAACATTTTAGTTTACAGGTTTGTACAACTGCATATGGCAATTATTATTTCACCCACATTTTTGCTTTAAAATAAACACAGGGTGATTTAGCGGTTTCTTTTTCATACCACCCCCACCCCACCACTGACTGCCTACTTTGGTCTGTGTCTGGGAAGTCTGACAGAAAAATTTGAAAAAGTTAGGAATTTGATATTTCAGACCTCCCTGCCCCCCTCCACTTAAAGGTCTGTATTGGGGAAGCTGGTAAAAGGTCTGTATTGGGGAAGCTGGAGCGAAACTAAATTGAGATGATTGAAGAATTTTGGATTTCAGAACCACTTGCACTTAAAGTACTTTGCTGGGGAAGTTGGCAGTTTAGGGGGGGGGTTTATCTGGTTTTAGTTTAGCGACAAAGATACCCCTCTTCCTAAAAGAAGTCAGGGTTAACGGGCAAAATGGGGTTACCCAATTACATTACAGTCTATAGTTTTCAGCGCACACTTGGAATGAGCTTTGTTAATTTGGAATTTTAACAAAAATCACCCTGTGGTGTTCTGCCAAGGGGAATTAATTAAATTAATATTTGTAGTTTAATAGGCTAAGGATCTACACAGTTTTGCCCCCACCCTCTGCCCACTATAAAAGGAAAGAATGTAAGGCCAGCAGATTCCCCCCCTTTTGTTGGTCAATCTACTTACTTTTGGATATCTCTGGGCCTGACACTTTCAGTAGATCTCCTTTTGATGATTTTTGGCAACTGTCTTTCTGTTGGTAATTTCTAGCAGCTCTCTCCTCTCTCATAGTGCATCCACTTAAAATACCAGTGATGACACCATCAAGATTTCAATATTGGGCAGTGCCCTGCAATACTCCTGCACCTTTGATTGGTCCTTTTTATTCCTCTCCAACCCCCAGCCAATTGTTTTAGGAGTCTAGAACAGAAATATAGCAAATCCCCTTTTAAGTTCCTTTTTTTTCTTATGTCGACTTTACCCAAAAAGTAGCTACATGGTAAAACTTGGTTATTTACTAGTAACTGCCATAATGTATATATTTTCAAATTCAGTTTATCATTGGGAATTAAATAAAACAGCCGATTTGCACCATGTTGTACAGGCTTTTGTCAATTTTCCAATGTTTTTACAAAAAGCATAATAGTTATGCACATGCAATTTACTCTACACATACCTAATTTTACCCTCCACCAGCACCCCAATTCTGAAATTCGGGACATGTTCAGAGCAGCCAGAAACACATTTTAGCTTGCCATTACATTTCCCTAAGTCGCAGGTGGACACATTTTATTTCAAAAAATTGCCTTCAAATTATCTAAAAAGGAAACATACTGTATGCAGTGCAACTTGTGGTTGCTGAGAAAATGCAGCTGAGAAAATGCACCCATTGTAATCATATTTAATTAATGGTAAATCTTCATATGTCTGCAAGATTTTTCTCCTTTCTTCCGGCCATTTGCCATTCTGTTGTTTGAAGTTGGTAGGCTGCCTTTCGTATATAACTGGGAGGCCTTGGCAACACAGAGATCCCCCACTTCATATAATGAGCTAGGCCGGCCCTGTGATGTCACAAGGCTCTTCTGCCATCTGACATTCTGTCCTGTTATCTGTAGTGGACCACCATTCCAATCTGAACACCCTCTGTTTTCTTGTATTATTTTCAGAGTTTTAGCTTCCCTTGACTGTTGCCCCGCTCCACATTCCAGTCACTAACTGGCTCGGGCCATTTGTCCTGCACAGAACCAAGCCTTCAGGAGACAGCAGGTCTGGAGAAAATTTGTTTTCAACACCCTTCATTCAGGCAGACCACATTTTATTGCAGTTGTAAATAGTTGGGATGCACGAACCAGGCTTGCAGTGGGGGAATCAATTTGCAAATTCCGCCCAGAGACCCACCAATTGTTCTTGGCTGGAAGGAACTCGCATGTTTCATTTTCTAACATCAGCCATTATTCTTTGACATACTGTGAGTTTTACTGATCAGGGTCCACTTTGCTGCTGTGTCAATGGATTTCTTCTTTCTTTTCACACAGCATTGTTTGTTTAGCGATGACAGCTGAAGGTACAGGGCTTTTTCTTTCAGTCACTAATGAAGTACACTTTTTAATGATCTACCATTCGTTTTTATGGTGAAAAAAGGGTCTGAATTGTCACAGTGTACCACCTTTTGATGGGTGGCCGTTTCAGTGAAAAATGCTGCATTTATTTCCCAGCCAGCAATGTGATGAGCTTTTCCAATCTGCCGTCGGATCACATTTTTGTTTTAGCTTTCTCTGGGTTTCAACTGCAGAAAGACACCCACGTAGTCTGCCTAAATAGGCCCATTTTCAGCATTAAGGTATTTTTATGAAGGCTGGCCAGTCATTCTTCCAGTGGGCCCTTCAGTTCTGCTTGTTGGGGACTTGCGTTAAACCCTACAGTTAAGTTTTACAGTATTTTACGTGTTGTATATTTTAGTGCAAAGGTGCCTGGGCCTAATTGTACTTTAATAGAAACCTATTCCCTTCCTAAGAGTGAAGCCTCACTGATGCAACTTTACCTCTTTTGAGTGTTTGGACTATCTTGATTGACATGTTATTTTGACACCACTGATTTGGTCTTCTGAAACACCTCATCAAAGGGTACTCAGATATAAAAAATATACTAGGAAACTGCGCTCACCAAACATTTATAAGTTGTCATGACATTACAGTGCATTTGACAAGTAATTTTGTAAAAATGGTACATGTTCACAGATTAGGTTTGTTATTGTCTTTTCCCACTCTCAGCTGATACGTGTTTTGACCCATGGTCTTTCTCAAGGCTGATTATTGAACAGCATTTGCAGTTTAAGAGATTCCGATATTGGATTGGTTGACTAAGTGTTATTATTACATGTGTATCTGGACTATTTTTTCATTGCATCTTCTTAAGTGGCTCTAATTGATTTGATGTGCATTGGATAATGCTATCTGTGCATGAGCATTGTATTTCTCTTCAGACCAGATTTAAATTCCTTGAATGGAATTCGGATGTCCTGTATGGATTCATCCCTTAAGCAACCGCGTGTGTACTCCCTCATGAGAGGGTTTTTGAAAAATCTCCCCAACATCCTCAAAGATCTAACAAGTCTCTGCTCACCTGGCAGGCGGCCATCTCCAACATGGGAGGTTAATTTGGTGTTATCTAAATTAATGTGTGTCTTTCAAATAAGATTTCTGTCATGAAAGACTGCTTTTTTCAAATCAATTACTGCCCCCAAGATTGTGAGTGAGATACAATTACTGCCCCCAAGATTGTGAGTGAGATACAGCTTTTTTTGTTGCAACAAGTCTTTCAAAGAAATATAGTGATACATTAGTCTTGCCCATGGACCCAAAGTTTATTCAGAAGATGGCTTCTGAATGCCAAATGAGTTATTTTCTTTGCCTATTACAAAATCTGTCCACACCTGCAGAGAAAAAGTTGAATATGCTACAGTAGATGTGAAGGGCTCTTGCCTTGTACATAACACCCAGCAGTGTATGCCCTTGAAACAGGTTTAGTTTAGTTTATTATTTTTGTGTGGCCTTTGTATGCACAGTTAGGGACCTATCCACTTTATTTCATTATTTTATTTTGAATGAAACATATCCATTAAACAAAAGCTTTGCTCCAGAAGCAAGTTGTATACATAGAACCACTTATAAAGTACTACTGGAGTAGCCCTTGTTCACATGCCAAAATGTGTTAAGAAATACATTTTCAGAGTGTTTATAGAGACATTGTGGAGGTGTGATATGTTGAAAATAATTGTATTTGCAGAAAGCCCTCTGTATGGGGAAAATAAGTAATTTATTTTGTTGGGGAAATAGTGCTTAATCAAATATTTTTTTCAGTTGATATGTTTTTCTTTTAAATGTATATATTTTCTCAGTGTATGCAACTTTAAGTATGCTGTGAAAGTGGTATCTCTGTCTTGGGCCTTTTCTGCAGCTAATTGTATGTTATCATGTTGTAATACACATTTTGTTCGCCTGGAAGATGAACTTGAAGTCTTATTATAGTATGCATAGGGCAACAGCTCCCTCTAGTGGCAGTAACAAGCGAAGCGGGCACATGACGGCTTCGGGCAAACATGCATCTGGGCTTTTATTATATTGTTTGATTTCACCAGTAATCCCACATGCACAGGGTCGGATTGGCCCCTCGTGGCCGGACGGAAATCGTCCCTAGGGAGTGGGGGCCAGTTTCTGGCCATGCCTGGGCCAGTTTGGAAATAGCCTTTCATCCTTCTTAGGTCGATAAATGAGTACCAACACAGGTTGGGTGATATTGTATGCATATTTTTTTTATAAAAAAAAGCTTGAGCGTAAGTGCTATACAATAACATATTATCATCTGGCCTTGGACGTCTGCTTGGATTCACAGTAATTTAGTGTACTTAGGTACAATGCTATTTGATGCCACTTCCTCTTTTGTCAAGGGGTGAAAGGTCGTGAAAGGTCGTGTTTCATCACTTCCCAGGATATCACTTTGGAGTGGGGTTCAAATTACATCACTTCCGGTGATGTCATCAGAGCAAGGTTTGCAAGGGGTGGGCCACTTTTTTGAGGCGAGGGGTGGGCCAATTTTTTTTTTTGGCTGACCGGGCCTATTTCTTGTCCCAGTCCAACCCTACACATGCAGTTCCAAAGAAAAACTCACTTGACACAACCTGTTTAACTACCCTTAAGTATCAAAGAAGGGAGCAAAATAACATGGGACACGGCAGGAAGGAAAAAAGGACTTGAGGACCTTGAGTATATGCCACCACACACTTAACACATTAATCAAATGTAATCAATCATGTCTTCGACAAGGCATCCAACTTCCCTCATCAGGGGTCAGGATTAACTTACACCTAGGGTCAGGGAGACAAAGCTGAAGTATGCACGTTCCAAATGGACCCCTAAATATAATCCAGCACACTAGACAATATAACAATCAGATGGTAAGCATACAATTCTATAAACATGCCCCACATATCCTCCAAATCATCAATGTTGCCATGCCTATCCTGCATAGTTCCTCTCATATTTGGCTAGGGGTCCATGCTTTATACATTGTCCTCCATATTAGGTCTGCTGGACAATTTCCACATCCCCAAACATGGACACGTAACTGTAAAGGCTTAGGTAAGTAATTGAGGAAGTCTACAGGTGATGTGCCGGATAAGGATGTACCTGCAGAAAGTGTTATGCTATCAAAGTTAGCCCTCCAGCAGCCCTAAGCACTTGGACATTTCCAAAACCAATGCCCAAAGGTGTCACCTCTATCCGTGCATGCCCATCAGGAATTGGACTTTGACAGGCACTGCTTATGCAGTCTCTGCAGCGACCAGTAGTTACTCAAGAGTATCAGCTGCATTGTATTTATCTCATACATTTGTCACTTTTGCTGCCCTATATCCGTAGACATTCTTCCTCATTTCATTCTACATTACCCCGGACAGATACGTACATACTTCAGTCTTTAAAAAGTTTTCCCTACTTCCACCCACCCAATAAGGTGACTCCTGTGCATCAAACCGCATGTACTGGAGAGTACCTGCCTAACTGGTACCTGACATTAGCACTTTAACCACGTGCAGGGTGTTACCAATCTCATGTGAAGTTACTTCATCCAATAAACAAATCAAGTCACCTAATAACGAGGACCTCCTTTACTCTCTGTCGGAGAGCGTTCATTTGAATTAAATAAATGCACAGGTGTATAGTGACTAGCACAGTCACATGTCTTCCACCTTTAGAATATTAACCAGTGCCCATGACCTCCAGAATAGCGTTTTGTTTTGTAGTTGTAATACTGGATTACCCTCACAGGGATACAATTACATGTAGTAGAATACTAGAACCCAGCAAGATCATACACTCCTTCCAGTTCCTGCTGTTTCAGGAAACGTTTTGTTGACCAAAAGTTATCCAGCCCATAGGATTGGGCACATTTCCTTTCACAGGCTAGTCATTCTGGGTTATCTTCTTCATTTTGCCTGTTCCAATATCTAGAAGCATCCAACATGAAGGATATTTGGTAGCTCCTCAACACCAGTAGGCAAACCCACCCTTTTTTTACACTCCTCTGCGAGATCTGCCAGCCAACCTTTTCCCTCTTCCTCAGACCCCACAAAGGGGCTCCAGTGGCTTTATACATCAACTTCAGTTCCTGGTTTCTGAAGGGGAGTGGTAGGACATTCAAGATATAACACTTTTTAGGAAGAATTGCCATCTTAATCCTTATAATTGTGCCCCACTACTTCAAATGCAGATGTGACCATCTACCAATATCTTTCCCCACTCCTTCCAGCACTTTAGAAATATAAATTAAATTAATAAAATTATAAATGAGCCTGATATATACTCACTGTTATTACACTCAAGCATTACATACCACCCTCCGACCAATTTAACCCTCTCCCCTGGAAATTGCACCTAATGCACAACTTGGATAGTGGGTAGACCTCACACTTTCCCCAATTAACTTTGTGATCTAAGATTCTCCAAACTGCCTACAGAGTTTCCAAGTATTTTTTCTGGGTCTTCCATCAAAATCAACACATCATCGACAGCATCATAGTACAATGTCCTAACCTCTGCTGTTCCATAAGAGAGAGACCTGTGTTCCCCCAGTGACCAACAAAGGTTCTAGCGCCAGGTTAAAAAGCAGGAGAGGCAGTTGACAACGCTGTCACGTTCCCTAGCCTAATTGGTTTCCTTCAGATAGCACTCCATTGGTGGATATACATGCCCTTTATCCAGAACATGAGGCCCTGAAAAGTATATGATGTTTAGATTAAAGCCCAACCTTCCCAGAGAGCATTAAAAAACTCACACGGTCAAAGTCTTTGTCTGCGTTGACAATTAAGGTCGCTGCTGCGACATCCTAGTCCCTATAAGTAAAGATGATGTCCAAGAGTGTTCTGATGTTATTATTGCCATATCTATTCCTGACAAAACCACATTGGCTCAGATGCAGCAGGACCCCTATCACTTTATCAAGGTGCAAGGCGAATACCTTCGCTAAGATGTATCTGAATTTAACTGATCAGCATCAGACTTGCCCCCACGCTCCTACAATTCAGAAAATAACTTAAGACCCACCTCTTCAAGGAGTCTCTCCTCAACAGCTAGGCCATCCCGTTGCCCCTCGCACCACCTCACTCGCTAGACACTGCCTGCCACTCTCCTCCCTGCCACAGTACAGCTGTACCCCCCTGTGAACCCCTCTGTGTCCTATACCCCGCTGTATATCTGTTCTGATGTTACCACTGAAAAGCACTCACTTATGCATCTGTGTTGGTGTGTACCTCTCTAAAGTGCTCCGTTGTTTCTCGAAGCTAGGTCAACGCTCAATGAATACCATAAAAATTATAATAACATGGAGATTGGCCTGTAATTGGCAGAGTCCATGTGATCTCTGCCTGGTTTAGGGATAAAGCTAAACAGGGCAGTGTGTGTTGACTCTGGACAACTCTCCCTAGACAGAGCTTCACAGAACAAGTCACATAACAAGAGAACAAGCTTGCATACAAGAAATGTATAGAAGTCAACTGGGAAATCATCCACTTGCAAAACTTTACCATTCTTTGTTTTATTAATGCCTTCTTCAGCCTCTTCCATTGAGATTTCTGCTTTCAATTTCTGCATCCTCTTTCTTCATCATTTAATTGTGGCAAACTATCAAAGCAAAGAAATAGTCTACATCCACTGTGGATAGGGCATGGTCAGCTTAGAAAAGGTTCCCGTAGAATTATGAGAATACCTTATTAATGCTATGTCTTGCGACCAATGTCTCTCCCTTATCAGAGCTAATCAAAATAATGGATTGATTTCATTCTAACCTCTTCAGGATTCGGCCTGCCCTCTCCCTTGGTTCATAAAAGATATTTCGAATGGATTGTGTCCTCCAACGTATTCCACATCTTTGACATGTAATGTCCACAGCTGTGCTGCTTCGGAAATTTTTCAGCAAAGGGCGTCCTGCGTCGGGTTGATGTCCCTTGAAGGTCTCCGTCAAGTGTGGCGTCATCGGATGTTCTAAGTAGCATGCACAGCGCCCGTAGCCTCAGTTCCATTTTTTCTGCAAACGTGTTTTGTTTTGAGAACTCGGCGCGTCTCGTGTTATCTACTTTGATAATGTCTTCTTCTACCCCGCCAACCCCGCGGTCTGGCTTAAAAAAGTGCCGGGACTTTAAGTCCAAGATGTCCATCAGGGATCCGCACTGTATCTGCTTCTTGTGACTGGGCGAGAGCCATGACACGGACGACTGCTCGAAGTGCCAGTCATTGACTGCCAAGGCCTTGCAATGACTCGAGGGGTGACTCTTTCCCTGTCGAAGGGAGTCCAGGGGATCTCAGTCCCGGAGTGGATCTCGCCACTCGTCCTCCTCGTTGAGGCACTCCCGGAATCGGCGTCACCATTCGCCTTCCCCGTCCTCGTCGGATGATGGCTCAGCGAGGAAAGTGGCTTGCCCCACTACATTTTCTACTCCTGAGGAATGGGAGGCTTTCAGGGAGAAAATGCTGGACATTTTTCAATCTCGGGGCACTGTTCCGTCCGCGCCTTCGGTTGAAGCCGGCAGGGAACGGTCTCGGTCTGACGCTTGCGTGCCTTCGGGCCCAGGCAGTCGGTGCGATAAACATCGGCAACCGTCGAGGTCCCGTTCAGACAAGGCTCTGGTAGATCGCCAGAGACGTGCCAGATCCAGGTTCCGGTCTTCATCCCCGACGAAACCGTCAAAGTCTGGGAAGGTGTCGAGGAAGGCGTTGACACCGCCAACGCCTTGTCCATCGAGTGCGGCTGTTGCGGCTTTGCCCTTGGTCAGTCCCTCGGAGCATTCGGCACCCTTGTCGCCGTCGACGCCATCGGGGCCTACAGGCCAAGATTTGCCGTTGGAGGCCACTGTGGCTATGGATCCTACTGAGAAAGGCTCTATCGAAGTCTGTGAGACCTATTCTTGACTCCAGGTCTGCTCCTGTACCTAGGAAGGAGTTATTTCATTCTCTACAGAACATATGCGAGGATGAGGAGAGGTCTGATGTGGAGTTGGAGCCTTTTGATATTCCTGGTGAAACTCCTGAAGCTCCTGACATGGTCTTTTCTGAGGACAGTCAGATGGAGATCTGCGTCAGTCTTTACATGATGCCAATGGCCTTGACACATCTCCTGAAATGGAGTTTGGTAGGCCAGACTAAACAGACAAAAATCATGGACGATAAAATCACATCCGTAACTTCTCTCCCCCCCATCAGTAATGATTTACGCAAAAGCATCTTTAAATATTGGGTGATGGTTCATACTGAGGATTTCAAAATAAACATTTCTTTGCGTTTAAGAGAATGTCCAACCTGAGATACAAACTAGTACATATATGCACTTATAAAAGATAAACAATCTGTCCAAACAACCCTATGGCATCTACCTCCGGTCATTGCCCACTTTAAATGTGGCAATTGTTCAGTGTGTCGTCTCACGAGTAACGTCAAAGAAGTAGATCTAAACGGCCGTTTATGGCAGTTAAAAACATTCACAAACTGTCAGACAAAGTGGGCTATATATAGTATAAAGTGCCCAGTTGGGTTGCTTTATATTGGTAAAACAAAGACCAGTATGTCAAAGAATATGTGAACATTGTTCATGTGTTAAAAACACAGTGGCGGATAAGCCTCTTATGCCACACTTCAAACAAGCAAAACATAGCCACGAGGACATATACTGGTTCATTATACAAACCGTTCAAGCCCATCCCCGTGGAGGCGACCGGGATCTGACCTTAAGAAAACTGGAACAGAAATGGATCTTTGATCTGAATTCTGTCAAGAAAGGCCTTAACATTGCGATTGAATGGAACTTATTTATCCTTTAACCTGTATTTGGATACACGTATGAATGTATTAGGTATGTGGCATATATGCATGTTGGTACATTTGCTAAATATATATAAAAATTGGGGACCATATCAGAACATGGTTGTGACCTCGATAAATAGGAGCAGGTGAATAGAGACTGCATACTGACAAGACAAAAGAAGCTGTCACTGCTGGAAAATTGGTCTCATTCAAGTGCAGCATCAACAGAAATAGAAATGCTGCACTCAGATTAGGCTCGTGTCCCACATTCCAGAAATAGCAGATGCGAATTAGCTCTTAAAAGAAGAAAAGGGGACATTATACCAAGATATGCCCACACGTTAGAACAACACATTTTTTTAAAAAAGGCTTTGGATGCCTGATCAATATTTTTCAACACTGGGCGGTTAACCGAAAAAAAGGAAAAATGTAATAAATATTAAGGTGAAGCAAAACACTTGCTTGAGCACTGCATTTGCCGAGTAATGACACCCAACTTGGCGTCCGTTTGTCCACCATTGAATACTATTGAATAGAGACATAACACTGGTGTATCAAGTACAAATCACGTGACAATCTATCACATGCTCATCCCCTGTGAGATACGGCAACTGCGAATGCGGCAGAGATTCGCTCTCAAGTAAGTGCCATATATATCTCGTTAGAAAGCCGAAATGATAGGGTTTACAATATGTGACGGTGTAAGTCATTTTCGCGTTCACATACTTTTCACAGAACCGCTTGACGAAGGCAGCAATAGCCATTGCACACGGCAAGCCGCGTTCCGAGTCAGAACAACTGACGGGATTTTACCTAATGTAGCGGGAACCCCGCGAATATCCACCGATCGCATCACAGTGATAAGTGATAAGTCTAGGTAACTATTTAAACCGGATGACATATGTCACTAATTAGACATTTGACAAAAAATTCAATTACATGATTACTCAACAAGTTCTAAAGTAGCCTTTGTGTTTGATGTGTTTCATTTAAAAAGCGGGAAGATTTGCGCACTAATCGATAGAACGATTGCGAAACCTGAGACACAGCAGCATATATCTGAGTGGAACAATCAGCTGGGCTTGATGAATACACACCGGCTAAGGTAATTGGTTAGAAATCTGTGTACACTAGCAAACCTAGTTTAGCCAAATTCATGGTAGTGTGTATATATATATATATATATACACACTACTATGTATTTGTATATATATATATAGGATACATTACTCACTGTAATCGTATTTCTGATGCTTGTATCTGCTTAGATCACATGCTGTGCATAGGCCGACATCTAGTGGAAACTGCGGAGTATTACAGTTTGTTTTTCGAAACTCGAAAATGGGCATCGACACAGGGCGTGCCAGTAATACTATCCCTAGTGTGACGTCCACTGTACCCAAGATCCCTCACGCGTCTAGGATCCTCAGATTGTTTTTTTCCGCCATACTGGTCGGAAGCATTTTGCAGAGTCCCCTGGCCTTAGCCATACTTTTGCCAAAATATTGATTAATTTACATCCTTCCTCATCCCAATGTCGAACTTCGACACTCAACGCCGGCTGGAGAAGAAATCGACCATCGGCTGCTGCACGACGGATTTGGGCCTCGGAAGGCCTCTGGCCTCGGCCCTGCAAGTAGGTAGAGTGGGGGGTTGGACATACTCCACACTCTTGGTATATAGGTACACCCTATACATTTCCTACACTTAACAGCCTGCTGCCTCAAGGTGCGTATGGAGGGTACCCCTTTTCAATTTTGCCCCAAGTGCAATCGCAAATACCCTTGGGTCGACAGGCACGCCACGTGCAATCTCTGCTTGCCGAGGAACCACCCCGAAGCGAACTGCAGGGCATTACGGCGTCGAAAGACAGCCGAGCGCAGGTCCCCGACCTCGGAAGGTCGTCCGACAGGACGGCTATGGGGAAGACCCCCGGCGACACAGGCGCTTCACACACCACCCACACTAAACACACGAAGTCCAACCGAGACTCGACGATGTTGAGTTCTCGGAAAGAGGCACAAACAGAACGTTCCGAATCAGTGTCCTCTGGGCGTTCGAGATCGAGATTGCCGCATGACTCCAGGCAATCATCCACTCTTGCCAAGAGTGCCTCGCTCCCTAGGCTAACAAAAGTTCGATAGTCGGAAGACGAAGACGACTTCCACCCCCAGGCCGCACTCCAGGAGTCGGAGCCCATAGACAAGATCAGCGCGGCCCCACGTTCAAAGGACAGGGACTCTACCCCCGATCCTCGACGCCAGGCGTCGAAAACCTCCGGAGCCACAAAGGGACAGGGAAAACACTTTTCCACTCACGGGGAGGGGGGAAAACAGCAGAAGAAGCAGCCTCTGCACTCTTCCACACCTGTGAAACACTCCACTCCTCCTAGACAGGCAGACAGGACCAGGTCTGCTGATATTTCCAAAACCAGCAAATCTACTCAAGATAAATCTCCAAAACTTTCTGAGAGAGTCATTCCCAGTTCCAAAAAATGGTCCAGTGATGACATAGATAGGGTCATGTCAAGGATGTCTTCTTTGGCAGACTTTTACGATAAAAATCCAGACCATTTCCTTTCTTATGATCCACAAGGGGCTACACCCTCAGGCTCTAATGATCCTATCCCCCCGAGTAAGAAGCCACGGTTTGAGACACCGATGAGGTCTACAGACCCCTTCGAGGTTCAACCATACTCATGGCCATACTCACTGTATCAAGGAGAGACTTCCTTTGGTGAGGACCAAGATTTTGGCATGGTAGAAGAGCAAAACGGGAAGGGCTACTATGGGGACGATGAGGACCAAGAAGAGGAAGACGTTGAAAACCTACAGAGTAGATTCCCCGGTAGAGAAGGAAGCCCCGGTTACCGACTCCCCTGTCGATAACCAACCCCTCCTGAACGAAGTTCTCGCACGTGCAGCAGAACATTTCCATATTGACACCCACGGTGTCCAGGAAGAGAGGGACTTCGCCGAGGAGTTAGTGGGAGAAAGGAGGCCTGTTCCCCAGACCATCCCTATCCTTAAGTCTATTCAGCGAAGAATAGACCCGTCCCTGGTGAACCCGAACTTCACCAGAGCAGTCAATCCCAGAGTTGAAAAACTTTTCAGGGCAGCCCAGTCTGACCCTCTCTATATAAGAGGACATCTGAAGCCAGACTCCCTAGTTGTCACTAACACTCGTAAGAGGGCTGGAACACCCTTGTCATCGTCCGAAGCTCCTCCAGACAAGGAGAGCAAAAAACTATATGGTTTCGGCAGGAAAGTAGCCTCAATGTCCGCCTATCAGGCAAGGATTGCAAACTCCACCACCCTGTTGGCCAGCTACAACTGCCATCAGTGGGAAGAAGTTGCGGCACTCATAGCCTCTGCACCAGAACCCTTAAAGGGCCAGTTAGCACGAATTTCCGCAGAGGGTAGAGCCGTGTCTGGTTGCATTTTAAAAGCAACTTTTGACGCCGCGGACAACGCAGGCAGATTGATAGCAGAAGGTACTGTTATCAAGAGACATGCATGGTTACGGCAGTCTGGTTTTCAGGCAGAAACCCAGGCATCATTGTTGGACAAACCGGTGGAAGCCGATCTGTTGTTTGGTAAGGCGGTCGAGGACGTGCTGAAGAATGCCAAGGACGAATACGAGACACTCAAGTCCCTTGGCCAGTTAACCAATAAACCCCCTAACCAGAGAGGGAATAGTAATTTTCGTCGCCCACACAGCCAAAATTCCCAGAGAGGATCTAACTATTCCCAGGGGCAGGGTACACAGTGGAACAACAACAGCCAACAGTCTACCCAGGGTTACGGCAGGGGTAATAGGAGAGGACGTGATAAAGGCAGAGGCAGCCCCAGTAAAGGAGGCGTCATGCCTCCACCAAAGCAGTGACGCTCAGTTCAGGGTCCCTTCTCGCGCAACCCCAGTAGGGGGACGCATTTCCAACTTCACCCAGGCTTGGGAAGGGATCACATCGGACAGATGGGTGCTGTCAACAGTATCCACAGGGTACGGTATAGAACTACTGCAGCGTCCCCGGAACCATCCTCCACGACAAAGAGTACACTCTTTAGAACATCAGAAGATTCTCCTCGAGGAGATCGCCATTCTGCTAGCAAAGGACGCGATAGAACTCGTCCCGGGACACCAGGTAAACAAGGGTATTTATTCAACTTACTTCCTTGTGCCAAAAAAAGATTTGACAATGCGCCCAGTATTGGATTTACGGCCTGCCAACAAGTATGTCAAGCCCCAAACGTTTTGTATGACTACGCTACAAGAGGTAATCCCCCTCCTAAAAAAGGGGGATTACATGGCAACCTTGGATATGAAAGATGCCTATTTTCATATTTCCATGTTCCCAGCGCACAGAAAGTACTTGCGCTTCAAGGTGGACAGTCGGCACTACCAAGTCAAGGTACTGCCCTTCGGGATAGCTTCGGCACCAAGGGTATTCACCAAGGTACTGGCGGTGGCGGCTGCACACCTACGCAGGGAGGCAATCCCGGTGCACACTTATCTGGACAACTGGCTCATAACGGGGGAAACCCCAGTAATTTTCAGGACAAACATTCAAAGGACTATCGACCTCCTCCACGAATTAGGCTTCTCAATCAATGAGAAAAAGTCAAGCCTGGTGCCAAGCACCTCCAAACAGTTCCTAGGAGCAATCCTACATACTCAATAGGGGTTGACCTTTCCTTCAGAGGAAAGAATTCGGAATATACTACTGCAAATTCCGCAATATCAGTCCGGTCACCAAATAACGGTACGCAAAGCAATGCGTTTGCTGGGCATGATGGCGTCATGTATTTACCTGGTCCCCCACGCGTGCCTGCGCATGCGTCCCATGCAGGAATGGTTGGTGAAACAGTGGTCTCAGGCAAGTGGTCAGTGGGACGATCTAGCGGTCGTTTCGCCAACACTAGTACAAAGCCTTCACTGGTGGACAAGAGAGAATCTTGCACAGGGAAAACCCTTTTACGATCCCGAAGTACAGGCAGTAGTCACTACCGATGCATGTCTGACGGGGTGGGGAGCTCACCATCTCCACCACACAGCTCAGGGTCTCTGGTCTCCCTCAGTGGCCAAGAACCACATCAACCTGCTAGAGCTTCTGGCAGTATTCAGAGCGCTTCAAGCGTTCGAGCCCCACCTACTAAACCTGTCAGTGCAAATCCGGACGGACAGCACAACAGCCATGTTCTACCTCAACAAGCAAGGAGGGACTCGTTCGCCAAATCTGTCCAAGCTTTCCCAAAGAATCTGGATATGGGCACTCAGACGGAACATCTTCCTGTCATCACAACATGTTCCAGGGGAGCTCAGTTCCCTAGTGGATGCTCTGAGCAGAGACTCCCTCCCAGAGGAACACGAATGGGTTCTACACAGAGAGGTCGTAGAAGATATCTTCTCTCAGTGGGGTTTCCCCACTATAGACTTATTCGCCACAAGCGAAAACAGACAATGCCCAGGATTTGCATCCAGGTTCCCCCAACCAGACTCCCAGGGGAACGCCCTGATGAACTGGTCAGGGATGTTTGCGTACGCTTTTCCACTCCTCTCATCAGGAAGGTGGTGAACAAGATGAACAGAGAGTCGATGATGCTCGTCCTAGTTGCTCCCATGTGGGCAAGACAACCGTGGTTCCCACACCTACGCAGGATGGCGGTGTGCGAGCCCATCAAACTTCCAGCCTGGTACAACCTACTGTCCCAGCACCAAGGTCAAACAGTGCATCAGCAACTCAACTCAATGAACCTGGCAGCATGGCTCCTGAGGTCATAGAGCTTGGACATCTCAATTTACCACAGAGGTGCATGGACATCCTAAAGGAATCTAGGAAACCAAACACAAGGCACTGTTACTTTGACAAGTGAAAGAGATTCGTTATCTGGTGCCAGAGTAGACAAATCAACCCAGTTGATTGCACTCCTTCCACTATTGTTACATACATGCTCCACCTGCTAGATGCAGGATTGGTTTTTAACTCACTGAAAGTACACCTGGCAGCCCTGTCGGCATACACCACTTCCCATAACAAGGTCTTGTGGTGGAAAGTACCAGTAGTTAAAGCCTTCATGGAAGGAGTAAAGAGACTTCACCCTCCTATTTCAAACCCACCACCAGGGTGGGACCTTAATGTGGTGCTATCTAAGCTCATGGGCCCCCCTTTCGAGCCCATGCATAAAAGCAGTCTCAAACACCCGACTTATAAAACGGCCTTCTTAGTAGCTATTACTTTGCACGTTGGTTTTAACTACGGCATTGCTTTGATTTTTTTATAGTACCGGACGCATATGCCGTCACTCGTTTCAAGACACGTATAAGTCAACTACGTGCCACCAACAAAGTGTCTTGAAGACGGTTCCAAGGGAGCACGCAAACTAGATTTATCAATGGGCGTGCTGTGGCCCCTGGAACCAGAAACGCGATTAGGTGTAGACAAGTTTAAGATGAAAAAACAAGATTAAGATGAAGATAGAGAGGGTTAACGTGTGCATATTTGGTTGCAAATATACCTCTCACTTTCAGTACTAACCCCACCTCCTGTCTCTCTATTCAGTAATAGATAATCTATAGAGATGGACATGCAAGTTGGACAACATTTTTGTTAGTCGGACACAAGGCTTGTGTTTTATGTTTTATTATGTTGTGGAAGTAATTATGTGTATATTGATTAAAATATGTATTTTTTTATTGTGCCCTGTATCTTCGTCTAAATAATGTCAGACAGACCTCTATACTCCGACCTGGGTGTGTGAAAGCTGGGTAGCTGTATTGTGCAACCCATTTATGTATCATGGAACTTGATACAACAACCACAAGATGCAGTTGGGTCATTTGGCATGTTGCTTCCCATTGATATAAAGGGCTTTCTGGCCTTCCAGTGCAAAGTAGTTTCGTTACAAAAGCACTCTCGTGTAGAGTCGGTAGGGTTGCACTTCACTTTTAAAACCTATTCCTCATGTAACCACTACATGTCAGACAAACGTATGCAAATCATGTACCCCTAGAACAGACCCCAAACTGCAAAATGATTGTTCGAGGTAAGTAACTTGTTCTTATACACATCCCTTTGAATTCTGCTTGATCCTGTCCTGCATGTCACCCTGCCACTCCAGGACTGATACCATGCACAGCTCCTAATGCACCTCTATCCTGCCCTGCAGCGTCTCTTGCTCATTTTATTAGGGCACCCTAGTCTTTCCTGTTCACACTCTAGGACACCTTAATTTGATTGCTGCATTGGGAGTTACAAGCCTCGAATGTCTTTAGCTATTTTCACAGTTTTGTGTTTCTCTTTAAATTGCAGGAATTGCCACACAACGTGCAGGAAGTCCTTGGTCTCGCAACAAGCAAATCACAGACTCCTAGCACAGACGGTGGAAGCTCGCCACATCCTCTGTCGCCTAGCCAGGCACATGAGCTGGACCTTACCGACAGCGTCTCGGCCAGCCAACCGGACAGCAGCATTGAGATCTTGCCCACGGAGGACAGTGCCACCTCACAAAGCTTATCCCCCTAAGTAACTGTTCAGGACCGTGCCATGATCTCCCTGCCTCTCCATCCAGTTGTCCATAACCTCTCCCCTTTTAAAAGTGCACTTTAACTGGGAGCTAGCTCGGGCCTTGATTGATCAGCGTTTCTAAAACAAGACATTTAACTCTGTCACATTTAAATAAAGAACTCCCGGCCAACAGACCACAAGGCATTGGATCGTACTGGGAGTGAGGACGAGTAGGGTGCTGACGATGACGTGCGTTTATGAACGCACAGTCTGTCGTCATCTCTTGTCTCTTAAAAATGTCCTATGTTTAAGTGGGATTGTAGAGCTTTCAGTGTTGTGTATGTGTGTGTAAATCCGACGTCTGTCTGCTTGCTGCAAGTTTGTATGTTTTCAGGAAGACTGACATTTGTAAGAATGTTATTTTTTCATGTATCCGTTTCAACTTGGTTGAAACTCAGTGTTTGTGAGCTGGTGTGTACCTTTTACTGACACGTGCCATTTGTAGCGTTTTAACCTGCCATTCACATGGCCTTGTAACACTGTGGGATAGCATGGGTGTGCAGTATCTCACAGTTCTGGCGTTTCGATTAACTATAAGCTAAATGAGAGTACATTTAAGATATTGCATATTTTCAATGAGTATGTAGTAGACTGCAAACCACACCACAGAGAAAATCCAAGACTACATAACTATCAAGAAAACAAGGCAGCAAGATACTGGATGTTGTTCAATCAGGGTTCCGGTCTATACCTTACCAGTTCCTCAGAGAAACGTAGTCATGCACGTTCTCACGTGTTGTCTGGAAGGCTATTTTTAGTTGAAACTGCTGGGCCTCTGACTGGCCACATTGCTTCATGACCAAGTGGAAGGCTGAGCGTGCTTGTATTGCAGTGGATAATTGGAAAGGGAGGCAGGGCATAACATAGTGTGGCATAACACAGTATATCTTGGTTAATTCCGCCAGGCATAACCTTGCATAACATAATATACAATGCACTTGTAACTCAACATTGGTAACGTTTAGTATATCATAGCCCCAGGTTAGCCTATTGTAGAAAACACACAAATCAGTTCATGCTTCAGAGAGGAAATCTCCAAGTCGACATCTAAGTGTGGCAAACCTAATGGAGTAGGGAACGTCTATAAGTAGACGGGCTTCACCAAGATGCAAGTGCCCAATAGGGCAGGGACAGCTCAGTAGAACCTGTGCTTAACAGTAGATCGATAACAAGTCATTAGTGGGCAAGTACTACATTCATTGTAAGGTCACTGATGGGGGCAAGTCTAACAGTAGCAGGAATCGGTTTAGACTGAGAATGCAGAAAACATTTACAATATGCATGTGGGAGCAAGGGGACTGAATTGCTCTGTTTCTCTCTCCTTTTATTGCTATCCTTCGCTCACATCTTCAATCTTTCCACCGCCCCCAGTACGCTCCTCCCACTGGCCCTGCAGACAGCACCCATTTTCACTGTTTCACTTTGCTACCTTTGCCTTCTCCCGCTCTTGATACATTGCACACGGTTATAGGTCAAAGGACCGAAAACAAAAGGATTGAAAACATTTTTTTTTCCTTTTTTTTTGGGTGGAGGGGTCCCCCTCAACCCCAGTTTTTGTGGTAAAAACACTTTTTTTTTACCTATACGAAAACCCAAAAAAAGATATATAATTAAAAAAACATTTGATCCTTTTGTTTTCGGCCCTATTGCGTCGACCCTATTACATTCGATCCTTTTGTAGTCGACCCTTTGACTGGACACCATTGCACACTAGGCACAGCAAAGATCGGCGAATGCCAGGCAAGGCGGAGGCTGTCTCTCAGCTCTCCCGATTTACCAAAGGGCTAGAGGATCTGGTAGGCATGATCTTCTGGTCAGAGAGATAGAATTCCCGGACTATTAAAAAAAAAAAGGCCCCCATTTCTTCTACCTTGGGATGCACAGGCAGGCTGAACTCTGCCTCGCATAGGTGCTGCACCTTGTCTGGCCTCCTAGGTCTTTTGAACAGTGATTGTCATTCATTAGGCTTCATTTCTGGGGCCAAGCTCCCTAGTCACTTCCCCCTACTGCCACTTCCTGACCTTATAGCTAGACTTTCCTAGTCGGCCAACAGAAGGTATGTAGCTGAAAGCTGTGGAACCCAGAGTGTTTGAGGTCAAAAGTCCTTTGCGTGCAAGGAGAAGGCTAGCAGGTTTTCTGCATATATCTTGGTTTTTTTAAGCATATGTCTGAATGTTTGTTGTATCTGTTTCAAAGCACGTTTTATAAGCTTTATTAGTGGACTGACAGTGCAACAAACAAAAAAATTGAGCTCATGAACATCCTTGTTGCATACTATTGCCGATGAAGCATCCTGCATGCTGAATGACAACTTAAAGAATAACACACATAACTATTGTCATGCACTCTGGCTCTGAAAACACAGTGGGACAGGCTCAAAGATATAGAGAACCGCTGCTACACAACTAGCAATAAAACCGCCAGATGCACACATTCATGGTGAAAACACAGCTGTGTTGAATACCCTCTTTTCTTCAGCAATGGCATTTCTCTATTGCAGATTCTCCCAAAATGTATACGTTAGAAATATATTTCCTGCTGCCTGACAGGACCATGGGGTCCCTTTCAAAAGTTGAACTATTTTCAGAAACATTTGACAGATCAAAACCTGCACCTAAGAAATTGTTATTTTTACTGAAAGGTTGCTCATAAAACCCTCTACTCCAAGCCAGCTATCTTAGTTTATTTCTCTGCTTCACGTGTCTAGGAACTCTGAATATATCTGCCCTCTTAGTGGCTTTTTTTCTAACAAGAACATTTTTTGTTTTTGCCACTATTTGTTTAACTTTGTCAAGTGGTTGCTGTGCTTTTTTGCTGGTATTCCAATGCATATATTGAATGTTTGCCCACAGTTAAGACATTTGGTCCCTCTGCCTCATGCACATGAGAATTTGGTCCCTCCCTTTAAGCTTTGCATTGAATACACATTTAAACATAGAGACTTTATGGAGCAGAGAATTAAAAGGTTTTGGCCAAGTTTTAAGGAAAGACCATGGGCAAACCTTCCAGTGCAAATGGTAGACCTGGGATGAATTCTTTGCCATCTAAAGTATGAACTCTTTAATGATATCACTGTGCAGCTGACCTCCCGCTCTCCCTCTGTCTCATGTGTACAGTCCTTGCTTGACGCAACTGGGCCCTGGGATGCTGGGGCACATTTCAAAGCTGTTATAGCATTAAATGCCTTTGCTCTGAGACGCTGCTAGATTACAATGACAGTATTGATGTTTCCGAAGCACTTGATACCACTCTTGTTGGCTGTGGAGAGTGTGGAGAAATTCACCTGTAGGTCAAACATCACATTTGAGATTTTATTGAAAATTCAGCAAATATCTTTGTACATACACAGTCCCCACAATCCTGTGAAGAAAGAGGACAAGGAGGAGAATGTTGAGGATGGTATTAACTGGGGCTCACACCTCTTGAGTGGTTGTATGTTTATGATGACATTAATGTGATTGATTTTGAAGGCACCGTTTCAGCTTTTTTTTGTGGATATAATGAAAAGATGGGCTTAAGAATGTCATTTGAAATATTGTGCTTTAATATACTGTGATGTCAACTGTCATAAACTCTGAGGCACGTTTTAAACACTGTAGCACTTGATCCTGTTATGCCCATTTTTGAAGCCTAAAGCAGTTTTTATCACACAGTTTACCACATGCTCATTAAGTAGATCCAAACACAGTTACACCCAATTGATGTATTCCTACCACAGATTCCACATCTTTTGAAATCTCTGCAGTCAGTCTTCACATCTACCACCAACCTCATAGCCCTGCCCAAAGAATTCTAGGCCCTGTTGACTTTCCTCTGTGCCTTTGTTCTCCCCAGAGTTTGCCAATCTCATCCTCCATCGGAGACAGGCCGAGCGAAAGTGGAGTATCTCTTACTGACTGTCTACTCGACTGGCTCTCCGTCGGGCAACTGCACTTTATCAGGCCACCATTATTGATGCTAAACACGCTTTTTTTACATCTCGGCTTGAATTGGTGGTTAACCAAGCAAAGGAATTGTTCAAACTTTTTAATTCTCTGTCTTCTGACCCCTATTCTTGTTCTGTTGTCCCATCTCAATCCTTCTGTGACTCATTGACTCTGTTCTTTCACAAGAAGATCGTTTCTAATCGCCTGAAGATCTTTGATTTTCAGTCTCCTTCATCTGCTGTCATCCTGCTTCATCTCATCACTCCTCTTCATGGTCCTCTTTTTCTGCATTCATTGTGTAGGATATTAGCCAAACCACTATTGCTATGAAATCGGAATCTCCTTTGGATTCTATTCCTCTCTCTATTCTCTCTATTCTTAAGGACATTATTCCTTCTACAGTACTTCTTGTGTCTTCTGCAATTTGGACTCTCTTCTCCCTTTTAACTATAGCCCTATTTCTCTTCTTCTTTTTCTCATGAAGTTGCTTGAATCTTTAGTTACCCTTTTGTGCTGCTTTTTTCTTGAGGATGCTGGCTTTCGTGGTCCCTTTCAGGCTGGTTTCCGCCCTGGTTCAGGCATTGAGTCTGTGCTGATATCTGCCTTGGATGACCTGACCTGTCTCGGTGGCTAGAGTAGTGTCGGGGCCCTGATTTTATTAGAACTTAGTGCTTTCAACACTATTGATCTTTCCATCCTTCTTGGCCGGCTGTCCTCGGCAGCTATGCAGGGTATCTCTGGACCAGAGCTCACTTGGTTTCACTCTTTCTTATCTTATCGTTTTCAGTCACTCTTTCTTGCACCCTTCACCGGTCCCCATCAATTGTGGTGCCCCCCAAGGCTCGGTTCTCTCTCCTCTCCTCTTCTCTTTAATGTGCACATTCAACCTCTTGTAAAGTTGATTCACTCTTTTGGGTTTCAGGGCTATTCCTTTGCGGATGGTGCACAAATTCTTGTTCGTCGTGATCTTTCATTTCAAACCACTGCTGAGCGCTGTCACTCTTGTGTAGTTCATGTGCACACGTGGACGAGCGACGATTAGCTTCACCTGAATGACAATAAAAGTGAGATTCTGGCGGTGGGCCTGGTTGCCTCTCCCAATCTTTGGTCCTCTGCTTTCTGGCCTGCGGTTCTGGGTCAACTAACTAAACCTGCCTTTGTTGTCAGGAAGCTGGGAGTTAAGCTTTCTGCCTCACCTTCTCTTGAGGCTCAAGTCAGCTTGGTGTGCCAGACGGTTCACCTTAAGCTCTGTATTCTTCGCAAAGTACTCCCATACATGTCGCCTCATTTGCATCCTCTTGTGATTTCCTCTATGGTATCTGCGTCCCTTGACTATTGCAACTCTCTGTGGTTGGGTCAGCCTGCCTACCTACTTCAAAGGCTACAGATCCTCCAGGACTCTGCAGCTAGGATTGCTACTGGCACCCTGTTTTGCACTTCTATTTCCCTGGATCTCGTGTCTCTTCATTGGCTTCCCGTATTACAACGTGCGAAGTTGAAGGCTTTATGCATTGTTCATCAGGATTTTTATGGGAAGGGCCCTGCATTTTTACAGACCAAATTCTGTCTTATGTGCCTTCTCCAGCATGGGGTCCAGCATGGATTCACATGCTCATGAATATTCCCTGTCGTCAGGCTGGGAATCCTCTGTAAAGAAAAAATCAGTTTAGTTTCTGAACTGTCTTTCTACTAACAACCAATCATTGGTCTCTGGGTCATTCTGCCCCCAGCCAATGACTGCCCTCTACCTAAGCCCCTCCTCTGGCAGCCATCTTCAGATTTTTACCGCACGTTAAAGTGTTGGGAGTCCTTGTGCTGTAGCTCTCAAGCTTTTACTGCATTTTGTGTTTTTTCGAAGAGTTTACTCTTATATTTTCGGTCAATCGAGCCTCAAGCTCCACCGATTCTTCTTCCAATCAACGGGGACCTGTTTTCGGAATTTTCTACGCCCCTCAGGGGCATCTTTTCGTCGAGTTTTCCACTTCTCGGAGGATTCCAGAAGATCTTTGAGGCCTACCCTGCGTGGACATGTCCTGGGCCATGTCCACCTGTGGGATCCAAGCTGTTCAGGAGCTGCCCTGGATGCGGACTACAGAACGTCTTTAAGGAGGATGAGCACTCTTGGTGCCTCTACTGCCTTCACAACGACAAATCGCATGTGGAAAAGGACTGTGCGTTTTGTAAGAACATGTCCGATTAGACAATGAGGGATCGTCGTACTCGACTCACCAACTTGCTGGAGAAGAGCCCAGCAGCAGGTGAGAAGAAGAAGAAATCCGAGCGGTCTTCTAAAACCTTTGAGGGCGCTCCGGCGATGGGGGCCCAACAAAAGGCAAGGCACCGCGAGTCCGCGTGCACCTGGAGCGCCGATCGGTCGGGCTCCTCGGCTGCCAGGCAGGGCGCAGTATCACCGACGGCATCAACCACGAGCCAACACTCTGGCTCGGTGAAGAGGAAGTCAGAGAACCCGGGTAAGCTTCAGGAGAAGCCCTGGTCGATCCCGACAGAGACAGCCGAGGGGGAGCGAGGCGGCGACCCTCCCCCCAAGGTGAAAGCCTCAGGCACGCTCAACATCGTGAAGGCCCTGATTCACCCGGCTAAGGCCTTGATTGAAGGAGTTGTGGTGGCCCTGGTAAAACCTACAGAGGCTTCCCCAGTGGAGACGGTTTCAGGGGCTAGAGTTTCCCTGCCACCCCAGAGGGAATCTTCTTTTCTGCCTATCGAGAAGACCCCCGTGAAACCCCCGCAGGAAAAAGAGGGGGGGCACGGTAGCCATAACGGACACGGATACCACCTGTGAGGATGAGTTGGATAGCGTCCAAAGTATCCGGGACAAGAAGTCCAAGGAATCCAGGGCCTATGGGTAGGATCCTGATGAGGCAGACAAAGAGAGCAACGGGGGAGCTGATGAGGAAGATAGGGCCGCGGAGGGCCCCATACCCCAGCCGTTGGTCCCATTGCAGCCGGTGCCCGTACCAGGGGACAATTCAGGAGCTATCTTGATGGCCATACAGGCCCTGTGTACGGAGATAACGACAAGGATGCCCTTACCCTCCACCGACGACCCAGCGGAGCCTGGACTGTCAAGGAGCCCACCTAACAAGCGGAGACGAGTCCATCCTCCTCCCCCTTCCAGCCTTCACCCCCATCCCCTCCTCTGAGGGATGAGACGGGAACGGAGATGGGGACGACGGGGACGGGCGACGACGGTGGTGACGACGGTATGGACCTCCCATCACCAACCCCTCGGGCCTCCCCCCGACAAAATTGGCTCCTTCCACGCCATGATCGCCAGGGCATCTGAGCTCTTCCAGCTCTGCCCCGAAGAACAGAAGGAGGGCTTCCTCTACCAACGACGGAAAGCCAAGAGGAAGACTGTCCTCTCAGTCCCTTTACTGGACGACATCTGGGACGAGAGGCTGGCGCTCCTCAAGAACCCGTCCACAGCTCCTGCTAAGAGAGACCAGTACGAGAAGTAGTCCCGGACTCCGCCCCTATGTGCCTCAGAGCACAGCCATCCCGGATTCAGTGGTCTCCGCAGTGGCCAAGAAGAAATCTGCGGGGGCGACGGCCTCAACTTTCACTTCCCCCCCCGGACGGCGAGGGAAAGAAGCTGGACACCATGGGACGACGGGTCATCTCGTCGGCAGCGACAACTATTGAAGCGGCCAACTTCCTCGCGATCATGGCTCGCTACGACAGAGAGCTGTGGTTCAAAATCGCTCCCCTCCTGGACTTCCTCCCAGACCACAAGAGGGCTGACGCCCTGGAAATTCTACCGGAAGGCGAGGTGGCTTCGGACCACGCCATTACGGTGGCCGCGGACATCGCTGACACCAGCTTTCGCCAGATGGGCAACAGCGTTTCCCTTCGCCGGTGCGGTGGGCTCAAGGCCACCGATTTCCGCCAGGACGTGCAGACCATGGTTCTGGACATGCCCTTCGACAGGAACAACCTGTTCGGCAAGACAGTTGATGAGTCACTGCAGGCCATTAAGGCAGACACCGAGACGGTTCGGGCCTTGGGTTTTCTACGACGACGACGGCCGTCCTTTCGGAGCTCCGGAGGCAAGCAAGGTGCCTCCAAAGGATTTGGCGGCGGCTTCTCATCGTACCGCCAAGCGGCCCGCTCTTCGTCACAGGAAGCCTACAGAGGACGCGGCAAGACCGGAGGATCCCGTCGTCGCCAAGGAGGGCGAGGCCAAGGCGAAACAGGCTTGAACCGGCTGTAGCGTCGGGCCCCCACCCGAGCACCCCAGTGGGAGGCCGGCTGGCGAATTTCGTCAACGTGTGGAAATCCATCTCCACCGACCGTTGGGTGTGAGATGCCCTGGCATGCGGGCACACTTTGGAGTTTCAAAGAAGGTGTCCCCGTATGCCACCCGTGGCCAGGAAGGAAAACCACATCCCACAACTACTTCTGGAGGTACTAGCGATGCTAAGAAAGGGGGCCATAGAACTCATCCCAAAGAGGCTCCGGGGCTCCGGAGTGTACTCACAGATCTGGGATACTTGATCAACTTTGCGAAATCCCACTTGGTACCAGCGCAAGACGCCCTTTTCCTTGGAGCCAGACTCGACACAGTGGCGCGATTGGCTTCGCCATCAGAGGAAAGGACAAAGGCCATCCTGGGCAAGGTACAACGGCTGTTGACCATCGACATGGCCAGGGTGAGGTCCATCAACTCCCTACTTGGCATGATGTCATCATGCATCTACCTCGTGCGCCTATGCAGGTTGCGGATGAGACCACTGCTGGAGTTCCTCGACAACCGTTGGAAGCAAGCGGCGGGCAGCTTTGAAGACAGAATCTCACTCAACGAGACTTTCTGCCAAGCGACCCGATGGTGGGGTACCCGTGCGCATCTAGCAGCAGGTGTGGACTTCCAGACCCGGGCACATCAGGAAACGATGACGACGGACACCTCCCTGGAGGATTGGGGAGCACACACCGGAAATCTCCACGCAAGAGGCCTTTGGCTCCTGGAGGAGAGGTCACTACACATCAAATTATCCTGGAGCTCCGAGTCGTGTTCTGGGCCCTCAGGTCATTCCTTCCATTCCTCGAGGGCAAAGTGGTAAGGATCTTCACCGACAACACCAAATCGATGTTCTACATCCGGAAGCAGGGGGGCACCAGATCCCCAGCCCTATCCAAGAAAGCGCAGGATCTGTGGCACTGGGCTGTCACCCAAGGGATGTTCCTGGTACCCTTCCATCTGGCAGGAATAAAGCACACCAACGCCGACTCACTCAGCAGGGAGCTGCGCTCGTGCCACGAGTGGGAGCTGTGGCAGGATCAAGTGGATCTCCTATTCCGACGATGGGGCAATTCCCAGTTCGACTTATTCGCGATTGAGACGAACGCCAAGTGCCAGAGGTTTGCCAGCAGATTTCCCCAGCCGGGGAGCATGGGCGATGCCTTCTTATTCCCCTGGGACGGCCTATTCCTGTATGCGTTCCCGCCGTTGCTGCTCATCAGTCAACTCAGACGGTCCTGGTGCAGGATGATCCTCGTCGCACCGGCGTGGCCGAGGCAGATCTGGTTCCCGGACCTTCTGGACATGTCAGCGTCCCCCCCCCCCCGGTCAAACTACCGACGGACGCTGATATTCTCACCAGGGAGGGAGGCGCCATCCGCCACCATGACCCAGAATCGCTGAACCTGCAGGCCTAGATCCTGCAGCACTAGAGTTCAGAGGGTACGAAATCCTGGCGGACTGCAAGGAGGTTCTCGCAAAGGCCAGGGCGTCCTCGACTCTCAAGTGCTATGGACACAAATGGAAGAGGTTCTCTGTCAGGTGCTGCGCACAGAAGATTAACCCTCTGCGGATTACAGCCCCTCAAGTGCTGCCGTACTTGCTGTCGCTGGCCAAGGCGGGGCTGGCACATGCCTCCATCAAGATCCATCTGGCGGCTATCTCCCGCTATACCAGAACTCCGGGGCGGTCATCTCTATGGTCTCATTGCCTGGTGAAGGAATTCATGAAAGGACTCTTCTGATTGTTCCCGCCGGTGAAGGCTCCGGCCCTGGCGTGGGAGCTCAACATGGTGCTGACCAGGCTCATGGGGCCGCCATTCGAGCCGCTGCATTCGGCACCGTTGAAGTTCCTGTTGTGGAAGACAGCATTTCTTGTTGCCATCACCTCCGCACAACGAGTGGCAGAGATCCAGGCCCTCTCCTGTAAACCTCCATACCTGACATTCCACGAGACGAGGGTAATGCTGAGGACGCACCCCTCCTTCATGCCCAAGGTGCCATCAGACTTCCATCTCAACGAGCCCTTGGTGTTACCTGTTTTCTTCTTGTCGCCTTCGTTGCTGGCTGAGAGGACTTTGCACTCGCTGGAGTGGCTAGAGCGCTGAAGTTCTACATGGACCGCACGAAGAGTTTTCGGAAGACATCACAGCTGTTTATGAACTTTGGACCTGTGAACCAAGGGAAGGCCCTTTCAAAGGCTTCCATTTCCAGATAGCTCTCTGGCTGCATCATGCACTGTCACCGGTTGGCAAACCGACCGTTGCCCGGCCGTCCGAGCCCATTCAACCAGAGCAATCGCTGCCACTACAGCGTTCCTGTCTGATGTGCCCCTGCTGGACATCTGCAGGGCTGCTACGTGGAGGTCGACGCATACCTTCACGAGATTCTACTGCGTTGACCGGGATTCCAGGGAGGAGTCCAGAGCCGGCCAGGCAGTGCTGCACAACCTGTTCACTTAAAGGTGAGCCTGTTGAGGAGGTAAGAGATGCTTAATGTTGAGTTGTTGAAATGCTTAATGTTGAGCCTTGCCACCCCCCGTGGTTGTGCATGTGTGTACTGCTATGTATTCTTGTATTCATGAGCATGTGAATCCATGCCGGACCCCATGCTGGAGAAGGAACAAGTTACTTACCTGTAACTGTTGTTCTCCAGCATGGGTCTGACATGGATTCACATGCAAATCCTCCCTCCAAACCCTCTGCGGCTCTTCTCTTGGTCCTACTGATACTTTACGTGCTACTAAATCTGAAGATGGCTGCCAGAGGAGGGGCTTAGGTAGTGGGCAGGCATTGGCTGGGGGCAGTGTGACCCAGAGACCAGTGATTGGTTGTTAGTTGAAAGACAGTTCAGAAACGAAACTGGAACTGAATGTTTCTTTACCGAGGATTCCCAGCCTGACGACAGGGAATATTCATGAGCATGTGAATCCATGCCAGACCCATGCTGGAGAACAACAGTTACAGGTAAGTAACTTGTTCCTTCTTGCCCATTGCGCTGTGCGGCTGCACTGGGCATCTCTGTTCCTTGCTTCAGATGTTCTCATATTGGGAGGCATGCTATCTCTGTCACATCAGCTCCTCTATGGAACACTATGCTTGTATCGCTTTGTTTGATTCAGGATCATCTGCTTTTCCGAATCTCTTTTAAAATCTTTTTGTTTTAAGTGTTTCCCCTTTTCCTCTCTGCCAGTTTCTACAGCACCATGATGCCCTCGCTGGTGTAGGTTGCACTCTATAAATGTTTTTAACTGATCCTCGGCTTCTACTGAGCGGGGCAGCCTTGATCTGAGCCTCCCCAACGAGGACCTCTTCAAGATGGGCGCAGATCCTCAGCCCTTAGAGTCTCACAATTAGCTTGTGTCTTTAGATCTGCAGGGTTCATACTATTACATCCCTATCTACACCAACTTGGAAATATCTTTGTTTTGTGATGTGAAGCACTCATTGCAAGTTTGTGGTTCTCCCATTCAGCCTCAAGTGTGCCCTGAGAGTATTCATGAAGGGTAAGGTGGCAATGGTGGCTAATCTGCACAGGAGGAAAGTGCATTCCTTTATCTACCTCGATGACTGGCTCCTGCAGACCTGAACAGTGGAGGAGGCTCTTCAGGATTTTGTGACAACGTGCACTGTCCTCCACAGATTTGGACTATCCATCAACTTAAATGCTTTCTGACCCACTGCAAATGCTTACAGTTTATAGAGGCATTCCTGGATGGGGAGCAAGGCATGGATTTCCCTGCCCCACGTGAAGTGACAAACATACAGACCATATCAGCCCTCTTCCAATGAAATGATGGGCTCTTGCTGAGGTTTTCTTGAAGATTCAACGGCTAATGGCATCCAGCATCATCATAGTTCTGGAAACAAGAATGTGGATACGGTCACTAGATCAGTCCCTGAGAAGCCAATGGTTACAGTTCCACTGTGTCATGAAGGACATTCTCCTTGTCTTCCCAAATGTCTGCAATGGTCCACTACCAACCTTCTTCAGTGGGCCCCATTCACATTAATGTAGTTGAACTCAGGGCAGTTTACCTGGCATTGCAATATATTTTTTTTACTGTTGGAGGTTTCACTGTTCAGGTCCTCACAGACAATGCCACAAGCATGTACTACATCAACATGGTGGGATGGCTCACACTGTGTCGTGCCAGGATGCTATGCTCCTTTGGTTCTCGGCATTTGAGAAGAACAAGGGGATTGGGGCAGCTCCTTGCCTTGCCAGCAATCTGAACACTCAGGCAGGTGTACAACATTCACTCAAGGGAGCGTCACAAAAATGGGAGCTGAACAGGGAGATTGTGGAGTAGATCTTCTCCATGTGGGAAATTCCCCAGGTCGACCTATTTGTGATCATCTTAAAAAGGATGCACATGTGATCCCCTTGGAGTCAGAACTTGTGTACATGTTCTCTCCATTCCCAGTGATGATTATGGTGCTAAGGAAGTTGAGGCAGAGCAAAACAACTAGGGTCTTAATTGTTCTAGACTGGGCGTGGAGGATTTGTTTCCCATTCAAACTGCATATGCTTCTCTGGCCCCCTTGGAGGAGTTTACAGGAAACATCAGTAGACCCAAGCATACATCCTGGGCATTGCACCCAGGTACCAAGAATATGAACCTGCATACCTGGCTGTTTCAAGGTTGATTTAAAAGGATTGGGATCTCACTGAGGTGTTATGCACATCCACTAGGTACACCTATCCTTGCCGCTGGTCCGAGTTCACAAGTTGGTACTAAGACAGAGGACTCGACCCATTGTTGCGCTCCATCAGTACAGTTCTTCAATTTCTTTTGTCAATCATCAGGGTGGGCCTGAATCCTGATACTTTAAAGGGATACATGGTGGCTCTTTCCATTTTTAAGAAGACTTCTGGACAAGGATCTTATTTTGCTGTTTATCAAGGGCCTGATCATTGGTCTGGTTCCTCTCCCTCCTCCTGTGAATTTGGGTACAGCTTGGGGAGTTTCCCAAAAGATGGTTTATCAGGGAGGAACGTATCCTTTAGAACAAGGTTGTCCAACATACGGTCCGCGCGCCACAATGCGGCCCTCCGAGCCAATTTCCATTGGCTGAGAAACAGCCAATGGAAATACTGTTGCCATGCAAGGTACGGGCAGCATACCACCTTCACACTCCTGTTCCAGTCAGCTGCGTGTGAATCACCAGCCCAGCCCCCCAGCATCACGCCTGTGACCGAGGCCTGGTAAGTTTTTCTTTTTTTTAATTTATTTGCATGCCACAGCCCGGTTTATTTATTTATTTGTTCGATGTTCACGGACCCGACAAACATTGAACAAATAAATAAATAAACCGGACCGTGCATCGCGGAGCACTGTTACTGCCTCCGGTGCCCCCTGAAACAGACACCGGAGGCAGTTACAGGCCCGGTGCATTTTTTTTTTTATGCATGTTTGTCGGATCCGTAGACCCGAATTCTGGGCCGTGGCAGGGGACATCTGAGGCAGTAACAGGCCACGGCCTGGTTTATTTATTTATTTTCCGATGTTTGTCGGGTCCGTGGACCCGATTAATTTATTTATTTCTGCAATGTTGGGCCCGACCAACATTACGGATATAAATAAATTAATCGGGTCCACGGACCCGACAAACATTGAACAAATAAATAAATAAACCGGGCCGTGCGTGGCGGGACACTGTTACTGCCTCTGGTGCTCCCTGTAAGGGGGCACCAGAGGCAGTTACAGGCCCGGTGCATTATTATTTTTTTTTTAAAGAATGTTTGTCGGTTCCGTAGACCCGAATTCTGGGCCGTGGCAGGGGACTGTTATTGCCTCTTGTGCCCCCTTGCAGGGGCCACCAGAGGCAGTAACAGGCCACGGCCTGATTTATTTATTTGTTTGATGTTTGTCCGGTCTGTGGACCCGATTAATTTATTTATTTCTGCAATGTTAGGCTCGACCAACATTGTGGAAATAAATAAATTAATCAGGTGCACGGACCCGACAAACAATGAACAAATAAATAAATAAACCTGGCCATGTCGGAGTTACAGCCTCTGGTGCCCCCTAGAAAGGGGGCACCATAGGCAGTTAAAGGCCCTGTGCATTTTTAGACTTTGCCAACTTTGCACCAGACCTGCAGATGAACTTAACTGGTCTGCTGTTAAATCTCAGTTACCAGTTTAATGATATCCACTACACTACAGAATAATTGCTCATTTTACTATAGCCAATATGATAGCTCAGTGGGTTCAGCGCTCACTGCTGCGATGTGTGTGTGATCTGCATGTTCGAATCCCCGCAAGGCCATCTCAGCCTTTCATCCTTTTTAGGTTGATAAATGAGTACCAACACAGGTTGGGTGATATTGTATGCATATTTGTTCTATAAAAAGGAACTTTAGTGAAAGTGCTATAATATAACATATCATTTGGCCTTGGGCGTCTGCTGCCACTCATAGTAATTTGACAATAGGGATCTATACACACAGATATTAATGAAACATATGGTGATCCATTCTTGTATGAAATGTGTTCAATGTTTGTCGGGTCCGTGGACCCGAGTAATTTTATTTTTGGGTCGTGGCGGAGGACTGTTGCTGCCTCTGGTGCACCCTGGACCAATCACCTATGGTAGCAGACATACAGGTTGCAATGGATCTAGTTGCACCTCACTAATTGTGCCCCCTGCTCCTCATGAACCCCCATAGTTGGTCAATCTAGTGGTGTCATCAGGAATCAAATTTAGGAGGGGCACAGAGGGGGCCAGAAGCAAAAGTAGGGGACATGGTCAACATAGATACAGAATATTTACTTGGCAACACTGGTCAAAACTATTATCTGCATAGTGAAGTACCTAATCACCAGTGCCATGGTATGCTCAGGCAGCATCAATCATGCTTTGTACAGGACAATGCTGGCCTAAATTGGGAACAACCAGCATAGACATGTTGCTACAGAGGCATATTTTGGGCACAACCAGCATGCCAATGTGTTACATCAGTGACCGTGCTGTTTTACAACACTGTGGACACATTGATCATTAAAATGTGTTGTGTTCTACAATGTCATTGTCTGCTGTTGGTCACCTGGAATGTACATGTTCCCCTTTAGAACTGATTGTAAACTTATGGCTTTTTGGCCAGTTTTCCTGCTGTAAAGTGCACCATTTCAGCCCCATATTTGGAAATAAAATCTTGGGGGGGGGGGGGACTGCCCCTCCAACCCTCCCTAGATCGTTAAAGCTCCCTTGCTTCGCTCGGTCGCCCCCACTATTTCAGAAAAATATCAACAAATACACACTGGTGGAAGAAATCACAAGAAACTAACCTTTGATCACTGCCCCCGACACCCAAAGCTATCTTTGGGACTGCATAGCTATCACTGCCTGTGATGCTATTGTGTCAAAGGTCACACACCATCGATTTTGAATATACTGCTTTGGGTAAGGGTGTTGACTTTTGGCTCGCCGGTCCACCGGGTGACAAAAAGTAAATGCTTCGGCCCCACATTCAAAAAGGTTGGACAAGCCTGCTTTAGAAGAATAAATGGCTTGTCTTTTGTAATGGACATTTTGATGGATACAATAATTCTTCCTACATGTTCCTCAACGCCCTCCCGCCTTCCCCTCTGAATTGAAGTTCACAATTGGAAATGTTTATGTAATGATTGAGATTGTTCTACTTTTGTTGTAATGGTTTTGCCATTTTCCAGCATGGGGTCTGTCCTGGATTTACATGCTCGGGAATATTCTCTGTCGTCAGGCTGGGAATCCTCCGTAAAAGTAAAAACAGTTTTACCTACACTTAAAAACGGTATTTCTCCTCTAAACCAATCACTGTCCTCTTGCCCCCATCCAATGACAGCCCTCTCCCTAAACCTCTCCTCTGGCAGCCATTTTACCGCATCCTTCAGTGTTGAGAGTCCTCGAGTTTGCTCTCTGAGCTATTTGAATGCTTTTTTGTGTTTTCAACAGAAAAAGTTTTATTTTTGTTTCAAAGAAACCTGTGTGCTCTTTTCTTCATCTGCTGACAGCGTGGACCCGTTATCGGTTAAGTTCTGTGCCCCTCAAGGGTCAAAGATCATCGAAGATTCTACAAGGCCTCTTGGGCCTACTTTGCACCCTCCGACCATGACAGAGGAGAAGAAGGAGGAAGGTCTCTGCACCAAATGTGGGCTACGGAATGTGTTTGTGTAGGACAAGCACCTACAATGCCTCTACTGCCTGCACCTGGACTACAAGGAAGTAGAGTGCGAAATATGCCTCAGTTTTTCCAAGAATACGACGAAGGGAAGGGATAGTAGGCTGGCGGCATGAATTAACGCCAAGGCCTCTGATCCGTGCTCCGAGCAGGGTCATGCCACGCCCAAGACAGGCCGGTCCGAGGATTGGTCTTCTAAGTCCTTTGAGCGCGCCTCATCTGTGGCGGCCCAAGACAATGCTGCGAACCGCAAGTCGGAGTCCAACTGTTCGCTGCGGCTAGGGCGCGATCAGCATCACCTTTCGCCTCCATTGCCAGCCTACCCTCAAGCTCCTCTTCAAAGAGGAAGTAATCTGCCCTGGGCAAACTACGTGAGAAATCCAACAAGCCCTGGACGGAGGAGAAGAAAGCTGCGCAGCTCAAGCAGGCTCAACCGGCACAGGCAAAGACCTTGTTGGCGGCTCCATCGACGTCTACTGCTACCACGTCAGCTACGGGTGCTGGTCCTACGAGGGTAGCTCCCATGGGTCAGAAAGTGTCCCTGCCGCCAAGGCGCAACACCACTGCAGTGACTTTGGCAAAGTCTGCAGGCTTAAACAAAACCCATGGGTGGGTGCCTCTACTGCACTGGCACTTTCAGGTAGAACAACTATATGAAACAGTGATAGTGCCAGGAGGAACTTTAGAAAAAACTTGAGAAGTCGAGACTAGAGCTGTATCTAAATAAACATTATTTTATTTCATTCTAATTAGAAATAAAAGAATTGTTATAATTTGGTTATGAAAATACAACTACAAATCTAATTCAATAAAACATGATGCATTCATTCATACTCCATACATACCATTTAATTCTAAAACAGTTTTCTTTGAGAACTCAAGGTTTTCATGTAAACTTTTCAAATTCCAATGTGTTTGATCACCAATTTCGGTTCGCTAATAATTGTCCACATTGTAAACATTATCAACTATAGGTGTCCCAAAATACAATTCTTCCAGTTATAAAGGACTTCCAATATTGCTTCTAAAAACAAACAAATATCATACTATTAAAAACTTATTTCGACAGCTCATGTCTCTTCTCTCCATGTTTTTTCTGGTTGTAAATACTGCAATCGGAGCAACTTTCATTGTCTTGCTCAAACCCCAGTTTTCTAATTTATAAACACTAGCAAGGATGCATTCACATCTAATCTAGTATGTGCCATGAAGACAGTATCAAATAAGATCTCTATCTGTCTACCCTTAATTTAAGGACAGTCGTCTTAAGTATGATTATGCAAAAATATCCAATAACCAGAGCCACGCGTGACCTCTTGTAACAATATTTGGGCATGCAGGCAGTTAAAAATGCTTCAGTAACAACCCCAGCTGGATCCCCTTTCTAGGCTGCATGTCTTGATCAGTACTGTTAGATCATAAGCCGACTGGCGTCTGACCTATGGGCAAGCGTCCCGTCTGCTCCCAATACTTCTTTCTTGCCGATTCAAGTAGTCTAATCTTGACGTTAGATCCACTGAAACAGATATGAGAAATACATGTCCCGCTGTTACTGAACACGACTAAGTTCTCATGTTAAACAACATGTTTTTTTGTCTTGCAATGCAAACCCAAAATTTGTCTTGCAGTGCTCAATGCATTGTACAGAGCTCTTTTAAAGATGTCTTAGCCACACTGTATTCATATACTGTGGGTATACAGCATAGAACCAAAAGAAGAAAAAGGGAAAACAGGGGAAAGGGCAGTGAGAAAACCCCCTAATCTTATCCCAGAAAATATATATTTCGACCGTATAAAAAATGGATGTACCTCAGATTATTTTCTTTGGAATGGCATCAATTTGATTACCTTCAACGTCCATCATAGGTACAATCCTCCGATTTTTGGTTCAATGTGTGTCGCTCTATAACGAGACCATCAACACGTCAAACTGTGTCCATATTCCCATATCAGATTAATTCACTCAGCATTTCAAGCAAGTTCTTACCTAAATCGCTATTTTCGTCGGTGCGGCATATCCGCCTGCAGCTGCTTGTGTGTGCGTTCGGGTGGGAGCCAAATACCAATGTCCTAAATAGCACGTGTAGAATCAAGGCCTGTCTTTGTTTATCTGTAGGTCAAACAGAAAACAGAAATGATCTATCTATTTCGTCTGATCTAGAATGTAATATTATCTTGGTCTAGGTAGATGCTCTTTCATGGATTACTTGAAAGACATCATAGCAGTGTCCTTTATCCTTTCTGGGATCCGCGCGTGTATATTGACTCGGAAGTGGAAAAGAATACGTCTTTTATTTCCATCCCTCCCACAACCAACTGCACGAGTGGAGACTAAAAAAAGACCAAACTATCTCAGTCTAACGTGAAGGAAACATAGCGGAACTGCCGAACCAGACGACGGCACTCCTAATTTGATCCCCACTCGTTGTGACAAGTACAGTCATAAAACAGATAAAGATAAATATTAATTAAAAAAAATAATTGGGGAAAAATGATTGTGTAAAAAGCGAAATAAAATGCAAAAGAATGCAAAAAAGAAGAAGAAGAAAGGAAGTGAATCCACAAGTGGCTATTCATTCAAACTGTTTCAATGTGCCGTATGGGTATGGACTCGTGTCTAGATGGCAACCCACTCAGTGGAGCGGAAAGGGCATTGTGCTAGCATCGACATTAATATGAGAGATGGTCTAATTCCGTTGGATAGATCTCATAACAAGTGTGCAAAGGTTGCTATTCATACCAAAAATCGCATGCCTATGATGTATAATGCACAAGTAAAGATTCAGATGTAACAAGAAAGGTGGAAATGTTGTGCATCTCTATTTAATGTATTGATTCCATTCTTCTTGCTGGTTAAGACCTATTTGAAAACTCTCTGTGTGGTAGAGCCACCATTGTTATTTTTGCGACAGGTGGCTAGCTGTGTTAGCAGCATCTGTTCCCATAAACTTTTCCAGAACCCACCACTTAATGTCATCCTGACTGTGGTTACATTCTAAAAAGTGGGTCACTAAGGGTGAATTCAGTTGTTTAGTGCTGATTTTAGATTTGTGTTCACTTATTCGCAATTTCACTACCCGCGAAGTTTTTCCAATATACGCTAGGGCATATAATTACGTATATAACATTGGTACTGAGGCAGGTGGTATGATTCCTCAATATCCAATTTCTCTCATGTATAATGATATTGATGGTAGATGTAGTTGATGCGCAGTTGCAACAACTGCCACACGGATAGTGACCCAGGACTGGTGGCATACCCCAACTAGATGTTATCTTGGTCTGTTTTTCTTGTGCTATAAGCATGCCTGAAGGGGTGCAAACAGCCCAGGCCCCAGTTCAAGACCCTGAAGGGTGTAAATGGGGGCTGCGGGGTGCAAGGAGGCCCCAAAACATCCCTCCCATGCTGTCACCCAAGCCATGGAGGTCTCGTCCACGGATGGCGAAGATCAAGAGTCCTTGCATACGGTCCACAAGGATGTTGAAGAAGAGGGTGACGACGGTGCAGGGCATAGTTTTCCTGTTCTGCCTTCTCAGCCGAGGGACATTTCCTTGGATATTCTGTCGACACTACATACCTTGGTATCAGAGATCCAGATGAGGATGCCTCTGGTTCTGGTACCTGGGGTCCCCAAGGTCCCCGATCAGCCTCCAGCAAAGAAGAGGATGTGTCATCCGACACCCCCATTTCAACCTCCTCCACCACGTTGGGCCCCTTCTCCCCCAGCAGACCCAGACACGGGTACGGATACAGCCATGATGACAAAGACATCACCGCTGCAGAGGGTGAATCACCACATTTGGATGCTCCACATCTGGTGTTCCCACCGGATGAGGTGGGATCGTTGCACTCCATGATCGCCAGGGCCTCTGAGCTATTCCAGCTGGTGCCCGAGGAAACCAAGAAGGGGGATTTCTTGTATCAAAGGCGCAAGACCAAGAGGAAGACTATCATGGAGTGCCTTTTCTGGACGATGTTTGAAGGAGGGCCTGGCCCTCATGAATAACCCTTGCACGGTTCCAGCCAACGGGATAGGTTAGAGAAGAAGTATAGGGTGCCGGACTCTACATCCAAGTGCCTGAGGTCTCGGCCATCGCCAGATTCAGTGATGTCGGTGGCCACCAGGAAACGATCGGCTAACCTGTCCTCGTTTCAGTCCCCCCAGACAGCGAGGGGAAAAGGATGGACACCATGCAAAAGAAGGTGATTTACACCGAAGCGTCCACATTCAAGGTGGCCAACGCACTGACGATCCTGGCCAGGTACGACAGGGAGTTGTGGTACAAGCTGGGGCCGATCCTGGAGTTCCTCCCAGACGATAAGAAGATGGAGGCATTGCTCTCTTTCAGTAAGGGAAAGTGGTGTCGGATCACACCATCACAGTGGCATTGGAGGTCACCGACATGGGGTTCCAGCAAATGGGGAACAGTGTCTGCCTTTGTCAATAAGGTTGGATGAAAGCAACGAATTTCCATCAGGAGATCCAAGCGAAGGTGCTGGACATGCCCTTCGACAGAGAGAATCGTCATTGACAAGTCCTTGCAGGCCATCAAGATGGATACAGGGACGGCCCGTTCCCTGGGCACTCTCCAGCAGCACTCCATGTCTTTTTGATCGTCCAGGGGAAAGTCGAGCAGGTCTTCAAAAGGTTTCTCCACATCTTGCTGACACCCTTCCAGATCCTCAACGTAGGAAGCCTACAGAGGCCGTTCCCAGGCCTATAGTAGCGGAGGGCAGCGTCGCCGTTGCCCGAAGGGCAGGACGTCAGCGCGGAAGCAAGCCTGAACCGGCTGGGACATCAGGCCCCCACTCGTGCACCCCGGTGGGAGGCCGGCTGACAAGGTTCATCAGCGAGTAGAACAAGATCATGACCGACAGATGGGTGCTGGACGCTCTCGCCCAAGGAACACATCCTGGTGTTCCAACACAGGTGTCCGCAGATCCCTCTGGTTACCTGTCAGGAGCAGCACATCCCTCGGCTTCTGAAAGAGGTACAAGCCATGCTGTGAAAAGGGGCGATATATAGCTGGTTCGCCAATGCCTCTGGGGTCTATTCCAGATACTGTCTAGTCAGAAAGAAGACAGGGGGCAGAGGCCCATCCTAGATATATGACGTCTGAACAAATACCTAAAGTCCCAAAAGTTCAGGATGGTCACGTTGCAACACATGCTCGGCCAACTGGAAAAAGGAGACTTCTTGACGTCGTTGGACCTAGAGGACGCCTACTTCCACGCCCCCATTCACAAGAAAAAGTGTAAGTTTCTACTTTTTGTGGTGCAGAGACAGCACTACCAGTTCAAGGCTCTACTTTTCAGTTTGAAGTCGGCCCCCAGTGTTCACAAAATGCCTGACGCCAGTGGCAGCCCTTCTGCATCTACAGGGCATACGTGTATACCTGTACCTCAACGACTGGCTGATTTGGGGTTGCTCGCAGGAGTTGGTTGTCGGACACACGGAGACAACCGTCCGGCTATTGACAGATCTGGGATTCTCCATCAACTATCCGAAGTCCTGCTTAATGCTATCGCAAAACGTGCTGTTCCTAGACACCAGACTCAATACAGGTTCTTGCCTTGTGTTGCCATCGGAGGAGAGGTTAGCAGCCATTCAAGGAAAGGTACAACGGCTGTCGTCGATGAAGATGGCCACGGTGCGGCCCATCAAGTCGTTACTGAGTATGTCATCCTGCATCTACCTCATCCATCTCTGTAGGTTGCAGGTGCGACGCATACAGGGTTTCCTAGATGCCCGCTTGATGCAGGTGTCCGGAAGCTTCATGGACAAGATCGCTCTCAACTAAGAGTTCAGTCGGGCGATAGGATGGTGGGGCGTCCTTTCTAACATTGCCCAAGGCATGGGATTTCAAACCCCCCATACCAGGAGACGGTCACCACGGACGCCTCCCTGGAATGTTGGGGAGCATACACAGGACGTATGCACGCCAGAGGCATGTGGCTGCCAAAGGAGAATGTTATTCGTATCAACATCCTGGAGCTATGGGCAGTGTTCTGGGCCCTCAAGTCGTTTCTACTATCTCTGAAAAGCAAGGTGGTGAAGATCTTCACGGACAACACCACCACCTTATTTTACATCAGGAACCAGGGGGCACTCGATCCCTGGCGCTGTCCAAAGAAGTGCAGGACTTGTGGCGCTGGGCCGTCGGCGGGCGTCAAGAACACCAGCGCAGACTCCCTCAGCAGGGAAGCGTTCCTGCCATGAGTGGGAGCTTTGTCAGGATCAGGTGGACTGCTTATTTGTCAAGTGGGGCAGACCCCTGATCGATCTGTTTGCGACAGTGGAGAACTCCAAGGGACACATTCTCCTTCCCTTGGAAATGGCTGTTTCTGTATGCATTTCCTCCATTCCCTCTCCTGCTGTGAGTCATCAGCACACTCAGACAGTGTTAATGCAAGATGAAACTCATTGCCCTGGTGTGTCTGAAGCAGATTTGGTATCCAGACCAGATTTGGTATCCAGTCCTTCTCAGCCTGTCAGTCACCTGCGCTCAAGCTGCCAGTGGCTCCAGATCTTCTCATCAGAGAAGGAGGCATAATCATCACGACCCAGGATTGCTGAACCTGAGGGTTTGGCTCCTGCAGCCCTAGAGTTTGGAGGATATGAGTTTCCTGCTGACTGCAGAGAGGTCCTCGCCAGGGCGTCGTCGACTTTGAAGTGCTACGGTCACAAGTGAAAGTGTTTTGCTACGTGGTGCCGGTCACAGAGGATTACCCATCTGAGGGTCCTGGCCACACAAATCCTTCCATACTTGCTATCCTTGGCCAAGGCCGGACTGGCGCACACCTCCATCAAGGTACATCTGGCGGCTATCTCCCGCCACACCAAATTTCCAGAAAGATCTTCACTTTGGTCTCACTGACTCGTCAAGGAATTTCTCAAGAGACCTTTCCGATATTTCCTGCCGGTGAAGGCTCCTGCCTCAGCGTGGGAACTCAACATGGTTCTGACGAGGTTCATGGGGGCGCCTTTCGAGCCTATGCATAAGGCCCCACTCAAGTTCCTCTTGTGGAAGACAGCTTTCCTTGTGGCTATCACCTCTACCAGAAGGGTAGATGAGATCCAGGCCCTATGCTGCAAGCAACCGTACCCGACTTTCCACAAATCATGGGTAGTCCTGCGTATGCACCCCTCTTTCATGCCAAAGGTTCCGTCGGAATTCCACCTCAACAAGCCTTTGGTGTTACCTTTTTTTCTCCGAAATCTTTGTCACTGGTGGAGAGGGCCTTGCACTAGCTGGATGTTGCTCATTCCCTGAAGTTCTATGTGACACGCAAGAAGTGTTTTCGGAAGATTTCACAACTGTTGGTGAACTTTAGTCTTGTGGACAATGGGAAGGTTTTGTCCAATGCTTTCATTTCAAGGTGGCTCTCCGGCTGCATCACACACACTGTCATCGGTTGGTGAACCAACCGCTGCCCGGCCGTTAGAGAGCCCGCTCCACCATAGTGATCACTGCAACGACAGCATTCCTGTCTGGTGTACCCCTGCTGAACATCTGCAGGGCTGCTACGTGGAGGTCCACGCACACCTTCATGAGGTTTGACTGCGTTGACAGGGATTCGAGGGAGGAGTCCAGAGTCGGCCAAGCAGTGCTATGCAACCTGTTCGCTTGAGGTGAGCCTGTTCCGGAGGTAAGAGTTAATCGTCTCTGTTGAGCCTTGCCACCTCCCGTGGTTGTGTAATGTTGTACTGCTATGCATTTGTTATTCATGAGCATGTGTATCCATGCCAAAACCCATGCTGGAGAAGATTTAAGTTACTTACCTGTAACTATAGTTCTCCAGCATGGGTCTGGCATGGATTCACATGCAAACCCTCCCTCCGACTCCTCTTTTGGTCATATTGCCAATTTACGTGCTTACAAAATCTGAAGATGGCTGCCAGCGGAGGGGTTTAGGGAGAGGACTGTCACTGGAAGGGGCAGTATGTCCCGGAGAACAGTGATTGGTTTAGAGGAGAAATACAGTTTCGAGGGGATTGGGTCCTCCGACGTATTCCATATCTATGACAGTAATCACCACAGCTATGCTGCTTCGGGAAATCTTCGGCGCCTGCATCCTGCGTCGATGACGTTGATACGCCGCCCTCGAGGACCTCCTCCGATGGCCGACATCACTGGATGTTGTAAGTAGGACGCACAACGCCCGTAGCCTCAGTTCCATTTTTTCCGCAAACGTGTTCGCTTCGGGAATCTCGGCGCGCCTCCACTCTTTGGAGTTTCTGTTGTTTATCGGTTCTTCGAACCTGTTTGTGAAGTATTTCTTCGTGAAGATATCTACCTCGTCTTCCACACCGCGTCCGGGCTTTAAGAAGTGTGGGGACTGTGGGTGCAAGATTTCGGTTACAGACTCGCACAACGCCTGCCTCTGGTGCCTCGGGGAGGCCCATGACACGGATGACTGTGTCGACTGCCAGTCGCTCATGTCTAAAGCCTTGCAGGAGCGCAAGAAGAAATTATCGGTAGGTAAGGTGTCCAAGCCCCGGAAGTCGAGGACTGCGGGGCTTTCGACGGACGACTCGAGGGGCGACTCTCCGCGTTGTCGTCGGAAGTCCAGTGGGTCTCGGTCCCGCAGTCGGTCTCGCCACTCCTCTGCCTCTTCGAGGCACTCCCAAAAGCGCCGTCATCGGTCGCCTTCCCCGTCCTCATCCGAGGACTCCACCCGTTGCCGGGTCGCTTACCCCACCAAGCATGCGATGCCAGAGGAATGGGCTTCCTTCGGGAAGAAAATGTTGGCGATTCTCGAATCGCAGGGCACTGGTCCATCCGCGCCTCCGAGTGGGGTCGGTCGTGATCCGCCGAGAGACACCGCTCGCACGCCTTTGGGCTCGGGTGGTCGTCACGATTCGCAGGAGAGGTCCCGCTCGGACAAGGGCAATCGTTCTCGGCATGTCTGGTCCAGGTCCCGGTCCTGGACGCGCTGGAGACCGTGTGAACCTGTGGTGTCTTCACGGAAGACGTTGACGCCATTGGCGCAGAGGTCGTCAACGTACTCTTTCGAGGGCTTGCCTTCGAAGAAGTCATCAACGCCATCGGCGGCCCGGCCGTCGAGGGGCACGCTCGGGGCCCCGGCCTCGAGGGCTGTGTCGGCATCGTTGATGCTGTCAACGCCGCGCTCGGCGTCGATGCCGATTCACTCGACGCCTTTCGAGGCTGTGTCGACAGGGGTACCCCGTGGCTCGGGGGAACCACCTAGAAAGGCTCTGGCCAAGGTCAAGCATGGCTTTGGTTCAAGTTCTGCGCCTTCTTACCGCCATCTGGAGTTCATTTCAGAGGTGGATGAGGGCTCTGATGATGGCATGGTGCCTGACACAGTGTCAGACGAGATTCTCTCGGCCCATAGCCAGTTTGAGGACTTGAGGCAGTCCCTGCATGATGCTAGTGGGCTGGACACCTCTCTGGAGGTGGAGTTTTGTAGGCCTATTCGTAACATCTGTGATGCAGCCACCTGGGCTTCGGTACATACTTTTGTACGTCACTATTCCCTCGATTCCATCCAGGGGCAGGATCTGGCCTTTGGCAAGGCGGTCCTTTACTCCGCAATTTGATTGGGCATGCTAAATTTCTGTTTTCTAAATTCTTTTCCCACCTCCTTGCATTGGTACTGCTTTGGGAGTCTGTCATAGATATGGAATACGTCGGAGGACCCAATCCCCTTGAAGAACAAGTCACTCTCTTACCTGGTAACGTTCTTTCGATGGGATGGTCCGACGACGTATTCCATATCGCTCCCTCCCTACCTTCCCCGCTACAGAATTTCTTATGCGATTGCAGCTTACGTTTCCGTAAGGCTGACTGGCAGAAGACTGGTGGCACACGTTCTGGGGAAAAAACTACAACTGAGGCTACGGGTACCGTGCGTCGTACTTATAACATCCAGTGACGTCGGCCGTCGGAGGAGGTCCTCGAGGGCGGGGTATAGACGTCATTGACGCAAGACGAAAAAGCCGAAGATTTTCAGAAGCAGCGCAGCTGTGTTGATTACTGTCATAGATATGGAATACGTCGTCGGACCATCCCATCGAAAGAACGTTACCAGGTAAGTTTTTTTTGGTGTCTGAAATTGGGGTCATAATGATGGAGGACCCATTTGCATCCCATACCAGCCAGAGATAAAATGATTCGCTTTGTGGATAGGGTAAAGTCGTTGGTATCTTTGCAAGGTTCTTGTTCATTTTGAGAATCTGATAGCCTTTGTATTTCCTCATCTTCAATTTCTCCCCATCACTGTTCACAAACAGAGAATGGGCTATAATGGTGGTCTAATTCTGATAGCTCTCCATTAACAGAGACATCAGTTCACCCTAATGCAAGGAAATATGGAAGTGAAATTATGTATACAAATATATCACTGTGACAAAAAAACTACTGCAGGAGTTTAGGGGTGAAAAGTAGCTAGACCACCTGCTGAATCCCACACTACTAATAAAACAGTATGTTATTTATTTATTTTGACACTTGTAAAGCGCACTGAACCCCGAGGTAACTAGATGCTAGTTCTTGACAGTAAAAGCAAAAAGTACATACATCATGGGTAATAGGGTTAAGGTTTTCTGTTCAGAGTCATGCATACGGTTGGAGCTTTTATGGAAGGACCAAAAGAAGATTCCCATCTTAATGAGGATGGCAGAGCATTCCAGTGTTTGGCAGCTACCACCGGGAAGCTGCTGCTCCCTACTTTCTGTAGTTTGAATCTGGGAATGATTAAGTTGAGCGTGTGGGTCTGTTGGATTGGTTTCTGGAAAATGTGTTGCATAAGTACTTCGGGGCGCTGAATTGGACAGGCATTTGTGAGTCAAGGAGAGGGTTTTGAATAGGATTCGATCATGGACCGGTAACCAGTGGGTGTTCCGTCTCATCATGGTAACGTGTATATTTTTGGGAATGTTAAGGGCTGCTCTTAGCGCATTATTTTGAATCACCTGCAGTTTTCTGATGTTGCATCTGTTAGTACCTGCATAAAGGGCGTTGCCGTAGTCTAATCTGGATAAGATAACAGCTCTAGCCAGTGTAATAAAGCTATTGGAACACAGGAAGGGTCTACAGCCATTGATGAGCTTTGAGGTGTAAGCTGCCGCTGATGCTCTGGCGTTGACTTGTCTGGTTAAGGTGAGAGCTGAGTCTTCTTTGGAGACATTGATGGTGATGCCATCGATGGCGAAGGATTTGAAAGAGTCGCAGTTTATTTAGAGGGCTTTGTGAGCATATGAGGAATAGTTTCGCGTTTTTTCATCACTTAAGCACAGGCCATGTTGGGCCATCCAAGCCTGGATGGTTTGGTAGATTTCATTTAGTGATTTGCGTCTGTGTCATGGGTATGAGGATTTGGGTGTCGTCTGTATAATAAGTGTAGGGTACACCCATGTCATCGAGAAGGTCAAAGAGAGGTTTGGTGAAAATATTAGAGTGTAGGGGAGACACAGGAGCATTGAACAACTCTGCAGGTGACGGGCTGGCGGTGCTGCTGAGGTGGGTTAGAAGACCCTCATAGTTCTGTTGGTTAGGAAGGACTGTATCCAGTTTATGGCTTTGGTTGAGCAATGGGCAGCCAAGGAGAGATGTTTGCAAAGTATGTTGTGGTTGACTAAATCAAAGGATGCTGATAGGTCTAGAAGGAGGCGGAGTGCTAGGTTGCCGTTATCTTTGATCTCGTCCATTTGTATTTTTAGGTCCAGGAGGGCTGATTCAGTGCCATGTCCTGGTCGGAAGCCAGATTGACGTAGGCCAATGAGGTTATTGGTTTCCAGATGGTTTAGAATTTGCAGGTAAGCTATTCTGTGCAATATTTTAAGGAGGAAGGGAACTGTTATAAGGCGGTTGTTTGTCGGGATGTTGGCGTCTAGGTAGCTTTCTTCAGCAAGGGAGGGACCCACACATCTTTGAGGTTAGTTTGGAAAGTGCTCCTTTCAAATGAGGCATTGATTAGGTTTGTGATGAACAGGGTACGTCCAGTCTTAGATGAGAGAGGCTGGCAGTTGTCAACTTGACACCTGGAAAGCTTGAGGCTTGTGATCATTTTCAAGACTTCTGTTGTTGAGACTGGGGCAAATACAAATTGTGTATTCGTTTTTTGGGGTGTATAACTAGGAATCTTCTGGGATTTGGACAGTGTTCTTCATTTTCAATTTGATTTCGGATTGTAGAAGGGCGATTATGTCAAATAGAGTTTTTTAAATATCTGTGCTTCAGACAATGTCTTTAAGACACAATTCTTGCGGTGGAACTGGAGATTCAAGTTCTTGTAGAATGGAGAAGAGTTCCTTGGTACCTGAGTTGGCTTTGGCGATTCTCTCATATGTGGCACTTTTAGTTTGGAGGATGACCTGTTTATAGTTTTTGGATCCGCTGAAAAGATTTCTTTGTTCGATTCAATAGGGTATTTTTTACAATTGGTCTCAGCAGTTCTCTTAGTACTGCGCATTGTTTTGAGGTTTGGGGTGTACCAGGAATTTAGGTGGGCTAGAGATTTAGCTTTGCGCATACTCAGTGGCGCTACTTCGTTAATGGCAGCAGGGAGAGTTTGATTATATACCTCTACCATGGTGGTAGGGTCAATGACCGAGTTATCTTGGTATTTGGTGATGAGGTGTTGTCTTGATATTGGGCAAATCTTCCTCGGGACTAGCCCTTGGGAGCAAAAATTACCCAATTCAGCCCAAAATACAGGTTCTATTGTGCCGAGCAGTGAACTCATGCTAGTGACAAATGACACCTTCAATAAGTTTTAGTATTTTATTCTAAACAGTGAATTTCAGCAACATCTTGGGATTCAAGTTAGAGAAGATTACAAAGCACAAAACTTAGAGAAATGCAAAATATAGAGAAACATAGAACTTGGAGAAACATAGAGAAACACAGTCTTACGCCCCTTCAATCAGCACTGGGAGACCCTGGCCCTCATAAGCTAGGTGTAACAAGCCCCGCTCAGAGGACAGCGCTGCAGGGTGCCGAAAGAGCCACAAATTCCGGACACTTGATCTTGCTCGAACCAAGTCCACAGATCGATCTCCCACCTGAGTCATGTGGGCATGCATTTTTATAATCTTGTGCTGTCAGTCCATGACGCACAGTTCCAGAACTTTCCCTGTGCAAAATATAGGCTTGCTCATGGAAAAACCCAACTCTGTGAATTTCCACTGTGCTCCTTTTCTGTGCCCCACCCTGCTTGGAGCCCATCTGCGCGAAAGCTCAGGAATGTCTTATCAGTGCCTTCCCAGAGAAAGGAAGATTAGTTTACGAAGCCATGCAGGGCTACAGTTAGAAAGGCAGAATATTCTAAGAGAAGCCGAGATGAATTAACCCCATGTGAGCAAGCTCTAAAAGGCATGCACTCATAGCTTAGTGTTCATAGCGCTTAAGATTGGCTATCTAAGCGCTATATAGGTGCCATAATGTTCCAAACACTCCAATAATGTCTATTAGCTACAGAGCTGGGGCCTTCGCCCTGCCTGTTTATCTACAATGCATAATGTGACCTACTAGGCCTGCATATTCCTTGTAGCTCACTACTGCATAATGGAAGTGCTACAACAGACTACTGTCAGCATTTTTGGCACATACTTTGAATAAACTATTGGCTTTCAGCGGCTAATGCTGTCATCTAAAGCCCTGATTGGCAAATTTGCAATTTTGTGTATCACTACACTCCACCCCTATTCAAAGTGTGTGCGACAATGCTGACTAATACCCATCAACATAGTATGTAGTGCAGTGATAAAGACCTTGGGGCTTTGCAAGAGGTTTAAGCAAACTATCTTCTAGCGGTTAGTCAGCGTGGCATGCAAGGTTAGTAAAAACACTACCTAAACAAAAATGTACACAAAGTGAACAGTGACATATACCCTTGCCAAAACCTGGCCTGCACAAAAAATACCTACACAAAGTGAACATGGACATTTACTCTAGCCAAAACCTGGCCTACACAAAAATACCTAAATAATTATTGTATAACTGATTGTCAGTTAAAAAGCAGCATGCAGTTAGAATGTCAAGGCAATCCGGTGTAGTCGAATCTACAATGCACTATTGCATTTGTGTATGGTTACCAATTCTAAAACCTGGCAGCCTTTCACTCTAAGGGCCTACCCTCCCCCTGATGCCAGGGCATTTAAACGTGACTATGGGCTGTGTGATTAGACACTTCCCCCATGTATGTGGAACCCAACCAGAAACCATCTAATTTTCATGAGCAAGGTGAACCCATGGCCACCAAGTTATCAAAATAAAAACAATTCTACTAATTTGCATTAAAGCATGGCATGTGTTATTCATGAAATCAAAAGCAAGCAATTTGATCGATATGTTTGCTGGTAACTGTAGCTCTGTGTGCCAGTGTGTTGAGGATGGTTGCCCCCACTCGGAGCGAAAAGCCAACACCTGCTGATTTAACAATGTTTGCCATAAAATGCATCGTGTGTATTTAGCAGTCTTGTTGACCTGCCCTATGGCAGAAAAAATGTCTTCATAACTAAAGTTTTGCCATCTGCAGTGGTTGCCAATACTTGTAGCAGTGTTGGGCGTATCAATGGGCCCCACTAGGCCAGAAGTTTTATAGCAGAGCTGGCATCAGAACCCATAGTGGCTAGCTTATTGTGCACAGTTTCTATGTCAAAAGCGTATAAAGCTCCTGTTACTCCCCGCTGCTCCCGCAATTAATGAATCTAGCTCCCTAGCTACGCGCACTCTGGTGATGGGCCATAGAAAAGGACTCCATTTGTAGCAGCTTGGTAGTACTAAGGAAACATTGCCTCATGATAAATCTATGTCTAAGTGTATCACTGTAATAATAGAGGTGCGCATTACCAGCCTACAATTTAAATGTTGCCTTACTACTGGAAAATCTAACATGTCCACAGTTTCTACCTTGTGTGACTTGGAGAATACCCTTCTCCAAGTGGGATGCCTATCATATACAATATTAGTTTTAGATACAAACACCATACTACCATCCGGCAGTGGCTGTTTCATCACACCATTGTGTGAAATGCATTTAGTCAAATTATAGTCCATAAAATCTTGGCGAGAACACTCGCTGCAGTTCTTGGTCAGAAAAACAAATCGTTGGATCCATTCACTGAAAGATTTGGGCCTAGGATTTCATACGCACCAGTCATATGAGTCAGTGACAAAAGATGCCCGAAAATGTGCCAGGCCAGTACGCTAGCAATTCCATGTGGATACTAATTTGTAGCGCTTTCCAAAGAATTATTCTAAATGTCTACAATCAAAAGGTGACTCTTTGCATTAGTGTGCTGGAGACAGCTGTCCCCACAAAAAACAAGAAACTGGTTGGTTTAACAAAAACCGTGTCACACACTGTGTCATAAAATCAAATATCAAGTCAGTCATGGTTTCATTTACCCGCCTTAAGGCTGGCTGTAAAAGTATCCAGTGTTTCAAAGGTTACCATCTCAAATTAGAGCTCACACACTTGGCAGCATTACTTCAAATTAAGGACCTTAACCAACGCACAGCTGACTTTGGTGTGCGCACTCATTTTATCTCAAAATAAATTATGCTCCTGCTTGCATAATCCTGCTGCCCCAACAATTCATAAATCATTTTCCTGCCTACGTGCAACGTAGAAGTTTTAGAAAAGGCAAAACATCTCTGGTTAAAGCAATTCAGTTGGAAGAGCAAAACATTTCGTTTTTTCAGATTCATCTCAAAAATGCATTTAAAAACCATTTTTCAATGTGTTAGCATTCAAGTGCTGTGTCACACAGCTGTTTGTGGTGCATGATGTCACAGTCCACAACCCATTGTCCACAGTCCTTTAAACAAGAAAGGCAAAACATATCAACCAGGTTATTTCCAGCAACTGAATCATTTGAATGTGCAGCATCAAATATTTGATAACTAGCCAAGTCTGCACCGTGCCAGTTCAGCAAAAGTTATTACTCTGTTGGACACCTTTCGCAGGTTGCAGAACAAATGTCCTCATATGTCATGCATGTTAGCAGCATTGAGTGCGGTGCAGGACAGGTTCAAAGTTCACATATCAACTCGCAGTGACTCGCTTTCTCTGAGAATGCGTCTGCTTGACTGATCAGTGTCACCCGCAAATTGCACACATCTACCCCAATCATGGCACGCAACTGTCTTGGTTTTTTGCCTAGGCAAAATACAAACAGAAATGTTAGGATTTCATCAAAAGTATTTCATCAAAAGTACAATGTCATTGTTCTTCACATTAGGATGTCATCAGAACTACAATATCAGCGTTAACCACCCCTTCCCTTAACACCACCCCCACCATCAGAAGTCTCATCAGGTAACTACACACTTTATCATTGCTACTGCAATTATTTGTCACCCTTCTGCATGTTTCTGGGGGCTTATTTGCACTCAACCATACGGGGTGTAACTGCCTAATCATAAACTCATTTGTGCAATGTGATCATAGTTGGTCAATGGTACCTCAGACTGATCTGTGATTTTACAAAAGCCATATAATAAGTACCCAGGTCGCACTTCTCAATGAATCAATGCTTTTCTTTGTCACCAGAGCGATCATGAATGCCAGGCGCCAACTTGCTTCCAGTGTCTCATGATCTTGATTTAGGTTGCCCTGCTGGCATCACTCCATATTTCAAAGGTAAAGTCCTTCAGTCCCATACCGCCTGCAGTTGCACAAGCAGCTTTGTTTATTTTTCTCCATACAGCTAGTGTCTTTCAAGCCTCTGGTTTTCCACTTGTCATTTTCCCAAAGGGTGTCTGCTGATTTCTTGGGCCACCCCTTTGAGCGCGATAGTCTGAATCAGTTCCTTTTGTTGCTTCAACAAAATCATTCATTCTTGCACTAAGCCGTGAGGCTTCTGGATCATGGCTAATGTGCAGTGTTCATGTTATACTCCAAAGCCCCACTCTGCATGTTGTCTCTTGCAAAACGGCTACCTTTGTCAGTTTTGCTTCCATCTGGAACGCCATAATGTCTTTGTCAGTTACTCCAGCCCTGTCAATGTAGCTTGCATTTTTTGCCAGCTGTGTATTTTCACTTCTCAAAGCGCCTAGAGGTTTCTTCTCCAGTTCACAGCGCTTTACTTCAGTTCACATCACATGGAGCATTGGGATGCAGCTTGCACGGCAATGTCGCTTTACTTCACATCACATGGCGCATGGGGATGCAGCTTGCACGGCAATGTCTCTTGAAATGGGCAGCTGTCTTTTCTTAGCCCATTCACAGATGCACAGGTTCCCCAAATGTTCAGATGCGATGTGCCCTTCTGCCATCCTGCATGCAGCATTTGTTGTCCTTACAGTGTTGTTACTGGGCAAATTCTTTACTTCTAATCAGCTCTGTTTTTGCATGCCGTTGTTAGAAAGCATGCGTACATCATCATGTGTAAGGTAGATTGCGCTCTTTTTCATTTTCTCACTCAGCAATTATTGCCTTCAGTTCTGTTTCAGCATTCTGTCTGTGCACCCCCCCTCCTCAGTTTTTGCTCACACTGACGGTGTCTCTCACAGGGGATGGAATGCAGGAATGTCATTGTTTATCTGTCCTGTGCACATGGCAGTGCCATGAGCACGCAGCAAACTTATCTCTTTGCCTATAACTCTTAAACTGTGGCGGCTTCAATGAAAGGCACTCGTTTCAGACAGTTCATCCAGATTAACTATTTCCTGCACTGCTTCAGCAACTCAGAAAAGCTCCCATATCTGCCAGCTTCTGTAAACACCATTTCACTGAACAGGAGTGCAGTATTCTGCTTTTCTGCCTTCCTCCAACAGTGTTTTTTTTTTCCTCGCACACTTCGCCCAAGACAGTGCAAGTTATCTTCAAGGCACAAGCTCTACACAGCAAGACTCTTTATTTTCAAAAGAGGCACTTTTTCTTGTCATCAGATTCTACTCCATGTAATTTTGCAAAATGTCAAAGCGTCTTTTAGCCTGTTTTGAACTGATCAATGTCCCATTTAAAGGCATACATTTTTTTTCTTTTTCCTCGTAACCTTGTAGTTTGGCTTCACAAACTCACTCCAGTGCAATGTGCGATCTTTCAAAAGAACCCGCAACCCACTAAATCTTTGTGCTGTCTTATCACACACAGATTTTTCATTCTGTTGTACCATTGCCAGAATATAACCACTTATTTCAGTGCATTTAAAACATGTCATGTGTAGTGCAGCTCCCTGCACGTTTTTTTCTCTGCAAGAGCAACCCACACTCTATATTGCTTGTGGGCTGTTAATGTGTCAACAACATTTTTCACCATGTACCACACTCAACAGGTCACTATTTCCAAAACATACATCACTTATAACGCAACAGTACAAATCCATGGCATAGCGTGGGAACAGTCAAAATACTCCAGGAGCAATTTAAGGGCAATTTAGAAAAATATAAATTGTCTTTTCCCCCCAACCCATTGCAAACTGATTCTGCAATTCCAAATCAATACACAAAAATCGAAAATCCAAATACCATTCACTCACTTTCTTTTTTAAGTGAGTCTCTCACCCATTGTAAGCATGGCACAGCTAAAATGCAATGTAGCCATTTTAGTGTGTTTCCTTTAAACAGAATGCACCACCAGCACATGGAATTTACAGTTGCCCAAAAAACAAACCCTTTAGGCTCTCAACACAGATGTTACTCTTTCTCCTAAACACAGCTCATTCCCACGTTATCTTCAGGAATGAGAGCACTTCAAAAGCATACATTAAAAAAAGAAGCGAACCTTCGCCTCCTTACATTACAGCCCCCCACTCGCAAGCACACTGGGGCTGAGTCAATGGTTGAATTACTATTCACAATTTGCATGTCAAATCCTCGCAACTATTTTCCTGCCCTCATGACAGAATAGAGTTGAGAACTCCGTCTCACTTTGCATTTCAAATTACAACTTTAAACTGGGGAAACCGCATGATAAAATTCTTTCCTAATTGAACATAAATCTTTCTTGACGATTCATCGGAGCGCTTTAAACATAGCCATTTCCCGCTTGTTTATCGCCATGTGCTCCCTGGCTCCATTCCCAAACAATAAGTCAGTCACGACTGATTTACTGAAGGGAGTCTTAACCACACAAGCTATCGGCCACGGCAAGCCGACACAACGTTGCTGTCTTTTGTGTCTCAGAGCTGCAGTGAGACCACCAAGGAAATGCGACAGCCTGCTCATCACTCTGCACTGTGTTCTCTCACACAATTTGTCATTTCACAGCAAGGCACTGCTCTGCACAAATCCCCAAGCTGCCACCAAATGTCTTGATATTGGGCAAATCTTCCTCGGGACCAGCCCTTGGGAGCAAAAATTACCCAATTCAGCCCAAAATACAGGTTCTATTGTGCCGAGCAGTGAACTCATGCTAGTGACAAATGACACCTTCAATAAGTTTTAGTATTTTATTCTAAACAGTGAATTTCAGCAACGTCTTGGGATTCAAGTTAGAGAAGATTACAAAGCATAAAACTTAGAGAAATGCAAAATATAGAGAAACATAGAACTTAGAGAAACATAGAGAAACACAGTCTTACACCCCTTCAATCAGCACTGGGAGACCCTGGCCCTCATAAACTAGCTGTAACAAGCCCCGCTCAGAGGACAGCGCTGCAGGGTGCCGACAGAGCCACAAATTCCGGACACTTGATCTTGCTCGAACCAAGTCCACAGATCGATCTCCCACCTGAGTCATGTGGGCATGCATTTTTATAATCTCGTGCTGTCAGTCCATGACGCACAGTTCCAGAACTTTCCCTGTGCAAAATATAGGCTTGCTCATGGAAAAACCCAACTCTGTGAATTTCCACTGTGTTCCTTTTCTGTGCCCCTCCCTGCTTGGAGCCCATCTGCGCGAGAGCTCAGGAATGTCTTATCAGTGCCTTCCCAGAGAAAGGAAGATTAGTTTACGAAGCCCTGCAGGGCTACAGTTAGAAAGGCAGAATATTCTAAGAGAAGCCGAGATGAATTAACCCCATGTGAGCAAGCTCTAAAAGGCATGCACTCATAGCTTAGTGTTCATAGCGCTTAAGATTGGCTATCTAAGCGCTATATAGGTGCCATAATGTTCCAAACACTCCAATAATGCCTATTAGCTACAGAGCTGGGGCCTTCGCCCTGCCTGTTTATCTACAATGCATAATGTGACCTACCACCCCTACTAGGCCTGCATATTCCTTGTAGCTCACTACTGCATAATGGAAGTGCTACAACAGACTACTGTCAGCATTTTTGGCACATACTTTGAATAAACTATTGGCTTTCAGTGGCTAATGCTGTCATCTAAAGCCCTGATTGGCAAATTTGCAATTTTGTGTATCACTACAGGTGTATCAGAGGTAGAAGGTTCTCTGCTGTAATGTTGCACACATTTCTGGATAATGCTGCTGGTGATTTGGGGGTGTATCTGCAACGAGATTCTTTGGGATGGTGAAGGAGATGTCATGATGGTCTGACCAAGGACATCGGGTGTTGGAGAGGATGTTCGTGTTGCAGTTGAGGTCTGCCAGCCAGTCGAGGGTTCGACCTTCGATATGTGTGAGGTTAATGATCTGGTGTGAGAAGCCGAATGCACCATTGGTGTTGGTCGAGGGTGAGGGCATTGTCATCTGTAGGGTTGTTAGTCCCAGATTTAAGTCCCCCAACAATATGATTTGAGACCATGGCTTGGTATTCATTGACAGAAGTTGTGCAATATCATCTTCGAAGTAGCTCACCGGACCTCGGGGTCTGTATATAAGGTGGAGGCTCATGGTGACCGAGGAAGATGATGAGATTTTGATAGATAGTAGTTCACCTGAGTGGAACAATTGGTTGGGTATTTCCCTAATGGGGAGTTGGTTCTTAGCAATAAATGCTACTCCTCCTCCTTTGGAAGCCTGTCTATCAGTCCTGAAGGTAGTGTAGCTTTCAGGTACTGCTGCGTGAAGCCATGTTTCGGTGATGACTAGGAAGTCTAGATTATTAGTAGTAATGAGATCTGCAATGTCTAGAGCATGTGCCAGGAGTGACACTGCATTAAGAAGGGCACCCTTGAGCATGGTTGCTTCCAGGTTAGTGATGTCTATGGGGGTTGGATTGATCTCTGTACTTGAGAGGTGCATCAGAGCTGGTGGGGTCGCTGTACTTGATTCAGAGGTTGTGGGTTTCAGGAGAGTTATGTGACCAAGGGTGGGAGTTGTTTCCGATCACTGGTGTCATTGGTGGAGTCATGTGTAGTATTTATCGAGTTGTGTGCAGTAGCAGTTGAATCATGGGTGGGGACCTTAGAGTTGCGATAGGAGGCAGGCATGGGCGTTTGATGTGATCTCGAAGTGGAGTGGAAGGTGGTTGTGGAGTTCAGATGTGCATTCCTCCAGGTGATCGATGGGGTTGTTAAATGCGGAGGCTGCTGGTCAGTGGTTATGCGAGACAGTTTACTGTTTCAAATGACCAGTGACCAATGGGCAAGGTTGACTAGGGCTAGGCATGAGTTTAGATGCCATAAACTGATTGGAACTTGTTGTGCATTTGAATGAAGTGATCTGCTGGCTCAGGGGCCAGGGTTAGCTAAGGCAGAAAATGATATTCAATTCAGTGTCCAAAGGGAAAGCTGAAGGGTAAAGTTGGTGTGCATAGGGCAGGGACGTGTAGGCTGGATGATACAACGTCCTTTCATTGCGGGACGTTTTTTCGCGGGGTTTTTTACCGCAAATGTTTTAATGAAAAAACCATCTAATTTTTGGGGGGGGGTTAGTAAATTTATATGTGGGTGTTTCGGAAGAGATAAAAAATGAAAGGGAATCGGGGGTTTAGGGGGAATCCCCCAAAATTAATTAAGAAAAATTGGATGGGTTTTTTCGTTAAAGATTCCGTGGTAAAAAACCCTGTGAAAAAACATCCCACGATGAAATGACATGGAACCAGGCCGGATGGTTTGCGAGTCTAGGAAGATGATGGACATTTTTAGTGTGATTGTAGATTTGTGGTTGGGAGAGGCATATTGAGGGAGGAGGGTAGGGCAGGTAATGGGCTTAGGGTAACTCATGTCTTAATAGGGCTAGGCAAAGGTAGGTCGAGGCCTGGTAGTGTGGTGGTGTGTCGAGTCAGTAGCCTAAAGTGCCCGCTAGGTGTAGTTTTTGTCCCTGTTGGATACAACAGGGGTATACAACTAAATGCAAGTTAATCAGAAGAACCATCTATCTATAGTAATTAAATGGGCATTTCTGATGCACACCAGGGCACAACTAATGCAGTTAATCACACGGCGCTTCAGAATCAATTAGTCATTTGCATGAGTCAAATGCAATTCATCCAAGTCGAGTACAGTTGAGCAAATGGGTTGAGCTAATGCCAATTATCCAGAGCGAGTTAAGATACAATTAATCAGATGGGCAAATCAGATGCAGTTGAATGAATGGGCAAATCGGATGCAGTAAAGCACATGGGCAGGTTAACATACAATTAATCAATTGGGCAAATTCATATGTTGTTGAACACATGGGCAAGTTGAAATGCAATTAATCAATTAGGCATATTCAGATGCAGTTTAACACATGGGCAGTTTAAAAATCAATTAATCAATTGGGCAAATTTAGATGCGGTTGAACGCATGGGTAGGTTAGAATGCAATTAATCAATTGGGCAGATTCAGATGCGTTTTAACACATGGACAGGTTAAAAAGCAAGTAATCAATTGGGCAAATTCAGATGCAGTTGAACACATGGAAAGGTTAAAATGCAATTAATCAATTGGGCAAATTGAGATGCAGTTGAAAACATAGGCAGGTGAAAAAGCAACTCATCAATTGGGCAAATTCAGATGCGGTTGACCACGTGGGCAGGTGAAAAAGCAACTCATCAATTGGGAAAATTCAGATGTGGTTGAACGCATGTGCAGGTTAAAATGCAATTAATCAAATCGGTGAGTCGAATATAGTTGATGAGTCAGCGTGCCACCGGTACAGTATTAAGCATAACCCATAACTGCAAAAAATGTTGTGTAGGACATGGGAGGGGGCCGTGGAGATAGTCAAGGGAAAGTTGCGTTACCAAAGGCCGTGACTAACTTCTGTGGCGGTCAGGGGGAGTTTCCAGGTGGCTGATACATGGAAGGGTTTTACAAACTGCAAGCAAGCCTTACCAAGGGTAGATTGACGATCTTGCTCCCATCTAACATCATGATCTAGCACAGACTGCCGCCTGAGCTGTGGCAGACCCGGACAGGTACAAACAGGGGCCTTAGAAGTGGGTTTTTGATGAGGGGGCCTAAATAGGCTTGCGCTGCCCCAATCTGAGGGCGGGAGGTGAAAGCAGCCGAGGTGCTTTCGAATTTGGAGCGCCAGGTGGTAGCCATCTTGAAGATGGCACGCGTGGCCCAGGGCACAAGTGTGGTTCTGCAATTAAAAGCTTTCCAGATGATTAATCACCTGCTTCACAGAGTGCTTTTTCACCAGGAGTTTGTCCAGGCTAAGGATAGGCAGGCACAACTTTGCCCAGCGCGATTCGGAGAGGATGCTCGGTAGATAAAATAATGTAAACAAATATTTTTTTATCAATTTGCTCCTAACATTTGAGAAGGTTGCAAGGCCTGCAATGGCTGGATCGGTTCTTCTTCCTTAGGATAATGCCTTCCTGGCGTGCAGCAAGGGAGAGGAGTCCTCTCCTAACTTCATTTTGGGATAAAATCAGAATGTTGTGCTTCACAGGGCCTAGAAGTGGGCCTTTGATGAGGGCTAAAGCCATAGCACAGTAGTGATCCCAATCATAAAGGTGACCAGGCACAGCCCAAAAGGCATGCTACCTTCACCTCTTTGGGTAGTGCCGGATGAGGGCAGGCTAAAACTTCAGGAGGGATGTGAGCTGGTGACAGCAGCAATCCAAACAGCATTGGTTGCTGCTGCTTAGAATGGTTTTAAAAAAAACTAATGTCCAATCCAGGATCTACAAAAATCTACGAACTTTATTAAAACAATCAATGAAACAAACTAAAAATGCCTCAAACTCACCAGTGTAAAATAAACTCAAAGAATTCAGAACCTGGTGTGAAAAGGCACTCTAGGTTGATCAGCACTGGTGTTAAGGCAAGAGACTTGGCAAAAATGTGAATAGTTCAAGGATATGTCTTTGTAGAGAAGAGGGCCTTCAAAGTCACTATACCCCAAACAGTGCACGAGGGGTGCAGGGCCATTTCACAGTACCTTTGCTTTCTTATCTTCGGAGGCTTAACATCATTGAGCCAAACCTCTAGAACCCTCCTGAGGCGATAATTTGATGTCAGGTTGGTGAGCAACACCCAGTGCGGTGCAAGCATCAATAGCACGTGGCACAAAGAAGCTTCGGACAGGTAGGAGATGTCCAGGTTAGTTTTGCTCACAAGCAATGCAATGTGGTAATCAGAGCCCAGAGCTGTTTCGTGACCTCTGGGAGGCCCACTCCAGGCTCTCCAGGAACAAGGTGAGTCCTTAGTTTGGCACTTTCACTCTAGGAACTTGTCTGGGGTCCTTCACCTCCTGTGAGTAGGATCCTGATTCCAGTGCACAGTCTGCAGCAAGGCCTTGTTCCAAAAAGAGCGTCACTCCCACTGCTCCATGGGGTGTTTATGGGGTAGGGCTCTCCTCTGCCTAGGAAGCTTCTATCTCCACCTCTATGGAAGAGACATTTGGAATAGACTGTATTCCCAACAGAGATCCAGATGAATCCTCCTTTCAGAATCCAAAGATGAATCAAAGAATGAGGGGATACCCCTCTCCTTATAAAGGCAAAATATTGCAGGAAATTGGTCCAAAGCAAGCCTGCTTTAAGGGGTTCCAGTCTCTGTTGTTGTAATAAAGTGACAGTTGCCTTATGCCATTGCACACAGTGTGTATTGCCTACAGGAAGTGGAGGGAAGAGAGACCTAACAGTAGCCAAGATGGTGGAACCCTTCTCTCAGTCCATCCCTTTCTAATGGCTACTGTATCTTGGCCCCGTCCCATGCCTGCTGACTTCAAAGGGACTCCAGTGGTCAGCTGTCTGGTGTGCGGTGAATGGGGCTTTATGTCATTGCTGCCTTTGAGGCACTAGTTCCCAGGAGATCTCTTGGGAAATGTCCCTATGCCCATGGGGAAGGTAATCGTCCTAGGATAATCAAAGGGCCAACATCATAACCATAGTTCCACATGGCTGTAGTGGAGACAGTCAGACCAGACACTAATACACATCAGTTCTATCCTAGTTCGGCCCCTCTCACAGAAGTTACAATATGACACTAGTGTGATACCAAATTTCCTGGGTGTATAATTGTGTGCTCTTGGTCGTGCAAGTCCCGGCAAGTTTGGAAACTGGTAGAGAACATTAAAAAGCCACACCTGTCTGCAGTAACTTTATGTTCCAGCAGCTGTCAAGAATGCATTTGTGAACATTGAACCTACTCTGTCTCACTGCAGATCTGGTGCTGAGGGTGCGAGGAGGCTGTTTCAGCAAAGGCACATAGATGCATTCTAGTTTTGGCATGGAGCATTTTTGGAAGTGAGGGTCTGATTAGCAGACCTCCATTTCAGAAACAGAATAACTTGCATCATTTTATATAATAAAAAACAAAAAGGCTTGGGCTTCTCCACCCTTGCAGATGGAAATCCGTTACAATTGCAGTGAGTGATCCTACAGGATCGTTGCCCTTGATGAACTAATGTGACAAAAAAGTATGTTAAGTAAGTGCAAAAATGCCATTGAGCTTAAGAGTAATAAAATAACAATTCTGTGAGCAGACACAACTGTTTTAGTTATCAACCACAGTTTAACTAGGATCCCCACCTTGATAAAAACATGGGTTGGTTAATGATATGACGGTTACACCTAGCAGAACCATGAAGGTTTAGGGGCACTGTCTTCGTAAGCCAGTAGAGCTTCATGTGGCTAGGTACTACATTCTTATGCCAGTTATAACCTCACATGCCAGTGTTGTCATTACATGTACACAACATCACCACTTTTTTACAATGCTGCTACAATATATCAAATGTAGCCTCATGTATGCAGATGGTGCCATGGCATGCCTGCTACAGCCCCACATGCCAGGTATAATCATGAATATTCACTTCTCCAGGTGCTGCCGTCTCATGCTCAGTGCAGCCTAAAATGCCTGGGAATTCCTGCAATAAGAATTATAGGCATGATCTAGTCACAAAGTAGAGTTTCACTGGTGTTGCTATCATGTGCTAAGTGCAGTCAGCTGATGTCTCGTATTCCTGATATAGCCATTGCATATAAGTTGCAACCTCCGCTGTGCAGGCCCTCCTACCGCTTCCTGAGTGGAGGCTCTCATGCCTCGGAAATGGTAATTGACTCTAGGTAATGCCTCTCTTATGGTTCATTCAACACATTAAGGTGCATCCTCAAATGCCCAGGTGCTTGTACATGTCAGCAAGGTGACTACAAACATATCACACTAATGGAGCAACACAACTGCTCTCCCCTCTAGTCACATCACATCTAGTCATGCTTACCTGGTTTTACAGCGCTTACTGCCAATTGATTGTTCCTGGGCTCTCCCCTCTGGATGAAACCCGCGTAAGTGTCACTGACACTAACAATAAATCTTTATTCTGACACTTGGGATGTGGGTACTTCCGGCCTGGAAACATCAATACCTCTGTACTTGCACCTGCCTTTACGTCAATCCCACTAACAACCAACTTCCCTCTTTTCATTCAGGGCCATGGCAATGAGGCCACCAAAACGGCAGGGATTCATTATGAAAGACCACTTGGCTTTACATTACATGAGTGAAGTACAGTTTAATTTGCCCCGGAAATGCAATCAATGCTAGTTAATGCCTCAAATGTACGGTAGGAATGGTGGTGCTGGGCATCTGTCAGGAGAAAGTTGCATTCAGTCAGCAGGGCGGAACCTCCCCATATCGAGGGCCGGGGCTCCTTGTTGAGGCTGTCGCCCTGTGATGTCGCAGAGACCTGCTAAGTTTACCTGCCTAATTATCGGGGCCTGTATCTTCTCAAGAGTGATGGGACCGGAACCTCCCTTTATCGGAGCCAGGGTCGTGGCTCTGGGAGGTGAGACGTCAATGCCGGGGCACCGGAGCCCAGATCGGGGCTAGTGCCTGAGGTGCTGCTCGGGAGCTTTACTGCTCTGTGTCTGTTTCTGTGCTCTTTCCGGGCATGGCAGCGTTGGAAGAACGCTGCATGAACTGGCTTAAGCATTGAGTGGCTGATGGTAGTGGAGGACAGCTCCTCCCATAGTCAGGTTACATACACTTGCTGTCCTGTGGATGTAACACCGTCTTCTGGCCAGGCAAATTGTTTAATATTGGGAGCCATAGCCCAGTCAGGCATACGTGAAGGGACCAACATTCATCTTTCAGTGTTACGCCATATTAAGGACTGTCATGAATATGTCCCGTGACAAGCACTCACTCCATGGACACCGCTTAATGGCATCGCCATTCTTGCGGGGTTGGCAGTTGTCACAGCAACTTGGCAGATGCATTGCAGTGGCCACGTTCCTACGTCGGACAACAAGCGGATCAATATGGTTACCTAACCGGCTGCGTCCGTTTCCCCCGGCTCCATAAAGAACTGCCTGACAATAGCGCTGGCGCTTATCACAAAACTCTACACAATGGACTAGTGGAAAGAGAGGGATGACCTCTTCTAGTATGTTTGTCTTTTCATAAATACTAACAAATCGATTCTTTCAATATCGATATAGGTTCATTTTAATTTAAAACACAAACATTTAAAAAACTTCAATTTTACAAATCATTTTTCCCAAATGTCTTCCTATTTAAACCACCGATTCTTTTTGTGCCTAGTCGATTTGGTACACCGGTGTCAATATTTCTCTCCTCATGCCCTTAATGGCGTCTTCTTACTCTGCTGCAATTGCTCTCACGGCTCGCGGGCAGCTACACACGACCACGGTGTACCAAATCGACTAGGCACAAAAAGAATCAGTGGTTTAAATAGGAAGACATTTGGTCAAAATTGAACAAGCAGGGCCATGGGAACCGCCTAATGGTGAAGAAAGACCCCTGTTAGATACAAGTTGACTCTGATACGGAAAGGAAGAAACATGAGGTGGATTATTGACTGTTTTACTTCTTGATGCTTACCCAGTTTATGGTGGTTTTGTACCTGTAAATGAAGGTGGATAAATTCCTTAGTCTGAATCACCCCCACAGATTAATTACACAGCTGAGGTGCTGTGGCTCACCCTACTAATGAGACAGGACACAGAGAGGTTGCTGTCTCTCCCGTCCTGAAGAAGGTTGCTTCACTAGGCGACTGAAAAAATAGTCCAGAGACATCTGAAACACGTGTAGACGATATATATCTGTGAGACTAGAGCTACAAGGATTGTGTTACCTTTTATTAGATTTAAGGAACCAGATAGGAATGCAATAGTATACTAGGGTGACCAAATGAAAATGGTCAGAGGGAAAGTAAATATGAGGCACGCATGAGTGTGATGTAGAATGAAAGTGAATGAATGGTAGGAAAGTGGAGATGTAAGTCGTGCTTTTTTGTAGCCAGTTTGGTAATGTTTACAGGATATAGAATTTAAGTTTTTCTGTGAAATAATTTTTTGAAAAAGGATTTGTAAAATTGAAGTTTTTTAAATGTTTGTGTTTTAAATTATGATTAACTTATGTCTATATTGAAAGAATTGGTTTGTCAGTATTTATGAAAAGACAAACATACTAGAAGAGGTCATCCCTCTCTTTCCACTGGTCCATTGTGTAGAGTTTTGTGATAAGTTTAGCCTGAAGGACCAGGTGTTGAATCAGGCATTCCCTATTGATTGTTACAATAGCGCTGGCGCTCCAGATTGAAGTGAGTACCCGCTTTTCCTGTCTTCATCTTGTCTAGTTTTGAATCTGTCTTGATCTTTTTTCTCTGTCACGGACTGCCACTGGATCTTGATTCTGCTTATCTACTCCTTCTGATTACTTGGAAGCGAACCTTGCTGTTTATTTGATTGCCTTTGGATTTCCCTCTGTGTATAGTGACTTTTGGTTCTCTGAAACTTAGGGATTGATATTTACCTGCTGTACCCTGGAGGGTTGTTTAAAGCACTGAACTGATGATGCCTTGCTGAATTCTAACTCTGTTCACCACCCCGTCGTTAGTGCGTCCTCGTTCCGCCTGGGGAATAGGTCCCTACTTATCCTTCTAACACATTCCCTCTCCCCTTATTCTGTGCTTGTTTTCCGTGTGGATTACCTTGGAGTTGCTACCTTGTTCCTTCACCAGTTACAAGCTACTCACTATATCTATATAGGTAAGTTCTCCCCTAATTAGGAACTACACCTCCTATTAGGTTGTCCAATCAGTTAATGAATGTGACTTCTCTCTTCTGTCTTCATAGTGACAACAGAGCCTTTTTTGATGCCACCAGATGACCATTTGAATTATCCATTGAGCCCCACGCTGTAAAGTTAGTGTAGACACCATTTCTTGTAAATTCAGTTTACTCGACTGACACTAAGACTGGTCCTGCTTTTCACAGCCTGGCACACACCTGGTGGTGTTTATTTGTTGTTCTTTTGTTTGAATTACACCCCTGTTTGTATTTGCTTGAACGAACAGAGGGGTATATCAAGAGAAAGGTCACCCTCATTGAGGAGACTTGGCCTTGCAGGTTTTGGGTTTTGCGAGAGTACGGAACTCACATCTGGTCTCTAGACATAGTCCTTGGTGAGTACTAACAGAATCAGGAGCCCATAACATGGATGCATCTGATACTCTCGCCACTCTCATGCAGGTGGTGTCTGATCTCCGTAATAAGACATCTGCTCATGAAGCCATACATCTCCAGATGGAGTCTCTACAAGACTTAGCGCAACCTCATCCGCCGGTAGATGGACAGGCCGGTGCCACTGCAGCGGGCCTGGCATATTCCATACCTAGACATAATCTGGTACCGGTGTTGATATCCACTCAGTTCCCGTTAGCACCACCAGAGAGATTCAATGGCTACCCAAAGGTGTTTCGAACCTTCATAAACCAATGTAAATTGCACTTCCTGTGTCGCCCTGCTTTGTTTCCTGATTCCACCACAAAGGCAGCTTTCGTCCTTTTGTCTCTTGGAGGCACCGCCACCGCTTGGGCCAATCCACTACTGGAGACAAATAGCTATGTTCTTTATGATTGTGACACCTTGATCACTTCAATGAATCGAGTCTTTGATACCCCTTACAAAACACAAGCTACTGATTTAGAATTCCACAACCTCACCAAGGCGATACACCATTACTTTTGTACCTTGCCAGGTTTAATCAATTAGCTGCCAAAATTGGTTGGCCAGAGGACAAGAAGGCAGCCATTTTTTTTTACAAGGGGCTGTCAGATGACATGAAGGATATTCTGGCTACTGTACCTGTGCTACCTGTGGGTTTTCTTGAACTTCTAGATCAAGTCCTACAAATCGATGCTCGGAAACCAGAGAGAAAGGGCGAAAGAAGGCCACTACCCTCTCTGTCCTTGATGAACACCACAGATGCTGAGCCCACGCAGATATGGGCTGTCCGTGGTCCCCTAACCAGTGCTGAAAGAGAACATCGGCGCAAGACAAACCTTTGCATGTATTGTGCGTCCGCAGATCATTATTTAGGCAATTGCCCAAAAAGACCGAAAATGGGGAAACTCCAAAACACGGCAGTAGGTGAGTCTTCCGGGTGATGTTTCTTTGGACTCACGAACCATACCTGCTTTTTCTCCAGTATTCTTACCTGTCCTGTTCCTTTTGCCCAATGACAAATCCTTGCAAGCCTGTGCCATCATAGACTCTGGTGCTACGGGTAACTATATGGATATTCAGTATGCCCCAGACTCAGTATTGCCTATCATTATGAAACAAAACCCCGAAATTGTCACAGCTGTAGACGACCCGGATCTTGTTTCAGGGTTGGTAACCCAACAAACTGACTGTATACGAATGTCCACTAATACCGGGCATTATGAAAGTGTTTCCTTTGATCTCATTGCAGCACCTCAATACCGAGCAATTCTTGCCTTACTTTGGCTACAGATGCACAATCCCCTGATAGATTGGGAAAAACCTGATATCCGAGCACTGCAATGCACTTTTTATGAGTCCAGATACCGTATTGAGGCATACCCCTTCTAAGGCCATACTTGAGACAGTGCCTTTGATCGAAGCTATTTCTTCAAAACCGAATGTCGGTATTCCCAGTGTCTATTAATCATTTGCTGATGTCTTTGATAAGGGGAAGGCGGAACAATTACTTCCTCATCGGCTTAGTTCCTGGGTCCAAAATCCCCACTGGCCGGGTATATTCACTTACCATCCAGGAAGATGAAGTGTTAAAAGAATACATAGACAAGGTTTTAGCGACTGGATTCATCCACCCTTCCAAGTCACCAGCCGCTTTGCCTTTATTCTTCGTACCGAGATGGAGGGCAACTTGAGAGCATGTATAGATTACAGGGCTCTCAACAACATTACCGTAAAAAAACAGTACCCTTTACCGCTCATCTCCGTTCTGTTGGACCAGCTAGGTTCTTCTGCGATTTTCATGAGACTGGATCTTCGAGGGCCATACAACCTGATTCGCATACAAGATGTTGATGAGTGGAAAACAGCATTCAAAACACGTTACAGCCTGTTTGAATATCTCGTAATACCATTTGCACTCTGTAACGCCCCAGCGACATTTCAATATTTCATGAACAATGTTTTCCAAGACATGCTGCACCACTACGCCGTCGTCTATCTAGATGACATTCTGATCTACTCACCTTCCTATAACCAACACGTAGTACATGTCCGTTCTGTTTTACAGCAGTTGAGGGAACATCACCTATTCGCCAAAGTCGAAAAGTGTGTTTTCAACACAACAGAGGTTGAGTTTTTGGGAAATGATCTGACAAACAAGGGAGTCGATATGAATCAGTCCAAGGTTAAGGCTGTACTCAATTGGCCCGTCCCGAATTTAGAGAAATCTCTGCAGTCTTTCCTTGGTTTCGCCAAACTTCTATAGAAGGTTTGTGCGTTAATTTTCTTCCATCACCACACCATTGACTGCGCTTACCAGTACCAATGTGCCCTTTGTCTGTAACGCCGCTGCCCAGGAGGCATTTGAAACGCTTAAGATGGCTTTTACGTCTGCACCAGTACTGCAGCATCCAGACCCGCAACAGCCATTCCTGGTCAAAGTGGATGCCTCAAGTGTGGCAATTGGGGCTATTCTGTCTCAAATCTGCACCGGTACCAGTGAGATCATCCGGTCGCATTCTATTCCTGCAAACTCACTCCTTCTGAGCAGAATTATACTGTCACTGAACGTGAGCTCCGAGCAATTAAGGATGCACTCACCGAATGGTGAAATCATCTGCTGGGTGCCTGTCATTCAGTCACTGTGTACACTGACCATCGCAATCTTTTGGCTCTCAACACTGTCAAGTGTGCGACCGCCAGAAAAGCTCCTGGCGCTCCCTGTTTGCACATGCATTTTTGCCCTAATTTGAATTCTGAATCTAGGTGAACCCTGTTTGCACATGCATTTTTGCCCTAATTTGAATCCTGAATCTAGGTGAACCCTGTTTGCACATGCATTTTTGCCCTAATTTGAATTCTGAATCTATGTGAACCCTGTTTGCATATTCCTCCTCTAGCTTCGCGTAAACTCTAAACCTAGGTGAACCCCCTGCTCAACTGTATCTGCTTTCACATGTATTCTTAGCCATAGCGTGAATTTTGAATCCTGCATCTAGGTGAACCCACCCCTGCTCAACCGTATCTGCTTACACATGCATCCCTAACCATTGCGCGAACTCAGAATCCAGGTGAACCCCTTTTGCTCAATCGCATATGTACTTGCTATCACACTGACCCCTGCCTATTTTAGTAACTGGCTTGCAAGTGCCTGTATCTGCCCACTAGTCCCCAGCCCACCTATTCTTGCCTGCTTCCTGCACCCTGCAAACTTGCATCTAGCATGCCTGTTTTAGTAATGTGCGCTTAGGTTCCTTGACCTACACTAGCCCATTATTATGTATCTACCACTACTCTACACAGTTCTACTCAGAACCATCCTCCACTTGACCACCATTGGCCACAATTGGATGACCACCCTTCACAACATGAACCTAGTTCAACCACAGAATCAGCTACATCATGGTAATGTACCCCCGGAGCAAACCAACATGGCCATTAAACCATGCAGCCTCCAACATCGTAACCTTAGACTGCGCGCCAGACTCCCAAGAATGTATGACCCTTTAGCCAATGCCCAACCCGCCTCTAATCACAACAAGCACACCCTGCTTACCACCAACAATCCACTACACATAACCAACACCGGCCAACACAAACTACAACTCAACAGTCAAATCTTTAGAGATTCCTCCTCCCCTAAATGCCAACACAAAGCCCAACCGCCTTCTGCCCCACCCGCCCTACCTGGAATAAAAGGCGCCTTATTAAACACCCGCTCTATGGTAGCCCATGCCACCGAAATGGCGGACACAATCCAAAATGAGAACTTGGATTTCTTGGCCATCACGGAATCCTGGCTCCATCTCGCAGCAGGACCAGCCATTATGTTAGCTATCCCAGACAATTACACTCTTATACGCATGGATCGCACCATGTCTAGAGGTGGCGGCCAAGCTATAATTGTAAAAAAAAACCTAACCCTAAGACTCTCCTCACCCTATAAAACCAATTCCTGCGAATCCCTCACAGCTAAACTCACCATTGCCAACAATCAAACCATCATTATCCTCCTGATTTATCGACCACCAGGCCCCATAGGCTCCTTTGAGGAAGACCTCACAAACCTATTATCTGACAATTTAAAAAACTCCACTCAAAGCCTCATCCTAGGCGACTTCAACCTTGGATTCAATGACCCACGTGACCCCAATGCCATACAAATTAACAACACCCTGGAGGAACTATGATTCTCCCAAAAGATCACAGATCCCGCACATATCAAATGAAGAACCCTCGACTGGATTGCCAAACATAACTGCCCAACTACTATCACCTCTATAATGCCTCAGCTATGGTCCGACCACTACATGGTATCCTTTACATTAGAAGCCACCACACCTATGAACAACAGTACCCTAGCCCCCACTGCACCTACCAGAAACAAAAAAAATATTACCCCTGAAAATCTTATCCCCCTCATTCTCCCCACCTTAAATTCCATTTCAGATCAGCCTGACCCAGCCTCCATGGTAGAAAAATACAATGAAGTGATGCTCGCCTCTCTGGACACTATCGCACCACTGAAAATTAGGAAGAGCAAACCCCGCCAACACCTAAATACCTGGTTCACACCCTTACTGAAAGACATCAGACAAAAGAAACAACTAAGCGAAAAAACCTGGAGATCAGACCCCTCAGACACCAACAAAAACAACCTGAAGAAATTAGCCACCCTCTACAAAAAAGAAATCATCTCAGTGAAACAAAACTCCTACAGCACCCATGTCACTCAAGCCAAATCCAACACAAAAGAATTGTTCGCCATCCTGAAGGAAGTAGAATCCCCCACCCAAGCGCCCGACTCCTGCCTCAAGGACAAGAACTGGTGCACAGGCATACAAAATGCCCTTGCCAACAAAATAACAATGCTTCAGGCGAAGATCAACAACAAAAAAGTGTCCATAACCGCCCCCAAACACTGTTAACATAGCCCCCCTTCCAAGGCTACCACTAGCCCATTACCGACTCTGAAACCTCTGGACACCCCCCCCCCTTCTACTTTCACAAAGTCTCCACCAAAGAAGTCGAGAAAGTCATCCTCACCCTCAAACCCTCTAATTGCCAGAGCGACCCATGTCCAGCCCAAATCATAAAAGACGCCGCCCGTGAACTCTCACCCTTCATTACTAAACTTATAAATGCCTCTTTCACATCAGGTACCATACCCAGCAACCTGAAACATTCCTGGGTCCTCCCCCTCCTCAAAAAGCAAACCTTGGACCCCTCCATCCCAACCAATTACTGCCCCATAACCACTGTGCCGTTCCTACTGAAAATCCTAGAAAGTAGCTTACCAACAAATTCAGCACCACCTGGAACTAAACCACCTCCTAGGAGTCCGACAGTCCGGCTTCAGACCACAGCATGGCACCGAGACTGCACTCCTAGACCTTAAGGCACAAATAGACACACTAAGAGATAAAGGCACGACTTCACTCTTACTACTCCTTGACCTCTCTGCCGCATTCGATCTGGTAGACCATGCAATACTATGCAATCATCTGGTCACGGCAGCCTGCTTCTCCCAGGAAGCAGTCGCATGGATCCAGTCTTTCTTAGATAACAGGACAATGTGAGTCTTCTCTCCTCTAGCAGCTGCTGACCCCGCACCCATTACTTGCGGCGTACCCCAAAGATCCTGCATATCTCCCACCCTCTACAATATCTTCACAAAGCCCCTTTTTGATGATCTAGACGGTCTTGGTATCACCTACACCAACTATGCAGACGATTCACAGATCCTCATCCCGTTGACGGGAGATTATGACAAGGATTTGGCCTTTGTGAATAGTGTTTACCTCATCATCCAGGCATGGATGGCCGGCCACGGTCTATGCCTGAATGATGACAAAACTGAACTCCTCATTATAGGCACTTCTTCCAACATCAAAAAAATGGGCCCCAACTATGACTCCTTCATAATTGACAATAACATCATTACTGTAGCCAAACTAGTTAAAACCTTCGGTTTTTATATAGAGTCCACGCTTACCTTTGGTAAACAAGTGAATTCCATGGCTTCAGCCACCTCCTACACCTGCAAGCTAATTAGAGCAGCCAAGCCCTTCCTATCACCTAATAATTGCGTCATTCTAGCAAGGGCATTAATCCTGTCGAAACTAGATTACTGCAATGCCCTCTACATAGGCAGTAACAAATACATCACCTCCAAAATTTAGACACTTCAAAATAATGCTGTGAGAGCCGCCCTAAACAGCCTTTCACCCCTTACGAAAAGCTAACTCTAACCTTTTGTTAGTACCCAGATCCAATCTGATCCAATGGCTAAAAGATCATGATGCCTAACTTCGCCCTACTATCATTTGGGATCTCATGTATATTTTGTATATTTGCTCTGCTCTATTTATCTGTCACATCTGCATTCTTGTTAACTCACTGTACATACTTCTGTGATTTTTTGACACTACATGTCTACAGCATTGTAACCGTAGCTGTACCCCTGTTTATTTGTAACATGCAACCTAAGTTGAACAACCCTCTTTCTGCCTTCGCGCCCGAATACCCTTGGGTCTGGTGCGCAATATAAATAAACAAACTCCTTCTTTTCTTTGTTCGATTTCACCATGCCATATCGGCCTGCTCTGCTACATTCCCAAGGTGTGTGCCCTTTCTCGGCTGGACGAACCTTAACCTCCTGGGAAGGCGGAACATCCACTTCTCCTACCTCATCAAGTAGCCTGTGGTTGTACTCCACAAGCAACCCTCAGGGAGTTGATACAAAGATGGATTTCTCAGAATGCCACTGAACTGTGGGATTTGAACCTAGACGTGATTAATGGTTTACCTTACATCCATGAAAAAATCTACATACCCACGGAAGAAACAATCTTTTTGATTGTCCATTTGGTGTTTTTCCTGCCAGTGGGTGGCTAGTGGATATCTTGCTTCTTTTGTTTTCAGGGAGTGTAAGTATTCCCTTATTCTCGTCTGCAGTTCACCTATGGTACTGCCTATGTACTTGAGTCCACATATGCACATTATTACATTATTATTGCACTCCTTTAAATCACGGCTACTACCCACTGCAAACTCACTTCAATCGATCCTTCACATATGGCAAACCTTTTTTGAGATTATGTTTAGCAGTAGACCTCGCTCCTCACTTAACATGAAATCGTGAGGTAGCGGGTCGCCGGGCACCCGGGTACTTACTGAACCTTCTACCGCCACGCATTACAGGCTAGAGGCTTAAGACGTTTGTTCCATTTTAGCATGTCACAAACCTGAACGCACTGCAACCTTATTATGAGCACTAAGGAAATAGACGTTCACACAGTCGACAGCCACGGACCCTTCCCACATCCCCCTTAGGGGCACACTGATGGAAGGGTACCCGGGCACCAGTGCCCTCATGTCATGAACCGCCAATAGACACCAGCCACAACCTCAGGGCGTCTCCGCGCTAAGGATTATGAATCACTGTAGAACGCATTTAAAGACGCAGCACCCAATCTATGTGAACCACAATAGAGGACCACTCATAAGCACCAAACCCCTCACGGGGGAGTACCGAGAGGGAGGCACTTAGAACACAGTCAGATAATCCACACCATCACACTGTTGTGCCTCTCATCCCAGCAACCAGACGCGAGCCTTCGCCAACTATGTCCACTTTTTTAACTACTCAGGCACTGACCTCGGATTACTTAAGAACAGGGTGGACTGCAGCCCTCCAAACCCTAACCACCCAGGAACCAACTGGGCAACGACGCTCTTGCACCAAGCATAGATGAAGACAGACCCTCACTATCACCCACCAGGTGAGACCTACCCATTAGCATGCCGCCAACCTATAATCAATGCAATTCTAGGACAATATTAATGGTCTCACACTAATATTTTTCTCTCCCTCTTGTTCATGAATTACTGTTGTTACCGAATTAAGAATTATAAATATTGCACTCACATGTATGTTTCAATCTGCAACTGAATATATGAATATGTAAACCTTGTCTGAACACAATGTTATATTGGACACTATGTCACCTCACTGGGAATAGACTTACACTCACATAATGTGTTTAAGTAAATTACACCTTGTCGCAATGGCTGGATGCCCAACACGGGGGCACTCACCATGCACGTATCCATTGTTATGTACAAAAACTAAATTGTTAGCCTAGAAAAACACCTGTTAGGTCGAAACACGTGTCGGCACCACTTGTTATACCATCAATTGATGGATTCATGAGAATAAATCAAAAAAATGGAAATCATAATTTCTGTGGACCTGTATTCTTCATGCACCTAAAATTGAAAGCAAAGGAGGAAACCTTTGTATACTAAACAGCACACGCGCCGAATGAGTGGAAACTAAAACAAATCTCTCTTGCGTAGATGTTGCTGGTGGCCCTCTGTCACATGATGTGGTGGACCATATCTCCTCATGTGCGATCTGTGCAGAATGCAAGTCTGGCACTTGCAAGCCCGTAGTCTTTTTGCATCCCCTTCCAGTTCCTCATTTGCCTTGGCACATGATATCCACATACTTCATAGTGGAACTACTTCCGATACAGAACCTCGACACTATATGGGTGGTTGACTATTTCACCAAGTTGCCCATCTTCGTCCCCTGTCAGTGTCCCATCTGCCCGCATTGGCGGATCATTTCTTCAAGAATGTCTTTTGTTTCTTTGCATTGCCTTCGATTATTGTTTTTGATAGAGGGTCTCAATTCGCCTCCCACTTCTGGAAGGCCTTGACTTCATATTTCCATATCGAAGACAGATATTCCAGTGCTTATCATCCTCAAACCAGCAGGCACGTTGAATGCCACATTGGAGCAGTATCTCTGCTGCCTTTTTCTCCAATACCAGGAAAATTGGTTGTCTGTCCTGTTCTCCGCTGAATTTGCCTATAACAATTCTGTTCACTCTTCAACCGGTTCTTCTCCTTTTTACACGCTCTATGATCAACACCCCAGATCCATTCCATTAGAACCTTCTCTGTCCACTGAAAGTCTGGCTGCTCGCTCTTGTGAATGTGATTTAGCAACATTGCATGGCGAAATCAGAGACCAACTTGATCAGGCACGGAATCGGACTAAACGATGCACATTGTACCCCTGCACCAGTTTACCAGGTGGGAATGAGAGAGTGGTTATCCAACAAAAACCTTAAGTTAACTGGCACTAAGAAGCTCCTGCCTTGCTATATCGGTCCTTACACTATTTCTCTTGTCCTGAATCCGGTCACGGTGCATCTGGATTTTCCTTCGTGCTGGCGCCTGTTTTTCATGTCTCCCTTTTGAAACATTGCTCTTCTACTACCCGCTTGCCCATTCACCCGTCTCCTCTTGTGGTGCAAAGGGCCAAGGAATATGAAGTTAACGCTATCTTGGACATGGAACTGTGTGATGGTGTTCCCCACTACTTTGTGGACTGGGAGGGCTATGGCCCTGAGGATAGGACATGGGAACCGGTTTGGAAAATGAATGCTCCCTTGTTGCTGTCTCAGTTCCATGCTTCCAGAGGGTTGTGGTGGTCTTTAGGGGAGGATACTGTCATGAATACGCCTTGTGACAAAGCTCTCACTCCATGGCCACCGCATTATGGCATCGCCATTCTTGCAGCGTTGGCAGTTGTCATGGCAACTTGGCAAACGCCACACACATAGGCATTGCGTTGCAGTGGCCGCGTTCCTGCGTCGGACAAGTGGATCACTATGGTTACCTAACATGTGACACAACGTCAACACGTTGCGTCTGTTTCCCCGGCTCCACAAAGAACTGCTTGACAACAGCGCTGGCACTCCTGATTGAAGTGACTACCCGTGTTTCCTGTGTTCAGCTTGTCTAGTTGTTTCGAATCCGTCTTGACCCTGTTTCTCCATCACGGACTGCCTCTGGATCTTGATTCTGCTTGTCTACTCCTTCTGATTAGCTGGTAACGAACCTTGCTGTTTATTAGATTGCCTTCGGATTTCCCTCTGTGTATAGTGACTTTTGGTTCTCTGAGACTGAGTGATTCATATTTACCTACTGTATCGGGAAGGTTGTTTAGTGCACTGAACTGAGAATGCTTTGCTGAATTTTAAATCTGTGCACCACCCCGTCGTTAGTGCGCTCTCGTGCCGCCCGGGCGACAGGTCCCTACTAATCCTTCTAACACATTGCCTCTCCCTTTATTCCGTGCTCATTTTCCGTGTGGATTACCTTGGAGTTGCTTCCTTGTTCCTTCACCAGTTACGAGCAACTCACTATATCTATATAGGTAAGGTCTCCCTAGTTAGGAACTACACCTCTATTAGCTTGTCCAATCAGTTAATTAATTTTTCTTCTCTCTTCTGTCTTCTTAGTGAGAACAGAGCCTTTTTTATGCCACCAGACGACCATTTGAATCATCGATTGAGGCCCAAGCTATAAGGTTAGTGTAGACACCATTCCTTGTAAATTCAGTTTACTGTATCGACACTAAGACCTGTCCTCCTTTTCACAGCCTGGTGTACATGTGGTGGTGTTTTTTCTTTGCTCTTTTGTTTGGATTTGCTGGAACTAAGAAATACACGAGGGGTGTATCAAGAGAAAGGTCACCCTCATTGAGGAGGCATTGCCTTACAGGTTTTGCAAGAGTACAGAACTCATATCTGTGAGGGGAAGGAAGCGAGGGATGAAATCCAACTATCCCTACCCTTGCAGCGTAAGCATGCTGCAACGGCACGGCTGTTTGAGGCTGTTTGAGGCTGTTTGTGGGCTGGAAGTGGCCCGTGACCAGGATCCTTTGGAACCCCAATCGTAGCGGGCAGAGCTGCGATTTGGTGCAAGGCGGACAAGATCCAACATGTGCTAACCACCAATGTGGTCCTGTCCCAGCGCTGTATGCCCTTGAAGTTTGTGATTGTCGCAGGCAGTGCCCTGTATGACTGAATTTAGTGAGTAACCTGACGGGCAGACCGGTTCTTCCCCAGTTTTAACTTTGTTTTAACATTTTTTATATTTTAACTCATTGCTGTTTTAACTAGGACCGCCATCCGCACATTTTAAACATTAATTCCATTCCAATAGCTATCCAGCTAACTGAACAGACGAAATTGTAAACTGGGACTGGAATTGGGCACACAATTATGGTGAATAGTTATGCTGTAACCCCTATCTCCCTGGTGGAGGGCCCTGAAAAACGTTTTAAACTATTCAAATCGATAGACGCCATTCATGTATTGATTACAGAGACTAAGGACCTGCTTAGAGATATTGAGGCCATAGATGCTATTGACACTGCGGACACTTTTGCTGACCCCAGAAAGGGAACGGTGGGCAGAGGGTGGAGGGGGAGAGTGGTCCTGTCACCATTGTTGCCAATGACAACTGTGTTGTGAAGTCTACTGATCTATGCCTATCTAAGACTGTAAATGACTCCCCCCACAAGCGAAATACCTAGGCCATACAATGGTGATAAGAAAGGCGCTGACTTCCTGGAAGAATTCAGGGTCACAAATCCGAGGCCACCCGTGAAATGCAGGCCCTATCCAATCCCCATGTCCCATTTGGTCTTCCGCAAGGGGAGAGGAGCAGTTGAATGCCACCTCCCCCCCCACCAGTGCCACTACAATCGTGGTGGCCGGCTCACCACTTAGCATGTTTGAGTGACAGGTAGGCTGAGTGAATGGGGGTTTTCTGCATAAAAGCAGGGCTTTGGGGACTGGAACTTCAGAAGTCGCCACAGGACCTAAGAATCCGATGAGGGAGAAGCTGAGCCGACCTGCTACGACGACACCACCAAAGGAGCCCTGCGGAACCGTCTCACCACTTTTCCCAACGACAGAGTAGATCTCCCGTCGGAGAGTCTTCTTCCTTTGACTGGTGGGGATAACCAGTTTCACCGTCTTTTCGCTTTCCCGACGCATCTCGTGGCCGCCTTGCCTGTGCCAAGCACCCCGGCAACCGGAATACCACGTTTTACCACGACCGCGAAATAAAGGGTAATACCTTTAACAGGAAAACTCTGCGGCTGACTTATTCCCTGGCAGTGCAACGACCTTCATCTTTCCTCCAAGTCGAGATCTTCTCTTCCCCTGGACGGCGCCGAGACATGCACTCGCTGCCAGGAACAACTGCCACCGCTGGAGGATCCTTCCCACTTAAGGTACTGTGTTCCACCTGGCTTCCCTTGCCACCGACTGTACGGGGTAGATTTAGCCCCCGGCTTTCGAACCTGGGTTAGCCTGGGACTCCCTGGCTAAACTTTTCTGAGCCTCTCTAATCTCTTTTCGAACTCTCAGCAAGACTTTCAAAGCCTATTGCAACTGTGTGATCTTGGGCGCATTTGTGCTCTGCTCCCTCTAAGAGTGGGCCCAGCCTATGGACCTTGGCTCACAAGTGACTTTTGCTCTTCTGCCTTGCTAAAAGTGTTCCTAAATCTTAGAGTGGTGTACCTTCACATATTCTGCCTTTTTCCCTCCCTTTTTCATGAACTTATTGGAGTGCCATCTATAGTTAAGCGCTCCCCTCTGTCTGGAAATAAGTGGTGTTAACTAAGACTTGTCTGATAAGGAATAAGGGTTGTATATATCATAATAGTAACTGTGTTTAGAGTGTTTTACAATAAGAGTGCTGGAGTGTTTCAAACAGTGTGTTTTTAAATAAATAATTATATACTTTGATACTGGTCAGTGTTTGCTTGTGCTATTGTGTCGGAGTGCCTATTGTGTATACTTTGCATACTGCCTAACTCTTCTTGAGGGAAGTCTGACTGCTCAGCCACAGCTACCAGGTAAATCTGGGTGGTACATACTGCTACCAAGTGGGTTTACTGCTAACCCCTGTAGTCCTAAATCTTTTGCAGTGTTCCTAAAGGGAACTGCACAGGTTTCTGCCTAACACTGGTGGCAGCGGTGGGATTTGTATTGAGTATACATTTCAGTGTGCTTTAGGATTCCTTAGTGCAACTAACCACAAAGCTTATCACTGAAAAAGTAATCTTTCTAACATCTTAACTATGGAAAGTTATAGTCAAGAGTCCCTTGCTTCAAAAACTGCTGATTGTTTAAGAGTTCTCTGTAAGAATAAGAATCTCCTGACTAGAGGCAAGAAAATGGAGCTAATAGAAGGGTTGTTAGCTAACCAAAGCCTGGATGATGGTTCAGAGGAACCTACCACTCCAGCAACTGTAGATAACAGTATTGAGATTGAAACTGAACAAAATGTTGATGATCTTGAGGAAGAGTCAGAAGAGGAGGGTGAGGCTGCTGTGACTGTCCCCTCTAGGCCTCTGTCTGCTCTACCTGCTGTACCTACCGGACCTTTCCCAGGTCCCACATATAGTCCTCAATACTTTGAACTGTAGAGAATGAAACTAGAATTGAAGTATAAGAAACTGAATGCTCAAACTGAAAAAGAACTAAGGCTAAGGGAAATGGAGCTCAAGCATGAGCTAGAAATGAAGAAATTGTCTGTTGAAAATGCTTCTCTCTCTGGCTCCTCGAAGTTCCAGTCCTAAAAGACCCCGGATGCCTAAAGAATTGGTTGGTATGTATGAGCCTAAAGTTGGATGTGTTGGATTGGTTGTCTCTGTTTGAATATAATCATGGGTTCCAGAACATCGCAGGAAATGTCTTACTCACCTGCTTGTTCTCTAGGCTTCCCCCTGTTGCAACTGATGTGGTAATGGAGTTGGGGGAGGAGGATAGGAAAGAGTATGAATGTGTGAAACCAACTCTGATATCTAGATTTGGGAAGACCCCTTCCCAGTATCTTAAGAGGTTTAGAACCCTCAACAAGCATGATGGTACCCCTTGGGCTACCTGGGTGAGTGAAGGGTTGAAAAACCTAGAGGGATGGATTAAGGGTTACAAGGTGAACACTTATGAAGGTATGAAAAATCTTTTTATGTTGGAGTCAATTTATGATGCCTGCTCTCCTGAGCTCAGACAGCACTTGGCTGATTCAAAGGAATTAGATTCCAGAAAGCTAGCTAAGGCTCTCACAAGGATGCTGGGGTAACTCAGAAGAAGGATGAGGGGAAACAGCCTAAAAAGGACTCCAAAGAGAATTCTAATACTGCAAATTCCAAAGAGGGCCCCAAACAAAACCATAAGGGTAAGCCACAAGGGAAACCAACTCAGGCTAGTGTACCTTCTGGTGCAAAACCAGAAGGAGGTCAGAACAAGCCTCCATTCCAGCGAGCCTTTGGCTCATGCTATGTTTGTAAGGCCACTGACCATGTGAAAGGAGATCCCAGATGCAAAGGTAAACTTCCAGGGATCCAGCTTGCCTCCTTAGCCTTCGCTCCAGAAGAGGAAGTCCCAATGGCAAGTGGAAACTTTCTACTGCTGGCTGATGAACCCATTGGTGTCTCAGCCAGTGTTTCTTTAGTCTCTCTGGGGTTGTGGGAACAGCAGAATTTAGATGTGTATAATTCTATCCCAGATAATACTATAGAGTATTATAAAGACAGTGTCCAGGTGAATGGTCAGGAGACTCCTGCCATTAGGGACTCTGGGGCCAGCATACCTGTGGTGGATGAATCATTTTTCAAGGCAGAGGGTGTTGCTAAGGCACCCAAATGCCTCACCAAGTTAGCTGGAGGGCCTGTGCAGATGTGTCCCCAGTTACCAGTTCTCATCCAGTGTAATGATATGGCTGTAAAGATACCTGTCAGTATACAATGTGAAGTACCAGGTAGGGTTCCGTTGGGTAATGACCTGAAAGCTCTTGGAGTTGTGTCACATACCCCCAGACCTCCTAGTAAAAGGTTACAGGAGCTCACAAAACCTGCAAGAGAGAAAACCCTGCGAGGTTTATCTCAGGAGACGATGACAGAGATCACTCCTCTCCCACTGGAGCAACTTACTGCAGTAACTACCAGATCAGGAGCAAAGGGGCAACCCAAGACTCCTAGAAAAAAGCCAGCAGCAAGCACTCCAGTGCTTCCAACAGGGACTTTCCCTCAGTTGTCCACAGATACACCTGTAACGCCACCTCCAGCTGAGGCTGAGAGGGAGGTACAACCCTGTGTGGTTGAACTAGACTCTGAAGAAGAGCTAGTAGGAGGACAAGAACTTATTGGAGATCTGGACCCTGAGAACCATCCTCAGCTGCAGTCTTTACTGGCAGAAGGTGGGCCCCGGAGGGCAGCTTTTCGTAAGGGACAAAGAGAATGTCCAACTCTGGAGGGTCTCCGCCACCAGGCAGCTTCTCAGGCTGATTGGCAAGAGCCTGGGAAGTATAGGTTGCACTGGGAAGGTGGCCTCTTCTACAGTGAACCAACTGAGTCTGAACATGGAGACTACAAACGCCTTGTAGTACCTCAAGAAAACAGACAACCGTTCTTGCACTTAGCCCACGAGATTCCTTTGGCTGGTCACTTGAGTTTCAAGAAGACCAAGGAAAGGCTCTCACTCTACTTCTATTGGCCAAAAATGGGGGCTGAAGTAGATAAGTTTTGCAAGAGCTGCCATACCTGACAAACTTCTGGTAAGGTTGGCTCCAAGAATGTGGCACCTTTAGTGCCTCTTCCAGTTGTGGGAGTCACATTTGAGAGGGTAGGGATTGACATTGTTGGTCCCCTTGATCCCCCAACCACCTCAGGCAACAGGTTTATCTTTGTTGTAGTAGAGCAAACTACTAGGTACCCTGAGGCAATTCCTATGAGGACTGTTACAGCTCCGGCTGTGGCTAAGGCCCTCCTTGGTATTTTTACCAGGGTTGGGTTTCCTAAGGAAGTAATATCTGACAGGGGGGTCAAACTTTATGTCCCACTACATGAAAGCCATGTGGAAAACCTGTGGAGTTGCTTGCAAGTTCTCAACCGCATACCACCCCCAGACAAATGGATTGGTAGAAAGGTTTAACAGAACCATGAAGAGTATGATAGGTGCTTTAGAGGAACCCCTGAAAAGAAAGTGGGACCTTCTACTGCCATGCCTTCTCTTTGCTTATAGAGAAGTCCCTCAGGAGGGAGTAGGTTATTCTCCCTTTGAACTTCTCTATGGCCATCCAGTCAGAGGTCCGTTGGCCCTGATTAAGGAGGGATTGGAAGGTGCTCCTCCCCTCAAGCCAATCAGAGTAACTGACTATGTGATAGGTCTCCGGAGGAGAATGTCCCACATGATGGCAGAAGCTAGTGATAACCTGAAAGCTGGACAAGCTTTGGTCAAGCATTGGCATGATCAATAGGCTAACATGGTTGAGTTCACTCAAGACCAGCTAGTTCTCGTTATGCTCCCAACAAGGCAGAGGGCCTTGCAAGACAAATGGATGGGACCCTTCAAAGTTGTGGGAAAACCTGGGGAGGTCAACTATCTGGTGGATCTGGTGGATCTGGGCAGACCCAGGGAAGCTCCTAGAGTCTTCCATACCAACCGACTGAAAGCGTACGTCTCCAGACCTGAAGTAGGAGCCTTGCTTCTAGCTTCAGCAGCAGAGGAAGAAGAGAGTGAATCTCTCCCTGATCTCCTCTGAGGTGTACCTTTAGATGAGAAAAATGACGGAGTCAGTCTCTCTTCACATCTGACACCTGAGCAACAAGAGGAGTGCAAATCCAGGTTAAATCAGTTTGCCTCCCTGTTCTCACTTTCACCAGGCTTGACCCCTTGGGGACAGCATGAAATTCTCACTGGTGACTGTCTGCCAGTCAAAAGCAGAGGATACAGAATGTCAGAAAATGTAAGAACCCATATCAAAGGGGAGGTCAAGAAGATGCTTGATCACGGGGTAATAGAGCCCTCTACTAGTCCATGGTCTAGCCCAGTTGTGTTAGTACCAAAGGCAGGATCCAAAGACTTGAGATTTTGTGTGGACTATAGAGCTCATAATGCAGTCACTAAGACTGATGCCCACTCTTTGCCAAGGACAGATGAGTTGGTGGATAAACCTGGTGCAGCCAAGTACCTCAGCACATTTGACCTTACGTCAGGCTATTGGCAAATAGCCTTGACAGACCATGCCAAGGAGAAAACTGCATTTTCAACCCCAGTTGGCTTGTACCAGTTTAAGGTCATGCCTTTTGGATTAAAAAATGCACCAGCTACATTCCAAAGGATGGTGAATCAAGTTCTAGCTGGGATGGAGGACTTCTGCATGGCATACTTGGATGACATTGCAGTCTTCAGCCACTCCTGGGAGGAACATGTGAACCACCTAGGACATGTTTTGCAGGCTCTTGAGCAGGCCAATTTGACAGTCAAGGCAAGTAAATGCCAGATTGGTCAAAGTAAAGTGGTCTACCTTGGGCATGAGGTAGGAGGTGGAGAAATAAGGCCTTTGCTCAGCAAAATTGAAGCAGTGCAAAATTGGACACCACCTACTACTCAAACCCAGGTGAGAGCCTTCCTAGGCCTCACTGGGTATTACAGGAATTTCATTGAGATCTATGGGACCATAGCTTCTCCACTGAATGTAATCTCCTCTCCAAAATTCCCTAAAAAGGTCAAATGGAATGAGGAGTGCAATCAGGTCTTTGAAAAACTGAAGAAAGCTCTTTGCCAAGCTCCAGTACCGAGAGCTCCTGACTACCACCAAACTTTCATTGTACAAACTGATGCTTCCAATGTAGGTATAGGTGCAGTTCTAAGCCAACTGGATGAGAAGGGTAGGGAGCACCCCATTTGCTTCATCAGCCGTAAGCTGAAGGATCCTGAGACAAGGTGGGCAACAATCGAAAGAGAATGCTTTGCTATTGTGTGGGCACTGAAGAAGTTTAGGCCATACTTGTATGGTTCTACCTTTGTCATTTAGACTGACCACCAACCCTTGAGGTGGTTAATGCAAATGAAGGGAGAAAATCCAAAACTATTGAGATGGTCAATCTGCCTGCAAGGGTTTGATTTCACCATTGAGCACAGGTCAGGGTGTCACCATCAGAATGCTGATGGACTCTCTAGGATGTATGTCATCGACTAGAGGTATGAGGTTCATCCAGGAGTGGATTAAATCCTCCTGTCCCTTAGTCCGGGGGGGCGAGTGTTAGGGAGAATTCTCTGTTTAGGCTGAATTTCCTAACCTAGTGAGTCCCCCAGCAGCTTTGCTGGATTTTTGGGGTTTATTTTTTTTCTCCTGCCAAGAGTGAGACTCTTTTTACCCTCACTCTTGGACATGATTTGAGTGTGTTCCTTTGACTCTAGATGTGTTTAATGGGCTATGGGGTCTTTTACTCCATAGGGCTTCATGTGTTTTTGTGATGTGTGTTACACAGCACCCTCAGTGCAATAACACAGGGGTGTCATAGTGACCCCCCAGTATAGACTCCATACCCTGGGACTGACTACTGTCTCCCAGGGCATGTAAAGTAACCATTGACTTTACTAGTCTTGAATTCTGAACAGAACCAGTACAAACCATCATATTGTGGACGTACTGGCTGGGGCAATTCGATTGCCCCGGGGTCTGTTAGTCGAGGGTGCACGTCTCCGTCCCCCCTGAGCGAGTTTTGGCTGGTGGTAGTGGATACTACTTTTTATATTCTTTTTTTTTTTTTGTAAAACTATTTTTTAAGGAACCTGGGATTGGTAACCCTAGGTCTCCTGGGGGCAACCAGACGTGGTCTCCCTCTCACTGTGCTTAGAGAGGCATCAGCTTCACCTCACTGATGATCCCCAACAAGGGTGAAACACGTGTATGGGGTTGCTGGTGGTACTCTCGTTCAGGTTGGAATTGCCATTGTATTTCGGTGCTGGACTGCCCCTGGGCAGGACAAAGACTGATATGCAAATGGATATTTCCCATCTGTGAAAGGCTTTCAAGGAACCTGGGATTGGTAACCCTATGTCTCCTGGGGGCAACCAGACGTGGTCTCCCTCTCACTGTGCTTAGAGAGGCATCAGCTTCACCTCACTGATGATCCCCAACAAGGGTGAAACACGTGTATGGGGTTGCTGGTGGTACTCTCGTTCAGATTGGAGTTGCCATTGTATTTCGGTGCTGGACTGCCCCTGGGCAGGACAAAGACTGATATGCAAATGGATATTTCCCATCTGTGAAAGGCACAGTGAGTAAAAGCAGTGGCTGCGAACTCTCAAGTGGTTAATAACCACTGAACAGGTTATCATGTCTGTTCTTGCGAGAGAGGGGCGCCCGCTACCTTTGTAAAACTATTTTTTAAGGAACCTGGGATTGGTAACCCTAGGTCTCCTGGGGGCAACCAGACGTGGTCTCCCTCTCACTGTGCTTAGAGAGGCATCAGCTTCACCTCACTGATGATCCCCAACAAGGGTGAAACACGTGTATGGGGTTGCTGGTGGTACTCTCGTTCAGATTGGAATTGCCATTGTATTTCGGTGCTGGACTGCCCCTGGGCAGGACAAAGACTGATATGCAAATTGATATTTCCCATCTGTGAAAGGCACAGTGAGTAAAAGCAGTGGCTGCGAACTCTCAAGTGGTTAATAACCACTGAACAGGTTATCATGTCTGTTCTTGCGAGAGAGGGGCGCCCGCTACCTTTGTAAAACTACTTTTTATATTCAACCGCAAATATTTCTCTATGGGATTTTTCCATTGATCGAGGCTACTATCTTTATTTATTTAATTACGATAGCCTCGAACATACCGCCAGTTTATTTATTTATTATTAATTCTCCGGTTGGTATTTTTTGCCAAAACTCGGTTCTAAAATGGCGTTTGTGTTCTCTTCTGTGACTCCAACCCAAGTCGAGCCCTTTGTTCCACTTTTTTGGCAGGCTTCTCCACAGAAGCCCTCCAAAGTGGTGCCACTCTGTCTGGGGTACTTAGGAGGGGTGGAGGGGGATTTAGGCACCCTGGACTGAGTTGCCTAGGCAACTCAAGTCGCACTCCATCCTGATTGGCCCAAGTGGTGAGCCGGCCAGCTCACCACTTAGCATGTTTGAGTGACAGCTAGGCTGAGTGAATGGGGGTTTTCTGCATAAAAGCAGGGCTTTGGGGACTGTAACTTCAGAAGTCGCCACAGGACCTAAGAATCCGAAGAGGGAGAAGCTGAGCCGACCTGCTACGACGACACCACCGGTGGAGCCCTGCGGAACCATCTCACCACTTTTCCCAACGACAGAGGAGATCTCCCGCCGGAGAGTCTTCTTCCTTTGACTGGTGGGGATAACCAGTTTCACCGTCTTTTTGCTTTCCTGACACATCCCGTGGCCGCCTTGCCTGTGCCAAGCACCCCGGCAACCGGAATACCATGTTTTACCACGACCGCGAAAAAAAGGGTAATACCTTTAACCGGAAAACTCTGCGGCTGGTTTCTTCCCTGGCAGTGCAACAACCTTCACCTTTCCTCCAAGTCGAGATCTTCTCTTCCCCTGGACGATGCTGAGACTTGCACCCACTGCCAGGAACAACTGCCACCGCTGGAGGATCCTTCCCATTTAAGGTACCGTGTTCCGCCAGGCTTCCCTTGCCACCGACTGTACGGGGTAGATTTAGCCCCTGGCTTTCGAACCTGGGTTAGCCTGGGACACCCTGGCTAAACTTTTCTGAGTCTCTCTAAACTCTTTTCAAACTCTCTGTAAGACTTTCAAAGCCTAGTGTAACTGTGTGATCTTGGGCGCATTTGTGCCCTGCTCCCTCTAAGAGTGGGCCCAGCCTATGGACCTTGGCTCACAAGTGACTTTTGCTCTTTTGCCTTGCTAAAAGTGTTCCTAAATCTTAGAGTGGTGTACCTTCACATATTCTGCCTTTTTCATGAACGTATTGGAGTGCCATCTATAGTTAAGCGCTCACCTCTGTCTGGAAATAAGTGGTGTTAACTAAGATTTGTCTGATAAGGAATAAGGGTTGTATATATCATAATAGTAACTGTGTTTAGAGTGTTTTACAATAAGAGTGCTGGAGTGTTTCAAACAGTGTGTTTTTAAATAAATAATTATATACTTTGATACCAAAGCTCTGGTCAGTGTTTGCTTGTGCTATTGTGTCGGAGTGCCTATTGTGTATACTTTGCATACTGCCTAACTCTTCTTGATGGATGTCTGACTGCTCAGCCACAGCTACCAGGTAAATCTGGGTGGTACAGACTGCTACCAAGTGGGTTTACTGCTAACACCTGTAGTCCTAAATCTTTTGCAGTGTTCCCAAAGGGAACTGCACAGGTTTCTGCCTAACAGGGATTTACCGAGAACCACTGCAGGCAAAATGGTTATGAATGAAGTCCCGAGGTTGGGGGCTGGCCATTATGAAAACCAGTCCTCGCTGGTGAACAAAACAATACACTGGTTGCGAAATGTAAGATGCTGAAGGTCACTGATAAGGGAAGATGTAATCAAATGTGAAAGAGGATGGCCCAATGGGGGTAGGGATTATATTCAGATTCATCTGATCAATCAATTTCTAGTGGAGGGTCTGTTGTCCATCGAATACCGTACCTACCCCCCCCCCCCTGCAGGCTCAGGTATCTCGCTATGCCCACATGCTCCTAAGGCTAACTATGACCCCCTTAGTTAGGACCGGGCTGTCCATGATGATTGATTAAACGGAGGGGAAAGCTGATGGGTTGAGGAGCGTGGAATGACTAGTAGCTGTGGAAGACACTATGGGGTATCTTATTGGCCCGGTAACCCTGTCCTTGGACGACCCCAGCAAACCAGAGATTATTGATTCCTCGGGTCCCCCAGATAATATAAGAGGTCCCCAAGAATGTAAGATTTTGTCTTGGAAGTGGCAGGGGTTAAGAGATTGATGCAGGACTTAGACTGGGTTAGATTCATGCATACATACGATTTGGTTTGCCTACAGGAAACACGGGCTGTGGAAAATAATGAGCTCTAGGGATTTTGCTCCTTTTGCAAACCCACCCTAAAGGGTAAGAAAGGCAGACTGAAGGGCGGTTTGGCTGTTTTGGTTGATCCAAGATTGGGCCTGATGACCAAAACAATCCACACCGACTCAGATGATTTACTCTGCTTGGAAGCATGTACTGTCATGGGTACAGACCTACTGATTTTTTACATTTGTAATAAAATGGGGGTAGACCGCTCTGGAAGGTATATACAAAATGAATTGTATAATCAGGGAACATGAAGCCGTGACAAAGAAAGTGTATACAATCGTAGCAATGGGAGATTTTAATGTCCAGTTTGAGCCACTTGACAAGCTAAGTGGTCTGTGGGATGACCAAGATATAGTTTACGGGATACCCCCACTGGTGTCTGCTATACCGGCAAGATGACATCCCCATGCTACTGAAGTCCTGAGATTAATGTACGAGTCTGGACTACGAGCATGCAATGGGTGAGTTTTCTCAGACTCACCTGCTACCTATGTGGTCCATCAGGGGAGCTCTAGGATCGATTATGTCCTGATCATATGACTGATTGGGCTTAGGTAATAAGCCTGGAGATTCTTGTCCTAAGTGAGAGTGACCACTACCCAATAAGTTGCACCCTAAGTGGATCCTGGGATGGAGGAGGTTGCTCAGGGCACATGGTGACTGTAAGTGAGACTCAAGGGGTGGGGCATTCAAAACGTGCGATTAAATGGTCCTCTGTGGACCTGTCCCAGGTGAAACCTACAATTTACGGTTGTATTTGCCCTCTTATAGAAGAAATCTGCTTGGCGGATGTGAACGATGTTAGTATTGGGCCATGTTATAATGAGCTGATCCAATTATTACATCCTTTCTTTATAAAACCGGTGGGGAAGACCAGAAATGTTATCCTTGGTAATGGAGGATGGTTCGATGAAGACTGCCAGGCTGCAAAACAAAGCCATATAGATTATTTAAAAAACACTGGCCTACTAGATAAAAAAACACTTAAGCACCCTTAGGGCAACTTACAAGCGAGTCCACGTCCTGAAGAAATCTGAGTAAGCACAAGACAAATGGAGCAAACTCTTATCTTGTTGTAACAGGGGCGACCATATAGATTTTTGGAAATTAATCAGAGGGTGAGATTTGGAAATGGTGGGGTCTGGCCCATATCATGTCTGCTCGAGAGAATGGCACCAGCACTTTAGCCTCTTGTACCAAATTTAACCTGAGGCACATTTTGAGACTATGTTGAGTGCTGATGCTATCCATGAGGCGAAGGGTTCTCTGGTCTTTGAGTTGGGAGAGGTAGAGGAGGCAATTCTTGGACTGGTCACAGGGAAGGCTCCAGGCCCAGATGGAATTCCCATTGACCTGTTGAAGGACGAAGTAGGAGTATGTGCTTCCATACTCACTAAAGTATTTAATTGTGTTGCTAGATCTAAGAGTGCCCCTCCCGCCCCCATCTTGGCGTGATGCTATTATCTTACCCATCAATAAGAAAGGTGATAAGAAACATGCTGGGAACTAGAAGCCTATTTCTTTATTAGATGCTCTGGGCAAAATATATGCACAAGTATTGCTGGCACGTCTCCATCATTGGGTAATGGAAGGTGGTCTCCTGAATCATCTACAGGCTGGGTTCCGGCCAGGTGTAAGTACTGTGGATCAGTGCTTTAGGCTAAGTGCTATTCTGGCCAAATATGTTTCAATTAAACACCTAAAAATTGATGCTATCTTTGTAGACTTACGTACTGCATTCGATTGTGTTTCTCGAGGCAAGCTCTGGTCAATTCTTAAAGGCAGGGGGATTCCAGGACACCTATCTCAATCTTTAAACCATGATTACCAGTCTGTTGTGAGGTGGGGCCTGGGTGGAGAGATCACTGACCCGTTTAAGGTTGAGAGGGGGTTCCACCAGGGCTGTGTGCTGCCCCCCCTCTTATTTTGTTTTTACATAAATGTGATTAATGAGGGACTTGTAGCTGGTTGACTTGACCCCCCCCCCCCCCCCCGGCCCCCAAAATTACACTCTGACAAGCTTCTTGCATTGTTGTATGCTGACGATGAAGTCATCTTGTCAACCTCCCTTACGGGGCTCAAACACAACCTGAACCTCTTCATGTAGAAGTGTAAGGAACTCTCTATGGAGCTCAACACAGAGAAGACCAAAGTTATGGGGTTTGCTGGAAAATCTGCAAAATAACATAAAGCCGAGGGGTGTGTGTTGGCGCAACTCAGCTTATACGACTACCTGTGGATAAGGTTTGCTGAAGACCTGGGTTGTGGCGGCTCAGTTGACAAAGGCAGTGGCTACTCTTGAAAAATATAGTGGGGGGTGCGTCGTTTCCATCATAGTCATGGTGGAGGATCAATCTCCCCTGCCATTCAGCTTTATAAAGCTCAAGGCTTAACAGCAACTATGTACGGAGCAGAGGTGTGTGCTGCCAACAAATCCACAGCATTGAAAAGGGCAGATGACAACTTTATTAGTGACATTTTACAGCAACCTAAAAGCACACCCCTGACCATCCTGCGCTGGAAGTGTAATATAATACCTATTTGCGATGTGTTGGAGCCCAAAACCATTGTTATATTGGTGTAGAATATGGAATAGCCTGGATCTTGAAACATGTAGAAATGCACTCGGGGCCTGTTAAATGTGCCTGGTTCGGGCCATCTGCGGTGGCTGACTTTTATACGTAGAAGGCTTAAAAAAATGGATACAGCTCACATCTGGCTTGCTCCGGAGAAGCCAACTGACGCTAAAACAAAGATCAAATTATCTTATCATATTACATTAAAGAAATGGCATGGGAATGGCATGTTTATACTAAGCACGGGCACTTTATTTTTGGAACTGAAACCGAGGGAGGGGTTTGAGCCATATCTGGATTGGGAGTGCCCCGGTTATGCCCAGGCACTATTCATCCAGCTGTGGAACAATTCCCTTAAACCGCTGTATTTCCAATGATTGTAGCTGTAAGGCATGCGGTGCACCCAGGGAAACCTTAATTCATTTTCTTTTGTTCTGCCCAATATGTATGGACTTGAGGAACTGCTATCTACTCCCTTTATTTAGAAGCAGGACTGTCACATCCACTATCATGGCTGTGGAATTATGTAAACAATCGGAGGATCAAAACTCAGTTCATTTGGTTTCGAGGTATGTCTATGGGGCATGGGTACGCAGGTCACGACTATTAACCCCAACATGAATTTATCCTTGAGGATTCCAGGTGTTTTAAGGCGTTCCTCCTTTTTGATGTATTCATTTTATTGGTCATGTCCAATTGTATTTATTTATTGCTGTGGTTGTATTTTGTTTGTGTGATAATGAAATGCTTGTGTTGTTACCACAAACGAATAAAGTTATGTTTAACACATATAGATCTTAATTCAAGTTGGAATTGTTCCTATTTTTATTTATTTTTTGCTGTGGGAATCTATCCTGCTAAAGATCTTTAGGTGGCAGTGGGAAATCGTGCAGCCAGGGACAATTAGGGTGCTGTTACTCAATACGCATATTATTTACTGGGTATTGTGTGTGTATTCACTGTTCACATAGTGTTGGCAATATAAAGCGACTTCCTGTATCATTGTTGGGGGAGTGGGAGATTGATCCTGCCTCATCCTTGTTCTGGAGGGGAGAGGCTGGTAGTTGCAATTGTGTTAGTTTGGCTGGGGAAGGGACTTCATTGCCCCAAACAAAGTTTGCAAGGTTTTTGTATTCATCATTTGCTTAGCCTATACCACAATGCAAAACCTGGATCCCCTTCAAAAAGTTTGGCTATGCCAGGTGAGCCGGCAGTCCCATAGGAGGACCAGAAAGACCTCTTTAAGCTCTATTCTGTGGCATCGGAATTTGAGAGTTTTTTCCGATGAAAGGAAGTTTTCAACTCTCTTGTGTTGTGTGGGGGTGGAGGCAGCTAGGGAAATTAAGAAACTACCAGAGGCGCAAAGGGTTGACGGTGAAGATGGAGTGTGTGGGGATGGAGACGGCTTGTATGGTAAACAAGTAAATGTGGTCTTAGAAAGTTACATATTTTCTTCAAGGAAGCAGGGTTTGGGGAATCAGTGGATTCATTTGTGGCTGATTTAAGAGGGTTGTTGGTATCATGTGAATTCACAGGGAGGGAGGATGTTTACATTCGGGACCAGCTAATGATGCGCACATCCAATCCCAAGATTCAGGAGAGGTTATGGCAGGCAAAGAACCCTGCCCTACAGGAGGCATTAGATAGTGCCAAGGGAATGGAGATGACAAGTAGATGTTTGAAGGAAGTCGATGCCAAATGTTGGAAGGAGAATGTGAATGTGGTTAAGAACTGTGAAAGGGGAAGTAGAATCCAATAGCGAGGAAGCAAAGGTGTGTCTGGTGAAAAGGTTTAACAAGGCAGGTGGAAATCAAATGTGCCAACATGCCATGCGCAAAGGGCATTGGCCTAGATGTGGGTTTGTGAAGCATGCTCAATCCCAAGGAGTGTCCAGCTATGAGAGGGAAGTGCAGGAAGTGTGGCAGAGCGGGCCATTTTGCCAGGTTTTGTAAATCCAACAGCAGTGTGACAGAAGGCGTGAGAAGTGTGAAGTGCGTGGTAGAGGAGAACCGGGAATGGTCTAATAAGATTGTTGACATTGTGGGGAATGATGTGGAGGGGGGAATACATTACCTCTGAGGTGGAAATTGTGTTGACAGGGTGTGCTGTTAAAGCGTTGGGAGATTCTGGGTCATCCTATGCTATAATTTCGGAGAAAAAGTATAAGGAAATTTGGGGTGGCAAATGCCACACGTTGCACTCTTCGGACATGAAGCCCAAAGCCTATGGGGGAGGTAAGATTGACATCCAGGGTTTTGATTGGAGCAACATTGCATATGGCAACAGACATATTCATGCCAAAGTACATGTGGCGGCCAATGATGATTGTTTGTTGGGGTGAAAGCAACAAGGAAAGCTTGTTTTGGAGTTGCACCCCAGAAAGGAAATGCAAGTAAGGTCAATTGGTATGGACAAATCCGTGAGATTTTGGGGGGAGGTGGTGAGGAAGTTTGGTAATGTGTTCCATAAAGGGATAGGTAGGCTACACTGATATTGCCACAAAATGCAGTTGATAGAGAGTGCTGGGCCATGTGTGCATAAGGTGGGGAATCTTCCCTTGGGGGTAAGAGAAAAAGTCAGAATGGTGTTAGTAGTTTGTGCGAGCAAGGGGGTCTTTGAACCTATTGATTGAAATATATTGGTTAACAGACACCCATTGCCAAGGGTTAATGAGTTATTGACTACTATGGCGGAGGCAGAGTAGTATTCCACGCTCGACTTGTCATCAGTGCATCACCAGGTGGATTTGCACCAAACTTCAAGAGCGCGAACAGATTTTATTATCCCTATTGGGGCGTATCTTCCTTTACAGCAGAGACTATTCAGACAATTTCAGACTGCTGTCTCTTTTACTCGGTATACTAGTTTTGACGATCTAGTCTTCCTCACGGCCAAACAGAAGTGTCACTAGAACACATGTTCGTTGTAGTTTGATCAGCAATAATGTTAACTCAATAAAAAGGATAACTGTTTGTTCACTAAATCATATGTAATAAAAACAGATGTCAGAAATGTGTACCAAATTTAACCAAGTTTACCCTAGTCTTCACCCAAGTGCATAATCTAAGTTAACATAGTTTTGCACACCACAAGGGCAAAAACATCCACCAACATACATTGTGTCCAAGCAACGAATAATCCATCAAAATGACCTAGCAGATACTCCACTGGAGTGGCAAGCCAAGTGACATACCCCTATTCATTGCTGCAATGAAAGGAACTCACCATAAATGTGTGACATAACTTGCCACCTACGCCAGGCTAAAAAAGCTATGGAAACCACATGCTTATTGACATCACTGCCGTGCAATCGAATAAATGCACAAAATACTCAGAATGCCCCTAGTAAAAGAAATGGAGAACACATAAAGACACAAATTCAAGACCTTCATATCCTAGAAGAAGTATAATACATGTGGCATCTCAACAACTCACTTAGCTCCCATAGGAGCGCAATGAACCTTTTCTCAACTAGTAAAGCGACCACACAAGGCGTTGCTCTCCGCAAGCTTCCCTATTTTACTTATTGGCAGCAGCGTCATGACGTACTTATGTGCAGCATTCGGCTCCTAGAGCAACACCCACATTCACGGGAAGCAGTGTACCATCTTGCGGCCATTTGGTTGTCAATCCTAAAACTGTACCATAAAGTGCTAATATAGCTACCCAGTGCTAGTTCTAATACACATCACAAAGGTCTTCTATATACAGCAAGCAAACAGGACTTTGCTACATATATATTACATGGCCCGCGGTAGCAGGCGTGTAGTTAAGGTTAAGTTGCTCATCTCATAGGAAGACCACTTTGTGGCTGGCTTATAACTTCGCTCCCCCTGGACGAATTTGCATAAAAATGTACAAAAAAAAGTATATGGGCCTCTCTGAATTTTGGGTGAGGTTTTGTGGAGGGGGGAGCAAAGTTATAGGCAGGTCCCAAAATATATTTTTTTTCATAGACTGAATGGAGAAAAACTTTGCGCAGGCCTACAGGGCAAACGGCTGGACGGATTTTCACCAAATTTGCATCCAGTACTTTCTTTAAAAACAGCAAAATTGTACGCCTCTAAGAAATAGTGATATATGGCTCCGCTCTGTGGTCCCATTTCCCTGTTCACTCCGTGGTCCAAAGTCTCATTGGCCTGGAGTGTGGCGTGATGTCGGCGAACATTGGACGCACCCGCTGGTTGGCTGGAGGGAAGCGTGATAGGCGTCACAATTTAGGGAATCGTCGCCATGTTGTATCAGAGGATACTGCGGCGCCAAAAGGGGCTGGAAAACATGGTTTGCAGCATCTGGTGCTGGGAAGAGGGGATGAAAAGGGTGGGGGACTGAAAAGCGGGTCATATGATATATCTGTTTAGGTGCAAAAAGGCGGTGGTGTGCGAGCAGTGTCCGCGAGTACTGTGCCAATTGGCTGGTAGCTCGCCAGGTGACTACCTTCTGTGGTGACTGCAGGGAGGCTGAATTGGGGGTGGGGAGTGCTTTGGAGATGATAGCAGGATATTTGGATTTGGTGTAGTGTGCTGTGTTGACTGTGGTAAGCCCCTAGCGCCTTCGGTGCATGGTCAGAGCCTTGCAGCGAAGAGTATGCCCACTGGTGGCAAGTATGTTTCACACTGTTGGCTTGTGTGTGTCATTTGTGGCTAGTGTACACATTGTTGGTTGCATGGGTGTGGTCACTGTTAGCAGGTCCTACAGGTTTCGGACCATGGCTGGAGGTGAAGGAGTTAATAGTACTGTAGCGTGTCTACTGGGTGAAGTGATGCAATACTGTGTGTATAGAGGTGGCTAGGGTTCCAGTGGATGGATTATGTGTTTGGGTTCTGCCCATTGGCCAGATGACAGAGTCCTTTACTGTATTATGATGTATTGATTATCAGTATATAATCCAGTCGGGATGCATGGGCAATGTTTGCAAGAGTTTGTGGTTTGCTTGGAAGTAAAATAACAGTATGTAATCGTAAGTGGGTAGGGGTGCTGGAAGTTGTGCTATGTTTGTGGGTATTACTAAGTGGCTACATGTTTGCATGTATGGCGTGATTATGTTTTGCTGTTTGGTAGGGGTGTCGGTGCCGGTGTGATGGTTGTGGTAAGTGGCCACATGTTCACATGCATGGCTGCATTGCGTTGTGGTGGGTGTGGCCGAGGCCTAGCCTCTTGGGTGCATGGCCGAGGGCGTAGGCCTCCGCATGCACCCAAGAGGCTAGGCCTTGGCCCCACCCACCACAACGCAATGCAGCCATGCATGCCAAGACTTTCAAAATGATATATGGATTTAACTAATTGGTTTATGGAGTGCATTTTCTTTCCATTGCTGGTTTCGGTAAGCGCTTATAAACATAGGTTGCTCCCTTGCACACCCTTTGAAATATGCATCTCTCATATGGGTGGTTACTATTACAGAATGATTGGGGAGGACATTTTAGACTTTGTAGAGCTCAAGAGGTGACCAGAAATGTGTGGACTGGAATATGCTGCACTTTAATGCACTTGTTGGCCTTTCCGGAGAGATATGCCACCATTTGTGTTTGGTATGGTTTGCTCCTGATGACAGCATTGCCTTAGGGAGTGCGGTAAGATGCTGTGATATCCAATGCGTTACTTACCATCACACATTTCAAGTATGGATAATGCACACAGCTGCCTACATATAATTGAAGGTGTACTTCACATAAATGTGTATACAATGTTGCCTTATAGACATGGTTTGAAAAGAAAACTTATCCCAGTTAAAGAAAAGGAGACCATCACCATCACATTATCTTGCGGTACACAATTGATAACAGAAATATGTTCACGCAAATCAGTATGCTGTTATTGCTCCCCCCCACCCACCCAGCATGGAAGGTACAGCAGTACTGACCACACTGTTGGAGAAAAAATGTAAACTTTACTCTGCAAAGTATACTTTTTAATTGCCAGGCACCATGTTCCAGTGTCCCTTCCATTCACTATGAGTGTACTTTTCTTATGGGACAATAGTCCCCTACTAATATCCCTCTCTGGCCCTTATTGATGTTCATCTGCTGCCATTGCAGTCCTCTGTTTACACAGAGGAACATGTTCAATTGCCGCACATTCTCAGAGAGCTCCCGTACTGCCTCACTGACACTTTCCACTGAAAGAGTGGAAAGGCCCTGATGCCATCCCTACCGTTGAGACATCTCTTGCCAAATACTTTTTGGAAAGTATGGCAGTGTGAAAAGGTAATGAGGTGATAACACTTCTGCATACACAAAGAGAAGTGACAGCTGCAAAGATTTCTGCAAATGCAGCTTCTAAGATGAGCGCTGCAAGCCGGACATTTCAAGCTCTACTACAACGGTTATATTGAGAGAAATATATTGCTGTGTTATGAGACTGTTGGCTGGGAACATGGGACAGTTGCTGTAACCTACCCCCCTCGGGCTCAGGGCTCCTTTGAAGTGAAAAAGTGGAAAGGCCCTGATGCTGTACTGACAGAGAGCACTGGTTCGGAGTTCTGAACATACAATATGCACGGAAGAGCTCGGACAGGCAGCTCTGAGATGCACAGGATGTTTGTGGCCGGAGCTATTACAGGAGTCTTCACCTTTTGGGTCTCCATATGTTTTGGACTACAAATTCCACTATCACTTTGCATTGACAGTGACAGGTGGGGCATATGGATGCTGGAGTCCAAAACAGCTGGAGCACCAAATGTTGCACACTTGCACAGCATTGTATTCTACATGCAACCATTTTAAGAAATTTATTTACAAGACAGAATCGCTGTTACTGTGCCCTGGAGCTGGGAAGCATTGCATTATAAAATTGATAAAAACCACATAGTAAAGCATGCTTTGTTGGTTTGCCGTTGTCATTTTACTTTTGTGGTCTGTTTTTTTCAAAGGGAATCAAAACATGTTCATTGTAATGTCACCCTCATGTACAAACACTTAACTGCTGAGCAACTGACCAGGACAGAGCATGGGAAAAGTGTCACAGAAAGTGTCACAATACTGAGAGTGACAGTGAACAAACAGTACAACACAGAAAGGGTCCGAATCATGGAATATTTGCACAGTTGAACGTCAGTGCACGTGGTTATGTTTGCTGTACTGAACGACTTTGTACTGAGTTTACACTGCAAAAATACACTTTGCATATTTCCATGAATCAGGGTTTGTGTCCGCAGTGGAAAGTCATTTTTAAGCAGTGCTAAGTCACATTGAACCGTGCAAAATGTCAAGGAATCGGCCTCAAAGTTCTGATTAAAAAGTAAGAGGAGTTGAAAGAAAAGTACTGTTTGACATTACGTAACCAGGTTCCTGGATTGTTTTTACACTTGTTAAAAAAATGTGTGTACGTGGTACTATTGTTCTATCGCTTTCCACGTCTGAAGCCAAATGTAGTTTTCCAATGTATTTTAGAGTGCTCTGTTACGTAAACAAATTTGTCCCAAAACATAAGCTTTCCCACTTCACTTTTCCACGTTTTGGGGGGCCTGTAAAATTGAACGGTGAATATAAAGTTTGTCAAAAATTCAACATTTTAGCATTGTACATAATTCTGCTAGCATGCAATTACAATAGGTGTTACAAAGCGTGTGCTGGGATTTTAACACACATTGGGAATGGAAGCCCATGAGATTACCTCAAACCTATTATCCTTTCTATTGGCTGCTTTTTGCCTGTCAATAAGGCAACCAGAAACAGGTTGCTAATAACAGTACAATACGAAATCCAATGTGTACATCCAACGTCTGATACACTATTCACAAAGAACTTGTGCAGTGGTGCTGCTATATGTCTGCATCTGTGAACACAGCCAATGCGTTCTCGCAGACATTGCACTGCAGTATACTGTATGACATCTGTTACACCAAAAAACAGATAATTGTAACTCTTCTAATACAGCAATATGTGGTTCGAAGGGAAAGTATGGTTAGTTGCTGGCACGCCATTTGCCGTAGCTCCAGCATTCACGGAGATGACTACATTCTGAAATAGAAGATTGCTTTGAACAACAATATACGCAGCTTTATTACGTGGAGCAAGAAAATAATTATTCAGGTTGCCCCACGCGGCCGCAGTAACTTTCAAAGCACCACTGACATTCTTAGAGATCCGAAGACTGTGCCGTTTACTTACTTGTGCATACATTTAGTGGTATGTAAGTAAGCAAGTAGCGAAAGCGATGCCATTTTGCAGACTGACTACAGACTGGCACACTTGAAGCAGTGGGCGAAGTGTACGAAAAGAAGTCTTGGAAGTATGTTCCTACTGGCCTGCACCGATTCCCCACAAACCCCATTAACACGCCCCCTCTCACTCACAATACAAACCCCCAAACACATGCACCAGTTGCTTAAGAGAACGTTTCGTGCAGTGCACAGAAAGTGCACGTTTCAAGTTCTTCCTACACTTTTATGTTAAAACGAAACCATTCTGGAACGGTTTCTTTTTCAAATAAAAGTATAGGAACAGTAAAACTTAATTCACAAAAGTAGTGGAGCACTGCTCCCAACTGCTCCCGCTGACTTACAACACTGATTTGCAGGGGAATCGTTTCCCCAGCACAACAAACTGCAGGCACACTTTACCTCACTGTGCTCAGTGCAGAGACGGTGTGTCAGTATCACAGGTCATGGAAGGGCTAGCAGCTCATCAATCATATTAATGGGCCATTTAACACACGCATCTTACACTGGAGGATGCTGCTCCTTGCTCCCACTTGGTCTCAGGCGGCGGCCGGGCAGCAGCCATAAATGGGTAGGTTTACATAGCAAAATCCGTAGGCGGTTGGACTGCTTGAAATTCGGTAGCTTTCCGCAGGAATCTGTAGCATTGGCAAGTATGAGTTAATATTAGCTTTCTTTTGAGTACTTTTTGAGATGCACAAAGAATGCGGTCGGCGTTGCAAATTTCTGCTATTGTTTTTTTTCTTTATTAATTTCCAACATATAACAAACAACCAACAACAACAAACTTTGCTCTTCAACTGACACTTCGTGTTCGGATCTGCACTCTATCTTCCGTCTCCTAGGCACATCGGCTTGGCTCTCTCCTTATCTATCTATGATGTTGAGTGTTTGATCCTCCTTGGCTCCCGTGTTGGGCCCTTTGCGGCATGACCACAGCCCCCGCAGAGTACCCTCACTCACAATGTCACCGGAAGTTCAATCCTCCTCCGGCCCACTAGGGCCTGTCTTTTCTTGTTGTTAAATTGGTCCTGTATGAGAGAGTTCCATGCAAGTAGTTTGGCCCCACTCTCCCCTTATCCCCTCTGCATCGCTCTGGTCCACACTGATGTTTCCGCTATTGGTCTTTTTTTCAGGTCTGCCCACCACATTTCCATTGATGGCCCTGTGTTCTCGAGTTCCATGCCATCGCTATGCAGCATTTCGCCAGAATACATATTAGGTCTTTCATTTTTGCTATTTGTGTTCTGTGTTTGCCGCCCCTCGGGAACAGCCCCAGGAGATAAGATTACAGCGACCACGCTTGCATTTGGATCCCTCCTTCCTCCGCCCTCGTTTTCACTGTGTCCCAAAAGTTGAGTATCACCGGGCAGGACCAGAACATATGTATCATATCTGCCTTTTCTGTCGCACATCGTGGGCAGCTCCGGGTTAGTTTGTGTCCCATGAGTGACATTCTCTTGGGTGTGAGGAATGCCCTGTGCATGAGGTACAACTGCATCTACTTGAATCTCTGGAGACTTTTTTAGCATCCTTAAGTGTCCGGCTCCACCTCTCATCAGTCAAAGTCCTGTGGAGTTCCTCTTCCCATCTAGCTCTTGCTTGCAACTCCCTCTCATTATTGCTGCGCGGGAGCTGTTCATAGAGTCAGGATATCGTGTGTCCTCCTTCCGACGCATCGTACCACGCATCCAGTGTTCCTTCACTATCTTCTCCTGGCAATGTCCTCCACCTCTTCTTGATCCTCTGTATCATGCTATTGTACAATAGGAATTGTCCGATATGTACGCCCTGTTCCTCTATCAAGGTTTGAAAATCCACCCACTGTCCATCTTTCCATAGGTCTCCAGTATGTGCAACTTGCTTGTCTTCCCACTGCGTGCGGTAGGTAGTCAGGGACGCTGTGTGAATGTCGACTAATCCTGCGAGGGGGGTTTGTCTAGAGGAGGGGTCTCGCGCCCCTTGTATCTTCCACGCTCTCCTCCACAGCGTCAGGCATAGTTGAACTATAGTGGGGAGTGGTTTGGTTAATGCTTTGTGCATCCATGGGAGTTCCCTCAGGTAATAGTGTTGTATTGCTGGCTGAAAAAGCAGTGTATCTATGGATGTGTCATCCCGCAACTATTTTACAACGAATTGGAGACGTCCCGCCAGCTAGTAGCATTCAAAGTCAGGTAGTCTGACCCCCCCCACCCATTCATAATCTCTCTGTACTGTGTTCAGCGCTATCCTGTTCCTCCCCCTGCCCTACAGGAACTCTCTTGCCAGTCTGTGTAGCCGTCTAAAGAAGGGCCTGGGAATGTTATATGGGATATTAGTGAAGTAATACAGTAGGCTGAGCAGGACCGTCATCTTCAGTAGAGCTGCTCTTCCTATCATCCCCAGTGGGAGTATCTTCCAGAACATTATGGCTTTTTCTATTTTGGCTAGGGCCACCTGTGTATTAGCCGAGTGCATTGCTATGGTACTGTGGTGTATGTCCACTCCCAAGTAGCGGAAAGTGGTTGGTGTCCAAGTGAGTCCTAGACTCAGTAACTGGTTAGGGGCAGCCATCCTCAGGCCTGGCAGGGGGGGAAGAGTGAGGATTTCTCCTTATTGATCGTAATGCCCGACAGTCTAGTGAATGCCCTCAGTGCTTCTAGTAGGTCTGGCATAATGTCCCTCGGGTTCCCAACATAGAGGAGTATGTCATCTGCATATATCAAAATTAGATCTGCCACCCCGTCTATTTCTTTTTCCGCGTTCCTGTACTCTGCCCTAAGGAAAATGTCAAATGGCTTCAAGGCCAGTATATATATATATATATATATCATCGGGGACAGTGGACATCCCTGCTTTGTGCCCCTGCCAATCTGCCACCCCTCTGAGATGTGCCAGCCCGTTTTCACCCTTGCTTTGGGATTGCTGTAAAGAAGCCGTATCCAACGGAGGTACGCCTCCCCTATCCCAAAATGGGCAAGAGCCCCCAGGAGCCAGTCCCATTTCACTGAGTCGAATGCCTTAATGGTGTTTAGCGACACCACTGCGTAGTCCCCCTGTTTGTGGTTAGTGCTCTCAATAACGTGGTGGAGTCTGCACAGATTCCATGTCGTGTTTCTCCCTGGTACATATCCTGTCTCGTTGGGGTGTACCAGCGTGGATATGACCCGCTTGAGCCGATTCGCTAGGGCTGCATTCAGGATTTTGGAATCTTGGTTGATCAGGGAAATCGGCCTATTGGAGCCACATTCGAGAGGTGGCTTCCCCGGCTTCAATATGGGTATGATGACTGGTTCTGATAGACTCTGCAGCAACCTTCCCGCCTCATATGCCTTCTGAAACATCTCTAGCAACCGTGGGGCCAAGGTGTCTTTGTATTTTTTATAGAATTCCCCGGGTAACCCATCCGGTCCTGGAGATTTGACTGTTGGGAGGTCGGCTATCACAGCGGTCAGCTCATCTAACGTAAGGGTCTCATCCAATGTCCGCATCTGCTCCTCTGATAGCCTGGGGAGGGGATTCTTGCCCAAAGCATCAGTTATATCTTCCGCCTCCACTTCCTGTTTCCTGGAATACAGTTCCTCATAGAACCGCAAGAGCACTCCATTAATCCCATCTTGGGTCCTCACTTCCTCGCCTTCCTCATCCCTAATTGCGGTTATTGGTTCATGCCTGTTCTCTTGTTTAGTGAGCCAGGCATGTCCCCTTCAGTGTGTAGCCTCTGTACATACTTCCCATAATCTAATCTGCCCAGTCTTTCCCAGATTGCGCAACACAGCAATGTTAGTGCTGTGAGCTCCTCCGGTTCTTCCCCCTTATCTCCCGCCTGTGCTTCTGCCCGTTCTATCTCCTTCTCTATTTCCTCCAGGTCAGCCATAATGGATCCCCTGAGTCCACCCGCCTTCCCTATCACCGCTCCTCTGACCACCAACTTGAATGCTTCCCAGACCATGCCAGTGCTGTACACGCTCCCCACATTATGGTCAAAATAGACATCTATCGTCTCTAATATATTCTTGGAAGACCTCATCTATCAATGCCTCTGCCCTCAGACTCCAGGTCAGTACGGGGGCTCCTCTGTATGTGTATGTCCATCTTGCTACTATCGGGGCGTGATCGGATAGCGTTCTTGCCTTAATTTGTATCCCTGTGAATTCCCCTGAGGGTCTCCCTGCCCGTAAATAAGTAATCTATTCAAGTGTGTGTGCTGTGTGGGGCGCTATAGTGTGTGTATTCTCTGGTATTTGCATGTACCTTCCTCCAGGCGTCTTCCAGTTCCAGCTGGTCTAGAGTTTTCTGTAGGGCTCTGGCCGGAGGAGCTGGTTTCTTTTGCTTGCTGACGGATCTATCCACCTAGCCACCTGCGGGTTCAGCGTGCAGTTGAAATCCCCTGCGCATATGAATGACTCTCCTCTGTAGGGGGCTAGCTGAGGGGTAATCGTCCTAAAGAACTCTGTTGCATCGTGGTTGGGGGCATATTTTTTATCAGGCACACCTCTTTATTCTCCAACATTCCGTGTACGATCACCATTTTTCCTTCCCTATCTCTCTCTTATTAGTTTGAAGGGAACTCCCACAGCTATCCATGTCAGAACTCCCCTAGCATAATTCGAGTATGTTGAGCTGTACATTTGTCCTCCCCATTTCTTAGCTATCTTTATTTGCTTATCCGCCATCCAATGTGTTTCTTCTAGCATGGCAATTTGTACTCCCACTCTGTTCCGACAGGCGTAGACCCTTCGTCTCTTGACATAGGTGTTTAGTCCCCTGATGTTCCAGGTGGCTATGATGACCAGTTTGTCTTGGCCCATTTGGTTGAATTGTCCCATGGCCCATCAGTTCCCATAGGACTGCCTGTCAGCTTGTGTCTGCTGGTGGGCGTTCTTGTTCCATCCTCCACTGATTTCTCATGCATGGGGTGGGTCTGATTCTTCCCGTTCGTGCTGTGTCTTACTCGTGTGGATTTGTTACGGGTTTGCCGCCTTGTTGTGCTTCCCTGGTAGCCTTCATTGGGATATGTGTCTGTTCGCCTGCCATTTGCGCTTCGTTCCTGTTGTTTGGTGCTGTCTTCCCCACTCGTGCCTTCACTCCTCCTAACTAACCACTCTCTAACCATAAGTATTAACCAAACGCCCAGCCACCCTCCCCCTGCTCGGGCCTCGTTGCTTATCTTGCACCGCCCCACCGAGGTGGGACCGGTTCGCGGCAGCGTGATGCCTCAAAACTGACATCTTAACTAACAAAAGTCTCAGGGTTGCGTGTCCTATCACCATCCGGGGCAACAGCAAATCTTGTAGCTCCTTTAATTATATTCCTTGCGTAATGTCTATAGTGTTGGAACCATCTTTCCAATGGCTGGCTCACTCCCGCTGACCCCAGGTGGATTCTCGTTGTTGACATTTCTGGGTCTCCCTTGCGGGATACCCTGTTGGTCCATCCATGCTTGGGCCTCCTCCGTTGTCTGAAAGAAATGCAATCTGCCCTCTTGTAGCACCTTCAGTTTTGCTGGGCACAGCAGCATATAACGTATACCCGCTGCCTGAGGTGTTCCTTGGTGGGTCTGTATCGTGCTCGTTGTCTCTGGACCGGGATAGTATAGTCTGGGTAGATCGTTAATCCGTAGGAATTTCTGATTCTCACCCCCCCCACTTCTCTAGAGAATTCCAATATTGTATATCTATCTTTGAAGTTCATGATTCTTGCAATCATTGATCTCGGAGGAGCCCCTGGTTGGGGCCTCCTGGTCTGGGCTCTATGGCCTCTCTCCACCGCAAAGGCTTGGGATAGTACCCCCACCCCAATCTCCTGCAGCAGGAGGTTCTCGATCCGGATATCATTCCTTCGGGCCCTGCCTTCTGCATCCTCTGCCCTCTGTTCCAAGGTCTTTACCCGTCGGAGCACCTCTGAAATGTGGGTCCGGGTGGTGGACACATCGCTGGTCTTTTGCTGCACCTGTTGTTCCGCCGTGCCCATTCGGTCTGCCAGGGTCCGTACATCTTGTCGGAGGAGACCTACGTCAACCATCACTGTGTCCATCTTATTTTCCGGGGACATCTTTAGGGCTGCTATGACTGTATCTAGCTTAATTCTCAGCAATGCCCTCAGAGCCTCTATGGCCTCCAGTATCGGGTTCTCATTCAAACTCTCCTCCTGTTGCGCACTGGACAAGGTCATGGCTGCATCTGATGGTGCAGGTTGGTCCTTGTCTGCCCTCCTAGCAAAAGGTTCAATACTGGTTTGTTTGCCTTTTCCTTCCTTTGATTTGCTTGGCATGCTGTATTGTTTGATAGTGCGTCATCCACTCCCTTCCTCGCCCCGCCAGGGGGCCACCAGGCCTCCCCCGTGTGTTTGCTGAGGTATCCTGGGGGGCCCACCACATAATACCCTCGTTTGCTGAAGCCCTTACTCTTCCTGCGTGTTTATGCGGCCGTTGGCTTTGAGAGCCAGTCCACCCACCACCTTGTGGGTTCCCCACCCTCAGCTGTCCCCTTGTTGTTGGCTCCTTGTTGGAGAGGGAAGACCTCAACGTGCTGTGTCCTGTGGTCTATCAAAGTAGGCGGTGGGCCTGCTGTGGTGTTAATCCCGATGAGTCTGGTGGTGGGCTCCCCGAGCGGCAAACCACCAGCCAATCTCAGCCTTCCCACCTATGCCGCACTTGCTCAAGTGCTGCTATGCTGCGCAGCGAGTGGATTGTGCTCTCCCACATCCGCCAGTCGTCGTTGCTCCATCACAGCGCGATGTCATCCCTGCGGCTGGTGGGTCCTCACTCTGTGTCCGCCGGCCCAGCGGCACAGGTTGGGTTTGCGTTCTGCTGTTTAATCACTTGCTCACTTGGAGTGTTGCTTGTTGTGTGCTGGTGTTTTGTAACAGTCAGCCCAGTCCTGTGCCATTCACTGTTTAAGCCTCCTTGGGTTGTGTATCTCACTGCAGCCTGCTACGTTACTCCACAAGTGGGTTGTGCTCTCCCACATCAACTGGCCTTCGTCGTTTGCACTTCCTTTATGAAACTCCCCAGGACGGCAATCAGCCATAGATGTGCACTCACTGGAGGGCCCCTCTCACCACCTTCTGCGGTTAGTAACTCCCCACGCACTTGAAGCATGAGGCGCTCACTGTCCGTTGACCTCTATGCTATTCTGAGGGTGGGTTGTGCTCTCCCACGCCCACCTTTCACTTTCCGCAGCCAGTGTCTGCCTGTTCTCCCAGAGTGCTCACTTGTGCATACATATTATATTACGCCAGACGACATTGCAGGTACAGGTCGGTTGGCCTTGCAGAACCCCCTATGCTGTTCCTCTCCACTTATCCTCCCACTGTGACACCTCACGGCCAGTATCCACTCCACCCTGGCGCCAGTAGTCACCTCACTCTGCCACTGGGTGTGCTGGAGGGGTTCCCAATGTTCCCCGTCCCATATAGGGGCCAGGGTTCCCAGAATCCCCCCTGCCCGGCCGTTGTGCGCTGCTCACCTCTGTTTTGGGCTATTTGGAAAAGCCTCCGCTCTTCCTCTCTCGCCGCGCTCCTCCCGTTCCAGTTATCCCACGTTGACCGGCTGGGGTGTCGGTGTGGGGAGTTGTCCCACGCTTTCTCTGAGCTTCAGGTGCGCTGTGGAGACCTCTCGCCTCTCTCCACGAGTGACAACCTCCCTCTGTGTCCCAGGCAGCCGCCAGGTGCTTAGGAGGGGGTCCTTTCTGTGTTCCAATGCCTCCCGGGGGTTTGTGTTGTTAGTCCCTTGTCCATGTGCATACACCCTCTCTGCGCGGGTATGCTTCCTGGGTAGTCTCAGCAGCAGACTTTGTTCTGATGCGGGTGGGTCTTTTATTTCCTTTTCCCGTGCGTTGTCTTGCCCGGGGTTTCCTTGGAGTTCACTTTGCTTCCTGCGTAGGTTATTGCTCTGGACTTGGTGCTGGTCTGTCCCTTTGTTGTACCCCCCCAAGGGTCGCATGTCATGTGTTTCGCCGTGCCTCCCTGCTTCACCCCGCCTTGGTTCTGGATGAGATTGCTGCCTCCCACGTATGCTTGGACCGCCCTGCACTCACTACTGTGCGGCGCAGCCGAGTCCCAAATAACGTTTGTGCTAATGGGTCCTGGGCCCTGGCTGGGTGTCTCTCGAGCCTTCCTGTGTGTATGTTAACGCCTCCGGTCGGGGAGTGGAGGGGTGTCCTGCTCCTCGTTATATGCTATCCCCTGCTGCCCCTGTCCATGCTTCCGGTCTCCTTCTCGTCATTCGGGCTCACCCTTCATACACCGTTCGGGGTCTGCCCAGCACCTATGATCCGCTGCTCCTTTCTGCTGTCCGATGCCCTCAATCGGTAATCCAGGGGCTTTGCATCGTATTCAGGATCATGTGGCTACACGCTTCATTTTGGAGCTGAAGGCAAGTATGTTGCATGGTGCTCTCCACAGCTCGTGCCCCCGCTTCGCTGCCAGCTCTTTTGTTGTCTTCTGGAACTGGCTCGTGCCCTCGCTACCCGGCTCCTCCTCACTGCATCGGTCAGCTCTTATCCGCCATCTTGTCTGCTGTTACTGCGTTTATTTGCCGTTGTGATGCAGTGGTTTCACCCCGCTTACGTAATGGGCTTCCTTCAAGACGTTCACTGGATCTTCCAACACCTCTCTTATGTATTTGTTTTAAGTTTTATGGCAAACCAAGCCAGTTTCATGGATTTAACATCAAGATCTTTCAGGCGCTCTGAGTTGCCGCTGCTCACTATATGGCAGCCAAGCCGCACCCCCCTCCTTTGTGCTATTGTTATGTGTGCATGCGTTACAATAACATTATGTGTGGGCATGCCACAACATCACCACAGTGACCTTTGTAGCTGACATTAGTTGTTGACAGCAGTTGCTAAAACCGTGCACTCCAGGTATTTTCATAACGTACATGCCCAGTGTCGCTGAAGCTGTCACGTGAGGAGAAAACATGGTACATAAAGAGAACCTACAGCAGACATGTCCACACATAGTGTACGGTTGCAGTGTTCTTGTATACAGTTGTTGCTCAGACACCATTTGAATAATTTACCCACACCACTATGTAGTGTTGGAAGTGGTTTTATTTTGTATACAATGTTCACAAGAAAGTGTAAGATGCTTGCAACCACTGCGTTCATCATTTTGCAGATAAATTGCAGCGTAGAATACCATCTTTGCCTTTCTGCACTTCTTTTGTCGACTGGCAAAGTAGTAAAAGGATTGCTTTGTGGTTCTTGGTGGTTTGTGTGGAAGAATACAATTTTTATGTAATTTAGGAAAGGAACCACCTGTTGTTTCTGTGATGCGTTACATCATAAAGGTTGGCAGGTTGCTTCTTATTACCGGAAACGCAAATGGACATACAGGGCCATAGCGGTCGTCCCAGATAACAATGAGCAAAAACACACTGCTTATGGTAATTTTGCAATGCTTGCTCCACCACCTGTCTGTTGGGATGTGGAAGGGGTAGCACGGGCAGTAAGGTGCAAGGTATCTGTTAAGAAACAGGTATAAGAATACATTTAAGTAGCCGTTCTCAGTGGTAGCGTAAATAACACGGTTCTGCAGGAAGGTTGTTGTAAACAGCCACTAGGTGGCCGGGTCATGGACCTTTGGGTGATGTACTGTGTGTATTTGAGTAGCGTGATATGGTCACCCACTGCCTTCCTCTCTGTTTTGTAGGTGCTACTCTTATTGTACGGCTACACACCTGCCATTCGTCTTTCAAGCGTTGTTAACACCCCCTCCTTTTATGTGTTTGCTTTTCGCAAAAGATGTCATTGGCAGGGAGTGCTGTCAGAACCACAGCACATTTTCTTTTGTGTGTCCAAAGAAACATTAAAAAAAGAAATCTTCACGGGGGGCGTCCACCCCGATTGTAGGACTATGCAGGATCTGTTTTGCAAAAAACATGCAACACTACAATATCACCTGTCGACGTTTGTTTTCCGTTCGTCTGCTATTTGGACCTCTGGTGGTTATTAATTTCAATACAATGAAGGCGCGTACAACTCTTAACTGTTTTAAAGGTGATTGTAAGGACAATACAAGCAATGTAGCAGCACAGGATTGATGATATAGTGTGCTGTTTCAGTGCGTGAGTTGCATTCACTGTCAGTGTAGCGTTTTATGTATACTTGTCTCAGTAGGATATCTTAGGGGCAACATGCTCAACTTGGAAGCAAGACGGCACAGAGCAGCACAGGTTAGATCCCCAGGTACGCACTTAGAAACCTCTGGGTATTAAACGTGTTATAAATAACCTTTTTTATCATATCATATTTTTGCATGGGCTGGAGAACTGTGTTAAGTAAAAGAACACTCAAATCTGCCTTTTACGCAGAATCGTGGAGACATGGCACTGTAACGCAGCATGACCAATGCTGTTAGAAACCCCCGTACAGTGTACACAGACAAACTCTACCTGTGTCCTACTACAATGTAATCCCACTACACATGTACTGTAAAGTTGTACTTAAATAACTTCTGCAAATTCCATGTTTATACTGTGTAGACGGGTCATTGCTCTGTGGAACTGTTATATTTTAACTCTTTACTCTCTGGAAAAATCCCCACATGCAAACTCGCCGGCAATAACAATACAACAAGGCCTACCTTGTCTTCGTCCAAAAAATGAAGAATAGATAGATCTACCTGGAACCAGCTTCCGACACCTTCCAACTCAGGTATCGAAAGGAGACTCCAGGGAAACCCTCGTGGGGGAGAAAACCCGGCTGCCGGTAGAGAGCGCTGGGTGTAGGGCTGGTTTCAAACTCTCAAAGATCTTGCGGGATGAAGTCTTCTAATGGTAAGTAAGTAGTTGTCTATGAAGTATCAGGCTCAGGAAAGATCTGGGAATAAACATATAGAAGTTAGCGAAGGTGATGGTGTCGGATTTCCTATGAGTGTTGCATGAGAGTTGTAATACCTGCAAGTGGTAGGTACTGGGTGTCGGTAGAGGATTTCCAATCGCTGTTTGTAAGTGTGTGTGCCTTCAAAGATGGAATCCAGACGGGGTACCGAAAAGGAGCAGGATGGTAAGCTGAAAAGCTGGGTTTCTTTGGGAGGAATAAGGAAAGAGTAATTTAGAAGGAGAACGGTCTGACCTATATATCTGATTACCGGGTGTAAAGCGGAAAGAAGCTTACATGAGTGGAGGTTGAGAGACACCGCTCTCGGTGGTCGAATGGAGTCGATAATGCAAGTGTGGGTGACAGAGGAGGCGGGGCTTCCCTGCTCGAAAAGAAAAGGAGAGAAATCAAGGGTTAGTAGATGCAAAGGTTCTAAGGAAATAGAAGCGTAAGGTTCCTAACGGCAACTCACGAAGCAAAGCCTCTGGTAGCAGTAGCAACGCGTTGTTGTCCAGGAGACGTGGATTCTTGTAGCGTTTCCGGGATGGGAGGCGGAGCTTCGCTTCCATCTCCCGTCCTGACAACTAGACCATTGACTCCGAGTACAGGCGCCATGTTGGAGGAACACAGCCGCAACTTTGGCTGAAGCCGCCAGCGGTTCCATAATAAACCGCGTCAGAGACCCATCGTAACAGTATGCCCCCTTCCAAGGGAGGAAAATCCCGGCTTACCCGGGTGGAAGCGATAAAAAGCACGAACCAACCGCGGAGCATGAACCTCGGATGCAGGTTCCCAGGAGCGGTCGGCGGGGGAGTAACCCTTCCAGTCCACCAGGTATTGAAGAACCCCTCTATGGTAACGGGAGTCACAAATCCCCGAAATCTCATACTCCGGACCCGAGTCCGTCATCACAGGAGGGGGAGAACCGCATGCAGAACGGTGGAATTGGTTACGAACATCTGGTTTTAGCTGTGAGACGTGAAAGGTGGGATGAATGCGACTCCAAGACCTAGGGAGCCTGAGTTTGAAGGCTACAGGTCCGAATCTGGCAATGATGGGAAAAGGACCGAAATATTTGGGTGACAGTTTAGAGGGAATGAGTCGCCTGGGGAGAAACTTGCTGGCCAGCCACACATGATCCCCGATGTTGAATTGTGGGGTAGGAGTTCGATGTCTGTCGGCTTGTTTCTTGCTCCTGGTCTGGGCTTCTTGTAGGGCCAGACCTGCTTTGATATGGCCTTGTTGAATGGTATCGATCAAAGCGTCGATGTCCGGTAATTTGGTAAGGGCGGAGGTCACATGAGGAAAGACTGAAGGATGAAATCCATATGTACAAAAGAAGGGACTGGTTTTGATGGAAGAATGTGCTGTATTGTTATAGACGAATTCTGCTAAGGGTAGCAGATCCTTCCAGTTGTCTTGGGCTGAAGAGACATAACAGCGAAGGTACCCTTCCAGGGTCTGATTCAGCCACTCCGTCTGTCCGTTGGTTTGCGGGTGAAAGCCGGAGCTTAATGTTCTCGAAATTCCCAACGCCTGACAGATTCGTTTCCAATACCTCGAACTATACTGTGGTCCTCTATCAGAAATTATAGTTTCTGGGAGGCCGTGAAGAGAGAAGATGCGTTCCAAAAAAACCTGTGCCATAATGGCTGCTGAGGGAATAGTAGGCAAAGGGATAAAATGAGCCATTTTAGTTAAACTGTCCACGGTGACCATGATGGTGTTACACCCCTTAGAAAGGGGTAAGTCCACTATGAAATCAGTAGAGATTATCTGCCAGGGTTTGACTGGTAGTAGAGGAGTCACCAATTCCCCTAAAAGGGAACACCGAGGTGTCTTGGTCTGCAGACAGACAGTGCAGGAAGCGATATAGTCTCGCACATCAGTGCATACCGAAGGCCACCAAAAATGTCTCCGAATGAGTTCCAGGGTATTAGTAAACCCTCGATGTCCTGCCGCCTGAGAATCATTGCATAATCGTAACACTTCTTTTTGGAGTTCGTGATCAGGAACGTAGACTTTTTCTCCTTTGAACAGAAGACCCTGGCGTCTTGTTAATCCATAAGTCAATAGTAGGGTAGAGTCTAGGATCTCGAGGTCTTTGGACTTGTCTTCCAATTTTTGCAGAAAGAGACGAACTACAGATATGGACATTGTCCTTGGAAACATAGGTTCGGGTTTAAAAGGGACCTTTTCTTGAGAAGTCTTTCTGGATAAAGCATCTGCCTTCAAATTGGTGTTTCCTGGAACAAAAGTAAATTTGATTTGATACGGAGAAAAGAAATGGGCCCATCGGGCCTGCCGGCTATTGCAGGTTTGTGTGTAGTGTAAAGTTCGGAGGTTATGATGGTCAGTTCTGACTTCTATAGGGTGTTGGGCCCCTAGAAGAAGGTAACGCCATTCTTCAAAAGCCCGTTTGATGGCTAGGAGTTCTTTCTCCAACACTGTGTAGTGAAGTTCAGCCGGTGAGAGAGTCTTGGATAAATAAGCCACTGGTCTTTCTATGTTCTGCTCATCTGGTTGAAGCAAGACGGCCCCTAAGGCAAACTGGGATGCGTCGGACTCCACAATGAATCGTCGTCTTTGATCTGGTACTTGTAAAATAGGAGCCTGAGTAAAAAGAATCTTGAGTTGTTCAAATGATCTCTGTGTCTCAGCGGCCCAAACAAATGGGATGTCTTTTTTCAACAGATACGTTAGGGGTTTGGTCAGCAAGGAGAAATGAGGGATGAATCTTCTATAAAAATTGGCAAAACCTAGGAATCGTTGAATGTCTTTAATAGATCGGGGAGAGGGCCATTCCGTGATTGCCGATATCTTGTCAGGATCCATAGCAATACCTTGTTGAGAAAGAACGTAGCCTAAGTAGGAAATGGTGGTTTTGTGAAATTCACACTTATCCAGTTTACAGAACAGATGATTCTGTTGCAGCCGCGTTAACACTTCCTTTTCATGTAAAACATGTTCTTCCCAGGTAGAAGAAAAAATCAAGATGTCATCCAGATAAATGATAACATAATGTAAGCTGATGTCTGCAAAAATGTGATCCATAAATCTTTGAAATACTGCTGGGGCATTCATAAGTCCAAACGGCATGACTCGATACTGGTAATGACCAAACGGCGTGCGAAAAGCCGTCTTCCATTCATCTCCAGCCTTTATTCGAATTAGGTGGTAGGCTCCTCTTAAGTCAAGCTTGGTGTAAACTTTGGCTCCTTGCACTGTTTCTAATATATCGGGGATGAGAGGCATGGGATATTTGTCCGGGATGGTGATTTTGTTTAAACCCCTAAAGTCGATGCAAGGACGGAGCTCGGTGGTGTCTTTTTTTGGTATAAAAAATAATGAAGCTGCTGCGGGGGAAGTGGACTCAGAAATCAGACCGTTCTTGATATGTGTGTGTAGATATTTTTTTTAGTACTTCCTTTTCTTTGGCTGATAGGATATACATTCTCCCGAAAGGAAGTGGACGGTCTGGGATGAGGTCTATCGCACAATCTTCCCTCCGGTGAGGGGGAAGTTCTGAAAACTCAGACTGAGAAAAGATAGAACGGAATGAATGATATTCTGCTGGTAGGGAAGAGACTTCATTTACTATAGTATTGGCAATCCCTGCCTCCTGCTCCAGATTTGGTGAAGGGGGTTTAGCTGAAAAGTGACCGTGAACACAATGTTCGGAACCTAAGAAAAGAGTACCCGCCGTCCAGATGATGTAGGGGTTATGGACCCTTAACCACGGGATACCTAAAATAACCGGATAATGAGCGGTCTTAATGATGTCTAGCTCAATGTTCTCATGATGGGAGACCACCGTCATTTTTAAGGCTCTTGTGTGATCCTTAATAGGCCCAGATATAAGAGGGCTCCCGTCGACGCTTTCCACTGGGATGGCTACGGTCTTGGTAGTACGTGGGATAGCATGTTTCCTTGCCCAAACATCATCGATAAAGTTGCCCGCGGCTCCGCTGTCTATTAGGCGGGAACGTTAACAAGACACATGTTATCCCAAGCCAATGAAACACTTAAAGTAATCATGGTGTTTCCATCTGCTAGGGTAGAAGGACTGATAGTGTAATTTGGAAGGGGACTAATAGTAGTTGAAGAACCCGAAGCCGTTGTCCCCTTTACGGTCGGGCATTGGCGTTTCCCGGTTTCCTCGGGGGTGCAACCATACATTCTTTAACAGTATGACTGTTTGATCCACAGTACATACACAATCCTTGTGTTTTTCTCCATGTACGTTCTGCAGGGGAGAGAGGACCCCTTGCGTTACCTAATTGCATGGGCTCCTCGCTATTATTCGGTTTATTAGGAGAAAAAAAAGATTCCATATGGTATCTAGGGTTCTTTCCTTTTCGCTTTTCTCTGTTCCTTTCCTGGAGTCTATAATCTAACTGCATCACTAGGGCAATAAATTCAGTCAGGTTGGAAGGTCTCGGGACTCGAGACACCTCGTCTTTTAGTTCTTCCGATAACCCTCTTCTAAAGAGAGTAATCAGTGCATCGTCCGCCCAAGAGGTGTCGGCGGCCATCCTTTTAAAGGTAGTTATATAGGCTAGGATATCCAGGTTCCCTTGTTTTAAATCAAGGAGCCTTTCCTGAGAGGCGACAACCACCTCTTGTCTGCTGAACATACTGCGGATACTGTTGCAAAATGCCGGATAGGAGTCCAAAATGGGGTTGTTATTGGTGACTAAAGGAGTGGCCCATGCTAAGGCTGCTCCTGTCATTTGTGCAATCATATGGCCCACTTTGTCTCTGTCCGTGGGAAAAAAGGCTGCCTTAAAGGCAAACTGCACTGTGCAAGATTCAAGGAATTCTTTCACGGCTTGGGGATTGCCATCAAATCGACCGCCTGGTAAAGGCTAGGGAGGGACTTCTGAGCTCTGGGCTGTCTGTCCCCCTTGCTGTCGTAATGCAGTATTTTCCAATTTTAACTGCTGGACCTCTGCAGAAAGGGTCTGCATGGCGGCCATCATTTGTTGTAGCTGTTGTTCCATTGTTAATGCCCGTCGAGTTTCCCCTGTGAGTCCTCCAGAGCTTTATATTCAGGCGTTGCTAACTGTTATATTTTAACTCTTTACTCTCTGGAAAAATCCCCACATGCAAACTCGCCGGCAATAACAATACAACAAGGCCTACCTTGTCTTCGTCCAAAAAATGAAGAATAGATAGATCTACCTGGAACCAGCTTCCGACACCTTCCAACTCAGGTATCGAAAGGAGACTCCCGGGAAACCCTCGTGGGGGAGAAAACCCGGCTGCCGGTAGAGAGCGCTGGGTGTAGGGCTGGTTTCAAACTCTCAAAGATCTTGCGGGATGAAGTCTTCTAATGGTAAGTAAGTAGTTGTCTATGAAGTATCAGGCTCAGGAAAGATCTGGGAATAAACATATAGAAGTTAGCGAAGGTGATGGTGTGGGATTTCCTATGAGTGTTGGATGAGAGTTGTAATACCTGCAAGTGGTAGGTACTGGGTGTCGGTAGAGGATTTCCAATCGCTATTTTTAAGTGTGTGTGCCTTCAAAGATGGAATCCAGACGGGGTTCCGAAAAGGAGCAGGATGGTAAGCTGAAAAGCTGGGTTTCTTTGGGAGGAATAAGGAAAGAGTAATTTAGAAGGAGAAAGGTCTGACCTATATATCTGATTACCGGGTGTAAAGCGGAAAGAAGCTTACATGAGTGGAGGTTGAGACACACCGCTCTCGGTGGTCGAATGGAGTCGATAATGCAAGTGTGGGTGACAGAGGAGGCGGGGCTTCCCTGCTCGAAAAGAAAAGGAGAGAAATGAAGGGTTAGTAGATGCAAAGGTTCTAAGGAAATAGAAGCGTAAGGTTCCTAACGGCAACTCACGAAGCGAAGCCTCTGGTAGCAGTAGCAACGCGTTGTTGTCCAGGAGACGTGGATTCTTGTAGCGTTTCCGGGATGGGAGGCGGAGCTTCGCTTCCGTCTCCCGTCCTGACAACTAGACCATTGACTCCGAGTACAGGCGCCATGTTGGAGGAACACAGCCGCAACTTTGGCTGAAGCCGCCAGCGGTAATAAACCGCGTCGGAGACCCATCGTAAAAGGAACGTATTTAACAGTTGCAGACTATGTTTCTGGAACATGTGCACAGCCACTATACTGTACGTTATTTGTGATTTTATTTTTTACATTTCTTTCAATGTCTGTCCTTGGAGCAAACCATCCGTTCCACTCAAGGCTGTTTTACAATGAGCATTTGTCCTGTTGATAGAGAGGTATGTTAGGTTTCGCTTTCCCGAGATCATGCGGCTAAAAAAAATTAAATCATGCGGCAACGTGTTTCGATTTCACCATGCTTTTCCGAATGGGGGAGGGTGTGGTTTTCAGAATCTGTCTCCATTACACATTAAAAAAGAGAATCAGAAGTTTTAAATTTTGAGGAGTACTGCACAATTTACAGTATGGTTGACGAGTTCTGCACCACGTGCTGAACTGTATTCTGTGTTCTATACATTCCAGGGAAATGGTGTGCATAACAAGAAAGATGAACTAAAGCCGTAAACGGTGCAGGTGGTATGCGAGGACGGAAATCTTATAGCACATGGGACAGTTCCATAACACATATGGATTCATTTTTCTGTTTGGGTTGTTGTGAATGTGCACATTATTGGGTAGGTTACTGTACTATACTGCATTGAATGTGTCCACTTATTACAGGCTTAGGTGAAGAGGATATTCATTGTGTGGAAGTAATGTAATACAATGTGAACCATAGTGGCTAAGGGGTAGGTGGCTGTGTTATGTGGTGGGTTTGTGGTGAGTGCATACATCTTTTCATGCAAGGTTGTGCAGTGCAGTGGTAGTTGTGGCCAGGGTGTGCAATATTGAGTGCATGGCTGGAGCCTGCACACTATACATTGTGTAGTGGAGTGTGTCGGCTGGGGGCACAAGTAGCAAAGTGTCATGTAGGTATACATTGGAAATTGTGGCATTTGTATATGGTTTGTAGAAATATGTGGACACATTACCCTTCACGGATTATGAAGAGGTATGACACCTATAATTTCATACTTAATGTTTCTATTGTAGAGGGTGTGTGCAGTTTTGTGTGTACGGGGCGTGAAATGTTGTAGAAATCGTTCCTTTATTATCTGTAGAAAAAGAGACTATAACATGTTAGAGCAGGTATGTCGGCATCTTGCAGTTCTTCACATTGCAGACATTTTTAGACTTTGTGGACCCTCATAATGAGCACTTCATAAGTACTATGCATTAAACAAGTGTACTGTGCAATGTGCACAGTTCCACTGTTCCTTTGCATAATCATTGGGTCTGTGGGAAAAAAAACATCCATGCTGGATTAAAAGAAAAACTTGCACATTTATTTGCTATTACCTTGAACAGTCCATTACAGTACCGTGTGCACTCATTATAGCACTGTGTAAGGTGCACTGTTGTAGTATGAGGAATCGCAATGGTGTACGACTTCTGTTTTGTACGTGTTCCTACCATGGTTGCAGTTGTATGGTAGTTGGTGTATTGGAACTGTTTACCTGCTTCCTTTGGTTAGCACTGTTTATGCGTTTGGTTGCTACTGCACTGTGCTACTGCAGAATTGTGAGGGCAGTTACGTACCTGTTGGCATACCTCAACTGTTCATGCTTTGATAGTGTTTGAGGATATGTTTGTAGCACAGTGGTTGGTGAAGGTTGAGTTGGCCTGTGTCACTGCTGTAAGTAATATTGCAGTATTCTGGTTGCAGTTAGAGTTGGCATATTCTAACTGTTTACAGTGTCCCGTTGTATAGGGTACATTTGGAAGGTCATGCACTCCTGCTGGTAGTTTGACATCTTTCCACATTTTGAAGTGGTGGTGCACCACTATGGGTTTACGTACAGATGCTTGTATCTAAAATTAAATTTGTATGGGCATTGTTAGACAGGTTGAGACGTAGTCGTGTACTTGGTGGTTTCTGAGGTTACGGAGGATAGTTTTGAACCTATACTTAGTAGTTTTCCTTTTCCGTATCATGTAGGAAACAATTTTAGTGTTATTTTTGTACACCTATTGTTTCTCTGCGTGTAATCATTGGGTTGATTGGGCAAATAATTGAACAACATACATTTTCGTTACTCATCACGGCAGCCAAAAACTGACCTCCACCTCTCTATACTCCTCCCACCTGCTCACAAGCCCTGCAAACCCATGCCACCCACCCTCCCTAAAATAAATTAGACCCATCTGATGCACACCACCACAGATGCAGCTATGAGCACACCCACTAAGAAAGCCAAAGATACAAAACATCCTCTAACACAGCACCCAGTGAAGAATAATTCTACACAACACCTAACGACCCTTAATGTGATCAACTCCTCCAAGATGCACAAAAACTACCTGGCACCCACACAAAGCACTAAGCTCCCAACTACCACCCTACCAAGCTTGGGACCATATTGTCAAATTAGACTCTGGACTAGAACCCATGGTCCCCCCCCACTGCTAAACCGATTTTAGGAACTGCCAGATTAAGCCATCGGACAGGTGCTTCCTGGCCACCACCATAGAAAACACTTGCAACACCTCTTGTCGCATGCACAGGTCCCCACTCCCAACAATCGTAAGATCTAAAATGTGCCTTAATCAATGTGAGGTCATTAGGGGCACATGCCATAGATATTCATGACCTCATCATAGAACACCAATTGGACTTATTAGCCACCACCAAATCGTGGCTTCATGATGCCTCTGACCCTTTGCTCTCCCTAGCCATCCCAACCAGTTACACAATACTCCGGCAGACCGCACCAACACCATAGGTGGAGGGGTCACCATCATCGCCAAATCCTCCCTGCAGATCAGGCCTTGCACAATGCCCACCACACCTAGGTATGAAATTCTACTCTTGAAACTCGCTACTGACCCCCAGAACGCCTTCAATATACTCTAATCTACAGACAACCAGGCCTCAGTCATCCCGACCTTGACATCTCACTCTTGATCACTCCATTCATGAAACCCCTAACTAAATGCATTATTCTAGGCAACCTCAAACTAGGCTATAATGATAATGTTTTCTTGCTTTGGGTGAATAGTATCAGTCTGTGCGCTCTACCCGTGGTTCGGTTAAGTTAAATGGCTGTTGTTTGTAACTGACCTGTCCACATTCAGTTGAGGGTCAGTGGCTGCCTGGCTCAGTAGGGACCGATATTCACCTGTCGGTCTGATTATTGAGAGAGATTTATTTTTCTTTCCTATGTGAGCCTTTGCGCTTGGGTTCCAGGTGTCCCCACAGGTTTCCAAATTATATAATAACTTGTGAGGTACACACTTGTTAGTGTTTTTCATACAGGTTACACACTTTATTTAATATATTCTTCATTCATATCATTAACACAAGCTAATTCACTTAGTGTTTGTTCTATTTTGTTCCACAAACATCATTTTTACAGAAGTGATTTCACTTAGTGTATTACTTTGTGGCATTGGTAGTGACTTTTTTAGTGATAGGTGCGTTATTTCTTATATAGAGCATTCATGCCAGTGCAAAATGTGTTATTTATTTACAAAAAACCATTTATGCCAACATTTCTTTGCATGTGATACTATTTCGCCCTTTCTTGGGCTTTGTCAAGGCACATTCTTTACTTTGTGTGTCAGTTTTGTATTACACTTCACTGTCAGATCCCTCAGAATCCATACAATGAAACCAAATTTGGACCCGTAGTGTAGTCATAGAATTCTTTCTACAAATGTAACCCTCTGAACATACAAGGTAGCATACAGAGGGATCTATTAATTGAAAGATAAGGAACACCACACGACGACTAGGCACTGCAAGGAAACAAGACAAAAAACTTAGCCTTGGAGTCAAATACACTAAGCAGCAATGATACAATATCACAAAAAGCACTGATCAGAGTAGAACAAGTCTCCCAAGATGCTCTGATCAGAAAAGGGCAGGACGGGATCAAGATGTGATCTATGAAAATAAAACAAATGTCATGAAGTTGGGAAAGGGTCCAAGATCATAGAGGTTAAAGGATAGCAGAGACGTACCATGTGTTCCTGATGTTATCTCTATACCAACTTAAAACCCAGTGTACTCCTGCCCTAGAGCGACGGCACGAGGACACCTAATTGGAATGAGGCAGTCTCTAGTCCAAACCTATCCCGTTGGCACGAGGACGCCTAACGACTTCAGCGCAGTTATGGCAGTCTCAAGTTCAGCGCTTTTCTTCTTGTACGCTAAGGTGTGTGTTGGAAACTTTCCAGTGTCGGATACTGGGGAACGGTGGAGATGTAATCCTCATCAAGGTAATCCAGAAGGGTAAGTATACTCGTTGTATAACAGACTGGGTTCGATGCACAGTGGATCAGGCAGTCCAAATCAGTAGGCAAGCACGTTGTCGTACAGCAGACTGAGTTCGATGCACAGTAAAGCAAGCAGTCCAAATCGGCAGGTAGATGCGGGGTCGTAGCAGTAAGGGTTCGATACACAGTGAAGCAGGCAGTCCGAATCGGCAGGCCGGTGCAAGGTCGTAGAGAGAACCGGGTTCAATGCCCGGGAAATCAAGCAATCCAAGTCAGCAGGGAAGGTAAGAAAGAGGTCCGGGTCACAAAGCACACAAAATAGACATAGGCAAGGTAGAACAGGATACAAGATAGCAAAACAGGACAAAACTCGCAGCTGATTCAAAATCAGAAGCAAGGAAAAGAACAACCCGGAAGTGTTAAATAGGTTACCATAGAAACTCACAACCTCAACGTAACACACTGTGAAGAGGGCGTGATGGACACCAGAGTCACCATGGCAACCTGTATGCACGGAATGTATGGAATCGGGTATGGTGAAGGCATTGCTTCACGTTCTTGAGCTTATTACCATGAGAAAGGGAACAAATTGACGTAACTCCAGGGCGAGAAGTGACATTCACATTTCTAGGAGACCGGATGAAACACTCAAAGCAAATGCCGAACCCCAACAACATACCAGTATAATTACCTGGTACCAGAGACCCACTGAAGTTTTCTCTCTCGCTAAGAAAGAAGAAAGAAAAAATGAAATAATTTTATGTATATACCTGCAAACATATGCAATATGGGCGTGTGTCATAACCTTGAAATGGACGCACTGAAATGTGAAGTGTAATACAAAACTGACACACAATACAAAGTAAAGAATGTGCCTTGACAAAGCACAAGAAAGGGCGAAACAGTAGCAAGTGCAAAGAAATGTTGGCACAAATGGTTTTTTGTAAATAAATAACACATTTTGCATTGGCATGAATGCTCTATATAAGAAACAACACACCTATCACTAAAAAAGTCACTACTAATGTCACAAAGTAATACACTAAGTGAAATAACTTGTGTAATAATGATGTTTGTGGAAGAAAATAGAGCAAACACTAAGTGAATTAACTTGTGTTAATGATATGAATGAAGAATATATTAAATAAAGTATATACCTGTATGAAAAACACTAACAAGTGTGTACCTCACAAGTTATTATGTAATTTGGAAAACTGTGGGGACACCTGGAACCCAAGCGCAAAGGCTCACATAGGAAAAAAAACATCTAGGCTATAATGATGCCCTAGACACATACACTACAGCTCTCAAAGACATGAATTTCAACCAACTGACAGATGCACCCACACGTTCCAAAGGTCGCACCTTAGACTGGATCCTTACTACCAATACAATTATCAAAATATCAGCCATTGAACCAGTCCCCTGGTCCGGCCACTTCCTCATACACTTCACTCTCGTCCTAGTTAAACTTCTGAAAATGCCTGCTATCAGCCAAAGCCGTATCCAAGTATGGAATACCTGCAACTTGACGCACAAAGCTCTAAGACCTACCCTTCTAGCAACGCTCAGTCCAAACACCCAAGCACTACATCACTCTCCTACAGACCTTGCCAACCAACTCCATGCATGCCTGCTTCAAACTCTCGACCAACATGCCCCATTAAAAAGCAAAATCCCCAAACCTCACAAGCTCAAAAATAACTGGTTCTCTGAAGGCCTGGTGACCCTACGCAGAAACAAAAGATCCCTCGAGCATTTAACCAATAAGCACCCCTTACCCAGCAAATGCACAGCCCTCGCAATGACAACCCAGACCTATAAGAATGCAATAATAGCGAGCAAATAAAACTGCTACAATGCCCAAATAACCAATGTTAGCTCTAACACAAAATAATGATTCTCTATCCTTAGAAAGTTAGAAATTCCCATCCTGCCTACTGCTAGCTCCCAGGTGGACAAGGCCTGGTGCACTACAATACAAAATACCTTGTCTCACAAAATCTCCACAATCTACTACTTAAGATTAATGCAAAAAAGACCCTGCTGCTTGCAAAAGCCCCACAACCTCTCCCTCATACCCAATCCAATGGAACAAACCCTCTGCTAAACCCCCTTTCACATTCAACAATGTCACGCCAGAACTAGTGCTAGCTACCATTCAAGCACTAAAACCCACTATCTGTAAAGGTGATTCATGCCCTGCCCACAATATGAAACTGTGTGCCCCTACTCTAGCACCTATTATCACTGAATTTGCCAACGCCTCATTCTCTACCTGCATTGTACCTCCCAACATAAAATTTGCTTGGGTCTCACCACTCCTTAAAAACCCTCGCTAGACCCCACCATCCCCACTAACTACCGCCCCATCACCTCCGTACCCTTCCTACTCAAAATCCTAGACCGTCTTGCTTACACTGAAGTCCAAAAATTCTTGGAACAAAATCATCTACTCGTCAATAGAGAGTCAGGGTTCCGTCCCAAGCACGGCACTGAAACTGGCCTGCTGGACTTCAAAAATCTAAATGGACAAGTCACACGACTCTGGCAACTTGCTATCCTCCTGCTATTTGACCTGTCAGCAGCCTTTGACTTAGTCGACCATAACATCCTGTGCCAACACCTCCGCAACAAAGTCCATTTCTCTCCCCAGGCTACTGCCTGGATCAGATCCTTCCTCAGTGAATGCACCACTATAGTCTTCATTGGTGATGCTGCTGCCAACCCTATCCCTGCCCCTCTAGGTGTCCCTCAAGGTTCCTGTCTTACGTCTATGCTCTACAACACCTATACACAACCACTCTTTGATCACCTGAATGTCAGCAATAACATCTACACTAACTTTGTAGACGACACACAAATACTCATCCCCATTACAGGCGATCACGCCCAAGACTCTGCCACTATCAACTCAGTTTACAGCACAATTCAAAACTGGACGGTCTTACATAATCTATGCTTAAATAATGACAAAACTGAACTCCTCACTGTGGGCTCCCCACACTGCCTCAAACACCTGGATGCAATATTCACATCCTTCTGCATTGATGACACAATCATCCCTGTTTCTAAGCATATTAAGACACTAGGAGCCCACCAGAAAGCTGACCTATCCATGACCAGGCATATCAATACCATAGCATCCTCCAGAGCCTAAACGGTAAGGCTAATTTCATTGAGTAGGCAATTCATCTCACCAAGCAAATGTATCACACTCGCACGAGCATTGATCCTCACTAAACTAGACAATTGTAATGTCCTGGGCACCACAGCGGCCCATTTATCCAAACTACAACTATTACAAAACAAGACGCTGTGAGTAGGCCTGGGCCTTAAACGATCAGACCATATCACAGCAACCAGACTTGAAAACCATTGGCTCCCAATCAAAGCACGAGTGGACTCAATCCATCGACCACCGTTGTAGCTACAAAGAGGCCCCCCTCTACCTCAACACATGCATCTCTCAAAATATTCCTGCAGGGGCTCTATGATCCAGCTCCAGCACACTGCTAACAACACCCCGTTTCAACAACTATAGAGCTGGAGGAATCAGCTTCTATGTCACAGCCCCAATGCTTTGGAACTCACTACCAGCCCACATCAGAAATGAACAATCCTATACCACTTTCAAGAGACTTGTCAAAACTTGGTTATTCGATAAATATGACTAACTGACTTCATCTTGCCTTTTACCTTCACTCTGTGCCTAGCATTCTACCTACTATGTACTTAACACTGTGATACACTCGGGTCTAGGCGTTGTCACAAATGTAAAAATAAAAAATAAATGAAACAAACCAGAAGGAAGAGACATTTCCTAGTATAATGGTGGGGTCAGTTAGAATTAGTTTTGGATGGAAGACATCTTCATTTTTTTTAACCTTGACTACTGAGAGCCCCTTGAGATATTTAAATAGGAAGCAAAACTCCAATAGCAATGGAGAAAGATAGGCCTTATTCTTATTGTTTGAATAAACCACATTAGAAATGTCCTCCAAGTGTCTGTCTGCTTCTTCTGACCTGCCACACACCCCACCTCTCTTGCCTGCATATCAATTCCCTCTTTCCTTCCTGTCTTCACCGCCTCTCCATCACAGCCAACCACACTCACGCCCCCTCCCGCACCAGGACCACTTCCCGCCCTGCTTTTCACCTTTCCGTGTCCACCAGCCATCACCCACTTCCCTTGTCTCTGCCAGCTTTCCACACATCCTCCAACACTACCCCTCATGCCCTCCCCACTTCTTACCTCTAGCAAACAACCTCCCTATCCACCACCCACTCCCTCACTTCGTTGAACTCATTGATCCTATATCCACCTAACCCTGTCATCCTACAAACCTACATTCCAGACTGCTCTCCCCAGCCACTCCGGTGCGCCATCCTTCCAATCGACTCCTACAAGCTATTTCCACTCAGCCTGACATCTTGTACACCCCTCACCAATGCCCACGTTTACCTGCCCGCTTCCCCACTTATCTCCCATCTATCCCACCTCCTTTAGGTTGCCAACTTCCCTGCCTTTTTACCTATCAATCCCTGTATGCCTCCCCACAGCCAGTGTCTTCGCCATCACCAGCAACTCCCGCCAGCCTCTAGGCATCACCCCTGTGGCATTGGGTCAAATACCCACTCATGTTGAAGAAGCAGATATACTTGACAATCAATAGGCTGGTTTCTGCGGATCTATGTGATGATTGCGACCACTATTATTACGACGTCTGAAAATGCTGACTTTTTCAAAAAATAGTTTTTTTAACCCCCTTACACCACATACATATGTGTTGTGAGAGCCCCACACCCCATCATATTACCATTATATTACATACCCCCCCACAAATATATATGGTCTAAGGGGTGTCTAAAAAAACAACTCGGCATTTTCTGCCGTCGTCATTTTTAGAGCGACGTTTTCGGCCATTACCGTTTCTGCCGAGTGTTGAGCATAGAACTGGTGGTGGTATCCATGGTCGATGGTATCGGGAGGATGGCACACAGCGAGTCACAGGTTTAGTATTGCCATACCTAGAACAACTCTTTGAAGACGCTGACACCCCGAATCCCACAGCCCAACATGTGACAGACCAGGAAGGAAACCTCAACACCAAGCGTAAGCCGACCTCGACAAAGCCCAAACCAAACAACACCTCCAAACTTCACTGCAATCTAATAAACGCAAGATCCATGTCAAAACACTAAACAGAGATCTTCGACCTACTTGACGACAACGGCATTGACATCCTGTTCATCACAGAAACATAGCTGGACCACAACTACAAAATCACACTCCAAAGCTGCCTTCCGACCGACTTCAAATGCCTACAAATAAACAGAAAAAACAAAAAAGGAGGAGGCATCGCTATAGCATTCAAAGAACACCTGAAAATAAAAACTGACGAACCACTCAACATCCTCAACTGCGAAACCATGGTAATACACCTAACAGCGAGCCCAAAAACCAACATCACATTCATCCTGGCATACAGACCACCGACATATGATGCAACATTTGTCGATAACTTCATAGAAGCCATCACCAACTTAGCCATCAACCACGAACATCTAATCATCCTGGGGGACTTCAACATTTGGTTTGAAGACAGCCACGCCAACTCCCGAAACTCACTAATTGAACAACTCAGCACCATGAAACTATGACAACTAGTCAAAGGAGCAACACACTCGGCAGGACACACCCTAGACTCAATTTTCGCCAAAGAAAAACTCATCACCATGGCACCTCCAATACAAATACTGTGGAGCGACCATCTCATCATCCCATTCATGATCACTCTGCCTACCCAAGCCTACATCCAACATCTGAAACTCACAACCACCACCAAAAGAAACTGGACACACGTTAAAGAAAGCAACCTATTCGAACAACTGGAATTAACGAAACCCTCAACTACAGAACTGGATCTAGCTGACCTAGACGGGAAAGAAGAGATACTGCACAAATGGATCGCAGATACAATAAACAAGATCTCCCCAGAAAAACCGTTCACCCCATCAAAAAAAAGAGCAATGGTAAAGTGGTTCACCCCACTATTAAACGCCATGAAAAAGGAAAACAAAAAACGATGGAATTGGAATGGAGGAAAGAATACAACCCAAGGAAAAAAAACTGTACCAGAAACAAATCCACGCATACAAAAAGGAAATTCAAAAGGCAAAGAGAATACATTACGACGACAGAATCAACAATGCCACCAACACACAAAAAGAAATGTTTAGCATCATTAAAGAAATGAGAAACCCACCAGGATGCGACAACACCCTAACCCCCTCAGAAAAACTATGCAACAACCTGGCAGACCACTTAAAAAAAAAATCAATGCCATCCGACAAACCATACAAAAGCGACTAGCCAACCACAACATACAACCCAACCAACCTAACACGGAACCACAGCACAAACTCCAAAGCTTTCCTGAAATATCAGCAGAGGCATTTGCAATGCTTGTAAAATGTAGCAAGAAAGCGGGATCACCCATGGACCCCTGTCCCCCAGACATCTACAAATCAATCCTGGCACAAGGATCGCCAGCAGAACACTACAGAAACCTTCTAAATCTATCACTATCAACAGGGACTGTACCGAAGATCTTCAAATCAACATATATCAAGCCACTCTTAAAAAACACAAGTGGTGATGTAGATGACCCCTCCAAATACAGGCCGATCTCCAACATCCCCTACCCAGGAAAACTTCTAGAAACCTACGTATATAAACTAACCCAAGAACACGTTGAAAAACACCACCTGCTGGACCAAGCTCAAATCGGTTTCAGACCAGTGAGAGGAACGAAAACAACGCTACTATCCATCTGGGATGACCTAAAAACTAACGCAGACTCAAACACTACCTCAGCCCTTATTCTGCTCGACCTCTCCGCAGCCTTTCACACAGTTAGCCACGATACCCTGACCGAAAGACTAGAAGACATAGGCATAACAGACACAGTACTACGCTGGACCAAATAATTCCTAACAGACAGAACAGAAACCATATGGATCAAACCTTTCAAATCCACTCCACGAGTTAACTACTGTGGAGTGCCACAAGGATCCTCACTATCTCCACTATTTATCAACATCTATCAGACTCCGGTCATCAGAATCTTCAAAAATTACAACATTACATGTTACAACTACGCAGATGACTCTCAGATCATCTACAAAATCAAAGACACTGATGCCGACCATTCAACCCTAATCGACTGTCTAAAAGAAGTCTTCAACTGGATGGATGCCAACAACCTGAAAATCAACCCAGGAAAGACAGAAATCATGATCGTATCCAAAGACCAAGAGAACGAAACCACCATCCCGTGGCATATGGAAATGGGAAATGCACCAACACCATCGAAGGTAGTAAAAAATCTGGGAGTCCTAATGGACAACACCCTAACCCTTGAACCACAAATAAATGCAACAGTGACGAAATGCTTCTTCCTCCTCCACACGGCAAGAAGAATTCTACCTTTCCTCTCCTTCACGCACAAAACACTCACTATCGTCGCCCTAATCATGTCAAAAATCGACTATGCAAACAGCCTTTACCTCAGAATACCAGAATACCTCCTGAAGAAACTGCAACACATCCAAAATGCAGCAGCAAGACTACTTCTCAAACTATCCAGAAGAGACCCCATCACTCCAGCCCTAAAAACACTACACTGGCTCCCAGTAAAACATTGCATCACCTTCAAAACAATGTGCATAACGCACAGGGCAATCAGCGGACAAGGAGCAGAATTCCTACAAAAGAAAATAACAGTCTACAAACCAACGAGAACCCTCCGATCATGCAACGAAATCCGCCTGGAACTCCAACCATACCTTAAGAAAAAACTTGGAGGCACCTCCTTCTACCACTTAGCCACAAAAACCTGGAACAACATCCCAAAAGAAATAAGAAACACTGAAGATCACCTAAAATTCAGGTAATCACTAAAAACCTGGCTCTTCAACACCACAGACTAAATCTGGAAACCAAAACCGGAAAAAGGATGACTAAACCGGAAAAGACACGGACATCACCAACCCGGGAGGATAGCTCCCACGGCACCTGGACGCACGGAGACTGAGTCAACTACCCCAGACAATCCCACCAACACTTTCGCCTGCCCCTTAGTTATCGCCAGGTACCACAGTGGTTTGGAACTGTCGAGATTCTGGCAATCACCACACTACCTGAGAGGTTGACATTGGCAGGTGCACTAGCCACAGGAGTATGAAGGGAGGATAAGGGGAGCTAAGAGAGAGCATGTTAGAGGTGGGAGCCAGAGGAGTAAGGAACCTTGTATGCTAGTCGGACCCAGATCAGGACAGAGCCGCATCAGGGAAGACTACACAAGCCGAGCGCCTCAACTAGGATAGAGATGCAAACTAACCAACCCTACTAACAATTTCCCTTTCTATGTACACCTCTCAAACTCCAAACCAAACACAATCAAAACCTACAGCACAACAAACCGCACAAACTTCACTACATTGCAACAACAACAAAAGCACACATAGTCTTGCACAACAGTACACAACGACTACCGGCCGCAAACACCCCATGCCCGGCCAACGGACCCACCGGGCTGAGGCCGCCAACAGCACATCACTGCTCTCTTGCACTTTTCCTGCTTCATCCCACTAACTCAACCTCCCCTTCTCTTTCAGAGCCACCATAGTGCCAGGGGAACACTCCGGTGGTGATAGTGCGCAGTACAAATGTCCTTTAACTTTAACATTAAAATATCTATTGGCTGCCTTCTACAACATCAACCACTCTGTTCCCCGGGCAGACCGCATGCTTTAGAATGTCGGGCACGGTGCTGCTCACTTGGCTTCAAGGTTTCTTATCCGACAGAACACTAGTGGCTGTGAAACCTTTTTGGCATGCATCATATATGGAGTCCCCCGGGGACTTGCAATCTCCCTGCTGCTTTTTAGCCCATACGTCCATATAAGTGCCAAACTTTAGCATTTATTTAGCAGGAGCTTTTGCACATACACCAGCATGACCAAAATTCTATTTCGCTTGGATGGACTTGCCACTGCTGATACCCATTGTTCTCTGGGGATATTATTATGCTGGTACTATGCGCTTTTAATGCGGGAAATCACCACAGTAACAGTTTCAAAGCGCAAGTGCCTCCTCATTAGTCTACGGGAAAGGGGAGTGTGATAGGAGTGAAGTATGAGGGGGGATGGAGAAAAGAGTTTGTGGATGGAGGCAGGGAATTCGGTAAGGCGAATCTGCTTTGTATTCATATGAATGTGTGTTGGTCCAAGACACAAGCACTAGCTTCTAGAGGGAGGCAACACAGAGAAGTGTGTGTGGAGTTAGTATGTGCCTTTGGTAATGTAGGGTAGAGAGCAAGTAGTGTTGGGTGGCCAAGGGCCTTCAAGTGTAAGCTTGGGCAATCCTGGGAGATATGTGGTCTTAAAATCCCTGGGTTGTCTATTTTTGATAACACAGGAAATCCCTGAAAAATAATTCTGGGACTGCCAAGCCATCGCCAGAAAGTGGCTTTGTCCAAGAGTAGGATGTGTGAACATCTGAGTGTTGTTGGTAACACAAGGCAGGGGAAAGGTATAGACAGAACTAATACAGATGTGTTTTGCCTTGCCCCTAATGTAAGGTTAAAATGTGTGGCGTTTCCTTATTCTTGCAAACAAGAGTTATGAGTTGTCCTACTGAGGAGAGCCATGTGTTATGTTCTGCTATCTACACTGCACCAAATCACCACTGTGGCAGACCCAGAGCACCGAGGGCTGTGCACGGCGAGGGACACTGGTTATCCAGAAGCAAGCCAGAGAAAACAAGGGGGAAGATAAAAAGGATGAGCACGTGGGAAGCAGATGTTCGAAACAAAGGGAGGCACAATGCAGCTGGATAAGAATGTTTTGTGGGCACATGGTGCATATTCTTGCTAAAATAAGCTTCAAAACGGAAATAAATGACTTGTACTAACAATCTGAACTGATTATTTTTATACTGTTCAATGTCCACTTCCAGCATATATGGTAGTCATGTCTAACTAGGCAAAGCACATTATGGAAACCATGGAAGATATCTTCTGATTGAAGGATATCAATCCAAGAAGGGTGGCCTGGTGCACTCCTCTCATACGGATTGGAAATGCCTCTATGAGGAAGAGGAGGGGGACAATAACATCAATGAGTGATCCTATCCGCTTTCATGAAATCAAAGATACACATTGGAAATACCTCTATGAGGAAGAGGAAGCGGACAATAACACCAATAAGTGATCCTATCTGCTTTTCATGAAATCAAAGATACACATTGGGAACATAAAATAGCCACAGATATGTCTGTGATAAAAGGGATGTGTGCCGGAATCACACTGTACACAATGTGCCCAGGGAGTAGTGATCTTTTTATTATTTCCACAACAGTCAACCTAACATAAAATGTATTTGTAAATATTAGCCAAATATGCGCATTCAGACAGCTTCAGGATGTGATGTGACAATTAAATGGCTTCAACACCTGCCACTCATTTGGGGTCCAAGCGCTGTCCTGTTTCTTGTTTCCAAACCTAGGCCTGCACAGAGGACCCAGTTAAGCCAGACTTTTAGAAGGTGCTTGGGGAAGAGCCAGGCCAGAGAGTAAGGATGTTTGTGCATATGGGTCTGTGTGCATGCAGTTAGAGAATACAAAATGCATAAGATAATGATACATATTTTTGTCCCATAATATACCCAAGGGAATCGGTTTGGCAGTCATTGTTGCGTCTTGCCTTCCCCTTGCATGCATGGTTATATAACAGTGTCTGTGTGTGTGATAGTTTTGAGAAAAGAGTGGAGTCAACAGCTACCCTGGTCATTGACGCTTTGGTAGGATTTTTTTTTGAGAAGCAGTGGAGCTAAATTAGCACATATCTATTAGCTCTTAACATGAACACAAAGAAGTTAGATTCTTTTTCAAACATAAAAGGTTGAGATTTATTAAATTTTCAAGAGTAGATATTTTTTAAAACGAAATATGCCATCTTTGGCACAGAAAAACTTTTTTTACACAAGGTACGACAATTTGTCGACAATTTTTACGTACTGTCGCAACACTAGCAGTACATGTAATTACAGTCACTATTGATGTACTAACCCACCTATATGCACAATCATTGCATAGCCTTGTGTAAAAAATGTTTTTCTGTGCCAAGGATGGCATATTTCGTTTTTGGAGCCATGGTAGTGTGGTGAAGAGGTTTGGCATGTGTAGTGATACACAAAATTGCAACTTTGCCAATCAGGGCTTTAGATGACAGCATTAGCCGCTGAAAGCCAATAGTGTATTCAAAGTATGTGCCAAAAATGCTGACAGTAGTCTGTTGTAGCACTTCCATTATGCAGTAGTGAGCTACAAGGAATATGCAGGCCTAGTATGAGTGATAGGTCACATTATGCATTGTTGATAGACAGGCAGGGAGAAGGCCCCGAGCTCTGTAGCTAATAGACAATATTGGAGTGTTTGGAACATTATGGCACCTATATAGCGCTTAGATAGCCAGTCTTAAGCGCTATGAACACTAAGCTATGAGTGCATGTCTTTTAGAGAATATTCTGCCTCACTAACGGTAGCCCTGCAAACTAATCTCCCTTTCTCTGGGAAGGCACTGATAAGACATTCCTGAGCTTTCGCGCAGATGGGCTCCAGGGATGGGCTCAGAAGAAGGAGCACAGTGGAAATTAACAGAGTTGGGTTTTTTCCATGAGCCAGTCTATATTTTGCACAGGGAAAGTTCTGGAACTGTGCGTCATGGACAGACAGCACGAGATTATAAAATATGCATGCTCACATGACTCAGGTGGGAGATCGTCCTGTGGACTTGGTTCGAGCAAGATCAAGTGCCCGGAATTTGGAGCTCTGACGGCACCCAGCAGCGCTGTCCTCTGAGCGGGGCTTGTTACAGCTAGCTTATGAGGGCCAGGGTCTCCCAGTGCTGATTGAAGGGGCGTAAGACTGTGTTTCTCTGTTTCTCTATGTTTATCTAAGTTCTATGTTTCTCTATATTTTGCATTTCTCTTAGTTTTGTGCTTTGTAATCTTCTCTAACTTGAATCCCAAAATGTATATGAAATTCACTGTTTAAAATAAATACTAAAACTTATTGAAGGTGTCATTTGTCACTAGCATGAGTTCACTGCTCAGCACAATAGAACCTGTATTTTGGGCTGAATTGGGTATTTTTTGCTCTCAAAGGGCTGGCCCCAAGGAAGATTTTGCCCATATCAAGACATTTGGTGGCAGCTTTGTGGGATTTGTGAAGAGCAGTGCCTTGCTGTGAAATGACAAAATTGTGTGAGAGAACACAGTGCAGAGTGAGGAGCAGGCTGTCGCATTTCCTTGGGGGTCTAACTGCAGCTCTGAGACTTCAAAAGACAGCAGCGTTGTGTCGGCTTGCCGTGGCCGATAGCTTGTGTGGTTAAGACTCCCTTCAGTAAATCAGTCGTGACTGACTTATTGCTTGGGAATGGAGCCAGGGAGTACAAGGCGATAAACAAGCGGGAAATGGCTTTGTTTAAAGCGCTCCGATGAATGGTCAAGAAAGATGTATGTTCAATTAGGAAAGAATTTTATCATGCGGTTTCCCCAGTTTAAAGTTGTAATTTGAAATGCAAAGTGAGACGGAGTTCTCATCTCTATTCTGTCATGAGGGCAGGGAAAAATAGTTGCGAGGATTTGACATGCAAATTGTGAATAGTAATCTAACCATTGACTCAGCCCCAGTGTGCTAGCGAGTGGGGGGCTGTAATGTTCGGAGGCGAAGGTTTGCTTTTTTTAATGTATGCTTTTGAAGTGTTGACATTCCTGAAGATAACGTGGGGAATGAGCCGTGCTTAGGAGAAAGAGTAACATCTGTGCTGAGAGCCTAAAGGGTTTGTTTTTCTTTTGGCAACTGTAAATTCCATGTGCTGGTGGCGAATTCTGTTTAAAGGAAACACACTAAAATGATTATATTGCATTTTAAGCTGTGCCATGCTTATAATGGGTGAGAGACTCACTTAAAAAAGAAAGTGAGTGATGTTATTTGGATTTTCGATTTTTGTGTATTGATTTGAAATTGCAGAATCAGTTTGCAATGGTTTGGGGGGAAAAAACAATTTATATTTTTCTAAATTGCCTCTAAATTGCCCCTGGAGTATTTTTGACTGTTCCCACGATATTCCATGGATTTATACTGTTGCGTTATAAGTGATGTATGTTTTTGGAAATAGTGACCTGTTGACTGTGATACATGGTGAAAAATGTTGTTGACACATTTAACAGCCCACAAGCAATATAGAGTGTGGGTTGCTCTTGCAGAGAAAAAAAACGTGCAGGGAGCTGCACTAAACATGGCATTTTTTAAATGCACTGAAATAAGTGGTTATATTCTGGCAATGGTACAACAGAATGAAAAATCTGTGTGTGATAAGACAGCACAAAGATTTAGTGGGTTGTGGGTTCTTTTGAAAGATCGCACATTGCATTGGAGTGAGCTCGTGAAGCCAAACTACAAGGTTACGAGGAAGAAAAAAAAAACGTATGCTTTTAAATGGGACATTAATCAGTTCAAACCAGGCTAAAAGACGCTTTGACATTTTGCAAAATTACATGGAGTAGAATCTGATGACAAGAAAAAGTGCCTCTTTTGAAAATAAGAGTCTTGCTGTGTGTGCAGAGCTTGTGCCTTGAAGATAACTTGCACTGTCTTGGGCGAGGTGCGCGAAGAAAAAAAAAAACTGTTGGAGGAAGGCAGAAAAAAGCAGAATACTGCGCTCCTGTTTAGTGAAATGGTGTTTACAGAAGCTGGCAGATATGAGAGCTTTTCTGAGTTGCTGGAGAAAAGCAGTGCATGAAAGAGTTAATCTGGATGAACTGTCTGAAACGAGTGCCTCTCATTGAAGCCGCCACAGTTTAAGAGTTATAGAGCAAAGAGATAAGCTTGCTGCGCGAAAGATAAACAATGACATTCCTGCATTCCATCCCCTGTGAGAGACACCGTCAGTGTGAGCAAAAAACTGAGGGGGGGGAGTGCAAAGACAGAAATGCTGAAACAGAACTGAAGGCAATAATTGCTGTGAGTGAGAAAATGAAAAAGAGCGCAATCTACCTTACACATGATGATGTATGCAAGTAAAGAATTTGCCCAGTATCAACACTGGAAGGAAAACAAATGCTGCATGCAGAATGGCAGATGGGCACATCACATCTGAACATTTGGGGAACCTGTGCATCTGTGAATGGGCTAAGAAAAAGACAGCTGCCCATTTCAAGAGACATTGCCGTGCAAGCTGCATTCCCATGCGCCATGTGATGTGATGTGAAGTGAAGAGACATTGCTGTGCAAGCTGCATTCCAGTGCTCCATGTGATGTGAACTGAAGTAAAGCGCTGTGCACTGGAGAAGAAACCTCTAGGCGCTTTGAGAAGTGAAAATACACAGCTGTTTAAAAATGCAAGCTACATTGCCAGGGCTGGAGTAACTGACAAAGACATTATGGCATTCCAGATGGAAGCAAAACTGACAAAAGCGCTTAGCCGTTTTGCAAGAGACAACATGCAGAGCGGGGCTTTGGAGTATAACATGAACACTGCACATTAGCCATGATCCAGAAGCCTCACGGCTTAGTGCAAGAATGAATGATTTGTTGAAGCAACAAAAGAAACTGACTTAGACTATCGCGCTCAAAGGGGTGGGCCAAGAAATCAGCAAACACCCTTTGAGAAAATGATAAATGAAAAACCAGAGGCTTGAAAGACACTAGCTGTATGGAGAAAAATAAACAAAGCTGCTTGTACAACTGCAGGCGGTATTGGGACTGAAAGACTTTACCTTTGAAATATGGAGTGATGCCAGCAGGGCAACCTAAATCAAGATCATGAGACACTGGAAGCAAGTTGGCGCCTAGCATTCTTGATCGCTCTGGTGACAAAGGAAAGCATTGATCCATTGGGAAGTGCGACCTGGGTACTTATTACATGGCTTTTGTAAAATCACAGATCAGTCTGAGGTACCATTGACCAACTATGATCGCATTGCACAAATTAGTTTGTGATTAGGCAGTTACACCCCGTATGGTTGAGTGTAAATAAGCCCCCAATAACATGCAGAAGAGTGACAAATAATTGTGGTAGCAATGATAAAGTGTGTAGTTACCTGATGAGACTTCTGAAGATGGGGGTGGTATTAAGGGAAGGCGTGGATAACGCTGACATTGTACTTTTGATGAAATCCTAACATTTCTGTTTGTATTTTGCCTAGGCAAAAAAGCAAGAAAGTAGCATGCCATTATTGAAGTAGATGTGTGCAATTTGCGGGTGACACTGATCAGTCAAGCAGACGCATTCTCAGAGAAAGCGAGTCACTGCGTGATGAAATATGCGAACATTGAACATGTCCTGCACCGCACTCAATGCTGCTAACATGCATGACGTATGAGGACATTTGTTCTGCAACCTGCGAAAGGTGTCCAACAGAGTAATAACTTTTGCTGAACTGGCACGGTGCAGACTTGGCTAGTTATCAAATATTTGATGCTGCACATTCAAATGATTCAGTTGCTGGAAATAACTTAATTGACATGTCTTGCCTTTCTTGTTTAAAGGACTGTGGACAATGAGTTGTGGACTGTAACATCATGCACCAAAACAGCTGTGTGACACATCACTTGAATGCTAACACATTGAAAAATGGTTTTTAAATGCAGTTTTTGAGATGAATCTGAAAAAACGAAATGGTTTTGCTCTTCCAACTGAATTGCTTTAACCAGAGATGTTTTGCTTTTTGAAAAAAAAAAACTTCTACGTTGCACGTAGGCAGGAAAATGATTTATGAATTGTTGGGGCAGCAGGATTATGCAAGCAGGAGTGTAATTTATTTTGAGATAAGATGAGTGCGCACATCAAAGTCAACTGTGCGTAGGTTAAGATCCTTAATTTGAAGTAATGCTGCCAAGTGTGTGAGCTCTAATTTGAAATGGTAACTTTTGAAACACTGGATACTTTTACAGCCAGCTTAAGACAGGTAAATGAAACCATGACTGACTTGATGTTTGATTTTATGACAGTGTGTGACACGGTTTTTGTTAAACCAACCAGTTTCATGTTTTTGTTGGGACAGCTGTCTCCAGCACACTAATGCAAAGAGTCACCTTTTTGATTGTAGACATTTGGAATAATTCTTTGGAAAAGCGCTACAAATGAGTACCCACATGGAATTGCTAGCGTACTGGCCTGGCACATTGTCAGACATCTTTTGTCACTGACTCATATGACTGGTGTCTATGAAGTCCTAGGCCCAAATGTTTCAGTGAATGGATACAACTATTTGTTTAATTTGTTTAATGTGATTTTTTTTTCTGACCAAGAACTGCAGCGAGTGTTCTTGCCAAGATTTTATGGACTATAATTTGACTAAATGCATTTTACACAATGGTGTGATGAAACGGCCACTGCCGGATGGTAGTATGGTGTTTGTAGCTAAAACTAATATTGTATATGGTAGATATCCCACTTGAAGAAGGGTATTCTCCAAGTCACAATAGGTAGACACTGTGAACATGTTAGATTTTCCAGTAGTAAGGCAACATTTAAATTGTAGGCTGGTAATGCACACCTCTATTATTACAGTGATACACTTAGACTTAGATTTATCATGAGGCAATGTTTCCTTAGTACTACCAAGCTGCTACAAGTGGAGTCCATTTCTATGGCCCATCACTAGAGTGCGCGTAGCTAGGGAGCTAGATTCATTAATTGCAGGAGCAGCGGGGAGTAACAGGAGCTTTATATGCTTGTGACATAGAAACTGTGCACAATAAGCTAGTCACTATAGGTTCTGATGCCAGCTCTGCTATAGAACTTCTGGCCTAGTGGGGCCCATTGATGCGCCCAACACTGCTACAAGTATTGGCAACCACTGGAGATGGCAGAATTTTAGGTATGAAGACATTTTTTCTGCCATAGGGCAGGTCAACAAGACTGCTAAATACACATGATGCATTTTATGGCAAACATTGTTAAATCAGCAGGTGTTGGCTTTTTACTGAGTGGGGGCGACCATCCTCCACACACTGGCACACAGAGCTACAGTTACCAGCAAACATATGGATCAAATTGCTTGCTTTTGATTGCATGAATAACACATGCCATGCTTTGATGCAAATTAATAGAATTGTTTTTATTTAGATAACCTGGTGCCCATGGGTTCACCTTGTTCACGAAATTAGATGGTTTCTGGTTGGGTTCCACATACATGGGGGAAGTGTCTAATCACACAGCCCATAGTCACGTTTGAATGCCCTGGGATCAGGGGGAGGGTAGGCCCTTAGAGTGAAAGGATGCCAGGTTTTAGAATTGGTAACCATACATAAATGCAATAGTGCATTGTAGATTAGACTACACTGGATTGCTTTGACATTCTAACTGCATGCTGCTTTTTAACTGACAACCAGTTATACAATAAATATTTAGGTATTGTTGTGTAGGCCAGGTTTTGGCTAGAGTAAATGTCCATGTTCACTTTGTGTAGGTATTGTTGTGTAGGCCAGGTTTTGGCTAGAGTAAATGTCCATGTTCACTTTGTGTAGGTATTTTTGTGTAGGCCAGGTTTTGGCAAGGGTATATGTCACTGTTCACTTTGTGTACATTTTTGTTTAGGTAGTGTTTTTTACTAACCTTGCATGCCACGCTAACTGACCGCTAGAAGATAGTTTGCTTAAACCTCTTGCAAAGCCCCAAGGTCTTTATCACTGCACTAAATACTATATTGATGAGTATTAGTCAGCATTGTCGCACACACTTTGAATAGGGGTGGAATGTAGTGATACACAAAATTGCAACTTTGCCAATCAGGGCTTTAGATGACAGTATTAGCCGCTGAAAGCCAATAGTGTATTCAAAGTATGTGCCAAAAATGCTGACAGTAGTCTGTTGTAGCACTTCCATTATGCAGTAGTGAGCTACAAGGAATATGCAGGCCTAGTATGAGTGATAGGTCACATTATGCATTGTTGATAGACAGGCAGGGTGAAGGCCCTGAGCTCTGTAGCTAATAGACAATATTGGAGTGTTTGGAACATTATGGCACCTATATAGCGCTTAGATAGCCAGTCTTAAGCGCTATGAACACTAAGCTATGAGTGCATGTCTTTTAGAGAATATTCTGCCTCACTAACGGTAGCCCTGTAAACTAATCTCCCTTTCTCTGGGAAGGCACTGATAAGACATTCCTGAGCTTTCGCGCAGATGGGCTCCAGGGAGGGGCCCAGAAGAAGGAGCACAGTGGAAATTAACAGAGTTGGGTTTTTTCCATGAGCCAGCCTATATTTTGCACAGGGAAAGTTCTGGAACTGTGCGTCATGGACAGACAGCACAAGATTATAAAATATGCATGCTCACATGACTCAGGTGGGAGATCGTCCTGTGGACTTGGTTCGAGCAAGATCAAGTGCCCGGAATTTGGAGCTCTGACGGCACCCAGCAGCGCTGTCCTCTGAGCGGGGCTTGTTACAGCTAGCTTATGAGGGCCAGGGTCTCCCAGTGGTGATTGAAGGGGCGTAAGACTGTGTTTCTCTGTTTCTCTATGTTTATCTAAGTTCTATGTTTCTCTATATTTTGCATTTCTCTAAGTTTTGTGCTTTGTAATCTTCTCTAACTTGAATCCCAAAATGTATATGAAATTCACTGTTTAGAATAAATACTAAAACTTATTGAAGGTGTCATTTGTCACTAGCATGAGTTCACTGCTCAGCACAATAGAACCTGTATTTTGGGCTGAATTGGGTATTTTTTGCTCTCAAAGGGCTGGCCCCGAGGAAGATTTTGCCCATATCAAGACAGCATGAGAGACAGGCTGAGCTAGGAGAATGGGGGAGGCAGAAGAGAGAGGAGGGAGAGCGGCAAAACCAAAGAAGTGTGCTGGACAGTGACATGACGCCAAGAAAGTACATTCCACAGTGTTTGGAAAGGGAATGTCTGAAAAAAATTGAAAATGACTGCAAAAATGAAAGGTATAAATATGAGTGTTCCAAAGGAGGCTGCCGATGAATGTTCAACGTATGCAAGAAAAAGGTGCAGTGTACATATCCAAGTATGGGATTCACAGTGCATGCAGTCTGTTGTGTTCAAGGATACGAAGCCCGCTTCAAAGGGTGCTGCAGTGCTGTTGGGCTGTTGGGCAGGTGGACAGGACACAGGCCCAACGGACTGTGCAAGGTAACTAACATAAGTGAGTGGTTTGTATATTGACATTGTTGGCGTTGTAGCAAGTGTCCCTATCTTGAACGTAATCGCTTTACTGTAGTAAGCCCAAGGTTTGGTTGCAGAAAATCTGTACGCTAAATGTATGCAGGCCATATGGAGGATTCAGGCAGACGCTGAGGGAGAACGACACAGTGCGGAGTGCTAGATACTTTAAACAGGCTCCCACGAAGGGACTGTCTTCAGTGAGCAGCCGTAGCCCCGTTGCGCTAAGCCTTGGTCATTGCAACCTCATAAGCACTCATCTTCCCTTCGAGGGAAAAAGGATTGAGGGTGTGGTTGTGGGTGCTCAAACATGAAGCAACCAAAAATTCAACATTGCCCCTGTATAGTGGTTGCTCTACTAACTGCTGCCGACCGAGACCTGTGATCAAGGTCGACAACGAGGAAAGGGGGAGCTATTACTGTAGTGGCGCTTGGCAATATAGCTTTCCAATCCTTTGTTTTACCGCTGAAAGCTCCGGGGGTAGTGGAACTTGCGGAAGCCTCCAGGGGTCAACATACCACCCTGAGTGGAAATACTGCAGAGGGCCTTCCGTGGTAACGGTAATAATAACTTGCCTACTACGTCAAAGGATTGTTTAGGTGAACACAGTGCCAAACAGTGGAGCATGAGCTTCTAGCCCCAATACCTTGCTTAGTTGATCCGGTCAGGGCAGGGGGGAACCTTGGTCTAAGCGCGCTCCTTGAGCTGTCGGGCATGCCTTTTTGAGGACTGTATTTTTATCTTGAATCTACTGGGAAACCACATAGATTCGACCTCTCTGTGGCTAACTAATTGTTGTGCAATAAGTTGCTTGTTAGATGCTTTGTTTATTACGCTGGGCAGAGTTGAATTGAAGCGTCAGGCCCCATGTGGTTTTATATATGGCTTTTTATCGGCCTCTCTGTTGAGGTCTTCTTATCTGTGGTCTGAATTTTATTGTGGCCTGCATGTTATTTGGATTTGATTATGTCACATCATATTATATCATATTAAGAACTGCATTAAGAACTGCATTGTATGATTGGTGTACTTTTTTTGTTTGTTGCGTTTTACACTTCCTACAATACTTTATAGTATTTTAATAGATATTTTATAGTAGTTGTATTATTTATTTAATTCATTTTTGTGCTTCTGGTAATACCACCTTTGCACTTAAAACAGCAATATTATTACAAGATGACATCAAATTGCACAGTTAGTCACCTTATGAATAGAGGTTCAACAGGTGAAAATGGATGCTCATTAGTACATAGCAATCAAAAGATAAAAAAAATGAAAACAATGATACAATTCTCAAAATCCAATTAAACCGTATTAAGACCTTATACGCCTGAGTCCAAATGTCCCTTTATTCAATTCATATAATTAAAACATTTATTGGTCCCACACTAAGGTGATTTTAGAACAGCCTCGAAAGAAGGGTTTAAGGTTGGATAATCTGCCCCTGGCACGATTCCAAATGTGGAGTGCGGCTGATGTGACCACAAGCGATTCACTGCCATATAGGGCACTCCAAAACTGGTCTGAGGCATAATCTAAAAGGAGGGCATAGCCCTTTTTATAGAGTTCTACCAATGGGCCACACCTGGTAAGCAGGTGTCTGGCCGTTTCAACATCCTTTCTACAGATTCTGAAGATCTGCTCCTATCTCGGAATACCTATCCATGCTCCTGTAATGCTAACTACAGGGAGGAGATCTAAACAATGAGACATGATAAGGTACTTTTGTGGACTATCACTAAAGCCACCCTGGTATGTGTAACTGTCATACTTAGGCTTAGCCGCCAAATTAATCAATGAGGTGATACAATCATAATCTACCGTTTTTTTTGTCAAACTGGAGAGGTGGAACTCAATCAAGGTAGATGGTATACAAGAAGCTCTGATTGCACGAAAATGGTGGTCCACAGGTTCAGAGAACCAGGTTCTGCAAGGACGCCTCTCCTGATGTTGCACGGCGGCCCTCAGCAGCTGATTATCAGTTTCATCTGAACATGGTTTCATCTGAACATTTGATGTTGGCCCACAATCTGCAGGCTGCCAATTTCCAGTGGGCCAGTAACAATGTTATTCCAAGTTGTAATATAAGGTCATCTACCGGGGTAGCACCGGGTACACCAAGTAAGGATCGTAATATTTTGCCCTCAAGGGGCTGGAGCCAGTTCATAGTGTTTTCTGGGTAAGCCTCTAGGGCATATATTATAACTGGCACCACTTCATTCTTGTAAGCTCGTACCATCGCCTCGATTGAGCCTCCGCCCAGTCGGTTGATAACCTTTCTCAGGGCCAGCCATTTCTTCCAAGCTTTGGATTTGATGCTGGCAGAGAGCGGCTTAAAGGACCGATCATTAGAAAGCAACATGCCAAGACACTTGTATGAAGTCACCTGCTCAACTACCGAATTGCCTACCCGCCAGGCAAAGCTTTTGTTCTTCCCTGCCTGCTTGCCAAAAATAAGAATCTTAGTCTTGGCTATGCTGATAATCAATCTGTTATCTGCAGCATCTTGGTACAGCTTATTAATGGTACGCTGGAGACTGTTTGGGGTTCTAGAGATCAAAACCGTATCATCTGCATAAGTAAGGCAATGCAGTGGCCTGGGTCCATACAAGGGTCTATAACAGTTCGACTCCTTTTCCAAAAAAATAGGGAAATCTGAAACATACAGGTTGTAAAGCAGGGGAGCAAGAGGGAATCTCTGTTTCAGCCCCTTGTTGGTGGGGAAAAATGTTGATACATCGCTCCTTTGAGAGAGGTGAATTCTTATAGTCGTGTCGGAGTACAGTTTCTTTAGGAAGTACAAGAGTGACGGGTCAATAACCCAGTCACTGAACTTCCTCCAAAGTCTGCTCTGACTAACTGAGTCAAAAGCGCCGGAATAGTCAACAAAACACATATAAACAGGACTCCTTATGCTGCCAAACATCGGAAGCTAGGGTTTGCAAGGCCCAGATAGTATGGGAAGTAATGTACGTCTTCCTAAATCCCGTTTGGGAATAATGAAGCAGCCCCCTCCCTGTGGCCCAACTAGCGAGCATCCCCTGCAGAATACTACAGAACATTTTAGAGGAACTGTCCAATATTGTCAACAAATGAAAATTAGATGGAGTATCGCGCGGACCTGACTTGTGAACTGGCACCAGGACTGATTGCCTCCAAGTACCGGGAATATTACCAGTTCCCCCAATTTGAGAAAAGAGCAGAGACAGAACCTCTGCCCACAACGTAGGGCCGCAGAAGATTTCAGAGTGGTAATTGTTGTCACAAGTTCTGTTTGTTTAAGACATTGCCATACCCATGTATCTTTCATTGATAGTATTTCAGGTGACCCCAAAACCACCCCATTTTACTAATAAATACTCTTTATGTGGGATGCCCAAGACACCTCTGTGACAGCAATTACCTTGTTTGCATCAGAACCGGCCACAACGGTACGCATTGTGAGCCAGAATTTCTTGTTATTATTAGTTAAAATACGCCTGTTAATATAATAGCAATTGGCATTAGCTGTGCTTCATCAGTGGTTGGCCAGCCAGGATTTGTATCGCTTTGAGATGCTTCGGCATTCCAATCTCCTTCCACCACAGTCCAATCCTACTTGTTTGTGGAGTAATCTAAGCTCTCTATTTCGCTCCATTTTCTTGTTTGCAATCGCAATGTCGAATGGTCTCAAATAGACATTACTTGATTTAAAACTTAGCAGGTGTCTAGAGGTGGATGGACCTAATCTAATTATAATTGTCTCGGGAGGATAGCTCAGCGGCAACATGCTCACCTTGGAAGCAAGATGACACAGAACAACACAGGTTCGAATCCTGGGTCCGCGCTTAGAAACCTCTGGGTATTAAGCGCGTTATAAATAACCTATCATATATCATAATTAGGCATGGTAATTGCCACTTGTTAGAAGCAATTCAACAATTACAATTCTTAATCTTGGTTGTAGACCCACAAAGGTGATTGTATTATTATTTTTGTACATTCAGTAACGATGAAAAGAAAATCTGTATAGCCTATCTCTCAGAGGGAAGGGAGCAAGAAGGTCTATAAATTGTTCAAACCCATGAAAGATGTTCATATAATCATAGTAGAAATTCAGGACTTATTACATAGTATTGAAGTCCCGAAGGGTAAAAAACCTGAAGTGCTGGCCCCCATGAAAGTAACTGCGGCATCCAACTGTGTCCGAGATTAAGGATTTTGAAATCCTATCCGAAAGTGTTACATCCGTCCCAAAACCCCCGCAACAACTGGCCACGACTAGGAGGGATGAGAAATGTAAAAACCCCATGGACACATTTGAGATAGGGAAATATGTGGGGTAAGAAGGAGGACGAAATTATGCTCTACAGCCGGAGATTAGTAGGTCAAATGGGGTCCAGATCATTGAACTGCATCCTAAGGTAGGAGACCTACTATTACTGGGTAGTCCCCCATGTACGCACAAGGCACCTGCAGCAAAACACAAGAGGTGATGGCTGGAAGGTTTTAGAATCAATCCTAACCACTGGCATTGCTCTGGGCCACCCTCCAGACCACCATTCTTTGCCTGCCAAGCCATTACAGAAGGTGAAAGACCATATGTAAATCAGGCTTGGTCCACCCCAAAAGGGGCAGTCCAGCCCAAACTGCTAAATCACATACCTTCTGCACGAGACCACAAGCATCCCTAAACATGTTTCAGCCTTGTTGGTCATCATCAGTGAGGAATAGCTTGGGTCTCTAGGCCCAGCAGGCACGGGACCCACATCTGAACATACCCGTCCCACTTGGGGGTGACTTTAGCAAAACACAAGAGGTGATGGCTGGAAGGTTTAGAATCAATCTTAACCACTGGCATTGCTCTGGGCAAACCTCCAGACCATCATTCTTCGCCTGCCAAGCCATTACTGAAGGGGAAAGACCATATGCAAATCAGGTTTGGTCCCACCCCAAAAGGGGCAGTCCAGCCCAAACTCCTAAACCATATGTTTTCTGCATGAGAGACCGAAACATGTTTGGGGATGCTTGTGGTCTCGTGCAGGAGGGATGTGGCCTAGCACTTTGGGCTGGACTGCCCCTTTTGGGGTGGGACCATGCCTGATTTGCATATGGTCTTCCCCTTTCTGTAATGGCTTGGCAGGCAAAGAACGATGGGCTAGAGGGTTGCCCAGAGCAATGCCAGAGTTTAAGATTAATTCTAAACCTTCCAGCCATCACCTCTTTGTTTTTGCATGCAAGGCACCCGACAGCCCCAAAGAGCTGGTGGTGGAGGGACAGCCCACGGCACTGGAAATACCTACTGTAATAGCAGTACCCATATTTAATAGATACCAAGTGCTGAGTGAAAAGGAAACTCGGGATGAGGTGGGAGAGAGGAAGTGGCCCCAGCCAGACCTATTAAAAAGGCTGCAGGACCTAATAAACTATCCACCTGTCCTCTGACAGGTCGTATTGGTAGTAAGGGGATTAGTAGAGGCACCCAAACTGACCCAGTGGACTGAAGAAGTCCCAGAAAGAAGGAGAATGGAGGGGATACCCTGGGGAAATTGAGGGATGAACTCTGCTCACTGATGGTGTTATGTGGCTCATTGGAGGAAGTGATCGGGGTAAAACATGATGAGTTTGAAACCGAACTGACAAGCATCAAGGAAAAACGGGTTCCTACCCCCATACCAAGGGCTTCCTGTAGCCACCAAGACATGGGATTCAAAAATCCAGACCTTAGGCATAATACCATCCCAGGTGCTACTGTACAACTGGCCCATCCAGCACCCCCTAAAATGGGCATTCGTGCTGCGGCTGTGGCATGTAATGATACTGCAAACACAAGGCACATGGGCCTGAGGCTGGAGTATGTACCTGCCGTGCCCCACCCCCCTAGTAGGATACGGCAGGTTATCAACCCAATTCTTGAATCGTGCAGAAGATGAGCACCTTGGCTAAGTTCATCAAATCTGGCCCCCCTCGGACGGGGGGACAATAGAGAGAGAGAGTGCCTATAGCATGGGCCCCCAGAATCATCCACCTACCCAATCATATGGTTGCCGTAGAGCAGCGGTAGGTCCAAATAGCCACTTTGTAACATTGCACATTCTGATCAGGGTGAGAAACAGGGCGCACGAAACCCAAGAATCATTGGTAAACAAATGTTTTCGTTATATAAGACACACAAGGGGGTGTAGATCAGTAATTCATAGTGATATATTGTACTGCGAAAGACGGAGCTCCCCCAATAGCCAAGATGATGAGATTGTGATCTACCTGAGAAGCGCTCACCTTATGGAAGGCCTGTTGTTCATTGAGTACCGGGCATACCACCAAATAGGGTCAAGTATAGAAATCAGGCCAACCATACATAGAATACCGGAGAGAACTAGTGGTAAAAACCATCTACAACGGCTAGAGACCAGGAGATTCCAGACAATTAGACGGAAATACTCTGGCAGGCACTGACATGGATGGGGTGGAATGACATCATATTAGCCCCGTTGTTGAGCCCCAACTCTGTGGGGATGCTGTCAACATAATCTCCTGGTATATAACCGGTCTAAGTAAACACCTCATAGATCCGGTCTGGTGCAGTCTGATACGGGGCTATGATGTAATATGTATCCAGGAAACCTGGGAAATACAATTGCTCTCTTTCCAGGGATATGACATACATGAAATCCCTGCAGTCAAAGGGAAAAAAGGGACACCTTTCGTTGGGTTGTCAACATGGAAGAAACTCGATCTTGATTGGAAAACGTGACGGTTGGAATCCAACTCCCCCGATATGCAGATTTTGGAGTGTAAATCATGGGCCGGTGAATTGTTAACATTGGTCAATGTTTATAATCGGGTCTCTAATAACCATTCGGGCAACATGATTGACAAAATAAGAAAATCTATAGAATCCTGGCAAATTAGGGTGGGCATGACCCCAAGGATTATGATGGTAGGGGATATGAACTCACAAAACACACCACTGTTAGATATGTAGGGATTGTGGGATGATCTTGATGAGGCGTGGGATATTCCTGCCCTGGAAGCCCACAGACCAAGGAGGGAGCATCCCCAGGCTATGGGTTCTGCTACGATGCTCCTGGGAATGAGCCTGAGGGCATGTAATGGGCGGTTTGCAGTGGATCAGCTTGCCAGACCCACATACATAGGAATTGACAGAGTCACGCATATAGACTATGTCCTCTTAACAATGAGACTGTGGCCATTTGCCATAGCCTTCAAAGTCCTTGATATTCAGGGTAGCGATCGTAGACCTCACTCCCTGCAATTGATGTATTTGGGCATGTGCAAGAGCTCTTCCGATCACAGGCCCAGTAACCGGATACAAATTCAAGGCCGAGCGAACAAGAGGATCAAGTGGAGAGATCTTGATTTACCAGCCCTTAAACTTGGGATTTATGAATCAATCCTCACTGACCTTGAATACTTGCTAACCCCAGACTCACTAGATGATAAAGTGTCTCTTGCGTATGATAGGCTAACCCTGACCATGCTGCCATTTGTAACCAAACCATGTAAAAAGATTAAAAAAACATGTTATCAAAGGGGCTTGTTGGTATGATGCCGAGTGTAGAAGAGCCAAGCTTGTTCTCTTGTCCTTTCTTAAGAGTGGCCTAGCAGTAGACCGGATAGAAGTGAAAACCTGCAGAGCGCACTACCGACAAATTATAAAAACCAAACAGGATGAGTCAATTCGACAAGAGTGGGTGGAACTTCAGGATGCAGCGAATAAGAGGGATTCCAAACTGTTCTGGGGGATAGTCAGTGGGAACAAAGATACTAATGGTAATGGCTCTGTCGATAATATTGCCCCATCTGTGTGGAGGGACCATTTTCAGAAATTTTATGGAGCAGTAGATTCATCTGAGCACTAGGGCATAGGAGCAAGGGCAGAAAGTAGAGAGGGCATTGAAAGCCCCCTACGGATAGAGCTCAAGGGGGTTTGTGATGTAATTCTACTGCAACACTGGGTCAAGGCCCCAGGCCCAGACTTCTTGCCCACTGACTTAGTCAAGGATGAATCAGATATATGGGCACCTGCCCTTTGGCACCTGTTTGGTGTGATCCTTAGAGCCATCAAAGTCCCCCTGTCTTGGCAGGAAGCCACAATTATACCAATATATAAAAAGGAGCAAGGGAGGACCCAGACAATTTTAGGTCCACATCCCTTCTAGGTGGGGTAGTTAGGATATCCACTACAATTATTTATGAACATCTTCAGGCATAAGTTGTCAGGGAGGGCCTCATTGACCACCTTCAGGAGGGATTCTACCCTAAACTAAGCACCGCAGACCAGGTATTCCGCCTGAGCTTGATCGCACAGAAATGCGCGACCCTGAGGAACATGAATCTGTACTGAGTGTTCGTGGACCTCAGGATCATTATACATCTGCACTCGAACAATGTAGCAAGGGTCCACTGGGGCCTGGGTGGAGAACTAACTGACCCCTTCACTGTAACAAGAGGGGTGTGTCCTCGCCCCACTTTTGTTTCTTCTATATATTGACGAAGCCGTACGCTATGTTAGGCAAAGGAGCCTCGATCAGAACAAATTGGGGTCAGAAACTATCCCCATCCTCCTCTTTGTGGACAATACTGTCCTTTTATCCACATCTATCAAGGGCCTAGAAGTCACCTTGGGAGCCTTCGTTGAAAAGTGTATGTATCTACAGATGGAGGTTAATATTGGGAAAACCAAGGCTATGGTCTTCTTGCCTAATTTGAAAGAAATTACTAAAATTCAACTCTACATCAATGGCACCTACCTGGAGCAAGTACACAGCTTTGGCTATCTTGGTGTAAGATTGCAGGACAGTGGCGGATGGACCCCACAGCTAGCTAAATCATACGCAGCCCTGGACAAGTATAGTGGCGCAATCTGGAGATTTTTTTCTTGTGGATGAACGGCGGCTATTTCACCCGCCCTGACTATATGCACCACCCAAACCAAGGCTGTGCTACTGTATGGAGCCGAGATCTGGGACAGGGCTCCAGTAAAAAGCTGGACGTGGTGGAGAGAGGGTTCTTTGAGTGGTTGTTTGGCCTACAACTCCCATGTCCGGGCACACCAATTTATTGTGCTCAATGCAATAGGTGTTGAAGCTGCCCTTAGGCCCGTTTTGTACTGGATCAGGGCATGGACCACACCAGAACTCATGGTGTACTGTGAGGCTATATCACATCTGCTGGATTCAGAGGGTGGCCGCTCCTTGCCCTGGTTTGTATATGTTAAAGGGAACCTGACTAGTCTTCATGGTTCTATGAGTTTATTACAACAACAAAAATAACAACATACTTTTTCAGTGACACTTAAATAATGAAAATAGTTTATTTATTTATTTGAGCCCCCCCGCCACAGCCTGACGTTTCTACAGCTTTTTTTACCCCCTCTACTTCCCCTGCCTCTTTTAATCCCTTACTCCACCCCCATATATATTTTTCAAAAAAAATGTTGTTGTTATTCAGGTGTCATTGAAAAAGGTTGTTGTTATTTATTTTTCGTAATTAACACTACATCCTGTCTTCATTTGGAATCCCATTGGACAAACCCATTAGACATACCACTAGGTACCGCTAATAGGGTAAAGTGCATGGTGCGGGAGGCCACTACAGTAGATCTGATCAATGGGTGTGGTAATTTGGTTATAGGGAATTATTATCTGGAATGCTAGGTGCCTGTATGCGAAGTGTAGACTGGGCCAACTTAACCTGGCTTCCTGTGCAAGTAAATGGGAAGTAGTGAGGAATGACATCTGCCAGGCCTGTGGCCAGGCCAAAGGCACCCTATGCCGTTTCTTGTTTTTCTGTGCGTAGTTTGCTGGTATGAGGAACAAATACTTAAAAATGCTCTGTAATAGCTATGGCATACGTAGAACAAGGGATGCTCTATTATTATTTTGTCATTCCCAGCATATTAACATTGTATACTTTGTGGCGTCCTACCTCTTCCAGGCATGACGTGTGAGGTCAAGGGCTCTGAACAGTGTTGGGCCCAGGTAATGAATTAGTGTTAAGCCCGGGGATGGCTCAACTGGCCGGGTATTCATGATGGTCTGGCCTAAAAGCCTACCCACAGGCCCATTGTATTTGGGCAGTAATACACTTGACGCTGACCGATAGAGAGCATAAGGCATACACCCAAAATGCACACAAACACTTTACGCTGATGGGGACAGAATCTGCTTATGTAAATCACATTGTACTAGGGACTGTGCGTAAGCCAAAATGTATAGTATCCAAAAGAAAAAAGGTTCCCATATTGATGGATGGTAGTGTTCTGTTCTTCATATGTTCTGATTTGTAATGCGTTCATTGATTGATTACTTCTATGAAGTCTTAAATCCACATCATGTTTAAACAAATTTCCTGTATGACGACCTATGGATTGCATATGTAAGCATTGTGTATTCTTATTTTGTATTGTGGCTAATGACTACGTCGAATAAAAGCCTTGTGGTGATGATGATGGAAATGAAGATTTGACGGGAGAGTGGAGGTGTCCGAGGAAGGGGTTAAGGTGGGGAACAAAGAGGCACAGAGTTGAAGAAATGAGCTGAGGTGGGAAACAGAGGAGCAAAAGAGGGAAAACTAAAGAGGAGGAGAAGAGGAAAAGAACGAACGAGAGGGTATGCGAGTGAGATGCTGGAAGGACTTGACTGAGAGAGACTGAGGTGGAGAGAGAGAACGAGTAGGAGAAAGGGCAGAAGGAAACGTACTATACAAGAGGACAAGAGGGTGGAGGTGGGATATAGTACGCAGAGGAGATGAGCCAAGCCTAGTATATGTTTAAGAGTAAGATGCCCAGCCGACATCAAAGGCAATCCAAGGCACTGGGGGTGGTCATGACTGATGTCCAAGGCAGCAGGAGGGACCAACGAAACATAACAAGGCAAGATTAACCAAGAACATCTACAACTTTCAAGAACGAAGTATGAGGCACTTAAAACCCTGACACTAAGAGTGGATGCTTTATTGCTGGCAAGGTGGACTTCTCCAAGGAAGCGGTGGAAGGGCTGGCACCACGTTATGATATGATATGGTATTTATAACGCGCCTGTACAGAAGTGTTTCTAGGCGTGACAAGAGAAGGAGGGGTAAACAAAGGGAGGACAAAACAACGATCTTACTAGGCATTGTCTCATTCAGATCGCACAAGTGCGAGGAAGACGGAAGGGGAGAAGTGCCGGGGGGAGGGAAGGGAGAAACGCAGGTAACTCAATAAGTGCAGCATGAGAGTGGCTAAGTGCAAAGAGAAGGGACTGTAAGGTTGCACATACAGACCCTTAAGTGCTGGGGAGCCCAGAGGCAGTGCAAGGGCAGTTGGACATGCAGGAGCCTGAGCCCAAGTTCAGAGGGTATCCAGGTGACCAGTGCGTGGAGCAGTCAGGCACGTCAGCAGGGGAAAGCAAGAGAGAAAGCGGAAGTGAAAAGGAATGTCTTGAGTTGCTTCCGTAAGGTGGTGGTACTGCTCAAGTTTAAAAGAGGCAGGGTGGCTGTTCCAGAGGGAGGACCCAGCCGAGGAGAGAGATCTGCCCCCAACTCTCTGCTTGGAGAAACGTCTGACCCTCAGAGAGTTGGAGATGGATGAGCAGAGAGCTCAAGAAGGAAGATGTTTAGGAAGGGAAAGTTGGAGGTAGAGCAGTCCCAGGCCCCAGAAAGCCTTGTGGACAATGCAAATGGTCTTGAACTTGATACTTGCAGCCACGGGGAGCCAGTGAAGAGATTTCAGGGCTGAAGAGATACGATCCCTGGGCTTGAGGCCAAGGACAAGTCTCGCAGTCCTGTTCTGGATAAGCTGTAAAGGTCAAAGGGTAGAGGCAGTCAGATTTAGAAAGAGGCTGTTGAAGTAGTCCAGCCTAGAGAGAACCAGAGCACTGGAGACAGTGAGCTTCTGGGGGAAACTGAGAAAAGGAAGAATACCTCTGAGGAGGTGCAGCTGATAGTTTGACTTCTTATAGACGTCAGAGATGTGAGGAGAGGAGAGGGTGGAGTTGAAGATGACATCAAGGTTCTTAGCCTCACAGGAAGGAGCAGGAAGAGGGCCCATAGTGAGTGGCCATAGCGAGAGAGGAAAGGAGGGAGCCGGTGTCCCAATAAGGAGGATCCGAGCCTTACTGCCATTAAGGCAGAGATCGTTGGTGGCACACCATTCCTGAATTGAGGCCAGAGAGTCTGGTATGAGAGGAGGAGACAAGGTGGCCGAGGGGAGCCTGAAAGAGAGCTGTGCGTCATCCGCATAACACTGAAAACTGGAGCTAAAAGTAGCGATGCGGTGGGCAAGAGGTGCCAAGTAGTAGTTGAAAAGCCAGGGAGAGAGGTTAAACCCCTGGGGAACACCACAAGTAGAGAGAGAGATAGAAGAGAGGAAAGACCCCAGTTGGACCTGAGAGGGTCAGTCGGTGAGAAAGGAGGTCAACCAGGCCAGGGCCTCATCGGCGATACCCAGGTTGTCACGGAGGCGATTGAGCAGGATGGCATGGTTGATCGTATCAAAAGCAAAGGATAGATTGAGGCAAATGAGGACAGGAGGGAGATTAGAGTCAAGATTGGAGAGCAGGTCTTCACGGGTGTTTAGGAGAGCAGTTTCCGTGCTTCTAACAGCTCTGAAGCCAGACTGGTAGTTGTGGAGACAACCAACAGCTTCAGTTTACAGGTTAAGCTGGGAGATGGCCAACTTTTCCAGGAGTTTGTCCAGGAAAGGTGTGATGGAGATCGGGTGATAGCTGGAGAGGAAGGATCGGCTGAGAGTTTCTTAAGAAGAGGGTGGGGCCAGGGGTTCCAAAAAGAAAACCTTTTTCATTGTCTTTCTGCTTACACCGTTGCCCTCAACCCATGTACTACGTCGGATCCAATCGCCTGATTTTTCTATTTTTTACAATAAAAGTCTTATCCAAGACCTTGGCTTCGAGTTTTCTATTAATCCTCCTGACAGGAGAGACCTGTGCCAGAGCATTCCATTGAATGAGTCATATCATCCGAAATAACTGACTGGAATTTATTAAAATTAAGTGTTAACTTGTTCTGTTTCTATAAATTCTTTACATTTGGAGATAGAGACTGGATTAAACAGAATGAAGTTGGGCTTTGAAGAATTTTGCACAATTTATTTTAGTTCTAAGTAAGGATCAATTTCTTAAATAAAGTATATTTCATGCCGCAGCTATATCCTGGTCCTCGGTTCTGCATGCAATTCTGAGAGTAGCCACATGATGGCAATATTGCATCACACGCGAATTGCGCACCTAATCAGAATTGTGTTCATGTTATAGGAAGCATGTTTCTCAGCCTGGCCGTGGCTTAAATAGTCTCTGGGTATCCCAGGTGTCTCTGGGCTGTACCACACCCAAAAGACTAGACTGCACATGCAGTTCTGGGAACCGAAATATGTGGGGGCATCCATCTTGTCCCCATCAATGCACTACAAGTCCAATCCCCAATGTTATCCTATGGGATTGAGTGAGTCTGGTGCCACAAGCGACAAGTCTGACTCCAAGTGGGTCTTTGGAGGGATGGAGAGGCCCTTGAGGGCCATGTAGGTGATCGTGGCCTGGCTCCAGCCTGACATCTTGGAGGGCTGGGGACATGAGGGGCAGGAATCATGACACTGGCTGACCTGCTAGACGTGTATAGTGAGGTGCGACTTCAGTACAAGTCGTGTTCTGGCAGCCGTGGATTACAAAAGGTAGTGCAAGTGGCAATTTGCACATGCAAATGACATGCACTGCACACAAGTCAGTGCCTCGCTGGGTGTCCCTGTGCACTGTATAAGTTTCTGGCTCGGAACGCTACTGTGTGAATAACTCAGCTTCTATGGAGCGGGGGGACTAGAGGATATGTGCGATGGCCCCTGCGTGTGCCCCTGACAACTTGTCAAGCTACTTGGCATTTGTCCCTCAACGCATTTTAGCTGTACTTTGTGCTTCGACAACAATATCTGGGCAAGCTCCCCATCAGTGGCGCTACTCAGCATGCATGTGCAAGTGGCATGGTGGAAGCTTGGCTGCGGTGTGGCCCCCTTGTGCTGCTCACCTTGCTTCGAGCTCCTGGAAACACGTCTGCTTCTGTTTGACGTCTGAGCACAAGCCCTGTGCTACTGCTTGCGCACACATGCGCATGTCTGCACCACTGAACGTAGCCAGTTTTCTGGAGTGCTTCGCCCTGTGTCTGCTGGCAAAGGTGGACTGGAGGCTCTTTGTCCTGCAGAAAGGGCAAAAAACATATAAATAATGCTTGAAAGTTCCCTGTGTGTTTGTCTTCATGCTGGTTGTCACTAGGCCATGTTAGAGACCTACATTAGATCTCCTCTCACCATCAGTGTGACTTTGACAGGCAAAGGGTGCAGGCTACTGTCCACAGCATGAAGTGCATTTTTTTTTTTTACGCTAATTACCTTGTACTGCACTTCCCCCCCACCTCCTCCCCTTGCACTTTCTCCTTTTTCCCCTTACCTCTGCACTTGCGCGATCTGAATGACACCTGGCCTAGTAGGTTCGTTTGTCTGTCTTCCCCTTGTTTCCCCCCCTCCCTGCCTCGTCGCGCCTTGAAACACTTGTGTATAGGCGCGTTACAAATACCATATCATATCATATCATATCATCAAGCACATATACAGGAACAAAATGACATACATCACAATCTAGATCAATTAATTGACACATCAATCATGAACCCACCAAAATTCATCAGAGACATGCTGTGTATAAAACCCCCACAATCCCCACTAGGGGTGTTAACACAAGTAGTACAGCAGCAGACAGGCCACAGATATGACAGTCCAAAGCCCTTGTGTAAATGACTGTTACACCAAACCATCCTTGCGAGCCCATGGATAAGGGAAACAGGAGTGGCCTATGTGAGTCAGGACCCCAAGCTGCAAACACATACACGAGACAAGCTTGAAGGGCCCAGCTAGAACAGACAGTGGATACTTTCAAAAGCCACAAAGCACCACACCGTCACATGAATGCACAATAGACAAGCAATTATAAACCATATTAACTAATTAAACTAACTATAAAAAACCTACATTACCTAATTAAACTAACTATCAAAAACCATATTAACTAACTAAACTAAGAAGAAAATCAGAAATGGCCACATACAACCCGGGCGGAGGCACCCAGGAAGGGGCCAGGTACAGGGTGCACCTCAACACCCACATGCGATGATGTTGAGACAAAGAAATACCTCCATGGGCTCAACGCCATCACAGCCCAATCTGTGTGGGAGATATCTCGTTGTCCGCATCACCCTCTTCCTGAAAAGGTTGACGTGGCACAGTACCCTGACCACGCCTAGGCACAGCTTGCCCCTCGTCGGCAGCAAGTCTGCGGGACGGGTGAGCCTGGTTCTGTGCGGCAATGACACGTAGGTCAGCATGAAGAACCTCTCGTGATACGCGTGTTTTCTCTTGCACGGTAGCACGTGTAACACAGAGTTCTTCCTGCGTGGCCTGGCTGGACAACTGGTATACCTCCCGGCAAGCACGTAGCTCAGCCGAGATGGTACTCTCTAGCTGCTACAACCTCTCTTCTGACCGCTTCCTCTGGGACATCAAGAGCACACCCAGAGTAGATCTGAGGGAATCATACTCAACCCTCATGGCATCCATGTGTGCCTGTGCGTGAGCAGCAATTGCTTGACGCAAAGACACCATTTCAGCCCGACGTGTCCTGTCTGAGGCCGCCATGCCCAGCCTGAGCGAGCGGGCTGTGGACTGTGCCGCCCGCTGCTGGAGTTCCACCTGCCTAGCAGGGGGTAGCACGGATTGGGCCACACACTCCATGTTCTCAGCGATGTTATCAATTGCTGCCCCCGGTGTTCTGATTTGGCAACCATGGCTTGCTCCCACACAGTATATCCCAGTGGCGTGCGGCCACCGCGTTGCTGGGCTTGACACCTGCGGGGCCCAAGGCGCCGACATCCTTGTTGGGTTGGTGCCGCCTGCTGCTGCAGGACTACATTCCCCCGTTGACGTGATGCCCCAGGCACATCAGCAACTGGCGTGGAGGGTGACCCTGTGTGCCGATCTACCACAGGCGGAGGTCCCACCACCGTCTGGCCCCTCAGTGCAGCTGCCACGGACAGAGGAGCGTCCACATCAGAATCACTCATTCCTGTCGAATGGACCCGATGCACATCCAACTCGACATTGTCGTCAGAGTGATCATCTGGGCTTGACTCATTGCCAGCCCCAGACAAGATGGTCTGTAACACATGTGGGTTCTCGTGGTCTACCACCCCACAACCCCCACTTGTGCCGGGTTGCTGGTTTGATAGCAAACCTGTGTCTGGCATGACAACACCATCCTCTGGCTCCATTGCGTCATCATCTGGAAAGTGGAAAAAATGTACATTAGTACACATGTCAGAAGCACATAACCCACACACACATAGACATCACACAGACATCCAACACATAAAGCAGACATGTGTCATGCCGCGGTACTCAAGAAGGTCTTCAAGCAAATCCCGGATAACCAAAGACCCCGGTAAAACTCTTCTAGCAAAAATGAATGGCAAAATACACCAAGGTATTCGGTATGGTCCCTGCAGTAGGGGTTGGAGGTTACCTTGGAAACTTTGGAAGCCGTTGTCAAGGGGAGGGAGCCGGCGTTCAGGAAGTAAATGCTAGTCACATGACCTGCCCTATTTAACTCCGCCTTCTTCAGGATTCGGAGCTTCTGATTGAGCTTCTTGGTATTGTGGTTTTTTCGTGTTTCTTCGTGACATTTTTGCTAACGTTTCTTGACCTGCTTTTTGGATTCTCCTTCTCTGCTTTGGTACCCGGAACTTCTGGTTATTTCGATCACGGCGCATGTCCCTGGATTGCTTTCTGCCTGCCCCTTGGTCTGGGCGCTGCCCGCTTGTGTTTTTGGACTTAGACTGTTTTTGACTTGCCTGGCCTTTATTTGTATTTTGGCGCATTTACGGAAACAATGACCTGTTCTTGAGTTTCCGCGTAACTTTGTTACTTTGCTTAACTTACCTTCGTACCGTGCACCTTTGATCAGCCTTCGCTGCCCCGTGGGATTCCATCAGCCTCCACTGCTACGTGTGAGTGTTTTTTCACCCTCAGCTGCACCAGTTTTCCCCAGCATCGGCTGCCGCGGGATTCGAACAAGGATCCGTTGAAACATCGGAGCCGAACTCAGCCTCCGCTGCAACGTGGGAGTTGTTTCCTTGAACTGTTACGGTACGTTAAACTGAGTGCCTTTAATTTTTCATTACTTGGTTCGTGTTTGGGTGGGATTGCTACGCAGTAACATTAATTAGTGTAGGGTATTTGGGAAAACCATTGCCTCAACATTCCTTCGGTTCCAGTGAATTCGCTCCATCATATCTTGTCGTAGTCATAGTCTTTTCCTTCATTTGTCTCACATCCCCAATGGTATGGTCCTCTTCAATTCTCTGTCTCGATTTATGTTACAGGAGTTTTCAAGACTACTGACTAGTTTCCCATTCCTATTCCTGGGTTTTTGTCACAGGTTAGTGTGGCGGTTTATCTTGTTCACTTATTATACAGTCGTGATTCAAGTTAATAATCTATTGTGTCTCTCCTTACAGCCACAAGGTCTCGAGGGAATCCTGTCTTTCAATTAATCGATTTCTCTGTATATGTTACTTTATACATCCAGAGAGATATATTAGTGGGAAGAATTCTTCTTCTACACTACAGGATCAAGTTTATGAAGGAGAATTCTGACATTTCTGACAACATGTCACACACAAATGTGAACCTGGCATGCATGCCAGGTCACTTTGACATAGCATCAGGGACTAGGCATGTAGAACGGTATAACACGCTCTGAAGTGGGTTGATGCAGTGCAGAACATGTGTACGTTATACACTATCTACATCAACAAGTACATCATGATGTGTATCAATTAACTTGAAGGCAGTGCAAGGGCAGGTTCAGTCATCACATGCAGTGTGCATTCAATGTGTTGCATTGCTACAAGCAAACAACCCCCCCCCCCTAAGTGAAAATGCAGGGATGCATTGCATGTCAGCGAAAGGGCGACCAGAGACCTGTGTATTGGCAGACTAGCGGTGGCTAGCATCAATTGCATCATCTGAGTCAACTGACAACATATGTGCAGAAGCCGCTACACCAGTTGAACAGAGTCAGTGGGCCTGAAACGGGGGGAGGCCTGTGCCCCGCACAGACTGTGACACCCTAAACATGTGTGTGATGCAGGACTGAGCCAGAGTGGGCATGGAATGGATGATCAAATGCAAAGAAATGTAGGTCATCCTGAACACGTACTACAATGATCATACAGTCAAGGACACATAGGGGTATGCATGGAATATACATGGAGCATGAATGGGAACTCATGTCCCTGTGGAGCATCTGCCATCTGCATAGTCCGAGTGAGACACCCTGCATGAAGTGCAGAGGATGTACCCAACTGCATGTGTCTGGCAGGTTGGCTGGTGGAAGTCTGCATGTACACAGGAGTCTTGAACAGGCCATTGCAGTACGCCAACATGATGCACACTTGTGCAATGTTGAAATGGGGGTGCACGGGTGGTGGAGAGGCTAGGGAGCATGCCTACGTGGAGTACCTGCATGCATGCAGGGGACACATGCACGTCAGTCATGCAATTACATAGTCCCAGTGCTGAGAGGAAACACCCCCAGGCTACATGCAGAAGGGCCATTGAGCTTGACCATTGACTGTAGGGGCAGCTGGGTGACTAGCATGTGATTAGGGTGCAAGTGTGGTGGTGAGGACAGTCCCGTCTGCTCTACATGTCCACTACCCTGCACAGCAGGCACGCATCAGTGAAGCATTGCTATACTTGCACATGAGAACCATGTACACAAGACATGCAGTGGCAGTCAAGCACAACACATCACACAAGCAAAACACACATGTCCTCGATGAACAGGTGACAACACTCACTGGACGGGGCATCAAAGTGCTGCGCTGCATCTCTCCCACTCCTTCGACCATTCCTGTTGGTATGAACTCCGCAACAAGTGACTTGTGCGGAGTGAGGTCTTCCTCCTCAGGTGGTGCCCCACTGCCAGTCACCAGAGTCATGTAATTAGAGGCACGCTTCGCCTTAGTGCTTCGTTTGAGGTCATCCCAACGCTTTTTGCACTCTTGCGCTGTGCGCACCTCATGGCCGAATGCACTCACATGATCCGCAGCTTGCTTCCAGTGGGTATTACGATGGGCAGCCATAGTTTGACAATTCGGCCCCACTAGCATGTCACGGTTGTGTTCCCGCACGTAGTCCACGAGGAAGTGCAGTTCCTGCTTGCAGAAAGGCTTCTTCCTCGATGTGCCGGAGGCCGTAGCTGTGTCTATGGTCCCAGCCTGTACTGCAGGTGCAACCTTCCTCCTCTTGGACGCTGGTCCGGACCCTGGCTGGCAAATGCCGCCCTGATCAGTATGGGCAGTGGCGCTGGTGGAATGAGCCGAGGGAGTGGCAGGTGGAACATGGAGTGAAGCCCTGACTTGCATCAGTGGCTGCTCGGTGCCCTGGAATGGACCTTGCACAGCAACATCCGCTGTGCCCAGGTCATTGACCGGGACTTTCCTGGTTGGTAGACTCACAACCGGGGTGGTGTTGGCTGCATCTGCCCCTGCACTTGCCAACACCGGGCTGGTCGGGGCAGCAGATGACATTACTGCCCCAGGGACACATGGCTCGGTCAGGGCAGCCCTGCTTGCACCTACGGTGTGCCTCCTGACCTCCTGGAAATCTTCCATGGACTCTTCAAGTGCCAACACAGCCTGCGCTGGCAGACCCTGAGCCTGGGTGGTGGTGTCCACAGCTGCACCTGCAGCTACCACTACCCTTGGGCCCGTGCTAGTCGATGAAACGGACTGCCGGGTCACATGGGCGCCAGTGCCAGATGCAAGAACTGCATCTCCCGCATCCGCAGGGGGTGGTGGCATGACTGCACCAAAATGTGGCACAACAGCATGCCGAGCTGGCGCACCCCTGCCTCTTCCCCCTCTGCAGCCACCCTGGAGTCCCCCTACTCCCTGGTCACCCCGGCCACGTCCCTGACCATGCCCGCCACATGGAGTACGCCCAGCTGAGGCGCCCCTCACCTTTCGTGGCCTCCCAGCCATGGCACAGATGGAGTAGTGCCGGCACAGATGGAGTAGTGCCAATGGGAGGTGTACACACCAATTGTCCTGGGCAATTGGGGTGAAGGGGGTGGGATATAAGATGTTAACATCACCCCTGCATCTGCAAGGCTGTATGTGACGCCGGTGATAAAGTGACGGTCACGCAACATTCAGGCACCCCAAAACTGCAGTAAAACCATGCACGCAACCGCCGGTAGCCCACGTGTGGGAATTAACCTCCAGCAGTACGCAGTGGCACCCAGGAACACGAAAAACGCGTACACATGGGACACGCAGGCTACTATGACCTCGAAAATGGTACGCGATACACAGGGGGGCCCGCAGTGTGAAAAATAGCGTGCGCAACTCACCGTCTGACTAGAGTGATAATTAAAAACATGCATAGCCAATACCCCGCCAAAAGAAGAGATACGTCCTTGATCCGCTGTGAAGTAGTGATGGTGCGCGAAACAACACGAAGTAGTAACACACACGTCGGTCTCCACGAAAGGCACGTACAGCGAACTGCTGGCCCTGCTCACCTTTAACCCGTGCTGAGGGAAACGCCTGCACAAATCACGTCACTTACGCGCTTAGGCCCTTTCCTCAGAATACACGCATTAACACGGGGACGTGCAGTTTTTTCACGTGCTGATTCACTATGCACCCGTCACGAGGAAAATGCTCGTGCGCGTAACTTCACAGACGCGCTTACGTGCTAAGGGCCTTTCCTCAAATTACACGCTGACGTGCAGTTCTTTCACGTGCCAAATCACTCCGTATCAAGCTGGCCACGCAACAACACACGGAAGACCACGCTCCTGCCCAGAAGGTCATTTTCCTGCACCCCAGAGCCCCGAGCAGCCTCCCACGAGCCATCTGTTGCTGCCTGCTGCCACTGTGCCCTGCCATTTGGTGCCTGCACATCTGCCATCTGCAGGGGTCCAGTTGAAGTGACCACCCCTGCTGGAACAGAAGAATCCTGACTGGTGTTCCATCACTCCACAGCCCAGCCCCAGGACCCAGTTGCCCACCCACACCTGCCATGTCCGACACAACACCTTCCGGCACCAGTGGCAACCCCCAGCCAGAGAGGCAGACGGCTGCCAGCTTCACTTCCAATGAAGTTGGCATCTGTTGTGTATTCTTTTTGCATGGTTAGCATAGTTGTAGTTTATTAGTGTAGCTAGAATTTAGGATGATAGGCGTGGGACTCTAGAATGTAAGGCTGGGGGAAGTTCAGTTGTGATATGAATAAAGAGATATGAAGACGCATAACCAGTGGTTGGTTCGTGTTTAATAATAAGGACATATGACCGCAACAATGGCGACGAGGATAAACTGGGCATAATTTAAAGATTCGTCTAAGGCAAGCGGAATCGTGACGGCTACAAAGGAAAGCGCCGGAGGTGTGCCTTTGCAAAAGACGAAACAACGAATAAGGGTGACACGAGGTTCGCTAAATCTTCTGACTGTAAGGTAGGAGGAGCGGCAACAAATTAAAACATATCTTACAGTGGCGCAGAAAGGGGAGCGCGTGCAGCGGGCAGCCGAGCAGAATATTTTGGGGCCAATAGCGCATCATTCAAGCAGAGAAGCAGCGAACTTGAACGCGCGAGCCGACACGCAAACAAAATAAACATAGAAAAGGACCTGTGTGCACAGACTGACGCACAAACAAGGAAGTAAACATAGAACATTAAAGGAAAGGACCCGCAGACGTCAAAATACGTGCCACCATCTTGGGAACATTATTTTTTTTTGGATATCAATTACATTAACACGAACGAACTCGCGGAGACAATGAGGAGCATTTGAATGCGTAGAAACATAAGAAGTTACAAATTAAAAACCGTAACGAAAGAAAAACAGAATGAAATGAATATAGACTGAAAACACCTCATACTGACACTGTAAAACAAAACAATAATATAACAAACAAACACGTGAATGATGAAAGCCACCAAGCAAAGATAAAGGAATAACATAGTGAATAAAAATAAATATACACGATTAAACAAAAGAGTGGAAACAGCCATTAGGTGGAGAAAGAGAGCACATACATGTATAACACAGGAGGAAAACAAACAAGAGGATTACAAAATGTCACAGGAAGACATTCATTCTGCGGGGGACGCAAATGAACAACAAAGCATACCCCAAGTGGCAATAAACACATTAATGATAACAAATCCATTAAACTACCTTAGAACACCAAAACCATTTATGCTGGAGCCACAAGAAACACAGGGTCATGGGTGGCAAGAGTGGATTGAGGAATTCGAGGAGTTCTTAAGGGCTGTAGGGGATCAAAATGCCCCGAATAAAATAGACATCTTCACGGATCTAGTCGTAAAGGAAATAAAAAGTATTATCAAAACGATTCCTCTGCAAGAGAGAATGACCTATCCACTATTGGTGGCTGCAATCAATGCACAGATAATAATCCCGCTAAACAGAGATTACAAGAGATATGTTTTTAACCAATGCAAACAAAGCCCTCACAAAACTATAGCCCAGTTTGTGTTGAGATTGCAGAAAAAGACCACATACTGTGAATTTACCAACTTCAATGATGATGAGGCAATATGGCTGAGAGTGATTGAAGGTTGCCTGTCATCACAATTTAGGAAGCACTTGTTAAAGAAACCTCTCCCGATGAGAGAATTACTGGAACTGGCCAGAGTATATGAGAGGGTAGACGCACAAGCAGCAAACATAGAAAACCCCAAGAATATAGAGACCGTAGCTGTCATGAATAAGAACACTCATTGGCAAAGAAGACATCCGGGAATGGGATCACCTAATTTAATGCGCAGGGGCAGCAATGAAAGACAGTGCTACCATTGTGGCTTTGAATTTCCCCACAAAGGACCCTGCCCCGCGATGGGACAGCTATGCCTACGATGTGGTCAAGAGAACCATTTCCAAACGATGTGTAGAGAAAGGATAAACATGCCTTTTATAAACAATAATTCCCAAGTCGTGTCAAACAGAAGGTATAATATCCAAAGAAATGCTGAAGGGCGGAATCCTACAGAGAGAGATATGAGACCATATCCTGGGGCGAGAGTGAATTCATATTCAACTCAAACTGTATTTGTTAGAGCCATGGATGAATTACAGATTGTAAGAACTGATCAAAGTACGCAGGATCTAGGACAGAGAGTAATAACCAATGATGAACCACAACCTCAAGAAGGAATAAAGTATGAAGACCCATATGAGAATCCACCAATACCAACCATGTTCTATGAGGAGGAAGTGGAGCCAATGAACTACCATAAGGAACATGAATATGATTGATACAGCAGAGAATATGTGAGGCTGATAGGCAACCACGAAAGTGATAAAAACGCATAGTGAATTTGAATGGAGAATATATACCGTTCCTGGTGGATACTGGAGCTACGGTCAATGTTATGAGCGAGGAAATATACAGAAAGGTGGCTAAACAATACCCCCTAAGGACCTCGAGAGCCACAATCTTTCAATGGGGAGCAGAACAGCCATTGTTAAATATAGGACTTTTTCATTGCAACTTAATCCACATGGGAAAATGTATTCCGACCAAAATACATGTCATTAAAAGTCCAGTCGTTGGGAGATGCCTCATTAGTTGCAAGACCGCAACTAACCTAGGTCTCATTGACGTACGATACAATCAATCTGAAAAGGTACGAGGGATTCCATCGGAACGTCAAGCTGTAAGATCTATGACGAAAGAGGAGGTGAATCTAGAGAAACTGAAAATGGAATTCCCAAAACAGTTCCAAGGGATTGGAAAGTTGAGATCAAATGACATATATTTACGTATTGATAGTTCGGTTCAACCTGTCCCACAACACCCAAGGCGTGTGGGTTTTCACTTGCAGAAGAGAGTGTCACAGGAACTTGAACAATTGAGAGATAATGATATCATAGAAAGAGTGGAGAATGGGCCGACCCCATTAGTTTCTCCCCTACTTCCCAAGGCTGATGGATGGCTTCGGCTCTGTGTGGATATGAGGATACCAAATACAGCCATATTGAGAGAGAGGCATCCAGGCCCAAACATAGAAGACATGATTATTCGTTTGAATATGGCCAAGAGATTCAGCAAATTGGATCTAAACCAGGGCTACCATCAATTGGTGATCGACCAGGAATCTCGTCCAATAACCACTTTTAGTACTCATGAAGGGTTATTTAGGTACAAGAGACTTAGTTTCGGGATCTCTTCTGCTGCTGAAATTTTCCAAGAAGCCATCAGGAAAGTAATAGAACCAGTACCAAATGCATTCAACTATAGTGACAACATTATTGTGTATGGAAGTGATCAAGCTCAGCCTGACATCTTGGAGGGCTGGGGACATGAGGGGCAGGAATCATGACACTGGCTGACCTGCTAGACGTGTATAGTGAGGTGCGACTTCAGTACAAGTCGTGTTCTGGCAGCCGTGGATTACAAAAGGTAGTGCAAGTGGCAATTTGCACATGCAAATGACATGCACTGCACACGAGTCAGTGCCTCGCTGGGTGTCCCTGTGCACTGTATAAGTTTCTGGCTCGGAACGCTACTGTGTGAATAACTCAGCTTCTATGGAGCAGGGGGGACTAGAGGATATGTGCGATGGCCCCTGCGTGTGCCCCTGACAACTTGTCAAGCTACTTGGCATTTGTCCCTCAACGCATCTTAGCTGTACTTTGTGCTTCGACAACAATATCTGGGCAAGCTCCCCATCAGTGGCGCAACTCAGCATGCATGTGCAAGTGGCATGGTGAAAGCTTGGCTGCGGTGTGGCCCCCTTGTGCTGCTCACCTTGCTTCGAGCTCCTGGAAACACGTCTGCTTCTGTTTGACGTCTGAGCACAAGCCCTGTGCTACTGCTTGCGCACACATGCGCATGTCTGCACCACTGAACGTAGCCAGTTTTCTGGAGTGCTTCGCCCTGTGTCTGCTGGCAAAGGTGGACTGGAGGCTCTTTGTCCTGCAGAAAGGGCAAAAAACATATAAATAATGCTTGAATGTTCCCTGTGTGTTTGTCTTCATGCTGGTTGTCACTAGGCCATGTTAGAGACCTACATTAGATCTCCTCTCACCATCAGTGTGACTTTGACAGGCAAAGGGTGCAGGCTACTGTCCACAGCATGAAGCGCATCAAGCACATATACAGGAACAAAATGACATACATCACAATCTAGATCAATTAATTGACACATCAATCATGAACCCACCAAAATTCATCAGAGACATGCTGTGTATAAAACCCCCACAATCCCCACTAGGGGTGTTAACACAAGTAGTACAGCAGCAGGCAGGCCACAGATATGACAGTCCAAAGCCCTTGTGTAAATGACTGTTACACCAAACCATCCTTGCGAGCCCATGGATAAGGGAAACAGGAGTGGCCTATGTGAGTCAGGACCCCAAGCTGCAAACACATACACGAGACAAGCTTGAAGGGCCCAGCTAGAACAGACAGTGGACACTTTCAAAAGCCACAAAGCACCACACCGTCACATGAATGCACAATAGACAAGCAATTATAAACCATATTAACTAATTAAACTAACTATAAAAAACCTACATTACCTAATTAAACTAACTATCAAAAACCATATTAACTAACTAAACTAAGAAGAAAATCAAAAATGGCCACATACAACCCGGGGGGAGGCACCCAGGAAGGGGCGAGGTACAGGGTGCACCTCAACACCCACATGCGATGATGTTGAGACAAAGAAATACCTCCATGGGCTCAACGCCATCACAGCCCAACCTGTGTGGGAGATATCTCGTTGTCCGCATCACCCTCTTCCTGAAAAGGTTGACGTGGCACAGTACCCTGACCACGCCTAGGCACAGCTTGCCCCTCGTCGGCAGCAAGTCTGCGGGACGGGTGAGCCTGGTTCTGTGCGGCGATGACACGTAGGTCAGCATGAAGAACCTCTCGTGATACGCGTGTTTTCTCTTGCACGGTAGCACGTGTAACACAGAGTTCTTCCTGCGTGGCCTGGCTGGACAACTGGTATACCTCCCGGCAAGCACGTAGCTCAGCCGAGATGGTACTCTCTAGCTGCTACAACCTCTCTTCTGACCGCTTCCTCTGGGACATCAAGAGCACACCCAGAGTAGATCTGAGGGAATCATACTCAACCCTCATGGCATCCATGTGTGCCTGTGCGTGAGCAGCAATTGCTTGACGCAAAGACACCATTTCAGCCCGGCGTGTCCTGTCTGAGGCCGCCATGCCCAGCCTGGGCGAGCGGGCTGTGGACTGTGCCGCCCGCTGCTGGAGTTCCACCTGCCTAGCAGGGGGTAGCACGGATTGGGCCACACACTCCATGTTCTCAGCGATGTTATCAATTGCTGCCCCCGGTGTTCTGATTTGGCAACCATGGCTTGCTCCCACTCAGTATATCCCAGTGGCGTGCGGCCACCGCGTTGCTGGGCTTGACACCTGCGGGGCCCAAGGCGCCGACATCCTTGTTGGGTTGGCGCCGCCTGCTGCTGCAGGACTACATTCCCCCATTGACGTGATGCCCCAGGCACATCAGCAACTGGCGTGGAGGGTGACCCTGTGTGCCGATCTACCACAGGCGGAGGTCCCACCACCGTCTGGCCCCTCAGTGCAGCTGCCACGGACAGAGGAGCGTCCACATCAGAATCACTCATTCCTGTCGAATGGACCCGATGCACATCCAACTCGACATTGTCGTCAGAGTGATCATCTGGGCTTGACTCATTGCCAGCCCCAGACAAGATGGTCTGTAACACATGTGGGTTCTCGTGGTCTACCACCCCACGACCCCCACTTGTGCCGGGTTGCTGGTTTGATAGCAAACCTGTGTCTGGCATGACAACACCATCCTCTGGCTCCATTGCGTCATCATCTGGAAAGTGGAGAAAATGTACCAACCCACACACACATAGACATCACACAGACAGCCAACACATAAAGCAGACATGTGTCATGCCGCGGTACTCAAGAAGGTCTTCAAGCAAATCCCGGATAACCAAAGACCCCGGTAAAACTCTTCTAGCAAAAATGAATGGCAAAATACACCAAGGTATTCGGTATGGTCCCTGCAGTAGGGGTTGGAGGTTACCTTGGAAACTTTGGAAGCCGTTGTCAAGGGGAGGGAGCCGGCGTTCAGGAAGTAAATGCTAGTCACATGACCTGCCCTATTTAACTCCGCCTTCTTCAGGATTCGGAGCTTCTGATTGAGCTTCTTGGTATTGTGGTTTTTTCGTGTTTCTTCGTGACATTTTTGCTAACGTTTCTTGACCTGCTTTTTGGATTCTCCTTCTCTGCTTTGGTACCTGGAACTTCTGGTTATTTCGATCACGGCGCATGTCCCTGGATTGCTTTCTGCCTGCCCCTTGGTCTGGGTGCTGCCCGCTTGTGTTTTTGGACTTAGACTGTTTTTGACTTGCCTGGCCTTTATTTGTGTTTTGGCGCATTTACGGAAACAATGACCTGTTCTTGAGTTTCCGCGTAACTTTGTTACTTTGCTTAACTTATCTTCGTACCGTGCACCTTTGATCAGCCTTCGCTGCCCCGTGGGATTCCATCAGCCTCCACTGCTACGTGTGAGTGTTTTTTCACCCTCAGCTGCACCAGTTTTCCCCAGCATCGGCTGCCGCGGGATTCGAACAACGATCCGTTGAAACATCGGAGCCGAACTCAGCCTCCGCTGCAACGTGGGAGTTGTTTCCTTGAACTGTTACGGTACGTTAAACTGAGTGCCTTTAATTTTTCATTACTTGGTTCGTGTTTGGGTGGGATTGCTACGCAGTAACATTAATTAGTGTAGGGTATTTGGGAAAACCATTGCCTCAACATTCCTTCGGTTCCAGTGAATTCGCTCCATCATATCTTGTCGTAGTCATAGTCTTTTCCTTCATTTGTCTCACATCCCCAATGGTATGGTCCTCTTCAATTCTCTGTCTTGATTTATGTTACAGGAGTTTTCAAGACTACTGACTAGTTTCCCATTCCTATTCCTGGGTTTTTGTCACAGGTTAGTGTGGCGGTTTATCTTGTTCACTTATTATACAGTCGTGATTCAAGTTAATAATCTATTGTGTCTCTCCTTACAGCCACAAGGTCTCGAGGGAATCCTGTCTTTCAATTAATCGATTTCTCTGTATGTTACTTTATACATCCAGAGAGATATATTAGTGGGAAGAATTCTTCTTCTACACTACGGGATCAAGTTTATGAAGGAGAATTCTGACATTTCTGACAACATGTCACACACAAATGTGAACCTGGCATGCATGCCAGGTCACTTTGACATAGCATCAGGGACTAGGCATGTAGAACGGTATAACACGCTCTGAAGTGGGTTGATGCAGTGCAGAACATGTGTACGTTATACACTATCTACATCAACAAGTACATCATGATGTGTATCAATTAACTTGAAGGCAGTGCAAGGGCAAGTTCAGGCATCACATGCAGTGTGCATTCAATGTGTTGCATTGCTACAAGCAAACAACCCCCCCCCCTAAGTGAAAATGCAGGGATGCATTGCATGTCAGCGAAAGGGCGACCAGAGACCTGTGTATTGGCAGACTAGCGGTGGCTAGCATCAATTGCATCATCTGAGTCAACTGACAACATGTGTGCAGAAGCCGCTACACCAGTTGAACAGAGTCAGTGGGCCTGAAACGGGGGGAGGCCTGTGCCCCGCACAGACTGTGACACCCTAAACATGTGTGTGATGCAGGACTGAGCCAGAGTGGGCATGGAATGGATGATCAAATGCAAAGAAATGTAGGTCATCCTGAACACGTACTACAATGATCATACAGTCAAGGACACATAGGGGTATGCATGGAATATACATGGAGCATGAATGGGAACTCATGTCCCTGTGGAGCATCTGCCATATGCATAGTCCGAGTGAGACACCCTGCATGAAGTGCAGAGGATGTACCCAACTGCATGTGTCTGGCGGAAGTCTGCATGTACACAGGAGTCTTGAACAGGCCATTGCAGTACGCCAACATGATGCACACTTGTGCAATGTTGAAATTGGGGTGCACGGGTGGTGGAGAGGCTAGGGAGCATGCCTACGTGGAGTACCTGCATGCATGCAGGGGACACATGCACGTCAGTCATGCAATGACATAGTCCCAGTGCTGAGAGGAAACACCCCCAGGCTACATGCAGAAGGGCCATTGAGCTTGACCATTGACTGTAGGGGCAGCTGGGTGACTAGCATGTGATTAGGGTGCAAGTGTGGTGGTGAGGACAGTCCCGTCTGCTCTACATGTCCACTATCCTGCACAGCAGGCACGCATCAGTGAAGCATTGCTATACTTGCACATGAGAACCATGTACACATGACATGCAGTGGCAGTCAAGCACAACACATCACACAAGCAAAACACACATGTCCTCGACGAACAGGCGACAACACTCACTGGACGGGGCATCAAAGTGCTGCGCTGCATCTCTCCCACTCCTTCGACCATTCCTGTTGGTATGAACTCCGCAACAAGTGACTCGTGCGGAGTGAGGTCTTCCTCCTCAGGTGGTGGCCCACTGCCAGTCACCAGAGTCATGTAATTAGAGGCACGCTTCACCTTAGTGCTTCGTTTGAGGTCATCCCAACGCTTTTTGCACTCTTGCGCTGTGCGCACCTCATGGCCGAATGCACTCACATGATCCTCAGCTTGCTTCCAGTGGGTATTACGATGGGCAGCCATAGTTTGACAATTCGGCCCCACTAGCATGTCACGGTTGTGTTCCCGCACGTAGTCCACGAGGAAGTGCAGTTCCTGCTTGCAGAAAGACTTCTTCCTCGATGTGCCGGAGGCCGTAGCTGTGTCTGGGCCCCCAGCCTGTACTGCAGGTGCAACCTTCCTCCTCTTGGACGCTGGTCCGGACCCTGGCTGGCAAATGCCGCCCTGATCAGTATGGGCAGTGGCGCTGGTGGAATGAGCCGAGGGAGTGGCAGGTGGAACATGGAGTGAAGCCCTGACTTGCATCAGTGGCTGCTCGGTGCCCTGGAATGGACCTTGCGCAGCAACATCCGCTGTGCCCAGGTCATTGACCGGGACTTTCCTGGTTGGTAGACTCACAACCGGGGTGGTGTTGGCTGCATCTGCCCCTGCACTTGCCAACACCGGGCTGGTCAGGGCAGCAGATGACATTACTGCCCCAGGGACACATGGCTCGGTCAGGGCAGCCCTGCTTGCACCTACGGTGTGCCTCCTGACCTCCTGGAAATCTTCCATGGACTCTTCAAGTGCCAACACAGCCTGCGCTGGCAGACCCTGAGCCTGGGTGGTGGTGTCCACAGCTGCACCTGCAGCTACCACTACCCTTGGGCCCGTGCCAGTCGATGAAACGGACTGCCGGGTCACATGGGCGCCAGTGCCAGATGCAAGAACTGCATCTCCCGCATCCGCAGTGGGTGGTGGCATGACTGCACCAAAATGTGGCACAACAGCATGCTGAGCTGGCGCACCCCTGCCTCTTCCCCTTCTGCAGCCACCCTCGAGTTCCCCTACTCCCTGGTCACCCCGGCCACGTCCCTGACCATGCCCGCCACATGGAGTATGCCCAGCTGAGGCGCCCCTCACCTTTCGTGGCCTCCCAGCCATGGCACAGATGGAGTAGTGCCGGCACAGATGGAGTAGTGCCAATGGGAGGTGTACACACCAATTGTCCTGGGCAATTGGGGTGAAGGGGGTGGGATATAAGATGTTAACATCACCCCTGCATCTGCAAGGCTGTATGTGACGCCGGTGATAAAGTGACGGTCACGCAACATTCAGGCACCCCAAAACTGCAGTAAAACCATGCACGCAACCGCCGGTAGCCCACGTGTGGGAATTAACCTCCAGCAGTACGCAGTGGCACCCAGGAACACGAAAAACGCGTACACATGGGACACGCAGGCTACTATGACCTCGAAAATGGTACGCGATACACAGGGGGGCCCGCAGTGTGAAAAATAGCGTGCGCAACTCACCGTCTGACTAGTGTGATAATTAAAAACACGCATAGCCAATACCCCGCCAAAAGAAGAGATACGTCCTTGATCCGCTGTGAAGTAGTGATGGTGCGCGAAACAACACGAAGTAGTAACACACACGTCGGTCTCCACGAAAGGCACGTACAGCGAACTGCTGGCCCTGCTCACCTTTAACCCGTGCTGAGGGAAACGCCTGCACAAATCACGTCACTTACGCGCTTAGGCCCTTTCCTCGGAATACACGCATTAACATGGGGACGTGCAGTTTTTTCACGTGCTGATTCACTATGCACCCGTCACGAGGAAAACGCTCGTGCGCGTAACTTCACAGACGCGCTTACGTGCTAAGGGCCTTTCCTCAAATTACACACTGACGTGCAGTTCTTTCACGTGCCAAATCACTCCGTATCAAGCTGGCCACGCAACAACACACGGAAGACCACGCTCCTGCCCAGAAGGTCATTTTCCTGCACCCCAGAGCCCCGAGCAGCCTCCCACGAGCCATCTGCTGCTGCCTGCTGCCACTGTGCCCTGCCATTTGGTGCCTGCACATCTGCCATCTGCAGGGGTCCAGTTGAAGTGACCACCCCTGCTGGAACAGAAGACTCCTGACTGGTGTTCCATCACTCCACAGCCCAGCCCCAGGACCCAGTTGCCCACCCACACCTGCCTCGGGGGTTGCCATGTCCGACACAACACCTTCCGGCACCAGTGGCAACCCCCAGCCAGAGAGGCAGACGGCTGCCAGCTTCACTTCCAATGAAGTTGGCATCTGTTGTGTATTCTTTTTGCATGGTTAGCATAGTTGTAGTTTATTAGTGTAGCTAGAATTTAGGATGATAGGCGTGGGACTCTAGAATGTAAGGCTGGGGGAAGTTCAGTTGTGATATGAATAAAGAGATATGAAGACGCATAACCAGTGGTTGGTTCGTGTTTAATAATAAGGACATATGACCACAACAATGGCGACGAGGATAAACTGGGCATAATTTAAAGATTCGTCTAAGGCAAGCGGAATCGTGACGGCTACAAAGGAAAGCGCCGGAGGTGTGCCTTTGCAAAAGACGAAACAACGAATAAGGGTGACACGAGGTTCGCTAAATCTGCTGACTGTAAGGTAGGAGGAGCGGCAACAAATTAAAACATATCTTACAGTGGCGCAGAAAGGGGAGCGCATGCAGTGGGCAGCCGAGCAGAATATTTTGGGGCCAATAGCGCATCATTCAAGCAGAGAAGCAGCGAACTTGAACGCGCGAGCCGACACGCAAACAAAATAAACATAGAAAAGGACCTGTGTGCACAGACTGACGCACAAACAAGGAAGTAAACATAGAACATTAAAGGAAAGGACCCGCAGACGTCAAAATACGTGCCACCATCTTGGGAACATTATTTTTTTTTGGATATCAATTACATTAACACGAACGAACTCGCGGAGACAATGAGGAGCATTTGAATGCGTAGAAACATAAGAAGTTACAAATTAAAAACCGGAACGAAAGAAAAACAGAATGAAATGAATATAGACTGAAAACACCTCATACTGACACTGTAAAACAAAACAATAATATAACAAACAAACACGTGAATGATGAAAGCCACCAAGCAAAGATAAAGGAATAACATAGTGAATAAAAATAAATATACACGATTAAACAAAAGAGTGGAAACAGCCATTAGGTGGAGAAAGAGAACACATACATGTATCACACAGGAGGAAAACAAACAAGAGGATTACAAAATGTCACAGGAAGACATGCATTCTGCCGGGGAATCAAATGAACAACAAAGCATACCCCAAGTGGCAATAAACACATTAATGATAACAAATCCATTAAACTACCTTAGAAGACCAAAACCATTTATGCTGGAGCCACAAGAAACACAGGGTCATGGGTGGCAAGAGTGGATTGAGGAATTCGAGGAGTTCTTAAGGGCTGTAGGGGATCAAAATGCCCCGAATAAAATAGACATCTTCACGCATCTAGTCGTAAAGGAAATAAAAAGTATTATCAAAACGATTCCTCTGCAAGAGAGAATGACCTATCCACTATTGGTGGCTGCAATCAATGCACAGATAATAATCCCGCTAAACAGAGATTACAAGAGATATGTTTTTAACCAATGCAAACAAAGCGCTCACAAAACTATAGCCCAGTTCGTGTTGAGATTGCAGAAAAAGACCACATACTGTGAATTTACCAACTTCAATGATGATGAGGCAATATGGCTGAGAGTGATTGAAGGTTGCCTGTCATCACAATTTAGGAAGCACTTGTTAAAGAAACCTCTTCCGATGAGAGAATTACTGGAACTGGCCAGAGTATATGAGAGGGTAGACGCACAAGCAGCAAACATCGAAAACCCCAAGAATATAGAGACCGTAGCTGTCATGAATAAGAACACTCATTGGCAAAGAAGACATCCGGGAATGGGATCACCTAATTTAATGCGCAGGGGCAGCAATGAAAGACAGTGCTACCATTGTGGCTTTGAATTTCCCCACAAAGGACCCTGCCCCGCGATGGGACAGCTATGCCTACGATGTGGTCAAGAGAACCATTTCCAAACGATGTGTAGAGAAAGGATAAACATGCCTTTTATAAACAATAATTCCCAAGTCGTGTCAAACAGAAGGTATAATATCCAAAGAAATGCTGAAGGGCGGAATCCTACAGAGAGAGATATGAGACCATATCCTGGAGCGAGAGTGAATTCATATTCAACTCAAACTGTATTTGTTAGAGCCATGGATGAATTACAGATTGTAAGAACTGATCAAAGTACGCAGGATCTAGGACAGAGAGTAATAACCAATGATGAACCACAACCTCAAGAAGGAATAAAGTATGAAGACCCATATGAGAATCCACCAATACCAACCATGTTCTATGAGGAGGAAGTGGAGCCAATGAACTACCATAAGGAACATGAATATGATTGATACAGCAGAGAATATGTGAGGCTGATAGGCAACCACGAAAGTGATAAAAACGCATAGTGAATTTGAATGGAGAAGATATACAAGTTCCTGGTGGATACTGGAGCTACGGTCAATGTTATGAGCGAGGAAATATACAGAAAGGTGGCTAAACAATACCCCCTAAGGACCTCGAGAGCCACAATCTTTCAATGGGGAGCAGAACAGCCATTGTTAAATATAGGACTGTTTCATTGCAACTTAATCCACATGGGAAAATGTATTCCGACCAAAATACATGTCATTAAAAGTCCAGTCGTTGGGAGATGCCTCATTAGTTGCAAGACCGCAACTAACCTAGGTCTCATTAACGTACGATACAATCAATCTGAAAAGGTACGAGGGATTCCATCGGAACCTCAAGCTGTAAGATCTATGACGAAAGAGGAGGTGAATCTAGAGAAACTGAAAATGGAATTCCCAAAACAGTTCCAAGGGATTGGAAAGTTGAGATCAAATGACAAATATTTACGTATTGATAGTTCGGTTCAACCTGTCCCACAACACCCAAGGCGTGTGGGTTTTCACTTGCAGAAGAGAGTGTCACAGGAACTTGAACAATTGAGAGATAATGATATCATAGAAAGAGTGGAGAATGGGCTGACCCCATTAGTTTCTCCCCTACTTCCCAAGGCTGATGGATGGCTTCGGCTCTGTGTGGATATGAGGATACCAAATACAGCCATATTGAGAGAGAGGCATCCAGGCCCAAACATAGAAGACATGATTATTCGTTTGAATATGGCCAAGAGATTCAGCAAATTGGATCTAAACCAGGGCTACCATCAATTGGTGATCGACCAGGAATCTCGTCCAATAACCACTTTTAGTACTCATGAAGGGTTATTTAGGTACAAGAGACTTAGTTTCGGGATCTCTTCTGCTGCTGAAATTTTCCAAGAAGCCATCAGGAAAGTAATAGCACCAGTACCAAATGCATTCAACTATAGTGACGACATTATTGTGTATGGAAGTGATCAAGCTCAGCATGACAAGGCTTTGAGACAAGTGTGTAAGTTGTTACAGGAAAGTGGACCAACATTGAATGCACAGAAATGCGAGATAAACAAACAAAGCCTGAAATTCTTTGGACTTATATTCTCGGAGGATGGTATGAAAGCAGATCCAGAGAAAGTGGGAGTGATATTGAAACTGTAGGTCCCGAGAGATTTGACTGAGCTGAGGTCTTTCCTTGGAATGGTTGGGCATTGTGCAAGATACATGCCAGAATATGTTATGCTGACTGAGCCTTTGAGACATCTATTAAAGAAGGATATGGTCCGAATATGCATGGAGTGAAAAATGTGAAGAGAGTTTTAAAAGGATAAAGAGTGAGCTGGCAAATGACAGACAGCTAGCATACATACTTTGACCCTAAGTGGGATACCGAAGGGATTGCTGACGCCAGCCCAGTGGGACTGGGTGCAATTCTTGCACAAACAAATCCTAATGAGACATTAGAAAATAAGCAAACGAGAGTCGCGAGCCGGGCCCTAAGTGACGTTGAGCAGGCTTACTCGCAGGCGGAAAGGGAGAGTCTTGCCACTGTATGGGCTTGCGAGAAGTTCAGCCATTTTATAATTGGAAAGCCATTTGTGTTGGTGGCGGATCATCAGCCATTGATTTCAATATTTGGAAATCCCTGAATCAAGATGCCCCCAAGGATTGAGCGTTGGGGTATGAGACTGCAAGAATACGATTACAAGATTGTACACAGGCCAGGGAAAGATGCAAATCCAGCTGATTATTTATCGAGACATCCAGTGATTAAGGTGGATTCACTGATGCAGATGGAGGCAGAAGAGTATATATCATATATATCATTAAATGCACTGCCGTTGCGATAACAAAGGAGACATTTGTGGATAGAAGCCAAACTGATCCGATGATCAGAGTATCAGTTAAACTCACAAGGACTGGGAAGTGGCAGTGCATGGATCAAGAAAAGGGTTTAGAGGAAGGTTATATGAAAGATTTAAGGAAGTTGGCGAAGATAGGCAGTGAATTATCTGCAACCAAAGATAGAATGCTTCTAAGAGGAAATAGACTTGTAGCACCCAAGAGTTTGAGGAAGACTTTAGTGATGCTGGCTCATGAAGGGAACCGGGGAATAGTGAACACAAAGAAAGTTTGGAGAAACCAAGTATGATTTCCATGCATGGATCTGATTGTGGAGGACACAATACAACATTTTTTGCCTGCCAAGTAACGTCCCATGCGACTCAAGCAACACCTCTGAAGATAGTACCATTGCCCAGAAGACCGTGGATCTGGGTGGCATTGGATTTCTTTGGCCCACTGGAGGAAGGTGGGTATCTCCTAGTGGCTATAGATGAATACTCAAGATTTCTGCTGGTAAAGCAAGTCCAATCCAGTGGGTTGGGGAATTCCTGAAATCATCAAAACAGACAATGGAGCACCTTTTCAAGGGCATGAATGTAGTACATTTGCCGCTCATATGGGATTCCGTCATCAAAAGATTATGCCCCTGTGGCCACAAGTGAATGGGATGGTGGAAAGATTCATGAGTAGTTTAAAAAGAGCCAGACAAAGGGCCGTCGTGGAGAATGGGCCTCATTACAGGTCGGCCGGTCTGGAAATAACAGTGGCGGTAAATATGCCGCCACTGTTAATTCCGGACTGCGCGATCCCGACTCCTGCAGGCGGGAGGTGATGTTCCCGCCAGGTCTGACCTGGCGGGTTTAACACCGCCAGCCTGCAGGCGGACGTGGAAACACCGGCACCATCAGAAGATGGTGCCGGTGTTTCCACTTCCCCATTCCCATTGAGTCCTATGGGACTCAATGGGAATGGGGATTTCCCGAATTCCACCTCCGGAATTCCCGGGACACCAGGGTCGTAATGCCCTGGTATTTCCGGGAGTCAAGGAGGCGGAAGGGTAATACGAGTCCGGCGGTAACTGAGGTGGTAAAACCACCTGGTTACCACCTGACTCATAATGAGGCCCAATATCTCATTTCCTCAAGCAGTTTCACAAATGCTAAGGAACTATAGAAACACCCCTCATGAGATGACAGGGCACTCTCCAGCAGAATTGATGATCCGGTACAAGCCGCGAATCAGGCTTTCCAGGCTGGAGGATTACACAGCTGAGGAAGACGATGAAATCAGAGTAAGGGATAAGATGAAGCGGTTGAAGACCAAAGAGTGGGTGGATCACAAAAGGAAGGCTGCGGAGATAAAACTACAGGAAGGAGATATGGTGGTTGTGAAACAGAAGCAGCGAAAGAAAACAGACTCGAAATATAGACCAACACTGTTAAAAGTCAAAAATGTAAAAGGATCCATGGTCACGGCGACTGTGGTTGATGGGAAGTCACGAGAAATGTATCCTTTTTCAAAAGATTCATGCCATAAAGGCACGAGTGTGGGAAAAATGGGACGAGTGAGCCAAATAGTCTTGACATGGATATTGATTTAACTTGGTTGTATGTGGATGATGAGGAACTGTTGGGTGGTGGTGAGGGATCTGCTCCGAGGGAAGAGTGTACAGAAAGTAATGGAGAAAGGGATTTAGAAGGAATAGATGCTGAAGGGAGAAACTCTGACTTTGGTGGGAATCCACAGAACATGGACATTGGGGATGAACCTCATTATGGGAACATGAGAAGCAGATCTCAAAGAATTGTTCGCAAACCAGCGAGACTGATTGAACAAATGTAATCGTTGAAACTTTTAATAAGCAGTTACATGATAAGTAAGGGGGGGTGTTGTGTATTCTCTTTGCATGGTTAGCATAGTTGTAGTTTATTAGTGTAGCTAGAATTTAGAATGATAGGCGTGGGACTCTAGAATGTAAGACTGGGGGAAGTTCAGTTGTGATATGAATAGAGAGATATGAAGATGCATTACCAGTGGTTGGTTTGTGTTTAATAATAAGGACATATGACCACAACAGCATCCTGGTGGAGCAAGTCCTGGGGCAGTATGATGCCCTCTTCACACCATCGCACGCCGACAAGGAAGGGCGGAGGAGCATCTGGACGGACATAGTAGGTGCCATCAACGCGGAGGGGGTGGCACCCCGTGACATGAAACACATCCAGAAGTGCTGGGAGGACTACAAGTCCAGGATCCTCAAGAAGGCCCGGCGCCTCTTAGACGCCGAGGATGCAGTGGGGCGCCTCGGCCAGTTTACCAACCAGCAGATGAGGGTCCTGGAGCGCATTCGCCCAGTGCTTCACCACCAGATCCTCAGGATGCAGGCCCGTCTGGAGTCGAGCGGTAAGTGGCCATGCATTGCTGTGTGAAACAGGGCATGTTGAAGTGTGCTGGTAGTCAGCTACTTGCCTGTATGTGTGACATAGACCATGTATGGATGTGTGTGTGCAGAGACATCATGGTGCTACATGTGAGACCAGTCATGCATGAACCACATGGATGGTGCATGTGTTACAATGCAACATGCGGAGCAACATGAGGAATGCACACATGAATGCATGCCTGTCTCTGTTGTTGGACATGGATGGGGTGTGAGAGATGGGTGCTGCTGTCAAGGACATGTATGGTGTACATGTCTATGTGTCTGAGTAGCGTGTGTGTGACTTGTAAACGCCATGGATGCATGACACATGTCCGTGATAATGTTCTGATTCACTGATGCAGCCTAGTCATCCTTGCATCCACTGTGTCTGGGGTGTACGAGGACAGATGAATGAAACTACGGTGATGTGTGTGCATGTGATCAGTATGACCCATGATGCATGTGAGTTTCAAACCACCATTGTATTTTTCAACAGTTCCTTGGACATGTAAGCAAATGTTCTTCGCATGGGCCATGCCTGTTTCTGCATATGTGTTGCCTGCACTGACCCATGTGTTGTGGAGGGACATGATGGAAGTGACGTTTGACAGAGCCACTCATGTGCTATTGCTTCCTGTCTAGGGGACTATTGTACAGTACCATGATGCTTGTGTTCTATGTCTCCCTCCACACAGCGGCGAGTGAAGAAGAGGGCAGAGACGGCACTGTGGAGCAAAGCGGCAGGGATGCCTCCACCGGCCGGCGACGCAAGGCCTAGTCATCCTCCAAAGAATTACCATCATCCAGGAGCGAGGGGACTGGTGCCGCGTCTGCCACTACGGCTGCAGCGGAAGGGGTGGGTGAGCCCCCACAGGGGCTTGCAGTGGCGGAAGACGGTGTGGAGCCATCTAGGTTGGTGGTTTGCACAGAGGAGGAGGAGGCCGTTTCTGAGCTGCACATGGGGCCTGGTGGGGGTGGTACCACTGGTGCAAGTGGTGCAGTCCAGGGGCAGGGGCAGGAGGCAGCACAGGTCTCCATGGAGGGGCCCGTTCATGTCACTGTCCCTGACACTGTGACTGCACCACCATGCACCAGCAGGGATGCCCCATCCCAGGCCCGCCCACAGGTAGGGGGGAGGTCCATGTCATCTGACACTCCTCTACCTGTGGACGAGGGGACCCGTGACCATATGGAGACCGTCCTGATTGGTGTCGCATTGCGCACGCGTGACATTCGTGATGACGTGCGTGCTTCCTGGGGGGAGCACGCATGTCATCACAAAGAGGTGCGTGCCAACGTGGCCCAGTTGGGAGGGGCCATGGTCGGGGGTTTCATACATGTGTCGGGCACTCTGGCGGTCCTCTCCTCCTCTGTGCAGACTATGCGCCAGTCATTCTCCATGCTGTCTTCCGGCCCAAATGCCACCAGGGCCCCCTGTGGACCTGCCCCGACCAAAGCAGCCAGCTCGGTGGAGATCCCATCCCTGCCACAGTCGGGAGTCGGAGGTCCAGCAGGGGTGGACACCCCAGCAACTGGACCCCAGCAGATGGAGGATGCGCCGGCATCATCGGGCAGGGCACGTGCACGACGGCTCCGGTGGATTCCATCAGCCCGGATGCCGTTGTGCTAGCAGAGGCAGTTGCGTCGGAGGCAGCGGCAGGCTCAACGTGGGAGGCATCATGGCACGGGGCCATCAACATCAGAGGGGCAGGCATCGGCCGGAGGACCCTGGAATGGGAGTGTCTTCCGTGTGGCAGCGGTTGGGCCAGCGGATAGATGCGGAGCGGCGGCGGGCGGAGGAGGCACGGCTCACTATGGTCAGGGCAGAGAACTCCATGTGCAGGGCGCTGAGGCGGGCTGAGTGCCTCGAGGGAATTCGCAGGGAGTTGGAGATGGACATGGCTTTATCCCTGCGAGACCTCGGGGCCAGGGAACAGGCCCGCCTCTAGAACGTGGAACAGGAGTTCGATGATGCCCTGGTCTGGGAAATCAACTAGTGAGCCGCAGGATTTGCCCGCCGCCATTGTATATAGTTCATTAGTGTTAGGTTTCCTTGGGTTTTTTTTATTTTGTAGTTCATGGACTTTGCTCCACTTTATGTACATAGTTATTTTTATAGGGTTTTTGTTTGGCCATCATGGACCCTTCAAACTTTCAGTGTATATAATTCAAGACTTGTACATACTTTGGTTATTCTGCCATCACCATGGATCAATGGTTTTTTTGGATTTTTTCAAGTACTTTATTTGGACATTTGAAATGGACCACTTCCCTTTTTTCCTCTTGTGTTTTTTTGGTTTACATTGGATTCATCATCATTTTTTGATTTTGTCTTTTCTTCATTTATTAGTTTGATTTTTCTTTGTGTTTTTTAATTACTTATTTTAATACTCACCATATTTCTTCATTATTGGTGTTGTGTACTCTCATTGGTTTTGGGCATTGCTCAATGAGCATTGCCTCTGTCATGTGCTGCCACTTTGTGGCTCTGTTGTACATTTATGCATGCCCATGGTGGTTCTTTTGAGGCTTGCATGTGTAATTTGTGAGTAGGGGCAGTGGATGCTTGCGTGCTTGTACAGGGGGGCAGGGGGATTTGTGTAGGCATTAGGCCCATGGGTCTGTTTTGAGAGAACATGGTGTTTGGTGAGCCATGTATCGGGGCCTGCTGGCAGGTGCCCGTCACTGGGGGTGGGGGTGGAGGGACATGAGTCGCGGCCTGCTGGCAGGTGCCCATCACTGGGGGTGGGGGGACATGAGTCGGGGCGTGCTGGCAGGTACCCGTCACTGGGGGTAGGGGGTGGGGGGACATGAGTCAGGGCCTGCTGGCAGGTACCCGTCACTGGGGGTGGGTGTGGCGGGACATGAGTCGGGGCCTGCTGGCAGGTACCCGTCACTGGGGATGGGGGTGGGGGGACATGAGTCGGGGCCTGCTGGCAGGTACCCGTCAATGGTGAGTGGGTCGGGGGACATGTGTCAAGGCTCCCAGGTGCATGGTGCCATGATGGCTGCCTGACGGGCATGCCCAGGGGTGATGGGCTGCCTGCAGGGCATGCCCAGGGGTGATGGGCTGCCTGCGGGGCATGCCCAGGGGTGTAGGGTGCTTTCCTGTAGTGTGGGTTGCCTGCAGGGCATGGGGAGGGGGTTAGGGACACACCAGGGAGGGCCCTCACTGCCAAAACGTGTGTAAAACTCCCTGCGCACCCCAGTAATACACGTACCCCACTCTTGCATGGAGTATCGCGTGTAAAACTGCCTGCGCACCCCTCAGAATACACATACCCCTCTCGTGCTAGCGAAAACGCATGTAAAACTCCCCGCGGACTCCAGTAATACACGTACCCCGCTCTTGCATGGAGTATCGTGTGTGAAACTGCCCACGCACCACTCAGAATACACGTACCCCTCTCGCGCTAGCGAAAACGCTTGTAAAACTCCCCACGCACCCCAGTAATACACGTATCCGCTCGCACAGGGCCTATCACGTGTGAAACTTCCAGCGCACCCCCCAAATACATGTACCCCGCTCACACAAGGCCTATCACATGTGAAACTTCCCGCACACCCCCCAACTACACGTACCCCGCTCGCACAGGGCCTATCACATGTGAAAATTCCTGCGTACCCCCCAAATACATGTACCCCGCTCGCTCAGGGCCTATCGCGTGTGAAACTTCCCGCGCACCACCCAAATACACGTACCCCGCTCACACAAGGCCTATTGCATGTGAACCTTCCCGCACACCCCCCAAATACACACAGGCACCACATCCACCCTGGGCATGGCCCACAGGCAGCCCACGCCACAGGGGGTGCTTTTTCTATGCAATTTACCTGGCGCGAGCGGGATACGTGTATTCTGGGGCGTTTGCAGGGAGTTTTCCACGTGTTTTCGCTGGCGCGAGCGGGGTACGTGCATTCAAAGGGGTGCGCAGGGAGTTTTACACACGTTTTCACTGGTGTGATTGGGGTACGTGTATTCGGGGTCGTGCGCGGGTAGTTTTACACATGTTTTCGCTGGCACGAGCGGGGTACGTGTATTCAGAGGGGTGCGCTGGGAGTTTTACACGTGTTTTCACTGGCACGAGCGGGGTACGTGTATTCTGGGGCGTTCATAGGGAGTTTTCCACACGTTTTCTTGGTTGTGGGGGCTGTATGCTGGTCCACTGGCCTTTGCCCCATGTACTGGATTTGTGCGCTGTTCATGGAGCACGGGGCGGGGTTGGGGGCATAACTGACGCTGCTGCAGGGTCGCTGCGCCACTCTGCACCACGGCTGGTTATGGATGTTGAAATCCATGAATACGCTGTGCACTGAAATGGGTTTTGGCGCACGCGGATGGCGCAGACTGCCGCATGCGCACCCTGTGCGCCAGCCGCGTGTGCCACTTGTGCGCTGATTTCTATGAATTACCCTTTCGTTTTTATCTCTTTCACATCCTACCTCCTCTCCTCATTCTCTCTTTTTTTTTTTGTTGTATTTACCCTATTTTTACTTTTCCATATTTTGCCTGCCACCTTCCCCTTTCCCAGCAGTCGATGGTGGCCAGCGTGCCGCTGAGACCAGTGCAGCTGGTGAGCGGTGTACTATCAGCACCATGGATCTGTGAGCCTGGCATTTCTGCTTCCTTGCAATGTTCTGCTGGTTCTCTGGAATGCAACTTGGGTATGGACAGGCATTGCTCATGAAGCATCCTCACGAGCATTGCAGGGGGCACCCCCCTGAGCAGACCATTAGGCACCCAGGAGGGCTGAGGAGCAGACCATCAACAAGAGGCACACTCAGCCCAGCAGAGTCGGAGGCAGCGAGGACCGGCCCCGAGTATCGTCCAGCCTCGGTTCTGCCATGTTAGGTTCAGAGTTGTTATAGTAACTGCAAGAGATAGGTTGTGTGTGGATTTTTATTTTTTCCTCACTATCTTTCTCCTTTATCACCCTCATCTCTCTATCACCATTTTACATCATTTCTTTTAGTTTCTCTTGGAGATGTAGGCCTGGGTCCACTCAGAGGGAGAGATGGTGATGGCGTGGTGGGTAAAAGGCAGTGGGCCTCATTCTGACCCTGTTGGTCTGGAAACAAGGGTTTGAGTAAGCTTACCAGCACGTTGTTTCTGGACAGGCATATTACACGTCTGCTTGCCGGAGCCGCCATGCACGACAGGTCTGACCCTGGCAGGCACAGCATCCACGGTAGGAAGACCCGTCACGGAAGCACCGGTACCGTTGTTAACGGTGCCGGTGCTTCTGTGACACCATTCCCATAGAGTCCTATAGGACTCTATGGGAATGGGGAACAACATTTTGCTGGTGCCTGACTTTCCGGGTGGTTGGGGTTGTAATCTCCCGGTGGCACCGGGAAGTCGGGCACCCATAGATATTTACGGGTTCGGTGGAAACCCGCCGGTAGCATCGGCATGGTTACCTCCGGACCCGTGTCTCAACCCTGGAAGATGATTTAAATGGCCAGACCTGCACTTTACAAAAATTAAGCATTCCTTCTTGTCCCCTATACCACCACTTTCACATTTCACCCCAGTAGAGCTGTGGAGGGAGTGCCAAAAAGTGAAAAACATGGGTGCACACCAGCGGAGCACTGCCTATGCGCCTGCAGTAACGACCACGCGATGCACGCAATGTGGCATACTGAAAATCAAATGACAACAGACATGCACGTGTTGGCATGAGATTTATTTCTAAATATGCCATGTTCACTCGGGCATTGTATATTTTTGATTAATTTTGGCGATAATTAACGTATAAAAACAGAGGTCACGTTCAACTTTCAAACACGTTCATGAACATGATATAGAGTGCCCAATAATCAAATATAAGTGATCAGGTATTAGTCACGTCAATCATGTACACACACCGCAAGCCACCATAATCATTGTTACCACGTGCTGCGTCTTGATACCCCTAGGCGGCGGGCAATCCGTGTAGGGCAGGTTTTTGGGGCCGACATGTTGGTTCATTTTAAGACACATGCGCCTCGGCACACTTGTGGTGGGTAAACAAGACCTCTTGTAGGCCACTGCCCCTTCATTGACACTGAAAACACGCTGAGATTGGACGCTTGCCGGTGGGGAGCTAAGCACTTCCACGCCTACATATGCAAATGCTATGTCCTTGCAACACTGTGTATATCTATGTAACTGTAAGAAATGCGCCCAGATGCCCCCGGGCCAGGTGTGCTTTACAAATAAAATAAATACAAATAAATACAAATACATGTGCAAATGTAGACAACACTTTTTTTTGCCCCACCAAGGGCTCCTCTAACACACCCATGCTGTATTTGTCCTGCAGGTTGAGACCATTCATTTGCGCAGTATCCACAGTGTCAAAGAAGCCCAGAGAAAGTGATTGCAATGCCCACTACAGATTGCAGCCGCCCCCACAGATGTATTGCCACCACCAACCTTTCACCACCAGGTCCTTACTGCAACAAGCTGGGACCCGTAGCTGACACAGGTAAAGCCTCCTGGATGTTGTCCTGCAAAATTGTTTTGTACCACCCTGTAACTAGTGCAGCCGGCAGCTCTGGGAAAAGTACCGGCTCATGAGGAATTTGCCGGTCCAGAAATAAGGTGCCGTTAACATCGTGTACCGGCAACTTTCGGGACCGGCAAACTCCAAGTCTGCCAGTAGGGGCTAGGAGTTACCGACAGGCCTGACCTGCCAGTAGTTGAGTCCCGAACCAGCAGACAATTGCCACAATTACAGGCTCCGGTGTTACCAGTGCCTGTAATTGCGGCATCCTCATCCATGGAATCCTGTGGGACTCCATGGGAATGGGGATTTGCTGGCATCTCCGCAGCCGGTGATATCCCAGTTACACCGGGATATCAGGTGGCAGAGACAGTACGGTAGTTCTCCGGTATCCTGCTCCTAATTCCGGCGGGATACTGGGGAACTTATAATGAGCACCATAGCCTCAAAAGCGGGTTCCCAGAAACCATGCCAGAAGGCTGTTGACAGTGCCCTGCATAGCGCAGATGTGTGAATCGTCCTGCAAGCAGAGGCACATTTTGCACATAGAGGCTCCCAGGTTCATCAGCTGCATGGCCTTGCACAGACTGGTCGTGCTGGATGTTGTCAAGGCTCTGTCCTAGAAGAGGAAATATTTCACCAGGACTTCCTGCTCAAAACTGTCAGTTGCCACTGGCTCGCTGAGAGCGCAGCGCGGCCTAAAGCCTGGGGGCCGCGCTGGGGTGCCGCTGTGCAGTGTATTAATGCACACGTTGTTCAATGGGCACTGTCTAGCATGTGCAGTTCCAGGGAGAATGGCCTCCAACTTCATTTGTTGATGAGGCACGCTGCGCTCTTTAGAAGCAGGACAACGTTATGCGAGCTCTATCGGAGAGCTGGAGTGTGTATATCTTTGGAACGTACTGCAACGTGTCATTAATGGTGGTGTCATCCAAGAACTGCGACATAGCGTCTTAAAGTGACTGTGGACCAAGAGACTCAGTGATCACTGCTTCCAGTTTTGTGTAGACGTGATGGCTTGTGTGTAATCTGGTCAAAGTCGAGTCAATGTGGTGCAGTTTGGGCTGGATTGTCCCTTTTGGGGTGGGACCAAGCCTGGCTTGCATATGGTCTTTCCTTTTCCTGCAATGGTTTGGCAGGCAAAGAACGATGGTCTGGACAGTTGCCCAGAGAAATGGCAGAGATAAAGATTCATTCTAAATCTTACAGCCATCACATCTTTAGTTTTGCTCATTGGTGCGATTCATCAATGCACATTGTGTGCCAGGAAGAGACCCATTGTGGCGTTGTAGCCATGTAGTCTGCCCTTGATGCACTTGTCCACATGTCTATGGTGTGATGAACCTTCTCACCTTCTGATTCTTGGGGCACATTCCGTAGCTGCGTGTGTGTACCTGGGAGTACACATTGGGACTTTCAGTCCCGAGTCCTGGAAAAATAGTGGTGTAGGATCTTCCACCCGAGTGCCACGCCTGCCATCATTTCTCTCAACTCGTCCACAGTGAGTATCTTTACAGTAATGCTTCAAGTTGGCGAGTTTACAAGTCCTCGACCAATGTGGTCTTCTTGTTAGGTAAATGTTCACTTAAAGCTATTTTACCTCTATATTTGTGGACACCCTAGACTTTTTGCTTTTGTTTCAGACTCCTGCACTGACTTTCTACCAATGAAGCACAGCCGTCAGCTGCACTCCACTGGGCTTTCGCACATCATTACGGGGAAACTGACTTGTCCTTCAGGCAGCCAGTACTGAGAAACGTTGTTTCTTTTAGACTTATAGCTTTGCTGCCACTTTTGGCAACTGAATTACAGTGCGCAAATCACATTACTGTACCGCGCACTGGGTTCCTTGCGATTTCGGGCTTTAGTCATCCACTAAGGTCTTTTTGGTAACTGGACAATGTGCCTAGGAGTAGGCTGGTGGCTTCAGAAGCTTTTTCGTGTGTTTTTACATTTCTTTACTGTGCCATACCATGCTTACCGTGTTTGGCTCATGGCCATGGACAGTGTCCGCAATGGCCGTGCCACAACTTGTTTTGTCTTCTCCTTTGGCCATTTTGGCCGTTGGCCTTCCTCCTGGTCTTTGTGACCCGGGGGGGCGGTATTTGGGACGGCATTCACCCGCGAAATCTGGTGCTTTTCACTGGCTAATGCATATCACGTGTCTAGGTACCCAGGAAGTGGGCTGGGACTGTCTGGTCACAATCCACACTACTGGTGACTGGATGTCTGGTGTGCACAAGGGCGTGAGAGCTGCACTGGTCGCTGATTGAACCACTGCTGGCGTGCATGAGTGGGGCAAATCTCATTGACCAGCTGGGTGCGAGCTCTCACTGGACTTTGGGATATCAGGAGGGGACCGGGGTGCAGACCGGCAAATTACCAGTAAGTCCGAATCAACCTATACACAGTGCCAAGTATCCATACAAGTGAAGCAGATCCAAGGACCGTCCGTTGGAGCGTTGCTTTTTCAGGAATTGTCTCGAGCTTTGGGGAAATCCTAGTTCACACTGCAAAGCATCCCCTTGCCAAATTGTGTTGACCCAGCTGCTTTAGGCCACGAGAGAGGAGCATGTGTCAGACCACGAGTCTTGGGTGCCCCTGCATCACTGTGCGAGAGTGGCAGTCGCTGCTGGTGACTTTCCCGCCTTTCTTCAAGTGTCCTGAGACCAGCTGCATCATGCTTTCTTTGTCCTGTATTTGTGGTGGGAGATCCAGCTCCAGTTGCAAACCGGACCCGCATCTGCACCTGCAACGCCTGTGCACTTTTAAGCTTAACCAAGGAGAGGATTTTGTACTCCAGGCGACCATCTCCGAGCCCACCAAGTTTGCACCTGTAGTGAGCTAAGGGCAGTGAGTAACCATACCACTTACTGGTGGCCCTTAGTTCATCCATTGCCTTTTTATGCACAAAGGATCCCTTGTGGTCCTTGCCTTGGGTGGCCTCCGCTCCCTAAAGCCGTCTGAAAGTTGGGGACAACTTTGTTCTCTGCAGCAGATCCTCCTATGACTCTTGGGATCAAATTTCCACACTCTAGAATTCTCTCTAACGTTTCCTTCCCATTGAATATTGTGCTTTGTAGCTTTACACTTCAACAAGTGCTTTTACGCATCAGCAAGCGCTTTTATGCAAAACCTGCCACTGGGCACAAGGCTCCAATCTTTGTAGGGCTGGACTTAATAAGATAGGATTATCCCCCTCTAGAGTTGGCCAATGTATTAAAGTTTGTCTGCTTTCCCTCCTGACAGGTTTTGGTGGGAAACCGCACTTTACTGCATTGAGCGCAATGTGACTGTACATATATTTTACATAGTGGGTGTTGAAGTGGTGATATTACTGTGTTTTGCATTATTCACTTGTGTTTCTACTGGGCCTAATACATTGTGTATTTTTGATATACTACTGTCTAAGAGTAATTCTTGTCGTCCTACTCTGTGTGCTCATCCAAGACCTCAGATCACCCCCACTACTCCTGAGACTTCGCCTTGACTGCTCTCCAAGCTACCTAGAATTGTCCTGGCTAACTTGGCAGGAGTGGTCCCTGTTTCACTAACAAGGGTGGCCTAAACATCTGTTCACCAGAGCAGAGTTTAGAAATCCATTCTAACACTTCTGCACCCTCCCTCTGATTAGTGGGTTTGATTGTGCAGATGAAGGGGACACTAGGTATGCCTGCATACCTGTGACATTCCTTTTTGTGCAGGCTTTACTACATACCAACTTGTGGGTTGTCATGTGGGCTATCTCGCCCAATGTACCCAGATGCCCACCTACCTTGCCGACTGTTTTTCAAATGCCACAAACTACAATACTGGTTCTTACTCTGAGCACAGTAAAGTATTCCCACACTGATGACTTTGCGCTGCCTGGAATTTTTGCTTATGGGCTGAATTCAGTGTATGGCATTGCAATTGGCGCTGGACCGGGGCATGCTTGTGATTGTGGTATCTTTGAAAGGCGCATGCCACAAAAAGTGGCAGTAGCGATCAGGTTAAGAGTTGACTGTCACAGATTGCACCCATGGTCTCTTTTTTGTGGTCCCCTGGTTTTCTGCTTCTCCTACCCTCTCTCTCATCCACACAATCTCTTTCATTCCACCTTTTCCTCATCCGTCACATCTCTTTGAAGTAATCATTTATCATAAAGCTTCCAATATGTTCTTCCTCATTCTTAACACATTATATGTTATGTTATTTAAACTTGTAATGTGCACGTTCACCCAAAGTGCATCTTGGCGCGAGTATTACGGAAAAGCAGCAGATCCTACCATAGCTAAAATAACAGTTTTAAGAAGGCGGTGAAACTGAGTGATTTTCAGTGCGCCTAAGGGCAACCAAGAGGTTGTTACACAGTTTACTAACGGCCACAGAAAAGGCCCGCCTGACCCTACAAAAGCTACATTTGGGTATGGCGACCAAACAGGCATGACCGGAGCGGAGAACCCTCACCGGGACATGGGATACAAATGTATCCTGAAGGAAGCCTGCCCCAAGACAATAGTATGCACAATGGACCAAACAGAGATTCAAACACAATCCTTTTCACCACTGCAAACCAGAGGAGGGATGGTAATACCAGGCTAATATGAGAGCCGTAGGGGGTAGAGGTGGCTACTCGTGCAGCAAGGTTCTGCAACTGATGAACCAGGCTGACAGGCTTGGCCAAATGAAAGGCATTGCAGTAGTCTGCATAGTGACTAACGAGGCTACTACTGCCAGGTGCAAATGGACAGGTAAGAATGGCAAGGCCTTACGAAGCACCTTCAGCAGAAAATTAACTGTTTTACAGACTGCACTCACCTGGGAAGTCATAGAAAGTAAAGACGAGAGATAGACACCAAGATTCTTCACTAAGGTCACTGGAATAGAAGAATCACCCAGTGCAGGTGGCCAGGAGGAGGAGGTCCAGGCGACCGAATCAGAAGGGTTACCCACCACCAGAACCTCTGTCTTGTCCCCGTTGAGCTTAAGCCAATTGTTGTTCATTCAGCCCCTCACAGCCACCAGGCAGTCACGCAAATGCGCCGACACCTCAGCCTGGTCAAGATCTAACCGGACCAGAATCTGAGTGTCGTCGGCGTAAGAGTAACACCTAAAGCCGCGTGAGCGGATGAGACCAACCAGAGCCTGCATATTGATGTTAAAAAGCACTGAGGACAGGGCGTAGCCCTGGTGGACACCACAAGAAAGCAAGTGAAGGGAGTACAGAAAAGGACAAAGCAACAATAATTGGCCCCCATCAGTAAGGAAAGAGGTAAACCAGGCCAGGACAGGGCCTGAGAGGCCTGCCGAGGTAGTAGTATGAAGTGGTCAACAGTGTCGAAAGCCGCAGATAGATCGAATAATAATAGGGCACCCACTCCCCCACCATCAGCCAGCCTGGCCAGATAGTCAACGACAGACACCAGGACACACTCGGTTCAACGCCATGGCCGGAAACCAGACTGAAAGGGGCCAAGAAGAGAAGTTTCCAGGAAGGAGGAAAGAAGAGGAGATATCAAAGCTTCTAATAATTTCATTTAAAAAAGGAGAAGCGAAATGGGACGAAAGTTAGCCGAGACATCCAGTAATGGCTTTTTGAGGAGAGGAACCACAGGTGCTTGCTTGAGCTCCCCTGGGATACAGCCATATTGACATGACAAATGAACAGCTTTGGTGACCAAAGGAATCATGCCCGGCACGATATCCTTAAGGACGCAAAGAGGGGTGGGGTCCAATGGGGCAGCAGATTTCAGCTGACAGACTGCCCTAGAGACTGCCTCAGCATAGCAATCAGGGAAAAGCGACCAGATGGGAGCAGCCACTGGTAATTAATTGACTGGGGTAAGATTAGTGGCGGCCTGACCACTCAATTGGATATGATTATGGAAAATCAGCCTGAGAATCGCAGAACGATTGGGTAGGAACCACCACAGGTGTAAACCGTGCAGTGGATGAGAAAGATTTAACCACAGTGAATAGTTCCCTTGACTGGTTCAGAGCGGTCTCAGCTTTACACGTGAAAAAATCCCTACTTAGCAAGACAAATGGTCTTGTGATAGCTCTTAGAGAGTTTCCCAAAGGCCAACTTCCCTGCGGAACCATACGACAAGCTGCACTTACGTTCTGTTTGTCTTAATTCCAGCTAAACTCCCCTGCGCTCCTCAGAGAACCAAGATTGGGAAGGACTTTTACGCGGGTGGGTACGTTTTAAAGGAGCCACCTGGTCCGCAACCTCGAGGGGCGACTCTTAAAGGCAGGTGAAGTCCACTAAAGGGGCCTTTGCATGTGTGCAGAATACATTCCACGCCAGTTGCGTTTTAACACAGCAGACTGGCATGGCAAGGGCACAGAAGAGATATGTGGCACTGAGAATGGTATTAAACAATGGTCAGACCAGAAAACCTGCCTGACAGGAGAGACCAGGATACTGTGGCCTGAGAGAAAATCAGATCTAAGATACCCCCTGCTGATGGGTAGGCTTAAGAAACAATTGAATTAGTCCTAAATTGAGAAGTGAATCAAAGGATTGGCGTAATATCCCTGCCAGGGGGGCATCATACCCGATGTTAATGTCAACCAGTACTACAAGATTGCAGTATTTAATTTGAGGAGACGCTGCTAATTCCAGAAAAGAGTCAAAAAAACTGTTGAAGATCCAGGAGGGCGGTATACAATTCGAAAATGTATGGAACATGATGCACAGATCACCAAACGTACCAACAGTCCATGAGACATGGGAATCATGGAGAAATTAATTGATGCTTTGAAAATAATTGCAATCCCCCCACCAGGTTGGGAGGCCACTCTATCCAGGTGAATGGTATTATATTCACCAGGAGGCACCTGCGAAAATGTTGGTACCGAGGTTTCAGAAAGCCAAGTTTCTGTGAGACACATTAAATCCGGGATATGTCATGTGAGCCACCAGGGAGCGTGCATAAATGTCAGTTTCTTGTTAGGTTTAATTATTTTTTTATCTTTATAGATGCACAAATGTGCTTTAAAAAACAAATCACTAATTTGACTAATGTTTCCAAATGTTTACAGGGATTGTGATTGGGGTCACTTTGTAAAACATTTCAAGGGCCAGTGTGGGTTCCCAGTCCGCGAGACAAGCCGTAGACAGGGTGTGTCCTGAGCGGGCAAGAGAAACCCAAATTTGTAAATGCCCACTCTGTGTGAACATTTACAGATGTTAATGTCACTACGGTAGGGCCAACTACCTTAGCTTCAGGCACCACGTCTTAAGACAATCCTGGCTACGCCTCTGCGGCCTATAATCAACAACTCTTGCGTTGCCAGCACGGAGGCAGCAGGAGCGTGGGGTGAGCGCCCGCTCCCCACCAGTTGTTATATATTCCTGAACGGAAGACTCATGAAGGTTTTCTCAGAAACCGATTGCGCCTCTCCGACCACCATCCACTGCGGAGTTCCCCAGGGTTCCCGCACTGCCCCCACACTATACAACATCTTCACCCTCCCGCTCGTCCACGACCTGGACCATAACAACATAGCGTATACCAACTATGCTGACGATACCCAGGTACTTCTCCCCCTATCTAGTACATATGAACAAGACGCTACAGCACTAACCAAGATCTACTCTGCCATCCAGACCTGGATGGCCGCAAACGGTCTCTGCCTAAACAGGGACAAAATAGAGATCCTCATAGTAGGCACCAGTGAGACTCTCAACAACTACTCCCACCACAATACAAACCCTTCACCATCGACAACTCTACCATCACAGTCTCAATAGTGGTAAAAACTCTTGGAGTGTACCTCAACTCCTCACTCTCCATGTCCCGCCAGGTCAATGCTATAGCCTCTTCCGCCGCACTCACCATTAAGGTTATCAATGCGTATAACCCGTTCCTTTCCACCAAAAATTGCCTATCCATCGCCAAGGCCACAATCGGTACCAAACTGGACTGCTGCAATGCCCTCTTTCTGGGCACCTCGGCTAAAAACCTCCATAAACTTCAAGTCACACAAAATAGTGCTCTTAGAGCAGCCCTTAGCATTCCAAAGAGGGAACACATCTCTCAAGCTAGGAAAGACGCCCACTGCCTACCGGTCAAAGAACGCATTCTCTTCAAAACACTGGCCATCACACACAGGTGCATCTCCCTTGATGTCCCACCTTACTTGTCAGAAAGAATCACCCTCCACTCCTCAAAAAGACCCAACAGGTCACATCTCTCCAACCAGATAGACGTACCCACCTTGGCCCCTAAGAATTGGAATGCCCTGCCCACCTCACTAAGAAACGAAAAATCATACTCCACGTTCCGCAAACTACTGAAAACAAAATTGTTCTTTTAGATCTACATGCATTGATACACTGTTCAAATTGTATCTTAAGTAACAGCACAACCTATGCCTCTGTCTACAACTATACACCTGAATGTACATGTACCATTTGTTGTAACTATGTCATGCTCGGATTGTAAGTAAAGCCTTCTGTAACAGCGCCACGATGCCCCTGGACCGCTTGTGTGCTTTGTAAATGCAAATAAATAAAATATATATATATATATATATATATATATATATATATATATATATATATATATATATATATATATATATATATGCTCCCCGCTCTGGTGATGGCATCAGCCAACGCATTCTTTATTATTCCTCCTAACTTTTGTGGGGATGTATCACACAACGTGCTTGTTAAATCACCTCCGGTTGCCAACTGCTTCCGGGACTTCTCTCGTGGCCTAAACTGTAAACATCTGTCCAAGTGACGCCTGTAAATGGCTCTCAGCTGACGCACAAAGATGTGCCCTCCCATCTCGCACATCTCCCCCTGCACAACACTGACCTCTGAGGTGAAAGGGTAAAAGCATAGACTACAAAGGCAAGATACAAAGGTTGGTACCAACTGCAAATTAAGCAGGAGGGTAGACGCATTTTTCATGGATTCAAATATATTTGTTATGGTGTATTATGAACCCAACTCTGGCAAGCATCAAAGCATCACTGAAAAGACGGCCATGTTTGGGGTGTCAGGTGTATTTTGGAGCAGTACACCGTCCATTGGCTCTGAGCCTCTGACCCTCCAACAGGACCCATACTCTCGCAGCGTTGCGGCTTTCCAGTGTGGCATGCCCACGGATGTGGTGTAACAAGAAGCCACCCATGGCATGCCTCGCACCTTTTGCAAGCACCCGCGGCCAATTTATGTCGGTGGAACACAAAGCGAAAGTAAAACGAATCTGCATTGGAAATTTAAAAAACGTCAACTCAGAGACGCTGTGCAAGTGGTATAATTTGCACTATGCGTGTGAGATACGGTTTCTCTCCAGGGTTAAAAGTAATACTGAACGCAGTAAAATTCATCAGAAATGCACAGGGAGGTAATTTCACCGAAATGCCAGGGGTAGCGGAAGTGACAACACACCACCCTTGACCTCTGATGACATCACAGGAAGTGATGTCATTTGACCCCACCCCGAAGTGACATTACGGGAAGCGATGGAACACAACCTTTCACTCCTTGACAAAACAGCAAGTGGCATCAAATAGCATTATTTCTGAATACACTACGAAAAATATGGTTACGATATCACTATAATGTGATATACATTTCATACAAGAATGGATCACCATATGCATCAATAAGATCAGTGTGTATAGGCCCATTTACCAAATTACTGCGAATGCAAGCAGACGTCCAAGGCCAAACGATAATGATGTGTTATTATATAGCACTTACGCTTAAAGGAAGGGTTCGGTCAACATTTTTTATTACCCCTACGGGTCGGCCATGTGTTTTTAAGCCTAAGTCACTCGATTTTAGAAAAATTTCCTATGGACCTTACCCGAGTTTTCGTCCATTAAACGTACGCGAAAACAGGCATCAGGGAGCTGCCATTTTGTGATAATCCTATCATTTCCCCCATTGCCCTGGCTGACCTGCTTTTGCGGCATTAAATCATATCCCCCGCCCCTGAGCCTGACATTATCAAAACATTCATATTCCCCGCCTCTCTCCGTGACGTTTCTGTGCTGCGTAGGCAAACGCGCCCTGTCGTTGTGGTGTTCAAGCTAAAACATGGCGCTGGTGCGCAGTGCATTCTGGGGGCACTCAGAGCTAGGGCACTCAGAGCCATAATGGATATTTATCCATGCCTCAGTGGAAAGCTGCACTTGCTTTGCGAAAGAACATGTTTTCAACGTTATTCGCTGATGGGTTTGGAATGCAGGCCTTCTCAGCCAAGGACACGGCGCTGGGAAAGCTAAGATCCGCAGGTGCCGGCTGGTACCTGATAACGAGGTTTGTTTTGGTTTGCTATGCTTGCGCCAAGGTTTTGAGATGAGTTATGGAATTGTTTTCCGTGACGTTTAGGAGAGGGAAGCGCTTTGCTCCTTAACCCTCAATGGTCAGACGGGATAAGCACAAAGACCTCCGTCGGAGGGGGGACGCCCTGGTCCGATATACCTGTGGGCTGTTGTGCTCTCGGCCTGGCTGTTATCGGGGTCTTTCAGCCGCTTCTGGCGAGATGAGGTTTGGTCAAGTTACGCCCATGGTGATGTATTCTTGCTAATTTACTGTCTTTCCTATGATTTACCTGGTCTATGCTTGTATTGTATATATGCCTAACTATGAATAAATAGCCGTATAAGTGCTACTTCCTCTCTAAGTGTGCGTGTGGTTGTAAGTCATTGCGTCGTCTACCTGCGTTCAAAGTATTGGCTCTGCAGCTGTACTGGTGATAAATTACTGTCCGTGCACTATTGGCGAGCAATACATTTTTGGTAACGAGGATGGGATATTTGTGATGAATTGTTCCAAATATTAAAGAATCCGTTTGAACGCAGATAGGTTTTGCTTACATTGCGAGCGAAAGGTTGTTTTCATTTGGCAGAGAGTGCTGGACTGTGTTAATCTGTTCTGTGTGTGTGTGCGTGTCTGCGCAAGTGACTGCGGTGTAGGAAGATATATATATATATATATATACAGAGGTTTTGTACATTATTGCAATGATGAATAGTTTGTTCAGGAAAAAGGGAGTTCCCGCTGGCGGTGAATGTCCTGATGTAATGATTCCAGGGTGGGCGAAAAGCCCATATAAGAAGTTGGCTCAGTTATGGGCATGCGGTGCGGGGCTGTGTGAAACATGGGATGATGGAGTGGGAGACGCTGATCCGTCAGAAGTAATGTCTTGTTTACAACAGGTTTCAGTAGAGAGGGGAAAGGAATGCGCCGCGCTAGGCAGGCGGGGTTGGGTTCTCCTGCATGCCTACCGAAAGATACATCAGAAAAATGTGGAAATGAAGGATAATATTTTGCGACTGGAAAAAGAGTTAGCTGCTGAGAAACAGATTGCGTTAATGCAGCAGATTCAGATGAAACTTTTCAAAGATAAAGCTGACAAATATCAGGCTGTGGCTGAAAGGGCAGCAGTCAGAGTAGCCCGATATAAGTATAGAAAAAGACGGGGAGGGGTCAACCAAAGAAAAGTGGCAGCGGTAATCGCTACCGCAGATGTAAATTGGGATCCCGATAAATGGGATGGAGATATCTTTGACTCAACAAGCCCAGAGAGTAGCTCGGCAAATGAGTCAGATTCCAAAGCAGAAATTAATCAAAAGGCAGTGGCAGCCAAGCCGGTCAGAAGACGCCGTGCTGGGCCCCACCCGCAGGTCCCTGAAGGCGGGGTTGTGGATTTAACCACGCTGGAAGATTACACTCAACAGGAGGTTGGAGAAATCATTACTCGTTTGAGGCAAAAGTCAGGGGAACCTTTATTGACATGGATGGTGAGATTGCTAGACGGGGGAGCCGCAGGGTTGTTCGTAGATGCTGCAGACTCACCGCGCTTTTTGCCTTTGTCCAATGACACTAATGTACAGGAGGTCTTAAGGGTAGGGCCACCCCCTGATGAGAATGGTCAACTTTCACAAATGTCTTTGTTGAACTTAGCACCCCAAGCATGTAACCGCAAGTACCCCATTACCACAGATTGGCCTAGCGAGGAAACAAAGTGGTATACTTTGAAAGAGGCGATTCAAAAGGTCAGAGAGCATGCTATGAAAGAGGCAATTCATATATATGCTCCAGGACACATGGGGGCCGTGTCGCTCTCAGTTTCAACTAGAAACATGGTGATCAGGACTGCACCGCCCGCATACAAAAGTGTCATTATGACTTTGCTCGTAGGTATGACGGGCAAACCCACAGATGAAGTAGTGGATGCCATTCGGCAACTGGCAGATTTAGGGGAGTGGGACAAGAGTGATAACAAGCCACGGGAGAGAGAGTGGCGTAGTGAGAGAAGAACTGACGGCAGGAGGCAAGATAGTAGAGACTCCCGAGTGTCCAGAAAAGACATGTTTTTGGCCCTGTTAAAAGATGGTGTGCCACGGGAAGAAATTGATGGCATTGAAACCAGGGTCATGTACGAACTATACAGAAAGAGAGGGCTTGCAGCCAAGGAGCGCTACAAACAGGTTAAGAAACAGGTGGTGACTAAACCACAGAGGGACACCACACCTTCTGCCCCTCCTGAGGAAGAACAGGAAGAGGGGTCTATGGGGACACCTTCCCCGTACCAACCGACATATGCTGATTTAAGGAAGGTGGTGAGTGCGATGCTAGAGGCAGAGTCAGGTTACACTCATTCAAAATTTGACTAGGGTTATGGCCAAGCTCCGGCAGCGTCTGCTCGCATAAAAGTGGATAGGCGGCCCCATGTTAATGTTAAGATTTTTTGGGGACCAGGAAATACGCAAGGGGTGCGAGCATTGATAGACACCGGGGCGGAGGCCTCTCTGATTCACGGAAATCCGACACGATTCAAAGGCAGACACTTTACTATTACAGGTCTAGGGGGGAAGGAGAACCCCGCAGTACAAACTGAAGTGGAAATGAAAATAGGCAGTTTGGTTAGGCAAAAATACCAAGTGTTGATTGTCCCCATACCTGAGTACATAATTGGCTTTGACATTCTGGAAGGGTTGACTTTGGGACTTGGAGGTAAAACATACCAGTTTGGGGTGAGTGCATTGACCTGCACACCCATTACCGTAGGCAAATTGAAGATGCCCCCAGTACGGGTGCCTGTGGCGACCAAGCGGGTAGCAATGAAGCAATACCGCATTCCTGGGGGGCACAAGGAAATTTCAGACACCATCAAAGAGTATGTAGAGGCGGGTGTGTTATGACCTATCACTACCGCATGGAACAGCCCCCTCTGGCCTGTCAAAAAAGGGGATGGGTCTTGGAGGATGACGGTGAATTACCGCAAGTTGAATAAACACACTCCTCCCTTAGTGCCCGCAGTCCCAGAAGCCATTACCTTAATTGAAAATGTCCAAAAGTTCGAGGGGACTTGGTATGCAGTGGTAGATTTAGCCAATGCATTTTTCTCTGTGCCAATTGCTGAAGAGTGTCAAGAGCAGTTTGTATTTTCTTGGAGCGGGCGTCAGTACACCTTCACAAGGTTACCTATGGGGTACATACATAGCCCGACTATCTGTCACCGGCTGGTGGCAGAGCACTTAGACAAGATACCGTGTAAACCTGACATACAAATCTCTCACTGCATTGATGATATTTTGATTCAGGGCAAGGATGAGCGCAGTGTGCAAAACCAGTTAGAAGTCATTATGGAGGGATTGAAGAAGGAAGGGTGGGAGATTAACCCGAACAAAATTCAAGGCCCAGCTGAGACAGTGATATTTCTAGGAATTCAGTGGCATAATGGGCATCGAGAAATGGTGCAGAAGGCCCGACAGAAAATACTTGAGTTTACCACTCCAATGAACAAAAAGCAAGCTCAGCAGTTCATAGGGCTGTTTGGGTACTGGAGACAGCACATTCCCCATTTAGGGCAGATACTGGCCCTCCTTTACAAAGTGACATGAAAGAAATATGAGTTTCAGTGGGGGGAAGAGCAGCAGAAAGCACTTCAGTTGGCGAAAGACACCGTGCAGCAGGTGCTCGATCTATGGCCATTAAAGGAAGGCGAAGTGGAATTGAATGTGTCTGTACAAGACAATTACGCTAACTGGAGTGTGTGGCAGAAACAGGACAGGAAACGTGTGCCATTGGGGTTTTGGAGTCGTAAGTTGCCGGATGCTGGTAACTCATACACTCCGTTCGAAAAGCAGTTGCTGGCATGTTACTGGGCCCTGGTTGATACTGAGCAAATGACGCTGGGCCATGATGTTTTGATGAGGCCAGAAATACCGATCATGCAATGGGTGTTGAGTTCTCCTAAAACACACAGAATAGGACATGCCCAGGAAGCCAGCATAATTAAATGGAAATGGTACATTCAAGACAGAGCCAAATCAGGAAAGGGTGGGGTTGCAAAATTACATGAGCAAGTAGCCAACATACCGCCCTCAGATTACATACCACCGGAAGTGTCCGAGAAACGCGAGTCTCCCGTGAAATGGGGAGTACCATATGGCGATTTGACCGTAGAGCAGACAGAGCATGCCTGGTTTACAGATGGCTCAGCCCGATATGTGGGAACAGAGCGATACTGGAAAGCGGTGTCATATAATCCCAAGACAAAAAAGATTTTGACAACGTCAGGGAAAGGGAAGAGCAGTCAGTTTGCAGAGCTTTACGCAGTTTACCAAGCATTAAAACAAGAGACCCCTGGTCGATGTCATTTGTAGAAAGATTCATGGTCAGTGGCGAATGGGTGGGCGGTGTGGCTGCCAACCTGGCAAAAGAATGGGTGGAAGATTCATTCAAAAGAATTGTGGGGAAAAGAACTGTGGCAAGATATTGCGGAAATGTTATCACAAAGTGAAGTCACGGTGTATCATGTGGATGCGCATTGTGCTACAGATTCATTAGAACGTTGGTTTAATTCTGTTGCAGATGAACACACCAAGATTTCATCTGTGGATGCGGAGGCTCAGGAAGACGATTCGGAGGGTTTGGCCAAGTGGGCTCACCAGAAATGTGGGCACCTTGGGGAAAAGGCTACTGTCAGGTGGGCACAAGCTCGAGGAATTAGTATTCCTTTAGAGGTAGTGAAAACAGTCATCTTGCAATGTCCGGTGTGCCAACACCAACAGCATAGGCCTATCCCTCATATTGTTCACGGCACGTTGCGAAGAGGAAAGTTACCAGGTCAAATTTGGCAGATCGATTATATCGGTCCTCTGCCAATCAGCAAAGGTTGTCAGTATGCATGCACCATTGTGGATACCTACTCTGGATACATGATGGTTTTGCCATGCAAGCGTGCCACACAACTGAATACCATTAAGTTGCTAGATCAGATCACGTTGCATTACGGAGTGCCTTTGCAAATTCAAAGTGACAATGGGTCACACTTCAAAGGCAGATTAATTCAGGACTATTGCCAGGAGAAGAGTATAGAGTGGCTCTACCACGTGCCCTATGACCCGGAAGCATCAGGGTTAATTGAAAGAATGAATGGGTTGTTGAAAGAACAGCTGCGCAAATCTGGAGATGGCAGTTTGGCAGGTTGGCGTGACCGTGTGCTTGATGCGGTGCAAGTGTTGAATAATAGACCAGTGAACAATCATGAGACTCCATTGTTGCGACTGATGACTCCTGCTTTACATATTCAACCTAACCTAGTTAGAGAGACTCTATTGTACTGGGAAATTACCCCGGGCTCGTTAGCTCCCTATCGGGCGACTCCCGAGTCAGCAGGGGTAGACTTGCATTCTCATGATGAAATCAGATTAAATCCGAGAGGGATTGTTGTGATTGAAACAGGGATTGGGGTACAAATCCCTCCAGAGCATATGGGATGGATTGCCCCTAGATCTAGACTAGCATTGAAGGGAGTTCAAGTGCTGGGAGGGGTCATTGATGCTGATTACCAAGGCGAGATCAAAGTCATCTTGATGAATAGTGGGGACCAAGTGTTACCGATTCATAAGGGTGATAGAGTGGCTCAGCTAATTATCATCCCTGTTAAGTTGTCCATGATTAAAAAGGGGGAGCCTCCCACAGTGTTAACTACCCGTGGGGATCATGGTTTTGGCTCTTCAGACAGCATGATACCGGGTGCAAAGGTGTGGGTCGAAAGGCCAAGTGGTCCACCAGTGCCCGCAGATGTTATTGCGTCAGGCAAAGACCAGGTAGTCTTAGTAATGGAACCTGGTAAAGACAAGTGGCAGTATGTGCCCGCAGACAAATGTTACCTAAGGGAGTGATTTTCAACACTGATATCTCTTTTCTGGGTTTGCCTTGTAGATCCTGTGTCTGGCTGGTGTAATTGTGGAACTAAATGGACTCCATTTGGGAGAGTCAAATGGCATGAGGCTCCGGATGAAAAATGTCATATCTGTGCCAACGATCCATGGGAGACCGATGATGAGGAGCAATGATGTCCGAAAGCAGCTCGATACCGATGCCGAAAAGCCAGCCAGACCAACGACATGGATTCATGGAAGGTGACAAACACGTCAGGTGCAAGTGCAAACAACATTGATGCCAGCTATGCAAGAGGCGTCTTTAGGACGGCGAAAATATTCCCAGATGATTACCCAAACGGAGAATATGTGGACATACTTGGCACAACAGGTACTCAACATTACGCACTTTTGCTTAACCGATGTGCCCAATGCTGAAGCTTTACTGACTACGTGTTTAGTTGCAGTGCCGACGCCAGTTCCGGTTCTAAAGCACATTTTTGGCATCACGCACAATGATTCCTTAGTTCAAGATTCCGATATCAGACAATCCTTTTCCGTCTATGAGTACTCCAGGTTTTGCCAGGAAACGGATCGCAAATGGAGAAACTTGACACGTATTATAACCTACAATATAACTCAAGGCGATGTGTGCTACTTTATGACCTGCAATGCTAAAGAAATTGGCAAATGCCAACAGCTACATTTAACCAAACAGAAAAATCAAACTGTGTTCGAGAAACGATTGTGTTCACGAGTTCCAAGCACATGTACCAGTGTGAATAATACTATGTCTTGCAATCATACCGTGATAGCTGCCAGTCATCTGAATCATGTGAAACTTCCAACAGGATGGCTCTTTTCATGTGGCAACATCACATACACCTACATTCCAGCTAACATTTCTGCAGGTCCATGTGCCTTAACTCGATTAGGACTAATGATGTTCCCTTTACACCCAGCAATATCTCGAAGCAAAAGATCAACTTTTGAATCTGTGGGTCTATCCCCCGATTGTGATTCACATGTGCATTTGCTATCAGAAGCTGAGGTTCTAGCATTAACCCTTTCATTAGTGGGAGTTTGGGGTTTAGCTGCTGGGGGGTACAAGTCTTTGATCAAATTAGCATGTTTAGTAGTAAAAGGACTCAATCATACTTCTCAAGCTTTAGAAGAGTTACTCCTTGACAGCAAAGTTATTAGAAAAGCGACTTTGCAAAACAGGGCTGCCGTTGATTATCTATTGCTGAAACATAATTTAGGTTGTAACGCAGTTGAAGGGATGTGTTGTTTTAATTTAAGTGACCATTCACGATCCATTGAAAGTCATATTGGAGGTTTGAGAGATCTCATCTCCCAAGTATCCCAGGACCATACTGGAAATTGGTGGGATTGGTTATTTTCATGGATTCCTGATATTGGAGCTACACTGCGTTATGCTTTTGCTTGCATTTGTATTATATTAGCTATCATAATAGCTAGTTGTTGTTGTATTCAATGTATTCCCAACTTGGTTCTAATATTTCGGCGGTTTCAAAGACCGCCTCCTTTGCCACTGGGCTATGGAAGGTAAATATCCAAGGGTGGATTGTGGTGTTCAAGCTAAAACATGGCGCTGGTGCGCAGTGCATTCTGGGGGCACTCAGAGCTAGGGCACTCAGAGCCATAATGGATATTTATCCATGCCTCAGTGGAAAGCTGCACTTGCTTTGCGAAACAACATGTTTTCAACGTTATTCGCTGATGGGTTTGGAATGCAGGCCTTCTCAGCCAAGGACACGGCGCTGGGAAAGCTAAGATCCGCAGGTGCCGGCTAGTACCTGATAACAAGGTTTGTTTTGGTTTGCTATGCTTGCGCCAAGGTTTTGAGATGAATTATGGAATTGTTTTCCGTGGCATTTAGGAGAGGGAAGCGCTTTGCTCCTTGAGGTTACTGTCGGTTGACCCAGCTGGCAACCAACGGTCACCCATCAATGCGCAAGCGCATTGCCAGAAGGTTTGAGAAGTTGCCACCCCTTGTTGAGGAGGGCATGTATGCGGAAAACCTCAACGGTCAGACGGGATAAGCACAAAGACCTCAGTCGGAGGGGGGACGCCCTGGTCCAATATACCTGTGGGCTGTTGTGCTCTCGGCCTGGCTGTTATCGGGGTCTTTCAGCCGCTTCTGGCGAGATGAGGTTTCGTCAAGTTACGCCCATGGTGATGTATTCTTGCTAATTTACTGTCTTTCCTATGATTTACCTGGTCTATGCTTGTATTGTATATATGCCTAACTATGTATAAATAGCCGTATAAGTGCTACTTACTCTCTAAGTGTGCGTGTGGTTGTAAGTCATTGCGTCGTCTACCTGCGTTCAAAGTATTGGCTCTGCAGCTGTACTGGTGATAAATTACTGTCCGTGCACTATTGGCGAGCAATACAGTCGTCTTCTACGCGACTTCACACAGAACCCGGAAACCAACACAGATCAGCTCACAACACAGCGCGCCACAATTCGGAATATGAAACTGTACTTTAAAATCAAACAGCAACACGGTAAATTTGGTAAAGTACATTTATTTGACATTAAATGTTTATGAATATTCAGCAATTGCCATATGAACTCCGAAAGTCATTTATTTTCTTTTATCTCTATCCGCAAATCCATAAATGTTTATCGTGAGTCACGCGCTGTTCCTTTATGGTACACATGGTGTTGGTTTTCGTTCAAAGAAGCACTTTTGTCGCACATTGAACCGCAAGGCTGTTCCATCAAGTAGGCACTAGGCCAGCGTAAAGGTTGATATGTTGCTTCTAGCCGCTAGTACCGCGTAAGGGCATATGGGCCCTTGGCGATCGTCCCATAAGATCATCAGAATGGTGCAGGTGTTTACATTAAGCTGCAGCTGGCGGTTGAAGAAACCGTCTGCCGGGGTCTGAAACTGGTGGCAGTGGCAAAAGGGAAGTATATACCTGTTTTGAAAACATAAAATGTATAATTAGTCTCGCCAAGCCGATCTTTATTAATATTATTCATTTTATTTATTATCGCCGAGCTGAAACTATTTGCTTTCAAGGATAGTGCAATGGAGTATGTTCGGCTCTAAAATCAATGCAAAAACTAACAAAATAAATCGAGGTTAGTACACAATGAGAAACGACTTTTTGTCTACATGCGTGCGGAATGTGGACCTGCATGCCAATGTGCCCGCTACAAGGACGATCCCACAACGTTTTCAAAGCTCTTCATTCATTCATTTATTCATGCATCCATTCATTAATTCTTCATTCCGGTATAAAAGCGTCTAGAGAGTTACTTACATTATATTTGCAATTTCCATTGTGTCTCTGCGTAATGCAGTCCGTGAATCCCACTGTGCACTTGACAACGATTTTTCGTATACTGAACTAACATGAAACTCGGTCTAGTTTAAGAATTTTCTGCCTTATCGTCTCTTACGTTATTGCACCCCCCAGCCCCTCTTCAAATGAAGTCTCTCAAGGTCAAAAAACAATAGAAACTTATACTGCAAGTGCGAGTTGTGGGCCTCTTCAGGGCGCGAGCTGAAAATCAGAGCCGCTGACCTTCACTAGAAATGAGCATACATTCTTTCTTTGCAACATCCCGTAGTAAAGCCATCTGTGAGAACTTGAAGTTTCGAATCCATCTATGTAGTGCGCCTCAATGTGCAAATGCGAACTGGCTTCTCTCCCATCTGCAACGGCTCGCTTGGCGCGTTCTAAGGCCCCCAATTTTGTCCTCGTTGTCTGCGAGTTTTGAAGCCCCAAAGAACCATAACTATTGATACTTTTAATTTTTTCGGGAAAGTCAGGGAAAGTATAAAGTACCCGAGGAGTTTAGTTGAAAGTGAGATTTATTGTTTGTTTGTTTTATTATTTGCAATACGCAAGCCTCCCCTCGGTTAGCAGTGCCCAGCATTTATAAGAGATTGCGAAAATTAGTTACGTCAACAAAAATATATACATACACATATAGACAAGGTCAGCAATATGAGGTGAATAGAGAGAGAATTCAAAGATGACACCCAGGTAGTTCGGCACCCAGGATGGTGAAGGTGGGGGTTAGGGTTAGCGTACTTTGTATGCACACTGTACAATAACATTTATTTACAAAAAGACAATCGTATTACAATTATTTAAACCGGGATTTGTACTTCACAACCAGCTCTCCTTTGGGTGGACATGGCACAGTGGCAATGTTGGGTGGCAATGGATCAGTGCTCTGCACAGAAACGTTTAAAATTCCATATCTGTGCTTCTCTAATACAGCAACAATAAGGCTTTTGACAAAGTCGAACTCCATTTCCTCATAGACTGGTTTGATCACCCATTTCTTACTTATTTTCGAAAAGGCCTTAGTGTAACGAGGCATCCTTACATTACCCTTATTCCTAGATTGTTCACGGCCGAGATTCTCGTTATGGGCCAAGACGGCAAGTAGAGTCCTATGTCTCATGCCCTGAATGCTGAAATGCAAGCGCTTTGGCCTGTACTTTAGGCACATATTGTGGAACACCTCCAAACCTCCTGTGTGACAGAATTCTGTCAGTCCCCTCAAATCTCTTGATAGAGTTGTATCGAAAACAATCTTCTCAATGGCTTTGTGTGTCGGTGAAGATGGATTCAACCACTTCTTCTTTCGTGCCTCCACTGGGGACAAAGGGCCATGTTCACATTGGTGGAAATGTAGGTTTTCTGACCAGCGGTGCACGTTGGTACAGTGGTGCATCAGTGACTGCCATTTTTCAAGTAGTATTTCCACTGACCCTTCACAAGTTTTGGAGCTCCACCAAAGATGGTTGCTGATAGACTGTGACCACTCTGAAATACTTTCCAAACCTTTTTTTCCCCTGCAGCTGAGATTTTCTTATTGATTGATTAAGCAAGATGCCATACGCCAAATTGATGTTTAATATGTGGGAACTGCTCTCTCATTGTCTTGGCAATTGAAACGTGTCTGTCCGTGGCTATGAGGTCAATGTGCATTCCCCTCGTTTGCAGATATTCCACTGATTTTATAAATCCTAGTTTCTCCATGGCCACTGAGGATGTACATTGTGTTACCTGCACGACCACCAAACTACAATTTTCTTACTATCCATGTCCTGAAAGTGGTAGGTGCAGTACTTGGCAGAAAATCCAGGGCTGTCGCACTGTCCATCGCCGGCTAGCCTGAATCGTTTGCCTTCGAATGTACTTGCTAGAGACAATTGTTCAATTTTCCAAGCATCACTAATGGCCGGAAACAGATAATCATGTTGGTATTTGTAGTACTGCGTTTTTTAAATGAAATGGAGTCCCACAAACTGAAAGAAAGACTTTAACTTTCTAAAACTGGAGCCACTAAAAAGTGATGCAGCTGCACACACTAGATTGCCTGCTGGCAGTTTCCCCAGCATCGGTTGTGCAGACCATGAGAACGTATGATGTAATCTACAGGCGGCATGTATTGTGACGTTACTGCCTTGTTTTTGACGAGTCACATGAATCAATGGCTTCCCACATACTTTCCCTCTGACGGAATGCCAACATTTCAGCATACTTATAATATCCATCAAACAACTGTCGAATACTATGTATTTGCCCTCTTTCATTAGACTGTCATCCGGCGTCAAAGTTGTTTCGGCCTGTGACGTTGAGGACATTTCACCACATTTGAAAGAAATATCGCTGCTATCAAGATCTGATGCGTCAGTGAATGCTGCTGCTGGTCCATTCTCTGTCATTTCAACATCTGCTACTTCAACATTGATGGGAGAACACAACCATGCCGACAGCTTTTTTGGTGGCAATTTTTTGGCGGGTGTAGATTGTGTAAATTGATCTGCGACTACTTCAGAGCTATCTTCAATACATCCAGTATCATGTTGTTGCGGTGGTGCGGTCGTACTGTAGCAATGGTCCAATACAACTTTGCCGGATTCTCCGGACACATTCATTTCATTTTCTGTACATTGGACATGAGCTTCCCGAGTCTCAACACGCCGCGTCTGAATTAATAGTTCCTCCATAGCCTCCATAGTGTAAATGGTCTGGCAAGCAACATCTCTCATTGCTTCACTGTCTGTGTATGTATAGTTCGTAGACCCACGGGTAACTAGAAGACAGATTGGAAAAGGGATGTTCAGTTTAAACACAAGATAAAGTATAGTACAATTGACTTGAAAAAAACATAAAATAGTCCCCAGCACAAAAAAATTTCTAAAGTTATGAACTGTTTGTAGCTAACCTTATTTTTGTTTCTTTTCTTTGCAACTTTTTTGACTTGACCTTCAACATCGGCACGTTGTTGCTCCGATACGTATCCACATGTCTCCCCTTCCTCTTGCGCTGCAACGACTATATTTTCTGTATCCGCATAGACAGCACGGAATGAGGCTCCATCGACTCCCTGAAACATAGTATTTTCATTACTGTGTATCAAAATATTGTTAGCATAAAACACACGAGAGGACGAACACACATGTACATCTCAAAAGCCAAACACGATTTAAACATTGTATGGAACAATCAAACGACAAGTATTCGAGCTCTGATGACCTAGTTCGATGGAGCTGTCAGTATCCATACCTCTGGCTCTGCATGGACTACCACGAATGATTGTATTGAAGAGGAGGCATCAGCAACTCCCTGAAACACAGTACTTGCGTTAGTATGGTTTCCAATATTGTAAACATAACACACACTTGGTCGACGGCACAGGTACATATAAAGAGATAACCACAAATGTTGCATTGTCTAAAAGAATCAAGGAATATTTAAAAATGATCAGATTTAATCGACTTATTTCTCTGATTTCTTTACATCTGCATCATCTAAATGGGATCTTGTGATTGTAGTGGAAGCTTCATCGTCTCCCTGAAACACAGTACTTGCGTTAATAGGGAAGAAAGTGTAGCAAATGGAATCACGTTATATGATCACACTCGATGGAGTTGTCAGTATCCATACCTCATGCTGCTGAAGAATATCTAGGGCTGTTGCCAATGTGGTGCGCACTTCCGAAAGCTGTTGCGCCGATTCGTATCCGCATGGTCCCGCTTCCACCGGAATTACTTGAATGTCAGGCTCTGCATCAAGTGCGTGGGTTGACGATTCAACAACTGCCTGAAATATAGTATTTGCATTAGTAAGGATTACAATATTGAAAACACAACACACGCTTGGGGTCGACCGCACAGGTACATATCAATGGCTAACCACAAATGAAACATGGTGTAGAACAATCAAACGACAAGTGTTCCAGTCCTGATGATCACGGTCGATTGAGCTGTCAGTATCCATACCTCGTGCTGCTGAAGAACATCTAGGGCTGTTGTCAATGTGGTGGATGCTGCAGCATCTCCCTGAAAGACAGTACTTGCATTAGTATGGATAACACTAATTATAACTGAAAACAAACACCAGGGGATGACAACTAAGGTGTATATCAATTGGAAAGCACTAACCAAACAATTGGTAAAATAATCACAAGATACATACAAACTATTACTTGACATGCAGAAAACAAGTCTGTAGCAGAATAGCCAAGTATGATTACCTGATACGCGCTAGAAGTGGTTGATAACTGCGAGCACGTGACGGAAGTAGAATGTTCTTGCTTCAGATTCAAGGGATAGTCAAGAAGTTGTAAAGGTAAATTATTGTTTGATAATGAATTGCCAATATTTAAAATTGCCATGTAAGGAGACAGAATACTTGAGCAATGCGCAATATAGCACAGTTCCCTGTGCCCATATATAGATTTTGTTTGTGGGTTATGAAATCTAAAAATAATATATTGATAAATGTCATTATTCAAAAAGCTATACACTCAAATCAATGTCAAAAGTATTACAAATTGGAAACAACACCTAAAATATCAATGAATCCTTTCGGCTACCTACACACTACCGCAAGGCCTAAAGCTAAAAACGGACACTTGACTCACCAGTGGCGGATTGTGGACGAATAGAGTGGGAATAGCGTTTGCGAGCAATTTTCGTGTCGATCGCCGTTTATTCTTCTTTGTTACCCAAGATGTGCTGTACATGTTTGAGGGAAAGTGCCGGCTGCAGATGCGGTATCGATCACCCCTCTTGTCCTCAAAGACTTGTTGGACTCTACTTTCCAGCTCATCCAGTGGATATCCGCAATGTCTGACCCATTCTCTTATTCGATCAACAGTTTTCGGGAATACATGCATTGTTGTGCCTTCAGATTTAGCATGGGTCTTCGAAGGGCAACCGCTAATCGAACAGGCAGGCATTGTTGAAAATTCTGAAAAGTACGTATCAAGATTATTATAAAATCTTGATGAATAAAAATGTCATAAAAAAGTAAATGAACCATACCATGCCCAATGCAAGGTTTGTTTTGGTCGCCGGAACTATACCAGTTCATCATGTGCGGCTTAGTATTTGCATAAGTTACAGAAATTTTTTAAATTATGTGAATAAACTCTGTCGTCTCTTGGATGTTCTGTCTTGCACGAAAAGGAACCATGCTTACATTAACCTCTTAAGTGCCATTGAGGTTCCCCTCCAGTGCCAATGGCTTTTTTTTTTAAATCGCGGTATTCACCACCCAAACCCGCCAACATTTCCCCCCTCATTAACCCCTTAAGTGCCACCGACGAGCCGGCTCGTCGGTGGCAACCTGGAGCGGTTTTTACCGACGAGCCGGCTCGTCGCTGGCATTTAAAGGGTTAAAGACTGGACCCCCGAAGGATGCAATTCGATGACAATTGACACAGATGAAAATAAATAGATCTATTGATAGCATAACAATTGAAACTCAAGTCAATAGCAATGAGACCAATAACCATAGCTCTATTGGGTACTGTAATAGCAAATAGATTGAAATGTAAAAATGACCGAAATATGACTAGGATACATGGCCTTACCTTGACCAACGAAGAGTTGGATTCAGCAGGCCGAGCAGTATGTTGCAGGAGAACAGGTAGATGGCCACAGGTAGCACACTGACGAGTTTGCTCGAAGCGGTCACAGATAGCACGGCGACGAGCAGATTAGCATAGATCTCAGTGCTTCTCAGGTAGAAGGTTCAGGACTTGACTTGCAAAGCACAAAGATGTTCTCATGAGACATATCAAGTGGTTTATAAAGTATTAGAAACAGGGGTGTGTTTGTGAATGAATGACGTGTGTATGTCGTGGTATTATGTTTATTGCAGGGGGGCGGCCTGCCTCAGGGGAGGCCTGCCTGGAGACACGGGGTCTGAGGAGGCCATGTGAGCGATAGCCCCTGGGCGTGGGATACCTTTTGAAGTGTACATGCTGTTTGGCACTTGGCCGTTTGCGCCTGTCACAGCCCCCCATGCCAGCGCTCATCCCCGGGTGCGAACCGCCTTTGATAGAGGGGGTGGGATGGATGGGCCTGGGGCGTGCAGATAAGGCACAGGAAGACTGCTGAATGGAGACACACTTATGTGGATTGCAGGGGGGCGGCCTGCCTCAGGGGAGGCCTGCCTGGAGACATGGGGTCAGAGGAGGCCATGTGAGCGATGGCCCCTGGGAGTGGGATACCTTTTGAAGTGTACATGCTGTTTGGCACCTTGGCCGTTTGTGCCCTTCACAGCCCCCCATGTCAGCGCTCCTGAACCAAGCACATGGCTCGTTCATCTCCACAAACGTGTCCTTGCCCACGCACCCTCGCCAGTGGAAACTGTAGTGATACACGAAATTGCAACCTTGCCAATCAGGGCTTTAGATGACAGCATTAGCCGCTGAAAGCCAATAGTGTATTCAAAGTATGTGCTAAAAATGCTGACAGTAGTCTGTTGTAGCACTTCCATTATGCAGTAGTGAGCTACAAGGAATATGCAGGCCTAGTATGAGTGATAGGTCACATTATGCATTGTTGATAGACAGGCAGGGAGAGGGCCCTAGCTCTGTAGCTAATAGGTATTTTTGGAGTGTTTGGAACATTATGGCACCTATATAGCGCTTAGATAGCCAGTCTTAAGCGCTATAAACACTAAGCTATGAGTGCATGCCTTTTAGAGCTTGCAGATGGGGTTAATACATCCCTGCTTCCCTTAGAATATTCAGCCTCACTAACGGTAGCCCTGGCCCCAAGCTAATCTTCCTTTTCTCTGGGAAGGCACTGATAAGACATTCCTGAGCTTTCGCAGATGGGAGCCAGGGTGGGGCTCAGACGGAGCAGTGGAAATTAACAGAGTTGGGTTTTTTCCATGAGCCAGCCTATATTTTGCACAGGGAAAGTTCTGGAACTGTGCGTCATGGACGGGCAGCACGAGATTATAAAATATCCATGCTCCCATGACTCGGGGGAGATCGTCCTGTGGACTTGGTTCGTGCAAGGTCAAGTGCCCGGAATTGGCTCTGACGGCGTCCTGCAGCACTGTTCTCTGAGCGGGGCTTGTTTACAGCTAGCTTATGAGGGCCAGGGTCTCCCAGTGCTGATTAAAGGGACGTAAGACTGTGTTTCTCTATGTTTCTCTATATTTCTCTATGTTTCACTATATTTTGCATTTCTCTAAGTTTTATGCTTTGTAATATTCTCTAACTTGAATCCCAAATGTATATGAAATTCACTGCTTAGAATAAATATGCTAAAACTTATTTGAAGGTGTCATTTGTCACTAGCATGAGATCACTGCTCAGCACAATAGAACCTGTATTTTGGGCTGAATTGGGTATTTTTGCTCTCAAAGGGCTGGCCCCGAGGAAGATTTTGCCCAGATCACGACATTTGGTGGCAGCTTGGGGATTTGTGCAGAGCAGTGCCTTGCTGTGAAATGACAAATTGTGTGAGAGAACACAGTGTAGAGTGAAGAGCAGGCTGTCGCATTTCCTTGGGGGTCTCACTGCAGCTCTGAGACTTCAAAAGACAGCAGCGTTGTGTCGGCTTGCCGTGGCCGATAGCTTGTGTGGTTAAGACTCCCTTCAGTAAATCAGTCGTGACTGACTTATTGCTTGGGAATGGAGCCAAGGGAGTACAAGGCGATAAACAAGCGGGAAATGGCTTTGTTTAAAGCGCTCCGATGAATGGTCAAGAAAGATGTATGCTCAATTAGAAAAGAATTTTATCATGCGGTTTCCCCAGTTTAAAGTTGTAATTTGAAATGCAAAGTGAGACGGTGTTCTCATCTCTATTCTGTCATGAGGGCAGGGAAAAATAATTGCAAGGATTTGACATGCAAATTGTGAATAGTAATTTAACCATTGACTCAGCCCCAGTGTGCTAGCGAGTGGGGGGCTGTAATGTTCGGAGGCGAAGGTTCGCTTTTTTGATGTATGCTTTTGAAGTGTTGGCATTCCTGAAAAATAACGTGGGGAATGAGCCGTGCTTAGGAGAAAGAGTAACATCTGTGCTGAGAGCCTAAAGGGTTTGTTTGTTTTTCTTTTGGCAACTGTAAATTCCATGTGCTAGTGGTGGCGAATTCTGTTTTTAAGGAAACACACTAAAATGGTTATAGTGCATTTTAAGCTGTGCCATGCTTATAATGGGTGAGAGACTCACTTAAAAAAGAAAGTGAGTGAATGTTATTTGGATTTTCGATTTTTGTGTGTTGATTTGAAATTGCAGAATCAGTTTGCAATGGTTTGGGGGGAAAAGACAATTTATATTTTTCTAAATTGCCCCTGGAGTATTTTTGACTGTTCCCACTGCTCTTCACTCTACACTGTGTTCTCTCACACAATTTGTCATTTCACAGCAAGGCACTGCTCTGCACAAATCCCCAAGCTGCCACCAAATGTCGTGATCTGGGCAAAATCTTCCTCGGGGCCAGCCCTTTGAGAGCAAAAATACCCAATTCAGCCCAAAATACAGGTTCTATTGTGCTGAGCAGTGATCAGTACATGGATTTGTACTGTTGCCTTATAAGTGATGCATGTTTGGAAATAGTGACCTGTTGACTATGATATATGGTGAAAAATGTTGTTGACACATTTAACAGCCCACAAGCAATATAGGGAGTGTGGGTTGTTCTTGCAGGAAAACCGTGCAGGGAGCTGCACTAAACATGGCATTTTTATTTTTAAATGCACTGAAATAAGTGGTTATATTCTGGCAATGGTACAACAGAATGAAAAATCTGTGTGTGATAAGATAGCACAAAGATTTATTAGGTTGTGGGTTCTCTTGAAAGGCGCACATTACATTGGATTGAGCTCGTGAAAGCAAAACTACAAGGTTACGAGGAAAAAGAAGAGAAAAAAAAACGTATGCCTTTTAAATGAGACATTAATCAGTTTAAAACAGGCTAAAGACGCTTTGACATTTTGCAAAATTACATGAAGTAGAATCTGATGAGAAGAAAAGTGCCTCTTTTGAAAATAAGAGTCTTGCTGTGTGTGCAGAGCTTGTGCCTTGAAGCTGTCTTGGGCGAGGTGCGCGAAGAAAATAAAAAACTAATGAAATGGTGCTTCAGATATGAGAGCTTTTCTGAGTTGCTGGAGCAGTGCAGGAAAGAGTTAATCTGTATGAACTGTCTGAAACGAGTGCCTTTCCATTGAAGCCGCCACAGTGTAAGAGTTATAGAGCAAAGAGATAAGCTTGCTGCGTGCTCATGGCGCTGCCAGGTGCACACGAAAGATAAACAATTACATTCCTGCATTCCTTCCCCTGTGAAAAGACCGTCAGTGAGCAGAAAACTGAGGAAGGGGGTGCAAAGGCAGAAAAGAGACTTTCAAACGGCATGCAATAACAGAACTGATCAGAAGTAAAGAATTTGCCCAGTAACACTGGTAGGAAAACAAAGGCTGCATGCAGGATGGCAGACGGGCACATCACATCTGAACATTTGGGGAACCTGTGCATCTGTAAATGGGCTAAGAAAAGACAGCTGCCCATTCCAACAGACATTACTGTGCAAACCGCATTCCCATGCACCATGTGATGTGATGTGAAATGAAACGCTATTGCTGTGCAAGCTGCATTCCCATGCACCATGTGATGTGAACTGAAGTAAAGCGCTGTGCACTGGAGAAGAAACCTCTAGGCGCTTTGAGAAGAGAGAATACACAGCTGGCAAACTGCAAGCTACATTGCCAGGGATGGAGTAACTGACAAAGACATTATGGCATTCCAGATGGAAGCAAAACTGACAAAAAGCGCTTAGCCGTTTTGCAAGAGACAACATGCAGAGCAGGGCTTTGGAGTACAACATGAACACTGCACATTAGCCATGATCCAGAAGCCTCACGGCTTGGTGCAAGAATGAATGATTTGTTGAAGCAACAAAAGAAACTGACTTAGACTATTGCGCTCAAAGGGGTGGTCCAAGAAACAGCAAACACCCTTTGAGAAAATGACAAGTGAAAAACCAGAGGCTTGAAAGACACTAGCTGTATGGAGAAAAAATAAACAAAGCTGCTTGTACAACTGCAGGCGGTATTGGACTGAAAGACTTTACCTTTGAAAAATGGAGTGATGCCAGCAGGGCAAACTAAATCAAGATCATGAGACACTGGAAGCAAGTTGGCGCCTGGCATTTCTGATCGCTTTGGTGAAAAAGAAAAGCATTGTGCGACCTGGGTACTTATTATATGGCTTTTGTAAAAATCACAGATCAGTCTGAGGTACCATTGACCAACTATGATCGCTTTGCACATATGAGTTTGTGATTAGGCAGTTACACCCCGTATGGTTGAGTGTAAATAAGCCCCCAGAAACATGCAGAAGGGTGATAAATAATTGCAGTAGCAATGACAAAGTGTGTAGTTACCTGGTGAGACTTCTGAAGATGGGGGTGGTGTTCAGGGAAGGGGTGGATAACGCTGATATTGATGAATAATGACATTGTACTTTTAATGGCATCCTAACATTTCTGTTTGTATTTTGCCTAGGCAAAAAAGCAAGACAATAGCGTGTCCTTATTGGCGTAAATGTGTGCAGTATGTGGGTGACACTGGTCTCAGAGAATATGCGAGTTACTGCGAGATGCGAGTCAACTTTAAACGTGTCCTGCACCACACTCAATGCTGCTATTTGTTCTGCAACCTGCGAAAGGTGTCCAACAGAGTAATAACTTTTGCTGAACTGGCACGGTGCAGACTTGGCTAATTATCAAATATTTGATGCTACACATTCAAATGATTCAGTTGCTGGAAATAACTTAATTGACATGTCTTGCCTTTCTTGTTTAAAGGACTATGGACAATGAGTTGTGGACTGTGACATCATGCACCACAAACACATTGAAAAATGGTTTTTAAATGCACTTTTTGAGATGAATCTGAAAAAACGAAATGGTTTTACTCTTCCAACTGAATTGCTTTAACCAGAGATGTTTTGCTTTTTGAAAAAAAAAACTTCTACGTTGCACGTAGGCAGGAAAATGATTTATGAATTGTTGGGGCAGCAGAATCATGCAGGTAGGAGCGTAATTTATTTTGAGATAAGATGAGTGCGCACATCAAAGTCACCTGTGCGTAGGTTAAGATTCTTAATTGAAGTAATGCTGCCAAGTGTGTGAGCTCTAATTTGAGATGGTAACCTTTGAAGCACTGGATACTTTTACAGCCAGCTTAAGGCAGGTAATGAAACCATGACTGACTTGATGTTTGATTTTATGACACATTGTGTGACACGGTTTTTGTTAAACCAACCAGTTTCATGTTTTGTGGGGACAGCTGTCTCCAGCACACTAATGCAAAGAGTCACCTTTTGATTGTAGACATTTGGAATAATTCTTTGGGAAAAGCGCTACAAATGAGTATCCACATGGAATTGCTAGCGTACTGGCCTGGCACATTGTCAGACATCTTTTGTCACTGACTCATATGACTGGTGTCTATGAAGTCATAGGCCCAAATGTTTCAGTGAATGGATACAACGATTTGTTTAAATTTGTGTAATGTGATGTTTTTCTGACCAAGAACTGCAGCGAGTGTTCTCGCCAAGATTTTATGGACTATAACTTGACTAAATGCATTTTACACAATGGTGTGATGAAACAGCCATGCCGGATAGTAGTATGATGTTTGTGGCTAAAACTAATATTGTATATGGTAGATATCCCACTTGAAGAAGGGTATTCTCCAAGTCACAATAGGTAGACACTGTGAACATGTTAGATTTTCCAGTAGTAGGGCAACATGTAAATTGTAGGCTGGTAATGCACACCTCCATTATTACAGTGATACACTTAGACATAGATTTATCATGAGGCAATGTTTCCTTAGTACTACCAAGCTGCTACAAATGGAGTCCATTTCTATGGCCCATCACTAGAGTGCGCGTAGCTAGGGAGCTAGATTCATTAATTGCAGGAGCTTTATATGCTTATGACATAGAAACTGTGCACAATAAGCTAGCCACTATGGGTTCTGATGCCAGCTCTGCTATAGAACTTCTGGCCTAGTGGGGCCCATTGATACGCCCAACACTGCTACAAGTATTGACAACCACTGAAGATGGCAGAATTTTAGGTATGAAGACATTTTGTCTGCCATAGGGCAGATCAACAAGACTGCTAAATACACATGATGCATTGTATGGCAAACATTGTTTAATCAGCAGGTGTTGGCTTTTTACTGAGTGGGGGCGACCATCCTCCACACACTGGCACGCAGAGCTACAGTTACCAGCATACATATGGATTGAATTGCTTGCTTTTGATTGCATGAATAACACATGCCATGCTTTGATGCAAATTAGTAGAATTGTTTTTATTTAGATAACCTGGTGCCCATGGGTTCACCTTGTTCACGAAATTAGATGGTTTCCGGTTGGGTTCCACATACATGGGGGAAGTGTCTAGTCACACAGCCCATAGTCACGTTTGAATGCCCTGGGATCAGGGGGAGGGTAGGCCCTTAGAGTGAAAGGCTGCCAGGTTTTAGAATTGGTAACCATACATAAATGCAATAGTGCATTGTAGATTAGACTACACTGGATTGCCTTGACATTTTAACTGCATGCTGCTTTTTAACTGACAATCAGTTATACAATAATTATTTAGGTATTTTTGTGTAGGCCAGGTTTTGGCTAGAGTAAATGTCCATGTTCACTTTGTGTAGGTATTTTTGTGTAGGCCAGGTTTTGGCAAGGGTACATGTCACTGTTCACTTTGTGTACATTTTTGTTTAGGTAGTGTTTTACCTTGCATGCCACGCTAACTAACCGCTAGAAGGTAGTTTGCTTAAACCTCTTACAAAGCCCCAAGGTCTTTATCGCTGCACTAAATACTATATTGATAGGTATTAGTCAGCATTTGTCGCACACACGTTGAATAGGGGTGGAATGTAGTGATACACGAAATTGCAACCTTGCCAATCAGGGCTTTAGATGACAGCATTAGCCGCTGAAAGCCAATAGTGTATTCAAAGTATGTGCTAAAAATGCTGACAGTAGTCTGTTGTAGCACTTCCATTATGCAGTAGTGAGCTACAAGGAATATGCAGGCCTAGTATGAGTGATAGGTCACATTATGCATTGTTGATAGACAGGCAGGGAGAGGGCCCTAGCTCTGTAGCTAATAGGTATTTTTGGAGTGTTTGGAACATTATGGCACCTATATAGCGCTTAGATAGCCAGTCTTAAGCGCTATAAACACTAAGCTATGAGTGCATGCCTTTTAGAGCTTGCAGATGGGGTTAATACATCCCTGCTTCCCTTAGAATATTCAGCCTCACTAACGGTAGCCCTGGCCCCAAGCTAATCTTCCTTTTCTCTGGGAAGGCACTGATAAGACATTCCTGAGCTTTCGCAGATGGGAGCCAGGGTGGGGCTCAGACGGAGCAGTGGAAATTAACAGAGTTGGGTTTTTTCCATGAGCCAGCCTATATTTTGCACAGGGAAAGTTCTGGAACTGTGCGTCATGGACGGGCAGCACGAGATTATAAAATATCCATGCTCCCATGACTCGGGGGAGAACGTCCTGTGGACTTGGTTCGTGCAAGGTCAAGTGCCCGGAATTGGCTCTGACGGCGTCCTGCAGCACTGTTCTCTGAGCGGGGCTTGTTTACAGCTAGCTTATGAGGGCCAGGGTCTCCCAGTGCTGATTAAAGGGACGTAAGACTGTGTTTCTCTATGTTTCTCTATATTTCTCTATGTTTCACTATATTTTGCATTTCTCTAAGTTTTATGCTTTGTAATATTCTCTAACTTGAATCCCAAATGTATATGAAATTCACTGCTTAGAATAAATATGCTAAAACTTATTTGAAGGTGTCATTTGTCACTAGCATGAGATCACTGCTCAGCACAATAGAACCTGTATTTTGGGCTGAATTGGGTATTTTTTGCTCTCAAAGGGCTGGCCCCGAGGAAGATTTTGCCCAGATCACGACAGAAACTTACTGCCATTCTGACCCTGTGTCCCTGCAAGGTATTCTCTTCATGTGCCAGACCACTGACCACGCCATGATGCCCACCTAGCAGATCCCCAACTAACATTAGACCCCTACTGCAGTATATCGTTGCCTATCAATAACAAATGCCACATACCGGAGATTCTTGTGAGCACAGACCCACACTTCAAACAGTGTGTTATAGTGGTCAAGACCCTTCACCTAAGGCCTGTATAATCCAATGTTAATTGATAGTATAGATATATGTGTGACTTTTATAGAGACATAACCGACTGAAAGACTTTGAACAAGTGTTATTTAGTGCATGCATTATTGATAATATATTATGTTAGCTTAGATAGTGACCACCCCGCTTCACAGCGACCTGAACTTCACCCATTCCGAGCACAGATGTCTGACGTCCATCCTTGAATGGAGACACACTTAATTGATTTAAAAAATCGAAACAACCGTTGTTAAAATATATGTGGTGTTTTATTTTGTATCTTATTTTGATGACACAAAAATACAAAACTTTACACATTGTACAGTTCAGGTTGCAGCACAGCGAGCGAAAATCCCCTGTACTGACCGCTGTCACTCGGGAACGTTTCTCTTATGGCACGAACGGCACAGGCGGGTATCACTCTTCGAACGCGGTGTCCAAGCCTCCTGTGAAGCCACCATGTAAAGGAACGATAGGCCACCAGCTTGTACCACCTGTGAAAAGGAATGAAACAAACTGTTTTTAAATGACCAAGATGAGTTTAATAAACGTTTGTTGTCAATGACAATTCTTGTAACTAATGGCATTCTGCTCGGACAAATGCTATCTAGACACTGCACACTATTGAAAGACTTTCGTGCGTTACAATGATATGTATATGTAATTTTGGATATAGAAGACCATGAAATAGGAATGGCATGACAAGCCGAATATACTTACTCGTTACTCGGATTACGAGGACAAACAGTTGCACGAAGTTCGTGCATAAGCACCATCATTATCCTCAACACGGACCGTGTGAGGCAGGCTGCCCTGAAGTCTGGCAGCTCGGTGATGCATTGCGGTCTGAAGTGTAGGCCACGCATCCCGAGTTTTCACAGCAGCAGCAGTTCTCGTACTCGGTTGGCATTAGCTCGCACCGATTGCATCTGCACCAGGTGGAAACACCGTCCATGCGACTAGGTCCAGGCTCTTCAGCTGTTGAATCGTCCTCCCAACTGCCGTCCGAAGACCCATCGTTTTCGCATGTTTCCCTTTCCAGTAGTTCCTCCTCGGTATACTCGGGCTCGTACATGTAGGGCATTATTGTAGCCATTGTGTGTTAAACAAACTAAAATAATTGATAGCGGTGGTACTGGTATCTGTTCACACGGGCTACAAGTGGTGAAGGTAGCTGATCAGAGCACAGAAACGAGTCACAGAATACTCAAAGTAACACAGAGAGAGGAATGTAATCGAAAATCTGCTGCTGTGTATTGTGAAACGGTCTGTTTATACTTATTGAGGAAAGAGGCGTCCTGCCATTTCCATGGCGACACGTCATTAGCTGAAGCGCAGCGAATGTTGACACGAGACGTGCTTTGGCGTTGTGAAATGGCCGGTACGCGTCTGCTGATGACAGGCTCAGGGGCGGCGGATATGATTTAGTGCCGCAAAAGCAGGTCAGCCAGGGCGATGGGGGAAATGATAGGATTATCACAAAATGGCAGCTCCCTGATGCCTGTTTTCGCGTGCGTTTAATGGACAAAAACTCGGGTAAGGTCCATAGGAAATTTTTCTAAAATCGAGCGATTTAGGCTTAAAAACACATGGCCGACCCGTAGGGGCAATAAACGATTTTGACCGAACCATTCCTTTAAGCGCTTCATATAGAACAAATATGCATACAATATCTCCCAACCTGTATTGGTACTCATTTATCAACCTCAGCAGGATAAAAGGCTGAGTTGACCTTGCCAGGAGCCGAACCTGCGACCTGCAGATCACATGCACATTGCAGCAGTGAATGCTCAAACCACTGAGCTATCTTGACGAGTATAGCTATCAGAAAACCAGCCACTCCAGAACCAAAGAGCCACATGCTGCTGGCCACAGACCAGGATCCTCAATTTTCAATTTTTCTTTTTTTAAGTTTTAAAATAAATGTGTTACGGGTAGCAAGGGAGACCTCAGGGGTCGCAGTTGTGACCCCTAAATGACGTCCCTGGAAATGCAGGTTCTAATTACACTGTAATTAAACATGAAAGTGCCAAAATGATGTTTTGTGCACAAACAGGTAAGGGGTGCTACACTGTTGCATATCACACTACGATTCATTAGAAATCCAACAGAGGATTGTCCGCCAAGGTTACTGTGGCATTGTACTACCTAGGACTAGGGGGATGTCACAGCCTGAGATTATGTCAACCAAAACAAGGAAGGTGGGGCGAGTGCTGCAATAGATGTGGTGTGCCACCCCTTTTAGAGAACGAGTCCCTCCCAGGGCTCGTGCTAATGTGACATGTAAATAAAAGGGACGAGCCGGAATTGTTGGTCGATGTTAACTGACCCCTGCCTGCTGTGCGTTATTTGCTGCAGCATTACTCCAGGTTAAACTGTGCTACATTAACCACTGTGACAACAGGAAATGGCATCTCACAACCCTCCTTCTTCCGCAGGCATGAGGTATGTAGATACACATATGGCCTTAAGAAAGCACGTGCAAACGTGTTGACATCCAGTTTCAATAACCTAGCAATGCCATTGCTCTTCTTGTGTAACACAGGTGAAGCCTGGGATTGCCTGTGACTGCGTGACCCGGAGGACTCCGGTTACACACACGAATCCCCCAGGCGCTTGGGGATAAACACATGCTCAAAAGAAGCACGAATACACAAATGCCTCAGCTATGCACTGGTAGACAAATCCAGACACACAACTCCCACAGGAGCACAGTCGCCGACAAGAGTAAATGCACAAATATAGCTCAAACACGCTTATACATAACCCCTGCAGCCGTCCATTTGCCTTTACTGCCAATTATTCTTTGCGCATGCACCCCAATGCATTACTCCTTGTCCCCACAAATTGGCATGACACAGAATTTCAAATGGAAAACTTGGCCGCAGTTTTATTTCCATGACAACAGAATTATTTGTACACATTTGTGAACTTCATTCTGTACGTGTGGCGCTTGCTTGCCGGATTTCCTTTGCTTCCCCCTATACTTGGTATAGTAGGCCCCCAACTCCCCCGACCCATTGTACCTGTTCCTATCCTGCCCGTGCAGGTGTCCGTGGGTGGGGAGAGCACCGTTTGTTTTGGGGGAAGCTGAGCCTTATTTGTCCCTACCAGATGCCCCGCCGTTTAGGCCCCCAAGAGGCGCTGGTCCGGAAGAGCGAAGACCCATTCCGTTTCCTTCTGGCTCGTCCGGAGTCTATCATTTGTGCTTGGTTGCCCAAACACCGCCAACTTGTCATATCCTGGCCTGGGTGTCCTGCGACAGCAACGCCCAGGTCTCCTGCTCCTTGCTTGTATTTCGTGGGTGGGTGGAAAACGAAATTCCTTCCACTTGCGAGGCGGCGACCGGGTCCCAGTGCAGGAGCGAGATGCCTGGCACCCCGGTCCCGCCTGCTTATATCCTGGTGGCCCCGCCCCTTTTCCTTTGTTCAGCCCTTCGCGGGCTTTTGGGCCATTAGGCCTTTAGGCGCCGTTCCGCCCCTCGCCTTTTGACCCCGAGGGGAGGGTCCCAGGTCCTGGCGGCATGACCCCGCAGGGGTTACCGTGCTGCCTCCTCCATCTTGGGCTGATTTTTCCGTCATCAGCTCCATAACCCCTGCACCCGTCCATTTGCCTTTACTGCCAATTATTCTTTGCACATGCACCCCAATGCATTACTCCTTGTCCCCACAAATTGGCATGACACAGAATTTCAAATGGCAAACTTGGCCGCAGTTTTATTTCCATGACAACAGAATTATTTGTACACATTTGTGAACTTCATTCTGTACGTGTGGCGCTTGCTTGCCGGATTTCCTTTGCTTCCCCCTATACTTGGTATAGTAGGCCCCCAGCTCCCCCGACCCATTGTACCTGTTCCTATCCTGCCCGTGCAGGTGTCCGTGGGTGGGGAGAGCGCTGTTTGTTTTGGGGGAAGCTGAGCCTTATTTGTCCCTACCAGACACCCCCACTGTTTAGGCCCCCAAGAGGCGCTGGTCCGGAAGAGCGAAGACCCATTCTGTTTCCTTCTGGCTCGTCCGGAGTCTATCATTTGTGCTTGGTTGCCCAAACACCGCCACGCCACTGAGTGGGTTCTCGCCCACTGTGGCTCCCATACTTCCTGTCTCCTTCTCACAATTCCAGTAATTTGGTAGAAATGTCCCAGAAAAAGAGCTCCGTTCCCTTCGTGGACAAGTGTACTCCGTCCGTTCAGAAGTACTCGGGTGTTTTCCCATCAATCAAGCCATGCCTGATCTGATGGAAACCCCTGCCCCTGCAGAATTTTGCAACGGCCCCGTTCAGCTTCCTCCTTGACTTCTCAACTGCTGCATGGCTCTCTGCCCCCCTCCATTGCGCCCGGGGAATACCTTCCGACCATCCAATTTCAGTTTCGCCCAACTGTGCTGCGATTTCCTGCAATGAGCTCGTAATGTCCCTCAGCCGGACACCCCTCCTCAGGCTGGTCAGGTCGTTCCCTCCCAAGTGTATTACCAACACCTCTGGCTTCTGCCGCCTACTCAGCAATTTCCATAGTTGCCCCTCTAGCTGAGCCCACTTCATCCCTGGCACCCCATGCCACTCACTCTTGAACTCGCCGGCTGTCAGCGCCTCCTGCTGCTGAGTCCAGCTCGCCTTAGCCTTTGAGATGAATGAGTGCCCCACTACCTACACGGTACGTTTCCTCCTTCCTTGTGCTACTGTGAAATGATAAAAGGAGGGAACGGCATGGTTAACTTATATTTTTGCGAGCCTGATATATTGTTTGTAACATCCTGAAGACCATCTCCCCAATTTCTTGATGTCATCCGGCCATGCCTGCTCGGGGACACTTCTGCCCCTACCACCTTTCCATCTTGCTCCACCTTAACCAGGGTGTGCCTGCTCCGGGACACTTCTGCCCCTGCCACCTTTCCACCTTGCTCCGCCTTAACCAGGGTGGGCCTGGTCCGGGACACTCCTGCCCCTGCCACCCACCACCTTTCCATCTCGCTTCGTCTTAACCAGGGCGGGCCTGCTCTGGGACACTTCTGCCCCTGCCACCTTTCTCCACCTTAGCCAGGGCTGGCCTGCTCCGGGACACTTCCCTGCCCCTGCCACCTTTCCGTCCTGCTCTGCCTTAACCAGGGTGGGCCTGCTCCGGGACACTCCTGCCCCTGCCACCTTCCCAACTTGCTCCTCATACTGCACCCGCAATAGGTTCCTCACCACTTTTATTCAGCAAAAGCTCCCAACCAATTTAACCTTGCTCTGCCTGCCCTTGCAGGAGTTACCCTGTTGGGAGAGCGCCATTCCTGGCGGGTGAGGTTGAGCTGAATTCCTTTCGCTTGATTTTCCAAAACCACTTTGCCTCCATTGCCCCTTCTCTCACTCTTATCCCTTCCTTTCCTTTAAAGGAAGGCTCTACCTTTCCATATTCCTTATCGTGTTGGCCCAATTCCCCTGACCCCTACTCCTTAACGGGTTGCTTGAGCTTTGTTCTTGATATAGTCAACCGATACTTTAAAATGGGAGGTTCCCCATTCCATTGTCATGTCCGGCCCATTTCCCCCTTCTTAATCATCTGCGGATGGTACCTTTCCCTTCCTTCAGCCGGCCAAAGCTCTCCCGCCATAGACCCAGCAGCCTGCCTCCCCGCAGCTGATACTAGGCTGATGGGGTGCTGTTCCCGACCCCCACCATCTGACTTGTCCTTGCTTCCCGTCAGCCACCCTTGGCCCACCTTCTGGCATCTAAGTAGCTTCTTATTACAAACCGCTCTGCTATCTACCCGATGAACCACGAATATTGTTACTTGTTTTTCGATCCCAGAGGGGTGAAGGCTGCGCTGGCCTTGCTGCCCAGGTCAACTAAACCCCCCCTCCCAATGTTTAACGATGTACCCCACTGTATGCCTGATGGTAGTGGTAATACCTGACTCATGGCCCTCAATTACAACTTCGAAAACCCGGCTGCCCCCTGGGCCAACCGCCAATGCAAAAAGAACCACGTTTGTCAGTGTTTTAATATCCTACTCGCGCACACTCTCCAGTATGCAGAGTCATTTCAAGACTCAAAACAGAACTGGCCTTCCTGACAGTTAACTCGTAGCCAGCGTACGGCGTGCCTCCTTTCCTTACACTACTGTACTCAGCGTGGGCCATGGGTTCTACCCCAAATGTACCCTCCACTATCTACTTTGCTCGATGGGGCGCGTACCTGATACTGCCCTTAGATTCCGCTATTAAACCCTGCTGCCCGCTTCAGACCCTGTCCCGAAGCATGCGACCCCTTGCGGTATCGAGCTCTCACGCAGGTTTTTAATATTGCGGCCTTGCCGCCGATCAATTAATTTCGTAGTCTATTCAACCATGGCATTGCCGCTGGTCCACCCACGGCTGCCCTAGGGGTCCGTTGTATTTGCGCCCCTTCCGTGTATGAGAGCCCCAACCCTGTTTTAATAGTGCTAACCCCGCAACCCTTTTAAAATTCCGTGCCTCCAGAGGCCGGGCTCACCTGATCTAAGGACACCTTTTTGACCAACGAACACGTCCATTAGGTGTTCCAAAGAGGCCTTAATCCACACAACTGCCCTCAAAACTCTGGCGGCCTGGTTGTGTTACCTGGCGTACCTACACCCATAGAAGTACCCTTTGCACGGTCCATAAGTCAAGTGTGCATAAAATAGCCCCCCTGCCGCTTACCAATGTAAGGACCCTCTACTGCCACGTTTCCCCTATTGAGTGGAGCTGAGGCCATAAATCACCCAAGGAATACCTTACCCATTACGGAAAACCCATACGCGCCTCTACCACAAACGTGCTGAAAGACCCCCATAATTTAGCATTTATATAGCGCCACGAACCCTCGGTTATTTGAGCGCTGCTTATTATTACCCACGGTGTGTGGTGCTCATTTATCGACCTCGGAAAGATGCAAGGTTGGGTTTGTCCCTGCCGGGATTCGAACCAGGAACCCCTCAGCAAATGGAAGCCCTGTACCACGCCAATCTAAAATCTTTACGCTGCCTGTGATAATTTTACATCAATGAAACACACATGCGCTTTCTCTCGTATTCCTATAACAATCCAATCAATCAATCTTCATCAAGCTCCTTTTCCTATCCAACAGTAAAACCAGTCAAACCATCTCTTCCCCGACCCACAGATCTCGCGCTAGCCACCCCATGAATTTTGAATCACACACTTAGACCGTGTTTTTCCATTTAACTGTTTACCATGCGACCTGGGGATACGAACTCCCAGTCGCCAGCTTCACCGGTTGGGCCCCTTGGCCGCTACTCCATATAGCTTGGTGAAGCAATGTCATGGAAGTCGCCTTTCGAACTGCACTTGTTACCGTAGTGGCCTCCCAGTGCCGCGGCCAGTCCACCGCACCTCCCCCTCTACCCAGGAGTCACCCATCGGGATTGCACGGCGCTCACCACCACAAATGAGTGTGAATAATCACATTTGATATAAGTGCGATACAAGTGCCATATCATGTACTCACTTCGGCGCGAACAAGTAATGTGGTGGAGAAACCCGTAAAAGCGTTTAAAAAGGACTTTCTGCATGCCGGTGTGGGCCGTCGTACACGGCAGCCCCAGTACAGCGCATTTTGACCTAAACTCCAAACCCTTCTGCATAGTAATGCGCTTACCTTCAGTTGCATTGGTCCCAGCTCGCAACGCACCACACCCGCCCATGAACAACACATTATAGGCACAATGCCTTCTTCCCCAGTAACGCAAGCCCTCTTTCCTACTACATTGCCGCCATTTAAAAACATGCCAAGTTCTCCTTCTAAAATCTAACCGTCGTACACCGCCCCATGTCGTGCAGCCATGGACCCCGAATACAGTGCTCGTTCAGAACCTTGATTCAACTCCCTGGCCGCTCGTCAGGTCGCACCCCATGAAAGTCAAAGATACCGGAGGAGCAACGTGGCAACCCAATGCATTCCTCACCAACTCTCCGTATGCATACTCTTTCCATTTTTACCACAACCCCCGGTCAAAAGTCAAACCCCATGCACCTTGATAGCAAGCCGAGCAATCGCATTCCACCTGCCCGTTTTACAAACATTTATATGCTTAACATTCATAACGAATGCATTGTTCTAAACCATTAATTTACCTCATAATTGAAAAGTGAGCCATGAAACCCTCGTGTATAAGTGTGCTATACTGCCATTGTGTTACATAACTTAAGCCGTCAACTCACAAAACCGCCTACTCACCCAGCTTGCCCATTTGTATGCACCTTGTTCCTCTGTGAATGTGCACCAACCCCCAAGCAACTGCATTAATTGTGTGCGCCCATGGGACGCACCGTTACTCGTGGTGCAACCAAGCCGCGGCAGACAGGTCCTTAAATGCACAACATTTCCCTCTATCCCTGAGCGATAGCCGTAACAAAAGCGGTCTCTGCTCTCCATTCCGCAAAAACCCAATACCAACGTCGCTCCATTCCACTTACTAGTTCCTTTGAACCTCCTAAAGCATTCCATATGAAACAATTAAACCCACGCCAACCTGGCGTGCACCCGAACACAGCTGCCGTTAGCCCTTTCTAAACAAGTTAATCACGCTATCCGTGAAGAGATTAGCACATTCGAACCTGCCACAAAACTTACTCTTATGTGCTGCATTCACAACTCTAATTTTACCGCTGGGTTTATACGAAATTGTTTAAACCACCCTGCACGCAAAAAGGCATCTAGAAAGACTTTGTAGGCTTGCATATTTATTTATTTAATTGGCATTTTTATAGCGCTCCCGGGGCATCGAGGCGCTGTTACGGGAATATGCCTTAGTTGCATAATTATCACGTGCTTAATACCCAGAGGCTTCTAAGCGCGGACCCGGGGATTTAACCTGTGCTGCTTCGTGTCGTCTTGTTTGCAAGGCGTGCACGTTGCCGGTGAGCTATCCTGCCGGCCTTATCACAAAATTAGCAACTGTATACTGCAACGGTTTCCGGTAACAAATCCGTCAAACTTTCCTTAAAACCCCCATGACTATCCCATGCACACCTTAAGCATGCGCACCCCCAACGGCGGCTTCTACCCGCCATCCAAACTCCATAGCGTATTGAAATATGATGTGCCGCGCGAAGGCCATGTAAAACACGCATGAACATCCTGCGTGCATGCCCCGCTTTCGACCTCGCCGCCTCCTGCATGAATTCTGCACACCTCGGAGGGGGGTAAACGAACCCCCCCTCCCACGTTTCAAGTGTACATAACCTTTTACCTAATTAATTTACAACGGACCCTGGGCGAATAACAGATTACCCCAAGACACCCATCCCGTGCTTAATCGACCCCGGTATCCACCGGCGTGCCTCTCAAAAGGCCTACCGTCAGCCGTGCTTTTTTCTTCATTCTAAGAGGATCAACAGCGGGCACACCTCGCATTAACCCCTTGCGCACATACAATGTTCCTTGATAACCCGCACTGCCACCGATCCTTTAGGACCAGCTTCCCTGCGAAACGTTGCTCCCTCCATTACCCACTGGGATCCGCCTGTACCTGCACAAGCCCACTACCCTGACTCCTGTAATCTGGGGCCCCTTTTACTCGGATTTTACCTTCCAACGCGGTTTGCACTGCAACACACGAAGTTCCCTCCACGCTGGAACTTCACCTCGGCATACACCGGAACACTCCCTTCCCTCGAACGCATGTTCTCCTTTTCGTGCACCAGCAACCTGGACCGAGAACATCCCGAACATCTTCCAGCACACAAAAAGAAATCCTCTGCTCCGGCGAGTCGGCGGGGTCCCACTTCAGGAGTGAGACGAAATTCCTTCCACTTGCGAGGCGGCGACCGGGTCCCAGTGCAGGAGCGAGATGCCTGGCACCCCGGTCCCGCCTGCTTATATCCTGGTGGCCCGCCCCTTTTCCTTTGTTCAGCCCTTCGCGGGCTTTTGGGCCATTAGGTCTTTTGGCGCCATTCCGCCCCTCGCCTTTTGACCCCAAGGGGAGGGTCCCAGGTCCTGGCGGCATGACCCCGCAGGGGTTACCCTGCTGCCTCCTCCATCTTGGGCTGATTTTTCCGTCGTCAGCTCCAGATGACCCAGACAAGCAGAGGAGCACACATAGACACAAAACCACACATCCATAACCTACTCGGAGATGCATAAGTACTGTAGATGCACACATACTGTGAAATACCCCAAATAACCCATTCTCCCACACACACACACACAATAAGAGCCTACTTGCCTGAATACCAACAACTCAGACTGGGAGCAGACTCAATAGGAGGACTCGTTACATTAACATTGATCGCGTCACGCACAGAAGGGGGCCTGCAGAAGGTGAGGGAGAATCGGCGGCAGCTAAGGGCACTCACACAAGCACACCACGCCCCTTGGCAGGCGTCCCTCGAAACGCGCAAGGGCCTTGAAATGCACTGGGTTGAGCAACCGTCTAAGCTGAGGTACTCACTGTTAGCTGGCTGCACCGCTGCCAGGAATGCACGTCACACTTCAGCCTGTCCTGTGCAGGGCACGTGCGGTTCCCGGGCAGTGCCCCTCACAAATGCGCAGGCGCACGCGAGCCTGCCCATCGGCCTGGGTAGCAAAGAAATGCAGCAGCCAGTGCTTAGTGAACCACTCAGGCTGTCCTGGATCTTCGTACCAAAATAATGTGTGTATCCTTCCTTCCCCCAAGAACCCGGGCCCCGAGCAAGAAAAGAGGCCCTGTGCCACTGGGTCCTACCGGGGAAAGTCTGGGTGGGCCAGTCCACCACTGCACATAGTCAGGGATGGACTGGCCTATAGGGAACACTAGATATTTCCCGATAGGCCTCTGCACCCTGAGCCTCTTTTTTGTGGTATTTTCAAAATGTTCTCATAGTAAAAGGGTTGGGTTTCCTGAAAATGTGTAATATGGGGACAATTTGAAATTGATTTCAAGGGCCTCTTTTGGTTCCCAGCAGATCAAGGGGCGATCAAGTGGTGCAGTGCCGCAGAGGCGCTGCAGATAAAGGGCGACGGCAACTCGCACAATCTAAAGTGTCAGTCAATGACTTTCTATTAGTGAGTGACTCGCTAATAGAAAGTCATTGACTGACACTTTACATGCCCGTGAGTGACAGAGGCGTGGCCCCAGCGCCTATTCAAGAATCAACCCGCGCCTGCCGCGGCCCTATGCACACTACAGCCTGTTTGCAGCCATTTCCTGATTTACTTAAGTGTAGCTCTTTGAGTCTCTTTCAAATGCAGCAGCACCCTGCAAACTTTGACCCCCGAGTCCCAGAGAAAGGGGTGAGTACACGAGCAACTATTCCCATTCCCACGGTGAACTGTACTTTTTTCCTTCTTTGCATTCTGGTATTTGTAGTCTACAGAATGTTGGTGGGTGGGGAGGGAGAGGACACCCAAAGAACTCGCCCAGGGCGTTGGTAAACCTGGTGCTGGCACTGGTTCCCAGTCCACCCGTGCACATAGTCCTTGCGTGATGTTGCATCAGCAGCACTGTGTGTGTCAACGTAACCCCTGCCACGTCTACTTGACCCTCAACTACAGAAAAGGCCAGCATTGGGATGCCGTGGTGCAAGAGGTCTCCTTTTGGCGAGGAAGGAAGCAACAATGAGCCCCGCGGGTAGTTGATTAGCAGATCCCATTGGCCTCCATTTCCTCCCAGCAAAGGCTTTGCTAGGGGGTGACTGAGGGGGCTATAGCCCTGTGTCTTTTGGTTGTAGCCCCAGATAGAAGCTCATGTGTTACAACCAAAAGGCTATAGCTAGCCCCCAGTCCTGACAGTCCCCACATTAGCATAGCCCCAGATCTATTCCAGACCTAGCAACACCCCTGCCTCCCGGGGCAAACCTCTTCATTTTACATGAAGACCCACCTTTGACTGCCATGGTTCGTCAGCCGTTGGGTTCATGATGCCAGAGAACGTAGGCGTGCCACACATCCCGGGATGGTGCACATACTTGCCCCCGTGTTCATGGACCCTCTACAAAGCAAATGGCAAATACAAATTAGAAGCAGCACCACCAAAAAGCCACTACTAGTAAAGCAAAATATCATATTCAACATGTTGGTCAAATTCTTCAAGGCAAAATCCCATAACAATGTCTTAACTATAAGAATGCTAATGTAGGTCCTTTTTATAGCCCCCTCCTCTAGCAATGTACATGGCAGTGCCACCTCACCCCAGGGGTGAACTGGCCCATAGGGCACTCTGGAGATTTCCCGATAGGCCTCTGCACCCTGGGCCTCTTTTGTGTGGTATTTCCAAATTTTCCCATAGGAAAAGAGTTGGGTTTGCTGAAAATGTGTAATATGGGGCAACTTTGAACATTATTTCCAGGGCCTCTTTTGGTTCCCAGTCCACCTGACCCTGAGTGGTGCGTTTGGGAATAGGTGGAAAGGAACGCCTTGGTCTTCTCTCTGCAACAGAGGACCTGGCCTAAGAGGAGCGAGGAAGAATGGATGGGGAGCAGGCGCTGCTTAGGCCATCAAGGTTTTGGGATTGTATACAAGCAATCACTGTCATAGTGAAAAGAGAAGAGACAGCACATGCCAACAAAGACAAACTTTGGGGAAAAGCACTGAATGGAGGTTGGATACCCGCGGCGGGAAAACATTACAGCAAGTGGACAACTGCGAAAACTCCCTCATGGACGACCCTGCCAGTGGAGACCCTTCCACAGTTTTCTTTGAGCGTATTGAATGACTATGAAGACAATGCTAAGCTTTCGAAACCCCAGAAAATGAAACGGGAACAAATTAAGTTAAACATTGACAACAAAAATGATCATACTTTTTATTAAGCTCCAAAAAGGAAGGTGGAAAATGTAAGCCAAATAGTAATAACCAGCTGTGCCTGGCGTCACGTACGTGCTCTCTCTCGCTCAATAATAACACGGCATCGTTTTGAGGCCCAAAATGTCAGACCGGAAAAAAGGAAGACATAAAAACAATAGTAACAATGATATGTTGGTTAAGTCCCAAAAAGTATGAGGCAAAAAGCTAGACAAAAGATAATCAGCATTTGCGCACTGCGCATGCTGGTCAAGCGCTTTCTCAGTTTCTCTCTCTCACTCGATGTCACCTCCGTGTGGTCGAGAATCACATTGTTAGGTTTACGTTTGCTAGAGCTACCCCAGTCGTTGCTGGCAGCAGCACGACCATAGAAAAAAAACACAGGGATCTTGAAGCGGTTGGAAGGGTGCTCTGTTTTTTAGGGTAAAAGGACAGTGGGAGCAGCAGCGACAGCGGAATCCTCAAAGGTTGGGATGGGCCTTCTATTTGGAGGTATACATTGTCATCGCGTGTGTCTTATAGGAATGTTGCCATTACACTGAGGGTGCATTGTCTGTGCAGGGGCTGGGGAGAGGGTAACTTGGATATGCTCCACAGGGTGAGCTTGGGTTCTGACAGACCTTGTAAAGGACCAATGAACCAGTTTTTAATGTGTAACTGGGTTTGTAATTTTACATTTTTTGGTTAATTAATGTTACAATTTCAGAAGCAAAACAAACCAATCAGAACCCCGCACAAAAATTAAACATTGCATTGTTGCTCACCGAAGCAACAGATCATTGGTCTTAACCTAAGCATCACCTTTTCCAACTAAGAAAGCATAGAGGGGGTGCCAGGTCACAGAATATTTTCTGTTTGTGCACATGGGCCTGTGTGTGTGCACTTATAGAATTATACATATATATGTATATAAATATATAGTCAGTGCAAAAACCTTGATTAAGAGAGTTAAGGTGATCAGATTTAACACAACAAAACCCCTGTAAGTCAGTACTCACATTTCGAGCAAGTCCACCTTAACCATGCATCCCCCTGTTGCGCAGCGTATGACCACATAATGACATCACTGATGACATCACAATTTACATCATGCATGACATCACCAATGAGATCAATATTTACATCAAATGTAATTACTGATTAAATAAGAAGCAGCCCATGGATAATGGGCACGGCTGAAGACCATGGCTAGTGGGCCCCCAAAGAAACCCATTGGTGCAACATGTACAGTGGCCACTGTATCCGTGTATTCTTCTATGTCATGTAGTTATTAGTGTTAAGTGTAATAAAATAAAATATGTATCAAAAGAGGTCAACAAAACTATTCAAACTTGTCAGTAATGTCACAATTAATTGATTTATTGATCTCATGTCTGATGTAATTAGTGATGTCACCAGTGATGTCATCATTGTGGTCATACACTGCGCAACAGGGGACGCATAGTTAAGGTGGACTTGTTCGAAATGCGATTGCTGAATTTCAGGGGTTTTGTTGCTTTAAATCTGATCATCTTAATTCTTTTAACCAAGGTTTTTTTCACTGAATTACAAGGGTTTTGTTATACAATAGTTTCTTTGGGGTCCACTTGCTATGACCTTCAGCCTTGGCCACTGCACATGTTGCACTAATAAGTTTCTTTGGGCCCACAAACCATGGCCTTCGGCTGTGGTCTCTGTACATTTTGCACCAATAGTTTTCTTTTGGGCACACTAATCATTGCCTTCAGCCATGGGCAGTGGCCACGCCGAACATGTTGCATAGTTTCTTGAGGTCTTGTTGGGAAGGAGGGACGATCGTCCCGGGCCCTTAAGCGGTTTTAGATAAGGCAGAGGCCGTTAAGTATGTTATTGGGGCTCAGGGAGGTTAAAGGGGGAGGGGGCTTTGGTAGGGGCCACCATTCTGGGAGGTTAGTGCATGCTTTGGGTATAGAGTACACTAGGAAGTAATTGCCATCTCAGAAAGTAGCAGCCATATTGAAATCAAGGCCTAAGTCTGTGCTGCAGCCAAGACAGCAGACCTAGGTCATGAATATGGAAATAAGCATATGCATGCGGGAAAAGGTTGTATCAACGGCACCAGTGAGAAAGGCCAGAGAAAGATTCATAGATCTTTCATTGTTTCATGTTGCCAGCATTTTGTATCGCAGGAGGAATGCGCCCTGCAAGGCTACAGGGGGCTGTGAGGTGAGCTCCCTGCGAAAAGCAATCCCACGAGAAGGACGGCACGAGCCTCCGACCTTCGCCAGTCCTAGCTCTCAGTAATAGCGCCTAAATGCCCCGTCCCAAGACCCCAACATGCCAAGGTACCAGCCAGTCTCAGACCACTGACAATAAAATGTTAGACCCCCAATCTATCAGAAAAGATCAGAAAGTTGTGACAGGCTGCCTTCACCAAAAGGGCACATGATTTGTGCAGCACGGTGCCAGGAGGGGTAAAACAACAAACCTAAAATGAGGGTGGGGAGCTTTGGAAGGGCGCCAATGTGTCTGGAATCGAGCTGGGGTTTGTGCGTTACAGTGACCTCGAATATCCTCTTAGCCCTTGTCTGCAGTACCAGGTTCACACTAAATTCAAACAAAGAATGTATTTTTTAAATTCTAATTGCCAATTAGCTGTTGCTTCGCGACCGATGACGTGCAAGAAGGAACCCACGTGGAAGAAGATGGAGAGAAGGGGCTGGGACCAATGGCCTGCATCCTTTATGGATCAGGTAGCCTATGTATAGGGTCGAGCCAACCAGCCATGTGGATTTGTAACTTATGTAACTGATGTCTGCCTTTTTTAACGTATTGCTTGTGCTGATTTCGGCAGAATGTTCCGTGGCTGTTCCTGGTGCATCTTTCTTTTGTGGGAATAAAACCTTGTTCTCCTTGCAAGAGGTATGATGGGCCTTTTTCCAAAGTGGGTTGCATTTTGTCTGGTGTGAGCATTGAAGGACTTTCCTACAGTCTCACTAGTTATGGCCTTCGGCCATTGCCTCTGTGCATTTTGCACAAATATCTTTCTGGGCACTGGCCATGTCAAACCATTAATTTGTTACTAAACAGCCATTCTCCCCAGCCCAGTAGATGTAAGCACTGCAGAGGTTAAACCTTTTTTTCCAAACTCCTTATTCCCGTGATAATTTCACAGTAATCATATCCAATAACAGAAATTCATGTGGTAGAGTAGCAGTTTGACGATGCCTGCGATAATGGGAAAAATTGCTCATAATTAAAAAGTCTTCCACGTCCTCACAGGCACTCCATATGTGTCCCCCCTTATTTTTCCAGGTCCCTTCACTCCACTCAATTACTTTTTCCCTCCTCACCCCTCTCACCCTACTACTCAGCGTTTTGTATGACACACGTTTTTTCTGAGCGCGTCTTGCAGCTTTGCTGCTGTAATCTCGTGAGATTCCCACTGACGTCCCCTGAAAAACCACAAATGTTCTACCTTTAACTGGCTCCCCAACCCACCCCCATATCCCAAACTTCACACGGTGTCTTCTTTCCCACTTCTGACCTCTAGGCTGATGTGATCGCTATTGCGATTGTTGGGAGGATAGCCCAGGGGTAACGTGTTTTTCTTGGAAACAAGACAAAGCATAGCAACACCGGTTTTAATCCCGGTCTCAGGCTTAGAAACTGGTCTCTGGTATTAATCGCATTATAAAAGAACAATTATAGAATTATACAAGTTGCGGCACATGTTACTCCAAGTCTGTTCTGTTCTCTGGTGTATTTACCAGGGTTAAACACTATGCACCCGATTCATTCTGCCCTTTTTAATCATTATTCATTTATTGGTGTAGCATACAGTCAAGGTGCACTGAAATGTAATGAACATGGTGTTGCTTAGGCTTATTTATGCAAAGTAAACACTGTCTGCGGAGGCAAAAACATTTATGTTGCTTTAAACGCATATACCTAATATGTACCAGCTACTTGATGCTTCAAATCAGTACATCATTCCCCTGGCTTCTTTAAGTTGGATATTGTATCCTTCTAATGCAGTGGTCTTCAAGCGTTTTTGGCCTGAGACCCCCTGAGCAAAGTTTGGGCAGGCCGGGCCCTCCCAAAAATGGCAAATGGACAGTATGTGTTGCGTGCTGTCACCGCAACCTATTCCCAGTTTAGTCCCTGTGCTCCCCCACCTGCTCCCATCACAGTCGCTGGGCTCCCTCATCCCACTCCTACCCAGTTCCTGGGCTCTCCCCACCCCATCACATACCCTGGGCTCTCTCCACCCTTCTCCCACCACTATCCCATGGTTCCTGCCCATCCTGCTCCCACCACAGTCCCTGGGCTCCCCCATCCCGTTCCCAACACAGTCCGAGGCCCAGTGGCGGCTGGTGAATTTTTTAAGTGGAGGGGCCTAACTATTTCCCCCAAAAATGCCATAGCGACCGAGCACAGCGCAGCGAGGGAGCCCGAACCGATCAAGGGGGGGGGGTTCGTTTTTTTTTTTTTAAATAATGGGTTAAAATGTTATATTGTAGAGCATACTTAAAAAATAAATGGGTAAATACCCAAACATTTTGCAATTGGTGCTGGGGGGCACAGGGGGGCAGGCGTGACATTTTTTACTATCTATGGTAGATGTCCAGTAAAAAGATATCATCCTTGTCCCCTGGGCCTAACACGATCAACATGATTATGTGTGTATGCAAGGCGCTGGGGTGCGAAGGGGGCAAGAATAGTATTTTTGACTGGACATCTATGATAGAAATAAAGTAAAAAAGTACGATGCCTGTCCCCTTGGCACCACAACGCCTCAGAAGGAGAGCTGATTTTGGCAGGTGTGTAGGGGAATTGTGCAACAATGGCATTTAGGTATTTCTAAAATGCCTTTTTTGTACAACCCTCCTTCCCCCCCCTCTATCCACCTCTTGCCAAAATCAGCTCAACGGACCAAAACCAACTAATACACACACATACACACACATTCATATAGCAAACACTCTATCATTCACACGAGCATCCATCATCATACAATCACTCATAACACAAGCATACACGCATCCATACAAATGTTTAAATAAAATAAAATTAACAAAAGTACCTACTGCATTGGCCTGCGTGTGGGTGCTGAAACGCCCTGCTCCAGGCTGCTCTGTCCGTATGTGCAAGGAGGCGCAGGGGCTCCCCCTCACACATACAGACATGCAGTGCCCCAGCTGGCATTTCCAATGAGATATGCAATTCTGGCGAAGCAAAATGCCCCAGCCTTGCATGGCTCAGTGAGCATGTGCAGCTGAGGCACTGAACTGAACTGTCAAAGGGAAAAAGTGTTTCCCTTTGACAGTTCAGCCAGCCCAGGAGCACTCCCTCAGCTGGAAAAAGCAGCTGAGGGAGTGCTCATTGTTTCACTGGGCTGGCTCCTTAGCTCCTCCATAATGGGTGAGGGGTGCCACTGGGTGGGTGCCACCTTGCCATTATGGATGAGCCTCCAGGATCGGAGTGGCCTATAGGGCAATAGGTCAATGCCTGTACCAAAAATGCAAAATGCTAGTGTGGGCCAGTCAAAATGAGCCACCTTTTTGGCCAATGTGGGCCAGTTTGATGAGTTACTTCACTATGCAGTTAGTAATTTTGACCATTGTTGCTGAATAAATATTCTTTAAATATCACAATTTACTTACATTTTAACACACAGCGCCCCCTTGGGTCCTATTGAAACAGTCTGTGGCTAAAGGAATTCATCTCCATTTACAAATGCGGGCCACTTTTTAATTGGTGCCTGAGACAGTTTCATGTTTCAGCCTGACCATGTGAGCAGCCCTTGCCCATTTCTTCCAATCTAAAAATAAAATGTCATGCTGGGCTCTCACTGCGCCCCAGGGATGCGGCTGCGGACACCTGCGGGGGCACGCCCCACAATTTGAATACTGCTGTTCTAATGTGAAACATTGTGTTCACATTTTGAACACACTGGACAGTTAAATATTGTATGAGGCATTGTTGAAGCATTATGATGGCTGGATTTTGTCTTTATAGCGATGTGACATGTGTTAAGCACTGTTGCTCAATATTATTTGAAACACTTGTGCATGCCTGTATTAGTTGGCAGTCAGCACTTTTTGGCATATGTTTTGCAAGTATATATGCAAGTTTTGCAAGTACAGAGTTGGTATTTAACTCCACTATAAAATGGCCACCATGTTTGACATTATTTGTACAGCACATCTGTTTGAACATGGCAGCCATTTTATAGTGGAGTCGATGAACTGGAATTGAATTTATTCAGCGTTCACGCTCGAACCAGCTGCGTGAACAAGCACCAAGCGGTGCAAAATGCATTGCTGTTCGTTTTTTCCGCCTCCCCAAGGCTTTTTACTGTTAATAAATAATTTCTTCTAACATCAAACTTCTGTGTCATGGATTAATTGGAGGTCCCAGGAGTGTAGTCTTTCCACGGGTTTGTTTTGTGATTATATATATATATTTATATTTCAGGGGGAAAAAAAACTTGGTTAAGAGAGAGTTAAGGTGATCAGATTTAACGCAACAAAACCCCTGAAAATCAGCAATTGGATTTTGAGCAGGTCCATCTTAACTATGCGCCCCGTGTTGAGCAGTGTATGACCATGATGACACCACAGATGACATCACTAATTATATCATAGATGACATCACCAATGATCCGTCTCTTACATTACCATGCTTTGGTTGCCAAATTAGAATTCCCCTACTGATCCACAGATTCCTCGCCCAAGCGTGGTGCAGCTCTCCCAGCTCTTTTGGCACATTGTGGACATGAACGCGGTGGTGCTGGGTGAAGCTGTTATGGAGGACTCTACTATGGTGGCCTGTAATGGACATGCAGGACAGCATGGAATGTGAAGCACATATTGAGCTCTAAGTACAGTCGATGCTGTGGTGGTGTTCAAGCGGTCCACAGAAGGGGTGGAGCTGCACGACACGTGAAGCCCAGCATTTAGTGTGCAGTATGGCCAGTACTGTGGCACTGTCCAAACGGCCCACAGACATTTTAGATGCAATGTGAGTGGAGCAGGGCTCAAATGGTGGAAAGAGTGTAATGTTAATTTGCAAGGTAGGCATGGGGATTTAAATGACAGGGGCAGAGGAGGTGGAATTTGATTGGTGGTTAGGAGTTTTGAGGGTATTTGTGCGGTCTGATAATTGTGGTAGTACTTGGAAGTATCTAATATGCGCTTATTGCAGGGGGGTTGGTGTGTGAAAAGGTCACTTTTCTGTGGGTTGAGTCTGCCTGAACCAGTGTTGTTATCTTGGTTTTAACTTTGCATCCAGTAACTTGTATTCCTGTACATTTGTATTTGGAAATCTAGGACTGCACATCCCAGAATGCAAAGTTAAAACTAAGACTGGAGTATGATATGATATGATAGGTCATTTATAACGCACTTAATACCCGGAGGTTTCTAAGCGCGAACCTGGGGATTGAACCTGTGGTGCTCCGTGTTGTCTTGCTTCCTAGGCGAGCACATTGCCCCTGAGCTATCCTCGCGAGACAGTGTAGTGACTCCTGAATGAATTGGAGAATGATTGCATGCAGTGTGTTGTCCTTAGGCAATTTAATATGGGCTGAGGGTGGCGGGGTGGGTGGTGTTGGGTAGCGAAGGAGATGCGGGTACGGGGGAGCCCCGAATTTTGCAGCAATAAAGATGGGGAAATTGGGATAAAAAAGGGATTATAAAAAAATGGAACTGTAAAATGTTTTCCTACAATTGCATAGAAATCAGACCAGAGTGCAGCTGGGCAAACTACTCATAGACTGGTGTAGCCTGTGGCAGGGGGCTATGGTTGTTTAAAACAAATTCTGAAAATGACAGAAATCTATTCTTTGCAGGCAGATTACGTCACACAAAGTGCGTCAAATAATTTTGTATACATTCCTTTTAATCGGAACAAAAAAAGACCCAACAAAACACATGGCTAATTAAATATTTACGTGGAAATATAGACACTAAAATGTTATGTGCCATTAAACAAGAAACCTTTGCAATGCATTAACCCAGAGGTCTTCAAACTGTGGGGCACGCCCCCCCCAGGGGGGCGCGGCTGCCTTCTAGGGGGGGGCGCCAGAGCCCAGCATGAAATGTGTAAAAAAAAAAAATAAAAAAAAAACTTTTTTTTTTTCTTTTTTAGATTGGAGGAAATGGGAGGGGGCAGCTCACATGGGCCATAAAACGGTCTTAGGCACCAATGAAAACATGGCCAGCAGTTGCAAATGGATATTCAGTCCTTTAGTCACAGACTGTTTGAATAGTACCCAATGGGTTGTTTTTTATTCAAATGTAAACAAATTATGATATTTAAAGAATATTTATTCAGCAACAATGGTCAAAACTACTTGCTGCATAGTGCATAGCAACCTAATCAAAATACTACAATTATAGACTAAAAAAAGAGATGAAGTCCCATTGCAGGTGTTCTAGCAGCCAGCTCCTTCGAACTGTGTGACTGCGCGTTTCAGCCTCTCTGCCGCATCATGGTACTTCCTCAGTGTTTTGCCATTTCCTGTACCCGTGGCATAATACTGGATGCATATGGCGAAATCCGCTGGTAAGGGCATTCCCTGTTATTGCTGGTCTTTGGTAAATTACCAGTAACTGAGTCGCCGCCATTTCGGAATCCTATCTCAAATCGTGGTTGACGCCTCGGTTCCCCTCTAGATATGCATGGCACATAGTTATTCTTAAAAATACTTACGCAGAAGTGTTAGCAAGAAAAGAGCAGAGGTGTGAAGCAGAGAAGCAACGTTAAAGGAAGTGAAGTCAAGACCAGACAATAAGACATAGGAGAGGGAAAGTAGGAGAAAGGGTAGAAGGACACTTACTATACAAGAGGTTAGAGGTGAAAGACAGTACAGAGAGGAGGGGGAGGGGAGGTGAAGGACCAGGATATGTAGTGAGATCCTGAGGAAGAGAAGGCTGGAGAAGAGGGGGCAATGAGGGGAGTAAGACTAGAGGGGCAGACGCAGCCAGGGCTGGACTGGGAACTAAAAGAGGCCCTGGAAATAATTACTGGGGACCGAAAGAGGCCCTGGAAATAAAGTTCAAAGTGGCCCTATATGACACATTTTCAGCAAGCCCAATGCTTTTCCTATGAGAAAATTTGGAAATACCACAGAAAAGAGGCCCAGGGTGCAGAGGCCCAACGGGAAATCTCCAGAGTTCCCTAAAGGCCAGTCCACTCCTGGACACAGCAAAGCCTAAGGGTCTGGTGGAGGTGGACAGCAAGACTCCTGACACAGGCAAGGGGAAAGGAAGCCTGTTCTTGTTCTTTGCAGGGCCTAGCCTAAGCTCAAGAGTAAAATGCTTGGCCCACGTCAAAGACAATCCAAGGAATCAGGGGTAGTGCTGCTTAGAATAAGACGTCGAGAGGGATCAACGAAACATCCTGACAAGGCAGGACTAATTAAGAAAATCTGCAGCTTTTCTGAAAGAAGTGGGGGGCACTCAAAGCCCAAAGACTGTGAGAGGCTGTTTAATTGTCAGCAGAGCTTTAAATCGGCCAGGGTTAGTTAGGTGGGGCAGAGCCCTGGCCGGCTCCAAGGACTCAGGTGCAGGCTTCCCTGCCGGCTCCTCGAATAACTGCCTCCTGGAGACTGTCTGCATGCATTCAAATGGTGTATCTGACTGGTACTGTGCAGTCATGTTACTGTTAGGGTGGTATTAAATATTAAAGATGATATCAGCAAGGAGGTCAGTTTGCATTAGGAGTTCAGAAGGGGTTGCAGGTGAGAATAACTGTCATGGGTATGTCCCATTTAAAATTGTGTGCTCATCCTTGTGTTTCCAAAATGCTCTTTGACGTTCTGTAAAACAGCCAGTAGCTTTGGTGCTTCCTTATTGGCTATTTCTGGGCCAGCTCATAATGCACGTGGGCTCGTGGTGGCCACTGTCATGCGCGCCTGCTTTGGGCCATGGCCACACAATTTTGCCACACACCCTTTGCAGAGCTCTCCCCCACCCACCTCCTCGGTTTAGTGCTCCACGTTTAGCACTGATTGCCGGAAGTGGACTTTTCCAGGGAAGAGATGGAAGGGCTGAAGCCACGCCCCTAAAGAGAAGCGTCATCATTGTCTTTGTGCTTACACCGGTGCCCTCACCCCAGCGACTGTGCCAGATGCAATCGCCTGACTTTTCGGTTTTTTTCCACAATGTCTAAACCGAGACCTTGGCTTCGAGTTGTCAGTTTACCCACGACCATCAGAAATCACTGACTGGAATGGATACGAATACCATTTTCAATGTTTCTGTTTCTATACATTGTTTTGGGAGACAGACGCTGGATTTAAAACACTGATCTAAATAAAATAAAATAAATGTATGGATACATTTCGTAAAAACGGTATTATTGCTTGTCTACGTGCCCTTGTCTGTGCATGCAGTTCTAAGAATAGCCACATGATGGCAATGTTGCATCGCACGTGATTTGCGCACAAATGCAGCATTGTGTTCATGTTAAAGGAATGCTGCATTTCTGTCATGTGTCCCCCTTTTCGCACAGTTCCACAGGCGGAGGGACAGATTACGCTGCGTTTGCAGAGTCCGCGTAGAATGGCGTCCGCACTGCTCTGATCAGCCACGGTTTGTCGAGGGCAGTAAGAGAGCCGGGGCCGCTGGCGTCTAGTGTAGTGCCATATCCAGGTGTGCTCATTTCTAGCCACACTCTGTTGTTGCGGGGCTTCTGGGAACCCCCTTTACCCGCAGTGCCGCTGCTCCTCGCTTCTAGAGGTCGGGAATGGAGTTCGCTCTTTCTGTTGTGTTCGTGATCCTGAGGAACGGGGCGCCAGAACATTGACATTTCTAATGTATCTGCAGGGGTCGGGCTCATAGTGGCAGTGCCCACCACCGAGGGCTCCCTCGCTGGGTGTTTAGTGTTCATGCTTTCAGGGCCAGACTCCCAAGTACAACCCTCACTATCCCGGATCCCAAAAGGTAGAGCTGTACCGGGTGTTCTGTATATTTGCAGTGTTCAGACTCCAACAGGTCGATTCATGGAATTAATGTGCGCCGAAAATCGCTGCGTAAGCGTGCGAAAAGCAGCGTAAATGTGCGAATAGCAGCACAAGCGCGAAAATCACAGCACAAGCGTGCGAAAGCCGCGCACATCGATTCATGGAAGTCCGTGCGCGTGTAAATCCTGGAATGTGGCTAAAATCCTGCGTGGCGCATGCGGGCGCACACGTCATCAAACGGCATGCGCTACGCGCTCAGCGAAAGCACACACAACAAAAGTGGGCAGAACACGGGGCGTAATACGCGGAATGTGGAACAACGTGTGAAAATGTGGGCGTTACGGGGGAAGTACAGGAGGTAAATGCACGGAACGCCCACACGCGCGCCTACAACACGTATTCATGGAATCGAACAGGGGAAAAGCGTGCGCCAAAAAAGACGCAATAATCCGGAAACACGTACGCCAGCAGGAAGCAGGCGTATGCAGCCCCGCGCAGCATAAAAGTACGCGCAAACAACAAACAAGCTCAGACGCTACGATGAATATACCATTCCTCGCAGCAGTGGTCATGGGACACCGCAGGAGGAGGATAGCCAGGCCCAGAATTTTTACACCCAGGACCAGCCTTTTTGGGATGCCTGATGACCAGGTGTATGGGAGGTACAGGTTCCCACCACACATAATACTCGACCTGGTGAGTGAGTGGGAGGATGACCTCACATTACCCACCCTGTGCTCCCAAGCACTGAGCCCCTTGGAAAAGGTGTGCAATGTACTGTACTTCTTGGCCACTGGTTCATTTCAGCGGACAAGTGCCATAGTGGGGGGGTGTCACAGGCCATGCAGTGACGCTGCCTACACCAGGTCTTGGTCATCATGACTGCACGGATCAGTCCGCAGGCACATATACCTGCCCAGAACACCTGCAGAAAGGCAGGCTGCCGTCCAGGACTTTTACGGGGTGGCACACTTCCCCAAAGTGCTAGGTGCCATTGATTGCACCCATGTGGCTCTACGTCCTCCCAGGGCAACTGAGCACATCTACAGAAACCGCAAGCACTGGCATTCCATCAACGTGCAGGTAGTATGTGATGCCAAGGGAATCATCACCTCAGTATATGCCAACTATCCAGGGCCCACCCATGACAGTTTCATTTTCAGAATGTCACCCCTAAACCGGGACCTAGAAGCTGGGCGGCATGGTGATACATGGCTGCTTGGTGAGTATAAATGCCCCTGCACATGCATGCATGTCAGATACTGAGTAATGTCAAAACCCCACTAATGATACCCATCATCACCTCCCCAGGGGACAGTGCCTACCCTCTGAGCACCCACATGATGACGCTAATTCAGAACCCCACCACACCAACCGAGGTAAGATACAACACAGCCCATATTGCAACCCGGTGCATAGTGGAGCGCACATTCAGAGTGCTCAAGTCACGCTTTCGCTCCCTTGACCGATCTGGTGGGCAGCTCCTATACGCGCCTCCAGTAGTGTGCAGGATCATAGTGGCAGCATGTGTCCTGCACAACATTGCAACCCGCCGGGGCCTGCCGGTGGACATGGTGGTGCCCCCACATCCCCAACCACATGCACGGCTGCTGCGCATTGGAGGGGAAAGGGCACCTGGTGAGGCAGCCCGTACGCAGCTGGTGGCTAATTACTTCACCTAAAATCGCACCCCTGTGGAGTGCACACAGCCCTGGCACATACAAGCTGACAATCAATGATGATGACATAAGGGACAGCCAACTGTCACAACCATACCAGCCTGAGATTGGTCACCTGGAAGTGTTACATTGTGTGCATCCCTACCTACTGAAAGACAACCAATGCTGTGTCACAAAAAGACACACATTTATGCTGCATGAATGACTACCCCCTTGCAAAATACAACATGAAAATAGTGCCATGTCACCAAACCCCTCCCCATCTCAGCTACCCAACACACCATGTCATGTCATGCAATGTTAAAGCAACCAAATGAATGCACAACACATGACACAAGTGTCACAAAGTGCACTGTCCCAAATGGAAACAGACCACAGACAATATGCTCCCAGTAATCAATAACAAACAGAACACATGAACAAATACTTACCAGCAACACAATTCAGCAACACAGGATGAAACAGTGGCAAAATATGACAGTACAAAATCAAAGTAGTGCAAGTCTTACAATCTGAATAAGCCAGCACATCGACCCTTTCCAACTGCAGAGTGTTGCTGTCAGGCAAATGTGTCAGTGTACTGCATACAACATGAACTGCATCTGCAAAGGAGACGGCCTTGTGAAGACATGAAGAAGGTACCTGTAAATAAGGAGGAAGACATGGATGCACAAGCACATATCAATACACCATGCAGTGTTCAATACAACAACATTCCCCACTAGGGATGTCCACACAGCTTTGACTACAGACTGCCCACACATCTCATGGGAGCCCAATGTCACTGTGTAAGTCACTGTCACTTGGTCACACCCTTTGCAAGCCCATGGAAAGGGGAAGCAGGAGGGGTGTGTGTCTCATGAACCCAAGCATCTAACCCAAAGACAGGACAAGCCTGCATGTGCGCAGCTGGAATACACAGTGGATGCCCACGGGAGCCACACAAGGCAACACACTGTAAAAAAAAATAATCAAAAATGGCCATGTGTGGACTGGGGGGGGGCACCCAGGAGGTTTGAAGACAGGGTGCACACCAACACCCACCTGCGTGGATGTTGCAAACAAAAAAAATACCTACATGGGCTCATGGCCTGCACGGCTACGCCAATGTGGGAGACCTGCTGTCGCTCTCTTCACTCTCTGCTGCTACATCAGGAGGTGGCGGTGCTACGGGAGGCAGCCCATGCAAAGCCCTGGTATGGCCCTCCATGGCAGCAAGCATGCGGGTGTGGAAGGTCTCATTCTGGAGGATGATAGTACGGAGATCCCCATGCAGCACCTCACGGGTTGCCTGCATTTCTGCACGCATGGCCTCGCGTGATGCCCGTATCTCCTCACGAGTTGCCTGCAGCTCAGCTGAGAGCGAACGTGTGAGCTGCTCCAGCTGCTGTTCTAACCTAAAATTTCGGGAAGCCTCAAGTTCACCCAGAGTCTCCCTGAGGAAATGGAGTTCTAACCTCAGGGCTTCCCTGTGGCCCTGTGACTCTACAGATATGGCTTCGCGCAGAGTCCGATGACGTGCAAGAAGGAACCCACATGGAAGAAGATGGACAGAAGGGTCTGAGACCAATGGCCTGCATCCCTTATGGATCAGGTAGCCTATGTATAGGGTCGAGCCAACCAGCCATGTGAAGCCCAGCATTTAGTGTGCAGTATGGCCAGTACTGTGGCACTGTCCAAACGGCCCACAAACATTGTAGATGCAATGTGAGTGGAGCAGGGCTCAAATGGTGGAAAGAGTGTAATGTTAATTTGCAAGGTAGGCATGGGGATTTAAATGACAGGGGCAGAGGAGGTGGAATTTGATTGCATAACGCGTGGTTAGGAGTTTTGAGGGTATTTGTGAGGTCTGACAATTGTGGTAGTACTTGGAAGTATCTAATATGCGTCTATTGCAGGGGGGGGTGAAAAAGTCACTTTTTTGTGGGTTGAGTGTGCCTGAACCAGTGTTGTTATCTTGGTTTTAACTTTGCATCTAGTAACTTGTATTCCTGTATATTTGTATTTGGAAATCTAGGACTGCACATTCCAGAATGCAAAGTTAAAACTAAGACTGGAGTATGATATAATATGATAGGTCATTTATAACATGCTTAATACCCGGAGGTTTCTAAGCACGTACCCGGGGATTGAACCTGTGGTTCTCCGTGTTGTCTTGCATCCTAGGCGAGCACATTGCCCCTGAGCTATCCCCACGAGACAGTGTAGTGACTCCTGAATGAATTGGAGAATGATTGCATGCAGTGTGTTGTGCTTAGGCAATTTGATATGGGCTGAGGGTGGCAGGGTGGGTGGTGTTGGGTAGCGAAGGAGATGCAGGTACGGGGGAGCCCTGAATTTTGCAGCAATAAAGATGGGGAAATTGGGATAAAAAAGGGATTATAAAAAAATGGAACTGTAAAATGTTTCCTACAATTGCATAAAAATCAGACCAGAGTGCAGCTGGGCAAACTACTCATAGACTGGTGTAGCCTGTGGCAGGGGGCTATGATTGTTTAAAACAAATTCTGAAAATGACAGAAATCTATTCTTTGCAGGCAGATTACGTCACAAAGTGCATCAAATAATTTTTCTATACATTCATTTTAATCGGAACAAAAAAAGACCCAATAAAACACATGGCTAATTAAATATTTACGTGGAAATATAGCCACTAAAATGTTATGTGCCATTAAACAAGAAACCTTTGTAATGCATTAACCTAATCAAAATACAATTGTAGACTAAAAATAGAGATGAAGTGCCATTGCAGGTGTTCTAGCAGCCAACACCTTCGAACTGTGTGACTGCGCATTTCAGCCTCTCTGCCGCATCATGGTACTTCGTCAGTGTTTTGCCATTTCCTGTACCCGTGGCATAATACTGGATGCATATGGCGAAATCTGCTGGAAAGGGCATTCCCTGTTATTGCTGGTCTTTGGTAAATTACCAGTAACTGAGTCGCCGCCATTTCGGAATCCTATCTCAAATCGTGGTTGACGCCTCGGTTCCCCTCTAGATATGCATGGCACATAGTTATTCTTAAAAATAACATACGCAGAAGTGTTAGCAAGAAAAGAGCAGAGGTGTGAAGCAGAGAAGCAACGTTAAAGGAAGTGAAGTCAAGACCAGACGAGAAGAGATAGGAGAGGGAAAGTAGGAGAAAGGGTAGAAGGACACTTACTATACAAGAGGTTAGAGGTGAAAGACAGTACAGAGAGGAGGGGGCAGGGGAGGTGAAGGACCAGGATATGTAGTGAGAACCTGAGGAAGAGAAGGCTGGAGAAGAGGGGGCAATGAGGGGAGTAAGACTAGAGGGGCAGACACAGCAAAGCCTAAGGGTCTGGTGGAGGTGGACAGCAAGACTCCTGACACAGGCAAGAGGAAAGGAAGCCTGTTCTTGTTCTTTGCAGGGCGTAGCCTAAGCTCAAGAGTTAAATGCTTGGCCCACGTCAAAGACAATCCAAGGAATCAGGGGTAGTGCTGCTTAGAATAAGACGTCGAGAGGGATCAACGAAACATCCTGACAAGGCAGGACTCATTAAGAAAATCTGCAGCTTTTCTTAAAGAAGTGGGGGGCACTCAAAGCCCAAAGACTGTGAGAGGCTGTTTAATTGTCAGCAGAGCTTTAAGTCGGCCAGGGTTCGTTAGGTGGGGCAGAGCCCTGGCCGGCTCCAAGGACTCAGGTGCAGGCTTCCCTGCCGGCTCATCGAATAACTGCCTCCTGGAGACTGTCTGCATGCATTCAAATGGTGTACCTGACTGGTACTGTGCAGTCATTTTACTGTTAGGGTGGTATTAAAGATGATAGCAGCAAGGAGATCAGTTTGCATTAGGAGTTGCGGGGCTTCTGGGAACCCCCTTTACCCGCAGTGCCGCGGCTCCTCGCTTCTAGAGGTCGGGAATGGAGTTCGCTCTTTCTGTTGTGCTTGTGATCCTGAGTAACGGGACGCCAGAACATTGACATTTCTAATGTATCTGCAGGGGTCGGGCTCATAGTGGCAGTGCCCACCACGAGGGCTCCCTCGCTGGGTGTTTAGTGTTCATGCTTTCAGGGCCAGACTCCCAAGTACAACCCTCACTATCCCGGATCCCAAAAGGTAGAGCTGTACCGGGTGTTCTGTATATTTGCAGTGTTCAGACTCCAACAGGTCGATTCATGGAATTAATGTGCGCCGAAAATCGCTGCGTAAGCGTGCGAATAGCAGCGCAAGCGCGAAAATCACAGCACAAGCGTGCGAAAGCCGCGCACATCGATTCATGGAAGTCCGTGCGCGTGTAAATCCTGGAATGTGCGCTAAAATCCTGCGTGGCGCATGGGGCGCACATGTCATCAAACGGCGTGCGCTATGCGCACAGCGAAAGCGCACGTAGCGCGGCGCACACAACAAAAGTGGGCAGAACACGGGGCGTAATACGCGGAATGGGGAACAACGTGTGAAAATGTGGGCGTTACGGGGGAAGTACAGGAGGTAAATGCGCGGAACACCCACACGCGCGCCTACAACACGTATTCATGGAATAGAACAGGGTAAACGCGTGCGCCAAAAAGACGCGCTAATCCGGAAACACGTACGCCAGCAGGAAGCAGGTGTACGCAGCCCCGCGCAGCATAAAAGTGCGCGCAAACAACAAACAAGCTCAGCCGCTACGATGAATATACCATTCCTCGCAGCAGTGGTCATGGGACACCGCCGGAGGAGGAGGATAGCCAGGCCCAGAATTTTTACACCCAGGACCAGCCTTTTTGGGATGCCTGATGACCAGGTGTATGGGAGGTACAGGGTCCCACCACACATAATACTCGACCTGGTGAGTGAGTGCGAGGATGACCTCACATCACCCACCCTGTGCTCCCAAGCACTGAGCCCCTTGGAAAAGGTGCTCAATGTACTGTACTTCTTGGCCACTGGTTCATTTCAGCGGACAAGTGCCATAGTGGGGGGGTGTCACAGGCCACGCAGTGACGCTGCCTACACCAGGTCTTGGCCATCATGACTGCACGGATCAGTCCGCAGGCACATATACCTGCCTAGAACACCTGCAGAAAGGCAGGCTGCCGTCCAGGACTTTTACGGGGTGGCACACTTCTCCAAAGTGCTAGGTGCCATTGATTGCACCCATGTGGCTCTACGTCCTCCCAGGGCAACTGAGCACATCTACAGAAACCGCAAGCACTGGCATTCCATCAACGTGCAGGTAGTGTGTGATGCCAAGGGAATCATCACCTCAGTATATGCCAACTATCCAGGGTCCACCCATGACAGTTTCATTTTCAGAATGTCACCCCTAAACCGGGACCTAGAAGCTGGGCGGCATGGTGATACATGGCTGCTTGGTGAGTATAAATGCCCCTGCACATGCATGCATGTCAGATACAGAGTAATGTCACAACCCCACTAATGATACCCATCATCACCTCCCCAGGGGACAGTGCCTACCCTCTGAGCACCCACATGATGACGCCAATTCAGAACCCCGCCACACCAACCGAGGTAAGATACAACACAGCCCATATTGCAACCCAGGGCATAGTGGAGCGCACATTCAGAGTGCTCAAGTCACGCTTTCGCTCCCTTGACCGCTCTGGTGGGCAGCTGCTATACGCGCCCCCAGTAGTGTGCAGGATCATAGTGGCAGCATGTGTCCTGCACAACGTTGCAACCCGCCGGGGCCTGCCGGTGGACATGGTGGTGCCCCCACATCCCCAACCACATGCACGGCTGCTGCGCATTGGAGGAGAAAGGGCACCTGGTGAGGCAGCCCGTACGCAGCTGGTGGCTAATTACTTCACCTAAAATCACACCCCTGTGGAGTGCACACAGCCCTGGCACATACAAGCTGACAATCAATGATGATGACATAAGGGACAGCCAACTGTCACAACCATACCAGCCTGAGATTGGTCACCTGGAAGTGTTACATTGTGTGCATCCCTACCTACTGAAAGACAACCAATGCTGTGTCACAAAAAGACACACATTTATGCTGCATGAATGACTACCCCCTTGCAAAATACAACATGAAAATAGTGCCATGTCACCAAACCCCTCCCCATCTCAGCTACCCAACAGACCATGTCATGTCATGCAATGTTAAAGCAACCAAATGAATGCACAACACATGACACAAGTGTCACAAAGTGCACTGTCCCAAATGGAAACAGACCACAGACAATATGCTCCCAGTAATCAATAACAAACAGCACACATGAACAAATACTTACCAGCAACACAATACAGCAACACAGGATGAAACAGTGGCAAAATAAGACAGTACAAAATCAAAGTAGTGCAAGTCTTACAACCTGAATAAGCCAGCACATCGACCCCTTCCAACTGCAGAGTGTTGCTGCCAGGCAAATGTGTCAGTGTACTGCATACAACATGAACTGCATCTGCAAAGGAGACGGCCTTGTGAAGACATGAAGAAGGTACCTGTGAATAAGGAGGAAGACATGGATGCACAAGCACATATCAATACACCATGCAGTGTTCAATACAACAACATTCCCCACTAGGGATGTCCACACAGCTTTGACTACAGACTGCCCACGCAGCTCATGGGAGCCCAATGTCACTGTGTAAGTCACTGTCACTTGGACACACCCTTTGCAAGCCCATGGAAAGGGGAAGCAGGAGGGGTGTGTGTCTCATGAACCCAAGCATCTAACCCAAAGACAGGACAAGCCTGCATGTGCCCAGCTGGAATACACAGTGGATGCCCACGGGAGTCACACAAGGCAACACACTGTAAAAAAAAAAATCAAAAATGGCCATGTGTGGACTGGGGGGGGGGCACCCAGGAGTTTTGAAGACAGGGTGCACACCAATACCCACCTGCGTGGATGTTGCAAACAAAAAAAATACCACCATGGGCTCATGGCCTGCACGGCTACGCCAATGTGGGAGAACTGCTGTCGCTCTCTTCACCCTCTGCTGCTACATCAGGAGGTGGCGGTGCTATGGGAGGCAGCCCACGCAAAGCCCTGGTATGGCCCTCCATGGCAGCAAGCATGCGGGTGTGGAAGGTCTCGTTCTGGAGGATGATAGTACGGAGATCCCCATGCAGCACCTCACGGGTTGCCTGCATTTCTGCACGCATGGCCTCGCGTGATGCCCGTATCTCCTCACAAGTTGTCTGCAGCTCAGCTGAGAGCGAACGTGTGAGCTGCTCCAGCTACTGTTCTAACCTAAAATTTTGGGAAGCCTCAAGTTCACCCAGAGTCTCCCTGAGGAAATGGAGTTCTAACCTCAGGGCTTCCCTGTGGCCCTGTGACTCTACAGATATGGCTTCGCGCAGAGTCCGATGACGTGCAAGAAGGAACCCACATGGAAGAAGATGGACAGAAGGGGCTGAGACCAATGGCCTGCATCCCTTATGGATCAGGTAACCTATGTATAGGGTCGAGCAAACCAGCCATGTGAAGCCCAGCATTTAGTGTGCAGTATGGCCAGTACTGTGGCACTGTCCAAACGGCCCACAGACATTGTAGATGCAATGTGAGTGGAGCAGGGCTCAAATGGTGGAAAGAATGTAATGTTAATTTGCAAGGTAGGCATGGGGATTTAAATGACAGGGGCAGAGGAGGTGGAATTTGATTGCATAACGCGTGGTTAGGAGTTTTGAGGCTATTTGTGCGGTTTGACAATTGTGGTAGTAATTGGAAGTATCTAATATGCGTCTATTGCAGGAGGGTTGGTGTGTGAAAAAGTCACTTTTTTGTGGGTTGAGTCTGCCTGAACCAATGTTGTTATCTTGGTTTTAACTTTGCATCTAGTAACTTGTATTCCTGTATATTTGTATTTGGAAATCTAGGACTGCACATCCCAGAATGCAAAGTTAAAACTAAGACTGGAGTATGATATGATAGGTCATTTATAACGCACTTAATACCCGGAGGTTTTATAAGCGCTGACCCGGGGATTGAACCTGTGGTGCTCCGTGTTGTCTTGCTTCCTAGGCGAGCACATTGCCCCTGAGCTATCCTCGCGAGACAGTGTAGTGACTCCTGAATGAATTGGAGAATGATTGCATGCAGTGTGTTGTGCTTAGGCAGTTTGATATGGGGTGAGGGTGGCGGGATGGGTGGTGTTGGGTAGCAAAGGAGATGCGGGTATAGGGGGGCCCCGAATTTTGCAGCAATAAAGATGGGGAAATTGGGATAAAAAGGGGATTATAAAAAAATGGAACTGTAAAATGTTTTCCTACAATTGCATAGAAATCACACCAGAGTGCAGCTGGGCAAACTACTCATAGACTGGTGTAGCCTGTGGCAGGGGGCTATGGTTGTTTAAAACAAATTCTGAAAATGACAGAAATCTATTCTTTGCAGGCAGATTACATCACAAAGTGCGTCAAATAATTTTGTATACATTCATTTTAATCGGAACAAAAAAAGACCCAACAAAACACATGGCTAATTAAATATTTGCGTGGAAATATAGACACTAAAATGTTATATGACATTAAACAAGAAACCTTTGCAATGCATTAACCTAATCAAAATACTACAATTATAGACTAAAAAAAGAGATGAAGTCCCATTGCAGGTGTTCTAGCAGCCAACTCCTTCGAACTGTGTGACTGCGCGTTTCAGCCTCTCTGCCGCATCATGGTACTTCCTCAGTGTTTTGCCATTTCCTGTACCCGTGGCATAATACTGGATGCATATGGCGAAATCCGCTGGTAAGGGCATTCCCTGTTATTGCTGGCCTTTGGTAAATTACCAGTAACTGAGTCGCCGCCATTTCGAAATCCTATCTCAAATCGTGGTTGACGCCTCGGTTCCCCTCTAGATATGCATGGCACATAGTTATTCTTAAAAATACTTACGCAGAAGTGTTAGCAAGAAAAGAGCAGAGGTGTGAAGCAGAGAAGCAACGTTAAAGGAAGTGAAGTCAAGACCAGACAATAAGACATAGGAGAGGGAAAGTAGGAGAAAGGGTAGAAGGACACTTACTATACAAGAGGTTAGAGGTGAAAGACAGTACAGAGAGGAGGGGGAGGGGAGGTGAAGGACCAGGATATGTAGTGAGATCCTGAGGAAGAGAAGGCTGGAGAAGAGGGGGCAATGAGGGGAGTAAGACTAGAGGGGCAGACACAGCCAGGCCTGGGCTGGGAACTAAAAGAGGCCCTGGAAATAATTACTGGGGACCGAAAGAGGCCCTGGAAATAAAGTTCAAAGTGGCCCTATATGACACATTTTCAGCAAGCCCAATGCTTTTCCTATGAGAAAATTTGGAAATACCACAGAAAAGAGGCCCAGGGTGCAGAGGCCCACCGGGAAATCTCCAGAGTTCCCTAAAGGCCAGTCCACTCCTGGACACAGCAAAGCCTAAGGGTCTGGTGGAGGTGGACAGCAAGACTCCTGACACAGGCAAGGGGAAAGGAAGCCTGTTCTTGTTCTTTGCAGGGCCTAGCCTAAGCTCAAGAGTAAAATGCTTGGCCCACGTCAAAGACAATCCAAGGAATCAGGGGTAGTGCTGCTTAGAATAAGACGTCGAGAGGGATCAACGAAACATCCTGACAAGGCAGGACTAATTAAGAAAATCTGCAGCTTTTCTGAAAGAAGTGGGGGGCACTCAAAGCCCAAAGACTGTGAGAGGCTGTTTAATTGTCAGCAGAGCTTTAAATCGGCCAGGGTTAGTTAGGTGGGGCAGAGCCCTGGCCGGCTCCAAGGACTCAGGTGCAGGCTTCCCTGCCGGCTCCTCGAATAACTGCCTCCTGGAGACTGTCTGCATGCATTCAAATGGTGTATCTGACTGGTACTGTGCAGTCATTTTACTGTTAGGGTGGTATTAAAGATGATATCAGCAAAGAGGTCAGTTTGCATTAGGAGTTCAGAAGGGGTTGCAGGTGAGAATAACTGTCATGGGTATGTCCCATTTAAAATTGTGTGCTCATCCTTGTGTTTCCAAAATGCTCTTTGACGTTCTATAAAACAGCCAGTAGCTTTGGTGCTTCCTTATTGGCTATTTCTGGGCCAGCTCAAAATGCACGTGGGCTCGTGGTGGCCACTGTCATGCGCCCCTGCTTTGGGCCATGGGCACACAATTTTGCCACACACCCTTTGCAGAGCTCTCCCCCACCCACCTCCTCGGTTTAGTGCTCCACTTTTAGCACTGATTGCCGGAAGTGGACTTTTCCAGGGAAGAGAGGGAAGGGCTGAAGCCACGCCCCTAAAGAGAAGCGTCATCATTGTCTTTGTGCTTACACCGGTGCCCTCACCCCAGCGACTGTGCCAGATGCAATCGCCTGACTTTTCGGTTTTTTTCCACAATGTCTAAACCGAGACCTTGGCTTCGAGTTGTCAGTTTACCCACGACCATCAGAAATCACTGACTGGAATGGATACGAATACCATTTTCAATGTTTCTGTTTCTATACATTGTTTTGGGAGACAGACGCTGGATTTAAAACACTGATCTTAATAAAATAAAATAAATGTATGGATACATTTCGTAAAAACGGTATTATTGCTGGTCTACGTGCCCTTGTCTGTGCATGCAGTTCTAAGAATAGCCACATGATGGCAATGTTGCATCGCACGTGATTTGCGCACCAATGCAGCATTGTGTTCATGTTAAAGGAATGCTGCATTTCTGTCATGTGTCCCCCTTTTCGCACAGTTCCACAGGCGGAGGGACAGATTACGCTGCGTTTGCAGAGTCCGCGTAGAATGGCGTCCGCACTGCCCTGATCAGCCAGGGTTTGTCGAGGGCAGTAAGAGAGCCGGGGCCGCTGGCGTCTAGTGTAGTGCCATATCCAGGTGTGCTCATTTCTAGCCACACTCTGTTGTTGCGGGGCTTCTGGGAACCCCCTTTACCCGCAGTGCCGCGGCTCCTCGCTTCTAGAGGTCGGGAATGGAGTTCGCTCTTTCTGTTGTGCTCGTGATCCTGAGTAACGGGGCGCCAGAACATTGACATTTCTAATGTATCTGCAGGGGTCGGGCTCATAGTGGCAGTGCCCCCCACCGAGGGCTCCCTCGCTGGGTGTTTAGTGTTCATGCTTTCAGGGCCAGACTCCCAAGTACAACCCTCACTATCCCGGATCCCAAAAGGTAGAGCTGTACCGGGTGTTCTGTATATTTGCAGTGTTCAGACTCCAAGAGGTCGATTCATGGAATTAATGTGCGCCGAAAATCGCTGCGTAAGCGTGCGAATAGCAGCGTAAATGTGCGAATAGCAGCGCAAGCGCGAAAATCACAGCACAAGCGTGCGAAAGCCGCGCACATCGATTCATGGAAGTCCGTGCGCGTGTAAATCCTGGAATGTGGCTAAAATCCTGCGTGGCGCATGCGGGCGCACACGTCATCAAACGGCGTGCGCTATGCGCACAGCGAAAGCACACACTACAAAAGTGGGCATAACACGGGGCGTAATACGCGGAATGGGGAACAACGTGTGAAAATGTGGGCGTTACGGGGGAAGTACAGGAGGTAAATGCACGGAAAGCCCACACGCGCGCCTACAACACGTATTCATGGAATCGAACAGTGGAAACGCGTGCGCCAAAAAAGACGCGCTAATCCGGAAACACGTACGCCAGCAGGAAGCAGGCGTACGCAGCCCCGCGCAGCATAAAAGTACTCGCAAACAAAAAACAAGCTCAGACGCTACGATGATTACACCATTCCTCGCAGCAGTGGTCATGGGACACCGCCGGAGGAGGAGGAATTTTTACACCCAGGACCAGCCTTTTTGGGATGCCTGATGACCAGGTGTATGGGAGGTACAGGTTCCCACCACAAATAATACTCGACCTGGTGAGTGAGTGGGAGGATGACCTCACATAACCCACCCTGTGCTCCCAAGCACTGAGCCCCTTGGAAAAGGTGCTCAATGTACTGTACTTCTTGGCCACTGGTTCATTTCAGCGGACAAGTGCCATAGTGGGGGGGTGTCACAGGCCATGCAGTGACGCTGCCTACACCAGGTCTTGGTCATCATGACTGCACAGATCAGTCCGCAGGCACATATACTTGCCCAGAACACCTGCAGAAAGGCAGGCTGCCGTCCAGGACTTTTACGGGGTGGCACACTTCCCCAAAGTGCTAGGTGCCATTGATTGCACCCATGTGGCTCTACGTCCTCCCAGGGCAACTGAGCACATCTACAGAAACCGCAAGCACTGGCATTCCATCAACGTGCAGGTAGTATGTGATGCCAAGGGAATCATCACCTCAGTATATGCCAACTATCCAGGGTCCACCCATGACAGTTTCATTTTCAGAATGTCACCCCTAAACCGGGACCTAGAAGCTGGGCGGCATGGTGATACATGGCTGCTTGGTGAGTATAAATGCCCCTGCACATGCATGCATGTCAGATACTGAGTAATGTCACAACCCCACTAATGATACCCATCATCACTTCCCCAGGGGACAGTGCCTACCCTCTGAGCACCCACATGATGACGCTAATTCAGAACCCCACCACACCAACCGAGGTAAGATACAACACAGCCCATATTGCAACCAGGTGCATAGTGGAGCGCACATTCAGAGTGTTCAAGTCACGCTTTCGCTCCCTTGACCGCTCTGGTGGGCAGCTCCTATACGTGCCTCCAGTAGTGTGCAGGATCATAGTGGCAGCATGTGTCCTGCACAACGTTGCAACCTGCCGGGGCCTGCCGGTGGACATGGTGGTGCCCCCACATCCCCAACCACATGCACGGCTGCTGCGCATTGGAGGGGAAAGGGCACCTGGTGAGGCAGCCCGTACGCAGCTGGTGGCTAATTACTTCACCTAAAATCACACCCCTGTGGAGTGCACACAGCCCTGGCACATACAAGCTGACAATCAATGATGATGACATAAGGGACAGCCAACTGTCACAACCATACCAGCCTGAGATTGGTCACCTGGAAGTGTTACATTGTGTGCATCCCTACCTACTGAAAGACAACCAATGCTGTGTCACAAAAAGACACACATTTATGCTGCATGAATGACTACCCCCTTGCAAAATACAACATGAAAATAGTGCCATGTCACCAAACCCCTCCCCATCTCAGCTACCCAACAGACCATGTCATGTCATGCAATGTTAAAGCAACCAAATGAATGCACAACACATGACACAAGTGTCACAAAGTGCACTGTCCCAAATGGAAACAGACCACAGACAATATGCTCCCAGTAATCAATAACAAACAGCACACATGAACAAATACTTACCAGCAACACAATACAGCAACACAGGATGAAACAGTGGCAAAATAAGACAGTACAAAATCAAAGTAGTGCAAGTCTTACAACCTGAATAAGCCAGCACATCGACCCCTTCCAACTGCAGAGTGTTGCTGCCAGGCAAATGTGTCAGTGTACTGCATACAACATGAACTGCATCTGCAAAGGAGACGGCCTTGTGAAGACATGAAGAAGGTACCTGTGAATAAGGAGGAAGACATGGATGCACAAGCACATATCAATACACCATGCAGTGTTCAATACAACAACATTCCCCACTAGGGATGTCCACACAGCTTTGACTACAGACTGCCCACGCAGCTCATGGGAGCCCAATGTCACTGTGTAAGTCACTGTCACTTGGACACACCCTTTGCAAGCCCATGGAAAGGGGAAGCAGGAGGGGTGTGTGTCTCATGAACCCAAGCATCTAACCCAAAGACAGGACAAGCCTGCATGTGCCCAGCTGGAATACACAGTGGATGCCCACGGGAGTCACACAAGGCAACACACTGTAAAAAAAAAAATCAAAAATGGCCATGTGTGGACTGGGGGGGGGGCACCCAGGAGTTTTGAAGACAGGGTGCACACCAATACCCACCTGCGTGGATGTTGCAAACAAAAAAAATACCACCATGGGCTCATGGCCTGCACGGCTACGCCAATGTGGGAGAACTGCTGTCGCTCTCTTCACCCTCTGCTGCTACATCAGGAGGTGGCGGTGCTATGGGAGGCAGCCCACGCAAAGCCCTGGTATGGCCCTCCATGGCAGCAAGCATGCGGGTGTGGAAGGTCTCGTTCTGGAGGATGATAGTACGGAGATCCCCATGCAGCACCTCACGGGTTGCCTGCATTTCTGCACGCATGGCCTCGCGTGATGCCCGTATCTCCTCACAAGTTGTCTGCAGCTCAGCTGAGAGCGAACGTGTGAGCTGCTCCAGCTACTGTTCTAACCTAAAATTTTGGGAAGCCTCAAGTTCACCCAGAGTCTCCCTGAGGAAATGGAGTTCTAACCTCAGGGCTTCCCTGTGGCCCTGTGACTCTACAGATATGGCTTCGCGCAGAGTCCGATGACGTGCAAGAAGGAACCCACATGGAAGAAGATGGACAGAAGGGGCTGAGACCAATGGCCTGCATCCCTTATGGATCAGGTAACCTATGTATAGGGTCGAGCAAACCAGCCATGTGAAGCCCAGCATTTAGTGTGCAGTATGGCCAGTACTGTGGCACTGTCCAAACGGCCCACAGACATTGTAGATGCAATGTGAGTGGAGCAGGGCTCAAATGGTGGAAAGAATGTAATGTTAATTTGCAAGGTAGGCATGGGGATTTAAATGACAGGGGCAGAGGAGGTGGAATTTGATTGCATAACGCGTGGTTAGGAGTTTTGAGGCTATTTGTGCGGTTTGACAATTGTGGTAGTAATTGGAAGTATCTAATATGCGTCTATTGCAGGAGGGTTGGTGTGTGAAAAAGTCACTTTTTTGTGGGTTGAGTCTGCCTGAACCAATGTTGTTATCTTGGTTTTAACTTTGCATCTAGTAACTTGTATTCCTGTATATTTGTATTTGGAAATCTAGGACTGCACATCCCAGAATGCAAAGTTAAAACTAAGACTGGAGTATGATATGATAGGTCATTTATAACGCACTTAATACCCGGAGGTTTTATAAGCGCTGACCCGGGGATTGAACCTGTGGTGCTCCGTGTTGTCTTGCTTCCTAGGCGAGCACATTGCCCCTGAGCTATCCTCGCGAGACAGTGTAGTGACTCCTGAATGAATTGGAGAATGATTGCATGCAGTGTGTTGTGCTTAGGCAGTTTGATATGGGGTGAGGGTGGCGGGATGGGTGGTGTTGGGTAGCAAAGGAGATGCGGGTATAGGGGGGCCCCGAATTTTGCAGCAATAAAGATGGGGAAATTGGGATAAAAAGGGGATTATAAAAAAATGGAACTGTAAAATGTTTTCCTACAATTGCATAGAAATCACACCAGAGTGCAGCTGGGCAAACTACTCATAGACTGGTGTAGCCTGTGGCAGGGGGCTATGGTTGTTTAAAACAAATTCTGAAAATGACAGAAATCTATTCTTTGCAGGCAGATTACATCACAAAGTGCGTCAAATAATTTTGTATACATTCATTTTAATCGGAACAAAAAAAGACCCAACAAAACACATGGCTAATTAAATATTTGCGTGGAAATATAGACACTAAAATGTTATATGACATTAAACAAGAAACCTTTGCAATGCATTAACCTAATCAAAATACTACAATTATAGACTAAAAAAAGAGATGAAGTCCCATTGCAGGTGTTCTAGCAGCCAACTCCTTCGAACTGTGTGACTGCGCGTTTCAGCCTCTCTGCCGCATCATGGTACTTCCTCAGTGTTTTGCCATTTCCTGTACCCGTGGCATAATACTGGATGCATATGGCGAAATCCGCTGGTAAGGGCATTCCCTGTTATTGCTGGCCTTTGGTAAATTACCAGTAACTGAGTCGCCGCCATTTCGAAATCCTATCTCAAATCGTGGTTGACGCCTCGGTTCCCCTCTAGATATGCATGGCACATAGTTATTCTTAAAAATACTTACGCAGAAGTGTTAGCAAGAAAAGAGCAGAGGTGTGAAGCAGAGAAGCAACGTTAAAGGAAGTGAAGTCAAGACCAGACAATAAGACATAGGAGAGGGAAAGTAGGAGAAAGGGTAGAAGGACACTTACTATACAAGAGGTTAGAGGTGAAAGACAGTACAGAGAGGAGGGGGAGGGGAGGTGAAGGACCAGGATATGTAGTGAGATCCTGAGGAAGAGAAGGCTGGAGAAGAGGGGGCAATGAGGGGAGTAAGACTAGAGGGGCAGACACAGCCAGGCCTGGGCTGGGAACTAAAAGAGGCCCTGGAAATAATTACTGGGGACCGAAAGAGGCCCTGGAAATAAAGTTCAAAGTGGCCCTATATGACACATTTTCAGCAAGCCCAATGCTTTTCCTATGAGAAAATTTGGAAATACCACAGAAAAGAGGCCCAGGGTGCAGAGGCCCACCGGGAAATCTCCAGAGTTCCCTAAAGGCCAGTCCACTCCTGGACACAGCAAAGCCTAAGGGTCTGGTGGAGGTGGACAGCAAGACTCCTGACACAGGCAAGGGGAAAGGAAGCCTGTTCTTGTTCTTTGCAGGGCCTAGCCTAAGCTCAAGAGTAAAATGCTTGGCCCACGTCAAAGACAATCCAAGGAATCAGGGGTAGTGCTGCTTAGAATAAGACGTCGAGAGGGATCAACGAAACATCCTGACAAGGCAGGACTAATTAAGAAAATCTGCAGCTTTTCTGAAAGAAGTGGGGGGCACTCAAAGCCCAAAGACTGTGAGAGGCTGTTTAATTGTCAGCAGAGCTTTAAATCGGCCAGGGTTAGTTAGGTGGGGCAGAGCCCTGGCCGGCTCCAAGGACTCAGGTGCAGGCTTCCCTGCCGGCTCCTCGAATAACTGCCTCCTGGAGACTGTCTGCATGCATTCAAATGGTGTATCTGACTGGTACTGTGCAGTCATTTTACTGTTAGGGTGGTATTAAAGATGATATCAGCAAAGAGGTCAGTTTGCATTAGGAGTTCAGAAGGGGTTGCAGGTGAGAATAACTGTCATGGGTATGTCCCATTTAAAATTGTGTGCTCATCCTTGTGTTTCCAAAATGCTCTTTGACGTTCTATAAAACAGCCAGTAGCTTTGGTGCTTCCTTATTGGCTATTTCTGGGCCAGCTCAAAATGCACGTGGGCTCGTGGTGGCCACTGTCATGCGCCCCTGCTTTGGGCCATGGGCACACAATTTTGCCACACACCCTTTGCAGAGCTCTCCCCCACCCACCTCCTCGGTTTAGTGCTCCACTTTTAGCACTGATTGCCGGAAGTGGACTTTTCCAGGGAAGAGAGGGAAGGGCTGAAGCCACGCCCCTAAAGAGAAGCGTCATCATTGTCTTTGTGCTTACACCGGTGCCCTCACCCCAGCGACTGTGCCAGATGCAATCGCCTGACTTTTCGGTTTTTTTCCACAATGTCTAAACCGAGACCTTGGCTTCGAGTTGTCAGTTTACCCACGACCATCAGAAATCACTGACTGGAATGGATACGAATACCATTTTCAATGTTTCTGTTTCTATACATTGTTTTGGGAGACAGACGCTGGATTTAAAACACTGATCTTAATAAAATAAAATAAATGTATGGATACATTTCGTAAAAACGGTATTATTGCTGGTCTACGTGCCCTTGTCTGTGCATGCAGTTCTAAGAATAGCCACATGATGGCAATGTTGCATCGCACGTGATTTGCGCACCAATGCAGCATTGTGTTCATGTTAAAGGAATGCTGCATTTCTGTCATGTGTCCCCCTTTTCGCACAGTTCCACAGGCGGAGGGACAGATTACGCTGCGTTTGCAGAGTCCGCGTAGAATGGCGTCCGCACTGCCCTGATCAGCCAGGGTTTGTCGAGGGCAGTAAGAGAGCCGGGGCCGCTGGCGTCTAGTGTAGTGCCATATCCAGGTGTGCTCATTTCTAGCCACACTCTGTTGTTGCGGGGCTTCTGGGAACCCCCTTTACCCGCAGTGCCGCGGCTCCTCGCTTCTAGAGGTCGGGAATGGAGTTCGCTCTTTCTGTTGTGCTCGTGATCCTGAGTAACGGGGCGCCAGAACATTGACATTTCTAATGTATCTGCAGGGGTCGGGCTCATAGTGGCAGTGCCCCCCACCGAGGGCTCCCTCGCTGGGTGTTTAGTGTTCATGCTTTCAGGGCCAGACTCCCAAGTACAACCCTCACTATCCCGGATCCCAAAAGGTAGAGCTGTACCGGGTGTTCTGTATATTTGCAGTGTTCAGACTCCAAGAGGTCGATTCATGGAATTAATGTGCGCCGAAAATCGCTGCGTAAGCGTGCGAATAGCAGCGTAAATGTGCGAATAGCAGCGCAAGCGCGAAAATCACAGCACAAGCGTGCGAAAGCCGCGCACATCGATTCATGGAAGTCCGTGCGCGTGTAAATCCTGGAATGTGGCTAAAATCCTGCGTGGCGCATGCGGGCGCACACGTCATCAAACGGCGTGCGCTATGCGCACAGCGAAAGCACACACTACAAAAGTGGGCATAACACGGGGCGTAATACGCGGAATGGGGAACAACGTGTGAAAATGTGGGCGTTACGGGGGAAGTACAGGAGGTAAATGCACGGAAAGCCCACACGCGCGCCTACAACACGTATTCATGGAATCGAACAGTGGAAACGCGTGCGCCAAAAAAGACGCGCTAATCCGGAAACACGTACGCCAGCAGGAAGCAGGCGTACGCAGCCCCGCGCAGCATAAAAGTACTCGCAAACAAAAAACAAGCTCAGACGCTACGATGATTACACCATTCCTCGCAGCAGTGGTCATGGGACACCGCCGGAGGAGGAGGAATTTTTACACCCAGGACCAGCCTTTTTGGGATGCCTGATGACCAGGTGTATGGGAGGTACAGGTTCCCACCACAAATAATACTCGACCTGGTGAGTGAGTGGGAGGATGACCTCACATAACCCACCCTGTGCTCCCAAGCACTGAGCCCCTTGGAAAAGGTGCTCAATGTACTGTACTTCTTGGCCACTGGTTCATTTCAGCGGACAAGTGCCATAGTGGGGGGGTGTCACAGGCCATGCAGTGACGCTGCCTACACCAGGTCTTGGTCATCATGACTGCACAGATCAGTCCGCAGGCACATATACTTGCCCAGAACACCTGCAGAAAGGCAGGCTGCCGTCCAGGACTTTTACGGGGTGGCACACTTCCCCAAAGTGCTAGGTGCCATTGATTGCACCCATGTGGCTCTACGTCCTCCCAGGGCAACTGAGCACATCTACAGAAACCGCAAGCACTGGCATTCCATCAACGTGCAGGTAGTATGTGATGCCAAGGGAATCATCACCTCAGTATATGCCAACTATCCAGGGTCCACCCATGACAGTTTCATTTTCAGAATGTCACCCCTAAACCGGGACCTAGAAGCTGGGCGGCATGGTGATACATGGCTGCTTGGTGAGTATAAATGCCCCTGCACATGCATGCATGTCAGATACTGAGTAATGTCACAACCCCACTAATGATACCCATCATCACTTCCCCAGGGGACAGTGCCTACCCTCTGAGCACCCACATGATGACGCTAATTCAGAACCCCACCACACCAACCGAGGTAAGATACAACACAGCCCATATTGCAACCAGGTGCATAGTGGAGCGCACATTCAGAGTGTTCAAGTCACGCTTTCGCTCCCTTGACCGCTCTGGTGGGCAGCTCCTATACGTGCCTCCAGTAGTGTGCAGGATCATAGTGGCAGCATGTGTCCTGCACAACGTTGCAACCTGCCGGGGCCTGCCGGTGGACATGGTGGTGCCCCCACATCCCCAACCACATGCACGGCTGCTGCGCATTGGAGGGGAAAGGGCACCTGGTGAGGCAGCCCGTACGCAGCTGGTGGCTAATTACTTCACCTAAAATCACACCCCTGTGGAGTGCACACAGCCCTGGCACATACAAGCTGACAATCAATGATGATGACATAAGGGACAGCCAACTGTCACAACCATACCAGCCTGAGATTGGTCACCTGGAAGTGTTACATTGTGTGCATCCCTACCTACTGAAAGACAACCAATGCTGTGTCACAAAAAGACACACATTTATGCTGCATGAATGACTACCCCCTTGCAAAATACAACATGAAAATAATGCCATGTCACCAAACCCCTCCCCATCTCAGCTACCCAACACACCATGACATGTCATGCAATGTTAAAGCAACCAAATGAATGCACAACACATGACAAAAGTGTCACAAAGTGCACTGTCCCAAATGGAAACAGACCACAGACAATATGCTCCCAGTAATCAATAACAAACAGCACACATGAACAAATACTTACCAGCAACACAATACAGCAACACAGGATGAAACAGTGGCAAAATATGACAGTACAAAATCAAAGTAGTGCAAGTCTTACAACCTGAATAAGCCAGCACATCGACCCTTTCCAACTGCAGAGTGTTGCTGTCAGGCAAATGTGTCAGTGTACTGCATACAACATGAACTGCATCTGCAAAGGAGACGGCCTTGTGAAGACATGAAGAAGGTACCTGTAAATAAGGAGGAAGACATGGATGCACAAGCACATATCAATACACCATGCAGTGTTCAATACAACAACATTCCCCACTAGGGATGTCCACACAGCTTTGACTACAGACTGCCCACACATCTCATGGGAGCCCAATGTCACTGTGTAAGTCACTGTCACTTGGTCACACCCTTTGCAAGCCCATGGAAAGGGGAAGCAGGAGGGGTGTGTGTCTCATGAACCCAAGCATCTAACCCAAAGACAGGACAAGCCTGCATGTGTCCAGCTGGAATACACAGTGGATGCCCACGGGAGCCACACAAGGCAACACACTGTAAAAAAAATAATCAAAAATGGCCATGTGTGGACTGGGGGGGCACCCAGGAGGTTTGAAGACAGGGTGCACACCAACACCCACCTGCGTGGATGTTGCAAACAAAAAAAATACCTACATGGGCTCATGGCCTGCACGGCTACGCCAATGTGGGAGACCTGCTGTCGCTCTCTTCACTCTCTGCTGCTACATCAGGAGGTGGCGGTGCTACGGGAGGCAGCCCACGCAAAGCCCTGGTATGGTCCTCCATGGCAGCAAGCATGCGGGTGTGGAAGGTCTCGTTCTGGAGGATGATAGTACGGAGATCCCCATGCAGCACCTCACGGGTTGCCTGCATTTCTGTACGCATGACCTCGCGTGATGCCTGTATCTCCTCACGAGTTGCCTGCAGTTCAGCTGAGAGCGAACGTGTGAGCTGCTCCAGCTGCTGTTCTAACCTAAAATTTCGGGAAGCCTCAAGTTCACCCAGAGTCTCCCTGAGGAAATGGAGTTCTAACCTCAGGGCTTCCCTGTGGCCCTGTGACTCTACAGATATGGCTTTGCGCAGAGTCCGATGACGTGTAAGAAGGAACCCACATGGAAGAAGATGGACAGAAGGGGCTGAGACCAAAGGCCTGCATCCCTTATAGATCAGGTAACCTATGTATAGGGTCGAGCCAACCAGCCATGTGAAGCCCAGCATTTAGTGTGCAGTATGGCCAGTACTGTGGCACTGTCCAAACGGCCCACAGACATTGTAGATGCAATGTGAGTGGAGCAGGGCTCAAATGGTGGAAAGAGTGTAATGTTAATTTGCAAGGTAGGCATGGGGATTTAAATGACAGGGGCAGAGGAGGTGGAATTTGATTGCATAACGCGTGGTTAGGAGTTTTGAGGGTATTTGTGCGGTCTGACAATTGTGGTAGTACTTGGAAGTATCTAATATGCGTCTTTTGCAGGGGGGTGTGAAAAAGTCACTTTTTTGTGGGTTGAGTCTGCCTGAACCAGTGTTATCTTGGTTTTAACTTTGCATCTAGTAACTTGTATTCCTGTATATTTGTATTTGGAAATCTAGGACTGCACATTCCAGAATGCAAAGTTAAAACTAAGACTGGAGTATGATATAATATGATAGGTCATTTATAACATGCTTAATACCCGGAGGTTTCTAAGCCCGTACCCGGGGATTAAACCTGTGGTTCTCCGTGTTGTCTTGCATCCTAGGCGAGCACATTGCCCCTGAGCTATCCTCACGAGACAGTGTAGTGACTCCTGAATGAATTGGAGAATGATTGCATGCAGTGTGTTGTGCTTAGGCAATTTGATATGGGCTGAGGGTGGCGGGGTGGGTGGTGTTGGGTAGCGAAGGAGATGCGGGTACGGGGGAGCCCCGAATTTTGCAGCAATAAAGATGGGGAAATTGGGATAAAAAAAGGGATTATAAATGAATGGAACTGTAAAATGTTTCCTACAATTGCATAGAAATCAGACCAGAGTGCAGCTGGGCAAACTACTCATAGACTGGTGTAGCCTGTGGCAGGGGGCTATGGTTGTTTAAAACAAATTCTGAAAATGACAGAAATCTATTCTTTGCAGGCAGATTACGTCACAAAGTGCGTCAAATAATTTTTCTATACATTCATTTTAATCGGAACAAAAAAAGACCCAATAAAACACATGGCTAATTAAATATTTACGTGGAAATATAGCCACTAAAATGTTATGTGCCATTAAACAAGAAACCTTTGCAATGCATTAACCTAATCAAAATACTACAATTGTAGACTAAAAATAGAGATGAAGTGCCATTGCAGGTGGTCTAGCAGCCAACATCTTCGAACTGTGTGACTGCGCATTTCATCCTCTCTGCCGCATCATGGTACTTCCTCAGTGTTTTGCCATTTCCTGTACCCGTGGCATAAAACTGGATGCATATGGCGAAATCTGCTGGAAAGGGCATTCCCTGTTATTGCTGGTCTTTGGTAAATTACCAGTAACTGAGTCGCCGCCATTTCGGAATCCTATCTCAAATCGTGGTTGACGCCTCGGTTCCCCTCTAGATATGCATGGCACATAGTTATTCTTAAAAATAACATACGCAGAAGTGTTAGCAAGAAAACAGCAGAGGTGTGAAGCAGAGAAGCAACGTTAAAGGAAGTGAAGTCAAGACCAGACGAGAAGAGATAGGAGAGGGAAAGTAGGAGAAAGGGTAGAAGGACACTTACTATACAAGAGGTTAGCGGTGAAAGACAGTACAGAGAGGAGGGGGGAGGGGAGGTGAAGGACCAGGATATGTAGTGAGAACCTGAGGAAGAGAAGGCTGGAGAAGAGGGGGCAATGAGGGGAGTAAGACTAGAGGGGCAGACACAGCAAAGCCTAAGGGTCTGGTGGAGGTGGACAGCAAGACTCCTGACACAGGCAAGAGGAAAGGAAGCCTGTTCTTGTTCTTTGCAGGGCGTAGCCTAAGCTCAAGAGTTAAATGCTTGGCCCACGTCAAAGACAATCCAAGGAATCAGGGGTAGTGCTGCTTAGAATAAGACGTCGAGAGGGATCAACGAAACATCCTGACAAGGCAGGACTCATTAAGAAAATCTGCAGCTTTTCTTAAAGAAGTGGGGGGCACTCAAAGCCCAAAGACTGTGAGAGGCTATTTAATTGTCAGCAGAGCTTTAAGTCAGCCAGGGTTCGTTAGGTGGGGCAGAGCCCTGGCTGGCTCCAAGGACTCAGGTGCAGGCTTCCCTGCCGGCTCCTCGAATAACTGCCTCCTGGAGACTGTCTGCATGCATTCAAATGGTGTATCTGACTGGTACTGTGCAGTCATTTTACTGTTAGGGTGGTATTAAAGATGATAGCAGCAAAGAGATCAGTTTGCATTAGGAGTTGCGGGGCTTCTGGGAACCCCCTTTACCCGCAGTGCCGCGGCTCCTCGCTTCTAGAGGTCGGGAATGGAGTTTGCTCTTTCTGTTGTGCTTGTGATCCTGAGTAACGGGGCGCCAGAACATTGACATTTCTAATGTATCTGCAGGGGTCGGGCTCATAGTGGCAGTGCCCACCACGAGGGCTCCCTCGCTGGGTGTTTAGTGTTCATGCTTTCAGGGCCAGACTCCCAAGTACAACCCTCACTATCCCGGATCCCAAAAGGTAGAGCTGTACCGGGTGTTCTGTATATTTGCAGTGTTCAGACTCCAACAGGTCGATTCATGGAATTAATGTGCGCCGAAAATCGCTGCGTAAGCGTGCGAATAGCAGCGCAAGCGCGAAAATCACAGCACAAGCGTGCGAAAGCCGCGCACATCGATTCATGGAAGTCCATGCGCATGTAAATCCTGGAATGTGCGCTAAAATCCTGCGTGGCGCATGGGGCGCACATGTCATCAAACGGCGTGCGCTATGCACACAGCGAAAGCGCACATAGCGCGGCGCACACAACAAAAGTGGGCAGAACACGGGGCGTAATACGCGGAATGGGGAACAACGTGTGAAAATTTGGGCGTTACGGGTGAAGTACAGGAGGTAAATGCGCGGAACGCCCACACGCGCGCCTACAACACGTATTCATGGAATAGAACAGGGTAAACGCGTGCGCCAAAAAAGACGCGCTAATCCGGAAACACGTACGCCAGCAGGAAGCAGGCGTACGCAGCCCCGCGCAGAATAAAAGTGCGCGCAAACAACAAACAAGCTCAGACGCTACGATGAATATACCATTCCTCGCAGCAGTGGTCATGGGACACCGCCGGAGGAGGAGGATAGCCAGGCCCAGAATGTTTACACCCAGGACCAGCCTTTTTGGGATGCCTGATGACCAGGTGTATGGGAGGTACAGGTTCCCACCACACATAATACTCGATCTGGTGACTGAGTGGGAGGATGACCTCACATCACCCACCCTGTGCTTCCAAGCACTGAGCCCCTTGGAAAAGGTGCTCAATGTACTGTACTTCTTGGCCACTGGTTCATTTCAGCGGACAAGTGCCATAGTGGGGGGGTGTCACAGGCCACGCAGTGACAATGCCTACACCAGGTCTTGGCCATCATGACTGCACGGATCAGTCGGCAGGCACATATACCTGCCTAGAACACCTGCAGAAAGGCAGGCTGCCGTCTAGGACTTTTACGGGGTGGCACACTTCTCCAAAGTGCCTGGTGCCATTGATTGCACCCATGTGGCTCTACGTCCTCCCAGGGCAACTGAGCACATCTACAGAAGCGGCAAGCATTGGCATTCCATCAACGTGCAGGTAGTGTGTGATGCCAAGGGAATCATCACCTTAGTATATGCCAACTATCCAGGGTCCACCCATGACAGTTTCATTTTCAGAATGTCACCCCTAAACCGGGACCTAGAAGCTGGGTGGCATGGTGATACATGGCTGCTTGGTGAGTATAAATGCCCCTGCACATGCATGCATGTCAGATACTGAGTAATGTCACAACCCCACTAATGATACCCATCATCACCTCCCCAGGGGACAGTGCCTACCCTCTGAGCACCCACATGATGACGCCAATTCAGAACCCCACCACACCAACCGAGGTAAGATACAACACAGCCCATATTGCAACCCAGGGCATAGTGGAGCGCACTTTCAGAGTGCTCAAGTCACGCTTTCGCTCCCTTGACCGCTCTGGTGGGCAGCTGCTATACGCGCCCCCAATAGTGTGCAGGATCATAGTGGCAGCATGTGTCCTGCACAACGTTGCAACCCACTGGGGCCTGCCGGTGGACATGGTGGTGCCCCCACATCCCCAACCACATGCACGGCCGCTGTGCATGGGAGGGGAAAGGGCACCTGGTGAGGCAGCCCGTTCGCAGCTGGTGGCTAATTACTTCACCTAAAATCACACCCCTGTGGAGTGCACACAGCCCTGGCACATACAAGCTGACAATCAATAATGATGACATAAGGGACAGCCAACTGTCACAACCATACCAGCCTGAGATTGGTCACCTGGAAGTGTTACATTGTGTGCATCCCTACCTACTGAAAGACAACCAATGCTGTGTCACAAAAAGACACACATTTATGCTGCATGAATGACTACTCCCTTGCAAAATACAACATGAAAATAGTGCCATGTCACCAAACCCCTCCCCAACTCAGCTACCCAACACACCATGTCATGTCATGCAATGTTAAAGCAACCAAATAAATGCACAACACATGACACGAGTGTCACAAAGTGCACTGTCCCAAATGGAAACAGACCAGAGACAATATGCTCCCAGTAATCAATAACAAACAGCACACATGAACAAATACTTACCAGCAACACAATACAGCAACACAGGATGAAACAGTGGCAAAATAAGACAGTACAAAATCAAAGTAGTGCAAGTCTTACAACCTGAATAAGCCAGCACATTGACCCCTTCCAACTGCAGAGTGTTGCTGTCAGGCAAATGTGTCAGTGTACTGCATACAACATGAACTGCATCTGCAAAGGAGACGGCCTTGTGAAGACATGAAGAAGCTACTTGTGAATAAGGAGGAAGACATGGATGCACAAGCACATATCAATACACCATGCAGTGTTCAATACAACAACATTCCCCACTAGGGATGTCCACACAGCTTTGACTACAGACTGCCCACACAGCTCATGGGAGCCCAATGTCACTGTGTAAGTCACTGTCACTTGGTCACACCCTTTGCAAGCCCATGGAAAGGGGAAGCAGGAGGGGTGTGTGTCTCATGAACCCAAGCATCTAACCCAAAGACAGGACAAGCCTGCATGTGCCCAGCTGGAATACACAGTGGATGCCCACGGGAGCCACACAAGGCAACACACTGTAAAAAAAAATAAATCAAAGCTCAGCTGAGAGCGAACGTGTGAGCTGCTCCAGCTACTGTTCTAACCTAAAATTTCGGGAAGCCTCAAGTTCACCCAGATTCTCCCTGAGGAAATGGAGTTCTAACCTCAGGGCTTCCCTGTGGCCCTGTGACTCTACAGATATGGCTTTGCGCAGAGTCCGATGACGTGCAAGAAGGAACCCACATGGAAGAAGATGGACAGAAGGGGCTGAGACCAATGGCCTGCATCCCTTATGGATCAGGTAGCCTATGTATAGGGTCGAGCCAACCAGCCATGTGAAGCCCAGCATTTAGTGTGCAGTATGGCCAGTACTGTGGCACTGTCCAAACGGCCCACAGACATTGTAGATGCAATGTGAGTGGAGCAGGGCTCAAATGGTGGAAAGAGTGTAATGTTAATTTGCAAGGTAGGCATGGGGATTTAAATGACAGGGGCGGAGGAGGTGGAATTTGATTGCATAAAGCGTGGTTAGGAGTTTTGAGGGTATTTGTGCGGTCTGACAATTGTGGTAGTAATTGGAAGTATCTAATATGCATCTATTGCAGGGGGGTGTGAAAAAGTCACTTTTTTGTGGGTTGAGTCCGCCTGAACCAGTGTTGTTATCTTGGTTTTAACTTTGCATCCAGTAACTTGTATTCCTGTACATTTGTATTTGGAAATCTAGGACTGCACATCCCAGAATGCAAAGTTAAAACTAAGACTGGAGTATGATACGATATGATAGGTCATTTATAACGCACTTAATACCCGGAGGTTTCTAAGCGCGGACCGGGGATTGAACCTGTGGTGCTCCGTGTTGTCTTGCTTCCTAGGCGAGCACATTGCCCCTGAGCTATCCTCGCAAGACAGTGTAGTGACTCCTGAATGAATTGGAGAATGATTGCATGCAGTGTGTTGTGCTTAGGCAATTTGATATGGGCTGAGGGTGGCGGGGTGGGTGGTGTTGGGTAGCGAAGGAGATGCGGGTACGGTGGAGCCCCGAATTTTGCAGCAATAAAGATGGGGAAATTGGGATAAAAAAGAGATTATAAAAAAATGGAACTGTAAAATGTTTTCCTACAATTGCATAGAAATCAGACCAGAGTGCAGCTGGGCAAACTACTCATAGACTGGTGTAGCCTGTGGCAGGGGGCTATGGTTGTTTAAAACAAATTCTGAAAATGACAGAAATCTATTCTTTGCAGGCAGATTACGTCACACAAAGTGCGTCAAATAATTTTGTATACATTCCTTTTAATCGGAACAAAAAAAGACCCAACAAAACACATGGCTAATTAAATATTTACGTGGAAATATAGACACTAAAATGTTATGTGCCATTAAACAAGAAACCTTTGCAATGCATTAACCTAATCAAAATACTACAATTATAGACTAAAAAAGAGATGAAGTGCCATTGCATGTGTTCTAGCAGCCAACTCCTTCGAACTGTGTGACTGCGCGTTTCAGCCTCTCTGCCGCATCATGGTACTTCCTCAATGTCTTGCCATTTCCTGTACCCGTGGCATAATACTGGATGCATATGGCGAAATCCGCTGGTAAGGGCATTCCCTGTTATTGCTGGTCTTTGGTAAATTACCAGTAACTGAGTCGCCGCCATTTCGGAATCCTATCTCTAATCGTGGTTGACGCCTCGGTTCCCCTCTAGATATGCATGGCACATAGTTATTCTTAAAAATACTTACGCAGAAGTGTTAGCAAGAAAAGAGCAGAGGTGTGAAGCAGAGAAGCAACGTTAAAGGAAGTGAAGTCAAGACCAGACAATAAGACATAGGAGAGGGAAAGTAGGAGAAAGGGTAGAAGGACACTTACTATACAAGAGGTTAGAGGTGAAAGACAGTACAGAGAGGAGGGGGAGGGGAGGTGAAGGACCAGGATATGTAGTGAGAACCTGAGGAAGAGAAGGCTGGAGAAGAGGGGGCAATGAGGGGAGTAAGACTAAAGGGGCAGACACAGCAAAGCCTAAGGGTCTGGTGGAGGTGAACAGCAAGACTCCTGACACAGGCAAGAGGAAAGGAAGCCTGTTCTTGTTCTTTGCAGGGCCTAGCCTAAGCTCAAGAGTTAAATGCTTGGCCCACGTCAAAGACAATCCAAGGAACCAGGGGTAGTGCTGCTTAGAATAAGACGTCGATAGGGATCAACGAAACATCCTGACAAGGCAGGACTCATTAAGAAAATCTGCAGCTTTTCTGAAAGAAGTGGGGGGCACTCAAAGCCCAAAGACTGTGAGAGGCTGTTTAATTGTCAGCAGAGCTTTAAGTCGGCCAGGGTTAGTTAGGTGGGGCAGAGCCCTGGCCGGCTCCAAGGACTCCGGTGCAGGCTTCCCTGCCGGCTCCTCGAATAACTGCCTCCTGGAGACTGTCTGCATGCATTCAAATGGTGTATCTGACTGGTACTGTGCAGTCATGTTACTGTTAGGGTGGTATTAAATATTAAAGATGATATCAGCAAGGAGATCAGTTTGCATTAGGAGTTCAGAAGGGGGTTGCAGGTGAGAATAACTTTCATGGGTATGTCCTATTTAAAATTGTGTGCTCATCCTTGTGTTTCCAAAATGCTCTTTGACGTTGTGTAAAACAGCCAGTAGCTTTGGTGCTTCCTTATTGGCTATTTCTGGGCCAGCTCAAAATGCACGTGGGCTTGTGGTGGCCACTGTCATGCGCCCCCTGCTTTGGGCCATGGCCACACAATTTTGCCACACACCCTTTGCAGAGCTCTCCCCCACCCACCTCCTCGGTTTAGTGCTCCACGTTTAGCACTGATTGCCGGAAGTGGACTTTTCCAGGGAAGAGAGGGAAGGGCTGAAGCCACGCCCCTAAAGAGAAGCGTCATCATTGTCTTTGTGCTTACACCGGTGCCCTCACCCCAGCGACTGTGCCAGATGCAATCGCCTGACTTTTCGGTTTTTTTCCACAATGTCTAAACCGAGACCTTGGCTTCGAGTTGTCAGTTTACCCACGACCATCAGAAATCACTGACTGGAATGGATACGAATACCATTTTCAATGTTTCTGTTTCTATACATTGTTTTGGGAGACAGACGCTGGATTTAAAACACTGATCTAAATAAAATAAAATAAAATAAATGTATGGATACATTTCGTAAAAACGGTATTATTGCTTGCCTACGTGCCCTTGTCTGTGCATGCAGTTCTAAGAATAGCCACATGATGGCAATGTTGCATCGCACGTGATTTGCGCACAAATGCAGCATTGTGTTCATGTTAAAGGAATGCTGCATTTCTGTCATGTGTCCCCCTTTTCGCACAGTTCCACAGGCGGAGGCAGGGGTGGACTGGGAAATAAAAGAGGCCCTGGAAATAATTACTGGGGACCAAAAGAGGCCCTGGAAATAAAGTTCAAAGTGGCCCCATATGACACATTTTCAGCAAGCCCAATGCTTTTCCTATGAGAAAAAGTGGAAATACCACAGAAAAGAGGCCCAGGGTGCAGAGGCCCACCGGGAAATCTCCAGAGTTCCCTATAGGCCAGTCCACCCCTGGGCGGAGGAACAGATTACGCTGCGTTTGCAGAGTCCGCGTAGAATGGCGTCCGCACTGCTCTGATTAGACACGGTTTGTCGAGGGCAGTAAGAGAGCCGGGGCCGCTGGCGCCTAGTGTAGTGCCATATCCAGGTGTGCGCATTTCTAGCCACGCTCTGTTGTTGCGGGGCTTCTGGGAACCCCCTTTACCCGCAGTGCCGCGGCTCCTCGCTTCTAGAGGTCGGGAATGGAGTTCGCTTTTTCTGTTGTGCTTGTGATCCTGAGTAACGGGGCGCCAGAACATTGACATTTCTAATGTATCTGCAGGGGTCGGGCTCATAGTGGCAGTGCCCACCACGAGGGCTCCCTCGCTGGGTGTTTAGTGTTCATGCTTTCAGGGCCAGACTCCCAAGTACAACCCTCACTCTCCCGGATCCCAAAAGGTAGAGCTGTACCGGGTGTTCTGTATATTTGCAGTGTTCAGACTCTAACAGGCCGATTCATGGAATTAATGTGTGCCGAAAATCGCTGCGCAAGCGTGCGAATCGCAGCGCGAAAATCGCAGCATAAGCGTGCGAAAGCCGCGCACATCGATTCATGGAAGTCTGTGCGCGTGTAAATCCTGGGATGTGCGCTAAAATCCTGCGTGGCTTATGCGGGCGCACACGTCATCAAACGGCGTGCGCTATGCGCACAGCGAAAGCGCACATAGCGCGGCGCACACAACAAAAGTGGGCAGAACACGGGGCGTAATACGCGGAATGGGGAACAACGCGTGAAAATGTGGGCGTTACGGGGGAAGTACAGGAAGTAAATGCGCGGAACGCCCACACGCACGCCTACAACACGTATTTATGGAATCGAACAGGGGAAACGCGTGCGCCAAAAAAGACACTCTAATCCGGAAACGCGTACGCCAGCAGGAAGCAGGCGTACGCAGCCCCGCGCAGCATAAAAGTGCGCGCAAACAACAAACAAGCTCAGACGCTACGATGAATATACCATTCCTCACAGCAGTGGTCGAGGGACACCACCGGAGGAGGAGGATAGCCAGGCCCAGAATTTTTACACCCAGGACCAGCCTTTTTGGGATGCCTGATGACCAGGTGTATGGGAGGTACAGGTTCCCACCACACATAATACTCGACCTGGTGAGTGAGTGGGAGGACGACCTCACATCACCCACCCTGTGCTCCCAAGCACTGAGCCCCTTGGAAAAGGTGCTCAATGTACTGCACTTCTTGGCTACTGGTTCATTTCAGCGGACAAGTGCCATAGTGGGGGTGTCACACCCCACACAGTCACGCGGCCTACACCAGGTGTTGGCCATCATGACTGCATGCTCTTCAGTCCGCAGGCACATATATATGCCCAGAACACCTGCAGAAAGGCAGGCCGTGGTTCAGGACTTTTACGGGGTGGCACACTTCCCCAAAGTGCTAGGTGCCATTGATTGCACCCATGTGGCTCTACGTCCTCCCAGGGCAACTGAGCACATCTATAGAAACCGCAAGCACTGGCATTCCATCAACGTGCAGGTAGTATGTTATGCCAAGGGAATCATCACCTCAGTATATGCCAACTATCCAGGGTCCACCCATGACAGTTTCATTTTCAGAATGTCACCCCTAAACCGGGACCTAGAAGCTGGGCGGCATGGCGATACATGGCTTCTTGGTGAGTATAAATGCCTCTGCACATGCATGCATGTCAGATACTGAGTAATGTCACAACCCCACTAATGATACCCATCATCACCTCCCCAGGGGACAGTGCCTACCCTCTGAGCACCCACATGATGACGCCAATTCGGAACCCCACCACATCACCCGAGTTAAGATACAACACAGCCCATATTGCAACCCGGGGCATAGAGGAGCGCACATTCAGAGTGCTCAATTCACACTTTCACTCCCTTGACCGCTTTGGTGGGCAGCTGCTATACGCGCCCCCAGTAGTGTGCAGGATCATAGTGGCAGCATGTGTCCTGCACAACGTTGCAACCCGCCGGGCCTGCCGGTGGACATGGCAGTGCCCCCACATCCCCAACCAAATGCACGGTCGCTGCGCATGGGAGGGGAAAGGGCACCTGGTGAGGGAGCCCATACACAGCTGGTGGCTAATTACTTCACCTAAAATCACACCCCTGTGGAGTGCACACAGCCCTGGCACATACCAGCCGACAATCAATGATGATGACATAAGGGACAGTCAACTGTCACAACCATACCAGCCTGAGATTGGTCACCTGGAAGTGTTACATTGTGTGCCTCCCTACCTACTGAAAGACAACCAATGCTGTGTCACAAAAAGACATACATTTATGCTGCATGAATGACTACCCCCTTGCAAAATACAACATGAAAATAGTGCCATGCCACCAAACCCCTCCCCATCTGAGCTACCCAACACACCATGTCATGTCATGCAATGTTAAAGCAACCAAATGAATGCACCACACATGACACAAGTGTCACAAAGTGCACTGTCCCAAATGGAAACAGACCACAGAAAATATGCTCCCAGTAATCAATAACAAACAGCACACATGAACAAATACTTACCAGCAACACAATACAGCAACACAGGATGAAACAGTGGCAAAATATGACAGTACAAAATCAAAGTAGTGCAAGTCTTACAACCTGAATAAGCCAGCACATCGACCCCTTCCAACTGCAGAGTGTTGCTGTCAGGCAAATGTGTCAGTGTACTGCATACAACATGAACTGCATCTGCAAAGGAAACGGCCTTGTGAAGACATGAAGAAGATACCTGTGAATAAGGAGGAAGACATGGATGCACAAGCACATATCAATACACCATGCAGTGTTCAATACAACATTCCCCACTAGGGATGTCCACACAGTTTTGACTACAGACTGCCCACACAGCTCATGGGAGCCCAATGTCACTGTGTAAGTCACTGTCACTTGGTCACACCCTTTGCAAGCCCATGGAAAGGGGAAGCATGAGGTGTGTGTGTCTCATGAACCCAATCATCTATACCCAAAGACAGGACAAGCCTGCATGTGCCCAGCTGGAATACACAGTGGATGCCCACGGGAGCCACACAAGGCAACACACTGTAAAAAAAATAAATATAAAAAAATCAAAAATGGCCATGTGTGGACCGGGGGTGGGGGAGAGAGCACCCAGGAGGTTCGAGGACAGGGTGCACACCAACACCCACTGATGTGGATGTTGCAAAAAAAAAAAAATACCTCCATGGGCTCATGGCCTGCACGGCTACGCCAATGTGGGAGAACTGCTGTCGCTCTCTTCACCCTCTGCTGCTACATCAGAAGGTGGTGGTGCTATGGGAGGCAGCCCACGCAAAGCCCTGGTATGGTCCTCCATGGCAGCAAGCATGCGGGTGTGGAAGGTCTCAGTCTGGAGGATGATAGTACGGAGATCCCCATGCAGCACCTCACGGGTTGCCTGCATTTCTGCCCGCATGGCCTTGCGTGATGCCCGGATCTCCTCACGAGTTGCCTGCAACTCAGCTGAGAGCGAACGTGTGAGCTACTCCAGCTGCTGTTCTGACCTAAAATTTCGGGAAGCGTCAAGTTCACCCAGAGTCTCCCTGAGGAAATGGAGTTCTAACCTCAGAGCTTCCCTGTGGCCCTGTGACTCTACAGATATGGCTTCGCGCAGAGTCTCCAGTCACGCCCGTCGGTCCATGTTGGACGCCAACATGTCTTCCCTGTGTGATCCAGCTGCCTTTCAGGGGGAAGAATGGAAGTGGCCACCCTCTCCATTGCCTGAGCCATCAATTCAACCAATGCTCCCTGTTGTGCTGCTATACTGTACATGGAGTTTTCCCATACAGTATTGCCTGGTGACGTACGGCCACCGCGTCGGCAGGCACCACACCTGTTTGGGGCAAGGCGAACTGCACCTTGCTGTGCTGGCACTGCCTGAGGCTGCAGGACTGCATTCCCCCTCTGATCTGCTGGCCCAGGAACAGCATCAGATGTTGTGGAGTGTGACTCTGCATCTGTAACCGCCAAAGGCGGAGTTACCAACACTGACATCCCCATAGAGGGGCCTACCCCCGGTGCAGGTGGGTTGGACAGAACAGCATCCCTGCCAGAAACACGCACCTGCGACAGCACATAGGTCCCACTGTCCGATTCAGCACCTGAATCATAGATGTCTGGGGAGGTGCACCCAGAGACACCCGTGGACAGTATGGTCTGCAGGAGGATAGGGTTTTCACCCACCACCACACCACATCCTCCACTGGTGCCTGGTTGTGGCTGAGATTCCTCCTGGGTCTGGACCATCTCCTCCACCTCAACAGCATCAAGTGCGTCATCACCTGCAAAAACATGAAAGACAACAAATGGAAACAGGCATGAGCACAATAGCACACACATAGGCCTGACAAGGCAGAGATCCAGTACATGAATAACACATGTCCCACACGACCATAACCCTGGCATGCATGCACTGTCAATGATTTGGAAGTGGAGGCAAAAAGCAGACACTGAGGACTCCAAGATGGAAAATCAACACATGTGCTGCACTGGCATCACATATTAGCCTGTGAGTGGCATGGGCAATCCACATACATGACACATGCCAAAACACACAGATGGCACATAGCATAGCCATGGTACATTTGACAAGTACAGCCATATGTCAGTGAATGAGTACTGTCACCCATCCATGTGAGATGGACATGATGAGAGGAAAAATGCAAAATAGTGTGACAAAATATGCCTGTGCCACACACTGCAACATATCCAGTGTTCAATTATACAGTGATGGCAGGCAGATGTACACATCAATGGTTGGTCACTTCAACATGACAGGAAACAACAATCATGTTCCACATTCAAACAGGCCCCAAAAATTAATGTGAGCAGGCCCTTACTCAATCAGCCTGAATGGTCAAATCATTCCCATAACAAGGTATTAAATGTGGGCCAATGTGGGTTGTAATCTATGAGAGAAGCATGTCACATATGTGGCATTGGGGCAGAAAAATGCGTTGCAAAAATGGGAGGATTGAAACAATCAGGCTGAATGAACACTGAAAAATCAGAACAATGTTGTTGCAAGATGACAGTTCAAGGGCAACTGCAGTAATGTGACGCTAATTGGCTACTGTGGTCAGAAGGGATACTGTCATACCCAAACCCAAGGCCGGTGAATGGTTTGGCAGAAGTACATGGGTGACCCATACCACTCAGGAGTACACACCCTCACCTGGCACTCAATCATCACACATCACCCAAGAAACATACACATGGATTACACACACTTGCATGGCCACTCACCGGACAATGCCTCATAATCTGGTAGGTCTCCCACGCCTTGGATCTGTTCCTCTGTGACGAAGGTTCCAGCAACAGACTCATGTTCAGTGAGTTTGTCGTCCTCTGGTGGAGACCCACCGCCAGTCACCAGAGTAGAGGCATGATTGGAAGCCAGCTTGTTCTTTGCTCTGCGTTTCAGGTCATTCCACCGCTTGTAGCGATCAGCTGTGCGTCTCACAAATCCAAGAGCACTAATGTGGTCCGCGATGGTCTGCCAATGGGCCCTACGTTGAGCAGTCGTAGTCTTACAGCCTGCAGTCACCAACATTTCGCGGCTATGTGCCGACACATAGGCCACAAGTGCATCAAGTTCGGCGTCATTGAAGCTAGGCTTCCTTGACGTGCCGGAGTGTGTAGCCGCGTCTGGGGTCTCAGCCTGTAGTGCAAGAGCACCCTTCTTCTTCTTCTTGTAAGATGGTGCGGATCCTGAGTGGCTTACGCTGCTCTGGTCAGTAGGGGCAGAAGCGCAGGTGGACTGGGTACTAGTAGCCTGTAAAGGCACATTGACCATAGGTCTTGGTGCAGGCTTTGGCTGCAGGGTGATGTCGGCAGGGCCAACGTCGGTGTGATGGACCTGGACCAACACTATCCCGGCTGGAAGACTCAGAGCTGGGCTGGATTGAGCTGCAGCTGCCCCTGCATCCTCCCCACCCTGGCTACTTGGTGCAGCAGATGATATTGCTGCCCCAGATCCACGTGGCCTGGTGACAGCAACTTTCACTGCCACATGTGGATTAGACTTGCTGACCTGGAAGTCAGCCTGGGAGTCATCCTGTGCCGGTTCAGGTGACTAAATAGGCCGGTCCAACAAGGGCTGAGCTGGGACGGTGTCAGCTATGTTTCCCACAACCATTGGGGCGGGGCATAGGTGTCCCCGATTGGTCCTTCACACACGGGGCTCTAGGGGCACCCTGCACATCCTGGCCACGTCCCCTACCGCGCCCACCACGCCCACCTTTTGGAGATCAGCCACCTTTGCCTCCCTTACTGCTTGGTCGCCTCCCAACCATGGCACTGGTGTTGTTGTGCGTATGGGAGTTGCAGTAAACAATTGTCCTGGGAAATTGGGGTGAAAGGGGTAGGGTACTAGATGAAATTCATACCCTAGTGCTCTAGCAAGGCTGTATGTGACCCCTGGGGGAAGATGATGGGTCACGCAACGCACAGGTACCCCAAAAATAAAAGTACACATGCACGCAACCCCTGGTAGACCACGTGCGTGGAAAAATGAACCTGCACTACGCTGTGGCACCCAGAAACACACAGATAAGCATACGCATGTTACACGCAGCCTCGGGCACGTGACACACGGGGGCAACCACAGTTGGAAAATACGTGCGCGACTCACCGTCTGCCTTGAAAAAGAACATGAAAAAGATGCGCGTGTGCGCATTGGCAACACCCCTGCCAAAAGAAGAAAAGAACGCAGTCTAAGGAAACAGGGAGTACGAACTGGAAACGTTGTGAAGTAATCGCGTGTGAACCGACAAGAAGTACAAGAAACACCCGTTCGCTCTCCACAAAAAGCACGTACAAGAAAATAGCGTGATACTCATACCTTTTAAGTTAGCCCACACGTGCAGCGTCACTTACGCGCTTACGCGCTAAGGCCCTTTCCTCCAATAGCACGGGTGACGTGCAGTTTTCTCACGTGCTGAATCCCAATGCACCCGTGTTGTGGGGAACGCCCGCGCGCGTAACGTCACTTACGTGCTTACGCGCTAAGGGCCTTTCCTCGGATTTCACGCTGACGTGCACTTTTTCACATGCCAAATCACTCCGTATCAAGCTGGCAACGCGAAAACACAAGGAAGACCACGCTCCTGCCCAAAAGGCCATTTTCCTGCCCCCAAGAGCCCCGAGCACGCTCCCACCAGCCATTTGCTGCTGCCTGCCTGCTGCCCACTTGCCCTGCTATTTGGTGCCTGTACATCAGCCATCTGCAGGGGTCCAGTTGCTGTGTCCACCACGGCTGGAACAGAAGACTCCCGACTGGGATACCATCGCTCCACAGCCCAGCCCCAGGACCCAGTTGCCCACCCACGCCTGCCTCGGGGGTCACAATGTTGGGACAACCCCCATCTGAGACCACTGGCGACCCCCAGCCAGAGCGGCAGAGAGCCACCAGCTTCAGTGAGAAGGAAGTTGGTGTCCTGGTGGAGCATGTCCTGGGGCATTATGATGCCCTCTTTGGAACATCACGCGCCAACAAGGAAGGACGAGAGAGGATCTGGGAGGACGCAGTGGTTGCCATCAACGCGGAGGGGGTGGTAACCCGCGACATCAAGCACGTCCGGAAGCGCTGGGAGGACTTCCGGTCCAGGACCCTCTACAAGGCCCGGCGTCTCGCGAAGGCAGAGGATGCAGAGGGGTGCCGGGTCAGCATGAGCAACATCCAGATGAGGGTCCTGGAACGTGTAGGCCCAGCGCTCCACGCCCAGATCCTTCGGAGGCAGACCCGTCTGGAGTTGAGCGGTAAGTGGCCAAGCATTGCTGTGTGAGACAGGGCATGTTGCAGTGTGCTGGTAGTCTGATACTTGCCTTTATGTGTGACGTAGGCCATGTATGGATGTGTGTGTGCAGGGACATCATGGTCATGCATGTGAGACCAGTAATGTGTGAACCACATGGATGGTGCATGTGTTCCAATGCAACATGGGGAGCTGTATGCGAAATGCACACATGAATGCATGCCAGTTTCTGTTCTTGGACATGGAGGGGGGGTGAGGGATGGGTGCAGCTCTCATGTACATGTATGGTGCACATGTGTGTGTGTGTGTCTGAGAAGTGTGTGTGTGACTTTGAAACGCCATGGATGCATGACACATGTCCGTCATGATGTGTAGATTCACTCATGCAGTGCGGTCACCGTTGTATCCACTGTGTCTATCCACTGTGTCTGTGGTGTGCAAGCCATGATGCATGACCCTCCGGTGATGTGTGTGCATGGGATCAGTGTGAGCCATGATGCATGTGAGTTTGAAGGCAACATTTTGGTTAAAAGAGGCCCTTGTACATGGATGCTGATGTTGATTGCAGGCGCTGTGCCTGTTTCTGCATGTGTGTTGCGTGCATTCACCCATGTATTGTGGAGGGACAGGATGGAAGTGACATTTGACAGAGCCACTCATGTGTTATTGTTTCGTTTCTAGGGGAATATTGTACTGTACCCTGATGCTTGTGTTCTATGTCTCCCTCTATGCAGCGTCAAATGAAGAAGAGGGGGCGGAGACAGCGCTGTGGAGCCAAGCGGCGGGGATGCTTCCACCGGACGGCGACGCAAGGCCCAGCCACCCTCCCAGGAATTTCCATCATCCGGGAGCGAAGGGACTGGTGCCACGTCTGCCACTACGGCTGTAGCGGAAGGACCGGGTGAGCCCCCACAGGGGCTTGCAATGGCGGAAGACGGTACGGAGACATCCAGGTTGGTGGTCTCCACGGAGGAGGAGGAGCCCGCCCGCTACTGAGCCGCACATGGGGCCTGGTGGGGGTAGTACCACTGGTGCAAGTGGTGCAGTCCAGGGCAAGGGTCAGGAGGCAGCACATTTCACCGTGGAGGGGCTTGTGCATGTCACTGTCCTTGACCCTGTGACTGCCCCACCGTGCACCAGCAGGGATGCCCTGTCCCAGGCCCATCCGCAGGTAGGGGGGAGTGCCACGTCATCTGCATCTCCACTACCTGCGGACGAGGGGTCCCACGACCGTATGGGCTCTGTCCTGGTTTGTGTCGCATTGCGCACGCGTGACATTCGTGATGACGTGCGTGCTTCCTGGGCGGAGCACGCACACCATCACGAACAGCAGCGTCACGACGCGGCACTGTTGGGAGGGGCCCTGGTCGGTGGGTTCCTACATGTGACGCGCACTCTGGCGGACCTCTCCTCCTCTGTGGAGACTATGCGCCAGTCATTCTCCCTGCCGTCTTCCGGCCCAGATTCCAACAGGGCCCCCTATGGACCTGGCCTGACCAACACAGCCAGCTTGGTGGAGATCCCATCCGTGCCACAGTCGGGAGTCGGCGGTCCAGCAGGGGTGGACACCACAACAACTTGAGACCAGCTGATGGAGGATGTGCAGGCATCATCGGACAGGGCACATGGACAGCAGCAGCAGCAGGCTATAGGTGGGAGCAATGATGGCTCGGGGCCATCGACATCAGAGGGGCAGGCATCGGCCAGAGGGCAGGAGAACCCTTGAATGAGTGTGTCTTCCGTGTGGCTGGGCCGGAGTATAGATGCGGAGCGGCGGCGGGCAGAAGAGGCACAGCTCACAATGGTCAGGGCGGAGAACTCCATGTGGAGGGCACTGAGGCGGGCCGAGTGCCTCGAGGCCATTCGCAGGGAGATGGAGTCCAACATGGTATCGTCCCTGCGAACCCTCGGGGCCATGGAAGAGGACCGCCTCCAGGACATCGAGCAGGAGTTCGATGACGCCTTGGCCCGGGAAACCGGAAAGTGAGCCGTCGGACTAGCCCGCCGCCATTGTACATAGTTTGTAGTTTTAGGTTTCCTTTATCTTTTTCATTCATTTGGGGCGCTTGGACTATGCCCCACCTTTTTGTATATAGTTCTTTATTAGGTCGTTTTTTTGCTAGGTTTCATTTCATTCGTTGGGCTCATGGACCCTGGATTACTTCTTTGTACATAGTTGAACAGTGGATTTATCTATTCTTATTTTTCTCACCATGGAGCAATGGATTTTACTGTTTCCGTTTCCTTTGGATTTGATTTGGTGGCCGGAAACTTTGGACGGGTGGGTGGAGGTGCTGGGGCACACCTGGGGGGACCCACACTGCCAATTCACGTGTGGGACTCCCCGCGCACCCCACTGGATACACGTACCCCGCTCTGACAGCGAAGTCGCGTGTGAAATTCCCCCGAACCCCAGTAATACACGTACCCTGCTCACACAGGGCCAATCGCGTGTGAAACTCCCCACGAAACCCAGTAATACACATACCCCGCTCGCACAGGGCCAATCGCGTGTGAAACTCCCTGTGAACCCCAGTGATACACGTACCCCGCTCGCACAGGGCCAATCGCGTGTGATACTCCCCGCGAACCCCAGTAATACATGTACCCCGCTCGCACAGGGCCAATCGCGTGTGAAACTCCCTGCGAACTCCAGTAATACACGTAACCCGCTCGCACAGGGCCAATCGCGTGTGAAACTCCCTACGAACCCCAGTAATACACGTACCCCGCTCACACAGGGCCAATCGCACGTGAAACTCCCCGCGAACCCCAGTAATACATGTACCCCACTCGCACAGGGCCAGTCACGTGTGAAACTCCCCACGAACCCCAGTAATATACGTACCCCACTCGCACAGGGCCAATCTCACCCCCCACCTCAGCACACAAACTCTCAAGCATGCACCCATACAGACCCGTACCCGCCAACTCAGCACACAAACTCTCAAGCATGCACCCATACAGACCCGAACCCCCACCCCCCAACTCAGCACACAAACTCTCAAGCATGCACCCATACAGACCCGTACCCCCAACTCAGCACACACACTCTCAAGCATGCCCCCATACAGACTCAAAGCCCCCACCCCCCAAATCACCACACACACTCTCAAGCATGCACCCATACAGACCCAAAGCCCCCACCCCCAACAGCACACACACTCTCAAGCATGCACCCATACAGACCCAAAACCCCCACCCCCCAACTCAGCATACAAACTCTCAAGCATGCACCCATACAGACCCAAAGCCCCCACCCCCCAACTCTGCATACAAACTCTCAAGCATGTACCCATACAGACTGAAAGCCCCCACCCCCAACTCAGCACACACACTCTCAAGCATGCACCCATACAGACCCAAACCCCCCACCCCAACTCAGCACACAAACTCTCAGGCATGCACTCATACAGACCCGTACCCCCCAACGCAGCATGCACACTCTCAAACATGCACCCATACAGACTCAAAGCCCCCACCCCAGCACACACACACTCAAGCATGCACCCATACAGACCCGAGCCACGCACCCCCCAACTCAGCATACAAACTCTCAAGCATGCACCCATACAGACCCAAAGCCCACACCCCCCAACTCAGCATACAAACTCTCAAGCATGCACCCATACAGACCTGCACCCTCCACCCCCCATCTCAACATACACCACACTCACCCTTAAAAACAAACATTCAGCAGACCCGACACCCCCCACCCCACATCTTAACATACACCACACTCACATTTAAAAACAAACATTCAAGCAAACCCGACCCCCCACCCCCACATCTCAACATACACCTCACAAATATACAAAAACAAACATTCATGCAGACCGACATCCCCCCACCCCCGCATCTCAAAATACACCTCACAAACATACAAAAACAAACATTCAAGCAGATGCGACACCCCCCACCTCTGCATCTCAACATACACCACACTCACACTTAAAAACAAACATTCATGCAGACCCGACACCTCCCCCACCCCCACATCTCAACATACACCGCACAAAAATACAAAAACAAACATTCATGCAGACCCGACACCCCCCGACCCCGCATTTCAACATACACCACAAAAACATACAAAAACAAACATTCATGCAGACCCGACACCCCTCACCTCCGCATCTCAACATACACAGCACAAACATACAAAAACAAACATTCATGCAGACCCGACACCCCCCACCTCCGCATCTCAACATCACCACACACACACTTAAAAACAAACATTCATGCAGACCCGACACCCCCCACCAACTGCATTTCAACATACACCACACAAACATATAAAAACAAACATTCATGCAGACCCGACACCCTCCCACCTCCGCATCTCACCATACACCACACTCACACTTAAAAACAAACATTCATGATGACCCGACACCTCCCCACCCCCGCATCTCAACATACATTGCACAAACATACAAAAACAAACATTCATGCAGACCCGACACCCCCCAGCCCGCATTTCAACATACACCGCACAAACATACAAAAACAAACATTCATGCAGACCCGACACCCCCCAACCCCCGCATCTCAACATACACCACACAAACATACAGCAGAACAGACCCGACACACAAACACAAACAAACAGACCACTTACCAGACGTGCTGGAAGGCAGGCTAGCTGGAACGCTGGCGAGGTATCTAGAGTGGAACTACTGCTGGCGTGGCAAGGCTGAAATGCCTTCTGGCATCAAGCCTTATTGACCACGCCAGCCGTAGTCTGGCTACGTGGTGCGTGTGTGCTGAGCCAATGAGGGCCAGTGTTTTGTCCTGCCCGGAAGAGTTTCAAAGACTTTCCTAATTGAGGGCAGCCGATGCTGCTTGCCGGCCGAACTCCATTAGGAAAGTCTTTGTACCTCGCGGGCCAGACAAAACAGCATGGCGGGCCGCAACTGGCCCGCGGGCCGTATGTTGTGCATCTGTGGTCTAGAGTGTCCAGACTCCCAATGATATAGCCCTCCACAGAACCCTGTTCAGCCTTTCCATGCTAGAGTCGCGACAGAGCCCTGTACATCTGCAGTGTTCTCTCTCTCAGTGCTAGCACTTTGGAAAGAGCTCTGTAAGTCTCCAGTGTCCTGGCGTCCATTGCTAGAACACAGATAGAGCTCTGTATCTCTGAAGTGTCCTGACTCCCACCGTTAATGATCTGTATGATGTTTTGTTATATGTTGTGTCCCTCCTCCCAATACTAGAGCCCTGGATAGAAATCTGTTCATCCTGCTGCAGGTATATAAAGCTCTATCCAGTGTCTAGCTGTGAGAGCCTTGATGGAGCTTTGTGCATTTGCAGTGTCAAGGCTTTTAAAGCTAGAGACTGGGTAGAGCTTTGTATGTCTGCAGTGTCCAGGCTCTCAAAACTAGAGACTGGGTAGAGCTTTGTATGTCTGCAGTGTCCAGGCTCTCAAAGCTAGAGACTGGGTAGAGCTTTGTGTATCTGCAGTGTCCAGGCTCTCAAAGCTAGAGACTGGGTAGAGCTTTGTATATCTGCAGTGTCCAGGCTCTCAAAGCTAGAGACTGGGTAGAGCTTTGTATATCTGCAGTGTCCAGGCTCTCAAAGCTAGAGACTGGGTAGAGCTTTGTATATCTGCAGTGTCCAGGCCCTCAAAGCTAGAGACTGGATAGAGCTTTGTATATCTGCAGTGTCCAGGCTCTCAAAGCTAGAGACTGGATAGAGCTTTGTATATCTGCAGTGTCCAGGCTCTCAAAGCTAGAGACTGGGTAGAGCTTTGCATATCTGCAGTGTCCAGGCTCTCAAAGCTAGAGACTGGGTAGAGCTTTGCATATCTGCAGTGTCCAGGCTCTCAAAGCTAGAGACTGGATAGAGATTTGCATATCTGCAGTGTCCAGGCTCTCACAGCTAGAGACTGGATAGAGCTTTGTATATCTGCAGTGTCCAGGCTCTCACAGCTAGAGACTGGATAGAGCTTTGTATATCTGCAGTGTTTAGGCTATATGCCCGTTTGCCGACGCACATTTTTTCAAAGTAATTTTCTACAAAGAAATTACTTTGAAAAAACGCGTCGACTTTTTATTTTATTTTGTGGGGCTCCCCCTCAACTCCCCCCTTCCCTACACTATTGCTGTTTCCCCCACGCCCTCTCCATCCCTTTTAACCCCTTACCCACCAATATATTTCAATTAGATTTTTCACAGTAATTTCTTCAAAGAAAATTACTCCGAAAAAATGTGCATCGGTAAAACAATGCGATAACCATTGCTAGATACCGGAGAGATCTCTCTGTATCTAGAGGGCTCTGGCGCTCAGTGGTAGAGCCTTAGATAAACCTTTGTATAACAGAGTGTTCTAACTCCAAATGTTAGAGCCCTCTCTAGAACTCTGATAAGCCCTTCCTTGCTGAAGTCTAGACAGAGCAACTGTATATCTCCAGTGCTCTGTCCCTCAGTGGTAGCACCTTGGGCAGAGCTCTGCATATCTGCAGTGTCCAGGCTCCCAAAACTAGAACCGCGGCTAGAGCTGGAGTGTCCAAACCCTCAATGCTGTGTATGTAGGGCCCCGACAGAATTGAGATGAACCACTTCAATAGTCTGGGGACTAGGCTCTTCAGGACTTTCAGGCCACCCCACGCCTACCCAAAAGCCCCGCTTGCCACCCTTTGAACTTTCAGAGTAGACGTGGATACACTTTATACACTTTATACAAATCTGCTGAGCAGGAAGTCGAGAATCTATCGCGGTTCATGATGATGTTGAGGGTGGATAGACATAAGACAGCAGCAAGTCTGGAATGATGCCCAGTGGTGCGAGTACTTCAATTGGTTGAAGGATGTCTAGTCCCATGTACCACTACTACCACCTGAGCTCAGAATCCAACGTTTTGCCACCCCCTCCATTCAACGTTCAGTCCAAGAGTTACAGGTTCAACATATCTCACAGAGCAACGTCCAAGTTGAACGCTGGAGATATTTCCAAGGGAACCATCAAGAGGGCAGTTTCCACAAGACCCAGAAGAGTAACCCATGTCCCCCTGGGCCAAATAGGAACTACCAGGATCATAATCAGTCATTCTGATTTGACCCTGGCCAGTACTTTGGTGATCAATGGGAAGGAGGAAACACATTTTCTCCTTTTCTGACCCACATGTAACCAGGGTCCTACTGTCGATGATAATCTGTATGCCTGACTATGTTTGTAACCTCCAAGTCTCTCAAGCGCCCAGTTACCTGCGCGATACAAATCATATACAAATACAAAAAATACAAAATAAAGGAAAATATTCTGCCATACTCCACCCCTAACCCCCCATGCCTGTGAGTATGGGTATAGAGCACAAAACCTTTGAACCTTTTGGTTTACTTTATGATATGATATTTTATTTATATTGCGCTCAAACACAGGTGTTTCAAAGCGTGACCAAGCAAAGGGAGGGGAGCAGGGGAGAATAAACACAACGATCTTACTAGGCCCAGCGACATTGAGAACGGGCAAGTGCATGGGGAAGGGAAAAGGGGGAAAGTGCATGGGAGGAGGGAGAAATTGGAAAGTGCAGAGCATAAGAGAGGACAAGATAAATAATAAGTAAATAAATAAATACAGTGATCCAAAACAGTGGAGGCCTGTGAGGGCCAAAGCAAGGTTAGTCAGATAGGGAGTACCTGATCAGTGCAGACAAAGAGTGGGGGGCTGTATGGGTACAGATACAGGCCACAGTGCAAGGGATGGCCAGGGGCAGTGCAGGAGGGTGACAGGGTGAGCAGATACCTGGGCCTGAAGGGCAGATGGTGGCTAGGTGCAGCATTGCTGAGAGAGAAAGCCGATCAGCAGGGAAGAAGAGGGGCAAAGGCAGAGGCGAAGAGGAAGGTCTTGAGGAGCTTCTGGAACCATAGATGGTTCTCCTCAAGTTTCATGGTGGCAGGTAGGCAGTTCCAGAGGGAGGCCCCTACAGAAGACAAAGATCTACCACCAGCTTGTTTCTTTGAAAAACAACTGACCCTGAGGGATTTGGAGGTAGAGAAACGAAGGGCTCTAGAGGGGAGGTAGTTACGGAGGGATAGTTGAAGGTAATTTGGACCCAGGCCCCAGAAAGCCTTATGGACAATGCAAAGGGTTTTAAATTTAATCCTTGCAACCACAGGGAGCCAATGAAGAGATTTCAGAACTGGAGAGATACAATCCCAGGGCTTGAGTCTAAGGACAAGTCTCGCAGTCCTGTTCTGGATTAGTTGTAAAGGGCGGAGAGTGGAGGCAGGTAGATTTAGAAAGAGGCTGTTACAGTAGCCCAACCTAGAGAGAATCAGAGCTTGGGAGACAAGGAGCTTCTGAGCGAAGGAGAGGAAAGGAAGAGTGCCTTTAAGGAGGTGCAGTAAGAAGTTAGACATTTTGGAGACATCAGAGATGTGTGCGGAGAAGGAAAGTGTGGAGTCAAAGATGACCCCAAGGTTCTTAGCTTCGCTAGTAGGGGCAGGAGGAGGGCCAAGGGAGGCCGGCCCGAGAGTGAGCGGAAAGGAGGGAGGGGGTGTACCAATGAGGAGGATCTCAGTCTTGTTGGCGTTTAAACAAAGATCATTTGCGGCACACCAATTTTGAATGGCGATTAGGCAGTCAGAGATGAGGGAAACAGAGGAGGTGGCTGAGGGAAGCCTGAAAATGAGTTGGGTGTTGTCAGCATAGCACTGGAAATTTAAGCAGAAAATGGAAATGCAGTAGGCGAGAGTTTACAGGTATTGATTGAAAAGCCAGGGTGAGAGATTAGACCCCTGAGGAACACCACAGGTAGAGAGGGAGCTAGGGGATAGGAACAACCCAAGTTGTACCTGGGAGGGTCGATCAGAGAGAAAAGAGGTCAGCCAGGCCAGAGCCTGATCGGTGATACCTAGGTTGCCACGGAGACGATTTAGCAGGGTAGTATGGTTGACCATGCCAAAAGCAGAGGAGAGGTCAAGTAGGATGAGGACAGAGGGAATGTTAGAGTTAAGGTTGGAGAGCAGGTCTTCACGGATGTTCAGGAGAGCAGTTTCCGTACTGCTGGCAGCTCTGAAGCCAGATTGGTGGTCATGGAGAGAGCCAACTGAGTCAGAGTGAAGGTTAAGCTGAGAGATGGCAAGCTTTTCCAGGAGCTTACCCAAAAAGGGAGTAATGGAAATTGGGCGATAGTTAGCCGGACAAGAGGGATCAGCTGTGGGTTTCTTGAGGAGAGGATACAAACTCTCTGGGTATGCAACCCTAACCCCTCTTTCGAGTCATTCATAATCAGCCATTCACCCAAATATGGGTCACCTAGCGTCCGTCCCTTGTGCACAAGAGCCACCACTGAGGAAACTAGGTTTGTAAATGTGAACATTATGTATAAATATTGTAGGTATTCTTTTAAAATATAGATTCTTTAATTAACTGGCTGTATACACATTTCAGAACTGCTTCCAGTGCAAGAAAAAGGAAAACCCTTATGTAGGTTACTAGCTCACGTATATTCTTAGAACTGGCTTCACAGATAGAAAATAGTACGTTGGCAGCTGCATCAACGAAAGCCGAGACTCTGGCCCGTGCCCAAATTTAACTTGTAAATTAATGACCTGTCATGAAGTTATGCGTAGCAATGTATATAAAGATGTCTGTTTTGAAAAGAACTTCAGAGGGAGACGAAGCTCATAGCTCTCGTCCACTCAGCTGCCAGTGATTCAAAATAAACTATGTGCCCTTTGAAAAAATATTCTGGGCTGGTGAATTAATTTAAAGGAAATATTGAGCACAGGCGGGTATTATAAAAGTAAAGCCCACTGATTGGCTAGCCCGGATGGAAACTCATTGCAGTTAAGATCCAGTTGGACTAATGTACCATGGTGGGAGAGCAGGCAAAGGACAGGAGAGGGTCGTGGAGCGCAGTGCGTTATTTGGACAAGAGGTTTCCTGCAGCCACACCTTCGTTCAGTGGCTGGCCTCTTTGACACGATCTCTGCAACCGAGGATCCCCGTCTGTGTGTGAAAAGGATATTTACACTTCTTTTGAAACAATGGCACAGAAGACTGTTCCATGCACAGAGTGTGATAATTTAATGATGATGTACGGTCTGATGTTATAAATATGTAATGGTGTATTTTCTATGGGAGCATAGTGTTAATGAACTATAGAGAAATGCACTTCAATATGTAATACTATGTTCCCTATGGAAGCATACTGTTGATGAACCATAGGGAAATGCACTTGAAAATGTAATTATGTGTTTCTATGGGTGCATACTGTTAATGACCCATAGGAAAATACACTTGGTGTACACGAGTTGAAGCCATGGTATGGATGAATCATGAAATAAGTGTATAGATTGCATTGATTGTGGGTACACTGCATTTAGTGGGACATTATCAAAGCAACTTTGTGATCACAAAGAAAATGGGAAAGAAATGGGATTGCATCGTTGTAAGAGTCGACCAGAATTAGAAAAACATGTGTCTAATCCCCTGGAAGGAACACCAGGATGGGAGTTAATGATCAAGAAAGGCTTAGGGATAGTGTTGTTTTTCCAAAAATGGCATAAATACACTGAAAACAACCCTGATTTGCAATTCCCAGTGCATGGGTCTTTTGATATAGAAAGAATAGGATATTTAAGGGAAATATTAGCTGCTAAGGGTGATAAGGTCATTAGGCACCTGCAATGGGAAGTATATAGACAATCGTCAGATTATGAGAGAAGCACAGATATAAAACGTAAGCCACAATCTGAGAAAGAGGAAACACGCGCATATGATCATAAACAGATGAAAAAAGATTAGAACGAGGGAGATCGCAAAGATATAATGAGGATTAAGGGTGTGTATGTAGCCAAGGCTTACCCCTCAGCCCACCACCAGAATCAAAAGCGACCTTAGAAGATGAGCCAGACCCATTGTTAGAATGTTTAATGGTTAAAAGACCTCCCCTACCTCCTATTGGGTACCTGGTGATAAGGTGTTCTCCTCGCCACTTTGTGCCCGCTGGATTACAGTCCACGACACGGAAACCGTGGAAAAAGTAGTGTTGGGTTGGATCGGATTGGTGTGGAAGGAGTGGAACAAGCTAAAGTGTGCTTGCCCCAGCAACTTGATATACTTATATTTGCAATAATACAAAGGCTATGCAAACAAATGTGGCTGTTACATAAAAAGGTGAATGAGAACGATGAGGTGTACCCCCTCCCGAGTGACTATAAGGACATAGACCAAGCAATCGACAAGCATACGCTTGATGAAAACCTCTGTCCTGAAATAGTGCCAACATTTTTATTGTGGATCTTAAATGCACCATCAAAGTCTATGGTAACTCAAGTGTTTCCAATGAGGGAAGTGCCTGGGTTTGATACTGATACTCCAACACACCAGGTTCATGTTCCTTGGAATAGGATGGAGTTACTTTCTTCTACTAAATATTATCCAGATATTAGACAAAATCCAGAGCAGTGGTACACCCAGACAGACCGGGTTTTTAAATCAGGTCCACTCATGTTGGGAGATATAGAGGAGTTGTTTTCATGCATTCTGCCAGCAGATTCATGGCACCAATGCAGAAGGCAAGACAGTTTTAGATCCTGTCATAAAGTGGGAGGATCTGACAGAAGCAGCGACTGAAAGGGGGAAGACTGTGGAATTGTCCCAAAAAATAATAGCTCTTACAGCACTATTGATAACATGTATCCAGCAAGTGGAGTGGTTCCCCGCAAGCAAATTAATTGGGATGAATTGACTGCTTGCAGGCAGGAAGAGGGGAGTCAGTTGAAAAAAAATTTGCACAAAAGGAGGACGCTTTTCCCTCGTTTAGTGGAATGGACATGGCTATGCTGGAGGGACAGAAAGCCTTTTGTTCACATTTTGTAAAGGGAGTGTTGCCTCACCTAAAGAATGCTATACAAACCTATGAGTCTACATGGCCAACTCAAGCTGCTGCCCAGATTTTGACAATGGCTAGGTATTATGCCAATCACCTTGCCAAAGATAAAGGGGAGAAGGAAAAGAAAACAAAGGAATAAAAACCAGAGCACTAATGCAACAGGCTTTTCCAGAAAAGAGGCAGAGGTAATATGTATAGACAAAGAAGAATGAGGAATAAGAAGTGGTAGTGCCCCGCCAAGTAATGGAGCAGGAAAGATAGATACTGGCTGACATTTTTGTAAGGCAGAAAACCACTGGATAAGGGAGTGTCCTCTGTGCCAGAGAGGATGTGGAGACTCTCACGGGCAAGGAATGGCAAGAGGAACTTTTATAAGGGCCGACGTTGGGAACAGTATAATAGCAGATACTAGGACACTAGAAGAGAATAATGGGCAACAGCATAATTATTTTGACCCCCCTAGACAATGCCAGCAATATTCAGCTAGGAATTATTATGAAGACGACCATAGCACAATAGGCTGCACAGCATAGGGATGCCCTGGGGAGGAAGGAGTATTCCTATAGATTCAAACTTGTGAAAGTTACGGTGCAAAGCAAACCGGCAACATTTCTCCTTGATACAGGTGCGTCCAATACATGAATTTCTCACAAATTAGTGCCCCATATTCCCCTCTGTGGGAAAATAAACACATCTAATCCGGTCCAAAGTCCAATATCTGATCCTGTACAGTTCAGTGCAGGTCCTATATTGTGCTTGGCTCAGCTTGTTGTCACTGATAAATGTGCTTTAAATCTGTTGGGAATGGATTTGCTGAAACATTTGCATGTAACTATACATTATTTGCCTGATGGCATCTACCTGACATGTAATGCTGAGTCCTTTACAAAATGTTTTGTCACATTTATGGTGTTTGTGCAAGAAAAATAAGGCTGTGCGTTATCTGTACGGACTTAACAACAAGGAGGTAAAAACAGACCATGTGAATATTTTTCTTCCACATTGGACCCAGTGGCAAAAGCCCTTCCAAATCCTCTAAGGGGTGTAGCTGCTGCAGCCATTTCCATGAAGCAAGCCGATGCCATAATATTGGAGCACCAAGTTACATTGTCTGGGCCACATGCAATTGATATTTTATTGAATAAAACTGAAATACCGCATCTGACAAATGCCATGTTGACTACATATGAGCTGGCCTTATTGGCTCCAAATACTGTCATATAACGTTGTAATATTTTAAATCCTGCCACCTTGCGACCCCTCCCATCAGATGAATCAAAAGTAATGCATGATTGTATATTAATAACAGATAATGAAACGAAGGAACGGATAGACTTGATGGATACTCCAATTGATAAACCTGATGGTACATTGTATACAGACGGTTCGTGTTTTAAATTACCGAATCGTAGGACCACGGCAGCATATGCTATTACAACATTGAAAACCATTGTTGAGGCTTGTAGGATCTCGGCATTTAGCACAAGCAGCTGAAATGATTGCCCTTACCAGAGCTTGCGAGTTTAGCTCCGGTCTTGTAGTTAATATTTTTACAGACAGCCAATACGTTTTTGGAGTAGCTCACAACTTTGGCAGTTTATGGGCTGAGAGGGGATTTTTAACTTCACATGCGATAAAAATACAGCATGGTACCGTGATTTTTAAAATATTGTAGGCACTGACCCTGTAAAAAAAACTGTCCGTCATCAAATTCAGTGCACGCAAAGACCATTATAAATGACCTGGGATGGGTAATGCTTTTGCTGACCAAATTGCAAAGGCAACTCTGCAGTCCTCTGCATCTCCTATGTACATTACACACATGATGCAGCCAGAGTATATTATATTTGATAATACCCTTGAGACAGTGTGAGCTATTTAGGATGAGGCCACTGAGCAAGAGTTTAAGGAATGGAAACAGACTGGGAAATATATAGATGGTTATTGGCTAGATATGCAAGATGAGGGAAAATGGAAATTACCACATGTTTATTTACCTTTAATGTTGTCCTATGCTCATGGCCCATCTCATGTAGGTGCAGAAGGAATGTGTAGAGTTGCTCACTATAGAGTGGAGTAACACTAAGCTAAGATCAGCCACAGTTGCCTTTCATAAACTGTTTAGTATGCGTGTCCTATAACATTGGGATGAGTGAGGAAACCCCAAAAAGACATTTTCGGCCACCTGAATTTCCTTTGAAGCATTACAGCTCGAGTTTATTAAAATTGCCTCCCTATCAAGGAAACATGACGTGTCATTGATAGTATGTATGTTTAGCAAATAGCTAGAAGCATTCCCCAGAGAGGACAGTACTGCATTAAGCATTGCTAAAATACTTGTAGATGAGTATTTACCCCAGTTTAGACTACATTACACTGTTTGGAGCAACAGTAATGTGCCTTTTTATACTGCAATATAATTAAGTGCACTCAGGTGTTTAATTGTTTCTTAACTGATTAGTTATAGGCCGTCACAGGCAAATGTATGGGGTGTGCCGAATTCCATGACATGTGCCATATTCGATGTTAACAAATTACTGTAAAGAGTTGATTAATCACCTGTCCATTCTCAGCAAACAGGTCACTGGCAAATTACCAAAGCCATTGAAAGGGCAAAACAGATGTCCGGGTACAGATCGAGCTGCAGGACTATTGCCTGCCGTGTCCAGTGCTGAAAAGAACCCCTTCTGCTGAGACATTGGATACTTGCATCATTGCCATTCATCCATAAAGACATTGCTGGAGCAACATAGTGGGCGATAAAACTTGAGACCCAGGAAACTGCGACTCAATGGTAAGTGGACTACAAGCTGTGCAAAGGAATCGCTTGCCGTAAGAGCAGCCCACCATCTTTAAAGGACTACTAGGAGGGGTGAAGTAGTAAAAGAGACACTCCAAAGAGCAATTAAGCTCATTGAAATCTGCGCTGATGGGATTTCTTGTTGCTGTTTGTTTTGCTCCATACACAAGCTATGCCAAAACATGAGTATATGGCTATTTTACCCCAGAGAGGGTCTATGCATCTTTTTGCTCCTGTCAGAGAAAGAAAACCAAGGCATTATTCCAAGGGGTTTGTATATGCGGTACTGGTCAGAGTAGTTGTATGTTTTAGATGGGTGGTTATTGCTGGAATATTATGTAGCATCATCAGTGTTTAGCATGGTAATCAGTGTCCCCAATGCAACCCTGTCACAGACCTCAGGTAACTTCAAATCCACCAAAATAATGCATTATGCCAGTGAATGTCATTATGGCCATAGACACAGATTGACTTATCTATTTGTAATTATAGAATTTGGTTAAAAAAAAGTCCTGATTGTGAAAACTTTGTATACATATTGTAGGTATTCTTTTAAAACATAGATTGGCTAATTAACTGACTGCACGCACGTTTAAAAACTGCTTCCAGAGCAAGAAAAAGGAAAACCCTTATGTGGGTTACTAGCACACGTATATTCTTAGAACAGGCTTCAGCGGTACAAAATAGTAAATTGGCGGCTGCATCAAGCCAAGACTATGGCTTGTGTCCAAATTTAACATGTAAATTAATGACCTGTCATGAAGTTATTCGTAGCAATGTATATAAAGATGTGTGTTTTGAAAAGAACTTCAGAAGCTCACAGGTGTCGTCCGCTCCGCTGCCAGGGATTCAAAATAAACTCTGTGCCTTTTTTAAAAGAAATTCTGTGCTGGTAAATTCATTTAAAGGATATATGATGAAGTCACAGGGGGGTATTATAAACATGAAGCCCACATAAAGATCTGAGTGGGGAGACGTCAGCCCAACGTGAAAAACAGAACTTTTGAACTGCCAATCAACAACAATGAACCAGAGATACCTGCAGTGGGTCAGAGGGAATAGGATGTGATGGTGCACCTCCTGTAGGGCAGAGGATAGGCAAGGAATTCTGAGGTGATTCCATCTTGAAATGGACATCTGGTATTCATTGGTCCAACCTGTGCAGGTTGAACACGAGCTTGTGCCCTCGTGAGGCTCTCTGTACAAGGAACACATGGGATAAAATCCCTGGCTGCATTGTTTCTGTTGTACCTTTATCACAGCTTTCTTTTGCAGCAGATCAGCTGTTGTGTTGCTCTTCTCTGGCCACATCTCTGGGCTGCCTGCTGTAACCATCTACAATGTCATTGGAAGAGAGGACAAGTCCACTGTGTATCCCTCTCAGACTATTTGAGAGGCCCACGGGTCCTTGAAAATGTGCTGCCATTTTTCCCTGCATGCTGGTATGCCCTTGCCTACGGTAAGGCCCCTCTGTCCAACTGGCTGGCATAGTGAGGACTGCTGCGGTTTCACTGATGTCGTAAAAGAGGTTGCCTGATGTTTTCCCTGAAAGCCTGACATCGTGATAGAGCTGCCTACCTGCAGATACAGAACCACCTAGAGAAAAACAACTTGCTAGGACTAAGACAATCGGGTTTCCGCCCTAAACACGGCACAGAGACAGCCCTGATTGATCTCAAGACACAAATGGACAATCTCAAAGATAACGGCAAACCAGCCCTTCTTCTCCTCCTCGACCTGTCTGCCGCCTTTGACCTGGTAACCACGACATTCTCTGCAAACACCTAGCCGTGGCAGCTAAATTCTCTGACAATGCCAACGCTTGGATCAAGTCCTTCTTGAACAATAGATCCGCGAGGGTCTTTACTTCCACAGCCTTTGCAGAACCAGACCCCGTTACTTGCGGCGTCCCCAGGGGTCCTATGTTTCCACTACACTTTGCAATGTTTTCACAAAACCCCTCTTCGACATACTCAGCCATTTGGGTGTCATCTACACGAACTATGCAGATGACACTCAAATACTCATCCCACTAACAGGAGACTATACTAGCGACAGCACAGTCCTCAACAATAACTATTCCATCATCCAAGAATGGATGGCCAAACATGGCATTTGCCTTAACGATGACAAAACCAAGCTTCTCCTCCTAGGCTCCCAATCCAGACTTAACAAATTGGACAAACTCTACCAGACATTCACCATTGACGGCAATAACATTTCTGTCTCTAACAGCGTCATAACTCTTGGGATTTACCTTGACTCCTCCCTCACACTGACAAGACAAATCAATGCTATTTCATCAGCCACCGCTTACACATAAGCTCATCAATGCCAGCAGACCTTACCTCTCGACCTCCAACTGCATCACCAGCAAGAGCCCTAGTACTCTCTAAAGTAGACTACTATAACGCTCTCTACCTGGGTACCAGCCAAAAGAACATCAATAAGCTGCAAGTTATCCAAAATAACGCACTAAGAGCAGCTATGAATATACCAAAACACGAGCACATCTCAGATGTAAAACACACCTGTCAATGGCTATCTATACCTCAGAGAATAAAATACAAAATACTCTTTCTCATACACAAATGCTTATCCATCCAAGCACCTAGATACCTCTCGGACAACTTCATGAATCACATCCCATCGTGTCTAACCAGATCAGCCCAAACACAGTGTTTAAACATCCCCAGATTTAAGCTCCAAAAAGCAGGCGGCACAAGCTTCTCTGTGCTTGCCGCTAAACTCTGCAACTCACTATCAGCCAATCTCAGACAAGAACCATCCTTTCAACGATTTAGACATAGTGCCAAAACATGGCTTCTGGCCAAAGCTAACTAAAATACCTACCAATTTTACACACAATTGTATATACTGTCTTACAGACCTGCCCAAACCACAAACCTTTGTAAATATACTGTAATGTATCTACTATTAGTAATGTTCATAATGTCATTATTATCTGTAATGCTTTTCGATTGACTTGTTTGCGATATGTTGGCTACTATGTAACTGGCCAAGCGCCTGGATGCCCCAGGGCCAGGCGGCGCTATATAAATAATAAACAAACAAACAAACATCGTCTTGGGACATCCTCTTGTCTTCTTGAAGGACTTGTGCTGTGTTTCTGGATATGGCTTCTTCTCCTGACATTTCCCTTGGAAGGGCTCAGAGCCGGTCTGAGCATCGTAGGATTTGTTTACCATTGCGTTCAGCTTCGGAGGCAATGGTTAAAACAGTGAATGAACATTAAAGGCATGTGCAACACAAAACCCTTCTCGGTTCCATCTGGTCTTTAGCATCGATCTGGCTCGTAGCCGCTGTAATGGCACTCCTTTTGGGGGCTGCAGCAGGAGTGGTATTCATAGCGCTATCAGACACCAGGTGTACCTGCTGCCCAGTGTTGAAAAGCTCCTTGGTGCAATCCTCCTCTGCCTCCAGCTTGGTATACATCACCTGCAGGTCTTCCACTATAGCTTGTGCGGTGTAGACCTGCTAGGTTCCTGACCTCAGGGCCAGATCAGACCCTTCATATCCCCCTTTATTTTAACATGGAGTCTTCCCTGCTGCCTGTTGAGTCCCTGGATGCCAGATCTTCTGCAGCTGTGGATGGTCTCCCTGCCAAGTTAGGGATCATTGAGTCTATGCCATGTGTTCTGAAATGTGGCCACTAGCGTCTACTGTCTTTTTCAGGATGTTGCCAATCCCTAATGATCGGATTCTGGATAGTCTTAATGACCGCTACCTTGAAGGTGTCTGAGAAATCGTCCCTAATGAGAAAGTCATTTTCTTGCACCGCAGCAAGGCCCTGAGCTGAAAAATCTAGAGTTTACCAGATGTGTTTCACTAATGGTCCGGCATCCAACTTACATATGTACCGTCCTTTTGAGCCTGGGTCTGAATCCTCCACGACTTCATCAGACATTTTAACGCTGCTCTTTTTCCAGCACCTCAGCAATAGTAGCGGCAATGAGGAGTCTCAATGGTAGTGCCTCGGATAGAGTTTGGTGTTTCTGCAGTATCCAGGCTCCCAATGCTAGAGCTCAGTATATCTGCAGTGTCCAAACCCCCCAAATGCTAAGGACCTGTGTAGAGCTTTGTGTGTTTGCAGTGTCCTGACTCCCAGTCCTAGAGCCCTGGATGGGCCTCTGTATATATGCAGTCTCCAGATCGCAAAGCCGAATAGGGCTCTTCAGATCTGCGGTGTGTCTGCTCCCAGTGCTCGAGACCCCCGGATAAAGCTCTTTGTATCTACAGTGTCCAGGCTCTTAATGCTAGATTCTGAATAGAGCTCTGTATATCAGCAGTGTCCAAGCTTTTGATTCTAGATTCTGAATAGAGCTCTGTATATCAGCAGTGTCCAAGCTGTTGATTCTAGAGCCTAGATAGAGCTGTGTTCTCAATGGTACTAGAGCCTGTATAGAGTTCATAATATCTGCAGTGCTCAGACCTTCAGTGGAGGATACCTGCATAGATTCTTGTATATCTGCAGTTGTCATAGTCTGGCAACAACTGGATGTATTTGGCTGTACCGTGCAGACAGCCCAACTGGTTGGTCTCCATAACATGTGTACATGAGATTCGAGACGTCCCGGCCTGGGTGGAATTGGATGTGAAGTGGGAATGCATGCCAATGGAAGCCGTGGAGAAGCCTGGCCTACTTGTTAAGATTATCCTCGGTGAGAAGCTCCTGTCCTTCTCAAAATGGATGGATCATGCTCAAAAGAGGGACAAGACGCCATGTTGGTCTGCACAAGACTTAATCCAAACCCACATCTGTCAGGGCAGGCTGAGTGGTCTGGTCAGAAAGGGACGAAGGACCGGATGTCTACGAAGAGCCACAAGATCCTGTAGAAGAATCCACAAAACATTGTATTCGGCACTTCCCCGATACTGAACAAAAACACTTATGAGAGGGTGAACCAAAAGCAGAAGGCCATGATGGGACTCAGCTGATGCCAGGCGGTGAGGGATCACCACTCTCTGTGTGATGCATGACTCACATGAAGTTTAGGGGACATTTCCCATGATCTCCAGCACATTCCTAATCTTGTATGCATCGCTAGAAATCCCAAACTCCCACCCCGGTGCTTCCGGACAAACGTTATGTCTAGAGAACTTACACGCAGGCGCAGCTTCATGAGACTGGGTCACAAGAATAACCCTAGACCCTGCCGACTCCTGCTTGCCCTTGTGAGCGTGGTCCATGAGCATCTGAATGGACCCCACGGGTTTTACCTAGAAAAGATGGAGCAAGACAGAGGCAGCCAGCCCTTGGGCCACTGCAGGGACAGCAATATGTGCGAAGTGAATCCAAAATGGCAGTCGCACCCTTGATTGACTTGGCTGGTGGTGCAGCAGGGCGGTCGTGAGGCAATACAAGGCAGCTGGGGCAACAGCAGTGCTTTAAATGGGCAGGTCCTACCCAGCCCTCAATATCTGCAGTTCTTATTTCTTATTTTTGAGCATTTCAGTACATGCACTTCTCAACACCTAAAAGAGAGCACCGGTATTTAACTATATTGCGAGGTGAAAATTAAAGCTTCTAATCTCATTTTATCGCAACTTAAAGAACTAAACTTCTGCAGCCCTTGCTCGGGACAGCATGCCCTCACCCTGCTCCTCTCTCCACCATCTGCAGTGCCCATAATATCTCCTTCAGAGCCTACCCTGCAGAACCAAACGAGAGACAAACATGCATCCACTGTGCTCTCCGCACTGAGGCGCGGAACACTGTTCTGTTTCGCTAAGTGGGCTTCACCTGTTACCCAGGGGTATCATTTCACCAAAATGACAGGGGCAGCGGAAGTGACATCATACGGCCCTTGACCCCCTGATGACATCACAGGAAGTGATGTCATTTGACCCCACCCCAAAGTGATATCGCGGGAAGCGATGGAACACGACCTTTCACCAATTGACAAAACAGGAAGTGGCATCACATAGCACTGTACACTACGAAAAAAATGGTTATCTATATGTGATGTGCATTTCATACAGGAATGGATCGCCATATGTATCGTTAAGATCAGTGTTTATAGGCCCATATTACCAAATTACTGTGAATACAAGCAGACGTCCATGACCAAATGATAATGATGTGTTATTATATAGCACTTACGGTTAAGCGCTTTATATAGAAATAATATACACCCAATAACACCCAACCTGTGTTGGTGTTCATTTATCGACCTCAGAAGGATGAAAGGCTGAGTTGAGGCCTTTAAGAACAGACTAAATCAGTGACTCACCCCCTGAAGTGTGCCAGAAATAAACCTGTAATGAGTCTAGCAATTATTGTATAGAATTCCAGAAAGACACATTATTTGGTATTCCTATTCTTTCTTATTTAGGGTCAGTGCTGAAAGTGTTAGACTTGTGGCACTCATGTTTTTATGTTTCTTCCTTTTTTTAAGGGGCCTGAACAAGAAAGCCAGCCACTCCAGAAGTAAAGAGCCACATGGTGCTGGCCACAGCCCAGGAGCCTGCATTACTACAAAAAAAACATTTTTTTTATTTATTTTTTTTAGTGGTAGCAAGGGAGACCTCAGAGGTTGCAGTTGCAACCTCTGGTGACCCCTAAATGACATCCCTGCTGTTACATTTGGTGTCCTTTGATGGAGCAGGGATTGATTTGTATAGCCTGGGACAATTACTGTACGATGTTTCCTTGTTATTAGCAGTGCCTATTCTAATATGCAAATGTTTGGGAAAATGAAGTTGTGATGGGACGTTTTCGACTGAAATCTCGCACGCAGCTCCAGTTACCTACCAAATGTCTTATTAGGCCATGAAAGGAAGCAATAATAAAACTCCCCTTCTGTGACAAATGAACTTCCGGGGGCACCAGTGGTCCAGGGATGAATATTGGTTTCTAAACCATCAATCAGCTAACACCTCTAGTACACCAGAAGGGATCCAAAAAGATTGAAAACACAAGCAAATTATAAACCTCCTTGTCCAATTTTGGTAACGTGGATGGAACGGCAGGCTTATCTCTGCAAGGTCGTGGATCGTTGGTTAGTTGCAACACAGTGAAAATACAATTATTACCCAAAGATAAAAATATCTACTTTATTATAATCACAATAGACAGTTCTAGCACACTACAAAATATTACCCGCCCTGTAAAGGAATGCAGAGGACAGACAGTTTCAAAGAAGGAAAACGGGGGCACTGTGGATACTGACAGAAGGTGAAGTAATTCATTGCAATAGTTCATGGATACTTTCCAACAAAAAGAGAGCAATGGGTCATAAGATGTCAATAGGGGCCTTCAGAGAAGGATCGGCGGGACAGAACCAAGGACCAGGGGGACAGAACCACAATGTACCTTGTGCTGTAGATATTCTTGGTGCTCGGCAGGGTTGAGGCAGTTTCAGGGCGCCTTGCAGCTTCTTGGTCTGAGTTAAAGATGGTAAACAGCTGCAGGTAGGAGGCAGCAGGCAGTTCGGCGAGGGAGGCTGGACAGACGGCTGCAGGTTGGCCTACACAGCGGCTCAGGGTCAGGAATCATTTTCTCGAGGCTTCTCGGACAGCGTTAGTTACTGCCGCGTAAGTACAGTCAGCGGTGCAGTCGGTTGCAGCTCGAAGGGCTTGACTTGCTCAAAAATGTCCTTTATGGCGGATGTTGGTAGATGCTTGGCGATGCACTTCTCCTAGTTTCTTCACTGGGCTTGTGTTGTCCTTTAAGGCAGACAGCCCAAACCTGAGGAGAGTATTGCAGGCAGCTGCCTTGTCCTTGGTTTGGTTCAGAGTTTCTCTGGCACTTCCCACCTAGGAAGCTTGCTGCAGAGCCTACAGTGTGTGGGCTGGCTACCGGTTCTGGAGCAGCTGGAGGGTCCTCTGGATTCAGTATCTCCCTCTATTCCCTGGGAGATGTTTAGGAGAGGGATATTGCTTCTGTCATGATCTCTGCTTCCAAAAGGGCAGGACTTACCCAACTCCCTTGGAAGCAGACCCATAACCCAGGTTCCGAGTGCCAACCAGTCCCAATTGGGACCTTTTGGACCCTGTCCTGGCGCCAGTGGCACCAGGCTCATAAATATGCCCAGTCCCAGCGCTGGAAGCGCCGGGCTCATAATGCTTGGGTGGACTTACCTGCAGCTGACCATGCTGCTTACTTACCTGCCAGTTGAGCCTCTAATCCTCTTCTGTTTGGGACTACTTTTCCTGTTGGGTGGGGCAGGAGCCACTCCCTAGGTTCAGAACACTGGAACTCTTCTGGAAAGCAGGAACTCTTTTCTTACCTAGGCGAGGCTGTGGAAGGAGACACCTAAGCACTACAGGAGGCTATTTAAACCACACCCGATGGATGAATCTTGCTTTGCGTTATTCTGCATCCTCTGCAGCAGAACGCTCATCGTGTCTTCTGCATCTGATCCTGGGCCTAAGGGAAAAAGGCTTACCATCCTGAATCCAGTCTTCAGCAACACCTATAAAGACAAGAAAGAGCAGGTTAGCACTACGGTCTTCAGTGACAGCGCTTCTCTTACCTGGTCCATCGGCTGTCACCAACGCCTCGCGCTGCATTCCGGCATCTGAAAGACAAAGGCTTACCTACTCTTCGCGTGCTCCGGAGGTCTTCGCACTGCATTCCGGCACTGAAAGACAAAAGCTTACCAACTCTTCGCACGCTCCGGAGGCCTTCGGCGCTGCATCCCGCATCTGAAAGACAAAAGAAAGTGCGTTTAAAGACATTGGGTAACTTTATTACTCACGTGCCATTACTCCTTCCCACGCCGAACCCAGTGGGTATTCCGGCATCCTTCAGCAGCTCCGAACTTGTACCTGCAAGATAAAAGGACAGTTAGTGCGCATCGTGAAGCAGGCAACAAGCGCTTACTTACGTGCTTCCAGGCGCTTCTATTCCTCACACGGGTTCCATCCTCAACTCACTTCAGCCCGTCATCCGCCATCGCCGGAACCCTGCAAAACAAGAGACATCATTACAAAAGACTTTTAAAGACATTTGAAATACTCGGAACTTACCGTTCGTGCAGTAAACGACGGACAGCAGTCCTCTGAGGTCAAGGGGCCTGCACCCTTATCCAGTGAAGAAACTGGTTACGGCACCCTGCCCCGAGGCAGATGGAGAGCTCGGCGTTCACTTACCTAAGGTGAGAGCGTTAACCTTTGGGGTTCTACAGGAGAAGAGAAAGGGAAGAAGAGAGAGACACCCAATAACCCCAGTTCATTAATCCCATATTTTCTATCCGCAGACATCTTACTCTTCGAGTCAGACATACAGTACACAGAGGTCCAGCCCAAAGAGCCAACCGTGTGTTACACATCACCTTTGAAGATACGGTATTCGCCCAGTCAAGACCGGCGCCTCTGCGGGAATCAGGTGAGCGTTACAGAACGCAAAGCCTACCGCAAAACTCCCGCCCGGGCGCTATGGAAACCTCGGATACCGACCAGCTAGCCCAGTTACTTGGGGAACTAAGAGCAGAAGTGCATGCAGCCCGTCAGGAAACGAACGCTCTAAGAAGGGAACTGATTATTTCCAAGGAGCGAACAGACGATCTCGCTAGACAATTGCTACAGTCACAAGCCGGACAGACCCCATTACCCGCATCAGGGGCAAATCTTCCTTCAACATCCTCTATGAATCCAGTGCAAATCAACCTACCTGGGAATGTACCTCTGGCTCCGCCCGAACGATTTTCTGGTGACCCAAAGAGGTTTGCAGTATTTATTAATCAGTGCCGGTTGCATTTCTTATGCCGGCCAGCAGCCTTTCCAACTGATCAAGCTAAAGTAGCTTTCGTGCTTTCGTACCTTAGTGGCAATGCGGCAGACTGGTCGATCCCTCTAGTTAATCAAGATGATCCGGTTCTCCATGATTTTCAAGCTTTTCAGCTCAGTATGGAAAAACTGTTCGCAAGACATTCACAGGGGCAGGCCTTGGACAATGAGCTTCTTTCGTTGCGACAGGGTAATCAAGACCTTTTGGCTTATATTGCGTCTTTCAACAGACTGATAGTGGAAACTCAATGGCCTGAGGACAAAAGGATTACGCTGTTTTATAGAGGTCTACGTGGAGAGCTCAAAGATGTGTTAGCCCAAGTAGTGAATCCCCCGCAAGACTGTTCGGACTATATAGACTTAGTCGTTCAAATAGATCACAGACTGCAGAACAGGAAGGCCGATCGTTCCAAGTTTGATGCTCGAGTATTTTCCAAACCACCAACTCCTTCCAAAGGAGTAGACTCCGGGGAACCCATGCAAATAGGGGGCCTGAAAGGACCACTAACACAAAAGGAGCGGGAAAGGAGAAAACAGTTGCAATTATGCCTCTATTGCGGAAACTCAGGGCACTTTCTTCGAGACTGTCCGGTGAAACCAGCCAAGAAGGCAGTAGGAGCTGCAGTTACCAAGGTCACAAACTCTGAGCAGGGAAACGACCTCGCCCGACAAGAATAGAGGTCCTCTTGCCGAGCGTTAAAACCAGTTCCGTGACCTCGCATTTCGTGATACCTATGGTCCTCATTAGCCCTGATCATCCGGATCGATTACATGCGATTGAAGCTTACGTCGACAGCGGTGCCATCGGCAATTATGTGGATCATGAAATGGTTTTGAGGATGAATCTAACTCTTTGTCCCAAGGCTGTAAAGGACGTCATTACTACGGTGGATGGTACGGAGATAGCCTCCGGACCAGTAACGCATACCACTCAAGAAGTGACGCTAGTAAGTCAAGATGGACACCATTAGAAGATCGTGTTCGATGTGATCAAGGCCCCTCAGTTCCAGATTATTCTAGGAATACCTTGGTTAGAGAAACACAATCCTCAGATCGATTGGCGAGCAAGAACGGTTCAGTTTCCAGAATGTGTCTCTACTTGTCACCCTCCACCTGGTGTTGCACTGGCAGCAATTTCTTCGGAGACTCCCCAGTTACCTCCCGAATACCTAGAATTCCAAGATGTTTTCCGGAAGGATCAGGCTAACTCTCTACCTCCTCATAGGTCTTATGACTGCCAGATAGACCTGATACCTGGATCTACTCCTCCTTGTAGTAGAATTTATGCCCTCACCGAGCCTGAGAACCTTCACCTCCGACAATACCTGGATCAATACCTAGCGAATGGGTTTATTCATCCTTCCAAGTCCCCTGCTTCTTCAGCTTTGTTCTTCGTTCCAAAAAAAGAAGGGGACCTTAGAACTTGTATAGATTATCGCGCCCTGAACCAGATCACCGTTAAGAATAGATATCCGTTACCTTTGATCCCTGAACTCCTGGACCAAGTCAGAAAAGCATGCATATATACAAAGCTGGATCTTAGAGGAGCCTACCACTTGGTACGAGTAAAAGAGGGCGATGAATGGAAGACGGCCTTCCGCACCAAGTATGGGCTATTTGAATATCAGGTCATGCCCTTCGGACTTTGCAATGCCCCGGCCGCCTTTCAATATTTTATGAACGATGTCCTCAGAGAGCTCATAGATGTGTGTGTTGTTGTTTACATTGACGACATCCTCGTTTATTCTTCATCGGAATCTGAACATCGGAAACACGTGAAAATGGTCCTCGAGAGATTGCGTCAACACAAACTTTTCGCCAAGTTGGAAAAATGTGTTTTCAACGTGACTGAAGTTGAGTTCTTGGGATTCATATTATCACCTAGCGGAGTGCGTATGGATTCAAAGAAGGTCGATGCAATTCTCAAATGGCCATCACCATCCTCCGTAAAAGGTGTTCAAAGCATGTTAGGCTTCGCTAACTTTTACCGCAGGTTTATCCCCGAATTCTCTCGAATAGTCCAGCCCATCACCGCCTTGTTAAAGAAAAACAAACGTTTTGAATGGTCTACCGAGGCGGAGCAAGCTTTCCAGAATTTGAAGACTAAATTTATCTCTGCACCAATTTTAAAACATCCTCGCCCCGAACTCCCCTACATCGTTGAAACTGATGCTTCGAGCCTTGCCATGGGGGCAGTTCTATCACAAAAGGACCCAGTAACCAATCAGTTGCATCCCGTGGCATTTTGGTCCCGCAAATTCTCGCCTCCTGAAATCAATTACACTATTACTGATAAGGAACTTCTGGCTATCAAATCTGCCTTTAAGGCTTGGCGGCATTATCTTCTGGGGGCCCGACACACCGTTACTGTGATTACGGATCACCGAAACCTGCAATATTTGAAAACCGCAAAAGCCCAATCCTCTAGACAACTCCGTTGGGCACTATTCTTTGCCGAGTTTGACTTCATAATTACCTATCGACCTGGTACAAAAAACGGTAAAGCTGATGCCCTTTCTCGGATGGGAGTGGAAGAACACTTGATCAACCCTAAACCTGTACCTATCATTCCCGAACAAAGAATTCTGGGTGTAATCGCCACACAATCCATAGAGGAAGTTAAGGATAAAGCCAGGCAACTTGTAACTCCAGCAGACATACAGAATTGGCATCTGCAGGGAAAGGACTTTGCAGTGAAGGACAACTTATTGTATTTCCAAGAACGATTATACCTGCCCAGCACAGATTTACAGAAAAAGGTAATCTCTTGTTATCACGATTCCTTAATGGAAGGACATCCCGGTATGGCCAAAACCTCAGAAAAGATCAAGCGCTACTTCTGGTGGCCGTCTTGGAAAAAAGATATCAGAGACTTTATAATGTCCTGTGGAGTATGCGCCCAAAACAAGAGTCAAAAGGAAAAACCAGCCGGCCTCTTACGCCCTATTGACATCCCACTTCGCCCTTGGCATACGCTTTCTATGGACTTCATCACCGATCTACCTCCATGCTCCGGATACAATACGATCCTAGTAATCGTGGACTTATTCTCCAAGATGGCGCATTTCATTCCACTCAAAGGCTTGCCAACAGCAACAACTCTGGCCCGAGAATTTCTCGAAAACATCGTCCGACTGCACGGTTTTCCTTCAGTTCTAATTTCGGATCGAGGTAGTCAATTTATTTCTCATTTTTGGCGAAGTTGCTGTCGGTCGGCTCAAATTGATGTGAGACTATCGACCAGTCACCACCCTCAAACCGACGGACAAACTGAGAGGACCAATCAAACTCTGGAACAGTATTTACGCTGCATGCTGCAACAAACTGAAAAAACTTGGAAAGATATCCTTTGGATAGCCGAATATGCCTACAATAACTCTGTCCACTCGGGAACTGGGAAAACCCCGTTTTTTCTTCTATACGGCAGTCACCCTCGAACCTCGGAGTTGGATCCACTCCAAGATCTTGGAACACCAGCAGTAGACTACCTGCATTCTACAATCACCCAAGCCTTTAAGGAAGCCGTTTCTCACCTTCAAAGGGCTAAGGAACAATACAAGAAAGGAGCAGATCAACATCGGAAGGAAGCCCCCCAATATCAAGTAGGAGATCAAGTCTGGTTATCCACCAAATATCTACCTCTAAAAGGACCACGCACATTCAACCCAAGATACCTTGGTCCCTATTCCATCACTACCATAGTAAACCCAGTAGCGGTCAAGTTGGACTTGCCCCCTCACATGAAGATACATCCGTTCTTCCACGTCTCTCTATTAAAACCCGTGCAACCTCAAACCCGACTAACTAAATCTCCAAAACCTATCCTAGTTGATGGAGAACTCGAGTTTGAAGTCAAAAGCATCCTGGACTCCAAGATCTCCAAATCTAAACTATTTTACCTAATTGACTGGAAAGGCTACGGCCCCCAAGAAAGATCCTGGGAACCTGCAGAATATGTCCACGCTCCTCGTCTAATCAAAAGATTTCATCGAACATTCCCTGACAAGCCCAAATCCCCGGAGAAGCCCGGTTTGGGAGGGGCCTTGAGGGGGGGTGCTGTCATGATCTCTGCTTCCAAAAGGTCAGGACTTACCCAACTCCCTTGGAAGCAGACCCATAACCCAGGTTCCGAGTGCCAACCAGTCCCAATTGGGACCTTTTGGACCCTGTCCTGGCGCCAGTGGCACCAGGCTCATAAATATGCCCAGTCCCAGCGCTGGAAGCGCCGGGCTCATAATGCTTGGGTGGACTTACCTGCAGCAGACCATGCTGCTTACTTACCTGCCAGTTGAGCCTCTAATCCTCTTCTGTTTGGGACTACTTTTCCTGTTGGGTGGGGCAGGAGCCACTCCCTAGGTTCAGAACACTGGAACTCTTCTGGAAAGCAGGAACTCTTTTCTTACCTAGGCGAGGCTGTGGAAGGAGACACCTAAGCACTACAGGAGGCTATTTAAACCACCCCCGATGGATGAATCTTGCTTTGCGTTATTCTGCATCCTCTGCAGCAGAACGCTCATCGTGTCTTCTGCATCTGATCCTGGGCCTAAGGGAAAAAGGCTTACCATCCTGAATCCAGTCTTCAGCAACACCTATAAAGACAAGAAAGAGCAGGTTAGCACTACGGTCTTCAGTGACAGCGCTTCTCTTACCTGGTCCATCGGCTGTCACCAACGCCTCGCGCTGCATTCCGGCATCTGAAAGACAAAGGCTTACCTACTCTTCGCGTGCTCCGGAGGTCTTCGCACTGCATTCCGGCACTGAAAGACAAAAGCTTACCAACTCTTCGCACGCTCCGGAGGCCTTCGGCGCTGAACCCGCATCTGAAAGACAAAAGAAGGTGCGTTTAAAGACATTGGGTAACTTTATTACTCACGTGCCATTACTCCTTCCCACGCCGAACCCAGTGGGTATTCCGGCACCCTTCAGCAGCTCCGAACTTGTACCTGCAAGATAAAAGGACAGTTAGTGCGCATCGTGAAGCAGGCAACAAGCGCTTACTTACGTGCTTCCAGGCGCTTCTATTCCTCACACGGGTTCCATCCTCAACTCACTTCAGCCCGTCATCCGCCATCGCCGGAACCCTGCAAAACAAGAGACATCATTACAAAAGACTTTTAAAGACATTTGAAATACTCGGAACTTACCGTTCGTGCAGTAAACGACGGACAGCAGTCCTCTGAGGTTAAGAGGCCTGCACCCTTATCCAGTGAAGAAACTGGTTACGGCACCCTGCCCCGAGGCAGATGGAGAGCTCGGCGTTCACTTACCTAAGGTGAGAGCGTTAACCTTTGGGGTTCTACAGGAGAAGAGAAAGGGAAGAAGAGAGAGACACCCAATAACCCCAGTTCATTAATCCCATATTTTCTATCCGCAGACATCTTACTCTTCGAGTCAGACATACAGTACACAGAGGTCCAGCCCAAAGAGCCAAGCGTGTGTTACACATCACCTTTGAAGATACGGTATTCGCCCAGTCAAGACCGGCACCTCTGCGGGAATCAGGTGAGCGTTACAGCTTCCCTCTTGGAGGTTCTGGCCTTTCTTCACTGGTGGAAGATGTAAGGCAGACTGTACCTTCAGCCAAGGTCCAAAGCTGAGTTCTTCTTGCTACTCCTTGTGAAGTCTTGTAATTGTAATTGTAATTGGTTATTTATAACGCGCTTACAGAGGTTTCTAAGCACGGCCCCGGGGATTGAACCTGAGTTGCTCCGCGTTGTCTTGCTTTCAAGACAAGCGCCTTGCCCCTGAGCTATCCTCCCGAGTCAATGATGAGGCACAGCCCTCTTTTAAAGCCAAATGGGCCACAGAGATTGGTTTATGCTAAGTCTGCCTTAATGAATCAATCCTGGGTCCCCAGCAACAATCTCCACTGTGCATGAGGTTAATGAAGCTCTCTCTGGTTCCTGATCCAAGCGGCAGGTCTCTCTTAAAGCTGCGGCGTGACCAGACTTACTGTCTCCGTCTAATCACATACTACTACCTTCTAAATAGGGTCCCACTGCGGAGGTGACTATTGCAACATGCAGTCCCAGACATGATAGTTCACATGATAGTTCACTGTCCATGATACTAAGGGTGTGAGCTGGCTTCGGGTAGACACAGTGCATATCAAAGGTTGGTGGGGTTTCCCGTATCCTTTCTTAGCCTCTGCAGCCAGGCCCCATTTGGCCCGTTTGAATTAAACTCTGATAGTATGCAAAGCTTTCACCAGGAGCAGAGCTAACAAAAGGACAAGGCAGATCCATGGAGCCTTTCTTAGTTAATTAGGCTGGCCTTGGCAAGGGGAAAGTTTTGCCTTCCCACTTCTGCGAGGACATGGTGTAATCCTGGCTGTCATATCCCAACTAAATATGACAGTGGGGACGGCGCCTGTAGGCAGTGTCCACCCAGAGTACAGGGGTCTATGTCATGCGGTGAACATAGAAAAATGTGTGCAGATTAGTCACACACGTTTTCCGGAGGTGCATCTACCATCATTCAATTTGTTTTAAAATTTCTAAAAACCCAGGCGACCACACACCCACCGTGAGGATGGTCGAATTCATCACACCTTCGAAAGCTTACTTTACAGATACGATATCTGCTAGTTTGATACGCAAAAAAGGAAGTCTTATTTAATATAGATATTCATACATTTTTAACACAATGTATAACAAACTGAAAGTTTGCGTGAAAGGATCTCAGATACACTGCTTTACCAAAGTGTGTGCTCCTTGGCACATCATTTAAACTCAATAGGCATTGTCTGCTAATAGGGTGTGCCTAAATGGCACCTGCTTGGCGACTACCTGCACTTTTTTTCTCCATTTAAATCACTGGGCAACAGCAGTTTATAAAACATGTGCTCAATTAGGAGAGACACTCTCAGTGCGCACACAGCCATACCCCAGCAAACAATGACTCATTGTAAACCCATCCTGGGAAACCTATAAAGGATGCAAGCAAAATAGGGCGGTTTAGGGAGTAAGGCATCAGAGTTCGATGCAGGAGAATAGAGTGTTATGTTGCTGCAGCAATGAGGCTTGGGGGAGGAGACAGACATGACAAAAGGAGGCCAGGAGAGAGAGAATGGAGGAGTGGTGAAGGGAGCGAAGGGAGGATTGGCAGAGGTGGAGAGGAAAGAAGAGGAGGAGGAGGACAGGAAAAAGACAAGAACAGAGGAGGGGAAAGAAGGAAGACAAGTGTGGGGGAGGTGGAAAAGAGAAAGGCTAGAGCAGATGAAAAGGAGAGAGAAAAAAGGGCATCAGATGCAAAGAAGAAAGATAAGATTAGAGAAGATCAGAGGGATAAAAAAACGGAGGAGGAGAGGAAAAGGGGTAAAGTGAGGAGGGCCAGAGCCAAGCTTGCAGCAAGGAGGTGGTGGAGTTCAAAGGTCAAGACAGAGGGCCGACTTCAGAGGTCCGTGTAAAAATAGAAATGTGTTGTTCCAAGCCAGAACAGCACGTTTCTTAAACGCACCATATTCTGACAGGGAAAGAATGTGGTGCAGGGACATGAAAGCCTCGCTTTTGCATGAGCCTGATTTACGGCTTGACAACAACCCTAGCAACCATGAGGAATGCAGGGCAACCACATGGAGGGGGTTCTCCTCCCAGCAGCACCGGTTTGCACGTCAATAAAAGGAGTTGGAATACGTCACCTGAGGTGCCATTAAACCATACATGCCAACCCTCCCGATTTAGGCGGGAGAGTCCCGATTTTTCAGTGAAAAATATTGCTATTTTTCACGCTCTCCCGCCTAAAATATCCGCAGCCCCAATGCATTCCTATGGGAAAATGCATGTCTCCCGGTTTCCTTGGGGAAATCTCCCTCCCAGGTACGTCACAATGTTGGCATGTATGAATTTAAACTCTACTGCCCTTTCTTAAATTAGAAAAGTATCAGTCTTTAAAGAAAGGCTCGCAATGCACTGGAGCACATGTTTCTCCCACAAGAGGAGATTTTAGTAGCTTTTGCTGCTGGAAGGCACGTCATTTCCACCCACCTCAGAATGGGGGTGCTGGAAACAGCAGGGGAGAATCTCAGCTTTCCACACTATAATTAGCATGAGCTCAGAATCAGGCCCATAGGCGTGTAGAAACACAGGGATGAAATAGGAAGAAAAAACAGCAAGGGGAAATAGGAAGAAGAGGACAGGAAAAGAAGAAAGACTGGAAAAAGAAAGAAGCAGAAGGAGAAGAAACAGGATAGCAAAATCTTAATAACTCAACCTCAAATTGACGTATTCAGTGTTGGAGAAATGCTAGACTATAAATCAAAGGCTGGAAAATCCAAAACAGCCGGGAGAAACCCCATTGCTGAAAAGGGGCGAGGGGGTGCCTGACAAACACTCCCGTCAAACTGTGCCCAACAGTCTGACATCCGAACCCTGTCACGATGTCCTCGAAGACCAGAAGTGGTGGCGTTGGGTACCCGCCTAGTCCTTGGCGACCAATGGAACACCCTGACTAGACCTGAGCTTTCCAAGGAAGACCAACCTGGAGTAAGAAAAGAAGTTCGTCACACGATGAATCCCAAAAACTGTGAGTGACTGTTCTGCTGCTGAAGGGCAGAGCTGATTCAGGGGAGAGAGGGAAAGACTGAGGATCATGGCCCCAAAGAAAGCCATAGAGACGTCTGCCATCTTGGAACCCTTAACGTGGGCTCTGTCAAGACCTAATCCCATGTGTTCTTTGGTGACAACAAACAAAAATAGCACTCATACATGTTTCAAATCATACGCCTGATCCTTTGGCCCTGACAGTGGCCAACTACACACCACACACCAGCAAGTGACTGAGCCAACCACCTGCCAGATAGCAAGTGCAACATTACCAATCTGACAAATACTTATAAGCGGTAGTCTGCACTATTATGGGGATTCATTATGCTATACAATGCCATATGAAAGCTCACTTGTAAATCATACTATTTGGTAATCGTCTTAATGCCATTTATTATGCAGTGGTGGACCGGATAGACCCAATACAACGAACCAACATTTCAACCTTCCATTGTCAGAGGATGGAAGGGAGACGAGTGCCTCTTAAGCGGACGAGAATGATATACAAGAGGCAGGAAGCAAAAGCGTGCTGTGTACACTAGAAGTATGAAGCAGTGGTAGAAGTGTGCCAAAAAAAGTAGTGGAACTGTGACTCAGGCGGGGGACGGGGTATGCAGGAGAGAGCAAGTTGCAGCATGAGGGCTTGTGGATGGGACAGGTTGACGGACAATTGGGTGGAACAGGCAAAATGATGTCTTCTGCATAGTTTTTCATTCATTTCTCTCAGTTGGTCAGTCAGTGGAACATCTGCGTGTCTACTCGCTGATCTGAACTCATACTGAACACCTACCTGAATAGCAGCTTCTTCAACAGCGGCCTGCCACTAGACAAATGTATGCTGCTGTAAATAGAATTTGGTAAGTTATTACGAAGATTGGATCCCAGGACTGACAGTATTTTATCTCAACTTGTCTGACAGAGTCAGAGGGATGAATAGTCTGCGGTCCTGAAATATCACAAAAGAGTGGATTACGTTAGGGCAAGTGACTAGTCACTAAGATGTCGTAGGCATTGAAGCAATCCACCGATTGTCAAGAAACAGAACCTGGATCCTACCGACCCCTGCAATCTCAGGCCCATTACAAATAGCCAATTATTACTGAAAATCCTTGACAAGGTGGCTACTGCCCAATTACAATCTTTCACCAAAGTTAATAATAAACTTCACTGCCGACAATTGGGTTTCCGCCCCTCATTTAGCACAGAAACCACCCTAGTGGACCTTCAATCTCACCTACTGACAATCGTGGAGAAGGGGAAGGCCGGGATGTTGAAAATGTCTGTCCTCTACATTCCTCCACAGGGTGGGTTGTATTTTGTGGTGTGCTACAACTGTCTGTTGAATAATAATAAAGTAGATATTTGTATACAACCCTGACTGGGCAGTCCCTTTTATCATTGGGTAATAATTGTATTTTTGCTGTGTTGCAACTAACCAACAATCCACGACCTTGTGGAGATAAGCCTGCAGTTCGGGCCACGTTACCAAAATTGGACAATGAGGTTTATAATTGACTTGTGTTTCCAATCTGTTCGGATCCCTTCTGGTGTACTAGAGGTGTGGGACTGATTTATGGTTTAGAAACCGATATTCATCCATGGATCACTGGATCCTCGAAGTTGATTCCCACAATATCAGTCAGTGACAGTTCCTCGTATAGGTTGCTGCCACAAAATCTACAGAAAGTTATTTAGAGCAGACGATCTGGTGAATGGAGATCAACTTTGTTGTTCTACATGATTAGCCCCCTAACATTATGTAATAGTCGTTTTGCACAGTTTAAAAAATGGGTACTCATCATTTGTGGCATATTATAATGTAAACTTTTATTAAAAGCTGGGTTGTTTCTGTTTACTTACTGGCCTACCCCGACAGAATGTGTTTCACACGGGTCACAGCTTCAGTGAGGCAGCAAGAAGTCACATGGGCTCAAAGCAGAAAGAGAAGGCCAGAAGAAGCACGTGCAGCTAGGCCTGCTGATTGTGAAAGGCATGTCCTGCCCATAGTGAAGCCAAAAACAAAGATGATTGGCTGCTGTAGTGTGCAGCACGTGCACTTTTGCTGCCTCTCAAGTTTGACATCGTGCTTTGCCTCCTGATAGGATGACCTCCGTAGTGCGTTGGCGAGCAGAGGGCAGGGACTCAGAGTAATTGTAATTGTTTATTTGTAGAGCGCTTATACACAAGTGAAGTGCTTCAAAGCGCTTCAAGGCGGGAAGGGGACAAGGGAATACAGTCGTCAATCTTAGGCCTTGAAGATTCCGAATGATCTAACAACAATAACTAGCATACTAGGCCAGAGGCATATCTACTAGTGAAGTGCTTGACAAAGGGTGAGCGGAGAAAAGGGGTGAGGGGTAGGGAAGCAAACATACAGATTGTACTGGTCTGGAAAACATTTCAGGTTGCTTGGTAGTTGGTCATCCACTGCGCCTATGCATGAATATTTCAAGCACAAACAAGTTAGGGGGCGGGGGAGACCGAGGGAGGACTGCACAGACCGACTTACTAGGCCTAGAACATTCAAGGGCGTGTAAGTGCGCAAAACAGGAAGTGCGAGGGAGGGGGACAAGTGCACACAGTCCAGCAGGGGCCAGGGTAAAGTGCAGAGTGGTTGCCCCTCTGATGGAGCATATTGCAGTAGTGCCAGGCAGAGAGCAGAGGCCGGGAGGCAAGTGCAGGACTGGCGGGGAAGCCTGGGACCTGTGCTGCTCTTGGGGTGCATCAGGCGGCCAGTCAGCTAACTGGGCAGGTAGGGAAGAGAAGAAGGGAAGGAAGCAAGCGAAGAGAAGGAGGTTAGCAGGGGAGAGGGAGAGAGAAAGAGGAAGAGAAGAGGAAGGTCTTGAGGATTTTCCGGAACTTGGGGAGGTTCGGCTCAAGATGAAGAGAGGTAGGCAGGCTGTTCCAGAGGGAGGCACCTGCAGAGGATAGGGATCTACCCCCAAATCTCTGTTTGGAGAAACGGCGCATCCGCAGAGAGTTCGAGGAGGCTGATCTGAGGGCTCTAGAAGGAGAGTATTTGGGAAGAGAGTGATGTAGATAGTAAGGGTCCCGGCCCCAGAAAGCCTTGTGGACTATGCAGAGGGTCTTGAACTTGATCCTTGCAGCCACACGGAGCCAGTGGAGAGATTTCAGTGCAGAGAGATGCAGTCCCTGGGCTTGAGGCCAAGGATCAGTCTTGCAGTTCTGTTCTGGATAAGTTGAAGAGGTCGGAGAGTAGAAGTAGGAAGATTGAGAAAGAGACTGCTGCAGTAGTCCATTCTGGAGAGAACCAGGGCTCTGGAGACAATGAGCCTCTGGTTGAAGGTGAGAAAAGGCAGAATACCACTGAGGAGGTGCAGCTGGTAGTTGGACTTTTTGGACATGTCCGAGATGTGAGAAGAGAAGGAGAGAGTAGAGTGGAAGATGACCCCCAGATTTTTTGCCTCACTGGTGGATGGGGGCGCAGGACCAAGGGAGGCCGGCCAGAGTGAGAGTTGGAAAGTGGGAGCAGGGGTCCCAATGAGGATGATCTCTGTCTTTCTGACATTAAGGCAGAGGTTGTTAGCAGCACACCAGGACTGAATTGCGGACAGACAGTCAGGAATGAGTGAGGAAGAGGAAGAGGCCGAGGGTAGCTTGAAAGAGAGCTGTGTGTCATCCGCATAGCACTGAAAGTTGGAGGTAAAAGCAGAGATTTTGTGGGCCAAAGGGGCCATGTAGACATAGAAGAACCAGGGGGATAGATTAGATCCCTGGGGGACACCACAAGTAGAGAGGGTAATAGCGGAGAGAATGGACCCAAGTTCCACCTGGGAAGGACGGTCAGAGAGAAAGGACGCAAGCCACACCAGGGCCTGATCTGTGTTTCCTAGGGTATCATGGAGACTGGAGATCAGGATGTTGTGGTTTACTGTATCAAAAGCAGAGGAGAGGTCAAGGGGAATGAGGACAGAGGGAGAGTTGGAGTCAAGGCTTGAGAGCCGGTCTTCACAAGTGTTCAGAAGAGCAATTTCCATGCCTCTGGATGCTCTAAAGCCAGACTGATGGTTATGGAGACAACCAACAGATTCAGTGTGGAGGTTAAGCTGAGAGATAGCCAGTTTCTCCAGGAGTTTGCCAAGGAAAGGAGTGATGGAGTTTGGGTGATAGTTAACTGGAAAAGAAGGGTCGACAGAGGGTTTTATGAGCAGAGGGTGCACAAGAGAGTGCTTGAGATAAGTGGGGAAGACTCCAGTGGTGAAAGAGAGATTGCAGAGATCTTCCAAGGCTGAAGCTAGAGAGGCAATGTTGTCCTTGATGGTTTTGGAGGGGCACAGGTCCACCTGTTTGGAAGAGTTTTCATAGACCGGACTTGTCTAGAAACCTCCTCAGGTGTGACAGCGGAGAAGGAGGAGAGAAGGGGGGAGTGGTGGAGGTGGCCGAGGAGGGCCCAGGAGATGATGGTGCACAAGTGGGTGTGGAGGAGCTAGAGGAAAGGATGTCCTGTGTTTTGGCGGTGAAGTATGCAGCCAGGGTCCCGCAAAGGGCCTGGGTGGGTGCAATGGAGGATGATGCTACAGTAGGGTTGGCAGCTCCTTACAGACTTTGAAACGTTTGGCCGTATTGTTGGAAGCCGCGGAGATGCAGGCTTGAATATGGACTCTTTTCTTGCGCTGGATGCAGAGTATACATTGCCTTTGAAGAAGGCGGCAGGCCAGCTTATCGGAGGGTGCACCTGAAGATGCCCATTTCCACTCTGCTGCCCTGCACTTGCATTTAAGGTCTGCTAGATCAGAGTCGTACCAAGAGTTGCACTTTTGTGAGGCTTCAGTCAGACCCTCATAATACGGGCAAGGATGACGAGAGAATTTGAGATGGAAAGGTGAAAGTTAGAGAGGGTTGTGTCATGGTGGGAGTCAGCCGCAAGAGTAGGAGGAGGGGAGTAGGTGGAGGCAAAGGCATCCATTGACACTTTTTTCATGGGTCGGAAGACTTTGTAGGTGGGAGGCAATGCAGGGTGTGCCAGTTCCAAAGGAGAAGAGAGCTTCAAGTGAGAGAAGAGTGTGATTAGTCCATGAGAGTGGAGTAGTGAGAGGGATAGACAGAGTGATCTCTGTGGAGATGAGAGCATCCAGGGTGTGGCCAGCAGTGTGTGTCGGACCCGAGGGTAGAATGGAGTGAGCGAGGGAGTCACCCAGGTTGCAGAAAGCGACTGAAGAGTCAGGAGATTCACAATGGATGTTGAGATACCCGAGCAGGAGGAGTTGAGAGGCGGAGGACAGGAGAGAGGGTGGCAGGTCAGCCCATTATGAGAGGAAGAGGGTGGAGTGGCCCGGCGGCCGATAGAAGGTGGCCAGAGTAAGAGAGGAGACAGGGGAGACAGAATGCCTGCAGACCAGTCATTTGAATGAGGAATGGAATAGGCCTGAATAAGAATGCTAGAAGCAGGGATCTACTCTGGAAAGATCAGGGCCACTCCTCCTCCTGGCCTGTTGAGCCTGGGCTCAGAGAGGATCTTGTAGCCTTCAGGGAGAAGTGTGTCAAAACTCATGACAGAGCTGCCTTTAAATCAGGTCTCTGGTAGCGCAAGAACATCAAGGTCCAGGTGTTCAATGAGGTGGCAGACGTCAGAGGAGTGCTTGATTGCTTTTAAGAGAGTTACATGTGGCAACGTGGAGCAGATTGCCATTTTTGAAGGACTTACAGCGGGGGCAGAGATCTCAACCGTAAGCGGTGTGTATGCCAAAGAGATAAAGGCAAGAGAAGGCAGAGGGGTTGAAGGTAGTGCAGTCAAGGGAGCCGGGACAGTAATAGATGGCTATGGAGCCAGTGGCAGAGAGGCCGCCGAGGGCAAGGGAGCACCAGATGCATCGGCAGTGGGCGGCAAGGGCACCAGCATGGGAGAGGCTGACAAGGTCAGTGCTGAGCGAGTGGGCAAGAGAGCCAGGATAGTAGAAGATGTCAAAGGAGCCATAGTAAGAGAGGCGGTGTGGCCAGGTGGAGGCAAGGAAGCCAAGGTGTGCCCCGCAGGCAACGGAGCCAGGGACGTTGTAGGTGCAGTTGGCAAGGCAAAGCAGAACAAAACCATGCGTTGCCGTATGGTGGCCCTCAAATGCACTCCTAGGGGACAAGAAATCCCAAGTAAAGTACAAAGGTCCGCTGTCTAGGTTAAAGCGCAAAAATACTTAGATCGGGACGGGGACTTCAACATCAAATTTAGCTTCAAACCAAAAGTCAGTTTTAATGAAAGACTCATGCGTAAATCTCATGGGTTATACCCGTACACAAATTTGATATTCAAACACAACAGGATCCATAGAAATATAAAATCCAATTTTATCATATAGTTACAAATAAACATTAGTGAATTAAATTCAAACACATTGGGCCTCATTACGAGAATGGAGTTAATGCAAGTAGGAAGGCGGAATGGTATTACCGGCATCGTTAACGGGTCCGGGCCATTACGACCCGACAACCCGCCAATACAGCCACCGCCAGTACTGTGCCCCCTCATACAAGCTTGCGTGTGTACACGCGCCCCTTCGCGGAGGAAATACCGGGATGCCGGTAATAGGAGGACATCACAAGTTACATGGGCATGCACTTACCGGCATCCCGAAGGCGGTAAATAGGGCCTGCATGACGGCGGCCATACAGGCATTGCGGACCACCCATAAATAGCAACCTGCAGTGAAGGCAACTGCCACAGGTGCACATAATCACCACAGGTGGAGTCAATGGAGCCTGTCCCAGTATAAAAGGAGTACACCCACACACCACACCCCTTCCCACACCAAAATTATACCACTAGCTGTTGCAATCATGGGGCTGGAGGACATGCCTGTACTGCTACAACTACAGCAACAACAGCAACAACAACAACAACTGCAGCCACAACAACAGGCAGCACAGAGGAGACGCAGGAGGAGAAGGAGTACATAATAGCTTCATAACAGTTGGTAAGTTGCCAACGCCTTTCGGATTATAAAAATTCCATCCTCAGGGCGATTAAAGCTATCTGTTCAACTTGATTCATACAAACTGAGTTTGCGCATATCTAGAAAGAATTATAGAAATAGTTCTAATCAGTGGCAGGAAACTGAAGGTCTGAAAGGTTGTAATTTGTAACTAAAACGTATGATACACCAACCTTAGGCATCATGTCCCATAGTTAAAGGGTCCGAAACTTGTTCATAAAGCGAGAAAAACTCATCAGAACTACATTCCAATACCGGTAGCCTAAACAAACGTTCAATAACCAGAAGGGATAAGAAATACATCATAGCGTGCATAAGTACTCACCCGGCTTAAGAGTACCAAACCTGCAAAAGCTGGGAGTGAGAGAGGAGTCGGGCGGCTGACAATAGCCAAATGGAAGTAAAAAGAGCCTGATTGTAACTCAAAAACTCTACGATAGTCAGGAACCTAAAACGATATGACAGCGGCAGCCTGTCCACCATGAATGGGGGAAGCCACCATCGCCACGTTGGGAACAGTGATGTGTAATCGCTTAAAAAGGTCCAGTTATAAACAGGTCCAATTATCAACATGTTACCAAAATGGAAAAGTGGTCGTCGTGGCCACCCTCCCCATGCTGGCAGAAGTATTAAATGGGGTGGGCTGATATTACCCATAATGTAGATGCGGCCCATTCTAGAACGGTCAATGACCACAAGCAATCAAATCAAAGCCAGCATGGCAACCGCGATCATACCGCGATGCAAGCACCCCTATGTTTCACGAGGTACATAACAAAAACATCAATAACACTGCACTACCAACGTGTTTAATCGATGCAAAAAGCATCTCTTCAACAAGGTTGAGCTTGAGAAGTGTAACATCACTTACCCATGCCAGAAGTGCAGCAAGGAACACTACTCCGACACCTACGCGCGCAGTCGGGGCTCAGACAACATAAATGGTTGCCATGACGATCACGCACATGCGCTCCCGTGTTGGGGCCGGCCGACCGCCATCATAGTGTGGGCATACAGACGTTTAAGAAGCCTCGGCGCATACGGCACCCGGTCTTACAGTCCTGCTTACCAACCCTTCTCCACATATCTGTAATGAGCCTAGGAACAATACCCGTAACAGTAGATAATTGCGGCTGGCCAGGGGGAAGTACAGAATCAATTCTGCTCCAGCCCCCTGTGCCAGCCAAATTAAAAGTCTTATGGAAAATATAAGCAACCATCGTGGAGACTAATGATTGGCGCAACGCACCCGGAAACTAACATCAGTAGGATAACCCCAGATGTAGATCAACCGGTCAAAACAGACAGACTGTATAATTTAAATGTGGCTCAACCAGTTTAAAAGGGTTGTACAGTACATTAAGGCACGTTTATGCAAGAGCAGTGCCTGATTCAAGATATCAGTAGGGTCCATCCCCCATGTCATCTAGTACAGCGGTTCAAGTCATAGATGGAATCCGAAAGCTCAGGTTCCCAATGTATACTGTACATGAAATTGCCCAGGTAGTTGAATTAAAACTATGTGACACCCGCCCACCTGGGGAAAATCCAAAATGGCACTCCACTGTAAAACGAATGCAACTCTCAGGTTAAACCTGCTCACAATCTCCTGCTCAGAAGGAACACAATCAGCCGTGCCAATGTGGCGCAAGCACACCTAGTTAAATCCTCATTAGCATTCTAGTGCAAGAGAAATGCAGCTCTCAGATTAAACCTGTTCACAATCTTATTGCCCAAAACGGGCACACTATACATAAAACATCAGGATAGTTAGGTATCAACCTTATATTAACCAAGCAGTTGGCACGGCAGCCAGTGAGGAGGAAGGTGGAATGTTGATAAGCCGAGGGAGGAGCCTATCAAAAAGAAGGAGGTTGGGTTGAGGCCCTTGTACCAAGATGGTACCATTTTGACATTTTGATAGACATTAATGATGACCCTGGAAGTTGAGGAGGAGGCAAGAAGACCTCCCAGTGGGTGCCACCATTGATGCGTGAGGAAGAGTAGGGAGAGAGCAGAGCAAACATATGAAGAGTCGATAGGTCGGAGGAAGGAACGACAAAGAGGATGTCAGTGAGATGTCAAAGGAGCCATAGTAAGAGAGGCGGTGTTGCCAGATGGATGCAAGGAAGCCAGGGTGTGCCCCGCAGGCAAGGAGCCAGGGAGGCCGTAGGTGCAGTCGGCAAGGCTACCAGTGAGGAGGACGGTGGAATGTTGATAAGGCGAGGGAGGAGGGTGTCAAAAAGAAAGAGGTTGGGTTGAGGCCCTTGTACCAAGACGGTACCATTTTGATAGACATTAATGATGACCCTGGAAGTCGAGGAGGAGGCAAGAAGGAACTCCCAGCGGGTGCCACCATTGATGTGTGAGGAAGAGTAGGGTGAGAGCAAAGCAACCATATGAAGAGTCCATAGGTCAGGGGAAGGAACGACAAAGAGGATGTCAGAGAGAGTCTCTCTGGCGGAAGCACTGACGTAGGTGTCAGCGATAGGAAGGCCAGGGCTGTAGCCAAGCGTGTCCTTCTTACGTTTCTTCCTGCCACACTTGGTGGGCAGTAAAGGGTAGGAGATAGAGAAGCAGTTGGAGAAGATAGGAGAGATGGAGAGTGCCATGAGGGGGCACAGGGTGTGCTACACTTAACCCGGTTGAGCAGCTGGGGCATATGGGAGGGAGTTGACAGGAGGGCAAACACGAACAAGGAAACACAATAGGAATGGCAAGAAACAGTGGAGCTCAAAAGATGAGGTGGGATACCAGGGAGCAAGGGACATAGACAAAACATAGAGCACCGGAGTAAGATTTTAACTAGCAGAACAGAACAAATGCACGATGGGAGTCAATGCATGGAGAAAGCACACCTAAATTCAATTTTTAAACAAACAGTCACAATCAATGCAAGGAGAAAGCACACCTTAATTCGATTTGTAAACAAACAGTCACAATCAATGCATGGAGAAAGCACACCTAAATTCGATTACAATCAATGCATGGAGAAAGCACACCTAAACACAAATATTATGACACAGATATTACAGCCAGCAGTACAGAACTGTGGCAGTGTGGTGGGAGCTCTGTAGAGGAAGGAATCAAATTAAGAGGAAGATCTTCTGAGTAAGGGTACATAGGTCAACAGAGACAGGGCAATGAGTACTGAGGGGTTACATAGTATCCTCTTTCTCACTGTCCCTGTAACATTTCTGTTACAGTCCTTTACTTACCTTGTCAGAACACATGTTCTCAAGGGTAGAGGGATAGTTTGTATCCTCTCTACATTGGCTATTGTGAGATCAGCACACCCCGCCTTATGTGGAGTGCTGAGGGGTTACACTGTATCCCCTTTCTGACTGCTCTGGTTACAGTGACAAGCATACTTGAATGCCTGGTGGCAGTGGACACGTTTTACCAACTTTTGTGTTCACAGCTGTGGAAAGGGTCACCACTGCCCCAGAATGGTGACTGTATTTTTTTTTAGCCATTTCTTGTGTGCTTGTCCTTTCTTGGTCCTTCTTCTGCCGAGATGGGTGGGGGAGGTCCTGGTTTGACTTTTGTCTTTGGCGGGAATCCTTTGTGAAGCCCGCCGAGGCTCCAGAGTGTCTGTGAAGACAGGAAACGATGGAGGAGTCTGAAACTTCTCAGTCCTTTGTCTTCTGGCATGCCTGTCTGGAACCAGTTGCAAATGGGAGACTGGCTGTCCTCGAAGGACAGCCACTGCCCAAAGAATGTAGCATGAGTGTGGATTGGTGGGGTTCCTGGATAAATGGACAAGATCTTGAAGCTGAAGACAAGTCGACCACTGGAGCTGAATCTGATGAGGAAGAAGAGAAGACGCCTTTAGCTAATTATATTAATAGTCACACACGCATTCACCAATCACATTGAAGAGCTGTCCATGTAACACTATCAGTTCTGTACAACAGACCTCTGCGTACACACCACACCCAGAAACGTTATTGCGCAATCTCTTAGTCTCCACAGTCCCATTTCCATGCCGCCATCCTCAAAAGCCCCAGATGTGGCATTCATGCTGTGAGCGATTGTAAAGGAGGTCCCAAACATGGCCTGCACCCCTTCCCCTCATTTCGAGGTACCAGGAACGCGCTCGCCAAGATATGTGACGTATGAAGAGCAAATGAACCTACAAAGAGCTGCAGTGGGACTCTGCCCAGTATACATCAGAAGATCCATACCGGCTGAAGCACCCATAACCAGACAACCCTGGGCAGCACGGTACCCTATCAGACAGCCATACCAGCCGCTGATATGAAATGAGGAGTACCTACACACGGTCCACAAAGAGACCCCAAAAGCCTTAATGGAAGGCCAGTGGAAATGACACAAGGGCCTGAACAGATTCGAGAATGAACAAGAGCAGCTATCGAAGATAACATGCCAGTGCGAGTAACTACGAAATTGAATGGAATAGGCACAGAGAGGAGACAATGTTACAATGCTAGGAAACAGTGTTACGAGACCAGATGGAAGCAACCGTCCTGTTAAACATGTGTAAATAGACTTGAAACGCAAGATGCTAAGAAATTGATATTGCTTGCAATGCTTAGTAGAAGATAGAGCGGCTAGCGCCAACCGTATATCTACCTCAATAAGGCACATTATACAAGTGCAACTCCATTTTTTAAAAGTAGAAAAGGTACCCAGGCGGCCAGAGGCATGCCAGGCCAAGTTTCGAAACCCAGCCAAAGGCAAGAGAAGGAGCGGAATCGAAACTCAACAAAGAGCGGCTCATGCCTAGGAAATCGAGGTCAACCGGAGCAGGGGAGGAGAGCATCAGCTCACAAGACTCCAACTTCAGAGCATACCAGCCTGCCTCATTAAGGTCATGATAAGGGGGGGCCCATGCAGGTGGCTAGGCCGACACAGAATTAAATGCACTAAAAGCTGGAAACTGAAGCAGATTCATGGTGAACTAACATGTGACCAGCCAGGCGCGAAGAAGTACCATCGCCTGATGTCATCCAGGACCCGAGGATGCCATAACTTTTCCCGATAAGAGACTACAGTTTTGAGGCCATCCCTAGCCAACTAATTGACACATAGCCCTAAAACATTGATGCATGGAAAGGAGGAAGGGTGAATCTTGGGGCACTAGGCACCTGGGTGTCTATTCTGCATGCTGCTAATTAAAATGGAGATTTATGTCTAGGGGTGTAACTTGCCCAATCACAATGGACCATGTAATCTAGGGTCCTATAGACACTGTAACCAATGAGACGTCATACGTGTAGTGACGTCAATCATGTGTGTTGTAGAGGGATGGGCGTAGTTGCCCACCCAATAAGAGTTATCCAATCCACATGCTTTATTTCTATATACAGATATAGCACCTATACTTACCTTTCCTAACCAAATATATTGCATGATGATTTTTTATAGAAATTAGACGTCAGTGATGACGATTTGTGCCTATAAGAATTGCTGTTCTACCAAAGTTTGTGGAAGTCGGGGCGAGACGGGTGATTGCACTACAGCTGATTCCCATTTGTTTCCCTGTTTGATGTATGTATCATTAAACAGACTTCCCTTTGCCAAACTAGTCCTCATTATTGAGTTGTGTCGGAGTAAGTGAATCCTGCACCCCCTGTCCTCACATGGTGCAGCTATCTTGTCTTACAAGTTGTAGAGGGTGAGCGCTGACCTATGGGCCCGTCAGTGATTTCCTCTCCTCATGAACACTTGGTAGCGTGAGGATGGTTTCGGCCATCGATTATAGATTATTGATTGATATAGTGTAAGACACCCTTAGACCGAAGGCACAAAGTAACTCTGGACCTTCGGTAAGATCACGAGTCCTTTCGCCATTCCGGCTGAGTAGACTGAGAAGCTTCCCGTGGACAATGATGGAGTAAAGAATCTCCAAAAAACTGCAGTGGGTCTGAAGGAACCCTCCTTTCCAAGCATAACCCTTCTCATTCCCACGGGCAGCGGATCGGACAAAAACCTTAAAAGCAGGAAGAGGAAGGGGCGACGATCCTGAAGCTCCAGAGAGGAAACGATGCAATCGGTGAGTGAAACAATAAACTCATTACTTTGGTAAATGTCATATAGGCACTAGAGCCAGTAAGGGGAAGGTAACGGAGGGTGAAGGAAAAAATAAAGTAGTCAGAAGTAGAGAAGACTGTATATAAATAGGGGGTATATATACGAAGTAAAACGTAAAGAATATCAGGGGGGCACCTGAAGTAAAATGTAAGGAATACCGGGGGGGCACCCGAGAGAATAAAACGTAAGGAATACCAGGGAGGCACCTGAGAAAAAAATGTAAAGATTTGCCTTGTTCCTGCGCTTTAAAGAGTGGTCAGAAGGAACGTGAACCCAGAGCCCACAGAGGAGAGACGATTAGGCTACGATTACGTTTAAAGATGTAATAAGGGGGTTTGTTCAAATCCCATGACGGGGTATTAATTAGAAGGCAGGTATACGTATGACCAGCTGGTGTCTGTCTAGTCTGTCAAACGTCTGCCATATATGTTCTGTTGTATGTCGAATGCAAAATAATTGTATTGGTGATTGTTTAAAATGCATTTTGGATTTACGCGATTCTGTAACTGAGAGGGAATCGCCACTGAATTGATGGGTTTTGAGTAAAGTGTTGGTATAAAATTTGGCAGGAAAAGATTGGATTGGAGCTTGCGTATTTGGTGCTCACTCATACTATTAAAAGAGTAAAAGAACTGTATAGTTATTGATTGGTGACAGAATTAAGAATGGAGGAAGTTACCCCGCTTGCGCATTTATGCAAGCAACTGCCCAAGCATGCAACAAAGCTGAAGAAATATAGCCAGGAGTGGGTTAAGGGCACCGCAAATAAGATTTTTATGCCTTGGCCCCAGAACGGGTCACTGTCTAAGGCTGTTTTACAGCACATGACAAAATTCCTACACGCCACATATACCGGCAAGAAGCTAGAAAAACGCCTTGCTGTCCTCGAACTTTGGAAAATATTCGAGCAAGCGAAGGAAGAAGAACCACCCGCAGACTGGATTTTAAACGTATGTACGGAGGGGGGTGAGATGCCTACCGCGCCACCTGCCCCGCCGGAACCGGTCATTGAGGGAAGCAAGTCTGAGGGTCTTTACCCGTTGAGAGAGCTCAAAGCAACCACAGGGTATAGCAACCCCACATATGAGTCACCTACATGCAGTAGTGACGAGATGAAAGAGAAGGACCAGGAAATTGATTTGACCCCCGCAGTCCCGAGGGACAAGGAGAGGCGCGGCGATGGAAGAAAGGATCAGGCACAGACTAGTGCACCTCTCAATAGGGAGAAAGAGGGAAAAAAGCGGAAAGGAAGTGATGAGTTAGCATTCGCAAAAGACGAATGGATGAAAGGACAGATATTATTGAAATTACATGGAAAAGGAATTGATGACGTAAGACTGAGTGAACGGTCTGATGAGGCGCAAAGAAGGGAAAAGGAGAAAGAACAAGACATGAGAGACAAGAGGGTAAGAAAGAAGGATAGGTTGAGGAGAGAACAACTATATCGCGAAGAGCAGGGAATACCGCTCAGTCGCACACAATACGCTGCCTACGAAAAGTACAGGCAGAACATGCTGAACTTGGAGGAAGAAAGGAGAGTGCACGAAAAGAAAGTGAAGAAGCGAGAAGATGAGGAAAGTAGAAGGGCAAAGGAATGTAGAAACGAACGAATGAGAGAAGTAGATTTGGCTAGAGAAGAAGCAAAGAAGCGAAAGGAAATAAATGAGGAAGCAGAACGCAAGCGTAAACAGAGGGCACGAGATCTTGAGTATTTGGAACAGGAAGTCATTAAACCCAATCCTGTTGTAGACTGGGAAGACATAGAAGAGTTCTTTCCTGCTAGCGATGCGGTACCAGGTACAAGCGGGACAAATATTCGACCCCAGAAGCATCGGGGAAACTATTGATAGAATATATGATGAGATGGGGCTGGAACTAATCTCCCAAGCAGAAAGGGAGGATGAGCGCTTACAAAGCACTCAGCTATATGACACTGAGGATGTCACCCGAAGTAGTGGGAGTAGGGGACTGTCCCTAGGAAACACCCCACGTCAGAGGGGGGCATCAGCCCCTGCCTATGCGGATAGGATGAGGGCATTGCCAGGTAGACGGCAAGGCGGGAACGCCACCCCGGCGAAAGACCGGAGAGGTACGGGGAAAGAAAAAGAGGATTGCCCATTCCAGTTCCCACTACTAGAAAAAGGGGGAGCAAGACCACAATATATTCCATGGTCACACATGGACTGAGAGAACCTTAAAAATAAGCTTCCAATGCTGACATCGGGAGCCGGAAAGTGGATACATGAGTTAGAGAAAATGACGGGGGGCGTCTCCCTAGCCATAGGGTACATTAAGGGTCTCCTAATTGCTATACTCGGTGAAAGAGCAGATGTGTGGAAAAGGGTGGGCTACCCTAGGGTAACCATAACTGACACCTCCCATGACGGAGCGCCATTTAATAACTGTAGAGCAGCAGTGTGTAAAGCGCTGCGTACGCTATATCCAGACACATCTGATATGGGAGATATAATGACTCGAAAAATGAAAGAGTCAGAGGATCCGTTGCTTTATATCCAGAATTTTCAAGACGTGTGGGTGCTCAAAACGCATGAATCTTGGACAAAATCCATCCCTGTATTCTATCATATATTGTGCCAAGGGTTACCAGAACCGGTGCAAAAACAGCTCAAGAAATTGGTAGGAATAGAAGCTAAACCATGGGCCGAAATCCAGTTGACAATTGCACATTATTGCAGATTTCTGCAAGAAAAGAATCGCAAAAAGGAGGCAACGCTTAAGGGGGAGGAAGCAAAGAAGGTGCAAAGGAAGCTCTCGAAGTATGTTCTCGAGGGAGCAATGCTCACCAGCCCGGCCGAACCAAGCATACAGCAAGCGACTAACCCCTCGCAAAATAAACAAGGCAGCACAGGATTTTACCCGAGGGGAAGAGGGTTTGGAAATAGAGGATGGCAGAGTAATCAGGGAGGGTTTCGGGGTAACAAAGGAGGGTTTCAGAATGTTCACGGTGGCTTCCAGAACACACAGATGGGCAATCCAACTATGCCAGATGGCCCGACCACCGCCAGTTTGTTAGCTGTGTGGAATGACTGGACACGTGGCACGCATGTGCAGAAGCCATGGCATGTGGCAAAATAACCAAGGGATGGGGGCAGGCATGGCAAATCAACCTGCCATCCCGCAACAGGGCGGTGCCCAAAATTACACGATGCAGGAGCAGGCGGCAGGCTTGCAGCAAGGTGCACAGCAAGTGGTTCAACCACCGAACATGGGGTGTATGCCACAAGGACAACCCCAGCAGGCACCACCGCAGATGGCTCAGGGCAATAATCTCGGAGGGGGAATTAACCCTGGAAATGGGGGAAACCCACAAGTGTACAGTGGACCGAACCTATATATAAAGTAGGACAGCTCACGGGAGACCCTGATGTGTTCTATCCTATCAGTTACACCAGACCCTAATAGGGAACCTAGGGTGAATGTCACCATAGGAGGTAAAGAATATTCCTTCCTAGTTGACACTGGTGCAACACGTTCGTGCATACGAGAAGGCAAATTTTCCTTGTCCGGCGAGGCCATAGATACCCAGAGTTTCACTGGAGCTCATAGTAGAGTTCCCTTTACAGATGCACTCCCAGTCTCAGTGGGAGAGCGCAAAATGAATGTACCTCTATTGTATTCGCGTCAGACCCCAGTAAATATTCTGGGTCGGGACCTGATGACGAAACTAAACATGACCATCTCGTTTACCGAGAATGGTATAGTGTGCTCCACCCCAGGAATGCACTACTCAAACGTGTACGAAATGATCAGAGCATATTCTGGACGTGCAGCCATGAGGGCTATACCGCTGGAGCCAGAAGTCTTCACATATGGCATGCGAGTGCTTACGGCGGGATTGCCGGGCCTCGCAGACAGAACTATGAGAACCCCTGATGAATTTCTATTCAGACCAAGAATACCCATGCACGAAGAGGAGGGACAAGTATTCCCCCTAATGATACAATCTGCCACAGTGCAAGGGAGAGTGGTATTGGTTGAAGGATATGACGATGAAGGCAGACAATGGTGTGCAATCGGTGCCATTGAAGAAGGGTATCGAGTGACTGATGTCACCGATGACGATATGTTCGAAGAACACCCCGACCTAGAAGAGACAAGGGTGGAAGTGAGTCTCATATTTTGGGTCAAAATGATCAGAAGGGAGGTACCACAGAGAATGATGTTGGCACTAAAACATCCAGAATACTTTGATAATGACATGGCCCAAGTGCCTGCCACAGTATGGACTACTGGGCCCATGTAGGTCTCCTGAAAGGGGCAGGTGAAGTGAAAAAAAAAATTAAAACCAGGAGCAATTTTACCACGAGCGCAACAATATCCCATGTCCAGAGAGGCAGATGAAGGAATCGCGAAGACTATCTCCGCCATGATGGAGCAAGGCATCCTAGTGATGTCAGAATCACCTTGCAACACAGTGATTTATCCAGTCAAGAAATCAAAGGTAGGGTCCTGGCATTTAATCCAGGATTTACGAGTATTGAATGACATAGTCGAAGCCGAGTTCCCTCTAGTCCCGAACCCCTCCACAATTTTGTGCAACATACCCACTGAGGCAAAATATTTCACGGTGATCGATTTGAAAAATGCGTTTTTCTCGATTCCATTGCACCGTGACTCACAAGATCTGACGTCATTTACTTTCAGACAAATGCACCTGAAAAGTACAAGGTTGCCACAGGGGTATTGTGAGTCTCCATCCATTTTCAACAGAGTCCTATAGATGGACCTAAGCAATATTGCGGTGGACAGTGTTGTCCTGTAGTATGTAGATGACACTCTGATCTGCAGCACCACTGAAGAGCAATGCAGGCGTGATTTTGTCCAGCTATTGACTATACTGGCTGAGAAGGGATACAAGGTTGACAAGGAAAAGTTGCAGTACTGCCAACAGGAGGTGTTGTGCATAGGGCAACTGATCTCACATGAGGGGAAGAAGGTAACCCCAGAAAGGGCTGAAGCTATCATGAACATGGCCAAGCCGCGCACGATAAAACAAATGCAAAGCTTCTTAGGCCTGTGCAATTATGTCCGAGCATTGGTCTTTGACTACAGCTCGTATACCAAGCCCTTGCTACAGGCCCTTAAAAAGGCCCAGGTAACACGAGAAGAAATTGAGTGGAATGAAGAAATGGAGAAGGGGTTTACAGAACTCAAGGGGGCAATTTGTAAGGCCCCAGTTCTCGGGATTCCTAATTATGCGGAGGAATCCTATCTGTTCTCTCATACTGATGGTAATTTTATGACGGCAGTGCTTGCACAACGAACCTCATTGGGGTACAAGCCCCTAGCATATTACAGCGGGAGTCTGGACCCCGTCATGAAGGGCCACTTCCCTTGCGAGCAAAATCTAGCTGCTGCCGCGTTCGGCATCGAGAAGGCGTCATCCATTGTGATGGGGTGCTCCATGACATTATATGTTGAGCACTCACTGTTCGCCATACTAGAGAAGCCAAAGGGCACGCTGACTTCTCAGAGAGCATCGGCCTATGAGGTGATTATCTCTAATCCATCGATCAAAATAGTGCGATGCAAAACTGTGAACCCTGCTATGTTCATAGCTGAGCCAGTCACAGAGGAAGAACCTGTGCACGACTGTGCGAACTATGAGGAATTCCATGATGAGATCCCCAGGATAAAAGAAAATGCCCTGGTATGTGGAGAGATCGTCTTTATTGACGGGTCTTCAAGTATTGACCAAGAAGACGGACAAAGGTGTACAGGCGTGGCCGTGATCAAACACAAAACGAATGGAGAGTTCCAAGTACTTGTCAGTGCACGAATCCCATCTCATTATTCGGCACAGGCTGCAGAGCTAGTGGCATTGATACTCGCCATTGAGAATCATGCAGACCAGGAAGTAACAGTGTACAGTGACTCTGCCTATGTGACCTCTACATTGCACACAGGACTAGCGCGCTGGAAAAGGAGGGGCTACATCCGAGCAGACGGCATGCCAGTGCAGCACGCAGCCTTATTGGACAGGCTGATAAAAGCACTACAGCTCCCAGTGGGCATCGCGGTCATAAAATGCGCCGCTCATACCAAGGGGGCAGATTTCGTGTCACGTGGAAATCATGAAGCGGATACGGAAGCCAAGCGTATGGCATCCAAAACTGAAACAATCATGGACGTGGAGGTGGCACATACCCATGAAAGAATGATGATAGCACGAGCCACTCCAGAGGCCTATAGCAATATGGGGCAGACTCAGCTAATGGGGCTATAAGGGGAGGCACCTCAGGAGGAGAAGAATTTATGGAAGTGTCGAGGGTGTTCTTTAAACCCCTCTGACGCATTGTGGAGGCAAGACAGCACTGGTAAACTAGTAATGCCTGTCACCCTCCTAAAGGTAGCGTTAGAACAGCTTCACTACCCCGTACACATGTCAAAGGAAAATCTTGCTGCAACGCTCGCAGAAGACTGGTTCACACCGAATTTAGTGGAGCATGTTGCATTTTTTGTGTTAAACTGCATTACCTAGAAAACAACAGGGAAAGCTTATAAAGCTAAGGTGCACGGTACACCGTGTTCATCCTTTTAACCGTTAACAAGGTAACGTATGGTAACACAACAACAACGGTTTTGTAGGAAGGTAGGTATTCAAGGTGCATCTAAGGTATGCAAAACAAATGAATCAATTAGAGTGCTCACACTCAAAACACATGAAAAAGGGGGCGACCACCCGACCCGGCGTACCTAACCCTAAGGAAGAACACCCTGACCCTGGCGGGGGTGCCTGTCCCTGGGTGGCGCGTGGTGTATCGCCTACTAAAAAGATATAGAGGAGAGTACTATCCCTCAGCCTTCTATACTAGTGGCAGTGTCTGGAGACAGACACGGATCGTCCACCAAAAACGTCTAAAACAGTGGTAAACTCCAGAGGGTTGAGCAGCGTACAACAAGGCTGTAAATTAGATCTTGAGGCTGCTTGATCTTGAACGTGGGTCCAACCTGCGAATCAGGTCAACTGCTTACGTTCCATCCAGAATGTGCAACTTTAATGGTACCCGTAGGTCACTGTGGTTGGGGTATGTAACAGTACTGCTGGAGAGACCACTGGTGGGTGAGGTAAAATAACAGCCAGGGGGCTGGAGGGCTACAAATAGGCTCTTATAAGAATGTATAGCTCACTCTGTGGTAATGAGTGTGCTACAGTGAATGATTTTTAGAGGATTGCGTCTCTTTTGTAGGTGTCGAAGAGATCAAAAGTGGGTCATGAGAGCCCTCATGACCGAAAGGGGTCGACCGGTTTCAATGGCGCAGGAGATTCAAGCCATCTTCTTCAGGACCGTGATTTGGAATGCAAACAGGTTTGCCAAGTGTTCAGATAGATGCTGAACGGGAAGGAAGATGCTGGTGTCTCCTGGGGGGAGACAAAAGAGGGGGGGGGAGAAATGGAAAACAATCAATGAGGAGGAAAGGGCAAAAAAAGGGGGGTAGTAGCACCAGGGGATTAGTGCAACACTTAGGGGTGGTGCTTAAACATGCATTAAGTGGAGCATGTAGGAGCAAGACCTTCAAATGGTCAAAGTTTGCAGGAGATGTGTGGGTGCCTGGGCACCAGTGGTGGGACTCATCGCCAAAGGGTGAGGGAAGGGAAGGGGGTGCCAGACACAGTCTCTAACGGTGACGGGTGAGCTGCTACCGGGGGGTGAGAGGCAAATGTGCACACAAATGGATGGAATATGTGCACTACAGGGCGGTAATAGTGAGCCCCTATCTCGTGAGAAAATGGGTTTAGTGGGGACAACCAGCTCCCAACCAGGTGCAAGAAGAGTGCCTGAGTGGTGGGGAGGCAGGCTGAACATACCTCTAAACCAGCGTACTAGCTGGGATGTGAACGGTGAATAAGGGTTGCTCAGATCACCGAGCTGCTGTGGGAGAAACAAGCACCTACACGGCAGGTAAAATGTACCTGTGGAAGCAAACAAACCCATATCAGGTATATAAATTTGTGCAGGGCACATGGCAGAGGTAACATTGCGAAAAAGCCATGGTGCCTGGGTGTGGACTGTACCTGTAAGGGGGCAGCTGCTCTCCTCCGTGGTGTCTGGGAGCTGTATCGCGCTGTACAGTTCGAGACTGGTGGTTTCTTAAAAAAGGCCCATTGCCTATAGAAAATAGCGATCAACGCGCTTACGCTGGCGTCGGCGTGACGTGGCTGGCTCCCTGTGTGCCTCGAGCGTAGGGAGGCAGCGAAAGGAGCCCGAGCGCCTCTGAAAACAAAGGCAGAGCGCGCTCGAGCTCAGGAGGGGTCAGGCACTGGAGCGCGGACTGTGTGGGTACCGCACAGGGCCTTGTCCCTTGTAAAGGAGACAGGGTCTGGAAGGAAAGAATGCAAAAAACAGGGAGGGGGAAAGGGGGGGAGATAAAAAAAACTGACGAGCGGCGGAGCTGAAAAAAGGGGGGAATAAAATAAATTAATTAAATTGATTAAATAAACTCCATTAAATAAAATTAATTAAATGAAAAGTAGATTGATGATCCTAATGAACCATGATTAAGAATGGACATCGAGGGGGCGTCGGGACCAATTGTTAAGGAAATGGACAAATTGAGGGGAACATGGACAGCCTCATGGAAAAGGTGGAGAGTCCAGAGGGGTCAAGGCGCATGGCTGAACGGAGAACCAGAAAAACATGGACTAAGGGGCACTTCTGGTGTGTTATCTTCAGGACAACACTGCTAGTTCATGCCACTGGATTTGTTCATTCAAACCTTCTGAGTAGGTGTTAAGTCTGTAAATCCACATCTGTTCTTTTTTTAACAGCATGTTGTGGTAATTACCGCCTCTGCGGGGCGGTGTGACTTTCTCTATGATAGTCCACTTGAACTGATCCGCTGTGTGTCCTTTAGATAAAAAATGGGACACCAAGGGTGCGGTGAGTTTGTGCGTTCTTATGCATGATTTGTGTTCGGTCATGCGGGTCCGAACTGGCCTATTGGTCATGCCAATGTATCTCAAGGTACACGGGCAAGTTATCATGTAAATAACGCCCTTGGTGTTGCAATTGGTAAATGTGTTCTGTATCCATGGTGTTTTCCAACCGATCTCTATCTGTGTGGTTCTAGAGGTCTGGGCGCACATGGAGCAGTTGCCACAGGGCGCATGACCCTTGATGGGTGGGATATTCCAAAGGGTCCCCTGCGTGGGCTCATCCCTGGGTGTACTAGGTATGAGGGTTTTAACAACCTTATCTCTCACGTTGCAACGTCTCTTGAGGGAAAAACGTGGGACAGAGATGGTGGAGGCGCCTGTGTTGAGAATCGGCCAAAGTCTTTTAACTTCCCGTTTGATTTTATTGAGAAGGGGTGAAAAGCTGAACACCGCTGTGAAGGTGTTCGACTTACTTGGTTTGGTATGCTGTTGTAAAGTGATGGAACGTGGAATGTTCCTAGCTCGTTTACAGGTGTCCTTGATAATCCTCCTAGGATAACCTCTCTCGGTGAGTTGCGTTTGAAGTTGTTTGAATTGTCTAGTGTAGTCCGTAGTCTGTGAGCACAGCCTCCGATAGCGTAAGAACTGTCCAAAGGGGAGATTATCCCTGAGTGCCTTGGGGTGGTAGCTAGAGAAACAAAGCAAGGAGTTTATGTCTGTGGTTTTCTTGTAAACGCTCGAGGAGAGGTGCCCGCTTGCTGCTGAGATGGCCAGGTCGAGAAAGTGAGTGTTGGATCTATGTCTCTCCATGGTGAACTTGAGATGGGGGTTAAGGGAGTTAAGCCAGGTGTGAAAACACCATGGATACAGAACACATTTACCAATTGCAACACCAAGGGCGTTATTTACATGATAACTTGCCTGTGTACCTTGAGATACATTGGCATGACCAATAGGCCAGTTCGGACCCGCATGACCGAACACAAATCATGCATAAGAACGCACAAACTCACCGCACCCTTGGTGTCATATTTTTTATCTAAAGGACACACAGCGGATCAGTTCAAGTCGACTATCATAGAGAAAGTCACACCGCCCCGCAGAGGCGGTAATTACCACAACATGCTGTTCAAAAAAGAACAGATATGGATTTACAGACTTAACACCTACTCAGAAGGTTTGAATGAACAAATCCAGTGGCATGAACTAGCAGTGTTGTCCTGAAGATAACACACCAGAAGTGCCCCTTAGTCCATGTTTTTCTGGTTCTCCATTCAGCCATGCGCCTTGACCCCTCTGGACTCTCCACCTTTTCCATGAGGCTGTCTATGTTCCCCTCAATTTGTCCATTTCCTTAACAATTGGTCCCGACGCCCCCTCGATGTCCATTCTTAATCATGGTTCATTGGTATCATCAATCTACTTTTCATTTAATTCATTTTATTTAATGGAGTTTATTTAATCAATTTAATTAATTTATTTTATTCCCCCCTTTTTTCAGCTCCGCCGCTTGTCAGTTTTTTTATCTCCCCCCCCCCTGTTTTTTGCACTCCTTCCCTCCAGACCATGTCTCCTTTACAAGGGACAAGGCCCTGTGCGGTACCCACACAGTCTGCGCTCCAGTGCCTGACCCCTCCTGAGCTCGAGCGCGCTCTGCCTTTGTTTTTAGAGGCGCTCGGGCTCCTTTCGCTGCCTCCCTACGCTCGAGGCACACAGGGAGCCAGCCACGTCACGCCGACGCCAGCGTAAGCGCGTTGATCGTTATTTTCTATAGGCAATGGGCCTTTTTTAAGAAACCACCAGTCTCGAGCTGTACAGCGCGATACAGCTCCCAGACACCACGGAGGAGAGCAGCTGCCCCCTTACAGGTACAGTCCACACCCAGGCACCATGGCTTTTTCGCAATGTTACCTCTGCCATGTGCCCTGCACAAATTTATATACCTGATATGGGTTTGTTGTGCTTCCACAGGTACATTTTACCTGCCGTGTAGGTGCTTGTTTCTCCCACAGCAGCTCGGTGATCTGAGCAACCCTTATTCACCGTTCACATCCCAGCTAGTGCGCTGGTTTAGAGGTATGTTCAGCCTGCCTCCCCACCACTCAGGCACTCTTCTTGCACCTGGTTGGGAGCTGGTTGTCCCCACTACCCCCATTTTGCTCACGAGATAGGGGCTCACTATTACCGCCCTGTAGTGCACATATTCCATCCATTTGTGTGCACATTTGCCTCTCACCCCCGGTAGCAGCTCACCCGTCACCGTTAGAGACTGTGTCTGGCACCCCCTTCCCTTCCCTCACCCTTTGGCGATGAGTCCCACCACTGGTGCCCAGGCACCCACACATCTCCTGCAAACTTTGACCATTTGAAGATCTTGCTCCTACATGCTCCACTTAATGCATGTTTAAGCACTACCCCTAAGTGTTGCACCAATCCCCTGGTGCTACTACACCCCTTTTTTTGCCCTTTCCTCCTCATTGATTGTTTTTCATTTCCCCCCCCCCCCTATTTTGTCTCCCCCAGGAGACACCAGCATCTTCCTTCCCGTTCAGCATCTATCTGAACACTTGGCAAACCTGTTTGCATTCCAAATCACGGTCCTGAAGAAGATGGCTTGAATCTCCTATGCCATTGAAACCGGTCGACCCCTTTCGGTCATGAGGGCTCTCATGACCCACTTTTGATCTCTTCGACACCTACAAAAGAGATGCAATCCTCTAAAAATCATTCACTGTAGCACACTCATTACCACAGAGTGAGCTATACATTCTTATAAGAGCCTATTTTTAGCCCTCCAGCCCCCTGGCGGTTATTTTACCTCACCCACCAGTGGTCTCTCCAGCAGTACTGTTACATACCCCAACCACAGTGACCTACGGGTACCATTAAAGTTGCACATTCTGGATGGAACGTAAGCAGTTGACCTGATTCGCAGGTTGGACCCACGTTCAAGATCAAGCAGCCTCAAGATCTAATTTACAGCCTTGTTGTACGCTGCTCAACCCTCTGGAGTTTACCACTGTTTTAGACGTTTTTGTTGGACGATCCGTGTCTGTCTCCAGACACTGCCACTAGTATAGAAGGCTGAGGGATAGTACTCTCCTCTACATCTTTTTAGTAGGCGATACACCACGCGCCACCCAGGGACAGGCACCCCCGCCAGGGTCAGGGTGTTCTTCCTTAGGGTTAGGTACGCCGAGTCGGATGGTCGCCCCCTTTTTCATGTGTTTTGAGTGTGAGCACTCTAATTGATTCATTTGTTTTGCATACCTTAGATGCACCTTGAATACCTACCTTCCTACAAAACCGTTGTTGTTGTGTTACCAAACTGCATTACCTGCCAGCAATTCACCTCTGGGCACACATTAAAAGTAGTAAGTGGAGTCATCCCGAGACCAAATGGACCTTTCCAGCACCTGCATATCGATTATATCGATATGATTCAGGTGTGTAATGGGTGCAGGTATTTAATTGTGGTGGTGTGTCCCTTTTCAAGATGGGTAGAAGCAGGTCCCTGTACACACCCCGATGCAACCTGTGCCACAAAAGTTTTGGTGAGGGAAGTGTTCCCTAGATGGGGGGTGTGCGAAGTGATGAGATCAGATGATGGGGCCCATTTTGTAAACTCAATATTTGAACAGATTAACTTGTTGCTTCGTATAAGGCACAAGTTCTCGTTGGCGTATCATCCTGAGGGGAATGGGATATGTGAACGAATCAACGGCTTGCTTAAGGAAAGGATAGCCAAGTTGAAGCTCACATTAAGGAAGGGATGGCTGCACTGTCTACCATTGGCACTGTATGCACTTTGGAACCAACCAGGCTCCGACCATCACCTCACGCCTCACGAGATAGCTATGGGTAGAAGGATGAGGACCCCACTTACCCCCCGAGACAGAGCTAGATGTGATGCCCAGCTGACTAGGGAGGTTCCAGGAGAAGAGATGAAAGCCTATCTGGACTGTCTCACATCCAGCGCCTCTGTCATTTCAGGCCAGCTGCAGCGACGGCGGAAAGGGGACAGCACAGCACAAACCACAACAGATAGTGCTGATGCAGATGCAACTCACAGCCTGTGTGCACTCTCATCTTCCCTGGAGACAGTGTCCTCATGAGAACCTTTACAAGAAAAAGATGGGACGAGCCAAGTTTTAATGGCCCGTTTATTGTGGAGGACTGCACCCCGTCCGCTGTCAAGCTCAAGGGCAGGAGAGCCTGGATCTTCCTAAATGACATTAAGCCCTTTGTAGGAGAGAGCCCTCCTGCTGCACCCAACTCCAAATAATCTACAGACAAAGGAGAAGAACCTCAGCAAGTACAGACAAGATCCATGACGAGGAAAAAGGACGCATGAGCAGCAAAACAAAGACAAGGACCTTTTGTGTGAAATTGTAGCTTAAAATTGGACAGTTCCCCTGAAAAAATAAAAGGGGGATAAGGACATAAAAAACGAACACTCTGTGCATCCTAGTTGCAGGGTAAAGAGAAGCTCATCCAAAGCCATAACAACACTGATAAACTGAACTTGTTGAAATCACATCACGCCCAGGTAGTTCAAAGAATCAAGACCCTGATAGACTGCCAATAAAATATTTCCTGAGAGTGCAACGCTGTATCCTGAAGCAACCAGTATCGAGACTTTAATCACAGAATTCATGGTACATTCCAGCAGAAATCTCAAGTGGGATGTGCTAACCTACTTTCAACTCGTGGTGTTATCATACCTGTCACTCATAGGGAGTGGAGCCAGTGTCACAGACTTTTTTCGAGATCCTGCAAACAATTAGGTAATCCGGCAACTGCTGACTGTCATAACGGAAGCCTTCATCAAACTGCCTGAGCACAGCGAAGAGGACACTAATGCTCCCACCTCAAGTGATCATTGATGAACTTACATTTACCCTATTTTTCCGCATCATAGAGGAATGCCCAGGACTCATCGGGAGAACCACAGATACCCTAACCTTTATCAGGGACCCAAGAAACAATAACTTTCTCAACCAAGTATGGTACAAATTGAATTACGTGGTTGCAATCCACGCAGCAGGAAAGTGTAAAAACTGTGCAAATCAAAAGAAAAGCTTGTGATCGGGACACAACCAAACAGGGCAAATGTCCCTATCACCCGAGGACACCCGGCTGGTGCACAATGTCCTGTTTAGATTAGTCACAGACTATCCGGAAATGGTGGGGAGGCCTGCAGATGTTGATGTATAACCTTTCTTAGAGATCCGGCCAACGCCCCACACATGGGCACCCTCCTCCAAGGCATAATGCTCCAGGTGAAGCTGTCCAACTTCCAGCGAGAATTCCTAAGGAGATTCCAGTGAGACTTTTAGCCGAGGGACAGATCGAGGAGAGAAAACTGTTAGTGCTGAAAAATAAAAGGCCTGTAATCGAGAGGCTAGAAAAACAGAGCAAATGTCATTAATACCAGAAGACAGACAATATGCATACCGTGTTTATTGAAAACTTTCCAGAACTAGTGGGTAGACCCAGCAATGTTGACATACCCACATTCCTCAGTAATCCAGCAAAAAACGTGCAACTGAACAGGCTCCTGAGGGCTATCATAGCACTAAGAAGCAATTATGGACATCCACTGCTGAGGAGAGCCTTAGAAGGAGGAAATCCAAAATAGAACTTTGTCGTTGTCATTTCACTGTGGAGCAGATAGAGAAGAGAGACACTGTTCCTCAACTTGTCGCCAAGAGACCGAACGAAAGGAGCAGACTCAAGAACTTCGCCATCGTATTTTTCCCTGCTCTGCATCCTTCTCATTTTTTCATATTTTTTCATATATTGACTTCTACTTTTATTTTTGTTCCTGTTGGTACAACATCTTATTTTGCGATTTTGACTCGTTTTCTATTTTTCCATATTTTTGTTTTGCTTTTTGTTCCTTTTTTTACAACTTTATTTTTGTACGATTAGCTCATCCTTTCCTATATTAGCCACACATTCAGTTTTTATTTTATTTTTATTTTTACTTTATTTTTAATTTTTATTTTTCATGTTCGCTTTTGTTTTTATTTTTACTTTTTTTTTGCAACATTTCATTTTGGGTTATTTTGTAGCAGTTACACCATTTTATTTTTCACATTTGAACTGTTTCCAGCACGTCCTCAAGGACAAAAGCAAATTCGAGGCGTGTACTGGGACCTCACCTAGTATCGATATGCTTAGATGAACGTGATGTACCAGAGTTGATAGCCTAAACTTTTTCCATAGTCTAGCGAACAGAACCGTGCTACATACCCAGAGACTGCCATCATCACCCACAAGAGGAGGGACACTGAAAGCACTCGACACTTTAGTAGTAATAAACTTTCGAACTGTGAGACCAGAGCTAGGAAGGAATAAATAACTGACTATGAACTCATTCGAAATGGGGGCCCAGAACAGTAACTTGGGTTTACCCCCAACAGAAGGGCGCACCCGCTTTCCTGGAAGAAAATGCTGCAAACTTTCACTCAGAACAATTATGTGCCTATGTAATGTGATCATAATTGGTTTTCTATTATTAACAATCAGAACTGCTTTCTTTATTTGTGCATGAAGTGTTCCCCCTATCAGTGCACCCACCAGATAATGAACATCTGGGGCCTACAAAAGCACCAAGACCCTACATAGTGACTCCAGTTTCAAGAAAAGCTAATGGTGAAGCAAATGATGTAAAATTGAATATAATTAGCAGTGATACATATACACATGAGGTGATGAATGAGAGCAAAGACTGGAGACAGGGTCAGCACGGTATGAATGCTAATGTAGCACTGGCCACGGCACGCGCCCACACTCAGAATGCACACAAACAAGGGCAAGTGTCAATGGCTACAACGCCTCCAACGAAGGCAGCAGAAAAGGAGAGACTGCCCGCCGAACTTTCAATTCCAGAGAATAGTGGAGATAACCAAGAAAAGCCAAGTGAAATGCCAAAGAAGGAGGGAATAGCAAGATCCCTCAAAAGAACAGAAGTGGCCACAAAAGAACTCACAGAGAAGACCCACAAGCTAATAGAGTATTTGTTCCTATTTATAGTCCAAGCAAAGGAACTACACGAGGACCTGAAAAACAGAACTATAGAAACTATAACTGCAAGCACACCTGCTCCAACGCAAGCAACACGCCACAGACCTACAACACAGCCACAGGTGGGGAGGCTGATGAACCAATGGTGGTTACGGGAAGTCTATGGCAGACTGCAAAAGGGAAGGAAAGGAAGCACAAATCCTCCTCCTACCACAGCGATGCAGTCAAGGCAGCCTGCTCCATCGAGATACCCGAAGTGGAAAAGCAGCACAGATGCATTCAGATACGTAGTCATAGCAAACTACAGAAGAACACTGAGAATCAAGAGAAGCCCTCATGAAGATAACAAGGAACTTAATGACTACCTGGACAGCACAGCCCATCTCGGAAACAACATATGGTACCAACACATGAAGGAAGTAGGACGAAGTCAGTCAGAAGGAGAATGCTTCGTCTGTGCACTCCTACCATACAGCATGGGAAAGTCCAAGATCTTCATGGCTGTAGAAATTGATGTCCCTACAACACACTGTATGTCACATGTAGCTATGTGCAACACCAAAGGACAATTCATGGGAAGAGACGCCTCGTTGATATGGGGCAACGAAAAGGATTACCCGGATAAAGATGGCTACGTCCAGGACATTAAAACAAGAAACCGAGCGCACACCAGAAATCATGTGACCAGGTACGAGAACCCTGGCGTCAAAGGATCTGGGATAAGATGGGAAATAAACCCAAGACTGAACGTTCAAGGGAAGACTGCAGAAAAACAGAGGCCAAATGCAGATCTGGGGGTCAGTGGTCTCCCCAGAACGGATGGGAGGATGGAGTAGTAATTTGCCGAGCATGGATGGTCCTTGGAGCATGCAAGCAAGCAATAGAGAATTTGCAGAGGTTATGCAAACCTCTGTGGCCAAAGCTAGTAAAGGTGCTAACATGGGTTGAAGATAGAGGGGGACCCCTACAGATAGTGCCACTGGAAAGCCCGAAACTATGCTTCAGAAACAATGGCACAAGGAAGATGGGAGAGAATCAAAACTGCGGACGAATCTTTGAAGCTCCGGGAATGACACAAGGAACCGCAGTTATTATGGACCATTACTGGGCGTGTGGAGCCAAGGCATACATAAGACTACCGAAAAACTGGGGAGGCATATGCACACTATTGAACGTCCACGTTCCCGCACTAGTGATCCCTAAAAATGACCTGAAGTTGGACAGTTTCCCAAAAGCAGATGCTCATCTAAGAAGAAGAAGAAGATCTGTGGAACTGATATCCAGGATGAAGAGGGAAAATTACTTTTCTCCCAAATCAGAAGAGGCATTCCATGCAATCCCGTACGAACACAGGCTGTTCAGCCTCACCTCAACAGTATTCACAACACTGCTCCTGCCCAACATCCAAGTTGGAGTAAATACTAAATGGTTGCAGATAACCAGATGGGAGTTATTGCAGACCATCAATACCACTGTAAAAGGATTCAACACGATCATAGAAGAGCTGAGAGCAATCAGACTGATGACCCTCCAAAACAGATATGTGCTTGACATGATCACAGCAATGGATGGAGGTGTTTGTGCAAAAATCAGAGACTCATGTTGCACATTTGTACCATCACACGATGAAGAAAACGGAACCCTAACAGAGGCTATAAGCATGCTGACAAAACTAAAAAACCAGATGATCGATGAAAGTGACAAAGTAGACAATGACAGCTGGTTTGGAGACCTATTCTCGTGGGTCCCACAATGGATGGCAGATATATTCAAGTTTATGGGAGCTCTACTAGCAACGGTATTGCTAGGATCCTGTGTTATCAAGATAATCATGTCACAGTGCCAGAAAACTGCGAAGAAAGCCATAGGGATGAAAATAATGGTTGATGTCGAACCAGGATGGAAGCCCAGAGATCTGACTGATGGAGAGATAAGAGACTTTTTGAAGGCCAGCAAATTTGCACCAGAAGGAACAAAGTTTACATACCCTAAGAAAAGAAGAAGGTATAAGGGAAAATGGATCTACTGCAGCCCAAATGGACAATGTCAGCTAATGACTTGGAACAAAGACAAACATGTGAAGACAGCAGGGAGTTTGAAGGGAGTGATAAAAATATGGACTCCAAAGGCTCACACATTCACGCCATCATGTACCAACGCATAGCACGATGAGCATGACACTGAAGAAGTGAAAGAAATGAATGCAAAGGAGGTTGCAGAAGTGGTTGATGAACCGACCAGAGGGGAGAGTGTAAAGGAGGTCCCAGATATGGCCTGCACTTCTTCCCCTCATTTCGAGGTACCAGGAACGCGCTCGCCAAGGTATGTGACGTATGAAGAGCAAATGAACCTACAAAGAGCTGCAGTGGGACTCTGCCCAGTATACATCAGAAGATCCATACCGGCTGAAGCACCCATAACCAGACAACCCTGGGCAGCACGGTACCCTATCAGACAGCCATACCAGCCACTGATACGAAATGAGAAGTACCTACACACGGTCCACAAAGAGACCCCAAAAGCCTTAACGGAAGGCCAGTGGAAATGACACAAGGGCCTGAACAGATTCGAGAATGAACAAGAGCAGCTATAGAAGATAACACGCCAGTGCGAGTAACTACGAAATTGAATGGAATAGGCACAGAGAGGAGACAATGTTACAACGCCAGGAAACAGTGTTACGAGACCAGATTGAAGCAACCGTCCTGCTAAATGTGTGTAAATAGGCTTGAAACGCAAGATGCTAAGAAATCGATATTGCTTGCAATGCTTAGTAGAAGATAGAGCGGCTAGCACCAACCGTATATCTACCTCAATAAGGCACATTATACAAGTGCGACTTCATTTTGTAAAAGCAGAAAAGGTATCCAGGCGGCCAGAGGCCTGCCAGGCCAAGTTTCAACACCCAGCCAAAGGCAAGAGAAGGAGCGGAAACGAAACTCAACAAAGAGCGGCTCATGCCTAGGAAATCGAGGTCAACCGGAGAAGGGGAGGAGAGCGTCAGCTCACAAAACTCCAACTTCAGAGCATACCAGCCTGCCTCATGAAGGTCAAGATAAGGGGGGCCCATACAGGTGGCTAGGCCCACAAAGAATTAAATGCACTAAAAGCTGGAAACTGAAGCAGATTCATGGTGAACTAACACGTGGCCAGCCAGGCGTGAAGAAGTACCATCGCGTTGATGTCATCCAGGACCCGAGGATGCCATCACTTTTCCCGATAAGAGGCTACAGTTTCGAGGCCATCCCTAGCCAACTAATTGACACATAGCCCTAAAACATTGATGGATGGAAAGGAGGAAGGGTGAATCTTGGGGCACTAGGCACCTGGGTGTCTATTCTGCATGCTGCTAATTAAAATGGAGATTTATGTCTAGGGGTGTAACTTGCCCAATCACAATGGACCATGTAATCTAGGGTCCTATAGACACTGTAACCAATGAGACGTCGTACTTGCAGTGACATTAATCACTTGTGTTGTAGAGGGATGGGCGTAGACGCCCACCCAATAAGAGTTATCCAATCCACATGCTTTATTTCTATATACAGATATAGCACCTATACTTAAATTACCTTTCCTAACCAATTATATCGCATGATGATTTTTTATATAAATTAGACGTCAGTGATGACGATTTGTGCCTATAAGAATTGCTGTTCTACCAAAGTTTGTGGAAGTCGGAGCGAGATGGGTGATCGCACTACAGCTGATTTCCATTTGTTTCCCTGTTTGATGTATGTATCATTAAACGGACTTCCCTTCGCCAAACTAATGAGTCCTCGTTATTTAGTCATGTCGGAGTAAGTGAATCCTGTACCCCCTGTCCTCACATGGTGCAGCTATCTTGTCTTACAAGTTCTAGAGGGTGAGTGCTGACCTATGGGCCCGTCAGTGATTTCCTCTCCTCGTGAACACGGTGTGGGGGAATAAATAGCAACCATGGTAGGGGATTTCATCTTTAATAGTGGCTCTGAAAAGAGCCTTTATTTAGGTGCTTCTAGAGAAACACCTATATTTTCACTTTTTATAGGATTTTCTGTTTTCTTCTCCTCCTCACAATCTTACAGTAAACTTTGCAATGCCTCCTGTAAATGGGCAGGCAAACAAAAGAGCACCACCAATGCTGGACAAAGAAATGCCATATGCATGGAAATACTCGAGAATTAATGATGTCATTGTTGCAGAAGAACATCCCACGAGTGGACAAAAAATCACACATGCTTCTGTTGATGAGACCCCTTCCAGCCTCTTGCTGGGAACAACATACATTAGGCTAGTCCCATACTCTTCTTGGTGGTATGGCTGAGAAAACCACCTGGGCAGTGGGAAAAAGACTCTTCACTGCATTCATCAACCTCTTCAGTTGATGGAACAAATGTGAACAAGCCATGTAACTCAAATGCATGCCCCCGTAATGCACGACGACTACATGAGCAGTAGCGAAACTGGCCACTTCTCTGCAAAGTGCAATAATATCGCCGAAATGGCGTACATGGACAGCGAACCTCAATGCATCCACTCCTTCCAAACAGAAATCGCCATCAAAGTGTCTTTCATCAGCATATTTATGCAGATCTATCACAAAGGCATCACCCAAAACCAACACAATGCGTTTATCCATGTCGGCCCACCTCAATATGCAGAATAATGAAAAACAGTATTACCGCCCCTTCCTGTGAACCACACCCGCAGTACCTGATTGGACAATCCCCACACTCCCATTTCCATTGGCCAGCATGGTGAGAAGCACAGAATGTGGCACGTGCACTTCCCCAAGTACTGTGAGGGCCGTGCCCCAGTAAAGCAGGAGCAGTCCTTCTTCCCTTTCCACTATTTTGTGTCGACCACTACCTCATTGGGTACTGTTAAATAGTCACACCCGCATCCACCAATCCCATCCAAGACGTCAGCATCTAAAACTGTCAGTTCTGCACAACACTTCATATGTGCCGTTACGCTTTCAGATGGCAAGTGTTATGCCATTCGAAAGCACGTCCAGTAGAAAGTTCAGTAAAACTATGCAATATTTCTGCATCCATATACATCCAAATGGCCACCCATCAACACAAAGTAGAGGTATGAATAATTTGTCTGCAGTATGTTTACAACTCTGTTATACGGGCCTCTGAGCACGGTATCTGCCACTGAACATCCATTACGTACTTAAAAAAACATACTGTTTTTCTCCCATCACCTACCATCAAGTGGCACTTCGATGGTATATGCTTTCAACGTTTCATTTACCCATATCACCCATTGTAATATCGAAACAGGAACTCTCTTCTTTCCTTTCGACAATGTTATGAATTTTTTTCAGCACTAACCCATATCCTACATAAATCATAAAAATGTCACACCAAAACCACCACTGAGTGTATCTTACCAACCTAAACCAAGTTCCCAGAAGCTCACTATCTCCACAGCTGTGGTGCTCTCTAAGCTGCACTATTGCAACAGCCTCTTTCTAAATCTGCATGCTTCTACTGTCCGTCCTCTGCAAATCATCCAGAACAGGACTGCGTGACTTGTCCTTGGCCTCAAGGCCAGGGATCGTATCTCTCTGGGACTGAAATGTGTGCACTGGTCCCAGTGGCTGCGAGGATGAAGGTCAAACCCCTCTGCATTATCCATATAGCCTTCTAGGCCTTCGAGCCTCAATACCTTCAACTATCACTTCCTAAATATCTCCCTGCTCAAGCTCTTCACTCATCCGCCTCCAACTGCCTCAGGGTCAGTCTGTTCTCCAAGCAACTAGTTGGTGGTAGATCTCTTTCGTCAGCTGGGGCCTCCCTCTGGAACAGACTTCCCGACGCCCTGAAACTTGATGAGACCTTTCTCTGCTTCCAGAAGCACCTCAAAATCTTTCTCTTTGCTTGTGCTTTTTCTCCTCCTCTCCCCTTCTGACTTCCTGGCTAACACTGATTCTGCACTGGTTATCTGGCCACCCTCTGATTTCAGGCCCAGGCCACCTCCCCCCGCCAGTCGCACCCTTGCACTGACTTTCTGGCAACCCCGCACTTGGGGACTGTTTTCTGTATTCCTAACAGTCCCACCACCACCTAATGTCTTCAATTACCCTTGCACTTGCCACCAGCGGGCCTTATTTTTACTTATTGTTATTTCTTCTTCTTCCCATGTACTACACTTTTCCCACCCCCTACCCATGCACTGGCACAATCTGAGTGACACCTGTCCTAGCAGGATCGTTGTCTCTGTCTCCCCTCTTTTCCCCCTCCCTTGCCTTGTCACGCCTTGAAACACTTGTGTGTAGGTTAGGCGTATTATAAATGCCATATCATACCGTATCATATCATACACACATTGCATGCATAACAACAGGATGCCTGCCACTTACCTTGCACACTACATAGAATTTTTTTCTGAGGTAATCCATTTCCTACAAAATTCGCAAACATATTGCACAAAATCAGCACTGAATGTATCTTAGCCACTTTAAACAAGTACAAACAGTGCATGCATACAAACATGATGCCTTCCCCTTACCTTGCACACTTCAAACATAGCCTACAGTTCTCTGTACAAATAGACCTTCTGTCACAGTATTTGCGTTCACACCACAACCAGAAACCTTATTGAGCAATGTGTTAGCGTCCACAGTCTCATTTCCATGCCTGCCATCCTGAAAAGTCCCGGATGTGGCATGTGTAATCCTGAAACTACAGTGGAATCCGCTGAGTTATTGTGCTAGAAAGAGGAAGGGGGGGGAGAAATTTGAAACAGGGTAAGGGATTGGGTCTGTAGTGGTGGCTCTGAAAAGATATATATATTTTTTTCAGTTCTTTTTACATGCTTGCACACAACTTTTTTTAATCTCTTTATATAAGTTTTTGTTTGCTTCTTCTCCTTACATTTTTACCAAATTCTGGTCAATGCTTCTTGCACAGTGTAAAAGAGAATAGCATTGCCAATGGCAGTCAAATATATGGCATTTCCATGGAACCACTGCATATTTTGCGACCTCATGATCTCATAGTAGGTGGAGAACATCCCAGCAGTGAGCATACATTCACACATGCTTCTGTTTCTATGACAACTTCCGAGCTCTGGCTTCGGACAAATTACACCGGCATGGTCCCATACTCCTATTGGTTTTATGCATTAGAAAAGGACCTTGGCAGTGGGAAAAATCTGCATCACTGCATTGAGAAACTTCTTCAGGTGAGGGAGCAAACGTCCACACGACATGTAACCCAAATATAGACTTCCATAATGCACCACGACAACATTAACGGTAGCCACAGAGGCCAAACATCTGCAAAGGCAAACCATCCTGCGGAAACTGCACTCATAGAGACTGCCCCACAAAGCGTCCAAACCTTCCAATCCGAAATTAGCAGCAACGCCTCTTTACATGGCACACCTGTGCAGATGTTGCACAAGGGTATCACCTACGATCAGCACTGTGCATCTCACTGTGCATCTACTCACTACGCAGAGTATTGGGAAAAAATAGTAGCGACCCTTCCTGTCAACCACACCCTGAAACCCTGATTGGAGAATCCCCACAGTTCCATTTCCATGCCCACCATGCTCAGAAAGGCAGGATGTGGCACGTGCGCTTTCCCAGCTACAGCGAGGGCCACACACCAGTAAAGCAGGGACAGGCTTTCTTCCCTTACCAATGTTCTTTTTCCAGCATCCCCTCATTGGGTACTGCAAAATATTCACACATGCATGCACCAATGACATCCAAGACCTCTGCATCCAACACTATCATTTCTGTACAGCACTCCATATTTACTGGTGCCCATCGCGTGTGCTTCCAAAGCACCTTGATTAGAATGTTCTGCCAAAGAATCCACGATTTCAGCATCCAAAATCATCCAGAGCGGTACCCATCACAACTTTGGCCGTGCACACAAGAGTCTAGCTCTTGCCCACACCCAGCACAACATAATGGAACCATGCATGCGGACATGTGGCCAGATACCACAATCCACAAACGTAACATAGCCAGCAGCACTTCTACCCAACCCCCGCACCATAACTCAGCAATGCATGGACACATGTAACAGTTAGCAGACACCATAAACATACCACAGCCTCTGGCACCCGTACCCACTTCCATTCACAAAGTATTGTGCCACTGCCAACCACACCACTAAATCTTCACAACATTGGCCCTACTCCCACCAATCTGCACAAAGCAGAGTATCCAAGCTCATAGAAGATCCACTTCACCCCTACCCTCTTCTATACTGAAATTCCGCCTGTGCCTGGTCCGACCACCACATCATCATCTTTCATATACCAGCCTACAACCCTTGTCCCACACCTAACATAGCTCCCCCCGTTCCTACTAGGAACAAAAAGGACATTACTAGGGACAAACTACTCCCCATCATCTTACCCATTCTTAACAATTGCGCCTCACAGCACAATGACCCTACAGTCCTTGTAGACGCCTTCAATCAAACACTGCTCAAAGCCATTAATACCATTGCACCCCTCAAACTACGGAAAGCTAAACAACAAGCTCACTTGAATTCTTGGTTTTCGCCGCAACTTAGAGCACTACGCAAAGAAAAACGTAAGGCTGAAGCGCTTTCGAAAAGTCGTCCATGTGTGACTAACAAAGACAGCCTTTTCATTGCATCCCTTAATTACAAGGAAGCGATCATATAAGCAAAAAAAGAGACGTACAACAAGCGCATCTCGCAAGCAGAATCCAACACGAAGGAGTAATTCAAAATTCTCAAAGAACTAGAATCCCCTTCTCCAATCCTAGACACATGTAGCAAAGACAGTACATGGTGCAATAATATACAAAATGCTCTCCTCACTAAAATAACCACCCTACAAGCCAAAATCAATGCCAAACAAACCTGCTTTCTCACCTCGTCTCAAACTAAACTCCCGGCACCTAAGGTGGCCACCCCCTCCTTCACCCACACCCCATTCAGCTTTGTACCTCTCACCATCACAGAGGTTGAAAAAATCATTAGCAATCTAAAACCTTGCAACTGCCAAGGCGACTCCTGCCCTGCCCCCATCATCAAGGAATCTGCACACAACCTTGCCCCCTTCATCACCTCCTTCATCAACTCCTCATTTCACTCTGGAATTGTCCCCAACAATCTAAAGGATGCATGGGTCATCCCCTTGCTGAAAAAAACCACTTTGGACCCCTCGATACCGACCAACTACAGACCTATCACCACGGTCCCGTTCCTTCTAAAAATACTAGACAGAGCAGCCTATTTACAGATCTAGAAGTACTTGGAAACCAACAATTTACTTGGCACACGACAATTTGGCTTTAGACGTAGGCACGGGACAGAAACAGCCCTATTAGACCTCAAAACTCAAATTGAGGATTTAAAAGACAACGGCAAACTGGCCCTCCTTTTACTCCTCGACCTTTCAGCAGCTTTCGATCTGGTCAATCACCAAATCCTCTGCCATCATTTGAAATCAGCTGCCCACTTCTCTGAAAAAACCACTAACTGGATTAGTTCCTTCCTGGACAACAGACATATGAGAGTATTTTCACCTACCTCATCTGCAGATCCAACGCCGGTCCCCTGCAGAGTGCCACAAGGGTCTTGTGTATCCCCCACACACTACAATGTATTTACCTAACCTTTGTTTGATGTGCTTGACTATCTGGGTGTTACCTACACCAACTACGCTGATGACACCCAGATACTCATTCCTATCACGGGTGACTACATTGCCGATTCCAAAGCTTTGAATGACATCTACCAAGTTATCCGAGCTTGGATGGCCCAACACGAGCTGTGTCTCAACGATGACAAGACAGAGCTCCTCATTTTAGGCACCCAACAAAGGCTCAACAAGCTTGACCCTTCGTTTAACACTTTCAATATCAATGGCAACTCCATCAAAGTATCCAAAGACACCAAAACTTTGGGAATCTATCTCAATGCTTCTCTCTCCCTCAACAGACAAAACAATGCGGTCGCCGCTGCATCTGCTTACACATGTAAGCTTATCACAGCCTGTCACCCATTCCTCTCCACAAAGAATTCCATTATTCTAGCTAGGACATTGGTTATGTCCAAACTCGATTACTGCAATGCACTTTATCAAGGCACCAATCAAAGTAACCTCAACAAACTTCAGATCACCCAAAATAATGCTATTAGAGCAGCCCTCAACATTCCCAGATCTGCACACATCTCTGAAACCAGGAAGAGTCTACACTGGCTCTCAGTTGCCCAAAGGATATCACTGAAATCCTTGATCCTCACACACAAATGTGTAAACAACCAGGCCCCCTTTACTTAGCATCTCGGTTCTCTTAGTATATACCTCCGCGGTCACTCAGATCCACCCAAGCACACTGCCTCACGATCCCCAGATATAAACTTCAAACAGCCGGAGGTGCAAGCTTCCCAGTCCTAGCCGGCAAACTCTGGAACACACTGCCACTCACCATGAGATCCTTGCCATCACCTACCATATTAAAACACAAAGCCAAGCTCTGGCTATCCGCTACACTCGACCAACTGCCTTCATAGGCCATCTGATTCTCTCCGTCTTTCTTTATTTTGACAACTATAGCCCAGCCTATCTGCACTACTATGTACTTTGCTGCTCCTATGACTGTAACTGATTGATTGTAACTGTAATCCTTAGCCATGTATGTACCTGCTGCTCTAAGATATGCGCCCAGTTGCCCTTGGGGCTGGTGCGCTACAAATAAATAAATACAAATACAGTATTCCAACACTGCACCCAGTGGCCACACTGTAGGACTTGTCACTGCACCATCTCCAGCCATACACCGGAAACTGTAGGATGTTCTAACAATGACCACACCCATGGAACAAACAATATATGCATGTCAGCTCACTTCTGGTGCTCTATCAATTCTAAAATGGGCTCCACAACCATTCTTTACAGGTCACCACCCTCTGATTGATGCAGAGTCCAAACTGCATTGCTGTGGTCAAGGCCTTGGCTCTTGGGTGCATGGCCTACAGCCTACGGCCTTTGGCCATGCACCCAATAGTCTAGGCCTTGGACACACCCGTCGCAACATACTGCAACCATGCATGGCAACATGTAACCAAGTACTACAATCCACAAACGTACCACAGCCACCGGCACTCCTACCCAACCTCCGCACCATGACAAAGCTATACAGGGAAACATGCACCAGTTAGTAGAATCTTCAAACATAACACAGCCTTCGGCACCCTCACCTACTTTCACTTTCACTTACATACTATGTTGTTACTGCCAACCGAACAACCAAACCAAAAAAATTGTTCACAACAGTGGCCCTGCTCCCAACACTCTATTCAGTGCACAAAACCAATACTTCACAGTGCAGTACAGTAGTCAGCACTCCACGCAATGGACACTACCCAAGCCCATAAAATATGCAGTTCAACCCTGTCCACTTCTATGCACACACTATTAGAACATTGCACCCAGTTGACACTGCAGTATCCAAGCACATAGAAGATGCACTTCAACCATACCCTCTTCTATACTGACAGTATTAGAACACTGCACCCAGTGGGCACACTGCAGGACTTGTCATTGCACCATCTCCAGCCATACAGCGAAAACTGTAGGATGTTCTAACAATGCCCACACCCATGGATACACCCATGGAACCAACAATATACGCATGTCAGCTCACTTCTGGTGCTCCCATCAAACCAACAATGTATGCAATGCTGACTAACCACACACACAAGGCAACAATGTCAAATCTACTTGCAACCAGGGCCCATAGTTGTCGGTGCAAGGCCTCCAGCCATGCATGGAAGAGGCTACGGGCTTACCACATGCAACACAACATAGCACATGCTATGTTTATGTCATGTGCAATGCACTCCACTTCTGCAATTGAGCTGCCACCAGTCACCATGGTAAGAGGTCGCAGCACAAGCTATCATGCCGCAACGAAGGCTGCCTGCATACCCCACACATGGAAGTCGCCTGTGCAGGGACACACAAATTGGCGCAGTACGCATGGATACTGCAGGCACACCACTGTATTCTTCCACCTAATAACATATCTCAGATGAACCGCTTCTCACTCCCCCACACTTTCCATCCCTTCTTCCCACCACCACATGGCGTAAAGTTTGTCTGCCAGGCCCTTTCGGCTCTGCACTGTCCTCTTATACACCATGGCAGCATTTCCCAAAAGGTTTTACACACAGCATGCTTCCCTCCAGCCAACCACCGGCCGCGTCCAATGTTCGCCAACATCGCGGCGTACTGCAAGACAATGAGACTTTTGTCCGAGGAGTGAACAGGGAAATTGGTCCGCGGAGCAGATATCACTAATTGTTTGCAACTTACATTTCAGTTCTTTGCAACAAAAGTACTGGTCGGATTTCCACCAAACATGCAAAAGCAAGCTTTTGGAACCAAGCCCCCGCTCCTGCCGCAAATTTGGTTAAAATCCCTCCAGCTGTTTGGGCTGTAGCCGTGCACAACTTTTTTCCCCATTCAGTGTATGGAGAAAAGAAAATGTGGGCCCCCCCTATAACTTTGCCCCCCCTCCACTAAACCTCACCCAACTTTCCAAAAAAATGAAAAAAATGCATCCACGGGGAGCAAAGTTATAAGCCGCCGAAAAAGTGGTATTCCTATGGGTTTATCAACTTAACCATAACTACTTGGCCGCTACCGCAGGCCATGTGATATATATATATATATATATATATATATATATATATATATATATATATATATATATATATATATATATACACTAGCCATTCCCGGCATTACATACACTGTTCTAGCATATGCTAAAGGTCAATATTAATTGGTAATTCATAGGGTCACTTCTGTCCCCCTCCTTAAATATTGGAATTACCACTGATCGCTTCCAGGAAGGGGGAATAGGTCCCTGTGACTTATTAATGGTCATTGAAAAGGCGCAATGTATAAGGCATATTTGTATCAGATGGAATGAGAGCTTTGCACAGTATAAAAACAGTATCTTAAATCCATCGATTAAATGGGCCTCTATGATGTATCTTTGTAGGTGTGTAATCATCCATGGCAGAGTCCACATGATGGCATAAGATTGTGTAGTAGCATAATTGCAGCACCTACTTTCAGTTTTAGCTCGTGAGGAGGCATTTGTCCTGCAGCGTGTCACTCTTTAGAGACTGAAACGTTGAGCCAGTAATTAACTGTTCATTGACAATGGAACCGCCATGCCCTTTGTGAAGAGAAGTAGGGGTGGAAAGATGTAATTTTAAATTATTTCTGAATGTTTGCGATAAGGGAAGGTGAAGGTGACAGCGTAGAACCGTGCTCATTCTGTTTGTTAAAATTTTTGCTGTTGTTGAATAGGAAGGGCACACAGAGATGCACTTTGCCATTTGGACAGCATAGGGCAACCTAACACTGATAAATTGCATCAGTTGAGTATGGAAACATAATTAAGCATTTTATATGTATAGATTATGAGGGATATTTGCAAAATAAACATATTTCCCATGTAGGGACTTTTTAGGTGAAACACCTTAAAGTAACATTAAAAATAAAACTGTAACACCAGACAGTGGATTTAGCTCCTCCCTTCCTTTTTCCATAATTTAAAGGTCCGCCCCGCCCGCCAGAACCTATCTGTACACTAGGGCCAAACTGTGGAAGTGGGGAGAGAGGTAAATGACCAATCTGGTGCACAAGATCATAGGTTAGCACCTCCTAATATTTATTTTACATGGGAGGGGCTTAGAGAGGAGCAAAAATGACTTGCTCAATGGGAACGGAGACAGCTGCCTAAAAATCACCAAAGGAGATCTGCTGAAACATCATCTGGGTGGAAATATTGGAAGAGGGCTGTAGAGTCCCATTGCTGGTGAGACCACAAAAAAGAGGCTGTGATACTTACCTGGAGCCATTAATGGATGATTGCTGTGGGATCCCATGACTGAAGTGCTGAACCAATCTGAGTAGGCCAGTGCCTACACCACACTCTAAACCTGGGAAGTTACAAGGGAAAGCCTATGAAAGAACGATTGAACTGTTGAGAAATCTCCAATGCTGGAGCATGAAGAAGCCTAACTTAGAGACTGTGTTCTGGTCTCCTCCTTTCTGTTTATTTTTCTAAGCGTTTAGGATTCAGATGGAAGACTTTTTGTTGGACTTTAACAAGCACCATTAGTTTTTCGTTAGGGAATTTCCCTTTTAAAAATAGGGCAAGATATGTGTTTTTCCTTTGATTTAAACAAAACCGTTAAATCACGGCATTAAGTCGTTCAATTCCTTCTTCTGGCTCACCACAGTGGACACTCTCTTTATTTAGCCCTGGGTATTTTGCTCTGTTGTCGCCCATGATACCCCTATAGGTGGCAGCCGCCACATTCCAGTTTTTATGGATATATCGGGGAGGGTAGATATGGTGCCACATTCAGCCACTTTAGGTAACAATTTCCTGCAGGGCCCACAGGTCTAGATGAAGAAATATCACAAATCACCCACAATGCATTACTCAGTCCCTCAAGATGGCATTGAACAGAGCCTCTTGCTTTCCCCGTGGTTTCCAGAATGACAAAACGGAAGTGATTGCAAAGTATTGCTGACAGAGCCAGGGATCTTACGGGTTTGGGGGCCAATTGTGAGTTGAGCCAGGAGAATGCACATGTACAATGGGGGAGCAGCGCTGGCATTCTTTTTGGATGGTGGTGCAGTGAGCGAGGCCTGGGGCCGAGAAAAAAGAATGGGGGCTGAAGGGACAGCATAGGGGGGTGGCAGCACTCTAAGGGGGTGGAATTAGCGTAGGCATGTTTTTAATGTTGGCACAGGGTTCGAGGGTTCGGGAGAGAAATGGGAATGGTGGCGCAGCGGGGGCAGCCACCATTCTGCTCCCCTCACAGCATAACAAGAAATGCCCAGCCAATCAATGAGTGGCAGGGGCATGGGACAGGAAGTCTAGTGGCAGCGCTCCTCTATGGGCCAGCGTCATGCCACAGAAGCGTTTCTTTCGACTGGTGCCATGGGCAGCAGGTAGAGTTTGTGGTCGGCCCCTTTTTTGGGCAGGCAATGTTCCGAAAGGGAGGTCAGGCCTGGGCCTCACCTGGCTCGCCTAGCTCTATCACAAAGGCATAATCTGCTCTTGCGAGTACATTTATTTCATATTTATGTATTTATGTATTTATTTATTTATTTATTTATTTATTTATTTATTTATAATGCGCCGAAGCCCGCAGGCATCAGGGCAGGACAAATCCACCTAACAACAGGAAGAGGAGACGGGGCAAGCAGTAACAATGGGAAAAGAAGAGAGATCACTCAAATAAGTGAGTTTTCAATCCTCTCTTGAAGGAGGGGAGTTTTTTTGCTTGACGCAGGTCCAATGGAAGGGCGTTCCATGTGAGTGCTGCTTGGGCAGAGAAGGACCGGCCGTTCCCTCTCGTACATTTAGTCTGCGGGCATACCAAGTGGTATGTGGCAGTTTAGGTAGTAAAGGCCCCCTTTTCAAGCAAGACCCTTAGGGAGCGGGAATCTGCTTTAAGCTGCCACCCACTCTGTAAGTGGCCACCACAAGGTATCCCCACTGTGCTCCTTACTGGGGTCATTCCGTGTTTATCAACCTGCACCAGTTCTACATCGTAACCCCAGAACTTCGTATGGGGTCTTTGTGTATATGGCTATTTTTCACTGACTTAGTTCCATATTGATAGTTGTGCCATGAACTAGTCCCACTACGCACCCCTGGAACTTCCTTAGTTGCATGTATCGATCACTACACTTGCAGAGTGTGACACTTCCCCCCCAAGGGGTAGCATACCACAGATCCTGACGAGAAACGCTTTCTTTTGATGGTGGATGGAAGATAAGCAAGGGTTGGCACAAAGTTGGATGGGTAGTGCGTTCCAAACCAAGGGTGACTGGACTGAGTGGCCTCTCCGTCCATTGGGAGAGACTGACAAGAACATGTGTGTAGGTGCTTCTTAAGGGGCCAATGCGATGATGCTGTGATATTCTTTGGGCAAGGTATAGAGGGGCCATGCTGCATTGCTTTTGTACCAGATAAGCCAACTTGACAACAGAGTTCTGGGTCCTCTGTAGTTTCTGTTGGAGAGTAACAATCCAGCATATACATAGTCGCTCTAAGGAGTGGCTGCTGCTCCTTTGACCCAGTCTTTGTGTTAGGAGAGTAGTTTCATTAGAATTCTGAGTTGCCCAAGTTGGTGACAGCAGCTACTGACCACCAAATACATTTGAGTGCAAAGGGACTCATCTGAGATAAAGTAGACTACTGGGTTTTTGACAGTGGTGGCAGGGGCCAAGTAGTGAGAGAAAATGGGATGAGGACAAAAGCTGGGACAATTAATGGTCGCAAATAGGATAATCTTCACTCAGTCGCAGGGAGCTTTCTTGCATCCAACCTTTGATGCAATCTAGACAGAGGAGGTGAGGAGAGGCTTCTTTGGCGTGGGAGATCCAGATGGACATGTTACGCTATTTCATGCACCAGTCACCACCATCATTTCAGTGTGTCCCTGCAGGTGAGGACTGGCAACATTCGGCAAGTGGGGCAAGTATAATTCTTTAGCACCTGGCGCAGTCCAGTGTACCAAGGCCACAATGCAGGAGCCCCAACGTCCATGACAAATTATCTCGATGCCAACCTCTCCCATGCAATCTCAAGTATACATAATAGACAATATTGACATTACTTTTCTTTTATGCAACATGTCTTTCAGTTATGTTTGGAAACTCTCCCACATACCCAGCATAGTAGCATTATTCCACCTGGGACACATAATTGGTGAAATGGGAAAGCTGGTACTTCGAGCCCAGATTTCCCCATCCAATCCCAGCTTTAGTTTTAGACCAGCGTAAAGAGGCGGCGAAGCTAGAGCATAGAGCTGAACCATGGATCCGCTTCTCTCTCAGAGCCAAACAGGAGTTCACACCGAAATAAACACATATATGGCTTCCTGTCTCCCCAGCCCGCAACACAAAACACATACCTTCCAACTATGCCTATTCTCACAAACTATACACACTTACAGACCTTCACTTGTCAACCTGCCTCCTCACAAGTCCACATTATATAAATGGTATAAATAATAATTATTCACAGAGTAACAATACATATTATAAACCCATATGAGTAAGACTTTGCCTACAGATAGTACAGGAAAATGAGGCACAGCGATGAAAAGTGATTTGCCAGGATCACATAATGTATGAGGTGTAGAAGTTGGGGATTGGAGCCCTCTCTTCTTAGTTCCAGTTTTCAATTTAGAGAGCAAAGGAGACTTCGTCTTCTCCTATTCCATCTTCAATATGAGAACAAACAAAACGCTTTCGGCTAAATTGTAATTCAAGGGCTAAACTGGAACATGTTCTATAAATCTGGTTTTCAAAGGACCAATGTATCTACAAGAGGGGACTAAAGCAAAATAAAAAGGATAATGGCTGGAAGGTTTATAATTAAGCTTAACATCTGCCATTGCTCTGGGTAACCCTTCAGACCATCGGTCTTCTCCTGCAAAGTCGTTACAGAACGGAAAAATACCATATTCAAATCAGGCTTGGTCACACCCCAAAAGGGGCAGTCCAACCCGAACTGCTAGGTCACATCCCTTCTGCACGAGACCACAGGCTTCCCCAGACATGTTTCGGCCTTGTTGGGCCTCATCAGTGAGGAGTAGCTTGGGTCTCCAGGCCCAGAAGGCAAGGGACCCACGTCTGGGCATAACCGTCCCACGTGGGGTGACAAAGCAAAAACAAGGAGTGATGGGTGGAAGGTTTAGAATGAATCTTAACCTCTGTCATTGCTCTGGGTAACCCTCCAGACCATCAGCCTTCACCTACCAAGCCATTACAGAAAGGGAAAAGACCATATGCAAATCAGGCTCGGTCCCACCCCCAAAAGGGGCAGTCCAACCCGAACTGCTAGGTCACATCCCTTCTGCACGAGACCACAAGCATCCCCAAACATGTTTCGGCCTCGTTGGCCCTCATCAGTGAGCAGTAGCTTGGGTCTCTAGGCCTAGCAGGCCCACGTCTGGGCATACCCTTCCCACTCGGGTTGACTAAAGCAAAACAAAAGAGGTGATGTCTGGAAGGTTTAGAAAAATCTTAACCTCTGGCATTTTTCTAGGCAACCCTCCAGGCCATCGCAATTCGCCTGCCAATCCATTTCAGAAGAGGAAAGACCATATGCAAATCAGGCTTGGTCCCACCTCCAAAGGGGACGTCCAGCCCGAACTGCTAGGTCACATCCCTTCTGCACGAGACCACAAGCATCCCCAAACATGTCTGTTTAAAGTATAAGTGTATGGATGTATACGTGTTCATATGTCATAGTATCTATATATCTAAATCTGTTGCTAATTTGCATGTGTGTCTTTTGTTGGTCACATAAGAGTGTTCTAGACAAGACAATAAAAATGTTCACAGACTTAGGGGGTCATTCAGAATTGTGTGGTAACAGTAGCATTGGCAGTATTGGGCAAATATCACAATTTTTACCATCCACTAAAGTCAGCGATTGATCAAATACCACAAAAGGGAATCACATGTGCTTACCTCTAATACATTGAAACAGTGCTTATTTTTATTTATTTTTACAAAGGAGCCATGTTAAGAAAGTGAAAATGTGGGCATTTCAGATGCCAACGTTCTCAATAACGTACCCATGTAATGCCAGAAAGAGCGCAAATTGACCCTTTTGTGCATACTAAAAATGTACAATAGTGGTATGGGCCACTACTGTACATAATCCATTTCCATCTTCAGATGCAAAGTGAAAATGACAGGAACTAAATTGAAAAAAACACAGTTTTATCTCTTGCAAAGCTGGTATTTCTAAAAAGCCTCTGGCGATAGTCTATAAATACCAACTCCAATGGTGATCAATTCTGAATTGGGTGGATTTTCAAAAAATACCACCAGCAGAGGTGTAACCTTTATACGGCGATATTTCATTATAACAAAATCTACCCAACTCTGAATGACCCTCTTATTTTGTCGTCTACAATAATGCGTGTTTAAAACTATGTCCAAATGTGAGCACCAAAAACATCTCATTTCTTTCCATAACCACCACATGGGTGCTAACCACGGTGATGATAAACTCTTTTTCTAAGGTATTCACTAGTGATCATGAAATTCCCTGGGACATTGGGGAAGAGTCCTTACAGAATGAAGCCACGGACAAGCTGTAGTAGGATAAGGGCCCTTACTCCCATGGAGTGATAAGCTGCTGAGGATTTTAACAGACCAATGGTGTATGAGATGGGGTGGTGCAAACATTACTATTACGGGTTACAGAACTTGTCATTTAAATGTGTACATTGCCACAGGGCAGTGTGAACATGCACCTGTAGCTTAGGCTCTTCTCACTGTCATTCACTGCGGAAGGGATTTGTGTAGGCGCCACCCAGGCTGCGGGCACATCTCTAGCATTTCTCAAGTCAAGACGAGTACCTCACTCCATGCACAAAGAAGCCGAGCAGGCCTTGCAGCACTCAGTTCCTTCGAAGCAGTCTAGATTCTGAAGGATTTGGTCTTTTTCAATTGTGTGTTTGCATGTTGCAGCTCTGGCCCTGTGGGCGACAGTCCAGCCAGTCTGGGGCGCAATTGCATGCTTGCCGCCCTTCTCACCCCACCCCTGCCTCCCTGTAAGTATTAGAAACTGCCCACACGGCGGCTATCCACTGGTTCGCACGAGGATCTGGATATCAGCAGCATAGTAGCAAGTAGAGATAGAGAATTGCATAAGATAGTGAAAGAGATAAATGTTAACTAGATTGAGCATCAGGGGAGATCGCTGCAGGACTTCATGGCCACCTTGGATTTTCTGGAGGAGAACGGGCCCGCGTGACCAACTGGGCTCGCTCACTAAAAAGAGGGAAATCAGGATTGTGATGATTAAGAGGGGTTAACAATGGACTTCAGATAGGCCTCGATCAAGGGCAGCTACCCCCTGTCTGTGCCTGTCTGGGCACGTAGGGGCCATCGCCCTCCCAACAGCTACTGTCAACCTTTGGAGCTCTAATCCAGCCACATTGGAAAATTCATCCAGGTCAGCGCTCCCTTTGGCAGGTAAGGCAGCCTACTGCCGTCTACCTCATCATACCTGAGTCCTTTCTTTTTCCATGCCCCACCTTATTCCGCCTAGCTACTCTCCTGCCTATGATGATTGTGTACACCCACTTCAGTCCTGCCACTATTGCCCTCACAGGCCCTCCAGGGCACACTGGTTACAGCACCTCTGCTCACTTACTGAGGCGGACGCAGGGTTGTCTTTGCTAATAAACTCTACCTCTGAGTAATCTTCTGCCAAGACTACGCTTAACTGATGTAGCCCTCAGACATTCTGGGTGTGGCTTTGCCAGCATGTGTTATCACCTCATCTCATGGCTCCTTACAGGTCCATCACCAGAGCCCTAACAACCGCTTGACTGCTCCCATGCATGCCTGCAGCGGGCGCCCACACCGACTTTGCACCTATGTGACTCTAGTTGGGGGTTTTATCTGGCTATACCACAATGGATGGTCTCCACTTGTCATCCCCTATTATATACCCTTAGTTCACATGGAATTTGGGGTGAGACCCTTCCGGAATGTGCACCTAAACCAAAGTTGTTACCATGCCTACCTGTACACCCGATGTAGGCCCCCGCACCATGAGGTGAGGTTTTACCAGATTGTACATCTACACCAAAGTTGTTACCATGCCTACCCACACACTCGATGTAGCTCCCTGCACCATGAGGTGAGGTTTTACCGGATTGTGCGTCTGCACCAATGTTGTTACCATGCCTACCTGTACACCCGATGTAGCTCCCTGCACCATGAGGTGAGGTTTTACCGGATTGTGCGTCTACACCAATGTTGTTATCATGCCTACCTGTACACCTGATGTAGCTCCCTGCACCATGAGGTGAGGTTTTACCGGATTGTGCGTCTGCACCAATGTTTGTACCATGCCTACCTGTACACCCGATGTAGCTCCCTGCACCATGAGGTGAGGTTTTACCGGATTGTGCATCTACTCCAATGTTTGTACCATGCCTACCTGTACACCCGATATAGGCCCCTGTACCATGAGGTGAGGTTTTACCGGATTACTACCTGTACACCCGATGCAGCTCCCTGCACCATGAGGTGAGGCTTTACTGGAATGTGCATTCACGATCTACATCTAAGTTATAACTTTATGCTTGGTCCTGCACACTGAGGACTGTGCGACTTTGCACTTGCACTGTAACTAGGGCCTGGATGCCTCTGGGCTCTGTGTGATGCTGTAAATGTAAAAATAAATAAATACATGGTGTCAGAGGTTGCCAATAGGTTGAGCGGGAGCAACAGACATCTGCAGACTTCATCCACTGAGGCCAGGGCTTTGTCCCATAAACCCGGCAGAGAAGAAAATCAGTGCCATCTGGATGCCAAAAGCCTGACTGCGATGAGGGTCAAGAAACCTCTGGAGCAGGGTTGCCGCCACTTCTTCCATGAGTTTTCAGAGAATGGGCAACTTGGTAATGAGACTCGAATAGTCCAGTTCACCAGAATCCAACCAGGGCTTTTTCAAGAGGGTGGCAACTAACACCCACCAGTCAGAGCTGAGGGGGTGTAGCCTTCCAAATGGGCAGTTAACGTGGTCGCAATAAGGGGAGCCTACGTGGATGCTCTCTTTGTCTATGAGGGGGGCAGGGTAGGGATGGGCGTAATGGTGGGTTTAACTGCCCATAAGGGTGAGAGAACATTTAACTTAGGTAGGTGAGAAAAAGAGAAAGATTGAATATAGTGGATGGCCAAGTCGTCTAGCATTCACGGCCGGGTCCTCTGGAATCGTGTTGATTAGTGCATGAAAAGGTCGCTGCACCTCTTGCAAAGATCTTGGGATGGAAGGACTGGGGGCATGTAGCGAGCGACCCTTGGTATGGTGGAGTGGAAATGAGACGGGGTTTCATTAATGGAGTTGCCCCAGAGCTCTTTTTGTCAGTAAGCATCTCTTTTTTTGATAGTTTTAACAATAGTGAGTGTGCTATTTTATGACCAACCAAGTCTGGGGTACAGGCGGTTGTAGAGTGTCCTCCTGGGCTGTTTTTTCGACAGGGAGTAAAGAATTATATAACCCGCTCATCTGAATTATGGAATTGGTGTGGCTGTGGACACCAATGTCCACACCAAAGTTTGAACCCCGGTCTTTAGGCTCCCAATGACAGGTTCGTACTCACTAGAGCACATGATGCTGTGCTTAAATAGCATGTGAAATGTCTCGGGGTGGGTTTTCGGTGGGCAGGAAATCATTTCGAGACAGATTCTTGGGTTTAAATAGTACATGCCTTTATACTTTTTCAGCAACACAGGAAAACCTTCCTCGGGGAACTGATGTTTAATTTTATGAAAAAAGACAAACGTTTGTTGTCCTGGCCCTTTCTTCTATTAGGAAAGGCCATTGGAGTGACCGTTGCACGTTTTGTGATGATTGACTTTCCTGCTTGGTCCCTGCTTCCTGTATGATGTCATGAATGGAATGCTAGGAGAGTGACTGGAATGTTGAGTATGAATGTGATTCCACCCAAGGCAGTTGGAAGAGGTAGCCTGGGTGGCGGGAGCCAGTGGGCTCCCCTCTGTACTTCCCTTTCTCCTCAATGTACCTGATGTGACCTGATGATCCATGTTACCTGATTAAAGTAACTTCAAGAATGCCCGCGCCTTACCAGAGTATCCTTTATGTGTAACCTCAACTTTGATATAGGTTAACATCCAACGTGCCACTTCCCATTGCTTGTGGCAATAAGTCCCGCACTTATTTTGTAGGCCTTGTGCTCTGGCGACAATGTTTTTCCCCATTTGTATTCTGCTCTCCTCTTGCCCTGTTTATGTTTTTGGGGTTGAAGGGTAGAACAAGGTCAGAGTGGGTCTGATTATAAGATGATCTGTGGGGGGCTTCGTCTTGAGCGAGTGAGCGGGCTGGAGGAGAGCAGCGTTGGGAAGGGTGTGGGCAAGCAGGGTGCAGTGAATGGCATTGGGCATCTGGATGCCAGGGATTTTAGGTTTGCTTTTTGCGGGGCGCTTGGGTGTTTGCTACCTGGCGGCATGGAAATAGAAAAGTGTATAGAAAGGTGACCTGGCCAGATGTTAGAGGAAGGTATTGGTTCAATGAAAGCCTAGGTCATGGAAATCAATGGCATCCAGAGTCAGACTTCTTTGTCTGTGTAGGGCCATGGACAAGTGGCGGGGATCCCTGCTTGGCCGCTGAGGTGTGGAATTTAAGTGCTATCAGGTCCCCCTAGGAATCAAGCCAGAAGATGAGAGTCTGTAAAAGGACCTTATGGGTTTAGAGGGGCAAAGGCATCAGGAAACATTTCATGGGGGTGTGCTTCGAATCCAGGGGTCGGCAGCAGAAAAGATTCTTGGAACTACAGTTCGAGGATGGAGTGAGAAGGATGAACTTCCAACCTAGGCTTGCAAATGTAGCTTGGTGCAAGGCATAGTCTAGGACAACTTTGGACGATTTGCTCTGCACCTCTCCTACGCCAGTAGATTGGTCTACTCGCAGGATGCAGTACTAAGGGGGGAGGAGACTGGATATTTTGGGGTTGCAGTCTTCATGTCGCCATTTGTTTCAGTGAGCCTTAGAACATTAGTGGATGTATGTTGCCGGATGTTATGAATCGCTAGGCAATGTTTTACTAATGAGTGGTTCTTTAAGTGTGTGCTTGTTGTTGGCGCTCTAGTTGTGCTTGTCTGTGAGTTAGGACGGGGTGGTTGCTAATGGCAATGGTCTTTATGGGTTCTGGTGGCAAATGTCTAATCCCTAAATCCCAGCTAAGGATTCCAGCTTTATTAGCTAGTACCAGGGAGATTACCTATGGAAGTCCTACAAGGTGGATATCTACCATAGCAAACAACACAGAGACAGCCAAAAGGTGTAGTATTGGGTTGGTTGCAGGTAAGTTGGAGTTCTACCACAGCGCCTGCCTCCTGCAGCGAATGGGAGCATATGGCGATCTTTTGACATCCCCTGTTGTGCGTCATTGCTGCACTTCTGCTATCTACAGCTAAAGACTAGCGGCATTACCCCTAGTTCCAGTAATACACGAGCATTCAAACCACGTACCAACACTCAGGGTAGTTGGCACTTACAGAAGGGATTGGCAGTGTCCAAGGTGCCAGTCCAGCTGGCCCGCGTCTACACAAGTGGTGTAGGAGAGTCTTATCAGGAAAACCTGCAGTAAGTGCGCAGCTAGAACTGCTGGCATTGGGATGCCTCGGAGGAGTGGGCGGTGTGGTGCCTGCCCCTTTAAGGGCACACACACAGTGGAATGATGTAACTCCGCTGCGTGTGCCCGTAATAAACAGGGCGATTCCACGGCCGCATCAGAGCGACCGTGGAGCCCGGTCAGCAAGCATGTCTCTGAGTGAGCTTTGTGGCTGGGGGGGTTCATGGGGGCCAGAGGGGCAATCTGGCCACATACAACAGTGGTGACGAGTCGGGGGATTTATCCAACACAGACCAGGCGCAGGCGGTGAAAAAAACGCAGAGGCATTTTCTTTGGTTTTCATACTGCAGAGCAGGCAGAGTCCATGCGGTCGGCTGCCCTCTTGTGCACGCGGTGGTGAGGGTTGTGGCTCCTGCTAGGAGTGCTTGTGCATCCCCCACAAGGAATTTTAGGAACCCCTATACAGGGGACAGCATTGTGCTGCACCTTCATCACTTATGGAGTGTTTTCAACACTTTTGAAGCATCGAGTGTGAGGTGAGTAGGAAGGGGAGGCCTGAAGTGTATTGTTCTTGTCCCCTGGGCCCACCTCACTAAATTTTTGGAATATCTAGTCTTTGGACCAGGAGAACTGTCCCATTTTTCCTGGCTGTTGTGACATTGGTGGAAGGGGCTACAATGTTTGTAAGCCCTAGGGTGGAGTAGTGGTAGTGGCTGCCCGCCCAATTTTTGGACATTTTGACTGGGTGCCAGGCAGGGCATTTTCGTGACTGTGTGGTGTGGTGGAAAGCAATCATCACAAGTAGCTGCAAGGGGAGTGTTTGGCCAACATCATCACGCTCAATATGTTGGCGCAGTTTTCCTGGAGGAGGCTATTTGTGAGTTGCGGCCCCAGTGCTCTGGTGGGGTGCTCGTGCGCTCACCATCATGGATGCCCATGGTGGAGGGGCAGGAGCCCAAGCACCAGTGCCAGGACCAGCTGGCCCAGTAGGTGAATGTGTGCCAAGACAGCAGGGGGCACTCACACCAATGCCCGAGTTTGATATTTCGGGAGCCCCATCAAGCCTTGGACCAAGGTGGAGGCTCTGGATAGATCAGCTTGATATGTACCTCCGGGCAACTGGTGAGATTGATGAGGACAGTAAAGTGGCCACACTTCTCTGCTCAGCGCGACCAGCGGTGCATGAAGTCTTTTAGTCCCTGACACCTGCTGATGCGACATACATGGTGGCCAATAATTCACTGTACGAGCTAGCATTTCATGCCGCTGGCCAACGCGGATTATGAATGCTTCATGATGTGCAGTGCCAGACAGAAGGACGATGAGTCTCTGGACAATTTCTATGGACGTGTGCGCCAGATGTCTCTGTCATGTGCCTGGAAGAACCCCCAAACAATGATCAGGAACCAACTTAGACAGAGCTGTTCTTCTGGAAAACTGTGCAGACAGGTGCTGCAGGAACCGGGACTCACGCTACCCTGTATATTGGAGCTCGTCCGTTGCCAGGAGGTGTCTGAGGTGCGTGCCTCGAGAATGGATGCAGCACTGCATCCAGAGAAGACGGAGGAGGTATGTGCTGTGGGCCGTGGTCAAGGCGGAAGAGGAGCCCAACGTCCAAGTGGTGGCCAGCGGGACAGAGTTGCTAGGGGCCTTGAATCCTGCATAAAATGTGGGTATGATCTCCCGCACTCTGCAGAGTGCCTGGCACAGGGGAAAGCCTGTGGACTTTGTGAGGCATTTGACCATTATGCCCGTATGTGCAGGGCTCCATTGCCGGTGGTGGTACCAAGGGGGCCGGTGCGGGCAGAGTTCTTTAGGCCACATCCCCCGCCCAATGTCTCCCAAGAAGATGAAAGGGAGGATGGTGCAACTCACGAGTATGAAGAGGAGGATGAGGAAGAGAATATCTTCTTTATCTTGAGCATCAGCGCGCTACGTGCCGCCACCAGAAGACAACCATGGTCAATGTGTCTATGGTACCGGTGCTGGTGGACACAGTGCCGTCAGTCAATGTAATGGCCGGGGTGCACTATGACGCCATGGTGGCGGAGCCCACATTACAGAAGCTGAAGGCACGCACAATCACTTTTGGTGGTGAGCAGCCGATCCCATAGGCCGGGGCATTTGTGGCAAACGTTGAGCATGGAAGGTTGTCCATCAAGGTCTGATTATAAGTAACGAGCGTCAGCAGCAATGCCCTCCTGAGTTGCGCGGCAGCGGAAGCACTGGGCATTGTGAGCTTCGCATACTCAGTGTATGTGGAAAACTTGCAGGGGGTCCTGGCGAAGTACAGCCAGCTCTTCGAGAGAATTTGCCGCATGGCCGGCAAACCAGTGAGGCTGCATATTGGCGAGTCAATTCAACCAATTGTGCTCAAGCACCACCGAGTCCCATTTAATTTGCGGGACCTCGTCGACAAAGAACTGGACAGCTTGGTGGCACTAGACATCATTGCGAAGGTGGATGAACTGACCCCGTAGGTGTCTACAATTGTCATCACAAGGAAGCCCAAGAAGCCTGATTCAGTGAGAATTTGAGTGGACATGAGGCTCCCGAACAAGGCTATCAAACGTGAAAGACAGATCACCCCCACGATCGATTACATCATTGCAGAATTGCAAAGGGGGCGATCCTTTTCAAAGCTTGACCTTCGGGCGTGATACCATCAGGCGGTGTTGCATCCAGACTCAAGGTATATAACCACCTTTACCACACACCGAGGCCTCTACAGATATAAACGCCTGCATTTTGGGGTGTCTTCTGCGGCAGAGGTTTTCCAGGACATCATTCGTGGGACCCTGGCTGGTCTGGATGGAGTCCTCATCATCAGTGACGACATTCTGGTGTTTGCGAAGACAGTGGCGGAACACCTGGAGAGGCTAGTGAAGACTCTGGAACGGATGGAGCACTCGGACTGACCATGCACAAGGACAAATGCGAATTCCTCAAGGAAAACATTGAGTTTTTTGGGTTCATATTCAAGAAGGGAGGCGTGTCACCTGATCCCCGAAAGGTAAACGACATTGTGGAGGCAAGGCCCCCTGAGAATGTGTCTGAAGTTCCGAAGCTTCCTGGGGATGGTCACTTACTGTGGCCGGTTCATCCGAAACCTAGCATCCCAGTCTGAGCCTCACCAAGAAAGAGGCAGTATGGCAGTGGAGTCCCCACGAGCAGGCCACATTCGAAGACGTGAAGGGAGCACTGACGGCAGAGGACACTGTGGTGTTTTTCGATCCATCCCTGTCATCGGAGATCGTGATGGACGCCAACCCATTTGTTCTGGGTGCAGTTCTCACCCAGACGGGCGCTAAGGGGAGATCAGGCCGATTGCCTATGCGAGCAAGGCAGTGTTGGAGACAGAGTAGCGATACTCGCAGATCGAGAGGGAGGCCCTGGTAGTCCTGTGGGGGTGTCAGCACTTTCACCCATATGTGCTGGGACGGCCGGTGATGGTGGTAACTAACCATAAGCCCCTGGTGTCGATCATGGCGGGCTTGTCTTCCAAACCTCCAGCCAGGATTGAGAGGTGGATTCTGGCACTCCTGGAATATGGGGTCTTGTTGGTGTATCGGCCAGGCAGTAACAACGCTGCAGACTATCTGTCTAGGAAACCCAGAGGCCCCAGAGGCGAGGCGAAGTATGTGGAAACGTCAATGGAGAGGAAGCTGATGAACATGTGAGGCTGTTTGTGGAGGCGGCAACCCCAAACTCGGGGCCTCTCCATGAGCTGGAAAAGGTGTCGGTCGAGGATGAGTGCTTCACACTTCTAAGGGCGGCCCTTCAGCAAGGGTCATGGAGTTCAGTGGGGGACACGCTGGCACAAATGACCCAGGAGGCAAGGTTGGTGCTGGAACAACTGTGGAGAGTCAAAGATGAACTGGCAATTGTTGAGTCAGGACCTTTGCTCCGGGTTGACCGCATAGTAATACCAATGTGCAAGGCCCCCCAAGTCATCGAGTTGGTGCACCAGGGCCATCAAGGAATCGCCAAGACTAAGGCCTGGCTACGACAGAAAGTATGGTTCCCGAACCTTGAGAGACAGGTGGTGGAATTTGTGTCAGCCTGTGTGTGGTACCAGGCGGCCGCCCCAGCACAGAGGGAGCCTCTGATTGAGACAATACATTGAGGAACAAGGCACTGGGAGAACGTCCATGCTGTCTTTGGGTCCACAGGCCATGACACTCACTTCCTGGTGGTGGTGGATGAATGGTCACGGTTCCCTGAGGTCGAGTTCATTGACTCTGTCTCTTTTGACAAGGTGGCTGTGGCCTTAGAGAAGATCTTTGACACTCACGGCCTGCCTCAGAACCCTGTGTTCAGACAATGGACTGCCATTCCAGGGGGACAGCTTCGCCCAGCTGATGAGCGACTACGGGATACAACATCAAAAGATTACACCCGTCTGGCCCTGTGTGAATGGCGATGCTGAGAGGTTTATGAGGACTCTGAACAAAGTGTTTCGCCTCACAGACAGCCAAGAACACTGCCTGCAACGGGCTCTGTATCAGTTCCTGAGGGAATATAGGGCCACCCCTCATTCGTCCACTGGAGTGGCACCAGTGGAGGCGATGTTTCGGCGGTCTCCGAGGGGTCTGATCTCTGAAATGCGGAAGCAGGAACCGGCTGTCATTGATGATGCTCAGGTGGCTCGTGAAAGGAGACTCAGGACGGAAGGAGAGAACATGAGAAGAGGACTCCGGCCCCAGCAGCTAACCCCTGGGGATGAAGTGCTCGTGAAGAACCAGCACCCTCAAGGCAAGCTGTCACTAACTTATGACCCCGGTCCAAAGGACGTGGTGGCGGTGCATGGCTCAATGGTGACTGCATCTGATGGGACTGCCACTGTCACCCGCAACGCCAGTTTCTTCAAGAAGGTGGGAGAGACCAGGCTGGAGGCGATCCAGAGAAGGGACTGTGGTGATGTACCAGACGAGGGTGGTGGCCTGGCCCATTTGCAAAGTTACCCAGGTCGGGGGGGACACAGGTGAGGAGGGCCCGATACGGGAGGCGTGCAGGAGGTATCCCCAAAGGGTCAGGAGGGGGAAGCCTGCCCATCTCAATGACTATGTGTTGGGCACCTGAACTGATGGCCGCAGCGCATGGGCTGAAGGGTGACTTGTGGCACTGGGGAGGAACGTGATTAAAGGGGTGTTTTATTTTTGGGTGTAACGTAATATTTTTAAGTGTTTGTAGTTACCTTCTTTGTTGTTTGTTATGAAAAAGGAGGAGTGTGGTACCTGCCCCTTTAAGAGCAAACACATGTGGCGGAGTGACGTAATGTAACGTTTTATTGAGAAGCCACCCTCAACAGAGGGAGTCCCTTCCCTCCCCACTCAAATAGTAATTCAACAAACTGTTTAACAGATTCTTTTTAGCCCTATCTCAGACACATATCATGCCCCTTGGATACCTCTCCCCTGAGCTAACAATGAGCCAAGAACCAGGCCCGTGTCCAGGAAATATATTGGTATTTATTTAAATTAACAGTAATAGAAATTAGAACAAAAATATGGAAAACACCACTTTATCCGTGGCACAACATAATCAACTTAGCTCAGCATAAATAAATCACACAAGTGAGTTAAAAAGAACACAGGCACCATTCTTCCCTTTCTGTAACTCTCACGTCACAAAATAATTACACTGATCAATAGTATAATTTCACCCCAAACCTTTGGTTTAAAATAAACGCAGGGTCTATGTTGGGAAGTCAGACAGAAACATTTGAATGCTTTGGGGAATCGGATTTCAGACCCCCCTTACCAAAAGGCCTCTGTTGGGGGAGCTGGATAAAAAGGTTGGACTGATTTAAGAACAAAGACACCCCTCTTCCTTATAAAGGTCATGGTCAGCTGGACAACAAAGATTACCCAATTACATCACAGGCTATAGTTTTCAGCGCACACTGGGAAGTGAGCTTTGTTAATTTTGAATTTTAAAATTCACCCTGTAGTGTTCTGCCATATGGAGAATTAATGAAATTAATATTTTTGGTTACATAGGCTAAGGATCTACACAGTTTTGCCCCCCCACCCAATATTAAGGGAAAGGATTCAGGGTGAGCAGGCACCCCCAACCTTTTGGTTTTCCAGGGCTTAGTTCTACTTACATAGCAAGCCTCTATTTAAGGTACAGGAACGCCAGTTGAATCTCAGGACACTCTGGAAAGATAGGGAAGGGGTCTAGTCACTCCACTGTCAAAGATGGCCCCCTGCTCTCCACCACAGGACCCAGCAAGCTTTGAGGCCTTCGTAGAAATAGACAGCTTCACTCAGATGCGCTCTCAGCAATCTCCTCTGGTGTCTCCTTACAGCTGTCAGATGGTATGTTTCAGCAGCCTTCCTGTCTTTCTCCATTCTGTCTCCCCGGTTTTTGTATGTCTGTCCCATCTCCTAGTGCAGTCCCCCTTATATAGCAGCAATGACATAACCATTTTTACAATCTTGGGGAAGTACCCTGCAATAATCCCTGCCACTAGGATTGGACAGTTACTGCTCTCTCTTCTTTCAACCACACCTCCAAGTCAGGATTGGTTTAGGGGTTTGGATCACCTTATGGCAATTCTCATTGTAATTGCCCCTTTTGTTCTCCTTTCAACTTTTTGGAAACAAATAGTTATGGACCACAACTTTATAATTTTACTAGCAGCTGCCATACCAAACATATTTTCTGTGTTAGCTGATCATGGAGAATTAGATAAGCCGATCACCAAATCCGTATGATGTAGCATGGCCATGTGGCACATTTCTTTGTTTCCATAAAAAGCACAACAGTTATGAAAATGTAAGTTATTGAGTATATCCCTAATATCATTTTCCACCTTTTCACCAACTCTCACATTTGGAACATGTTCAGATCAGCTAGAAACCTAGTTTACCTGGCCATTACAGTTCCCAGAGTCACAGGTAGATGCATTTTATATCCCTAAAAACAACTGGAAATTACATTAAAAAAATTTACAAAAATTAAATCAATCCACAGTATGGTTGCTGCGAAAAAAAAGGCCTAAATGATAATAGTCCTTTTAAATTCATTGTGAATCTGTATGTTCAGCAAATGGGAGATCTGCTTTACCCAGCACAGCCATCTGTCTCCCTGGGCCAACCTCTGGCCAGGGGTTTTTTATGAGTCTCTTTCAAGTTGGTAGATTGCTCTTTGAAGTGGGTGCCCCCATTTCCACACATATTAGTCGTGGTCTAGCCAAGGGTGAATTTCCTTGAGGACCCTGCTTCCAGAGCCAGCAAGTCTGGAGGACACTGGGCTTTCAACACCTTCAGCAGCAAATTGTATTATAGTGGTCATTAAATTGGAGATGTGACATCCAGGCTGGAAGTTGAGATTTTCCTTTGTGAAGTTTTGACCACAGCCAGAAACAGGTTTTCCATGAAGACAATATGGCTCTTACAATGTCACTGGAGTTTGGTAGGTGAAACATAATATACATTGCTTTTGTCAACCCACACATCATATTTTGTTTTCCTGACACTTTTCTGAGAGCAGTGATCTTTTTTTCCACTTTGGCTTTTTAAAGCCGTTTTTATTTGCACACACATGCTCAAACCTTGGAGTAATTACTTGATACCTCGATTTACATTTGCCATTCGCTGTTAGTCAATATTAGTTTATACACTCTGGAGAAGTGGGTTCCAAATATCGTCTCGAATGTACCGCCTACTCTAATTTGGTTATTACAATTGAAAAGACCATTGAGCCATTTCTTTTTCTAAGGTAAGTAGGTAGGCGGTAAAGCCACTTAATTTGCTTCATGCCGCAAACCAATGAAGCTCAGTGGAATGTCGATTGTGAGCTTGTCACCTGATAAGGACTTAAACTTGCAGGGTGCATTTGGGGGGTGGGTCATAAATACTGACGTATATCAAAGCAGTGGCACTCCACAGGAGGGAGAGCCAAAGACCACCTGACACAAGCCCCCCTCCCCCGCCCCTGAGGTTCCCCAGCCGGCAGTTCCAACCGAAAAGTGCCAGAGTATAAATGTTGAATGGTACATCTTTGGGGCCAACTGCTTTTCCCAATCCTGAGGATTTTAAGGTGTAGCATCTAGTTGTTGTGGATAGTTGATGTTGGTTGTGCAAATATTTACAGTCTATTCCATACAGTGCCCGATCACTCTCCATGCAGACCAGCGCAGGAAATGGGCCCAAGCAGGATGGAGCAGGATTCTGGCAAGACAAGTCTTGCCAGTGCACTACCCTGTCACCAGACCCAGGAGGCTTGCCCACACTCACGGATATGCCCTGAAGCCGCTTTATCGCACAGACATGCAACCCAACCCACTTTCAAAAGACTCTGCAGCACTGCCAAGTCTTTACAGTCTCATTGAAGTAGGGGTGTACCGAACTTCGGCTTCGAGTAAGTATTCAGCCGAATTCTGGCTGAAAAAAAGCTATTTGGCTGCGGCCGAATAGTTTCTTGCTATTCGGCTCTTGCCGAGTACTTTGACATTCTCATTTGAATATAATGCAACATGAACTCAGAAAGGCAAATATAGACTTCAGTTTGCAAAACTAAATACAATTAGACCAGACAAATTGCTATCACACAGCTGAAAAATATCTTTTATTGTAATCTGCTCTTTAGGACATGTTTTGTTACAGATTCTTAGACATAAAAGGTGCTCATCTTTTATACTTAGCCTGCAACAATACAGGAAAATCTTTTCTTTTGGCAAATGTTTATATGCAATGTGCACTTTTTTCAGTTGGAAAAGACAAACTGAAGGAACTGTGCCTAGACACTTTCAGTTCCTGCCATGTCACTTCCCATTGCGTACGTCATAGTCCCCCCTTTTCTTTTTTTAAGGACTTGAGTCCTGAGTTTAACATTATCTGATATTTTATCAGGAATAATAAGGTGAATATGTGTGTGTATTGGCGAGAAGGAGTGGCTAGAATAAGTGAAACGTGAGCAGCATTTGTTTGGGTGGGGTGAATAGTTGTGAGGCGGAGTTCACACATTTCAGATTTCCTCTTCATTTGTGTCCTGCAAGAGCCGACATGAACCATTTTATACATTTCTATGTGAGCTGCAAAGAAGTTTCTAAACTAGACCGCATCGACTTTGCAACTGGATAGAGAATGCAATCCATCTGATTCACAAAGGCAGTCCTTTTCCATTTGTGAAGCCTCCTACTTTAACTGGCACTGAATATGCAACAACCTTCTGTACATTTGGTCCCTTCATTTTGGTTAAATCTGCTTTTTTTGGCTTTTATACTTTAAATGAAGATGCTACATTAATTACAATTAAGAGAAATACAAGTATTGAATGCATTTAAAATGGTGCTTTATTTGTTTTTTTAATAAGTGTGTTTTTGAAGTTTGAAACATGATTTATTAAATAAAGCAACTATTCAGCCAAATACTAAATATGCTATTCGGTACAGGGCTACATTGAAGCCAGTTGTTTGTGCATGTGATAACTCAGCTTCAGAACAGGATACTCCTAATGATGCATGAGCAACCCACATTTCTGCAAGCAGACACTTTCATTAGACTTGACACAGGTAACTGAATATAGAAACAGCCAAAGCCTCACATACTTGTGGCAACTGTCCATGCTGGTGTATATGTTCTGCAATGTACAGACTTTTTTTTTTCTTAGGGTGAGTATTGTGACCAATCAAAACTGCAGAGCTCAACTTCCCTTATACACTCAAAAGGGTTTCTTACAGATCATTATAAGACATGTTTCAAATTTTAAATTGTGGCCATTCGTATGTTCCCACAATGCTCTTTGCTTTTATGCAAATCACCAGGTTTGGGTTCTATGAAGAGATACTGTATTGTGTGACCTGGCCTGGGGCCACGCCCCCTGCCCCCCAGGCCCGGCCCCTCAAACGATTAGAAGGTTCCCCCAGTAAATGTTTTCCATTTCCAGCACTGATGCGGGTCTGCACTCCCAGCAGGTGGCGCAAGTGGCACTGGTGCTAGTGTGCTGCCCGTCATCTTTGCGAGCTCGACGTCATCCAGCTGCCACCCAAGCAGTAGCCCATCCTAGCCGGGCCTCCCGACAGACTGGCGGGCAGCAGGAATCCATCCCAGAGGTTCCAGGGCCTTGTTCGCTGTCATAACACAATCGGCCTCCGTGGACCAAGATGGATGAGGCTCGGAGCAGGTCAATACTCGCTGTTACCGCCGCATCTTCTGCTCTTGAGAGCAATGGCGAGCGGCCAATGCACAGCCCGTGGTTCAGGGGCCTGGCGCGAACTGCGGGCCCGGCTGGTCGACGGATTAATAGAGCTCAGTCAGGGGGGGGCTGATTTTTTTTAATGGGGGGGGGCCTACACTTTTTCCAGCCATGAGCTACTGTGTGCAGGGAGGGAATGTAAAAAATAAGCAAGGCTTGGGAGGAGAGAGGTGAGAAACTTTTTTAAATAATGGTTAAAATGGTGGAGTTTCAGTACACTTTCTGTGAAACATTGGATACATAGTCACACAATTTACAATTGGTGTTCTGGGTAACAAATACAAAATCGTATAGATGCCAAGTTACCACCAAAGCACAGGAGTACTTTCCAAAGCATTTTCCGGATGCGGGTGCCCGCGATGTGTGCCAGCATTTCCACTGTAAGAAGTGAGAACACGTTTGTTTTGGCTTGCCCGAGTAATGCCAGTATTGCAACTGTAAGAATGCACCCAAGGCTAATATCACTACTGCCAGCCGCTGTAAGACGACACTGTCTTGGCTTTGCCTAATTATGCCAGTACTGCCACTGTAAGGCGACAGTTTTCTTGGCTTTTCACAATAAGGACTGTACAGTAACTGTAAGAACACACTTGTGATGGCTAAGCCTAAGGCCAGTACTTCCCGCCACTGTAAAACAGATTGGTCTTGGCTTTGCCCAATAAGGCCAGTACATTAACTTCAGGAACGTATCAAGGATGGCTTTTCCCAATAAGCCTAAGGCCAGTACTGCCAGCCACTGCAAGAACCTAATTATCCTGGCGTTGCGGAATAAGGCCAGTACTGTAACTGTAAGAGTACACTTGTCTTTAACCAATAAGGCATGTACAGTAAGAACACACCCATTGTGGCTTTGCCCAATGAGCCCAAGGCCAGTACTTCCAGCTATTGCATAAACACATGTTTCGTGGCTTTGCCCAGTATTTGCCACTGTAAGAACTCTTGTAATGGATGCGCCCACTGCCCAGTAATGCCATATTTCCCTGTAAAACACACTTCCATGGGGCGAGGCATGCCCCTCTACAAGTGTTTTAACTGTGGGGGGCCCCACTGCAAGCCCTGCTGAGGCCGCCCCCCCATTCCCAAGCTTCTCAAAGAAGCAAAGGGTGTGCCACCATGGGGCCGCCTGCACCGCGAGGTCTGCGGGGGCCCCATTACGCCAGTGCCCTTTACCCACCATGTGTTTGGTGGGACTGTGGTCGTGCCTCCAGTCATGGATATGTGTTGGACTGGGCAATTCAGTCCATGTTGATGTTAAAATCCTCTAGATGCATTCATTCAGCATCAATATGGGCCCCACATTGCCCTGTAACACACCCGCCCCCTTCAGCCTCAGAATGGGCACAGATCTTTGGCACGGCCCTCAGATTACAGCAGTCGCATGAAAAAGCCACACAAAGACAATGGAAAGTCCTTAGAAGAATTATTCCCTGCGTGGCTTTCTCCACCAAAACACCCAGCCATCATCGTCCTTGTGATTTCCAGAGTAGACTGGGCACATAGCCTTTACCCAGGTGCAGCAGCATACCGCATTGATAGATTACAGAGAGTCCAAAATGCAGATGCCAGACTTCAATGTGCCCTCCCTCCAGCCCTCCAGTCTCCTCGCAGGCTATCTGGTGGCCAGAGAATTGATTGTAAAGTGCTCTGCATTCTATTGAAAGTGATACATGGCAAACGCCCTATATTCTTGCAACAGAAACGTACATACTCTTTTAGCTTATTAGTGTAGTAAACCTGTTACACTATTGTGAATGCATTTAACTGACTTGTAAACCTACTAAATACAAAATGTTCTTTATGTCATGCCTGTTTCAAATGTAAATTAACATGCTTAAGAAAAAAAAAATTAAAAAAGAAAAAGAAACGTACATACTCATCGCAACTTAATCTTGGATCAGACAATTTCTGACAAAGTCCCGGGAGGATAGCTCAGCAGCAACGTGTTCGCCTTAAAAGCAAGTCGACATGAAGCAACACAGGTTCGATCCCGGGTCCGCGCTTAGAAACCTCTGGTTGTTTAAGCGCGTTATACATACGTAACTAAGACTAAAAACAATTATTCAACTTAAAAAAAAAAAAACAATTCCTGTAACAGCGCCTCGATGCCCGCGGGCTGTGTGAGCGCTATAAAAATGCAAATAAATATAAATATTGACTTTTGTTTGGCACTGGTGGTTCTGGGTAATTCTAACAAGAACCTGGGAGGCCCAACCGTCTCTTGTCTTGCCCCTCAGGTCTGGAATTCCCTCCCTAGGGTCTCCTGAGCCTCTTTAGACTACCCAAGAGGGTTTCCCTACAAAGTGGGAGCTCCTTTGTTCCCAACTAACAGGCATCAAACATTCTGGAGTGGGCATGTTCATAACAACATCTTGGGCTATTTCTTAGTCTTCGTACCCTGGTCCATCCGTGTTTCCATCTCCTTCCCACCCTGAGCTGTCCCTGTTCACGGAAAGTAAGTATGGGTGCTATCTACCAACCGAGGAAAGTGAGGCTCGCTTCCCCAACCTCTCCTAATGTTTCAGTGCCTGGACATAGAGATAACACCCCTGGTTTGCCCTCCCTGATACCTCTTCACCGTGCGATGCCACCTCCACGCGGTATGTTTATCTCGTGGGGCCAGCTTTTCTGTAGTTTTCCAACTATCCCGTGTATTCATAAACTGAGGCACCTTCTATTTAGGTTCACCCCTTGGCAGGAGGTCAGCTGGCCTGCCCCTGGTTTCCGCACCCTGTTCATCTACAGAGTGTGGTGGATCTTCTGGTGATGGCAAGTCGGTATCCCTACATATTATCCCCACACAAAATATCACCGTACATATGGTCGTTTGTCTCGCCATAGGCAATATTTTTGTGGGGGATAATTTGTGGGAGCGGGGGCTGCGGGGGTGTCCCCCACACATTTAAAAATAATCTGGGGTTGTGGGGGTGTCCCCCGCAGGGTCCATGGCTCAATATCGCTGCAGAAATATGGCGATATTTTTGTATCGCGATATTTTTGCGGGGATATTAACACATGGAACCAGCAATTCTTCATGGAGGGAATTTAGCTCATCCTTTTTGGAATGTTTTGTTTATCTATTCCGCTGTTCTCTGAATAATCGCTTGTTATTCAATATGCCTACGCTGCTTCCTTACCCTTTTCGCCAGGGATCTCCTAGTCTCTTCTTTCCTAGAGAACTCTAAAAGTCCCTGTTTTAGGGATATGGGGGAGTTCCCATTAGGATACTCTCCCTGCGTTCTCTTCAACACATCCAGTTAAAGTGAACACAGGGCCATGTTCCAGGCGTCCCCACTGAAAAGTTCTCTTTCTCAAGATCTTTTCACTGAAAGGTTGCTTTAGAAAGACCGCTCCGTGACCGATAGCGCGCAGGGGCTGACAGGCTCTGCAGGACCAGGAGAACGGGTAAGTGCATGGATGTGTGTGTGTTTTGGTTTGCAGGAGTGGGAGCTGGGGCTGAGAGATGGGGGTTTGTGGGTGCGTGTGTGTTGTGTGTATGTGTTTTGGTTTAGGGGCGGTGGGTGGGGGTGAGTGAGCAGTGGGCTGGGCCGGAAATCCTGAGGCCAGGGGTGGTGGCAGGGGGCTGTGGCTGAAATACCACGGTAGAGGGCAGGGGTTTGGGGCTGAGGAGAACAATGGGGGGTTTGGATGTGAAACCCCATGAATATTTGAAAAAGTGGGGAAACCCATATTTTAAAAGTCTCAGGAGACAAAGAGCTTTACAATGACGGTTTTCCAATCAAGAGAAAATCGGTCTTTTTCTCTTGAGACCTTTAAAAAAAGGTCAATTCACACAGAACCCTTCTAGGAGGGAAGAGTTCTGTCCAGTGCAATTGCATGTGGCTAAATGCAACTTCTACAGCATATGAAAATGTGACATCAATAAATCCATCATTCAGTTTGCATACTTTATATCTCCTGGTCACCTAGCTTGGTCTTTAGTTTCACACCTTCTTTAGTGGCGAAGCTGGTTTGGTGTTGGGAGGAGTGAGATCTTGCTAACTCTCTCTTCGTCTCTCCCTGCATTCACCTGGGCATTGCCATCTCTTGGCCCTGGCACCTCGGTCAGTTGGCTCTGCACCCCCACTCTTCCTTCTGGTTGCATGAGGGGGGAATCCAATGTAGCTCTCTGGTGTTGAAGCCTCCACTCTTCGTTGGCGCCCTTGAGCATTTCTCAAGGCTATCACACATCCCGACAGAAGCTAGCGTCCTGCCCTAGCCTGACGGCATAGAGCAACCAATGCCACCATGGAGACATAGGGCCATCTAATGAAGGCTGGTAGGTGCTAGAGTGTAGGTGGGTGGAGGGGCAGAGAGGAATTATCCCCCCACTCTCCTGAGTGGGCAATATGAGGAAAGGTAAACCCCCACTTTCCTGAGTGAGGAATAAAAGGAGACTCATTCCCCCACTTTTCTGAGTTGGGATAGTAGAGGATTTACCAGAGTCAGGGATCTGAGTGGGTGTACCCCCCACTTTCCTGAGCAGGGGATAAAAGTAAACAAAGCACCTTTCCTATGTGGGTATAAAAGGGGACTAGGCCCCTGTACCCTCACTTTCTTAAGAGGGGATGACAGTGTTCCTATCCCCCCACTTTCCTGAGTGGGCAATATGAGTAAAGGAAAACCCCCACTTTCCCGAGAAAGGAATAAAAGGAGACTCATTCCCCCACTTTTCTGAGTTGGGATAGTAGAGGATTTACCAGAGTCAGGGATCAGAGTGGGTGTACCCCCACTTTCCTGAGCGGGGGATAAAAGTAAACAAAGCACCTCACTTTCCTATGTCAGTATGAAAGGGGAGTTAGCCCCTGTACCCGCACTTTCTTAAGTGGGGATGACAGTGCCCTTATCCCTTCACTTTTGTGAGTGTTGGATAAGAGGGGATTTGCCCATGACTTTCCAGAGATGAAATGACCGTCCAGGATGGCACAGGTGGGGCCATTTTGGAGTACAGTGTTTTGCAGATCCCCTTGCCAGCCATGTACCCTTGAACTATTGTGCTCAGGCTTAGCAAAGTGAAAGTCTCTCCCCGGCAACTGCATGCTGGTCCTTTCCTGCATTTATGCACAGGATGTTATTGATTGAGTCAGAGGCCAAGAGGGAAGGTGCAACATTGTTTACAATCATCTTTACAGATTGCACAACATCAAACTGCAACTCGGGGTGTAACCGAGTCTGCAAAACTGACATGATTTGCGTGTGTTTAAATAAATGTAAACACATACATATTTGTGGGGGCTCAAGGCTGTGGCACACAGACCTGTGGACATTTTTGTGGGGTGGTATGTCCAGGCAGTGACGCGCCTACCATTTCCCTTTTACACTCCCTGAGGGTGGAAGTATTTTACGCTCTTGGTTAGTTGCCAATTGACCCCTGGTTTGTACACTACCAACTGAAAACGCTAGCAGTAAATAGCGGCACTGCAAATAGCGGTGCGGTTCTCTGGTCAGTAACATGACACCGGTTCTGCAGTGATGCCACAGCGTGCGGCAGAGGTCAATCTGGTTGCTTGGTTTGACTTTGCCTTTGCCCTACAAAGGCCCTCCATCACCATAAACAGCGATACTGACCGGACCAGCGATTTATCAATCGGTTGGATTGCGCCATAATTGGTTGCAGAAGGGGTCTACTTCTTGGGATCAATAAGCGCGCGGTTCGCTTGTGCATTAGGGCACAGCATAGATCGCTGGACGGCTCACTGCATGTGTGAGCACAAAGCTGGTGAAAGTGGGTGGAGTGAGAACAGGAGTGGGCTGGCCTGTAGGAAACTCTGGAGATTTCCCGGTAGGCCTCTGCACCCTGGGCCCTTTTTGTGTGGTAACCTATTTTATTTCCACATTTTCCCATAGGAAACGGGTTTGGCTTGTTGGAAATGTGAATTGAGGGCCACTTTGAACATTATTTCCAGGGCCTCTTTTGGTTCCCAGTCCACCCCTGAGTGGGAAGAACGAGAAATGAGCGCTTCAATTCTCCACAGAGCAGAACGAACACAGTCACAGACCAAGCTATCCTCCCACGCAGAGAATGTGCATCACGTGCAGCAGTGGTGCATGCTTCCATCCCACACAGAACAGGTACAGCATGGGCAGTAGTAATTCAAGCTTCGCTCAGACATGGAACAAATAACAGGTACAGCACAGGCAACAGCAGTGCAAGCTTTCCTCACCCATGCTAGAGGTGTAGCAAAGGCAGCAGCAATGCAGCATTCCTCGTAAATGAAACCGGTGCAGCAAGTCAGCAGCAAGTTGTTCTCAGCCCCAGAAGAGGTGCAGCAAAGGTAGCAGCAATGCAAGCCTTTCTCGTGCATGAAACAGGCGCAGCACAACGAGCAGCAGTGCAAGCTTTTCTCACCCATAGAAGAGGAGCAGCAACGGCAGCAGCAATGCAGGCATTCCAGCAGCAGTGCATGCTTTTCTCACCCATGAAAGAGGTGCAGCAAAGGTAGAAGCAATGCAAGTGCTCCATATTCATGAAACAGGTGCAGCACATTCAGCAGCAGTGCAAGATCTTCTCACCTATCGAAGAAGTGCATCAAAGGTAGCAGCAATGCAAACTATTACTCATGCATGAATCAGCAACAACACAGATAGCAGCAGTGCAAGGTTTTTTCACCAATAGAAGAGGTGCAGCAAAGGCAGCCGCAATGCAAATATTCCTTATGCATGAATCAGGTACAACGGAGGCAGCAACAGTGCATGCTTGTCCCACTGATGTAGAGGTGTAACAAAGGCACCACCAATGCAATCATTCCTCATGCATTAATCAGGTACAGCACAGACAACAGCATTGCAGCTTTTCTCACCAATGGAAGAGGTGCAGTCAAGACAGCATCAACACAAGCATTCCTCGTGCATGAAACAGGTACAGCACAGACAGCAGCCGTGCAAAGTTTTCTCACCCATCAAAGAGGTGCAGCAAAGGCAGCAGCAATGCAATCATTCCTCATGCATTAAACAGGTACAACACAGACAACAGCATTGCAAGCTTTTCTCACCAATGGAAGAGGTGCACTCAAGACAGCATCAACGCAAGCATTCTTCATGCATGAAACAGGTACAGCACAGACAGCAGCCGTGCACACTATTCTCACCCATCAAAAAAGTACAGCAAAGGCAGCAGCAATGCAAGCTTTTCTTGCGCAGTGAATAGGAACACCATGGTTAGCAGTCGCAGAGCAAGCCTCCCGCTACACAGAACCTGCACAGTGCAGGTTGCAGCACTGCAAGCATCTGTAACAAACAGAAAAATTGCAGTATAGCAGAGGAAGCAAACGTTTCATAGTCAGAACACTGCATGGGCAGCAGCAATGCAAGCTTCCACCACACAATGAATGTGCAAAGCACAGGCAACGGCAGTGCAAGCAGACAAAATAAAACACACACTCGTTATAACACATGGAGCATCAGCAGTTCTAGTACAAGATTTCTAGTACAAGATTCCTTCAAGACACGGCATGGCCAGCAGTAGCAGGCATGAGCATAATTTTAGGGGGGCCAGATGGGCATAATTTTAGGGGGGCCAGGGTGTTTGTCCACTCACCCAAATTTTGTGGCACACTATTTTGTCCCGCTCATTCAGCTGGGGCCCCTTTCCTTTAGATGTCATTTCCCCCCCAACATTTGCAGCAAAGTTACTCAGTTCATGCCTGTCATAGACACAAAACATGTACAGCACTGGCAGTAGCCCTGCAAGCCCCTATGACACACAGAAACCGTATAGCATCCGCAGCAGCCGTGCAAGGTTGCCTAGCACAAAGACCCGGTACAGCAAAGGCAACAGCAGTGCAAGCTTTCCTTGTGCATGGACTAGGAAAAGGGCAGACAGCAGTAATGCAAGCAATCCTCATGCGTGGAATAGGCACAGCAGAGGGAGCAGTCTTGCAATCTTTTTTCACACATGGATCTGCCTCTCGCTGATCCAGTCTTGGATGTCCAGTGCATATTTGAAGCTCAGCCCTTTCAAGAATTCCTTTTTCTCACCAACAACGCCGAACACCTAGACACACAGACCTGGCTTTCAACCATGAACTCTGAGGGCTTCACACCTGAGCTCACCTCCTGCGCCAAGACCCTCAGGTTCCACATCGACAAACACCTCTGCTTCAAGACACACACAGCAAAGAAAACTCAGACAGCTTGGTATCAGCTCTCCCTCCTGCGAAAAGTCAAGCCCTCCTCCCTCTGGACAGCTTTAGATCCACTGTCCAAGCGCTGGTCCTATCCCACCTGGATGGGGGCAATGCACTCCTCGGAGGCCTCCCGCTATCCTCACTTGCGCCCCTGAGAAATGTCCTACACACGGCTGCACGCCTCATCAAGGGCCTGCGCAGATACAAACACATCACCCCGACCCTCATCGACCTTCACTGGCTCCCACTGCACACATGAGTCACCTTCAAGTCTTGCTGCAGAATCTATAAGGCAGTCGCACTCAAGTGACCGAGCTACCTCACAGAGCAACTCTGCATCGCCAGCGGACAGCCCACCATCAGAAGCCAGGACACGTGCAGACTTGAAATACACCACTGCAAAAAGGAAAGTACCAGAAAACAGGCCTTCGCTGCCTATGCCCCAAGACTAAGGAACCTCCTCCCCATCGGCATCAGACTCGCCCCCACAATTCAGAAAAGAACTCAAGACCCACCTCTTTAAGGCATCTCTCCTCCTCAACACCTTGGTCAACACGTCGTCCCGTGCACCACCTCACTCGCTAGACGCCGCTCGCCCCTCTACTCCCAGCTGCCCAGTACAGCTGTACCTCTCCTCTGTCCCCCTCTGTATCCCCCCCGCGCTGAATAACACTGAAAAGCGCTCCGTGATGCATCTGTAATGTTGTACACCTCTGTAAAGCACTCCGTTATATATCTGTAGTGGTGTGTACCTCTGTAAAGCGCTGCGCTGCTTCTCGAAGCTAGGTCCACGCCCAATAACTACCATAATACTAATAATAGAAAATAACAGATCGAGCGGCTGCAGTGCAAGCTTCCCTTGCACACGAACATGTACAATACGGGCTGCAACATCTGTTGAACACAGAATAGGTATAGCACAGTCAGCAACCTTGCACGCTTTCCCCGTGCATGCATGAAATAGCCAAAGTGCTGCAGCACCAATGCAAGCATTCCTCACATGCAGTAGGGAAATCCGCCGCATTTGCATCAGTGCCACCCTCCCTTCTGCATGGAAAATGTACAGCACAGACAGGAGCACTGCAGGCTGCACACAGAACAGGCACAGCACTGATAGCAGCAATGCAACCTTTTCTCGTGCAAGGAATGGATGCAGCAGAAGCAGCTGCAGTTCAAGTAATCATCGCACACAGGACAGATGCAGCAGCAAAGACACTCCGCCCCTCTCGCCCCCCCCCACTCGCCACGCCCCCTAATCCTGGTTTTGGTGCAGGAGCGTGCACCCTGCACCCTCAGCAGCAGATTCCTCTGCCCTGAGTGGATCAATGCCGCACATCAATTAGTGATGGACATTGGGAGACGGTGGCCTGACGGCGCATTTCTTTTCTGCTGACCCCTCAGGGTCCACCCTCTAATCACAGCGCCCCCACCCCGCACGCAGTGCCCCCGAGGGTTTCTCCTCGAGCCCGCACCTGCCTGGCCCCCGTTTGCGCATCATGAAGGGAGGAGGTCTGGGGGAGGCGGCGGCAGGGAGCCCGCCCTCCCCAGAGGACAGCCCGCGAGGTGCGCTGTCGCTTCCCGCCCGGGATTCATTGACTTCACCTTCCACAGAATGCTCTATTTTCAGGCCCAGCGGCCCCGTGCAACGGCCTAATTCAGGCCTGGAAGAGAAAAGCGGGCGCATGTGATGGGAACCACAATGAAAAACAACCGCCGTACCCGCGAGCGGTGGCGTGAGAAGGCATTCACACAAGCTGCCCGGTCTAAATAAAGGATTGGGGTCACGCTATGCTCTCCCCAGGAACCCCAGCCTAGAACACAAAGCCCCGCGGCGGCGCAGACTAGCTGCCAGGAGATAGGCCGACTCGGTGCCCAGAGGACGCTGCGCCCCCAGACGTTTTTCATAGGGGTGGCTCGACGAGGTCTCGTGGGGTGGGACACCAAAACAAACACATAACCGGCAGGCGGACCGGTGGGGCCAGCGTTTATATAAGGGTGGCCGTGGCCCCACTTGGGGAGCCCTTGGTGGCGCCTCTGAGTCACTAGCCCCTGTCCCCCAGAGCGCATATCCTTACTAGGCCAAAACCCGTCATGGAACTATGCCGTAATCCTGTGATTTGCCGGTTCACAAATCTATTGGCGGGACCTATACAATGATGCGAAATCACCAAAATGGCAGGGGAAGCGGAGGTGACATTGCGCACACTTTAACACCGATGGCATCACAGGAAGTGATGTCGTGACCTTTACCCCATGACATCACTGAACTTAATAACAACCACAAATTAGAAGAAAAAGTCTTTCTCTGGCAGATAATACGTGCTTTAAGGAAAATGCACAATACACGTTCACACTTCGGCCAGGAAGGGAGCTTTCTCCTTACTGACGTAGGGTCTCATTACAAGTCTGGTGGTCTAGAAATAAGGGTGTCGGTAGCAGCGTACCAGCCCCCTTTCCAGACCACAAGAATGCCTTCAGGGGTCATTGCTGTCCCGGCAGGTCTGACCTGCCGGGGGCACCAGCCCCTGCAGGCATGGTTTTCACGGAAGCCCCAGCACTGGCACCGTTAACAGCGGAAGCTTCTGTGTCCCCATTCCCGACTCCACGGTAATGGGGATTTACACTTTCCGGGATATCAGGTGGCAGAACAGTGTTATGAGTTCGGTGGCAACCTGCCGGTAGCACCAGCGGCTTACCGCCAAACTCTTATATGCGGCCCATGTTCTGCTGTCCACGTGTACCCTCCTCCACGCTTACATTATCCACCACTCAATAAATATTGTATGTAGTAGCGCAACAACATTCGTACACCCTCATTCACTTTCTTGCCTGTGTGTTTAATCTTCCTCCTCCTTTGCCTTTTTTTTCACATCCCCTGCTACCGTTTTTCTATTCTTTCCTAGATCGAGATCGATAATCCTGGTGGGGGGCAAAATATGCCACGCTCCAGACAAGCCTCAGCGCTATTGGACGTGGTGACTGGCATAGTATAAAATAAACCTTTTCACATGACATCAACAAAACAGCAGTTTCCCTGAAGCTTGCAGATGGCTTGTGCTCCCACGTCTCAGGTTCACCCACACGGTGTCTGTGAAGCCACTATATATTCCAGCACACCATGCCAGGCTTGCATAGGTCACCCTGCCATGGATGTTTCTTTGCCTGCTTCAGGGATGAACTGGCTTATAGGGAACTCTGGCGATTTCCCGGTAGGGCTCAGCACTCTGGGCCTTTTTTGTGTGGTAACCTATTTTATTTCCAATGTATTGTCGATTCTCTTGCCTCTGTACTTTCTTAGCTGCTCCCCCCTGCCGCTTTCCACTTCACTCTCCTTTTTCTTTTTTCCCTGTTCTCAAGTTCTCCCTATTGCCCCCACCTCAGTCAATCTTCCTGCTCCCCTACCTTTTGGCCCCCTCCTTCCCTCTTTTCCGCCGCTCGTGGGGGCAGCCCTCCCCTTACCCATTACTTTTACATTGCTTTTCTGATATACTTGGTCCTGGCCTCCCACCTAGGGCCAGCCTTAGCGGTCGCAGCGCCCTGGGCGGCAAATCAAAAATGTGGCACCCCTCCCCTCAAATTTTTCATTAGGTGCTAATCAGCTCCCTATTGTTATTAAATGTGCTAGTTAATTTCAATAGGGCTCCTGCCACGCCTTCTCCCACCACGCCAGCTCGAGAGAGACCTTGAAAGACTGCCCTGAGCTGGTGTGGTGGGGGGCTAATGGCAGGGCGCCCCAGGCAGCTGCCCGTGCAGCCCACCTCTAAAGCCGGCTCTGCTCCCACCTTCCCTCCCCACTCAAGGGGTTACGCAACAAACTGTTTAACAGATTCTTTTATTCAGCCCTACTTCAGACACATATCATGCCCCATGGATCCTTCCCCCCCTGAGCTAACAATAAGCCAAGAACCAGGCCGGTGTACAGGAAATATATTTTTATTTATTTAAATTAAAAGTAATAGAAATTCACACAAAAATGTCTAATACCACTTTATCCGTGGCACAGCACAATAAACTTCTCTCAACATAAATAAATCACAAAAGTCAGTTGAAAAGAACACATCACAATTCTTTACTTTCTACAAATTTCACTTAAAGAAATAATTAGCACCCGTCAATGAACGCGTGTACAGATGTAGTGCTGCTCAATTTTGATTTTCCTGCCTGCTTAAAAGGCTAGCAGTAGGATTTCAAGATTGGTAGAAAAATATATGGAAATTATGATTTCACACACACACTTTTGATTTAAAATAAACACGGGGTGATTTAGCGTTTTTTTAAGGACCCCCCCTACTTTGGTCTGGGTTGGGGAAGGCAGACAGAAAAATTGGGATGATTTGGGGAATTTTGGATTTCAGACCCCCCTCCACTGAAAGGCCAGTGTTAGGGGAAAGTTGGGAAAAAAAGATTGGACTGATTTAAGAACAAAGACACCCCTCTTCCTTAAAGAAGCCTGGGTCAACAGGACAAAAAGGATTACCCAATTAATTATAGGCTATAGTTTTTCAGCGCCACACGGGTAAGTGAACTTTGCAAAATTCTAATTTTAACAAAAATCATCTACAGTGTTCCACCAAACGGGGAATTAATTTAATTAATCTTTTAGTTGAGTAGGCTAAGGATCAACACAGTTTCCCCCCCCGCCCACTATAAAGAGAAAGGATTTAAGGCAAGCAGACTCCCCCACCTTTTGCTTTCCCCTCCGCTCAGTTCTACGTAGATAGAAAGCCTCTGTTCAAAGTTCAAGACAGCCAGCGGCATGTCTGAACCCCTGGAAAGATATGGCAGCGGTCTGGTCACCCCACTCTCAAGGATGGCCGGCCGCGCTCCACCGTAGTCCCCAGTCAGCATTAAGGACTTCCTAGCAATTTACAGCTCCACCCAGAAGCAATATCTTCTGGTGTTTCCTTGCAGTTGTCAGATGTAAGTTGCAGCAGCACTCTTTTGATGGTAAATTTCAACAGCTCCCCCTTCCTCCTAGTACCGTCCTCCTTATATAGCAGCAATGACACTACCACTCTTACAATCTTGGGGGAGTACCCTGCAGGAGGTCGCACAAAATAGGATTGTACAGTCTCTCTCTCCTCCCAAACCCAGCCTCCCAGTCTGGATTGGTCTAGGGGCCTGGAGCAGTCATATGGCAGCTTCATTTACAAGCCCCATTTGTTCTCATGTCAAATGTTTGCAAAAATCTAGTTATGTGGCAAAACTTCATAATTATACTAATAACTGCCATAATATTCATATTATCCTTTTCATTTATTCATGGGTAATTAAATAAGACGACAGCCAGGTTTGCGCCATGTTGGACAGGCATTTGGCAATTTTCAGCCGTCTTCATAGAAAACATAACAGTTATGAACATGTCATTTCCTAACCATATCCCTAATTTTACCCTTCACCAGTTTGGCAACTCTTACATTCAGGACATTTTCAGATCAGCCAGTAGCCTAGTTTAACTGGCCATGACAGTTCCATAACTCGTAGGTGCATGGATTTTATATCTCCAAAATTGCCTGGAAATTACCTAAAAGAGGTACATAAATGAAGACAATTAGACTTATGTTTGCTGGGAAAAAGGATTAAATGATAATATACAAATGGCAACTCTCATGCCTCCAGGCCATATGGTCCCACTGGGCTCCACTGTAACCAGAGTTTATTTTAATTCTCTTTGTGTTTGCAGCTTGCTCTTTGAAGTTAGTTGCCTGTTTGAGGTTGGAGTTTCAGCCTCCCTTTTCACACATACTGGGCCTCATTACGACCCAGGCGGTAAGTTACCGCCTGGGCCGTGACTTTACCACCATGGCGTAAACTACGTTTACGCCATGGTGGTTGGCGGACTTACCGCCCCATTCCGAGGTCGGCGGGGCGGTAAGTCCCCAATCCCCATTTACCCTTCCCCATTCCCATTTTTGCCCCATAGGGCATAATGGGAGTGGGGAAGGCGTTAATTACGCCACCGTAAATTACGGTGGCGTAATTAACTCCATGGTCCCTTAGCGCCATGGATTTTAACACCTGCTAAAAGCAGGTGTTAAAAGCGCCATGGCGCTAAGGGACCTCGTAATTGGCGGTAAGGGGTCGGCGCAGCTAACGCCTGCGTAAACCCCTTACCGCCAGGGTCGTAATGAGGCCCATACTGTCTACATTCTGGTTATGCTCCAGCCAAGGCCAGTTGTCTCTGCTCAGAGCTTAGCCTTCAGGGACAACACCTTTCAGAAAGGCCACATTGTATTGCTGTTGTAAACATTTGGATGCCAGCCTTCCAGTGGGGGAGTTCATGGTGACATGTGTCCAACGGGCAGCAAAAGGGTTTGCCTCTGGCCTAGAGACACTTTTTCACAAAAACAAAGTGGCTTTTCCTTTTAAATATCTGCTGATATTTTGAATGCGAAACATAACATACCTTACTTTTTGTCAACATGCACATCATGTCTATTCCCTAACCTTTTTATGTTAGCAGGGGTACATTTTTCACTTTTAAACTTCTTTTACTTGCACACACACATACAAAGTTGTTTTTGTGACAGTGTTTAAAAATGTTTTTTTTTCATGTGAAAGGGACCTTTGATTTTTCTTCTTGCCTTGTGAATTAAAAGGCTGCTTTTCCTTGGGCAATGACAGGCAGGCCTTTTCCACATGGCCCTTCAGTTTTCATTTGCAATCACACATGTAAAGACATTTTTTGTGTCAGTATTGAAAAATCTGCAACGCGCGCAACGCGTGTGTGCACTGAGAGTGCTGTTCCGCTGGGTTGCTGTGATTTACTGCTACTGTTGAATACAACTCATTGACTTCATCGGACAGGGATTTCAAAATTATTGGAGCTTTCACATTTCGATTGATGGTACAACTTCATTGCCATCTATTTGAACTTTGATCATTGTGATAAGAACTCTTGCAAAGAGAAGTATATGTATATTTTTCATAATATTTTTTAGAGTGAAGCCAAGCCCTGCCTACTTCCCCCAGAAGCACTACATATACACGTTCATGCGCGCATCGTGTGCGTGCAACATGTGAGTGCACTGTAAGTGCTGTTCCGCTGTTCAGTGGAGCAGAGGACAGCCCTCGCCTTTCCTTTTGTTGTAAGTAGAATTTGCTTGGTTTTCTGCTCTTAATTTCTTTTTTTGTGCTTGTTGAGCTCTGCTGCTGTAATGGCGACTTATACACTAATATCGGGCATGCTGATAATTTGCTTACAACAACCCACCATCTTACCTGAGGCTGACACAAATGACTCCAACCAATTGACAGTGAGAAAAGCTAAGAAAATTCAATGGTCTTAATTGTTAAGCTCAGACATAAGACAATTTTGGCAGCCGCTTCCTCAAAATATAAAAGATGCTGCCGCACTAGAGTCTCATGACTTTACAGATATCTCTTCCGGTTGCTTAGCGTTGTATAATCAAAATGAAGACTCGATGCAATTGAAGTCGAGTTTAATGCCTGATTTATGTATCTCTGATAAAGACATGTTGTATCTGCCGACTCAATCAGAAAATGTGTGCATACCTTGTCTACCTCATGTGAGAAAAGTATCCAATCTTATGCCAAAACGATGGTCCATGAAGATGATAATTCTACCAGACTGATTTTATATTCACAAGTTGCAAAAAGATCTTTTGCGGGTCTCAATTTACAAACTGAGCCTTTAAATGGCTCTGAATCTGGAGAGTCCTTTACACCTAAAGCTGTTGATCCTATGCAAAATAAATCAGCCTCACAAAATTTAGCAAATATAATGGAGCCTGAGATTATTGTACCAGTAACTAATGATATAAAAGCAAAGATGATGTTTGGCTAAAATGTGCAGCCAATGGTGTCTGAAACACTATTTGGCTTGCCAATTTTGAATACAACTAACTTGTCCCATTCCCCAAATATGTTTCCCAATATACATAACTCTAGTGTTGATTGATCTGTTTCTTCAGATACTTCCTTTGTAAAGTCTACCCCAAGACCATCGTTTGGCCTAAAACAAATTCCTATCCCTGCCTATGAAATTACTTTGGCAGCTATGAATAATGGACTATATAGCTGTACCAAAGTTTTTGAAATGTTACAAAAAGAGATAGAAGAGCAAGCTATGGCTATGACTAACATTACGTCCACACTTGACTTGCTAATATCGTAAGCTAGTGAACAATTCAATATACATTTTTAAAACATTTCTCATAATGAACTAGGGGATTTAATTGAGGAGTCCCTGACTTTGATGCCAAATCAACAGCCTACGATGGCGGGGGTGCTTATCAACAGAGGAAATATCTGTTGGATTGGCTGCTGAAATGGTGAGTCCTTCGAATGATGTCGTAATGGTATCTGACTCCCTGGAAATTGTTCCTATTGAGGAACCAGTGTTTGAAGTTTTTCATCAAAAACGACGCAGGAAATAACTTCCCAAGCGCACTGCATCCTGGTCTGGGAAGAAAAAAAAAACAAGGAAATGTTAAAAAGATAACTAAATCTAAAAGTAAAAAGTGTATGAATGCCTTAACTCTTCCTGCCACTAGTACTACACTTATTGCTACAACCTCTCCTGTACAAATATCTGCTGGATGCAGAAATAAAAAAAAATGGGCTACCATAATACTAATCAGATAGAAGTGATAGCCTCTGATGAAGATGTGGAATTACATGATACACTCATGAATATGTCAACTTATTCAGTCTCGTGCATTTGCAATAATAGAGAGGACGATCACATTGTATATTCTGACAAAGATAATGTAAAAGTTAATAGTATGGAACATTTCAATGTACTATCTAGCGATTTAATAGGAGAGCCCACTCGAGGAATTTCTGACTTTAGAACGAAAAAGAACAAGAAATAAGAATGGTATAAAAATATCAGAGATTTGTGTACAGAATATAAAAATAAGCCAACTGTCCGTGACTGCGATGAGCATAACAGCGCTCATGAAGAGCAACAAATTGATAATGAACGATCAAAAAATGTAAATAAAAAGAGCAAAATGGATTTGAGACGTTCAGATGATATCATACTGAACATGCTAGACAGACATAGAAAATATACCTATCCTAATAGAACAACTATACTGGCCATATTCCAAACTATTCCTAAATTGAATCTGATTGAAACAAGGGATATTGAATCAATTTATATTAGCAATACACGGAAAATGGTTACAGCCACTTTAAAATTCCCATCTCAAATAGTCAAAGAAACAATATGGAAAGCAAAAGACTGACTTTTGCAGAAAGGGGTTGATTTGACTATTAAGAAGAGCTAGATGAGAACTCTGAAAATGAACAAGGCAAAACAACAAAAGAAGGAACACAATTTGTTATTAATTGTGAAGGCTCAAAAGGAAGGTTAAGGCCCGAAGTGTACTACGAAGGTAACCATCTGACCCCACACTCAACGAAATGGTTATGGCTTAAGGCTGCAATAAAAAGCACAAACCACAGAATAAAGGAATAGAGCTAAACTAAATTGCCCCAAAGATTTATTAAAATGGCTGTGTGGAACACTAGGGGCTTTAAGCATCTTATGAAAAGAAATACAAAGTATCCTTTGGACAATTATAACATTATCGCATTGCAAGAAACGTGGATAAAATCACAACCTGCACTTCCTAATTATGAGACATGCTGGATCTCTGCAATTAAGCAAGCTAAAAGACGACCTATGGTAGGTTTATTAAATGCCCTTAGACTATATACTCGCGGACATATTTCTTCATGGGCATCCCTCATCCATGTATCCAGCTGCTGAAAATGGAAGTGGCTAACGCATCTGTCTTGATATTGGGCAAAATCTTCCTCGGGGCCAGCCCTTTGAGAGCAAAAATACCCAATTCAGCCCAAAATACAGGTTCTATTGTGCTGAGCAGTGATCTCATGCTAGTGACAAATGACACCCTCAAAGCTTTAGCATATTTATTCTAAGCAGTGAATTTCATATACATTTGGGATTCAAGTTACAGAATATTACAAAGCATAACACTTAGAGCAATGCAAAATATAGTGAAACATGGAACTTAGATAAACATAGAGAAACATAGAGAAACACAGTCTTACGTCCCTTTAATCAGCACTGGGGAGACCTTGGGCCCTCATAAGCTAGCTGTAAACAAGCCCCGCTCAGAGGACAATGCTGAAGGACACCGTATGAGCCAATGCCGGGCACCTGTTTCTGCACGAATCAAGTCCACAGGCGATCTCCCCCTGATCCATGTGTGCATGGATATTTTATAATCTCTTGCTGTCAGTCACCATGACGCACAGTTCCAGAACTTTCCCTGTGCAACTGGCTCATGGAAAAAACCCAGCTCTCTCTGAGATGCTCCCTGCTCGCTCCTACCCCCTCCCTTGTTCCCATCTGCGCTGGCTGAGGAATGTCTTATCAGTACTTTCCCAGAGAAAAGGAAGATTAGCTTGGAGCCAGGGCTAACGTTAGTGAGGCTGAATATTCTAAGGGAAGCAGGGATGTATTAACCCCATCTGCAAGCTCTAAAAGGCATGCACTCATAGCTTAGTGTTTATAGCGCTTAAGACTGGCTATCTAAGCGCTATATAGGTGCCATGATGTTCCAAACACTCCAAAAATACCTATTAGCTACATAGCTAGGGGCCCTCCCTGCCTGTCTATCAACAATGCTTAATTTGACCTATTTCATACTAGGCCTGCATATTCCTTGTAGCTCACTACTGCATAATGGAAGTGCTACAACAGACTACTGTCAGCATTTTTAGCACATACTTTGAATACACTATTGGCTTTCAGCGGCTAATGCTGTCATCTAAAGCCCTGATTGGCAAGGTTGCAATTTCGTGTATCACTACATTCCACCCCTATTCAACGTTTGTGCGACAAATGCTGACTAATACCTATCAATATAGTATTTAGTGCAGTGATAAAGACCTTGGGGCTTTGCAAGAGGTTTAAGCAAACTATCTTATAGCGGTTAGTTAGCGTGGCATGCAAGGTAAAACACTACCTAAACAAAAATGTACACAAAGTGAACAGTGACATATACCCTTGCCAAAACCTGGCCTACACAAAAATACCTACACAAAGTGAACATGGACATTTACTCTAGCCAAAACCTGGCCTACACAAAAATACCTACACAAAGTGAACATGGACATTTACTCTAGCCAAAACCTGGCCTACACAAAAATACCTAAATCAATTTTGTATAACTGATTGTCAGTTAAAAAGCAGCATGCAGTTAAAATGTCAAGGCAATCCAGTGTAGTCTAATCTACAATGCACTATTGCATTTATGTATGGTTACCAATTCTAAAACCTGGCAGCCTTTCACCCTAAGGGTCTACCCTCCCCCTGATCCCAGGGCATTCAAGCGTGACTATGGGCTGTGTGACTAGACACTTCCCCCAGGTAGGTGGAACCCAACCAGAAACCATCTAATTTCGTGAACAAGGTGAACCCATGGGCACCAGGTTGTCTAAATAAAAACAATTCTACTAATTTACATCAAAGCATGGCATGTGTTATTCATGCAATCAAAAAGCAAGCAATTCAATCCATATGTATGCTGGTAACTGTAGCTCTGCGTGCCAGTGTGTGGAGGATGGTCACCCCCACCCAGTAAAAAGCCAACACCTGCTGATTTAACAATGTTTGCCATACAATGCATTGTGTGTATTTAGCAGTCTTGTTGACCTGCCCTATGGCAGACAAAGATGTCTTCATGTCTAAAATTCTGTCATCTTCAATTGGCTGTCAATACTTGTAGCAGTGCTGGGCATATCAATGGGCCCCACTAGGCCAGAAGTTCTATAGCAGAGCTGGCATCAGAACCCATAGTGGCTAGCTTATTGTGCACAGTTTCTATGTCACAAGCATATAAAGCTCCTGCAATTAATGAATCTAGCTCCCTAGCTACGCGCACTCTAGTGATGGGCCATAGAAATGGACTCCATTTGTAGCAGCTTGGTAGTACTAAGGAAACATTGCCTCATGGTAAATCTATGTCTAAGTGTATCACTGTAATAATAAAGGTGTGCATTACCAGCCTACAATTTACATGTTGTCTTACTACTGGAAAATCTAACAGGTTCACAGTGTCTACCTTCTGTGACTTGGAGAATACCCTTCTTCAAGTGGGATATCTACCATATACAATATTAACTTTAGCCACAAACACCATACTACTATCCGGCAGTGGCTGTTTCATCACACCATGGAAAAAATTCATTTAGTCAAGTTATAGTTCATAAGATCTTGGCGAGAACACTCGCTGCAGTTCTTGGTCAGAAAAACATCACATTAGACAAATTAAACAAATGGTATCCATTCAGTGACAAAAGATGCCTGACAATGTGCCAGGCCAGTACACTAGCAATTCCATGTGGATACTCATTTGTAGCGCTTTTCCAAAGAATTATTCCAAATGTTTACAATCAAAAGGTGACTCTTTGCATTAGTGTGCTGGAGACAGCTGTCCCCACAAAAAACATGAAACTGGTTGGTTTAACAAAAACCGTGTCACACTCTGTGTCATAAAATCAAACATCAAGTCAGTCATGGTTTCATTTACCTGCCTTAAGCTGGCTGTGAAAGTATCCAGTGTTTCAAAGATTACCATTTCAAATTATAGCTCATACACTTGGCAGCATTACTTCAATTAAGAATCTTAACCTACGCACAGGTGACTTTGATGTGCGCACTCATCTTATCTCAAAATAAATTACACTCCTGCTTGCATAATTCTGCTGCCCCAACAGTTCATAAATCATTCTCCTGCCTACGTGCAATGTAGAATATTTTTTTTTTTCAAAAAACAAAACATCTCTGGTTAAAGCCATTCAGTTGGAAGAGTAAAACCATTTGGTTTTTTCAGATTCATCTCAACAGTGCATTTAAAAACCATTTTTCAATGTGTTAGCATTCAATTGCTGTGTCACACAGCTGTATGTGGTGCCTGATGTTACAGTCCACAATTCATTGTCCATAGTCCTTTAAACAAGAAAGGGCAAAACATGTCATTTAAATGTGTAGCATCAAATACTTGATAATTAGCCAAGTCTGCATCGTGCCAGTTCAGCAAAAGTTATTACTCTGTTGGACACTATTCGCAGGTTACAGCATTGAGTGCGGTGCAGGGCACGTTAAAGTTGAAATAGCATGTCGCAGTGGCTCGCTTTCTCTGAGAATGCGTCTGACCCTTCTTTGATCAGTGTCACCCACAAACTGCATATTAATTTCTGATATTATGAAATGTCTTGTCGTGCTTTGCCTAGGCAAAATACAAACAGAAATGTTAGGATTTCATCAAAACTTCAATATCAGCGTTATCCACCCCTTCCCATAATACCACCCCCATCTTCAAAAAGTCTCATCAGGTAACTACACACTTTGTCATTGCTACTGCAATTATTTATCACCTTTCTGCATGTTTCTGGGGGCTTATTTACACTCAACCATACGGGGTGTAACTGCCTAATCACAAACTCATTTGTGCAATGCAATCATAGCTGGTCAATGGTACCTCAGACTGATCTGTGCTTTTACAAAGCCATATAGTAAGTACCCAGGTCGCACAATGCTTTTCTTTTTTCACCAAAGCGATCACCAATGCCAGGCGCCAACCTGCTTCCAGTGTCCCATGATCTTGGTTTAGGTTGCCCTGCTGGCACCACTCCATTTTTCAAAGGTAAAGTCTTTCAGTCCAATACCGCTTGCAGTTGTACGAGCAGCTTTGTTTATTTATCTTTCTTTTCTTAGCAGTGTCTTTTCAAGCCTCTGGTTTTTTCACTTGTCATTTTTTCAAAGGGCGTTTGCTGTTTTTGAACCACCCCTTTGAGTGCGATAGTCTAAGCCAGTTTCTTTTGTTGCTTCAACAAATCATTCATTCTTGCACTAAGCCGTGTGGCTTCTGGATCATGGCTAATGTGCAGTGTTCATGTTGTACTTCAAAGCCCCGCTCTGCATGTTGTCTCTTGCAAAACGGCTAAGCACTTTTTGTCAGTTTTGCTTCCATCTGGAATGCCATAATGTCTTTGTCAGTTACTCCATCCCTGGCAATGTAGCTTGCAGTTTGCCAGATGTGTATTTTCTCTTCTCAAAGCGCCTAGAGGTTTCTTCTCCAGTGCACAGCGCTTTACTTCAGTTCACATCACATGGAGCATTGGAATGCAGCTTGCACAGCAATAGCCCTTTACTTCACTTCACATCACATCACATGGGAATGCGGTTTGCACAGTAATGTCTGTTGGAATGGGCAGCTGTCTTTTCTTGGCCCATTCACAGATGCATAGGTAAATGTTCAGATGTGATGTGCCCGTCTGCCATCCTGCATGAAGCCTTTGCTCCGTACCACAGTTTACTGGGCAAATTCTTTACTTTTTGAACAGCTCTCTGTTTTTGCTCCCCCTTCCTCAGGAATGCAGGCATGTTTATCTTTCGTGTGCACCTGGCAGCTTATCTCTTTTGCCTATAACTCTTATACTGTGGCGGCTTCACTCGTTTCAGACAGTTCATCCAAATTAATTCTTTCTTGTATTGTTTCTGCTTTTGTTTGCCTTCCTGCACCTCGCCCAAGCCAGCTTCAAGGCACAAGCTCTGCACACACAGCAAGACTCTTGTTTTCAAAAGCGGCACTTTTCTTGTCATTTTTCTACTCCATGTAATTTTGCAAAATGTCAAAGCGTCTTTTTTTTTCTTGTAATGTGCGATCTTTCAAGAGAACTCGCAACCCATTAAATCTTTGTGCTATCTTATCACACACAGATGTTTCATTCTGTTGTACCATTGCCAAACTATAACCACTCAGTTCAGTGCATTTAAAAAATAAAAATGCCAATGTTTAGTGCAGCTCCCTGCACATTTTTTTTTCTGCAAGAACAACCCACACTCTATTGCTTGTGGGCTGTTTAATGTGTCAACAACATTTTTCCCCATGTATCACAGTCAACAGGACACTATTTCCAAATCATACATCACTTATAAGGCAACAGCACAAATCCATGGCATAGCATGGGGACAGTCAAAAATACTCCAGGGGCAATTTAGAAAAATATAAATTGTTTTTCCCCCCAACCATTGCAAACTGATTCTGCAATTTCAAATCAGTACACAAAAATCGAAAATCCAAATAACATTCACTCACTTTCCTTTTAAGTGAGTCTCTCACCCATTAAAAGCATGGCACAGCCTAAAATGCAATATAACCATTTTAGTGTGTTTCCTTTAAACAGAATTTGCCACCATTAGCACATGGAATTTTACAGTTGCCAAAAGAAAGAAAAAACTCTTTAGGCTCTCAGCACAGATGTTACTCATTCTCCTAAGCATGGCTCATTCCCCTTCCTCATTATTCAGGAATGCCAACCCTTCAAAAGCATATATCAAAAAAGACGAACCTTCGCCTCCGAACATTACAGCCCCCACTCGCTAGCACCCTGGGGCTGAGTCAATGGTTAAATCACTATTCACAATTTGCATGTCAAATTCTTGCAATTATTTTTCCTGCCCTCATGACAGAATAGAGATGAGAACTCCGTCTCATTATGCATTCCAAATTACAACTTTAAACTGGGAAACCACATGATAAAATTCTTTTTCTAATTGAGCATACATCTTTCTTAACCATTCATCGGAGTGCTTTAAACAAAGCCATTTCCCGCTCGTTTATTGCCTTGTACTCCCTGGCACCAATCCCATGCAATAAGTCAGTCACGACTGATTTACTGAAGGGAGTCTTAACCACACAAGCTATCGGCCACGGCAAGCCGACACAACATTGCTGCCTTTTGAAGTCTCAGAGCTGCAGTGAGACCATCAAGGAAATGCGACAGCCTGCTCCCCACTCTACACTGTGTTCTCTCACACCATTTGTCATGTCAGCATGGCACTGCTCTTCACAATCCCACAAAGCTGCCACCAAATGTCTTGATATTGGGCAAAATCTTCCTCGGGGCCAGCCCTTTGAGAGCAAAAATACCCAATTCAGCCCAAAATACAGGTTCTATTGTGCTGAGCAGTGATCACATGCTAGTGACAAATGACACCCTCAAAGCTTTAGCATATTTATTCTAAGCAGTGAATTTCATATACATTTGGGATTCAAGTTACAGAATATTACAAAGCATAACACTTAGAGCAATGCAAAATATAGTGAAACATGGAACTTAGATAAACATAGAGAAACATAGAGAAACACAGTCTTACGTCCCTTTAATCAGCACTGGGGAGACCTTGGGCCCTCATAAGCTAGCTGTAAACAAGCCCCGCTCAGAGGACAATGCTGAAGGACACCGTATGAGCCAATGCCGGGCACCTGTTTCTGCACGAATCAAGTCCACAGGCGATCTCCCCCTGATCCATGTGTGCATGGATATTTTATAATCTCTTGCTGTCAGTCACCATGACGCACAGTTCCAGAACTTTCCCTGTGCAACTGGCTCATGGAAAAAACCCAGCTCTCTCTGAGATGCTCCCTGCTCGCTCCTACCCCCTCCCTTGTTCCCATCTGCGCTGGCTGAGGAATGTCTTATCAGTACTTTCCCAGAGAAAAGGAAGATTAGCTTGGAGCCAGGGCTAACGTTAGTGAGGCTGAATATTCTAAGGGAAGCAGGGATGTATTAACCCCATCTGCAAGCTCTAAAAGGCATGCACTCATAGCTTAGTGTTTATAGCGCTTAAGACTGGCTATCTAAGCGCTATATAGGTGCCATGATGTTCCAAACACTCCAAAAATACCTATTAGCTACATAGCTAGGGGCCCTCCCTGCCTGTCTATCAACAATGCTTAATTTGACCTATTTCATACTAGGCCTGCATATTCCTTGTAGCTCACTACTGCATAATGGAAGTGCTACAACAGACTACTGTCAGCATTTTTAGCACATACTTTGAATACACTATTGGCTTTCAGCGGCTAATGCTGTCATCTAAAGCCCTGATTGGCAAGGTTGCAATTTCGTGTATCACTACAGCATCTCATCTCCTGTCCTCCCATGCAGCAATTCTGAATGTATATTGGAATTCCTCACTGATATCTGATGAGGACTTTATACATATAAACCTGATGCTAGACTCAATTGATAGTGAGGCGACTTATTATACCACTTTAATTGGTGGGGATTTGAATGTAAGATGTTTAAATCTAACTAAGAAATTACCATCAGTAAAAAGTGTTAGATGGATGGCTTTGATGGAGGAAAGAAATCTCACCATTTTAAATGCTTCAATTATAGGAGATATTCCTCCTCAGCCTACGTGGAAGAGAAATGACTCTAAACCTATACTAGATTATGTGTTTATATCATAGGAAGATCTAAATCATGTGTCATACTTTACAGTACTCCTTACAATTGATAGTGATAATTATATTTTAGAAATAACCTGGAATCTAAATACATCTCCAAATAAACTATATTATAAAAATAACCTAAAGGTAACAAATGACAGAAACTGAATTAATGGACTAACCATAAATTAGAACAATGGCCTGATATAATGACTCCTGAATCTAGAATACAAGAGAATATGGATTTGTTGAAGTATCCATAGACCCATTTTCTAGCAATATTTCAGGAAGAAATTATACCGGGTCTCCGCAATAAAATTATTCGTACGCATTATTGCGATCCTACAATTAAATGATTAAATGCGAAAATGAAGAGAGACTTAAAAAATGTAACTCCATTGCTGCTGCTGGATTATAAAAGAAAATCTACCAAAATAAAAATTGACTATAAGAATACAGTAAAACAATTTAGGTCAATAAAAAAAAATAGGATAACGAGAACATGTTAAGAGCATTATCTGCCAAATCTACTGCACAAATCTGGCACCTATTTAAAACTGCTGAGGAAAATGGCACTCAATCCCTGTTACTAAACGCAGTAAGCGATAAAGTGTGGGTTGAGCATTTCACTACTATGTTTGCGGATCCTAAAAATATGACTAAAGAAGTATCAATAGATAACATCATAGCAAATCTAAATATAGATTGCACTGACATCTTTTATCAAATTAAGAAGTTGAGCTCTTTTCATGCTCCAGGACCTGATGGGCTCACTAATGCCACTTTAAAAGTCTAGCCTGCAATTTGGTTGGAGATTCTATATGCTATTTTACAGACAATATCACAAACTGGAACAATTCTCTCAATCTGGCAGCAGTCAGTACTCCTTCTGATTTTCAAAAAAGATGACAGAATTTATCCAAATGATTATATACCATTAGTCTTACTTGATGCTCCTGGATGCTCCTGGAAACATCTATGCAAGGATATTACTTAAAGAACTGCAAGACTGGTGAAACTGTTCTAAATCAACTGATCCACATCAATCAGGATTTATTGCTGGAGTTGGCAATGCGGCCAACTTATTGGCTCTTAAAAAACGAGCTAGCAAGTCGAAGCAGCCGCCTTATATCGCCTTTATTGATTTCAAACAGGCGTTTGATTCTATCTTTCGCCCAATACTATGGCAGAAATTAGCGATAGATTAAAGACAATACAACAATTTTACTTTAATACATCTGTAAGCGTCAAGCTGAATCATGAGGGATTGCTTTCGAGTCCAGTTAAGACCTACCACAGATTGAAAGAAGGCTGTATAGTCTCCGAAATCTGTTCAATTTTTATATTAGGGATATAAATAAACGCCTTGAAATTACAAAAGCATTTCCTCCTAAATTAGGTGTCAACTTGATAGGTACACTCCTTTATGCTGATGATCTAGTTCTAACTGATCAAACTCCTATTGGTCTACAAAGACCATTGGATGCACTTCAAAAATATGCTTGTGCGAACCATTTAACAATTGATAATCACATAACAAACATCCTTAGAATTCAACGTAGAAAAGGAGCCAAGAAAACTGGAAAATTCAAATGGACGATTGGCCTAGATGTTCTGGATATTATACATGAATACAAATATCTGGGGGTTGATATAAACGATAATAATGTGGAAACCCCATATAAGATAGAATTAAAACACAAAATGTATTCTTTGTTTTTCCAAGCTAAAGTGATCCTCCAGAAATACAGTACATTTTCTTACAAACCATTAATTATATATTATAAGCAAAAGGTAATACCAAAGATAATATATGGTGCTCTGACAAAGTTCTTAGATGAGAATTTTGACTGGAACCATGTTGAGGGCTTGTTTTGGAAACCGTTACTTCCAGTGCCAAAAAGCTTTCCCATAGCAATAATTCAGTATGAATAAGGATTAATTTAGTTGAAAGTTATAGTAGAATGGAATTCACTGTCCTTATTTAGAAAGTGCTTGATGAAAAACAACTATGAAGCAACAATAATACCAGTACTTGCAATGGTTATGCATGATAACAGCGTTAGCATATTGGAGACTTGGAAAAAGTCTTGCTTACTCACTTTGGAAAAAGCAGATATTGATAGCATAACAGTAATAACGAATCCAGATCAGGCAAAGTACAGGCTCTGGTTCTCCAACTGGTCTACAACTATGACTTAATGTAGATCCTATAAAATATGTGATGAACAAACTTTGTGCGTAAAAGATATAATCAAATACCAAAATACTTACTGAAATTCCCAGATAAACATTATCGAGACCAAGTTATGAGATTACGGTTTACTCTATGTCCTACTAGATCCATATTGCCTAGCTGTTCTAGGAATAAAGAGATCAAAGCAGAGTGTTGGTACTGTAAAGATTTGAGCCAAATTGAAACATTAGAACACCTAATAACATGCTGCAAAGAGCTAAGTGAAATTCGTAAAGAATATTTTAATACATTCTCTAGAGACTTTTGCATCCTTGATCCCCCTATAATGTGGAACATCATTATCAGTGCTGAATATGTATCATTGAATTTAGCCACTATTAAATCTTTGTGAGATTACAGCTATAAATCACAAAATGATAGGTATCCATTTTATTAGTCCATGTATTGTTATCGCTTGATATGAATTTAGGTTAGAGAAGTTAAATGTAGTTGAAATTAATAGACATCTATACCAAATTGGCTGTACTATTAAGAAGAACTAGAAGATTGGCTCTAAGAAAATAACATACCAGAGGAACTGTCTTGAGGTATGTTTTCTATAATTGTACAATTTTATTATATAACTTGATACATTTTATTGATACAAAGACTGTTTTTATTGCTATATTTTTATAAATATATTATGTATGAATTGTGAAAGGTTTCACTTGTAATCCAAAACACAATAATACAAAAAAATCAAAAAAAGATTCTTGCTTTTCATGTGAAAGGGAACTTTGTTTTGGGGCCTTTGAATGCACCCCACATGTCCCCCTGTTCTTCCATGACTCTTTGGTGGAGGAGATCATGGAAGAGTGGAGTTTCCATAGGTGCAATTTCCTTCATTGGGGAGTGGGCACTCCAGCCTCCCCTTCCATCTTTGGGTTGGAGGGTGCGGCATGGCACCGCCTTTCTTCCTTCTTTAGGGAGTGAGCGCTCCAGCCTCCCCTTCACTCCTGGGGTTGAGGGTGTGGCACAGCACCCCCTTTTTCTTTCTTCTTTTCCAGGGCCCCAGGGGCTCTCACTGGACTTCCATCTTGCCTCCAGACTGGAAATGAAGCTCCACAATCACAGCTTATTCTTGCTGTGACATCATTCTCGCCTTTTCTCTTCATGGGTTCTGGCTTACTAAAATATGACACCGAGGTCCAGCTCCTGTACGATGGCTGCTCTTCCTGCATTCTATTCACTACGTATAGCCAGCTTCTATGATGACTTAATCTATTTGCGTTTTAGCAGCCGTACACTTATTGAATGGTTAATTCTCTGCAGCACTTTGTGCATGTGCAATCTTCTTTTCCATATTAAAGAGTTCACTCAATTCTTTACTTTGTCATTAGTTTCTATAGGATCCATGCATCCTCTTCAGCCAATATCTCAGGATGTCGCACATGTCTCTTGTGCCATCACTAGCTTCTCTCTTTGCTCTTTTTCATATTCCTTCAGGGAGTTCCTCCCTCAGATTGACGTCTCTTCAGGGATACATTCGATAGGTTTCTCTCAATGGGTATCTTCTTTCGAATATACGCTGCGGTATTGGCAGAACTGCTGGTGTCAAACATGACACAATCTCAAACTTCCAATATATTAGAGGTAGGGGAATGGGATTTCCTGCAGAGGCATGTAACTGCTCCTCTACAGTTTTCTTGAGCACAATCAGGCAAGTCTGCAAACCCTTGCACTAGGGGACTCTTCTTGTTTTGGCCATATCGACCTCCACAGGAAAGCCTTGCATTGACAGAATCCAGGAAGTAATTCTGGAATAACTAACGTTCCCCACCCAGATTCTGTCACGTTGTAGATATTGCAAGGGTTGGTGAGGAGTCTCAACAATGATGTACTCCCTCTGGATGAATGGGCGGTCATTTTTGAACATGCATACCATTGCCAGGAGTGCCTTCTTGCAGTCATTGAATTTTTCCTCCACAGAGGACAAAGTCCTGCTCACGTACAAGATGACTTTGTTGACCTTGTTGTGCTTTTGATACAACATTGCTGTTAGGCAAGTATCTGAGAACCCTGTCTCCAAGAACTCCTTGTTCATTATGGGGTAAGCCAATCAAGGAGCCTGGGAAAGACTTCTTTTCAGTTGTTTAACTGCCTCAGATTGCTCCAGACCCCACTCTCACTTGACTCCAGCCTTTAATTAATGGACCAAGGGTTGAGTGACCTCTGCGTAGTCTTCAATGAACATCTGACTATAATTAGTGAGTCACAGAAGGCTTAATTCTCGCAGAGTGGTAGGGTCTTTTAATTTCAATAAGGCTTCCACCTTCTTTGTCTGGGGATTAAGACCCCCAGGGGTGACTCCGTGCCCTAAGAAGTTCACTCGGGTCTTACACCACTGTGCCTTCTGAAAATACAGTTTTGTTCCAGCTTTCTGCAACTGGGTTAGAACATAGCAGATTTCTGCTATAAGTTCCTTCAAATATGAGCTCTTAATCAAAACATCATCCAGATAGGCCACATTTTCCCTTTTTGCCCAAATCCGGCATATCCTTATGTAGGAAGATGTTGAACTCATTGCCAGAGCTTATGTATCCAAAGGGGGTTTGGGTCCACGTGTACTGTTGCCCCAGAGGTAAAGGCAAGCTTGTATTGGTCATTCCTACTCACGGGTATTGTCCAGTAAATGTTGGTCATGTCAATGGCGGTGTACACCTTTGACCCTTGGATCTGGACCAGTCCCTGATCGATGTAGGGAAGAGGCAATCTTGACATGTGGACCTAAGTGTTCAACTCCCTCAGGTCTGCACATATTCTCCATTGGCCGTTTGGTTTGCGTATCCCCATTACCGGGTTGTTGAAGGTACTGTGGATAGGACTAATTATCCCACAGGATTCTAAGTTCTTAATAATCTCTGTGAGTGATTCAATGGACGTGAGAGGTAACCAGTACTGTTTAACAAATACTGGAGCCATCTCAGGGCCCATGGGAATGGTTGTTGAATGAATGGATGTGCGTCCACAGGCATATGAGTCCACTGAAAAGATATCTTGGAATCCCGGGAAGACCTCTTTTACCTTTTGTCTTTGCTCCTTGGTCGCAGAGGCATCAGCAAGATTGATCCTTTCCTCAACCATCTGATTGAAACCTGATAAACCTGACAAGACCTCGAGCTTGACAATTTCAGCAGTATCCGTCATTTGGGTGGAGAGATCTCTTTTGATGGTCTTGACCTGGAAAGAGGATTCAAGGTAGTGGTCCTTGACTCTGAACACTGCCTCCTGCCTCCTAATGTCACAGGTCACCTCTTCCACACTGTAGGGGCAGGAAGAGTACACCATGAAATTCCCCCCATGCCTAGTAAAAATCTTTTCACGAGGAATGCCGTTGCTGAGGTTGAAACAGTCGTTTGGGATTTGTCCCCTGAGTTCATTACCTAAATCAATAGAATATTGTTGGGCATCAACTGCCATCCCATTAAAGGTGTCAGAGCCCAATGTGATACTTTAAGGGTCGCTGTTAAACACCAATATTCAAATGGTGTTCTTACGCAGCACTGATGGGGTTTTGGGTCAAGAAGGGAGTATGGGGAAGAGGGCAGACGGAGACCCTTCTTTGGCAAGTAAGTGAAGCTGGTGCTGAGATTTGAGCAGATCCACAGTAAGGCTGGCTTTGATCGTGATGGTCAGTGGGTTTCAATGGAGCCCGGCAAGTATGGCGAAAGAGAGAAAGTGACAGGAGGTATTGGTGGGGGCATGGAACAGTGAGGCTGAGTGCCGAGGAGGAGTGGAGGGGGCGAGATAGTGAGTAAACTGAGATACAATCAGACAGGTACTGAGGAGCAAGACCATTGATAGCTTTGTTCACTAAAAGAAGCAACTTGTAAAGGGAGGGGTAGTGAATAGAGATCCATCCAGCAAAAATATGTGTCTGCATTGCAACCCTGAGAAAAAAACAGAATGCAATTTTAATTTATAGCAGAGCAGATAGTTTTGGGGACCTCCCATTCATGACAGGTCTGGTTCTGACTCATACCATTGCCCAGCCTCTTGAACCCCAGCACATTCATTTATGGTTTCCTTTGGGCCCAATGAGCGGGTGTCTATGGCCCGAATGACATTTGCATGAATACAAATTGGTGCTATTTTGCCTATACAGCATTGGCCTGAAGAAGCCACCCTAGTTAAGCGAGATGCTCTGGTTTTTCGCCCCTTAGGAGCGCCTTTTCTAGAACCTCGCAAGTTAATGGCGGGGACCTGGTATGTTTGCACTCAGGCATAGCCAGGTCCCTGCCATCATATTTTCGTCATTTGCATGGCAGAGTGCAAAAAGGGATGGTAAAAGGTGGCACATAGGCTTGTACACTGCTTTTTGCCCACCTCTTTTGCACTCTGCCATGCAAATTAAGTAAATGCCCCCTGCCGTGCATGCTTGGCAGGCAGTGTGTACAATGGATCCCTATGGGGCCCGCCTTTTTGCTGGTGCATAAAGCCGGCAGACCCCATAGGGATGCACAGCATTTCCTCCGGCACGAAAATGAATGCTGGTGCAAGTGCTGGAGCATTTGTATGGCAGAGATGAAGGGAGGCTCAAAACCGCAAGTTGCATTCCGCCTCTCCCCAACGCCATACAAATATATGAAAATGAGCTGTGACGTAAGACAAATGTGTAAAAGCCTTACGCAAGGCTTTCACACATTTTTCTTACGTTGTGGTTCATGGAAAATGAGCCCTTGGTGTCTACCATACATTTAGTGAAAGCAGTGGCCCCTGGAGAAATATCTAGGCCAGGCAGACTTATTTGAACATTTGTATTTGTTTATTATTTGTATCGCGCACCAAACCGTGAGGTAACTGGGCGCTTGAAAAACGTAGAGGTTACATACATAATAAGGCAGGCAGATTACAATCAAGTGTGGAGACAACAAGAAGGACCCTGGTTACAGGTGGGTCAGATAAAGGAGATAATGTACAGTAGTATAACTAGATAGTGGTCAGATAACATATTGATGGCATCTTAGTGAGGAGGCTTGATGCTCAGCCAATTTTTTATACTGGCTTTAAAGGTGAGGAAGGAGGGTTCCTGTCTAAGAGGGATGGGGATAGAGTTCCATCGTTTTGCAGCTCGGACTGGGAAGCTGGCTTCTCCGGCTGTTTTTAGATTGAATCTTGGTACCACCAGGTTCTGGGAGTGAGATGATCTGGTAGTACGTGTGGGTTGGTGTTTACAAATTTTGTCAGGCAGGTATTTCGGGGAAGAGTTTGTGAGGCATTTGTGCGTGATGGCTAGGGTGCCTAGTGTGATTCTGTCACGGATGGGTAGCCAGTTGGCGTTATGTCTGTGAGTGGAAATATGGCAAGATCTGGGAAGACTAAGTGCTGCTCTCAGAGAGTTATTCTGGAGTACCTGGAGTTTGTTTAGGTTGTATTCAGAAGAACCAAGGAACAATGGAATAATGTGTTGCAATAATCAAGTTTAGATAAAGCAAGTGCTCTAGCCAGCGTTAGGCAGATGCTTGTAGATAAGAAGGATTTACAGCTGTAGATCAGTTTATTAGTGCAGGCTGTGGAAGACGCCACACTGTTGACCTGTTTTTTAAGAGAAAGGGCCTCATTACACGGTAGGCGGTGGACCAAGGTGCTATTAGCACCTTGGTCCATGCCGGTAAAATACCGGCACCGCCTTGGCGGAAAGGGGATTTACCGCCCCATTCCAAGGTTGGAGGGGCGGTAAATCCCCTTTCCGCCATTGCCCTTCCCCATTCCCATTTCTGCCCCATAGGGCTCTATGGAAATGGGGAAGGCGCTAATTACGGCACCGCAATTTTGCGATGCCGTAATTAGCTCCGAGGTCCCTTAGCGGGTTGGATATTAACGCCTGCAAGAAGCAGGCGTTAAATCCTCCAACCCGCAAAGGGACCTCGTAGTACGGCGGTAAGGGTTAACGGTCACCGTTGCCATTAACGGTGACCGTTAACCCTTACCGCCGTCCGTGTAATGAGGCCCAAAGAGTTGAATCGAGGTAGACCCCCAGTGTCTGGTGCAGGGTGGATGGGAGTGTAGTCACATCTCAGTTCCAGATGCTCGCTCCACTTATTTACTCCGCACACACATTGTAATGTAAAGAAATGTCATTTTTTATTTGTAAAGCGCTTATACATAAGTGAAGTGCTTCAAAGCGCCTCAAGGCAGGAAGGGAGCAAGGGAAAACAGTTGTCATTCTTAGGCCTTAAAGTTTACGAATAATCTAACAAAATGATCTAACAAAAATAACTAGTGTACTTTGCCAGCAGCATTTCTACTAGTTGAAGTGCATGACAAGAGGGAACGAGAGAAGGGAGGGGGAGAAGGGAAGAGTAAACAATCAATAGGCTGCCATGTTAGGCCTAGCGACTTGCCAGATAGTACAAGTGCATGACAAGGAGTGTGGAGAGAAGGAGGGGAGTTTGGGTGGAAAGGACATACAGAACAATAAACTACCATGCTAGGCCTGGCGACATTCATATTGAATGATGATAGGTCATCATCAATAATGCGCCTAGCACAAGTGTTCCATGCACAACTAATCTAGGGAGGGAAGACAGGGAGGACTGGCCAAATGATCTTGCTAGGCCTAGTGCATTGTCGTGCAAGTGCTCAGACAGGAAGTGTGAGGGAGGGTGAGCAAGTGTGCCCAGTCCATTAGGGGCCTGGGTTAAGTTCAGAAGAGGTTGCTTCTCACCTGGAACGTATTCTGAGTGCAGAGTGTGAGGCAGAATGCAGAGGCCCGGAGTCAAGTGTAGGACTGGCGGGGGAGGCTGGTACCTATGTGGCTCTGGAGGTGCACCAGGCGACCAGTCAGTGAAACCAAGTAGAGTTGGGGAGGAAAGCAGGAGGGAGGAGAAAGGGGGTTAGCAGGAGAGACGGAGAGAGAAAGAGGAAGAGAAGAGGAAGCCTGCAGAGGATAAAGGTCTACCCCCAAATCTCTGTTTGGAGAAAAGGCTCACACACAGAAAGTTGGAGGAGGCCGAACAGAGGACTCTAGAAGGGGACTATTTAGGGAGAGAGCATTGTAGGAAGTGCAGGCTCTGCCCCCAGAAGGTCTTCTGGACTATGCAGAGGGACTTGAACTTGATCCTTGCAGCCACTGGGAGACAGTGGAGAGATTTCAGCGCCGGAGCGATGCAGTCCCTGGGCTTGAGGCCAAGGATAAGTCTTGCGGTTCTGTTCTGGATAAGTTGAAGAGGTCGGAGAGTAGAGGTAGGAAGATTGAGAAAGAGACTGTTGCAGTAGTCCATTCTAGCGAGAACCAGGGCTCTGGAGATGATGAGCCTCTGGGGGAAAGTGAGAAAAGGTAAAATACCACTGAGGAGGTGTAGCTGGCAGTGGGACATTTTAGAGATGTCCGTGATGTGAGAAGAGAAGGAGAGAGTGGAGTTGAAGATGATCCCCAGATTATTTTGCTTGACTGGTAGCTGAAGGCGCAGGACCAAAGGAGGCTGGACAGAGTGCACATGGGAAAGCGAGAGCAGGGGTCCCAATGAGGACTATCTCTGTCATACTGACATTTAGGCAGAGATCATTAGCAGCACATGAGGACTGAATTGCGGACGGACAGTCAGGGATGAGCGAGGAGGAGGCAGAGGCAGAGAGTAGCCTAAAAGCGAGCTGTGTGTCAACTGCATAACACTGAAAGTTGGAGGTGAGAGAAGAGATAATGTGGACCAAAGGGTCCATGTAAACATTAAAGAACCATGGGGATAGATTAGATCCCTGGGGAACACCACAAGTAGAGAGAGTGATAGCAGAGAGAAAGGACCCAAGTTCCACCTGGGAAGGACGATCTGAGAGAAAGGACACTAACCACGCCAGGGCCTTCTGTGTAATGCCCAGGGTATCACACAGACGGGAGATCAGGATGTTGTGATTTACCATATCGAAAGCAGAAGAGAGGTCAAGAAGGATGAAGAAAGAGGGAGAGTTAGAGTCAAGATTTGAGAGCAGGTCTTCACGGGTGTTCAGAAGAGCAGTTTCCATACCTCTGGATGCTCTAAAGCAAGACTGATGGTGATGGAGACAGCCAACAGTGTGGAGGGTAAGCTGGGAGATAGCCAGCTTCTCCACGAGTTTGCCCAGGAAAGGGGTGATAGAGATCAGGCAATAGTTTGCCAGAATAGAATGGTTGCAGTGGGTGCACAAGGCAGTGCCTGAGAGAAGTGGGGAAAACTCCAGTGGTGAAGGAGAGGTTGCAGAGGTTTGCCAAGGCCAGCGGAGCGAGAGAGTCAATGCTGTCCTTGATGGTTTTGGAGGGTCAGGGATCCACTTGTTTGTAAGAGGCTTTCATAGACCGGACTTGTCTGGAAATCACCTTAGGTGTGACAGGGGAGAGGAAGGAGAGAAGAGGAAGAGGGAAGGGGGCAGCCGAGAGGGGCCCAAGGGATGATGGTGCATGAGTGGGTGCGATGGAGAGAGAGGACAGGATGTCCTGTGTTTTGGCTGTGAAGCATGCAGGCAGGGCTGAGCAAAGGTCCTGGGTGGGTGCAGTAGACAATGAGGCTGCAGTAGGGTTGGCTAGTTTCTTGCAGACTTTGAAAAGTTCTGCTGTGTTGTTGGATGCCGCGGAGATGCAGGCTTGAATATGGACTCTTTTCTTGGACTGGATGCAGAGTCTGTATTGCCTTTGCGGAAGTAAGTAAGTCACAGGGTGCACCTGAAGACCTGCATTTCTGTTGCACAGACCATTGGGGTTATTTGGGGTATTTGACTGTGTATGTACCGGTGTCTAGTCAAATGGTCATCAGACAAATGGTCGACAGACAAATGGTCGACACAATTTGGTCGACAGGACAAAGGATCGAATTTTTTTTTTAGTTATATATATTTTTTTAGGTTTTCGTTTAGGGAAAAAAGGGGTTTTTAGCAAAAAAAAGGGGTTGGGGGGGACCCCCCCAAAAAAAAAGTGGAAAAAAAAGGGAAAAAAAAAATAATTTGACCATTTGACCTGTCGACCTTTTGGTGTCGACCATTTGTCCTGTCGACCATTTAGATTCGACCAGTTGACCTACAACCGTATGTACCCTCCTTGTAAGATCCATTGAATCCAAGCAATATCAGTGAGGCAATTGGTACAGTATCCTGCCACCTTGTGACCCCTTACTTCTGTGAACCCTACAGTCCAGTACACATCAGTCCAGTACACCATCTTTTTTAAGTCCCTCCCTACAGGCCAGATGTTTATTATCGACTTCAATGAACTCACCATCTAAGCAAACATAATTCCCTCCACAAAAATATTACATCTATTTACTAGGTATGGAATATGCTGCAAAAGCACCTGCCACCACCCTCCAGGTCACTTCAACAATGCCAGAGATACAATATGCTATTCCGAGTTAGATTATTGGGCCTTTGGATGGCTATGAGAGGAAGGATACACCAGTGCCCGGGCTGCGCAGTACATTGGCTTCTATGTTAAATCCAACCCGACTCACATTTGAAAGTGAAATAGGAGCAACGGCCTGTTAGCTGTGACCTATCGTGTCATTGAAGACCTATTGAGACTCTGGGTAGTCAAATGGAAGCTAAGGTTGGAAATGTGAGAACGCCCATCTATACTATGTACAAAAGTAGACTAGAAAAGGATGGATTTCAATACATTTTGAAGTGCTCTCAAGAATTGTGTCAATAGTTATCATTATTTATGTGCATATCTGGCTATGGAAACACTCGAGTGACATAACTGTGTTATTATACCACAGCTGAATCAGATCATTATTTACTAGGGACTGGTTCTTTTATTTTATAGAATACCCTCAGTTATTTCACAAGTAGCTGCCAGTCTATAATCTCGTTGAGGCCTCTCTCGCGTACATTATGTAAAAATATGCATTTTGGTTCACAGCGCTCTAGGTTCTGTCCAAGTTGGTAAAGCTGTTATAGTCCATAATACTTTCCAAGAGTAACTAGTCAATATCAATTTTAGACAGTGGTCAAAGTGTAAGAAAAGAAGTAGTACAACTATGTTCCCTGCTGGCTTTGTCCCCACTCTCCCAAAACTCCATCGCCACGCCCGCTCCCAGGTGCCATGCAAACCCCTAAACGAATGCACCTGCTATTTAAGGGATCGTTTGGTGCAGTCCACTGAAGTGCAAGTTTCAACTTCTTCCTACACATTTATTTTCTAACAAAACCATTCTTTTTTTTATAATAAAAGTCTAGGAACAGTAAAACTAAATTTAAAAAAGTAGAGGAGCACCGCTCCCAACCTCTCCCGCCGACCTCACCCACTGTTTTTAGATGATTAAACAATTCAAAGTGTGTAACTTAATGTGCCATTACTGGGTGGCACCTGATGCTTGACCAGTGCCCATTTATTCAGTTTTGTGCAGCGTGTGTGGTTTTCTCATGTAATTAATCATACAGTCACATATAATCCCAAATGTGGCCCATTGGCTGTTACAATTTGTGAAAAGACAAAGTTGCCATGCACGACCACTCATGTCTGAAGACGATCATATTACTTACCAGTAATCTTCATTACTCCTAATCCTACTTTTGAGAGGCCCGCCTCCTCTTCAGGAACCCTTTTCTATTATTTCCTTTTTGTTGGCTCTGCCCCTCCTTTGGAGGCATAACCTCCCAGTTACCCATGGGTCTTCAGTGTGCTTCCAGCAGCCAAGCTATGGGACCCTTGCCATACAAGGGAGGGAAAGCAGGACTAAGAGTAAAGAAGATAACCGGTAAATTATCTGATCATTACCTCGACACCCCTATTCTTTGTCACAGCACTTACATTTAAAATGTACCTAAGCACTCATACTGTGGAAGGGGCCTATGCTAAACCCACTTGTACACCGAACAGAATGCAAAGCCTCCCCACCACCAACTTTATTGTGCGTTTGAACACAGTGATGATCAGATTCAACTAGCCCCTGCCCAAGAGGACCTGGGCCCATCCACATTCAAACTGCAGTGCTTAATAAATGTGTTAGGACTGACCCTCATGGCTGCGCTACAAATGTCCTGAAAAAACATGCCCTGTACATTGGTCCAGGTGGTAGCCATCCCCTGTGGGGTTCTCCCCTGAGCAAGTCACCTAGATCAATGGTCCGAGTTCTGATAGGTCATTTGGATGAAGATCCTGATTACAAAGGTCGCCAGCAAATTATCGGTTTTCCTGATGGGCTTTTTTTTTGTGCGGGCAAGGTATTCGAGTACAGCCCCTTTTCCATCCAAACAGTGACACACCTCTTCTTCAGGTGAGTTAGGATCTTGAAAGAAGTCTGGCAATAATATTTATTGGTACAAGTGAAAATTGGAGGGCACCGTTGGACGAAGGCTGTGTCACCCTAGAGCGCTGTGAACCAAAATGCATATCTTTACATAATGTACGCGAGAGAGGCCTCAACGAGATTATAGACTGGCAGCTACTTGTGAAATAACTGAGGGTATTCTATAAACTAAAAGAACCAGTCCCTAGTAAATAATGATCTGATTCAGCTGTGGTATAATAACACAGTTATGTCACACGAGTGTTTCCATAGCCAGATATACACATAAATAATGATAACTATTGACACAATTCTTGAGAGCACTTCAAAATGTATTGAAATCCATCCTTTTGTAGTCTACTTTTGTACATAGTATAGATGGGCGTTCTCACATTTCCAACCTTAGCTTCCATTTGACTACCCAGAGTCTCAATAGGTCTTCAATGACACAATAGGTCACAGCTAACAGGCCGTTGCTCCTATTTCACTTTCAAATGTGAGTCGGGTTGGATTTAACATAGAAGCCAATGTACTGCGCAGCCCGGGCACTGGTGTATCCTTCCTCTCATAGCCATCCAAAGGCCCGATAATCTAACTCGGAATAGCATATTGTATCTCTGGCATTGTTGAAGTGACCTGGAGGGTGGTGGCAGGTGCTTTTGCAGCATATTCCATACCTAGTAAATAGATATAAATATTTTTGTGGAGGGAATTATGTTTGCTTAGATGGTGAGTTCATTGAAGTCGATAATAAACATCTGGCCTGTAGGGAGGGACTTAAAAAAGATGGTGTACTGGACTGATGTGTACTGGACTTTAGGGTTCACAGAAGTAAGGGGTCACAAGGTGGCAGGATACTGTACCAATTGCCTCACTGATATTGCTTGGATTCAATGGATCTTACAAGGAGGGTACATACGGTTGTAGGTCAACTGGTCGAATCTAAATGGTCGACAGGACAAATGGTCGACACCAAAAGGTTGTGAAATGAGCACGTCATCGCAAACCTTCAAAAAGCGAGGTCCGCATAGACAGCTCCACCTGTCTTGAGACCGCTATGCTCTTAAGTAGTTTTGAGACAGCTGCTCCTCCCACCCCTTGGGGGAGGGGACGAATATTCTCGAAAAGCTATGATGGCTGCCCTCTGTGCTCTTAAGGAGGAGACAGCCAAACCCTCATGAAGGAAATGCAAGGTCATAAGCATCCATCAGTCGAGGCCCAGGAGATGCTTCTTGCTGCATTATGATGTAAAGTTAGCCCAATGATGGTAATATGATTTAAGTCTAGAAGATCTCCATGCCTTTTGTGCTGTTTTTGCCTCTTGAACCGCAGCACCTAACTGCTACAATCCACTCCTTTTCATTTCCAACCCCCCCACCCCAACCCCCACACTGAATCAGTTGGGTTGTGGATAGGTTCTGCTCTCTCTGCAGAAGGGATGGCCATTTGCGCGATACCCAAGGAAGTTGTAATTGGAGTACGAAAATTTCAGGGCACCTACCCCTCCTGGGCCAGAAGAAGACCATTTAAATAGCCATGATGAGGCTCTCCCTTCCTGATTACTCACGAGATCAGTGGAGTAGGAGGGAAAGCACAGATGGTCTGGGGCCAATCTATGAGCATGGCATCCAATACCCCAGGCCTGTCAGCCCCGGAACCTCGTGCAAAACCTGACAACCTGAGCATTCTGAGAGGACGCAAATAGATCTATCATTGGGGTCCCAAACCTTTTGAAAATGTCCCCAAAAACTTGCCCCTGGAGGGAGAATAATCTACCCTGATAGCAGAAATACAGGGCTGAGACTGTCTGCAGCAACATTGTGTAGGCCTCTTATGTGGACACCATTCAGAGAAGACAGGTCATTTTCCACCCAAAGACCAATCTTCATGGCGAAGGCTCCCAGGGATTGTGGCTCTGTTCCTCTGTGACAATGTATGTAAGACAGGACTGTTGTACTGTCCGTTCTTACCTTCACGGCCCATTCCCGCAATGTCCGCCAGCTCAATCTAATTGGAGGAGTGCCTGAAATCTTTCCAGGAGACCATATTCCCTGATGATTCTGGCCCAGTAAGGTTACCCCTCCAGGTAAAACTCCAAGCAAACATATCATTGGAGTGCATTCATAGCTATCCACCAATAAAGCATTAATCCTGCCTGTCACCTCCCTTTAGAACTGTTGGATTACTGGGCATCCCAGACCATGTGCCAAAACCCTGCCAGCCCTTTCAGGCATCTGGGAAAACTATGTGATAGTTTAGGGTTCACTGCTTGCATCCTTGTCGGTGTCATATACACCCGAAGAATATTGTTTTGAATTAGTTTAAAGCGGGTATTCTGGGAAAACTTTGCAACCTGCTCTCATTTCTTAATCTAGTCTCGGTCCGGGATTGCACAACCCAAATCTTCCTCCCAGTTCTCCTTTTCTGTGCGCCTCATGGTCATCCTTGCTAACCACAAATACATTCCAGAAATCATCCCATTTCCGTCCCTCATTAATAAAAATAATGCCTGCATCCACAGGATAGGGTCTGGATCCATCTGTATTTCCGTCCGCAACCTAGTATAGTTCAAATATTGCCTCTTGGGTCTGTTGAATTTCTCTTGTCTTTTCCACACCTGTTGTACCACCCGTTGTAAGGAACTCGTAGCGGCAACAGTAAAGACAGACACAAGTGACCGCGATTTAAGGATATTTATTTAAACAATATACAGGCCGGAAAAACACGTGACCCAAACCTAAATCTAAGATGGGAGCAAGCTTCGACCAACAAATGAAAAATAAGGCAGTCCTCATGGCGTCTTGTCAAGTAAAAAGGCCCATACTAAAAGAAACCTATTGTCAAATCCACACAACTGATTACAGAAAAAGTGTGGGTTAGGGGTTTCAATAAAGAAAGAAGTGTTCACAAATAACAAGTCAGGATGTGATTGCCAGGGGGTCTCCCTTCCCCATGTTTTCAGCACGGGATGGGGTGGGTCTCCCGAGCACAGCACACACTTGCAATTTCCCAGCACGAGTTGACAGTTCCGTTCCAGCTATCAAGTTCTTCGATGGTTAAGTCTCTTTTCAATAAAAAGTCTCTTGCCTTCGAGGGCCTGATATGTTCAACAAACAGGCACAAAAGTTCTGTTCCATGTATGACTTTGGGTGATGGTCTCACCCATGGGCCCGCCTCTTCCGGGCGCAGACCTCTCACAGTCGTACTCGACAACTCAAATTAACAGTTCCGTTCTCAATGAACTTTGGGTGGTGATTTTCCACCCCTGGATCTCCCTCTTTTGGGTTCGGACACCTTTTCAATTTCCAGCCTCCCTCCTTTGGGTTCACAATGGCTTTTCTTTCGGGTTCTCCGTCTGCCGAGCTCAGATCCCAATGCCAAGGGGGACATTCCACTTACCCCATTCTTACAATACTTTTGTATTGAGAAAAACTAAATGTCTCTTTAAACAGCACTTTTAGGCTTTGTCCCTTTTTCTCCCTCCCTCTGCCGGGTTCACTCTTGTTAACTTTTGAAAAACAGTTTACTGTGGACATCCCTCCGCCAGGTTCACTCCTGTCAAAACACTGTTCATGGAACTTTAGACTCTTACAATTACGAGTCTTTATGTCTTTTAAAACAATTCACTGTGGACTTCCCTCCGCCGTGTTCACTCCTGTCAGCACAATGTTCATGGGACTTCAGATTTCGTCCCATTTTGTTAGCATCCCTCTGCGGGGTTCACTCTTTACAACGCATTGTTTGTTTACTATTTTTACTATGCAGGAATCATTTCCCTTAGTTTCCCATTCATCTGTTGGTCAAAGACTTTTGACTGTACAGGGGAATTGGCAAGACCTCCATATGACCACTTTGACCCCCTTCTGCCTTTCCCCAAGGCCTTCTGTTTACTGTAGTTCAATAGCAGGGTAATCGCCTACAGTTTCTCGAGTGAACGCCCACATGGTGTTTGATTCGGCTATGCTGGCTTTCCCCTTTTATTATATCAACAGTTCTTTGTTTATTCAAAGTGCAATTAGTCGCTTGCAACTTTCATTCAAAAGTGTTTGGTTTCTTTATCGGCTCTCCCCTCAACTCACCGCCTGTGATGAACTGCTTTGCTTTCTTTTCTATAGAGTCAAGGCCGGTACCATTGGGCCATGTGTCTCTCCTCAACTTGGCTGTCAGCGGAGGAGGCGCCTGGGTTCCATTGACATCTGCTGCAACACACGCTGGCTATTGTTTGCGGTCTTACGATTCCTTCTCTTGAAGCTTCACGGGTCTCTGTCGATAAGGGCAAGGTTACTTCTCCCCTTGGTATCCTCTCGACTCGCGCCGTCTTTCTCCTCCTCTTGAACTGCCGTGCTGAGTTAGCTCTCATGTTGTGCAGTCTGCCTTGCTTATCGTGTGCTCTTGTGGTCCACCTTTTATCCCTGTGACAAAGGGAAAGGGCTGTAAGGTGTGTGTGTGATCCTGTACAATTGCCTGACTTTGCCTGACCTGGGGTTGGGACATGTCAGGTAAGCAGTCTTTACATTAGTCCATTGTCCCCCACGGGATACTAAAGTAATTGGGGGTCATTACGAGTTTGGAGGCAGCCATGGCGCTATTAGCGCCATGGCTGCCTCCAAACCCGGGTTTGGTCTGACTGAATGGGGACTTACCGGGAAATTCCGACCTATGTGGACCCGGTAAGTCCCCATTCAGTAAACCATTCCCCATTCTCATTTGAGCCCCCATAGGGCTCAATGGGAAGGGGAAAGGCGCTAATAACTGGCCCGCAAATTGCGGGCCCGTTATTAGCTCCAAGGTCCCTTAACGGGTCCCGCAAAGAACGGCTGGTCAGACCAGCCGTTCCTGCTGGGACCCACTAAGAGACCTCGGAATAGGGCGGTAAGGGTTTACCGGCACCGGAATCCTTACTGGTGCCGGTAAACCCTTATCGCCCAACTCGTAATGACCCCCATTGTGTCAAAAGGGGTTGGGGGGTTTGTCATGAGAAATTATATTCTTTGTCTTAGGGGAGTTGGTAAATTCAGAAGGGGGAGATTGGTAAGGTTTGTGAAGCAAACGGGAATGACTGGGATTGTTATCAAGAAATAAACAACTAGGATTGTGGGGACGGTAGTGTTTTATCTGAGCAGGTTGGGAGTGCGGGAAATAATAACCAGAGGGACAGGAAAAGGAATGACCGGGAGAATTTGAGTAAAAAACAGAAAACCAAGGATTCTGGGAATTGTGGTTTGTGAGGGTAACATGGTTTGGGCTCCTTGTTGCTTTAACAGAGGTGTAGGGGTGGTTGGATTTTATTAATCTCTAGATAGAAGGGAAGTAGAAGTGGAATAGCCAAGAAAAATCTCAGGGACTTCATTTTTCTCTCCTTCTGCCACAGTGTAGTACTGCGTCTCACCTGTAGTATTCCCCAGAACATCACCTCAGGCTCCCCTTCCCAGGAGATCCTCCTGCGCTCGTCTACCCCCAGGGTTGGGATCTGAAAGTGACAGCCATTCCCTGGCCACCTGAATAAGGGACTCCCGAGGTCTACTTGGGAGAATAACCTCAGGTTTCTCACATACCCTTCCCCTATGCTGGTTGGACAGGGATGTTTCACTGAGAAACTTCCTCGTGGAACATCCGGATTGCTGGTCCAAGCCTTCCAGCATATAACCCAGGTTGGTCTCCCCCTCAAATATATAAAGATGATCATTGTTGGGGCTTTCTACCCTTGTCTGGTTGTTCAGGTTTTGCGGAGGGGATGGCTTTAGGAGTTCTTTCACTTCTTTTTCTCTCTCTAGGTCGTCCATTAACTCTTCCTCTAGTTTGTTGGTGCAGATTTCCATAACATGGCACCACTCCCCACAGAATAGCCATTGTTCATCTTGGGAGGTTTCTGAATCACTCAGAGAGACAGTGGATGTATATCTTCTCTCATCCTTATTCAGGGGGCTAAAAAAGATTTTGATGACATGGCCGGTCCCTAGGTTTTGCCCCTCCTGGTTAAGATAAAGTTCTGCTTGCATATTCCCATTTGGGATTCTCATCTTCCCTCTCCCTGGTTCGTCCTCTTTTCTTTTCTTTAAGGAATAAGGATGGTGTTCTGGTGGTTTATTTCCTGTAGAAGGGATCTCTAGGTCTCCTCCTAACTCTTTCTCAGGTGATATGTCCCTTAAGGTCTCAAGTAGGAGGTTCTCTAGCTGTTCTCCACGCATTTTCATAGGCTAGAATCCCTATACAGTCTCCCTCATAGATTTTTACTGGGCTTGTCGACAAGTTCAGAAAAATGAAGGTTAATTCGTCTTTGTGGGAGATAAGAGGTAATATTTTTACCTTACTTTCTTTATAAGGTCAAATAAAAAAAGACCAACCCACTGGATATTTTACTCTTATTTGTAATGAGATTAGAGACTTGTCCCTACCCTGTAGAAAATAACCCTGTGGGCAAAAAAGATAGTAGGTGTCGCCCTCAACATCCTTTCGGATGTGTGAGATGGCTCAAGAGGTCAGGGGAAAAAATTGGACTCCCGTTCTCTGTTCCAAGGGCTGGACGGGTGGTGTCATGCTTTCCACAAATTTCTTCCCATCGATGGAAGAAGGGGTCTGACAGGGTTTACTTTTTAACTCTGAGATTTCTGAGGATAGAACATGGAAATCTCTGTTCGGATTCTGTACATGTAAGTGGGCTCTCCAACTATCATCAATTGAATTCTCTCACTCTCTTTCCGGCCGTTCTTGGCCCTCTACCTGCTCACACTTGTGAGGCTAAAACCCTCAGTGTCATCTTCGACTCCACACTTTCCTTCTCTCCTCACATCTCTGACGTCTCTGACGTCTCTAAGAAGTCACACTACCAGCTGCACCTCCTCAGAGGTATTCTTCCTTTCTTCTCCTTCCCCCAGAAGCTCACTGTCTCCAGAACACTGGTTCTCTCTAGGCTGGACTACTGCAACACCCTCTTTCTAAATCTGCCTGCCTTTACTCTCCGCCCTCTGCAACTCATACAAAACAGTTTTGCGAGACTTGTCCTTGGCCTGAAGCCCACGGGCCGTATCTCTCCAGGACTGAAATCTCTGAACTGGCTCCCAGAGGCGGTGAGGATTAAGTTCAAAACCCTCTGCATTGTCCACCAGGCCTTCTGGGGCATGGGACCTCAATACCTTCAACTCTCTCTTCCTAAATGTCTTCCCTCTTGAGCTCTTTGCTCATCTGCCTCCAACTCCCTCAGGGTTAGTTGCTTCTCCAAGCAGCAATTTGGTGGTAGATCTCTTTCTTCTGCTGGGGCCTCCCTCCTGAAGAGCCTCCCTGCCTCTCTGAAACTTGAGAAGAACCATCTCCGGAAGCACCTCAAGACCTTCCTCTTTGCTTCTGCTTTCTCTCCTCCTCTCGACTGCTGATCTGGCTGAACCTTAATTACAATGGTTTACCTGGCTATGCTGTGATCTCGGGCCCAGGTACGCCCCTCCCCCGCTAGTTGCACACCTGCATTGCCCCCTTGGCATCCCTTGCACTCTGGGACTGTTTCTGCATCCCTACAGCCCCTATGAGCACTTTTTATTTATTATCTTATTTATTTTACTGTCATCCTATGTACTGCACTGCCCCCTCCCCTTTCCCCTTGCACCTTTTCCCTTCCCCTCGCTCCGCACCTGCGTGATCTCAATGTCACCTGGCCTAGTCGGATCATTGTCTCTGCCTTCCCTCTATTTCCCTACCCTTGCCTCGTCGCGCATTGAAATACTTGTGTATAGGCACGTTATAAATGCAATATCATATCATATCATATCATATCCCACGTCTGACACCATATGTAAGGAACTCATAGTGGCAACAGTAAAGACAGACACAAGTGACCACGATTCAAGCGTGTTTATTTAAACAATATGCAGGCTGGAAAAATGCCTAACATAAACCTAAATCTAAGATGGGAGTAAACTTCGACCATCAAATGAAAAATAAGGAGTCTTGTCAAAGTAAAAAAAAGGCCTATACTAAAAGAAACCTATTGCCAATCCTTACAACTAATTACAGAAAAAGTGTGAGTTAGGGGTTTCAATAAAGAAAGAAGTGTTCACAAATAATAAGTCAGGATGTGATTGCCAGGGGTCTACCTTCCCAATGTTTTCAGTACGGGGCAAGGTGGGCCTCCTGAGCACAGTAAACACTCAAGCTTTCCCAGCACAAGTTCCTTTCCAACTATCAGTTTTTTCAATGGGTAAATCTCTTTTCAATAAAAAGCCTCTTGACTTCGAGGGCCTGATATTTTCAACAAACAAACACAAAAGTTCTGTTCCACGTATGACTTTGGGTGACCATCTCACCCCTGGGTCCCCCTCTTCTGGGCACAGACCTCTCACAGTTGTACTTGATAACTCAAATGAACAGTTCTGTTCTCAACAAACTTTGGGTGGTGATTTTCCTCCACTGGATCTCCCTCTTTCGGGTTCGGACCCCTTTGCAATTTCCAGCCTCCCTCCTTCTGGTTCACAATGGCTTTTCTTTCGGGTTCTCCCTCTGCAGGGCTCAGATCCCAATGCCAAGGTGGACAATCCACTTCCCCTGGTCTTACAATACTCTTGTATTCAGAAAACGAAATGTCTCTTTAAACAGCTCTTTTAGGCTTTGCCCTTTTTTGTTGCCCTCCCTCTGCCAGGTTCACTCTTGTCAACATTTGCAAAACAGTTCACTGTGGACATCCCTCCACTGGGTTCACTCCTGTCAACACAGTGTTCATGGAACTTTAGACTCTTACACTTACGAGTCTTAATGTCTTTTCAAACAATTCACTGTGGACGTCCCTCCGCCGGGTTCACTCCTGTCAACACAATGTTCATGGGACCTCAGATTTTGTCCCCTCTTGTTAGCATCCCTCCGCCGGGCTCACTCTTACCAACCTTTACAACGCATTGGTCCTGTACTATTTTTACCATGCATGATTTGTTTCCCTTAGTTTCCCAATCATCTGTCGGTCAAAGGCTTTTGACTGTACGGAGGATTTGATAAGACCCCTGTATTACCACTTTGAACCTCCCCATACGCCTTTTCCTAAGGCCTTCTGGTTACTGTAGTTCAATAGCAGGGTAATCGCCTACAGTTTCTCGAGTGAACACCCACGTGGTGTTTGATTCTGCTGTGCTGGCTTTCCCCTTTTGTTATATCAACAGTTCTTTGTTTATTCAAAGTTAAATTAGCCGCTTGCTACTTTTGTTCAACCCAGTTCGGTTTCTTTATCGGCTCTCATCTTGACTCACCGGCTGTGATGAACTGCTTTGCTTTCTTGTCTGTAGAGTCAAGGCTGGTACCATTGAGCCATGCGTCTCTCCTCAGCTTGGCTGTCAGCGGAGGAGGCACTCGGGTACCGTTCACATCTGTTGCAACACACGGTGGATATTGTTTTGTAGTCTTACGATTGCTTTTCTTGAGGCTTCACGGGTCTCTGTCTATAAGGGTAAGTTGTCTCCCACGGGATACGAAAGTATTTGTGTCAAAAGAGGTGGGGGCGGGGGGTTTGTCATGAGAAATTATATTGTTTGTTTTAGGGGAGCTGGTAAATTCAGAAGGGAGAGATTGATTGGGTTCTTGAAGCAAACGGGAATGACCGGGATTGTTATCATGAAATAAACAAGGGGGATTGTGGGGACAGTAGTGTTTTATCTGAGCAGGTTGGGAGTGCACGAAATAATAATCAGATGGACGGGAAAGGGAATGACCAGGAGCATTCGAGTAAGCAACAGAAAACCAAGGATTCTGGGAATTGTGGGTGTGAAGTTAGCAGAGTTTGGGCTCCTTGTTGGTTTACCAGAGGTGTAGGGGTGGTTGGATTTTATTAAGGGAGCTTCTTTAGCTGTAAGGGAGGTAGAAAGACCTGTACCCCCAAATATCAAAAAGATTCCAACTCCCACTTTATTTCCCAGTCTGGGTAAAAATCTCTGGGTTTATCTCTCACATGTGCTAATGGGAATATAATTGATTTTCCTTATTAATTTGAATCCCGGAGAGCCATGACATTGTGTCGAGGATTACCAACGTACAACAGGACATTGTCCACATATAAGGATATCACATGCTCTCTCCTGTTAACCATAATACCTGTTTCCGACATATGTTGTCTGAAATAACCTGCCAGGGGTTCCAAAGCCTGGGCAAAAAGAATTGTTGAGGCGGAAAACCCCTGTCCAGTGCCTCGTTTCAGGGTCCATCTATCTGAGATTCACTGCCCCATCCTGACCTTTGGTAATGGGTTGGTATATAACAATGAATCCACTTCAGTATTCCTACCCCCAAGGCCATAATACCCCAGAACCCTGAACAACCAATCCCACTCCACTGAATCGAAGGCCTTAGCAGCGTCTAATGGTATAAATGCCATCTCAGCGGAAGAGTCCCTGGTCATCTCCATGACATGATGAATCTGCTGAAGATTAACCGAGGTATTACAACCCCACACAAATACATATTGATCTACATGCACCAGCCATGTAACCACTTTGGTCAGTCTAGCCACTATCACTTCCCTAAAACCTTTGCATCTATATTAATCAGAGATATGGGACGGTACGAGTCACATCTTTTAGTTACAGTGACGAATCTGAGGATGTCGCCCCCTCTCGCCTAGGGGGAGACCTTTCCCATGGAGCCAGGGCAGTACATCTACAGTACAATAGTCCCCACGGGGGTGGTGCACAGAGGGAGGATCACATAGGAAAGGAAGCCCCTTATGGGATTGGGAACAACCATTCACAGAGAACGCGGGATACCCCTGGTTCAATACACCCAACTCCTTCTCCAATGCCAAATCCTCCTTCCCCCCTCTCTAGATAGAGCCAATGTGTTCAGTTGCCATGTCAGTCAACCTAATATACTTGACAAGACTAACATTTCAGAGAATACAAAGTATGTTACATATGGTTTTAAAACAAGTACTGTGAAGAAGATGACAGTCAGTCTGAGGATCATAGTAGGGTACCAGAGTGCCTGGTCTAGCTTCTCACTGTATGTGATTGGCCCAAATCAATACAACAATCCAGTGCAAGAGTTTAAAGGCTGCTCAGGTGGGATGCTAAGAGAGACCTATCCTGCGAGGAGGAACTGCAGAAGCTGTGCACCAGACGAGTAGACAAGATCCGAAAGGGAGGCCATGAACAGAGGAGAAGGAGAACCTGAACGTTGTCCAGGACAAAAGGACTACTCTGGCTGCTCCCGAGTTGAACCTCTTGGTGCCCCAGGCCCCTGCAAAGCACCTGAGAGAGAGGACGCGCATTAGGCAGGGTCAGGTTCCCAATCACCAATACGCCCACTCTGATTTTAGTAATTATGTACAGTGCCATTCCATGCCCCCCCTTTTCCTAACAATACGAAGAGGAAGAAGAGGCAACCTAGAGGGATGAAGAGTGCAAGCAAGAAACAAACTAAGCCACAGAGGACAGGCTCTCCCCTTTTGACAGCAGGCTGTCATGTTAATGAGGACAGGCAAGGTCAGGCAGGCCCAACCCTGATCACACACACCTGCAGCACATTACTAAAAGTAACAATTTGTTTAGGGTGACCTGGACTTGGATAACGGGAACCTGAGAAGTTGACCCAAAGAACTTGAAAGTAAAACATCAAGAAGGTTCTGAAAGGCTGAGCTGCTCGCCCAGCCATGCACATGTGCCAAGGTGATCAGAGATCAGAGTGTTCCGTCCAACCCTGTGCTAGAGAACGTGGGATGACAGTCAACCCTTTCTCACATTGCCATTATGGCGTGTATCTCAAATATTGGTTTCTTTTGCTTTATATTACATTTCCCTTTAACACATTCTTGCATTAGAGTAAGGCCAGGCATTAGGTTTATAAGCTTAACTGTTATACTTTGGACAACGACTGACTACGACTGTTTTCTTATCATTTGATGATCGAGATCACTCCCATCTTAGTTATAGGCCCAGACAGGAGTTTTTCCAACCTTAAACAAGTTACAATAAACGTTTTGAAAATGTGTATCTTTGGGTTGTACTTTTACTGTTGGTCCCATGAGTTCTTCACAATAATCAAACATTGCTTTTAATTTGGGAACCAGAATTTCAGAACATGTTGCATAAAACTCGACCAGGAGACAATCGCCACAGGTGATCGCCCTTGCATCAATGAATTGATCGCCGCCTGGTTTTCTCCATCCTCTAGCAGCCCTGTCTATCTAGAGTCTCCCTAGTCATAGCGTCCAACCGTGGCAGACTAACCAGGCCCAACACATTTTAAGCTTCTTCCTCCAAAAAGGTCCTTTATCTGGAATATAGGGATTGATAATATTCTTGAAACACTTCATTAATTCCCTCCTCTGAGACCACCAATGACCCTGCTGTATCATAGATATGCGTAAAGATTGATCTCGGTGCTTCCCGCTGAAAGAACTAAGCCAAAAGGCATCCTACCTTGTCCCCTTCCCCATGGAGCCTGACTGTATGACAGTCATATTCCTGTTTCTGGAGCATCTCTAGTAATTCCTAGTTCTTCAGAAAGATCATCTCCACATGGAATTCCCCAGGCCAACTCCTGTTTGAGCGCCTTTATCGTCAACTCAGATCCACATAAAGAGTCATGTAGTGCTTTACAAACCCCCACCATATTGGCTATACAGACCCCTTGTATAGGTACTTTAAAAGTGCCCCAGATCACCCTCACGTCCGCAATCAAGGCCTTATTGTGTCCAAAGAAGGAAGAAATCTCTTGTCTCAATATTTCCCATAATGCCCAATCCTGTAGACTTTCTGCCCTTAATTTGCATGCTGGAACCACTGGTCTTCTTCTGCTCCAAGTCAACTCAGTCAGGAGGGGTAAATAATCAGATAACACCCTACCCAGACAAATGTTATCTGTGAATTGGGCACAATGTCCCCTACCAACCAGCATATAGTCTATTCTAGAAATGTTTCTGTAGGGACTTAAATGAAAGGAATAACCACTTTCAGCTCTGTGATATTCCCTCCAAAGTTCCACCAGGTCAAGGTCCACCACAACTGCAGTGATTGCAAGGAGCAGTGTTTAAAGGGGGCCTGATGTAACCGATCCATCCAGCTCTGGATCCAGTGAGCAATTAAAATGTCCTCCCCATACAAGCATATCAAATGTATATCCTCCCTTAAAGTAACTTTCATTATCTGCATTTGGTGTGCAGAGGAGGAGCCAAATGCCTCTACCGGAAATCCCACCCCTATTTTGCCTATATGTTGGAAGCTATAAATTGCGATATGTACAAATGTACAATGCTGATAATGATACCAATACCGCAAACGATCTTTGAGACAAGGTATCCATTGAGAAGGCCCTATAAGATGTACCCGCAGAGAGATGAGAGCCTCTTAGGGGAGATCCCTGAGGAAGTGTGAAGCGGTGTACGCAAGAGGTTGGTGACGCCACGAGACGTGAGAGTGATGCACTGAGAAGGATGATTAAAGAAGAGAATGCATAGACCTTATGGAAACTGATGACAAGATAAATATCTGTGTGACAGTTTATGTGCGAAATGAAGATTGCATGTACGAAGAACACTGAAAAAAATATAAGTTGCTTTATAATTGTACAGATGCTGCAAAGCAAGTAGACCTAATCATGAAGGCTGGCCATATGTAGTGAATAGAATGCAGGAGGTGCCGCAAATATATATATATGTATAGAGTCTGGATATTCGATGTTGCAACTTTAGTAAGCCAGGACCCGTGAAAGAGAAGGAATGAAAGTGTGGCACAGTAGGGAAAAACAGCTAAAAATCTTGGAAGGATCGAGAAAGCTGTCTGGCCCAGTGTCAAGGGTTGGGGCAGCCAAGAACTGGTGATCTATTCAAGGAGATACAAAACGAACGTGAGAAACAAGGCAAGCTCGTGTTAAGGTGCGATGGAAACACTACGAGTGACAAGTTGTATTCATCTAATGTCATTAAACACGAAGAAAGGAGATCAAACGCGGTCTCCTACCACATGGGATGGACGGAAATAGAAAATGGGAAAGCTGCATCGAGGCTTGAAGATAAGAACGTGCTTGCACTCCCTTCTATTCTCAGACACAGTGATACTTTGCAAGGCCGAGTTCAAAGACAATTCAAATGGCAGACAGCATAAGTGATGATGAATGGTGGGCTAATTGGGTGGGTATGCATGATCAAGTCTACCCACAAGCACCTGGGGTATCAGCTTGTGTGCTGCTAGCAAGTTGAATATTCCAGAGGGTACAAGCGTGCCAACCAATTATAGAGGGCCATGTATTGAAGAGCCCTATAGTTTGAGAGCCAATGGTGTATAAATATTGAGGATGACTTGCACAAGGGGTGGGCATAGGTTGTCCACCTGACTATAGAGACCCAATCACAACCCAATCCCCTACAGAAAGTATACCTAGATGTTCCCCGTAGACCTATCACAATCCCAAATAAGTTTTCTTAGTTTGCCACGTAGTATGACATCACTTATGACGAATGTTTGCTAAATAAAGATGTTTTTTCATGTGATGCGTCGCGATTATTCTGTGAGACGTCCGCTGATGTCCATTGTACTCCCTGTCTTAGACCATTGAAAATAAAACAGCTTTTGTTTGCCAACTTCCTGAGTCGGTCTGGTTATTGATGGGAGAGCTATTCTGCACCCCCATCCATGTAATGACGTGCTTCCTCATTTAAAAAGGACCTAACGGTTCAGGTGCATAGGAATTAAACAGGCAGATGTCATGAACCACCATACTCCCAACTAGCATCAGGGTGCACCCTTCCTCATCTCCCAAATATTTATCAATTTGAACAGGAGACCCATTGTGCAACCCATGTGAGGATCCCCCTAGCAAACGAGGAATAGCTCTAATCTGTATAGTTATCCTCCTCGCATTCATTGCAGCTTCTTCAAATCATTCTTCAGGAAATGGTCTCCAGAAGGAGGGCAATCTGCACCCCATGTCTCTTCTGGTAATTCCCCACCGCCTTCCTCTTTCCTATATTGCCCAGCCGTTGACATTCCATGTCACTAAGCTTATCGTGCTAGGGTCATCCTCATGTCCTGGCCACACCCGAGCTCACACACCCCAACAGATCTCCCCCTTGTTTCATATCATCAACAACAAAAACAAAAATTCTCCAACTCACTTCCCCTCATTCCCAGGCTAAGCCTCCTCCCCCACCCCTTCCCGCCAAACCCCACCACCCATCCCCAACTCCGCCAACCCCTTCTCTTCAATCAACCCTCCACCCATCTCCACAAAACCCTACCTCCTCTCTCTAAGCTCTGAGGGGTTATTGGGTCATGGACAAGTGGGGGGGGGCCTGACAACACGGCCGCCCGTCACCCCTGCAGATGTACCTTTCTCCACAAGGGGCGAGTCCATGCCTAGACCTTCAAGTCAAAATCTTGTTCGACCTGACTGGACAGTCTTCGAAGCTTCCGCTGGAACTCCTGGCTACTATGTTTTGGACGCCAACCAGTCCCAGACCTCCTTTGCAGATTGAAAAAACAGGACTCCCCTCCGGGAATCACCCTTAGTTTATCTGGAAAGAACATGATGTATTGAATGTTTTCCTCACATGGTTTCCATCGCACTGCGTCAAAAGTACTTTCTCTGTGAAATGAAGGTCTTAGCTGAACACAACATGAAGGCTCTCGCAGCGTGGGCTTCCTGTAGAACCATATCTCTATCTCTGAAGTTCAAAAATGTTGCCACAATCACTCTCTGAAGGGCGCCCAGAGGGGGATGTCTGGCCCAGCACCCTGTGTGCCCTTTTGATTGTGAACAATTTGGAAAGCCCCCTTATCTGGACGGTGTCCACCAACAATTTCTCCAAGAGAAATTCCAGGCATTGACCTTCTTCCCCCTCTGCTATTTTAACCATATGTACATTATAGCGCCTGGATCGTCGTCCTGCATCTTCAGTCCCAAATTCCAAGGGTTTCTTGGACATTGCCAGTGTGTTCACCTTGTTCTGCTAGAGCAGTAGGGAGTCGTCAATGTCACTGACCCTCTGTTATGCTGTGGCCACCATTTCCTTCACTTTCCTTAGATTGGCCCTCAGTAAGGAGATATCCGTGCCCACCTCTTGGATCTTAACTTCCAGCTACGATATGCTGTCATGAGATGTCCATGGTGAACCCTGCTGAGCTGCCAGCTACTGCTTCAGGATCAGCTTCTGTCTGAGATTGACTTTTAGTAAGTTTTCCTTTGGCCCCCACATATTGTTCCATCTTCTGTTAACCCTTCATCATGGTGTTCAGCACTAGCACTAGCACCTTATGGAATCTCCCACAGGCATCACCAAGGCACCAATGTTGGTTGCTGCAATTCTTTCAGGCTCTGGGTTCCAGCCAGGAATGTTCTCCTTTTGGGACCCCCTCATCTGTCCATTCGCCATTTGTCCTCCTCCCTTCTCAGACAGGCTAATAGGGGCAAGGATCGCAAGTACAGTCCCACCCTACCCTTGACTCCTTCTGTGCTCCCCTGCAAGGCTTTTTCAGACGTCATTCTCCATCTTTTGCGCAGCATCTTGTGGTCCTCACCTCCCAGCCCCACCGTTCCTCTACCAATTCAATTCCCTCTGTTGACCAGGGTTTGGGTTTCCATTCCAGACAGGAGGCAGAGACAGGCCACTCACACGTTCCACCATCCCAAGGTGAAGCTCTCCTGATACTGAGTCTAACAATTGACCCTCGTCAGCCTGGGTCCATGCAGTGCTCTCAGCCGGAAGACAGGGGCAGGCCCCATCCGGGTACCCTACAATGCAAGACAAGTCTCTGAGCCCAACTGAGCTCCTCCTCTTCCATGCCGTGATCGTGCCTTGCAAGATAGCGGCCTCCCCCTCAGCATCACCTCGATCGGGAGCGTGTCGCAAAGGGAAAGCTTCGATCTCTGTGCCCCGATCTGGGTGCACGTTTCTCTGGCTCCCTTTTCTCTCACCAGTTCTCCTTTTAGATGGATATGGACAGGATATTTAGATAGGTGGCCACAGAGCCGAAATGGAGCACGTCTACATCTGCTTGCTCCTGGCCATGCCTTTGTCTTTTGGAATCTTAGTCAATACTGCGCCTGAATCCGGGGGGAGGTAGGAGAATCCCATCCTGTAGCTCAGACGAACCGTAATCCTTGCCCAGGTATCTGCGACCAATTGAGCTGAAGTCCTGGAAAGGTATGCCAGTTTGCTTTCTAATGACCAACTGTGATTGTCTGGGTTTCTAACCCTTGGGAGGAGATCTGGTCCTTCTTAATTGTTCTCCAAACCAGATCTTAAGTTCTTCTGTGTGTGACCTGAAGAAGTACGGACGGCTTGCTGAGAGGCTTAGGGCCCAAAGAACCAGTCTTGGAGGAAGTCTTTGTCTTCAGTTTGTCTACATCATGTTTGTGGGCTTTGAATACCTTGTGGTTTTCAAGGAATCACCAAACATCTTGTGGCCCTCAAAGGGAAGCCTAAGGGCTGTGAACTTCTGTGAAGCTCCTGGTTTCCAGTCCCTGAAGTGCATGCGTCGTCTCCCTGAGATGGTACCTTCCACTTCCATCGCCGTCCCTCGGACAACATCATAAAACAGGTTGGACATGAACTGAACCTGTTTCTGCATGTTCACCAGGATATGGCCACCATCCGAGCCATCCACCGTTTACTGCCTAAGTTTCTTGACACCAGTCAATAGTCTTTGTGGTGTAGGAACTGTTAGGGAGTTTTTCTATTGTGTACTTTTGGAAGGACTTTATAAAACTGTCCCCTTGGTATACAGGGCTCCAACTTCTATTATAGGACTATACCACTCAAAGCTTGAAAGCAGCCAGGCTTATCTTAGGAGGGAGATGTGAGGTGTAGGTCAGTACAGTGAACTTAGAATATGCATAGGCCCAAAGATACACTTACACAATTGCAGTTATATCAAAATAGTTAATTATTTAATATATACACACGGCAAAGATAAATCTTCTGATAGGTAAGTACTATTTCAAAGCTAATAAAAACAATAGAAAATCAATGAAATAATTCAGGTGAGTAAACCACAATGATTGGTGAGTGCAATTCAAAGTTAAGTAAAACCACTGTTATAGTAACTTAAAGTATTCTGTTGTAGGAATAAAATGTATGAACAACACCAACAATAGCAGGTAAGCACTTTTCAAGACTTTTAATACTTTTCAGAGGCCAAAAGGTTGAGCAGTCCATCCCTGTCTAGGTATGAGTTCTTCAAATTCAGAATGGAGGGAAAGCAGGTAAGGAACAGCTGTAGAAAAGACAAAGTTCCAGAGGATACTTCAATCACAAGTGAGTATCAAGCTTTTGTTGATAAAGAGTTCAGGGACTTCGGAGAAGGCTCCCTGAATGGGTACAAGTGTTTGGCCTGGGCCTGGGTGAACGTATATGGGCGAACACCCAAACACTGGAATCAGCACTCCAGCAACAAAGGAATTACAGGAGTGATAAAGATGATGAAGCTGGGTGCCTTCATGACGTAGCAGCTGAGAACCTGGTCGCCAGTTCCTTGGTCATGGTGACGAAAGGAGAGACTCTTGAAGAGATGTTGCAGCAGCGGTTGAGAGAGGGGATTCCCAGCAAAGGATTCTTCATGCTCGTACACGGATCTGTGGTTTTGGCATTTTTTCACAGACACCAAAAATGAACCGTTACTGCCCGGTCAATCTGCCTTGCTTGCTCGGTACTGCACTCTGGTGAGGGGACTTTGAGGAGGGGGATCTTGCCTCTGGAGGTCCAGAAGGAGTCCACCAAAGTTTTGGGAGGATTTGTTTGTGGGAAGATGATGCACTGCAAGATGGTCCCAGGTCCCAGGGTATTGGTGGTTTGCAGCCCAGGAGGGTCACAGGTCATCGTGGGATGGCTCAGATTACATGTCGTTTTAGGACTGATTGTGCCCACCACTTCAGGGGAAGAATCCTCCTCTTCAGAGCTTCCCTGTCAATTTGAAAACAGGGTCAGGACAGCAGCGGTCACTTTAGCAGGCTTCTCTGGTTGCTGGAAGGTGCTGCTGGCGTCTCTGGTCATCTTCTTCTTTGGATCTTCAGTTCCAGTTGCAGACTCTGTCTGTGCACCAGGAGTTCAGCCTTTTATATCCAGGAACCCAGCCAAACAGCACTCATGCTACATTCAAACTGTGTGGGGAAGCTGTCCTTTCAGGACAGCCAGCCTCCCGGTTGAAACAGGTTCCAGGCAGGCATGCCAGATGACAAAGATCCTCCCCTGCTTCCTGTCCTCAAAGACGCTCTGGATCCTCGGCGGCCTTCACAAAGGATTCCCGATGAAAGAAAAAGTCAAATCAAGACCTTCCCACCCAGCACAGTATTAGAAGGACCAAGCAAGGGCAAACAAGCCATAAATAGCAACAAAAACGAAAAACAGTCACTATTTGCATCAATGGATACCCTCCTGTGGATAGAAATGACAAAAACGTCAATAAAACACATCCCCTGCCATCAGCCATTCAGGTATGCTTCTCACTGTAACAGAAATGTTACAGGAGCAGTGAGAAAGGGGATACAGTGTAACCCCTCAGCACTCCATACAGAGTGGCGTGTAATGATCCCACAAAAGGAAAGGTAAGAAGGATAAAAACAAGTATCCCCCTATCCTTGGGAAGATTAGTTGTGGCAAAGAAAATAAAAATAAATAAAAAGGCAAGGACAAAGAGATCCCAGCAACACTGCACAACAGATGCTGCGTGCTGCAAAAGTACATTACAGACGCCTTAGAAAAGATGGAGGAAAGCATGAAATAAAGTACAAAAATAATGAACAAGGGTTCCCAGCGTCAGAGCAAAAGAATGAGTGAGTGGGAACATCCAGGAGTCCAGAAAAAAGTGCTGGGGGTCTCACAGGTGGAGGAGATTTGGCATAAAAAGGGAAAATTCTAAGAAGAACCGTAGGTATCTGATCTTAATTCCAGATGAGACCCCACGTAGGATCTCTTCAGGGCCGTGTCTACCTTTCTGTTGACCGGGTCTCTAACTGCCAGTCTGTCACCTGACATGAAGAACCTCCCACCCAGACCAATGAGAATGCCATCAATTTCAACGGATTCAGGCAATCTGGCCTCCAACCTTCCGTGTGCATATTTTGGACAGGACGCATGGCATAGAGATGTGCTGCATGTCTTTCCACTCCCCCAAAATGTTGTCCCTGATATCAGATATCATGGGAGGTCCACTTTAGGGATGTGCCTATATTGACATATCTTCGGGTACAGGGCTTGTCCCACTGTGGTCCATGGTTTCTAGATCTGTTCCAGTGCCTTCCCCACTTCGTCCCTGTCCAGGTATTTCCCCACAGCTTCTTCTTCATCATCGTAGGAAGCTGGGGTACTCGAAGAAGAGGATGAAAATGATTGATCAGATGATGAGGGCGATGAGTGGGGTGAGGGCTGACTTCTTTTTCTTTCCTTTCCTCTTCTTATGCTCTGTCAACACTTGCTTAAAGAGGTCTCTTTTGGGGAGAGAGCAAGACAAGTGTTTAGCCTTGTAAGACTTTTCCCTCTTCTTGCTCTTATGTCTACCCCTAACAGAGGATTCAGCCTCTGTATCAATCAGGTGTTTGCTATCCTCCTACAACTTGTCCATTGCTGCAATGTAGGAGCATACCAAACAGCCTAGCAACCCCTGCATGCCTCCATTTTATCCTACGCGGCGAGGTACAGCAAACGCCTCGACTGTAACCCAGCAACCCGCAAAGATTTTTGTATACATGCGCATGGAGTGCAGTGCCACCGTCAAACAACATTTTATAAACACTAGCTAGCTGCCTCCTGGGCACGTGCTCGGAACCCGTCCTGGGAGAGATGATCCTCCAAGGCTGCTCACCAGGGCCCTGGTGGCTTAGGCTCCCTATGCCCCGCTATGGGCCTGCTCACACTGGTGGATCAACAAAGGACTCACCAGACCTTCACACCGGCCGCTGCACCCTGTGATCATCTGCTGGGTCCCCTCGCCCCGCTGGGGACTCAGCAGGAGGCCTGACAGGCATCCTCAAGTCCGCCAGTCTCCTTGCACCACAAGACATCAGAACCGACAAGGGCCGCCAACTGTTGCTCCTCCTTGCCCCACGCAGAGGAGGAGCATGGATCGGGTGGTCCTAACCACACTGAAAGCAAATGAAAAGAAACTAAAGGCTCATGGGTAACAGGCAGGTTATGACTTCTAAGGAGGGCACAGCCAATAAAAAGAAAAGCTTGAAAGGGGTCCCTGAAGAGGAGGCGTGGAATCACAAAAGCAAGAATTGCGACGTGGAAGGGGGATGTGAAGGGAATTATACTATTTATGGTAAACGAGCAAGTGCTAGAATTACGACAAGATAGTAACCCACTACTGGTGGAAGCCCTCCATTGTGTCATGAGGTGTTCTTTTCTGGGAATTTTTTGGGGGATTCCAAATGGACTTAGCATGGGTCAGCGACCTTTGGTGCGCCAGAGGTTTTGAACTACAACTACCATCAGCCCCAGCCAGCATAGTCAATAGTGAGGGATCATGGGAGTCATAGTCCAAAACATCCCGAGAGCCGCAGGTTGTCATTGTCCATTAAGTCAACAGACAATGTTGAGAATTGATTTTTTAATCAGGTTGCTGTTACTAAGTCACACAGACTCTTTAATGTGCATATCAAATCCAATCAGCTTTAGTGTTATTGTTACTTATTTTAAATATAATCAATGTACGGACCAGAGAAGGATGAGGGGCTAAGTTGGCATGATAGAATTCTAACCTGTGACAGCATTTTTCATACATCTCTCAAGCAAGTGCTTAACTTGCTGACTGAGGTGTGTGTGTGACAGAGTAAATAGGCTGTGTAGTGTGGGCTTCTCCTTGCTCTTGTTTCCTACCTCCTATACTATGGAATGACTTACAGACAGATTTGTTGTGGAAAAAATGATTGGCCGTCGGCATTTATTTTCTACAGAAAATAATACAAACAAGAATCATGATAACAACATGTGTCTGTGCTTTTGGGCACACCGTGTCCAGGGTTAGCGATGCCAGCCTTCTCCTTGGTCAGTCTCGGTTACCCTCGGGCATCCGTTCCTGGACAACTGCCGCCTACGACTTTCTTCTACCGTGTACAGAAGAAAGTACTCGGCGTTCCTGCTCCTCTCTCCACTCGTTTCCTTCTTCCTGAAGTTTTGCAGGGTGGGTTGGGTGGCAAAACTCTTCCTTCTTCTTTGCCAAGGTCCCAAGACGCCTACCCGTACGAGGTGAGCGTCTTGCCTGGTTTGTTTTTCACCCTTGTCCTCTGGCCATACTTATACCCCCTCTGTCCTTTTGTTATTATCCTGGGGGCCGGGCCCTGCCCAGCCCCCCTGCAGGTTTCCCCTCACACCTTGCCTGTTGTTAGGGGCTGTTGCCTGGCAACGCTGGGGCAGTGGCGCCAACTGGCTGCCCCTCCCCATGTTTCTTCGCGCCATCTCGCCCCCACCCCGCGCCTACCCCCCCAGGCCCTCTATCGGGCCGTACTTTGCACGGCCCGGGGCCTGGGGCATAGGCTGTGTAGTGTGGGCTTCTCCTTGCTCTTGTTTCCTACCTCCTATACTATGGAATGACTTACAGACAGATTTGTTGTGGAAAAAATGATTGGCCGTAGGCATTTATTTTCTACAGAAAATAACACAAACAAGAATCATGATAACAACATGTGTCTGTGCTTTTGGGCACACCGTGTCCAGGGTTAGCGATGCCAGCCTTCTCCTTGGTCAGTCTCGGTTACCCTCGGGCATCCGTTCCTGGACACGTGCCGCCACACCTGAGTGGGCGTTGCCTCGGCCGCTCAGGTTCCCCCCAAAAGTACCTGTGTCTGCGTCCCCTCTCTTCTAATAACTTGAAATTAGTGTCTGCAAAATGCCCCATCCTATGTTCTATGTGGTATTATTGTTGACATGAAAATCTCTTTTCCCTCAGCCTGAGATCCCTTTAGATCCCCTGTTAACATTTCCTCTTTCCAGGCCATCCCCTGCTACAGTATTCCGGTCTACTGGATCCCTTATTCTACAAGCCCTTTAATATGCTATTGCATCTTTTTTAACTGCCCCTTCAGCCTAGCCCCAATCCTTCAACTCATACTTTATTAGCGGGCTGTTTGTTGGGTCTATTACTCCTGCTATTTTCGCGGTGTATGTAGCTGTGTCTAGATGTGCTGCCTCCCAATTTTTACTTTTTCCCTTTGGCCAAAAAGCCCCTTCCAAGGATTCACATATTTGTTTTTTTTGTTGTTGACCCTTCCCTTCATTTTTTACACCCGTCTAAAAAATTACATCTGCACATGCTTTCTGCGTTGCTTACCCATTTCGTAACTTTTTTGGGCGTTCCTGCCCAGGTTTCCTTTGGCTCGCCCTGTTTCCTTTAGCTTTACTTATTTCTCGGATATCTTTTTGTTGTTAACCTTCCCTTCTCCTCCAGTGGAACCCATGCCTTTACCGGTGTGGGTGTTTATTTTCCTGCCATACCTGTGGCCATAATCTCCTTTTTCAGTCAGCCTTATGGCTAACCTTTTCATTAATTCCGGTGCTTATTCGTGGAACCCATGATTTTCCTGGTATGGGCGTTTATTTTCCTGCCATACACGTGGCCATATTTTCTTTTCCAGTCAGCCTTTCTGGCTAACCTTTTCATTCTTTCCGGTGCTTCTACTCGGAACCCATGCCTTTCCCGGTATGGGCGTTCTTTCCCTCTGCCATACACGTGGCCATCTTTTCCTTTCCCAGCAGCCTTTATGGCTAACCTTTTCATTCTTTCCGGTGCTTCCTCTTGGGACCCATGCCTTTTTCGGTATGGGTGTTATTTTCCTGCCATACACGTGGCCATCTTTTCCTTTTCCAGTCAGCCTTTATGGCTAACCTTTTCATTCTTTCCGGTGCTTACTCTTGGGACCCATGCCTTTTTCGGTATGGGCGTTATTTTCCTGCCATACACGTGGCCATCTTTTCCATTTCCAGTCAGCCTTTATGGCTAACCTTTTCATTCTTTCCGGTGCTTATTCTTGGGACCCATGCCTTTTTCGGTATGGGCGTTATTTTCCTGCCATACACGTGGCCATCTTTTCCTTTTCCAGTCAGCCTTTATGGCTAACCTTTTCATTCTTTCCGGTTCTTACTCTTGGGACCCATGCCTTTTCCGGTATGGGCGTTATTTTCCTGCCATACACGTGGCCATCTTTTCCTTTTCCAGTCAGCCTTTATGGCTAACCTTTTCATTCTTTCCGGTGCTTACTTTTGGGACCCATGCCTTTTTCGGTATGGGCGTTATTTTCCTGCCATACACGTGGCCATCTTTTCCTTTTCCAGTCAGCCTTTATGGCTAACTTTTCATTCTTTCCGGTGCTTACTCTTGGGACCCATGCCTTTTTCGGTATGGGCGTTATTTTCCTGCCATACAGGTGGCCATATTTTCTTTTCCAGTCAGCCTTTATGGCTAACCTTTTCATTCTTTCCGGTGCTTCTATGTGGAACCCATGCCTTTCCAGGTATGGGCGTTATTTTCCTCTGCCATATGCGTGGCCATATTTTCCTTCCCCTAGTCAGCCTTATGGCTAACCTTTTCATTATTTCCGGTGCTTACTCGTGGCACCCATGCCTTCCCTGGTGTGGGCGTTCTCTGCTGTACAGTTGCCTACTGTTGCCCCAAAGCCATCTTTTCTTCCTGGTTGATAGGCGATTGCCATATGACTGTTCTTATTGAACACTTTGGAATTCCCCCTTTTCTGCCCTTCTGCTTATGCTCCATGCTCCCAGTTATGTTTTTCCGATATCTCCCCTGCCACCCCCTTGTGCCGTTGGTGGGTGGTGTGTTACTTTGCTACTCTGCTGTCCTCTCTGTGTCCCCTATTGACTGCCCCAAAGGTTCTGTTCCCCTGACCTCAAACGATTCCTTGTCGTTGTTAACGCATCCCCTGTTGTTGTCCCTGTCTTTGCTTTTATCATTATTTTCCCATTATTCCTGTTGCCCTCCTGAACTGTGGACCCTGTGGTCCCCTTTATCTTTTAATCCGTTAAACATGTACCGATTAGAACTCTCCTCGTCCCACCCTCTGTCCGGGTAACCTTTCATTTCCTTCTCACTCCCGCTCGTATTCCTTTCATGCACCCCCCCCCCCCAATGCTTTGCATACCTTCAAGACCATTGTTGCTAAGTTTACAATGCCACTCCATTCTCTGGGTATTGTTGCAATACCGTCGGTGCCTATTGAGGGCTGTGTCCCAGATCCCCTGGGTCACCTAGTGGAAATGGACCTGCCCCTGCACTCTTGCCTGCCCGTTCTACGCCAGAGCCCTTAACTATTACTCCTTTCCATTTTTCCCATGCTTCCAAGGGGTCCCACTGTTCCCCCTGCTGCTCTCAACTTTGGTTGTGGAGTTGGACCTGCCCCTGCACTCTTGCCTGCCCCTTCTATACCAGAGCCCTTCTCTCTCTCCTTACCTAGTACCCCTTCCCATTTTACCCATGGTTCCAAGGGGTCCCTCTCTTCCTCCTTGCTGCTCGCTACCTCGGTTGTGGAAACCCCTTCCTCCCTGTATTTTTTCCAGCTTTCTCCCCCTCCTGTCAATGGTTCTGGGCGACTTACCCGTACCAGTGATGCCTGCGCTTAACCTCTTTACGATTTGCTTCCAATTTTTCTTCTGTCCTGGTGGCAGTGCCCTCACGTGCCGCTGTACTCCTCACTCAGCAAAGGCAACATTTTCCCTTGCCTGACCTCCTTCCGCAGGATGTCCAGTACCCCTTTAGCCCCAAACCTTTTTCTGCCTTCTTGACCCAACCGCTGCATTTCCTTTTGCCCTCTTTGCTCTTAGCTCAGCCACTTCTTTTCTCCTTGCCTAGTTTATTTCTTGTCACAGCTCTCTTCCTCCTTGTTTTCCTTGTGCTTCTCCTGGTTTGTTAAATTCTGCTGCTGTATCCCCTCTCCTGCTTTGCACCGCTGTGCTGCTCTCTTGTTTACTGCCCTTCTTTTGTGGTTACCTGCACGTCTAAGGAAGTCGAACCCCCAACCGTTCAGATACAAGTCACAACTCTTAATGACTGTGCCACAGACGCTTGCCTGAAGCTACCTGCAAGAGAGTGCTGACTGATGCGCACGGCGTACTGTACACCACAGCCCCATTCATCTCGCTGGACATCCCACCAAACTCTCCGTTGAGACCCCCGCTATCCCTGGTGCAACCAAACCCTGGCCAATACCTCCTTCGTTGTACCAGTAATAATAACACCAGTATTTTGTATAGACAGACTAATTAAGTTGTTGCATGCTTTAAAATCGTAATTATTTTCCACAACGCTTACAAAATTTTGAAGTTGGAGGTTTGGCTCGCACCCCCAACCTCTCAGGTACAAGTCACACAACATTTACTGACTGTGCCACAGACCAGTTCAGACACAGTCTGTGTTCACAGACCAAAGTGCCAATACTTTAGCATTTATATAGCGCTGCGAACCCTCACACTTCTTGGCGCTGCTTATTTCCCATGATGTGTGGTGGCCATTTATCGACTTCGGGAGGATGCATGGTTTAGTTTGCCCCTGCTGGGATCCGAACCTGCGCCAGCAGGCTCTGCCCAGATGTCAACGTGAGCCCGCTGCTCGCTGCACTACCGGACCAGCTGTTGGCCCTTCCCTTTCAAAGTGAATCTAACATCGTACCCACAGAAGCAACTACCTTGATTGTAACGCTTTGCCCTTTCACTCCCTGAACGTGGTGAACCATTGTGAGTGTACATTAAATCGTAATGGGGTCGCCTCTACCCCAGCACCTATGTGTAATTAGCTGCAGCTATACATTTGCGTGTTAAATGCCGCCGCTCATAAACACCATGCAATGCCCATAATGACTATACCCTCCGTACTTGCTTATCATTTCCTGCTGTGACAACCGCACATCAATTTGCATGGTCATCTGCGTTGAACCTGCCCTTATCAACTCAGCACATGAGCAACACAGCCGACTTGTGGGACGGCGCCCGCTCCCTTCAAATCCATACCATCTCGTATCCGCATACCAGAAAGCATAGCGTCTTAATCGTATGCTGCATCTCGTGCAGCTCCCACAACTTGTGTGCAAAAATGGAGTTAACAGAACCGCACCCGCTATGGTCAGACAACCCTCTGATAAACGACCCACGGAACACGTCTTATAACCGGCCTGTACCTTTAAAGTGTATATCTATAGCCAGTATAGCACATTTACATACCCACGGAAATAAACACATTTTTAAAGTGAAATTCTTCAATGCTGTGTTTTGCGGCTATTTTCCTTCATCAGGATGCGAACCCTTGTCATCCCATTTGGAGGCAGGGAGCTTGGCTGCTGTGCCACATGGAGCTGCTTTTTTGCCTACAGCCACCATCCCCCCACCCCCCCAGCATGGCGCAATAAATAATTTAACCAAAAGTAAACGCAGCATCCGTCCCAATTGTAATTTATCAGAATGTCCTACTTAAACAATGTAAAGCAGGTCTCTACCAAGTCTCTACCGATGTCAGGTGGCCATAACACCTGACATCGTTCCTCATCGCAGCATTAGCACGGGCACCGAATGCGAGCCTGAGAACATAATTTCCCCGGCTGACCATCATTCTGTCCACCGCCGGTTCCCCTCCTGAAAAAACAGTACAATTACAATTCATGCATATTATATCTGCCTAAGAGGTATACCCTATGCAATGGGTGGGCGCTCCCGTGAATGCTTATTCTTAACTCGAAACGCATGGTGCGGCCTCGCGAAGCGGCAAGCGGATTTGAAACCATTACGGCCCCAGAGTACTGCCAGCCGCTCCTTACCTTGAACAGGCACATGTGTGCCTTGCTCCTCGCTACCACGTTGCTATCTTCCCGTGCCTCCTTTTCTGTGATCCCGAACGAAAACCGCCTACATCTCAAACGCTGCCCTGGAGCTCTTCCATCCTGGAACAGCAGCAGGAGCAACCCGAACCAGCCAAACCAAATCCAGCAAAAGAAAACCTACCCGAGTGAGGTTGCCTTCCTTCTCCTTTGCCCAGGTCCCAAGACGCCTACCCGTACGAGGTGAGCGTCTTGCCTGGTTTGTTTTTCACCCTTGTCCTCTGGCCATACTTATACCCCCTCTGTCCTTTTGTTATTATCCTGGGGGACGGGCCCTGCCCAGCCCTCCTGCAGGTTTCCCCTCACACCTTGCCTGTTGTTAGGGGCTGTTGCCTGGCTACGCTGGGGCAGTGGCGCCAACTGGCTGCCCCTCCCCATGTTTCTTCGCGCCATCTCGCCCCCACCCCGCGCCTAACCCCCCAGGCCCTCTATCGGGCCGTACTTTGCACGGCCCGGGCCCTGGGGCATTGAGCATCTAAGTGGGCGGGAACTAAAGGGTACGACATCCCCCTACTTTTCAGGGAAATACACCATCATTCCCTTACTTCATGCCGCCCAAAGCACCATTCCAGGAAGAGCAAAGCACATTTGTCTGTTTTACTTCTCCCCTACTGGGGACTTGAACCTGGGTCCTCCTGGTAACAAACACCCCCATTACCAAGCCGCCACAGAGCCCTGCTACGCAGTGACCTCCGTTTGTCTTCTGCAGTTCAGCATGAATTGCTGCAGGCACGGCAGAGGGGGTGTTGCTGTAATCTTGGGCGTGTCCCCATAGAGGCTTGATAGCACTTTGGAAAAAACACAGCATTACGTGGTGGGTGTAGTGGAGTAACGGCAGGAAACAGACACGGGGTTTAAATTGGGGAAGTCGGGGAGAGTATGGGGTCAGGGGTGAGCGGGTTGGGGGAGACAAGGCTGGGGCAGAGGGGAACATAGTGCCACTGCATCGAAAGTAGCATGGCAAGAAGCTGTTGAGCTGCAAGAGCTGCCACGCTGCTACGCTGAACGCATAATCTATAACAGCAATCCCAAAGACTGTTGTGGACTCTACAAAGGGTGTTTATCAAGCCGCGTCGACTGGCCCGGCTAGTCCCGCCTCCTGCCCGCCTCTAGCACTCTCCCGGAGGGTGTCACCTATTACAAAAACTGAGGGGCTTGCGCCTCACGCGTGTCCATCGAAAGTAGCATGGCAAGTAGCTGTTGAGCTGCAAGAGCTGCCACGCTGCTACGCTGAACGCAGGATCTATAACAGCAATCCCAAAGACTGTTATGGACTCTACACAGGCTGTTTATCAAGCCGTGTCGGTAAGAGGAATCACGGAGTACCTCGCAACTTGGAATATGCATGGCAGTGAAAAGTGAAAGGACCTCCTTTAAGAAACTCTTTTTGATGGTGTTTAACACAGCGACCTTAGTTCAATCTAGATATTCATTAAGGACTGCCCTTAGTCTCTCTTTAGAATTGTGGGTGAATGCTTTGTTGTTAGGGAACTCTGCCATTTTGTTTCATATGTTCACTTGATTCTCCTTCCTCATTTCAGACTGGCCCGGCTAGCCCCCCCCTCCTGCCCACCTTTAGCACGCCTCCCGGAGCCTGTCATCTATTACAAAAACTGAGGGGCTCGCGCACAGCGCGCGTGCATCGGAAGTAGCATGGCAAGTAGCTGTTGAGCTGTTTGGCTGTGCGGCAGGAGGCAGGGGAAGGACGCGGACGTTTGCTGCCTTTCATAAAAAGGTAGTGCTCTGTTTATACTCTTTGTTGTGCAACAGATAGGAATAACAGCCTCAATTATACTGAATATTGTGCATATATTAGTCCATCAAAACGAAAGTAGATTTGATACTGTGTTATTGTTTCAATACCAGGTTGAGGCAGTTGCTTATCATGGAGACTATCCTCCAGAGTGGAAAAAAAGTAAAAGAAACGTCTGTGAAGTCACAGGCTATCTCGAGCCCTCTTAAAAACTAAAATGAAAAAAATCAGCCCCGAGGTCTCTTTAAATGGTAAGTGCTCTTTCCTTTCCACGTCTGATCAACTAGAAGAAGTTGTACCATCCACAGAGAAGAGGGAGATTATAAACACAGATGATAATTTGACTGAGCCGAAAGCACTATGTTCTCTAAAAATAGCAAATGGGAATATTACAATTGACCCATTTGCTGCAAACCCTAGTGTAAAGAATGATCATAGAGTTGCGGCTGAGATACATGATATTTCAATGTTGGCCCCCATAATCGTGGCTGATCTTGACAAATGCATACGCCTTTCATTAGGTCCTTCCACGCCAGTATCGACAGTGGGGAATTATCGTGAACATGTACATTTCCATAAGGCCAATATAAAGGAGCTTGTAAGAAATGGGCACTGCCCTTCCCTAGATGAAGTGCAATTTTCTCCCAAAGCCATCTTTCTATCAACTAGCTCTCCTACTGCAGAGTTCGAGAAAGGAGTAAAACCGCTTTCTCTTAACTCTGCTCCTGGCAATATAAACACTGCCCCTCCAGTATTCAACTTTTCGAATTTACCTGACAACCCCTCAGTACCAGAAGAAAACTATTTGGAGCAACTAAGAAAAGGAAATTCAGGATTTTCCAGTTATTTCAAGAATTCTGAATCTCCTAGACCGGGGGCACACATTTTCTCATTTGCTACTAAAAGAGATAAAAAACAGTATTGTCGCCAACACTGAGAAATTATCGAAATTGGAAGGGTTTATGCTGGCTCATGAGGCCTGTCATAAATTTCACATAGATTGCCCTGAGCAGCTGCACGGATAACAAAAAACGAGCTTGCTAAAGTCGATAATAGTATAACTAAGATTCATAAGTGTACACAAACTTTAGACAACCCTTTACTTTTACATGGAAAGCCTACATCATTTGCTCAAATAATGCAGTTACAAGAAAAACCCCACAAGGAAAGTCCAACTTGTGAATCCTTCGATTACCTTGAAGTTGGCAAACTGCAAGATGATCGCCTGCTGCAGGTCGAAAATATTTTGTTAAAAATGCACCCAAAGATATGTCAAAGCGGCTTACTTCTGCCTTTAGAAAAAGCAGATACTAAGATGGTCCCAGACGTGGACCCTCCTGATAGTCCATCAGTACTTCTGGACATTACAGAACATATAAAAGAGTCTGAGGTACCTTCTAAAGAACAACAAAGTGAATCGTCTTCTATGGAAAGCTTCTACCACCTTTCTAGAAGAGCTACAAAAAAACATCAGAAAGCTTTAAAAAGAAGGCATACAGATAGAAGGGGAGGGAGTAGTACTGAAAATATGCCCAAGCATAAAAATATGGACCAATCAGTGATGTGTAAGAAGCAAAAAAGCAAAGAGAAGCAGATTCCTAGCTCAACCACTGATGAACAGCTATTGAATCTAAGCCAATTAGATGAAGAAAGTAAGAGAGCACTGCAGATCAGCTCTCCCACTAAAAAATGCAAGAGGACAGAGCAGATTAAAGACACAAAAAATTGGCCAGTTGATCATATCAATGAGGAGGATACTAAGGCATCGAGAGCAAAAATATCCCCGTTGTGTGCTAAAAGCCTTAACGATCCAAACATGATACAGGAAAATATGATTGCATACTTCTCTGACATCACGATGAAGAAAACTGATAAATCCATAAAAGTGGAAAAGCACGCAGTAGGGGTCTTGACTAGTGAAAGAAAGCTGCCTCTATCACTTAATGAGAGCGAAAAATCAGATAAGCCCCTAGGTGAAGAAAAACCTCAAATAATTTCTACATATGTTCAGACATGTCCGGCAATTGAATGTGCAAAACCCGAAACATGCTCCCTGACATCTCTTGTAGATTTGAGCACTACTGAGTTCGCACATTAGGCTGACTGGGTGCCTCCTGTGCCCCCTGTGATCTGTCCCATTGCCATTGGTCCTGCATCCCCTATTGTGCATTCTAATGAATTTGCAAAAGTCTGTTTAACAATTGCAGATGGGAATAAGGATCCCGCAAAATCTACGATATATAAAAACGAGTCGACTATGGAGGGTAAAAAGGTGGATGGTAGTGGGGATGTGTGCTATCCCATAGCCCCCAATGACATGTTTCTATCTTTTAATACTATTCCCATGGAAATGAAAAACATAATTGGGTGGAAGAGTAATCCTAACATCAATGGAATGGTATGCATCAATCGCTCATTTCTAATGAATGCTCTTTTTAAAATACCCTCCTTACGCAGCCTGGTAACGAATGACATTGAATGGGTACGGCTTCCGAACCTCAATAATAACCGGATGCTCTCAAAGATGCTTTCCCCAATAATTGCAAAGTTAATGTGGGAACATAAAAATGATCTATTGATGCTTGGTCTCGACATGCAAGCCTTTGCTACCACAGAAGAAGCCCTGGTTTTTCTTGAGTTCCTAACCCCCTCTTGTTACAGCCGTTGAACTGGCAGCAGGCTTCTTTAAACAAAGACCAATCAAAACACATGATGGAAAAACTAGCCTCTCTTACGATGGCCTTAAATGGCCTTACATGGTTAGAACCCCTTATTAAAGCAACAGTGGCTATAATTCCCCAACAAGCAGCCTCATAGTGACACGACCTTAGGATCACCTCATGGAATTGTTGTGGTTTCAACAATTTAAAGAAATGGACGTTGAAGGCCAATGTGGATTCACTTCCTCACATTTTTTTATTACAAGAAACCATGTCCCTTGGGAACATACAATTTGACGGGTTTTGTTCTTTTGTTCACCACGCAGTTAGAGGTGTTGGAGGTGGACCGGCAGGTGGGTTAGCCATACTCATTAATGATAAATTGAAATTTACGATTAATCATATTTATGAATCTGAATTATACCTGCTTGTTGACCTAAAACTTGACTCACTTCATGGTATGAATTTGTTTCTGGTTTCCCTATTTTGGAATCCCTCCCTATTGGCAGTCCATCCAACGTGCAAAGCCTTAGACAGTGCCTTTCTAGAGGCCTTTAAACTGACTCTGCAGGCTGAAATCCTGATAGGGGGTGATTTCAATGCCGCTTTCAGGGCTGATATTAATGTCAAAGCTCAAGCATCGAATCATTCACATGTGGCCTTACAAAAGGGAAATGCATGGAGAAATTTGTTAAAAAGTTGGGATGTGCATTTGAATCAACCAGACATCAAACATGAGTGTTTTATGTGGAAAAGAGGGAAAGCCTCCTCATGGATTGATTATATATTCTCATCCAAGCCCTTATCTGGAATTCTTTCCCTTGTTATCACCGTGGAGCCACATTTGGGAGACCACTTAATGATTGTAACAGAACTGATAGGGCAGTTTAAACACATGCAACAGGACTCTTGTCTTTCTTTAATCCAGGTCGAGAGACCTAGCCTTTCGATCAACTGGAATAACTCTACATGCAGAAAATCACATTCCTTGTTAATAGGGACCTATGGAAGTGTAACACTTCTTCCTTTGTTGATGTTGAAGGCCTTTTAAAATGAAACATGAAGATGATTGCGTTTCACCTACACGCAACGGCCACCTCACAGAAAGTGCAAGATACCTACAAAAAGTCTTTAATACCGTTGTCTCAGGAGTTGACTGTTATTAAACAAAAAAAAATCATGAGCTAAGAAGTGCAAGGAAGTCCATCTTCCCCACCAATTTAATATCATACTTACTAATAAAAAAATTATTATTCTCAAGTACAAGAATGATATGCGCACAACTCGTGCTTCAATCGCCCTGAAACGTAATCAGGAGCTAGTCGGACTATTATGCAAACGCAAAACAAAAGAAATTTGGAAACATCATATCTACAGATAAAGTTCAGAATCTTGAACTTGAATCTGCAATTGATGGCCCAACATGGACTTCATTCTTTCTTAAGAAATTTGCGATGCCTGCCACCTGATTATAATAGAATTCCTAATATTTGTCCCTGGGAGAGATCTGACATTTTGGTGGTAATTCACAAACTAAAAGGTTCCAAATGTGCAAAGCCTGATGGTCTGCCTCCATGTGTTGTTAAAGATGACCCTCATTTTTGGACTACCATCTTTCTTGATATATTTCAGGAAATGTTCCAGTCTAAAAGGATTCCCTCATCCTGGCTCACCTCCATAATAATTCCACTAAATAAAAAAGGACCTATCAATAATCCCAACATCTTTAGACCTATGGGTCTCATAGATGTCGCTGCCAAAATATTTGCTTCTCTCATTCTGCAAGAAATAGAAATTTTTATATGCGATAATGAGTGTCTGAGCAAAGCGCAGGTAGGATTCTGAAAAGCTATGGGAAATCCTCTCAATGCTTGCATTTTGGCACATTTGATAGCAGCTGCCAATCTTCCGGATAATTGCCCCATTTTTTTTGGCATCGCTAGACCTCAAAGCTGCCTTTGACAGCGTAATCAGAGGCATTTTGTGGCAGAAAATGCTCAAAGCAAATTTTCCCCTTTACCTGATTACTTTGGGTGCCATGCTACATTTTAACACCAATTTCAAAGTTCGAATAAACCATGAAGGGACCTTGACCGAAGCTATTCCCAGCTGGATAGCGGTCAAACAAGGCTGCAATCTGCCCGCCATATTATGGCCGACCTAGATAACATCTGGAACAAAGAGAAATCTTTTGCAGCCCGGCTATGTTCGTTGAATCTTTCTTGGCTAGCCTATGCCGACGACATTCTTCTCTTTGACAAAATCCAATCTGGACTTCAGATGAAACTCGAAAGCTTCCTTTTGTATTGTCAAGCACATAATCTCACGGTTAATCCGCAAAAATCTAACATCATTATATTTTGCAACCGAAAAAAAGGGTGTCATTTTACTTGGACGATTGACTCTATGCCCATTTCCATCTTGAAAGATCTAGCATACCTGGGCTTTATGTTGAATAATAACATCTCCTTTAAAAGAGTGAAGGAATTATTATTGGCGAAATTGTTGCCCTTGAAAGGTCAAATGAAATTAATATTTCACAAATTTTGCAGTTTCTCTGTTCTGCCTCTTTCTGAATTCTATGGGAAAAAAGTAGAAGCCATTCTTTTATATGGCTGGAGCTCTATCTAGGGGATCTGGGAACTCTCCTTGATCAAATGCAGGGTTCTATTTGGAAATATACTTTGGGGTCGCCTGCACATCTTCCAAACACAGTGTTGAGGCATGAATTGGGTTTGAATTCTTTATTGGCACGTTATAAATTGCTGCTCCTCATAAATGATTCAAAAATGTTGTTTCCGCCTAAGAATTCAATTTATGTGGAATTCAATAAGATGCTTTTTGTTAACAAGCCTATGGGGGTAATTAATAGATTTCAGCGCAGAGGCAGCGCACGCGAGCAGGGCAGAGAGGGAGCATGCGCCAGCCGTGTGTGCTAAACAGCATTCTGGTGCACCGCGTATTCATGGAATTACCAAGCCATTTTGAGCTCTGGTGCAGAGAACATCCCGCAGCGCCAGTTACGCCCCCAAGAACGCCCCTTGCGCAAGGAAAAGGCATTGAAATCCCCAATGCAGCGCAAAGGGGCGCGCTAACCCTGCACCAGTTTACAGGGCCAGTACACTGTAATCGCGTGAAAATACTACGTGCACCCTGCTCACTGCACCCAAAAGCATGAAAATGTACTGGCGCACCCCTCGGAATCCACGTACCCTGCTCGCGCCAGGGAAATTGCGTAGAAAAAGCACCCCTCTGTGGCATGGGCTGCCTGTGGGGCATGCCCAGGGTGGATGGGCTGCCTGCGGGGTATGGGGAGGGTGAGTGGGCTGCCTGTGGGGCATGCCCAGGGTGGATGGGGTGCCTGCGTGTATTTCGGGGGTGCGCAGGGAGTATCACATACGATAGGCCTTGTGCAAGCGGGGTACGTGTATTTGGGGGGTGCGTGGGGAGTTTCACACGCGATAGGCCTTGGGCGAGAGCGGGGTATGTGTATTTGGGGGATACGCATGAAGTTTCACACGTGATACTCCAGGCGAGAGCGGGGTACGTGTATTTGGGGGGTACGCAGGAGGTTTCACACGCGATACTCCAGGCGAGAGCGGGGTACGTGTATTTGGGGGGTGCGCAGGGAGTTTCACACGCGATAGGCCTTGGGCGAAAGCGGGGTACGAGTATTTCGGGGGGGTGCCAGGAGTATCACACGCGATAGGCCTTGTGCGAGCGGGGTATGTGTGTTTGGGGGATATGCAGGAAGTTTCACACGCGATACTCTAGGCGAGAGCGGGGTACGTGTATTTCGGGGGTGCGCGGGGAGTATCACACGCGATAGGCCTTGTGCGAGTGGGGTACATGTATTTGGGGGATACGCGGGAAGTTTCACACGCGATACTCCAGGCGAGAGCGGGGTACATGTATTTGGGGGGTGCGCTGGGAGTTTCACATGTGATAGGCCTTGGGCGAGAGTGGGGTACGTGTATTTCGGGGGTGCGCGGGGAGTATCACACGCGATAGGTCTTGTGCGAGCGGGGTACGTGTATTTGGGGGATACGCAGAAAGTTTCACATGCGATACTCCAGGCGAGAGCGGGGTACGTGTATTTCGGGGGTGCGCAGGGAGTATCACACGTGAAAGGCCTTGTGCGAGCGGGGTACGTGTATTTGGGGGATACGCGGGAAGTTTCACACGCGATACTCCAGGCGAGAGCAGGGTACGTGTATTTGGGGTGTACACGGCGAGAGCAGGGTACGTGTATTTGGGGTGTACACGGGGAGTTTTACACACTATTTGGCATCATGGGCCCTCCCGGGTGTGCGGTTCCCCCCTCCCCATGCCCCGCAGGCAGCCCACACCACAGGGGACTACGCTACAACCCTCACCATGCCCTGCAGGCAGCCCATTTGGCACCATGCACTTGTGAGCACTCTTGTGAGCCCCGACTCATGTGCCCCCATCCCACCCCCAGTGAAGGGCACCTGCCAGCTGGCCTCGACTCATGTCCCCCCACCCATCCACCCACCCCCAGTGATGGGCAACTGCCAGCAGGCACCGACTCATGTCCCCCCACCCATCCACCCACCCTCAGTGACGGGCACCTGCCAGCAGGCCCCCACTCATGTCCCCCTGCACCCCCACCCACCCAGCAGTGATGGACTCCGGCCAGCAGGCCCCGACTCAAGTCCCCCTGCACCCCCACCCACCCAGCAGTGATGTGCACCAGCCAGCGGGCCCTGACTCATGTCCCCCTGCAACCGCACCCACCCAGCAGTGACGGGCACATGCCAGCAGGCCCCGACTCATGCCCCCCCAACACGTCATCACGATCCACACTCATGGCCCTTATGGCGACCCAAATCCCACCCTACACCACCCCAGTCCAAACACCCAACCAAGTATTCCATCCACTCCACATTGAAATCCCCATGTCATGATAGATTCCAAATGACAAGTATGCACATCAATACATGTCCGTCAGACACACACAATGGGGGCAAGTGAATGAGAAAACCCACATCGTGACATGCACGAAACCAATCAATGAAGTCAAATCCAGTCCTGAACTATATACAATGCACAAATCCAGGGTCCATGAGCCCAACAATCCAAAGGAAACCTACAAAAACCCTACCTAATAAATAACTGTGTACAAAAAGGTGGGGCATAGTCCATGCACCCCAAATGAAAGAAAAATAGAAAGGAAACCTAACACTAATGAACTATATACAATGGCGGCGGGCAAGTCCTACGGCTCACTTGTTGATTTCCCGGGCCAGGGCATCATCGAACTCCTGTTCAACGTCCTAGAGGAGGGCCTGTTCCCTGGCCCGAGGTCTCGCAGGGATAATGCCATGTCCACCTCGAACTCCCTGTGAATTTCCTCGAGGCACTCAGCCCGCCTCAGCGCCCTGCGCATGGAGTTCTCCGCCCTGACCATAGTGAGCTCTGCATCTATTTGCTGGCCCAACCGCTGCCACACGGAAGACACTCCCAATCCAGGGTCCTCCTGCCCTCCGGCCGATGCCTGCCCCTCTGATGTTGAAGGCCCCGAGCCATCATTGCTCCCACCTTGAGCCTGCTGTTGCCGTGCATGTACCCTGCCTGTTGATGCCTGCACGTCCTCCTCCTGCAGGGGTCCAGTTATTGGGGTGGCCACCCTTGCTGGACTTCCAACTCCCGACTGTGGCAGGGATGTGTCCTCCACCAGCCTGGCCGCTGGGTCAGAGGCAGCTTCACAAGGTGCCCAGGTGATACTTGGGCCAGAAGATGGCACGGAGGACGACTGGCACATAGGGGGTTCAGTTGAGGAGGGGTGTCGGCATAAGGCCCACCACACGGAGGAACCCAGCACCGGTGATCCCTCCTAGCTAGTCAACGCGGTCAACGAGGCATCCGAAATAACGTGCAGCGTCCTCATGAGAACCCTGCACGTTATCGCAATGCCACCCCAGCCAGGACAGGCTCAACACGGTCCCGGATTGCCACGTCCACAGGGAGAGGAAGGCCAGTTGTTGTTAGTGGATCCCCTCCCTGAAAACGGGTCTGGACGAACGCATCCCTGCTGGTGCGGGAAGATGCAGTCACAGGATCGGGGACAGGATTACACACAGGCACCTCCGCCGCCGCCTGTGCTGCCTCCTGTCCCTGCCCGTGGACTGCACCACTAGCACCAGTGGAATCCCCCCCTCCAGACCCCGTGTGTGGCCCTTCCAAGGCCTCCTCCTCAACCAAACCCTCCACCAACCTGGATGACTCGGTGCCATCTTCCTCCATAGGCCCCTGTGGGGTCTCAGCTGCCCCTTCTGCTGCCGAGGAGTCCACCTCCGACTTCCGCCTCTTGGACCTACCCTCGGCAGCTGCGGCCGCGGACGCGGCACCAGACCCCTCATTCCCCGACGAGATGACAACCTGGGAGGGGAGCTGGGCCTTGCGTCTCCGGCTGGTGGTGGGATCCCTGCCGATGTGCTCCACAGCACCATCTCCGCCCTCTTCATCAGTTGATGCCGCAGACAGGGAGAGACAGAACACAGCCACCAGGGCACTGTACTATGGTCTGATACACACATGACAGTTGCACATGAGTGGCAGTGTCAAACTTCACACATGTCATCACAATCCCCAACACACCTATTATTTGAACCCACACAAATGCGCAAATTAACAGGAATGTTGCAGCAGGCAGCACCGTCCATACACATACAACATCATGAGCATCCGAAGGTTAGCCTGATGTCACATGCAACACGGAGAGTGCCAAACATGTGCACACACGCCACTAGACATACATGCATCTGTACATCTCCACCACCTGTCGCAGTTAAATCATCGGCATCCATGTCACATCTGCCAATCAGCCTCCTACATGTCGGTGTCACATGCATCCATGGTGTATCACAGTGGCACACATGTCAAATACACACACACGCACATGTACATTGTGCACAAATATGAAGGTGGAACCAGCATCCATGTGTCACACCACAACCATGCCACAGTACATACACATAATTATACACATGTGTGCACCGACACATGCATTTGGACACCATGCATTTGAACACATACACCATTGATGTGCCTCACACATGACTGGACTCGCATGGGGCAGGCTCATGTCCCTGTACATACACATCCATACATGGCCCTTCCAAGACATATGTGCAACCTGCACACTCCTGCCACACCTCAATATGCACAGCGTCCAATCAGTACGCATGGACACTTACCGCTCAACTCTGGACGGGTCTGCCTCTGAAGGATCTGGAGGTGGAGCGCTGGGTGTATGAGTTCCAGGACCCTCATCTGGATGCTGGTAAGGCGGACCTGGCACCCCTCTGCATGCTTTGCCTTCAAGAGGCGCCGGGCCTTGCTGAGGGTCCTGGACCTGAAGTCCTCCCAGCGCTTCCGGTGGTGTTGCATGTCGCGGGCATCCACCCCCTCCACGTTGATGGCAGCCACGATGGACTTCCAGATCCTCTTCCGTCCTTCATTGTCGGTGCGTGAACTTCCAAAGAGGGCATCATAATGCCCCAGGACTTGCTCCACCAGGATGCCAACTTCATTGGTACTGAAGCTGGCAGCCCTCTGCCTCTCTGCTGGGGGGTTGCCACTGATGCCAGATGGTGTTATGTCGGACATGGCAACCCCCGAGGCAGGTGTGGGTGGGCAACTGGGTCCTGGGGCTGGACTGTGGAGCGATGGAATGCCAGCTGGGAGTCTTCTGTTCCAGCAGGGGTGGTCACAGCAACTGGACCCCTGCAGATGGCTGACGTGCAGGCACCAAACAGCAGGGCACGTGGCCAGCAGGCAGGCAGGCTGTAGCGGATGGCAGGTGGGAGCGTGCTCGGGGCTCTGGAGGGCAGGAAAATGGCCTTCTGGGCAGGAGCGTGGTCTTCCGTGTGTTGTCGCGTGGCCAGCTTGATACGGAGTGATTTTGCATGTGAAAAAACTGCACGTCAGCGTGTAATTCGAGGAAAGGCCCTTAGCGCGTAAGCGCGTCTGTGACGTAACGTGCGCTGGCGTTTCCCTCCATACGGGTGCATGTTGATTGTACACGTGCAAAAACTGCACGTCCGGGTGTCACTGCGTGTAATTGGAGGAAAGGCCCTTAGTGCGTACGCGCATAAGTGACATCGCACGTGTGGGCTTGGTTAAAAGGTACGCGTAGGATGCCATTTTCTTGTACGTGCTTTTTTTGGAGAGCGAGCGGGTGATTCTTGTACTTCTTGTCGGTTCACACGCGATTACTTTCACAACGGTTCCAGTTCTTACTCCTTGTATACTCAGACAGCGTTCAATTCTTCTTTTGGTGGGGGTGTTGCCAATGCGCACACGCGTGTCTTTTTCACATTCTTTTTCCAGGCAGACGTTGAGTCGCATACGTATTTTTCAACTGTGGTTGCCCCCGTGTGTCGCGTACCCATTCAGAGGTCATTGTAGCCAAAGTGTACCACGCGTATGCTTCTTTTTGTGTTTCTGGGTGCCACAGCGTAGTGCAGGTTCTTTATTCCACGCACGTGGGCTACCAGGGGTCACGTGCACGTTAAATTTTGTTTTCGGGTGCCTGAGCGTTGCGTGTCCCGTCATCTTCCCCCAGGGGTCACAGACAGCCTTGCTAAAGCACTAGGGTACGTATTCCATCTAGTACCCTACCCCTTTCCCCCTAATTGCCCAGGACAATTGTTTACTGCATCTCCCATTCGCATGGTTGGGAGGCGACCAAGCTGTAAGGGAGGCAAAGGTGGCCGACCTCCAATAGGTGGGAGCGGTAGTTGACGTGGCCAGGATGTGTAGGGTGGCCCAAGAGGCCAGTGTGTGGAGGACCAATCAGGGACACCTATGGCCCCCAATGGGTCGGGGAGATGCAGCTGACACCATCCCAGCTCAGGCCTTGTTAACCCGGCCCATAGTGTCAACCGAACCGGCATAGGATGACTCCCAGGCTGACTTCCGTTTCACCAAGTCAAAGCCATGTGTGGCGGTGAAAGTTGTTGTCACCAGGCCCTGTGGATTTGAGGCAGCAATGTCATCTGCTGCCCCAGGTGGCCAGGGTGAAGAGGCTGCAGGGGCAGCTGCAGCTCAATCCACCCCAGCTCCGAGTCTCCCAGCTGGGACAGTGTTGGTCCAAGTCCATCACACCGAGGTTGGTCCTGCCAACATCACCCAGCAGCCAATGCCTGCAGTGAGACCTTTGGTCATTGTGCCTTTGGCTACTTCCAGTGCCCAGTCCACCTGCGCTTCAGCCCCTACCAACCAGAGCGGCGTAAGCCACTCAGGGTCTGCACCACCTCCCAAGAGGAAGAAGGGTGCTCTTGCGGTACAGGCTGAGACCCCTGACATGGCTCCCCCCTCCGGCACGTCAAGGAAGCATAGTTTCAATGATGTGGAACTAGACACACTTGTGGGCTACGTGTCGGCCCATGGCCACGAAATGCTGGTGACTGCAGGGTGCAAGACTACGACTGCTAAACGTAGGGCCTACTGGCAGTGCATCACGGACCAGATTAGTGCCCTTGGATTTGTCAGGCGCACAGCTGATGATTGCTCTAAGCGGTGGAATGACCTCAAACGCAGAGCAAAGAACAAGCTGGCTTCCAATCATGCATCTACTCTGGTGACTGGCAGTGGGTCTCCACCAGAGGAGGAAGTACTCACAGAACATGAGTCTATCGCTGGAGGCTTCATCACAGAGGATCAGATCCAAGGCGTGGGAGACCTACCAGATCTTGAGGCAATGTCCAATGAGTGGCCATGCATGTGTGTGCAAACCATGTGTATGTTGCTTGGGTGATGTGTTCTGACTGAGTGCCAGGTGAGGCTGTGTAGTCATGACTGCTATGGGTCACCCATGTGGTGCCTCCAAACCATACCCCGGCCTTGGGTTTGGGTTTTCAAGTATCCCTTCTGACCGCAGATGACAATTTGCACCTGATTACTGCACTTGCCCTTCAACTGCCATCTTTCCACAACATTGTTCATACTGTTTTCCTGTTCATTCTGCCTGATTGATGAAATCCTTTGCATGTTTACCACACATGTTTGTGCCCTTCTGCCCCAATTGTAACATACTTCAGACATAGATGACTCCCCACAATGGGCCACATATGTTTCCTTATTATGGGAATGATTTAATCAATCAGGCTGATTGAGTAATATGCACCTACACATGGCCTGCACACAATCACTTTGGGGCCCTCTTTGAATGTTCAACATGACAATTGTCCTCTGTCATGTTGAAGTGACCAACCATTGATGTATCCATGTGTCTGCCATCACTGCATTAGTGAACACTGGCTTTGTTGCAGTGTGTGGCACATGCGTGTTTTGTCACACTATTTTGCATCTTCTATTTCATGATGTCCATCTCACATGGTTGGGTGACAGTACTGATTTGCTACCATCTGGGTGTCCTTGTCAAATCTGCCATGGCTATGCTACGTGCCATCTGTGTGCTGGTATGTGTCATGTGTGTGGATTGTCCATGCCACTCACAGGCTAATGTGTGATGCCGGTGCTATCCAGCATGCAGCACATGTGTTGCTTTTCCATCTCGTAGTCCTCAGTGTCTGCTTTTTGCCTCCCCTTCAAACTCATTGCCAGCGCATGCATGCCAGAGTTATTGTCATGTGTGACATGTGTCATTTATGTACTCGATGTCTATCATGCCTATGTGTGTGGGCTATGGTGCTCATGCCTGTTTTCATTAGTTTTCTTTTATGTTTTTGCAGGTGATGAGGCACTAGATGCTGTTGAGGAGGAGGAGATGGCACAGAGGCAGGAGTACTCACAGCAACAACCAGGCACCGGTGGAGGATGTGGGGTGGTGGTGGGTGAAAACCCATTACTCCTACAGAACATACTGTCCACGGGTGTCTCTGGGTACACCTCCGGAGACATCTATGAATCAGGTGCTGAATCTGACATTGAGACATATGTCCCGTCGCAGGTGAGTGTTTCTGGCAGGGATGCTGTTCTGTTCAACCCACCTGCACTGGGGGTAGATCCCTCTATGGGGCATTCAGTGTTAGAAAGTCCGCCTGTGGCGGTTACGGATGCAGGGTCACACTCAACAACATTTGCTCCTGTTCCTGGGCCAGCAGATCAAAGGAGGAATGCAGTCCTGCAGCCTCCGCAGTGCCAGCACAGCAAGGTGCACATCACCTGTCCCCAAACAGGTGTGGTGCCCGCCAACACGGTGGCCATGCGCCACCAGGCAATACTGTGTGGGAGAACTCCATGTACACTATAGCAGCACAACAGGGGGCATTGTGTGAGATGATGGCTCAGGCCGTGGATAGGGTAGCCACTTCCATTCTCCCCCCTGAAAGGCAGGTGGAGCTCCTGCAGCAGGCAACAGAGTCCATGTGCCACTCACACAGGGAGGACATGTTGGCGTCCAACAGGGACCGACGGGCTGGACTGGAGATTCTGCACACAGCTATATCTGCAGAGTCACAGGCCCACAGAGATGCCCAGAGGTTAGAACACACGTCCCTCAGAGATACTCTGGGTGCACTTGAGGTGTCCCGGAGTACAAGGTCAGAACAGCAACTGGAGCAGCTAACACGCACACTCTCAGCTGCGCTCCAAGCAACCTGTGAGGAGATCCGGGCATCACACGAGGCCTTGCAGCCAGAAATGCGTGCTACCCGTGAGGTGCTGCATGGGGATTTCCGTACCATCCTCCTGCAGAATCAAACCTTTCAGAACTGCATGCTTGCTGCCATGGAGGAGCATGCCAGGGCTTTGCGTGGTCTGCCTCCCATATCACGCCCACCTTCTGATGTACCACCAGAGGGTGATGACAGCGACGGCAGTTCTCCCACTGTAGGGTAGCCGTGCAGGCCATGAGCCCATGGAGGTTTTTTTTTTTCTCAACATCCACGCATGTGGGTGTTGTGGTGCACCCTGTACCTCGTCCCTCCTGGGTGCCCCCCCTGTCGACCCATGGCCATTTTTAATTTTTTTTCCATTTTCTTTTTTTGGGGGTTTTTCACATTTCATTCCGATTTGCTAAATAAAATTAGTATTTAATTAATTTGTTATCTTTATTTCTTCTTCTTTTTTCTATTTATTATTTTCATTTTATTTTAATTCCTGATTTGTTATTTTGATTTTCATACATTTATTTTAATTTGGTTATGCTTCTGATTTTTACTTTATTATTTAATTTATTTCTTTTACTTTACATTTACTTTTTCTATATTTTATTTGCATTTACTTTTTTGTTCATAACCATTTTCTTTCAGATTGTGAATTAATGTTACAGTGTGTTGCTTTGTGTGGCTCCCATAGGCATCCACTGTGTATTCCAGCTGGGCACATGCAGGCTTGTCCTGTCTTTGGGTTAGAATCTTGGGTTCCTGACACACACACCCCTCCTGCTTCCCCTTTCCATGGGCTCGCAAAGAGTGTGACCAAGTGACAGTAACTTACACAGAGACAGCTCCCATAAGTTGTGTGGGCAGTCTGTAGTCCAAACTGTGTATACATCCCTAGTAGGGATTGTTGTTCATTTCTCCACTGCATGGTGGATTTGTATATGGGTTTACATACACGACTTTTTGCATATATACATGTAGCTTCTTCATGTCTTAACGAGCCCGTCTCCTTTGCAGGTGCAGTTCATGTTGTATGCAGTACACTTCCACATTTGCCTACCAGCAACACTCTGCAGTTGGAAGGGGTTGATGTGCTGCCTTAGTCAGGTTGTGACACTTGCACTACTTTAATTTTTTACTGTCATATGTTGCCACTGTTGGATCCTGTACTGATGTTTTGTCTTGCTTGTAAGTATTTGTTAATATGTGCTGTTTTTTTTTCATTGGTGAGAGGCAATTGTCTGTGGCCTGTTTCCATTTGGGACGGTGCACTTTGTGACACTTGTGTCATGTGATGTGCATTCATTTGGTTGCTTTCACATCGCATGCCATGCCATGGTGTGTTGGGTAGCTGAGATGGGGTTAGGGAGGGGTTGGGTGACATGCCACTATTTGTTTGTAGTGTTGTGTAAGGGGGTAGTCCTTCATGCTGCATGAATGTGTGCCTTATACTGACACAGCATTGGGTGTGTTTAAGTAGCTAGGGATGCACACAATGTAGCACTTCCAGGTAAACAATCTCAGGGTGGTATGGGTGTGACAGTTGACTGTCCCTTTTGTCATCATCATAAATTGTCAGCTGGTATGTGCCCGGCCTGTGCCCTCCGCAGGGGCGGGATTTTAGGTGAAGAAATTTGCCACAAGCTGGGTACGGGCTGCCTTACCATGTGCCCTTGCATGTGGTTGGGGATGTGGGGGCACCACCATGTCCACCAGCACTCCGAATGTGCGCTCCACTATGGCCTGGGTTGCAATATGGGTTGGGTTGTATCTTACCTTGGGTGGTGTGGTGGAGTTCCATATTGGTGTCATCATGTAGGTGCTCAGAGGGTAGGCACTGTCCCCTGGGGAGGTGATAATGGCTGTCATTAGTGGGGTTTTCTCATTTCTCAGTGTCTGACATGCATGCATGTGCAGAGGCATTTATACTCACCAATTAGCCATGTGTCACCATGCCGCCCAGCTTCCAGGTCCCGGTTTAGGGGTGACATTCGGAATATGAAACTATCATGGCTGGACCCCGGATAGTTAGCATAGACTGAGGTGATGATTCCCTTGGCATCACATACAACCTGCACGTTGATGGAATGCCAGTGCTTGCGGTTTCAATAGATGTGCTCAGTGGCCCTGGGAGGACGTAGAGCCAGATAGGGGCAATAAATCGCACCTAGCACTTTGGGGAAGTCTGCCACCCCGTAAAAGTTCTGGACGACAGCCTGCCTTTCTGCAGTTGTTCTGGGCATGTATATGTGTCTGCGGACTGAGGGGCGTGCAGTCATGATCGCCAACACCCATAGGCAGCGTGACTGCGTGCCCTGTGAGACACCCCCAACTATGGCACTTGTCCGCTGAAATGACCCAGTAGCCAAGAAGTGCAGTACATTGAGCACCTTTTCCAATGGGCTCAGTGCTTTGGAGCACAGGGTGGGTTATGTGAGGTCATCCTCAACACTCCCTGACCAGTTCTAGGATTATTAGTAGTGGAAACCTGTACCTCCCATACGCCTGGTCCTCAGGCATCCCAAAAAGGCTGGTCCTGGGTAAAAAAATGTGGGGCCTGGCTATCCTCCTCCTCCTGCGGTGTCCCACGACCACTGCTGCGAGGAACGGTATATTCATCGTAGCGTATGAGCTTGTTTGTTCTTTGCGCGCACTTTTATGCTGCGCTGGGCCGCTTACGCCTGCTTCCTGCTGGCCTACGTGTTTCCGGATTAGCGCGTCTTTTTTGACGCACGGGTTTCCCCTGTTCGATTCCATGAATACATGTTAGCGCGTGTGTGGGCGTTGCAAGCATTTACCTCCCGTACTTCCCCCGTAACGCCCACATTTTCACACATTGTTCCCCATTCCGTGTGTTACGCCCGTGTTCGGCCCACTTTTCTTGTGTGCGCTACACAATGTGCACTTTCCCTGTGCGCGTCGCGCACTGCGTTTAGTGACGTGTGTGCCCGCGTGCGCCACCCACGGATCTGGCACACATCCCAGGTGTTACACGCGCAGCGCATTCCATGAATCGACGAACGGCTGTGTGCGCGGCTTTAGCACACGTGCGCTGCAATTTTAAGGCTTGCGCTCCCCTTTTCGGTGCTAATTTATTCCATGAATTACCCTGTCTGTCTGTAGCACTATATAAAGAGAGAATGGAAAGTTTATTAGAAAAGATCAATATGTCTCCTTGTGATCTCCAAATGTACATGAATAAGGTTAAAACAAAGCTGTTCCAAAATGATTGGGCAGAATGTGGTGATACGCTTTACTCTTACTCCTCCTTTGCTGAGTACTCAAAATTCTTCCATACACAAAAACCGTGTATGGCATATCTGAGCCTTTGTCCTAGTAAAGAGGTGCGTAGGACTTTCATGCTATTTAGACTAGATATGCTCCATACAAAAATGCAGACTAAGTACTGGTGTAGGAATGAAATTGAGCCCCTTGATGGCTGTTGTAGATTTTGCAAGGTTACACAAGAATCACTAAAACATCTTTTTCTTTTCTGTTCTCATTTTTAAATTGCACGATGTAGAAACATGAAGGAATTCACACAAGCAAATACCATGTTTGCTAGAAATGGTATATGGTTGAACAGCATGTGGGGAACAAACAACAAAACGATCTTATCAACTGTAAGGTTGGTAAACTTCATAGTGACAGAGTTGAAAAGAATGGAAAGTATACTCCCAGAGAAGTAGTTCACTGGCGTCATGGTCTGCTTTTGCTTTCGTATTCGGAATGTATGAATTTGGAAAGGGTTTAGATTTGTATGAATTGTAGACAATGTGACATTGGCTGTCCTATGTACTTTTTTTTAGGAAATTGTTTATTATTTTAATGGTTCATGTATTGTTAAAAGGTGTTTATGTAATGTGCAAAATGGATATAATTAACTGTTTAAATTTGTAAAGGTGCCACTGCTTTTTTTGTACACTTCGAACCCTGCCTACACTCACCCTAACACTTACACGCATACTCCAATTCACGAGTGAGGTGAGGGAGCACAGTAAACATACTTGCACTATTGTCGGATTTTCCCAGAGACTCCGGAATTTTAGCCATTTCTCTGGTCTCCGGGAAAGACCCTGGAATCTCAGGAATTTTTATGGGGGAAAGCTTTCAATGATTTTTTTTTTAATGCTTGCAGGACTTCGACGCCACGGACTCCCTGCCCGAGTGTGGCTTTATCTGTGCAGCAATGACTGTAACGATTCCAGCACATTGGCAAAAAGAATGCAGGTGAAGCAAAATAACGCGGGTTTATTTCGCTTCACCTTTCATTCTTTTTTGCCGTCACCTTTCATACTTTTTTGCCGAGTTTCAATGCGAACTTGCGTTTCTTTTGCTTTCGTTCTTTTTGCCCACGTTAGGGTGGACACAGCCCCATTGAACCAAAGCCATCAGGTTTTCAGGCTGGACAACTCACCACTGCACTACATAAGCTGATGAAATACAACTAAGGTGAAATGTCCAATTTTGGTATTGTAAAATTCAGGGAAAACCTTTGTGTTGGTTCTTGGAGTTTACATGTGCACATTTTAGCGGGTTGATTTTATGGAAGGCGAATGCCTTTTGTCCTATGCCATTTGGGTGGTTGTAAAAAGGCAATTTAATGTAATAAGGCATATTTCACATTGAACTGCAAATTTCTGATGTCACATCGCATTACAACAGTTTACCTTTTTGACATGTGGGCGGGGCCATACGAAAACGGGCGGAGTTTTGTGTGACAGTGGGCGGGGCATACATCTCAGGAATTTTGATTTTCAAATGTAGGCAGTGTGACGTTGTTGCACAGGCTCGCCCATCACAGGCAGGTATGGGGTAAGGTGAAACATGGATGAGTGAGTAAATGAATGAAGTCAGTGTGGTGGCCGCAGTCAGATCGCTGCTGCTGACCAGGCTAGATTACTTTAACAGTCTGTACACCGGGCGCCTGAGGAAACTGCTGCTCCAAATTCAACCAATCGAAAAAAGGGTAGAATGATCCCCGCCCATAAGAAACAGGAAAACGGACATGCCATTGGCTCTCAGACCAGGAAAAGAGGGAGGGGGGCTTCAACCGCGATACCTGTCTCTTTTGAGGGCGATTGCTAGGTAGCACGTCGGGGAATCTTGCTTTTTCTGTCAGGCTAGATAGGGGACTCTTGGGGTGACCATAGTTGCGTCATGAGGAGTCGTCCGTCTGGGTGGTGTAACTATGATACCCCCTGCAGTGGCAGTAGCTCCAGCATTGGGCCTGCAGCGTGCAGATGCAGCAGAGTGCAGAGAGTTCTGCGGCGTGCGCTGTGCTCGGCTCTGCGCCCTGCGGCTGCCTCGGCACACGCACGCACGCGCCTGCCTGGCCTTGGGAGCTGTAGGTTTGTCATTTTTAGAGCGTCAGCCGAGCGCCGCTGAATAAGGGGGGAGGCCAGAGCAGCTGAGCTCGGAGCAGGAAGTGGCCGGGAGCCAGGAGCATAATCGAAAAAGAAAGAGGGGGAGGGGGGCAAGCAGTCCAGGGGGACAATGCAGTAATTCCAGAGGAAAAAAAAGGAGGGTGCAGGGAGAATGAAAGAGAGGAATGCAGTCATGTTACAGGGGCCTAGGAAACGGAGTAGGTATACTGGGGCGCGTGGCATGATAGCGGAATGCCATTAAGTATATGAAATAATGGAGAAATGCGTTCATGTTAGAAGAGTGCAGGGAAAAGACGATTCTATCAATGTTATGGGGTAGTGCAGATAGGAATATTAGAGGGGCGTGCGTTATAAGGGACTGCGTTAATATTACCAGAATGCATGAATTAGAAGACTATTAATCTTCGAAGAGCTCGTGAAACATGTTACTGAAACGTACAATATGCAGCAGAGGAATGCAGTAATGTTAGAGGGGTGTGTGGACTAGAGGAATGCATATACGCTAGTGTAGTGCAGTGAGTAGCGGAAAGCATCAATGTTACCGGAGTGTAGGGAACAGAGGAATGCATATATGTTACGGGAGTACCGTGAATAGCGAAATGTATACACGGTACTAGAGAGCAGGGAACACGGGAATACATGCATGTTACCCGAGTGTATGGATTACACAAATGCATCAATATTAGGCGAGTGAAGGGGAAAGATCACAGGTCTGTGACCTTTGGCTCTTCAGATGTTTTGGACTTAAGCTTCCATCTGCCCTAGCCAGCACAGTGAGTAAGGGTGGTGGGGGAGGGGGAGCATGGTGGATCACCATTGGGCTAATTTGGCTCCAGCCCCTGCCCCTATGGCATTCTGGGCCATTCCTGAAGGGACCTGCTGACTGTCCACCAGAGCCGTCGTGAGCAGGCCGAAATGCGCAATTATTTTCTTTCAGTTCTGAGCAGGGCCTGTGGTAGGCGTGACTCACGAGGCCATTGGGATTGCAATGGGGCATTTCCAACTGAGAGACCGCCCTCCCTCTCACTGCTCCAATTAACAGCACATTTGTGTCTGCTTCCAAGACAGTGAAAGTGAGCAAAATAATTCAGCCCCTTTTAAAGAATATTTTATGCACACGATATCCACTGTCTTCACATGTAAAGAAAGGTTTTGCTTTTATGCGGATATCGAATGTTCTTAACGTCATGCGTTACAGCAAGATGGACGTTTGTGACAAGGACTCTTTTAACCAGGTAATCTTTAGAGTGGGGGCATGTTAATTATGACATAGTATAAAAACCATGTACACAATGTGTACGTAAAAGTTTTCTGCATGCTTTTTAAGCCGCACCATATTTTAATTCATTTGTATGGCAGAGAGTGGGCAAGAAATTTAAATAGCCTTTTTCGTAACCTACATCCTTACCATCATAATATGGCACATGCATTTATGCCAGCATGACATTCTCATGCTAGTCCAATTGCTTTGGAGTCTTATGGAATCTAACTGCTTTTTACACCAGCTGAAAGAAGGCGGAACCTAAAGGAATCCCTTGCAAACACTGACGGCCATGAATGGCAGGCAGCATTTACTCAAATTGCACTACAAAGTGAAAAAACTAAGGCGTACAGGGGATTACGCCTTCAATTACACCTTTGTTTTGCACTTCATAGTGCATATGACTAAAATTTCATGCAGGGGACTCGTTTGCATGTAAGGACAATTATATTATTTGGCTTAACATGTTTCTATAAGTATTTACATATTGGCAGGTTGTTTACTATGGGATTTGTGTATTTTCTAAGTAAACACTATAAAACAGTATTACTGTATTGCTTAGAAGTCAAAACTTAAATATTTGTACCATGTAGCGCTCAGAAGGGATGTGGTCAAGTGCCTAACTTGCAGAGTGGGTTTACAATCCTAGGTTCACTGCTTAACCAAAAAATGCAGAAAGTGGAGTCCTTAGAATTGATAAAGTTCACACTATTTGAAAAAAAAGCCTGTCTTATAATGCAGTGGATTTCATGATTTTAAGGACAACATGTTGTCTCGTTGTGCACACATTAGTGGCCCCCAGCGCAGCAAACTAGAATTGAGTTATAGCTGCAGAGCACCATCCTAAACTCCGATACCCCTTAATTTGATATGCATATATGTAGTCTCAGCAGTCAGTCACAGACAGCACTAGAGATTACACCAAAACTGACTAACATGAATTTCCGGCCCTGTTTCTGCCAGTCACCGAAGTTGCCTGGGCCATTCTGAGTACTACCCTAAATGAGAATGAGTGAAACTTTTTGCTATGCCCAGTGAGGCTATTTAATAGAGTCTTGCATAACAACCCTCCCTTTTTCAAAGTGTCTTGGAGCTTCAGGATCTGTAAGCAGTGGCGTAGGGGACTAACACAGGGCAGGGCAAGGATAGTTTGTTGCAATGTTGATGTGTGCAGATTTGAAAAGATAAGGCGGTCCGTAGTGTATACATGTTTGATATTTTGAGAAGTGCTTAACGAGCGATCCAGGTTGCTAATGTAAATTGTCTGTGTGGTTCGCTGTAGTGGGTCTCAGAGTGGTGTTTACGGAGTGTGGAGGGTTGTGTTGTTGTATCTGTGGTGGGTTAGTGTGGTGTTTAGGGAAATCTAGTGTAGAAATGTGTCTTTGGTTGGTGTAAAGGTTCCATTGTGTAATCTGTGTTGTTTTGCTTCTAGAGATGTGTTGTTAGGCTAGGGGATGCTATGTCAGGTGGCACTATGCCATGACACAAATTCAGGGATCACAGAATGGAGTCACTTTCCTGCGACCTCCCCTTTGACTGCCCACTGATACCTCAAAAATACTGCAGCTGCAGCACTGCTCACTCTTACATGGGAGTGTGGTACAATGCAGCTAGATATACACCATGAACTAGCAACTGAGAAACCCAACAATGCACCACATTACAGGGAATAGACAAATGCATGCATGTTACAGGGGAATAGGGAATAGTGGAATGCATGCATGTTACAGGAGTATCGGGAATAGACAAATGCATGCATGTTACATGGGAATAGGGAATAGAGGAATGCATGCATGTTACAGGGGAATAAGGAATAGAGGAATGCATGCATGTTACAGCGGTATAGGGAATAGAGGAATGCATGCATGTTACAGCGGTATAGGGAATAGAGGAATGCATGCATGTTACAGGAGTGCAGGGAATAGAGGAATGCATGCATGTTAAAGGGTAATAGAGGAATGCATGCATATTACAGGAGTATAGGGAATAGACAAATGCATGCATGTTACAGGGGAATAAGGAATAGAGGAACGCATGCATGTTACAGGGGAATAAGGAATAGAGGAACGCATGCATGTTACAGCGGTATAGGGAATAGAGGAATGCATGCATGTTACAGGAGTGCAGGGAATAGAGGAATGCATGCATGTTAAAGGGTAATAGAGGAATGCATGCATATTACAGGAGTATAGGGAATAGACAAATGCATGCATGTTACAGTGGAATAGGGAATAGATGAATGCATGCATGTAATACGAGTATAGGGAATAGAGGAATGCATGCATGTTACAGGGGAATAAGGAATAGAGGAACACATGCATGTTACAGCGGTATAGGGAATAGAGGAATACATGCATGTTACAGGAGTGCAGGGAATAGAGGAATGCATGCATGTTAAAGGGTAATAGAGGAATGCATGCATATTACAGGAGTATAGGGAATAGACAAATGCATGCATGTTACAGTGGAAAAGGGAATAGATGAATGCATGCATGTAATACGAGTATAGGGAATAGAGGAATGCATGCATGTTACCGGGAATAGGGAGTAGAGGAATCATGCATGTTACGGGAATAGGGAATAGAGGAATGTGTGTATGTTACAGGAGTACATGGAATAGAGGAATGCATGCATTTTACAGGGTAATAGAGGAATGCATGCATGTTACAGGGGAATAGAGGAATGCATGCATGTTACATGAGTATAGGGAATAGAGGAATGCATGCATGTTACAGGGGAATAAGGAATAGAGGAATGCATGCATGTTACAGCGGTATAGGGAATAGAGGAATGCATGCATGTTACAGCGGTATAGGGAATAGAGGAATGTATGCATGTTACAGCGGTATAGGGAATAGACAAATGCATGCATGTTACATGGGAATAGGGAATAGAGGAATGCATGCATGTTACAGCGGTATAGGGAATAGAGGAATGCATGCATGTTACAGGAGTGCAGGGAATAGAGGAATGCATGCATGTTAAAGGGTAATAGAGGAATGCATGCATATTACAGGAGTATAGGGAATAGACAAATGCATGCATGTTATAGGGGAATAAGGAATAGAGGAACGCATGCATGTTACAGGGGAATAAGGAATAGAGGAACGCATGCATGTTACAGCGTTATAGGGAATAGAGGAATGCATGCATGTTACAGGAGTGCAGGGAATAGAGGAATGCATGCATGTTAAAGGGTAATAGAGGAATGCATGCATATTACAGGAGTATAGGGAATAGACAAATGCATGCATGTTACAGTGGAATAGGGAATAGATGAATGCATGCATGTAATACGAGTATAGGGAATAGAGGAATGCAAGCATGTTACAAGGGAATAAGGAATAGAGGAACGCATGCATGTTACAGCGGTATAGGGAATAGAGGAATGCATGCATGTTACAGGAGTGCAGGGAATAGAGCAATGCATGCATGTTAAAGGGTAATAGAGGAATGCATGCATATTACAGGAGTATAGGGAATAGACAAATGCATGAATGAATAGAGGAATGCATGCATGTTACAGGTAATAGGGAGTAGAGGAATCATGCATGTTACGGGAATAGGGAATAGAGGAATGTGTGTATGTTACAGGAGTACATGGAATAGAGGAATGCATGCATTTTACAGGGTAATAGAGGAATGCATGCATGTTACAGGGGAATAGGGAATAGAGGAATGCATGCATGTTACATGAGTATAGGGAATAGAGGAATGCATGCATGTTACAGGAGTGTAGGGAATAGAGGAATGCATGGATGTTACATGAGTATAAGGAATAGAGGAATGCATGCATGTTACAGGAGTATAAAGAATAGAGGAATACATACATGTTACAGGGGAATAGAAGAATGCATGCATGTTATAGGAGTATACAGAATAGAGGAACGCATGCATGTTACACTAACATAGGGAATAGAGGAATGCATGCATGTTACAGCGGAATAGGGAATAGAGGAATGCATGCAAGTTACAGGAGTAAAAGGAATAGAGGAATGCATGCATGTTACAGCGGAATAGGGAAGAGAGGAATTCATGCATGTTATAGGAGTATAGGGAATAGAGGAAGACATGCATGTTACAGGGGAATAGAGGAATGCATGAATGTTACAGGAGTATAGGGAACAGAGGAATGCGTGCATGTTACAGGAGTATAGGGAATAGAGGAATGCATGCATGTTACAGGAGTATAGGGAATAGAGGAATGCATGCATGTTACAGGAGTATAAGGAATAGAGGAATGCATGCATGTTACAGGGGAATAGGGAATAGAGGAATGCATTCATGTTACAGCGGAATAGGGAAGAGAGGAATTCATGCATGTTATAGGAGTATAGGGAATAGAGGAATACATGCATGTTACAGGGGAATAGAGGAATGCATGAATGTTACAGGAGTATAGGGAACAGAGGAATGCGTGCATGTTACAGGAGTATAGGGAATAGAGGAATGCATGCATGTTACAGGGGAATAGAGGAATGCATGCATGTTACAGGAGTATAGGGAATAGAGGAATGCATGCATGTTACAGGAGTATAAGGAATAGAGGAATGCATGCATGTTACAGCGGTATAGGGAATAGAGGAATGCATGCATGTTACAGCGGTATAGGGAATAGAGGAATGCATGCATGTTACAGGAGTGCAGGGAATAGAGGAATGCATGCATGTTAAAGGGTAATAGAGGAATGCATGCATATTACAGGAGTATAGGGAATAGACAAATGCATGCATGTTACAGGGGAATAAGGAATAGAGGAACGCATGCATGTTACAGGGGAATAAGGAATAGAGGAACGCATGCATGTTACAGCGTTATAGGGAATAGAGGAATGCATGCATGTTACAGGAGTGCAGGGAATAGAGGAATGCATGCATGTTAAAGGGTAATAGAGGAATGCATGCATATTACAGGAGTATAGGGAATAGACAAATGCATGCATGTTACAGTGGAATAGGGAATAGATGAATGCATGCATGTAATACGAGTATAGGGAATAGAGGAATGCAAGCATGTTACAAGGGAATAAGGAATAGAGGAACGCATGCATGTTACAGCGGTATAGGGAATAGAGGAATGCATGCATGTTACAGGAGTGCAGGGAATAGAGCAATGCATGCATGTTAAAGGGTAATAGAGGAATGCATGCATATTACAGGAGTATAGGGAATAGACAAATGCATGAATGAATAGAGGAATGCATGCATGTTACAGGTAATAGGGAGTAGAGGAATCATGCATGTTACGGGAATAGGGAATAGAGGAATGTGTGTATGTTACAGGAGTACATGGAATAGAGGAATGCATGCATTTTACAGGGTAATAGAGGAATGCATGCATGTTACAGGGGAATAGGGAATAGAGGAATGCATGCATGTTACATGAGTATAGGGAATAGAGGAATGCATGCATGTTACAGGAGTATAGGGAATAGAGGAATGCATGGATGTTACATGAGTATAAGGAATAGAGGAATGCATGCATGTTACAGGAGTATAAAGAATAGAGGAATACATACATGTTACAGGGGAATAGAAGAATGCATGCATGTTATAGGAGTATACAGAATAGAGGAACGCATGCATGTTACACTAACATAGGGAATAGAGGAATGCATGCATGTTACAGCGGAATAGGGAATAGAGGAATGCATGCAAGTTACAGGAGTAAAAGGAATAGAGGAATGCATGCATGTTACAGCGGAATAGGGAAGAGAGGAATTCATGCATGTTATAGGAGTATAGGGAATAGAGGAATACATGCATGTTACAGGGGAATAGAGGAATGCATGAATGTTACAGGAGTATAGGGAACAGAGGAATGCGTGCATGTTACAGAAGTATAGGGAATAGAGGAATGCATGCATGTTACAGGGGAATAGAGGAATGCATGCATGTTACAGGAGTATAGGGAATAGAGGAATGGGAATGCATGCATGTTACAGGAGTATAAGGAATAGAGGAATGCATGCATGTTACAGGGGAATAGGGAATAGAGGAATGCATTCATGTTACAGCGGAATAGGGAAGAGAGGAATTCATGCATGTTATAGGAGTATAGGGAATAGAGGAATAAATGCATGTTACAGGGGAATAGAGGAATGCATGAATGTTACAGGAGTATAGGGAACAGAGGAATGCGTGCATGTTACAGGAGTATAGGGAATAGAGGAATGCATGCATGTTACAGGGGAATAGAGGAATGCATGCATGTTACAGGAGTATAGGGAATAGAGGAATGCATGCTTGTTACAGGAGTATAAGGAATAGAGGAATGCATGCATGTTACAGGGGAATAGGGAATAGAGGAATGCAAGCATTTTACAGGAGTATAGGGAATAGAGGAATGCATGCATGTTACAGGAGTATAAGGAATAGAGGAATGCATGTTACACGAGTATAAGGAATAGAGGAATGCATACATGTTACAGGGGAAAAGAAGAATGCATGCATGTTATAGGAGTATACGGAATAGAGGAACGCATGCATGTTACACTGATATAGGGAATAGAGGAATGCATGCATGTTACAGAGGAATAGGGAAGAGAGGAATTCATGCGTGTTGTAGGAGTATAGGGAACAGAGGAATGCATGCATGTTACAGGAGTATAGGGAATAGAGGAATGCATGCATGTTACAGGAGTATAGGGAATAGAGGAATGCATGCATGTTACAGGGGAATAGAGGAATACATGCATGTTACAGGGGAATAGAGGAATGCGTGAATGTTACAGGAGTATAGGGAACAGAGGAATGCGTGCATGTTACAGGAGTATAGGGAATAGAGGAATGCATGTTACAGGAGTATAAAGAATAGAGGAATGCATACATGTTACAGGGGAAAAGAAGAATGCATGCATGTTATAGGAGTATACGGAATAGAGGAACGCATGCATGTTACACTAATATAGGGAATAGAGGAATGCATGCATGTTACAGAGGAATAGGGAAGAGAGGAATTCATGCGTGTTGTAGGAGTATAGGGAACAGAGGAATGCATGCATGTTACAGGAGTATAGGGAATAGAGGAATGCATGCATGTTACAGGAGTATAGGGAATAGAGGAATGCATGCATGTTACAGGGGAATAGAGGAATACATGCATGTTACAGGGGAATAGAGGAATGCATGAATGTTACAGGAGTATAGGGAACAGAGGAATGCGTGCATGTTACAGGAGTATAGGGAATAGAGGAATGCATGCATGTTATAGGGGAATAGAGGAAAGCATGCATGTTACAGGAGTATAGGGAACAGAGGAATGCATGCATGTTACAGGAGTATAAGGAATGAGGAATGCATGCATGTTACAGTTGAATAGGGAATAGGGGAATGCATGCATGTTACAGGAGTATAAGGAATAGAGGAATGCATGTTACACGAGTGTAAGGAATAGAGGAATGCATGCATGTTACAGGAGTATAAAGAATAGAGGAATGCATACATGTTACAGGGGAAAAGAAGAATGCATGCATGTTATAGGAGTACACGGAATAGAGGAACGCATGCATGTTACACTAATATAGGGAATAGAGGAATGCATGCATGTTACAGGAGTAAAAGGAATAGAGGAATGCATGCATGTTACAGCGGAATGGGGAAGCGAGGAATTCATGCGTGTTGTAGGAGTATTGGGAACAGAGGAATGCATGCATGTTACAGGAGTATAGGGAACAGAGGAATGCATGCATGTTACAGGAGTATAGGGAACAGAGGAATGCGTGCATGTTACAGGAGTATAGGGAATAGAGGAATGCATGCATGTTACAGGGGAATAGAGGAAAGCATGCATGTTACAGGAGTATAGGGAGCAGAGGAATGTATGCATGTTACAGGAGTATAAGGAATAGAGGAATGCATGCATGTTACAGTTGAATAGGGAATAGAGGAATGCATGCATGTTACAGGATATATAGGGAATAGAGGAATGCATGCATGTTACAGGAGTATAAGGAATAGAGGAATGCATGTTACACGAGTGTAAGGAATAGAGGAATGCATGCATGTTACAGGAGTATAAAGAATAGAGGAATGCATACATGTTACAGGGGAAAAGAAGAATGCATGCATGTTATAGGAGTATACGGAATAGAGGAACGCATGCATGTTACACTACTATAGGGAATAGAGGAATGAATGCATGTTACAGGAGTAAAAGGAATAGAGGAATGCATGCATGTTACAGCGGAATAGGGAAGAGAGGAATTCATGCGTGTTGTAGGAGTATAGGGAACAGAGGAATGCATGCATGTTACAGGAGTACAGGGAATATAGGAATGCATGCATATAACAAGGGAACAGGGAATAGAGGAATGCATGCATGTTACGGGAATAGAGGAATGTGTGCATGTTACAGGAGTGCAGGGATAGAGGAATGCATGCATGTTACAGGAGTATAGGGAATAGAGGAATGCATGCATGTTACAGGGTAATAAGGAATAGAGGAATGCATGCATGTACGGGAATATAGGGAATAGAGGAATACATGCAGATTACAGGGGAATTGAGGAATGCATGCATGTCACAGGTGGATATGGAACAGAAGAATGCATGCATGTCAGGAGCATGGGGAATAGAGGAATGCATTCATGTCATAGGAGTTTAGGGAATAGAGGAATGCATGTATGTTACAGGGGAATAGGCAATAGAAGAAGTTGTGCATTTTACAGGAGACTAGGGAATAGAGGAATGCATTCATGTTACAAGGATGTAGGGAACAGAATGAATTCATTTTGAGAGTAGTGAACAGAGGAATGCATTCATGTTAGGGGAATGTAGGGAAAAAAAGAATTGATTCATGTAGAGAAAACTGGAGACATGATTGAGAGTAGTATTGGTGGAGTGTTGACTATGGAAGCCAGATTGAAGTGGTTCTCTAAGGGCATTATCCTGAAGGTACTTAGTGATTTGATTGAAGACCAGCCACTCAATGACCTTTGAATAATGGGGAAGGCAGGAAACTGGGCGATAGTTTGTTGGGACATTTGGGTCTGAAGAAGGTTTCGTCAGAAGGACTAGGACAGTTGCAGATCTGAACGAGGCATGGAAGAGTGCAGCAGAGAGAAAGAGGGAGCAATGAATTCAGAGTGATGAGCACAGGTGATTGAAACTCTTTTACCATTTGAGGAGCAAACAGGTTGATAGGAGTGGAAGATGCGTTGGTGCTGCAAAAGTTGGGTGCTAATTCTGTAGGAGACGTAGAGAAGAAGAGTTCAAGAGTTGAAGGAGTAAGAGAGTGGTTAGAGGAGAGAGAGAAGGGATGTGTGGATGTCACAAATTTGAGAGATTATAGAGAAAAGTAGCGAGCAGAGTCATTAGCAGAGAGGGAGGAGGCAATGGATATTGGCCTTGTAGGTATGGGCAAAGCTTGGAGGCTAGATGAAAGGTTGCGGGGTGATTGCAATAGGAGGGGATTAGGTTTGTGAAGCAGGATGATGTGGCAGGGTCCAGTGTGGTAGTGAGGGCACCACGGGAATTTTTGTAGGCTAGGTTTAGGGTTTAGTGGTAAGTGATATGTGCCAGCATTGTAGGTCATGACACATCTTTTTTTAAGGTCAGCATCTCATAGGTAATGCATGACGGAGGACGGGGACAGGAAGGTGTGAATGTTCATGGAGGATAGTGTTGGTCAAAGGGACTTGTAAGTGCACATTGAAAGTCAGAAAAAGCCTTGTCAATGGAGAGGCATGAATAGGAGAGAGAGAGGTAGGACAGAAGTCCTTGCATCATTAGGGTAAGGATCAAGAGGGTCCATAGACCGACTTGTTAAAGTGACCAATGCCATAATCAGAGGGAGAGGGGTAATGGAGAGGTAGAGGTCAGAGTCAAGTAGACAGAATGACAAAGTCAAGAGAGTTCCCACCCACCAGAGTGCATAGGCTGGTGGTGGAGGGAGTAGAAGGAGTGGTCAGATCAGAGGGAGTTCAAGGTAGATGACTGCGGAGGGCTTGGGAAGGTTCCCCAGCATATCAATGAGGATGTCGGTGGGAAGCCATTCCAGGAGAGGGTTCAGGTCAGGGAAGGAGTCGAGTGGGCCAGGGAGTTCATGGAGATCCAGAACACTGATAAGAGGAGGAGGGAGGATTTGAATAGTGGCATATTCAAAAGAGGAAGAGGTGATGCCAGAAGGGGGCAGTGGCGAGTGCCTCATTGATAAGGAATCCCACTCCACCACCCTTCCCAAGAGGTCGGTGAGAGTACGAGAACGTAGCAGAGTCAGTGTGCAGAGCCACAACAATACATGGTCTGTATAGGGAAGGCATGAGGGGTGCATAGAGAACCCGGGCCAAGCAAAGACCCAAGGGGGCAGAGATAGAGCTGTATTGCCCGGATGTTAGGTCACGCCAGTGGAATATGACCTCTGCATTCCCCTGCTATGACGTCAATATTCCTCTGCCATGATGTTATGGAAGAAGGATATCAGATGTATAAGGGAATATATGAAATATTGGAATGCAGTATTGATACAGAGGAGTGCAGGAATAGAGTAATGCAGAGAAGGACACTGCAGAGAGGAATTCAGTAATGTTAGCGGGACTGTGTACAGAGAATAGTGAAATAAAAATAAGGCTACAATAGTTCCTGAGTCGAGGAATGCAGTAATATTTGAGAGTGGGTGAATAAATGGGGCAATGCAGTAAGGGGTGAGAGTTAGGTGCATAAATAGAGGAACACAGTAACGTTTGAGAGGGGCTGCAGGGATGGAGGAACACAGTAATGTTTGAGGGGCCACATGAACAGTGGAATTCAGTGTCATTTGAGGGGAGGTGCAGGAATAGCGGAATTCAGTACTGTTTGGCTGAGGGGTGCAGGTACAGGAATGAAGTGATGTTGTAGGGGGTGCAGGAAAAGAGGAATTCAGTAATGTTTGGCTGCGGGGTGCAGGGACAGAGGAATGCAGTGGTGTTTGGCGAAGGGGTGCATGAACATTGGAATACAGTGAGATTTGTGAGGGTGTGCAGGAATAGAGGAGTGCAGTAGTGTTTCTTTGAGGGGTGCATGAACAGAGGAATGCAGTGCCATTTGAGGGGAGGTGCGGGAATAGAGGAATTCAGTAATGGTTGGCAGAGGGGTGCAGGGACAGAGGAATGCAGTGATGTTTGGTGAAGTGGTGCATGAACATTGGAATGCAGTGAGATTTGGGAGGGGGTGCAGGAATAGAGGAATGCAGCAGTGTTTGGCTGAGGGGTTGCCGGGATAGAGGAATGCACTAATGTTTGGTTGAGGGATTGTCAGGATAGAGGAATGCAGTAGTGTTTGGTTGAGGGATTGTCAGGATAGAGGAATGCAGTAGTGTTTGGTTGAGGGGTGCGTGAACAGAGGAATGCAGTAAGGTTTGAAAGGAGGGAATGGGTAAAGGGCTCGGTATTCTTGGGGGAGTCTGCATTATTATTAGATGGGGCATGAGCTATTGGAATGCACCCTGTGGAATAGAGAATGACTTCATGTTAGAGGGAGGCGCATATAATAGATACAAGTATTGATGTTGGTGGAGAGTGATGAACAGGAGAATGCAAACATCTTACGGAGAAGTGTGAGATACACTATCGATATAGAGGGTTGTATACGCTGGATAGATGCAGTATTATAAGAGCAGGGTATGTAATAGAGGGATGCTGTGATATTGAGGAGGGTATGGAAAAGAGGAGTGCAGAAATGTTACAGGAGGTTATGGAGTAGGAGAATGTGGTTATATTGGAGGACGGTGTAAAATGTATGCGCATAGTGATGCTAAAGGCAGAGATGGAATAGAGGATGCAGTAATGTTGAGGGGGTATGGAATAGAGGACGCAGTAATGTTGACCAGGGTATGGAATAGAGAATGCAGTCATATTGAGAAGTGTATGCAATAGAGGGTGCAGTAATGTTGAGCAGGGTATGGAATGGAGGATGCAGTAATGTTGAGGAGAGTATGGAATAGAGGATGCAGTAATGTTGAGGAGGGTATGGAATAGAGGATGGAGTAATTTTGAGGAGGATATGGAATAGAGGATGGAGTAATGTTGAGCAGGGTATGGAGTAAAGGATGGAGTAATGTTGAGTATGGAATAGAGGATGGAGTAATGTTGAGCAGAGTATGGAATAGAGGATGCAGTAATGTTGAGGAGGGTATGGAATAGATGATGCAGTAATGCTGAGGAGGGTATGGAATAGAGGATGCAGTAATGCTCAGGAGGGTATGGATTAGAGGATGCAGTAATGTTGCAGAGAGTATGGAATAGAAGATGGAGTAATGTTGAGCAGAGTATGCAATAGAGTATGCAGTAATGTTGAGTGTATGAATAGAGGATACAGTAATGTTGAGGAGGGTATGGAATAGAGGATGGAGTAATGTTGAGGAAGGTATGGAATAGAGGATGGAGTAATGTTGAGCAGAGTATGGAATAGACGATGCAGTAATGTTGAGGAGAGTATGGAAGAGATGATAAAGTAATGTTGAGCAGAGTATGGCATAGAGGATGCAGTAATGTTAAGGAGGGTATGAATAGAGATACAGTAATGTTGAAGAGGGTATGGAAAAGAGGACGGAGTAATTTTGAGGATGGTATGGAATAGAGGATGCAGTAATGTTGAGGAGGGTATGGAATAGAGGATGGAGTAATGTTGTGCAGGGTATGGAATAGGGGATGCAGTAATGTTGAGGAGGGTATGGAATAGAGGATGGAGTCATGTTGAGCAGGGTATGGAATAGAGGATGCAGTAATGTTGAGGAGTGTACGGAATAGAGGATGGAGTAATGTTGAGCAGAGTATGGAATAGAGGATACAGTAATGTTGAGGAGGGTATGAATAGAGGATACTGTAATGTTGAGGAGGGTATGAATAGAGGATGGAGTAATGTTGAGGGTGTGGAATAGAGGATGGAGTAATGTTGAGACAGGAATGGAATCGAGGATGCAGTAATGTTGAGGAAGGTATGGAATAGAGGATGCAGTAATGTTGAGGAGGGTATGGAATAAAGGATGCAGGAATGTTGAGCAGAGTGTGAAATAGAGGATGCAGTAATGTTGAGACAGATATGGAATAGAGGATGCAGTAATGTTGAGGAGGGTATGGAATAGAGGATGCAGTAATGCTGAGGCGGGTATGCAATAGAGGATTCAGTAATGTTGAGGAAGGTATTGAACAGAGGATGCAGTAATATTGAGCAGGGTATTGAATAGAGGATGCCCTAATGTTGAGGAGGGTATGGAATAGAGGATGCAGTAATGGTGAGGAGAGTATGCAATAGAGGATGCAGTAATGTTGAGACAGGTATGGAACAGAGGATGCAGTAATGTTGAGCAGGGTATGAAATAGAGAATATAATAATGATGAGCAGGGTATGAAATAGAGGATGGAGTAATGTTGAGCAGGGTATGAACTAGAGGGCTGCTGCAATATTAAGGAGGGTATGGCAAGGAGGAGTGCAGAAATGCTACAGGATGGTATGCAGTAATATTGGAGTGGGTATTGAGATGGGCTCATGTAGCAATGCTGGAGGCGGACATGGAACAGAGGAAGGGAATAATAATCGAGGGCAGTGCATGAACCCTCTGCAGCCGAGGGGATTCTGCTTACTTGACAGTAAGTCAGTGTGAACCTGCTTATCAGCCCTGTCCTCCATTTGCAGTCCAACGCTTGCTGTATTTATGATTATTACGGGAAATGCTGCCAGGGGACTTTTTAAACTTCATCTCCAATTCATTGCTGTCTGGGAGGGTTCCTTGGCAGTGGGTGCTGGCGGAGCTGCTGGATGTGAGGTGAGAGCGCTGCAGAGCGCAGAGTGCCGTAGAAAAGCATATATGTTCCCCTTAGCCTTCCACAGTGCAGAGGAGCCCTTCTGTGGAATGCCTCTGCCATCTGTAAGTGTGTTATTGTAAGTCATTTCTGATCGAAATTGACATTCCTGTTCTACAAATAAGTACAAATAAAAATACAAAAATTAAAAATGCATTCTCTCAGCCGTATCCATTTACTTGCAGTATCCTGTCTCGAGGGGGAACATTTGGGACAGGGGAGATTGCGCTCTGTTGGAACGGCCCTGACTGGATTAAACTGGCGTGAGTTGATTCAAGCTGGTCAAGACTGGGATGACCCAGTGTTAGTCCTGCACTGGGGTGCGGTGGAGTGCTCAGGGGTATTGGCTAGGTTGGCCCATTGTGTGCCATACTGTGTGCATCGTTGGCCTTGGCCAATTGGCCTGGGCTAGGCTTTGGCAAGGTGGACTGATCCCGGCAGCCTCGTTTTGGCTCGTTTGGAAAAGGCTGGTCTGGGGTCATTTGGTCATGCCCAGGCTGAACTGAACAGGCCCCACTTGGCTGGATCCTACTGTGCTGAGACGGGTTGGACTAGAATTAGCTTTCTACTCATATAGCAGGACGGGACCCTGAGCCGGAGTGACACGTATACACATAACACTGGAAGGATGTGACTGGGTGGGGATCACGTTTTAAGGCTGCACGAGAGAACAGAGAAGAGAAAGACAGCCGAGGTAACAAAGGATGGGGTTGGCAGAGGACTGCATATAGGGGCCAGTATCCAGACCAGTGCAAGGAAACGATCATACATGAAAAGGATAAGAACAAACAGGTGCATGCAACACCAGCCAATATCAGCAATGTGAAGGGAAATACTCTAGCAAGTAGAACGGATTGTAACAGAAAGCACCTTTGGAATGTGTAGCGCCTTGAGCCCTTCAGTGCCGGTGTCTGATGCTACAGATACAAAGCAGATAATTCACAGGGACCAATGATTGGGTTTCTGTCTCATGACCTCAATGGTACCTTGCAATACCACAGAATGTGTCCTCCTTCTGCTGGCGGCGGGGAAGGGGGTAAAGGGGTCATACGGGGAACCAAAAGTTGTTGTGGAAATGTTTTTCAAATGAGCCCCATATTGCACAGTGTAAGCAAATGTACAGAGCAAGTTGAACCCCTCTAAGTAGAGTTTGACGGGTTCTCTGCCTACGAACATTTTGAAAAAGTGGTGTATTTGTGCATACACAGCGACTGAAAAGTAGTTAAACCTAACAAGAAACTAACATAAAACATTTGTTATGAGTGAGGACTAACATGCTTGAAGATTTTAAACAAATTACATCCTGCAGAGCAATGTGAGGAGGGATGAAACCATGAGGACGTGGGCCCCCGGAGAGAGGGTGAGAGGAGCAGAACACCAGGGTATACACTGTGAGAAACCTGAAAGTGTTTCCCTGGCTAAACCTCTGGGATATGTCATCCAGGTGGCCAGGACACAGTCATCCCTAGTGTATCCAGTTCCTGGGGTGGACCAGTGAGGGAGGATCACCTAGATGGGGGGGGCCTAAGGGAATGGGAGTGGGACACCGACAGGTGAAACGCGGTATTCCCCTTCTTTCAACACCTTTTCCCCATCCTTCCACGTAGGATATTCAAAACCACTGCCCCCCTCCCTTTTCTGACAAGAACACTTTTGCACGACACACCAGAGAACGTATTAACACCAGAGCCGTTTAGCTGACATGTCACAATACAATGGTCAGGCAAAGTCAGGCACACACCCGACGGCCCTTTCTCTTTCCCGCAGGGATAAAAGATGAAGCGAAAGAGCATAGAAAGAGCACAGCAGACAGCACTATGGCACAGCTAACCAAGCGCAAGAGAAGGAGAAAGGCAGCAGGAATCGAGAAGGTTGCGAGAAGAGAAATGACCTTGCCCTTTTCAACCCTGGCCCACAGAACCTTTGATAACCTTTGTGAAAGAGGACATAAGACCGCGAACAATAGCACAAGTGTCTTGCAGAAGATGTCAACAGGACACGGGGCAAGCCTACACCGATAAACTGGAGCGAGGGTAGCTCCTGCGACTGTGATACCGGCCTTGACACCAGTGAAGCTGAAAGCCAAGCAGTTCATCACAGCCGGTGAGTCGAGGGGAGAACCAAAAAGAACCGGGCTGTGTTGAATGAGAAGCGCAAAGTGGCAACTTTGAATCAAGTTCAATGAACTGTGAAAGAACTGTAACAAGTGTCAAGGGGATACAAGCTGCAGAGGGAAACCGGCACCACGTGGGTGCTAACTCAAAAGACTCTGGTCAATCCCCATCTCAGTGAAACTATAGATAACAGAAGGCCGTTGGACAGTCACTGAAATAGATCAAAGTAGTCATACTGAGGGTCAAGCAAAATCCCAGTACAATCGAAAGATTTTAATCTACAAACAGTAAAGAAAATAAGGGAAGTGAATCCCACCATAACTGAATGTAAAGAGGGGTCAGCGCCCAGAAGAGGGGGATACAGGGGTGAGCCACTATCACCCTTACCGAGAGGGGAGGCTACAGTCGAGCGGGGTCAGAGGGCGATCAAAGGGTGAAAAGTTGACCCCCAAAGATTGGTGAAAATAAAAGCCATAAGCAAAAGCAAAAGAGAATAATGAAGGGGCAGGCGTGAACCTGAAGGAGGGATGCCAGTAAAGGGGGGCAAGGTCCCAAGAAACAGTGTGATGACAAGAGTGAACCCGGCCCAGGGATGTCCATATTGAACTGTTAAAAAAAGGACATTGATTTCCAAGATGGCGGCCGAGCCGGGTAGACGTGCGTGAGCGGAGCTCCGTCCCCCAGCTTGGGCCACGATAACAGAAAAATACAAATAAGCAGACATTTGGCCCCCCAGAGCTTGTCTCCATCGAAATACGAGGAAAGGAAAAACCGAAATGAAAGATCCAGCACGCCGACAATAGGAAGGAGGGAACCCGCTGGCCGTCAGGAGAGGAAGAGCACCCATGAGGCCCACGCCGCAGATAGAGAGTCCGCAACCTCCGATCTAAGAAGGCGCCACAGGAGGCAGGACTAGCGCGACACCCGGCGAGCGAGCCGGCATCAGAGATGCATAGCAGAAGCGGAGTCACAGAGACTAACGCCAGGGTGCCAGGCAAGTGGATCTCAGACCGGGCAGAGACGCAACACCCAACGCGGGAAAACAAACAGAAGGATCTCCAGAATCCCCAGACAGGATCTCTAGCAGCACACCGCCGAGCCGCAGCAAGCGGAGAAGGCAACCCACAGACCCCCGGACGGCGCACCAACATGCGGGGAGAAGCCCCCCTGCATGGAGAACGGCAGGAGAACCACCGGCGCGGACAGGAAGAGACAGCGGACACAGCACCGTGGACATCACCGGCTGGAGGGGAGAACAACAGAGGAACACAAGACCGGCACCACAGGAGCAAGGAGCCAACACAAAACGAACGGTAAGCCCCCAGGGACGGCGGGAGATCATGCCACATCAACTGCATGCAAACACCCCCCCCCCCCTCCGTACCCTGCAACAACTGGAAGGGACTCCGGGCCAAGGGATCAGGCAAAAAGGAAGACCCCCCCCCCCCACAAATGGGGCCCTGGAAACTCCCCAGGCCACAAAGCAGGGCAGAAGGGGCTGAACGAGACCTCGGGGGAGAAATTAGGCACCGGAGGGGAGAACAGCAAGGTACACAAGTTTTATATTACGGGGGGAGAACAGCAGAAATGAACGGTGAGAACACAAGCTACATCAGAGACAGGCAAGCCCCCCCGCTAACAACAAGAAGGGACCCCAGACAGGAAGCAGACAGAAAAGGAAGACCCCCCCCCTCAAAGGAGGCCCTGGTGACTCCACAGGACACAACGCGAGGTGAAAAGCGCACACCAGGCTCCATTGGGGGTCCAAAACGCAACAGGACACCGGCCCCACATACTATACAAGCCCAACAGGGAAGGTACTCCCAAAGGCACTGAAATGGGGCGACACACAAGCCCATCAAAACAAGGAACAAAATAGAACTTGGTAGGGCAAGAAGCCCAATAAAGCGAACACAAGCGGTAGAAACACCCACACCGCCAAAGCTACTACGGTAGAAGACTCATACACATGTCAAAGTCTAGAAACCGTCAAGGGCAACAGGCGACACAGCCCTCCAGCAGCAAGATCAAACTAGATCAAGACCTGACCCAACTCTGGGAAGCAGACAAAGGTGCGACACTGAAAGCAAATACGCAGAAAGGTAAGGGGAAGACTATATCAGAGCAGTCAGGAGGCACAGATATAGCCACGAAAGACGACATGAAAGTGTGGTTTAAAGAATTTCAGGACCAATTCATATCCTCCACGCAAACACAGTTTGAAAACATGAAAGGGGAGATAAAACAAGCAATCCAGGAACTGAAAACGGAAATCGGGAACCTGGAGGAGCGAACGGACCAACTGGAAAGAACAGTCCAGAACATAGATGAGAAAACACTGCAATATGCGGAAGCACAAGAACGACGGAGAAGACTGGCCTAAGAATTAGAAACCCAATGTGAAGACTTAGAGAATCGATCCCGAAGGTCAAACATAAGAATTAAAAACATGGGGGAATCAGTCGAGCATAAAGACCTCCGTAAGGCAGTCCAACAAGTGTTCCAAGATATAATCACGAATGGCTCAGGAGAAGAAATCCAGATAGACAGAATACACAGAGTTGTCCCCCATAGAGCGGGAGAGCCAGAAGCCCATCCAAGAGATGTACCAGTAGCACTGACGCAATACACACAAAAAGAGTAAATCTTAAGGAAAGCCAAGACAATAGACCACATAAGAATGAACGGCAAAGAAATTCAGCTCTTCCAGGACCTAGCGCAATCCATGCTCAGGAAACGAGAGAGATGGCCCAGATAACAAAATACTTGGCAGAGAAACAGGTGCGCTACAAATGGACCTTCCCATTTGGCCTTCTCTTTACGTGGGAGAAGAAGCAACATTGTATCACCACATATGAGGAGGGTCTCAAAATACTGAACATCCAAGAGCAGGAGAGAGAGTCAGCAACAGACAGGCAAACACACCGGGAACGACGGGCGTGGAGGGGATGGCAAACAGAGAATAAACGATCGAGACGCCAAACCCGGAACCTGGAACACAAATAATACCGTCTCTAGATAAAAGGAAACAAGCTATAACAGATGGAAAGGAGACACCCCTTACGCAACGAAAAGAAGAAAATGGCCAAATGCTGCATGAGGATGCGGCAGAGCCAAGAGACACCCTTGGAAACCACAACAGACAAGCAGGGTTTAGGACTCCCTGCGAAAGACATTAACCTGACATGGAGCGAAGGCTATCCGCCCGAGCAACCATAGGGCCCATTGCCCTCCTCAGGGAAAAAGTTGGGGGGAAGGGAAGGAGGGAAGCAGGGGGAGTTGCGGGAGAGATACAAGGGGGAAAAGATACAAACACCAACACCAATGGACATAACTGCGAACCACGCAGCAAGAGACATGGGAAATGAGAGACTCAAGGGAAAGGATGGGGCTGAAAATATTAACATCCAATATTAGAGGGCTGAACTCTCCAGTGAAAAGGAAGAAAACTGAACACTTTCTAGACAGAGAGAAGTATGATGTAATAATGCTCCAAGATATTCACATACAGAAGAAAAGAAAAGGACAAATCCACATAAGAGGTTACAACCAAATGCTCCAAGCCAATGATGAAGAGAAGAAATAGGGGTCTTGATAGCATTCGCTAACCAACTCAACGTATAAATACGAGAAACGATGACAGATAAAAAAGGACGGTACCTATTTGCGAAGGTGCAGATTGAAAATCGCCCACTGACATTAGCAATGATATACGCTCCAAACATGGGTCATGCCGGATTCATAAAAGACACACTGAACAAATTGGAAAATTTCGCAGCAGGAGAAGTAATTCTGACAGGAGATTTCAATCTAGCAGGGAACGCGAGGGAAGACCGCTCAAACCCCAAGCACACGCAACAAAGGACACTGTCACAATCGTTAAAAGAGATGATGAAAAAGATGGCCCTGGAAGATGTATGGCGGAGAATCAGAGGCACATCCCCGGGATATACATACCACTCACACGTGCATGGCACAAGCTCAAGAATCGATTACATCTGGGTCACCGGGAGCCTAGTAGGGGAGATACAGGACATAGAAAAAGGCCAGATCTCGCTATCAGACCATGCCCCGCTGTGGATATCACTCCCCAAGATTCGCAAACGCTCAGGTCTATGGCGCTGGACACTGCCAAGAGAAACAATACAAGATCTGGTAATGGGAGAATCAATCAGAGAGAAAATAACAGAAAACTGAACAAAACGAGACCCCGGAGGTCTCATAAATCAAAGTATGGGAAGCCTTCAAAGCGGTGATAGGAGGACAAATAATAGCCCTTAAAGCACAGAAAGACAAGCAATCCAGAAAATGGGAAAGCAAATTAGAAAACAAATTGGAAGAGATCAGAGAAGAAATGGCAGATAACAGATCCTTGAAAATAAAGAGAGACTACCGACACGTCCAGAGCAGCTTGGAAGCACTCAGAACCAAAAGAGTGGAAACTCAACTATTGCACTTAAAGCACTGGTATGCGAAGAAATCAAACAAAGCGGATAAACTGCTGGCAAGACAATTAAAAGGGAAACAACAAAACCAAATGGTAAAAGCATTAAAAGACGGACAAGGACTAATGAAAACACAATCCAAAGAGATAAAAGAAATATTTAGAGACTACTACCAGAAACTGTACACGTCCGACAAACCGAAAGAGGAGGAATATGTAGCATACCTGAGGGGGTTAACACTTCCAACCATCGCTCCAGAAGAAAAAGCATCACTGGATGAACAAATAACAGAGGCGGTAACAAGAGCAATCAAAGACCTACCCAAAAATAAATCCACAGGACCGGATGGCTACACTGCCGCCTTCTATAAAACCTATGCGGGAGCCCTATCCCCCATTTTAACAAACCTCTTCAACACATTTAAAGACACGGCCAACATCGCTATGTCAATGAACGAGGCAAAAATACTGGTTTTCCACAAGAAAGGGAAGGACCCAGAGAATCCAAGCTCATACCGCCCAATAGCATTAATAAACATAGATGCAAAACTCTATACAAAGGTCCTTGCTAACAGACTATCCCCGCTGCATCACCAAGTTGATACATCAAGATTAATCAGGATTCATCCCAAACAGGAAAACTCATGACAATATCAGACGAATAGCACACCTGATAGAGAAAGTGGGGATCACCAACACCCCGGCAGCAATTTTAGCGGTAGACGCAGAAAAAGCTTTCGACCGGGTAGAGTGGTCCATGCTATTTGCAATATTGGGCAAAATGGGCATGGGCAACACGTATATAAACATGATACAAGCCAACTACAACTCCCCCTCAGCGAGAATTGCAGTAAATGGAGAACTCTCAGACACAATCAGAATAGGGAGAGGCACCAAACAGGGCTGCCCACTGTCCCCCCTCCTATACGCAATCTTCCTCAAGCCACTGTTGGCGAAGATAAGAGCGGCATCCAACATTAAGGGAATAGAAATGGGAGGGAAGACACACAAGACAGCGGCATATGTGGATGACATGATGATGACCCTATCCGAGCCAATAAAGACACTACCTCTCCTCATACAAGAAATAGATGAATACAGAACAATATCAGGCCTGAGGATAAATAGGCAAAAGTCATCGGTAATGGTCCTGGCCGGAGACAAACAAGAAATACACAGGAAAACGGAAGAGTTACATCTACAAACGGTGGAAGAAGGGGTAAGATATTTGGAGTCACGCTAACCAATACGATAAAAAACCTCTATGCAGGGAACTACACGAAACTCATAGAACAGGTGAAAAGAAACCTGGAAAGATGGAACCCACTCTCAATTTACTGGTGGGGCAGAATTACAGTCATAAAAATGAGAATACTGCCCAGACTACTGTATTACTTCCAAGCACTCCCAATAAGGATACCGGCTGCATTCTTTAAGACACTCGCCAAAGTAATCACAAAATATATCTGGCAGAACAAAACCTTGAGATTATCAAACCAAGCACTCACGGCGCAAAAGTCAGAAGGAGGCATGGCACTCCCTAATTTCCGGAATTATTACTAGGCAGCCCAGATGTGGGTTTTGAAGGAATGGATCCCAAACATATCAGAGAAAATATGGGAGGCACAGGACAGAGCGGTAGCAAGATCAAACAATGATAATGATGTGGTATTTATATAGCGCCTTAATCCAAAGTGCTTTACAGAGCACATATTTACATACAATATCACCCAACCGAAATTGGTGCTCATTTATTGACCTTGGAAGGATGAAAGGCTGAGTTGGCCTTGCCGGGATTCGAACCTGCGACCTGCAGATCACGCTCAGATTGCAGCAGCGAGCGCTCAACCTGCTGAGCTATCTCACCGGCAACAAGCAACACCTACTATGGATCAGACCTGAGCACAGGCATCAGAATGTCCGAATAAGTGAGATTATGTGCACAACCTTGGAAATATGTGATAGAGCAACCAAGAAAGGAACACTGACAAAAGACCCAGCCCCCTTCATACCAATACTCGACAACCCGGAATTTCTCCAGGGCATGGAGAAAGGAGCATTCCAGAAATGGTGGGAAGCAGATTGCACGAAAGTGGGAGACATGTATGATGGGCTAAAGATCAGAACATACACAGAATGCCAGGACCTCCTGGGCCTCACGGAAAAGGATAGATATCAATATGAACAACTCCATCACTGGCTCACTATCCCGCGAATAACACAAGCAATAACAAGGGACATGACTCCATTCGAAACATATATCATGACACAGACAGGGGGAAAAAAATGGTCTCCACCCTATATAAATTCATAAACGCCCAGACAGAGGTAATAAAATGGCAATATATGAAGAAATGGGAAACTATGTTAAGGAAAGAAATCACGAGGGAACAATGGACATACATCTGGCAAATAATCCCCAAATGGACACGGGCGATCCAAACAAGAGAAGCGTGGACAAAAATGATGATACAATGGCACTATACCCCAGAAAGACTCCACAGAATGTTCAATACAACACAAGATAGATGTTGGAGGGGATGTGACGCAGTGGGCTCTTGGAGACACATTTGGTGAGACTGCCCGGAATTACAAAACTTCTGGACATTGGTAAAGTCCCAAATGCAAGGAATGTTTAAGGGCGCAGAAATGCTAGGAGAAGAGGTATGGATGTGCGGCATGTGGAATCCCCGAGACAGGACATTAACAAAGACACAGAAGACAAACTTCCTGCGATTCCTCACATCAGCATGGCTAGCAATAGCACATAAATGGAAACAGAAGACACCCCCATCCAACCAGGAGTGGCTACAGAGAATATGGACATTCGTGGCAATGGAGAGAATCACATATAACATACAAAGGGCCCGGCAAAAATTCCTAACAGACTGGAGAGAGTCGTTAGACTACTTACAAAGTGACTATATGATGCAGTGGTGCCCACACAAAATCTGCATTCTGGACATGTTTACAGGATGAGACCGAAACACGAAGAGTGGAAGCAGAAGGAAAATTATGGACAGCACAGCCGGTAAAGGGGGAGGGAAAGGGGGGGGATAATGTTGAAATCCCGATGTTCATGTTTAAAGAAATGCCAATAAAAATATCTTTTAAAAAAAAAAGGACATTAAGATTTGTGAAGGAGAAAAGCCAGAGTGAACCCAGTGGAGGGAGGCGTAGGATTCGAGAGGGGTCAGCGCCCAGAAGAGGGGAACCCAGGCGGTGAGCAATCCTCACCCTAAGTAAAACAAGGAAACAAACTCATTGGTTGAAGGAACTGTTCATATAATTTGTTGAGAACGACTGGGAAGGGTCTACCCCCAAAAGGAGGGCACTCAGGGGTGAAAGCATCACCCAAGGTAGTGTCTGAAGGGTCGGCGCCCAGAAGAGGGAGACCCAAGGGGTGAAGCCGTCACCCAATCATTTGTAGGACAGAACTGAGTGTTTGTTTGTTGGAACTACCAGGCCCTCAAGGACAAGAGACTTTTTAGTGGAAAGAGACTTTTTTCCCATTGGAGACCCTGATGGCTGGAGTGGAACTGTCGACTTGTGCTGGGGAAAGCTTGAGTGTGTGCTGTGCTCAGGAGGCCCACCTTGTCCCGTGCAGAAAACGTGGGGAAAGGGGAACCCTGGCAATCACATTCTGACTATTGAGAACACTTCTTTCATTTCTTAAAAGCTATCCCACACCCTTTTTGTATTAGTTGTAAGGTTTGGCAATAGTTTCTTAGTATAGGCCTTTTTATTTGCCACAATGCCACGAGGACTGCCTTATTTTTCATTTGATGGTCGACGCTTGCTCCCATCTTAGATTTAGGTTTAGATAAGGCGTTTTCCACCCTGCATTCATTCTTCAATAAACACCCTTGAACTGTGATCACTTGTGTTTGTCTTACTTGCTGCCATGAGTTCCTTACACCACACTAAAGAGGCCCATGGTGTAGAGCCCCACCTGGAAACCTCCAGAGTTCCCTGCAAGCCAATCCACCACTGGCTGGCGGGCCGCCATGAACCATTCCTAGCGAAAAGCTGGGGCACGGATCGGGCAGCCTCTCACGCCACACGCGACTTTGAAGCAGAAGGAAATGCCATGGATTCCTATGTAATCTGCATGTTTTTTGCACTGCTAAAAGCCGGGGGATTCCCTAGGAATCCAGGTAAATGACATGGGGATTTCCTAGGAATCCGGGTAAGTGATTTGCATCGCAGCAGGCATTTAAGATCCCTATTGTTCGTGGTGTAAATCTAATACGGAAACCTGGGGCTTCCTGGATTTCTGTGTTACATTTATTACCACAGACAAAAAGGATCAAAGTAGCACAGAGGTGACTCTACGCACTCGTATGCGGCCCGTCTGTGCCATTTCTGGGGAGATCTAAAATCACCCTCAAAATAATTACATGGAAGCCATGGGACTCAAGCAACTCAAATGTTAGCCTCCAAGAGAATGAGACAGGATCACATCAGAGGTTACACGAACAGGAGAGCGAACTGAATATATAGGGAGGCAGGGAAGACCGAGTACCGGTGTGTGGTTCTACTAATAGGAGCAGCTGGGGGCGAAGCTGCTAACCAGCTCGACAGGAACACAGGGAAAACACTGAAAGGCGAAGTGCATGAGACCGGCAGGTGGTTTGTAAATTCCAACAGGATGTTAGGGGTGTGGAGGGGGGCGGGATCCGGAAGTGGCCTGGTAACAGACTCTCCCAGATGCATAGTGTGTCTTAATCTGAGTGCAAACGAGGGGTGTACAAGAACACGTGGCCCACACCCCTTGTGAAGTAAGTCTGTAGGCAGAAGGGCCGAATCCTGTTACTGCGCGGGCGCAGTAAGGTAAGTGTTGTTGTGTAGCGCCCTTCTGCCTATAATGCTGACCTCGCTGCTGCAGGTTTTTTTTCAGAGTCTGCCGATAGACACAAGCTCAATACAGAGAGACCTCGAGACATGGCTGTACCAACACGACCTTTGCCTCACAGAGGAATATCACATATTCATACTGTAGCAAGACACGGATAACAAGACGCAGAGAGTGTAAACCCCAAACCGTTAGGTTTAGTAGGCAACGCACAGGGGCGTCGCACTCCTGTGTCCCGCTCCAGCAACAGCAAATGAGGACGCCATCTTTAGACCAATGACCACCAGTGGTAGAGTGTACCGAAAAAAGTAGTGGAACTGTGGTTTTAGCTGGGGAGAGGGTAGGCAGAAGCCTAGTGCAACATGTGACTAGGTGTTGCGGCCGGTGCGTTGGAATAGTCCAAGTGACTAGTAACTAAGGCTCCTATTCCAACTTTACACTTGCACAAGGACATGAACGGACAAATCCTCTGTACAGAATGGTGAATATGGTCATACAAAGTAGCGGAATGGTAAACAGAAAAAAATAGAAGTAGTGGAACGCCGCTCCCGACCGTTCCCGCTCACTTCGACCACTGCTGACCACCCCCGGCAATGATATGTCTCTAACTAGTCTTTAGCCTCCAGCTGGGCTCGAGCCTAGGAATCCTTCTGGCAAAGTCCAGGTTGAGTGCAGGCCTCTCCACAGTGAGCCTGCTTGGCATCATACCAAGGCAGGTGTGCTCCGACACCAGATGCGAAGGGGTACACTCACAGCGACAGCCAATAGAAAACCCAGGAGGCGTTCTCCCACAGAGTTCAGGCCCGTATCTAATGCCTACACCAATGATTCCAAAACATTGAAATAAAATGGAGGATCGCGCCTGGGCTGCCCACAAGACTATAAAGGTCCCCTGAGGAGATAACAGTTCTCAAACGTGTAGAACGGTACAAGTGAAATGGGGCTCATTGCATGCCTCAGTCACAGGGGGGTTCTTCTAGGGAAACTTGGACCATACCACATCAGGCGCTGTGTGGGGCCACATCTTCACCTGCTGTGCGGCCTCTGGCAACAGGACTTCCTGCACTGCGATGACAGGAGCCAATGTTGCCGGGTTCCAAAAGGCCACACATCAGATGACAGCCAGACTAGGAAGGACTCAGTTGAGAAAGAGGTGGGTTGCGCACTTATTTCTGCCTCGTGCGTTGTTCATAGCAAGGCAGTGCTGCTGTGTACCAAGGTGACACCCGTGTGCAAAGTTGCGACGCAGTGCCTCTGCCTTCTCCGGGAGGCACACCCAAACACTGACACCAGCCTCCCCATGCATCTACTATTCAGGCCACAGATTTCGCACATAAAAAAATCGGTTATTAGCTCTTCCTCCTGACGAGGAGGGCTCGCCCAGGCCTGCTTTGTCCTCTTCATTGCGATGGGGGGGGGGGGGGCATGCCTGATACACCCTGGCCCTTCCCCCTAATGAGGAGGACCAGGCTGTGTATGCCCTGGTACTTCCTCACTTGAGATGGACCAGGCCTGACCCGGTGTCTCCTGGGTCTTCCGCCCCAGAAGGGGCAGGCCTGATACAGGCGTGGAGAGCCAGGCTTGATATGTTCTCGTTCTTTCTCCTGAAGAGGCGACCTGTCCTTTTCTCCTTGCACTATGTTTATAAACAGGCCTAGCTCTGACAAATCTTGCACCCCCCCCCCCCCCGCCCCTTGTGAGGAGGAACAGGCCAGGTCCGGTATGTCCTAACCTTTTCCTGTCTCGTGGGTCCAGGCTCCGACTTTTCTACCCGAGGAGTATAGGCTGGTAGGCCTTATTTCTTTTTCCTGCATTAGAGGGCCAAGAAAACCCAGTGCGTCCAAATTCTGCCTCGCAGGACGACCCTGTGACGGATAACATGCAGACCCGTGGCATTTTATTTTTTGCTGCTGCAAGTGTAAATGCCGATGGGTTTTGCACTGACCTTTGACCCGGACCGTGTCCTGAATGCTCCTATCCCTTGCCCCCTCTCCCTTGCTTGCATATCTGTGGGACGCTTGCTGAGTGATTCGAGGCCGTTTACATTGATCCTGGGGGAGGGGCTGGAAGGCCGCAGCGAGAAATGCAGAGGGAAGCAACAACGGCGGCGAGCAAAGGGGAGAGAGGGGAGGAAGGAAGGGAGCGCGCGCGAGAGAGAGAGCAAGGGCACGGGAGGCGCGAGAGGTGTGAGGGAGTCAGACAGTCTAAGCAGCAGCATCGTGCAGGGCTGAGCTACCTCAGGGGCGTGGGCGGTGGCTCCATTCCGGGTGCTAAGGTCCCTCCCGGAGAGGAGGCGGCTTTAGGGACTGGGGTCCATTCTGTAGGGGTAACTGAGGGCTGGACCCGTGCACCTGGGCTGAGCGCTATGGGTGGGTTCCTGGGGTCCATCTTGTGTTGGTCGTTGAATACTAGTCATTAAGGGCCCTTCTGGTGGGGCCGAGCCGGTGATGTGAAATCACAGAAATGGAAGGGCGTGCTGGGAGATTCATGTGTTATAAGCACCCGGCAATCTTCTCCAGCCAATCAGCTAAGCAGGAACTCGGGCTATGTAATCCATCGTGTTCCTCTCCATTGCAAATGTAACTATTGCCCATAGCACCTTTTTATAATTGACGGAAACTGCTTTCAACAATCAGCAACTGTCACCAAGAGGCTCAGGGTGACCCACGCATTTGGAAACACGTTTTTCTTTCTATGGTGACTGGGTTGCAACACGGGCACTATTTTCACCCTTCACAAGCCATTATTTTGTACATTTGCTGCGCCTCAGCATAGACAAGACAATAACAAAGAGCGAGGTACATTTTAAGAGCGTACGCAGCAAAATGAACGGTCCAAGTTGTTCATTTACGGCACGGGGGGGGGGATTAAATGATTCACATGACGCACACACTTTGGCTAAATGGCGAAGCTAAGATTTGACATCTAACCCTCTCCAGTTGGTGATATGTGCAAACGTTTCACTTCTCAGGCTAAATAAATAATCATTACATATGTATATATATGTATATATTAGATGACTTGAAAAAATACACAAATCACATAATAAACCATCCTGTTAAATTATAAATCGACTTAGAGAAAAGTGAAGCAAAAGGAGTCCGATTGAAGGTTTATTTTGTCCAGCCATAAATGAAAGACAGCAGCAGGCAATGTGCATGGAGGCCTGGTAAAGTTGGGGTTTTGGCGCTGAAACTGTTAGGCAGGTGTCCTCGGTGGTCCCCAGAGAAAGATACCAGAAGAACTCCAATCATGATGCTCCTATTGTTGGCCACCATGGCGGCAAGATTTATATTGAGCCATTCGGTGCCTGGGGGTTGGGGGGTGACCCCTTCAGCACAGGGTGTGCTTATCCTGTTGGTGTGAGCTGCTGGCTTGGTGGCCTAATGTATGGTAGGGCATCATGGTGGAAAAGAGGATGCCCACGTCCAGTGCCATGCTACCAGCACTGTACAGTCTCTGCCCGAGGAGAGCTTCCTTTCGTGCCTTCAGGCTAGGGGTGGCACTCCCGTATATAGTGGCACTCGTGCTCAGTTTTTGAAAATACTCCCTTTCCTTTCTTGATACTCATTTTTAACCCCTCTTACATCCAAACCCACATATTTGCTGAAGACCATTACAATAGCCACGCGCTTTAAGTTGTGTATCGCCACCACGCACTCTCCAAGGATTCACCTACTTTTTAATGAAAAGTTTGCTTCTGGGACTAACAGGGAGGAAACCCATGCCTATTCCTTTCAATGGAAATTGACCTTTCTGCCGAAACTCCTCGGCCATCCTTTGCCCTCCGTGGTCCTCCTCGGCTATTCTTTGCTCACCTCGACCCTCCTAGGCCCACCTCTGCCCTCCTCAGTGCACCGTGGCCCTCTATGGCCCTCCTCTGTGCTCCTTTACCCCCTTGGTCCTCCTTGGCCATCTTTTGCCCGCCTTAGTGCTCCTCTACCCTCCTCTGCGCTCCTCCCTCCTCTGCGCTCTTCCCTCCTCTGCGCTCCTCAGCCCTCCTCTGTGCTCCTTTACCCCCTTGGTCCTCCTTGGCCATCCTTTGTCCTCCTCAGTGCTCCTCAGCCCTCCTCTTCGCTCCTCAGCCCTCCGTGGTGCTGCTCGGCCCACCTCGGCGCTCCTGGGTGCTCCTTTCCCCTCCTTGGCCCTCTGTTGGCCCTCCTCGGCCCTCCTCTGCCCACCTTGCCCTCCTTGGCCTGCTCACACACTAGGCACACAGAGCACGGGACGAGCTAATAAAGACTACAACAACGGTGCAAAGAGAGCCTTTACAGCAGTCATTTGTAAAGCTCATGAAGGCCAGTGATTGTGACCACCCGCCCCTTGGCTTCTGGGCAGGTCGCATCGATTACTGGGATCACCCAGTAAAGACAAAGAGACTGTGATCACATAGTGGCGTCCGGATCACCGGACCTGGAGACCAGGAGCTGGGGGCACCCAGCTGGTAGCAGCCTCGGCTCTGGGGGGCACCCTGGCCGGGGCTGCAACACAGGCCGTGGTCACACGGCTAGACAACCCCAAAGAAGACTTGCAGACAGAGTTGCCACTTCCTGGGGCTCTGCTGCTCTGCCTGTCACGTGCCAGCACTGCCCATTTTATTGAACACCGTCATGACGCAGCCATGACACATTTTCTTAAAGGGGCAATGGGCCCACAGTTAAACGGGCCACAGACAACAGTGATGCAGTAAACCACTGGAAAATGATGTTAGGAGAGAAAATGTGTGTAGAAACAGAGCGCTTGAGTTCTGTCTACTTTAGCGCATTTTGCATTCCTGCAGGTTTGTAGTTTTCCACAAAAAAGAACCTTGCCTTTAAATCATCCCAGGATGCAAATGATGTGAGCCTGCCTGCCAGGACTCTCGGATCATGTGACAGCCCCAGGAGTCTGTCATTATGGTGTCACACGGGCCCTCATGCTGGTATTATTATTGCTTACCAGTGTGCCCCAGCTCACACCCAGCAGGCAGCCTTTTCATTCAAGGAGCCACGTGGTGCAATGCTTTACCACGGGCTCCTTGAATGAAAGTGCTGCCTGCCGCTGATGGCCCTGTGCTCTGAAACAGGAGGAGGGCTGGACTGCCCAGCACTCCTTTTGTTTCCGAGTAAATAGCCATCAGCCAGCTTGAGGAGCCAGGGGCTTCATGCTGGGTGATGGCTATTTACTCAGAAACAAAAGGAGGGCTGGACTGCCCAGCTCTCCTCCTGTTTCAGAGCACAGGGCCATCAGGCAGCCCACACTGCACGGCTGCACCTGCTGCTTGCACATTGCTTTTCTTTTCTTCTAACCCGAAGTGCTGACACCTGCAGGCAGCTCGTGTAACCGTGCAGCCTTTACACAGGCTGCCTCAGGTGTCAGCATGCCTTTGGGCAGTTGGGGGGGGGGGGCCCAGCAGAGGCCCACGGCCTGGGAGCCTTTTCTGGAGACTGCCCGAGCTCGGGCACAGCTAGCCCCTGCCCACTTAAAGCACTGGCTACTCCCACTTACTATTGCACACTTCCGTCTGCTGCAGCCTGCAATTAAAGGCATGGGCTGTTTAAAAGCAACAAAGAATGACCTGCAGCCCGTTAAGCCCAGCGGGCACAGTGCGTTCACAGTCTATCACAGCCCTTGATCAGCACCCCCTTGGCACAAACCAAAAACAACAACCCTCCAATAAGTACCTCACAGACCTTTGTAATTTACAGTTCCATGGGGGCGCTCCATTTTATAGTAAGGGACACAGCAGGGACGTCAGGGTTGCATGCGCCAGCCCCCTGCAGCACCAGAGAGAGGCTTAGTTATTGGTGGGGCTCGAGTCCCATGGGCCCACATAACCTGGCGTCAACGCTGCTGTGCCAGTGGCTGAGGGCACCAGCAGGCTTCGAAAGGTCTTCTCGTGAAGATAACCGCGGTTCGGCTCCTGAGGGCCAACCTGTAAGTAGAGGCCGGGCTACGAAGATTGTCCTATGGAAGCTATTTGCGGTTCTCTTGCTGGGCTCCTGAGATTCCATCTCTGAAGTTGACTGATAGCCCTGCCTAGATGTATTGCACCCCTCCTTTGGAGGTGGCCAAGGGCTCAGACACCCGAGTTCCCTGACTGGGGTCTCAGACTGGGCCCACACAGTTCCTCCTTTGGAGGTGGCTCTCTCCGGTCTCCTGGAGTGCCTCGCCTGTTATGTGTCTGAGGACTTCACTCCTGCGAATGTGGCACAAGTCTCAGGTTGGAATCCTGAGGTACCTCGTGTGGGGTTGCCTCAGGGTCCGGGCTATGTTCCTGAGGTTCGTTTTGTGCACGTGGAGGTGCATGAGGTCACTGGCTGGGCTCGTCAAGGTTCTCCCCCTCCTGCCTGAGTAGGTAATGTAATGTAATGTAACGTAGGCTTCTATAGCGCCGGTAGCCCGCGGGCATCAGGGCGCATTAACAATAGAGACATAAACTATCCAGGGGACTTCCCTAAACAACCGGGAGAGCTGAAGCTAGAAGGTAGGGATTACTTGAAGAGATATGTCTTCAGGAGTTTTCGAAATTGCAGGTGACGGTGGAAACCTATGAGTGCTCTGCCTGTCCTCTGGGGGTCCCTTCTGTAGAGGCCCCAGGCTCCTTGGGTTCCTAAAGTGCCGACCTGGTGTTGTTGAGGGATCTGGCCTACCTCCTCACCTGTCTCCTATGACTGTGTATGAGGGCTCGGGCTGTCGTTATGAGGCCCTTTCTGTGGAAGGGCCTTTGGGAACATTCTTCTGAGGCTCCACCTGCGGAGGTGACTGAATGGCTCTAAAAAAGGGCCTGTGTGCCCGTCTGCTGAACGGGCTACAGGCCCTGTGGAGGTAGCTGAAGTCTCTGGCTGGGTGTGTGAGGGACTTTTCGTGGCGCTGCTTGTGGAACCCAGAGGCCAACGCTATTACACCCCAAACTCCCTCCCTCCCTCCTGCTATCTCCCCCCTTCTCTTGCCGACCACGCTACTTGAGCCTCGCAAGAGCATCGGGAGAGCCCGGTTTATGGCACTTCATACATTAAATATCAGGCAGAAATCAGATAACAATTAATTCAAAGCCCGCATCGTTCTGAATTAACATTCCATAAACATGTCAGGAGTGCTGTCTGATGGGCCTGCTCATAACAGCCTGTGATCGTGAGAAATTCCGTCGATGACTATCAGGGGAATCCATTGCTTGCTCGCTTTATTGATTAGTCCCGGCAGCCTCAGCTGCGCAGCTTGCATTTGGGATCCTGGCTTGATCCCCATTCTTTCCATCTTTCTCTCACAGGGGATGCCAAGCACATCCAAAAAAAAACAGCATGCCCAGAGGCTGCGAGAGGTCACTGAAGGCGAGAAGTAACTCTGTAAGTAGCCCTGGAGGATGGCATTGTTGAAAGTGGGTGGAGTTTGAGATAGCCAATCAGGCGGCCCTAGAGGAGACCACATTGAGAAGACCGCAGAGAGGCCATTGCTGAGGCTTTCATGCAGGAGAAGTAAGTTATCGAGGAAGCAATTGCAGAGTAGTTTAGGCCAGTGGAGTTGCTAGGTCTGGAAAAGACCCGGGGCTAAGCTGATGTCGGAAAGGTTGGGGTTGGGGGCTAGCTAGTCTTTTGGCTGTAGCTCCTGAGATTCTATCCGGGGCTACAACCAAAAGATCAGGGACTATAGCCCCCTAAGCCCCCCCCTAGCAACGCCCCTGGTTTTGGCCATTAAGAAGGACATTGTAGATTTAGGCAACATCTTTGAAGGGGCCATAGTGGAGTGAAAGAGGTCACATAGCTGGCACACATATGAGTAAGTAGGGGCCACTCACAGGGCCATTGTCAAGTAGAAGCTACCAAGGAGCCTAATGTTCACAGGGAGAAGACCCTGAGGCAGCCCCTCATGGAGTATGTGGAGGCCATTGATGTGGCGCAAGGCTAGCACTGACAAAGCAGGGTAGAGCAAATGGGGAGGCTGCAGAATAGACAAGGAGGATGTCCCTGTAGGCCAGCGGGTGATCCGCATAGAGGCGGATGTACAGTTGCACGAAGCCAGGCAGGCGACAATAGAGGACGTTGCCATAAAACAGCAAGAAGTCATGGAGGAGATCGTAGAGGAGGCTGCTGACTCAATCATGGATTAGATCATCAGAGTGATCAGTGTAGAGCTACAGGTTTCCATTGGCGTGGCTATTGAGGAGGCCATCAAAACGAACACTGAGAAGGCGTCAAGGAGGAGGGCGTGATTGAGGAACCTCTTATAGAGCCGGAGACGTATGATGTGTATCCTGTGCCAGAGGTAGTACATTTTATTACTGAGGGCATATCACACCTAAAAGAGATTGGTTCAAATGAAATGGAGCTTCTAGAAACACCCAACCTAACAAACAAAAACTATTTAATTATGATTGGGCAATGCACATAGTGTTACTAGATAGCTTTACTTTATTTTAAGATTTTGATTTAATGCATAGGAAAAGGGAATCGGCCTGTGATGAATCAACTTACATGGCACCATTGGTCCAGGCATGAATATCCGTTTCTAAACCATCAATCAGCCCCATACTTCTAGTACACCAGAAGGGATCCGAACAGTTTGGAAACACAAGGACTTTTTAAACCTCCTTGTTCGATTTTGGTAGCGTAGACGGAATGGCAGGCTTATCTCCACAAGGTCGTGGATCATTGGTTAGTTGCAACACAGCAAAAATACAATTATTACCCAATGATAAAAGGGACTGTTCAGTCAAGGTTGTATACAAATATCTACTTTATTATTATCACAACAGACAGTCCTAGCACACTACAAAATACAACCCACTGTGTAGGACAGACAGTTTCAAGAAGGAAAAGGTATGCATTCTGGACACTGACAGGAGGGTAGTTGGTAAAGTAATTAATTGCAATAGTTTAAGGATACTTAGTTTCAACACAACGGGAGTAATGGTTCATAAAATGTCACTATGGGCCTTTCGGAGAAGGACCAGGGGTACAGAACCACAACGTACCTTCTGCTTGTAGAAGTTCTTGGTGCTTGACAGGGTTGAGTCAGTTTCAGGGCGCTTTGCAGCTCCTGTGACAGAGTTCAAGATGGGAGACAGCTGCGGGTATCAGGCGGCAGGCAGTTCGGCGAGCGAGACTGGACGGACGGCTGCAGGCTGGCCTACACAGCGGCTCAGGAATCGTCTCAGTGCTGTTTGGTGGGTCTGAAGCACTGGTCGAGGCATCTCTGATGACGTTAGTGACTGCAGCGTGACAACAGTCAGCAGTGCAGTCGGTTGCAACTCGAGGGGCTCGACTGGCTCGAAAATTTCCTTTAAGGCGGGGACTGGTTGATGCCTGAAGATGCACTCCTCCTAGCTTCTTCACTGGACTTGTGTCGTCCCTTAAGGCGAATGCCCAAAGCTGAGGAGAGTGTTGCAGGCAACGGCCTTGACCCTGGTTTGGTTCAGAGATTCTCTGGCACTTCCCACCTAGGGAGCTTGCTGCAGGGCCTAGCAGGGCATGCTGTGTGCGACTGGCCACTGGTTCTGGAGCTGCTGGAGGGTCCTCTGGATTCAGTATCTCACTCTGTTCCCTGGAAAAGGTTTAGGGGAGGGATCTTGCTCCATCTTTGAGGTCCTGGCCTTCCTTCACTGGTGGAAGATGTAATGCAGCCTGTGCCTTCAGCCATGGCCCATTGCTGAGTTCTTCTTGCTACTACTTGCAAAGTCTTCAGATGATCTGCTCAAAAGAGGGGCTCAGCCCCAGGGGTGGACTGGGAACTAAAAGAGGCCCTGGAAATAATTACTGGGGACCAAAAGAGGCCCTGGAAATTATGTTCAAAGTGGCCCCATATGACACATTTTCAGCAAGCCCAATGCTTTTCCTATGAGAACATTTTGAAATATCACACAAAAGAGGCCCAGGGTGCAGAGGCCCACCGGGAAATCTCCAGAGTTCCCTATAGGCCAGTCCACCCCTGCTCAGCCCTCTTTTAAAGCCAAATGGGCCACAGTGATTGGTGTAGGTTAAGACTACCTTAATGAACCAATCCAGGGTCCCCACCAACAATCTCTTGTAGGCATGCAGTAATAATCAGAGTGCTTTGCAACAGAAAAGGTAAAGGGGTGAAAACATATAATACTAAGTCACACCCATCTTCCTGTCTGTTGTAGATCAAAGGGTCTCTCTAGTTAATGGAGCTCTCTGTGGTTCCTGATTAAAGTGGCAGGTCTCCCTTGAAGCTTCTGCGGGACCAGACTTTCTGTCTCTGGCAAATCACATACTACTACCTACTGATTGGGGTTTCCCTGCAGCGATGACAACTGTAATCCACACATTCCGTGACATGACATTTCACTGGTTCAGGTTCTCAACATGCTAGCTGATGGGGAAGGTAGATACATTCTGGTACAGGGCCACATACAACATCAACATCAACTCCTTACTCTGCTTAACATATATGCACCCACAACCGATACACCGTCCATCTTCACACATGTCATGACATTAGTCAGGGGAGACCTAAATGTAGCCTTAGTTCTGTCATTGGACTGACAGTGTGCACCCGCAACACCTCATGCCTTCCCGCGCAACCTGGCCACTCTTCAATCCCTCTTATTAGATCTTAGGCTCAAGGATGCCTGACGACTCACACATGAACACCTTCTACTCCAACAGGCACGGTAACTACTCCAGGCTAGATTACTGGCTGATCCTCTCTAACAACACTTATCTTATTTGTCGCTGCGACATATGGCCTCGACACTATTGGACCATGCGCTGGTGCGTTTGCTTATTGACCTCCCAGATGTTCGCGCAAGAGACTACATGGTGACTTCATTTAAGGGCCCTGGGATATCCAGACTTCCTTGAACAACTGGACGGTGAAACTGATATATTTTGGCAGACCAATCTGAGCCGGGATAGTCCCGCGCTGGGCTGCTGGGACGTGTAAAAGGCTTACATGCGTGGACAATGTATCTCAAGATGGTCCCATAAGCTGAAAACCTGGGGAGAGCGGGAAGCACAACTAAGAGCCGACATACTGACCACTGAGAAACAACACAAACATACACACGATCCCCACTCACTGGTCTCGGGTCAGACCTGAAGCGGGTGTCATCCTCTTGCGCTCAGAAATCTTTCACTAGCCGGTCGCAAACGGGAGATAGACCTGATGGTGCTCACCCTGCGCAACAGAAAGGCAGCACAAATTATTGCCTTAATCCAGGATTGTGATGTGTATCTACTCAAGGGGGATAAGAACATTAATGGGTGGTTTGCACAATATTATAGCGCACTATATGCAAAGCCCGATACAATTGACGCCCACCGTATCAGCGAGTTTCTTGCGACCGTCACTCTACCTACATTGAAACATCTCAAGCGGAAGCTCTTGCTAACCCAATCACTTCATCAGTAGTGATCCTGGCAACCAAATCTCTTTCGGCTGGCAAAGCATCTGGCCCTGATGGTCTACCCATTGACTTTTATAAAACGTTAGTGGATCATCTGGCACCAGCTCTTGAGCCCGTATTTGCAGGTGCCATTGTCAATGGCCTCCTACCACGCTCCATGCTGGCAGCCAACATGTAATATCCTGCAAGAAAGGGCGTGATCCTGGTGATTGTGGGTCTTACTGCTCCCTCTCCCTGATCAACGCTGACTCAAACATATTTGCAAAATGCCGAGCGCAGCGCATGGAGGGACTACACCTGCTTCTAATTTATAGAGATCAAACAGGCTTTATTCATGGCAGGCATTTTGCTGACAACGTCTGCCGACTGCTTCTTGCTATTGCGGGTGGGGCAGACCCTGGGGAAGGAATTTTAACACTTGATGCAGAGAAGGCTTTCAACAAGTTGAGACGTTATGCCTATAGCTTCCCACCTGTATTCACCAAATTCATAAAACTCCTATACACTGGCCCAACGGCCTCAGTGGTCACTAATGGGGTCACGTCTGCCCCTTTCTCCCTATATTCTGGTACACAGCAGGGATTCCATCTAACGCCCCTCTTATAGGCCCTCACTATAGGGACTCTGGTGGCAAAACTGCGTGCTGACCTCGGATGGTCGGGCATACTACGGGGAACAGCAGAACACCGGGTGTGAATGATCTGCTTGTGTAAAAAAGTAACTATAAGGCCTTGCTGCCATGACTATGACACTTGTTGCAGGATTTCCGCCCTGTGGCCGGTTACATCATTAATTGGGCAAAGTCAGAGTTTCTTCCACTGAGGCCAGACATTCCCTGGGATACCAGAGGGGTGACCTCCTTAAGGCTTCAACTGCGTCACATCACATATCTTGGGGTGAAAATCAGTCCCAGAGATTTTAGGATTGAATTATCCCCGGTCCTACAGAAAATCAAACACGACCTCCTTAGGAGGGACTTGCTGTCGCTGTCTCTCACTGGCAGGATAAATGCATTCAAGATGAACTCTCTACCAAAACTGACCTATTTGGCTATGATTCTACCCTATACCCCTACAAGACGAATGTTTAAAGAGTTAGATGCCCACATGTCCAAATTCATCTGGAGGGGTAAGAAAGCACGGCTCAAACCTGAGATCCTTTAGAAAGCAGATGGAGGATTGTCGCTTTCAGCGTGAAGGACGTATTATCAGGCCGCTCAAGTGTGCGGGGCCAAACGATCAGAGACGTTTTTATGGGGGGGGGGGCAAAATGGGTGCTTGCCCAGGTCCCCCAACTTGGAGGAGGCCCTACAAGGCTGCCTGATCTAAAGAAGTAAGATTCCTTTGTTCACCAGACTTAAATAGCACACATCAGGATATTGTATTGCATGGTGCTGAGGCTCTAAACCTATTGCCTGTCTGTTTTGGAAAGTACATTCTACTTCGATCAATTCATCATGTAATGCTTCCTGTGTTCACTGTTGTATATAGTTTGTGTGTTCCTTGCGGCACAACTCCTGTAGCATTCTTTCCTTCCCGTGGGAATTACGTTGATCATGTGCAATTGCCAAATTTGAAATGCATACTGTTAAATTGAGTGCACAATGGTTCAGAAGTGAGCTCAGTGTGTGTTAAACACTCACTGCAGTGATATGTTTTCCTATGCAAGATTAAAATAGCACATTACTGTAAGGCTGGCTGAGCCTTTCCTATGTCTGAAGTTTATAAACCTGCCTGCATATGTACTTGGTCTTGCAGCACAACAGGTGCTATTATCAGCAATATACCTGCACCAAATAGGGGTTGCCATACAAACGAACATGTCATCCTTATGGTGAAGGTCTATAAATTGGTTTGTTCAGATGGGGTGTTGTAAAACCTAGGCAATCACCTCCAACGATGAGCATAAACTGTTATTCCAAGCAATGAATAACTATCAGAATTTGGAACCAACGCATTCATGCTTGTATCCTGGATTTGACAGCAGACAATACAGTGAACCTGAACAATCATCTTATATCTCGTACATTATTGTACTGTCTTCTTTGAAGTTTGCCTCCTCATATGCTGTGGCATCGTTTAGCCCATTACTTGATCTTTCTTCTAATGTAGGCCATTTGAGTGGAAGGGGTGGTAGACTGAAGGGAGCGGACCAGATGGTGAAGGATTCGGGCAAGCATATTTTAAAGTCTGCTCATTTGACACAAAAAAACGCTTTGCATTTTTGTAAAAGTCAAAGGTTTTTCTGCATGTTTATAAAAATTGACAATACCAACTCCGATTACACCCTTCTATGATATTTTGTTTTTCAAAATTGTCATGTTTGGTAATGTGATTGGTGTACTTTCCAAGTCAGTTTTATAAAATTAGATTATTTTAGTTCATGGTAAGAACTGGTAATGAAAGTGTTTAAATGCAGAAATTGCAGAGTTGGCACCAATCCCACACCCACCCCTTAACCAGTGTGTGTAATGCTGGCCATCTAATTTATTCATGTATTGCCTGGCCTCTCGAAATTGCCGGTCCCTAAACCTTTCACAATTGTCAGCCCTTCAGAGAGATTTCCTTCTCAGGGTATGATCTTCAAAACAGCCTCTTTCATGGTGTCACTGGCTATAGTGTTGCTTCCACTATAATAGTGAGCATTGATATATTGCACACCACAGGCACTTTATTCTATTGATCTCTAATGGCAAAACTATTTTAAAACCATGTCCCACTTATAATCTCAGTCTGTCTGCATACTGACCCCTTCCTGGTAGCTTCTAATCTGCATCCACTATCTATGCTATGGTATGTGTAGCTTTCTCCTTCCTACCAATTGGTCTGCTCTATCTATACCTTTTAGTTCTCTGTCTATTCTGGGTTACATGTACCTTTTACATACAGTCCTGCTTTAGTACTACAGGCTGTATACCTTCCTGGATTCTACTGATAAAACGTCTCCTGTCTCTATGCTAGAACAGAAGTAACCTCTTCATAGACTGATAATGTTGGTCTTCAAATGGTACTTGTTTATCAGTCTGATTAGAGCAAGAATGAAGAGGGTAAGGGGACTTAAAGGGAGTAAACATCCTTATTTTTAATGCTGTGAGGCACCATATCAACCTATGGGTTGTGATTGCGGCGGGGCTGGGGTGTGGGGCAGATATTCTTGATCACTTACTTCCTTTGGTTTGGCGGAGGGGGGCCCCAAAGATGTCCGTACTCAGGGCCCCTAAAGTTCTTAAGATGGCCCTGCAAACAATAGCTCAATTCAGAGGATCCGACCAGCTGGAGAACTATGGAACTGTCCCTACTGGTGCTGTTCTCCCCATCTGAGGCTCTGGCGATCCCACCAACTAGATTACCGTCCAAGATTAAGCTGCACCCAATAATTGGGCTAATGCTCTCTTAAAGACACAGACTGCAGTCTATGCTGCGCTCACCCATCCGCAAGGCACTGGCCTGGATCAGCGTAAGAGTGCTTTTGTTGTATGGGCTGGACCACAAACTACACGCTAACCAAGATACGGTGTGGCTGCACATTAGGGTAATGGACCTTTACCATGGGGAATCCATGCTTAGCTTCACCGAGGCTGAGCAGCTGTTCGAACTCGGGGAGACAGACCTGCTCCAATATAGGACCCTACTTTCAGTGGTTCACAGACACACTACAGAACAATCCCACCAGGTAATGCCAAAGGCTGGTGAACTTGAAATGGAGCAAAATACAATGGCTTACCCACACTTACATACCTTCTATAGCATTTGTACCCCGAATAATATTGGGCGTAAATATGCTGGTGACTCAGTGGTCTAGCGACCTTGGGGTCGTGCTCGAGCAAGGGGACCTGTATAATTTCTTTGATGCCATACCGGCGGTTTCATTCAATATTCGGAAAAGGGAAATCCAATATAAAATGATTCAACTAATGTACTACACACCAAGCAAGCTATTTAGCATCGGTCTCACACACTCACCGGCATGCTGGCGATGGTGTGGGGGGTTACGTACTATGTGGCTCATCCTGTGGTCCTGCCCACTGATTGAAGCATGCTGGCGCATTGTCCACAAACAGGTCACCCGCATGTGTGGGGCCAGGCTCGAGATGGCACCCGGCCCAATGCTGTTGTTGCTCAGAGGGAGGAATGGCATGATGACCCCATTCACCATAAGCTTATACATGTAATGCTATTCGCTGCACGCAAGACCCTGGGCCTCAATTGGAAAACTGACACTGCACCTACCGAATCTACATGGAGGGCTTTGCTCGCTAAGCTTTGTTCTTTAGAACGCAGTGCCTACAAGCGTCTTTGGAGTTCTGCGCAAGCTGACTGCTTTTGGGAGCTGGCCGACCCTTATATTTGAACACTTAGTGCAGCTGCGCTGCATAAGGGGAAATTCACCACCCCATAAAATCTGATTATATCTAAATTTGACGGAGGCTAATATTCACAAATCTATCTAATTGTGGCACTGGCTAATATTCACAAATTGGTCTAGATGTGATGCAAGCTAATATTCACAATCCTGTTTAGCTGTGATGCAAGCTAATATTCACAATTGTATCTAAATGGGACACCAGCTAATATTCACAGTTCTATCTAAATGTGGCATTGGCTAATATTCACAATCCTGTCTAGATGTGATTCAGGCTGATATTCACAATACTATCCATATATGACGCAAGCTAATATTCACAATTCTATCTAAATGTGATGCAAGCTAATATTCACAAACCTGTCTAGATGTGAGGCAAGCTAATATTCACAAGTCTATCTAAATGTGATGCAAGCTAATATTCACAAACCTGTCTAGATGTGAGGCAAGCTAATATTCACAATTCTATTTAAGTGTGATGCAAGCTAATATTCACAATTCTGTCTAAATGTGATGCAAGCTAATATTCACAATTCTATCTAAATGTGATGCAAGTTAATATTCACAATTCTACCTAAAAGTGACATAAGTTAACATTCACAATTGTATCTAAATGTGACACAAGCTAATATTTACAAACCCGTCTGGATGTGAGGCAAGCTAATATTCACAAACTTGTCTAAAAGTGATGCAAGCTAGTGCTCACAGTTCTTTCTGGAGTGGCTAGCACTGTTAAGGTACAGTTCATCTAGATGTGAGAGATTGCCAGGTAATACAGTTGACAGCTTAGTGGATATATATGGGGTTAACAGTTGCTAAAACAGAGTGGTACATCATGCAGGCTTCAAGCTAATGGGTGGTGGGGAAGATAAGGTAGGAGAGAGGTGGGCCAGGTCAAAGCTGCCCTGTGTGGAGGTCAGAAATGGCTTTCCCTGGCCAATCTGGGAGCGGTGGCAGGGGAAGGGATTCGGAGAAAGGGAGAACCGGCAAGTTGGCTGCTTTGCAAGTGGGAGAGGGCAAAGTTACAATTTAACAAATCCGAATGGTTGTGGTCATACTATGTGTCACTGCCCTCACAAGGGCAGAAGGCAGGCAAAACTGGCCAATCGGGAAGCAGCGAGGTGGGAGCAGGGCGAAGCACAAGGCGAGGGGAAGAAGAAGCAGAGCGAGAAAGCAGGGGAAAAAGTAAGGAAGAGTGTAAGGGAGAAAGCAAAGTCAGAGATGGAGACAAGATGGAGGAGGGGGCAGGAAGGGACTGTTGGCAACTCACCTTTCCAAAGGCCAGGGTGGAACGCATGGGACCCGCTCACATGGGCCTGCTGTTGGAAATGCCATTCTGCTTGCAGGGGAGGGTAAAACAGGTGGAACACCCAATTGCGGGCAAGGGGGGTGGGAGGGGGAGGGCAAAGGTCAGGGGGCAGAGGATCAGAGCAAGAAAGCAGGGGAAAAAGTGAGAGAGAGTGAAAAGGAGAAAGCAAAGACAGAGATAGAGACAAGATGGAGGTGGGGCAGGAAGGGACAGAGGGACACTCACCATGCCAAAGGACAGGGCGGAATGCACAGGACCCGCTCACACGGGCCTGCTGTTGGAAATACCGTCTTGGTCTCAGAGGGAAGGTGAAACAGTTGGAGCACCCAATCACGGTTAAGAGAGGCGGAAAGGGGGCTGGGAGTGGGGGGGGCAAGGGTCACAGAGCAGAGGATCAGAGCGAGAAAGCAGGGGAAAATAGTGAGAGAGTGAAAAGAGAGGAAACAAAGACAGAGATGGAGACAAGATGAGGAGGGGGGCCAGTGAGCAGAGGATCAGAGTGAGAAAGCATGGGGAAAAAGTGAGAAAGATTGAAAGGGAGAACAGAAAGACAGAGATGGAAACAAGATGGAGGAGGGGGTAGGAAGGGACCTAGGGGGACTCAACTTGCCAAAGGCGATGACGGAATGCACAGGACCAGCTCACACAGGCCTGCTGCTGGAAATACCGCCCTGGTTGCAGGGGGAAGGTGAAACATATGGGGCACCCAATCACAGGCAAGGGTGGCAGGAGGGGGGCTGGGAGTCGGAAGGCAAGGGTCACAGAGCAGAGCATTGCAGTGAGAAAGCAGGGGAAAATAGTGAGAGAGTGAAAAGAGAGGAAACAAAGACAGAGATGGAGACAAGATGAGGAGGGGGGCCAGTGAGCAGAGGATCAGAGCGAGAAAGCATGGGGAAAAAGTGAGAAAGATTGAAAGGGAGAATAGAAAGACAGAGATGGAAACAAGATGGAGGAGGGGGTAGGAAGGGACCTAGGGGGACTCAACTTGCCAAAGGCGATGACGGAATGCACAGGACCAGCTCACACAGGCCTGCTGCTGGAAATACCGCCCTGGTTGCAGGGGGAAGGTGAAACAGATGGGGCACCCAATCACGGGCAAGGGTGGCAGGAGGGGGGCTGGGAGTGGGAGGGCAAGGGTCACAGAGCAGAGCATCGCAGCGAGAAAGCAGGGGAAAATAGTGAGAGAGTGAAAAGAGAGGAAACAAAGACAGAGATGGAGACAAGATGAGGAGGGGGGCCAGTGAGCAGAGGATCAGAGTGAGAAAGCATGGGGAAAAAGTGAGAAAGATTGAAAGGGAGAACAGAAAGACAGAGATGGAAACAAGATGGAGGAGGGGGTAGGAAGAGACCTAGGGGGACTCAACTTGCCAAAGGCGAGGACGGAATGCACAGGACCAGCTCACACAGGCCTGCTGCTGGAAATACCTCCCTGGTTGCAGGGGGAAGGTGAAACAGATGGGGCACCCAATCACGGGCAAGGGTGGCAGGAGGGGGGCTGGGAGTGGGAGGGCAAGGGTCACAGAGCAGAGCAGAGCAGCTAGAAAGCAGGGGAAAATAGTGAGAGATAACGAAAAGAGAGAAAACAAAGACAGTGCAGCAGGATCATCACTCAATTTCATCATCTTAGCTAAAATTAAACTGATATCAGGCGTGTCGGGATACATAATTTTCAAGGCTCCCCATACCTGTGCCCTAAGATTATTAAAAGCTGCTCCATCATGGGTATTTGTTTCCAACTAAACTCCCGGACACCCCAATCCTTTCCAAAGCTCATCTGTCTGCCCCACCATTAAGCCCTGAATAAGCTCTTCGTGTCCCCTATGGTCAACATGACACCATGACACCGGCAGTGTGCTTCTCCAATGCATAAATCCACACCCTTGGGCCTGCAGTGAGCAAAGGGAGTGTCTTCATCAAATTACTCCGTTCCATGTGTGACCATGGGGAATAATACACACTTCCTAGACCGTTCTGGAGAAACGGAAACTGAGTTATACCTGTTTTTACTGGGGCTTCTACCATCTTTTCCTTATTACTTACTACAGCCATTTGAATATCCTGGTGTGTCCTATGGTTCCATAGTGTGCTTCCTATCACTGCTAATGGAGCGGGAGGTAGGGTTCCTACACCCTACTCTCCTTGCACAACATCCCCTTCCTCTCCTTCATCATCTACCCTGGCTATTACATCCCCTAACCCTTCCACAGGCACGGAAGCATAATCAGCACTACCATAGGGTGCTGTCTCCCGTCCTCCCTGCTGAGCCTCTGTACCCATGGCAGCATCCCTGTTCTCTATGTCCCCCTCGACCATTCTGATAATGGAGTTATACACTCTAACAAGAACCTGCCCATGTCGACATCTTCCTCCTTCTTCGGCCCTTACTTCTCTTCTCACTTCCTCCCGCTCTTCATCTCTCTGCTGCCGTAACAGCATTATCTCTTCCTCCGCTAACTGTAGCGATTCATTCATCTTTTCCCATTCTTGCACATCTACCACTCTTCGCAATCTATCCTCTATCCTCGCAGGAAGAGGCCTCACCTCTTCTTTCTCTCCCATTTCCAATCCTTCCTCTGCTCTTTTAACTATCAGTATTTCTTTTTCTTGCTCCTCCACCCTTAATCTATCCACTAACCTAGCAGTTGGGGGAGTTATCCCCTTCTCTATATCTGTTTTGAACTGCTCTGCAGCCCTAACCATTGAAGGAGTTACCCTTCCACTTTCCTCAAAATCCCAGTTCTGGGAATCATAACTGATGGAGGCATTACTTGTGTCCATCTCACAAGCACTGGAGTAGCTGCTGAGGAAATGGTGCTACAAACCCAGGGTCTGTGTACCCCTCAGCGGTTGATAAAGGATAGCACCCATATGGTGGTGTTGCAGAAGAAATTCCTGCACCCTCCTTTTTTTGCCCCCCCCCACAATTTCAACATTATGGCCCTTCCTGCTTTTTTACATACATCCTCCATAATTCCAAGATGTTGAACCGCTTTTCTAACTTCAAGTCCTTGTGCTTTGTAATTAAAAAGGTATGCAGGTTCTCCAATATTCCCGTGTTATAGGTTCCCTCAGTAGGCCAAGAATGTATCTTTTTCCCCTTACTCTCCCGCAACCATTCCCTATGATATTTTAAAATGTTCACCTTATAGCCAGGCAAAACATGGCACAAATGAGTCTCCATACACCATACTCCAATCCAAGTTATCAAAAGATACTTTCACACAAAATCCAATACTAAGCCGAACCTCTGGCACAAAATGTATTTTCACCATAGAGCTCCCTTTTTACCCTCCCCCAATTCCTTAGTCATATTTCACACTAATTCACCATACTCACCTATACCACAATTACCGCACTTCACTATTTACTACAATTCTACTTCTCACTCATACACAGAAGACAGCATCTTATCAAAAACACTTGCTTGACAAAATGTCAGAGATCCCTACCACTCGAGCATAGGAGGGGGACCATGCTGTCCACTACAGCTCCACTGCTCCGCTCTCCTTACCAAGGGCCTTCTCTACTACAAAACTGTCTTTTCCTGACTACAGGAAGTTTCACTTCACTACTTTGACTAACCAAGAAAATAGAGGTGGGGCCTCCGCCTGCACGGCAAAAACAAAAGAATGTCAAGGCCTACTTTAAAAAGGTATCTACGGTTGGCCTTAACCTAAGATACCACCCCACCTTCAGGTGAGGGCTCCAGCCAATCAGACAGGCAAAGTAAAGGGTGTCAGGACAAGCATCACACTGGGCATGCAGGGTAAGATACCCCCTCACACCTCTAAAATAACAAACTAGGTATATAATATATACAAAGGACTTACAACATAGAACAGTTCAACCACTGTATCAAAAAACATCCACTTTTCCAAACCCTGCAACCTCAACTAATTTCACACCCACAGTCTGCCCTTACCCCCCAAAAAAACTTAAATCAAGGAACCAACCCCTTTTCTACCCCTATTTCCCCTCTTGATTTACACCCCCAACCATGTACTCACATGAACGCGAGGTACTGCAATGTCGTGCTTCGTCAAATAATTCCACACGGCTAAGCCACAGCACCACGTCTCCAGGGAGCAGATGGACCTTTAATCAGTATGGTGTCTGCAGACCTCTTTTTCACTGTGCACAGAAGACTGGTACCTGTGGTGAAGTACAGTACCTGAGAGGTGTGGACAGAAGACCCCCAATTCCTCGGAACGCTTGGGCACTTACCTTGGCTCGCCAAATGTCTGGGTGGACCTTTAATCACCTGAACCCAAAACTGTACAAAAATCTCTGGGTAGCAGTTAGATGGTGTTGCAGGACCAAACTAACCCAAGTCTGAACAATACAATATCAATATGGGTGCTGAGAGCAGACACTCATCGATTACTATAGTAGCAGAACTTCAGTGGAGGCGGGGGAATGACAGAGCAGCACTCCTAAGTGAGGTGGAATAGCCCGGTGCTGCCCTTCTTGAGTCTGGATCTCCCAAAAAGAAATGTACCACACAAGATGAAGGGTGCACTCCTATTCTCAGTATACCTGGCAACTCAGGTGGTGTTCTCCTTCAAGAGATTTTGAGCCTCATGCTCTCTTCAGGAAGGGGAACAACTTAAGCAAACGACTAGCCATATAAGAGTTATGGAAAATGTTTCAGGATGAGGAAGGGGACTTGATCCAGCAGCACTGGATGCTGAGTCAATGAGATATGGAAGGCGAACGGCCCTCGGCTCCCCCTCCTCCTCAGACCGTGGAGGTAGATGCAGCATCCGAATGTAAGTGATTTCACCGCATAAAGGAGTTAAAAAGAGCAGCGGGATACACCAATCCCACTTTCACACCTCCAGCGTATAGTAGAGAGGCACTTAGTAGCTCAAAGCAAGTGAGTAAAGTAACTCGAGACATGAGCAGCGAATGTAAGGAGCGCAGCGACCTACAGGCGAAGCGAAAGGAGAATGACTTGGGGAAGACAAGACTAAGTGAGGGCCAAGAATTGATAATCTTCAATGAATGGTTAGGTAGACAGATATTGCTCAAACTGAACGAGAAAGCTGCAAGCGAGACAGGGCATGTGGGGAAGGAACTACCGAGTAGTAAAGACGCAAAAGAGAAAACTAAAGAATGGGCAGAGGTAATGGAAGGTAAATGGAAGAGAAGGAGGAAAGCGAAAACGTTGCGAAAAGAGAGTGAGTGAACAGAAGCAAGAGAAAGAGAAGACAAGTAGAAAAGAAAACAGAGAGAGCTAGAGGACATAGCAAGGATGAAAGTGGAAGAAGAGCGGGAAGAGCAATTGCAAATAAAGAGGGAGAAAAGGAGGTTAGAAGTTGAGCAGTTCGTAAAGAACACTGATGCAGGGAAGAAGAGGAGCAGAGATGTGAGCGGGACAGAGACGAGAGCAGAGAAATACTCTCTTTGAAGGTGGTTGGGGTTAAGATGGGCTTGGCACGTTTAGATGATGAGGAGGGGGAAGGGAAACAAAGAAGGTTTGGGGAACTTTACATCAATAGAAGAAACAGCATAGCTGCCCTGTGGGCCGATACGAGTGCTACTGGGCCCTAAGTGAGGGGTGGATGCAGGATTACAGATCAAGCAAAGGGAAGCAGCGGGAAGACCCAATGTTAAGGAGGCTTAGCTTTGAGGATGAGAGAGAAGGGGACAGTGACAATAGTATCGTGACAATGGGCTCAGATGAGGATACACAGGGGAGTGAGGACGACGAAGAGGGAAGACCCTCTCACCGCTCCAGGAAAGCAAGCCCTGATAGAGACACAGCATCAGGAGGCGAAGAAGACATGGACATAGGAGGGGAGGACATTGAAGGACGACTGCCGCATCCTAAAGGGGATCACGCAGCGTGGACTAAATCAGTCTGTATGCACAGAGGCTCAGGGCTCTGCCGTGATGGAAACAGACAAAGCTGGCAAGAGTGTTCACTGCCACTAAAGACATGGGGAGACAGGGTGGAGGGACGAAACTGACACAGTTCCCATTGTTGGAGAAGGGTGGTGGGCGGCCTCAGTATATTCCATGGCAGTAAATGGACAAGGACAATTTAAGATGCAAGCTACCTTTGTTGACTGCTGGGGCTGGGAAATGGATTCATGAGTTTGAAAGACTGAGAGCAGGGATGACATTAGCGGTGGGTGACATGAAGAGTATACTTTCAGCCATTCTTGAAGAGGTAACAGACGATGTATGGAAAAGGGCCGGGTATCCCAGAATGACTGCACAAGACACGGCACATGATGGTGCACCATTCAATACCTGCCAAGTGGCCTTATGGCAAGCTCTAAGGGTGCAATACCAAGACACCTCAGATATAAGCTTGATTATGGCATGCAAAATGCATGAAGGTGAAGACCCACTTCAATATATTCAAGAGATTCAAGAGCAATGTCATCTCGAGATGAGAGAGCCATGGGAAAAAACAGTGGGGTTATTTTACCACATATTATGTCTGGGATGGCCCAAGCAAGTGCAAAATCATCTTAAGAAGCTAGTGGGGACGGAGGCTAAGCCGTAGTCAGAAATGCAGATAACTGTATTGCACTATTTTAGACTAATGCAAGAGAATGTGAAAAAGAGGCAAAAGAGGAAAGAAAACAAGAAGAAGCAAAGTTAGTGCAGAAGGAATTATCCAAGTACACAATGGAAGGGGCAATGCTAACGAGTGGGGAGAGATTAGTTACTCAGCATACACAGAACAGACTGCAAAAGAGTAGGGGGAGGCTTTGTAGGGTGAGCGGATATGAATAAGTGGCCACAGGGATGAGGAGGGGCAACCCAGGCACCTCGGGGAGAGGGTTTGGGTATCAAATGCAACAGGGCACAGAGGGATCTCATGTGGGACAGAAGGGGGTCCCATAAACTGTGGGTGTGTGGGCAAATGGGCAGCACCAACCAACATATCAGACAGAGCAGATTGACTATTATGCCCAGGATCACACGCAAGCACAGACATATGCTCCATGACAGAAGCACACACAGGACATAGAAATGCAGCCATATCAGTCCATGACACATGAATCACAGACGCAGGGACACATGCAGCCATCACAACCAGCACAGCAGGCACCAGCACAGCAGAATGTCATAACCATGACACATGCAGACCCACGATGCTGACTGCCATGCGAAAGTTGGGGGGAGCGACCGTTGTAGGAGGCAATCCATTCACAGGGATGTGAATGCTATTATACCCACAATAGGACAGCCCACAGACAGATCTGATGTGTTCATTCCTATCTGTCACACCCAATCCGGCTGAGGAACCATATATAGGGGAGACAATATGTGACACTTCTTTTTCCTCTCTCTGGGATACGGGGGCGCCTCGGCCCTGTATTAGGGAAGGAAGATACCCAATGTCAGGCATTGTCATGAATGCACAGGGATTCTCTGGATCTATATATTTGGTTCTTTTGACCAAAGAACTTCCACTTTCCAAAGTGGAACATGACCTTACCATCCCACTGTTATATTCCGACAGACACCAGTGAGCATAATGGATAGAGACAAGATGAGCAGACTTAACATGACCATTTCATTCACAGACCAAGGAATAGTGTGCTCGACACCAGGAATTCATTACATGAACGTGAGGGAGCTCATCCAGGCATATTGCGTGCAGACGGTACACGGGGGTGCCAACAGATGCTGAGTTGTTTCAATACAGAGTGGAAGTATTCCCAGGGATACAGGGCAGACTGTTATGCATACCCAATGAGTTCTTATTTATACCAGAGATTTCCTTAGATGAACAGAAAGGAAAGATGATCCCAATAGAACTTGAAGCAGTTATAGTGAAAGACGAGAGAATAGTATTGCATGGGACTGATGACAGAGGGCGATCATGGAGAACGGTGATTGCAGTGGGGGAAGGATACAGGTTGACTGATTAGACAGATGAGGAACTATTTCAGGGCGATCCATCAGATCACGAGGTGGTGCTTGACTTAAGAATTACATACTGGTGAGAATACATTACAGGGAAGTGCCACAGAGAATGGCCGTGTTGTGAAAAGCACCACCACCATTTCTCGAGGAAGACTTGGGGCGAGCACACAGCATCTTATGGACCAGGGGTCCCTATGACGTGGGTCTATTAAAAGGGGTAGAGGCAGTCAAGATAAAACTTAAACGGGCCTTTTTACCAAGGGCAAGACAGTATCCCCTATCAAGGGAAGCAGGTGAAGGTATTTACGAGATGATCACTGCGATAGTGAAGCAAGTTATTCTGGTACTCTCAGAATTGCAGTGTAACACTACGGTGTGCCCAGTAAAAAAGGTGACCATGGGTTGTGGCTTTTTATTCAGGATTTGCTTCCCTTGTACCAAATCATGGAGCAGAATTCCTGTTAGTTCCTAATCCAACGACAATTTTGTGTAGCATCCCGACAGAAGCTACCCACTACACAGTAATAGACTTGAAGAACGCCTTCTTCTCTCTACCGCTCCATGAAGAGTCACATGACCTGGCCTCGATTCTATATAGAAACCGGAAGTGGCAACACACAAGATTATCACAAGGGTACTGTGAGTCACCTTCTATCTTCAATAGGGTCCTCCAGATGGATCTTGGCAACATACAGATGGGGTGATCTGTCATACAGTATGTGGACACCATTCTGATTTGTAGAAAGTCAGAGGAACAGTGTCATAATGACCTGGTATACTTGTTGGCAGAATTGGCAGAAAATGGTTACAAGGTAGACAAGGCAAAATTACAATATTACCAGAAGGAAGTGCTATATATCGGGCAACTGATATCGCAGGAAGGGCAGAAAGTGACTCCAGAAAGGGCAGAGATGATCTGTAGAATGCTCATGACAAAGACAGTGAGAGAAATTCAGCAGTTCTTGGGCCTCTGCATTTATTGCAGAGACTGGGTGTTTGACTATAGTACATATACATGACCCTTGTTAAGTGGATTCAGGGAGGCACAGAGAGGGGACGGCAAGTTGCTATGGACACATAAGATGACTGAAGCATTTGAGGAGCTGAAAAAAGCAATATGGGCAGCTTCAGTGTTAGGGATCCCAGACTACTATGATGAATTGTATTTGCTCTCATACTCCAATGGAGCAGTGATGACTGCGATACTCATGCAGAAGCCTATTCTAGGGCACAAGCCACTGGCCTGTTATAGTGGACGTCTAGACCCAGTGATGAGAGGACATTATTCATGTGAACAAGCTCTGGCTGCTGCTGCATTTGCAGAAGAAAAGTCAGTATTACGATGGGGTGCAGCACCACGCTTTACGTGAACCATGCTCTCTATGCAATCCTCGAAAGACTCAAGAGTACACTGACCACACAGAGAGCTTCTGGATATGAGATGATTATCTCGAATCCAGCAATAAAGGTGGTGAGGTACTGGACTGTAAACCAGGCAATATTTCTAGCTGAACCAGTGGAGGAGGGAGACTTTGTTCATGACTATACTACGTACATGGAACAGTATGCCAATCTTCCCAAAGTGGGGGAGAAGCAACTTGAGGGGGGGAGAAGTGCTTTATGTTGACAGGTCTTTGACGACATACAGGGACAGCAGTGGTGAGAATAAAGACAGACGGGACAGCCAAAGTAGATTGCTTTCACATTTTTCAGTGCAGAATTAGGGGCTCCCATAATGGCATTAGAAGCATGCAGGGACCAGGAAGTCACAGTGTATTTCTGACTCGGCCTACGTGACATCTACAGTATACTCTGGGCTGTCATGGTGGCAGAGGAGGGGCTTCCGACGTGCTGACGGCACACTGGTGCAGCACGTGTCCCTATTGGGCAGGCTCATAGATGCGCTACAGCTCCCATCAGCCATAGCGGTCGTGAAGTGCCAGGCCCACACAAGAGGGAAGGACTTAGTCTCTGAGGGCAATGAAGCCGCAGATGCGGAAGCGAAGCACGCAACATATTTCTCTGAAGTCACAGACTTTGAGACCCCATCGAGCACACATCCGTGTGCACAATGTGATTCCAAAGAAAGGCTATAATACCCTGCCAGCTACGCAGATAATGGAATTTCAGGGAAGGGCACTAATAGAGGAGAAATAATTATGGGTGAGAAGGGGATGTTCAGAATCCCCCACGGACACTTTGTGGCTACAGGAGAGCACAGGCAAGCTAGTGATTCCAACTGTACTATTGCAGACTGCGCTCAAACAATTTCACTATCCTACTCATCTGGGTAAGGGCGCACTTGCCGCACACATTGGGGAAGAGTGTTCATGGAAAACTGTGACACCTGCTAGATATGTACAGCGGGGCATACTTTACGTGTAGTGAGAGGATCCATACCCACTCAATTGGGCCCTTCCAACACCTCCACATAGACTACGTAGTTAGGATCAAAGTGTGCCGGGGCTACTGCTACATGATAATGGTTGTGTGCCCATTTTCGTGATGGATCGAAGCCGATCCCTGCTCACACCATGAAGCTCTCAGAGCGGTGAAATTCCTTGTTAGAGAGGTGTTCCCATGATGCGGGGTGTGTGAGGACCTGCAGTCTGACAATGGTCCCCATTTCCTAAATTAGACTTTTGAGCACATCACAACTATATTGGGGATACAGCACACATTTTTCTGTGCCTATCACCCGCAAGCGAATGGAGTCTGTGAGCGCCTCAGCACCCTGCTCAAAGAAAAGATTGCAAAAATAAAAGCCATCTTAAAAAAAGCATGGCTCCATTGTTTGCCCTTAGCCATGTTCGCACTGAGCAATCAGCTCGGATCCGACCACCACCTAACACCCCATGAGTTGGTAACTGGACAGTGCATGCAACCCCCCTGGCTCCTCCCACTGTGGCATTGACTGACATGACAAATCTGACGTATTTGGAAATGGACTGCACGAATATGTGGCTTCTTTGATGGTTAGTGCCTCTTTTATTTCTCACCAACTGGCGGCACAGCGGCAGAGGTCAAAGAACAGCGAGGAAGATAACACCACAGAAATGAATGAAGGACTCCTAAAGCCTCCACTAATTTACACTGGGGACACTGTCCTGTTGAGAAACTTTGTCCAGCCTTGGTATAAGCCCAGGTACGAAGGGTCGTGCATTGTAGTGAAGGCCACAGATTGGGCATTTAAACTGAGTGGTAATAAGGTTTGGAACTACATTGGAGGCATTAGGCCACACTGAGGTGAGAACTCCTCCTGTCCAAACGTAGACGATTTGATGCAAGAAGAAGATCAAGACAAAGAAGAAAAACCACAACCGCGTTTAACCCGGTCCAGGATCAAAGTGTTAGGGAAGGACAATACGAACACCTAGATTAGGCACATTGGGCCTCATTCCGAGGCTGGAGGTAAGGGTTAACGGTCACCGTTAATGGCAACGGTGACCGTTAACACTTACCACCATATTCCGAGTTCCCTTTTGCGGGTTGGCATTTAACGCCTGCTTTTAGCAGGCGTTAAAAATCCAACCCGCAAAGGGACCTTGGAGTAAATTACGGCACCGTAATTTACGGTGCCGTAATTTACTCCTTCCCCATTCCCATTGAGCCCTATGGGGGCAGGAATGGGGATGGGGAACCGGTATGGTGAATGGGGAATTACCGGTCCCTCCAACCTTGGAATGGACCGGTAATTACTCCATTCACCATGCCGGATTTCCATGGAGTAAATAGCTCCATGGTTGCTTACCATGGTGCTATTTACTCCATGGATAGCGCCAGCCTCGGAATGAGGCCAATTGTTTGTTTATTGGTTTGTTTATTTGTATAGCGCTCCTGACCGAGGGGTATATGGGCGCTTAAACATCAAGTTACAGGCAAATGTGAGGAACATTTGTACATTTGTGCAGCATATGTATAGTTACAAGAAAGCAGTTAGTGTAGAGATAGTAACAAGCAGACATAGTAAGGATACATTCATACATTAGGCATACATACATAGTTGGTTATTTATTGAGTAACCAAGTGATGACCTTAGTTCTGAAAGGTTGGAAGGTGGGGGTGGATTTGATATCCAGTGGAATAGTGTTCCACAGTTGTGAGGTTCGAACTGGGAAGCTGGATCCACCAGCTCTTTTAAGGGAATATATGGGCACCGTCAGTTGTAGTGTATTAGAGGATCTGGTGGTTCTAGAATTCTGTCTTAAGGTGAATTTATTGGTTAAATAGGGCGGGGATAGATGGTTGAGAGCTTTGTAAGTGAGGCAGATGGAATTTAGGTCTATTTTTTGTTGGATGGAGAGCCATTTGCATGAAATTCTTGTAGCCGAGATATGTTCTCTTCTAGGAATATTGAGGGTGGCACGGAGTGAATTGTTTTGTAGATCCTGCAATTTATTGATTACCGTTTTGTTGGCACCTACATAAAGGCTGTTACAGTAATCCAGTTTGGATTGTATGAGTGCTCTGGCTAAAGTGAGGCAGTTGTTAGGGGAGATCAAAGGTCTGCAGGCCCTAATTAGTTTACCAGTGTAAGCAGTCGCTGAGGCGGTCATATTAATTTGTTTGGCGAGGTTGGTATTCATGTCTAGATAGAAACCAAGAGATTTTACACTCTTGGCAATGGCAATGGTGTTACCATCAATGGTGAAGCTGGTGTAACTGGGGCTGAGATTCCGGATGGTATTAGGTGAGCCGACAAGGAGCAGTTCGGTCTTGTCATCATTCAGGCAGAGGCCATGTGTGGCCATCCATGCCTGAATGATGGAGAAGACTTCATTGATCGGGTTGGCCTCCGAGTTGTAATTGCCGGATAAAGTGAGGAGTATCTGGGTGTCATCTGAATAGTTAGTTTAGGTGACAGCCAGATGGTCCAGCTTGTCGAATAGGGGCTTTGTAAATATATTATACAAAGTGGGTGAGACACAAGATCCTTGTGGGACACCGCAAGTAATGGGAATAGGGTCGGCCGCTGCTAGGGGTGAGAAGACCCGCATGGTCCTGTTGTCAAGGAAGGATTGGATCCATGTGACCGCAGAGTGGGAGAAGTGTGCTGCCGATGACAAGTGGTTGCACAAGATTTTGTGGTCAACCAGGTCAAAGGCAGCAGACAGGTCAAGGAGAAGAAGGATGGCAGCCCTACCTTTATCTTTGAGTTCGTCTATCTGGCTCTTGAGATCAACAAGGGCCGTTTCCGTCCCATGTTGAGGACGAAAGCCAGATTGGTGAGTTCTTAGTAATTGGTTACATTATCTTTTCCTTACAATAGGTGTTCATCGAGAAAGTACAGACTGTCCGAGATCTATGGGCTCCAATTGACATATGTCCTTTCAAGAGTATTTCATTAGATTCGTGATACAGTCAGAAACAGAGTGAATGATTCCTTCACAATTGTTTTTCACGCGTTATTTGCTTCATGTAGCTCAGACCTACCCACAGTTGACCGCATGGACCCATCCATCATTGACTTTCTCAGTGATTCGAGAATCCATATACTATTGGAGCAATTGTTCTATGCAACACTCGCCCAATACTATAGACATAGAGCTTAACCTAACACACATAACTACACATATTTTAGGCTTTTCATGTGAATTTTACAGACCCTTGGAGCAATGCAAGAAAACGCTCAGCAATAACAAAATGGGAAATGTAAATCAAAATGTTGTGATAATGTTTTGTGCCCTGTGCTGTCTCTACCTCTTTACCCTCCTTGTTCTACTAATACTGTTATTTTTACATGCACAAGCTTTAACCCCTACTAATGTAACCCCTGTCCATGCCATCACAGAAGCCATATCTGAGCAGGCGATAAGCACTGCTAAGGAAGTAAAGAGACTTGGTCGCTGTGCAGCATGGACTTCACCCAGGTAAATTCCCATTGAACTGATTTAGCCATATTTCAAAGAACTTGTGCTATAAACACATGGCTAAGGTAGGGAAACAAACAATTGGAGAGAGCTGTTACGCCTGTTCTCTCATTCCCTATGCCATGAGTGCATCCAGGAGATTCGTAGAAAGCGAAACTAAAAGGCCAGAGCACAATACATCATGCATTTATCACTCTGCACCACAGGAGGACAATTCCAAGGGGGATGAGTCACACCAAGATGGCTGCCCAGAAAGATGATCCCATATGAAGATAGTTACATGAAGACTCAAGAAATGATGGACGATTACTGGAGTACAGACAAGACCATAGAATATGTCACTGAAGGTCCGCAAAAGGGAGAAATAAAGCTAGTGACATAAAAGGAGTTACAGGGCCCCAAGACAGGACCAAAGGAGATAGGAGGAATGGCACGATGCTGGGAACGGCCGCAGATGCTACTGTATATACAAATGTACACAGCAGATGGGTGAAAGGAAGGAGTCTTTGGGAGCAAATCACATGCACTCCTAACAGTTCCAGTGGAAGTAGTGCAAAGGGAAAATGACAGTTACCTCAAGGAATGGGAAGCAAGTGTGAAACTGCTCACATGGGTGGAAAACAAAGCAGGGCCCATGCCCATCATACCACTTGAAGATTTATCTTTAGGTTTCCAGAATGATTGTCCAGTAAAGGTTGGAGAGAATAAGTAGTGTAAGCAGATCTCTGAGGTACCAGGCATGAAAGTCAGAACCGCAGTGCTTTTGGCCACTACTGGGCCTGCGGGTTGAGGGCATACATGCAACTGCCACACAACTGGGGACAAATATGTTCACTCGTACATTTGAACACACCAGCATTGTAGCGCCCTGGAAGGACATACAAGCAGAAAGATTCCCTAATATGGACACTCCCCAAAGGAAGAGGAGATCTGTAGGGTTCACCAGTCTGAAAAGAGGGAACTATGCATCATCGAAAATGGAAGAGGCCCTGGATGCGATACCACCAGAGCACAGACTGTTCACCAGAATGAAAATGTTCTTCGCGTCCATCGTTCCAGCAGTCCAAACTAGCACAAATGCCAAATGGCTCCAAATAACGCATTGGGAGCTGATGCAGATGATAAATTCAACCGTCAAGGGGTATAATGACAGCAAGGAAGTGCTGCGAGCAGTGATGTTAATGGCTCTCCAGAACAGGCATGTTCCAGACCTTTTCACGGCCATGGAAGAAGGCGTTTGTACCAAGAATGTGTCTTCTTGCTGTACCTTCATTCCGCCCATGATGAAGACAATGGGACCCTGACCGAGGCCAGTTAAGTGGTTATCAGAGCTGCATGCTAAAATGGAGGCGGAAACGAAGGCTGAAGGAAAGGACAAAGGCTGTCTGTCATATATCTTTTCATGAATAACAGCATGGATGGCCATTGGACTGAGGGTACTGGTGGCAGCCCTGGTACTAGTGTTGTTTGCCTTTTGTGTCATCAGAATAGCTGTCAAACAATGCAAAAATCCCACTAAAAAGACCATAGGGATGAAAGAATTGGTAGACTTAGAGACTGAAGAAGATGAAGAGACAAAGATACATAATCTGCTGAAATCACAACTGACACAGTGTCTTCTATTCCCAGCAGGGACAGTGTTTGAGTTCCCATTGACTACTGGGTGAAATGGGTTTTGTGCAACCCTGGTGGAGACTGCAGTTCCCTGATCTGGAGTTTGGATGACCATGCAAAGTACCATTGACATCTCGGAGGGATAACAAAGGGTTGGCTCCCGAAGTTACACGTGAACAGAAAGAGTCATGTAGGTAATGTGATTGACTCATCGACCAGAGGGGGGATTGAAGGCAGAGGTCCAAGTATGAACCTCATGACCTCCATATGACTCTCAGCCCGAAGACTGAGACACGACAGATGCACCTCACTCTTAGGTCCTTCACTGCCATCGTTGATGTATCACAGATGTGAGAAACGTTACTCTCTCAGACAGCCATTTAGGCCATACCTAGTCAATGATCTGGTGGAGATGCCATCAATTGAATATGTCAACTGACCACAAGTCAAGAAATCAATGACATCATCACTGATGTCATGACATAGCGGCACTTAGACATGAAGTACATAGCCATCTATTCATGAAGTTACACAAACATGCATTAGTTTATTCTATACAGACACAAAACACATGTGTATGACTCACAAAGGTAGATGACAGACAACCATACATATCTCTATATATAGTCATACTCTTGACCAAAGCTGAACCACAAGACACCAAAGTATATCTGTACCAAGCTTGGATATGCTTGACTGCCAGTAACATGGAAAAAGCCATAAGGATACATATGGAAGCCACAGGCCTACTGCAATGTATGAGGAAGGGGAGAAAGGCTTCGAATACATGGAACGGATTCCATGATCGCTGCAGCCACAGGCAAGCAGAAACGATGCACCCAGCCAAGGACGAGTGGAGATGGAAAGTTCCTGGTTACCAAGACGACAAGCCACCTGTGAGAAATTCAGACTAAAATCCTCATATTTACAGACAAGAGATTTCATGGTCTCTACCCACGTGACCCAGCAGAACAAGACAATGCCCATTCAATTGAGGTGGACGAAGAAAAGATTCCCACCAAATCAGAGGTGGAAAGATACAAGTGTTGCTCATGAACTGCCAACTGAATGCACTCTCCCAGGCTTAGGTGATCAGAGATGGCAACATTACGGAACACAGAGCCCCTCCATGTTCATTCTCATTTCCTTGAGGAGGTACACTCAGACTGGTAATCGTCTAGAGTCCCAGGGGTGGCAGGACCCATTCTTCCCAATCCAGCATCACATATAATATTTTTCAGGATCCAGTGGTCTTCCTGCGACCCTGCAGCATTATAGATTCAAACATGTAGAGGTGGTCCCAGGAGGAGCCACCAGATATTGCTATCTGATAGTAGAATTAACCCCTGTGGGGCACATACATAGTTTGCCTAAACTGACCAATGTGAATGCCCAAAAGGTTTCGGGGACAGAGCTTGGTTTTGTGACATCGCACCTGGATAAACCGGGTGACACATGCTCAGAAGATGAGAACCTTGAAGAATTTCAGTTCTTCTAGTGTGATCTCTGTTGTTTATTAAATAATAAAGACAGTAAACGTTGCCCCATGGCTGAGTCTCCTGTTCTTGCGGTGGGGAATTCTTGATGGGCCCGAGTGTCCCTTTGCTGATAATTGGGGTAACTGCTATAGAGCCCCTGCCGCTCTCTAATTCCAATTTCGATAACTGTCCCATTGTCGTTGGTGTACACGTGCACCTTTCTTTTCTAATGCATTGCATATATTTTTTATTCTGTCTAAGTCAAATGTGCCTTCCTGGTGGAAGTGTCTAGGTGACTCACTATGTGTCTATTCATGCCATTTATCCAGGTACTTAGATGTTTTGGGTGAATATTTTGTAAACGTGAAGTGTGCTGGTTTTTGTTTAGTAGAAAGTGTCACTTGTCTAGACTGCCCTGAACTCATTCTCACAGGCATAAGACAAGGCATGACTTATTTCGGATGAAGGTCCATTCCTAAATCCGTCTGCATGCGGATGCTATTGTGTTCCATGTCTGGCGATGTGGGTACGGCTCACAACTGACTGCTCTGCCACATCTAATCAGAGGCGTAGGTATCACCACCTGACCTCTGTCTTTCGCCAGTACAGAAATTTCAGTGACACTCGCAAGTGGTGGTCAGATTTCAGATGACTGCTTGTTCACAGCCTATATCTCCCATTACGCTACCCACACTGCAGAGAAGTGTTCAGCTTTTTCAAAGGCTTGGGTGGGTACGGCTCAAAGACAAAACACATAATCGGTAGAAGCAAAGCCTGTTACAGCTCCTGTACTAGAATAGAAGAGAGTGTGAAATGTAAAGAAGGGTCACAACTGAGTTGCACATTTAGAGTTTCAAGTATCAAGGTACAGGTTTTAGACAAGACAACCAGAGGGCTCTCATCCAAATATTTTCTTCACATTCATACAGAACACGTTCACCCTAATCCCTAAAACATACTACACTACCCTGGCCGGCCGGCACCACAGTCTCATGTTTTCTTAAGTCAGTAGAGAGCATAGATGTGCTGCTTTTACATGTTTTATTCCAATCTGAGGTGGCCAACCACTTTTACCTTTTCTTATTCAGGTAAACAGTTCTATTGGCAGGGTACTTTCCCTCCTGTATCCTTGGATAATCACAAATGATTTCAGATTTCAGACTGCAGAGTTGAGGAGGCAAGCATTTACCCCAAACCGTAAAAATATACTTTGCAAGACATAACAATACGAAACTTTGGTGCAAGGGAGAACCCCCTCCCTCCAAACACCGGCATTATTAGCTTAGCAGGCATCAGGGAGGCCGAAGGGAGAGCCATATGGGAGCCACACCAGGAATGCCTGACTTCAAGATGGTGGATGCCCTTTTAAAATGTTCTGCCCTTCATCCAGAAATCATTAATGAACCCAATTAGGAGGGGGAGGTGCGGCATGTGATTCCAAGTGGAAATATAGAGGAAGCAGATGGGTAAGTAGTTGGAGCAGTGAGCCATGACCAATCAGACAACCGGAGATAATAGACAAACGACACATTCAATCACAGTCCTCACTAGGCCAATTACGACCTGGAGAAAAGAAGAAAAGGGGTATCCAGAGTCATTTGCTCTCCATTTGGATGGAGAGTTTGAGAGGTGGTGCAGGAGAGAAGGACAGAGCAAGCAAGGAGGGACATTTACTGACCACTTTGAACTTTATTTGTTGCTGGCACCTGACTGCTGAATTTGTAGAGCTTTTGGATACTGAGCACTTAGTTGGTAAAACCCCATAGGAGCAGGTGGGGTAGTTCCTATTCTATTTGACCCTTGTTTGAGAACCTCACTGGCCCATTCCCTCAAGTTATATCCTGACACTAGGAGCTACCAAACTGATATAATATGTCTTTGAATATTTGTTCAATAAACACCCTTGAATTATACTTTGATGCAAGGTCTCCGGTTCTGAAGCACAATGAGAGTCTCCCAATGCTGTGCCCTTGTCACAATACATACAGAGTTATCTATATACATGCATACATACGCACACACATACATAAATAACTAGATACACACATATTGAAACACATACATATATGCATTTCTCCACAAACACATACATGCATACATACACTGGAGGGTGGAAGCGTCAGAGTCCAATAGGGTGCCGCACCAGGTCGACACATGCCCTGCTTTGGAGTACCACACTGTGGGCTAATCCCCCATTAGCTCCCCCCCACTGAGGGTCTGGGTATGAGCAGGTTCCCTGCAAAAATGATGACTACAGCTACCAGAATTCCTTGCAGCAGAATCAACACTGATGGCTGTGGGCTGCAAGTAAAGACTGCCTCCCTGATGATGTGATGAGCATTGAAACCTGCAGGAGGAGAACACCAGTGGCTGAGCAGGGGAATTGTGCAGGGAACCAGAGTGCGCCCCATCCTTCCTGTACTGTTAGCATTCATACATGTCTATAGGAGCAAGCGCGCGCGCACTTTATATAAGGTAGAGATTAGGCACCTTTCCCGTGGCCTACTTGATGTGATCGAAGCCCCCGTGGTAATATGAGCGAAACACGTGAACATTGTCTGTTACTTTGCCCGCTTTTTTCTGACCTTCGGGAAGCCCATAGTTAGAGTATACAGGATACGTTAAACAGCGAATGCAATACTGCCATATAGTTTGACGGAAAGTATCGACGTCACTGAAGTTGTTGTAAAGTATTTACATCCAGCATGGCTAAGGAGGAGCCAGCGTGTGAGGCTGGATGGACCATAAAGCCAAGGCATGATTCATGTGGCCATGACGTGCTATTGAATCTTGTAATGCAATTGCTGACATTCACGACCAGGTTTTTAATAAATGATCAGATTGTGCGTGCGTGTGAGATAATGATATTGAACTGTTCTGGTCCTTCCGTTTTAAGTAATGTATTGTAATTATGATTGTAATATCTTCAGTCACTGAGTGCGTATATATTTAATGTAGGTATGGCATTTCTATTAGCTTTCGCATTTAAGTGGTATGTTGTTATGATGATATACATGAATAAAGCCATCATGACGGACTGACTTTATATGAACATGTCTACATGCATCATACACATCACTCGAATAGAGAAATAATCGATCTTGTCCAGTCTGTCCCCAGAAATAAAATCTGTAATGGTCTTGTCGCGCCTTGAAACACCTGTGTATTGGCGCGCTATAAATGCCATATCATATCATAAGGTCTAAGATGGCCTCTTTTAGGGCTACCAGGATGGAAGACCCATTAGGTGACATGCCGCTGACATTCAAAAGACTCTTTGGGGTCACAAATGTCCTAGAGGAAGATAGCTCAGTGGCAACGCGCTCGCCTTGGAAACAAGACGACACGAAGCAACACAGGGTGGATTCCTGGGTCCGCGCTTAGAAACCTCCAGGTATTAAGCACTTTATAAATACGCAACTACCAGACATATTCCTGTGACAGTGCCTTTATGCCCCCGGGCTGTGTGAGCGGTTTAAAAATGCAAAAACATAAATGCCAAAGGCTGAAGTCCTAGTGAAGTACCCAGGCCCCCCAAAATAGATAGACTGCCATTGACAAGCAGTCCATCATGATATTGTACCACGGTGGAGCAACACAGAACAGATCTCTGACAGAGGTCGAAGTGGGCGGGAGCGGTCGGGAGCGGTGATTCACTGTTCCTATACTTTTATTTTAAAAAGAAACCGTTCTGGAACGGTTTCGTTTTAAAATAAAAGTGTAGGAAGAAGTTGAAGCTTGCACTTCGGTGCACTGCACTGAACATTCCCTTAAATAATAGGTGTGTTTGTTTGGGGGTTTGGACTGTGTGTGGGAGGGGTGCAGCGATGGGGTTTGTGGAGAGTGGGGCAGACCGACAGGGAACATAGCTCCACTACTTCTTTTCGTACACTCCCTGATGGCACATCTGAAATGGGAAGACAGGAAGCGTAACCATTCAAAAGGAGTTCTGCCAATATGGGGGAGAGAGTGAAAATGGCGCCTCATTCCTATTCCTGCCCCATTGGTGCCCTCCAGAACAGTACCGAGGCCATAGAAGGGTTAGTGTTCTAATGAGTCACCGACATCCCACGTTCTCATCCCACGTGCTCATTGGAGGCTCTTGAGAGTACACAGTTCCAAAATGAGATAGTGGGGAAAGCAGAATCCCGCCCCACCCACTGGCCCTGATCCAATCCAGGAAGGCGTGTGGTGGCAAAGCATACTGCCTTGTTGGCGTTAAGATACCCCGTTGGGGGAGAGTGGGTCCAGTTATGATGGATTCCTGCAGAGGAAAAGAATGCCCACAGTTTGAGGGGCCAAGGCATGCGATGATCGCGCACGCTGCCTTACTGGCATACAAGCTGGCCCATTGGAGGAGTATGCATAGTTATGAGGAAATTGTTTAGGTTTGAAGTGCCACATCAGATCTTATTTGGAGAACGGGGGCAGAAGGCAGCGCTTCTGCCCCAGGTCGTGGTAAACATCCCAGAAAGCAGACATGGACCATTGAGTCAGGAAGCTACCAAAGGATGAAAGGAACCGCCACAGCAATGCAGAATTATGCCAAAACCAAGGAATAAGCGGAAGCTCCACGGTCTAACCGTCTTCAGGAAAGCATCCTGGTTAAGACAATGGGCCTCATTACGACCCAGGCGGTAAGGGGTTTACGGCGCTGTAAACAGCGCCGACCCTTACCGCCTGAGTACGAGGTCCCTTAGCGCCATGGCGGATTTAACACCTGCTTTTAGCAGGTGTTAAAATCCATGGCGCTAAGGGACCATGGAGTTAATTACGCCACCGTAATTTACGGTGGCGTAATTAACGCCTTCCCCACTCCCATTATGCCCTATGGGGCAAAAATGGGAATGGGGAAGGGTAAATGGGGATTGGGGATTTACCGCCCCGCCAAGGTCGGAATGGGGCGGTAAGTCCGCCAACCACCATGGCGTAAACGTAGTTTACGCCATGGTGGTAAAGTCACGGCCCAGGCGGTAACTTACCGCCTGGGTCGTAATGAGGCCCACTGTTTGTTGGTGTGGGTACTAAACCCAAATCACCCATTTTAGTGTCTTTGCGTAATCTCGATGGCAGACTAAGAAGCGTGGTGCATACTGATATACGACTAACCTAGCATCCATCCATAAACATGCTGCCTTGTTGAAGGGGATTGTGCGAAACACGTATTGACCCAATGGCAACAAATACAATTGTGTACCCCAAATACACAAACTCATTGTGTTACTGTAAACAAAGGAATACTTAATGTTCTTTTACATAGAGTGATAGGAACCAGTAAAACAAGATCAAACCTTTCCATATAATTCTTGGAATATTCAGTTACAATGCCAGGAGTGACCCATCTTGACCATGTGTTGCCCCCTTCTGCAGTGCTCCAAGCCAAAGCCCTGGTCAGAGAAGCCGATGGGCTTGTTGACGGCATAATGCCGTCAGGAAGGAAATGTCATTCCCATCGGGGCCAGCCACCAAGACATCACACATAGGTTTGCGTTAAATAAGGCTGCACCCGCAATTATTGGAAGAAGACCAAAAGATTGGGGAGATAGCCATTGATCAAACCCTGCTTGGGCCAGGGTCGTATTGGGCCATAAAATTGTCTCGGGCACCAATGAAAAAGTGTCCCACAGTTGCAAATGGCTTCTGTGACACTGTTTGAATAGTACCGAAGGGGGTGTTTTTGATAAAATGTGATGCAAATTGTACCTTTTAAAGAATATTTATTCAGTCACACTGGCCAAAACTACTAGCCGCATAGAGAAGTAACTCATCAAACTCTCCCACATTGGCCAAAAAAGTGGCTCACTTTGACCCAAAAAACGGGCCCACACCGGCATTTTGCATTTTTGGTTCGGCCTTGGGCCTAATGCCTTATAGGCCAGTCCGAACCTGGCGGGCCGGTAACTAAGTTGTTGGATGCTTCTGGCGGTGGGTGGGAGATTGTGTCCTGGGAGGAACACAGCTGCCACGCCCATCAACCTGGATGTCCGGGTCCTGAGGTCACTCAGTGGCCAGCCCTGAAAATGTGAGGTAACAAGAGCTTCCTGTCAGCGCCTGGGCTGTAAAACCCCTGCCAGCACTTCCTGCCTGGTCCCTCTGTGGGTGGACAGACTGCACACTATGGAAGCACGAGTTGGTGTAACCAGGTGACCCATCGGCTCAAAATGGGCTTCTTTCTGGGAAGGAGGGAGGGCAACACTGCTATGCAGCTTGTTTGGTGGGGTTGGGAAGGGAACGGCACCCCGGCCCATGGCTAGGCTTTCAGAGGGACTCTTGAGTCTCTCTAAAATTCTGAGGGTATGCCAGTGCAATGACATCATTGGGCCAGCATCCTGAACCGCAACAAACACAGAGGGAAGTGGCCACCCCATTCTTCTGAGGACCTCCCACCCCCCACCAAACAAAACCCCTCAATGCTAACGCTTTTGAGAGAGATGTGGAAGAGGACCCGGGAGGTAAGTGTCACATCAGACGGACAGACATGACTTTCCCTTTGAGAACGCTTAGATCAAAATGCGGTTCTGTTCCTTCTGGACTTCTGAAACATATTTGTGCGACACTTTACCGATTCAACTTTAATAACTCAGACCTGTTTGCACATTTATTTGTAGCAAAACACTTGAGTCAGCAGCCAAATATGTATTAGTAAGTGTTCAGACACATTTATGAAAAAATATACATTTTGTTTATTTATTGACATGGATTAGGAAGAGAAAAGTAACATAACAAATTATTATCATGGCACGGGACAAACATATTAAATCATGGAAAATACAAAGATGCATGGTTCACAAATTAATATAGTTCAAAAACATAGTTTACAAATAAAGATTACAATGTTTAAATACATTTTAACACATCAAATATATGTATTACATGTATATACCCACACACAGTCGCACAGTGTCTATGAAAGTATATCACCAATCATGAACATATATAAACAGACATATCGTCAATATATACAAAATTCATACATTTGAAGGCATTTTACTTATTGTGTATAGACAGGAGCATGTTTTTACAAATGGAAATACCTGCAAAAGCAACATAAAAAGGAGATCAATCTATGTCCAATTGTGGCAGACATTTACGTGTCAGTCTATTCACAATGGATTCTAATGCCTTCATCAGGTCTAAGAAGAAGAATTGACTCCCTGTGGACAGGAAAGGAATAAACAAAAAGAGTATGGGCCTCATTACGAGTCACCCGGTATGGAAATAACGGTGGCGGTAAACCCGCCGCCACCATTGTTTCCATACCGGGTGATCTCGAGTCCTGCTGGCGGAGGTGTCATTTCCGCCAGGTCTGACCTGGCGGGTTTAACACCGCCCGCCTGCAGGCAGACGTGGAAACACCGGCACCATCACGAGACTCAATGGGAATTTACCAAATTCCACCTCCGGAATTCCCGGGTCACCGGGGTTGTAATGCCCCGGGGCCTAAGGAGCCAAAAGTTGATGACGCATGCAACCATCTTGTTGGGACCTGCTATTTCTCTATGGTGGAACACAGCATTTAGCTGTCATGTGTGGTTTGTGAGTTCAAGGGCGAAATAGAGGAGATACATAAAAAAGGGGGATCACAAGCAACCACTCTCAATTCTCTACAAAAAAAAAAGCAAAACAAATTGATAAAACCAATCCACTTTTTTTTCTGTATGATGACCAAACACTATGGGCATCATCACAAGTTCTGTGGTAATCCAGCACAATGTCCGCTGAGCAGAAATAGCATTACCATCAGGTTGTGCGGTGGTATAAGCGCCGCATCACAACCTGACGTGAACATGCACCCAACTCTGGGGTAACGTTATTTACGCCCGGAGGAAACTGCTCGGAAATAAGGGTTACCATCAAAATATCGGTGTTAATAGTGCTACTGCTGGCTATTAGCATGGGCGTAAATTCCGTCATCGTTGTAATCAGAAGCATTACTGTGGCCATTTTGAAAAACACAACCCATCCAATATCTCCACTTCCTGCAACCATCTGGACTTGGAAACAAGCCAGAATGTCTCAGGAGAGAATCAGAGGGAAGGTGGCCGAAAATTGATTGACATAAGTTTAGTGAGGGGGAGCTGGTGGTCCTCACCAATGAGGTTGTTGCTTACAGTGATGAGCAATATGGCATCAAGCAATGAAAAACCTCAGCATAGTGCAGGACAGCCATCGGCAATCCATCAGCTAGAAAGTGACAGCTGTGGCCAGCATACCCCGTGACGGGTTGGACTGTCGTAAACATTGCAACAACCTCAGGGTCAGGGTGCATGGACTGCGGACCCAACACCACCAGGAGTCCCTTGCGACTGGAGGAGGAACTGTGGAACGACTGGTCCTCAATGCCTGGGAGGAAAAGTGCAGCACAGTGTTGTGTATGGAGGGAATAGACGGAGTCAGAGGTGCAGAGGGGGTTTCCAGGAGGCATTAGGTGAGCCACCCTCCCCCACCCCAGCACAGGTGCATGCACAAATGACGGTCTAGCATAAAGTGCCCCAGTGGACAGGGACACATGTCAGCAGATCCAGAAGCTGGGCATGCCAAAAGGGTGGAGTGAGGGGGAGGCACATCAGCCACCCTCCACAGCAGCCATGGGGCAGGCCACCAAGGACACCCCTGTGCATTACAGCAGCGGCAAGGGGTGGCAAGTGACCTATCCATGTGCCATGCACACCACTCCTCTGCTGGTGTACCCTGTGCCAGTGGGATTGCAGTGCGTGAGCAACCACAACACTGTGCAGCAGTCACACCAGCATGTTGTGGATCCAGTTGGCCTGCCCCATGTTGGCATGTTAGACAAGACACATGGAAGTACATGCCCCCCTAAACTGACATCAGCTCAGCTAGCCAATCACTGGACACCACAGTAGAAGCCTGCTGGCTGCACAACAGTGCCCCATAGAGCCCCAGTGCCATGGAGTAAGCCACCATACCAATCTCCACAAGCTGAAGGCCACCCATGGAGGGGATGTGGGGGCATGAAGGACCACAAGCATGCATGCCAAACATCAGCTGGCCCAGCATGGACACCATGCCTTCCCACACACAGGCCAAAGACCAACTGGCCATGTGTCACATACTCATTGCTGCAACCATCCCCATAATGCTGAGCCCAAATGCAATCTCCCCTGACCAATCATGCCCATCTGCCCAAATGTGTGGGGTCCCACTCTGTACCATAGTAAACATGTATTGCATGCCAACACACAGGGGGGAACCTTACCTGACACCATTTGCTATGTACCCTACATGTACTCATGCAATGCCAGAGGCATCCCAGGAGGACGAGGGGGTAGGCCCATCTGGGAGAGGCGCATCCAGGCCTTCAAGGTCTGCCTCCACCACCACCCCACAAAGGCACAGACAGGCTATGCCAAAGTGTGTGTCCCGCTGTGAGACACCGCAACCCAGAACAGCCAGGCCAATGTTGACTCCACAAAACACCAGAACCACTGCAATGCCCACTTTATCCACTCCCACAGCTGGAGGGTCTGACACAGAGGCCACACCTCCAGGAATGGGGACTGTGGAAACACAAAGGGACACCAGCCCAGTGTGACCACATAGAGAAGGGTCACAAACCCCTGGGTGCACTCACCGCTGCCAGCGTACCCCAGCACCAGAAAGCCCTCACCGCCACCAGCGTGCTCAGTCCTCAGAAAGCCCACACCGCCGCCAGCATTAAACAACCCATGTGCGCCTTCGCAACCACCGTCGTGCTCAGACACCTGAGCCAGACCTTGATACACCCTCGTATGGCTCTCCTGACAACAGCCCGGAGCCACTGCACAGTCCCCCTACCATACAGCACACACCGCCAAGCAGCACTGTGCTGCAGAGGCTGGAGGAGATGGAGCAGAGACAGAAGGAGATGGAGGTGATAGGGCACACACACTTGGAAAACACCTGCAGGCCATAAGTGACACCATACAAGGGGCCACCCACACGATTGTGCAGGCCATCACTAGGAATCAGGCCGAGACAACTGCCAGTATGGCAACCCTGACATTATTCCGACAGGGGGTCAGGAAGATGACATTGCAATATGTCCTGGGCCAAGCTCCATCCTTCCAGTTCCACGACTCCCACAGCAGAGTCTCTGCAAGGTAAACCAAGGCATCAGTCCAAGCGCCATTTGCACCCAAGATTAACAGGGGGCTGGAGGGGAAAGAGACCACGGTTGTAATCAACATCAAGACATTCATTGCCTTGAGAGGCCATGCCGGGGAGTTGGTGGTGAGAGGAGGGAGGGGATAGTGTGCTAAGGAATTTAGTGGTGGAAGGAGGGGGTGGATAGTGTGCTGGGCAGTTGGTGGTGGGAGGAGGAAGGGGGATTGTGTGCTGTCGAGTTGGTGGTGGGAAGAGGGAGGGGGATAGTGTGCTGAGGAGTTGGTGGTGGGAGAAGGGAGAAGAAAGGGGGGAGAGTTGGGGCAGTTTATATCATTAAATCTTCCTCAATGCGAGGACATCCTTGATTGTGCTATTGTCGTGTTTATTGATAGAGGTGAGTGACACAGAGTCACAGTGCCATGTGAAAGTGTCAGAAGAAATTGTCTATCAGTGTGGGGTAAAAAGACAGCTCCAGAGTGTCAGAGATGGAGAGGCCATGTTAGGCCCCTATTGTGAGAGTGAAGCTGGCTAATCATGTGGTCCATTGAAATATAAAAGCCAGTACAAAATAGCGATTTCGAAATAAGGCCTAGTGAAATGGAAATAAATTATGTAAAACTGCAGCAGTGCAGGGTGGAAAGAAAAGACACATTTGAAACACTGTGCATTTGGAAAATAAAAAGGAGGAATGATGCCTGACATTTAAGAAATAAAGTCCAGCCACATATTGACATGGATGTCATTTTACCAAAATGCCAGGGGTAGCAGAAGTGACATCACATGCCCCTTGACCTCTGGTGACATCACTCCTTGACAAAACAGGAAGTTGCATCACATTGCATTGTTCCTAAGTACACTGAGAAATATTTTACGATATCTGTATAATGTGATATACATTTCATACAAGAATGGATCACCATATGTATCGTTAAGATCAGTGTGTATAGGCCCATATTACCAAATTACTGTGAATGCAAGCAGATGTCAATGGCTAAATGATAATGATGTGTTATTATATAGCACTAACGCTTAAGCAATTTACATAGAACACATATACATACAATATCACCCAACCTATGCTGGTACTCATTTATCGACTTCATAAGGATGACAGGCTGAGTTGAGGTGTTTAAGAACAGACTAAATCAGTGACTTACCCACTGAAGTGGACTGAAATAATCCTTTTATGAGTCTAGCAATTATTGTAATGAATTACAGAAAGACAATGTATTTGGTATTCCTATTCTTTCTTATTTAGGATCACTGCTGCAATGTGTTTTGTTTTTTTGTTTTTGTTTAAGAGGTCTGAATAAGAAAGCCAGTCACTCCAGAAGCAAAGAGCCACATGGCACTGGCCACATTTGTTTTGAAAAAGGACACTTTGAATTTTCTTTTTTTTTTAGGGGTAGCAAGGGAGACCACAGGGGTAGCAAGGGAGACCTCAGGGGTCACAATTGCGACCCCTGGCAACCCCTAAATGACATCCCTGCATATTAAGTTAATCAGGAATAAAGTGACTTAATTTCCATCATATAAAATGTCAACCTGTAAAGAGAAAGGCCTATTTCATTTTTGTAAAAGTGAACACTGTTTTCCTATGTTAACTGTGGCCTATCTGTGTGCATCAGATTAATAAAGCATTTACCTCTGTTCTAATATAGTAGAAAAGAAAGATTGCATTTAGGAACAGCAGGCCTAGATATAATGCTAACATGTTACATGCAAGCACATCTTGTCAATTTAAAGCTGTATTTTCTGAAGTATGGATGCAGCTAGCGTTTTCCCCAGTGTACTGAACGGTAGGTACCTTTGAATATTTGCCCTCAAGACCTTTGGCCGAGGACCCCTGGGAGAAGAAGGTCTGGTTTTCAGTTTAAATGCTAAGATATACAGAGAAGTAGATCTAAATTATGGTATTTGCAGATAACACAGCCACCAGAAATTACCTTTAAGGTCAGGTCTCCCCATTAACTGTGTATTAGGTCCGAACAAACACATTTGAAGCCCATGAGAGGAGGGCATGATCACATGGGACAGCCAGATGTCCTGATCATGTCATAGAAGAGAAATGCAAACTAAGAATTGGTGGGGGCTACGTGAAACCGGAGGACTTGTGGTGCATTGCCTTTGACTAACATTGAATACATTTTCTTGAATAAAAAGTGTATTGTATGTCCCAGTGAGCACATCCCAGACTCATATTGAAGGGGATAAGAAGCCAGTCGGGACCATGTAAAAACAAATGCTGTGTGATGGATACAATCTGATTTATGGTAACAATTATGATTCCGGCCTTCTCGTAATTCCGAGGGAATATAAAGTTGTTTTGATGATAGGTTATGGAAGTAAGGTTTGAATCAGGAAGGGGCAGATTTGTGACTATTTTGGCTCAGGAGCAAATCGCAAAAAATGGTAGCTCGGCCCAGGAAGGGCGTGGCAAAATAAAATTAGTATTTTCTGACTCGCCATAAAATATAGAATTCTAAAATATATATGTGCCGGCAATTATCTGAAAAATTGGGGTAGCTGTAATGTTGTTAGATTTTAAGGACACTGAAGAAGTTAAACCCACTTGTCATTTTGGGATGATGAATCGTTCTCCTCCCTCAGCCCCCATCCATCACACCCCCTAACTCCTTGTTCTATTAGCAGGCAGTGGGCGTATTGGGGAGAGGAAGAGGGAGCGAGCTGGTCTATCCGTAGCATGGGAAATATGATAGTAATGGAGTGTCACCGGCCCTATAAGAGTTTCTGTTTTCTGAGAGGGACTGATTGGCTGATCTTTCTTTGACTTTTTGACTCATGGGACCTTTCTTTGGACTTTTGATTTTTCCCTTGACCTTCCCACTCTATTGCTGGCCCTAAACATTGCATGGGAGACAGAGACTGGGAATACTAGAAGCTAGCTGGGCCTGCCATTTGAGGATAACAAGGGGGTCCTGGGAGACTCTCTGCCAGACATGAGTCCTGGTTACAAGAGCCTTACCCAGAGCCATTTGAGGAGCCAGAGGAAGTCTGGGTGCTGGTGACTACACTTGACCGAAGCCTTTGACCAGATCTGTGCTGCCCTCAAAGAAGCCCTGTTTACCTGGATGCCCCAGAATAAAGTCCTTTCATGTAAGTAGATTAATCTGAATGCCAACAAAAGTGTTGGGGGGAATCTGCCAGCCTTAATATCCATCTCACATAGTTGATAGGAGAGTGGAACTGGGGAGACCCTTGGCACAGTTTACGAAATCCAACTCAAATTAATTCCACTATAGAAAATCACCCTATCCATTTAAATTGTGTTGGGAACTGCCTGCCTTAATCCTTTCAATTAAATTGTGGGGAGGTGTTATGACCGGCTCTTGGTCATAGGGTTCACTCCAAGGGACACTCAGGATACACAGGCCAGGTACGCATAGTGGTTACTTTATTAGCTTCTTAGGTTACAGGATCAGATGTCACCAAGTCATTAGGAGATAAAGAGGAAAGGGACAGGAGCCCACTGGCTCCCACCACCCAGGCTCACATAATCTAACTGCCTGGGTTAGAACCCATTCAACCCCAAACATTCTAATCTCACACTCCAGACTCACAGCCTACATTCTGATGGTGACATCAATCCTGGCTCAGCACACATGCAAGTATAAGAGCCAACCCTAACACCTCCTTTCCTACAACAAACAAACACACCTCAAACACACACTTAGAGAAAGCAACCCTAACACCTCCTCCTCTTGCATAAAGAACAACACACACTTTCACAACAGCAAGACACACCTCACTCTCAGCAGAGGTCCGCTAACCCCAGAGATTGAACAAACAGGCGTAACTAACATCCTATGACAGTCCCAGCCGCCACAACTAACATTCCTAACCAATCAAAACATCACAAATCGCCTTCCGTTCCCGCCTGCCACAAAGGAACCTCGAACTGCCACTTTCAAGCACTAACCGCCCACCTCGGCAAACAAACCACAACACTACCAAGACCAACCAAACACAAAGCTCCTTCCGTTCCTCTCTGCCACAAAGGAACCTCGGACTGCCACTTCCGAGTACTAACTCCCAAAACCGGGAAAAACCAGGTACTGTCATAACTGCGCAAGATTCTTACTAACAACCCAACAATCTACCTGGGTCACCAAGAAACCACAGTCACAACTCATGCCGCTGTCAAATCCATTCCAAAATTCAAGCAACACAGACACACCTAATCACCAGTCACTCACCTCATCACACCAATAAAGAAACGCAACCAGCTGTCACTAAACAACCACCACCAGCATAACGCTACAAATGTTGGCCAGACAAATGAGCCCTTCAAAACCAAATAAACACCCCAAAGTGAACACAGCTGCAGATGAAACGTTGCCAGGCTTCTGAAATTAATCAAGAGCGGACTCAAGAACAATTCCAAAAGTCACCTAAAGTTAAAAGAAAACACCAAATGCAATGTAACTTGCATCTCCAGAATTCCAAGCAATCCCTGGACCTTAACAACTCCAGGGTCACCAAAAACATCAAAGCTTCACACAGCTTCAAGTAAACTCCGCAGAGCTAGACACCTTCAAAAACAACATAGAAGCTTCACACAGCTTCAGGCACTAGTCCCCTGCTAGATGCCTCTGGACTGCTCCGCAGAGCCACAATCCAAAACAACATAAAAGCTTCACTAGGTTTCATGTGAGCTCCTCAGAGCCACCAATCATCACAAAAACACAGCTTTGCAAAGCTTATGGTACTAGTCTCCTACTAGGTACCTCTGGACCCCTCAGAGTCACTAACCAATTAATCAATAATCACATTATAAGCCCTGGGTTACTAGCCTACCACTAGTAACATCACTAACCCCACAGGGCCTCAAAACACCAAACACCTCCAACTCCGCAGAGTCCCCTGACCAACCCTGGTCATGTACATCAATTAAAACATATTCCAAAAAACAATAAAAAAGATTTCAAAACCCAACACTGGTCATGCACCAACACTAAAACATTCACATACTGCTACAACACACACACAAACACAGGATGATCAAAATACAGACAACCCCGGCATAGAATGTTAACTGCTAAGGAGCGCTGCAGTCACTCTGGCAGTCATCATGGGTTGCACATCCATACACGCACAAACAGAACATCACGCCTACAATGCCTCAAAAATGGTTATAGTAAGCATTGCAATGACATATCAATAATCACATTATAAATTGCAGATCTCATTTCCTAAAAATCCATGTTGCCAAAGCATGGGCAACTCTAAATGCTGAAATGAGTCAAAGATTGTGGTAACCATTAATGACCAACATCACTCTTATTGTGCTTTAAGATCACAAATCTCACACCACACACACACAAGCAAAACATAGTCTTAGGATGATCAGAACATTGAAACATAGTACATCCAAGTCACATTTTCTAAAAGTCCATGTCGCCATTAAACAGGTAACCTAATATGCTAAAATGCCTCAAAACGTTATACTAAGCATAATAGGATCAACACCCTTTGATTGTCCACCTCAATCAACCTCATATGTGCCACTCACACACAACCCCTGTCACAACACAAATGTGGAAACCAACTTTAAATGAGACCTAAACGTCCATGTTGCCAACTGGGGCCAACTCTAAAACCAACCTGCAATGCCTCAAAATGGTTACATCTAAAATAAAATGCATCTCCTATTCTAAGTGCAACATCATTCTCACTAATACTTCTCATGGTAATTCACTACTAATGCACAACAGTACTCTTCAGTCACTGCTTGCCACATCGTTGCTCAATCCATTATGACATTTTACTTTTAAATGAAACTCCAAAATTTCTTCTGCAAGCATAAACTAATCATCCCCAAAAACTACTATCATACCCAAACCCAAACAGTAACCATTTTCTCATTGCATGGTCCCCACCTCAGACAAAATCAGCATAGCGTCTATTCTCATTAAAACCTTTAGCCTCCAGGTGCATAAAAGGCACAATTACGCTTACTTGGCATGGAAATTACACTTCCCCTTTTTAAATAATGCTGGCATAGTCACTCAGGAAATGGTGGCACACTTGGGCAGCCTCATGCAACCCTGCCAATGTCTCCTCATGTACCAGGGGGCCTGTTCCTGGCAGACTCCAACAGGCCATCCTTGCCCCAGGCTCCATGGGGCAGGATGCTTCTGACACCCCTGGGTGGTCGCCTGCAACAGCCCTGGGGGCTGACTAAAGCAGTACTTGGTGGCTGACTCAAACAGCCCTGGGTGCTTTCCATTTCTCCAGACTCTTGGACAGCCTCTAATGACTCCTGGCCTCAAACAGGGCACTCTCCCTTCTTCCCAGGGGTCTCCTCTGACAGGCTGTCCCTTCCAGCCCAGGGTGCTTTCCATTTCTCCAGACTCTTGGACAGCCTCTAATGACTGCTGGCCTCAAAGAGGGCACTCTACCTTCTTCCCAGGGGTCTCCTCTGACAGGCTGTCCCTTCCAGCCCTGGGTGATTTCCATTTCTCCAGACTCTTGGACAGCCTCTAATGACTCCTGGCCTCAAACAGGGCACTCTTCCTTCTTCCCAGGGGTCTCCTCTGACAGGCTGCCCCTTCCAGCCCTGGTGGACTGGCTCAAACAGCCCTGGGTGGTGGGCGCAAACAGTCTATGGGGGGCAGTGGGCTCTCCCTCTCTCCTTTCATTCACTTGTCCTCTTGCCTGCACCCCCCGCAGCAGAGTCTCTTCTCCTCTCTCACATGACATCACACAGGTACCTGTATCTCCTTTTGCTTCACTTGGTGTCCACTCCAAGGTCCTCCTTCACCATACCTTGGACCATCCTCGTCGCCAATTGTTATGACCGGCTCTTGGTCATAGGGTTCACTCCAAGGGACACTCAGGATACACAGGCCAGGTACGCATAGTGGTTACTTTATTAGCTTCTTAGGTTACAGGATCAGATGTCACCAAGTCATTAGGAGATAAAGAGGAAAGGGACAGGAGCCCACTGGCTCCCACCACCCAGGCTCACATAATCTAACTGCCTGGGTTAGAACCCATTCAACCCCAAACATTCTAATCTCACACTCCAGACTCACAGCCTACATTCTGATGGTGACATCAATCCTGGCTCAGCACACATGCAAGTATAAGAGCCAACCCTAACAGGAGGCAGGAAGCTGTGTAGATCCTTAGCACAGTGTATTGAAGTTAAATCAATTAATTTCCATATAGAAAATCACAGGATGAGTGGTGTTAGAGTTCGAAACTAACAAAGTGAATGCCAAGTGTGTTAGAGCCGGTATAGACAATAAAGTACTTAAGGGACTCTACCTTTCAGAAACCCCTGTCTTCTGTACAGAAGTGGGGTGTCCATAATCCCAAAATCAGTAAGCCTAAAACACTGTAATTCCAGTGAAAGTTGATGGTGCAAAACAAAATTTCCCATGTATTTACTTGCATCCCAAAACGATTTCCCCAAATCCCTGAATTTTATGCAAATAAAAAGCCCAAAACGATTTTCCCATTGAGTTCCTTTCCAGACTTGGCCTTTAGAAAAAAAAATGTTTTTTTTCATTGTGTCTATTTGTCAACCCCTGCCTTTTAATAAAAAGCCAAAATGATTTTGCGACTGTATTCAAACTCCCCGTACCTTGCCTTCAACTTAAGGGGTCATATATAACTGATGCCTGGCGGTGGGGGTTGCAGGGAGAAAAGAGGTTGATAATAGAAAAAGCAATCATGGGGTCAATTATATTGTTTGTCAGTGAAATTGCAAGAAATGTGATGCACAGTGATAACTGTTCATCTCTAAATTTTACCTGTGCATTGTAGTATCTGTACGTTCATTAGAAATATGTCTGGCAATTGGTGCAAGAAATTTGAATTTGTGATATTGTGTAGTGCTACAGCATTGGTGGTTGATGTTTTGGTTGCTATTCTTATTTGTCAAACCTTAAATAAATATATATTCTTACTATACACTGTCCTGGTGCCTAGCCCATTGGTGGTACAGAGGGTATTTGTTGGGGTGGTGCGAGACAAGTTGAATCTGTATAAACACTCTGGGTACACGCCACCTTGCTTGGGGCAAAAGGGAACCCCCTGAGTTGAGAGTGACCACCTGGTTAATCGTAACAAAGCTGGGGGCTCGTCCGGGATTTGGTTCAGAGTTTTCACTTGTGACAGTGCAGTAGCGGCAGACTATTCATTTGGGTGTAATTGCATTGCAGTGGATGGAAAGTTGTATTGCATTGTGGAGGTGCCATTCAGATCTGTACCCTGGGTTCCAGGCAATGTATAGATAAAACAGTGTTGATTCTGAGTAGTCATGTGAGTGGAAACTAAGCAGGAACAGTGTTGAGATTTTTGCCCTTGCATAGAGAGTATATCAGGTGCAGAACACATTTCAGAATGAGCACCGTCAAAATCAATATGTCCAGGAAGCACCTCCTATAATGGGTAGAACAAGAACATGAAATGTGGCAAGCCAGAATGAAGCAGGGGGTTATCTCTGCAAATGTGGCCACGTGGCAGGCTAATGGGCTATTATATCAGGCCCTGACAACCTTTACATGACACCAGCAAAGATGAGCACATTAAAATGGCTCAGCTCACAGCATACATGTATTTCCATATGCTGATCGTGGAAGAAAGACACCAGGATAGGCTGGCCTCTGTACAAAACCAGCTGAGATTTTAAATCAAGCCCAGAAAGAGATGGAACAATTAGAAGCGAAAGCGCAACAAAGCCAAAATGTAGAAAATATTATTGAACAACCAAAAGAGGAGTTAAAAACACAGCAGCAAGAAGATAGGGAGTGAGAGACTCAATTTTCTGCAGTGCAAGTGGAGTAAAAAAGTGTTGACAATCTGAGCGCAAGTCAACACAAATTAAATGAGCAGGTTGTTTATAATAGAGCCTACTTAGAGGACATTTTCACATTTCAATCACTGGCAAAGCAACTGAAAGCTGAAAACAGCCAGTTAATTATTAAGGGAGTTGTTTTTCAGGGTGAGTTTGATCAGATGCACCAAGATCTGAACACCTTAAAACAGCAGAGAGAGCACTTTAGGGAAGAAACTAACAAATGAAGTCAAGAGAATAGTGCCCTGTTTCAGAAAGTGCATCATTGAAGGGTGGACGTGGAGAAAAGTGAGTTATGTTCTCAGGAACTAACTGACATGTATCTAGAAAATGCTAAATGAATGGAACATGTGAGACAAGCAGAGGTTGAGAACAGGCAACCGAGGCCAGAAATGAGCAAGAGGAGGAGATTAGTCTCCTGAAAAAGAAACGCTCTGAATATTCGCAGATGATGCATGCCTCACAGAAGGAAAATTAGTCCCATTGTGAAGAGAACAGGGTACTAAGAGACCGATTAATGGTAAAGTGCTAGAAACCACTCAAGCACTGGTGTCAGAATTGAAAACTCAGGCCTTTGCATATCACCAAGAGATAGGGTATGAGAAAACCAAATGTGAGAGCTTGGAAAGTGAAATAGCCAAATACAAACAGGCTTTGAGGCATCCTGACCAGTCAGGGTGTGGAAAAGGGCCCTCCTTACCAGGGACCTCAAGTCAACTCACCACCTCATATCTACAGAGTGCAGCTGACTTCATGCATACCACCTCTCAGGAACAGGGAAACATGAGGCAGTTGGACTCAACCAGGCCTAGTCCAACTGATCCAGAAGGCCAGTCCTTATCCTACATCGATGAGGGTTCAGGATTACCAAGTAGAAGAGAAGGTGGCCGGACAGTGGGCTCTGGGAATTAAAAAATACCCTGGCATATACTTCTGACCAGGAGGGCTCCTATGAATAAAGGTTAAAGGAGTTGGACTGGCAGAAAATGAAATTACAAAGGGACCACCTGGTCCACCTTACAGAAAGAGAAGAACCAGAGTTTAAGTCTCAAAAGTGCATTTTAAAAACTTCCACCATCCCTGGAAACAGGGATGAGGAGGATGAGTACTCTCCTGTGTGAAAAGGGGAATACAAGGGAAATTACCATGAGAGCCCACAGCACCACAGGAGAGAAGAGTCCAGACCCTGTCATTCTGGGAGGTCTCCCCAGTCTCATAGATGTAGGGGCACCTAGAGGACAGGGAATGGACCACCAATAGCAGCAGCTGAGTCAGAGGGTGAGTCGACCCAGGTGCAGCAGAAAAGAAAGTCTGACAAACAGAAGAAAGGACTTTTGAAAGACCCAATTGCGAAGAAAAAGGCCATAAAGAGCTTTATGACTCCCTACAATAAGAACGCCAAATATCTAGTATGGGAGCATTTAGAGCGTTATGACCAAATGATGACATCATTTGGTATTACGAATAATAGCAATTTCATGGAGTTTGTCAAGAGACCTGGGAACCTCTACAATGGGGGCCATTTATAATGTGGATAAACTGTACTGTGCACAGCAAAAATAGAACACCAGGCTAGCATTGTGGAGGCCACCGGGTCGAAGGGGCAATCATCTTTGCATTTGCAATCCATAAGGAGCATCCTGAGGTCAGACCTACCTGCCGTCAGGGGCTAAAATTTAACATGGGTAGGTTGCAGCTTCTCGTCATACCAATGAGTGGCAAACTGGGTCTGTGCTGCAACCCAGTATAACTCGAGGTTTGGGGCCATAAACCTCCCTCTTTCATAAGAGGGGGTCATGTCGATCCACTTTTTCCAGACCACTCCAGAGTGCCACAAACATTTTACGCAGTGTCCGTGAAGTCTAGCAAAGAAGGGCTTGCCAGGCCAAACCGGGACATTAGCAAATATATATAAAAGTTTAGGCTAGGGTGACCAGATTTTAAAAAAAAGAAACCCGAACGGGCCATCCAAATAGAAGTAGGACTAAGGTACATACACACACAACTTCAGTACTACTTCTATGTCACTGGCCTGTTGCTAACATGCACACTCCTCTCATTGGAGGAGAGCGCCGGGGAGGGGAAAGGGAGGAAATGGGCGAGTGAAAAGCATTTCACGTCCCCATTCACGCAAAAAGATTTGCGCCGGGACCCGATTTCGGGATTTCGAAATCGGGTCCCGGCAAAAAAAGGGACCATAGCCTAAACCCCAGACGGGACGTCAGGTGATTTCCCCGGACTGTCCCAGGAAAACCCGGACGTCTGGTCACCCTGGTTTAGGCAGTAACACCATCTTTAACAAGGATAATTTACCAGCCATCGTGAGTGGGAATACTTCTCATCTGGTCAGTCTGCCCGTCACATAATCCTCCACAGCTAGGGAGTTATCTTTCAGCAGGGTGAATTTCACACCAGAGACCGTCACACCCAGATATTTAATCCCATCAGGGACCAGCGGAGAGGATACGTGCCACACGTTTTTTTAGTACCACTGGTAAGCAGGAACATCTCCGATCTAGTGTAGTTTATTGTGAATCTGGAAAAGCCACGCAGCTGTATTATGTCCCAGAGGATAGAATCTAGGTTCACCTGAGGGTCCCTTACGTACAATAGCACGTCATCCGCATATAGCAAAACAATCTCAGGCGACGCGCTGAGGCGAACCCCGCGATATCCGTGGCGGGCACGGATCATGTCCGCCATTGGCTCAATAACTAGGGTGAAAAGGATCGGGGACAGTGGGCAGCCCTGGTGAGTCCACCTGCCCAGTACAAAGGGATCTACAACACAAGAATTCACCAGCACTCTGGCCGATGGTTGTGTATAAAGCAGCTTGATATAGCAAAACATTTCTGGACCTATACCCATCTTCTCAAGCACCACCCATAGGTATTCCCACGAGACCATGTCGAAGGCTTTTTGGGCATCCATAGTTACAGCCACCGCCTCTGCTGCCAAATCTATTCTGGCCATCACATCGAACAGGTGCCTGATATTGATTGACGTGGATCTACCCAGGACAAAGCCTCTTGATTATTGTGGATCATATGGGGCATCAATGGGAGAAGCCTATGTGCTAGAGCCTTTGTGTATATTTTGGTATCCACGTTCATGAGTGAGAGGGGCCTGTAGGCCCGCACTCATTGCTTGGCTTGTCAGGTTTAAGTAGAATGGTTATAGTGGCCTCTCGTAGGGATGCAGGTAGAGTGGATTCACACAGCGCCTCCTCCCATACTTCCAAGAGCCGGAGGGACCAGCAGGGTGGTGTGTTCCTGGTGGAATTCTGACATAAGTCCGTCTGGGCCAGGTGCCTTTCCCCTGGGCAGGTTGGTAACTACTGCAATGATTTATTCCATAGAAAGGGGTGCCTCCAGGTTCTCCCTTGTTTGGGCATTAAGAGATGACAAGAGGATCCCCTCAAGAAGCGCATATATGGCCTGGGGGCTGCGCAACTAACTCGGTGCATATAAAGAACCGTGGAAGTCCCAGAACACACTGAGTATCTCCTGGACAGCCCAATGGGGATTCCCACTTGCGTCAAGGATACAGTGCACATGGGTATGCCCACTTTCTGCTTTTGCCAGTCTAGCCAGCATCCTCCCAGGTCTCCCCTGACCCCCATATTTCCTGGCTGCTTGTGGCTGGGAGAAGTACCGAACCTTCATCACGGCATGAGCCTTGAAGTGTTCCGATTCAGGGTAAATATGCACAAGCACCTGAGGGTCAGGGTGGCGGGAATACTCCACCTCTAAGGACTTAAGTTTGGGTTAGGTCACCCCTGATAGCTTTCAAGACCCCAGCTTCCCTGGAGATCGACATGCCCCTGATGTAAACCTTAAAGGCTTCCCACTTAACCATGGCCGAGGTCGCACTCACCGTATTACATGTGAAGAAGGTCTCGATATCTGACCTGATGTCCGCCTTGAATACTAGGTCTTTGGGGGATTTCTGTTTGAAATGCCAGGAGCAGCTAGATATCAGAGATTTGTCAGTTCTTAGCATCAGTACCACTGGAGAATGGTCGGAAAGGGTTTGAGGCAGAATTACAATGTCCACTACCCTGCCCATCATTGGCCCAGAGATCAGACACATATCTAGGCATGAAGACATATAGTGCACTGAGGAGTACAATGTATACTCTTGCGCTCGCAGATGTAAGAGGCGCCAAGCACCTTCTAGTTCCAAGTGCGCCATATGGGCCAAGAGTTGACGAGCCTCCTTTGATTGGGGCCTAGGAGCTACACTTGTCCTATCCATGTTCTAGTCAAGGATCAAATTTATATCCTCCCTCATAGGATCGGGACCCCTACATACCCAGTGATTATTGCTGCCACCCCATCGTAGAATTCTGGCGAGTCAATATTCGAACCATACGTGTTCACCAGTTATAACTCAATACCTTTGAGAATACAATGAAGGATAATATATATCCCCCCGGGATCCAGATATGTTTTCTTTAAGGTAAATTTCACAGATTTGTGGACTAGTGTCAAGACCCCCCCTGGATTGAGTTGAGTATGAAGTGAAGTATCTGTTACCTCTCTAGGCCGGAGCAACCCTGCAACACACCCCTTCTCTAACATGCATCTCCTGCAGGAAGAGGACATTCACTTTATGCCTATTTGCATAAGCCATTACCTTCCGTGATTTAGTAAAGTTCCCCAGCCCTCTAATATTCCAGCCCGCACCCAAACAATACCATCGGATCACATATCAAAATAATTAAGTGGCGGCAGTCGATTACAATATAGGTACTATGTACTCATCTGACAGACGGAGGTAGCTGACATGTAGCCAAGGCCAGTACAATCAGCCCGGCTGTTGCTTGCCCCCATTGGCCACATGCTGGTCAGGGATCGGTATATGAGCTTCAATAAACTTTACCGCTTCATTATGGACCGTGAAGAAATACAGTTTGCCTTGGAATTTCAGGCGAGCCGGAAACAGCATTACATATATTTTATGTTACGGTCAAGCAACGTTTTCTTGACCCAGATAAACTGCTGTCTCTCCTGTTGTACTGAAAGTGAAAAATCCGGGAAGATCCAGATAGTCTGAGAGCCTAAACAAAGTTCTTTCTTGTCTCTGGCAAGGCAGAGTAGATGGTCCGTACCACGATAACTCAGGATCTTTGCGATGATTGGTCGAGGAAAATCCCCTGGCATTGGTCTGGGAGTGAGGGCTTGGTGTGCTTGCTCAACTGCGAACAAGGGGGGCAACACAGGGTCACCTAATAAGTCTTTGAGGAGATTCTCCACCGCCTGTTCCATGCCTCCCGTCAGTGCATCCTCTGGGACACCCACTATTCGTATGTTGTTCGTCCTTCAGCGTGATTCCAGGTCCTCAAACATGTTTTTAACTGCCTTAATTTCCTTCGCAAGGGACGCCACCGTAACCTGGAACCCCTGCACTGTGTCATCCGTCGCCCCAATCCTTACCTCCACCTCCGTTATGCGCACCACCTCTTTTGCCAGTTGCGACCGAATCAATGCCACATTAACCGCAATGTCGTGCAGCTTCTCATGTACAGCAGCAAAGCCCTTGGCCATGGCTTCCATCATGTGCGTGAGGTCCATGGGTGGTGCAATTGTGGGTTGGACCAGTTCAAGCTGGGAGCTAGAAGAAGGCCTGGGGTCTTCATGGCAGGTTACCTTGGCAAATGTATCCATAGCCCCCGACTTCTTCCCACTGCCGGCGCCCCTAGTCATGATCAGCGGATGTGGAAAATCTGTGCTGGGAGGGGAGCAGGAGCGGCAGAGCACAGAGGTTCCACCTAGCCGCACTTCTGCCCCCATTCCAGTATAGTGGTCAGGCCCCAAACCAGCACTTCCCACCTTGTGGTCACAGTACAGGGCCAGGAGCACTCCTACCATCTCCAAGGTAGATCGCCCCCACAGTCGTGCTTCCTCCTCTCCCGGCCATGTAGGTACCAGGCTGTACTATGTAAGGTCCTTGGCAGGTCCGAGACCTGCAGTGTTCAGTGAGGACTCTGCACTTCCCCAGACCGGTGGAACCGCCCCTGCAACAGTGCATACAGCAGGAGTGGTCTATGACCGTATCTCCAGCTTGCCAGTTTCAGATTCGACTGGTGTATGAGTGAGGGTGCCTTGGGAGGTTGACTCACCACAAGGGCTGGTTGCTCACACCCCGCCGCTGCCTGGTGCTGCCTCAATATGTCTCGTTCTGGTTTGTGTGCAGCCGACACCACTGTCCCGGCCCCAGGTATCTAGTAGGTGCGGAGCTGCGGCTCACACACCAGCACCAGCATGCACCGCAAGGTACAGAGCTCGGATGTTGTCTGCTCCAGTTATCTGGATCTGCATGGACTGAGGGCGTCGCCGCCAGCTCGGTCCAGGCACCACTCCACCAGCAGGCACCGCCGACTCTTCCTGCTCCCCTGCCTCCAAGCTCAAAATGTCACAGGAAGCGCCTAGCTCTCCCTCTGGCGTCGCACCCAGCGTTCCCTACTGCTTGGGAGAGCTAAACACAGGTTTGTAACACTCGGGATCGGCTAAGACCGCCACCATTAGCAGATTTGTTGGGACGAGTTGCGGCGCTGATACACTAGGCAGCCATCTTTCCGGCTGCTCAGCAGCGCCCCCAAGGGAGGGAATTTTGTGTTGTACTCTTCCTGCCCTCATGGTGTGGAAGAGGTGACCTGTGACATCAGGAAGGATGAGGTGGTATTCCAAGTCAACAGTGACTACCTCCCATCCTTGGAACCTCCCGTCCAGGCCAACCCCATCAAAAGAGATCTCGCCACCCAACTGGAGGATACCGCCAAAATTGACAAGTCTGAGGTCTTTCCAGGCTGTAAGCAGATTGTCAAAGAACAAATCAATCTCGCTGATGCCTGTGAGACCGAGGAGCAAAAACAGAAGCTGAAACAGGTGTTTCTAGATTTTCTGGATATCTTTGCAGTGGTTTCATATGATTGTGGACGCACAGAGATACATTCAACCACCATATCCATGGACCCCGAGATGGCTCCAGTATTTGTTAAGCAATACCAGTTGCCTCTCGCGTCCATGCAGTCACTCACAGAGATTATTATAAATTTAGAATCCCGTGGGATAATTCGTCCAATCCACAGTACCTTTAACAACCCGGTACTGGGGATACTCCAACCCGATGGCCAATGGAGACTTTGCGCAGACCTAAGGGAGTTGAATGAACGGGTCCACATGTCAAGATAGCCCCTTCCCTACATTGATCAGGGACTGGCCCAGATCCAATGGTCAAAGGTGTATACCACCATTGACCTGACCAACGGTTACTGGACATTACCCATGAGTATGGAAGACCAATATAAGATTGCCTTTACCTATGGGGGCAGCAATACATGTGGATTGAACCCCATTTGGATATATAAACTCTGGCAATTAATTTAAAATCTTTCTACATAAGGCCATGCCTGATTTTGGTGAAAGGGGAAACCTAACCTATGTGGATGATGTCTTAATCAAGAGCTCAACTGTGGAGGAACACATAGCTGAAATATGCTATGTTCTGACCTAGCTGCAGAAAGCTGGAGCAAAACTGTCCTTTCAGAAGACACAGTGGTGTAATACCAGCACGAACATCTTACGGCATGAAATTACCTGTGAGGCTTGCAGTCCCCAGGTGAAAAAGGTGGAAGCATTATTGAATTGAAAGACCCTACTACTCTGCGAGAACTAAGAAGCCTTTGTGGACTCACTAATTATAGCAGAAAGTTAATTTGAAGACTACGCAGTGATCACTCGACCCTTGGTCTATTTATTAAAGGCTGGGATCAAGTGGGAGTACGGTCCAGAACAATCCAGGCAGTAAAACAACTAAAGAGAAGATGTTCCCAAGCCCCTTGTTTGACTTACCCCATAAAGAACGAGGAGTTATTCTTGGAGACAGGGTTCTGTGATACTTGCTTGGCAGCGGTATTGTACCAAAGGCACTACAAGGTCAACAAAGTAATCTTGTACGCAAGCAAGACTTTGTCCTCTGTGGAGGAAAAATTCAATGATTGCAAAAAGGCACTCCTGGCAACAATGAGGGCATTGAAGAATTACTGCCCGTACATCCAGGGGGAGCATATCATTGTTAAGACGACTCACCAACCCTTGCAATATCTCCAGAATGACCGAATCCGAACAGGGAATGTGAGTAGTTCCAGAATGACTTCCTGGATTCTGTCCATGCAAGGCTTTCCTGTCGAGGTCAGATATGGCCAAAACAAGAAGAATCCTCTAGCGCAAGGATTGGCTGACTTGCATGATTGTGCTCAAGAAAACGGTCTTGAGGACGAAAGTCTAAGGACCAACGACAATATGGAGGTGTACCTTATTTCCCCACACAAAGTCTATGAGGAAGACACATGTCAGGGGATACCCACAGTTTATGTGAATGGGTGCTCCTACCATGTTGACAATCACTGGGAAAAAGAACTAGTGGCTAGCATTGGCAATGCCTGGGTGAATGATGCCCCAGAACCCTCTGCTGGGTACAAAATAGGTCCCCAAAGTAGTTAGGTGGCAGAGTTGATGACGGTACATCAAGCCATCCTCACTGCCGTGCAACACCAACTCAAAGAACTTGCCATAATCACTGATTCAGATTATCTCAGGTATGGGTTCGTGGAACACCTGATTTATTGGAAAAATCAAGGCATGCTGTGTGCAAACAATAAACCGCTAAAGCATGAAAAATTAATTCAATCAATTGACAATCTGGTAACCTCTAATGAGATGACCATCTATTGGAAAAAGATCAGAGGTCACTCCATAATAGAGTGACCAGACAAAACTGGAAATGACTTGGCTGACCAGTTGGCTAAAACCAGAGCCATTCAAAGGGATTTTATAGAAACCAAATCCCTGTTGAGGGAAATCCAAGTTGCTGCTGTCACCAGGTCCCAAATCCATGCCAAAAATGAACTCTCAACTGCCCAGTGTAGTAAAGAAACCCCAGATGCAGATTTGATTAGTGCACAAAAAGAGGACCCGATTATTGGGAAATGTTATCAACATATTGAAGACCCAGTGAATTTTCCTCTGACATAATTGATTACATCGCGAAGGAGGATCTCCGGGCATTGATGACGTTTTCCAAAATGTTCAGAATCCAAGACAGTTTGTTGGTACGGAGATCCATATCTTGATGGGACCAGTGGGTGGTACCTACCTCATCCCGAAGCCTGATGTTAAGTCATGACCATGACGCGGCCACTGGGGGTTTCATACAGCATTAGAAATCCTGAGCAAGGTTGCATATTCGCCACACATGGACCAGGACCTCGACATCTACTTAAAGGGGTATCTTGTGTGTGCTCAGTTTCAGCCAAGTTCTCTCACACACACAGCTCCCCTACAGAAAAGGGAAATGACACTGCCTTGTTTGTAATTGCAAGTCAATTTCATTGGGCCAGTGATTCAGTCCTCTAGAGGAAATAAGTACATGTTGACCGTAACATGCTTGTTTACCAAGTGGTTAGACTGTCTTCTGGCCCCGAATTGTAAGGCGTAGACAGCTGCTGCACAAATGATCAATCACATCTTCTGTCGTTGCCTTCCCCAAAGGATTGAGTTGGATCTAGGAAGCCATTTTACCAGTAAGGTGATGACCAAGTTGTGGGAGATACTAGGGGCAAAAAAAAAAAGCACATTGTCTACCGCCCAGCCTCGAGCGGGAAGCTAGGGGGGTGGAGAGGTAAAATAAAACAATTATGGGCATCTTGAAGTTCGTGGGAGACTCTGGACCAAGTTAGGACATCCGATTACCGCTCGTCCTAAGGGCCATTAGGTCCACTACATCTTCTGCAACCAAAATGTCTCCATTTGAGCTCACGACTGGACGAGAAATGGTGGTACCTCAGCATCTGCTCCACAGAACCCAAGAGCAGACCCTGATCAATGCGTCCACTACCCATGAGTACATTGAGAATTTACGGAAACACCTTCAGCATGCTTTTACTTACGCTCAGCGCAATTTGGAAAAGTCGGCAGAAGCAATGAAAGCCTACTATGACTTAAAAACTACCAAGAAGGAGTTGGCGCGGTGCCTTTGAAATTGTTGATAAAATGTCACCTGTCGCCTATAAGATCGACATCCCATATGAATCAGTTGAAGAGCTTTCACCCGAGACAGACTTTATGACTGATTGAAGAGCCCAGTGAGGGTAGGGCCCAGGAACTATCTGAAGAATGAAAGGAAAGGATGGAAACTCAGATGGGGAATATCGCACATTGACGGGGAGTACAAGAATGTATACTAACAAAGAATGCATTAAAATAAAAAAATGTATAAATAATCTGTATAGAAATGTCAACAATGTGTTATGTGATGTTGTTTTGTTGTTCTTAATTACTGGGGAAAGAAGTACTGTAAAAAATAATTACTCTCTCTTTTACTCTCTGCAGACTCAATATCTCCTTACCTTCACAGCCTTGGGGTAAGAGGTTCTAAAAGGGAGGGGTTCCAGGACCAAACCCAAAAATCTGAAAAGAGTGGATTGCAGACCACAGCGCCACTTCCTCAGAACAGGAAAAGGGCAAATGTGCTCCAACGAAGAATTTCATGGAATGAGCCGAATCAAAAAGAAAGCAAAAACCCCACTCTCCCTTGCTCTTTTTTACGGATCAACCGAGTCAAAGACCCGGCAGGGGAAGCTTTTGGGGTAGAAAGACAGCCCCAGAGTGGCAGAAATGGAGCGGCCATTCTAGGCCCCTATTGCGAGAGTGAAGCTGGCTAATGTGGAGTTGAATTGAAATATAAAAGCAAGTACAAAACAGTGATTTCGACATGAGGCCTAGTGAAATGGAAAGAAATTATGTAAAACTGCAGCAGCGCACGTGGAAAGAATAGACACCTTTGAAACACTGCACATTTGGAAGATAAAAAGGAGGAATGATGTCTGACATTTAAGAAATAAAGTCAAGTGACAGATTTTGTTTATCAGGAATAAAGAGACTTAATTTCCATCATATAAAATGATATACCTGGAAACTGGTGTTTCCCCACTGAACTGAAAGGTCTGTGCCTTTGGTCAGGTCATAGAAGAGAAATGCAACCTAAGAATTGGCGGGGGCTATGTGAAACTGAGGCACTTGTGGTACATTGCCATTGACAAACATTGGCAAACATTGAACACATTGCCTTGAATAAAAAAGTGTATTGTATGTCCTAGTGAGCTCATCCCAGACTCATATTGAAGGGGATAAAAAGCCCATCGGGACCAACCAATTTTGTGTGATGGATACAACTTGGGTTATAAGAAGAATTATGATTCTTGCCTTCTTGTAATTCTGAGGGAATAGAAAGTTGTTGTGATGATAGGTTATGGAAGTAAGGTTTGAATCAGGAAGGGGCAGATTTGTGACTATTTTGGCTCAGGAGCAAATCGCAAAAAACAATAGCTCCACCCAGAAAGGGCATGCCGAAATAAAATGTGTATTTTCTGACTCACCATAAAATATAAAATTCAAAGATATATATCTGCCAGCAATTATCTGAAAAATTGGGATAGCTGTCATTTTGCTAGATTTTAAGGACACTGAAGAAGTTAAACCAACTTTTCACTTTGGGATGATTAATCTTTCTCCTCCCTCAGCCTCCATCATTCACCCCCCCTAACCCCCTATCCTATTAGCAGGCAGTGGGTGTGTTGGGGGGAGGAAGTGGGAGAGAGCTGGCCAATCCGTAGCATGGGAAATATGATAATAATGGAGTGTTTTGGAGGGACTGACTGGCTGATCTTTCTTTTACTTTTTGACTCTTGGGACATTTCTTTGGACTTTTAATTTTTCCCTTGACTTGCCCACTCTATTGCTGGTGCTTAAACATTGCGTGGGATACAGAGACTGGGAAATCTAGAAGCTAGCTGGGCCTGACATTTGAGGAGCCAGAGAAAGTCTGTGTGCCGGGGACTACCCTTCACCGAAGCCTTTCACCAGATCTGTGCTGTCCTCAGAGGAGCCCTGCTGTTCCCCTGGATGCCCCAGAATCAAGTCCTTCCATGTAAGTAGATTAATCTGAATGCCAACAAAATTTTGGCCCAGAATCTGCCTGCCTTAATCTCCATCTCGCATAGTGGGTAGGGGGGTGGAACTGGGAAGTCCCTTGGAACGTTTTACTAAATCCAACTTAATTTAATTCCATTATAGAAAATCACCCTATCCATTTAAATTGAATTGTGCTGGGAACTGCCTACCTTAATCCTTTCCATTAAATTGTGGGGAGCGGGAAGCTGTGTAGATCCTTAGTGCAGTGTACTGAAGTTAAGTCATTTAGTTCCCATATAGAAAATCACGGAATGAGTGTTGTTAGAGTTCAAAACCAACAAAGTTCATGCCCAGTATGTTAGGGCTGGTATACACAATAAAGTACACAAGTGACTCTTATCTTTCTGAATCCCCTGTCTTCTGTATAGAAGTGGGGTGTCCATAATCTCAAAATCAGTAGCCCTAAAATGCGGTCATTTCCGTGAATGTAGAGTGTGCAAAAAACTGAATTTCACATTTATTTACTTGCATCACAAAACAATCTTCCCAAAGCCCTGCATTTCATGCAAATAAAAAGCCTAAAACGATTTTCCCATTGAGTTCCTTTCCTGACTTTGCCTTTCAAAAAAACAAACCCAAACAATTTTTTTCATTGTGTCTATTTGTCAAAACCTGCCGTTTAATAAAAAGCCAAAACGATTTTGCCAATGTGTTCCCACTTCCTGTACCTTACGTTCAATTTAAGGGGTCAAATATATCTGATGCCTGAGGTGGGGGTTGCAGGGAGAAAAGAGCTTGATAACAGACTAAGCAATCACGGGGTGAATTATATTGTTTGTGTGTGAAATTGTAAGAAATCTGATGTAAAGTGATAATTGTTCATCTCTAACTTTTACCTGTGTGTTGTAGTATCTGTAAGTTCATTTGAAATATAAGTCAGTCAATTGGTGCAAGAAATTTGAATTTTTGATATTATGTAGTGCCACAGCATTGGTGGTTGATGTTTTGGTTGCTATTCTTATTTGTAAACCTTAAATAAATATATATTCTTACTATATAACGGCCTGGTTCCCAGCCCATTGGTGGTACAGAGGGTATTTGCTAGGGTGGTGCGAGACAGGTTGGAGGCCTCACTAAAGTTGAATCTGTATAAGCGCTTTGGATGCGTGCCACCTTGCTTGGGGATGAAAGGAACTCCCTGAGTTGAGAGTGACCAACTCATTAATCGTGACATCAGTCCCTGGCGGGCCAATCTTCCATCCCTCACGTCATTTCTGGAAATGCATGCATTTGCCTCTGGCACAGGCACTGCATCCTCATCCTCCGGGGGTGGCATGGCCTCGTCAGGGTAGCAGAACATTTCTCTTCAGACAGATATTGTGCAGCATGGCACAGACAAGCACAATTTTACCCACTTTCTCTGGAGCGTACATCAGGGCAACAGCGGAAACGTGCCTTCGGGAGGCCGAAGGTATGCTTGATGCATACATGGGTCCTGCTGTGAGCGTGGTTGTAGGCATTCTCCTCCTGTGTTTGTGGATCAGGCACAGGGGTCATTAGCCAGGGAAGCTGTGGGTATCTGGAGTCACCTGCATGGGGGGAGGCACGGGCATTAGTCATGGCATAAGGTGTGTGGTAGGCCTTAGACAATATCAGGACAATGGGCCTTCATTTCACGTCATGTAGCTATTCAGTGTCCGTGCATGCTGTGTCACTCATGTCATTTTATTTATTTTAATTTTTATTGTTTTTTTTATAATGCGCCTAATACCATACCTGAGTTCAGTTTCTAAGTGTGGATCCGGTATTTGAACCTTTGTTGCTCTACATGGTCTTGCTTCCAAGACGAGCGTGTTGCCCCTATGCTATCCTCCGTTCATGCATGGTTTCTGCTTCACATGCACCCTGTTTCCTTGTAAGGCGTCTGTCGGTGACATGTGCAGCTGGCATGGTGGCTGTCATGTGGCAATGTATTTCCACCGTGCATGTGGGATGCTGGTTTCCCCATGGGCTCTCCCTGAGCACCTGGTGCGAATGGTGGGCATTGTGGGCTGGCCGCACATGGGTGCATGGCTCTAGTACTAGCAGGGTTGTTGTGTGCGGCGATGTGGCCATTTGTCAGCATTGCTTTGGTTAGTGCAATTGCACTGTGGAACCTGTAGTCATGTTGGTGTTTACAGTTGCTACTGTATGTGGACATCAGCTTCTTCATCCAGGTAAGTCCGACATGTGCATGCTCTCTGGCCTGTACTGTGACGTCGGTGCGAGAGGTGGTCAAGTACGGATTTTGCATTTGCTTGTCATGCCATGCATTGTGTTGGTATTCGCACCCCCCTCCCCTTTGGACATGTACTTTGCAGCGCATATGTGCCACAATTTCTCCTCACCCACTATCCAGGTCCATTGTCCTCTGTGCCTCTCCATCTCTCCATGTATCCTGACAGTGTGCTGTTCTGTAGGACCATGGCATCGTGGGTCGAACCAGTGTAGCGGGCACAGCAGCGGGTGATGTACAGGTTGGGGTCGCAGGTCACCTGCATATTCAGGGAGTGGTAGTGCTTGCGGTTACGGTACACTGTTTCGTGGGCCTGGGGAGCCACCAATGCAACATGGGTACAGTCCAGGCCAGCAATCACATTTGGAATTTGGGCAATGCATCCTCATGGCATTGACCTGGGCTGGGGTGGTAGGCAGTGAGATGTGGCATTGCACTTGCAGCAGGGGGGGCTTCAAGCACCTGGCCCAACACTGTGCAGAATGTGAGCTGTGCCATGCCGTGCATCATGGCCACAGAGTGCTGGAAGGTGCCAGTTCCAAGAAATTGTAGATCAGACACTAGCTTCAGCAGTGGGGGCACAGCTGTCCGGATGTTGATCCTGATCCCTATGTCGTCCTGTATTGTGGTGAGCAGCTCTGTTAAGGGCTCTCTGTTGAGGCAGTGCCAACTGGCTGTCGGTGAAGGTCCAGGGTGAGGGCTTAACCCTGGGGATTTGTGGACGCCTTGCTTGGGCTCTCCTCTTCCTCCTCCCCCCAACCCCTTGTACTCTCTGCACCCTAGCCTGGTTGCCCTGCCTCTCTGCTCCCAGGTGCAGCATGAATAGCTGCCTGTCCCAACTCACAGTGGGTAGTGGCAGCATTGTATTGGAAACAGTGTTTGGGGTAGGGGTGTGTGCCTTATGTAGACTTCTGGCGTGGATTGGGATCACATGTGGCTTCATTTCAGGCACCTGTGTTCATTTACCTCCAGCTTAATGCTAGAGGTAACTGTGCTGTGTTTGTGGTGGTATTAGTGCCAGTTTTCAGCGCTAATATCCCGTACATGAACTTGTGATGCAGCTGTGTTTGCGCCTCGTGTGGCCAGCTGTAATAGTGCCAGCTGTAATAGCGCCGGCTGATTTTACAGTCGGTGGTATTTGCACCAGCTCATGATCCAGTGGAGCGGTATTGGCAGCGATAATTCTGTTACCGTGAGTTTTAGGGGTTACCGCCAGACTTGTGATGAGGCCCTATCAATGTTATGGCGTGCTTAAACAATGCAAGGAAAAATCCTTTCTACTATACATGGGAGCGGAGTCTGCCATTTTAGTTTACCAGCCACTCACATCAGAACTCCAACGAGTAGCCATCCCTGAAAGTTCCCCTTTAGTCCAGAGCCAACGGGCAATGCACTATGGGAATGCAGCCATTAAATAAACTTGCTTTATTGTTTCATATAAGGTTAATGTCATTGTCTCATTGGACAGCGCTATTTTAGATACATAGATTTAGCAGCCCAATTCCCACAGCTCTTCAGGATGATATGATATGATGTGGCATTTATAACACGCTTGTACACAAGTGTTTCTAGGCACGACAAGAGAAGGAGGGGGAAACAAGGGAGGACAAAATAACGATCCTTCTAGGCATTGTGTCATTCAGATCAGGCAGGTCCGGGGAAGAGTGAAGGGGAGAAGTACCAGGGGGATCGTAAGGGGGAAGTGCAGTTAACTCACAAGTGCAACCAGTGGGAGGCTCATAGGTGCAGAGAGAAGGGACTGTAGGTTGCAGATACAGACCCCGAAGTGCTGGGGAGCCCGGAGGCAGTGCAAGCACAAATGGACATGCAGGAGCCTCGGCCCAGGTTCAGAGGCTGGCCAGGTGACCAGTGCGCAGAGCAGTCAGGTGCATCAGCAGGGGAGAGGAAGAGAGAAAGCGGAAGCGAAAAGCAAGGTCTTGAGTTGCTTCTGGAACTGCAGGTGGTTCTGCTCAAGTTTGAGAGAGGCAGGGAGGCTTTTCCAGAGGGAGGCCCCACCCAACGAGATAGATCTGCCCCCAACTCTCTGGTTGGAGAAGCGTCTGACCCTCAGAGAGTTGAAGGTGGATGAGCCGAGAGCTCGAGAAGGAAGATGTTTTGGAAGAGAAAGTTGGGGGTAGAGAGGTCCCAGGATTTCTGGCCCCAAAAAGCCTTGTGGATGATGCAGAGAGTCTTGAAGTTGATCCTTGCAGCCATGGGGAGCCAGTGAAGAGATTTCAGAGCTGGAGAGATATGATCCCTGGGCTTGAGGCCAAGGACAAGTCTTGCTGTCCTGTTCTGGATAAGTGGTAAAGGTCAAAGAGTAGAGGCAGGAACATTTTTTTTTTTTTTTATTGAACTTTACTCAGTGAACCAAGTTTTGTCAAAAAAGAAAGTGTTTTGATCTCCTTCAGAGTGCTGCCATTAGGGCAACACGTAAATTTTCCAACCTGTTTGTAAGCCGACAATGGAGCTTTGCGGTTCGGAGTCCAGAGTCCCCCCCCTGCCTAACACACCGAATCAGGACTCTTAGCGGCCCTTTACTTTTTTCTCGCGTTAAACCGTTACGGGTTAACCTCTGATCTGATTACTGTTTATCAGATTGAATGCGAGTTCGATGAGTTTGGCCAGGGCTTGCGTCCATCTGGCGTTTTCGCCGGAGATCAGTCTCTTCCATAATTCGTCTGGTTCAAAAATCCACAGATTTTCCCCCAATGGGTTGAGGTAGGTAGTTCTGTTTTTCTTTGTAATATCGCAATCCATCACCAGATGTTTCAACGTCTCGATGGAGGAATCTTTTTTACATAGACGACACCTTTTGTTGGATAAATCTCCTCTGATTGTTAAAATTTCCCTGGTTGGCATCAGGTTTAGTCTTGCTCTCATGATTGACATTCTTAATTTCTTGTCTGGAAACTTGATGCAGTATTTTAGGGGTTGTTTCACTTTAATAAATGATGGAGGTAAGTGATTTAAGAGTTTGTAGCTAGTAGCTTTCTCCGTAGTACAGATCCAGTCCTTTTCTACCATTTTCTTTTTGATGCGGTCCGGATTTTCTTTCAGGTCGTTTTCCGAGCACTCTATTTTTGCCAGATCGTCTTTTCGGAGCTTGGTCCATTTGGCCAAAGCCTCGCAATTACCTGTTTCGATTTCCTCCCGTAAGATGTTAAAAATGGGTAGAGTGTCTGACATAATTATTTTTCTGTATAAGCGCATCGCGCTTTGGTCTATCATTGATGCTAGAGACACCAGACCAAGTTCTCTTCTAATGGCTGGGATGGGCGATGATTTAGGTAAGCACAAAACTGTTTTCCACACGTACCCTTCGACTTTGGACCAAAGGCTGCGTGGGAAGTACAGCGAAGCCTCCATTCCGTAGATCAAGGCCGGAACCACTTTGGCTTTATAGAAGGATAGGGCCGGTGTTACCGAAAATTTGCCGAACTTTCGGTCGACTGCCCTCATTTGGGAGGTCAGACATTTTGTTTTTCCCCATATTTGTTTTTGAAGGGTCCTTTCTGTCCTGGAACTGTCCAATTGAATCCCTAGATATTTGAAGTTTGACACTACTTCAATCTTGGTGTTATTTAGGAAAACACTAAGCTTTTTTACTGTTTTGGTTTGAGCTTTTTCTATCACTAAGATTTTGGTCTTAGATTTGTTGATCTCCAGATAGTTGTCAGCGATGTAGCTCTCCAGGTTCCTTAGTTTTCTTTGTAATCCCACTTTGGTTTGGTCAATTAATATGACGTCATCAGCGTACAACAGACGAGGAATCTCACATTTCCCGATTTTTGGTGGGAATGATCTGATACTGCTTTCAGATAATTGATAGTCGCCTAGGAATGCGGTAAACAATGCTGGGGCCAGCGGGCACCCTTGTTTCACACCTCGATTTACTCTGATTTCGTCCGACAAGGATCCCTGATAGTTGAGTTTGATTCTGATTTTAGTGAGCGAGTGGAGGGCTTTTATGGGCTCCAGGATCGTGGCTGGGCAGTTCCACCCTTGAAGTTTCGACCAAAGAGTAGGACGGTCAATTCTGTCAAAGGCCTTTGACAGGTCCACAAAGGCCAGGTGGACCTTAGGGGCGCCTTCTTTCACTTTCGCTTTTAGAATGTTTAGGACCATTAGGTTAATCGAGGTGGATCCATTTTCCTGGAATCCCGTTTGCAATATGTCGAAGGACGGACTGTTTTTGCTCCATGCGTGTAGATGTTTTAGAAGGCCTGTGGCGTATATTTTGCCTATTATGTCAAGAAGGGCGATTGGCCTATAGCTCGCTGGTTCATTTCTCGGTCCTTTTTTGTAGATGGGAACTATTACGGCCTTCTGCCATGATTCGGGCACCATCTTTGTTTTGCCGCATTCGGCAAAGATCTTACTGATCGTTTCCGCCCATTCCTTGGGTAACATTTTTAGGTCCATGTTGGTAAGGCCGTCCGGACCCGGGGCTCTCGAGGTCTTCAGTTTTCGTATGGCTAGTTCGATGTCGTCCTTGTTCGTTAAGTCGACCCAAGATGATTTAGGGCCCTGACTTTTAAATTCTGATTCTATCAATCGACCGTCAAATTCAGCCGTGAAATATTTACACCAGGTGTCTTCGGCCACAGCGTTGGAAAGTGTGGAGGTCTGTGTGTTGTTTGACTCTTTTATAAGGGTCCAAAATTCGTTTGATTTTTTGGATTGAAGTTTACACATCATCATCTCAGCGTCGTTTTGATATTGGATGATTTTGTGCTGTTTCAGCCAGTTTTTGTAGGTTTTGACTTCTTGGCGCCAAGCCAACCAGTCGACCTCTGCGTTGGACTTCTTTGCTCTTCTTAGCAGTCTACGGCCCAGTTTCCTTTTTTCAACCAGGGTCTTATCGTAACTGTGATGGTTAAGAGGACGATGTCTCGTTTTCTTTTGCCCTTTCACCCGGAATTCTAGAAGTAGTGGTAGGTAGTTTGGTCTTTCAATCGTTACTTCATTTCCATCCTGGGTGACTTTGTTTGCCCAGGCCTGCCTGATTTTCTTGATGTTTTGTTCGTTCAAACGTAGGCGGGTCTGTTGTAAATTAGTTTCGATTGTCCAATCGTAAGAGCTTGCCTTCCGGTTAATGGTTGACCACGTGCAGGACAGTAGATTGTGATCACTGTTAACTGTTTTAGTCACCTTGAAGTCAAAGAGGTCTTGGATGAGGCCGTTTGTTATGAAAATATAGTCGAGCGTCGCGTTCGAGCCGTTTCGTTCCCACGTGGGGATGTTTAGTTGTTTAGGGAACAAAGCGGTGGCATTTTGAAGGTTTCTTAGTTTAAGGACTTCCTTCAAGGCTTTGCCTCTTTTAATTGTGAGGTCAGGGCCACCCCGTTTCGGGGGGGAACATTGGCGGTCATTAGGGGCGGACATGTATTTGGCGTTAAAATCGCCACAGATGATAAGCTCGATTTTCTCAAAATCCACGTAAAGCTGATCAATCGTGGTTCCAACGGCGGAGCAGAAAGATTTTATAGACGTTCTCTGGGGGTTCCAATAGCAGTTTAGGATAGCCAGATGGTTCGGGCGCCCTTTGGTCTTCTGTACCCCATGATCAATTTTGGAGGTCAAGGTGACCAGCATTTCGTAGGACTGTTTCCACGTTGTTGGCTCCCTGAAACCCACTCCGGTTTTAATTGCGGTTATCAAACCAGACGATGGTCTGCCCATGAGGCCTTTCACTGCCGGAGAGAATGTCACTGTAAAGCCATCCAAGACTGGTTTGTTAACCAGCCAGGTTTCTTGCAGGCATAATATTTCATAGTGACCTAAGTCGACGTCACCGGGTATTGTCAGGTGGGCATGGCCTCTCGTGTTCCAAGATGCCAGGGAGTAGCTTTCATTTGTGGGTCGCTCGCGAGTTTCTTTGCCAAATGGTGCTTTCAGGCAAGCTGACCCTGGTCGTTGCTATTGGCCCTTCTTATTGGACCAGTTTCTTGTTAGCCATTGCCAGGGGCCTCTTGGTTGTCTTTCGTTTCCCGTGGTCGCTTGGGACTTTTCTTGTTTAATTTTTGAGTCCTCTTGATTTTCTCGGGCTTCATCACGAGTGTCCATAATTTGATATTTAGCCTCACTATTTTTTTTGCTCTCACTCCAGGTCCCGTCAGAATGAACCTTCCTAGTTTGACGATGTCTATAATTGGAGTCGTCTCTTGATCGTAGTTCATTCGACCAGGTCCCTGCCCAACCGGACCTCTGAGGTCGCTTGTAAATTTCCTGTCGCTCCTGATGATTACGCCATCGAGTTTGTTGGGTTAAATCGTCCGTTCTGGATCGATAGTGGTTCTGATATTTCAGATTTACCGCCTCTTTCTCTTCTGTGTCTTGGGCAGGAACATTTAGAAAGAGGCTGTTGCAATAGGCCAGCGTACAGAGGACCAGAGCTTTCTATACAGTGAGTTTCTGGGGGAAAGTGAGAAAAGGAAGAATACCTCTGAGGAGGTGCAGCTGATAGTTTAACTTCTTAGAGACGTCAGAGATGTGAGGAGAGAAGGAGTCGGTGGAGTCGAAGATGACACCAAGGTTCTTAGCCTCACAGGAAGGATCAGGAAGAGGGCCGAGAGTGTATGGCCAGAGAGAGAGAGGAAAGGAGGGAGCGGGTGTCCCAATGAGGAGGATCTCATTCTTACTGGCCTTAAGGCAGGCACACCATTCCTCAATTGCGGCCATACAGTCTGGTATGAGAGAAGAAGCAGAGGTGGCATCCACATAACATTGAAAATTAGAGTAGAAAGTAGCGATGCAGTAGGCAAGAGGTGCCAGGTAGTGGTTGAAGAGCCAGGTAGAGAGGTTAGACCCTTGGGGAACACCACAACTGGAGAGAGAGATATAAGAGAGGCAAGACCCCAGTTGGACCTGAAAGGGTCGGTCGGTGAGAAAGGATGTCAACCATGCCAGAGCCTGATCAGTAATACCAAGGTTGTCACAGAGGCGATTGAGCAGGATGACATGGATGACCATGTCAAAAGCAGAGGATAGATCAAGGAGAATGAGGAAAGAAGGGAGATTAGAGTCAGGATTGGAGAGCAAGTCTTCACACAGGGGTTCAAGCAATTTCTGTGCTTCTGGCAGCTCTGAAGTCAGACTGGTGGTCATGGAGGCAACCAACAGATTCAGTATGGAGATTAAGATGGGAAGTGGCCAGCTTTTCCAAGAGTTTGCCCAGGAAAGGAGTGATGGAGATTGGGCAATACCGGAGAGGAAGAATCGGCCGAGGGCTTCTTTAGAAAGGGGTGCACAAGAGAGTGCTTAAGTGGGAGGTGAAAGTTCCAGTGGCAAAGGAGTGATTGCAGAAATCGGCCAAGGCTGGAGCAAGGGTGTCGATGTGGTCCTTGATGGTTCTGGATGAGTAGGGGAGAACCTGCTTTGACGAGACTTTCATAGATCAGGCTTGTCTAGAACATTGTCAGGGGTGAATAGGGGAAAGGAGGAGAAATGATGAGGAGAGATGGCCTCAGATGGGCCCGCCGTGGTAGAGGAGGAGGAAGAGGAGGTAGAGGAAGAGGAGGTAGAGGAAGAGAGGGTGGACAAGATGTCCTGAGGTTTAGTAGTGAAATGAAAGGCCAAGGCCGTGCAGAGGGCCTGGGAGGGAACAGGAGAGGTAGAGACTGCAGCAGGATTGGCCAGCTCCTTGCAGATTGGGAACAGTTTGGCTGAGTTGTTAGATGGTGCAGAGGTGCAGGCTCGGATGGAGGCTCTCTTCTTAGAGAGGGCAGAGAGTCTGTACTGCCTTTGAAGCAGACAGTAGGCCAGTTTGTCAGGGGGTGCGCCCGATGCCCTCCACATCCTCTATGCTGCCCTACACTTGTGTTTAAGGGTGGCGAGGTCACAATCGTACCAAGAGTTGCACCTGGATTTCGGCTTCAAGTGGATCCTCATGATAGCGGCAAGGACTTCAAGAGTGTTACAGATAGAGAGATGAAGGTTAGAGGGGGCTTGGCAGGGTGCGAGTTAGCAAAATTGCAGGAGGAGGAGAGAAAGTAGCATTGAAAGCCTCAACTGACACACGCTTCATGGGTCAGATGACCAAGAAGATAGGTGGCAGTGCTGGAGTCGGCTTGACCTGAGAAAGTGATGCCTCCAAGAGAGAGGAGTTGTGAGAGGGTTAGAGAAGGGGAGATATGAAGAGATCAGGACATCCAGGCTGTGCCCTGTAGAGTGAGTCAGGCCAGAGGGAAGAAGAGAGAGAGAGAGAGAGAGAGAGAGGGAGAGAGAGAGAGAGGGAGAGAAAGAGAAAGAGAGAGAAAGAGAGAGACAGAGAGAGAGAGAGAGAAAAGCAGAGGTTGTGAAAGAGTCCTGAAGAAGGGCTGGTAGCATCCAAGTAGATTTTCAAGTTCCGAGGTAGAGAGGTTGAGAGGTAGAGTAAAGGAGCGAGGAGGAGAGGTCAGCCCATTCAGAGAGGAAGAGGGCGACCTGGCCAGGCGGTCTGTATATAGTGGCCCATTCAGTGAGAGAGAGGCCAGGAAGGATAGAGAGCCTGCAGACCAGGCATTCAAAGGAAGAATAGTGCTGTATTGGAATGATAGAAACAGGGATCCACTCTGGGAAAATCAAGGCTACACCCCCACCGGGACGGTTGGTTCTGGTTTTGTTGAGGATCTTGTAGCCATCGGGAAGGAGAGTGTCGAAACTCGTGACAGAGCTGGCCATGAACCAAGTCTCATTGAGACCGAGTACATCCAAATCAAGCTCTTCCAGGAGACAGCAGATGTCAGAGGAGTGTTTGACAGCTGAACAAGAGTTGAGAGTAGCAATGTGGAGCAGGTTGCCACATTTGAAGGACTGCCGGGGAGGGGTACAGGCCAGACGTACACCCTGCAAAAGTGTTGGAGGTGCCCAAGAATGGGCAGAGGAGGAAGGAAGAGAAGGCAGGGTAGTCAGAGAGGGAGAAGAGAGTGCCAGATGGGTGGCAGAGGAGGGAGGCAACAGGGTGGCCAGAGAAGCAGCAGGGGGTGCTGAAAAGGTGGCAGAGGAAGGAGGCAGCAGAGGAGCCAGAAAGGGGTATGAAGAGATAGCAGGAGAGGAAAGGTAGTTGATAAGGCATGGGAAATGTCTATCAAAGCGGAGGAGATTGGTCTGAGGGCCCTGGACTAAGACTGTGCCATTTAAGTAGACATTAATGATGGTGTTAGAGGAGTGGAAGGGGGCCAGAAGGGGCTCCCACTGGGTGCCACCATTAATGGGAGAAGAGGAAAAAGGAGAGAGAGCAGAGACCATATGGAGGGTCAATATGCCTGGAGAGGGAACAACAAAGAGTATGTTGGTAAGGGTCTGTCTGGAGGAAGCACTGGTACAGGTATCAGCGATAGGGAGGCCTGCGTTGACAGACTTAGTGAGAGGGATAGGATAGTCGATAGAAAAGCAGTTAGAAAAGATAGGTGAGCCAGAGAGCACCATATGGTGTGCAGGAGGAACGAGGGGGTAGGGAGAGGGGATCCCAGGCAGAGAAGGGGAGAGGGGAGGTCACACAGGGGGGGAGGCAGGCAGGAGGGAGGCACAGGGGGGGGACACAAAAGGGAGGGGTGCACAACAAAGAACAAAAACTGACCTACAAATCAGATGCAGTACAGAACGATCAGAAAGAAAAGAGCACAAAAGGGAACCTAGAAGTAGAGAATGCAGATGTGGTACAGAACCAAGGCAAAGCACAAAGTACAACAGGGAACCTGGAAGTAAAGATTGCAGATCCAACACAGGACCAAAAGCAAAACACAGAAGTCGGCAGAAGTCGGCAGGGAACCTAGAAGTGAAGAATGCAGGCAATTGCAATGTGATGTCACAAAACCGTGGATAGCAACACAATATCAAGAAATATAGAGAGCAAACACAAAGTCAATACAGTCAACAAGGCACAGAACACAACAGGAAACTAGAAGAAGAATGTGGGCAATGCAAAGTAATGCTAGAAACACAGTGGAGCATGAGAAGAGGGGGGCGCTGAGATGCGAGAGGAAAGAAGGGAAACGCAAGAGTGGGAATGGCACAGGATGCAGGGACCTACGATGCAAGGGAAATGCATGTAGCTAGAGAAGCAGGCGAGTGCACATGGTCAAGTTGTGCAGTGCCAAGTTATGGGCTAAGTATTTCAGCACCGCAGAATTCAACAATTCGACTTCCCCAAAAGGGGGAAAAAGGCTAACAACAACCATGGATGCAACAACCATGTACATGTTTCACCTATATCAGGGATCATCATTGGGGTGTAGTTGGCATGTAGGTGTAGTGACTGGAACCTTTGGCATGTTTATCAAAGACCATCAATATTATATTATGGTGGATTTACAAAATGCAAGGAAAATCTCTTCTAGCATATCATGAGATTAGAACAGGCCATTGGCGTCAGCTAGCAACCCCCCCCCATGCCTGCATTATATGATCATTTTGGGAAAGACTCTTGAGGAGCATCGGAAGTGACGGATGAATGTCCAAGTGCACACTGATTGAGGTTATCCCTGGGCCAGGGCCGGCCCCCTGCTCTAGCCTGGCACATGTGGCACGACCAATCCTAGAAGGAGGCATAGAAGTAAGACCGAAGGGAGCTGGAGGTACTGGATACCGAATACCTTAAATAAAATGGGGGGTGGGCGTCGTGTGTGGTGCCAGACTTTACCATGTTAAGCCACCCACTAGCAGAGCTAACCAAAGAATAGGATCTAGCGAGGGATAAGGAGATACAAATTCAATACCATCTGTACATTAGGGTGAGTAAATGCCATTGGGTCCCGATTTAGCATCTATACTATATTCAAAGATACTAGGAAAGCCTGTGTCATCTATGAGCTGTGTACATCCGGGTGCGTGTCTCTGTCTGAGATTTTGGGAAAATCTTTTGGGCCAAGGATGGATGTTCCACTGAGAATTCATGGAGCTCCTTTTCCTGGGGCGTCAAGAACAGGTTTTCCTTGGACTTCTGAGAAATAGCTTGAAATTCCCCAATCAGGACAAAGATCATGTAGATCTCTACAAGTCGTGTCAAATGGCCTGATGATGCTATTACCAGCCTACACTCTATAGAGAATATTGTGTCGCTCAGCTTCTTTACTTTTCGCTCTGGGAATCTCTTCCTGGCTACCACATTTTGGTTTATGGTGGCTGGCTGTGTGCCTGTCCAGGGGTGGAAAGCTATATCTCCCTTTCCATGGAGAAAGATGATATAATGATTCAGTGATTGTTCTTCAACTAGGCTTTGGATGACCTTTTCACTGCAGCTGGATTACCCCAAGAGAAGCAGAATGGCGCACAGCCGTCACCCCTACCCACATCGTAAGAGTGATGTGTAAGGAAGGGTTTGAATTAACAAGGCAGATGACCACCCAACTCTCTACAGTCAACTTCTGAGATGAATTACTTGATACTAAATAATGGTGGTTTGTCGAATGATCGAAGAACGCCAAAGAACTGGGATTTCAATTCTCCCGATTGCCCTTTGTGCACTTCATTTCCCTATTCATTCAGTCTTTATTGTGTGCATTAGAGACAAAAATAAAACACAAAAAGTGAACATATTGTATAATATTTTCTTGCTTTGGGTGAGTAATACCTGTCTGTTCACTCACCCCTGGTTTAGTTAGGTGGGTACTTTTTTGAACTGACCTGTCCACATTAATTGGGGGTCAGTGGCTGCATGTCTCAATAGGGACCGATATTCAGCAGTTGGTCTGATTGTTACAAAGGATGATGTTTTTTTCCCATTGAGCCTTTGCGCTTAGGTTTTCAGAGTCCCCATAGTTTTCTGATTTATGCAATTAATTGTGAGGTACACAATTGTTAGTGTCTAAATATAGATTGGCCACTTTATTTCATATATTTTTCATTCACGTAGTCCACATAAGTTAATTCACTTTATGGCTATTTGATTTTGTTTCACAGGTATCACTATTACATAAGTTAATTCACTTCGTGTCATTATTTGTGAGATAAATTGTGACTTTTCTGGTGATTGGTGTGATAATCCTTGGTTTGTTTACAAAAAACATTTGTGCCAACATTTCTCTGCACGTGCTGCTGTTTCGCCCTTACTTGGGATTTCTCAAGGCACATTCTTTACTTAACCTTGTGTGTTAGTCTTGTGTTTACACTTCACATTTATGTGCATACATTTCAAATTGGGTGACACATGTCAAAAATACATAGGTTAGTAGAAATATATATTAGGTTGTTTTCATTAATTCCTTGTTCCTTTTCTTTTTCAAGTGAAAAAACATCAGTGGTTCTCAAATAAATGTGATCCACTGATGTATATGGGGTTCTGTATTCATAGGGTCTGTGTCCTCTGGCCTCTCAGTCACCCAATTCACACGCATAAACATCAGCAAAACAATCCCCTCCACGTCGCTTCACTGAAATGTGTTTGATCACCGGGCTGAACAGTACCAGGCGTGACAATTCATTTGTCGAATAGTCTGGAGTCTCTGCACTCCCTTGCTCTTTTTCAAATGACCCTTTAGTCTCTCTTGCTGATTGGCCCACCGCTCTCAAGATCAATGCAGTAGACTTTGATCGCAGCATAGATGATGACAGCTTGTTCTTCGCTCCTTGTCCCTCACCATCTTATTATCTCCTTAAATCCTGAAAAGACTTTCAGAGTTGGTATGTACTGAAGCAAGCTTACAATATTTCTCATAGGCCACAAAACAACTACTGCCTGAACCTCAGGATCAAAAAAAAAAAGTATCAAGTATCTATGCCTAGCCCTAAGTATCCCTCGTCCTAAGCTTCCAAAACAAGCAGGATCCCAATGCACAGGTCTTCTTGGTATGGGGTTACTATAGGGTGCACAGATAGAGTTACCAGATGAGAGGAACTGTGCAAAAACATCAACAGGACTCAATTTGAGCATCAAAGGGTGGTGATCAGATTCCATTTTTTTATTTTTATTTGTTACATTTGTAAAGTGCCTAAGCCCAAGGGCATCAAGGTGCTTTTGCAAACAATTACATATAACGTATACTTGCAGAGACAGTACATTGTGTCAGGAGTAGAGCCAGAGACTCAGACGAGCATCTCCGAAACTCAGTGCTACAGAAGGTTTTAGGCAAAGATCCAAGCTTTTAAAGTTTTCTGAAAGCCCTGTGGGATTGTTCCGCTCTTAGCGATGGAGGAGGGGCATTCCAATGAGTGGCAGCTACTGTTGGGAAGCTGACGCCCCCTCCTTTAGCTCTTCCGACCTCCGGTGGTGTGATGCGGTGAGCGTGGGCTGACTTTACCGGTCTGAGGGTCTGTGCGATCCTGCCGTGAGCCTCATTTGTGTGAGGCTCAAACGGGTCATTCTTTTGAACTACATTTCCCAATAGCCTTCAGGGCTTATTATCCAGTAAGTTGCGCTTCAGCGCTGCCGCGTTCTGCAAAGCCGCTTAACGCCGATATATGTTACTGTTAATGTTAAAGGTATTTGTATCGTACACCATCACCACTGGAGTGGTTCCCAGGCGCTCTGTTGGATCCAAAAAGGAGGGTGTGGAAAAAAAAGAGGGGAAGTGGGGGTTAGTAGGGTGTAGTTGAAAAAGGAAAGTGAGAGTTGTAATTTCCTGTTGGCAGCTTCAGTTCGGTTTGCACCGTTCGCTGAGCTTAAGTGCGGTATTCGGGTCGGTGCGACTTTCCATGTGCCTAAACACTCGTACCCTTGTTAAGCATACATCAGAAGTGGCAGATTATATCAACGATCTTGACATTGACATCTGTGCCCTCACAGAGAGTTGGCTCCAAGCGGGTGCTGAGCCAGCACTTTCTCTAGCCATCCCACCAGGACACGGAATCTTTCACACTGACCGTTAACAGGCTGTGTGGGAACGGGGGTTGCATTGATTTATCGAGCTTTACTTCAAGTCCATCAAGTTTTGGGTGCTGTTGTGGCTGTTTGTGACATTTTATGTCTCAAGCTCTCCACAGACCCCAACACTACCAATAATATCATCATTTATCGTTCCCCTGAAAAAATGCCTGATTTTCTTATTCTTTTTAGCAATGTGATCCTTCTCCCCCTCAACAAACCTTATCCAAAATGATTGTCCTGGCATAATTGAACCTGTGACTTTGAACCCACAGACAATATGGTCAACCTGGTCAACTCCACATTGATGGTGCCGGGGTTCCAGCAGCATGTGGAGGTCGCCACCCATTCCAAAGGAAGAACATTGGATTGGCTGGCCAATCACAGGGTCAACCTTGAAAACATCAATGTGACGCCCCGTCCTTGCTCTGACCATTTCTTCATACACTTTTCTGTGCCCCCAATTTGTAAGCCCACCAAAAATACAGCTGTTAGAAGCTGGATTAAATATAGGAATTTACACAAACTATCTGCGGCAGCACTGGAACCTCATTTTCTAGCTACACTACAGAACCTTCCCAATCTGAATTGTGCAAATGATCTGGCTGATGCTACTCAGAACATGCTTACCACAATGGTCAATCAATTGGCTCCTGAAAAAACACGCCTGGCCAAGATAACACCCTCTAAAGACTGGTTTTCAACGGAAATCTCAAAACTCAGGACCCTTTACATTGGACTAAATGCCAGTCTTCAGACAAAAAAAACAAATACACAAGTGTAGCCAAACCTTAAAAAACGGCCGTGTGTGAGGCAAAAAAATTGTCTTATGACATTAGAATTAATGAGGCATCTTCCAATACCAGAGAGTTGTTCAAGATTCTAAAAGAACTTGAATCACCCTGCCCTGTTTCCACTCATATCACTAAAGACGCTGATTGGTGTACCCACATTCAGGAAGCCATGATCAGTAAGGTCGACTTGATTCAAGAAAGGGTTTGCGCCAAAAGCGCAGCTCCTGTCCTTACCAGGGCTACGGCCAAAAAGGAACCTTTGCCCCCGCCCACGTTCCCACCCTTCTCATTGGATTGGACATATCAGGAGTATTGCCCCATCTCAAACCCATCGCATGCAAAGGAGACATCTGGCCTGCAGTGGTTGTTAAAGCTTGCCCGTTACAGCGCTTACTCCTTATCACTGAGTTCATCAATTGCTCTTTTCGAGAAAACAATGTCCCCAGTCTTATTAAGCACGCCTGGAAATCACCATTACTGAAGAAACCATCCTTAGGTCCTGTGCTGCCAGAGAACTATTGCCCCATCACCAACATTCTGTTCCTGTTGAAGATCTTGGGCAAGGTGGCAAACCTACAGGTTCAAGAATTCCTAGAATCTCACCACCTCCTGGGAGAGAAACAATCTAGTTTTAGGAAGGCCCATAGCACTGAGTGTACCCTGCTTGATCTTAAGTCCAGCATCCTACATTACTTTGACAAGAGCAGCACTGTGTTGCTGATGCTTCTCGACCTGTCCACAGCGTTCGATGTGGTAGATCATAAAATAATAGTGCAAGGGCTTTGTGATAGTCTTCTTTTCCCCTGAAGCAGCTGGCTGGGTGAACCTTTTTTTTATCAGGGTGAGTGGCAAAGGTTTTTCACAACGACACCATGGCCAACAACTATCTGGTCCCAATGCGGAGTACCTCAAGGAGCATGCATGTCACCTACGCACTTCAACATTTATACCATTCCTCTTTTTGAAATGTTGGAAGAAGAAGGTACCTTATACGCAAACTACGCAGATGACAATCAGTGTCTCATTACCCTTTCCGGTGGCTATAATAAGGACACACTCTTGGTGAACAACATCTATGACCAGATTGAATCATGGATCGTGGACAATGGCCTCACGCTAAATGCATGAAAAACAGAACTGATGATCGCAGGCACAGCTGCCCAGTTAAGGAATCTTGGGAACACATATAAGGCCTTTAATATCTCAGGCCACACCATAACAACCCTCCCCAAAGTCAAAACCCTGGGTGTAGTCTTGGACCAGGAATTATCTATGAAAGCACACATCAACAGCATTGTTGCCAGCTCAAACTACTAGCACAAATCAGACCATCCTCAGTCAGTCAAACTGTGCCACTATTGCCAGGGCAATTGTTGGCACTCGTATAGACTACTGTGCAGTCTTCCTCCAGGTAACCTGTAAAGGTGAGCTGGCCCGCCTCCATGTTGTCCAGAACAACGCTGTGAGAGTGGTGGAGGCCTAAAAAGATCAGACCACATCACAAAAGCCGGGAGGGTTCTTCACTGGCTCCTGGTGGAAAGGCGCGTGACTTATCGGATCCTCTGCATTACACACAGATGTCTCTATGGGAAAAGTCCAAGATACCTTGTAAACAGATTAGAATGGCTGCCCGCAAGGCGAGCCCTCCGCTCTAATAATTCTCACATCCTGGTCATTGCCTGAGCCAAATTGGTCCCAGTGGCTCAGAGATCATTCCCACACGCGGCCCCCAGACAATGGAACGACCTGCCCCCTGATCTAAGAGCATGTCCGAACTTTGGAAAATTCAAACATGAACTAAAGACCGTTCTATTCCAGTGAAACGCCCTGTCTGCCCTTTAACCTGCCTTTGTCTTTTGTTTTTTTGTTACCTATTATGCTCACGGGCTGCGTCTAGGCGCAATATAAATAAACTAAATAAATAAATAAGTGGAATACACACCCCGATACTGGGAGTACCTACAGCATCCCACAGGATCCACCTGCAGCCGGTAGCGGTGCCTGAGTACGTCCTGCAATTTTGGGCAGAAAAATGTTACGTTTGGATGGCCAGCCAATCAGAGTCACAGAATCATCCGCCGAAATTTGGGCCCTGATTCACAGTGCGTTTTCCAATGGGGTTTTGCCATTATAAAAGTCTTCTGTGAATTAGGCCCTTGGTGTGCTGTGAGAGGATGGGGAGTGCACTATAAAATCACTAAATCGATTATTTGGAGCGCACTATAAAATCACTAAATCGATTATTTAGTCTGTAGGAGAAGAAGTTTACAGAGCAAGACCACAACTTGTGTTTTCGAATACCTGTGGTAGATTTTGTAGGAGTTTGGGGATCTTTTTATTACAGTTAATTATATTTCAATACCTATTGGTCTGTAATTGTCTCAATTTGTCGTTGTGTGTGTTTATTAGGCCCTTGTTGTCATTTGACATTTTTACCCTCACAGCAAAAAAAATCCCTTTCATTGCCCCCATCCCTTTTCTCCCTTTTGTCACTCAATTATAAAAATATACAAAAAACTAAACTAAATGACCCTCTTCTTTATGTATTTCTAATCCAACTTCGCTGTGTGCTTGTGCTTCTAGGGCTTGTGTGACATGTTCCATCTGTTTCCCTTACCTTGTCTTATACTTAAAAAATTAAAACAATGAAACAAAACTGTTTCCTTTTGTATTCCCGTTTTGTGTGGAACCTAAAAAACCTCTCCCTTTGTGTATGAGCCACACAAATCGTCTTGTTATAGTCACCATCCTTTGTGTGTCCCAGAACCCTATGTGAATTTGTCCTATTCAGCCACTTGTCTTGGTTGTTATTGTGAGTTAATCCTTCCAAAAAAGAAGGCAATTGATATAATAAGGCAGCGGCAGGGACTTGGAAGAAGGAAAAGGAGGGTGACCTCGACTTCTCATGGCACGGGGTCTGGGGACGTCGAGTCACTGGGGGATGGCTCGGGGAAGGGAGAGGAGGCAGGTCTGATGGAGAGTTTGTTGCTGCTGCGCTTGGGGGGGAGATGGAGGAGGAGTCACAGCTCATGAAATTGAAGGGTCTAGCACTACAAGAGGATGAGACAGTAGAGAGGGAGGCGGAGGCGGTAGAGGCAGGGGGCTGGCCGGTAATACTTGCAATGAAGGAGGAGGGCCCACTAGAGATGTTCCTGGATAATGCAGGCAACCAAGACATATGAGATGCTTTTTACAAACATAGTAATTCGATTGGCCACTAAAAGAAGATACCTTTATTTACAGATATTAAATGTGTTCTGTTGCTTCACCACTTGCAAAAAATAATTTGATCTGGCCACTAAAAGAAGGCACAGTCACTTAAAGCCACTGCATGTAATCTCATCCCGCCTGTTAAGAAATACAGGACTTTTTCTCTGCAACTATTATTTGGAATGGACACTGGATATAAATGCCTCCTGCCTACCAAGAAATATTAAAACATTTCTCTGCGACTAGTATTTGGTATCCCCACGAAAAGACAATGCAGCCAGTTACAAGCACTGAATCCAATCCTCCTCCATCCTACCGATAGTTATAAAAATAATTCTCTGCAACTGCTGGCTAGTATTTGGTTAGGCCACTAATAGAACGTGCGTTTACAGCCACGGAATGTTACTTAATCTCTTCCCTGTCTCTAAACAATGATGTGATGCTCTTCACCCTTGCAAGACATGTCACATGTGTGCATGCCATGCAAGGCGGTCACTGGGGGTGTAGTAGAGTGTGTAGTATTGGAGTGAAAAAAAGAGGGCCTATCCTATTGCAATTACCTACCTGTTCCTATGCTAAACCCTATTTTATTTCAATGTGTTATCTTCAACAACATTATATTTAAATGTAAACCTTTCCCTCAACTAAAGTCTATTTAATGTTGTATCTCACACTCAATGGCATTCCTTTTCTACTTCTCCGCCATCAAAAGCCTATACCCTCAACTGTTCTGGAAACACCTTGCCTCATCCTTTTCCCAACAAGACCGATCCCTAAATGAACTATGCCTGCCCTATGTTTACCATTTTAACACCAACCACCCACATAATTGTACCCAAACTAGTGATAATGTTTTAGACAACTCAATTCGTCAGAAATGCATTATGCCCAGAATGTTTCACCAAGGATTCGCTTTTCCACACCCTCTCTTGTAAGTAGTAACAGGGACATCCAAGTAGCCCAGCTAGGATGGAGGGCTTTTGGGTTCTCAGCCCTTCTCAGAGGCACAGGGCCTGGGGCCTCAGCACAGTCCATGTGGTACACAAGGAGACGCTATACTTACAGCGGCAACCTGAGTATGTCCTTTTTTCTGGCAATGAAGCATCATGCAGTGTCTAGAAGCGCTTAGAAGCAGAGGAGAGGCAATATGTTTCCATTATATGAAACACGTGGAAAATGTACATGCCATACTCTGTATATTGTCTCTGACCAATGAGACGTAGACTCCCCTCTGTTTAACTTGGTAGTAGAGCTAAATAATTTATATTAACATCCACATTTCATTATGTTCTTAAACATTATGTTCTTAAACACGTCTGTCTCATACTTTTAAGAGTGTTCAGCCATTTTGAGAAGACCACAGACCTAGAGTGCAAAAGCTGTACTCGCTGCTTCGGTATAATAAAAACGGGTTCCTTACATAGCGCAGTCTACCACACCACTGCCATTTCCTGGCACTTTAAATAACATTTGTTACTATTAACCAATCTGATGGTACTCAGTGTATCCAGTGGAGAAGGATCAAAGGCTGGGTGGGCATTCAAATGTCATCTGTGGTTTAATACATATCACTATAGTGCACACCCAACTTCCTGGTCTACATTGACAACAGATCACAACCCAGGTCTACAGCTCAGATGGAACCCCATAAAAATAATTGACCTAATTTTTACAAAGCAAGGTAAGTGGCCAAATGAGTTATTGCAAAGCGCAGCAAAGTTACTACTAGACGCAGAAATAAGAGGTCTAGAACAGAAAGCGGCCATTGTAAAGGTGACAGATCCCTCAGGAAGTTTGATAAGCAATATCTTTTTAGTAAAAGGGAGACACACATTGAGGCCAGTTATAAATCTGAGGGAGTTGAACAGCTTTGTTGTTTACAGGCACTTCAACATAGAGGGTATACGCCTCCTAAGAGACATCTTGCAGCAGGGAGACTGGCTAATCAGGATAGATCGCAAGGAAGCCTACTTGACAGTGCCCATTGCAGCAGATCAACCGAAATGCCCACGATTACAATGGAAGGAACAGATATGGGAATTCACATGTTTGCCCTTCGGGCTGGCATCAGCCCCATGGTGCTTCACAAAGCTGATGAAACCGGTGGTGACGTACCTGAGAGAGCAGGGAATATGACTGATCATTTACCTGGGCAGCATATGCATAATGTGTCAGGACAAGGTTTTGATCAAGGAACAGGTGTACTCCACAATAGATATGCTACTATGATTAGATTTTTTCTGAAATGGGAGAAATCACTCCTGCGACCGGAGCAAACCATGGAATTTTTGGGGTTCATGGTAGATACATCACAGGGGACGTTGAGTCTTCCTCTGAGCAAAGTGAACGACATCAAAAAAGAAATAAGGAATAATCGGACAAAAGGAGGTGATGTTATGAGAGATAGCCAGACTGGTAGGGCGCTTGTCGTCATCAATGCAGTGATTTTCCCAGGACCACTCCTCTACAGAGCCCTTCAGAGATTAAAAAATCAACATCTCAGGAGGGGAGTTTCTTACGAGCAAGGGGTGCCCCTATCGCAGGAAGCAAGAGAAGAGCTGAAGTGGTGGCTACAACATATGGATACCTGGAACGGGAGAGCAATATTTGGCTCATTCCCGGATCTAATAATAGAGCCTGATGCCAGCAGATGGGGCTGGCGTGCCCGGTCTGGAGATCTGTCGACAGGAGGCAGGTGGTCAGAAAAGGAGTTAGACCTACACATCAACTGCCTAAAGCTGCTGGCAGGCATGTTCGCAGTGAGATGTTGGATATAGGAGAGAGTACAATGTTGTGTACTCCTCAAGATGGACAGCGTGTCCGCAGTCAGATACATAAACAGACTAGGCAGCACGAGATCCGGAATGTTGGCAGAGCTAGCGAAGTAATTTTGGCACTTATGCCTACAGAGAGAAGTGGCAGTGACGGCAGAATATCTACCTGGCCGAAAGAACATGGTAGCTGATTGGAACTTCAGGTTCCTCAGAGATGCCAGTGATTGGAAGCTGGATGAGAGAGTATTCCATAGGTTGAGGGCAGGATGGGGTCCATGTCAGACAGATCTGTTTGCATCAAGGTTGTACAAACAGCTACCTCGGTTCTTCAGTTGGAGGCCAGACCCCCGAGGCGGAGGCAACAAATGCATTTTTCCAGACCTTGTCAGATCCCTAAGACGAACTGCTCCTTGTTGACACGTCGTGGAGTAATTAATTCTTCCTATCAATGTGATTCTCAGGGGTACAAGAGGACAGACTGAGAAACTAATTGATCGAAAGATGTTGTAAATTCGTTGGAACCGCAACTGCTTCACGATTTTGAGGACATCCAGATTACTCCAGGTCACTGCAGAGAAGTACAACTAATTACCAGCTAATATTGAACTCTCTTATAATGATTTACAATAATCAAAAGACTAACCCGCAGAGAAACGTGGCATTAAGCAAAGAAGTTCCATACAAATTGATCCTCAAGACTGATGAGTTCTGGAGACCACAAGAAAAAAGGTATTTAGCAAAAAGGTAACAAGAGGTACAGAGAAATGGCAAGAGAAGTGAAGTTTCTTACCAGTGTTCTCAGGATGTGTGAGATCCCAGGCGAGTACTTGTCCTTGTCGTCACTCAGGAATCCACTCCAGTTCAAGGTTTGTGTCCAAATCACCAACCACCTGTCCCGACGGCACGAGGACGCCTATGGTGCCCAGGCAGTCTCTAGTCCAGCACCTAAACCTATTCCCGCCGGCACGAGGACGCCTAGAGTGCTAAGGAAGTCTCTAGTCCAGCACCTAACCTGTGCCCGCCGGCACGAGGACGCCTAAGGACAACACGGAAATGAAAGGACAGTGGTACAAGAAAGATAGGAGAGAAAGAACACAAGCAAGCAAGTACAAGTCCCAGGGAGAGGAGAAACCAGAAGAAAGTATCAGAGAGGAAGCGGTCACCAGCCTCCAAGGTCCAAAATCTACCAACACAAAATCACTGGGCAAGAATATCCTAGAACGGTCCAAGGTCAAAACTCCTAGAAACTATATGAAAGGGCAATCCGGGCGAGAAATCCAAAAGACGTAATCCGAGGTCAAAAAGTACCAGACAATCCAAACATAAACAAAAGCTGCTGTCAAAACACGATCAGAAGCAGCGACTGGAGGGCGAGGGAGAGTTAAATACCGGACTACCGGCAGTAAATCGATCACGTGACCCACTGCGTAAAGAATCACGTGGGAAACTACGCGCCCACTGCCGTAATCTCCATGGTAACTTCCACGCAAAGCGTCGGAAACACGGTTTCCGACGAACGCGTCTGCAAAAGGCAGTTCGTGGATAAGACACCACCGCCCCCCGTCTTTCATCCGGTAAAAGCACCCGCTGCTGCCTGCGAGCGGACAAGGTAACTGGAGGGATGTTGCGAACCCGGGACCGTTTTCTGACAGACCTGTGGCCCGAACACGAAATATGCATTCCCGCCATTTTCAATGATAGCGAGGACGCTGGCCCAGGTGAGGAGGCAGCAGGTGTTTCTGATTCTGATAACTCAGGATTGGAAGGGCCAAGCATGGTTCCGAGATCTTCTGAAGGTGTTGCATGACAATTCGAAAGCTCTTCTGAGGTACGAGCTGATCATGCGGGTCTCTGCGGGAGACTGCCACCTTCTAGTGAGAATGGGCAGCCTCAGCCTCATTGCATGGGCAATTTCAGGGGATCTTGGGCTGGGCCAGGATTATGTTGCAAGGCTGAACAGATTATCGAAGAGTCCTGGGCTCCAGGTACCAGGAAGGCATACAGATCTGCATGGTCAAACTGGCATAGCTGGTGCATGGAGAGGAACGTACATCCCTCTGGAACAGATGTGGTGCATTCAGCTAATTTCTTAGCGCAGATGTTGGCACACGGCAAGTCTTACAGGACCGTTAATACTTCTCACTCAGCGATATCGGCTGGTCACCCCCATGTACAGGGTTTAGCGGTCGGAGAACACCCTTTGATATGCAGATTGCTGAGGGGTATTACGTTGAACAGACCTCCTAGAGAAGTAAGATCAGCTGTGGGACATAGATAGGGTTTTGAACCTGTTCTCATCCCGGCCAGACAACAGTGAGCTATCGAGGAAAGTGTTGTCTGCCAAGGTGACAATGCTGTTATGTAATTTATCATGCAAGAGAGTTTCTGACGTGAGAGCGTTGGAAGTTAACAGAAAATCATTATCCCCCACAGGGATAACTTTTTATATCACTAAGAAACTTTTTATATCACTAAGAGAACAAAAACGAGCTTGAGGACAGTATCGTATGCATCTTTCCCTGATCATCCTAAATTATGCCTGGTGCAATGTTTATTGGCATGCAAAAACATGACAAAAGACCTGCAACCCTGTGGGGCAGTAACTCCGTCAACCCTGGCAAGATGGCTGAGATGGGTGATGAGCCAAGCTGGCATGTATATAGAGTGCTATGGTGCCCATTCAGTGAGAGGGGTGCTAGCATCTAAGGCTTATAATGTAGGCGATCAGCTGGAAGGCATTATGAAGGCAGCAGATTGGTCGAATTAATCGACATTCAAGACATTTTATTTCAAGTCAATTGAAAAGGTTGCACCGTTGGTGGTAGGTAAGCTTTCAACAAGCATAATCCGAGCCTCCAGGTCTTGACATAGAATTCAGATTTTCAATACTAAAGTTACAGAAAGTCATAATTCAATTAAAGACATGGAGGCAAAGGTTTATCTCACCCTAACAATCATGAATAATAATACTCTGATGTACTGATGATGTTATGATATTGCATTGTTATGTAAATGATGATGTGGCACGATTACCCACCCGAATTGATCACATTTTGGGATATGACTTTATGTTATAGGTTGCAATGCAGAGAGCAAGCTGACAGGGATGTGAAAATCAGCTTAGAAGTTGAATTCAGTTCATGTTTACTGTTTGGGATGCATACAGGTTTTAAGAAGGCACCAGCAAAAGAAAGAGGATGAGTCAAGGTGGTGGAGTGTGTTTATGGGATTGGTCAGAAATGTCACATGTTTCTAAAGGACTAATAATAATAAAACTACCAAAAACCAAACTATACTGCGATTGTAGTTTTATGCTTTGTTGTTTCATGAATTATTGTAAGAAATGTTTCTGCTTGAGAAAGTAAAGAAGAGAGAAAAGCATCATCCTTTGCCTCTTTGTGTTGAATAGAATTATGACTTTCTGTAAAGTTATTATTGAATATATGAATCGTCTCTGCATTTTCTTGGGTAGCCCCTGACACAATATGTGATACAAAAAATAGCTATAGTTTTCTCCCACGGTTCCCTCATCTCAAGACGCCACCTCTCTCATATCACTTGAATGTAAGCAACTGGGTCTTGGTCATCACGCATTTTGTGTGTCATGATTGCACGAGTGCTCTACACACATCTGCCCTGCAATTGTTAAACAGTGCTCTTTCATGAGTCATGTTTTGAGCCGTCACCCTAGGATACCATGCCCACTTCCAAATGTCATCATCTCTCTCCCCAATGGTGGTCGCAAGCAAACTCTTTATGTCACCCACTGCTAGCGTCATTCTTTTCGTCATTCTCTCTAATTCATAGATCCATTTACCTGCTCCTGATGTCAGCGATGGTAATTTACACCTCAAATTATACTTATCTATTTGTGGCTAGGTATATATTGTGGCCGTCCTCTCCCTTTCTCTAGCAATGGGAATTGCATTAATCCTACCCTATGTTCACATCCAGCTACACCCTTCATTTTGATGATAGTGTCTGTAATGCTCTCTTTCTTTTGCCCTGTTAATGTTCTTAATCTGTCTACATATGCGGTTGTCTCCGCCAAACTATGCAATCGTCTTTTTGGATGTTTGGGGTATAGTACAGGCTCTGGCATTTCCCCTTCTTTTCCTTCCAGATCAGTCCACAATATCTTTTTCCCTAGGCTCAAGCCTGTGAAGAGGCCTTGTGTGACCCCCTCAACTTCCTCATTTTCACTTGTATGTCTCTCCTCATCTGAAAGCATTGTCCCTCAACTTCTATCACTTCCCTTGTCTTGTCTGTCCTCAAAATCTATTTTTTTAAGGGGACTCATTCTGTACAATCCCTTCAATGCCTTTTCTAATAAGCTCTCATCTCCTCTTTATCTTGCGTATGACACCACTGCCCCTCCTGCTTCTGTACAAATTACCAACCCTTCTTCACATTGCTGCTCCCTCACCCTTGCCTGGTAGTTTACAATTTTTAATTCTCTCATCCATTTCTATAATCCAACTTTCAACACTCTTTTCTTTTTACTGCTCTTGTTCCTCACAGTTCTCCTTCTCTGGAAGCATGCATTCCCTGATGATCTGCTCAGCTTCCATTTGCCATTTCTTGTGGCTCCATTTCATCTATCGCACTATCTCCCTCTCTCTTTATTCCTCCAGTTCCTTCGCTCTGTCTTTCTCTGCTTCCCTTTGCCTTTCAGTTTCTTCCTTTTGTTTTCTCACCCTTTCCCTTTCTTCTCTTGCTCACTCCTATTCTCTTTCCTCTAGCTCCCGTCTCTTCTCTTCCTTTCACTTCCTCTCTCTCTTTATCTTCATCACATTTCCTTTCCCTTTCCTTCTCTTCATCAATTATTCTGTCCCATTCTCTTTCTTCCTTCTCCTGCTTCCCTCTCTGTCGGGCACCTTTCTTTGTGTTTTATTTCCTCTTCTTCCTCCTTTTCCCATCTCCCTTTAACTTCCCTTTCTTTGTCTTTAGCATCGCTCATGTTCCTTCCATCGAATGTAAGCAATACTTGTCCTCTCAGCCACTCCATTGAAGTGATTTCGTCTCTTCCTTATCACTCTGTCTGCCTTTCTGTCTTTGGATCTCTTTCTCAGTCTCTGTTAGCTTTGCCTGCAGCTTTCAGGGATTATTATCCTCATCGCGCATAGACACTGGCTTTTGTTTATTTAATTTAGCTCCATTGATAGCATCCTCATTACTGTAAGCACGGAGTGCATATTCGGGGTTAGTATACCTTGCTGCTGCTTTCAATTTTTTAAATGGGTAAAATCCCTGCCCGTCGTCTGGTGCATCGATGCTCTGGGGCGGAGGAGGAGTTGAGGGTGGTGTGCCCCCCCTGCATGCTGATGAAGCTTCCACTCCCTCATGGGTGGATCCTCCGTCTCATCCCCATGCATCTTCCATAACTCTAGAATGGCTAATCTTTTTTGCGATGTGTTCCCCTTATACTCAACGTGTAAATATGTCGTCATGTGTTGCAGCACTAATTTTGAAAGAGTCCCCCCTGGAGCCAAACATTTTGCCCGCTGTGCCACATACTCACTCAGAATGGTATTTACATATCTTAGTTTTATATACAGCCAAAGACTTACATAAATGCATCAGAAGTATGTCTCCCATGATGGCAGATCACGCTCCTGACTGCCGCAACTTCCCGGACCTTAATAAACTTTCAAAACCTCCTTCTTCATTTCGTCCTTCATGATCTCCTGTCAACAATAATTTCCTCTATTTCCAACACTTTTGATGTCCCTTCCCAAGCCTCTCGGCTACAACTACTCTTTGGGCAAGCACCAGAAACGCTGTCCTTGCTTTTCACAATTTAAACCATTTATCACCCTACTGCTGGCGCCAGCAATCACTACGCATATAGGTGCACCTTCAGTATAATACAACACAACAAAACCCCCACAGCCGTCTTCCTGCCCTCTTGACAAGGTATCCTTATTTCTCAATATTACCCCAGGTGGGGCGTAGCGCACTCTTCCATTGACTTTGTCGCAGCAAATCCCTTTACTCTTAATAACTTAATACCTCATCATGAGGTTTAGTGCGGCACCTTCCATAACTTTGTTACAGGTACCCTCTCATAAATAAACACTTTATTGCATCACAATTCCCCAAAATATACAGACCAATCCCTACCTCCTTCCTTTGTTTCCCAACTTGATGCTCTATACTTACATCCGTGGATCGACTGAGTACTTCGGTATCGATCCTCCCTCAATCAGCCATTTCTCCCTCGCCCTGTGGGGTGCCTGTGAGCACCAGGCAGGATTTTCTCCAAGGGGGCTCCTGTTGACCATCTCAGTTCACGTGTCATTCACTGTTCTCGACAGGCCACTCTACAGTACTCAGGCTTGTAGCAGGGGAGCATCGACTATCCAAGGGTCTGGACTGAAGCACCTTCTGCTACCATATGTAAAGGTAGACTGGAAAACCCCAGTGCTAGCGGAAATAGTCAAGGTAAATGGCTGCTTTATTAACAATCCATATAAAGCAGGGACATTAATAAGGACACAAGTCTCCAAAAGCTATTTCAACTCTCCAGGGAAATCAGCGATTGGTTAGGGGAATGGTCTACATATAGGTTGCATAGATGTTAGTCTCTTCATTGTTCATGACTATCTGTTGGCCCAGCCTTGGACCACCCATAAGGATGACTTTTCTTGAAGTCCATGCTTTCAGAGCCAGCAGGTCTGGAGAACACCGAATTTTCTACGCATTTAGTAGGACATTTTTACTGTAGTTAGATTGTGAGATGTGACATCCAGGCTGGGAGTGGGAGTTTTCCTTGTGAGGTTTTGCCCACAGCCAGCAAAAGGGTCTGCCTTGGGCTGACATTTATTTCATGGAGACAAAGTGACTCTTCAAATGTCACTGGAGTTTTGTGGGTGAAACCTAATATACTTTGCTCTTTGTCAACCCACACATCATGTTTTGTTTTCCTGACATTTTTCTGTGAGCAGTGATTTTTTTTCACTTTTACTTTTTTAAACCGTTTTTATTTGCACACACATGTGCAGGCCGTTTTTTTCTTTTCAGTGTTTAAAATCCTGTTTTCCATGTGACAGGGATGCTTGATTCCTCCTTCCTTTGTAAATTAAAATGCTGCTTACCCATTGGTAATGACAGGTAGGCCCCTTTCCACGTGGCTCTTTAATTTTACTTGAAAAACAAAAACAAAGACCAGGCCGTTTTTGTTTCATTGTTTAAAATCCTGCCATTCATGTGAAAGGGACTTCTTTTTGAGGCCCTTAAATGCACCTCACAAGTGCAGCTAGCACATGCACACTGTCACCACAGAGTGCATCTAAGCTACTTGCGCCACATTTTGTTATGTCCATCATCAATGCGCAACTCCTTGTAGAAGGGCCATTTCTAGGGGCAGCCAAAGTTGGCAACAGCCCAGGGCACCAAACGGGAAGGAGGAGATAAAGTAGTCCCTGCTAACAAGAATGCCTGAGAGCACACTGGGCGCAGATTCAGAGGTCAACAGCCAGCCATCCTTGTAGTGTTAGCTCCACCTAACACAGTTAAAGCTTTGCCATTTCAGTGTATTACTGTTTTAGGAGAGCTTAAGACCTCCCATAATTTAGCAACTATTCACACTTAATTTCTCGAACGCCACTGTGGGGGGAAGGGAAGAATGGCCAACCAAAGGTTCGGGGGCACAGGAGCCAGACAGTGAGAAAGAAAGAGAAAAGTAAGCCTGGAAAAATAAGGAAAGAACGAAGAGAGTGGGTTTGCAAACGAGAGAGAAAGACAGAAGGAGGCTAGCCATAGAAAACGGGAAAAATAGGGTGAATGAAAGAAAATACAAAGTGGGAGACCTTTGCAAGATAAGGGAAAAGAAACAGCGATAAAAAAGAAAGAATAACGGCATAGCTCCTGGAAGGTAGACAAAAAAGAAGACAAGAGGAAACAAGGGAATAAGGAAATAAAAGAAAGGGATAGGGAGCAAAAAAATGAGAGGGAAAAAGACCACACGAGAACGACTAGGGAGAAAGTTGGAGATGGCGCAGCGAAAAAGAAGCCAGTGGACAAAGCAGTTTGGAGATGGAGGGAAGGAGGCAGCCTCCGTTAGGGCGACACTGTGCAAGCAGTGATAAGGCAAGCGATAGGGGGAGCAGCGAAACACATAATAAGACAGATGAGAGGCTGCCAGCCAAAGAGATGGGGAGAGAGAGGAGGGGCAAATGGTCAGAACAGTGGAGTACGCAGCAGCAATGGATGCCCTTCATTTAGAGAATGCATATTAAAATACCCATGAGAAGAGGAAAATGAATTCCTGCTTCTAATATTGTTTCCTACTTTGGTGTATTCTTATTACCTGTCATACATACAATTCCAATGGATTGCAGGGTGTGATTTGCAGCATGGGAGCAAGGCATGAAGGGGAGTGGGTGGGGGTTGCATGCTAAGGACTCGTCCTTGACACCTATTTTGGAACCTGGAAGGATGGACACGGTACAGAGAGACCAACCTGAGCGACCCCACAGAACGGCCACACAGCAAGAGGAGAGCGCCTCAAAAGCGGCCGTGTGGCCACTGCTCAGAGTGCTGCGATGCGCCTAGCCAGGTGTGACAACTTGTAACTCCAACCAGGAGTCCCCAAGAGAGACTTCGAACATAGAGGCTAGGACAGGAAGCACGGCACTGACCCCATGAACACAGCACTGCCCTCATGAACACGGCACCGCCCTCGTGAACACGGCACTGACCCCATGAACACGGCACCGCACTCGTGAACACGGCACTGACCTCATGAACACGGCACTGACCCCGTGAACACGGCACTGCCCCCGTGAACACGGCACTGACCCCGTGACCACGGCACTGACCTCGTGACCACGGCACTGACCCCATGAACACAGCACTGACTCCATGAACACAACACTGACTCCATGAACACGGCACTGACCCCATGAACACAGCACTGACCCCATGAACACAGCACTGACTCCATGAACACAACACTGACTCCATGAACACGGCACTGACCCCATGAACACAGCACTGACCCCATGAACACAGCACTGACTCCATGAACACGGCACTGACCCCATGAACACGGCACTGACCCCATGAACCCATCACTGACCCCATGAAACCATCACTGACCCCATGAACACAGCACTGCCCTCATGAACACGGCACCGCCCTCGTGAACACGGCACTGACCCCATAAACACGGCACCGCCCTCGTGAACACGGCACTGACCTCATGAACACGGCACTGACCCCGTGAACACGGCACTGCCCTCGTGAACACGGCACTGACCCCGTGAACACGGCACTGACCTCGTGAACACGGCACTGACCCCATGAACACAGCACTGACTCCATGAACACAACACTGACTCCATGAACACGGCACTGACCCCATGAACACAGCACTGACTCCATGAACACGGCACTGACCCCATGAACCCATCACTGACCCCATGAAACCATCACTGACCCCATGAAACCATCACTGACCCCATGAACACAGCACTGACCTCATGAACACAGCACTGCCCTCATGAACACAGCACTGCCCCCATGAACACAGCACTGCCCTCATGAACACAGCACTGACCTCATGAACACAGCACTGACCTCATGAACACAGCACAGACCCCATGAACACAGCACCGCCCTCATGAACAAAGCACCGCCCTCATGAACACAGCACTGACCTCATGAACACAGCACTGATCCCATGAACACAGCACTGCCCCCGTGAACACAGCACTGACCTCGTGAACAAAGCACTGACCCGTGAACACAGCTCTGTCCTCGTGAACACAACAATGACCCCATGAACACGGCACTGCCCCCATGAACACGGCACTGACCTCATGAACACGGCACTGACCCCATGAACACATCACTGACCCCATGAACACAACACTAACCTCATGAACACAGCACTGACCACATGAACACAACACTGCCCTCATGAACACATCACTGAACCTCATGAACACAGCACTGACCCCATGAACACAGCATTGCCCCTCATGAACACGGCACTGACCTCATGAACACAGCACTGAACCTATGAACACAGCACTGACCTCATGAACACAGCACTGACCTCATGAACACAGCACTGACCTCATGAACACGGCACTGACCCCATGAACACAACACTGCCCTCATGAACACAGGACTGCGCTCCTGAACACAGCACTGACTCCATGAACTCGGCACTGACCCCATGAACACAGCAATGCCCTCATAAACACAACACTGCCCATGAACACGGCACTGACCCCATGAACACAGCACTGCCCCTTATGAACTCGGCACTGACCCCATGAACAGAGCACTGCCCTCATGAACACGGCACTGACCCCATGAACACAGCACTGCCCCCGTGAACACGGCACTGACCTCATGAACAAAGCACTGACGTGAACACAGCACTGTCCTCATGAACACGGCACTGACCCCGTGAACACGGCACTGACCTCGTGAACACGGCACTGACTTCATGAACACGGCACTGACCCCATGAACACAGCACTGACCCCATGAACACAGCACTGACTCCATGAACACAGCACTGCCCCCCAGAACCCATCACTGACCCCATGAACACAGCACTGACCTCATGAACACGGCACTGACCCCATGAACACAGCACTGACACCATGAACACAGCACTGACTCCATGAACACGACAATGACCTCATGAACACAGCACTGACCTCATGAACACAGCACTGACCCCATGAACACAGCACTGCCCCCGTGAACACGGCACTGACCCCATGAACAAAGCACTGACCGTGAACACAGCACTGTCCTCATGAACACAGCACTGACCCCGTGAACACGGCACTGACTCCATGAACACAACACTGACTCCATGAACACAGCACTGACTCATTGAACACAGCACTGACTCCATGAACACAACACTGACTCCATGAACACAGCACTGACCCCATGAACACGGCACTGACCCCATGAACACGGCACTGACCCCATGAACCCATCACTGACCCCATGAAACCATCACTGACCCCATGAACACAGCACTGACCTCATGAACACAGCACTGCTCTCATGAACACAGCACTGCCCCCATGAACACAGCACTGCCCTCATGAACACAGCACTGACCTCATGAACACAGCACTGACCTCATGAACACAGCACAGACCCCATGAACACAGCACCGCCCTCATGAACAAAGCACCGCCCTCATGAACACAGCACTGACCTCATGAACACAGCACTGATCCCATGAACATAGCACTGCCCCCGTGAACACAGCACTGACCTCGTGAACAAAGCACTGACCCGTGAACACAGCACTGTCCTCGTGAACACAACAATGACCCCATGAACACGGCACTGCCCCCATGAACACGGCACTGACCTCATGAACACGGCACTGACCCCATGAACACATCACTGACCCCATGAACACAGCACTGACCTCATGAACACAGCACTGACCACATGAACACAACACTGCCCTCATGAACACAGCACTGACCCCATGAACACGGCACTGACCCCATGAACACGGCACTGACCCCATGAACCCATCACTGACCCCATGAAACCATCACTGACCCCATGAACACAGCACTGACCTCATGAACACAGCACTGCTCTCATGAACACAGCACTGCCCCCATGAACACAGCACTGCCCTCATGAACACAGCACTGACCTCATGAACACAGCACTGACCTCATGAACACAGCACAGACCCCATGAACACAGCACCGCCCTCATGAACAAAGCACCGCCCTCATGAACACGGCACTGACCTCATGAACACGGCACTGACCCCATGAACACATCACTGACCCCATGAACACAGCACTGACCTCATGAACACAGCACTGACCACATGAACACAACACTGCCCTCATGAACACAGCACTGACCTCATGAACACAGCACTGACGCCATAAACACAGCACTGCCCCTCATGAACACGGCACTGACCCCATGAACACAGCACTGCCCTCATGAACACAGCACTGACCTCATGAACACAGCACTGCCATCATGAACACAGCACTGCCCATGTGAACACAGCACTGACCTCGTGAACACAGCACTGACCCCATGAACACAGCAGCACTGACCACATGAACACGGCACTGCCCTCATGAACACGACACTGCCCTCATGAACACGACACTGCCCCCGTGAACATGGCACTGACTCCATAAACACGGCACTGACCATGAACACAGCACTGACCTCATGAACACGGCACTGACCCCATGAACACGGCACTGACCCCGTGAACACGGCACTGACCCCGTGAACACGGCACTGCCCCCGTGAACACAGCACTGCCCCCGTGAACATAGCACTGACTCCATGAACACGGCACTGACCCCGTGAACACGGCACTGACCTCGTGAACACGGCACTGACCTCATGAACACGGCACTGACCCCATGAACACGGCACTGACCCCATGAACACAGCACTGACTCCATGAACACGGCACTGACCCCATGAACCCATCACTGACCCCATGAACACAGCACTGACTTCATGAACACAGCACTGACTCCATGAACACAGCACTGACTCCATGAACACAGCACTGACTCCATGAACACAACACTGGCTCCATGAACACGGCACTGACCCCATGAACACAGCACTGACCCCATGAACACAGCACTGACTCCATGAACACGGCACTGACCCCATGAACATGGCACTGACCCCATGAACCCATCACTGACCCCATGAAACCAGCACTGACCTCATGAACACAGCCCTGCTCTCATGAACACAGCACTGCTCCCATGAACACAGCACTGACCTCATGAACACAGCACAGACCCCATGAACACAGCACCGCCCTCATGAACAAAGCACCGCCCTCATGAACAAAGCACCGCCCTCATGAACACAGCACTGATCCCATGAACACAGCACAGACCCCATGAACACAGCACCGCCCTCATGAACAAAGCACCGCCCTCATGAACACAGCACTGATCCCATGAACACAGCACTGATCCCGTGAACACAGCACTGACCCCGTGAACACAGCACTGACCCCGTGAACACAGCACTGACCTCGTGAACAAAGCACTGACCCGTGAACACAGCTCTGTCCTCGTGAACACAACAATGACCCCATGAACACGGCACTGCCCCCATGAACACGGCACTGACCTCATGAACACGGCACTGACCCCATGAACACATCACTGACCCCATGAACACAGCACTGACCTCATGAACACAGCACTGACCACATGAACACAACACTGCCCTCATGAACACAGCACTGACATCATGAACACAGCACTGACCCCATGAACACAGCACTGCCCCTCATGAACACAGCACTGACCTCATGAACATAGCACTGACGTCATGAACACAGCACTGACTCCATGAACACAGCACTGACTCCATGAACACAACACTGACTCCATGAACACGGCACTGACCCCATGAACACAGCACTGACCCCATGAACACGGCACTGACTCCATGAACACGGCACTGACCCCATGAACATGGCACTGACCCCATGAACCCATCACTGACCCCATGAAACCATCACTGACCCCATGAACACAGCACTGACCTCATGAACACAGCACTGCTCTCATGAACACAGCACTGCCGCCATGAACACAGCACTGCCCTCATGAACACAGCACTGACCTCATGAACACAGCACAGACCCCATGAACACAGCACCGCCCTCATGAACAAAGCACCGCCCTCATGAACAAAGCACCGCCCTCATGAACACAGCACTGATCCCATGAACACAGCACTGATCCCATGAACAAAGCACTGGCCCGTGAACACAGCTCTGTCCTCGTGAACACAACAATGACCCCATGAACACGGCACTGACCCCATGAACACGGCACTGACCCCATGAACACGGCACTGACCCCATGAACACATCACTGACCCCATGAACACAGCACTGACCTCATGAACACAGCACTGACCACATGAACACAACACTGCCCTCATGAACACAGCACTGACATCATGAACACAGCACTGACCCCATGAACACAGCACTGCCCCTCATGAACACGGCACTGACCCCATGAACACGGCACTGCCCTCATGAACACAGCACTGACCTCATGAACACAGCACTGCCATCATGAACACAGCACTGACCTCATGAACACAGCACTGATCCCATGAACATAGCACTGCCCCCGTGAACACAGCACTGACCTCGTGAACAAAGCACTGACCCGTGAACACAGCACTGTCCTCGTGAACACAACAATGACCCCATGAACATGGCACTGCCCCCATGAACACGGCACTGACCTCATGAACACAACACTGACCCCATGAACACAACACTAACCTCATGAACACAGCACTGACCACATGAACACAACACTGCCCTCATGAACACAGCACTGAACCTCATGAACACAGCACTGACCCCATGAACACAGCATTGCCCCTCATGAACACGGCACTGACCTCATGAACACAGCACTGAACCTATGAACACAGCACTGACCTCATGAACACAGCACTGACCTCATGAACACAGCACTGACCTCATGAACACGGCACTGACCCCATGAACACAACACTGCCCTCATGAACACAGGACTGCGCTCCTGAACACAGCACTGACTCCATGAACTCGGCACTGACCCCATGAACACAGCAATGCCCTCATAAACACAACACTGCCCATGAACACGGCACTGACCCCATGAACACAGCACTGCCCCTTATGAACTCGGCACTGACCCCATGAACAGAGCACTGCCCTCATGAACACGGCACTGACCCCATGAACACAGCACTGCCCCCGTGAACACGGCACTGACCTCATGAACAAAGCACTGACCGTGAACACAGCACTGTCCTCATGAACACGGCACTTACCCCGTGAACACGGCACTGACCTCGTGAACACGGCACTGACTTCATGAACACGGCACTGACCCATGAACACAGCACTGACCCCATGAACACAGCACTGACTCCATGAACACAGCACTGCCCCCCAGAACCCATCACTGACCCCATGAACACAGCACTGACCTCATGAACACGGCACTGACCCCATGAACACAGCACTGACACCATGAACACAGCACTGACTCCATGAACACGACAATGACCTCATGAACACAGCACTGACCTCATGAACACAGCACTGACCCCATGAACACAGCACTGCCCCCGTGAACACGGCACTGACCTCATGAACAAAGCACTGACCGTGAACACAGCACTGTCCTCATGAACACAGCACTGACCCTGTGAACACGGCACTGACTCCATGAACACAACACTGACTCCATGAACACAGCACTGACTCCATGAACACAGCACTGACTCCATGAACACAACACTGACTCCATGAACACGGCACTGACCCCATGAACACAGCACTGAAACCATGAACACGGCACTGACCCCATGAACACGGCACTGACCCCATGAACCCATCACTGACCCCATGAAACCATCACTGACCCCATGAACACAGCACTGACCTCATGAACACAGCACTGCTCTCATGAACACAGCACTGCCCCCATGAACACAGCACTGCCCTCATGAACACAGCACTGACCTCATGAACACAGCACAGACCCCATGAACACAGCACCGCCCTCATGAACAAAGCACCGCCCTCATGAACACAGCACTGACCTCATGAACACAGCACTGATCCCATGAACATAGCACTGCCCCCGTGAACACAGCACTGACCTCGTGAACAAAGCACTGACCCGTGAACACAGCACTGTCCTCGTGAACACAACAATGACCCCATGAACACGGCACTGCCCCCATGAACACGGCACTGACCTCATGAACACGGCACTGACCCCATGAACACATCACTGACCCCATGAACACAGCACTGACCTCATGAACACAGCACTGACCACATGAACACAACACTGCCCTCATTAACACAGCACTGACCTCATGAACACAGCACTGACGCCATAAACACAGCACTGCCCCTCATGAACACGGCACTGACCCCATGAACACAGCACTGCCCTCATGAACACAGCACTGACCTCATGAACACAGCACTGCCATCATGAACACAGCACTGCCCATGTGAACACAGCACTGACCCCATGAACACAGCAGCACTGACCACATGAACACGGCACTGCCCTCATGAACACGACACTGCCCTCATGAACACGACACTGCCCCCGTGAACACGGCACTGACTCCATAAACACGGCACTGACCATGAACACAGCACTGACCTCATGAACACGGCACTGACCCCATGAACACGGCACTGACCCCGTGAACACGGCACTGACCCCGTGAACACAGCACTGCCCCGTGAACACAGCACTGCCCCCGTGAACACAGCACTGACTCCATGAACACGGCACTGACCCCGTGAACACGGCACTGACCTCGTGAACACGGCACTGACCTCATGAACACGGCACTGACCCCATGAACACGGCACTGACCCCATGAACACAGCACTGACTCCATGAACATGGCACTGACCCCATGAACCCATCACTGACCCCATGAACACAGCACTGACTTCATGAACACAGCACTGACTCCATGAACACAGCACTGACTCCATGAACACAGCACTGACTCCATGAACACAACACTGGCTCCATGAACACGGCACTGACCCCATGAACACAGCACTGACCCCATGAACACAGCACTGACTCCATGAACACGGCACTGACCCCATGAACATGGCACTGACCCCATGAACCCATCACTGACCCCATGAAACCAGCACTGACCTCATGAACACAGCACTGCTCTCATGAACACAGCACTGCTCCCATGAACACAGCACTGACCTCATGAACACAGCACAGACCCCATGAACACAGCACCGCCCTCATGAACAAAGCACCGCCCTCATGAACAAAGCACCGCCCTCATGAACACAGCACTGATCCCATGAACACAGCACTTATCCCATGAACACAGCACAGACCCCATGAACACAGCACCGCCCTCATGAACAAAGCACCGCCCTCATGAACACAGCACTGATCCCGTGAACACAGCACTGATCCCGTGAACACAGCACTGACCCCGTGAACACAGCACTGACCCCGTGAACACAGCACTGACCTCGTGAACAAAGCACTGACCCGTGAACACAGCTCTGTCCTCGTGAACACAACAATGACCCCATGAACACGGCACTGCCCCCATGAACACGGCACTGACCTCATGAACACGGCACTGACCCCATGAACACATCACTGACCCCATGAACACAGCACTGACCTCATGAACACAGCACTGACCACATGAACACAACACTTCCCTCATGAACACAGCACTGACATCATGAACACAGCACTGACCCCATGAACACAGCACTGCCCCTCATGAACACGGCACTGACCCCATGAACACGGCACTGCCCTCATGAACACAGCACTGACCTCATGAACACAGCACTGCCATCATGAACACAGCACTGCCCATGTGAACACAGCACTGACCTCGTGAACACAGCACTGACCCCATGAACACAGCAGCACTGACCCCATGAAAACGGCACTGCCCTCATGAACACGACACTGCCCTCATGAGCACAGCACTGACCTCATGAACACAGCACTGACCTCATGAACACAGCACTGACCTCATGAACACCGCACTGACCCCATGAACACGGCACTGCCCTCATGAACACAGCACTGAACCTATGAACACAGCACTGACCTCATGAACACAGCACTGACCTCATGAACACAGAGCACTGACCTCATGAACACAGAGCACTGACCTCATGAACACAGCACTGACCTCATGAACATAGCACTGACGTCATGAACACAGCACTGACTCCATGAACACAGCACTGACTCCATGAACACAACACTGACTCCATGAACACGGCACTGACCCCATGAACACAGCACTGACCCCATGAACACGGCACTGACTCCATGAACACGGCACTGACCCCATGAACATGGCACTGACCCCATGAACCCATCACTGACCCCATAAAACCATCACTGACCCCATGAACACAGCACTGACCTCATGAACACAGCACTGCTCTCATGAACACAGCACTGCCGCCATGAACACAGCACTGCCCTCATGAACACAGCACTGACCTCATGAACACAGCACTGACCTCATGAACACAGCACAGACCCCATGAACAAAGCACCGCCCTCATGAACAAAGCACCGCCCTCATGAACACAGCACTGATCCCATGAACACAGCACTGATCCCATGAACAAAGCACTGGCCCGTGAACACAGCTCTGTCCTCGTGAACACAACAATGACCCCATGAACACGGCACTGCCCCCATGAACACGGCACTGACCTCATGAACACGGCACTGACCCCATGGACACATCACTGACCCCATGAACACAGCACTGACCTCATGAACACAGCACTGACCACATGAACACAACACTGCCCTCATGAACACAGCACTGACATCATGAACACAGCACTGACCCCATGAACACAGCACTGCCCCTCATGAACATGGCACTGACCCCATGAACACGGCACTGCCCTCATGAACACAGCACTGACCTCATGAACACAGCACTGCCATCATGAACACAGCACTGCCCATGTGAACACAGCACTGACCTCGTGAACACAGCACTGACCCCATGAACACAGCAGCACTGACCCCATGAAAACGGCACTGCCCTCATGAACACGACACTGCCCTCATGAGCACAGCACTGACCTCATGAACACAGCACTGACCTCATGAACACAGCATTGAGCTCATGAACACCGCACTGACCCCATGAACACGGCACTGCCCTCATGAACACAGCACTGAACCTATGAACACAGCACTGACCTCATGAACACAGAGCACTGACCTCATGAACACAGCACTGACCTCATGAACACGGCACTGACCTCATGAACACAGCACTGACCTCATGAACACAAGCACTGCCCTCGTGAACACAGCACTGACCCCAGGAACTCGGCACTGACCCCATGAACACAGCAATGCCCTCATAAACACAACACTGCCCATGAACACAGCACTGACCCCATGAGCACAGCACTGCCCCTTATGAACTCGGCACTGACCCCATGAACAGAGCACTGCCCTCATGAACACGGCACTGACCCCATGAACACGGCACTGACCCCATGAACACAGCACTGCCCCGTGAACACGGCACTGACCTCATGAACAAAGCACTGACCGTGAACACAGCACTGTCCTCATGAACACGGCACTGACCCCTTGAACACAGCACTGACCTTGTGAACACGGCAGTGACCTCATGAACACGGCACTGACCCCATGAACACAGCACTGACCCCATGAACAGAGCACTGACTCCATGAACACGGCACTGCCCCCCTGAACCCATCACTGACCCCATGAACACAGCACTGACCTCATGAACACAGCACTGATCCCATGAACATAGCACTGCCCCCGTGAACACAGCACTGACCTCGTGAACAAAGCACTGACCCGTGAACACAGCACTGTCCTCGTGAACACAACAATGACCCCATGAACATGGCACTGCCCCCATGAACACGGCACTGACCTCATGAACACAACACTGACCACATGAACACAACAGTGCCCTCATGAACACAGCACTGACCTCATGAACACAGCACTGACGCCATGAACACAGCACTGCCCCTCATGAACACGGCACTGACCCCATGAACACGGCACTGCCCTCATGAACACAGCACTGACCTCATGAACACAGCACTGCCATCATGAACACAGCACTGCCCATGTGAACACAGCACTGACCTCGTGAACACAGCACTGACCCCGTGAACACGGCACTGCCCTCATGATCACGACACTGCCCTCATGAGCACAGCACTGACCTCATGAACACAGCACTGACCTCATGAACACGGCACTGACCTCATGAACACAGCACTGACCCCATGAACACAGCACTGCCCCCGTGAACACGGCACTGACCTCATGAACAAAGCACTGACCGTGAACACAGCACTGTCCTCATGAACACAGCACTGACCCCGTGAACACGGCACTGACCTCGTGAACACGGCACTGACCTCGTGAACACGGCACTGACCCCATGAAAACGGCACTGACTCTATGAACACGGCACTGACCCCATGAACCCATCACTGACCCCATGAACACAGCACTGACTTCATGAACACAGCACTGACTCCATGAACACAGCACTGACTCCATGAACACGGCAATGACTCCATGAACACGGCAATGACCCCATGAACACAGCACTGAAACCATGAACACGGCACTGACCCCATGAACACGGCACTGACCCCATGAACCCATCACTGACCCCATGAAACCATCACTGACCTCATGAACACAGCACTGCTCTCATGAACACAGCACTGCTCTCATGAACACAGCACTGCCCCCATGAACACAGCACTGCCCTCATGAACACAGCACTGACCTCATGAACACAGCACCGCCCTCATGAACAAAGCACCGCCCTCATGAACAAAGCACCGCCCTCATGAACAAAGCACCGCCCTCATGAACACAGCACTGACCTCATGAACACAGCACTGATCCCATGAACATAGCACTGCCCCCGTGAACACAGCACTGACCTCGTGAACAAAGCACTGACCCGTGAACACAGCACTGTCCTCGTGAACACAACAATGACCCCATGAACACGGCACTGCCCCCATGAACACGGCACTGACCTCATGAACACGGCACTGACCCCATGAACACATCACTGACCCCATGAACACAGCACTGACCTCATGAACACAGCACTGACCACATGAACACAACACTGCCCTCATGAACACAGCACTGACCTCATGAACACAGCACTGACGCCATAAACACAGCACTGCCCCTCATGAACACGGCACTGACCCCATGAACACAGCACTGCCCTCATGAACACAGCACTGACCTCATGAACACAGCACTGCCATCATGAACACAGCACTGCCCATGTGAACACAGCACTGACCTCGTGAACACAGCACTGACCCCATGAACACAGCAGCACTGACCACATGAACACGGCACTGCCCTCATGAACACGACACTGCCCTCATGAGCACAGCACTGCCCCCGTGAACACGGCACTGACTCCATAAACACGGCACTGACCATGAACACAGCACTGACCTCATGAACACAGCACTGACCTCATGAACACGGCACTGACCCCATGAACACAGCACTGCCCCCGTGAACACAGCACTGCCCCCGTGAACACAGCACTGCCCCCGTGAACACGGCACTGACCCCGTGAACACGGCACTGACCTCGTGAACACGGCACTGACCTCATGAACACGGCACTGACCCCATGAACACGGCACTGACCCCATGAACACGGCACTGACTCCATGAACACGGCACTGACCCCATGAACCCATCACTGACCCCATGAACACAGCACTGACTTCATGAACACAGCACTGACTCCATGAACACAGCACTGACTCCATGAACACAACACTGGCTCCATGAACACGGCACTGACCCCATGAACACAGCACTGACCCCATGAACACAGCACTGACTCCATGAACACGGCACTGACCCCATGAACATGGCACTGACCCCATGAACCCATCACTGACCCCATGAAACCAGCACTGACCTCATGAACACAGCACTGCTCTCATGAACACAGCACTGCTCCCATGAACACAGCACTGACCTCATGAACACAGCACAGACCCCATGAACACAGCACCGCCCTCATGAACAAAGCACCGCCCTCATGAACAAAGCACCGCCCTCATGAACACAGCACTGATCCCATGAACACAGCACTTATCCCATGAACACAGCACAGACCCCATGAACACAGCACCGCCCTCATGAACAAAGCACCGCCCTCATGAACACAGCACTGATCCCATGAACACAGCACTGATCCCGTGAACACAGCACTGACCCCGTGAACACAGCACTGACCTCGTGAACAAAGCTCTGTCCTCGTGAACACAACAATGACCCCATGAACACGGCACTGCCCCCATGAACACGGCACTGACCTCATGAACACGGCACTGACCCCATGAACACATCACTGACCCCATGAACACAGCACTGACCTCATGAACACAGCACTGACCACATGAACACAACACTGCCCTCATGAACACAGCACTGACATCATGAACACAGCACTGACCCCATGAACACAGCACTGCCCCTCATGAACACGGCACTGACCCCATGAACACGGCACTGCCCTCATGAACACAGCACTGACCTCATGAACACAGCACTGCCATCATGAACACAGCACTGCCCATGTGAACACAGCACTGCCCATGTGAACACAGCACTGACCTCGTGAACACAGCACTGACCCCATGAACACAGCAGCACTGACCCCATGAAAACGGCACTGCCCTCATGAACACGACACTGCCCTCATGAGCACAGCACTGACCTCATGAACACAGCACTGACCTCATGAACACAGCACTGACCTCATGAACACCGCACTGACCCCATGAACACGGCACTGCCCTCATGAACACAGCACTGACCTCATGAACACAGCACTGACCTCATGAACACAGAGCACTGACCTCATGAACACAGCACTGACCTCATGAACATAGCACTGACGTCATGAACACAGCACTGACTCCATGAACACAGCACTGACTCCATGAACACAACACTGACTCCATGAACACAACACTGACCCCATGAACACAGCACTGACCCCATGAACACGGCACTGACTCCATGAACACGGCACTGACCCCATGAACATGGCACTGACCCCATGAACCCATCACTGACCCCATGAAACCATCACTGACCCCATGAACACAGCACTGACCTCATGAACACAGCACTGCTCTCATGAACACAGCACTGCCCCCATGAACACAGCACTGCCCTCATGAACACAGCACTGACCTCATGAACACAGCACAGACCCCATGAACACAGCACCGCCCTCATGAACAAAGCACCGCCCTCATGAACACAGCACTGATCCCATGAACACAGCACTGATCCCATGAACAAAGCACTGACCCGTGAACACAGCTCTGTCCTCGTGAACACAACAATGACCCCATGAACACGGCACTGCCCCCATGAACACGGCACTGACCTCATGAACACGGCACTGACCCCATGAACACATCACTGACCCCATGAACACAGCACTGACCTCATGAACACAGCACTGACCACATGAACACAACACTGCCCTCATGAACACAGCACTGACATCATGAACACAGCACTGACTCCATGAACACAGCACTGCCCCTCATGAACACGGCACTGACCCCATGAACACGGCACTGCCCTCATGAACACAGCACTGACCTCATGAACACAGCACTGCCATCATGAACACAGCACTGCCCATGTGAACACAGCACTGACCTCGTGAACACAGCACTGACCCCATGAACACAGCAGCACTGACCCCATGAAAACGGCACTGCCCTCATGAACACGACACTGCCCTCATGAACACGACACTGCCCTCATGAGCACAGCACTGACCTCATGAACACAGCACTGACCTCATGAACACAGCATTGAGCTCATGAACACCGCACTGACCCCATGAACACGGCACTGCCCTCATGAACACAGCACTGAACCTATGAACACAGCACTGACCTCATGAACACAGAGCACTGACCTCATGAACACAGCACTGACCTCATGAACACGGCACTGACCTCTTGAACACAGCACTGACCTCATGAACACAAGCACTGCCCTCGTGAACACAGCACTGACCCCAGGAACTCGGCACTGACCCCATGAACACAGCAATGCCCTCATAAACACAACACTGCCCATGAACACAGCACTGACCCCATGAGCACAGCACTGCCCCTTATGAACTCGGCACTGACCCCATGAACAGAGCACTGCCCTCATGAACACGGCACTGACCCCATGAACACGGCACTGACCCCATGAACACAGCACTGCCCCCGTGAACACGGCACTGACCTCATGAACAAAGCACTGACCGTGAACACAGCACTGTCCTCATGAACACGGCACTGACCCCTTGAACACAGCACTGACCTTGTGAACACGGCACTGACCTCATGAACACGGCACTGACCCCATGTACACAGCACTGACCCCATGAACACAGCACTGACTCCATGAACACGGCACTGCCCCCCTGAACCCATCACTGACCCCATGAACACAGCACTGACCTCATGAACACAGCACTGATCCCATGAACATAGCACTGCCCCCGTGAACACAGCACTGACCTCGTGAACAAAGCACTGACCCGTGAACACAGCACTGTCCTCGTGAACACAACAATGACCCCATGAACATGGCACTGCCCCCATGAACACGGCACTGACCTCATGAACACAGCACTGACCACATGAACACAACAGTGCCCTCATGAACACAGCACTGACCTCATGAACACAGCACTGACGCCATGAACACAGCACTGCCCCTCATGAACACGGCACTGACCCCATGAACACGGCACTGCCCTCATGAACACAGCACTGACCTCATGAACACAGCACTGCCATCATGAACACAGCACGGCCCATGTGAACACAGCACTGACCTCGTGAACACAGCACTGACCCCATGAACACGACACTGCCCTCATGAGCACAGCACTGACCTCATGAACACAGCACTGACCTCATGAACAAAGCACTGAACTCATGAACACCGCACTGACCCCATGAACACGGCTCTGCCCTCGTGAACACAGCACTGAACCTACGAACACAGCACTGACCTCATGAACACGGCACTGACCCCATGAACACAACACTGCCCTCATGAACACAGCACTGACCTCATGAACACGGCACTGACCCCCTGAACACAACACTGCCCTCATGAACACAGCACTGCCCTCGTGAACACAGCACTGACCACATGAACTCGGCACTGACCCCATGAACACAGCAATGCCCTCATAAACACAACACTGCCGATGAATACGGCACTGACCCCATGAACACAGCACTGCCCTCATGAACACATCACTGTCTCCATGCACACAGCACTGCCCTCATGAACACAGCACTGCCCTTATGAACACAGCACTGACCCCATGAGCACAGCACTGCCGTCGTGAACACAGCGCTGACCTCATGAAGGCAGCGCCTCTGGGCACAGTGCAGTAACTTCGCGTACACATTTTTTTTGGATGCGGGGACATGACATCTAAATGAAAGGGGCCGTAGCCAAATGAATTGGATAAAATTGTGAGCCACAAAAGTTGGGGGGGGGGGCAAACACCCCCTCTCCCTCTCTCTCTCTCACACACACACACACACACATAATTACGTCCAGCTCTGGACACACAATTGTCAAGGATGGTCCCTAAAGTCAAGTCCTTACATATGAATGTGCAGAAATCCGAATCGGCAAACACATGCCACAACCATGAGAGCCCAGACCCCAAATGATCTATCTAAATGATAGTGTCCTATTTTTGCACCCCTGCTTGGGGGTCATGCCCTCATGCCCTGGGAAGGCCCTCCATGTCCGGTTGCTTGTGTTCCATTGCAGCGCAGACGAACTTTTCGTGGCAAGACCAAGGCTCGTTTGCCCATTCTGTGATGGCACAGATATGCTTAAGAACTATGGCATTGGAAGGCTGCCCAAAGGACTTTATTTATTGGGCATTTGTAAATAATTCGTTCAAAGCCTTGCATCTATCACTTTTTTTATTTTACCCCACGCACTACTCCATGGTTACATTTCTCCTGTACCAACCTTACTATTTACACCTAAACTCCGGTAGGTAAACCCGCAGAATATATACTTTTAATGCCGTTTAAAAACTTATATGATTTTCCTCCTGGGCCTTCATGATACTTCTACACCAAAACCCAAAGGTAATTGTCCCTGCTGACTGAAACTCTGGCCTACCCAGATAGAAAACAAGCATTGACAACGCCAACGGGTTGGGCTTTTGTGTAGGTATGGGAAAGCCAACTTGCCAGGCACTGCCGCAGTGGAATGAGCTGACTACTAACGGTAGCAGGTGCAAAATGCTGCGAGTACCTGGGCATCCAATAGCCTGTCAAATGCCTAATACTTATATACAAGCCAAAACAGTTGGCTTTGCCAATGCTTGTTTTAACAGGACATCAGTGAAGGACACAGAGAGTGCTTATAAATTGAGTGGCAGAAGGCAGACCTGGTTAAGACATTTTTATTACACCAGTAAGACCTTTGCAACTCTAATTAAACCATTAACTCACGAAGACTGCTTTGAAAAAATAGAGGCAGGCACTTGGAGTGCAAAGTTTGATGGTAAGGCTTGATACAGCAAGCTCAAAGAGTTCCCATGAGGAGGTGTTTTGGGAGAGGGGAAGGAATTGGGCGGAAATGGCCACAGGGATTAGCATGGCCATGGGTGGGCAAAATACCAAAAACACCTACAATCTGTGTGTCCATCCTCATATGCCATTTCCCCCTAGTGGCACTCTAATGCAATGGCTTAGGCGTATATGTGGCAGTACCGCCTGATAGGCCAAACTAACAAGCCGGTGTCCTGCTCCTACTGCCCACTCTTCGGTTCTGCTCAAGGTTCGTTGCCCTGTTGTTTTGCTTAGTCGCCCCTCCCCCGCCGCGCAGCTCTGCTCACGTGCTTCCCCGCTGCTCTCTCTCTGCTCCTGGCCCCCCCCCCCCCCCAGTCTCCCGGCGCTTCTTAGGGGCTCTGCTTTTCTCATGTCTCTGCACATGTGCCTCTGCTCTGCGGCCTGCCCTAGCCCCGCCCCCTGCCCTATCTTTCTCCTCGTGGACGGCGCCTGGATCCATGGCAGGGGGAGGCTCTGCGGCCTGTGATCATCAGAGCCGGGCTGATACCAGCGCTCTGCCCGCGGCTGTGAGCTGCATCTCAATGCCGCAGCCCTGCAGTCAGGAGGGCGGGGGGCGCTTGCACTACCGAGACGAAGCCCACGATCACCACTAAAGAAATGGGGGGGGGGTTATTGAACAGACAGGGTCTTCACTGATGCTCACACTCACAGGACTGTCTGCCTGACCTGCATAGCGCCTCACACCCACCATCAGCCCACAGTGCGCTATCAGGACCCGCTACACAATACCTCACCCTCACCCTCACTGCACTGTCAGCATGCCCTGCACATCACCTCACATTCACTATCAGCCCACAGTGCGCTATCAGGACCCGCTACACAACACCTCACCCTCACTGCACTGTCAACAGGACCTGCATAGCACCTCACATTCACCATCAGCCCACATTGCACTAACCGGACCAGCTGCACAACACCTCACACCCTCACTGCACTTTCAACAGGACCTGCACAGCACCTTACATTCACCATTAGCGCACACTGCGCAATCGGGACCTGCACATCACCTCACACTCACCCTCACTGCCAGCCGGGCCTGCACGGCACCTCAGACTCACCATCAGCCCTCAGTGCGCTACCTACCAGGACCAACACATCACCTCACATTCACCCTCACTGCACTGTCAGCATGCCCTGCACATCCCCTCACCCTCACTGCACTGTCAACAGGACTTGCACAGCACCTCACATTCACCATCAGCCCTCAGTGCGCGACCAGGACCCACACAGCACCTCAAATTCACCCTCACTGCACTGTCAGCATGCCCTGCACATCACCTCACACACACCATCAGCCCACAATGCTCTATCGGGACCCACACAGACCCCCCACCCCCCACTCACCCTCACGGCATTGTCAGCAGGACCTGCATAGCACCTCCCACTCACCATCAGTCCGCAGTGTGCTTTTATGACCCGCACAGCACCTCACATTCACCCTCACTGCACTGTCACCAGGACCTGCACAACACCTCACACTCATCCTCACTGCGCTGTCAGCAGGACCTGCGTAGCACCTCACATTCACCATCAGCCCACTGTGCACTATCAGGACTCGCAGCACAACACCTCACACCCTCACTGCATTGTCAACAGAACCTGCACAATACCTTACACTCACCATTAACACACAATACACTATCGGGACCCGCTGCGCAACACCTCACACTCACCCTCACTGCACTGTCAACAGAACCTGCACAACACCTTACACTCACCATTAGCACACAATACACAATCGGGACCTGCACAAGACCTCACTCTCACCCTCACTGCACTGTCAACAGGACCTGCACAACACCTCACACTCACCCTCACTGCACTGTTAACAGGACCTGCACAACACCTCACCCTCACTGCACTGTTAACAGGACCTGCACAACACCTCACACTCACCCTCACTGCACTGTCAACAGGACCTGCACAACTGACACCCTCACTGCACTGTCAACAGGACCTGCACAACAACTGACACTCACCCTCACTGCACTGTCAGCAGGACCTGCAAAGCACCCTACACTCACTATTAATGCACACTGCACTATGAGGACCTGCACAACACCACACGCTCACACTCACTACACTGTCAACAGGACCGGCACAACAACTGACACTCACACTCACTGCACTGTCAGCAGGACCGGCGTAGCACCTCACATTCACCATCAGCCCACAGTGCACCATCAGGACCCGCTGTGCAACACCTCACACTCACTCTCACTGCACTGTCAACAGAACCTGCACAATACCTTACACTCACCATTAGCACACAATACAATATCAGGACCTGCACAATACCCCACACTCACCCTCCCGGCACTGTCAGCAGGACCTGCATAGCACCTCACATTCACTATCAGCCCACAGGGCACTATCAGGACCCACTGCACAACACCCCACCATTGCTGTACTGTCAACAGGACCTGCACAGAACCTTACACTCACCATTAGCGCAAAATGCACTATAGGGACCCACACAGCACCTCACACTCACCCGCGCTGCACTGTCAGTAGGACCTGCATAGCACCTCACATTCAGCATCAGGCCACAGTGCACTATCAGGACCCATTGCACAACACCTCGCACTCACCCTCACTGCACTGTCGACAGAACCGGCACAACACATTGCACTGATCATTAGCACACAACACACTATCGGGACCTGCACAAGACCCCACACTCACCCCCACTGCACTGTCAGCAGGACCTGCATAGCATTTCATATTCACCATCAGCCCTTAGTGCACTATCAGGACCCGCACATCAATTAACCCTCACCGCACTGCACTGTCAGCAGGACCTGCACAGCACCTCACATTCACCATATGCCCACAGTGCACAATCACGCTATACAACACCTCACACTCACCCTCACTGCACTGTCAACAGGACCTGCACAGCACCTAACATTCACCATCAGCCCACAGTACACTATCCGGACCCACTGTACAACACCACACCCACACCCTCACTGCACTGTCAGCAGGGCTTGGACGGCACGTTACACTCACCATTATCGCAAAATGCACTATAGGGACCCGCACAGCACCTCACACACACCCTCACTGCACTGTCAAAAGGACCTGCAAAGCACCGTACACTCACCATTAGCGCACAATGCACTATCAGGACCTGCACAACACCTCACAATCACCCTCAATGCACTGTTAACAGGACCTGTAAAGCACCTTAAACTCACCATTAGCACACAATGTACTGCCGGGACCTGCACAACAACTCACCCTCACTGCACTGTCAGCAGGTCTTGGACAGCACGTTACACTCACCATTATCGCAAAATGCACTATAGGGACCCGCACAGCACCTCACACACACCCTCACTGCACTGTCAAAAGGACCTGCAAAGCACCGTACACTCACCATTAGCGCACAATGCACTATCGGGACTTGCACAACACCTCACAATCACCCTCAATGCACTGTCAACAGGACCTGTAAAGCACCTTAAACTCACCATTAGCACACAATGTACTGCCGGGACCTGCACAACAACTCAGCCTCACTGCACTGTCAACTGGACCTGCACAACACCTCATCCCCTTGCACTGTCAGCAGGACCTACATAGCACCTCACATTCACCATCAGCCCGCTGTGCACTATCAGGACTCGCTGCACAACACCTCACACTCACCCTCACTGCACTGTCAACAGAACCTGCACAACACCTTGCACTCACCATTAGCATACAATACTCTATCGGGACCTGCTCAAGACCTCACACTCATCCTCACTGCACTGTCAACAGGACCCGCATAGCACCTCACATTCACCATCAGCCCACAGTTCACTATCAGGACCCACTATACAACACCTCACACTCGCACTCACTGCATTGTCAGCAGGACCTGCACAACACCTCACACTCACCCTCTCTGCACTGTCAGCAGGACCTGCATAGCACCTCACAATCACCATCAACTCACAGTGCACTATCAGGACCCCCTGCCCAACACCTCACACTCACCCTCACTGCACTGTCAACAGAACCTGCACAACACCTTACACTCACTATTAACGCACACTGCACTATCGGGACCTGCACAACACCACACACTCACTGCACTGTCAACAGGACCTGCACAATACCTCACACTCACCCTCACTGCACTGTCAACAGTACCAGCACAGCACCTTACACTCACCATTAGCGCACAATGCACTATAGGGACCCGCGCAGCACCTCACCCTCACTGCACTGTCAGCAGGACCTGCATAGCACCTCACATTCACCAACAGCCCACAGTGTACTATCAGGACCCACTGTGCAACACCTCACACTCACCCTCAATGCACTGCCAACAGGACCTGCAACGCACCTTACACTCAGTATTAACGCACACTGCACTATCAGGACCTGCACAACACCACACACTCACCACCACTGCACTGTCAACAGGACCTGCACAACACCACACATTCACCCTCATTGCACTGTCAGCAGGGCCTGCATAGCACTTCACATTCACCATCAGCCCACAGTGCACTATCAGGACACACTGTACAACATCTCACACTCACCCTCGCCCTCACTGCACTGTGAACAGTACCTGCACAGCATCTTGCACTCACTATTAACGCACACTGCACTATCGGGACCTGCACAACACCACACACTCACCCTCACTGCACTGTCAACAAGACCTGCACAATACCTCACACTCACCCTCACTGCACTGTCAACAGTACCAGCACAGCACCTTACACTCACCATTAGCGCACAATGCACTATAGGGACCCGTGCAGCACCTCAACCTCACTGCACCGTCAGCAGGACCTGCATAGCACCTCACATTCACCAACAGCCCACAGTGTACTATCAGGACCCACTGTGCAACACCTCACACTCGCCCTCAATGCACTGCCAACAGGACCTGCAAAGCACCTTACACTCAGTATTAACGCACACTGCACTATCAGGACCTGCACAACACCACACACTCACCCTCACTGCACTGTCAACAGGACCTGCACAACACCACACACTCACCCTCATTGAACTGTCAGCAGGGCCTGCATAGCACTTCACATTCACCATCAGCCCACAGTGCACCATCAGGACCCACTGTGCAACACCTCACACTCACCCTCACCCTCACTGCACTGTGAACAGTACCTGCACAGCACCTTACACTCACTATTAACGCACACTGCACTATCGGGACCTGCACAACACTACACACTCACCCTCACTGCACTGTCAACAGGACCTGCACAATACCTCACACTCACCCTCACTGCACTGTCAACAGTACCAGCACAGCACCTTACACTCACCATTAGCGCAAATGCACTCTAGGGACCCACACAGAACCTCACCCTCACTGCACTGTCAGCAGGACCTGCATAGCACCTCACATTCACCAACAGCCCACGGTGTACTATCAAGACCCACTGTGCACCACCTCACACTCACCCTCAATACACTGTCAACAGGACCAGCAAAGCACCTTACACTCACTATTAACACACACTGCACTATCGGGACCTGCACAACACCACACACTCACCCTCACTGCACTGTCAACAGGACCTGCACAATACCTCACACTCACCATTAGCGCAAAATGTACTATAGGGACCCGCACAGCACCTCACCCTCACTGCACTGTCAGCAGGACCTGCATAGCACCTCACATTCACCAACAGCCCACAGTGTACTATCAGGACCCACTGTGCAACACCTCAAACTCACCCTCACTGCACTGTGAACTGGACATGCACAGAACCTTACACTCACCCTCACTGCACTGTCAACAGGACCAGCAAAGCACCTTACACTCACTATTAACATACACTGCACTATCGGGACCTGCACAACACCACACTCACCCTCACTGCACTGTGAACTGGACATGCACAACACCTCACACCCACCCTCACGGCACCGTCAGCAGGACCTGCATAGCACCTCACATTCACCCTCAGCCCACTGTGCACTATCAGGACTCGCTGAACAACACACCTCATACTCACCCTCACTGCACTGTCAACAGGACCTGCAAAGCACCTTACACTCACCATTAGCGCACAATGCACTATCGGGACCTGCACAGGACCTTACACTCACCCTCACTGCACTGTCAACAGGACCTGCAAAACACCTCACATTCACCATCAGCCCACAGTGCACTATTAGGACCCACTGCACAACACCACACACTCACCCTCACTGCACTCTGAACAGGACCTGCACAATACCTCACATTCACCATCAGCCAGTAGTGCACTACCAGGACACGTCTCACAACACCTTACACTCACCCTCACTGCACTGTCAACAGGACCTACACAGCACCTTACACTCACCCTCACTGCGCCATCAGCAGGACCTGCTTTGTCTGAGGCTCATACCCAGTCTTGCCATGGGAGTCTGCTTCTGTTTAGTTTCAGCAGGTTACTTAAGAGGGAGCTGTGGTTTTCAACTCTTTTCCTGCTCTCCCCCATTGCAGGGCAGAACATGTCCACTCCCTTTAGAGCCCGATTACAGATTATTTTTTATGTTCTGCCCCCTCCTAGGCCCTGGACTTCAGCTTCCGTGTTCTGTAGCTAGCTTAGTTAATGGGGAATGGTCATGGGAGTTATAGTCCAAAACATCAGGAGGGCCATATAATGAGTAACCATGCTCTAAAGTGCTCCAGCGTTCGGCAGAAGTTTAACTGACTGAACCTTAATTCCCCACCTGGTTCGCACTCCTAGTCCAATGAGTTTCCCCCTCATGACACTCTTCAATGGCGGCCTGCGATAGTGCCACATATGCCATCATTTCAGCATCAGGCAATCGCCCCATGTCCGTTTTGGCTAAGCACAGGGCTTTTCTCTCCATGCACTGAAAACAACAACTGTACCACAAATTAGGTCTTCCACTTATTTTTTTATTAAGTTGCATCTTGCCATCATGGTGCAAGGTGCCTCTCATGATATGGTCATTTTGGCAAGAGAACAGTTTTCTCCACGTCTTTATTTCCTGCTGCGAAATGCACATGCAAGGCCCTTTTAAATCAGGTTATTTTTCTTGCACACAGCATTTTTTAAATGGGCCAACTGAAAGTGAAATGCTTCTGTTCATTTTGTTGTTCACAATATGCATCTTCAATTCCTTGCTGCAGTCGGGTTTTATTTTTTGTATGCTCCTTGTTTCACTTGCAGAAAAACCCACACTCTGCATTCAGAAGGCACCTTGGCTGTGTTAAAATTTGAAGGCTGGCATTTCGTTCTGGCAGTGTGCCTTTCCATGACACAAGTTATCTCTTTACATGTTGAGCCCACATCGCCTTTCAGCTCATGTTCCTGGGCTGAAAATATCCCACAGCTTTAAGGAAGGCGGACCATAGTTACTTCTCTGTGGCACTGATTACATAGTACATGACGGTAAAACGTATGCAAGGGCCATACATCTATATCAACCGTCCCTATTGTTCACAATCTGGGGATGGAATTCACTTCTACCCTGCCTATGGAGCCACAGGTAAGCACAGTCTGTCAGCAGGGCTACTTTCAGCTTAAGCTTCTTCGCCGGGTCTCAGCCTATATCCCTGCACACCTTCGCGCCCCTGGAGTCTCTGCTATTCACACCTCTTCGATTGACCATTGTAACTCTATATTCCTTGCTAAACCTGCCTATATTCTAGAGCGCCTTTGAGTGCTTAAAAATTCTGCTGCTCATCTGGGAACCTCTACTCCCTGTAGCTCTCATATCTCTCTGAACCCCCAAAAGCTTCACCTGCTTCCTGTAGCCAAATGTATTCACTTCAAAGCTCTCTGTCTGGTACATCTTGCTTTTTACGGTGTAGGAGCTGAATATCTTCAGGCCAAATTTCAGCCATATGTCCCGGGCCAGGCAGAGTGAGGCAAAGCACATGGAGGTACAGCAGTTTCGAGTCGGCAGCTGAACGAGGGGAGAAAGATGGCAAAGCACCCTTGACCTTTCTGTCAAGATGCTGTTACTTTCAAGAAACCTTCAAGGCAGAAACCGAAAGGCCAGGAAACCAGATTGAAGAATCCTGCATTGTGTGTCAGAGATACCGAGAGCACTCCTGCATAATGGACCAATGCAAGGAGGAGCAGCAGACGTGGTGGTATGGACCTTTGCTCCAAGAACAAAGAAGCGACAGAGATCAACACAGCCGGTGAGTTGGAGAGACCGATGCAAGACCGGTCATTGTTGAAGTCAAGGTTGCAAGCGCCAACATTGTATAACGAGTGCTGGACCGAACATTGTTAAACGCGTGTCATGAAAGATGCGAGTAAAGCTAAAAACTGCTGAAGAATGTTTGAACTTGAGAAGGAAAGCTACGATACCGTTGACAGAGTGGTCCGGCAGTGTGAATGTGCTCAATCGAAGGTCTCTGTAAGGTATCCTAACAAGAGAAATGAAAGTAGAAGATTGATGTGAAATACAATTGTATCAAGTGAATCAAAGTGGCCCTGCGATGGTTTAAGCAAAACCCATTGCACATTCGAAAGTCTTCGATTCTGATATCAAGAAGATCTGAGCCCGAACGAGGTGGGGTCTGTGGTCCAAGCCCGAACGAGGGAGACCAGTTATGAGTTTTGTGGAAAGGGGTCTGATCCCAAATGAGGGTGACCCGTGGTCCGAGCCCGAAGGAGGGAGACCAGTCGTGAACTTGTGAACGTGTCGCCTTGCCCTCTGCTGAAAACGTGGAGATGGGAAGCTAACTGCTCAACGATTCTGACATATCATTTCTTTAACACTTTTCTTTTGCATACATTGTTGTCCCACACCATTTTGTATTTGGAAGTAAAGATTGGCAATAGGTTTATTAGTATGGGCCCTTTTATTCTGGCAGACTTCACTAGGACTGCATTATTATTATTTGATGGTCGTAGCTTGCTCCCATCCTAAGATTTAGGTTTAGCTAGGCATTCAACCTATCCATTTGAAGATGAATAAACATCACTGAACTGTGATCAGTTGTGCCTGTCTTCATTGTTTGATACCATGCCTTCCTTACACCTCTACTAACACAACCCCTACTCCAGCAGGTGGAACAACCATGTCAGGTGGAAAGGTAAGCACTGTAAGTACAGTAAGGAGAGGTAGACGCAGTGCTGATGCAGACATGGGAGTGTTGGATCTCTATCTTACTGATACTGCTCGAGTATCTAATAAAATGTGGTACAAGCACATGACTAAAGTAGTTAAACAAACCACAGGGGAGAGCTGCTATGTCTGCTCACTGATCCCCTATGCCATGAGTGCCTCCAGAACATTTGTAGCAACAGAAATACCAGTGGCAACAGCACAATGCCTTATGTACCTGTCCATGTTTACAACCTGCAGATGATTCCAAGGGAGAATGGCAACATTGCAATGGATGTCCAAGGCAACATTCCCCTATGAAGATAGCTATATAAAAACCCTTGACATGATGGACAATGATTAGAAACAAGACCAGGCTATACAATACATAACTGCCGGCCAACAGAAAGGAGGGACAAAAACAATAACGTTGAAAGAATTACCATGTCCTAAGAAGGGACCCAAGGAAATTGGAGGAGAACCAGGATGTTGGGAATGACCACAGATGCATGTGTATGTTCAAGTATACACAGATGAAGGATGGAAGGAGGGAGTAGTAGGTAGCAAAGCACACACGCTCCTACAAGTTCCAGTAAACACAGTACAGGCAGAGAATGACAATTTCCTGAAGGAGTGGGATGCCAGTGCAAAGTTGCTGGGTGGAGAATGAAGCTTGACCAATGCCCATAATACCAATGAAAAAGCAGCATTATGTTTCCAGAATGATGGTGCAGTAAAGGTTGGAGAAAACAAACAGTGCAAGCCCACAGAAAAGCATCCAAGCTTGAAGGTTGGGACGGCAGTATTAATGGCTCATTATTTGGCGTGCAGATCTAAAGCATATGAGAAGATGCCACCCAACTGGGGAGGAGTATGCCTGTTGGTGCACATCAATACACCAGCACTAGTAGTGCCACAAAAAGAAATCAAAACAAAAGACTTCCCGAAGATGGACAATTCAAGAAGACAGAAAAGGTCAGTAGAAGTGAGTTGAGTGAAAACGAGAACTACTTCTTGTCAGCATCGGAAGCATCTCTGGACGACATACCACCTCAATGCTGGTGGTTCAGTAGGACAGAAATGCCTTTTGCATCAGTAGTTCCAGCTGTACAGACATAGACAAAGGCAAAATGGCTTCAGATTACGAGATGGGAGCTAATGCAGACAATGAACTCAACTTTAAATGGCTTCAACGCGATCAAAGAAGAACTCAGAGCAGTAAGGTTGATGGCTCTTCAGATCATATATGTTCTGGACCTTCTCACAGCAATGGAAGGAGGAGTTTGCGCCAAGATCATGTCTTCTTGCTGTACATTCATGCCAGCAAACAATGAAGCAAATGGCACACTCACAGAAGCAGTTACCAGATTGTCAAAAAATGCACGCCAAGATGGAGGAGGAAGCCAAGGGAGCAGGAAAAGATCAAAGCTAGCTGTCACATATATTTTCATGGATTGTCACAAACCTCGCCCAAAACCCCCTCTGGCAAACCCATTGGCCAGGTGGAGTCAGGACTCGGGCCTCTAGAGCCTGGCATCCTCTTCAAAAGCCCTCATGGGGCCAGTCCTGGCGCCTATGGCGCCAGGCTCATACAGCATGAACAACAATGTGCTTGGGAACTACTTTATTGTATTGTCAGCCAACATGGAGGCATCCACATAGCTTGGTTCCTAAGAACCAAATGATGCGGTCTAGTGTTTTGGGTGTGGCAGGCCTGGAACTACTTTCCCTGGTACTACTTTACCTGGGCTATATAAACCACACCCTGACTGCAGAACATGCTTTGTGTTACTTTGCAGCTTGCAACGTGACGCTCACCGTTTCCAGCTAGTCCCTCCAACCTTGGAGAAGCAGAACCTGCAAGGAAACAAAAGGAACATCATTAGCAGCAGCATCTTACCTGCAGTCTTCATCTTTAAACACTCGCAGCTACTGAGAACAGCTTCCTCGAATCTGCACGCCTCCCGGACAGAACGACCTGAAAGAGGAAGATAGAGGCAACATTAAAGAAAGCTGTAGAGACATTTACAAATTACGAACTGCTCAAAAGGCTTACCTGGCTGGTCGCCTCTCGGCGGGCACCACTCCAGACATTCCACTCGCACTGAACAACACTGCGACCTACAAGAAAGGAAAACACAGGTTAGCAAAGGTAAGACTTTGCAGTGCTGCGCATAGCGCTTACTTACCGCATCATAGCGCTCTTAATGCGCCATCATTTACCAGCGGGGCTCAACCAAGCCAGTTCGCCGCGCTGAAGCTCTGCATACCTAAGGGAGAAAAAAGAGACATTTTAAACAAAGAAAGGCATGCAGGATAGCAACAAAACTAAATAACAGCAATAAGACCTACCTGAACAATATCAAATGGGCCGGCGTCAGTGAAGTAACTGGACTGCACTCGCCCATGAAAGACAACGCGCCCCTGCAAAGAAGGCAGGACAGAGAGCACGCCTAATTTTACCACAAGGTGAGGCGAGGGCGCCAGAGGGACTGAAAGCATACGGGGTGGAGGGAGGATACTTACCCCAGGCGGTCAGTCTTGAACACAGTCCTCCTGTTTTTTCAGGCAGAACCTTCCCCGCAGACCGCACCAGGGCAAAGCTGAGAAGCATACCAGCGAGTAACCCAGCTGGGTGGCGTCCCTGTGGGTACCAGGTGAGCATAACATGGATGCTAACATGGATCGGAGGTGGACTGAGAGTATTACTAAGAGCACTGATATTGGTACTAGGAGCACTATGTGTAATTAAGATGTGCATCCCACAATGCTGCAATACGACAGAGAAGACAATAGGAATGAAAGTGTTGGTGGATACAAATGGTGAAGAAGACAAGATAGTAGAGGGAAAAAATAAAATAAGGACACAGATAAATGAGTGCCCATGGTTCCTGACCGAGATGATAACATTCAATGATCCCATGGACAACAGAAAATACTGGGCGAAATTGGTATTGTGCGACCCGGAAGGAGAATGCAGTTACATGACATATAGTATGGATGACCGTGCAAATTACTATGAACATCTTGGAGGAATAATGAAGATATGGCTTCCAAAAGTACTGGTGACTAGGTTTGGTGATTTGGTCGACAAGCCGACCAGAGGGGGGCCTGAAGAGAGGGTCCCTGGAATGCCCCTTATGGCCCCTTTAAGCATGACAGCTCGAAGAGCCAAAAGTGCAAGATGACAGTCACTGTTTGGCCAACCCTCAGGAGGTCCAGTGACATCTACATATGCAAACAGGTATTCTCTCAGACAACCATTCAAACCTTGTCCGCAAAAAGAAAAAATGTGTGGATGCACTCCAAATTTATACAGTGAGAGGTCAAAAGATAAATTGAATTTAAATTTAAAACTTTTTCAAGGTGCAGGGGAGGAAAAGTGGATCTGGCACAGGTCCACTACTACAAATTTGTAAGGAGAAAAAGAAGGTCCAAAATTCTGGAACCCTCGCGTCCCCTGCACTCTATTGCTAGTCCGTCAAAAAAACGGTTCAATAATTGTTCATATCAAAGTTTTTGTTCTTCAATAAGCATATTTTGAATATATGACTTTCAAAGCATTATCTTCATAAAAAAACACAATAATTTATTTGATTTGTATCACATTAGTTTCATAGATGCAAAAGATCAACACAAAGGAACAAAGGATTTTGTAGGTAAATAAACAGTTAAGATGGCTGACACGTTTCTAGAATCCATTCTCTTCTTCAAGAGCCAAATTTCAGACCTCGAAAGTAAAAATAATTCTGTTTAACAACAATCCCTGCGAATGGATATAAACTTTGTCCAATATATCAGTAAAATTAACAGAAAAATTAACAGTACTAAGTGATCACCTCTAACTATACACATCTAGGCAAACGACATTATGTATGGCAGAATCAATTCAACATTTACGTGGTAAGCGTTAAAGGAAGGCTGACATAATCTTGGGGCAAACTCAATTCAGCATTTATGAGAAAATTGTTCCAGGGAGACTCAGATGTGTTTGTGGCTAATGAAAAGCCGCTGCCGCTATGTAATGTAAAATCTATACATCTGCATATAATCACAGAATGTCTCTCTCTGCAGTTGTAAAAAGAACGGTTATTCGTAAGTAGGAAAGAACCGTCGAATTGCATAACTGATGTTTATAAAGCAGTCTACCCTATGTTCAGGCTTGATAGTTTGAGCAAATGCATAAAGTAAAATACCTTGCTGCTATTCGGTATCTGTTCCTTCTATTAATGGGGATTGTTAATCCTTCCATCGCATTATGGGTAATGGATGAAGACCTATCATGCCTTTAATTTACGGGTTCCTATAAGGTACAGAGAATCGAATTAGATATTTGTAAATCTACATTTTTTGCATAAGTGCGCTTAGTCTTCTATTAATCAATTTACCCTTCAGAGAGGATTATACTTGTGACTAGTAGTCAGTGTCCGTACATCCAGTATGTCTGGAAAATTAATGACATGCCCAATATAGTCTATACGTTCAAGGGGTCTTTAATGAAAGGGTCCAATGCGTTATGAAAAAGACATGCTCTCCTGCAAAAATCTAATTTAGGATGGGAGTCACGGGTAGGAGTACGTATTGATGTGCTAATTAGGGTTGGGCATTTGTCTGTGCAAAAATACCCTTACCTTCAACACCGCGAGCTCGGTGTGTGGGTAGTCTCTTTGGAACGCGCTGGGATGCGCAAGGACCTGACATCAAAATCGCGGAGCGGCAAGAAACTCTCTCCGCGTTCTGTGTTGACTGTCTGTAAAGCGAAGCGTGGCGGTCGCCTAGGTGACAAAGAATGCTCAGGAAGGGTCTATCCGAAAAGACCTCCTTGTGTTTGTGTGACGGAACAGTGAAAATAGAAAATGGACTTATCAACAAAAACCCTCTAGGGAGAATCATGGAAAATGCAGAGGATTGGAGAAATGGAGGGTGTTTCAAAGGAAATAAATCAGGATTGTCGAAACGGTTAGACAAGCAAGATTATTCTGTAGCTGGTGCAGGTGATAAATCCTAGATGTGTATTGTTGTACGAGGTAATAAAGGCAATGTAGAATTAATAGAAACATGGTAGATGCACATAATATGCGTATGTTTAAAGTGCACGGGGCCAAGGCTATTGTGAAACCACATTGCCTAAATCCATTAATTCCTCCTGAACATAGTCTGAGTACTGGTTACCGTGATTGTATATAAATTGGCCCCACAGATACAAAATTGCAAATCATTCTAAGGCTTACTAGCAGTGACAACATTTCCTGCATTAAGTCTCATATTGTGGAGTGCCGGTTGAGCACAGCCCGGACTTCTGTAAGTTTAACACAGATTCCACCATACATTCCTATCTGATCTCTGAAGTTTATATTGATGTTCTAGATATTCCCTTAAACATTTTCAAAGAGGAGTATATAGGTGGGCCGGTAAGACAAGTCCCGGACTATGGTAGATTTAACAGGTGTTCCACCTCCAGTTACTCTGTTGGAATTATATCATACATTTGTAATGTCCCTTAAGATGCCCAAAGTCTCCATATACATAGGACCAGGTAGTGTATAAAAAAAGGGGGGTGATCACTAGTGTGCTATATGAAGCACCTTAGGGAAAATTCCTCATTAAGCCCCTTGGGGTTGAGGTGTCAAGAAGATGAATCCAGTATTTTTCTCTGCGGGAGAGGATCGAGTGGTAATCCCCTCCCCTATAGGGTTTCTTCATTATCTCTAAGACCTGAAATTTGATCTGAGTGGTGATGCTCTGTGAAGTGTTTAGCCAGTGGAGATTTAACATTCTTACATCTAATGTTAGACTTATGTTCATTGATTCTGTCTTTGACTTGTCTTGTAGTCTGGTCCACATAGAGTATCCCACAAGGACATTTAATGGCGTAGATGGCACCTACAGAGGTGCAGGTGGCAAAGTCTCTCAGTTTGTGTTTCTTACCCGTTTGTGGGTGTGTTACTGTATCCCCCTTGATTACATTGTTGCAATTCGAGCAACTTAAACAGGGGTAGGTACCCTTTCTCCTAGTGCTCATTAACAATTGTCTATCTTTAGGCATTTTCTCTGCTCTAACCAGTTTGTCGCTCAGGTTCATACCTCTCTTAAAAGCCATCATTGGTGGTTTTGGAAACTATATTTTGAGCAGTGGATCACTTTGCAAAGTGCTCCAATGTTTCTTTATTGCTCTGCCAATTTGAAAGCTTTGCCTGGAATATTTCGATTTGTAAAGTAACAGTGTTGTCTTATCCTTAATCTTGGGCGTCAGTAGATGTTCTTTACTTTTATTCAAGGATCTAGATTTAGCTTCTTCTAGCACAGATGGTGGGTATCCTCTTTTTTCAAATGTATCCAGTAGTTTGGTACATTCTGTATCCAGCCGACGTCTTCCTGGATACAGGTGCCTCAACCCTTATCATGGACACAGGCGCCTCACTGGACCTGACTGACTAATGATAAATACCCAGCTGTGCTGACGTCATTAGAGACACCACGTCATAGTAACGTTAGCCATGAAGCAAACTCGCCTCCATGCATAAAGTTACACGGACACACATGTGCACACACATGTGCACACACAAAGAACATGCTTACACAGTTCTGTAGATAGAGGACGGATGCATATACATACGGTCGAAAGCCTCTCTTATTTTCTCTCATTGGCCAAACACAGAAACGAAGAAACGCAAGAAAGAAAGAGATGCAGGGCAAGCTTGCTGCCGCTTATTGCAACTAACCATATCGAACTACAGGGTCGTATAAGGAACCCGCAAGAGCGAACAATCACTAATCCATAAGGAAAATAATACAACATAGACATATAGAAATATTAGCATAACTATAGTAAAGTTACACAAAGTCACAGGTCTCATACTGAGGGACGAAGGAAAACAGATTTTACAGCACACTGCTCAGAACTGGTGCACACAGCCAATGCCATAGGAGAGCACAACATTCCTAGCTCCAGGGACAGGGAGCCACCTTCAAAATAACAGAATAAATACTCACTAATTGCAGACGAAAAAGCTCAGTATTGCAGTCCTAACTGACATTGTGCGGCAGAGCCGAACAATAGTCATTTTACCTGAGGTGGGATGAGGAGCAGTTCCCAGTGAAGCAGACAAGAACTGACACGTGTTGTTTTACAACATTGCAACCTGCAGGTACTCTCTAATGCAATGTGGTTATACTGATGGCAACAATGGTGACACATGGGGCCTCATTAAAAGTCAGGCGGAATGGGTTAACGGGCTACGCTAATGGTGGCGGGCCCGTTAACACCATTCTGCCTGATTATGAGGTCCCCTCGCGGGACCCGGTAAGGACGCCTGGTAAAACCAGGCGTCATTACCGGGACCTGCAAGGAGAAGAGGAAGCTAACAACAGGCCGGTCGTAATCGGCCCGTTGTTAGCTCCCTCTCCCATTCCCATTGAGCCCTATGGGGGCTCAAATGGGAATGGGGAAGGTCCGGGTCCGGGTTCCCAGAGGGAGGAATTACCGGGGCCTCCGAACTCGGAATGGCATGAATTCCCCATTCAGGGAATGCGGTAAAGGAGCCCGGTTTGGCGGCAGCCAAGGAGCTAATAGCTCGGATGCATATACATACGGTCGAAAGCCTCTCTTATTTTCTCTCATTGGCCAAACACAGAAACGAAGAGCTAATAGCTCCATGGCTGCCGCCAAACTCGTAATGAGGCCCTATAGTGTAACTCTTCATCTTGAGAACATACACAGAGTGCTGACAACAGAGCTGGGTCCCAGGCCTGAGGAGACCCACTCCAGTCAATCAGGCAACACAAATCCAGGGGTGGATGGCAAAGGGCAAGGGCCAATGGTAATCCTGTGACTCTGCAACAATGCAATAGATCTTTTTTGGGGAAGGCTCAGGCAAAGCCACCTAACATGCAAGGGCCAGTAAGCTAACCTCTACAGGTGCCATCTACAGGCAATCCCACCCCAGCCACCCAATCGTGTAAGCTCTTAGGTTTTTGGGGAAGCGCCCCAACTTGTGACGACACACACAACAACAAAAGCTTCTGAAACGGGGCTCAGGAGCTGTGATTGTTGGAGATTTCCGATTTCCTATATGATCCCTGATTGTTATGGAAAATAAAGAAGAGCTCCAATTTGCCCTTGGCTGAGTCCTCCATCTGTTTACCAGGGGAGGGTTTGTTGGGCCCTGGGTACTCTGAACGGTGATTGTGTAGCACAAACCCCGGTCCTCTGGTATACCTAAACACTCAGACTCATTACGAGGTTGCCGGTAACCCGGCGGTGCTACCGACGGGTTGCTGCCAACCCCGTAACACCATTACCGCCTCTGATATCCTGGTGCCACTGGGATATCACAACTGGCAGCGGTAACGGTTACTCCCCATTTCCATGGAGTCCATTAGGACTCCATGGAAATTGGGACACAGAAGCACTGGCACCGTTGCTAATGGTGCCAGTGCTTCCATGACAACCATGCATTTTTGTAATAATACGGTCCGGAAAGGGTGCTGGTATGTTGCTACCGGAACCCTTATTTCTGGACCACCATACTTGTAATGAGGTCCTCTGTCCCCAGGGGACTCCCCTTGCCTCAATGCCACTAAGTGAGAACAGCGTGAAAGGTGTGCAGGACAAGGCGCCTATAGGGAAGTTGATCAAAGATAAAAATAAAAATAAGGACAAAGAGGAAGGGCGAAACTCACTGGCCAGACAGCTGTAAATGTAACCATCCCGGGAAACTGTGAGATGGGCAGGGGGGAAGAGGAAGTTAATGAAAACAATGAAGACAGCGAAGAACCTTAATCACAAACGGTTGACCTAACATCACATTTGAACATTTTGACCCTGCCAACATAGATTCCAGGCCCGTCCCCCCAGAGTGGCAACAGGACAGCTTGGGGTGGGGGAACAACAACTCTTTTAAAAGCCAAGACCCGGAAAGAGTGCCTGTGGGTGCACAGGAGTTGGACATAACAGACTCTGAAATTCTTGAAGGGGGGCGGTCGAGGGGTAATGTTAACTTGATTAGGTCAGCAACAACGGACACAATTGTTGAGGACGCGTTGATCAATTCGCACCCAAATCCAAAAGAATATCAATAGGGGTGAGTGCAAGAAACCAGGGTTAATGGAGAGCCACTTCAAGATCAAACAATGAGTTGTGACAACTGTGAAGTGTGGGCACCTCTGACTAATAGGAAGCCAATTAACAACAACAACGTTAACTAAACTCTTACTCTAGATTTCAGTTGAGGGATCATTATTAAAGCAAAAGAGCAGGATAAAGAGATGAAAAGATCCCTGAAAGCAGACATCGCCAGCATTGAACAGATGATCCATTTGGTTGATAAGAGTAATGCGACGCCTATCAACTCTCAAAGACTAAATAAGGGGCGAGATAAAGTAGTTTTTGAGGAAATCTAGGAGTCCATATGCATTGAATTACCAGAGTTACTGGTTATGATAAACCCTGGAGCAAGAAATTATGCCTCAGATCCATCAACTACCAACTCACCAACTACAGCAAACTCTACGCCGACCGAACGGTGAAGTGGAGGAACCAAAGGAAGACGTAGAGGAAATAGAGGAAAAGGCAGAGGTCAGGCAGAGATTTTTCCAACGACATCCTGCACAGATTTGACCCATTCAGCACCATGTCTATGTTGACCATCGCTCTCCCCCTATTTACTAAGTTACATGAGACACTGAATGACACAAAAAGGGACCAAAGCAACTTGTTGGCGATGATGCATTCAAAGCTGTTATTCATGGAAGTTTACCTCACAGCAATAAGAACAACTAACAAGGAAGTAAAAGGAGAAGCAAAAATATAAAGTCTCATTACCAAAGATACCCTCAAACCCACCCAGCTACCACGGGCAACTGATCAAGCCTCGACCATGGTAGATAAAGACTTACACCCAGGGCACTCACCCAACAGATAAGTATGATAGCAAGGAAGGACCTTGCCTGTCAGGGGAACCTGCATGTGAAAGTGAAGGGGAGGGTGTATCACCGACTGCAATTTGTAGTACGAATGTTACAGGGCAAGTCCTGAACAGAAACAAAAAATCCCAGAGTGAGACCCGTCTACAGAGCGAGGAAGGAATTGGAGTTGAGGTGATAAGTGAGGAGAGGACTGATGGCGTGATGAAATTAAATGAAATGTGATGGATGAAGAGCCTCCTTTAAATGCCACTTGTAATTCCTTCCCGATATTTAAGCAAACAAGCAAACAAGGTGGAAATAAAGGGCAAAGCACTTTGAAATTTGCTGGTGGAATCTTAGCTGGTATTATGCAAGCTGGAATCAAATGATTCCCAGAAATGTGTAAGAAATGTATCACCCCCAACAAACATCACAGAACCTCATACGAAATCAAAAAAGAAAGGAAAGCAGGCCCCACTGGTTCAGGTGGTGGAGGAAGACAAGGCTGAGACGATAGAAGATGAGCCAGCCACGGACGACTTGATAAATTTTATCAGTGTACTCATTAGGCAATTCGGAAAACACAGGATGCTGACATTGATAATTCAAACCTGGCTCTAAACAATAACACTGAAACAGGAGGAATAGAAATAGCTGGTGGTTTTAAAGATAATCTCGATCCGCAATTACAAACATTTGCGACATTAGCTGAGAAGAGACAGGCCGCTTATGAGAACTTTAAGCAAAGCCAAGCAGATGGACATTCACCAGTACAGGCAAATAAGACTGAGGACCTGGAAATAGAAGACTATGCAGCATGAAGTGGGTCAGTCTTGCAAGATCCCTTTTCAAAGTCAACAAAATATCACCCAGAACTTGGTAAGGGAAGCGAATTGGGTCAAATTAAATTGAGAAAGGCAGAAAAAGACTTGCCCTCTTCCAGGGATTGCGCAAACCCCAAGAACAGAGACAACTCTAGATGTTTGCATTTAGAAAGGCTTTTGGACAAGAGTGACAAGTTAATCTTCAATAGGAGGAATGTCTTTGACCTCATATACTGTGTCCCAACCTTAAGACAAATTTTTTCAAATGACCTAAAAGTTATTGATTTTGTGAAGGAGGCACATATGGATCTTGTGTTCCTCCATATCCATTCACCCATAGTCAGGCAAATCTTGCTTGATGCAGCGGTTAGTTTTCAACATTTAGGATTTGTCCTGGCAACAATTAAAAGCCCTGAGCATGGCTCAGATAGAACTCAAAGTAACCGGGGAGCAGCCCCAAGGCACACCTAAGACCCAAGACTTACAGACGGCTAAAGACAGAACAAAGGTCGGTAACAACGTTACATTACCGCAGGCTACATTGGAGTTGGCGAGAAATGACATCAACAAGGCCTTTGCAAAAAAAGAGAATTTCTCTATGACAGTTAATTGCAAAAGGGACTGTGGTGGAACAAGAACAGTGATAATAAATCAAACTTGAGGGGATATAAGCATCTTATGGTGAATAGTCATGTGAAGCTTGGGACATTTGACCTATTATGCCTCCAAGACAGCTGGTTACAACAGAACCCAGCAAAAGGTCTAAAAGGGACAACGGTATCTGGTTTATTGATGGACATCAAAAACAGAACTGTATTGGGTTACACATCCAGCGAGTTGTGGTAGAATGGGCCTCTTTTGGGTATTTTGAACGAAGGGAATACAAAGTATTTGCTATATATTATCAATGTTTATTGGAACCCTGTATCAGTTTAGTCAGAAGACTTTAATGGGAAAGTAGCAGAAATTATCGACGAGTCCTACCGAGAAGATGGACCAGGATTCATCATTTTGTGAGATGACCTAAACACCAAATGCCTGAACAACGAAGGAGCTTAAATCTGTGATGAGGGCTCCGGTTTAAGTACATCAAAAACGAGAGGCCTTGCAAGGATGAAGCTCATGTCAACAAGAGATTTGCACATTTTGAATGGTCATCTTTACAGAGACATACAAGGCACCCAACGTGGGCACAAGAAGACCAAACAGCAATGATAGATTATGTTTTTGTATCTAGACTTATACTGGCTGTGGTGCGTGACTTTGCGGTAGTGCGGACCAATGGAAGTGACCATGGTTTGCTAAAAATGTCTTGGACAGCTGAGCCAGGCTGTAGGAATAGTGTGAAGGGCACCTGTGTTGAGGTTTGCAAGGGTGGTAACAGGCTCAGAATGAGTAAATAAAATGTAGAGTTACTCACCAGGAAATACCTGGAACGGGTCACCAGGACCTCAAGAGCGATAAAAAGGAACTATTTAACTACTCTCCACTGCTGTGCAGCTATATGGCCACAAAAAAGGACCATGCGGGAGATGTCAATAAGCTCAGACATGTGTACGACAGTTTTCTAGTGCCTAAAAGAAGTTAAATGAGGAAAGCACTCTGGGAGGCCAAAGCATTGCGGGAGGCCATAAAAAATAGCAGTAATCAAGAAGATCATGCAGGTCTATAAAGCATGGGTATGATGGCATAAGGCGGAAATTCTGCAATGAAATGCAGAAAATGTGTTGAAGGTACTAAGCACCAGAAAGTCAAGTGAGATCTGGGGGCTGCCAAAGAGTTTGGAAATATCTCACACAGTGGCACAGATATATAGCGTATCTGAGGCCTCATGGGTCGCACACTTCAGCTGGCTCTATTCTGGTGGAAATAAAGTTGAAGAAAGGGGTCGGGGGATAGTACAGTGGTTGATCCTGCACACTATAGAAGAGATCCTGACAAAAATAACGAAAGCAAGTATCTAATGGGCATCCGGTCCAGATGGGATTACTAACGTGATGTTAAAACAGGCTCCTGAGATGTGGCTAGGGTCCTAGCGTATCTTGTTTGAGAAGATTGTGGAATTGAGAACGTTACCTGATTCATAGAAAAGAGCTGTGATTGTCCCAATATTCAAGAATGGAAATAGGTGCGATCACAAAAACGATCGCCCTATTGCCCCTTCTGAACGTGACCAGCAAGATTTTTGCATCTCTACTGTGAAAAACCTAACAGTGTTCTCCCACTCACTCCCTTAGGATCTTCCATTCAGGAGCCAGGGAAGGGCCATTGCTTTTTCGATTCCCGACCCTGGGGGTGGACAAGTGAGGGAGGATCACCTGAGTGGAGGGTCACAAGGGATTCGGTGGTGGATACCCAGAGCGAGAAATTGTATTTCTCCGGTCCCAAAAACACCCTAACCTACTGTCCCTCAGCATTTTTGGGGTATCTCCAGTCTCACCCCATCTACCCCTCCCCATTTCCACTAAATACTGAGATGAGGAAGAGGCGACTAAGATCAGTAAAGATTACCCATAGGAGTAACATGGGGAAAGTAAGGGAAACCTACCTTAGAAAGAACTCAAGTTGTCCCACCAATAGAATCAGGCAGGGTCAGGCATTCAATAGGAACCATTCACATCTGACCACTTGACTGGTCTTTTCACTATAAAAGGTGTGGTCCGGTACAAATGTATGAGCAAGCTGAAGAGCAAACAGGCGAAGGAGATCCGAGATGCCAGAGATGCCCAGGACCAGAGGTCAGAGACCATGATGCCGAGACGCTGAACTGCTGTGCACAAAGGCAGAAGCATGGGAAGGAGCCGTGTCTCCAGGGAGCCTAAAAAGGATCCGTGTACGGGAGCCGAGAGGTGTGCCAGTGCCCCATAGAACCTGTGTATGTGAATGCTTGTTCCCCTGGGCCAGTGGGACAACCCAGGAGTGTTCAAGAGCAGGTTGTGAGACCCTGACCTCGGAACGAAGAGCCGGAGTGAACAGGCCGTGCAAAAGTCAGCCCGATGAGTTCGAAAGTTTTGTAGAGCCGGGTTGGGAAGAGTGATATACAAGGTAACACCAGAAACACGTAAGAAAGAGCACCATGTTTGAATGGGCATTAGTTTGAAGCTGACAGTAACGTGTTCAACAAAGATACAACTAACAGTGTAACAGTGTAAGCGCGAGTCACGCATGTGTGTTGGACAATGAAACGATATGAATGAAAGGGGGCAAGAAGCCTATGGAAAAGGTGCAAGAGCCACGAAGGAAAGGACAGTATAAAAGAGGGTGCAAGTGACCCAAAGGCAGCCAGAAGGAGGTGGAATAAGGTGCAAGAGGCACAAAAGGAAATGACAGTTTAAAAAGGATGCAAGTGACATGAAAAGAAACAAGCAAGTGCCAGAGTATGCAAAAGCATCAAAGAAGCGTGCAAGGGGCACAATAAAGATAAGGAATAAACGTCAGTGCAAGTGTGCACGGAAAAAGCAAAGGAACATGGGAAGTGGTGCAGGAAGTACCTGAAGATAAGAAGTGCAAAAGGAAGTGAAAGTAACGAACCAAGAAAGGGGCAAAGGGTCTGAATGGTCATGCTGAGGAAAAGTAAAGAGCCTAGAGGTTTCAAAAGCCTCTGATTCTACCCCATAAGAGGAGGTTTACACACATTTCGCCGACCTATTTTTGGTCGTGGTACTTTTCATCGCCGGATTTTTGGGGGGTGTTTTGTTGGGGTTGGGGTATTATTATAATAGTAAGGGGGAGTCTGGGCAGGGGAGGCCCCCCCAGAATAAAAAAAAAACCAAAAACAGGGTTTCTGGCGATGTAAAATCCAACGATGAAAAGTACCATGACCAAAAATAGGTCGGCAAAATCACGTAGAACCTAAGAGGATGTTATGCAGGAGAGATTGTTCACGAGAAAAGGCACATCCTGACCCGCTGGTTTTGTGTTTTTAAAGTTTGAAGAGGCCTGAGCTAGGGGAAGGGAACCCTGAAAGGCCTGTTTAAGAAACTGACTTTGTGTTTTTGCATTGAAAGCTGAAAGTGACAAAGTTAAAGCTTGGGAAAGGGAACGCCAAGGAACTCAAGGACGTTGGAGGTGTTTGAGTTCCCTGTAAGGGCCCGGTGGAGAAGGTCATACGAACAGCCCTGTTGAGTGAACCCATATTTGTGACATTGCCCAAATTGATCCTGGTGAGAAGACCACTTGAAACTAACTTTGGTTTTGCCATTTTTGTCGAACCACTATTTTTCTTTGCAAAAAGACTTCCTATCACATTTTTGTACCGCATGAGGGCAAGCATAGGTTTAGACACAGAAAGACTTTTATTTTGGACTATTAGACAGCGATGACCATTAGAAACATCAGTAAAGGCAAACATCCTTTTAGAGGTAGGACCAGCCAGTCATTCCACCACCCCAGGAAACTTAGTAAATAAAGGTTTTCAAACAAATACTTTTGAGTCTGTGTCTCTTTCGATACCATGCCTGACTCACACTAATCTTAATGAGACGAAATGAGTGGTCAAAGAGGGAACAGTGTAACAACATTTACCAAACAGGCTTTTTGCGAGGTGTAGGAACTAGTGTGAATATAATGATTCTATGCATTTTCGAAAGTAGGGCCTTGAAAGGAAAAGGCAAACTACACCAGGCAGTTGTAGACTTAGTCCAGGCCTATGATTGTGTAGACAGGGATAAGTTATGGAGTAAGTTGTCTGCTTGGAACTGCTGTGAGTCACTACCAGAGCCCTTAAAAGCACTTCATAAAGGCACAAGCCTCAGAGTAACAGGGACAGGCTTTTATCAGAAGAGATACTCACATCCAAAGGGCTGAAACAAGGCTCTCCATTAGCCCCTGCACTTTTCAACCTTTTCTTGTCATACTTGGAAAATACGTTAATCCAGGCATTGTGTTTCCCTCCAAAACTGGGTGGTAAATTGGTCAGTAGGTGTAACGCTCACCTGATTCCCGCAGAGGCGCCGGTCTTGACTGGGTGAATGCCGTATCTTCAAAGGTGATGTGTAACACACGGTTGGCTCTTTGGGCTGGACCTCTGTGCACTGTATGTCTGACTCGAAGAGTAAGATGTCTGCAGATAGAAAATATGGGATTAATGAACTGGGGTTATTGGGTGCCTCTCTCCTCTTCCCTTTCTCTTCTCCTGTAGAACCCCAAAGGTTAACGCCCTCACCTTAGGTAAGTGAACGCCGAGCTCTCCATCTGCCTCGGGGCAGGGTGCCGTAACCAGTTGCTTCACTGGATAAGGGTGCAGGCCTCTTGACCTCAGAGGACTGCTGTCCGTCGTTAACTGCACGAACGGTAAGTTCTGGGCACTTCAAATGTCTTAAAAGTCTTTTGTAATGATATCTCTTGTTTTGCAGGGTCCCGGCGATGGCGGATGGCGGGGTGATGAGAGTTGAGGATTGAACCCGCGTGAGGAATAGAAGCGACTGGAAGCATGTAAGTAAGCGCTTGTAGCCTGCTTCACGATGCGCACTAACTGTCCCTTTTATCTTGCAGGTACAAGTTCGGAGCTTTAGAGAAGCTGAAGGGTGCTGGAATACCCACTGGATTCGGCGTGGGAAGGAGTAATGGCACGTGAGTAATAAAGTTGCCCAATGTCTTTAAACGCACCTTCTTTTGTCTTTCAGATGCGGGATGCAGCGCCGAAGGCCTCCGGAGCGTGCGAAGAGCTGGTAAGCTTTTGTCTTTCAGATGCAGGAATGCAGTGCGAAGACCTCCGGAGCATGCGAAGAGTAGGTAAGCCTTTGTCTTTCAGATGCTGGAATGCAGCGCGAGGCGTTGGTGACAGCCGATGGACCAGGTAAGAGATGCGCTGCCACTGAAGACCGTAGTGCTAACCTGTTCTTTCTTTGTCTTTACAGGTGCTGCTGAAGACTGGATTCCAGGATGGTAAGCCTTTGTTCCCTTAGGCCCAGGATCAGAAGCAGAAGACACGATGAGCGTTCTGCTGCAGAGAATGCAGAATAACACAAAGCAAGATTCATCCATCGGGTGTGGTTTAAATAGCCTCCTGTAGTGCTTAGGTGTCTCCTTCCACAGCCACGCCTAGGTAAGAAAAGAGTTCCTGCTTTCCAGAAGAGTTCCAGTATTCTGAACCTAGGGAGTGGCTCCTGCCCCACCCAACAGGAAAAGTAGTCCCAAACAGAAGAGGATCAGGGGTTCAACTGGCAGGTAAGTAAGCAGCATGGTCTGCTGCAGGTAAGTCCACCCAAGCATTATGAGCCCGGCGCTTCCAGCGCTGGGACTGGGCATCTTTATGAGCCTGATGCCACTGGCGCCAGGACAGGGTCCAAAAGGTCCCAATTGGCACTGGCTGGCACTCGGAACCGGGGTTATGGGTCTGCTTCCAAGGGAGTCGGGCAAGTCCTGATCTTTTAGAAGCAGAGATCATGCCAGCACCCCCCCCCCTCAAGGCCCCTCCCAAACCGGGCTTCTCCGGGGGTTTGGGCTTGTTAGGAAATGTTCGATGAAATCTTTTGATTAGACGAGGCGCGTGGACATATTCCGCAGGTTCCCAGGATCTTTCTTGGGGACCGTAGCCTTTCCAGTCAATCAGGTAAAATAGTTTAGATTTGGAGATCTTGGAATCCAGGATGCTTTTGACTTCAAACTCGAGTTCTCCATCAACTAGAATAGGTTTTGGAGATGTAGTTAGTCGGGTTTGAGGTTGCACGGGTTTTAATAGAGAGACGTGGAAGACCGGATGTATCTTCATGTGAGGGGGCAAGTCCAACTTGACCGCTACTGGATTTACTATGGTAGTGATGGAATAGGGACCAAGGTATCTTGGGTTGAATGTGCGTGGTCCTTTTAGAGGTAGATATTTGGTGGATAACCAGACTTCATCTCCTACTTGATATTGGGGGGCTTCTTTCCGATGTTGGTCTGCTCCTTTCTTGTATTGTTTGTTAGCCCTTTGAAGGTGAGAAACGGCTTCCTTAAAGGATTGGGTGATTGTAGAATGCAGGTGGTCTACTGCTGGTGTTCCAAGATCTTGGAGTGGATCCAACTCCGAGGTTCGAGGGTGACTACCGTATAAAAGAAAAAACGGGGTCTTCCCAGTTCCCGAGTGGACAGAGTTATTGTAGGCATATTCGGCTATCCAAAGGATATCTTTCCAAGTTTTTTCAGTTTGTTGTAGCATGCAGCGCAAATACTGTTCCAGAGTTTGATTGGTCCTCTCGGTTTGTCCGTCGGTTTGAGGGTGGTGGCTGGTCGAAAGTCTCACATCAATTTGAGCCGACCGACAGCAACTTCGCCAAAAATGAGAAATAAATTGACTACCTCGATCCGAAATTAGAACTGAAGGAAAACCGTGCAGTCGGACGATGTTTTCGAGAAATTCTCGGGCCAGAGTTGCTGCTGTTGGTAAGCCTTTGAGTGGAATGAAATGCGCCATCTTGGAGAATAGGTCCACGATTACTAGGATCGTATTGTATCCAGAGCATGGAGGTAGATCGGTGATGAAGTCCATAGAAAGCGTATGCCAAGGGCGAGGCGGGATGTCTATAGGGCGTAAGAGGCCGCTTGGTTTTTCCTTTTGACTCTTGTTTTGGGCGCATACTCCACAGGACATTATAAAGTCTCTGATATCTTTTTTCCAAGACGGCCACCAGAAGTAGCGCTTGATCTATTCCGAGGTCTTGGTCATACCGGGATGTCCTTCCATTAAAGAATCGTGATAACAAGAGATTACCTTTTTCTGTAAATCTGTGCTGGGCAGGTATAACCGTTCTTGGAAATATAATAGGTTGTCCTTCACCGTAAAGTCCTTTCCCTGCAGATGCCAATTCTGTATGTCTGCTGGAGTTACCAGTAGCCTGGCTTTATCCTTAACTTCCTCTATGGATTGTGTGGCGATTACACCTAGAATTCTTTGTTCTGGAATGATAGGTACAGGTTTAGGATTGATCAAATGTTCTTCCACTCCCATCCGAGAAAGGGCATCAGCTTTACCGTTTTTTGTACCAGGTCGATAGGTAATTATGAAGTCAAACTCGGCAAAGAATAGTGCCCAACGGAGTTGCCTAGAGGATTGAGCTTTTGCGGTTTTCAAATATTGCAGGTTTCGGTGATCTGTAATCACAGTAACGGTGTGTCGGGCCCCCAGAAGATAATGCCGCCAAGCCTTAAAGGCGGACTTGATAGCTAGAAGTTCCTTAACAGTAATAGTGTAATTGATTTCAGGAGGCGAGAATTTGCAGGACCAAAATGCCACGGGATGCAACTGATTGGTTACTGGGTCCTTTTGTGATAGAACTGCCCCCATGGCAAGGCTCGAAGCATCAGTTTCAACGATGTAGGGGAGTTCTGGGCGAGGATGTTTTAAGATCGGTGCAGAGATAAATCTAGTCTTCAAATTCTGGAAAGCTTGTTCCGCCTCGGTAGACCATTCAAAACGTTTGTTTTTCTTTAACAAGGCGGTGATGGGCTGGACTATTCGAGAGAATTCGGGGATAAACCTGCGGTAAAAGTTAGCGAAGCCTAACATGCTTTGAACACCTTTTACGGAGGATGGCGATGGCCATTTGAGAATTGCATCAACCTTCTTTGAATCCATACGCACTCCGCTAGGTGATAATATGAATCCCAAGAATTCAACTTCAGTCACGTTGAAAACACATTTTTCCAACTTAGCGAAAAGTTTGTGTTGACGCAATCTCTCGAGGACCATTTTCACGTGTTTCCGATGTTCAGTTTCCGATGAAGAATAAACGAGGATGTCGTCAATGTAAACAACAACACACACATCTATGAGCTCTCTGAGGACATCGTTCATAAAATATTGAAAGGCGGCCGGGGCATTGCAAAGTCCGAAGGGCATGACCTGATATTCAAATAGCCCATACTTGGTGCGGAAGGCCGTCTTCCATTCATCGCCCTCTTTTACTCGTACCAAGTGGTAGGCTCTTCTAAGATCCAGCTTTGTATATATGCATGCTTTTCTGACATGGTCCAGGAGTTCAGGGATCAAAGGTAACGGATATCTATTCTTAACGGTGATCTGGTTCAGGGCGCGATAATCTATACAAGTTCTAAGGTCCCCTTCTTTTTTTGGAACGAAGAACAAAGCTGAAGAAGCAGGGGACTTGGAAGGTCGAATAAACCCATTTGCTAGGTATTGATCCAGGTATTGTCAGAGGTGAAGATTCTCAGGCTCGGTGAGGGCATAAATTCTACTACAACGAGGAGTAGATCCAGGTATCAGGTCTATCTGGCAGTCATAAGACCTATGAGGAGGTAGAGAGTTAGCCTGATCCTTCCGGAAAACATCTTGGAATTCTAGGTATTCAGGAGGTAACTGGGGAGCCTCCGAGGAAATTGCTGCCAGTGCAACACCAGGTCAAGGGTGACAAGTAGAGACACATTCTGGAAACTGAACCGTTCTTGCTCGCCAATCGATCCGAGGATTGTGCTTCTCTAACCAAGGAATTCCTAGAATAATCTGGAACTGAGGGGCCTTGATCACATCGAACACGATCTTCTCATGGTGGCCATCTTGACTTACTAGCGTCACTTCTTGGGTGGTATGCGTTACTGGTCCGGAGGCTATCTCCGTACCATCCACCGTAGTAATGACGTCCTTTACAGCCTTTGGACAAAGAGTCAGATTCATCCTCAAAACCATTTCATGATCCACATAATTGCCGATGGCACCGCTGTCGACGTAAGCTTCAATCGCATGTAATCGATCCGGATGTTCAGGGCTAATGAGGACCATAGGTATCACGAAATGCGAGGTCACTGAACTGGTTTTAACGCTCAGCAAGAGGACCTCTATTCTTGTCGGGCGAGGTCGTTTCCCTGCTCAGAGTTTGTGACCCTGGTAACTGCAGCTCCTACTGCCTTCTTGGCTGGTTTCACCGGACAGTCTCGAAGAAAGTGCCCCGAGTTTCCGCAATAGAGGCATAATTGCAGCTGTTTTCTCCTTTCCCGCTCCTTTTGTGTTAGTGGTCCTTTCAGGCCCCCTATTTGCATGGGTTCCCCGGAGTCTACTCCTTTGGTAGGAGTTGGTGGTTTGGAAAATACTCGAGCATCAAACTTGGAACGATCGGCCTTCCTGTTCTGCAGTCTGTGGTCAATTTGAACAACTAAGTCAATATAGTCCGAACAGTCTTGCGGGGGATTCACTACTTGGGCTAACACATCTTTGAGCTCTCCACGTAGACCTCTATAAAACAGCGTAATCCTTTTGTCCTCAGGCCATCGAGTTTCCACTATCAGTCTGTTGAAAGACGCAATATAAGCCAAAAGGTCTTGATTACCCTGTCGCAATAAAAGGAGCTCATTGTCCAAGGCCTGCCCCTGTGAATGTCTTGCAAACAGTTTTTCCATACTGAGCTGAAAAGCTTGAAAATCATGGAGAACCGGATCATCTTGATTAACTAGAGGGATCGACCAGTCTGCCGCATTGCCACTAAGGTACGAAAGCACGAAAGCTACCTTAGCTTGATCAGTTGGAAAGGCTGCTGGCCGGCATAAGAAGTGCAACTGGCACTGATTAATAAATACTGCAAACCTCTTTGGGTCACCAGAAAATCGTTCGGGCGGAGCCAGGGGTACATTCCCAGGTAGGTTGATCTGCACTGGGTTCGTAGAGGATGTTGAAGGAAGATTTGCCCCTGATGCGGGTAACGGAGTTTGTCCGGCTTGTGACTGTAGCAATTGTCTAGCGAGATCGTCTGTTCGCTCCTTGGAAATAATCAGTTCCCTTCTTAGAGCATTCGTCTCCTGACGGGCTGCATGCACTTCTGCTCTTAGTTCCCCAAGTAACTGGGCTAGCTGGTCGGTATCCGAGGTTTCCATAGCGCCTGGGTGGGAGTTTTGCGGTAGGCTTTGTGTTCTGTAACGCTCACCTGATTCCTGCAGAGGCGCCGGTCTTGACTGGGTGAATGCCGTATCTTCAAAGGTGATGTGTAACACACGGTTGGCTCTTTGGGCTGGACCTCTGTGCACTGTATGTCTGACTCGAAGAGTAAGATGTCTGCAGATAGAAAATATGGGATTAATGAACTGGGGTTATTGGGTGCCTCTCTCCTCTTCCCTTTCTCTTCTCCTGTAGAACCCCAAAGGTTAACGCCCTCACCTTAGGTAAGTGAACGCCGAGCTCTACATCTGCCTCGGGGCAGGGTGCCGTAACCAGTTTCTTCACTGGATAAGGGTGCAGGCCTCTTGACCTCAGAGGACTGCTGTCCGTCGTTAACTGCACGAACGGTAAGTTCTGGGCACTTCAAATGTCTTAAAAGTCTTTTGTAATGATATCTCTTGTTTTGCAGGGTTCCGGCGATGGCGGATGGCGGGCTGATGAGAGTTGAGGATCGAACCCGCGTGAGGAATAGAAGCACCTGGAAGCACGTAAGTAAGCGCTTGTAGCCTGCTTCACGATGCGCACTAACTGTCCCTTTTATCTTGCAGGTACAAGTTCGGAGCTTTAGAGAAGCTGAAGGGTGCTGGAATACCCACTGGATTCGGCGTGGGAAGGAGTAATGGCACGTGAGTAATAAAGTTGCCCAATGTCTTTAAACGCACCTTCTTTTGTCTTTCAGATGCGGGATGCAGCGCCGAAGGCCTCCGGAGCGTGCAAAGAGCTGGTAAGCTTTTGTCTTTCAGATGCCGGAATGCAGTGCGAAGACCTCCGGAGCATGCGAAGAGTAGGTAAGCCTTTGTCTTTCAGATGCCGGAATGCAGCGCAAGGCGTTGGTGACAGCCGATGGACCAGGTAAGAGATGCGCTGCCACTGAAGACCGTAGTGCTAACCTGTTCTTTCTTTGTCTTTACAGGTGCTGCTGAAGACTGGATTCCAGGATGGTAAGCCTTTGTTCCCTTAGGCCCAGGATCAGAAGCAGAAGACACGATGAGCGTTCTGCTGCAGAGAATGCAGAATAACACAAAACAAGATTCATCCATCGGGTGTGGTTTAAATAGCCTCCTGTAGGGCTTAGGTGTCTCCTTCCACAGCCACGCCTAGGTAAGAAAAGAGTTCCTGCTTTCCAGAAGAGTTCCAGTATTCTGAACCTAGGGAGTGGCTCCTGCCCCACCCAACAGGAAAAGTAGTCCCAAACAGAAGAGGATCAGGGGTTCAACTGGCAGGTAAGTAAGCAGCATGGTCTGCTGCAGGTAAGTCCACCCAAGCATTATGAGCCCGGCGCTTCCAGCGCTGGGACTGGGCATCTTTATGAGCCTGGTGCCACTGGCGCCAGGACAGGGTCCAAAAGGTCCCAATTGGGACTGGCTGGCACTCGGAACCGGGGTTATGGGTCTGCTTCCAAGGGAGTCGGGCAAGTCCTGATCTTTTGGAAGCAGAGATCATGACAGTAGGCTTCTATACGCTAATGATTTTATATTGTTGGACCAAACGGGGGTAGGGTTGCAATGCCAACTAAATATTTTGGAGGAGTACACAAAGACAAACAAACCTCTGATAAATAGAGAGAAAACCAAAATACTAATTCTGCCAAATCCGAAGGGCAGACAATCAACTCGCTTCACATGGAAACTGGGGATGGCGAACCTAGAGTAAGGCAAGTCATACACATACTTGGGTGTGTGTGTGAACACAAGTAGCATAGAACCCCTGGCGGAGCCATACTATCGTGATGGCTAACCAGGCAAAATTGATCAAAAGGTAATTTGGGAAATTCTCTTTGTAGGGTTGTGCATCTCTCCATTCTTTCTCCCACTCCCTCCTCCTACTTTTCTCCTTGCACCCCCTATGGTGCGCTCCGTTTCTCCCATCTTCTCTAACTGCTACTCTATCTCCTATCTATTCCCTCTCACTAAGTCTCAAAGGAAGAAGTTCAAGAGGGACATCCTGGTCTCCAATCCAGGGCTCCCCATCGCTGATACCTACATCAGTGCTTCCTCCAGACAGACTCTCACTGACATCCTCTTTTTCATTACCTCACCAGACCGATGGACCCATCATATGGTCCTCTCTCTCTCTCCTGTCTCTTCCTCTCCCATTAATGGTGGCACTTGGTGGAAGGCCCTCTTGGCCTCCTTCCACTCCTCCAAGATCAACATTAATGTCTATTTGAATGGCACCGTCTTGGTCCAGGCCCTCAACCCAATCTCCTCCTTTTCGATCGGCATCTCCTGCATCTTATCAACTTCCTTCCTTCTCCTGCTACTCCTCCTAACACCCCTCACGCTCTTCTGCCGGGTAGCTACTGCTATAACTGCTGCACACTCTATGGCCCCTCCACCTCCTCTGCTGAGTGTACCTCAAGCCTGTAACCCACCCCGGAAGTCTTTCAAATGTGGCAACCTGCTCCACGTTACTACTCTTAACTCTCGCTCTGCTGGCAAGCACTCTTCTGACATCTGCCACCTCCTCGAAGAACTTGACCTGGATGTCCTCGCTCTCACTGAGACATGGTTCACGGCCAGCTCTGTCACAAGTTTTGACACTCTCCTCCCTGATGGCTACAAGAACCTCTCCGAACCCAGAACCAACCGACCCGGAGGTGGAGTGGCCTTGATCTTTCCAGAGTGGGTCCCTGCTTCTGTCATTCCTATGCAGGCCTACTCCTCCTTTGAATCCTGGTCTGTAGGCTCTCTATCTCTCTTGGCCTCTCTCTGACTGTGGCCACCATCTACATGCCACCTGGCCAGGTTGCCCTCTTCCGCTCAGAGTGGGCCGGCCTCTCCTCTTCTCTCCTTGCCGCTACCTCTGAACTTCTCCTTCTCGGGGACCACACTATCTGCAACTCTCTCTTATAAAATGTTCTCCTTCTATCTCCTTGGAGAGCTCTATGTTCCTCTGGCACCAACTCTCTGTGTGTAAAGCTTTCACTAAACAGAGAGCAGGAGGTTGTTTGCTTTACTCAGCTGGATCCCTCCTATGGAACAGCCACCCGTCCCTGTGCACCTTGAGCAAGACCTTCTTAAGTTCCGAAAGCACCTCAAGAGTTTCCTCTTTTCCTCCTCCTTCCCTTCTTCCCTCCTCTGCTAATGTCACATTTGCTGTGATTGGTGTCTTGGATGCTTATGCTTCCTCAGGGCCCCTGACCATTCACACCCAATCTCCCCAGCTCCTGTCTGCCTTCAGCACTTGCCTCAGCACACCCTCTGCACCGGAGACTTGCACTTTTTCACCCAACGCGTTTCCTGGCCGTATAGCACTTACCATACCTTGCACTTCATCTGTGGCTCAACCTTCGAGCACGGACACCGCAGCACCTTCTGCACTGCCCCTTTCCTTGCTTCACTTACGTGTTCTGAATACTCACAAGTCATTATAGGTTTGGCTGTCCCTTACCCCACTGTATCTTTTGTATATTTTAATTGCACTGCAATCCCATGTTCTACCTGTTGCCCTGTGGGTGCTTTGAAACAGAATTATTTTGCTCTATAATCGCCCAACAAGCAAAAAAATAAACTAAACTAAACTAAACTGAACTGAACTGAACTAAACAGCCACCTGGATGCTTCTAATGCCTCCTCTGGGCTCTTCTGCAACCTCTGCAACACTCTCTCTCTTTCCATTCTACCTTCTGGTCCGACACACTCTGGCGACAACAGGGAGGGTGTGACACCATGGATGTTCTCATCTCTTCAGGCATCCCTCCTCCCTAGCCCTCTCACCACTCATTTCGCTTGGACTGACCACGTTCTGCTCCCCTCTCACCTGAAAATCTCTGTCCCTCAGGCTAAGTCTATCCCAACACTGCCACCTACCTTCTCAGTCATTTGGCTAATGAAATGTGTGTCAGTGGATGCCTTTACCACTCCTTCCTCTGCTCCTCCTACGCATGCGACTGACTCACACTCTGACACAGCCCTCTCTAACCTTCATCTTTCCATCTCCAGCACTCTGGACGCCCTTGCCCCTGTCATGGGAATCTGTCTGAAGCCTACCTCCAAGTGCAAGTCTTGGTATGACTCTGACCTCACCGCCTTGAAACCAAGTGCAGGGTGGCTGAAAGGAAGTGGAGGGTTTGGGGTGCATCCTCTGACCAACTGGCCTGCCGCCTGCTCCAAAGACAATACAAAATGTCTGTCCTGCCCAAGAAGAGAGACCACATCCAGGCCTGTGTCTCTGCTGCCTCTCACAACATGGCCAAACTCCTTCAGTGTCTACCGCTCCTGTTCCCTGCCAGGACCTCTGCATGGCTCTGGCTTCTCACTTCACCACTAAAACTCAGGACATCATGCCCTCTCTCTCCTCTTCCTCTCCCTGTACTTCTATGTGCTCCCATCTGGCCACCTCTCCCTCTCATCCTCCTTTCTCCTCTTTCTCCTCTTTCTCTCTGCCAACACCTGAGGATATTTATAGACAAGTCTGATCTATGAAAGTGTCGCCAAACAGGTGCTTCCCTGCTCCTCCAGAACCATAAAGGACCACATTGACACCCTCGCTCCAGCCTTAGACGATTTCTGCAATCATTCTTTCACCACTGGAGCCTTCCCCTCCCTCCTCAAGCACTCCCCTGTGCACCCCCTCCTTAAAAAGCCTTCTGCCAATCCTACCTGTCCAGCAAACTATCGCCCGATCTCTATCACTCCTTACCTGGGCAAACTCTTGGAAAAGCTTACCCCCAGCTTACTTTCGACACTGAATCTGTTGGTTATCTCCATGACCATCCACCTGGCTTCAGAGCAGCCACAGGCAAGGAAACTTCTCTCCTGAACAACCGTGAAGATCTGATCACTAATCTTGACTCTAGCCTTCCTTCTGTCCTCATCCTTCTTAACCTTTCTTCTGCCTTTGACATAGTCAATCACGCCATGATCAAATGACTCAGTGAGAACCCAGGCATCACGGATCAGGCCCTGGAGTGGTTGACCTCCTTCCTCCTGGATCAACCCTCCCAGGTCCTTTCTATCCACCACGTCTCTCTCCACATGTGGTGTTCCCCTATATCCTCTCACCCTGGCTCTTCAATATCTACTTGGCCCCTTTGCCCCACCTGATCTCTACCTTCTGCTCTCACTTTCAGTGTTATGCTGATGGCACTCAGCTCTCTTTCAGGTTCCCCTCAGCCTCCTCTTCTCTCTTGTTTATTCCTGACTGTTTATATGCTATTTAGGATTGGTGCACCTCCAATGAGCTCTGCCTTAATACCAGTAAGACAGAGAACCTTCTCATTGGGACCCCTGCTCCTGCTTTCTCTCTCTCACTCTGGCTACCCTCCTTGGGCCCTCTTCCTTTGCCTTCCTGTGAGGCTAAAATCCTTGGTGTCAGCTTCGACTCCACTCTCTCCTTCTCTCCTCACATTGGGGACGTTGCCAAGAAGACCCACTACCAACTGCAAATCCTCAGAGGTATTCTTCCTTTTCTCAATTTACCCGAGAAGCTCAAGGTCTCCAGCGCTCTGGTTCTCTCCAGGCTGGACTACTGCAACAGCCTCTTCCTCAATCTGCCTTCCTCTACTCTCCGTCCTCTGCAAAATATCCAGAACAGGACTGCAAGACTTGTCCTTGGCCTCAAGCCCAGGGACTGTATCTCTCCAGCCCTGAAATCTCTCCACAGGCTCCCGGTTGCTGCAAGGATTAAGTTCAAGACCCTCTGCATTGTCCACAAGGCTTTCTGGGACCAGGACCTGCACTACATCCAACTTTCTCTTCCAAAATACCTTCCTTCTCAAGCCATTCGTTCAGCTACCTCAAACTCTCTGAGGGTCAGAAGCTTCTCCAGGCAGAGAGTGGGGGGTAGATCTCTCTCCTATGAAGGTGCCTCCCTCTGGAATGGCATCCCTGCTCCTCTTAAACTTGAGCCAGACCACCTGAAGTTACAGAAGCAGCTCAAGACCTTCCTTTTCTCCTCTGCTTTCTCTCTCTCAATCCTCTGCTGACCTACCTGTCTCTTGCGCCAACTGGTTGGTTGGCTACCCTGCGAGTCTACTGGTTACCAGGTTCCTCCATGATCAGTCTCACCTGCACTGCCTCTGGGCCTACCACACACTTAGGGGCTGTATCTGTTTACCCACAGTCCCCTGCCTCCTTGCACTCACGCATAACCTTGCTGCCCTGGCAGCACTTACTCAGAGCAATGCTGCCCTAATTTCACTTCACCCCTTCCCTCTCCCTGCCACTTCCCACTCCTCCCTTTCTCCTGCACTTTATGTTGTTGCACTTGCACGATCTGAATGACACAAGGCCTAATAAGATTGTTTGTCTTGTCATCCCAGTCTTCCCTCCCTTGTCTTGCCACACCTAGAAACACTTGTGTACACGTGCTTTATAAATGACATATCATATCATATCAGCCAGTATTGGAGGTCTCTAAATCTAAGTTGTTAGCCAACTTGACATACAGAGCAGAATCGCTATATTTCATAAAGGAAAGCCTGTGGCCAATTCTAGAGTGGCAAGTTTGGAAAAGGGGTCTAATGGTTCGGAGGTCTGATCGGATTCAGTTATTGCGTCAGGAGTTGGGTTTGACATTTTTGTGGGAGTATGTGCAATGGAAAATGTTATCCTTTTATAGAGAGCGCCAGCATTTAGACATTAATGTCGTACTATTCCAGTCTTACAGTCAGAAAACTTAAACGAGATATCAGATCAACTACTCCTGGAAACATCATGGACAATGGAAGTTAAGCACACCCTGCAATTCTGGGTAACATCTGCAAAGGGAGGGCCGTCGCAAGAAGACGGTCAGGAATCTGTGGACTGTATTAGGCCATTAGCTGCTATAGGACATTCACGTAGCGGAAGGCAGCTATACACAAACAAGAACTTGAATCAAAAACGACCCCAGCAGACAACCAACAACGTCCAATGAAAAAGAAAAGACACAATAGTTTAGATGAAGCTGTGGAATTTGCATATTATTTAACTATAAAGAAACTCAAACAGCGCAAACCCCGATAAGGAAAGAAGCGCCTGTAGTTCCTAAACTTGGTCCGGCAAACGACCAACAACAATTTTGCTTTAGTATCTACTCTAACAACAATACTTGCTCCCTTTATGAAGTTGCATGAGCAAATGTCAGACCAAATGAAGGATGAAACCCCCATGCTGGCAATGCTCCACTCCAAAATGCTTTATGTGGAAGGTTTTGTTAAAGGAGTGCAAACAAATCTGGAAAACACTTAAGTCGCTAGTCTTTTACATACTATAATAGACCCCATAATCAGGGAAAAAGAACAGAGGAGACTGTCAAGGGGCCCTGAATTCTTCCAATTGCAACAATCGTCTTCGTTAATGCAAACATGTCAGGAGAACAATGCTAAGATAAGGAGGAGGTGGGCCAACTAGACCAGAGATGACAGCTGACTATTATTTTAAATCATAGTCGCATATTTAGTGTACAAATACAATCTTTATACACAAAGAATTATTAACAGTTATATTTTACAAAATTCAGTTCAGTAGACGAAACAACACATCCCTCCAAACAATCCTCATTCATAACTTCCACATACATTCATCATATTCGCATACATTAAGAAAGTGATATAATACTGATACCACAATTGTAAATCAAACAAATGTCAATTTTTGCACTCTATTATTTTACAATGTGACCCTCTGTCTACATGCAGGGGTTCGGAAAACTGGTGTCAACAGGTTTCGGTTGAGTTCTCTCATGAAGGGTTAAGATTCCCTTATTAGATAGTTCGTAGTCAACCTTCTTCAGGACGGAGTGCACTCACCCATATTCTCATGTGAGCAGCAAGCGAACTGCCCAGAATCCACTTTGATGATTTAATAGATTAAGCATAAACAAATACATCATCTCGCACCATGGGACGTATTAGTTCCAGGCGAGAGGACTGCAGCGCCCATAATTCCAAGCGGTACAGTCAGGCAGACCAGCATTCTATTAGGCGCAGGCCCGACGTTGCTTTAGCAACGGTCTCAGCAACGCCGCAGCGAGGAGACGCGGAAGGCATGCCTGGACTTGTCTGCTAGCAAGAAATCACTGTTTGATTAAAAGGTAACTTAAGCTGCCGTCTAGCAACTGCAGACTTTTATGAACGATTGCAACAGGGTAGAGCAGTAACGAGACACACATAATTTATTTCACCAGCTTGATCACCGCTAAGATACGTGCGGCACTTTAATCCAACATATGGCACTTGGATAGAAGTAACTCCTTCTACTCTGCAGCCTGCAGCGTTCACTGCATCAATAGAAGACACCTATCTGAAGTAAGGACATTTTTGATTTTGAGATATTTAATCAATTGCAGACGCCGCTGGGGGCTCTAACACATAATAGGTGAAGCTCTGTCCTGTCGTGTTTGTTTCCCTCCGCCGCAGGTGCACTTACTAAGCACCTAGATAAACGGCAGTCACTCTGATGTATGGTTGACAACATTGGTCACTCAAGGATAACAAACAATAGTAAGTACCGGTTCAATTTGATGTTATACCTTCTCACATATACTAGACAGTCTGTGAGGCTCATGTACTTTTCATTTCTAGGACAATGTACATGACGTGAGGACGTGAGGCGCCACAATATTGGAGCACACACGCCAGGATTTAAACCATCACACCGGTTTCCTAGCCCCTGGAAGTCCAGAGGAGGTGAGCCGGTATTATATAGCTGAGAAACCCAGCTGTATCCTTTACCAAGTAAAAGGTTTTTAAATAAACATAGATGACAAACTAGGCACTTACAGCTCTATATTTTTATTCCCTAGCATTAAGGCTCTTTAGCCGCACACCCCAACTCCTGTGAATGAGGCAACGCAGAACTGACGATTGCACTCCATCCTGAAGAAGGTTGACTACGAACTATCTAATAAAGGAATCTCAACCCTTCATGAGAGAACTCAACCGAAACATGTTGACAACAGTTTTCCGAACCCCTGCATGTAGACAGAGGGTCACATTGTAAAATAATAGAGTGCAAAAATTGACATTTGTTTGATTTAAAATTGTGGTATCAGTATTATATCACTTTCTTAATGTATGCGAATATGATGAATGTATGTGGAAGTTATGAATGAAGATTGTTTGGAGGGATGTGTTGTTTGGTCTACTGAGCTGAATTTTGAAAAATATACCTGTTAATAATTATTTCTGTATAAATATTGTATTTGGACAATCAATATGCGACTATGACTTAAAATAATAGTCAGCTGTCATCTCTGGTCTAGTTGGCCCACCTCCTCCTTATCTTATTGTTTAATTGCCTGGAGGGCCATAGATGTAAATCAGGCTTCCCTTATATTTTTCTATAGGAGAACAGTGCTGACAAATTGTTTAAAAATATGACCCAACAAGTCAACACAAACAACGTATTCTTATGCACTAACGAAATTCAAAGCCAGAATGGCACAGTTGGAAATAACTCGAGTGAAACTACATCCACTAACCTAAAAGTGGATAACAACATGGAGACCAACAGTGATAAAGGCACTGGGTTACCTGCAGCAGTTGATGCAGCAGCTCACCAGAGGTCTATTACAATTGTGTCTGGCATTTCAAATCTACAAAGCAATGGCTTGGTGCTGGAAGCTTTGGAAAGAGAACAAAATCAGCGGTCAGGCGACAGTTTGCCTAAGATATGTGAGATCTTCACAAAATCAACAAATGCCAACTCAAAAGACAAAAACACAAAGCAAGTCTCGTTTAACCCTCCCAAACCATTGACAAAGGGGGGTTTGAAAAGTACTGGACAAAGCGATAAAAGAACAAAAGACCAACCAGCCAAACCTAAACACAAATGAAATGGAAATAGATCATTTATCAAGAACATTACTTTACCATTAACCAAAGTAGCAGTACTAAGAGTATGTCACTAAGAGGCCTACAACACCAGACAGAGATCCGAAACCGAAAATGAACATCTAGTCAGTCGAGAGCCGCCGGAAAATCCTGTGACGGTCGACGCTGACGAATCAATAGACTTGTTAGATCAGTTAACGTACTCTTTTTCAGAGAGTGAGGAGGCTGAGGGTGAATCAACGGATATCGAAGAAATATTTCAATAATTGGCTTCATCAGAAGTGGAAGGATCAAGAGAGGTCAAACACGGCAATTAATGGACAAAACAGCTGGTTGGTCCTGTAGCCCTTGAACAACTGAGGAAGAAATTCTGTATCTCACAAGGTCAATTGCCCAAAGGCATACCATCCCTTGAGGAAAGATTTAGGCTGCTCAGGAAAACTGAACAGGCAACTACAGTAATAACATCACTAAAGTCTTTGTGTGTGTGTTCTCGCACAGTCAGTAGCGAGACACTGGATCCAGAACTGTGGGACAAAACCATGTAAAACGGGGAAAACGGATAACATAGGAGACAAACCGTTGGTCCCTAAACCGAACGATCAAACACCAGTGATGAAACACCTAACCAACACATGTAATGATCATTTTCAATCACAGGAGAACAACAATGGACCACAACAGCTGCAGATTCAGCACTGCTCAGCCGCAGAGGAAAACCCTGAACAAGACCCTCAATATAGGGTCTCAACTCTGAGAATTACAAAACCAAAGAAAGTTCGAGAATTATCGAGAACTGATTAAACACTGAGGCAGTCTTTACTTAAACTGGTAAAGACCCTCTGGTGTTGAGAAAGCTGTCTTCTCCTTGGCATCCTCTGCAAGGGCTATTTGCCAATAGCCTGCAGTGAGGTCAAACATGCTGAGGTACTTGGAGGCACCCAAAGTATCCACCAGCTCATCTGTTCTAGGCAAGGGGTGTGCATCTGTCTTGGTGGCAGCATTCAGAGCCCTGTAATCCACACAGAACCTCAGTTCAGAAGTACCTGCTTTTGGAACCAACACCACTAAGCTGGACCAAGGACTACTGGAGGGTTCAATCACCCCAGGATCCAACATCTTGTTGACCTCTGTCTTAATGTAATACCTTACTTTGTCTGACATTCTGTATCCCCTCCTTTTGGTAGGTACACTGTCTCCTGTGTCAATGTCATGTGTGCACCAAGGTGTCAAACCGAGAAACTATGAGAACAAGGGGGAAAACTGCCTAAGCAAAGTTTTCACCTCAGCCTGTTGATCAGAAGTCAGGTGAGGGGCCACTCGGATACCCTAAATGGAGCTGTCTGAAGGACTGCTTTGGAACAGGCCAAGAAGAGGTTCAAACTCCTCTTATTCAACATCTGAAGCCAACAGCAGGGCTGCGATTTCAACTCTTGGGAGGAAAGCCTTCAGTCTATTTACATGGAACACTTTTGGAGCCTGACCAGCCCTTCCAAGGTCCACTAAATAGTTGACCTCGCTCAGTGACTCCACCACTGTGTAAGGGCCTGACCACTTGTCCTGTAAAGCTCTATGCCTTATAGGATTCATGATCAGGACTTGCTGACCAGGTGTGAAATTGGTGAGGGAAGCCTTCTGGTCATACCAATGTTTAACCAGAGCTTGCCCTGCCTTCAACTTTTCACTAGCCAGACCCATCAGGAGTACCATCCTTTTTCTGAGCCCTAGCACATAGTCCACTGTGTTGGTAGTTATGGGGAGAGTGGGCATTTCCCATTCCTCCTTGACTATGGCCAAGGGTCCCCTTACAGGGTGACCAAACAGAAATTCAAAGGAGCTGTCACCAACACCCTCTTGTGGTACCTCTCTGTAGGCAAACAGTAAGCATGGTAACACAAGATCCCATTTTCTTCTTTGGGGTTCTTCCAGAGCCCCAATCATGCTCTTCAGGGTTCTGTTAAACATTTCTACCAGGCCATTGGTCTGTGGGTGATATGCAGAGGAAAACTTATAGGTAGCCCGACATTCCTTCCACATGGCCTGCATATACTTGAACACAAAGTTGCTGTCTCAGTCAGACACAACTTCTTTAGGAAAGCCAACCCTAGTAAAGATGCCAAGCAAAGCTTTTGCAACTGACTTGGCAGTCACAGTTTTTAATGGGATGGCCTCAGGATACCTGGTGGCATGGTCGACCAGCACCAGGATGAACCTATTGCCTGAGGGTGTTTGGGGGTCAAGGGGACCAACAATTTCTATCCCTACCCTCTCAAATGGTACCCCCACAACTGGGAGTGGTACCAATGGAGCTTGGATTGTTGAGCCACTCTTACCAGATAACTGGCAGGAGGCACAACTCCTGTTGTGACCTTCTACTTGCACCCCCATCTTGGGCCAGTAGAAGTGCATGGATAACCTTTGCTTGGTTCTCTTGATTTCAAGGTGACCAGCAAGGGGCACTTCATGCGTCAACTGCAGGAGGAAGGGTCTTACAGCAAGGGGAACCACCAACATCCTATGGTCTCCTTCTGTAGACTGTGTAGGCTCACTATACAGGAGCCCACCTTCCCAATAAATCCTGTGCTTCCCAGGAGGTTCACCTTCAAGCTGGGAGCAGGCCTGCCTCCTTAGGCCTTTCATAGATGGGCACTCATGTTGGCCCTTACTAAATTGTTCCCTATCAGGACCACCATCCACTAACAAATCATTTAGTTCAGGATGGTCATGTGGGTCAATTATTTGAGGTAGCACCACCTCCTCGTCAGGTCCAGGTGATTGATCAACTACCTCCATCTCAGTGGTAGGTGAGTTAGGGGGAATGTTCTCTTTCCCTCTTTTGGATTTTCTGACTCCTTTAGCCTTGGGTTTCCCCTTTGGCTGGGGCATGGCATTGGTCTTGGCCAGTGCTGGCCTGGTTTGAGACCTTGTGCAGAGTCTTTCAGCTGTATCTCCCGCAAGCCCTAAAGCTCTGAGATCATTTCCCAGCAAGACCTTTCCTGGAACATTCCTCTGTATGCTCACTGGAATGCCGACTGCTGTACCATTGATAGTAAGAGTAACAGGTATTACTGGGAACATGAGAGGTGGGCCATCAGCCAACTTGGTGGGGGCCAGAGGAGCTCTGGCAACTCCCTCTGGGTCTACCAAGGTAGAATCCACTACAGTTCGACTGCACCCACTATCCCTAAGAGCTGGAGTATCTACTCCATTGATCAGCACACTGTCTTTAAAGTAGTGCTTGGTATTGTTTGGAATCCTAGCATAAGCCTCGGAGGCTTTAGGATCCCAGGAACCCAGGGAAACTAAAACTACCTCAGCTTCTATCCCACTGGGGAAGGAGTCTGAGGAGAAGGATGCCCCTGTAATCTCTTCTTCCTCATAAAAAGAGAAGACCAGATTAGCAGAGTGGACTCCCAAGGTTTTGACCTGACATCTGGGATTCCCCTTCACATGGTCAGTTGCTCCCCAAGCAAAACAAGATCCACTGAGTCTGTTTACATAGGGAGGCTTACTATAATCAGAGTTCTGTTTTGGAGGTTTGCCTCCACTACCCTGTGAGTTCTCTTGTGTCTTACCCTTATTTCTTCTTTTGTGGCCCTTGTGGGAGGAGGTTTTATCAGTTTCTCCACCCTCCATATCTTTGGACTTTTTCCCCTCCTCCTGCTTACCAGGATGAGTCTTGTCCTTATGGGACACTCTATGTGATACCCACAAATCAGCTGCTATGGCAAGTTTCTTAGGATCTATCTCCTTTGAATCTGCCAATTGCTGCTTAAACTCAGGGGAAGAAGATGCAAAAATGTGTTCCAGCATGACAAGACATATCATACCTTCAAAAGTAGAGACCTTATAACCTTCAACCCAGCCAGTCAAGTTCTTTTAGGATTCAGTTACATAGGATACCCAAGTACCACCTTCTTTCTTTTTGTACTCTCTGAATCCTTGTACGTTTTGTGCAGGAGTCTTTCCAAACTTTAAGATGAGAGTTTGCTTCAACATTGCAAAATCTGCTCTCTTGGCTTTTGACATTTCCATAATGGGGCTGTCTGCTAAGCGACCAGGCAATTTTATCAGCATTGTCAACTTGTTGAACTTCACAGACATACTCAAATGCATTCAGCCAGTCGATAATGTCAATCTTTTCCTCATACACACTGAGCAGATCCTTAGGAAACCTTGGATGAGAGGAAGCCCCAGACCCATGTCCAGGACCCTTGGATCTGTTGGCAACCTGAAGCTTGGCCAGTTCCAACTGGTGATCCCTGTCTTTCTGTTTTTCTGCCTAGTCTATCTTCAGTTTGGTCATGTTGAATTCAAGCTCCTTCTGCCTAAACAGCACTTCTTGCTTCTTGAATTCAAGCATGGCCTCACCTTCAGTACTGGAAGAGGAAACACTACTAGACATCACATCCTCCAAATCCTCATGGGTCCCATGGACAAGTGCAGCGACAGAAATGTCAGTTCTGCCAGTGGGAGCAACCCCACCTCCTTCTGTACTGTCCACAGGAGCTATGGCACTAAGCTGGGCCTCTGGCCAGTCCATGATTCTTTGGATCATTTCCATTTTTGTGCCTTGAGCAGAGACACCTCTCTCAGCACACGTCTTTCTCAATGTTTCAGATTTAGAAGCATTTAAAGTTAACAAGGTACTTGTTTCCATACTGTTTGATAGGACTATGGCCTTTTTCAGTTATACTACAACAATTCACTATGTGTCCTGTTAGAAATAACTTGAAATGCCTTCACTAGTGGGCAACACTGGATACCTTCAGTCCTATCCCACGCTGTACACCAATTTGTTAAGAAGGATTTCTGAACTCTGTCCAGGAGGGGCAGAGGTTCAGAAGGCCAACCTAGTTTCTTGGAACAGGGTAACCTCTGGACAAGCCAGACCAATCAGGGTAGCTATGGCAGGTGGGCAAAACTAAGTCTCAGGAGGGGTGAGGGTGATTGAAGGACCTCAATGAGCACACAGAGCAAGGACACTTACAAATTACTCCAGACAGGTGCTATATTAAAAATATAGACACATTTATTACAAGGCCTTTGTAACACAGACTATAGCAAAGAATCACAGTAACACTAAGTAAACCAATACATCATACTCAATACAATATATATACAAGACCAGGAGGGTCAAAGGGGATGACGGCACGAAATATGTTGACAACCTAGAGGGGGACGAAAACAGGCAGTGCAGTTAATCTTTAGACCTAAATCAACATCAGTTATTCACCTAACTAAGAGGCAGTCCAAGCCCTAAGAAGAGTGGAGCCTTGTGCTCAATAGTACATGTGTGCCAATGCATGCAGGTGTTCCAATGGACAAAGCCTGGTCTCTTTAAGGGTCTCTAGCAGCTCGGGAAGGTGGATAAGGCGATGAAAAATAAGTTCCCACTATTCAAGAAGGACCTTCACTTGAAGGCAGAGGCAGTTTGAGAGTTTGGGATGGAGTCGCTATTTCGCAATAGCAGTGGACAGGAGAGGGGCCCCCAGGGGCCACTCATGCGTAAAGTTGGGCTCTGCGCTAGGGGCCACCGGTTGGGGTAATGATTACTCACCGGTCCCTGAGGCAAGGAGACCCAAACTTCAGCAGGTTAGTCCAATTCGGTTGCAGGTTCGACGGCGGCAAAAAGGACGTCTCGGCACCTTTTAGTTCCTGAGATCCAGCGAAGATTTCCAAATGTGACAGTGGTGATTTCTTCGCTCCGGGGGGGTGAATCATCCAAGTTTCACTGCAGCAGGCTTCAGGGGCAAGAGGGTCACCAATGCAGCAGACTTGCAAAGGACGTTGCCACAGCAGGGCAACACGGTAACCGCGTTTACTCCGGTTTGGACGCATGCATCTCACTTTTGACCTGGGAATGCCAAGTGTACGAAATTTGGTTTGACGGTGCCGTGGACACAGAGCTAGCAGTACACCAAGTTTCGAGGGCCTCCTCAAAATGACGGCGGAGACAGAGCAAAGGTCCTGCGTAAGCTTGTCAGCCCACTGGTTGGCCCAGGGACACTTCTGAGAAAGCTTACTTGCAGGTTTTTGTGAAGGTGCCGAGAATAGTAGGTCCCACTATTCTAATGGGTCGAAGCATCTTCGCAGACCTTCTAGGACGACCAGATGCAGAGGGGTCCCATGGGACGACAACGGGCTCAGGGTGCCAAACCTTCCAGTGGGTCACCAGCGGTTCCTCGACTTAGCTTCGTAGTTGCAGGATACTTGGATCCTATCCCTTGTTCAGTGAGAACTCAGGAGTTCGACCTGGTAGTGGTGTTTCCAGCCTCCTCTTATCCAAAGTTGTCTTCGCGCCAAAACGGAGAGGACCCAATGGGAGATCTTCTCACAAACACTCACTCCATACGTGGACCAATCACAGACCACGGTGGTCCAGACTCTCTGGCACACAGGATGTGTATTGGGACCAGACATCCCAGCTCACATCCTGGAGGCACACACACAAGGCATGCAGAAGCCCACGAAAGCATTGGGATTCACAGGAAAATGCATGACCAAATAAGGACTGGCTCGGGTCGACTCGACCTGGGGAAGGTGAAGGGGCAAGATGACCAAAGGACAGGACAAAGAACCTCGTGGCATGGCCATTTTGGAGCCAGGCAACCTATTTGTGCCAAACGCGGTTACCGCATTTAACATGGCAGGAAAGGCTTAAAAATAATGCAAAATCATAGCTGCCACCAGTCCTGTCCATGACACATCTGCACAGTTCATAAAACGTCCAGCAAGAGTATCTAGGGCCTTTGGAAATTACTATAGACCCAAGTGTGCTGTATAGTAAGATACAGTGCACACCTGTTACATGTTGCACAAAAGTTGCAACATGAGAAAAGGACTAAGGGAAACGAAGTCTCCCAGTACTGACTGTCTTAAGGGCGTGTCAGTTTCCCCATAAAAAGTGAGCGAAAGCCCAGAGGAGTCCAGCTGAAGGCTGTGCTTCTATGGCAAAGTCAGTCAGTAGTGTCTAAACAGCAGCAAAACATTTCGGGGTTGACACATGGAGGGAAAATTACATACACATATGAAATCTTTCCTAACAGGGAGGAAGGTTTTGAGAGAGAATTCACTCGTAGACCAGTAAACCTATGTCCCCTCATATTTATGCAGGAGCAGGGTTCCAATTCATCGCAGCAGCAGCGGGAGGAAGCAGATCGGGGGGTCCGACTTCCTGGGAGGGCTGCCACCGTGCCCCTATGTCCCTGCAGAGACCAGGTGAGCGTATCAGAACGCAAAGCCTCTACAAATCTCTGCCTGGGAGTTATGGATACTTCAGAGACTGACCTATTGGCACCATTTTTTGGTGAATTATGGGCTGAAGTTCATGCTTCCAGGCAGGAAACAAATGCCTTAAGAAGGGACCTTATTGTGAACCAAGAGCGTACTGATGGCTTGGAAAGACATTTACTCCAGGCACAAGCTGGCCAGATTCCATTGCCAGGACCTACTCCCACACTACAACAGTCACCACCAGTCCAGGTGGTTCTTCCAGGAGCTGTACCTCTGGCCCCGCCTGAACGTTTCACAGGCCACCCCAACAAGTACGCCATATTCATGAACCAATGCCGCTTACATTTTTTGTGCAGACCTGGGGCCTTTCCCAATGACCAAGCCAGGGTGGCGTTCATATTTGGGAGGCAGTGCAGCAGACTGGTCTATACCTTTGGTAATTCAAGATGATCCTTTGCTTCGAGACCTAGGGGATTTCCAGCATGAAATGGAGAAATTGTTTAATCCTTCTCAGCCGAGCGCTTGTGTGCTGTGTGTAGCTGACAGAGAGCTGCCGCAGCCACGGAACGGACTGCTGAGTCAGTGAGGAGCCTGGAAGATTCAGCCTCTTACAACGAGACCAAGCCTGATTACAGCCTCCATTTTTTGAGGGCCTATTCGGGACCAGTACCTTAAGAGACGGTCGCTGTTCCATGTGCCTAGGGTTAATTTTACTCCTTAGCACTCCACTCTCATACAGCCCCGTCCTGAAGAAGGCCGTGACAGATACGAGGCTCATCTAACCTATACAGACGGCCTGAAACACCTCGGTGTAGACGCACCTTTTAACCACAGTGCACTGTCACTGCTTCTCTGAAAAGAACATTTTGTCATTTGTTTTGTTGTCTTTGTTAAGAATGTTAATCTTTTCTCTGTTAAACACGGCCTACTAGACCTTGACAGTGCATGATTCATCTTAATGTCTTTTGATACACAATTTATTAGTCCAATCAGCACTAAAAGTATTATGTTTTATCTATTTGTATGAGTGTTTGTATTTTTGTTGACTAAATGCATAACTGCTCAAACCATAAAAACCAATAATTTTTTACATTAAAAACGAGACTATTTGGGGGTACCCCACACTCTGCGATTAGTACCCTTTACACCCCGCTGATCAGCCCCGGCTTGGTGTTTGGGGACACTATCATACCCAACCACACGGAATACCGCTAGGAAACCTAATCGGACGGAGCAATCCCTAGCAGAGACCCACGAAAACAAGTGTCAAGAGGCCCACACAGAGTCTCAACGGGGAGAGAACCTGATGCCCGGGATTAAAGGAAAAACCCCCACACAAGAACCAAGACACCGACGAAAAACCAAAGTCGTCTACTAGAAAGCTGCTGCAACACAACACAACAAGGTGCCCCTCAAGAACCTCCGGACCAGGGAGAACCAACGGCACCTAACAATTCTGACATGGCTATAAATAAGGAAGAACTACTTGACTGCCTTAGGGGCATGGAATTCAGAATAACAAACACGCTCCAGACCCAACTAGAAATAATGAAAGAAGTGCTGAAGACATCCCTGAAAGAGGTACGACAAGAAATAGACGAACTCAGAGGCAGAGTGGACACACTCGAAAATGGACTCTCACATATGACAGAGGAAGCAAAGCAATACAATAACCTACTTAGACCAAGTTGCCAGAGCTACAAATAACCTAGAGATCCAAACTGAAGATTTGGAAAATCGCTCATGAAGATCCAACATCCGGGTCAAGGCCTCCCAGAAACGATCCAGTATAAAGACCTACGGGACACCAGGCAACACTGCTTTAGAAGCATCCTGAATGACGCCCCTCCCCGCCCAGAGAGATTCGAATTTTACAGAATCCACCGAGTGGGCCCCAAAAGGAATGAACCAGGAGTGAGACCTAGAGATGTTCTTATCGCCATGACCTCCTATAGTCTGAAAGAAGACATCTTGAGAGCCGCACGTACCCACAAAGAACAACTAACAATCAATGGAGGGTGAATCCAACTGTACCAGGACCTAGCATTGGTCATCCTACATAAGAGGAAGCTTATGCAACCGATCACAAAAGCACTACAAGCCAAGAAAATTGCATACAGATGGACATTCCCCTTTGGACTAGCCTTCCCCTGGAAAGAGAAACAAAGAAGGATCAGTACATGCGAGGAAGACCTTTCATTACTACAAATTGGGGAAGAACAAAGCCAAACCGAAACTAGCCCACAAAATAGCGCACCCAGCAGCCAAAACAATCAATGGGAATGGTCATCCGAAAGGAAAAGAAGACCCAACAGAGAAAAGAAACTGGCAGGCCCCTTCAAATATCACGAACGAAACACCCTGAAGAAGACACTAAATAAAGAAGCGACTGGAAGAGAAACCGAGGAAACACCTGACCACAGCAGGTGGGCCACCTCAAACTAACCCAAAACAAGACACACTAAAAGACAGAAGCAAAAACATATTCCATACAAAAATGGCAGATACACTGATCGTCTCACTAAATGTACAAGGGCTGAACTCCCCTGGGAAACAACGAGCGATTTTCAACAGGCTCGAGAAGATGCCTGCAAAGGTAGCGATCCTGCAGGAAACCCACCTCTTGAAAACGGATGAAAAAAGAATGCGTAACAAGGCATTCCCACAACAATACTTCGCCTCCAGCGGTTCGAAAACAAAAGGGGTCGCAATACTGCTGGCTAAGGGACTGAACTTCCGAAAACAACAGATGATTAGTGATACTGAAGGGAGATACCTGGGAAACAAAAGAACTATCAAAGGGAAGACCTACACAATCCTGGCGATATACGCTCCTAACGACAAACAAGACCGATACATCACAGATCTCCTACTGAAAATAGGCAGCTGGTGTGAAGGTCAAACAATCATAGGAGGGGACTTCAACTGCATAATGGACCCTAGCTTCGACAAAACCCTGCCCCCTATGGCAGCCGACCAGAGAAACAGACAGGCGTTGGGAAAGTTCCTCAGAGAGCTAGAAGTAATCGAGACCTGGCGCTTCTTCCAAGGAGACACGAGAGAATACACTCACTATTCTGCAGTACACAGAGGATACTCCAGAATAGACATGATCCTGATATCAGCAACTCTAATCCCCCAAGTGACTAAGGTGGAAATTGGAACACAATACATTACAGACCACGCCCCAGTACTAGTTAGCCTGGAAATAGACGGAGGGGAAAACAAACAACGCAAGCCGTGGAGACTCAACAATCTGATCCTGCGCGACCTAGCGCTTAGAGCACACATGGAAGAAACTATAAACAACTATTTTAAAGAGAACGACAACGGCGGGGTTGACTGGAAAACAGTCTGGGATGCAGGGAAGGCTGTAATCCGAGGAGAATTCATGGCCCGGGCAGCGGTATACTGTAGGGAACGAGCGATACTAACCCGGAGGATGGGACTAGCCCTAAAAGCCACAGAGAAAAACCAGAGGTCCCGACAAACGCAGAAATCCTGGCGAGAGTTAAAGAAGGTCCGTGCCCAACTGGAAGGTCACACTGCGGATGCGGTAGCGCAGACGTTGCTTAAAACTAAGCAATCATACTACGTCCACGGAGGCAAGGCAAATAAATTCCTAGCGGCCAAATTTAACAAACAGAAATCCCGTAACTATATAGCTGCCCTAAGAAATGAAAAAGGGGATATGATCACAAAAGAGGAAGAGAAACTGAAAATAATGGTCCGATTCCATGAAGAGCTACTACAGGGAGCAAATCTAAATGTGACAGACCAGAATTCCTATCTACTGGCTACTCATCTACCCCAAATCTCGGACAAGGACACAGAAATCCTGGGGAGGCCATTCACAGCTCAAGAAATCAATGAAGTTATCTCTTCATTACCAAGGAACAAGACCCCAGGCCCAGACGGCTTCGGAAATGCGTACTACAAAACATTCCGAACACAACTACTGGGCCCCCTCACCCGACTTTTCAACACAATCAGAGACACTGGATCAATCTCTCCAGATATGGCAAGATCCTCAACAATCCTTGTGCTGAAACCAAACAAGTATCCCACCGAATGCTAAAGTTACCGCCCGATAGCACTCCTAAACACGGATGCAAAGCTGTACACAAAGATATTAGCGAATAGGCTATCGCAGATCCTCCCAGATATCATCCACGAAGATCAAGCAGGGTTTGTCAGGGGACAACACACCCAGGACAACGTTAGAAGAGCCACAGATGTAATCGAATGGGGGAGACGTACAAATCAGAAATTTGCAATAGCGGCCCTAGACACTTCACACGCTTTCGACTGCTTGGGCTGGGAATACCTTCGGATGATCCTGGAAAAATTCGGATGCGGGACACAATTCAGCAGGATGATCATGGCAAATTTTCAACGCCCATCTACATCATTTCGGATAAACGCCCGCGACTCAAAACAAGTGGAGATACGGAGGGGTACGCGCATGGGCTGCACCCCATCTCCACTAATATTTGCAATGGCTATGGAACCACTAGCAGCGCGGTACAAAGGAGAGCCCGATATAAAAGGAGTGCAAATCAAGGAGACCCCGCACCGCAAAAAAGACACTACGAATACACTACAGAGAGCCGTAGAGACACTGGAAGAATTTGCCACCATATCCGGATTTACAATCAACTACAATAAATCAAAGGCACTAAACATAACGGAGGACACAAATGCAATAAACTGCATGAAGCAGAAATTCCCCCTGAGATGGGAGGAAAACACCCTAGAATACTTGGGAGTTCACCTGACAAGGAAATTCGAGGATTTATATAGATCGAACATTCCCCCTCTTTGGAAACAACTAAAAGCGGACCTGCTGAGATGGGATAACCAGGAACTATCGTCGTTTACCAGAATAGCAGCGGTAAAGATGACCCTTATCCCCTGCCTACTATATGTGACCAGTTCAATACCTGCGGAAATCCCACCACAGATAATTAAAGAACTTCAAAACGCGGTATTTAGATTCATATGGGCGAAAAAGAGACCCAGAATACAGAGACGCATACTGACCCGTCCCCCATTCCTGGGAGGCCTGGGGGTCCCAGACCTGGGCAGATACATCATGGCAGCGCACATGGCCCCCATACTCCACTGGGCTAACCCAGCCGATAACATAGGATGGAGAGCCATAGAACAAGCACCCACACAGATCCCGATAACAGCGCTCCTAGCACTGAATCCCAAGGCCCGCGAAGCAGAAGGAAAATTACTAGGAGCTAATAAAACAGCCCTGAGTAACTGGGACTGAGCCATGCAAATGAAAAACATCAAACGAGGTCTGGGCCCATTAACCCCAATAGCACATAACATCGACTTCACCCCAGGCTTGAAGAAGAATTTCTGGGAAGGACGGAAAGGCGCAGACACTCTGACATTGCAGGACATGTACCAAAACAATGACCCAATTCCTTTCTTAGAATGCAAAAAGAAATTCGACCTGGGGGAAAATTAAAGGTTCAGATACATGCAGGTACGACACTGGATCTCCAACCCATCAGTGAAAAGAGCGGGAACAAGAACCCTAACAGGCTTGGAACTAACAATGCAAGAGGAGGAACCAAGGAGGGGGATATCTAGAATCTGCAGACTGCTCGATGGAGCACAACCAACGGACAACCTAAGATATAAAGAGAATTGGGAAAAAGATGTAGGAGAGCCCATAATGGAAAGAGAGTGGGACCAGATATGGACAAGAGCTCATAGATCCTCCAAATGTACAACAATTAAAGAAGCTGCATATAAATTATGCTACAGATGGTACATGTCCCCCCACAGATTACACAAAATAAACTCAGAATATCTCCCAAACTGTTGCAGACAATGTGGAGGGAGAGGAGATCTATTCCACATGTGGTGGGCATGCCCCAAAGCGATTACCTATTGGAAGGAGATACTGGGACACATCAAAGACATTACTGGCAGAGACTTAGCACTCTCACCTAAGGTGATCCTGTTGGGAGCAGAGGCAAAGGGTATATACGCAGCATCGGGGCATATATCCACTCTAATAACACACTTACTATCAGCAGCATGAATGAAATTGGCACAAAAGTGGAAAACGCTAGAAGGCCCGACGACACCATGGTGGTGGGTGAAAATATGGGGAGTAATGGCAATGGAGAAGGTAACTGCCATAAGAACAGAGACATACCAGAGATACTTGTCCATATGGTCCCCTTTTAGAGACTTTGTCGGAGACAGTGAAGCCCATTTCTATAAACCACGGACCCTCAGAAATATATTGATCACCTAACAACCCAGAACAGAGAAAGAGAGAGAGAATCAGCACGACGAGAAAAGGGAACAAGGGAAAAATAAAGGGGAGGAGGGAGTTAACTGCTTAACTGTTACACTGAAGAACCTATGTATGAAAGAAATGAGCACTGCAGGGACTCTGGTCTACTTGGTTCCCCTTCCAAAACTTTGTCAAAAAAAGAGAAGCCTATCTCTTCAAACCCCAGGATCTTAAAAACATTTATTTCTCCTGACAGCCAGGAGCACAAAAAGAGTGGGATTCTCACATGGGGATGTTTTAGAGCAGGGGTCTCCAACCTTTACGTTAGCTAGAGCTACTTGTAGTGGATGCCAACAGTGGAGAGCTACTAGCGGACAATATCGGGGTGGGGATATTTATAAGCCTCGGAATTTTTACCAATATTTTTTTGGTTCGATTATTTCCCCTCTATAAACAGATGGAATAACCTATGCCTTCACGAATATATTAAGAACTTCAAAAACCTCTTTGTTGTGTTATTATTTATTAGTAGCTGTCTCAAAAAGACAGATATTTGTTGGACTACCATACAAATATCCTGTAATTTTTGTGCCCCTTCCTTTGCGTTTTATGCAGGCTTTCTACATGCTAGGCACACTATTATTTTCCAAATAAAAAAAAGTAATTTCCAAATTGAAAAATGTTGCTTGCGTTCAAAAGTTTTCTTTGAAATGTTTTTTTTTTTTTGTCAGACACCACACATACTCTGTTATTTGCCAGTAAGATAGCTCAGCGGGTTGAGCGCTCGCTGCTGCTATCTGAGCGTGATCTGCAGGTCGCAGGTTAAAATCCCGGCAAGGCCAACTCAGCCTTTCATCCTTCTGAGGTCGATACACGTACCAATTTCAGTTGGGTGATATTGCATGTAAGTATGTGCTCTGTAAAGCGCTTTGGATTAAGGCGCTATATAAATAACACATCATTATTTGTGTGCCCCTCTGTGTTTTAGCACAAGTTATATTTATAAAAATGTTATATGCTTGTCAAACTGGTTAATCACAAATGCTTCTGTTATGCTGACAGCAGTTTTTAGGAAATTAAACTGTGGGTTCATGGCTGCCAACTTTTGATTTTCACAGGGGCAGAAATATCCTCACCTCAGCCCTGAATATAAGCAAGCAACCCGCCCAACCCATACCCTGGCCAAACACATTGTAAAGCACTTTTTTTATAATGCATTGCAAAAAGTCATACGATTAACAACCTGTAGTTTTGAATATATAACATCTCAGCATCGGTCTGTCAACCTGCTGAACTACCCTGGTAGGCTTCTACTGTACAGCGTGTCTATGGATTGCTTAAGGTACTAAAAGTGTGTGTACTTGTGTCATGGATGTGATTTAAAGTGGAAATGTACGGTGTGGAATTTGGAAAGAAATTGCACCATTTTTTAAAATATTATTTTGAACATTTCCAGGGGAGCAGCAGTGCTACTGTGATATTTTCATTGCGTGGTCACAATGCTCCTAATCCTGCCCCTCCAACATCTCTGTCAAACAAGAGCAGCTTGCTTAAGAAAGACTGTCGTGGGGGCGCACAAGGCCAACTGTGGTACTACAGGCGGCCTGCAGAAGCATAACGTGATACTGACATTTGTCAGTGGATTTACAAGCAGTTCCAAGTGGCACAGTAGCCAAGCTCTCTGCCTGCAATTGGGCCGACTAGGTTCTGATCCTGAACACGGAACATGGCTGCAAAAATCACCATTAAATAATATAACTTAGGATAAATGTTTATTTTTTGGTATCTTCAGCGCGGGCGACTGAAAAGGCTCGGGCGAGCTACTAGTCGCCCGCGATCGACTGTTTGGCGACCTCTGTTTTAGAGGAAAGGACAATAGACTCTAGAACCTAGAGGAAAAGGATCTGGGTGGGGGTAAGGAAGAAAGTTAAGAATGAATCCATAAAACTGGGAGGTCTCTGTTGTATAGCAGCAGAAAACGAAGTTATGACGCGAGCTCATATTGTCAAAAGTTATATTCTTGCGCATTTGTTGAAAGTAAAATGTCTCTACCTCTGCAAGAAAATAAAATTGTTTAAAAAAGGGGCAATGGGGAAGGTGGAAGGACAATAATTTACAGTTTGAGAAACTGGAGGCAATTTACACAGCAACGGGTGACGTTCACCCTGAATGGAAAATTTGGTTTATGCATTGTGATAACAAAGTGTAATGATTATATGTTGTAATTGATTATGTCTCTATCGAAAAATAAAAATAAAAATGGTTAAAAAAAAAAACAAGAATTTTCCCAGATCGGGTATTATGAGTAGAGTGTTGTATACATTCATTTTGGTCATAGGGTAAGAGGAGTGTGCCAAAAGTGATTTCCTTTGACCCATTCAAGTGTTCTTTTAATACACTCAAGGACAATCCTTGGACAATGAATTACTGTCACTCAGACAGGGAAATCAGGATTTGTTTAGCTACATCGCTTCCTTCAATCGTCTTATAGCTCAAACAAATTGGCCAGAAGGGAAGAGGACTACGCTCTTTTACCGTGGATTGCGTGGAGGACTCAAGGGCGTTTTAGCTGGTAAAGTGGTAAATCCCCCAGAGGGCTGTGCTGAATACATCAACATAACTGTTCAACTCTATCACAGGCTGCAGGATCGAAAGATGGATCAAACTAGGGCAGAAGGACGATCGGTCTATGTATGGCCTCGTGATAATCCACCCAAGTCACACGAACAGGCCGAACCCATGCAACTTGGGGGACTTCGGAGTTCTCTCACCAAAGCAGAACGAGACAAAAGGACACAACAACAACTCTGTGTGTATTGCGGAAAAGCAGGCCATTTTCTTCGAGAATGCCTGGTGAAACCACCCAGGAAAACAGTCAGAGCAACCGACAAAGACGAAGAAAGAGAACAAGACTCACTCGGAAAACTCCAACACCTGGCAAGCGTAGGGGTGAACTTATCGAGCGGTAAAAAGGAACCTGTACAAACCTCACACCTATTCATTCCGGTGCTCTTGGTAAACCACAAGCAACCATTAAAAGTACATGCTCTGGAAGTGTACATCGATAATGGAGCTGTGGGAAACTACATCGACCAAGATCTGGCTATCCGAATAGGCCTTCCTCTCCGGCAAAAGCTGTAATCAGAAAATGTCACAGCGGTAGATGGATCTTTACTTTCATCTGGCCCAGTAACACATTATACCAAAAATGTTAAGCTCTTGTGTCAGGACAGCCACCAAGAGGACATTACCTTCGATCTCATTGGTGCTCCTCAGTTCCAGATATTAGGAATGCCTTGGTTGGAGACCCATAACCTTAAGATTGACTGGCGGAAACGAGTTCTGATATTTCCCCAAGACTGTTTAGACACCTGTTATGCCCAAAGCCCCATCAACCGGAAGGCTAAGAAAGGAACCGTACTGGGTCTCACTGGCTCCTTGCCACTCAAATACCTAGAGTACCAGGATGTCTTTCAAAAGGAACAAGCAAACATCCTTCCCCCGCACAGGTCCTACGACTGCCAAATTTGATCTCGTACCCGGAGCCCAGATACCCTGCAGTCGGATTTATGCTCTAACTGAGCAGGAAAATCAACACCTAATGTCTTACCTAGACCAGTACCTAGCCAATGGCTTCCTCCGTCCATCTAAATCACCTGCCTCCTCTGCGCTCTTTATTGTGCCTAAAAGGAGGGCAACTTAAGTACTTGCATTGATTATAGAGCACTAAACCAGATCACGGTGAAGAATAGATACCTGTTACTACTTATCCCAGAACTCTTGGATAAGGTAAAAAATGCTCTGATCTACACCAAACTGGACTTACAAGGGGCCTACCACCTTGTAAGGGTCAAAGAAGGAGATGAGTGGAAGACGGCGTTCCATTCTAAATAGGGTCTCTGCGAATACCAGGTGATGCCCTTTGGGTTATGTAATGCCCCCGTGGCATTCCAGTTCTTTATGATCGACGTGTTCCGTGAATGACTGGACATTTGCGCACTTGTCTATATTGACAACATTTTCATCTATTCAACTTCCAAAGAAGAGCATATTGGTCATGTTCGGGCAGTGCTAGAAAAGCTTCGGCAACATCGACTATTTGCCAAGTTGGAAAAGTGTTTTTTCCATGTAACGGAAGTGTGCTCAGATTCGCCAACTTCTATCGTCGGTTCAGACCCGGTTTCTCTCAGATCTTCCATCCCATTACCTCTCTTTTGCGAAAAAATAAACAATTCTACTGGTCTCCGGAGGCTGAGGAAGCCTTTCAGAAACTAAAAAGAGCATTTACCACAGCACCCGTTCTACAACACCCGCAACCAGATTTGCCGTATGTGGTTGAAACAGATGCTTCTAACATAGCAATGGGAGCTGTATTGTCACAACGGAACCCGGACAATTGTACCCTGTGGCATTCTGGCCCTGTAAGGTTTCTCCTCCCGAATTGAACTATGCAATCACTGACAAAGAATTGCTTGCAATCAGGGCAGCGTTTAAAGCATGGAGACATTATCTTCTTGGAGCAGGACATACAGTCACTGTCATCAAGGATCAACGCAACCTACAATACCTAAAGTCTGCTAAAGCACAATCTTTGCGCCAACTTTGTTGGGCCTTCTTCTTTGCAGAATACGACTTTGTCATTAGCTATAGACCAGGAGTTCGTAATGGGAAAGCAGATGCCCTTTCCCGCATGAGTGGGGAAAAGGAACCTTTCACTACACTGGACCCTGTGGCTATCATTCCTGATGAGCCGATCCACATTATGATTGTCGCGGCAACCTGTCATGGACGATCTACATTCCAACTTGCGATGCCAGATGAATCAATCTGCCCAACAGGAATGGCTTCGAAAAGGAGACTGATACACCATTAAAGAGGACCTACCCTACTTCCAAGGGCGAATATATACATTTCAGATAAGAAACTACAGAACCAGATCATTGTCAACTATCATGATTCCTTGGTGGAAAGTCATCCTGGAATAGCAAAAACTCAAGTTAAAGTAAGGAAACACTATTGGTGGCCCACTTGGAGGAAGGACATTATCCACTTCATTGTGACCTGTGGTGTTTGCGCTCAGCACAAATCTCAAAAGCAAAACCCTGCCGGTTTACTACGTCCATTGATGGTACCATCAGCACCTTGGCACACTCTGTCCGTGGATTTTATTACAGATCTCCCTTCCTGCAACGGTTACACCATCTTGTTTATTGTGGATTTGTTCTCCAAAATGGGCTACTTCATTCCTTTGAAAGGGCTCCCCACTGCTTCTACTCTTGCAACAGTGTTTCTAGAACAGATTGTGCGAATGCACGGGTTCCGATCAGTATTGATATCGGACATTGGAACTCAATTTGTTTCAGCATTCTGGAGAACGTGTTGTAAAATTACCAAAATCGACCTTCGGCTATCCAAAAGTCACCACCCCCAAACCGATGGTCAGACTGAACGAACCAACCAGACCTTAGAGCAGTATATAAGATGCATGTTACAACAATCTGAAAACTCCTGGAAAGACAGCCTCTGATTGGCGGAGTATGCATACAACAATTCCATTCACACCTGTACAGGGCAAAGTCCGTTTTATACTGTGTATGGGAGACACCCACGGACATCTGGTTTTGATCCACTCGACACATTAGAAATGCCAGCAATAGCAAACCTGCACAAAACCATCACCCAGGTTTTTAAAGAAGTAACCGAGCATCTGACCAGAGCTAAGGAACGACAGAAAAGGTTTGCAGATCAACATCGAAGAGAAGCTCCCCGTTACCAAATCAGAGACAAAGTCTGGTTGGCATAAAAGAACATTCCTCTGAAAGGAGCTTTCCGCCCCAGATACTTGGGGCCCTACACAATCAATCCATAATCAATCCTGCATGAAAATGGAGTCGCCATCCAACATGCAGACCCATCCGGTATTTCACGTTTCACTTCTCAAACCAATGAAACCGGGTACACATATCGGCATTCCACCAGATCCTGAGACAATTGAGGGGGAGCCGGGGTACGAAGTCAAAACTATCCTAGGCTCTAAGGTAGTCCGATCCAAATTATACTACCTCATAGACTGGAAAGGTTTGTAATGAACCATAATGCGTAATAAAAAAACTAAAATAGTTGTATTACCTACTGACATGCCGCTAGGTGCAGGGCTTATGTCATATATCTATTCCTTTGTCAAAGTCCTAGGCCCGATCTCCCTACCCCACTCACTCAGCAATTACTCAAACCTGCATGTCCTGTACAGTGCCTCATTTGTAAAAAATGCCAGGGTCCAAATATTTTCTAGCACTCCTGTGAAACTGCACATGGGCAGTTCCCCACCACCAATAGATGCTCCCCACATTATCGACACCTTTGGGGTTACACTTCAGCTCGCACCTGCTCATTGTGGTTGGTGGCTGCACTGGCTACCACCTCTTTGTAATTAAAGTGCGTGTCAGGGCTCCACAAATCAAGCCCTGGTCCTGCACCTATGGCAGAGGCGACCCCCAAGGGACCGCCTGCTGCGCAGCCCGCATTGCTTCCCGTGTGCGCTATTTCTGTTCCAAACGCCACCGTGTACTCAATCAGCAAATCAACAAGAGGCACGATTCTCCAGCAGTAGAGGTTTCCCAGGCCCCGTGGGATCCGGGAGGGGGTCCGGGATTAATGGATTGTGTTTCAGTGTCGGCGAAGGAAATGAGGCAGGAAGAGTGAAGGAAGGAGACGCTCAGCTCTATCTGATCACCCGAGGCGGGAGCAGAGGTTGGGGGAGGGTGGGGGATGGAACATGCACGGGAACTGCAGCGCCCCGCCCCCTTCCCTCCCCCTGCCAATGGGCTGCTCGCACCGCCACAGCACAGGCAGCAGAGGCAGGCCTTGGTGCAGCGCGGACTTTGCTGCAGGGCTGCCCTTCGCGAGGACAGGCTTTCCCTGCAGAGGTGACCTTTGGCCTTTCAGCGGGGAGGGCAACTACTTGAAGTTTAACTGCAGAGCCCCCCCCCCTCCATCTCCACTTATACCTTGTGCCCTTTCTATGTGGACTGCGTTTAGCACAATTCTGAGCAGAGACGCCACCACCCCTGCCTTGGAGTTGGAGCGACTGGTCCCCAGTACAGATTTACCTGCAGAACGTCCCCCGCGAGCCCCCCTTCTACTGAAAGAAAACTGCAATAGCGTGGGCTACAGAGCAGTCACTCCACCCCCTCCCATGGGATGTCTCTTGAGTGCAAAATCATATATCAACTCGGTCTTTTTTTATCGGCATTCACCTTGGGATTATAGCGCCTAAATGTGGTGTATTCTGTGTGTGTTTGTGTCCATTTAGTCTTAATGTTATCAAGTTTCACCTGGGACTTATAGCGCCTGCATTATATATATATATGCATATCCTTATTTAAAAAATAATTGCCCGAGGTAACGTAATCGCAAATATGCGTACGTTTTAATGTAGCTCACTTAAATACTTGACACACCTTGGAGCCTGTTATTCGCCCCGGCTTCTAGTAAACGAATGAGGGTCTTCAGTACTTGAGGGTCTTCAGTACTTGTCACTGCAGTAAAGGCACTGCAGTGGGGCCCTGCAGTACACGCGAGCCTCCTGCGAGCAGCATGGCGGTGCGCGAAGAGACGGCATCCGCATTCCCTGTAGCCTTCGGCATCTGGCGCTGCTTCAGGCGGGGGCCCGAGCGGGGGCCTGAAGTCTTAGTGCACGAGGGTCTCCAGGACTGGTAGCAGCACTGCAATTCACCGGGGGTCCCCGACAGGCAAGGATTTGATGAGGGTCGTCAGTACTTGGTAGCACAGCACCTGTGGGTCTCGGGCTCCTGCATTCACCACTGCAGTGCAGTACGTCCATGTGTGACCCTGGGGCACGTGACCGTCTTCTCCTGTGATGCTGGGCATTTCAGCAAGCGATGAGCGCCGCAGCACGCGGGGCCTACAGGAAGGAGCAGGTGTGTGCAGTGTTTGTAAGAAAATAAGGGCCCGCGACTAAATAGATTCTGCATGATGGGGGGGGGGGAGGGGCATCGCCCTGTCTACTGTTGACATCACCCACTGTTGCGCACACTGCTGCTCCACACAGTGTCAACATATTTGGGGTTAAAGCTCCAACTCCCACCGGTTCATTGAGGGTGAAATCGACATAACATATTAGTTGTGCGTTGAAATAAAATACATGTTTAAGTGTTTCTTTAAAACAGGAAGAACAGGTAATCTACCAAATTAAGTATATATTTAGTCAAGGACAAATCGCAGCAGGTGAGTGTAACCGTTTGTGGGGTTTACTGCTCAAACCACCAGCATTAAGAAACCTATACAAACAATGATGGACGAGCAATAACACAGTCTCTGAAGAAGAGCAGTTGCTCGAAACATGTGTCAGGCTGACTCAGAACTGAATTGGATATATGCAACTAAGCATTAAACAAAACTTTGGACATGTGCGCAGTGTGAATGTATCATTGTTTGTATAGATTTCTTTAAACCCCAACATGGTTAAAATGTTGCTCTAATCCTATTAGTGTCAAGTGGAGATTGCTACCATCTAACCACAGGAAAACAGAGCAAACATGCTTTCCTCCTATGGTAAGTTGATGGACGAATGCAGGCAAAATCATTACTGAACTGATGAGTTGCCTGTCAACATTGCAGCCAGATCGTCTTGCATAAGTTGGCACTCATGTCTGGCTCTCATGTTCGATATGGTTCTTTTCACTGACTTTGCCCCTGTGTTGGGGCTGTTGGCTGGTGACTGTCCTGTTGTTGTCAACCCACCCTGTTAGTTATTACACTAGATAATTTGCAGCATTGTCATGCAGGCTGAGAGTGCATTGTGTGGACATGGCCAACATTAGTGTCCAGGATTGTCACTTGGCATCTCATTGTTTTTCATGAAAATTGATAAATAGTCTGACCTGCCAACCTGGGTCATCAAGGTTGTGAATAACAATGAGCCAGCCCAGGATGCAGAGACCTTTGCCAGTGCACACTGTTGTTGATTGTTATGTTACTATGACTGGCTGACAGTTCAAATAATAAAGTTGCCAAAACACCAGAACATAATCAAGCTGGGCTTAAAAATAAGTGCTGGGGCTCAGAAATAAGTGCTGGGGCTAAGCACTGGTAAGTGCCCCCACCCCCCACCAAATTAGGCACTCTTCTTCACCCCACAACTTCAGTCCCCCACATGCAAACCCTGCCACTTCTGCTGCTTCTCCCCACTCACACCTCCACTGCAATGCCCTCCTCTTGAACAATTGAAAACCAGACTCAAACTCCACCTCCTGCCACTGAGTGTATCCAGCAATCATCACTAGAGTTAATGCATCTGGTTGTTGGATGTTCTGCACTGCAGCACAATAGGCTCTTGGGGGATTCAGTACTGCAGTACACGGGGACCGCCAGGATTCAGTACTGCAGTACACGAGGATCTCCAGGATTCAGTACTGCATTAGATGATGATCTCCAGTATTCAGTACTACAGCACACAAAGATCTCCAGGGTTCAGGACTACAGTCCACAAGTACCTCCAGGATTCAATAGGCTCTCTGAGATTCAATACTGCATAACAAAGGGATCTCCAGAATTAATTACTGCAGAACTGTGAGGCTGAGGTGTGAGCCAGTCTGCGGCAGTCCGACCACATCGTTTTGTCCGGAAGGTGCTACTTCTTCTACCTGACACCGCGGAGCGGTGAAGCGGAGCTGTGAGGCTGAGGTGTGAGCCAGTCTGCGGCAGTCCGACCACATCGTTTTGTCCGGAAGGTGCTACTTCTTCTACCTGACACCGCGGAGCGGTGAAGCGGAGCTGTGAGGCTGAGGTGTGAGCCAGTCTGCGGCAGTCCGACCACATCATTTTTTCAGGAAGGTGCTACTTCTTCTACCTGACACCGCGGAGCGGTGAAGCGGAGCTGTGAGGCTGAGGTGTGAGCCAGTCTGCGGCAGTCCGACCACATCATTTTGTCCGGAAGGTGCTACTTCTTCTACCTGACACCGCGGAGCGGTGAAGCGGAGCTGTGAGGCTGAGGTGTGAGCCAGTCTGCGGCAGTCCGACCACATCGTTTTGTCCGGAAGGTGCTACTTCTTCTACCTGACACCGCAGAGCGGTGAAGCGGAGCTGTGAGGCTGAGGTGTGAGCCAGTCTGCGGCAGTCCGACCACATCGTTTTGTCCGGAAGGTGCTACTTCTTCTACCTGACACCGCGGAGCGGTGAAGCGGAGCTGTGAGGCTGAGGTGTGAGCCAGTCTGTCCGTGGCAGACGCGGAGCCGCGCCCGAATGGAACCCGAGGTACGTCCCCCCGTTGGTACCCACGACCCGAGGGCTGTTAAACCTACCCCGAAAGACCGACGCCCGGCAAAGACAGCGAAGCCCGGGCGGGGGAAAGATATGAGCCCAGGTAGAAGGAGAAGCGAGTCAGACTCGGCATATAGACCGCCCACGTCCCCGTTAACTTCGGAGCTGCTAGCAACTCCTTACAGCAAAACATCCAAACAGACCTCAGACGTTTCGGGCGAAATTATTCCTGACAAAATTGAAGATAACCTACCCGAGCCCCGCGACACATTGGACGGCTCACACAGCCCAGCGGACTCGCAGAGGGTCGCGTCGCAAGGGCAGGAACGGGCAGAGCCCTGGCCCGTGGACCCTGAGTGCTCAGGGGAGGAGCAACAAGTTGAAGGCAGGGTTCAGGTAATTGTGGACCAGCCGAGAGGTGGACCTCCTTCGGGTTCACGCAAAGCAACCATTAACCATCAAGGTGTAGGATCGATCAGCGCTGACCCAATGGATGAAGGGAATGGCGGGGCCTGGTGGCGGGAATCGGAGAGGGGCTCTGAAGTGCCTGAAAATACCCAGCGTTCATGTGAAGTGAAAGAGGTGAAAGAGGCAACGTGGAATACAAACCCGGAGAAAGAACGAACAAAGAACGCGAGGAAACAGCAGTCTCCTAAGAGACCAGCCATAAACCCAGAAGCCCGGAGGAGCGCGGCGCCCAATTGCGTCATATCAACCGGAGGGTTTTGGGAAGGAAAAGAGTCAGCAGAAACACAAAAATTAAAAGAGATTACGGTAGTAACTGAACAAAGAAAACTCTCACCATACTGCTCGTCACTTGGAGCCAAGTCAAATCCCAGGAGGGAACAAGACAAAATGACCACGAAGAGTATTAACGAAAGGAATAAATATGACCAGACATCTAATCCACTTCAAATTGAGGTGATGCTCCACAAAACCAACGGGGAGGCAGAAATCAGTGACCTAGACGAGGAACAGACAAGGCTAAAGAGGTCTAGCCGGTCAAAAATCCCCGGAGATAAAGGGAAAGGTCCGGACCCGGAGACTGAGTCAGACCTAGAAGTAGAAGCCTCAGACAGTGAGGACCAAATAGAGCGAGAACTGGACGACTCCAATAAAGAAACGGACGGAGAACAATTGAAGGCGGGAGCGGGGGTCTCAAAGAAGAAGAGAAACAAAACGACTATTCCATCTATAGTGAGATCCCAAGGAGCAAAGAAGAGAGCATCCATGAGATCTAGAAAACTTACGGGACCGGTGGTACAAATTCCAACAAAAGGTCCCAATAGAGGAGCCTCGATTCCGAAAGGGCTTCCCAACCACTTGTCGTTCCGCTCGCTCAAATCCTTCTTTATCCAACAACATAAAAGAAAACTGAGCGTCGATACTGAAATATCAGATGCGGAGATGCTGGAACTAGTAACTGAACCTCAGCCGGCTCAAAAACAGAAAAATACAGAGCCATCTATTGGAGTAACAAAAAAAATAGGGCCTCCAAACAGGTCCCGGAGTGAAATGTCCAACAAGATAATAATCAATTTACCCAAGGAAGTGGTAAAAACCAAAGAGTCTGAGGTCCCCGAGGGTAGACAAAGGGACCCACAAGGTCAGCTCATGAGAATCCCTGAGATCAATCAAACGGAAAGCCTCGGTGACGCAGGCACAACAGCAATAGAGGAGATAGAGATTGAGGATGAGGATGAAGAAGAAGAGACAGAGACCGACAGGACTACGGACCAAATTTCACAGACCAACAAGAACAAAGAAGAGCGTTGGGCGTGGCCGAAGTCCCATCTAAGCAGCGGCCAACAAAATGCTACGCCAAGAAGGATAGAGGCGCTCCCCAAATTGAACATAGAGATGGCTGGGAAGCGTGGTGGCTCCCCCAGTACAGGGAGAATCACTGTCAGAGACCAAGGATCATCAGAAGAAGGGGCCACCTTTGATTCAGTAGCCCAAGCGAGAAGATCAGAGAAAATGCCTACTCCCCCGAAACAGCGAAGACTTAGTGAGATTGCAGCGTCATTACAGAACGAATCATCCAACAAGAAACCTGACATGATCGCTATCATGTCAGCGATGACCGTCGTTTTAGCGCCATTCTGTAAATTATATGAGACAATCAAGGGGAATGTTCAAGACAATACGGCAATCCTATCTAATATGACGGATAAATTGACCCACATGGAAACTCTTTTCTTAGAAACCAGTGAAAAAATGCTCATTCAACATAACCATTGGGCAACTAAATCAGACGCCGTTGAAAAAAAAATAATTGGGACCACGGCCCTACAGCTTGGTCAAGTACTACCAGGACTTACAGATCCAGGGTCACCGCAGGTGCAACCCACTCATAGGACACTGTGGGAAAAAAAAATTGAAGCACTGGAAAAGAAAATCGAGAAGATGGAAAAGTGGAACAACGAAGTGCAAGTAAAATCACCTGCAAGGGGGGCTCTAGGGAGTGAGGAGGGGTCTCGCCCTCAGAGAAAAGAAAATACTCTGCTTGTCTTAAATCAAGGTAAACGGGAAGAGAACCAGCGGCTGAGGCCACAGAAGCCTGAAACACCAGTACGGATTCAAAGGGAAACTAGAATCAATTTCAAGAACCCCACGAACCAAAGAGCCGCTCCAGCCCCGAGGGCGGTAGTTGAAGAGGATGTAATACAAATCAAAAATCACCAGGAAGTTAACCAGCCCAAATCCCCGAAAACAGTGGAGGAATTCTTAGAATGCGCGGACCTAATGAATATATCCACCTATTCAGAAAACGAGGTCGTTGAGATTTTGGAGCCAACGGATGAACCGCGGGAAATAATAAAAAAAAAAAATAATGATGCCTTAGGAGGAAAAAAATCCTCGACCCTACCAATTAACAAAGAGAAAGAGGGACAAAGCAGATCGGATGAACACAGTCCCAAAAGCAGCTCAGCTCAAAGATTAACGGAGGACACTTCCCATTATGGAGATAAGAAAAAAAGAACTACATCACCCTCATCCCCAGTAACTAAGGGAATAAAAGACTGGCGGGTCAGTCCACGAAAAGAGTGCCTACCCAAAGATGACCCTGAAAAGAGAAGAAAAGGTCGTAAAGAGATCAGAATATTTAAACTTGAACAAATGGCATCAGATAGAAATTCTATCATCTTAAACAGACCGACAGTCCTACAAATTACAAAGAAAGTAAAAATCTTGGAAAACATCTCAACGAAAGATCTAGTGCTGGTGGAACCCTATCACAGGGAGAAGAGGGCGAAAGCGTATCTCCACCTGAAAGAAACGGCCATTAAAGACATTAATGACTCGGTATATCAAGAACTGGATCAAATGGGTTTCCGCCTGACGGAACTAAAGAACAGAATGGGCACCCAAAACCGGGACGAGGGAAGGGTGGAGAGGCACAAAACACATTACCATTTTAGATCAAGAACGGAAGAACTATACCGAGACAAGCGATACACCTACCCACAACAGAGACAAGAACACCATAGACAAGAGTACAAAGTGAAGGGCGAAATGCGTGGAACTGAAGTAGGGGAGAGGGATGATACAAAGTCACCACGATATTATAGCAGGAAAAACAAGCAAGAGCAGATGTGGCATTCGCCGATAAGACACAGAGATGATCAAAGGCTAAGGGGCCCCCCTGGCAAATCCGATCAAGAGCAACGGCATCAGAGGAGGACGGTCCGGGGTAGTCCCAAAGAAAAAGGGGAGAACATCGAAAAACAACCAATGGGTCCATGGAAATGTCTAACGATGGCCTGGAAGAAAAACCAGGCGAAATAGCAACGACCAGGGGCGGTTCGCACCGATGACAACTGCAAGGAGAGAATAAGCGAACTCCCCGGCAAGGACACTATCACACTCGGATCCTGGAATACGAGAGGTCATATGCACCTCACGACGCCAGGAGACGTTGACCTTAGCCAGTTTGACATCTTATGCCTGCAGGAAACCTGGCTGATGAAACAACCTGCCCTAGATGGGTTCTCCTTGGTGATCGCACCGGCAGTCAAAGGCCTGATGGGAAGACCATCATCTGGTTTGCTGACAGCGATAAAATCGGGCTCAGGCCTCACAGAACCAACGTTGTGGAAACAGTCCTACGAAACACTCGTAATCCTAACCACACAGGAGGAAAAAAACCCAAAGGCTGTAATCACCCTGCAAAAAAGGGTGGCAATTATCAATTGTTATTGGAATCCTCAGCGTTCATCCACGAAAGCCTTCTGTGACAACTTGAGTGCGCTGATTGACCAGCTCTATGAAGAATTCGAGCAAATCGAACTGATAATCTGCGGGGATTTCAATGCGAAATGCATTGAACCCATGGCAAACATAAAATGCCCCACGAATTTCCGGGGCCCAGCCGACCCTACTGTAAAGAGAGGAAAGGCCTGGAATAAAATTTTGAGCTCGAGAAGCATTCAAAATGTGGCCACTCTGTTCCCCAATCAAACGAATCTTCCAACATGGGAACGTAATGACTCTAAAGCAACCTTAGATCACATTTTTGTGTCCAACGGTCTCATCAGGGATTTGACAAGTTTCATGGTGCAACAAACTGCCAACAGTGATCACAACCTATTGAAATGCTCATGGCAGACGTCTAAGAAACAACTAAACACCTATGATTGGGCGATTGAGGTCAATTCACAACAAACCCGACTTCGTTTAAAGGCACAAGACATCGAAAAAATTAACCGAGCGTGGGATCGGAACGAGGGCGGCGACCCCAAGTCGGTCATCAACCAACGACCAAACTACTTGCCCTTGTTAGTGGCCTACCAAGTCAAAGGTGCAAAAAAAGAAAAATGAAAGAACCGTCACGGCCCACCAGTACGATAAAGATCTAGTGATTAAAAGAAAAGTGGTCCGCAGATTACTAAGAACAGCAAAGAAATCCAACACAATAGAAGATTGGAAGAGCTGGGGTCTTGAACAACGAAAATACAAAAATTGGCTCAGACAGCAGAGAGCCTTGCAATACCATCGAGACGCAGAGGAGATGATGTCTAAACTATCATCTAAAAAAGCTAGTGAATTTTGGTCCCTCTTAAAAAACAAGAATGCGGACCAAAGGACCATCACTGCAAATGCGGTAGCAGAAGAAAGGTGGGTGCAGTACTTCACGGCCGAATTTGAGGGACTCCCAGGTAGCAGGGAAGAAATGACACCGGACCTTGAAACACCATGGGTAGACCTGTCTAACACTGAAGAGATTGAAATCGCCATACGGAACCTGAAAACATCTAGAGCTCCTGGACCGGATGGGCTAACCAACGCAGACCTTAAATCATCTCCGGTGGAATGGGCCAAGTGGATCAGCAAAATATTCGCCCAATGTGCCAGATCAAAGATGTTGCCAGAATCTTGGCTAAGGGCTGTGATCGTCCCAATCTATAAGAAGGGCCCAAGGCAAGAACCAGCAAGCTACAGGCCAATAGCTTTATTGGATATCCTGGGCAAATTATATGCCTCCCGCCTGCTGGACCACTTTCGGGACTGGGAGAAAAAAAGCCCGGCTAAAGACCCACTCCAATCAGGTTTTCAAAAAAAGGGTTCAACCTCCATCAACTTAATGGTGTTAAATATTCTCAAAGCCAGAATTAAAGAAGGAGCCCCGAAGGTCTACTTGGCTTTTGTCGATCTCTCAAAGGCCTTTGACATGGTCGACAGGCCCACGCTATGGGCTAAGCTTCAAGGCTGGAAGTGTCCAGCAAACATCTTGGAACCCATGATGGCATTAAACACAGATACAAAAATGCGTGTAAAATTGAACCATCAAGGCGCGCTCTCAGGAGAAATTATGGTGAGACGAGGTGTCAAACAGGGATGTCCGCTAGCCCCTGCCTTGTTCATATCTTTCTTAGGGGACTACCAAGAAGCTGAAGCGAAAATTCGGGCTTTTCCCCCGAAGATAGGGAAAATGGAGATCCCTCGCCTAATGTACGCAGACGATGTTATCCTCATCGACCAGACCAAAGTGGGATTGCAAAGAAAATTACAGATCCTTGAAAAGTATATCGAGAAAAACCACTTGGCAATTAACAAGACAAAGACCAAAATCATGGTAATGGACAAAGTGATCAACAAAGGATCAGCCAAGTTAAACATATTCCTTGAAAATACCAAACTTGAAACTGTAAAGTCTTTCAAATACCTAGGGATTAACTTGGATAGTTCACAAACGGATAAGAGCTTACAAAGCCAACTATGGGAGAAAGTCAAACGTCTCACAGCCCAAACTAGAGCGATTGACCGCAAGTATGGCAAATTCTCCCTGTTTCCGGCGTTAACTTTCTACAAAGCCAAGGTAGTGCCAACATTAATCTATGGAGCAGAGTCCTCGCTATACCTCCAAAGGAATACATGGGCCAAATTGGAAGGATATGTGTGGAAAACAGTACTGGGGCTCCCAAAATCCACCTCCATGCCGGCGATCAGGAGAGATCTAGGGCTGCTTTCCTTGGCGTCTATGGTGGACCAAAGAGCGATGAGCCTATATAGAAAAATCATCATGGCCGATGGACCACCCATTCTGGCATCTATAGGTGAGGAAATCGAAACTGGGAAGTGCACGGCCGTGAAAAACTGGGTAAAAAGGAGAAGGGACGATCTGGCAAAAATTCTATGTTCAGATAAAGAGCTAAAAGAAAACCCCGACAGAATCAAAAAGAAACTAGAAGATCTGGACTGGATCACGACCATAGAAAATGCCACCGGGAACAAACTGTTAAACCATCTCCCGCCTACCTGCAACAAGGCAAAAAAAACATTACAATACTGCGCCAAGTTCCCTGAAAAAGGATTGAGAATCATGATTATGAGAGCAAGGCTCAACCTCCTCCCAACCAGAGAGATTAGTGCCATTAGAGGAGGCGGAGGGGATAAACATTGTAGACTATGTAAAAAGCACGATTCCACGGAAACATTGAAACACTTGGTGATGGAATGCGTAAACACGAAGGAATCAAGAAATCTGTACCTCCCTGCCCTTGATGACAATTTATGGATATTTCAAACAGACGATCTGTGGAACAGACTGATCTCCGGTGAAAACAACAAGTGGTCGCAAGCCTTTGCTAAACTCATAGACCGGGTGTTTGACCAAATTAGACGGCAATACCTCAAAGATGGTCCGCCACAGTAGCAGGCTGGTGGCTAGTGGCCATTGTAATTGCTATCAAGGAACATCTGCACTTTTTACTACTGTCAATTTTGACAAAACTTGGTCTTTACCGAGTAAAGTTCAAATAAATAAAAAAAAAAAGTTACTGCAGAACAAGAGGCTCTCCAGGATACACTACTGGAGTACCCACGGTTCTCCACGATTCGGTACTATAGTACATGAGGGTCTCTAGGATTCAGTACTGCAGCGCATGATGATCTGCAGGATTCACAAGGATTCATTGCTGCAAAACAAGAGGTTCTCCAGGATGCATTACTGCAGAACAAGAGGCTCTCCAGGATTTAGTGCTGCAGTGCCTGAGGGTCTCCAGGATCCAGTAATGCAGAGTATGAGGATCTCCAGGATTCAGCACTGCAGAGCAAGGGTCTCTCTATGATTTAGAAAACCAGTACACAGGAATCTCCAGTAATCAATACTGCAGTACATAAGGATCTCCAGGATTCAGTTCTGCACAACAAGAGACCCTCCAGGAATCAGCACTGGAGAACAAGAGGCTCTCTAGGATGTAGTACTGAAATACACGAGGATCTGCAGGATTCAGCGCTCCAGAACAAGAGGCTCTCCAGGATTCATTACTAAAGCATATGAGCATCACCGATTTTCAGTACTTCAGTACATGAGGATCTCCAGGATTCACCACTGCAGAACAGGAGGCTCCCCAGGATTCAGTATTGCAGCACATTAGGATCTCCAGGATTCAGTACTGCAGCACATTAGGATATCCATGATTCAGTACTGCAGAACAAGAGGCTCTCCAGGATTCAGTACAGCACAACATAAGGATCCCCCCGGATTCAGTACTTCAGTACAAGATACTCACTACAGGATCCAATAGTGCATTGCGTGTGGATCTCCAGGATTCAGTACTGCAGTACATGAGGCTCTCAGGATCCACTACTGCAGCTCACGAGAATCTCCAGGATCCAGCACTGCAGAGCAAGAGAGTCTCCAGGATTCAGCACAGCAGAACAAGAGGCTCCCCAGGATTCAGTATTGCAGTACATTAGGATCACCAGGATTCAGTACTGCAGCACATTACGATCTCCAGGATTCAGTACTGCAGAACAAGAGGCTCTCCAGGATTCAGTACAGCAGAACATGAGGCTCCCCAAGAATCAGCACAGCAGAACAAGAGGCTCTCCGGGATTCAGTGCTGCAGTACACGTGCCTCTCCAGGATTCAGTACTAAAGCACATGAGGCTCTACAGGATTCAGTACTGCCACAGATGCAGATCTCCAGTATTCAGTACTGCAGTAGATGAGGAGTGCCATTATTCAGCACAGCAGAACAAGAGATTCTCCCGGATTCCACACTGCAGAACAGTAGGCCCTCCAGGATTCAGTACTGCACTACATAAAGATTTCCAGGATACAGTACTGCAGAACAAGAGGTTCTCTAAGATTCAGCACTGCTGTACACGAGGCTCAGCAGCATTCAGTATTGCAGTAGTTGACAACCTTCAGAATTCAGTACTGCAGAACATGACGATCAACAGGATTCAACCCTGCATTACATGAGGATCTCCAGGATTCAATACTGAAGGGCATGAGGATCTCCATGATTCAGGGCTGCAGAACAAGGGAATATTTAGGATTCAGTACTGCAGTACAGGAGGATCTCCAGGACTGAGTACTGCAGAACAAGATGCTCTGCAGAATTCAGTACTGCAGAATGAGAGGCTCTTCAGAATTCAGTACTGCTGTACATGAGGAAATCCAGAATGCAGTATTGCAGTACACGAGGAGCTCCAGGATTCAGCACTGTAGTACACAGGGATCACCAGGATCCAGCACTGCAGAGCAAGAGACTCTCTAGGATTCAGTACTGCTGTACATGAACATCTCCAGGATTCAGTACTGCAGTACACAAGGATCTCCAGGGTTCTGTACTGCAGTACACAAGGATCTCCAGGATTTAATTCGGCAGTACATGAGGATATCCAGTATTCAGCACTGCAGAAAAGAGGCTCTCCAGGATTGAACATTGCGGAACACGTGGCTACCCAGGATTCAGTACTGCAGTACGTGTGGTTCCCTAGGAGTCAGCACTGCAGAACAATAGGCTCTACAGGAATCATGGCTACCCAGGATTCAGTAATGCAGTACGTGTGGTTTCCTAGGAGTCAGCACTGCAGAACAAAAGGCTCTCCAGGAATCAGCACTGCAGCACATGAGGATCTCTAGGATTCAGCATTGCAGAACAAGAGGCTCTCTAGGATTCAGTAGTGCAGTAAGTGCTGGCTCTCCATGATTCAGTACTCCAGTACATTAGGATCCCTAGTATTCAATTCCACAGTACTCTCCAGAATGCCCTACTGCAGAAAAAGAGGCTCTCCGGGATTCAGCACTGCAGCACAAGACACTCTCCAGGATTCAGAACTGCAGTACACAAGGCTCTCCAGGATTCAGTAATGCAGTACACAAGGATCTCCATGATTCAGCACTGCAGAACACTGTGATCTCTGGGATTCAATACTACAGTACACAAGGCTCTTGCGGATTCACTATTGCAGAACAGTAGGCCCTCCAGGATTCAGTACTGCACTACATGAGGATCTCCAGGATTCATTACTGCAGCACACAGGCTCTCCAGGATTCAGTACTGCAGTGCCTGAGGATCTCCAGGATTCAGTACTGCAGTAGATGAGGAGCTCCATTATTCAGCACAGCAGTACAAGAAGTGCTCCAGAATTCAGTACTGCAGAACACGTCAATCTCCAGGATTCAACCCTTTATTACACAAGGATCTCCAGGATTTAGTACTGCAGCGCTTGGGGCTCTCCGGGATTCAGTATAACAGTACATGAGGACTTCCAGGATTCAATACTGCAGGATATGAGAATTTCCAGTATTCAGTGCTGCAGAACAAGAGGATCTCCAGGATTCAGTACTGCAGTAAACAAGGCTCTCCAGGATTCAGTAATGCAGTACACAAGGATCTCCATGATTCAGTACTGCATAAGACTGTGGTCATCAGATTCCATAGTTCAGTACACAGGATCCAAAAATGCAGTACATGTGGCTTTCCAGGATCCAGTACTGGAGTACTTGAGGATCTCCAGGATCCAGCACTGCAGTGCAAAAGACTCTCCAGGAATTGGCACTGCAGAACAACAGGCTCTCCAGTATTCAGTGCTGCAGTACATGAGGATCTCCAGGGTTCGGTACTGCAGTACACAAGGATCTCCAGGATTCAACTCTGCAGTACACGAGGATCTCCAGTATTCAGCACTGCGGAATAAAAGGCTCTTGAGGAGTCAGCACTGCAGGATATGAAGATCTCTAGGATCCAGCACTGCAGAACAAGAGGCTCTCTGGGATTCAGTACTATAGTACATGAGAATGTTCAGGTCTCAGTACTGCAGAACAAGAATCTCTACAGGATTCAGTACTGCAGTATAGGAGAATTTCCAGGATTCAGTACTGCAAATAGGAGATCCAGGATTCAATACTGCAATGCATGAGGATCTTCAGGATTCAGAACTGCAGAACAAGAGGATCTCCAGGATCCAGAAATGCTGTGCATGTGGCTCACCAGGATCCAGTACTGTAGTACATGAGGATATCCAGCATCCAGCTCTTCAGAACAACAGACTCTCTGGCATTCAGTGCTGCATTAAACAAGGATCTCCAGGATTCAATTCTTCAGTACATGAGGCCCTCCAGTATTCGAACCTGCAGAAGAAGAGGCTCTCCATGATCCAGCACTGTGGAACACGTTGCTCCCCAGAATTCAGTACTGCAGTACACGAGGATCCCTAGGAGTCGGCACTGCAGAACAAGAAGCTCTCCAGGATTCAGCACTGCAGGACATGATGATCTCCAGGATTCAGTACTGCAAAACAAGAGGCTCTCCAGGATTCATTACTGCAGCACTCAAGGCTCTCCAGGATTTAGTTCTTCAGTGCCAGAGGATCTCAATAATTCAGTACTGCATAAAACGAGGAGCTCCATTATTCAGCACCACAGAACACGAAGTTCCCCAGAATTCAGTCCTGTAGAACATGACAATCTCCAGGATTCAACCCAGCATTACACAGGGATCTCCAGGATTGAGTGCTGCAGAATAAGAGGCTCTCCAGGATTGAGTACTGCAGCACTTGAGGCTCTCCAGGATTCAGTACTGCAGTACATAAGGATCTCCAGGGTTCAATACTGCAGGACATGAGGACCTCAAGGATTCAGTGCTGCAGAAAAAGGGGATCTCCTGGATTCAGTACTGCAGTACAAGGAGATCTCCAGGATCCAGTACTGCAGAACAAGATGCTCTCCAGAATTCAGTACTGCAGAATGAGAGGCTCTTCAGAATTCAGTACTGCAGTACATGAGGAAATCCAGAATGCAGTATTGCAGCACATGAGGATCTCCAGGATCCAGCTCTGCACCACACATGGATCTCCAGGGACCAGCATTGCATAGCAAGATAATCTCCAGGATTCAGTGCCGCAGAACATGAAGCTCTCCAGGATTCAGTGCTGCAGTACATGAGGATATCCAGGATTCAGTATTGCTGTACACGAGAATCTCCAGGATTCAGTACTGCAGTAGACAAGGATTTCCAGGGTTCTCTACAACAGTACACACGGATCTTCAGGGTTCAATTCTGCAGAACATGAGGATATCCCATATTCAGCACTGCAGAATAAGAGGCTCTCCAGGATTTAGTACTGCAAAATAAAAGGCTCTCTGGCATTTAGTACTACAGCACTTGAGGCTCTCCAGGTTTCAGTATGGCAGTACATGAGAACCTACAGGATTCAGTGCTGCAGAACAAGGGAATCTCCAGGATTCAGCACTGCAGAGTAAGGCACTCTCCAGGATTCAGTACTGCAGTAAACAAGGCTCTCCAGGATTCAGTACTGCATAAGACTGTGGTCTTCAGGATTCAATACTCCAGTACAGGATCCAGAAATACAGTACATGTGGTACTCTGGGATCCAGTACTGCAGTACATGAGGATCTCCAGGATCCAGCACTGCAGTGCAAGAGACTCGCCAGGAATCGGTACTGCAGAACACCAGGCTCTCCAGTATTCAGTGCTGCAGTACACGAGGATCTCCAGTATTCAGCACTGCAGAATAAGAAGCTCTCAACGATTCAGCACTGCAGAACAAGAAGCTCACCAGAATTCAGTACTAGAGTACATGAGGATGTTCAGGTTTCAATACTGTAGAACAAAAGGCTCTACTGGATTCAGTACTGCAGTATAGGAGAATTTCCAGGATTCAGTACTGCAGCCCAAGAGGATCTCCAGGATTCAATACTGCAATACATGAGGATCTCCAGGAATCAAAACCGCAGAACAAGAGGCTCTCCAGGATTCAGTACAGCAGAAAATGAAGATCTCCACGATCCGGTTCTGCATAACAAGAGGCTCTCCCGCATTCAGCACTGCAGTACACGAGGATCACTGTGATTCAGTACTGCAGTACATTATACTCTCCAGGATCCAATATTGCAATATGTATGGATCTCCAGGATTCAGTGCTGCAGCTCCAGGATCCAGCACTGCAGAGCAAGAGAGTCTCCAGGATCCAGCACTGCAGAACGAGAGGCTCTCCAGGATTCAGTGCTGCAGTACACAAGGCTCTCCAGGATTCAGTACTGCAGTACATGAGGCTCTATAGGATTCAGTACTGCAACAGATGCAGATCTCCAGGATTCAGTACTGCAGTAGACGAGGAGCGCCATTATTCAGCACAGCAGAACAAGAGGTTCTCCCAGATTAAGCACTGCAGAACAGTAGGCCCTCCAGGATTCAGTACTGCACTACACAAGGATCTCCAGGATTCAGTACTGCAGCACACAAGGCTCTGCAGGATGTGGTACTGCAGTACATGAGAATCTCCAGGATTCAATACTGCAGGACACAAGGCTTTCCGGATTGAGTACTGCAGAACATGAGAATACTGCAGTACATGAGACTCCCCAGGATTCAGTACTGCTGAGCAAGAGGCTCTCTGGGATTCCTTACTATAGTACACAAGGCTCTCCAGCATTCTGTTATGCAGTACATGAGGATCTCGAGGATTCAGTACTGCTGTACATGAGGATCTCCAGAACACAGCACTGCAGCACACGAGGATCTCCAGGATTCAGCACTGCAGTAGATGAGGAGCTCCATTATTCAGTAGTGCAGTACACCAGGCTCTTCAGGATTCATTATTAGAGCACATGAGGATCTCCAAGATTCAGTACTGCAGAACAAGGGGCTCTCCAGGTTCAGTACAGCAGTACACGAGGATCTTCAGGATTCAATACTGTAGTACATGAGACTCTCCAGGATTCAGTACTGAAGTACACAAGGATCTCCAGGATTCAGCAATGCAGTACATGAGGATCTCCAGCATTCAGCACTGCAGAACAAGAGGCTCCCCAAGATTCGGCACTGCAACACAAGTGCTCTCCGGGGTTCACTACTGCAGGGCCTATATGACTCAGTTTTGCAACCATGAGGGTCTCCACAATTCTGCAGTGCAGTACAAGGGTGTATCCAAGATTCAGTACCGCAGTGCATGGGGATTGCAGTACAAGAGGGTTTCCAGGGCGCCGCATTGAAGTATAAGAGGATCTCCATGGTTCAACACTGCAGTAAAAGGGGGTCTCCAGAATGAAATTCTACAGTACACAGCAGTCTCCAGTATTCAGCAATGCAGTGCACAAGGGTTTCCAGGACTCGGCATTGCACTACAAAGTTGTCTCCGGGATTCAGTACAGTAGTACAAAAGGGTCTTCATGGTTCAGCACTGCAGTAAAGGTTGCTCTCTAGGATTCAGCACTGCAGTATAAGAGGGTCTCCAATATTCAGCACTGCGGTACAAGAGGGTCTACACAGTGCAGCATTGTCATACAAGAAGGTCTCCAGTAGTCAGCATTGCAGTACATGAGGGTCTCCAGGACCCAGCACTGCAGTAAAAAGGTGTCTCGATGATTGAGCACTGTATTTCAAAAGGGTCTTCAGGGTTCAGCATTGCAGAACAAGTTGGTCTCCTTGATTCAGCACAGCGTCTAAGATTGTCTCCGGGATTCAGCATTTCAGTACAAGAGGGTTTCCAGTGCTTCATATTGAAGTATAAGAGGGTCCCCACAGTTCAACACTGCAGTAAAAGGAAGTCTCTGGAATTAAATTCTACAAAACACAGGGGTCTCCAGTATTCAACAATGCAGTGCACAGGGGTTTCCAGGACTCAGCATTACACTACAAAGGTGTCTCTGGGATTCAGTACAGTAGTACAAAAGGGTCTCCAGGGTTCAGCACTGCAGTAAAGGTTGCTCTCTAGGATTCAGCACTGCAGTATAAGAGGGTCTCCAACATTCAGCACTGCGGTACAAGAGGGTCTACACAGTGCAGCATTGTCATACAAGAAGGTCTCCAGTAGTCAGCATTGCAGTACATGAGGTCTCCAGGACCCAGCACTGCAGTAAAAAGGTGTCTCAATGATTGAGCACTGTATTTCAAAAGGGTCTTCAGGGTTCAGCATTGCAGAACAAGTTGGTCTCCTTGATTCAGCACAGCGTCTAAGATTGTCTCCGGGATTCAGCATTTCAGTACAAGAGGGTTTCCAGTGCTTCATATTGAAGTATAAGAGGGTCGCCACAGTTCAACACTGCAGTAAAAGGAAGTCTCTGGAATTAAATTCTACAATACACAGGGGTCTCCAGTATTCAACAATGCAGTGCACAGGGGTTTCCAGGACTCAGCATTACACTACAAAGGTGTCTCCGGGATTCAGTACAGTAGTACAAAAGGGTCTCCAGGGTTCAGCACTGCAGTACACGTTGCTCTCTAGGTTTCAGCACTGCAGTACAAGAGGGTTTCCAGAATGCAGCACTGCAGTGCGAGGGTGCCTCTATGATTCACACTGCAGTATACAAATATCTCTATGGCTCAGCATTGCAGTACACGAGGGTCTCCAGTATTCCGCACTGCATTTTAAGATAATTTCCAGAATTCAGCGCTGCAGTAAAAATAGGTCTTCAGGATTCAGCACTGCATTTTAAGACAGGCTCCAGAATTAAAAAAATGAAGTACAAGAGTGTCTGCAGCGGGGGGCACTGCAGTACACGCAGGTCTCTAGCATTCAGACCTGCAGCATGAGAGGGTTTTCTGGGATACAGCACTGCAGACAAGGTGGGTGAGGGGCCCAAAGATTCAGCACTGTAGTGCAACAGGGCCTCCAGTCGTCTTTGTTTTTAATTGTGGATAGTAAATGCATGGTGAATACATTACCTTTATAATACAACTTCATCAAAAGAACCGAACCCAACACATAATGAATTCCCAGACCTATACAAAATATGAAGAAATATGACATAAAATCACTGATAACTTCAAAGATATTAAGACTCATTATTAACCAAATCTGCACATTTCACAGAATGCTCATTGAATATATGGCCCCACAATGCACCTCCATCTACACCAGCAAAACTATAAACAAAGATTCAACTGGGTTCACATGTTTAGTAAATCTACAAAAAGCCAAGTCACTACTTAAGATTTTCCTTCTACCTAAAACTTCTCTAGTAAATAAAATCTTACAAACGGCTCTCTGCCCTTTCTATTAGGTAAGAGTCGCCTTTATCCGGGCAGCACGGCCACCTTTTCATGATCACACACTAAATGACATAAGTGACATAATGATTTGACAACATCAAAGATCACTCGACACTGTGGGCATTGCCACATTCAAAAATGATTTTCATAGAAGGTTTTATAACAGCTCTCAAACCAACTCTTCCTGAGAATCTCAGAATAGTGTGTGGGCAACGCTGGCTACTTCTTCCCGGGTGCTGTCGGGAGATATTAACTTGCAATCCACACTGCCTAATAATGCCACTGAGGTAGTGCCACCTGTGAGGCCCCAAATGGACTTGCCAAGCAGCCCAAAGCGGGTTTCTGGTTTAATGTGGAGCCCCCAGCATGAGAACTCGCGTCTATTGGTTGACTGTGAGAATGCAATTGTCCCAGCTGACCCTTCTGAAGAGGAAGGACAGCCCACTTTGGAATATTCTATTTTCTGTCAGGGCGAAAAAAGACACAAGGTGGGAAGACAGCATTTCAGAGCAGCGGCACGAAAAACCAAAAGCTCAACACAAAGAGTAGAAATAGTGGCTCGAGAAATGTTCTGTGTAAACTGAAAGTACTGTCAATATTGGCAAGTAAATGGCAAGGAGAAACCTAGTCACTGGTCATTACCTGTTGACAGAGGCCGTAGAAGCTGAAATGACAGAGAATGCTCAGACAATCCCTGATGAATTATTAGATTTGTCCACCAATAATATCATGGGCAAAGCAGACCAGGCACAAGTAGCCTCCTTATTGGCACAGCAGAGAAATTAGAATCTCTTAACAAGAAATGTCCCGTTGATACCTTCTGAGCCAGTTAATTCCTTAGGACTTTTTTTAGCTGCCTCCTTTTTAACGTTGGAGCCGTAAATACACATGCTTGATTCTCAGCGTTGCGTATCGGAAAATGTTCCATCTAGTCACGCACCGTCTCTGAAGACGGGCCTTGGTCCCCCCAGGCTCAAACATACTGAAGAGCGAACCTTTATGCAGTGGTAGAAGTGTACCGAAAAAAGTAGTGGAACTGTGGTCTCGGCAGGGGAGAGGGTAGGCAGAGACATAGGGCAGCATTTGACAAGGTGTTGTGGCCAGGGCCTTCCTATAGCCTAAGTGTCTAGTAGCGAAGGCTCCTATTACAACTTTACACTTGCACAGGAACATGCATGGACACTTTCTCTATATAGAATGGTGAATATGGTCGCAAAAAGTAGAGGAATGGTAAACAGAAAAAATAAAAGTAGTGGAACAACGCTCCTGACCGTTCCCGCTCACTTCGATCACTGCCCTTATGAAGAAACAAGCTCTATGGAAATATTTGCTTCTTGAAAGACTCCCAATTGCTGATGACTATTTAATTTATTTCAGATCGATTTAACTTTCTAAATGTATTCCAACTTCTACCTAGTTTGAGAGCAGTTGCATCTAGTGACATAAACTGGATCGAACTTATAAATGAGGCGCCATTAGAGCGGATATTCTTCCATATAGAGCCCTGCTTAGTGAGGCAGACCCTATTGGGTGTGACATTATTGCTGCTTCCTGTTGGATTTGACCTTGCAGAAGTAGATAGAGATGGAATGCAGGCTAAGCAGACAGCTCTGGAAAGAGAAAGGGGGAATGTTGTGATTCACCCATCCGTTAAGACTCAATGAGTGATAGTTATGTAAATATCCACCATTTCATGTGACGTGTGATAGATTTAATGCAAAGCCGAGAACGGTGGGGGTGAACACTCCAAAGGGAGTAACGAATGGTCAAGAAATTAGTTGGTCTTGGCTTGCAGAGGCCCTTGTAGTTAAAAAAAAAACATTAACTCAATCCTAGTGGATATTCAGAGGGCATTGTTTTTGGGCCCTGGAACACTCATGGCTTGTCCCATTTATGCCAAGCCGGTGATTTCTGTTTTGACAATTTTGACATACTCCTATTGCAAGAAACGAGGCTACGGGCCACCCCATTACTAGGTTCAATTCAAGTGAACCCTGCTTTACAGGCGACTAGAGGAGAGACCTGTGTCGAGGTTGTTGGTAGCCGTAAAGGATAGCCAGGGAATAGCCTGTGAATAGCCTGGGAATAGCCTGGGAATGGAGCTAATAGATTGGAGAAATCCCGGCCCTTATGTACAAGCACTAAAGATAGTGTGGGACCAAGTTCGTTACACCAATTTGGGTATGTTTGTACTATTTCGTTTATATTGGAACCTGACGGCATTGCCCCATGATGAATTTCTGGATCGCGTGGCAGTACTACTTGAATCGAATCCTGCTGGTGAGAGCAGTATTTCCATTTTTGCCGGGTCCAGTTTAAGGTTGTTCTTTGTCATCCAATTGCTGATGTCTGTGAGGCAGTTGTTGAGGCTGGTAGAGGGGCTTAAGAAGGGTTGCACATTAGCACCCTTCTTCCCTCCTTGCATTAACAAATGGGCATTTAGCTGGAGGCTGTATGCCGATGATTTGGTCCTACTGGAACAGACTGCTTTTGGCCTTCAGCGACAACTTGATATCCATCAGGAATATGTTGCTAAGAATGATTTAACAGTTAACGTCCAATCTATGGTGATGTGTGTACAATCCTTGTTGGAAAATCAGAGGCTGACATTTAAATGGCATCTAAGTTTGGAGCCACTAGAGAGGGTGGACACTTTTATTCATCTGCGCTTGTGTATGAATGCTAGCCTGCCGGATACTCCAAATTTAAACATCTTGAGAACAAATGTCAAGGGCTTAGTGGCACAATGGTGTACTCAGAACAAGCGCTTTGCACGCTTTTCATTGGTACCAGTCCTTCAATGCTACAAAATGAAAGCTGTCCTGGTTCTAACCTACACAGCCAAATCTTTCATATGTTTGCCACATTAAGTATGGCCAGTGTTGGAAAAAGTTCTGCTTTTGCCGAAGGCTATGCCAATTCAACTCATTCGTTATGAGCTAGGCATAGTATGTCTGAAAGCCAGAGTTGTCTGGAAAACCCTCTACTTTTTCCGTAAATGTCTGCTAGGAGAAACCAGATCTACGTTTCAATTTTTGAAGATGGCTCTAAGCGATGGCCAAGATAACGTTTTGGCACAATGGAAAGAGGACTGTATATTGATCTTATCCTTATTAGATGCTACCCCTGACCTGTTGTTCTAAAACCCCATGGCCGTGAAAACTAAATTGTGGAAAGGGAACTGCATCATTACTCAGGAGGACTGCAAGTCTTATAAACTGTTTTATCATTTTAAGCATGAGTCAAAAGACCTGAGTGTTTTACCTGGTTATTTGAAAAGGTTTCCTAGTCAGTTTTATTGGAACCAATTCCTTAGGGTGAGCTTTAATTTATACCCGACGTAGAAGGATTGTGTATGTCGGTTTTGTAGGATCTCCACTGAGCGTGAAACACTGAAGCATCTATTACCGGCTTTCACTGGATTAACTGTATGAAGGACTCTGCATTTTCTGAGTATTTTAGCAACTTACAAAACTATAATGGTTGAAGATTGGTGGAGGATGCTATGTGGGGGAGAGAGTATAGTGCGGATGCTGGCCACAATTAGATTTGCTGAATGTAGTATTTTTGTGATCATCAGTGATTGCGAGAAGAAGAGTGTGTGATGAGGATAAGATGGTTTTAGTATTGTTATGTGATTTTATATTATATTGTATTTTTATTGAAGATTATTAATTTAAATGGATATATTTGTATATTTTGATATACTTGGATTTATATGTGTTTATAGCGAAAGGTTTCTAATAAGCCAAATGCTAAATAATAATTAAAAAAAAGTCACACCCCAGGGTAGAAATGGTTGAGGACTTACCATTCCATTATTACGACATTTACCTATTAATATTTACTGTATAGTGTAAAGAAGGATATTTTGCACATTGCGTAAAGCTGTTATACTTGAAGGCCATGTAACATGGGCAGGAACATTTCTTTAGGAACTTTTGACCTAGGGAATTTTGCATGGCAAACTTAGAACATGTCCAATCTCTGGACCACAAGGGGTCCTTTTGCACAGCTCGTCAACAAGCCGCAGATTTCTGGTCATGCAAGAGCCGTCAACTTCACGGAATCGTATCTCGATGTTGAGGTTGCCTCTGTCAGCTCAAGAGGATGTTGAAGCACAATGTCAACTCACTGCGGTCTGCAATAAGTGAGAGCCTGTTATGACTGTATCTGAAAAAAAGGAGGCCTTTGAAATGTTGTATAGAGGCCCTGTATAGGCAACACCCTCCCACCACCAAGTACAAAACATTGCAGTGGGCACTCCACAGAAAATTCTTACATGCTTCCATGCTAAACAGAGCAAATAAAAAGGACTTCATTGTCCACAGGTCTGAAAGCCGTGTACAATACACTACCATTTCATGCATGCCCGCATGTAAAAGGCAGTTCAGAAAGCAATGCCAGTGACGTTCTAGAAGCCGGTGTCGGTGGAAGGGAGGGGCAGCTTGGTCGGGTTTGGGGTCAGTGGATAGGTAAGTTAGGAGTATGAGGGAGGGCCTCAGTCCTATCACAGGGTTTGATGAGCCTGTGGGCAAACCATGTGGTGAGGCTCTCTTACTTCGGTATGCACTGGCTAAGCTGTGCCCCCAATAGGATATGGAAGAACTCTCTGTTGAGTTTATGGAGGAGGAACCTGAATTTGGCTTGCTATTATGACTGCAAATAAAAGAAAACACAAGTATATTCAAGGCAATCATCAATGGACAGACCTCTCCTTGCATAGAAATGTCCATCAACTCCATAGGCACCGTTAAACCCCAATTCACAGCTCCTAGGTGGAACTGGAATACACTCTTTGGGTCTATACCTGGACTTCCGGGTTAACGGGGCATTCCCACCTGTGAAGCTTTTTTTGCTGATGAAAGGTATCATCTTTTACTACTTCTGTGGTAGTGCAGAAGATGACCAAAAGGAACCAGTAAAAACCATTTGATTGGCTGGAATATCACCAAGGTAAAATGAGAACCAACTTCTCCAATTGAAATTCACTAGTGAGCCATACGTATCTCACTATGAGGTGTCAAGCAAATCACTGTCACACTCACTGTGCCATGCACCCTTGCCAAGCCTATACAGCACCTTTCCTTACAGAGGGCTAACACTCATTTAACACATAAGTGGCCATTTACATGGCATGCTCTTTCACTTTGTGTATCCCAATTATAGTCTGCATCCACTTAATGCTTGCCAGAAAGTAGGCATATTAATTTAACTACACAGATCTCCATTTTGGACCTTTGAGCGGACCCAACCTGTAATCTTTTGGCAGATTGTTTTGGGACTGTGTCCGAAACACGTGGTGTGCGCGCCTGCGCTTGATTTTCTCTGCACTGTTTGTGGATTACTTTCAGCATGTGACGTGATGGGTCCAGTTATGACTCTGCCTCCCAAGCACACATGAACACTTTGCACCATTGTTACTCTGACCTTGGCTAGAGCTTTGTGGATTTCCTATTCCTAACATATTGTGTGTATCCAAAGTGGGTAGTTCTGGAGAGTGGCAACTCGGCCATCTTGCCATTGTCAAGATGGCCGAGCCATAATGTCATTTCACCAAAATGCCAGGGTAGCGGATGCGACATTACACAACCTTTGGCCTCTGATTACATCACCAGAAGTGATGTCATTTGACCCCCCACCCCATTCCTCCACACCTCGAAGTGACTTCAGAGGAAGCAATGGGACACAACGCTTCACCCCTTGACAAAACAGGAAATGACATCACATGTTGTTCCTAAGTACACTACGAAAAATATGGTTGCAATATCACTATAATGTGATATACATTTCATACAAGAATGGATCACCATATATACTGTTAATATCAGTGTGTATAGGCCCACATTACCAAATTACTGTGAATGCAAGCAGACGTCTAAGGCCAAATGATAATGATGTGTTATTATATAGCACTTAGTTTAAGAGCTTTATATAGAACACATATTCAATATCACCCAACCTGTGTTGGTACTCATTTATCAACATCAGAAGGGTGAAAGGCTGAGTTGAGGTGTTTAAGAACAGACTAAATCAGTGACTCACCCCGTGAAGTGTGCCTGGAAATACACCTTGATGAGTCTAGCAATTATTGGCTAGAATTCCTAAAAGACAAATTATTTGTTGTTCCTATTCTTTCTTATTTAGGGTCACTGTTCAAAGTGTTACACTTGTGGAACCCCCTATTTATTTTAAGAGGCCTGAACAAGAAAGTCATCCACTCCAAAAATAAAGAGCCACATAACACTAGCCACAGCCCAGGAGCTTATATTAAAAGAAGAATACGTTGTTTTTCTTCTTTTTTCTATCTAGTAGTAGCAAGGAAGTCCACAGGGATAGCAAGGGATACCTCAGGGGTCGCAACTGCGACCCATGGCGACCCCCAAATGATGTCCCTGCTGGATCTGTGGGAAGGCCATTCGTGTTGAACCTTTAATGTAAGGGGAGATTTGCGAACGTTTCTGGGCCATAAAATATCCGCTGGTATTTTCTAATGGGGCAGTGCATGTTTATTGACAACATTTTGATCTCAGCACCAAGTGTCACCATTCTACGTAAAGGAAACACTAATGGTGAAGTGCCTCCGGGTCATGGAGAGTAAAAGAGGAAGGCATGGCTTCTTTGCATCGTGTTGCCTTGTGGTTTCTGCCTTGCTGCATAGCTGATCGTTGCCACCAAGTGCGCCCCTTATTCTGACATCCCATGAGGTAGAATATGGCTCCAAAATTATTACATGTGTGTTGGCATTTTAAACAGAGGCAGCTCGGTGACGTATTTAGTTACCCGCTGTCGGACAAGCAGAGTGAACACCTCCATGAACTAGGTTTGAGTGCAATTGGGTGAGACACTCTGCCAGATCCTGATGCCAAGAGCGAGCAGCTCGCCATTCCGACGAAGGGTGCACTGCTTGCGCGCGCACGCGCTCTCTCCAGTCCAGGAGTCTGAATATACTGTCTGCATGTATTATACAGGACACTGTGGCTTCGCTGGTGCATGCATAGTAGCGGTGGGCAAGTACTGACGGTCCAGGCTCTTTAGAGAGCGGCCCATGACGGGGCAAGAGGTGCCGTAGAACGTATATTTTAACCAAGTCGTGCAGGAGGTGTTTACAGGGTGACAATGAGCATCTCTGAGTATCACAGAACAAAAAAAGGAAGTTTCTAGTCTCCAAACATTCAAACGTTCTGTCACCAAACAGATTCGGAAAAATGGTCACGACTGCGCTCATACTGCATGGCGGCTATTCAGCACCGAGGACAGCGGTGTCGATGTCCATGGTGCTGAACTCGCGTCTCGGTGGCTACAGTATGTGAGACGGGTCAGAGCAGCGATGGCTCTCGCCTGCCGCTGCAATGGAGAGTCTTAGTTCACCTCACCCCCGCCCGGCATCACGGGGAAATGGTCCTCTGCTTAAGTTACAGAGTGAAGCACAACAGGGAACAGCTGCTAGCCCCGAATAAAGGCTGCGCTTTTTTTAACGGGGCACACTGGGGCATACTGGCACAACAAAGAGGTCACAATGCAAGTCTCTCGGCCTGGGGGGGCCTGGAAAGTGAGCTTCAAACTGGGAGCACTGTACTCAGTTCTTGATGCGGTGCTGGCAGCTTCCGCTGCCTGATGCCCTACCGCTGATCAGACAGAAGACCCCTACCCTTCCAAACTCCCTCACTCAGATTGAGTCTTGACCAGGGCGCTTCTTCTTCTTCTTGCTCAGAGGTTTTATCCATCAGCAGTGATTATTGGATACCGAGGCTTGAGCCCCATTACACCATCTTCTCTGGTTGAGTGTGTAGTCGTGGGTTTGCATTCTTCATGGTCTGTGTGGACTTATCAAAGTAGGGGTGGTTTCACAGGGTCTTCGCCGTGATGGGCCGCAGGTAGCGGTCGAAGGGGTTTTCAGTGGTGGCAGTGAGTCTTCTGATCTGAGGGTTCGGGTTTTGATCCAGTCCTTGGCAGAAGTTCTTACTCAGCTTCGCTAGATGTTCGTCCAAGCTCCCAATGTCCAGGTCTCTGTGAAGGTCTGCTATGCTTGTGAAGATTGGAGCTCCAGACGATATCCTCAGGCCCTGTTCTGGACTATCTGAAGACTCTCCCGGTGTCACTCATGGCAGGTTATCCATGCTGGGGAGGCATATGTCAGGGTAGGTCTGACGATCGCCTGTACTAGTGGTGGAAATTGACAAAATTTAAAGGGGGATCGCACAAGGGAATGGAGTTTGGAGGAGGGGGCGGAGTTCAAAGATTCAGAGTTCAGAGGGGCAGAGCTGGCAGTTGAACTCCGCTCAAAGGACATTTTCAAAATAATAGTTTAAAATGGTGCACTTTCTTTCATGCTGCTTCTTTCCAAATTCCACTATGTACATCAATTCCACTTTAAATCACATCCGTTGTAGTGGTGCACCCAAAATATGTTATCATTGCTACTTTAAAATTGCTTTGGGTCCCATCATCCGATGAGGTGTGAAGGCAAGCTGCAAGTGCAGGGGTAAAGCTTACATGTGAGGAGGCTGTGGTAAGGAGTCTATTTTGCATGGCATTTGACAGACTTTGGACACATTGCTGTCTATTGATTTCTAGATCAACCTTTCTCCCCCCATGCAAAGTACCCCCTTGACATTTTAGAATATTGGCAGCCTCTGTGGCAAGTTTGGTGAACTCTGCTTGCCTGCCTCCTGCTGCAACATGTGCTGTAAAACGTGTTGGTTTGTCCTGGAAATAAACATGGCTCTCTCACTTCATTAAGTGTGGGAACTTGTGCCTCCATAGTGAAGATCAAAAGCTGGCACCCACGAATATGCACTGTAGGTGAAACATGTCTTAAAGACATATATACACATTTGGTTCAATTGACCTTACCCTTTAGAAGAACGTGCACAAGACAAAAGAGCATTGGCCATTAAAAAAAAAATAAACACCAGATAAATTACCTGAGAGATACAATTTTCCAATAATTATGCTGGCGAAGTATACAATGTGCTCACCTTTTAAACCCAGCAATCTATAGTGCAATATTCCCTGGAAAACAAAATCCAAATATGAGACGTATGTTTTGATGACAATTTGATGTGGTCTTGTGGGTAAGCGTCAACACTGAGAAGGTGACACCCTGGGTGAAATCCTGGTAGCTAAACACTTGAGCAAGTTTGCTGGCTCAGAAACACCCAAGGGGTGTTGTGTCTGCCCTCTGAAAAGAAGTGACACTGTCCAGCCACATGTATCCTTTCCTTGGGCCCTGAAAAGCACCACTTGGCACAATCTGGGACAAATAACCGCTCCAGTCTCCAGGATTGTAACCTCTCTTACTATGTAACAAGAGGTATCCTAATAGTCTAAATTGTGTGCACAGGGGTGTGCGTTCATTTTCTAACCAACCGTGACAATCAATGTCTCATAGTTCCCAACATTCCCAGCAACAACAAATTGCAGTAATAACTTAGATGGCTTTTTGACTTTTTTGTATAGAGTGGGTCTAAGTGTCCCCAACTTCTTTTAGTCTTATTTAGTTGATCTTCCAAGCTAGAGGATAATTACTTTTCCTCAAATTTTAAAACATATAGTGACAAAAAGAAAGAAAATCAGAAGAGCACCGCAGGTCTTGCGCTCCTCTAAGCAATCATATCATTAAGAGTTCATATACATTGACATACAGTAAATTCTGAGCCAAACAGTAAGTATAGGATGGGTAACGAAACAAATGATTACATACAATACAAGCTATTACATCCCCAAGTTACATAAAAAGACATACATGAACAAATATGCATAGCATGTACAGTTTGCAACCATTTGTATGTGTATGAGCTTTTGTTATGCAGTGCTAACTCTGCAATTTAGGTGTAGCTATGACCCAGATGTTCCTGTGGGTCTATACCCCTAGTGTATTTCTTAAACCTTTTGATCTGGAAGTTTCTATATGGGTCAGAGTGTCCAGTTCGTGGTTCGTAATTGATGAAAAGGTCACCTGACCTATCAATGGTCGACGTCACTAATTATTAGCAAAAAGTGTGAACAGGACTCAGTATTTATGGTCCTGTCCCTTCTGTGCACGGTTCGGCAAGTCTTGAAGTAGTCAGCCTTCTTCCGGAGGCAGACTACTTGAACCTCAGTTCCTAATTTAGGGGGATTTCCCTTCTGTTACAAAAAATGTAAACTCTCTTGCCACATCCTGGGCAAATAGTCAATACTCACTTGCCCACTTGTCCTTTCCTCTCTCGCCCCCATGTTTGGCTTTCAACACACTCTATTTTATAAAGATAACTTTAAAAGTGCGCAAACCATAGTAAAGTACTCGCACAGATATATAAATCCTTATAGAAATATTCTAGGCAAAACGTTTTAAATTGTGGCATTATCCCCCCCACACCCCACCTTGAATGAAAGACTACAAATACCAGAATGCCGTTCATTCAGCAGAAGGTACAAAATGGCCTGTTGATTTTTAAAATGTACTTTCAAGACTTAAAGACTCATAACAAAAGGTAAGGTGAGAAAAGGTTGCCTGTTTGTGTTTCAATGTTTGACAAAGGCCTGCTTCATTTATAATGTGAGGAAAATGTTACATTCTACCTAAAATAAATGCTTTCTGGTGTGATAATTATGAGCATGTGAAAATAAGGCAAATCATTTCAACCGGTTTGGAGGGTATCTTCAATTGTCCTGGAAGAAGAGATAGATTTAGCAGATAACTGGTGCTTTGATTGTGCTTTCAAAATAAAAATGTCCCGTTGCAGTTCTTAACACGGAAACGTTAACAGCGTCCTGCTCAAAGCAATGGTCTCATGAATGAGCCACCATTTGTAAATCACTTACACTTTAAATGCTCTGCTTGAAGAAAGAAAGTGATCAGCCAGACCTATGGTGCCAGCAGGTTATGATGGGCCGCTGGAAGGCGGGTATTTGTCTTGAGAGCGTTGCAGCAGGAGATTGAGAGGTGACACGTTGTCTCACTAGGACTACTCACTAGAAAATATGTATTTATATGCTGGAAGCAGGCAGCTGGTGCCTGCGGGCCCTGGCCGGCCACAGTGACTGGCCATGCAGCCTCAGGGCGGCCATGGCTGCCAGGACAATGGGGGTGCAGAGCAGGAACACTGACCTGCTCGGCATCCTCGTTGTCCTGCCATTGTGACACCTTTCCCGTTTAGCACCCTCTTGTCAATGAGGGTACTGAAGGGGTGAAATGTCCCGGCCTGACTCTGAAAACCACTGGGGTTGAGGCAGGCCGGGTCCAAGATCCGGGGAGACATGTGATGCCGGATCTCGGACCCGGCAAGAGCTGACCCATTGACCAGCGCAGGTCTTGACCCGACTGCACCAAGAAAGACAGCAATAATGGATTCCTGCAACAGTACAGCCCTTACATTCTCAGATCAGTACCAGAGACCAACTTGCTTCATCACTCCTGCTGACTGCCGGGAGCCTGAACTAGCCCTGGCCATGCAAGTGCATTTGCCTACTGAGCTGTTTTTCTATTCTCTGGCATATTGAGGGTCAGAGGCGGGTGACAGCTGGTCCACATCATGTGGTGCAAGTTAGCAGGCGCTGTGCGCTTCCGTGCCAATCACTTTTTTCCTGCTGACCACTAATCGGACAGTATATTTTGTTTTCACATAACAGTGGTGATACAGTTGGGAGACAGGGCGTGGGCTCCTGTGCTAGATTTTCTCTGCACTGTTTGTAAACACCTTTGAGTAGCGGCCCAAATGCACTTGCACCCTTTGCAGGGTTGTTAATCTGACACGATACAGCCATGGCACCGGGAAGTCCAAGGGCACTTTGGAGCAAGCCTTCAGGATCCACAAAGCCTTTAGAGTGCAAAGTGGCAACTCTTAGTGCTGGTGTTAATGAGCCTCAGAGGGGCGAGTAAGTGATCCTGCCAGGGAGGGTATCCGGCTCCCGCTTACCTCTACTACAAAAGGTCACAGCGGGCATCTCGCTTAGTGCTGTTCGAGAATTTATGAGCTGAAGAATTTGTGCCGTATTTTCAGTGTGTAGTTTAACATTTGATACTAACACTTAGAATTGGGGGGTAAATAGAGTGGGTCAGATTTGCTTACTCCACAAAAATGCTGATAGCTGGAGGCGCACGAACATGAGCTTCAGAAAATCAAGCAGAATTAAAAGTTTAATGTGAAGGAAAGATTCATAGCGGGAAGAACAATGTAACAGAAGCAAGGTGATCCTTGAAAATAAATGCGCATTGTGTAGTGCAGGAAAGGGGAAGGAAGGATAAAGTGAGAAATGCACCATTAATAGGGGATTGTGCGAAGCAGAACGCTGCTCAAAGGTCACAGCGGGGGCAACATGGGTGCTGGAAAGTTCTGGCACGTGACGTGGCCAGAGGTGACATCACAAAAAAGGCTGGGAAATATTCATGAAATGTACAGAAACATAAAGAAGCTGTGTTGAATGATGGGTGTGAAATAGAGGGAGAAGAAAGGGGGGGGTTGCATGCCTGGAGCTTCGGCGAGGATTGTCTGCTGGACTGCTAATTGGTGTAGCTAGGATTGGCAGCTGCAGAGGGAGTTTGGCCATGATTTGACTCCGAGCAGTGTCCTGGCAAATACCTAGTGTCAGGATGGGAGATCGCGAGGCTGGCGGTAGCCAGGCACGGCTGCCACTGGTATATTTGTTTTTCCGGTGCCCAGAAATGGGCAATTACCGGGTCATTATGGCCTTCCCGGACCCAGTATTTGCCCATTCATGGGCGCTGGAAAAGATTCATCCCCATTCCCATTGAGCCCCATAGGACTCAATGGGAATGGGGAAGCCAGATGCACCGGCACCGTTATGAACGGTGCCGGTGCATCCGACATGCTCTGACATGCTCTGCTAGCTGGTGCGGTTAAAGCATGGCATGACAATGGTATCCGCGAGCAGAACTCGTAGATTGCCAGTCCAGGACCTACAGTGCCGACATGCTTACCGGTACCATAGTTCCCGGACCGGCAAACTTATAATGAGGCCCATTGAGTCGTGTGAAGTCATTGGAGGCAACATAACAAGTGCCTCTTCCAACATTTGAACGGTTAGTCCCCCCATCACCGTTCAAAATGTAGGTTTCGTTGCGCCACTGGTGGGAATGCGGGCAGACTAACGTGCCACTCTGTTGTTCTAACCAGCTCCTTGAATGGGCTTGTGTTGCTCTTCAATGGGTTTTGCATTAGGTTATGCTGTTTTATTAATGTATTGATTTGTGTGTTTGTGTCAGTAGGCACCTTTTGTGTGTAGTTGTTTGGCGGGCCTAGCTCGCAGGACGGTGTCAGGGACTTTCAATCTTTCAAATAAATGACCAAGTGACTAACACACCTGCAGTCACAAGTTATGTTTCTGAACAGTGACCAAGGGACGAGTCTTAAGAAAAGGGGCTTGTAGCATGCTGTTTAACCAGTGTGTGATCCTTGGCAGATAATGTAATCGCACTATGCATTGTCTAAACAAATTGTGAGTTCTCCAAGCCTTCCATATTTATACATAACAATACCAGTCTGTGATTGAACGTCTTTGAGCAATGGTTGCATTAGGCTAACAGAATCAAATTTAAAGGTAACAACTTAAAAAAAAAACATTAAACTGAAATGTGTGTTATAAAACTGGCTTAGTGGTAAAGAACACTTTTGTATGGCGGTCATGACTGCCCTTCCTCGCCCATTGATGAAAGTGAAATTGATAGCTGGGGTTTAATGCTCTGCCAGCAGGGGAAGGTTTGTGGTCAGCCGTGTAGACTGTTTGATAGTCTGGGACTTTGCTCATTTTCACAAGATTTACTACAATATATTTCAATTGTACAAATGTTAGATATTACTGGACTAACACATTAATCTTTATTCTCCAGAAAGTGTTCCTAACATTTTGCGCTGAGAGACATTACCCTACTTATGCACACAATGAAACAATAAAATAATATGAATGTGTTTACGCTGGAAAAAACAGTTATCCACGATTTTCTGAAGGGGGCAAACGGGAAAACACCAATAAACACAGATTTTGAAATGTGGGGAAAACACTGGAAAAACACCCCAAGAAGTAACATTTTTAAAAGAAACTTAGAATAGGAAAGCCTAGGTGTAGATAAGTGTGTGCCAAGTGTTGTGCTGTAGAGGTATGGTTATATTTAGTTCAGAGTTTGAGAGGTGTATGCAGAAGGGTGAGATTTTGTTAGGGTTGGTTAATGGCGTTGCCCTTTCCTACCCCTGCTGTTATGATTAACTGTGGTCCCTTCCCCACAATTAATTAATTATCCCTTCCCCTGCCGTGCATTCTGGTGTGCTGTAATTACCGCCCCCATGGTGTAAACAGAGTGTGTGTTTTTAGTAGGGTTATTTAGTGGCAGTACCTTTTCTACCCCCAGTGTTCCAACTAAGTGCCACCCATGTCCCTTCCCCTTTCGTACATTTTGGTATGCAGCAATTACCACCCCCACAGGTTCCTCTGGTGGGTGCGGGGGTTGAGGGGTCCCTGCACCACGTGGTACATCCATTCCGAGTTCGGGACACCTCTCTCTCCTTTCTTTCCATCTTAGGCCCTCTATCAGTGGTCCAATTAAGTCGGGCCCATCTCTCTCTCCCCAATTTCCACTTTCACCCTTTATAGGGAAGGGTAAACCCTACCACCCCTTCCATTCAGACACTGATCTTCTTTGTGCACTCAACTCTGGTCTGGCCTGCTCCCCACCCCTTCTCAGTTGTGTGTCAGGATTTTAGATGTTTTCTGAATTTTAGATGGTCCTTCATAGTTCGTATCTCTCTGGGGAGAGAGTTCCAAAGTTTTACGGCTAAGCAAGAGAATGCTGATCCATCATGTATTTTCCTCATGTATGGTTTAGGTTCTAAGCGGATGCCGTCCGAGAATCTGAGTGTTCTAGTTGGCTGGTAGATGGTGATTTCTCTTTTGTATGAATTATGCTCGTAGGCCATGGATTGCTCTGTGTGTTATGCACATTGTTCTGAAGGTGATTCGTTTTTTGACTGGGAGCCAATGTAGCATCCTTAGCATTGGAGTGATGTGGTCCCTTCGTAAGAGTTTGAGGCGAAGTCTGGCAGGTGTGTTCTATATTCGTTGCAGTTTCCTCAGTAAAAAGTCTGGCATTCCAGAGCATAAGCTGTCAGCGTAGTCTATCCTGGACATGATGATGGCCAGAGTTTTGTGCGTGAAACTTTGGAAGGTGTGGGTGGTGTTCCCGGTTCTGTGGGCCATGGGATGTACTGGGTGCTTCCTTGGTTGTTGGACGTACTCATAATTTCCATCTTGTCCAGGTTTATTTTTAAGGTTGTTAGTGTACATCCATTGGTAGAGTTCCTTGAGACAGTCTTTTAGCATTGTGGTCTTATCTTGTTTATCACTGATTTTGTAGATGATTTGGATATCATCTGCATAGTTGTAGCAAGTGAAGCCATGTCTTTTGATGAGATTGATTAGTGCCGTCATATAGATGTTAAAGAGGCACGGTAATTACCAGGATCCTTGTGGAACTCCACATATGGTATCCCGTGGTGCGGATTTGAATGGTTTTATCCATACTGTTTCTGTTCTTTCAGAAACAGAATCTACATTGCACAAAAGACAATAGGAGAATCCACGAACCACCAGCCTACCTGCAAACCTTCCCAGACCAAACCATTCGAACAACATTTCTAAAAATTCGCCTAAACATTCTTCCTACAAAAGCATACCTATCTACAAAAAGACAGATCAAGCACGAAGACAACTACTGCAGGTTCTGCAAAGACCAAAAAAATCGAGGAAACCATATTCCACCTCGTCATGGAATGTAATGAACTCGCCTCACAACGCAAAGAATTCGGTGCTTTTTTTCAACTTTCATCGACACAAATGTGTACGCAAGAAAGATGGACCGCTCTCCTTAGCGGCCACAACAACAAGTACACTTACACAATTGCTCTCTTCCTATCTTCTATACTCGAACTAAACAAACAAAATTAAAAAAGCCAATCCAACTCAAGCAAATGATGAAAAAGTTTTCAAATAAACTACAGCATCAAAAAAAAAAAAGAAAGATTCAATCCAGAGCAGCACTGTGTCAGTGATTCCTATTTGTTCCAGTCTCTTGAGGAGGATGTTATGGTTGACTGTGTCGAATGCTGCAGAGAGAGCGAGTACTGTTAGTGCCAAGTTCGTGTTGGAGTCTACGTTAGTCTTTAGGTCATCCCATATAGAGAGAAGTGCCATCTCCATGCCTCTCATTGATTGAAGCCAACTTGTGCCTGATCCAATAGTTGGTGATTTTTTATGTGTTCCAGTGTTTGTTCGTAGACATAGATCTCTAATTTTGCTGAATAGTGAATGTTTGACATCGATCTATAGTTTTAGAGGTCTTCCACATCACCCGTTGCATCCTTGAGGAGTGATTTGATGTAGGCAGATTTGAATGCTTGCGGTACTCTCCCATTTGGGAGTGATAGATTGAAGAGGTTTAGATAGTATTCTGATGGTGGATGTGGAAATCTGGGTTCTGGTATAATGACTCCGACATCATGGTGTGGATGAGTAACTTCTTTATTATGTTTCCATGTATAACATCCAATTTCTAAAGTCATATTAATCAGATGGTAGATTCCAGTTCACATAGGCAAGCACCGGCATCCTCACTCTCAGGCTTACATCTCCAAATGTCCTGCAGAGAACACCAGTCACACATAAACATTCTACCCAGCAGCATTCCAATGTCAGTCAAGCCTCTCTTCCTTAGATTCTACTAGGATGTAAAAGGAATACAGATCCTTACATTGTACCCCGTATAAGGATTGTTGTGTAGATGTCTGTTGGGCAGGGGTCCACTGAGTAGCCTGCCTTGTTGCTTTTTTTTCACCAAGCTGAGGAGTTTTTCTCTTGATATTTGGCTGAACTGTTCAGCCTGTTCTGTGGTCCCCGGATAGGTAGGGATGGTGCTCGGTCTGGTTCATTGGTCTACTTTGTATGATCCGGTGTATGCCAGTGATTTTATTCTTTAAATGATCTGTGAGATCATTGCATAATTTATGAGAAGGCACCAGTGTGTTATTGCATCCGGGAGGGGGGGAGGGGTGATTTCTCATCTCGTTTACAATGTTGAATAGTTCTTTCTGAGTGTTGGGTGTCTTTTATGATCCGGTCGTTGTACTATTTCTTTTAGCTTTAAGAGCTTCCTTTTTGTATCCTCGGATTTGTTTTTGATAAATTATTCTTTTGGCTTGGTCCATTCTTGTTCTAGTTTCCAGGTTTGTATTTTTCACTGTATTGAGTTGGGGCGTGAACCATCTTTCCACTGCTTCCTTTTGTGATGGGATGAGGGGTTTTTCTAGGGAGATGGTGTCAATTGTTTCTATAATCCATTTCTAGATTAGCTCTGCTGTTTCGTCTAAATCAATTGCGTCCAAAGTTGAGATCGATGGCTTCGATGATTCTAGTTGTTGCTCTAAGTTACTGCTTTTAATTGAATTCGAGTTTCTTTCAAGATCAGGGGTACTTTTGGGGATTTTTGGGTGCTTTTGATGGTAGTTGGAACACAAACAGTATAAAGAGGTGGTCACTCCATAGTATTGATGTTGGTGCAGTTGATATCAGTTGTTTATTGGCAAATATTGCATCAAGGGTATGTCCTGCCATTTGTGTTGCTCCTTTCACCATTTGTCTTTGTCTCCTTGTCTCAAGCTGCTTAGTTAGTGACTTTTGTGAGTTTGCGTTCTCTTCTTAGAGCCATATGTTGAAGTTCCTGAGGATGATCAAGTGATCATGTTTGATGGCCAGGTTCGTGACGGCTTCGATGAAGCTGTTTATGAAGGTTGCGTCATACGTCGGTGGTCTATAAATGAGTATGAATGTGAGGTTTGTTTGTGGGTCCAATGTCAGGTGAAGGACGAGGGATTCGCAGTTCAGGATGTTCAATGGGTCAGCTGTTTTTATTTTTAGGTGTTCTTTGTAGGTTACTGCAAGTCCTCCTCCTCTTTTTCCTTTTCTGTTTACCTGTATGAATTTGAAGTTGTCGGGCAGACAGCTGTGTAATGTGACTTTGTAGTTGTCATCTAGCCAGGTTTCTGTGACGAATAGGATATCTATTCCACCATCCCAGAGTAGATCCTTGATCTCAGTTGCGTGTTTGGACATTGATCTTGTGTTGATTAGATTGCAGTGTATCTTTTTCTTTATAGTGTCCTGTTTTGTTCTTGCTTTCATCTTTGTGTGGTCTTGTTGGTAATTTCCCAGGGTGTGTATTGATTACAAGACTGTTCATATAGACATGGTGATGCACTTGGGTTTGGACTAATTCAACATGGACTTTTAAGGTTTAAGCAGAACGTTATGGCTAGAATAGGTGAGGACTAACAAGGCATAGTTATATCAGGTTAGAGTGGGTGAAAACTGGCAAAGTATACATACATCTCAGTAGAAATGCATTGCACCTGCATGGGCACATGCTTCCTCATGGATGCGTGGTGAAGGTGGTAGCAAAAGTGCTTGCACGTGACATTGTGTTGGAGGCGAAGTGAGGTGTGGTGAAGATATTGAGTGTTGCAGAAGTGCCCACCAGGTTTAGGAAGACTGTTGAAGTTATTATAGTATGCTGAGTGCAAGAAGCTGCATGAAATGAGGTGAGAGGAAATGAGGCCATGGTGATTAAGGCATGGAAAGGTTGTTGCAGTCAGCTCAGGGTGAGCAACTCTGTGGATGTGAGGTGATGCCATTGTAGCCCTGGAAACAAGGCATGGTGACGTTACTGCGGTGTGCTGAGTGCAAGCAATGGTATGGATGTGAGGAGAAGTGCGATGCACAAGTGCTCGCCAAGATATTGTGGCATGTCAGAAGTGCATGCTTTGTTTGTCAGGTGACTTGAAATGCGATGCACGATTGCTCGAAGAGATATTGTGGCATGTCAGAAGTGCATGCTTTGTTTGTCAGGTGACTTGAAATGTGATGCACGATTGCTCGAAGAGATATTGTGGCATGACAAGTAAATGCTTTGTTTGACAGGTGACGTGAAAGGCGATGCTCTAGTGCTCGAGGAGCTATTGTAGCATGACAAGTAAATGCTTTGTTTGCCAGGTGACGTGAAATGCGATGCTCTAGTGCTCGAAGAGATATTGTGGCATGACAAGTAAATGCTTTGTTTGGGAGGTGACGTGAAATGCGATGCACGGGTGCTCGAGGAGATACTGTGGCATGACAAGTAAATGCTTTGTTTACCAGGTGATGTGAAAGGCGATGCTCTAGTGCTCGAGGAGTTATTGTGGCATGACAAGTAAATGCTTTGTTTGCCAGGTGACGTGAAAGGCGATGCTCTAGTGCTCGAGGAGATATTGTGGCATGACAAGTAAATGCTTTGTTTGCCAGGTGACGTGAAAGGCGATGCTCTAGTGCTCGAGGAGATATTGTGGCATGACAAGTAAATGCTTTGTTTGCCAGGTGATGTGAAAGGCGATGCTCTAGTGCTCGAGGAGATATTGTGGCATGACAAGTAAATGCTTTGTTTGCCAGGTGACGTGAAAGGAGTTGCTCAAGTGCTCAAGGAGATATTGTGGCATGACAAGTAAATGCTTTGTTTGGGAGGTGACGTGAAATGCGATGCACGGGTGCTCGAGGAGATACTGTGGCATGACAAGTAAATGCTTTGTTTGGGAGGTGAGGCGATGTGAAGATATTGTGAAATTAAGGTAAGTAGCAATTTGTTGTGATTTCATTATATTGGCTGTTTGCACCCATACTGTGTTACTAGGGGGTGGCTTATTACCAGTGGATGTTAATGTGGTAACAGAATGGAGACTTTGTGGAAGAAGGTTGCAATCCCCATCCTATCGTGATTCAGTATGTAGGTGACTGTCTAAAATGTATGTGTGTGTGTTAACTGTTGCTGGAGTGTGCACTGTATGAATGTGAAAGTGTTCTTGGGAAGGAAGGGAGGTGTGTTGTGTCTGTCTTATCTATTTCTGTCTGTGTGGGTGAACGCTGAGGGAGAATGATGCCAGAGTGTGTGGCGTCAGAAGCAGAATGTGTATGGGTTTCAATACTGGAATGCCCAAGCTAAGGTTCCACTTGAAGTCTGTTGGAGCTATGAAACGCGCCTAGAAACAATGGTGTGCAGGCGCGTTATAAATGCCACATCATATCATATCATATGTATCTTGAGTGGTGGGTACAGCGGGGTCCTCCGATTAGCATCTTCAGGAAGTACTGCATGTACTTAATAAATGACGTATGAAGACTTACCTGAGTAACACATTTCAGCAGGGCTCGCTTTAGTCCCTGGAGGTCTCCGGCACCTTTTTTAGTCTCCAAGTGGTTGCATAGTCTTTCTCTTGCACTGCACTTTGCAAGGTTTACGGACACTTCTGGAGGATTCTGGAATCATAGACCTTCTTCGGGTTGTATCTCCGGCCCTACTCCTTTGATACCTAACTTCTCATTGCAGTATATCGGCAGAGTTGCCTTCTGTTCATGGGGGTCTCCTTGCACATGTGTCTGCCTCATGCGGATCTGCAAAGCTCCACCTTTACCTTCTCCGCATGGCACCGCGTCATCGTCATAGCTGTAATGAAGGTCCTCCAACAGTCTATTTTGAGCTGTTCTTTCGACTGGGAAATCATTTTGGAGGGTTGCGTCATAGCACTTGCCAGTTTTGGGCAGCCGTCCCTCGGGGCTTCTGCGCCCCCCTTGGCCTGGTCCTCCAGGACCAGTGGTTCTCCGATTCCTGTTATTCATTTAGTATCTTTCGCTGCCCATGAGGAAAGCCAGGCTCTGCCCGCTTCAATTAACAAACACTCAGAGTATTGAACGCCAAAAGCCAGCCCACAAAATGCCAATAAAGAGATGAAACATTAAAGCACTTGCTGTAGAGCGCCCTTGGGGAGGCCGTCTGCTGTGTCCAGTTTATGTTACCTTCGCAGAAGCCCTGCGTTAGGCACAGGCCGCCAGTCATGGGTAAAGGCCATCAGAATACGTGCGTGTATTTGCGAAAATCTGCGAAAATATTATTTGAAATCTGCTAGAAGTAATGGTAAAAACTAGGATAGAATTGGAAAAATCTGCAAAAATATTTCAAATCTGCTAAAAATAATGGTAACAACTAGGATAGAATTGGAAAAATCTGTGAAAATATTACTTCAAATCTGATATAAATAATGGTAAAAACTAGGATTTAATTGGAAAAATCTGTGAAAATATTATTTCAAATCTGCTAGAAGTAATGGTAAAAACTAGGATAGTCCAATCATGGCTGCTCCAGTCATTCCACTGCTCCTTCTGGTTCTGTACACTCCCGCGCGGCCCAGATGGCCAGGTACAGCAAACAAAAATTCATAGGTACGTAGAGAAAATGTTTGCAGGTCATTTTCAACATTCCTAAAATCAGAACGAGATTTCTGCTATCTGCAGGGAACTTGAAAAGTTTGCCCCTATTAACATAACTGTATTTTCTGCAGGAAAGATCAGTCTGCAGCCGCAGACCTGGACTATCTCTTTTTGTGGGGTTCTGCATTGTTTCATGGAAGTGAACTACTTTATGGTAATTCACTTCAATGCATTTACTTCACATTGTTTTCGTTTTCTTTTGTATCCTGGCTAGTTCCTCCCATACCCCGCCTACCCACAAACCACCCACCCTATCATTATAGCCATTTCCCCCCAAACATACTTGTATAAATTACATATCCAGGAAGTAAATGCATTGAAGTGAACTACCACACATTAATTCACTTCGCTGAAACAACTGTACACCTGTCATGGACAGCACAGGGCCACCAGCCATGGAATAGTATTCAGGGAAATCAGGATATATCGAAAAGAGCGGTGGAGCAGAGTCAATGCTGATGAAGGTCTCGGACATGGTTGTCCAACTCCAGGCCTCCAGGGCCAGAAACATGTAGGATTTACTGGATACCCCTGATTAATATTCATGAGATATATTTGCATACAATGATTCTAACGGTATGCACATTTTCTGCTCATGAATATTAATGAGGGCTATCCTGAAAACCTGTCAGGATTCTGGGCCTCAGGGCCTGCAGTTGCACAACCCTGGTCTCAGAGGTTAAAGCCTGTGCTGAAATCTCCTCATCTCCCTAATTCTGTAGCCAATCGCTGCTCTCCGACCGTGCTCGGCGGGGGACCGCGTCAGGAGCTGCACAGGTGATTCATGTGTAGGTTTTCAGAGGCTAAGGCCGATCTGAATTCTCCTAATCTCCCATATAATGTAGAGCACCAATGTTCTGTGGGGAAATTAGTGATTTCTTCATGGACAAAGTTAGTAAAATTCAAGAGGAATTTTATGGACCTGATCCCTGACCATCCAGGAGCTGGAGAATTATTTACCTCTTTCGCCGGGATTAATCAAGCAGTTTTGCAGGATATGGTGGCGAAACGACGACGCTCGTAATCGGTCTTTGACCCCAGTCCAGCAAGAATTGTAAAAACTGTAAGGGGGGGTGGTTGCACAAGAACTCTGCCAGATTATTAACAGCCCCTTTGTTTCTGGTATTGTACCCCCATCCTTGAAGAAAGCGGCAGTGAGATCTCTGCTAAAGTAACCTATCCTTGACCCCTCCAGTTGCCCGAATAATAGGCACATTTCCTTACTGCCATACTTCAGGAAGCTAATGGAATGCCTAGCAGCCGAGCAACTACGGGCTCGATGCTGCCCAAGCATGCTTCAGACCGGGCGGGTTGCAGCACAGAGTCGGTGGTGGTGGCGGCAGTGGGCGATTTGAGATGGGCGGTTGACTGTGACACTGCCGGGATCCTAATTTGTTTTGATCTTTTGGCTGCCTTCGATATGGTCGACCATGCCCTTCTCTTGTCCAGATTGAGCAGCTACGTAGGGAGAGACAGAGCCCTTCATTGGCTTGCCTCTTTTCTATCAGACAGATCGCAGGTGGTGGTGTGTCCCGCGTTTGAGTCAAACCAATATCCTGTGGAGTTCCGCAGGGTTCAGCCCTGAGTCCCCTGCTATTCAATCTCTATATGAGGCCCTTAGCACACATTATGATATCTGCGGGTGTCCGTTTTTACATTTATGCAGACGATACGCAGATGATTTTTCAAGTGGGTGACAGTGATGAGCTCCTTGTCAGAAGGGTGAAATGGTGTTTTGAACAGGTTAGTACTCGGATCCAACAAAATAGGCTTACATTTAACGTCCAGAAAAGAGAGATGCTAATCTGCCTGACACTTATGACCAGCATTAAGTGTGGCAAATCTGGGGCTCAGGAGGCAGCAGTGTGGATGCCCCATTTCTGGCCCTCTTCTCTCGAGAGCTGTCCGTTGCCACTCCCAAAAGCAAAGAACTTGGGAGCCTGTCTGGACTCTGATCTATCCATGGAGAGCCAGATTTCTCAAGTGTCTAGTGCCTGTTCTTTTCATTCGCAGATGCTAATACGTCCTCTGGACCTTTTTGCCTTTGCGCGTGAAATCCAGATAGTGAAAGCCTTAATTTCGTGCAACCTTGACTTCTGCATTATATTTGGGCCTGCCAAAAATAGCAGTTGAAGGATTGCAAAGAATACAGAATGCAGCAGCTAGGGTGTTGATGAAGTCTGGTCAGAGAGAGCATGGCCCTGATTCATGGAATTATTAGCATGTAAAACGGGGATTTGCGTGCCATTCTGCCCGCAAATCCCCATTCGTCAAACAGGGATATGAAAACGTTTATGACGCTTCGCTTTGTGCATTGAACCCCGTACAGTGGAGCACCTGATCTCGTCAGGGCAACATTCGGCTGCTATGTCCCTAGGAGACGTTCCACATAAGGGATAAACACTCAATAGGCATCCAGGGGACGAACGAGTAGTAACCCTAACATGCAAACGGGAGTCCCCCAAATGAACCACTTCAACAACTGATTCAGTAGCTTAGTTTTTACATCAACTTGGCCATATTCAATGAATATATAAAACGATGTGAAAAATTCATACATTCACTGTTAATACCAATGTCACCCCTTGCATTTAACAATGAATCATTCGCAATTGTATCATCGCTTTCAAATTTGTGAGCAATTGACTGCCATGTAGAACAAACGTTAAAATCCATGTCTAACATACTAAAAAAGTATGCAAATTTAGTATTTTAGACATGGATTTTAAAGTTTGTTCTACATGGCAGTTAATTGCAATACATCACATCCACATCGTTTTATGCATTCATATACGCCTTGGTCTATCTGTATGGTTATAAACAAGTTTCATCCGCATTTTTCATGTTGTATTTGTAGGACCCATGGCCTACGTAATAAAGTGTGAATCATTTCATGTAACAAAAACACTATTTTGCGTGTTTTGTTCTTTGAGGTAAATTAGAAACCCATTGAATCTGGCCAGGTGGATGTAAACACTAGGCTACTGAATCAGTTGTTGAAGTGGTTCATTTGGCGGACTCCCCTTTGCGTGTTATGTCCCCAGGAGATGTCTGCGCTCTGCCTCTTCAAACCTATTACTTGTGACTAAATTCAAATGGGTAAGATGGGGCGGTCGCTAGTTTTCAGTACAAGCGGCTCAGCTGTGGAACTTGTTTCCAGTGGTTCTGTGGGGGCATGAAAACCACCTCTATTTCTGACATAAATTGAAGACATTTCCACCCTGGATTCCTGGAAGGATCAGGGGGGTGTCAGAGTTCTCTCTCTTAGCTTCCTTGGTTGGGGTCACGCTGTACTCACTGTTTCAACGTCATGATACCTCTTACAGGGCTGAATGTCTGCACTTAACAAGTACAATATCATACCATACTCAACAGCATGCCTCATCCTCCCTTCTTGGGAGAAAGTGTCAGGGGTTGCACAGGGACTCATCTGTAGGATTTCAGAGGTTAAGGCCTGTGCTGAAATCTCCTCATTTCCCATATACTCTAAAACACCCACCTGGCCTGCTCGAGAGGCCGCATCCAGGGCTGTACAGGGACTCACCTGTAGGATTTCAGAGGTTAAGGCCTCTGCTGAAATCTCCTCATTTCCCATATACTCTAGAACACCCACCTGGCCTGCTCGAGAGGCCGCATCCGGGGCTGTACAGGGACTCACCTGTAGGATTTCAGAGGTTAAGGCCTGTGCTGAAATCTCCTCATTTCCCATATACTCTAGAACACCCACCTGGCCTGCTCGAGAGGCCGCGTCCGGAGCTGTACAGGAACTCACCTGTAGGATTTCAGAGGTTAAGGCCTGTGCTGAAATCTCCTCATTTCCCATATACTCTAGAACACCCACCTGGCCTGCTCGAGAGGCCGCGTCCCGGGCTTTACAGGGGACTCATCTGTAGGATTTCAGAGGTTAAGGCCTCTGCTGAAATCTCCTAATTTCCATATACTCTAGAACACCCACCTGACCTGCTCGAGAGGCCGCGTCCGGGGCTGTACAGGGGACTCATCTGTAGGATTTCAGAGGTTAAGGCCTGTGCTAAAATATCCTAATTTCCCATATACTCTAGAACACCCACCTGGCCTGCTCGAGAGGCCGCGTCCGGGGCTGTACAGGGGACTCATCTGTAGGATTTCAGAGGTTAAGGACTGTGCTGAAATATCCTAATTTCCCATATACTCTAGAACACCCACCTGGCCTGCTGGAGAGGCCGCGGCCGGGGCTGTACAGGGGTCTCACCTGTAGGATTTCAGAGGTTAAGGCCTGTGCTGAAATCGCCTAATTTCCCATATACGCTAGAACACCCACTTGGCCTGCTTGAGAGGCCGCGTCTGGGGCTGTACAGGGGGTTCCTCTGTAGGATTGCAGAGGTTAAGGCTTCTGCTGAAATCTCTAATTTCCCATATACTCTAGAACACCCACCTGGCCTGCTCGAGAGGCCGCATCCGGGGCTGTACAGGGGACTCACCTGTAGGATTTCAAAGGTTAAGGCCTGCGCTGAAATATCCTAATTTCCCATATATTCTAGAACACCCACCTGGCCTGCTGGAGAGGCCGCGGCCGGGGCTGTACACAGGTCTTACCTGTAGGATTTCAGAGGTTAAGGCCTGTGCTGAAATCTCCTAATTTCCCATATACTCTAGAACACCCACCTGGCCTGCTCGAGAGGCCGCGTCCTGGGCTTTACAGGGGACTCACCTGTAGGATTTCAGAGGTTAACGCCTGCGCTGAAATCTCATTTCCCATATACTCTAGAACACCCACCTGGCCTGCTGGAGAGGCCATGGCCGGGGCTGTACAGGGGTCTCACCTGTAGGATTTCAGAGGTTAAGGCCTGTGCTGAAATCGCCTAATTTCCCATATACTCTAGAACACCCACCTGGCCTGCTAGAGAGGCCGCGTCCGGGGCTGTACAGGGGGTTACTCTGTAGGATTTCTGAGGTTAAGGCCTCTGCTGAAATCTCCTTATTTCCCATATACTCTAGAACACCTACCTGGCCTGCTCGAGAGGCCGCGTCCGGGCTGTACAGGGGACTCATCTGTAAGATTTCAGAGGTTAAGGCCTGTGCTGAAATATCCTAATTTCCCATATATTCTAGAACACCCACCTGGCCTGCTGGAGAGGCCGCGGCCGGGGCTGTACACAGGTCTCACCTGTAGGATTTCAGAGGTTAAGGCCTGTGCTGAAATCTCCTAATTTCCCATATACTCTAGAACACCCACCTGGCCTGCTGGAGAGGCCGCGGCCGGGGCTGTACACAGGTCTCACCTGTAGGATTTCAGAGGTTAAGGCCTGTGCTGAAATCTCCTAATTTCCCATATACTCTAGAACACCCACCTGGCCTGCTCGAGAGGCCGCGTCCTGGGCTTTACAGGGGACTCACCTGTAGGATTTCAGAGGTTAACGCCTGCGCTGAAATCTCCTCATTTCCCATATACTCTAGAACACCCACCTGGCCTGCTGGAGAGGCTGTGTCCGGGGCTGTATAGGGGACTCATCTGTAGGATTTCAGAGGTTAAGGCCTGTGCGGAAATATCCTAATTTCCCATATACTCTAGAACACCCACCTGGCCTGCTGGAGAGGCCATGGCCGGGGCTGTACAGGGGTCTCACCTGTAGGATTTCAGAGGTTAAGGCCTGTGCTGAAAGCGCCTAATTTCCCATATACTCTAGAACACCCACCTGGCCTGCTGGAGAGGCCGCGTCCGGGGCTGTACAGGGGGTTCCTCTGTAGGATTTCTGAGGTTAAGGCCTCTGCTGAAATCTCCTTATTTCCCATATACTCTAGAACACCTACCTGGCCTGCTCGAGAGGCCGCGTCCGGGGCTGTACAGGGGACTCATCTGTAAGATTTCAGAGGTTAAGGCCTGTGCTGAAATATCCTAATTTCCCATATATTCTAGAACACCCACCTGGCCTGCTGGAGAGGCTGCGGCCGGGGCTGTACACAGGTCTCACCTGTAGGATTTCAGAGGTTAAGGCCTGTGCTGAAATCTCCTAATTTCCCATATACTCTAGAACACCCACCTGGCCTGCTCGAGAGGCCGCGTCCTGGGCTTTACAGGGGACTCGCCTGTAGGATTTCAGAGGTTAATGCCTGTGCTGAAATATCCTAATTTCCCATATATTCTAGAACACCCACCTGGCCTGCTGGAGAGGCCGCGGCCGGGGCTGTACACAGGTCTCACCTGTAGGATTTCAGAGGTTAAGGCCTGTGCTAAAATCTCCTAATTTCCCATATACTCTAGAACACCCACCTGGCCTGCTCGAGAGGCTGCGTCTCGGGCTGTACAGGGGACTCACCTGTAGGATTTCAGAGGTTAAAGCCGGTGCTGAAATATCCTAATTTCCCATATACTCTAGAACACCCACCTGGCCTGCTCGAGAGGCCGCTTCCGGGCTGTACAGGAACTCACCTTTAGGATTTCAGAGGTTAGTGCCTGTGCTGAAATCTTCTCATTTCCCATATACTCTAGAACACCCACCTGGCCTGCTCGAGAGGCCGCGTCCGGCGCTGTACAGGGGTCTCACCGGTAGGATTTCAGAGGTTAAGGCCTCCGCTGAAATCGCCTAATTTGCCATATACTCTAGAACACCCACCTGGCCTGCTCGAGAGGCCACGCCTGGGGCTGTACAGGGGTCTCACCTGTAGGATTTCAGAGGTTAAGGCCTGTGCTGAAATCGCCTAATTTCCCATATACTCTAGAACACCCACCTGGCCTGCTTCAGAGGCCACGTCTGGGGCTGTACAGGGGTCTCACCTGTAGGATTTCAGAGGTTAAGGCCTGTGCTGAAATCGCCTAATTTCCCATATACTCTAGAACACCCACCTGGCCTGCTCGAGAGGCCACGTCTGGGGCTGTACAGGGGTCTCACCTGTAGGATTTCAAAGGTTAAGGCCTGTGCTGAAATCGCCTAATTTGCCATATACTCTAGAACACCCACCTGGCCTGCTCGAGAGGCCACGTCTGGGGCTGTACAGGGGTCTCACCTGTAGGATTTCAGAGGTTAAGGCCTGTGCTGAAATCGCCTAATTTCCCATATACTCTAGAACACCCACCTGGCCTGCTCGAGAGGCCACGTCTGGGGCTGTACAGGGGTCTCACCTGTAGGATTTCAGAGGTTAAGGCCTGTGCTGAAATCGCCTAATTTCCCATATACTCTAGAACACCCACCTGGCCTGCTCGAGAGGCCACGTCTGGGGCTGCACAGGGGTCTCACCTGTAGGATTTCAGAGGTTAAGGCCTGTGCTGAAATCGCCTAGTTTCCCATATACTCTAGAACACCCACCTGGCCTGCTCGAGAGGCCACGTCTGGGGCTGTACAGGGGTCTCACCTGTAGGATTTCAGAGGTTAAGGCCTGTGCTGAAATCGCCTAATTTCCCATATACTCTAGAACACCCACCTGGCCTGCTCGAGAGGCCACGTCTGGGGCTGTACAGGGGTCTCACCTGTAGGATTTCAGAGGTTAAGGCCTGTGCTGAAATCGCCTAATTTGCCATATACTCTAGAACACCCACCTGGCCTGCTCGAGAGGCCACGTCTGGGGCTGTACAGGGGTCTCACCTGTAGGATTTCAGAGGTTAAGGCCTGTGCTGAAATCGCCTAATTTCCCATATACTCTAGAACACCCACCTGGCCTGCTCGCGAGGCCACGTCTGGGGCTGTACAGGGGTCTCACCTGTAGGATTTCAGAGGTTAAGGCCTGTGCTGAAATCGCCTAATTTCCCATATACTCTAGAACACCCACCTGGCCTGCTCGAGAGGCCACGTCTGGGGCTGTACAGGGGTCTCACCTGTAGGATTTCAAAGGTTAAGGCCTGTGCTGAAATCGCCTAATTTCCCATATACTCTAGAACGTCCCCCACTCTGCTCGGGAGGCCACATCAGAGCCCGCTGCACATGGGGTTCCTCTGTAGGATTTCAGAGGTGTTCGGGGCTGCCATGCAGAAGGGAATTGTCTTTCCAGCTGGAGCAGTATCGCCTAAAGTGGTGGCAATCAGCGAACGGCGCCAGAGGCGTGGCCAAGATTGTCTAACAAGCGGGGCCTAAAGCTATTGTAGTTGGGCCCACCGCGGTGACATTAACATTTCTAAATGCCATCACAGCCCTGATGAGTGGCATTAAGAGTTTATGGATGGGCCTTGCCTGCTCAGGCACAACCCTGTCTACGACGCTTTGACCGGTATAAAGTTTGACGCTCCCCAGGGGAAGAAAGCCAGTCAATTCCTCTCCGGGAGCACTTTCCGCGGCTGCATGGATAATAGTGCTATCGAAATGAAACCTGCAAATTTGGGCTTGCATCAAAATAATTAAGCAAACATTTTGCCTATTTATTTACCTTGCCGGGCTTTGGGGTGTGACTAGATTTCACACACAGAAAACAAATCGAATTTAAATCTTTTTTTTAAGGAAATTGATTTTTCATTTGGATTCTATGAAATTGTTTTATTAACTAGATTGTGGACTCTGAGTCAGATGTGTGATTGTTTCCCTGTTCATACATTTATCCAGCTCCCAAACATGTGAAAGAGGACACAGTTGTCTTGTGAAGAATATGAGGGTTTTCCATGATCTGAGTCAGAGAATAGCCTGCACTGTACTGTGGTCCCAACCGAAGGTGCAGGCATTAGTAGGCCAGAGAAATGATGGACTTGATTCATGCAATTTGTAGCGCAGTGCAAAGTGACACCCTGATTCACAGAGCGGTGCAAAGTGTATTTTTTTAGTGCAAAGTCACTTTACACTGCAAATGTACTCTTTGCACTGCAAATTAGGCCCATTTAGTTCAGGGCAAAGAGTATTATTGCAGTGCAAAGTGACTTTGTGCCATGCAAAAAATCAGGCCCTTAGAGCTTATGGCCGCTCCACAGTTAAATTACATTATTAGCACATTTCTTGGAAGCGAGAAGAATCTGCCATAACGTGTATATTAATGCAAACTTAATATTATAACCTCAAGAGGTGAAAGCAAAAAGGCCGGGAGAGATTGGCGTAGTGTCCCTGCATGTAGCCAAACCTGCAGGCTCACCCTCCTATTCGCCCCAACATTGACTGAGTGTGCCTCAATTGCACGTGTTAAGTTATCCCTGTCAGGCGTGGAGCCGCAGAAGAATTCATAAAATGTCTCACACTAGGCATTGTTTGCCCTTGAACATCTCCTCCCGGAGGCCTTCCTTCTACAAATCCAATTGGAAAGCAGAAAGATTCATCCTGGCGCCTTTTCCAAGAGGTGATTTTCTCACAAACCCTTAAGAACAGCAGTCAGAGGTGGTGCTAGGGTTGGGCTGAGGGGGCTATAGACCCAGGTCTTTTGGTTGTAGCCATGGATAGACGTTCGGGGGCTACAGCCAAAAGGCTATTGTTGAGGTGGCTTCACCCCTCTTCAGTATTGTTGTGGGGGCCTCAAACCCCCCCCAGCATACCACCAAGATGACAGATGCCACCCACTGAAGCAGCCCCACAGACCGTAACTAGAGGTAATCATGAAGAGGCGACATGGCTGAACACACACATAAAGGCATTGGCTAGTTGCAAAAGCACACACATGAAGTGCTTGCAGAAGCCTAAAAGCAACTAGCATGAACAGCTGTGAAAATAAAGATGGAAGCCACAGCTGCATTCAATTGAATGGTAGACATTGGAAAGGTTTGAAATACAGGGAGAGACCTCACACACTGATTTCCCTGAGAAACGAAAAGCAGAGCAGGCAGTGCAGTCGCTGTGCCCAACCTTGCCAAGGACGCTGGGAGAGAAGGCTTTGCGTCAACAGAAAAGATAAAACACCTGCAAGGGCTGGGAGCTGAAACTCTTCATAAATGCAAGCAGATATCTCACTTCTACTGTCTTTGCACATGTGATCTGAACCCGCGAACAAGGCCCATTCAGCCGAGGCAGGCAGAAACTGTTGGTCCCATCAAATTGGAGACAGAAGATGCAAAAATTTAACACAGCATGAAGCTTGAGGCTGAAATGTCCTTGCCCAGGACCAGAGGAGTCAGAGGGGTGGTAACATTGCTGGGTAACAGGCGAGACCCTGAAGCCATTCTCTCCACTCATCATTGTGCTCACATGTTGGTAAATTTCCCAAGTTGAGAAGGCTCACACTGGCCTCCTGTGGATGGTGCCAGGCGGAGCTACTTGATATGGCCAGGCCAATCAGATCATCTATCCCCTATACGATGTAAATCGGTCTATAATGTTCACCCAATCCCATCTCGCCTAAGGTCCAGAAATGTAACTTTTGATTGTGATGTCATGGTGGAATAAACCTTCGCTACCGGCCTGTAATGAACTGAGAGTGCATTTGGACGCTGCAGAAATCCGTCTGCTTATCCCTGCTTTTGAATTAATAAAAGCAGTAATTTGTCTCATTTCTGGACTCCTCTGTTTCTTGGGCATGGGGGATTTCCCTCGAGCCAAACTCTGGGTTTTAATACTGTTTCAATTTGGTAGCAGAGGTTGGCTGCATTCCTACATTCCTGCCTGCTCCCTGTGGGATGTCAAGAGATCAGAAGGCGGGGGTGGAAAGCTGTGGGAGTGACGGCGAGCCCGAGGGCTTCAGCAGTTCCACAGAGTTGTTGTAAGCATGGGTCCAAAAATCTGACAAATACAAGTGGGAGGGAATTATGTTTGTTGTCTATTATTTTGTGCTGTTGTAAAGAAATCAAAAATTAAAAGAAATGTCTTACCTATAAATCTAGGCACTACCTTGGTTTATGGAAGATTTTTAAAAAAAATGGTTTTCCTGTGAGTTAGGCAATTCCGCTTGGTTTATGGATGATGATGTTTGGTTACCTGTGTATAGGTGTTAGCGGAAGAAGCTACCTTATATCACAGAAGGTGGTTTCCTAGTTTATCTCTTGTAGATGTATTCCTATATGGCAACGCTATAGAAGAGGGACCACATGATTTAAAGGTTTACCCTGTTAGATAGGCAAGAAGACGGCTGTGTATTTATGTTATGTTGTTATTGTGTCTATGTTGTGGGAATTGAGGGTATATCTTGAAGCATTAGGGTTTTCTTTTTAGGGTTTGTGATGTCACATGTGAAGTTGGTGAATAGGACTTAAAGTGCTTAGAAGGTGTTGTATTCTATTTTGGTGAACTGTGGCTTGAATTGGCTGAAAGGGCACATGAAAGAACTGCAAAAAAGTGCATTGTTTAATTTTATTTATTTTTGATTTGGTTTACAAAAAAACCCTTAGACAAAATACAGAAGAGAAAACATATATTCGAATTAAGAACTTGGCATACAATACATTAAAATTACATCACCAAGAGAGTCTTCCATCGGATAAATCATTACATGAAATCTCTACATGTCTAGAACGATCATTTCATGTCACATCAGTTCCCTTTCATTTCTAGATGCATCAATTCAATTTAATTTAGGAATCGAACAAGCAAGTTAATAAGGGATACATTATTACCCCACATAAGGCGTGAACACAGTAATTCTTTTGAAAACTCTGTGGCAAAGCTATACAGTTCTTTGTCAAAGCACTTTATTCTGATCGCAGTCAAAGAGTAACAAGCACGAATCCATTGCCTCAGATTCTCCACCACGGAACTACCTTTGCAGAGACGACAGGTAGCCACTGTGCCAGCCACCTCTGAATAAGAAGTGGACCAATTTCGTGTGTGTTCATAGGTATGAATTTGATTCAGCCTAAATCTCATGTATACCGTGTGGGAGTTTGGGCAGGGAAAACAATTTAAATCGTGTGTGCGCTGATCCAACCTATGGGGGAACCTCGCATATTCCCGGTATGTGGAGTATTTATTCATGCATTGAATTGTAATTCTCCCATCATCCCTAAATAGCTTGACCGTAACTGCGTCAGGATTGCAATTGCGCTCCAGCACGTTCGTGCCTATGCTTTCCAGTAATTTGTCCGCATTGTCTCGAAACCCTTTCACACACTGGACAGAGCCTTGCAACGTAATCTGATTCAAGTCATGTACAGTGAATTACTGGGAGGGCACAGAAACTTAAAATAGGACAATAACTGTCTCCATAGAAATCTGGCCTGCAGTGAAGTTAAACTGAATTCATGCCTGATAATGCTGTTCGGCAATGCCAGGGCTCGCCCCAACACTTTTTTCCAGATAGTCCCTTGCTTGACGTTCAGACAGGCACCAAGCTCTATGGACGCCATGTCCAGCCCATAGAGCAGTATTGGCTCTATCTTGCCCAAGAAGTCTTTAAGAACAGGCAGGATAGAGAATATACATAATTTCCAGAAAATGCACTTCATATGAGACCGTAAAGGAGCCAACTTCTTCTTAAGTGCGCATGTCCACATTTCGATAGGCCCAATGTTGGATGGATTGTAACCCAGATAGCGCATGGATAGCACCCTCTCAACCTTTTCCACCCCCACGCATCATTGCATGACCTTAAGGATTTTGAGTTTCGAAAAAATCACCACCTTCGATTTCGCACCATTGAAGGCCAGATAATTCAATGTGGTGTAAACCACAAAAATATTAGGTTTGCTTTGGAGGCCCGGCAGAGTCCGATCAAAAATGATGACACCATCCGCAAAGGCCAGCCTGTGGAGAACTGAACATTGGCCTTTCAGGGCACAGAACACAGAGAGGGTGGCGCACGGAACATGCTCTTGTTGATGCTAGTGAGCCGGAGTGGCTTGTTGTGATTTTGAAAGAATTGGTTCAATATTTATGGCAATTGAGAAATGCTTTGTGACCCACAGTGAAGAATGGAGTGGTTGCTGAAGGAAAATGGAAAACATATTGAGGGTTAGAAGCTTTGCAAAATGAAGAGTGTGGCACCATTGTGTGGGGCTTGAGAAGCATGGGGAAAAATGATAGGCTGGCCCAAAGTGGAGGTCAAAGTCAAGGCGGCTCGCGGCGTGTGTGTGTGTTTTCAATGCATTTGAACATGCAGTGTGTTTTGTGAAATACAGTAATGGGGTGTGTGTCTTTTTTCTATTCTTTTTCTTTCCTTCATGCCGCGGCTTTCTCTTTAATATCTATGGGTGTTTTTATGTCTCTCAGGGGACTGCGCTGCTTGTCCTGCGGAAGGCAAACACTCCCACGTAGAACAAGGAGTTTCTTTTTGTCAAGGGCTTTTAGGAGGTCATATTTCTACCAGCAGGCATTGTGGATCCACGGGCAGTGAGGCAGGGGGAAGCTCAAGCAGGCAAGCTGACTCTATCTAGCTCAGTGAGCAACAACGCATGCGGTTGGTCTTTCAGCCTATGTTTTGGGGCGACATCAGGTAGAATTTAGCAGGTGAAAGAAAAATGTATTGAGCATTTTTGATGGGGAATTGAGGTGTGATATGTGGGGTTAACCTCCTAAGGGGCAAGGTTTTTGAGTGGCAGGGGTGTGCGAGAAGCAACATGCATAGGCATGTGAGTAGTGGAAGAGAAGAGGTTTTTGTGAATGTCGACTTTGATTACATGACAAGTGAAGGTAATGCAAGTATTTATACATCAGGGAAAAGAATGCAAGGTACGGGATATGCGGTTTCCTGGCAGTGATCGGGTGAGGTGCGGAGAAGTGAGTCTTTGGAAAAGGTGTTTCTTTAACCTTTTGACAAGTTCGGAGATGGCTAGGATAGAGGGCAGGGGGCCTATGAGAGGTGATTTGGGAAACAGAAGAGAAGAGGCCTATGAAGCAAGCTAATTAAAGAGGGTGGAGGGATTTGAGGCGATTAACACACAAGGTTGCACATTTCTATTGGGATGATCCCGGGAGGATAGCTCAGTGGCAACATGCTTGCCTTGGAAGCAAGACGACACAAAACAACACAGGTTCGATCCCCGGGCCCGCGCTTAGAAGTGCATTATAAATATGCAACTAAGACAACAACAACAAATATTCTGTAACAGTGCCTCGATGCCCCCGGGCTGTGTGAGTGCTTTAAAAATGCAAATTAAGGAAATAAATAAATAAATAATCAATCGCATATATTTCAACAACAGCATATGCTCCATGTTCCTGATTCCGTTTTGAACAATTCATCAGGGCAAGCACTTGCTGAAGAAAAGAATGGCATTCCAGGATTTGTCTATGTATAACAATGCACTCTTTAGTCACATATTTAGCAGCATTAAGCTTCCTGACACAGAATAGTTGAGCAGGCATGTGTAAAGCTCTGCCTTACACACTGTATTGGCAAGACATCAGTTCTTGTGTTGGGAGTTTAAACATTCACTTCTCTGCAGTGTTTCTGGCCATTCAATTGTGAAACTCAGTTCTGTCTGCATTTAGGACTGCAGACTCTCCTTTAGCCAACTAGCGATCTGAGGCGCATACTTTACGTTACTTTAATATACGTGTACAGTGCACCAATTGGCCCAGAGGCATACGGGTGCATCAACAGACAGAAACAAAAAGTACAAGAGCGCGTATATATAGAAACAGACCAGGCAAGCAGCTTACACTAGTTAAGAATGAGCACTATCTGAAAAATAACTTATTTAACTTCTTTTTGAAGATTTCCATAGATTTTATTTCCCTAAGATCCGGAGGTAGCCTGTTCCATACTCACAGGGCTGCCGCAAAAAGGCCCCTTTTATCACCGGTGTTAGTATACATCTGGGCACTTTCAACGGGTTCAGGCTGTTTGATCGGAGATCTCGACTGGACACATTGCTCTTAAGTACTTCAGATAGATATAACGGTTTAATCAATCTCAAACATTTATAGGTGATCATCATCAGCTGGTTTTCAATTTTTTCCTCAATGGGGATCCAGTGTAGGCCTCTTCTAGCCCCAGAAACATGAGGCCTCATTACAAGTCTGGTGGTTGGGAAATAAGGGTGCTGGTAGCAATGTACCGGCACCCTTTCCGGACCTCCAGCCTACGAGAATGCCTGCAGGGGCCGGTTCTCCCGGCAGGTCTGACGTGCCGGGAGTACTGGCCCCTGCAAGCATGGTTTTCACAGAAGCACTGGCACCGTTAGCAACAGTGCTGGTGCTTCCGCGTGTCCACATTCCCATGGAGTTCTATGGGACTCCAAAGGAATGGGGATTAACAGTTACCGCCGTAGACATCCCGGGCCACCAGGACTTGTAATATCCCGGTGGCACCGGGATATCAGGCAGCAGAAACAGTGTTACGAGGTTGGCGGCAACCCGCCGGTATCAGTAACAACAATCACAATACATTTAGAAGCAGCACTCACAAGGAAGGACATGGTAATCTTGTGCAGGACAGATGAAGACAGTACAAAGTGGTGCAGGGACCTCTGCATTGACCCAACATTAAGACCAACAGACTTGACTGATGAACAGCTGTTCTCAGAGGGCGAAGAGGAAGGGGGAAACAGTATTTCAGACATGCATCCCTCCCATGTCAGGTAGACATAGAGGAGAGACAGGTCCCCCACAGGATGCAGACACTGAGCAAGGCATCAACTAACTTAGGGAAAGATTTGAAAAAAGTCTAAGTAGTACTATGGACCAATGGCCCCCAGGATGTAGAGTTGTTGAAGGGAGAAGCGGCGGTCCACATAAAAGTGAATGAAGGGGCACTCTTGGCCTGGGTTAAACAGTACCCACTAACACGTGAATCAGACAAGGGTATATATGACACACTCCTTGCACTATGGCAACAGGGCATAATAAAAACATCAGAATTCCCATGTAGCACGGCTTGATAGCGAGACTTGGCAAGAATTGGCTCTATTGTCTTCCGCTCGCTTTATTTGCACCATGCAATTCCCCTAGTGCAGTTTATAATTTGAGTCCACACGAAATTGTCACTGGCAGAATACATGTGCCTCTCACTCCTACACGTACAATTTTGAATGCTAGCAGCTCTGCCCAACTCCTTGGAGATGAACTTAAAGTATATTTGAGTGAGCTCAAGAAATCTCTCACATACACCTCATGCCTGGTGCAACCACTTCAAGGCAGGCCTGAGGACCCGGCATCAAGCACAACTGCACAAAAAGAAGAGACATTCGCAGCACAGCCTCCCCTTTAGCCTGGGGAAAAGATCCTCATCAGGAATTTCATAAGATCTTGGAAAGACCATGTTCCACGTTCCACCGGACTCTTCACTGTGACGTACTGCACCCGACAGCTGTGAGGGTAGCAGAGGTGCCCATGGATCCATCTTTCAGACATCGATCGCCTGTGTAGCAAACCTGTCAGTGGGCCGAAAGAGTTGTGCCAAGTGGAAGCGGCAGGAGGAGGAAGGGCACTGTATAAGCTTTGTTGTTGTAGTGTAGGGTTTTATGTTTATTTGGTTTCTAGTTAAAAGGGGATAGTTTGCCCCTATTAGGAGTAACAATAGAGGAGTATGCACCAAACAAGAAGTATTTCATTCTCCCCTGGCCCACATTCCAAAAATGTGCGCAGATCCGTCCACCTCACTAAAAGGACAAAATGCACTGTGAATCCACCATATTGAGGACCAGCCCATTAGAATTGGAAACACGCACAGTTACCTTGAGTTTACCTTTTTCTAATAGCACAGATAAGTTTATTCGCCCAAACACAGGTGACAGTTGTGATTTGTGATTAGTTTGAAAAACAAGCACCTCGTTGTGTTTGCATCACTCAGTTAAAGTGTGCACTGCATTGCACTTTTGAGTTACCCTTTAACAGGTAATTAGAGGTGATGGGATTAAACTTGAGTGCCTTATGACCTTGGGCAAGACCTTTCTGAGAATGTGTACTCACTGGCAGTGACTTTCATGGCAAATTGTAACATCATTAATTAATGATATGTAGTGCTGGAGCAAACACAATGATCTGAACTTACAATTCACCCAATTGTACACACGTGCATATCAGTGCATGATTTATCTTCAGAAATCAGAAAGGAGCATTTTTTTCAACCCAGCCCCACCAATAACTGGTGTGCCTGACTGGAGAGCATTTGAATCATTTGGGTTCTTTTGGGAAATATGGCGCAAGGCTATAGAGCTCAGGGCAGCAAAATCTGCCAATTTCGGGAGGAAGCAGGAGGTGAAAGCTCTGTCACTGGCAGAAGCAGACCTCAGTGAAGCCATTGCAGAGAGATGAAAGGCTCGCTTTGGGTGTAAAAGGATCATCACTTAAGTAAGCGATTGCCTTTTTCTCAGCCTGCCCTGCTCACGGGTTTCCCAACATGTATGTGGCCCTAAGTTTTTTTTTTTGTGGGGACAAAGCCCACGTGTAGCGGGTCAGTTGACAGCTGTGAAATGGTGGAAACCCGAGTAAAAGGGAGTGAGGCATAGCCTTTATGTCGGAAAGGCGGGTGAAAACACACAATTTTATTTTTGGCGGGTGAGAGGCCCATTGAAACGAATGGGGGTGCAGGAGGCTTGGCAGGTGAGTCAGCTGTTTACAAGGCGGGCGACACCCGCCAAAAGCGTGTGAGTTGAGAGCTATGGAGTGAGGTGATTAGAGCTCAGCTGGATACTGCAAGGCTCGAAGGTGGTGACGTCTGGGAGGTAAAAGGTAGCCTGTAACGGGCCCACCACAAAGTGCAAATAAAATGAACCCAGCCAAAGATAAATGTTGCTTTGTGATAAGACTGCAGACATGGAGGCAGCAGCTCAGCACCCCCTGAGATTCGAGGCCCATTTCAACTGAAACAGTTGCAAGGCCCTGGAGCCTTCTCGACAAGCCGGATTGCCCCGCAATGCCGAGTAGTAATGAAAAGTAGGCGCTTTATGGCCACATAAAAAACGAATTCCAGGTATCCTTATCAGGGACTTTATTTTTTTATTGTTTTGATCTTAGAGTGCGGCCTCGATCTTGCTCTAAACTCGCGCTTGTCAATCAGAGGGGGTGGTTTACTGGATGGCCAGAGCCTTTAGTTAATTAGTAAATGAGGGGGCGGGGTGGAGGACCCCGCCTCCTCGCTTAATCACAGCAGCACGTGGGGAGCCCATTCCGGCTGCACGGCTACTCTCACTGGTAACACATCTCCCTTTACTGCTCCCTGGGCGCCATTAACGAGGGAGGGATAACGAAGGAGCCGGCGGCGCCAATCCAGCAGAGACAGCCAGCACTTCCTGGATCCCGAGAGCGCATGCCCAGGTTTTAGTTCCAATAAATCGATTCTAGTTCCCAGAATAATCCTCTACATTTCAGTCACATTTTTCGGTCCTTATTTTCTAAGTATGCTTATATAGGTAAACCTACGCAGTATATCATGTTAATATGATTTGCGAGGTACTTTTCATTCTTGATGCGCCAGAGACGTGTGTGCAAGCTGCAAGTCAAAGCCAGCAAAGCATTTCATCCTTCTGAGACTGATGAAATGAGTGTGATTGAGCTGGCTCGTGCCCTCCTGTTCGGGAGTGGGTGGGCAGGGGGCTAAGAGGGCTATAGCCCCGGGTCTTTTGGTTGTAGCCCCTGATAGAAGATCTAGGACTACAACCAAAATGCTAGCTAAGCACGAGTCTGGACAGTCCCATCATTAGCGTAGCCCCGGATCTTTTCCACACCTAGCAACAGCCCTGGTGGGGAGTGGGAGGTGGCGAGCAGCTGCTGGCGAACGTCTACCTTACTGGAGTTCCACCTATTCCCTAGAAGCCAAACATGGGAGCAGCAGGAGGCCCCCACATGTCCTGAAGAGTGGGGCGGCGGGGCCATGGACAGAAACAAAAGCAAGGTGTGGCAGGTCGAGGCCCGTGTGCCTCTCTGTATCCCCCGCCACCCAGGCACAAACAGGGTAACGGGGGCGACTCGCTGGCCACAACCACTCTTTCTGAATTGTACTGGTGGACTCTTGCCCGCTCAATGGCCACGACCCAGGCAACCCCCTCTGCCCACCATACGTTGCAGAGCATCACGAATGGCCCTTTTCTGTTAGGAACGAACCATAGCACAGAAGTGTGGGGCCCATGAGTGAGCCCAATTCATCCTGTGCTGGGCACTACGCAAACGGTTCATGTGTAAACCGACATTAAGCTGAGAAGGACTGGCACCCATTGCTCTACAGCCCACCATGTAAGGACCTCCTGGTGGGTGGGGGGCCAACTTGCCACCCCCTGCCCGCGGACCACAAACCTAGCCCCCTACTTCTAAACCCCTGTGCCCTCTATCTTCCTGTCCTAAGGCCCGTCAGGGGCCCGTAGACTTTGAAGTTATTCATTACATGCAATGTAGTGCATTATAAAATGAATATACATGATATGTCCTTTATCTCTTTTCTCAGTTATAAACGTGATGACGTCAGACGTTCTTAACCATTGTGTGATAGATTTGTGCATATTATTGTTGAGCAAAATCTAAATAGAAAGTGGATTTTTGTAACAATAAAAGGATGGAAATCAAACTGTTTTTCAGAAAATGGCTTCACTTTGTAACTGAATCTATTTTTGGGGGGTTTAAACTGGTAAGCAGTCAGCTTGAGCAACCAGCACTTTCCTGTCATCATGAGGGAATTGTAAATGGCTCTCAATTGCAAGTACTAATGGCCCAAGAATTCAGGCCTCTGTCTTCGGCAGCATCCAGCAAATCAGTGGCCGCAGACAACACACAAATCCATGAGAAAACTGCACTGTCAGCAGATGCTCAGGAAATGGTCAAGGACCCAAAACGCATGACTCCCGAGGAGCTGTAGTACTTTAAAAGGTATGCGGTCAACTTGCGCCCTAATTGCTTCCTGGTCAAAAGGTGGCTTCAGGAAGATGTACTTCCGAGCCAATTAGAGGTCCAACTGTCCATATGAAATGCAGGGAATATTTTATTTTATTTATTTATTGTGTGATTTAGCTTTATCCAAAAAACTGTACACACACACATGCCAATACAAGGCATTACAGATAATTCATATGTACATCACAAAGATTAAAATCAGAATATGATAAAATATTGCTAAATATCACAAGAATACAGGGAATATTCCTAGTAAGTGACCAGGGGCTGGTACAGGATGTTCCTAGTTCAATGGGGATAGTCAGGGAAATTACCTCCAAAAATCAAATGTACACTCGAAAATGCAGGCTTTTTTCACTGTATGGTACTGGGGTGGGGAACATGTGTGTTTCTGTGCAGGAAGTCGGTAGCGTGCACAGGTATAAGGAAAGAAAATACATTGCATAGTGATGCAGGTTTACTGCTCCAGTCTCTAAAGTAGTCCGCTCCGGGGGAAGGGCTGTGTGCAGATGCCAGGGGTCTGGGGAGAAATCAACCCCATATATCCCCTTTGAACATGCCCTCCAGTGCAGGGTGGCGCAGTGGGGGCGAGGCTAGGCCACAGTGCAGTCACCACCAAAAACAATGTCCAAGCTCCTCCAGCGAAGAGTCTATCGGCCAAGGCACGAGCTCAGTGCTGCTTGACACGCAACAAGATGTGTAAGCCCAGGTGCAATATTCCCATGTGGAATTTAGCACCACTCGAGCTAAGTATCCCTAACATGTACTTTAACTCCAAAATCCTCATTCATGTATTTTGGCCCCTCAGCCTTGATCTGAGTTTTCAGAGCCCACTTCACTGTTTTGCTCCTTCTTTTAATGTCGTTTTGGGTTACAAAACCTGTACACCTTTACATATTTTTCATCAAAAAGCCCCCTCTTGAATTGTAACACTGTGGATGCGCGTTAATGTCACGTAACATGCCAGCAAATTCGGACCATCATGCAGATGAAAAATATGCATGTGAGGGGGGCTCCATTACTGTCTGCCTCCTTTTAATTCTCAGTTTCCTTTCTCCCTTTCCATTCCTGTTCCCCCCCTTCTTCTCCCTCTCCCTCTTACTTTTCATTCGCAGGCTCTCTATTTCTCCATTCCAGTGCGTGCACAACTCCGCAGTCACGTGCCACCCGCTCCATTCCTGGACACGCTCCTTCTCCTCCCTCCACTCGCACACCGCCTTTTTAGTTTGGGCTATTAGGTGGTGCATACGCCACCTATAAGCCAAAACTATTGCATTAGAGTATAGATATGGAGAAATTACATTTGAGAAGGGACACAAAGTTTGTAGGTGTTGTTTGGTTATTTCCCCACTGTGACAAATCTGAAGTATTCGTCCCTTCTCGCCAGGGGGGAGCCATCCCCTATGAGGCTAGGGAGGTGAGCCCGCTAAACAAGAACCTCCCTAGCGGTCTGGGCAAGTGGGACCTCACAGGAAGTGACTCCCCTCTATGGGACAAGGACAGAAAAGCCATCTCCACTGGTGGCGTGACCACACTGAGGCCATGGTCGACTCGGAGCCCACTAACGAATGCTGACACCAGAATCCTATCTCGAGTCTGTGCCGAGATACAGCGACTACCGGAGCCGGTAGCAGCAGACGGTCTGTCAGAGCAGTACCCACACGGAGAAAAGAACTAGAGGTTAATGGAGGAGCCGTCAGTGAGGCTCTCACAAGCAGAAGAGAGAAGCAGACACTCGAGAATTGCCCCATGGAGATGCCAATCCCAGGGAGCAGACCCACCGCAGATACAGGTAGCAGGGTTGCTCAGGGAAGGGGAAGAAGACTGAAACGAAAGGAAGTCAAATATAAGTAAGGTTACAGGAAACCAAGAAACCTGAAGTGAACACTATTAGATATGAAGCCGGAATAGGGTCTGGAGGACCCCATTGATGTAACAAGTGGAAACGAACCAGGAGGGTTAAAATATATGAAACATAAGTAGAGCCGTACAACTGGACATGAAAGGGAGATGAGAAGAATCCCTCGATTTAACAGAACTTTAAGTTAAGTTTAAACCATTATCAAGAACTACAACAGGGTCTGGTGGACCCCATTCAAGTAACAAGTGGGAACAAACCAGGGGGGTTCAAATATATGAAACACAAGTAGAACATGTACAATTGGACAGGAAAGGGAGACAAGAAAAATCCCTCAAACAAACAGAACTGTATGTTTAAACCATTATCAAGAATTGATTCATGGAGTTTGAAGGTGTGAATTATAAAACCTTGTTGTGTGATAAAAGATGAAGACATTTTCACCTGGAACAGATAAAGGAACTCTAGTGATATTTTTCTAATGAAAACCTTTTTCTTTCATGGAACTGAGTACGGCTTTTGGAGATCAAAGCCAGGGACCCTGGTCAGGCAAGACCCATCAACCAGTAGCAGAAGCCTCTGGTTATTTAGGTTGTTTTCAGTTGTGGTTGGGCTAGCTAGAAAGTAGGTTTAGACGGAGGACAATGTTTGATTTCTTTAGCGGACAGACAAGCACCCTTAATTTTGGTTTCGTAGGTAGGGAATACCCTTGTAGCCATAGGGATAGTGAGGCCTTTCGTTATCATTTAAAAATGAACATCCTTTAAATGTCCTCTTTTTGTCTGCTTCCTTCTTTTGGTTCTTTTGTTAGATGTGGGATCGGAGTGACCCGATATAGACAGGCCCTTGCCCACATCGTATGGCCAAATCTATAGATCATCTCCCGCCAATAGGGTATTGGGGTATAACACCATCTTTATAGGCAACTCCCAAATGTCCAATATCAGAAAAACCAGAACCTATGGCCCTGTCCGCTAAACTCCCAGTCAATTCAGGGGACAAAGAGAAATTGGGTCCCTTCGCTCAGAAATCTTTTTTACTCAAGAGACCTCTGAATTAAGAACCAAAATGGCATCACTCGAGACTCTCCTTGAGAGGATTACTGACAACCAGGCTACGGCCGATGAAGCCCTCCAAGAAAGTTTGGACCACCTGGGGAAGGGGCAGAGTGACAGTGTCCTCCCTCATGGGGTCTTACAACCATACCACGACGGAGAAGATCTCAGCGCCTTCTTTCCAAACTTTGAAAGATTGGCCACCCAGTTTGAATGGGACACAACCCTTGAGGTTTGATATTTAGCACCTGTACTCAGGGGAGAATTACAGGTGTTGTATCTGAATATAAATCCTCAAGGAACCACCTTCTTTGCCAAAATAAAAGTGACCCTTTTAGAGCTGGTGGGACACTCTGAGACCTTCTTCCGGCTAAAATTCAGAAACACGCAATTACTTCATAGTGAAAGTCCAATGGAATTAGCCGGATGAATACAAAATCTTCTCACCCAATGCCTCTGGAAAAAAAAACATTCGCTGAAATGTGAGAAGCCACTGCATTGGAGCAATTTGTTAATGCCCTACCACCGCCTCTCCAAAGGGCTGTGCTATACCAACCCCAACCTTGCCTAGAGACCGCCATCCAAATAGCCCAGGCCCACTGTGAGGCATTTAAATACTTTAGAGCTGCAGGGAAGCCGTTAGAACCAAGATGGCAATTTAAACAGCCCCCCCTCCCTACAATCCCAGATATTGAGACCCATAGAAGACCAGAAAGTTCTGGTTTTGGTAAATCAAACCCGAAGGAGGAGAATATTCAGAGAACTCTATCTCTCCCAATGACAAAACAAAAACCACCTCCAACAGAGGGCGTTGGATGGACGAAACCCATTATTTCCATCCTACCCACATGTTTCTCCTGTGGAGAGTAGGGTCATTTTGCCCGAGTCTTTCCCAAAAATCTCATTGAGGGACCCATGGAGGTGGGATGGTTAGACGCAGAGGAATGGGTAGGAGAAGAAGAAGATGTCGAAGACAGTCAGCAAGTGGCCGGAGTCTGTTATTATACCCCTTGGCCCTGCCAAAGCCAAGAAAAGATTAGGGTTAATAAGATCTGGTCTAAAGCTCTTATTGAGTTGGGGAGTAAACAGGCTGCCACATGCTCCAATCTAGTATATCCAGACAACTTTAAGTGGCGCAGAGCAGTCAAGATTACTTGTGTTCATGGGGATGTGCAGACATATCCGAAAAGTCCTCTCATTTAAGAGGTCAGTGGTCATCCCAATAAAATAAGAGCGGCTCTAGTACCCGGTTTACATAGGTACCGATTTACCGACCTTTCAGGATCTCTTAACCTATCCAGCTGTCAGAAGCTCTTCAGAGATGTATTCCCCCTTATCATCTTGGGAGGCCTCTGTAGGGGGTCAAGGGTCATCTCTGTGGAGTTGGGAAAACAATCACCTCAGGAATGCAATAGACTCAGAAGAGCAGAGTCTCTCGATGGAATGTTGAAAAGGAACAGAACAAGGAAATATGGACTTCCTATGTCGCTTGCCTCTCAGAGTGGAAGCGGGAGCCATTCGCTTAACAGGAGGATTATGTGACAAAACTGAAGTATTCATCCTTTCTCCCCAGGGGGCAGCCACCCCCTTTGAGGCTAGGGAAGTGAATCCACTAAGCAAGACCCTCCCTAGAGTTCTGGGCAAGTTGGACCTCACTCATAGTGTCTCCCCTCTAGGGGATATGGACTCCCATTCCCACAAGGAATTCCCTTCAATGAAAACAGTATCTGCTAATATGGGAATTGAGAAACATACCAGTACCACTATATTGCCAGTGGCATGGAACCTTCCTGTTGGCTTTGGACAATTCTGGAGCGTATTCTGAATACAAGGAGGAATGACACGCCCCTTGTCTGGAACAACGTAGCCCACATAAAAGGATGAAGAACCCAGAGAGAGAGCGAGAGAGAGAGAATCCAGCGCAGAGCCGAGCCTCCGACGGCACAACATCCAGGAGGGGCAGAGTCACGCGGTACCACAGAGCCAGTGGAAGTGCAAGCCCAGGGAGTAGAGAACGAAGTACGCTGGAGGACCATCATTTCATGTGGTGGGTGAGCCGCTGCAGATACAGAGGCAAAAAAGCCATCTTCCCTGGTGGTGTGACCACGTTTAGGCGGTGGTGGGCTGGGGGCCTGCTAACAAATGCCGACACGAGAATCCTGTCAAGGAAGGAAGCTTCAAGTCCATGCCGAGACACAATGACTTTCAGAGCTGGTAGCAGCGGAGGGTCCGTCGGAGATGTACCCACATGGAGAAGAGAGAAGAACACAAGAGAGTTGCCACATGGAGATGCCAACCCCAGGGGGGAACCTCGCCACAGATACAGGTTGGATAGTTGCTCAGGAAAGTGGAAGAAGACTGGGACGAAGAGAAGTAAAACTAAACTATGGTTACGGGAACCCAAGAAACCCGAAGAGAACAGTATTATATATAGAAAGTAGCAACAGGGTCTGGAGGACCCCATTGAAGTAACAAGTGGGAACAAACCAGGAGGGTTCCAATATTTGAAACACAAGTATATTGATAACCGCAGCAACAGGGTCTGGAGAACACCATTGAACTAACAAGTGGGAACAAACCAGAAGTTTTCAAATATATGAAACACAAGTAGAACCATACAATTGGACAGGAAAGGAAGACAAGAAGAATCCCTCGAACAAACAGAGCGTTAATTTTAAACCATTATCAAGAATTGCAACAAAGTCTGGAGGACTCCATTGAAGTAACAAGTGGGAATGAACCAGGAGGGTTCAATTATATGAAACGCAAGCAGAGCTGTACAATTGGACAGAAGGGGCAGACGAGAACAATCCCTCGAATAAACAACCATTATCAGGAATTGAAACAGCTCATGGGCAGTGTAAAAGGTGTGAATTATAGAACTTTGTTGTAAAACAACAGATGAAGACATTTTCCGCCTAGAACCAATAAAGGAACTTTTGTGATATTATTCTGATGAACACTTTTTCCTTTCATGGAACTGAGAATGGCCTTTGGTGATCAAAGCTAAGGACCTTGATATGATATGATAGGTTATTTATAACGTGCTTAATACCCACAGGTTTCTAAGCACGGACCCGGGTATCGAACCTGTGTTGCTCCGTGTTGTCTTGCTTCCAAGGCGAGCATGTTGCCCCTGAGCTATCCTGCCGAGACCAGACAAGGCCCATCAACCAGTAGCAGAAGCCTCTAGTTATTTAGGTTGTTTTTAATAGTGAGTCAGCTAGATAGAAAGTAGGTTTAGACAGAGGACAATGTTTGATTTCTTCAGAGGACAGACAAGCACCCTTTATTTAAGTTTCGTAGGTAGGGAATCCCCTTGTAGCCATAGGGATAGTGAGGCCTTTCGTTATCATTTAAAAATTAACAGCCTTTAAGTGTCCTTCTTGACTTTCTCCTTCCTCTGGTTTGCCACACCACCCATTGACTGTCCATGGCCTTGCAAATCCCTGTGGCTATTCCCATCCGGTCCATGCCCCTCCCCGCCCATAACACCCCCTCATGGGAGCTCACTTTATTCAAGCCTTACCATCAAACTTTGCACTCAAAATGCCTGCCTGTGTTTTCTCAAAGCATACTTCTGAGAGATAATGGGCCTCATTATGGGTTTGCCGGTGCAGGAAAATTGCTGGTAATTCTGGCACCAGAACTTTTCCTGCACCGGCAAAACCCAAGTGTACCAGTGGGGGTCACTGATTTACCTCCAGCCAGGAGCTGGAGGTAAATCAGGCCCCCACTGGCAAATAAATGCTGGAATTACCAGCAATGGTATTACCGGTGCCGGTAATTCTGGCAATCCTCTCCATGGAGTCCTATCCCCCACCTGGAATATCCCCGTAATACTGGGATATCAGGCAGCAGAAACGGTAGGGCAGATTACCAGCAGGATACTGGCAAACTTGTAATAAGAGCTAATGACTTAATTGGAGTTGTAAACCTGCTACTGGTGTAATACAAATGTCGTAACCAGGTCTGCCTTCATCCACTCACAGTACTGAGAATGTGCCAGGCACTGCTATTAGATGCCCAGGTACTTGCACCATTTTGCACCTGCTATCATATGTTGCCAGTTAATGCCACTACAGCAGTGCCATGCCTACACAAAAGCCCAAACTGTTGGCATAGCCAATGCTTGTTTCATAGTTATTTCTGCGCCTTTCTACTTTTTATACCTCTCTAGTCCTAAAAGAAACGTAGGGACATACATTAAAATACGAAATGGGAAGTGGCATCACTGAAAGTGAAGATATCTCAATGTGAAATATGCAAAGTGCATTCAGTTGCCTTTCCAATAGAAGAAAGTGGACAGGACCATCAAGTATTTGCCTTTCAGAAAATTATCAACTGCCGAAAAATAACCCTGAAGAGGAGTGTTTCTAATAATGCTGCGACAAAGTACAAAAGACACGCACCTTTTGTATCTAAGAATATGTATCGAAATATTGTCAGCAGAGCAAAATATCAGTCTAAAACATTTCACACGCTAGTGGGTAATTTTCTGGTTTAAAAGCATGGCGATTTGGGTCCGAATCTTGGCTTTGCACTGGTTTTATTGTCCGAACACGAATTAAGCCATTCATTTAAATTGAGGGGACCATTCTACCTTTTTTTAACTCCGTCCTCAAAAAACACTCAAAGGTGACAGCATCCCTCCCACTGAAGAGGTGCTTTTAGTTCTGAAATCTTCCCTTTTCTTACTATGCATCTTAAGATGCTCCTTCTGTTTCTCGCTATCCAGCCAGAGGTCCTCCTTCTGTTTCTCATTATGCATTCTAAGCTCCCCTTCAGTTTGTCGCTATGCATCCTGAGATCCTCCTTCTGTTTTTCGCTATCCATGCTTAGATCCTCCTTCTGTTTCTCACTATGCATTCTAAGCTCCCCTTCAGTTTGTCGCTATGCATCCTGAGATCCTCCTTCTGTTTCTCGCTATCCATGCTTAGATCCTCCTTCTGTTTCTCATTATGCATTCTGAGCTCCCCCTTCACTTTGCCGCTATGCATCCTGGGATCCTCCTTCTGTTTACTACTGTCCATCCTCAAATCCTCCTTCTGTTTCTCACTGTCCATCCAGAGAGCGACCTTTTGTTTCTTGCTATCCATCCTAAGCTTCTCCTTCTGTTTTTCACTTTCCATCCTGAGATCCTCATTCTATTCGTTTTTCTCCATCTGTTTCTCACTATCCATCCTGAGCTCCTACCTCTGTTTCTCAGTATCCCTAAGACCTTGCCATTAGATTGACAACACGATCCAGGGCTGCTTTTAGTTCACAGGCCAGATCAGGTCAATGTTCACTACTCCCTTCTTTCTAAAGGCTTGGTTTTACGCTGGAGCCCACTCTCTGCAGTTGCTCATTGGCAGTCAGTCTCCATTGTGCTAGAGTGCCCTTGTTTTCCTCCTGGTGCCACACAATTGTGAATCTGCAGTGGCGCTGAGGTATGACATGGGATCTTCCCCACCAATTGGGATCCCTTAATGTATGAGTGAATCGGATGCAATGAGAGACAACGCCAGAGCTCATTCACGCAATTTAACTATTGAATCCTCACATGGTATTTATGGATCCTTGCGAGTGCTAGGAATCTGGTTTGTATGATTGTTTCTCTTCGAATTTGCATTTTATAGACCGTCACTTCTTGTTTTAATGTGGGGTTTCCCTCCTTCCCTAAGCCATTTTCATTCCTCTCACCCCTCTAGTTAACTTATCCCCCTGTGCCCTATCTGTTTGCTTCTTTTTTGGCGCCTTTTTTTTTAATAAGTAGATTAGAACTTTCAGTTAACATGACACTCATGCCACAGCGCCACCTAGCAGCCACCACTGGAAGTTCACCTCGAGATAAGAGCTAGAGAGCATTGTATTATGAGTATGCAAACTAGCTGAAAATCTTGCAATTTAGATGAATGTGAGATAATTATCATTGACTTATAGGGCAGCATTATTCTATAAATAGCTTCATCAGCCCAAGGGCCGCATCTCTCAAGGATGCAACAACCAAGAATTGAATAGAGACATTCATTTTCATAATCAGGATATTTTGCTCCATTTCATATTTTTTTTCAGAGTGATCACTTACTCCCATACTTATCGCATTCATTATGTGCATCGTGCGAGTAGGCGTCCACTGCTGTGGAGAAAGACATGTTTTCTTAACCCTAAGCCTGCCACAAACTTCATGCACTTGCTGTGTAATTCTTCTGAAGGAATGTAAATAAATGAGGCATAAGAGCATCACCATAACATGTGATTTCATTCTAACTGCACCAGTGATAATGTCACCTGTCTGATCCAATACTCATGTGGATTACCATACGCAGGCTTGACATTAAGGAGAGAGTCCTGATTGGGATCGAACAGCACGGCCCTAAAATTGGCACTGGATAACCGCATACTAAAATGCTTGATTATTTTTTGATGACATGACAAATAGGCGTAAACTCATGCTGGCCCGTAATTGACAAAATTATCTCATCTAAAAGATTGGGGTGATTTGACCAGATTCCTGCAAAACGTAACTAAACATTAGCACCCTTCGCGGTACGTCAGCCAATCGAGTTGCTCCAAACCCAGGCTGAATCAAACGATGCAAGCCTGGGTTCAGAGCAACCTGAGTGCTCAGCGCACTCACCCTCCACACAGCGCTGTCTGTTCTCCCTCCTCCCCTGCCTCCTACCCTCATATCCAGCTCCTCAACACATCCAACCCCCTTTTACTTCGCTAGGGCCTATAACTTGGGCCTCGGGCCATTACCGGTCAGTGAAGCCCACCGAACGTGCTATTATTGCCATAATGTCACATTTCAGGGGTATTATCAGGTGGAAACTGCCTTGCTCCAGTCATTCATGCTTTTAATGAAGCCTACCACGTAGTAAGGGGCAAAGCAGGGGGGCATTATTGCTAGTAGGACATTCCAGCCAATGAGGGTAATATTCTGTATAATACAAGGAAAGACCAATGAGAAACATTGGGATGATGGGACAGAAGACCTATAACAGCCATTACTGCCCTCCGCAGCTGCATTGTAGGCAATGGGACTGTGCCCTCACTGCGATGTTGTAGTATTGGGTTGATAACCTGTGAACTACAGAAGAGGTTTCAAATGATCAAGGGGACCTATCACAGTAAAAGAACATAAAGGTCATATGTTATGGCTGTTGTCTACATTTCTCTACCATCTTAACTTCGTAGGAAAGTAGTTCAACTTTATAAATGGACATTTTTAATTGTTAGTATGTCATAGTCAATAGTCAGACTTTCAATACACTTCTAGTTCATTGATAGACAGTACAAATGACAGAGAATAAAAACACAAGGAATATTAAGCCCTTCCTTTGCACATACGTGTTAAGAACCAGGCCTAACAGTCCGATCATAAGGAGAAGGTCCAGCAATCCCACTCTCTTGATGAAACCCCAGGCACCGCGCTAAGTGCACAGGTCTTTTAATATGGACTTGATATAAATTCAGAGCTTCATGAGGTGCTATCATATAAGTGTTATCATTTCCATCCATGAAGGTCTGCCGCAGGGCCTCTGAATTCATAGAGTATGTTGGCCCAAGACACAGTGCCATTAAGTGCCTTTTCTTTATAGTCACCAGGGAACTATATTCTAATAATAGATGTTTATTGCTTTCTATGCATTGAGTCTGCACAACTTATCATAGTTAGGTATATTTTCGAGTACTCCAATAACTTCCAGCACAGGCGGGATGTTACATTTTAATTTAATGTATTCCTACATGGAAATATTTCTCAGGTACGCCTCAATGTATAAAGGAAAGGTTTTGTCTTCAACTATATAGTGTATAAACTAGGGGTGTACCGAATAGTAGATTTAAGTATTCGGCAGAATAGTTGGATAAGTATTCGGCCGTAGCCGAATACAGAGTCGAATAGTTGCCCTTTTTAATAAATAAAGAAAAGAAAAACACTTTGTAAATTAAAAACACACTTTAAAATCTGTCGATCCATTCTTAGTTGCATTTCTTTTCTTTGTGGTCTACAGTAGATGTTTGTGTGAACCATGAAAGGAATACATTATCAGAAAATACACAGTTCAAAACAGTTCAATAACAGCACAGTATGTATTGTATGCATATGGGGATACTGGGATGTGTCTTCTCACACTTTTAAATGGTCCTTTTGGGACCTGCCCATCTTTAATCTTCAGGCTCCAGCAAGGCAATGAAACACAAAAAGTGTGAAAACATCAATTAGCCCCCTGCTGACTGCTGAAGTGCAATTGAATACAAATCTTTGGGATGCCAAAGCCATGCTTTGTACGCGTGGTACTAAGAAGAAATGAGGTATTTTCATTATTAGATAGTATTTTTCTTTGTTTTCCGGGTGTGGTATGTGTGCGGTGTTTTGGTGCATGGTAAAATACGCCATCTAAAAATATATAGGGAATACAGAGTGCTCCCTGGTTCTCGGATGATCCTATAGGGAAGGGGCAGTGCTGAAATTCAGATCTTTAATTGGTATGTGCATGTTTATTTACTTATTTGTTTCACTTGTCAATCTATTTGGTCCAATGTTTCTACATTTAATACTTGTATCCCCTCAACTTTATTACACAATTGTCTTTCTTGTTGTACTCTCTATTGTTGGAAGGAATATTTCGGTTTCCACAGGCTGGGGAATTTCGGTTAAAAATATTTTTTGTAAAACTCCCACTCTATTAGATAGACCGACTCTTTAGTAACATCTGTCACTTTTACCCAAGTCAAAGGGGCTCCTTTTGTCAATATGAGACAGTTTCAGGCCAGGAATTGTAGCCTATGTTTCGATATTAGAAGCACATCTCTGGGGCAGGCACATTTCCGACTGAGCCATCTTACTTGCTTCATAACCTTGTCTGTCAGGCTAAATACAGTTCTTTGCTGCAGGCACGCTACCGCCTCAGCCATCTTACTGTAGGTTTGGAACTTTCTGGGATATTTGCAGCCGTTATATTAATCTGCTTGATTATAACATGGATTGGGAATTGGTGGGATTGGAACCTGCAATTTTCAGATTACTCACACAGCTCCTCAGCAAATCAATCAGCTCCTAAAGACAATTCTCCAGTTCAATGGTTTTCAATTGCAAAATACATGGGAGACCAAAGACATCTCATTGCACATTCATAAAATGTACAGTTTTTCTTCAGCTCACCCCTCAATAGCAAGCCACCAGATTAAAGTCTGTGTGTCCAGCCATAAAGGGATGTGCATCATCTTGATCCCAAACAGCACAGTGCCTATGATGTAATGTAGGTAATGTTTAGTAGTGAGGGATCTAGATTGGAAGGATGACTGATAGATAGAGATCTTACTGGCAGGAGGGACGCTGTGCTGCTGGTGGGACTTTAGATGATACTTGAAGAATAAACTAAAGTTTGTGAAACCTGCCTGGCTCCTGCATACTTCAATTCTAGCGACGAGACACCCACCAGCCACCACGTGTGAGAAAAGCATCAAGAATCCTGCAGATTCATCCAAAATGGAAAAAAGTAAGAGCGCAGCGTTTCCTTCATATAAATAATGCATGTTACAACTGCGGGGCCCACGCGCTTTAAAATGCTACAAAACTACGGCTCAGTTAGAAAAGAGAAATACTTAGAGCACTAATCTATCTCTGCCTGTGTTTGCACTAGTGAAGCCGTTAGCACTAAGTGTGTCTCCAGGGCTCATAACACAACAAACTGTGCCCCACATTCCAGGCCTATTCTGCCCAGCAACTGATTATGCTTTGGCCTCTCTGCATTCCACCCAGCAATTGTGGCATGCAATAACAGAAACAGAGCGCTCAGCATTTCCTATTCTGCCCAGAAACCGATTATGCTCAGGCCTCTCTACATTCCACCCAGCAACTGCGGCATGCAATAACGGAAACAGAGGGCTCAGCATTTCCTATTCTGCCCAGCAACTAATTATGCTCAGGCCTCTTTACATTCCACCCAGCAAATGTGGCATGCAATAAAGGAAACAGAGCGCTCAGTATTCCATCCTCTACATGTGCTTGCTGTGTGTTTAATGAGAAAACATAAGGTATTAGTAAGAGAGCTGCAAAAACCTTCATACAATGGACGCACATATACAAATATGTATTAATATCAGTCAAAGCAGAGAAAATTTAAAACTGGATTGAACTCTATATAGAAACACAGTCACTTCTACACTTTAAAATTCTACTACCCAAGTGAGAAGTAAATTGCTTCGGGTGACGGGCACGCCCCAATTCTAGACATGCTGAACATTGCACCCCCAATTACTTTTCTGCCTACACGAGGTGACCTGCCAGTACAGTGGAAACGCTGGAAAAAATCCTTCCAACATTGCGCATCAACTGTTTGTGGGAACAGCTATGGCGCCGAATGAAAGAAATCCTAACTTATGCATTGCTTAGGCACCCCGGGACAGGAAAGATGTGATGAGCTGCCTGACCTGCCATCTCAATGAATATGAAAGGTGCATAGCGAAACTTGACAAGCAATATGAGTGCATAATGAGCACTGTATTAGCATGTATACATTTGGTAAGATATCTAAAATTGAAGGGGAAACATCACAGCGCTGAGAGAGTTAGCAAGAACATGCAATTTCAAACTGACGACGAAAGAACGTTTGCGGGACCAGTTTATGTCAGAGTGTAATGACGGAAAAATAAGAGAACAGCTATGGTCCAAGAGTGACCCACCACTTGATACGTTTTTACGTATAGGGAAAGTAGGTCACACAAATACATGCGTAAAGACGCTTGAAGCCAAGATTCATCAGATCAAATTACTTGAAGAAAAGAACCATAGTAATAGTGCTGAGATAACAGCTGCAATCTCGGAGGTAAGGTAACAACTTCAACTAAACCCAAGCCCCGTCATATGAACAAAAGTATTTTCACTACCAAAATGAATCTGAAATTCCAGAAAAACAGTTTCAGATGCAGAGCTAACGGTCATCGTGCCAATAGTACCACATGCCCAGCTCTCGACGCGAGATGCCAGAAATGCAAATGGAAAGGGCACCTCGCAAAATGCTGCCATTCTATTGACATCAATACCGTTGATGACTGGTACTATGGTTCTAAAGAAGCAGTATTAGCCATTGGTAATGAACAGGTGAACTTGGATGGTCCGGGAGAATGCGTAACCAGAGACGGTGAGAACATAGAGATGATGATAGGCTCTGGGGCTAAATACACTCTACTACCAAGAAGAATATTTGAAAAAACATTCCCAAGCAAGAAGTAGCGGAAGGTTGACATCAATCCGCGAGCCTATGGTGGCGCAAGAATAGATTTAATCGGATGGTTCGAGGCCTTGTTCGAATTTAAAGGAAGCAAGGCCACATTAAACGTTTATGTCACAGAAAGGGGGTCAACGCCTTTACTTAGATGTTTAAGAAAAGCAGAAAAGATTAAAAATCAAACTTAATCCTAATGAAAAAGAGTGTGTACTACAAGTTGACAAAGAAGAGTTACAGCATCAAATAGTCAATCATAAACTGGGTTGCCTGAAGGGATTTCTTCAAAAGATACATCTTGTGTCAGATGCTCAAGCAATTGTTCAAAAAGTAAGTACAATCCCTTTGGCTCTACAATAAGAAGTAAAAAATGGATTGAAACAGTTGGAAGAAAACGGTATTATAGAAAGAATTGAGTCATCAAGATGGGTTTCACCTCTTGGGGTTGCTACCAAACCCAATGGAAAATTGAGATTAGACCTCTGTGTACTCAATGGGCCTGATTCCAGAGCATTTTCCTACGGGATTGCGCCATTACAAAACACTTCCATGAATCAGGCCCAATAAGTGCATAATACCGGACTGCCACCAACTTCCCAACATCTTTGAAACCTTATCAACCATGAATGGCGATCTAATGGCGGCCTACCATCAAGTCAAGTTACACAATCTAGCAAAACAAATTACGCCATTTGTGATTTAGAGGGGGTGATATGTTTTCAAGATGACCTCTTGATATTTGGACCAGACCAACAAACACAGAACTGGAGGCTAGACAAGGTGATGAAAATGCTGATCAAAAGAGCCCTAACACTCAGTAAGGAAAAATGCAAAATGAATCAAACAAAGATTGAGTATTTAGGACGCACTGTGTCGACCGATGGAGTTAATGTAAAGAAGAAACTTGCCAACAACCTAAAGAATGCTGTTGAACTGAAGAATAAAGATACGGTGCGTGCATTCCCAACTTTGCTACCATGATGGTAAATATGAGGATGGTTCTTAAAAATAACCCTCAATTCATGTGGAGCTCGGAGTGTCCCCAATAATTTGTTGCTATCAAAGCTGCATTAGAATGCACGCCTTCTCTTCAAGACGGTTCCATGTGCTAAAATCGCATCAAAAATTGCTGTGGTTACAAAATATTGCTGCAAAAATGCCATGGTTTTTCCGCCGCAATCGATGTAAAGGATGCGGGGGACACCCCCGCAACCCCTGGACCCATTATACCATTTAAGGGGATAGGGGGACACCCCTGCAACCCCCGCTCTCCTTAAATGGTATAATGGGGCACACCTTTACCGGGTCAAACCACTGCATTTTTGCCGCTATTTTTTGTATAGGCATACCTTCAAGAGTTCAAACTAACTAGAAAATCGATAATTACCACGGATGCTAGCAACAGAGGCCTAAGTGCAGTGTTCACACAGATCGAAAGACAACAAGGAGTTTGTGATTGCTTATGCATCACTTTTGTTAAGAGGAGCAGAAGTAAATTACTCTACCATTGAAAAAGAACTTCCCGCTGTGAAGTGGGCAATTGAGAAATGTATAAGGTTTCTTTTGGGAACTGAATTTACGTACTGATCACAAGCCTTTGAGAGAGACATTACCGTAGAAGAGTCTGGATGCTGTGGAAACGGGTTGTATCATGAGGGGAGATAGAGTAATCCCACCCACTGACATGAGGAAAAGGATAATTGAAACAGCTCATGAGTGACACCAGAGTATCACTAAAACAAAACAAGCATTGAGAGCTGAATTCTGGGGGCCGGATTGAGATTTAGAAGTAGAAGGACAGTAAGGGATTGTGTACTGTGCTGTTTAAGTGACAAAGATCTTGTGCCAAGAGAAAGTCACATGTCACTTGTTAGAGTTCCCTGCATGCCTTGGAAAAGGGTAGGCATGAATATTGTTGGACCCATTCATGGCAAAGGTGTGAACAAATATTGCAATTAGCTCCATGGCTGCCTCCCATACCGGTACCGACTCCGGTTTGGTTCAATGGGGACTTACCGGTCCATTCCGACCCTGGAGGGACCGGTAAGTCCCTATTGACCAAACCATTCCCCATTCCCATTTGAGGCCCCATAGGGCTCAATGGGATTGGGGAGGGCGCAAATAACGGGCTCGCGAACGTATTTTACGGGTCCCCTTAGGGGACCTCGGAATCGGGTGGTAGGGGATTACCGGCACCAGTCTCCTTACCGGTGCCCGGTATCCCCTACCGCCTGACTCGGAATGACCCCCTGTGTCAGGATTAAACTGCCTGGTCCATTGAAGCAAGGTCCTATGAAGTGGTCCTCACCATGTCAGATAGTGAAAGTGTTGCATAATTCAGTGAGAACAGATAATGGTAAGTTTTGGAACATGAACAGAGTTGTAAAAGTGACAAACAAGAGGATGGTAACTGTAAATGAGCAAGTGGACGAGAAAAAGCATTTTACAAGTGACACTGGTCTGAGATGTGGTGCTGATAGACCGCACAGGTCAATCAGCAGGCCTGAGAGATTCAACCACTTTCTGTTGTATTAATGTTGTGTTAATAGGGGGAGGTGTGTAGTATCTTGATCCCAGCCAGCACAGTGCCTAGGATGTAATGTAGGGAATGTTGAGTAGTGAGGGATCTAGATTGGAAGGGTGACTGATAGAGAGCCTATTGAAAGGAGGGACGCTGTGCTGCTGGTGGGACTCCAGCTGATACTTGAAGAATAAACTAAAGTTTGTGAAACCTGCCTGTCCGCTATATACTTCAGGATGAGACTTTGTTTTAACTTTCAGACCATCACTCTGTTTACACTCAGTCACAAAAGTGACAGTAACATCTGTTTAATGATTCTTTTAAAGGATTAACATGACATGCCTGAATGAATCCAGGCACAGTCAAAGCAGAACTTAATATATTTTTTAACGGAAACTATTCGGCTTCAAGTGAAAATTAATTAGGTATTTGTCCAAAGCCGAATATCCAATTTTCAGGCAGAAATTGGCAGAATACTTACTCGAGGCCACATTTCGGTACACTCTTAGTATAAACAGAGTACTGTTCTTTTATGAGGCTCGGTCAATAATTGATTGTTTCTTGATAAAGTCGTGCATCATCGCATGGGAGTTTTCTTTATTATATCTTATAACTGGAACTCATGTTATACTGAGTTAATCGTTCTCCCCAAGTGTGGTCTGTCCTGAATATTTGGGCAGGCACGCTGCCTATGAGTTACTCTGTACGTGATTCAAACTCTTGCAGAGTATTAGCTGTAGCATGTCCATACTTCCAACAGCAGTTAAGACAGTGGGATATTAAGATGGCATTCAGTCTACACATATTGAACTCTGTATAGATGTATTCAATCAGTGTATTTTTTAGAAGCTGCATGAGAGCTTTCAGACAGATGCGTGCAAGCCTTCCCAACTCCTGTCTTAGTTTCTTTGCCCACATTTCAGCACCATATCATAGCTGATGGTGGGAATACCCTTGGCTATGTATATTGCTAGAATTGCCTTAATCAAGAATCCCCTATGTCTGCTGGCAAAGGCGTTAATGGCCCCCATTTGTTGGGCTACATTTATCTGTACACTGCAGAGCTGCCTTTGCCAATTTAATGTGTGATCCACAAAAATGCCAAAATACCAAGATAGTTATAGTCCTGTACAATCTCGACTCTTCTGGCCCTAAATTCCATGAATTTGGTCTTATTGATGTTAATTTTGAGGCCATGTATATTAGCATATGTACTTAATAGGTCAAGCTGCTTCTGAAGGCCATTTGGAGTGCAGTCTACTAATGTGATGCCATCAGCATAACCAAGCTTCTTCATTTCAAAATCTCCCAATTTGGGGGGAGGAGTGCTACTTCTGGATCAGACAACGCACTGCCCAAATCTGCCAAGTACAGATTAAATAGCATAGGTGCCTCTACAAGACTTCACTGGAAGTAATAACGTCTCCCCAGAAGAGTGCAGTCAATCCATTTTGTGACACTAGGGGCCAACGCCCAGGAGACTTGTGTTAGAACTACAATTCCCATGCAGCAGTACAACAAGCTTTGGATGCAACTGTCACAGCTCATGAAACTTGGAAAATTTTAGATAAACTGAGGTACATGGGTACAACAGCAGCCAGAATTACCTTTGGCAGCCGAGAGCCCAGATCGGCAGAGTGTACCCGACCGATATAGGCGAGAAATGTGCATCATACTTCAGTGACCTCTTTTGGTGAATTGGTAGCTCCTCTGTATCCTACACACCGCTGTATATCTGTTTCGTTGTATACCTCTGTAAAGCGCTCTGTTGCTTCTCGAAGCTAGGTCTGCGCTCAATAAATACCATGATAATAATAAAAAAAAATAGTAGCCGGGGAGCCAGGGAGGGGGGCCGAACAGTGAGAGAGGAGGTGATTCTGTGGATTAACGGGTTTCTTGTTGTCTAAATAAGTGTTTAATGGAATCGCCCATGTGATCAGTTCCTGACTTGCTGCGGGTAGATATGGGAGCAGTATGCTGCGGACCCTGAAGTGGGTAAGAGTCACGTCGCTTATCATAAACCAGAACGGAGCATTTGGTTTTAGTTGGGTGGCTGTCCCGTGCTTATCCTTTCCTTTTGATTAATTTCTTTCACCAGCTGAGATGGGGTAATTTATATTTCCCAGAAAAACTCATCAGCTGTGATCACAGTTACTCATTATGTGGCCCTCCAGAAGCTGTCGACCACAACTCCCCTTCACACTAACAAAGACATTGGGCCTCATTACAAGCATGGCGGTAGCCATGCCTGTATGGCAGACACGGCTACTGCCATGCTTGCTACCGGCACTGCCTCCAGCGATTGGGCAATAACCAGCTCATTACGAGATGAGTGGGCCGATAATTGATCATTCGCAGGAGGCAGTAATGCTGGGCTCCCGATTCCCATTATGCCCCATTGGACACAATGGGGGTCAGGAGCATGGTTGCACCGGCACTGTTCATAACGGTGCCGGTGCAATCACGAGTTCTGCATGCGGGTGCCGCACAGCCCGCCAGGTAAGACCTGGCAGGCTGTCAGGGACCCGCGAGGGAAACTCGGAATAAGGCGGTACGGTATGGACGGTGCCGGTGTCATACCAGCACTGTCAATACTGTACTATTAGGGTCGTAATGAGGCCCATTCTAGTTTTAGACATCTGGAGAGCCACATAATAGTGTTTCAACTTTTGTTATTACGCAATTCCAATTGATTGGATTCCCTCTAGCATCACTTAAAAAGTTTTTTTTTAATTTTTCATGGTAGTTGCGGTTAAAGAAATGCATACTATGTTTTGTGGTTTATTTGTTAGGAAAATAGAAAGATGATAAAAATGCATTAGAAATATTTAGTACATGCAACAGTGCGGATTTTGTGCAAACAATGGTGTGTCTTTTGCAATTGTAAATATGGAGCAGACGCACATAGTGCACAGTGTGTTGTTCTTAAATTATTCACTTTTAGGCAGCGGACTTGCTTGCTTTTTGGTACTAGCCTGACCTTCTCAGGGCAGGATGAGAAACGTGTGTAGCACCTGCTTTGCGCCCCTGCTACAGGTAAGGGTGTGCACCTCTCTCACCCCGAACCAGGGACAGTCCCCATCGGAACCCCCCAACCCGCAGGACAGCTGGATAGGGCGGGCTCCGGCACCTGAAAATAAAATTGCTGTTAACAGGAGATGGACTGCACCCTGAGTCCTTACCTTACTAAATGGACACAGACACCACGGTGGTTTATATAGGAATCCCAATGGGGTTACCTCTTTATTCATGAAATACATGTATTCCCTTTGAAACATGTATAATGTCCTTCCTAACATCCCCCTAATGTGAGTACCATTTAAATGGAGATCTGATCCGTCAGCCCAACCTTCCTTGGAGGGGTCTCGGAGAGCGAAAGGGTGAGGCTGAGGCAACAGACCCCCTACCCTAACTCCTGGTACCACCCACTGGAGCCTGCGGCCAGAGCATGGCCTCCGTAGGCGGTCCCACCTCCATAGGCAGCCTCAGGCAGGGCTCCACATCCTCCCGCTATCTCACGCAAGGGTGCCTCCCCTCTACTTGCTTTTATATACTCCTACCTCTACTTACAAATCCTACTTAAGATTCCCCCTACTAATTGCCCCATTCTATTTTCCCCCTATTTAATATTTACCCTACACTTAACATACTTAAAAATATACGCATACAAATACATACTGACATACAACATAAAAAACATATCATATGTTATTTCACAATGGGGTGACTGCTGCTGTCCCTGCTGGCTGGGGCCTGTCCACTGGTGACTCTGGGGGCCTGGCCCCACTCCTACCCTTTTTTATGGGTGGCCTCGTCCACCACATGGGGTAGTCTACACTCACCACACAGCATGCAGGGTAATGTCTTTGGGCGGCTCCCTGTATGTGGTGGGGTCCGCCCATCAATGCAGTGACCCGCAACGCTAATCTCCTCAGGGTGAGCCCCACAGTCGTTGGTTCCAATCACACTCGCCACTGCTCCCCGCAGCCATTTCAAATGTTCATGGTGGCCCCCAAAGGCCTCCCATATTCACCTCGGCATCCAGTGGTCACTTTAGAGAATTTAAGGCGATACCAATGGCATAGGGGCCACCTGCGTCATCACTGTGTCCCCGGGTGCCATCTTGTGTTCAAGCAGCATCACATTGGCATGGGGAGTCTGCTGTGTTCACTGCCATGCCTGCGGCCTGCACTTCTTCCTGGCCCGCCCCCTCTGCATTGCATCACAGACACGCAGGGTGCTTCACCTGGGCTGCCTCACCATGGCAGCCCAGGGCTTCTTTTCACCTAGGCTTTCACAAGCCCGGGGCCTACAGCGTCTGCTCTTCACCCTGGCTGCCCTGCGAGTCAGCCGGGACATATCGTCACCACTCGGTCCTTCAGGGCAGAACAGACTTCCCTCTCTTCACCTACCGGGCCACATGGCTTGTGTGGCCCGTGAGGACTTTCAGAAAGGGCCCCTTGCCGGCCATAAGGCGGGCCGACTGGGGGTATGGCTGTGCTGCATGGTTCACCCCCCTCCCGCGGCCCTTCTTCGGCCCGGGGGCAGCCCCATGCACGCTGCCCAGACCCTATGATATTCCTTGGCCTGTTGGGTGTGGCCCCCGATGGACTGCTACTGGCTACGGCCCTATGGAGGACCGAGCTGCCCCTGCCATGCAGCTCGGCCCCACGGTTAAATCTCTGGGGGGCTCCACCCACAAATGTTCCTAGGCCCTCGGAAAAGGCTTGCTCTGCCTCTTCTGTCTCTTATTTTCTCATACCTTTTTCCAACTACCTCTTCAACTGTATTTTAAGCGTCTTTTCTTTTTTAAATCCTTTTTGTATTATTCCAAAATCCTGCCCAGCCCAGCCCATTCATGGGTTGGGGAGGTCTGTAAGTTTGTTATTTTCTTTTCTTTCTTAAGCATTCCATCCAGCCCCGTGGTGGGCTAACTGGATTAATCCATTGTAAAAAAAAACATACACACATACTGACACTACAGTAAATAATGATATTACATTCAACCCCGGTGTCTTTATTTATAGGTTTTCCCTTAGGGGAAAAGCATGCAGCCCTTACTAGCCGGGTTACACGTGGACTTATGGTCCTTTCCCAGGGCATCTGGCCACTGAGCAGTTGATGGGTGGCTGGACGGGGTCGCCAGTAAGGTGCTTCAGCCCCCTCGGTTGCTTGCTTTCGACTGGTGCGACCTGCCGAGTGGCAACACCCAACCCAACACCCTTTGCCTGTATCCCTGTAAATCAGACAGCAGCTCTTCTTTGAAGGCTGATGGGTTATTACATAGATTTGAGAAAACTATCAGCTGATCCATTTTAATTAATCATTATTGTTCTCAAGTTAACCTCTTAAGTGTGGGAGTGGGCGGCACTTACAATGATTTACTATGTAATTCAGGACAAAGATCCCTGCCCTTACCAGATGTCTAAGGTTGTACTATGGTTGGAAACGTAGGCTTTTAAACGTAATTTGGTACAAAGCCTTTCGTACCCCACCTTTTACACATATTGTACCCACATGTGTATATTTGTATATATTTGTATATATGCCTGCTATTTTTGTGTGTATGTATATATTCTTGTTGTTGTAACTAAGCTTTGCATATACATGTAACTGCTGCGCCCTGTTACCTGAGGGTATGATCGCGCATTATAAATAATAAAACAAACAAACAAACAAACCTTTTAAAGTGCAGCCACTGAAATGCATTGCTTCTGGTGATCACTTTCAGGGTATGATTACTTCCTGGTCAACCTCCTGGTCCAAGTGTTTGCTGGTCCAAGTGTTTGATTCCAGTAAATGTATTTCTCAGTAAGAGGGTGCATCCTTAACCCTTTGCTGACCAATGTTTTGGCCACTACTATTGTTACTTTAGCCCACTGGTTCGAATGCTGGCAAGGCTAGTGGGCCTCATTACAAGTTTGCCGGTCCGGAATGAACAGTGCCTGTAGCATCGTACCGGCACGGTTTTCCAGACTGGCATAATCCGAGCCGTGATGGCAGAATCACCGTCACCGCAAAGTGACCCCCACGGTCCTACTGCATCCGGTAGGACCATGACTGCAAACAGTCCCTGACTGGACATCCCTGAATTACCGGCACACCGGTATATAGGGTGCATTACGAGTACCACCTACATGGAAACAACGCCATAAAAATGGTGTTAACACCGTGACCACTGCGCCTGTCTTACCGTCACCGCGGACCAGGCTTTAAACAGTGCCAGGTGAACACCAACAGGCCCACGCTAGCCAAAATTAGCCCAGCTGCACACAATTGGCCACTGGGAACTAACAAATGGAGCACACCCAAACCTAACCCACCCCCCAACACAACCATGCTGGTAATCAGGCCCCAGATGTCCAAAATTAGCCCAGCTGCACACCATTGGCCACTGGGAACTAACAAATGGAGCACACCCACCCCCTAACACAACCATGCTGGCAGTCGGTATACCAGCAATTGGGCTGGGCAACCTGCAAGCAGCTTCAGAGTTAGAAGCAGCACTGAGACAGAGTAGGAGGCGTAGGCGCAGGAGGCAAATGAGGAACCAGGTGGACACCCCATGAATCATTCTACAGCAGGTACCACCCTGCAGGCATCCACTAATACCTAGCATTAGCGCCTCACCCTGGAACCTGACCCCAAGCCAAATCCACACCTTATACCGGCTTGACAGGGACACCATAATGTCAATAGTCACCCTCATCAATGACGACATCTGCAGTATGATAAACATCCAGACTGCAATCCCACCCTTGCTGAAGGTAGCATCGGTATTGCACTTCCTTGCAACCGTCACATACCAGTACACCGTTGGTGAGCTGCACAGGCTGTCACAACCCTGTTTTTCAAGGTTACTGTTCCAGGTACTGGATGCGCTGCTGCACCATTTGTCAGACCACATCGCCATACCCTGAATCCCTGCACAGGTCAATGCCACCAAAGTGGCCTTCCATGCCCTTGCCGGCATGCCCAATTGCATAGGTGTGCTAGATTGCACCCATGTAGAGTTGACTGCCAGACATGCCATTCAGGCGGTGTATAGAAATCGGAAACAATTCCACTCCCTGAACGTGCAGATCGTCTGTGATGCTGAACAACTCATCACCCATTGCTGTGCATGTTTTCCGGGATCGACTCACAACTCAATGCTTTTGCAGAACTCCACGTTGCCAGGGTACATGGCATGTTATCACGGAGAGAGCACCTGGCTGTTACGTGAGTAGAATGAGCAATGCAGGACCTCTGTCTAGTGGGGGGGAGGGGTATTTAGACACTCACCAGAGTGCTCATGGCTGTTGGGTGAGTAGAATTACCAATGCAGGACCTCTGTGTAGTGGGGGGGGGGCATATAGACACTCACCAGAGTGCTCATGGCTGTTGGGTGAGTAGAATCACCAATGCAGGACCTCTTTGTAGTGGGGGGGCATATAGACACTCACCAGAGTACTCATGGCTGTTGGGTGAGTAGAATGACCAATGCAGGCAGGACCTCTGTGTAGTGGGTGGCGACATAGAGACACTCACCAGAGTGATCATGGCTGTTGGGTGAGTGGAATGACCACTGCAGGACCTCTGTGTAGTGGGGCGAGGCATATAGACACTCAACAGAGTGCACCCAGCTCACCGCTGCAATAGTCAAATGACAGTTTGCCATGTCACAGGAATTCACATACTGGCTAATGGTAACACCCCCGAAACATGGAGTGGCAGACCATACAAGGGTGACATGTGAATGTGAGTCTCGGCACCAGCAAGAAAGTAGCACTTTCTCCCATGTGCACAGTGCTTACTTCGCCCACTCCGCGCAGCAGTGTTTTCACACCTTGTGCTGCGGGTGTGTGAAGCTGATTCTAACAGAAACTTACAAGAGATGAGGCACATAGTACGTACACAAACTGCATTGTGCAAATTGCAAGGAATACATGTAGTTGCCTAGAAGGTATCATGAATGCAGACATTGAGCACGCCAAACAGTCTCAGTAGGAATGAGTGAGCCAAGTATTGAAGAGTTCATCCAACACAATTTATCAGGTTGCATTCTGAAATCTGTGCCATGTACTATGTTCTGTGCTAACAAAATACTTTGACTGTGTACAAGCTATCATCGCCAACACGAAATTTCCACCATAAACATCAGGTCACCTTTCTGTCACTCCCATGCAGGTGATGCCGGATACCCACTTTACGACATGGCTAATGACACCCATCAGACGACCACTGAAAAGGCATGAGGAGGCCTTCAACTGGAGACACATACGTACAGAGGGCATCATAGAGCGAACTTTGGACTGCTGAAGGCCAGGTTCTGCTGCCTCAGCAGATCCGTTTGGGCATTGATGTATAGCCCCGTGAAGTTTGGCAAAATTGTGCTGGCATGTATTTTGTATTTGTATTTTATTGAATTTATATAGCGTTTTAATCCAAAACGCTTTACAAGAGGAACAAGCAAGATACAACAAGCATTAAATAACAATTGAATCAAACCAGAAAACAGTACAAGAAACAATTTACATTATTGATGAGGATTAGTGAGAGTAAAGAGGGGCCAAGGTGTGAGAGGAAGTAGGAGGTATGAGTAGTGGTAAAAGCAGAAGATAGAAGTAAAAAGTGTAAGGGAGAAGAATGGAAGAGATAAGAATTAGAGAAGTGCAGGAAGTAGGGTAGGAGAGAGTAGAGTGGAAGGAGAGGGTGAGGTGGTACAGAAGTAGGAAAGCGAGTAGGAGGTTTGGGTAGAAGTAGTAGCAGAAGTAAGAGAGGAAACAAAAGGTGTTAGGGAGGTGAATGGAAGAGATAAGATTTTAGAGAAGTGCGGAAGGTATGGTAGGAGGGAATAGAGCGGACGGAAAGGGGGAGGCGGTTCCAGTGGAAAGGAGCGAGCAGTTGGAAAGAACGGAAGCGGGAGGGGGTGCAGGGTGGTGGAGGAGGAGAAAGTAGGAAGAGATCGGCAGAGGGGAGAGAACAAGAAGGAGTATAGAAAGTGAGGAGGGAGGATAAGACCATAGAGGGATTTGAAGACTAAACAGAGGAACTTGAATTTGAGCTGGGAGTGAAATGGGAGCAAACCTAGAGAGGTGAGAGAAGAGGAGATGGAGTCAAAAGGTGAGAGAAGGCAGAGGGAGCAGATAGCAGAGTGGTAGACAGATTTGAGTGGGGAGAGGTGAGAGGAGGGGAGTCCAAAGAAAAGAGTAGAGCAGTAGAAAAGTCTGGAGAAGACGAGGGAGGATATTAAGAGTTTAGTCGCGTGAAAGGTGAAGAAGGGTCGAATTTTACAGATGTTGTAAAGGTGAAAGCAGCAAGATCTGGCAGTAAGAAATGTGGTGAGATAGAGAGAGGTGGGGGCCAATGTGAAGACCAAGGTTACAGGCATGGGGAGAGAAGGAGAGTTGGGAGGGAGGAAAGAGAATGAAAGGGGGAGGGGAGGGAGGAGGGAGTGTGTTGGTAGGGAGGAATAGGACTTCAGTTTTGTCAGCATTGAGAGTAAGGAAGTGAGAGGACAGGATTTAATAGCAGAGAGGCAAGAAGAAATCTTATGGTGGACGTCGGCAGAGAAGGAGAAGGAGAGGAAGAGCTGGGTGTCATCAACGTAGAAATGGTGTGAGACACCAAAGGAGGAGATGATGGGGCTAAGAAGGAAGTGTAGAGTGAGAAGAGAAAGGGGCCAAGGACAGAACCTTGGGGGACGCTGTGGTTGAGAGGATGGGTGGGAGAGGTGGGCCACCCCAGGAGACAGCAAAGGTGCGGTTGGAAAGATAAGAGGAGAACCAGTTAAGGACAGTAGCCCTCATTCCGAGTTTGCAGGTAAGTACCAGTCATCACCGGCATGGAGCAAATACCGTGTCTAAGCTGGTAGTAGACCGCTAAAAGCGGCCTATTACGACTTTGCAGGCACGAGCTTTGCGCCATGCCGGTAAAGTACCTAGCGCCATGCCGCAAAAGGGCCCCAAAAAGCCCTTACCGGCATGAAGCGCAACGTACATAACACTACCGCCATAGAGTAAAGCGGCAATAGCGGTGGCCGTAAATAGCGGTGGCCGTAAATTACGGCTACCGTAAATTACGGCCACCGCTAAATAGCGGAACCAGAAATATCGTCATCACACAGGAACGGGAAGGAGCGCGGCGGCCATCTTTAAAAACACAATCCATTGTCATACTCATCAGGCAGGACCCCTGGGACCATTGTGAACCTTGGCAAAGCCAAACAGAAGCACCAGGAATGCCAAAAGCACCCAAGAAGGGAGCAGACCGGCTCCACAAGCAGCGCTTCAGCCCTGACGAATTGCAGATGATGGTGGACACCCTCGAGGAGCATGCCGACATCGTCTTCAGCAGAGACATGTGGAGAGAGCCGGTGCTCAGGAAGAAAAACATCTGGGCACTAGTGGCCCAGAGGGTGAGCGCAGTCGGCAGCAGCCCCCCAAACCCCAAAGGACTGCCGCAAGCGGTGGGACGACCTGCGGCTGAGGGTGCGGAGCATCCTCTCGGCAAACCGCAGCCAGGCCCAGGAGACTGGAGGGGGCCCAAGTTCCCCCATCAAACTGATGCCATTGGAGGAGACGTGTGCCGGCTTGATCGGCCAAGAATCAATTGAAGGGGTCGGCAACATAGAGTGTGGGACACTGTCGTCCGCTGATGGAGATGAGTGTCCAAAGTCAAAACTGCCAATGCCAGTGCCATGATATACACTTGAAAGGCCTGGCCAAGGAGTCACGGCATGGTGTCCCCCTCCCGTAAATTCATGCCGAAGCAACTGCGACCCAAGCAAGTTCCAAGTGCAAGGACTTAACGCACATTACACATACTGCACGAAGTGGCCCATCCCATGCGGCACACTGGGCAACTGTTGTGGACATTGTGCTAGTCAGACAGCACAGTACCCGGCCAACATGAGTGACACCGACACCTGCATGCATATCCCACCCATAAATTTAATGTAGTGCCGTTGCATACCCAAATGCCTATAAGCCCCAAATGACTGAATATGTGAATGTAGCCATGTATGGAAGTTGGCTCTCAAATCATCACTCATGCTGTCCCTCTCTTCTACCCCCCCAGGCAGTGATCATGACAGCGAGGACCACGAGACCAGCTGTCCCACCACCTCCATGGGCAAAAGTAGGGTCCGCTGCATCCCAGCCAGGAAGAGCACACCTGGAAGCGCAACACCAGCTCCTGCAAAGCCCATGGAGGGTGCACCACCCCCACCCCTCCCTGCATTGGCGCCAGGAACATCGGCAACGCCAAGGTCTGAGGAGTTAAGAGTGGCTGGGGAGGTGGCAGCCATGGCCCCCCTGGAATCTGTAGACAGCCCCTTTTCCACCTGTGGAGTGGCAGAGGAGGACACATATTCAGTCGTCCACACCCCAGAGGGCAGCTCCTACCCACAGGTCTCATGCAGCGACTCGGGTGAGCCAGACACACCTGGCCAATGTGCCCGTGGACCATCACAGGAACAAGCCAATTCTGTGCCCAGTCCCCCAGGCGAAGCCCTGGCAGGTCATGGCAGCACAATCCCCTGCAGGGACGACACACCATCGGCTGACACGCAGCGTGCAACGCAGATAACCGCCCTCATCACCGAACTGATGCCGGACAATCGGCAGGGCAAGGAGGAGTGGCGGGAGGAATTAAGGGCAATAAGGCAGGTGGTGACGGACAGCACCGACCGTCTATGTGATGTCCTCGGACGCATTGCCAATGCCCTGGAGGCTGCACATCCTTCACAACAGGCTGAGCATGAGGACACCCTGTCGACCAGTAACTTGACACGGACAAGCCCACTGCGTTGGTCACTCCGTTCCCAGTGCCACCGGGACATGGCTCCCCCTGGCCCCGGGAGCACAGAGTAACTTGCCTACCAGCCACATGTGGCCTACATGGACACCATGGGACTAGTGTTGGGGAGCTGGGGGGTAGGGGTAGGTGGGTGAGGGTGTGTGGGGGGAGTTGGGGGGAGTGGGAGGGGGTGAGGGTGTGTGGGGGAGTTGGGGGCGAGGGGGAGGGGAAAGACTGGAGGTGGGGTGCTGGTTTGTTATTCATCTTAGGAATTTTCAATTTCAATACACCGTTTGTGTTGCAAAGGTAAACCAGTGTGGGCATTCATCATTGCGCATGTGTCTTTTGATATCTGACAGTGCATAGTGTACATGTATCCCCACACCCAGTGCCCTATGTCCTCATGTCATGACACCCTCTGCTGACTTGTGTGTCAGTAATATTGTCCAATCAATGCTTACCACACGGCATGTCCCTCCTGTGCATCGGCACCATGATGCTGACTTACAGCACTCCTATGGGTGTGCAGTACCAGTGACACAGTGTGGTGTCCCTGTTGGGCTCAGTTCAATGCACTCCCAGGGAAGACTCTCCGGTGTGGTGATATGCTGGAGGCAGCGACATAGTGCATATGCAGTGCATAGTGCTAGATGCCCTTACGGTGTGTGAGGGCCACCGATGAGTGGTGCATGTGTTGTGGGATGTGGCCTGGTCACCTGTTAGTCGTGTAGTGTTAGGTGTCGGCCTTACTTCATCACTGTGGGTTTCGGTAGCCATGTGCCATTTCACTGGCTCTGGGGCACAGTGTTCGGTGAGGTGCACATCGTGCACTGACGTCAGCATTTCCACCCAGGTGGAGTATGCAGGCACCCACCTCATAACCCCGATGCACTGCCATGAGCCAGTCAGGCAACTCACCAAGCAGCCAGGCACGTCGTCCAGCATGTCGCTCCATATAGCGTGGTAGTGTGGAGTTCCACATGACCAAAGTGTCATGAGTTGATCCTGGATATCGGGCACAGCAATGTGTGATGATCTTGCTCGCATTGCATACCATCTGCACGTTGATGGAGTGGTATTGCTTGCGGTTGCGATACGCCACCTCCATGGCATGCGGGGCCAGCAACTCCACGTGGGTGCAGTCGAGGGCACCTATACAATTTGGCATGCCTGCCAGTGCATGGAAGGCAACTTTTGTATCAAGTATCTCCTGGGGAGTCTGTGGTAGGGATATGTAGTCCCTGTGTGCTTGAGGAGGGCATCCAGCACTTGGTTCAGTATCCGGGAAAATAAGGGTTGTGATATGCCATGCATGTGCCCCACTGTGTGCTGGTAGGTGCCTGTGGCAAGGAAGTGGAGCACAGACACTACCTTCAGTGGAGGGGGGATGGCGGTGCGTATTTCTATGAGGCTCACTATGTCATCATGTATCAGGTCCACTATGGTGGTGATGGTGTCATGGTCAAGCCGGTACAGGGTGTGGATCTGCTCAGGGGTTAGGCTGAAAGGACTGGCTCTGATGCCAGGGATTGGGGGCTGCCGGCGTGGCAACGGTGCCTGCACTGGTGGGGCATGCTGTGCCTGTCTCACCCTCCTTCTCCTCCTGTGTATCCTCTGTGGTGGGGGTTGTGGTTGTTGTTGCTGCCTTGCAAGCAGGGCCTCCAGCTCCAGTAATGCTACTACTATTGGTATCATCTTGGTGTGGGAGGGGGTGTGGTGTGTTGGTGTGCTACTTTTGAGCTGTGCCAGACTCCATTGCCTCCACCTGTGCTGATTGTGTGCACCTGTGGCCCTTGGAAACACTGCTCAGGGTTCTTAACACCTTCTCTGAGATGCCGGTATTTACTCCATGCCGGTAAGGTACTTTTCGGGCTTCAGGAGGCCGTTATTTGCATGTCCGCATTACTTGGGATCAGCTCCAGTTAACGGCATGCCGCTAATATCGGCATGGTGTGCGCGCGTGCGACCCTAGACCACTATTTATGGCATTGTACTTAACGGTGCCGTAAATAGCGGTCTGGTTGGTCAGGATAGCCCGTAGCTGTACATTTTTCCCTTACCTCCAACCTCGGAATGACCTCCAGAGTCTTTGAGGTCAAAAGAGGAGAAAGACTTAAGGAGAAGAGGATGGTCAACAGTATCAAAAGCAGCAGAGAGGTCAAGGAGAATAAGAATAGAGGAATGTTTAGAGTAGCATGCAGAAAGGAGAGAGTTGAGATGTATACGCCAGAACATTGCACTGCCCCCGGACATGGACCCGGCAGATGAGGAAGAAGAGGATGACGACAATGATGATGGGATGAGGGCGGGTGCCATGGATAGACAACATGCACGGGAAGCACTTATTCACAATTATTTTTGAACAATCATCACAAGCACATTGAGCACATTATCCCATGTTAATGTTAATGTTAAAGGACATTTGTATCGCGCACTATCACCACCGGAGTGGTCCCCTGGCGCTCTGGCGGCTCTGAAAAGGAGGGGAGGTTGAGTTAGTGGGAGGAAGCAGGAAAAGTGCAAGAGAGCAGTGATGTGCTGTTGGCGGCCTCAGCCCGGTGGGTCCGTTGGCTGGGCCTGGGGTGTTTGCATCCGGTAGTCGTCGTGTACTGTTGTTCAAGACTATGTGTGTTTTTGTTTTGTTGTTGCGATGTAGTGAAGTTTGTGCGGTTTGTTGTGCTGTAGGTTTTGGTTGTGTTTGTTTTGGAGTTTGAGAGGTGTATGCAGAAAGGGAAATTGTTAGTAGGGTTGGTTAGTTTGCGTCTCTATCCTGAATTGAGGCGCTCGGCTTGCTTAGTCTCCCCTGATGTGGCATTCCCCATGCGTAATTTAGGACACTTGCATTAAATCATTCATTCACACACAGAAGAAGATTGCCCACTCGTTATTCTGATTTACAACCCAGTGTATTATGAATAAAATATTAACTATGTGTTACAACAATACACGGTCAAACGTATACACCCACCTCCCAGGCCCCAACTACCTATCCCAACTATGGACCCCCTCCACCTCCCAAACGTACCCACCCCCCTCCCAGGCCCCAGACACAATATGCCAATTTGTGCAACAATTGTCAGTCAGACTGCACTACTTCTTTCCACGCTTGGGTGCATGAATGTCCCTCTGAAACACCCCAGACAGCCGCGTGGACCTACTCCTGGGGCTGCCTGCCTGTGAGCTAGTTGGTGTGGTGCTGTTGGAGGGTATTGTGGGGTTATGTGGTTGCAGGCACGCCATGATGGCCTGTAGGGCCAGCCCCATCGTTTCCGCTATGGTAGACTGTACACTGTTTCCCTCCTGGACGCTCTGTGACATCTGCATTTTGGAGGTGGCACAACACCCAATTGCACGTGCAACCCAGAGCCCAATGGCCTGGCTGCTCTCGCGTCACAGCCTAGACACCTCCAGATACTGGTGAGCCAGTCCGGCCAGCATGTCCTGCCGTTCCTCAATCCGTTGGAGACAGCTGCCGATCTCCTGCAAAGATGGTGTTTGGGAGCGCATAGGACTACGGGTGCTCATGGGGCTGAATGTGCCGAGTGGTTCCAAGGTGTGGGGGTTCTCCTCACTGCCGATTCAGGCTGCCTCAACGGGCAGTTCCTCTTGACTGCTGTCTGTGCTCTGGGACTCGGCCTGGCAAGGTGGTGGTGTTGCAAGTCCCTGTGGGATTGCAGTGGCAGCAGAGGTGATGGCCTGGGGTGCCTGTTGTGTCCCAGGGGCAGCAGGGGTGTTGGCCTGAGGTGCCTGCTGTGTGTGAGGGGCAGCAGGGGTGTCAGCCTGGGATGCCTGCTGTGTCCTAGGGGCAGTTGGAATGTTGGTGTCCTGGGCGTGGTGTACCTGGGCCTCAGTAACTTCCCGGATGGCCGCAGTGCCTGCAACGGAGGTTGGCTGATGTGCTGGCCAACGTGCACGTCCCGTCTCCCTCGACATCCCTGGTTTTCCCCCATCTGTCTCAGATGATGTTCCTGTAGGTGACTGAAATGCATACTGTTAGTAGACTGACAGGATGTGTATAGTACAATTACATGCAACACAGTCATTGGGCAACATCAAGTTGTGGTTACATGCATTGATATGTGCTGCATTGTCATGTGGGTGTGTATGGGTCATACCTGGGTGCAGGCCATCTGACTGGCTTTGCACTGTATTCAGGAGGGGGCCATGGGAGTACTGGGTGTGTTCGGGGTGATGTGGACTGTGATATTTGTATTTCTGTGCATTGATGGGGGCAGGATTAGCTTGATTCAGCTTCATATTTGTGCACTTTCTGTACTCACCATCCTCGCCAGGTGTCCCAGCCCCTGCCTCTGCTGCACCGACTCCCTCAAAGCCCTTGAGATGTAGCACACTGCTCCACTTATCCTCCCATGGCAGCAGCTTTAGGGGTGAGTGTGGACCACCACCGGTTGCAGTGCACTGACGTCTGTGGGCTGACAGAAGGTTGCACACCCTTATGCAGAGGTCATCCTATCTCTGATGGCAGTCCTTGACGCTACGGTCTTTGACACCCACAGATGACACCTTCTGGGCAGCCTCAGCCCATATGGCCATGTGCTTCAGCTGCGTGCTGCGTCGCTGGTCAGCTGAAAGTAACTCCCCTGCATTTCCCACAATGTGGTCAACCAGCAGGGTCAATTATGCTTCACTGAAGCGGGGCTTGTGCATGTGGTTTTGTGGGATTTTTGATGCCATGTCCCTCTGTAGGTTTGGACACTCACAGTTGCTGGATGCCTTCTGGTACAGGAGGATTGCAGTGATTGTGATTTTTGTAATGGCCACCGCTATCTTTCCGGTTCCGGCGATCACAGTATTTCCAGTTGCAGTTTTTCCCGTCCACGCACGCTGTGCCGCTATGTCTGGCATGCACGCGGTGGAGGCAGATGCACCACCAAGTTTTGTATCAGTGCATCCATCTCTGCCGGTGTTTCCGTAATGGCAGTGGCACTGGTTCCGCACATTAGTGATGTGCTCGGGCGCCAAGCCGCAATAACACCTTGTTTCTGCCACCATGCGGTGGCGGAAACGGTACGACCGCCATCACCGTAACACCAGATTTTTACCACCGGACCCATAATGAGGGTCATTGTGTAAGAGTAACACCTGGTACTTAGTGGGCAATCAGAAACACTGGCGGCTCTGAACAATTTGGGGTGCAGCACCAACGCTAAGAGCCCCAGAACCTGTTCATGTGACCTATAGCTTTGCGGGCGTGGGTCTACTTCAGCTAAAAAATGTTTGGAATGTTAGTATGCATATGGGGAGGGCTGACGTAAACTGTACTACCCTTTGTCCTTTCGAGTCACTAAAGCTATGCAATCCAAAAAAGTACCAACAGGGAGGACTGGGCTATGCATTAAATGCGCATGTATTAAGGATTTGATGCTGTCCCACTTACAAGTATCTGTACGAGCACCACTCTTCCTTATGTACAGGTCCCTGTACTGCCTCGATGAATTCCTAGTAGGCGGCACCTGCACTGGTGTTGGAAAATCTCAGCAGAGCAATGGGCCTCATTACAGGTTTGCTGGTATCCTGGCAGAAAATCCGCTGGGATACTGGCAACCGTACCTATCGTTTCTGCCGCCTGATATGCCAGTTTTACTGGGATATTACAAGTGGCAGAAAGGGCGGTAAATCCCCATTCCATGGCATCCAATAGGACTCCATGGGAGGATTTGCTGGGATTTTCGGGACCAGCAGTAGTGGTTGAGAAAATGCCACCAGTTTTATGCCGGTGGGGGCCTGAGTTACCTCCAGCTCTTGGCAGGAGGTAAGTCTGGTTACCCCCACCGGCATACTTGTACTCTGCCACCGGTAAAGTCCCAGTATATGTTAATACCGGCGCTTTATTGCTGGACCGGCGCTTTATTGCTGGACCGGCGCTTTATTCCTGGACCGGCGCTTTATTGCTGGACCGGCGCTTTATTGCTGGACCGGATGGGTTATAATGAGGCCAATTATCTCTAGTATTCTTTAAAAGGGCCCTGATTTGAAGCTCCTGCATTGTAGTGTGAAAGGTTCCTGCCGGGAAGTACATGTGACTGCCCTGCCCTCCCAAACCCTCCTCTAGTATTCCCGTCACTCACACTGGGGTATCCTCAGGACGGGCTGGGGCAGAGTCTGCTACACGTCAGGCAGAGAGGTCAGGCACATGAGGGTCTCTGCAATGCATCCGCCTGGCTCCCTATTGGACAGGCCGCCCCTGGCAGCATCCTTGCACCGTCCCATTTGAAGCCTGTTAGGGCATAAGATCCCCTCTGAGTCTCTGCTTCTGACCTCCTGGCTAGAGGGGGCTCGAGTACAGGGGGGATGGGCAGGGGTTTCCTTCCAATAGGGAAAGTCCAATCAGCTGCTGTGGAAGAGCTCATGTTGTTAGCTTCTGTGGTCACAATGTCATAGGGGTGCCTAGTGCACGTCCTATTTGCACAGACATGCATAATAGCCCAGCAGTTCAGGGGTTAAGAAACCATCCGCACTGCAACCGACACCTTCATTCGGGTTATGCTGATGGTGCCAGGGAATTGGGCATGAGCCCGCACTCATTATCACCCTGGCCCACAATAACCCCCTTTGCTACTCCAGTATTAAGACTGCCCACGCTGACCCGGCCTGACCCAAAGCACCTCCAGGTATAACAGATGTAGGACCCGCGATCACACACACACACACGCACACACCTGTCCATAGTCCTCAGTCCCGACCTGTACCCCTCGTGGTTCTTCCAGCCACATCCCCCAGGCAAGATTCGGAAGCAGTGGTATTTTACTCCCTCGTGTGTGAAGTTGGCAGATATCTCTTTGGAATCCATACTTCTTTGCATCTAGCGATTCTTGCAAATGAACACATGCATCTTTACATTAACGTTCCTCTTTAGATCAGGCGGTAATAACAGTCTAGCCCCTTCTGGGGGCACTGCTCCGGGCATTTCTAAAGAGCTGTGTGGGTGGACGAAGGGGCAGGCTTCACGGGTCCGCTTGTTTTCGTTTTTTGTTGCCTATTTCCATTGTGTTGGTAGGAGATGCTTATTATATGGTCATGTTAATGCTTGTCTGCAAGGCTGAGAATCCACAAGCAGCTCAGTGAGCAGCGGGAGCCTCCGCTCAGTGAGCGGCAGGGGCCTCAGTTCAGTGAGCAGCGGGAGCCTCCGCTCAGTGAGCAGCGGGAGCCTCTGCTCAGTGAGAAGCAGGGGCCTCGGCTCAGTGAGCAGCAGGAGCCTCAGCTCAGTGAGCAGCGGGAGCCGCAGCTCAGTGAGCAGCAGGGGCCTCAGCTCAGTGAGCAGCGGGAGCCTCCGCTCAGTGAGCAGCAGGGGCCTCAGCATAGTGAGTAGCAGGGGCCTCAACTCAGAGAGCAGCAGGGGCCTCAGCTCAATGAGCAGCAGGGGCTTCAGCTCAGTGAGAGCAGGAGCCGCAGCTCAGTGAGCAGCAGGGGCCTCAGCTCAGTGAGCAGCGGGAGCCCCAGCTCAGTGAGTAGCAGGGGCCACAGCTCAGTGGGCAGCAGGGGCCTCAGCTGAGTAAGTAGCAGGGGCCTCAGCTCAGTGAGTAGCAGGGGCTTCAGCTCAGCTCAGTGAGCAGCAGGGGCCTCAGCTCAGTGAGTAGCAGGGGCCTCAGCTCAGTGAGTAGCAGGGGCCTCAGCTCAGTGAGCAGCAGGGGCCTCAGCTCAGTGAGAACGGAAGCTGCAGCTCAGTGAGCAGCAGGGTCCTTAGCTCAGTGAGCAGCAGGAGCCTCAGCTCAGTGAGTAGCAGGGGCCGCAGGTCAGTGAGCAGCAGGGGCCTCAGCTCAGTGAGAGCGGGAGCCGCAGCTCAGTGAGCAGCAGGGGCCTCAGCTCAGTGAGCTGCGGGATCCTCAGCTCAGTGAGCAGCGGGAGCCTCTGCTCAGTGACAGCGGGAACCTCAGCTCAGTGAGTAACAGAGGCCTCCGCTCAGTAAACAGCGGGAGCCTCAGCTCAGTGAGCAGCGGGAACCTCAGCTCAGTGAGCAGCGCAGTGAGCAGCAGGAGCCTCACCTCAGTGAGCAGCAGGAGCCTCGACTCAGTGAGCAGTAGCAGCCTCAGCAGTGTAGGTTTACCTGACAAGGAATAGGTGCAGCACAGAGAGGGTCAGTGCAAGCTTTACTCGACAGCAGCTAGAGCAGGGGATGCAGAAGTGCAACCTTCCCAACCCCATACGTTGCATATGCAGGCAGCAGCTGTGCTAGAGTCCTCCACACCCAAAATATACACAGAAGCAACCCGGCAGTGTGGTAATGCAATGGTATCTGAGTTACCACTGCATTACCGCTGAATTACCACACCACCGAACTACAGGTTTGGAGGTAAGGCTGAGGAAACAGCTCCAGCAGAGTGCTGGAGGTAATTCCTCTGCCTTACCGCACCAAGACGGCCAAATCAGTGATATTTCCACCGATGGTAATACTGCTGGTGGTAATAGCACAGAAATCCCCATGGAGTCCCATGGACTCTAATTAATGGAGACTAACACCACCTGCCACCACTTGTATTCCAGTGGTAAAACAGCCTGTGGTAATACCACCGGTCCAAATGGTGGTAACTGTAACACCGTTTGGTGGTATCTGTGTGATATTATGCCAATATACCACCACGCACATAATGAGGCTCAATAGGCTTCATTGTGAGTTTGGGGGTAACTGGAAAACTGCAGGTGATGGAATACCTGTCAGTCTTTGCAGTCCTCCAGCTGCAAATCCAAAAAAAGATGATACTTCTGTCATGTGCGCGTTGCTAGGGGAGGGGCTAAGGGGGCTATAGCCCCTGGTCTTTTGGATGTAGCCCCGGATAGAATCTCAGAAGCTACAGCCAAAAGGCTAGCTAGCTGTCAGGATCCATCCTTGGAAGCTATGGCAGAAGTGGAAGTTTTCGCCGCGGAGAACCTTCACTTAGCAGTCCAGTCCTCATCCAACATGGCTGCCTTTGTTATTTAAGCAAGCCCCGCCCACCTCCCGGCGCGTTGTATCTGTGTTGTTACTCCTTGTGATACCAGCGCTCAGCTAAATACTCCGTTTAGCTCCTTCAGTGCCCCCCGTAGTGCTTACTCCTACCCGCTTGCCTTACCTCTGTTTTACTCAGCCTTTCCCTACTCCCTTTATCCTTTCACGGCACTTGTCCGTCACGCCTTTTCAGACTTTCCCTTTGCTTTCGGCATCTTGCCACTCGTACTAGCGGTCCACCGCCATTCTCGCGTATCTTCGTGTTCCTCTCTGTGCCTTTCGTGGATCCAACCGTTTCTGGTAAGTAGGGACTTTAACTGCTTCTCCCTCTTTTCCTACCTTTCCCTCTCTGCTCGGTCCGTGTCCCCGTTCCGGGTTCTTTCCCTCTTCTCTTTCCTCCCTCGTTGCTTCTCGTTGCTGCTACCTTGTATCCGGCCAAGTCTCCACGGATCGGATCCTGCCTTCTTTTCCTCAAGCCATCTTCATTTTGGTGGACAGAACAAACTCGCTTGATCCACTTGTTTCTTGGGTTCACTCCGGATCACTCACTACCACATCCACTATTGGAGAGTCTCATATTCAATACCATCTTAGGAAGACTACACAGGGTTTTTTACCGTCCATCGGTCTTTTCCCTGTCGTGGGGCTTTGGCTCCTCGGGGCCCCCCAAGACAGGTCCCACCTCCTGTTGAGGTGGCCTCCGAGGGAGCCAGACCCTACTTGCATGACATGAGTTCCAGAGACAAGTCTACAAAGGAAGATACCAGAACTCCCCGAAGATCCTCCAAACACTCCAAAGACAAGCAAGAGGAAGTCTCAGGTGAGGAGAGGGGTGGTGAGGGTGAACAGTCTGACAGAATACAACGCCAAGACAGAATCATGGCTTTCCTTGAACAGTATCAGGAGCTGGTGGCAGCATTGCAGGGACTAACCCTAGAAGTCCAATCCCTGAAAACCGAAAATGCTGCCCTACGCCAACAAGTAGTCCTACATAGGGACGATCAAGGAGACCTACCACCCATGCCTTTATCCTTCAGAAAATATGATGGCTATCCAGGCGGTCTAAAGGAGTACTTAGACGCCTGCCACGTATATTTTGCCTTTCGTCCCCATGCCTTTGAAACAGCCAGAGTGAAAGTGGGGTTCCTCATAGCTAATCTCACCGGAAATGCCTTGGCTTGGGCCACCCCGTTGGTAACAATAAATGATCCTGCACTGGCTAATTATGACTCATTTGTGGACCTTTTCAAGGCCAGATTCGATCGTCCTGAAGTTTTCTACACCTCTTTTGAAGCAATATTAGATGTAGAACATGGAAACACGGATGTACAGACCTACATATCTCGCTTCCTGAGACTGGTGGCGAAAACAGATTGGCCAGAATCTGCCAAACAGACGATCTTTCGGAGGGGACTTAAGGATGAGTTGAAGGATGAGTTAACCCGAGTAGCTCGACCTCCGTCCTTTCAAGATCTCATGTCACTCACACTCCAATTAGAGTATCGTCTCAACGAACGCCGCCAGGAAAGGAGAAGACCTCGTCTTAGCCAGCCTTCATCCAGCCCAACTCCTCACCCTTCGAGGGAACCGTCCACCCGAGAGGAACCCATGCAGATAGGGGCAACCCGAGGCCCTCTCACACCTGCAGAACGCAAAAGACGCAGGGATTCAGGCCTCTGTATGTATTGCGGCTCTTCAAAACACCTCCTCAGAGATTGCCCGGAAGTTCCTCCAAGAAGGAAGGAAAACTTCCACACTCGGTCCTTTGCAAGGGAGGTCTCGGGGGGACAAGATACAGTCCTTGCAACCTTACCAGACCAACAGAATTAAGTGAGGATAACAGCCTGATGGTATTTCGAGTCAAACTTTGGACAACCAAAACTTCATGTGTGGAGGTCTTAGCCATGCTGGACTGCGGTGCCGCAGGGAACTTTATGGACGAAGGATGGGCTTGAGAACAACAGATCCCCTTTAAGCAGAAGGATAGGCCCATTCCAGTAGAAGGAGTGGATGGTACCCCCCTGTCCTCAGGCCCAATCCAATCCGAGACGATACCCTTACGTCTGGATTTGGGAGAGCATCAGGAACTGCTGGTATTCGATCTCATTAGAGCAGCCCACTTTCCCTTGGTGATAGGAATACCCTGGCTAAGAAGACACAATCCGCAAATAAACTGGACTACCAACTGTGTGCGTTTTGATTCTTCCTACTGTGAACAGCATTGTCAATCTGCCCTTCGTGTCAAAGGAAAGGACAAGGACAAGGGATCCCCTCTACTCAAGGTGGTCTCATCGGTTCCCCGTCAGTACCAAGAATATGCTGAGGTCTTCGAAGACACTACACCCAAACTCTTACCTCCTCATCGGCCAGAGGTTTGTGCCATAGAACGTACCCCTGAGTCTGTTGTCCCATTTGGCAGGATGTTTCCCCTATCTCTTTCCGAAAGACAGGCCTTAAGAAAATATCTGTATGACAACCTGCAGAACGGTCTAGTACAGGAATCAAGGTCTTCAGGGGGGCTTCACTGTTTTTCATTCCTAAAAAAGACACCACCGAACTACGTCCCTGCATAGACTACAGAGGGTTAAATCGGATCACAATCCGCGATCGCTACCCTATGCCACTCATAAGGGACATCCTAGAAGCTGTGAGAGGGGCCTCTTACTTCACCAAATTGGACCTGAGAGGAGCCTACCATCTCTTCAGAGTGAGGAGAGGTGACGAGTGGAAACCGCATTTCGGACCCCATTCGGATTGTATGAATACAGGGTTATGCCCTTCGGCCTGGTAAATGCCCCTGCGGTCTTTCAGAGGTTTATCGACAAGATTTTCTCCGACATGTTGTTTGTCTCGGTGGTCGTTTATCTAGACGACATATTGATATATTCTCAAGAACTACTGGACCATCGTGAACAAGTCAAAAGAGTGTTACATCGACTCCGAGCAAATCACCTCTTGGTCAAACCAGAAAAGTGCCAGTTTGAAGTAACCTCCGTCTCTTATCTAGGTTATGTCCTCTCGAAGGAAGGGATCAAGATGGAACCCGGAAAGATAAAGGCGATGCTGGACTGGAAGGAGCCAAGAAGTGCCAAAGAGATCCAGTCTTTCCTAGGTTTGGCAAATTTCTATCGCCAATTTATCCCCAACTTTTCTAACTTGATGTTACCCATTACAGGTCTCCTTAAAAAAGGGGTTCAGTACGCCTTTGGACCAGAACAGAAAAGAGCCTTCTTACAGCTCAAGGAGCTGTTTACCTCTGCTCCCATACTAGTGCAACCAGATCAAACAAAACCATTTATAATGGAAACTGATGCCTCGGGTGGAGCAGTGGGAGCCATTCTGTTGCAAGAGGCAGAAGACGGTCTCACGCATCCAGTAGCGTATTATTCCAAGACCCTGACCAAAAGCGAACGAAATTACTCTGTTTTAGAAACAGAACTACTGGCCATCAAACTGGCATGCCAAGAGTGGAGGCACTTGTTACAAGGAGCAGCACACCCATTTCAAGTACGAACTGATCATCGTAACCTCAGAGTGTTACAGCAGATGGAGTGTACCAACGCCCGACATGCTAGGTGGGCATATTTCTTCTCTCAATATGACTTTAACATCACCTATTTACCAGGATCAGAGAACAAGATGGCAGATGCCCTCTCCAGATGTCTAGGAGAAGAAACTGACCATAATCAAGATCACGATCTCTTATTTCCCAACCTTAAGATCACGGCAGGTGTCTCTCTCTTTTTGCAAGAACTTACCTCCCAATACAGTTCGCTATCAACCATACCAGCCACTGTCAATCTGGCCGATGATGGTTTGTTTCTCCCGTCTAAAGGACTTCAGGAACAGATCCTCTCCTGGTGTCATGATACCCCCCTCGCTGGACACCCCGGTATCAAGAAGACCCAGGATCTCATAAGTCGAAGGTTTTGGTGGCCAGAACTCCACAAGGATGTAGAGAGATACGTTTCGACCTGCCCGATTTGTGCTACCAACAAATACCAAACAGGCAAACCTTTGGGCAAACTGCAACAACCTACCCAACCCACCCAGCCTTGGGAACACGTGTCTACGGATTTTATTGTCGATCTACCAAAATCAGAAGGAATGACCGCAATCTTGGTAACTATTGATTCATACAGTAAGCTGGCCCACTTCTCAGCATTGGAAGGTCTTCCGTCAGCCCCAAAGACTGCTTCAGTCTTCCTCCGGGATATAGTACGCTTGCATGGCCTGCCTCGAACCATAGTCTGGGATAGAGGTACCCAATTTACCTCCAGATTCTGGACTTCGTTGTGTCAACAGTTGGGGATTCACAGAGCACTGTCGTCAGGCTTTCACCCACAGAGCAACGGTCAGACAGAGAGACTTAATGCCGGACTTGAGCAGTACTTAAGATGTTTTTGCAGCAACAGACAGGAGAACTGGTCTTCCTACCTCGCGCAGGCCGAGTTCGCCTATAACAACAACTACCACACCTCGACTAGAATGAGTCCTTTCTATTGCACTTATGGTTACCATCCTCAGCAGATGCCTTGGTCCGGGATGCAACCCACCAAATCTCCTGCCATAGATGACCGGTTATCAGAACTAAAGAAGGTACATAAGTTGGCAAGAGAAGCATTAGAGGACAGCCAACTAGCACAAAAGAAGTGGGCCGACAGAAGCAGAAGACCCAACCCAGATTGGAAGTCCGGACAAAGGGTCTGGTTATCCACAAGATATCTACCCAAGTGTATACACACCGGCAAATTTGCTCCACGATATCTGGGTCCTTATCCTATAGTGAAACAAATAAACCCAGTGGCATACGAAATCCGCCTGCCTAAGAACCTCCGGAGAGTACACCCTGTTTTCCACACATCACTGCTTAAAGAATATAAGGTGGATCCTTTCTCACGAAAGTTTCGGAAAACCAAGACTCTGTCCACAGTAGAACCACAAGAATATGAAGTGGAATACCTAGTGGATTCTCGGTATTATCAAGGCAGTCTCCAATATCTTGTACATTGGAAGGGTTTCTCCACTGAAGAAAGAACCTGGGAACCCAGACACCACCTGCATGCTCCAAGATTACTGAGAGAGTTTCACCAAAGATACCTGGGAAAACCAGGGGGCTTTCGGAGGGAGAAGGGTTATACTGTCAGGATCCATCCTTGGAAGCTATGGCAAAAGTGGAAGTTTTCGCCACGGAGAACCTTCACTTAGCAGTCCAGTCCTCATCCAACATGGCTGCCTTTGTTATTTAAGCAAGCCCCGCCCACCTCCCGGCGCGTTGTATCTGTGTTGTTACTCCTTGTGATACCAGCGCTCAGCTAAATACTCCGTTTAGCTCCTTCAGTGCCCCCCGTAGTGCTTACTCCTACCCGCTTGCCTTACCTCTGTTTTACTCAGCCTTTCCCTACTCCCTTTGTCCTTTCACGGCACTTGTCCGTCACGCCTTTTCAGACTTTCCCTTTGCTTTCGGCACCTTGCCACTCGTACTAGCGGTCCACCGCCATTCTCGCGTATCTTCGTGTTCCTCTCTGTGCCTTTCGTGGATCCAACCGTTTCTGGTAAGTAGGGACTTTAACTGCTTCTCCCTCTTTTCCTACCTTTCCCTCTCTGCTCGGTCCGTGTCCCCGTTCCGGGTTCTTTCCCTCTTCTCTTTCCTCCCTCATTGCTTCTCGTTGCTGCTACCTTGTATCCGGCCAAGTCTCCACGGATCGGATCCTGCCTTCTTTTCCTCAAGCCATCTTCATTTTGGTGGACAGAACGAACTCGCTTGATCCACTTGTTTCTTGGGTTCACTCCGGATCACTCGCTACCACATTCACTATTGGAGAGTCTCATATTCAATACCATCTCAGGAAGACTACACAGGGTTATTTACCGTCCATCGGTCTTTTACCTGTCGCGGGGCTTTGGCTCCTCGGGGCCCCCCAAGACAGGTCCCACCTCCTGTCGAGGTGGCCTCCGAGGGAGCCAGACCCTACTTGCATGACAGGAGGTCCAGAGACAAGTCTACAAAGGAAGATACCAGAACTCCCCGAAGATCCTCCAAACACTCCAAGGACAAGCAAGAGGAAGTCTCAGGTGAGGAGAAGGGTGGTGAGGGTGAACAGTCTGACACTAGCCCCCAGTCCCGACAGTTCTAACATTATCGTAGCCCCGGGTCTTTTCCAGACCTAGCAACACCCCTGCGTGGATGTATTACCTTTAAAAAGATGGAGCAATTGCACCAGTGGAAGTGCCTCAGCTCATAATCAGGAGGAAATGCCTCAGTTACCACTGGTGTTGAATTACCACTGCTACTCCCTCCAGACTCGTAATGAGGCCCAATGTACAAGCAGGACACACTTACTTCGCATACACAGAGGAGGTACCGCCAAACAAAGTTACCAACTTTAGAATGTGAGAAATAAAAACACAACCAGCAGCATTGCTGTTTCGTTGTTGTTTTTTCATAGGTGGTACCCACTCTGTACAATCCTTGGTCGTCCCTCAATGTACAGCTGACTGTTAACGCCCCTGTATGGGTGGTGAAAAGGAATTCCGCCATCTGGTTTCTTACCGCCGGCTTTCTGCTGCTTGTGCTTCCACCGGGAACGGCAGAAAGTGAGCACGCTTCTTCCGGGCTCTCATTCCCTTCAAAGTCACTCCACCGGGAATGGCAGAAAGTGAGCATGTTTCTTCTGGGCTCTCATTCCCTTCAGTGTCACTCCCCTGGGAACGGCAGAAAGCGAGCACGCTTCTTCTGGGCTCTCATTCCCTTCAATGCCACTCCGCCGGGAACGGCAGAAAGTGAGCATGCTTCTTTTGGGCCCTCATTCCCTTCAGTGTCACTCCACTGGAACGGCAGAAAGTGAGCACGCTTCTTCTGGGCTCTCATTCCATTCAGTGTCACTCCACTAGGAACAGCAGAAAGTGAGCATGCTTCTTGTAGGCTCTCATTCCCTTCAGTGCCACTCCGCCGGGAACGGCAGAAAGTGAGCACGCTTCTTCTGGGCTCTCATTCCCTTCAGTGCCACTCCACTGGAACTGCAGAAACTGAGTATGCTTCTTCTGGTCTCTCATTCCCTTCAGTGTCACTCCACCGGGAACAGCAGAAAGTGAGTATGCTTCTTCTGGGCTCTTATTCCCCTCAATGCTGGAACGGCAGAAAGCGAGCACGCTTCTTTAGGGTCCTCATTCCCTTTAGTGCCACTCCACCTGGAATTGCAGAAAGTGAGCACGCTTCTTCGGAGCTTTCATTCCCTTCAGTGCTACTCCACGGGGAATGGCAGAAAGTGAGCACGCTTCTTCTGGGCTCTCATTTCCTTCGGTGCCACTCCACTGGAATGGCAGAAAGTGAGCATGCTTCTTCTGGGCTCTCATTCCCCTCAATGCCACTGCACTGGAACGGCAGAAAGTGAGCACGCTTCCTCTGGGCTCTCATTCCGTTCAGTGTCACTCCGCCGGGAACGGCAGAAAGTGAGCATGCTTCTTCTGGGCTCTCATTCCCCTCAATGCCACTGCACTGGAACGGCAGAAAGTGAGCATGCTTCTTCTGGGCTCTCATTCCCTTCAGTGCCACTCCACTGGAATGGCAGAATGTGAGCATGCTTCTTTAGGGCCCTCATTCCCTTCAGTGTCACTCCACTGGAATGGCAGAAAGTGAGCATGCTTTTTCTGGCCTTCCATTCCCTCCAGTGCCACTCCACTGGAATGGCAGAAAGTGAGCACGCTTCTTCTGTGCTCTCATTCCCTTCAGTGTCACTCCACTGGAACGGCAGAAAGTGAGCACGCTTCTTCTGGGCTCTCATTCCCTTCAGTGTCACTCCACTGGAATGGCAGAAAGTGAGCATACTTTTTCTGGCCTTCCATTCCCTCCAGTGCCACTCCACTGGAACGGCAGAAAGTGAGCACGCTTATTCTGGCTCTCGTTCCCTTCAGTGCCACTTTGCCGGGAACGGCAGAAAGTGAGCATTCTTCTTCTGGGCTCTCGTTCCCTTCAGTGCCACTCCGCCGGGAATGGGAGAAAGTGAGCACGCTTCTTCTGGGGTCTCGTTCCATTCAGTGCCACTCCACCGGGAACAGCAGAAGGTGAGCACGCTACTTCTGTGCTCTCGTTCCCTTCAGTGCCACTCCACCGGGAACGGCAGAAAGTGAGCACGCTTCTTCTGGGCTCTCGTTCCCTTCAGTGTCACTGCACCGTGAACGGCAGAAAGTGAGCACGCTTCTTCTGGGCTCTCGTTCCCTTCAGTGCCACTCCGCCGGGAACGGCAGAAAGTGAGCACGCTTCTTCTGGGGTCTCGTTCCCTTCAGTGCCACTCCACCGGGAATGGCAGAAAGTGAGCATGCTTCTTCTGGGCTCTTGTTCCCTTCAGTGTCACTGCACCGTGAACGGCAGAAAGTGAGCACGCTTCTTCTGGGCTCTCGTTCCCTTCAGTGCCACTCCGCCGGGAACGGCAGAAAGTGAGCACGCTTCCTCTGGGCTCTCATTCCCTTCAGTGTCACTCTGCCGGGAACAGCAGAAAGTGAGCACGCTTCTTCTGGGCTCTCATTCCATTCAGTGTCACTCCACTCTTGTTAGGGAGAATTATCATCCAAGTGCTAATTCCCTCTACCTTAGAGCCCTCCAGCTCTTTTGCTATATTTTCGGACTTTGAACTTTTCATTTTCAATGTGTTTTCTGTGTTTGTGTTCTTTGGATATGGAGTTTTAGACCACTCCATAGGCTTCATCTTTTTCTTGTGTGTCACACAGCACCCTCAGTTCAGTAGCACGGGGGTGTCTTTCAGACTTCCCAAGGTTTAAATACCTTCTCTGGGGCTGACTACTGTCTCCCAGTGAATGTAAGGTTAAATTGATTTTGCTTGTCTTTTTAAATTACTAGACCCAGCACACACTGCCTTACAGCAGAGTGCTGGATGGAATACCTAGTATTCCCTATGCCTAGAAAACTCAAGTAGCCCTCAAAAGCTACCTTTTCCGCTCAGAATGGCCCTTCTAGTGTTTGTATCTGCGCGCCAAACCAGGTTTGGTCCCTTTGTTTGTTTGCCTTTGGCGGGCTTCAGTGCTGAAGCCTCCCCTCTGGTGCCTGAGTGTCTGGGTTGGACAGGATGAGAGGGAGGTGCCCGAAACTCCCTGTGCTTAGTCTTTTAGGAGACCTGAATGCACTCTGGCGTGAATGGCTGGCTAACTGTCCGGCAAGATCAGACACCCTGCTGGTTGAGTGACAGCTAGACTGGAATGAATGAGAGAAAACTGTTTAAAAGCAAGTCTCTGAGACTTGGAAGGCAGAGTCGACCACTGGAACGAAAGAACCGAAGACGAGCTGAAGGAAGACGACGGCTGCAACTCCTGGACCGTTGATTTGCCCGGTGAAGCCGTGCTGCAGGTCCGAATTGCCTGACACTCCCTCGACAGAGAAGCCCTTCAATGACGACTTCTTCCCTTGAGCTGGTGGGAACAACCAACTTGCAGTCCACCTGGAAAACCATCTACATACTGGCCGAATTTTCTTCAGAGTGCTGTTGAAAACCAGATAGCCAGTGAGAAGGATGCCAGTTTGTGGACTTTAAGGCACTCACACCTGATACCAATGTTTTGCCAAGCTTGTGGATCCTTCCCCGTGCAGTGCACGAACCGCCCTACGTCCTCCCTCTTGTCCCCACGACTGAGGCCCAGGAACAGTGAGATCTGCAGGAACTGCCAGGAACATTTGCCTCAGCTACAGCTTTTCTTCATACAAAGGTACTGGGCAAACGCGGTTGAGAAATCCTCTCTGCCACGGTGAAAGTTTGTGAAACTTTCCCAACTTTGGAGTCTTGTTCGCTCCTAATCCGACATATAACTCTTTTTCATGCAAACTACTTCTAAGAACATTGGCAAAGACTTAATTAACTGTTTACTATCAGAACTGTGCTATCCTATCCAAGACACTGATCCATTGACTTTGGCCGAGGCCTATTGAATTGAATTGCCTCTAGTAGTGACTGAAAGCATTTGCCCCGCCTGAGAAAATATTTGTGTTTAATTCTTATAACCTTTGTCTTTTTACCCCTTTTTGAAAGTTACTGAAGTGCCATTTTGCTCCCACTTCGTGGAGCCTAACTTGTTCAGAAACATATTGGTTTGGTACTGGAGTGTATTATAGTGTGATATTGAGCTGCTTATTACTAGTGGAATGTTTTCTAACTAAATGTGTAAATAAATTAATATTTCTTTACCAAGAAACCTTGAGTAAGTGTTTGTTTGAACCACTGTGATTGCAAGTCCTTTGTGTAACACCTTGTACTGCTCACATCCCTCTTGAGAGAAGCCTGGCTGCTCATCCTGCTACTACAAAACTGTGTAGTGCAGACTTATACCAAAAGTGAGATTGTGCTTAGACTTGTAGTCTTAATTGTGTGTAGTGTTCCCAAAGGGTACTGCATGTAATTCTGCCTAACAACTCTTAATAATAATAATAATAATAATTAGGCTTTTATATAGCGCTACAAACCCTCAGGTATCTGAGCGCTGCTTATTATTACCCACGGTGTGTGGTGCTCATTTATCGACCTCGGAAGGATGAAAGGCTGAGTTTGGCCCCGCCGGGATTCGAACCTGCGTTAACAGGCTCTGCACGGGTGTCAAAGCGGGCGCTCTACTCGCTGTGCCACTTGACCGGCTCTTGCTTCTCCTCTTTCACTCTAACCCTCTTGGTAATGTGCAAGTTACCAGCGGCCCTTGTTACAGGTCGACCTCTCTCGCTTCTTCTCTCCTCAGTCTCTGTCACCGCCATCTCTACCTCTGTTATCAAATCTCCCCATTCCAAACTTTCCCCGCTCCCATTCTCTCTCCTCCCGCTAGGCCTGTTTTCTTCCACCTTCCTTCCATCTCATCTTCATCGCTGACCTCCTCTTCTAGATATTCTCCTATTCTTTCTCACCCCTTCATATGGCCCACCTCTTTCGTTATCTATTTTACCACACCTTTGTCTTTGTTTCTTTGTTCCCTTCTTCCATTACCCCTTCCTTCTTCATCACCTTCTCTTCTTCCTCTACTTTTCTGTGTCCTTCTCCCCCACCTACCTTTCCTTTCCTCTTTCCCTCCTTGTGGCCCACTGCCCCCACTTTACCTCCTATTATTCTCTTTTTCTCCTTCCTCTGTTTGCTAACTTAATACTGTTTGCTAACAATTTTCTCGCCCCTATTTTTCCTTCCTTTTCCCTTGCTCCCCTTTTCTGCTTGTTTCTTCATATCTTACTTTCGCCCCTCATTTTCTTCCACTGTCCTTTGCTTTTTCAGTGACTGGCGTCTTCTGTTCTGTACCATTTTTCTTCTCTTTCGTCCTTAACCTTGCTTTCTTCTGCCGACTCACTTTCCTCGTTAGTTTAGGTCACATATTGGAACTCCCTTCCCCTTCCATTAGGGGGATTGACTCCCATGCGACCTTCAGGAAGGCCATCAAAAGTAGACTCTTTGTCTAACAATGTATTTTCCCATGTGTTTTGTAACCTGTATTGAAAATGTACACTGCTATTTTTCCTAAAATCATGATAATGTGCACTGTAAACTGCAACTAGCCTCTGTTATCAAGTATTTCTGCTGGGGACGCATTAATGTAACCCCGGATCAAGCCTTCCTAAGCCTTCTCATAGTGCCTTGATGCCCAAGGGATGTAGTGCGCTCTACAAATACAAAAATAAATAAATAAATAAACTGTTTCTGTTCTGTGTCGTTCTATTCGGTCAGCGCTGTCTTTCCGTATTTTGGTTTGGGCAGGCAGGCAGGCCCCTCCCCGGATTATTGCTGGAATTTGAGCCAGATGGCTGCATACATGGAAGCCCAGAGTGGCACCGGGCTGACGCAGAAAACTGCAGGCCTAGCGATTTTCTGCTGGGCTCTGGAGGAATCGAAGGTGGATGGGTTAAGGGGACTTTGGTGTGGAGAGCCGGTGTCCTGCCCTGCAGATCCTGCACCTTTCCCGATCGCTGTTGGAGAATCCGCTTTCGTATCCCGCAGTGCAGTGCCTAAGTGTCGGTTTTTTGGCCACTTCATCCGGTGCTTGATCTCTGGGCGCGGGCCCCCTTCACCCTGCAGAATAACAGCCGGAGCACGTGTACCCCCGGCTTCAGCTGAAGGATAAACCCGCGGTAGCCAGCGCTATCGAAACGTAGGTTACTGTGGCTTTAAGATTGCAGTGGCGCTGCCCCAACGCTTGCCTGGGGCCGCCTGCTAAGAGCTTCTAGTTGAGCTATGATCTTGCAGATGGAAACTGTACCTGAAGGTGGCTTCTCCTTGCCAGATCCCTTCTGTGTAATTCATACTTGGCAACATTCTGTGACCAAAAAGATGTAGGATGTTTCAAGTTTGAAAAATAATATTTTCCATAACAATG